>NC_059139.1:31270810-36070810 GCF_020740605.2 Lemur catta
CAGGCTGAGGCCCAGTAAACTTGGCATTTCCAATAGTCGGTCCTAGAGACTACAAAGAAAGTGTTCTTTTAAGTATTATTCCCCTGTGGTTTCACCATGATTTTCAGAACCAGAGCAGGTTTCTCGCATTAGCAGAAGAATCCTGCCTGGTAGTTTAGATTTCTGGGTGGGGTGTGAGTGCGGGGCTTCTGTCAGCCCTGCCTTTGATTTGTTTACCTCCAGAGTTGGTAAGTGCATATTTGGGTGAGATGGGAAAAGTGTGGATCGTTCTTCAGATTTCCTCCTGACCCTTTTGAAATCACCAGTATGTTGGTAATTATTTGCCATTTCCATAGCGTTTTCCACTGTAATAGTCCTGAGGTCGGTCTCTGCATCCTGAAGCCTATGATGCTTTTCGCAGAGAAACCTCTGCTGAGGCCCAGGTAACTTGGTATTTCTCTTAACTGGCACCAGAGCCTTGGAAGATAGGATTGTTTTCAGGATTATTTCACCATTCCTTCACCACTGTTTCAAGAACGGGAGCCCTTTTCAACCGATAGCGTTTGAATCCTTCTTTGGAGATGAGATATTTTTCTGGGGTGCCAAGTGCAGGGCCTCTGTCAGTCCTGGGTTGGTTGGACTAGCGCCAGACATGAGAAGTGCGCCTTTGTGGGAGAGGTGAATAGTGCGGATTTTCACCGTTGCTTTCAGAATCATTTGATTCATCAGCTAGGAACCGCGATTCCTTCTCCAGGCCAATCGAAGGCTAGGCCAAAGTAACTCGATCTTTCCAAGAGTTGTGGGGCACAACTTTTGAAAGAACCGCTAGGTGAAGAACTATTTGGTATTTTTCCGTAGCACTTTTCACCGTAATTGTAATAAGGCTGGTCTCTGCATCCTTAAGCATACAAGCGTTTTCACCGACGAAAGCAGGCTAAGGCCCAGTAAAATTGGCATTTCCAATAGTTGGTCCTAGAGACTACAAAGAAAGTGTTCTTCTAAGTATTATTCCACAGTTGTTTCACCATGATTTTCAGAACCCGAGCAGGTTTCTTGCATTAGCATAAGAATCCTGCCTGGTAGTTTAGATTTCTGGGTGGGGTGTATGTTCCGGGCTTCTGTCAGCCCTGCCTTCTTTTGTTTACCTCCAGAGTTGGTAAATGCATATTTGCGTGAGATGGGAAAAGTGTGGATCGTGCTTCAGATTTCATCCTGACCCTTTTGAAATCACAGTATGTTGGTAATTATTTGCCATTTTTATAGCGTTTTGCACCGTAATAGTCATGAGGTTGGTCTCTGCATCCTGAAGCCTATGATGCTTTTCACAGAGAAACCTCTGCTGAGGCACTGCTGACTTGGTATTTCCCATACCTGGCACCGGGCCTTGGAAGATAGGATTGTTTTCAGTATTATTTTACCATCCTTTCACCACTGTTTCAAGAACGGGAGCCCTTTTGAACCGTTAGCGTAGGAATCCTTCTTTGGAGATGAGATATTTTTCTTGGGTGGCAAATGCAGGGCCTCTGTCAGTCCTGGGTTTGTTGGACTAGCGCCAGACATGAGAAGAGCGCCTTTGTGGGAGAGGTTAACACTGCGGATCCTCTTTCAGACTAAAGACTGAAAAGGATCCGGACTTTTCACCGTTCCTTTCAGAATCATTTGTTTCATCAGCTAGGAATGGCGATTCCTTCTCCAGACCAATCGAAGGCTAGGCCAAAGTAACTGGATCTTTCCAAGAGGTGTGTGGCACAGCTTTTGAAAGAACCGCTAGGTGGAGAACTATTTGGTATTTTTGCGTACCAGTTTTCACCGTAATTGTCATAAGGTTGGTCTCTGCTTCCTTAAGCCTAAGAGCGTTTTCACAGACGAAAGCAGGCTGAGGGCCAGTAAGCCTGGCATTTCCAATAGTTGGTCCTAGAGACTACAAAGGAAGTGTTCTTCTAAGTATTATTCCTCTGTGGTTTCACCATGATTTTCAGAACCAGAACAGGTTTGTCGCATTAGCATAAGAATCATGGCTGGTAGTTTAGATTTCTGGGTGGGCTGTATGTTCCGGGTTTCTGTCAGCCTGCCTTTGATTTGTTTACCTCCAGAGTTGGTAAATGCATATTTGCGTGAGATGGGAAAAGTGTGGATCGTGCTTCAGATTTCATCCTGACCCTTTTGAAATCACCACTATGTTGGTAATTATTTGCCATTTCCATAGCGTTTTACACCATAGCAGTCATGAGGTCGGTCTCGGCATCCTGAAGCCTATGATGTTTTTCACAGAGAAAACATTGCTGAGGCCCAGGTAACTTGGTATTTCCCATACTTAGCACCTGAACATGGGAACATAGGATTGTTTTCAGCATTATTTCACCATCCTTTCACCACTGTTTCAAGAATGGGAGCCCTTTTCAACCATTAGCGTAGGAATACTTCTTTGGAGATGAGATATTTTTCTGGGGTGGCAAGTGCAGGGCCTCTGTCAGTCCTGGGTTTGTTGGACTAGTGCCAGACATGAAAATCGCGCCTTTGTCGGAGAGGTGAATAGTGCGGATCCTGTTTCAGTCTAAAGACTGAAACAGGATCTGCACTTTTCACCGTTCATTTCAGAATCATTTGATTCATCAGCTAGGAATGTCGATTCCTTCTCCAGACCAATCGAAGGCTAGGCCAAAGTAACTCGATCTTTCCAAGAGGTGTGTGCCACAACTTTTGAAAGATCCTCCAGGTGGAGAACTATTTGGCATTTTTGCATACCACTATTCACCGTAATTGTCATAAGGTTGGTTTCTGCATCCTTAAGCATACGAGCGTTCCCAAAGCCGAAAGCAGGCTGAGGCATAGTAAACTTGGCATTTCCAATAGTTGTTCCTAGAGACTACAAAGAAAGTGTTCTTCTAAGTATTATTCCCCTGTGGTTTCACCATGATTTTCAGACCCCGTGCAGGATTCTCGCATTAGCATAAGTATCCTGCTTGGTAGTTTAGATTTCTGGGTGGGGTGTAAGTGCGGGGCTTCTGTCAGCCCTGCCTTTGATTTGTTTTCCTCCAGAGTTGGTAAGTGCATATTTGTGTGAGATGGGAAAAGTGTGGATCGTGCTTCAGATTTCATCCTGACCCTTTTGAAATCACCAGTATGTTGGTAATTATTTGCCATTTCCATAGTGTTTTGAACCATAATAGTCATGAGGTCGGTCTCTGCATCCTGAAGCCTATGAAGCTTTTCTCAGAGAAACCTCTGCTGAGGCCCAGGTAACTTGGTATTTCCCATACCTGGCACCGGAGCCTTGGAAGATAGAACTGTATTCAGTATTAGTTCTCCATCCTTTCACCACTGTTTCAAGAACGGGAGGACTTTTCAACCGTTAGCGAAGGAATCCTTCCTTGGAGATGACATATTATTCTGGGGTGGCAAGTGCCGGGCCTCTGTCAGTCCTGGGTTTGTTGGACTAGCGCCAGACATGAGAAGTGCCCCTTTGTGGGAGAGGTGAATAGTGCGGATACTGTTTCAGTCTAAAGACTGAATCAGGATCCGCACTTTTCACCGTTCCTTTCAGAATCATTTGATTCATCAGCTATTAACGGCGATTTCTTCTCCAGACCAATTGAAGGCTAGGCCAAAGTAACTCGATCTTTCCAAGATGTGTGTGGCACAACTTTTGAAAGATCCGCCAGGTGGAGAAATATTTGGTATTTTTGCCTACCACTTTTCACCGTAATTGTCATAAGGTTGGTCTCTGCATCCTTAAGCATACGAGCGTTTTCACAGACGAAAGCAGGCGTAGGCCCAGTAAACTTCGCATTTCCAATAGTTCGTCCTAGAGACTACAAAGAAAGTGTTCTTCTAAGTATTATTCCCCTGTGGTTTAACCATGATTTTCAGAACCCAAGCAGGTTTCTCGCATTAGCATAAGAATCCTTCCTGGTAGTTGAGATTTCTGGGCGGATTGTATGTTCCCGGCTTTTGTCAGCCCTGACTTTGATTTGTTTACCTCCAGAGTTGGTAAGTGCATATTTGCGTGAGATGGGAAAAGTGTGGATCGTGCTTCAGATTTCATCCTGACCCTTTTGAAATCACCAGTATGTTGGTAATTATTTGCCATTTCCATACCGTTTTGTACCGTAATAGCCATGAGGTCGGTCTCTGCATCCTGAAGCTATGATGCTTTTCGCAGAGAAACCTCTGCTGAGGCCCAGGTAACTTGGTATTTCCCATACCTGGCACCGGAGCCTTGGAAGATAGGATTGTATTCAGTATTATTTCACCATCCTTTCACCACTGTTTCAAGAAAGGGAGCGCTTTTCAACCGTTAGCGTAGGAATCCTTCTTTGGAGATGAGATATTTTTCTGGGGTGACAAGTGCAGAGCCTCTGTCAGTCCTGGGTTTGTTGGACTAGCGCCAGACATGAGAAGTGCCCCTTTGTGGGAGAGGTGAATAGTGCGGATCCTGTTTCAGTCTAAAGACTGAAACAGGATCTGCACTTTTCACCGTTCCTTTCAAAATCATTTGATTCATCAGCTAGGAACGGCGATTCCTTCTCCGGACCAATCGAAGGCTAGGCCAAAGTAACTCGACCTTTCCAAGAGCTGTGTGGCAAAACTTTTGAAAGATCCGCCAGGTGGAGAAGTATTTGGTATTTTTGCGTACCACTATTCACCGTAATTGTCATAAGGTTGGTCTCTCCATCCTTAAGCATATGAGCATTTTCACAGACGAAAGCAGGCCTAGGCCCAGTACACTTGGCATTTCCAATAGTTGGTCCTAGAGACTGCAAAGAAAGTGTTCTTTTAAGTCTTCTTCCACTGTGGTTTCACCATGATTTTCAGAACCGGAGCAGTTTTCTCGAATTAGCATAAAAATGCTGCCTGATAGTTTAGATTTCTGAGTGGGGTATAAGTGCGGGGCTTCTGTCAGCCCTGCCTTTGATTTGTTTACCTCCAGAGTTGGTAAGTGCATATTTGCGAGAGATGGGAGAAGTGTGGATCGTGCTTCATATTTCCTCCTGACCCTTTTGAAATCACCAGTATGTTGGTAATTATTTTCCATTTCCTTAGTGTTTTGAACCGTAATAGTGATGAGGGCGGTCTCTGGATCCTGAAACCTATGACGCTTTTTGCAGAGAAACCTCTGCTGAGGCCCAGGTAACTTGGTATTTCCCATACCTGGCACCCGAGCCTTGGAAGATAGGATTGTATTCATATTATTTCACCATCCTTTCACCACTATTTCAAGAACGGGAGCCCTTTTCAATCGTTAGCGTAAGAATCCTTCTTTGGAGATGGGATATTTTTCTTGGGTGGCAAGTTCAGGGCCTCTGTCAGTCCTGGGTTGGTTGGACTTGCGCCAGACATGACAAGTGCGCCTTTGTGGGAGAGGTGAAGAGTGCGGATCCTGCACTTTTCACCGTTCCTTTCAGAATCATTTGATTCATCAGCAAGGAACCGCGATTCCTTCTCAAGACCAATCGAAGGCTAGGCCAAAGTAACTCAATCTTTCCAAGATGTGTGTGGCACGACTTTTGAAAGAACCGCTAGGTGGAGAACTATTTGGTATTTTTCCGTAGCACTTTTCAGCGTAATTGTCATAAGGTTGGTCTCTGCATCCTTAAGCATACCAGCGTTCTCGCATTAGCATAAGAATCCTGCCTGGTAGTTGAGATTTCTGGGTGGGGTGTAACTGCGGGGCATCTGTCAGCCCTGCCTTTGATTGGTTTACCTCCAGAGTTGGTAAGTGCATATTTGCGTGAGAAGGGAAAAGTGTGGATCGTGCTTCAGATTTCCTCCTGTCCCTTTTGAAATCAACAGTAAGTTGGTAATTTTTTGCCATTTCCATAGCCTTTTGAACCGTAATAGTCATGAGGTCGGTCTCTGCATCCTGAAACCTATGACACTTTTCGCAGAGAAAACTTTGCTGAGGCCAAGGTAACCTGGTATTTCCCATACCTGGCACCGGAGCCTGGGAGGATAGGATTGTTTTCAGCATTATTTCACCATCCTTTCACCACTGTTTCAAGAACGGGAGCCCTTTTCAACCATTAGCTTAGGAATCCTTCTTCGGAGATGAGATATTTTTGTGGGGTGGCAAGTGCAGGGCCTCCGTCACTCCCTGGTTTGTTGGACTAGCGCCAGACATGAGAAGTGCCCCTTTGTGGGAGAGGTGAATAGTGCGGATCCTGTTTCAGTCTAAAGACTGAAACAGGATCCGCACTTTTCACCGTTCTTTCAGAATCATTTGATTCTTCAGCTAGGAAACGCGATTCCTTCTCCAGACCAATCGAAGGCTAGGCCAAAGTAACTCGATCTTTCCAGGATGTGTGTGGCACGACTTTTGAAAGAACCGCTAGGTGGAGAACGATTTGGTATTTTTGCGTACGACTATTCACCATAATTGTCATAAGGTTGGTCTCTGCATCCTTAAGCATAGGAGCGTTTTCACAGACGAAAGCAGCCATAGGCCGAGTAAACTTTGCATTTCCAATAGTTGGTCCTAGAGACTACAAAGAAAGTGTTCTTTTAATTATTCTTCCACTGTGGTTTCACCTTGATTTTCAGAACCGGAGCAGTTTTCTCGAATTAGCATAAAAATGCTGCCTGATAGTTTAGATTTCTAGGTGGGGTGTAAGTGCGGGGCTTCTGTCAGCCCTGCCTTTGATTTGTTTACCTCTAGAGTTGGTAAGTGCATATTTGCGTGAGATGGGAAAAGCGTGGATCGTGCTTCAGATTTCATCCTGACAATTTTGAAATCACCAGTATGTTGGTAATTATTTGCCATTTCCATAGCGTTTTGCACCGTAATAGACATGAGGTCGGTCTCTGCATCCTGAGGCCTATGACGCTTTTCGCAGAGAAACCTCTGCTGAGGCCCAGGTAACTTGGTATTTCCCATACCTGGCACCGGAGCCTTGGAAGATAGGATTGTTTTCAGTATTATTTCACCATCCTTTCACCACTGTTTCCAGAACGGGAGCCTTTTCAACCGTTAGGATAGGAGCCCTTCTTTGGAGATGAGATATTTTTCTGGGGTGGCAAGTGCAGGGCCTCTGTCAGTCCCCGGTTTCTTGGACTAGCGCCAGAAATGAGAAGTGCGCCTTTGTGGGAGAGGTGAATAGTGCGGATGTGTTTCAGTCTAAAGACTGAATCAGGATCCGCACTTTTCACCGTTCCTTTCAGAATCATTTGATTCATCAGCTAGGAACCGCGATTCCTTCTCCAGACCAATCGACGGCTAGGCCAAAGTAACTCGATCTTTCCAAGAAGTGTGTGGCACAACTTTTTAAAGAACCGCTAGGTGGAGAACTATTTGGTATTTTTCCGTAGCACTTTTCAACGTTATTGTCATAAGGCTGGTCTCAGCATCCTTAAGCATAGGAGCGTTTTCACAGACGAAAGCAGGCCTAGGCCCAGTAAACTTGGCATTTCCAATAGTTGGTCCTAGAGACTGCAAAGAAAGTGTTCTTCTAAGTATTCTTCCACTGTGGTTTCACCATGATTTTCAGAACCGGAGCAGTTTTCTCGCATTGGCATAAGAATCCTGCTTGGTAGTTTAGATTTCTGGGTGGGGTGTAAGTGCGGGGCTTCTGTCAGCCCTGCCTTTGATTTGTTTACCTCCAGAGTTGGTAAGTGCATATTTGCCTGAGATGGGAAAAGTGTGGATCGTGCTTCATATTTCCTCCTGACCCTTTTGAAATCACCAGTATGTTGGTAATTATTTTCCATTTCCTTAGTGTTTTGAACCGTAATAGTGATGAGGGCGGTCTCTGGATCCTGAAACCTATGACGCTTTTTGCAGAGAAACCTCTGCTGAGGCCCAGGTAACTTGGTATTTCCCATACCTGGCACCCGAGCCTTGGAAGATAGGATTGTATTCCTATTATTTCACCATCCTTTCACCACTATTTAAAGAATGGGAGCACTTTTCAATCGTTAGCGTAAGAATCCTTCTTTGGAGATGGGATATTTTTCTGGGGTGGCAAGTGCAGGGCCTCTGTCAGTCCTGGGTTTGTTGGACTAGCGCCACATGAGAAGTGCGCCTTTGTGGGAGAGGTGAATAGTGGGGATCCTGTTTCAGTCAGGATCCGCACTTTTCACCGTTCCTTTCAGAATCATTAGATTCATCAGCTAGGAATGTCGATTCCTTCTCCAGACCAATCGAAGGCTAGGCCAAAGTAACTCAATCTTTCCAAGAGGTGTGTGGCATGACTTTTGAAAGAACCGCTAGGTGGAGAACTATTTGGTATTTTTCCGCAGCACTTTTCACCCTAATTGTCATAAGGTTGGTCTCTGCATCCTTAAGCATACGAGTGTTTCCACAGACGAAAGCAGGCCTAGGCCCAGTAAACTTGGCATTTCCAATAGTTGGTCCTAGTGACTACAAAGAAAGTGTTCTTTTAAGTATTATTCCACTGTTGGTTCACCATGATTTTCAGAAGGCGAGCAGGGTTCTCGCATTAGCATAAGAATCCTGCCTGGTAGTTGAGATTTCTGGGTGGGGTGTAACTGCGGGGCATCTGTCAGCCCTGCCTTTGATTGGTTTACCTCCAGAGTTGGTAAGTGCATATTTGCGTGAGAAGGGAAAAGTGTGGATCGTGCTTCAGATTTCCTCCTGTCCCTTTTGAAATCAACAGTAAGTTGGTAATTTTTTGCCATTTCCATAGCCTTTTGAACCGTAATAGTCATGAGGTCGGTCTCTGCATCCTGAAGCCTATGACACTTTTCGCAGAGAAAACTTTGCTGAGGCCAAGGTAACCTGGTATTTCCCATACCTGGCACCGGAGCCTGGGAGGATAGGATTGTTTACAGCATTATTTCACCATCCTTTCACCACTGTTTCAAGAACGGGAGCCCTTTTCAACCATTAGCTTAGGAATCCTTCTTTGGAGATGAGATATTTTTGTGGGGTGGCAAGTGCAGGGCCTCCATCACTCCCTGGTTTGTTGGACTAGCGCCAGACATGAGAAGTGCCCCTTTGTGGGAGAGGTGAATAGTGCGGATCCTGTTTCAGTCTAAAGACTGAAACAGGATCCGCACTTTTCACCGTTCTTTCAGAATCATTTGATTCTTCAGCTAGGAAACGCGATTCCTTCTCCAGACCAATCGAAGGCTAGGCCAAAGTAACTCGATCTTTCCAGGATGTGTGTGGCACGACTTTTGAAAGAACCGCTAGGTGGAGAACAATTTGGTATTTTTGCGTACCACTATTCACCGTAATTGTCATAGGTTGGTCTCTGCATCCTTAAGCATACGAGCGTTTTCACAGACGAAAGCAGGCATAGGCCCAGTAAACTTTGCATTTCCAATAGTTGGTCCTAGAGACTACAAAGAAAGTGTTCTTTTAAGTATTCTTCCACTGTGGTTTCACCTTGATTTTCAGAACCGGAGCAGTTTTCTCGAATTAGCATAAAAATGCTGCCTGATAGTTTAGATTTCTAGGTGGGGTGTAAGTGCGGGGCTTCTGTCAGCCCTGCCTTTGATTTGTTTACCTCTAGAGTTGGTAAGTGCATATTTGCGTGAGATGGGAAAAGCGTGGATCGTGCTTCAGATTTCATCCTGACAATTTTGAAATCACCAGTATGTTGGTAATTATTTGCCATTTCCATAGCGTTTTGCACCGTAATAGTCATGAGGTCGGTCTCTGCATCCTGAGGCCTATGACGCTTTTCGCAGAGAAACCTCTGCTGAGGCCCAGGTAACTTGGTATTTCCCATACCTGGCACCGGAGCCTTGGAAGATAGGATTGTTTTCAGTATTATTTCACCATCCTTTCACCACTGTTTCCAGAACGGGAGCCTTTTCAACCGTTAGGATAGGAGCCCTTCTTTGCAGATGAGATATTTTTCTGGGGTGGCAAGTGCAGGGCCTCTGTCAGTCCCCGGTTTCTTGGACTAGCGCCAGAAATGAGAAGTGCGCCTTTGTGGGAGAGGTGAATAGTGCGGATGTGTTTCAGTCTAAAGACTGAATCAGGATCCGCACTTTTCACCGTTCCTTTCAGAATCATTTGATTCATCAGCTAGGAACCGCGATTCCTTCTCCAGACCAATCGACGGCTAGGCCAAAGTAACTCGATCTTTCCAAGAAGTGTGTGGCACAACTTTTTAAAGAACCGCTAGGTGGAGAACTATTTGGTAATTTTCCGTAGCACTTTTCAACGTTATTGTCATAAGGCTGGTCTCAGCATCCTTAAGCATAGGAGCGTTTTCACAGACGAAAGCAGGCCTAGGCCGAGTAAACTTGGCATTTCCAATAGTTGGTCCTAGAGACTGCAAAGAAAGTGTTCTTCTAAGTATTCTTCCACTGTGGTTTCACCATGATTTTCAGAACCGGAGCAGTTTTCTCGCATTGGCATAAGAATCCTGCTTGGTAGTTTAGATTTCTGGGTGGGGTGTAAGTGCGGGGCTTCTGTCAGCCCTGCCTTTGATTTGTTTACCTCCAGAGTTGGTAAGTGCATATTTGCCTGAGATGGGAAAAGTGTAGATCGTGCTTCATATTTCCTGCTGACCCTTTTGAAATCACCAGTATGTTGGTAATTATTTTCCATTTCCTTAGTGTTTTGACCCTTAATAGTGATGAGGGCGATCTCTGGATCCTGAAACCTATGACGCTTTTTGCAGAGAAACCTCTGCTGAGGCCCAGGTAACTTGGTATTTCCCATACCTGGCACCCGAGCCTTGGAAGATAGGATTGTATTCATATTATTTCAGCATCCTTTCACCACTATTTCAAGAACGGGAGCCCTTTTCAATCGTTAGCGTAAGAATCCTTCTTTGGAGATGGGATATTTTTCTTGGGTGGCAAGTTCAGGGCCTCTGTCAGTCCTGGGTTTGTTGGACTAGCGCCAGACATGAGAAGTGCGCCTTTGTGGGAGAGGTGAATAGTGCGGATCCTGTTTCAGTCAGGATCCGCACTTTTCACCGTTCCTTTCAGAATCATTAGATTCATCAGCTAGGAATGTCGATTCCTTCTCCAGACCAATCGAAGGCTAGGCCAAAGTAACTCAATCTTTCCAAGATGTGTGTGGCACGACTTTTGAAAGAACCGCTAGGTGGAGAACTATTTGGTATTTTTCCGTAGCACTTTTCAGCGTAATTGTCATAAGGTTGGTCTCTGCATCCTTAAGCATACCAGCGTTTTCACAGACGAAAGCAGGATGAGGCCCAGTAAACTTGGCATTTCCAATACTTGGTCCTAGAGACTACAAAGAAAGTGTTCTTCTAAGTATTATTCCCCTGTGGTTTCACCATGATTTTCAGAACCCGAGCAGTTTTCTCGCATTAGCATAAGAATGCTGCCTGGTAGTTTAGATTTCTGGGTGGGGTGTAAGTGCGGGGCTTCTGTCAGCCCTGCCTTTGATTTTTTTACCTCCAGAGTTGGTAAGTGCATATTTGCGTGAGATGGGAAAAGTGGATCGTACTTCAGATTTCATCCTGACCCTTTTGAAATCACCAGTATGTTGGTAATTATTTGCCATTTCCATAGCGTTTTGCACCGTAATAGTCATGAGGTCGGTCTCTGCATCTTGAAGCCTATGATGCTTTTCGCAGAGAAACCTCTGCTGAGGCCCAGATAACTTTGTATTTCCCATACCTGGCACCGGAGCCTTGGAAGATAGGATTGTATTCAGTATTATTTCACCATCCCTTCACCACTGTTTCAAGAACGGGAGCCCTTTTGAACCGTTAGCGTAGGAATCCTTCTTTGGAGATGAGATATTTTTCTGGGGTGGCAAGTGCAGGGCCTCTGTCAGTCCTGGGTTTGTTGGACTAGCGCCAGACATGAGAAGTGCGCCTTTGTGGGAGAGGTGAATAGTGGGGATCCTGTTTCAGTCTAAAGCCTGAAACAGGATCTGCACTTTTCACCGTTCCTTTCAGAATCATTAGATTCATCAGCTAGGAATGTCGATTCCTTCTCCAGACCAATCGAAGGCTAGGCCAAAGTAACTCAATCTTTCCAAGAGGTGTGTGGCACGACTTTTGAAAGAACCGCTAGGTGGAGAACTATTTGGTATTTTTCCGCAGCACTTTTCACCCTAATTGTCATAAGGTTGGTCTCTGCATCCTTAAGCATACGAGTGTTTTCACAGACGAAAGCAGGCCTAGGCCCAGTAAACTTGGCATTTCCAATAGTTGGTCCTAGTGACTACAAAGAAAGTGTTCTTTTAAGTATGATTCCACTGTTGGTTCACCATGATTTTCAGAAGGCGAGCAGGGTTCTCGCATTAGCATAAGAATCCTGCCTGGTAGTTGAGATTTCTGGGTGGGGTGTAACTGCGGGGCATCTGTCAGCCCTGCCTTTGATTGGTTTACCTCCAGAGTTGGTAAGTGCATATTTGCGTGAGAAGGGAAAAGTGTGGATCGTGCTTCAGATTTCCTCCTGTCCCTTTTGAAATCAACAGTAAGTTGGTAATTTTTTGCCATTTCCATAGCCTTTTGAACCGTAATAGTCATGAGGTCGGTCTCTGCATCCTGAAGCCTATGACACTTTTCGCAGAGAAAACTTTGCTGAGGCCAAGGTAACCTGGTATTTCCCATACCTGGCACAGGAGCCTGGGAGGATAGGATTGTTTTCAGCATTATTTCACCATCCTTTCACCACTGTTTCAAGAACGGGAGCCCTTTTCAACCATTAGCTTAGGAATCCTTCTTTGGAGATGAGATATTTTTGTGGGGTGGCAAGTGCAGGGCCTCCGTCACTCCCTGGTTTGTTGGACTAGCGCCAGACATGAGAAGTGCCCCTTTGTGGGAGAGGTGAATAGTGCGGATCCTGTTTCAGTCTAAAGACTGAAACAGGATCCGCACTTTTCACCGTTCTTTCAGAATCATTTGATTCTTCAGCTAGGAAACGCGATTCCTTCTCCAGACCAATCGAAGGCTAGGCCAAAGTAACTCGATCTTTCCAGGATGTGTGTGGCACGACTTTTGAAAGAACCGCTAGGTGGAGAACTATTTGGTATTTTTGCGTACCACTATTCACCGTAATTGTCATAAGGTTGGTCTCTGCATCCTTAAGCATACGAGCGTTTTCACAGATGAAAGCAGGCATAGGCCCAGTAAACTTCGCATTTCCAATAGTTCGTCCTAGAGACTCCAAAGAAAGTGTTCTTTTAAGTATTCTTCCACTGTGGTTTCACCATGATTTTCAGAACCGGAGCAGTTTTCTCGAATTAGCATAAAAATGCTGCCTGATAGTTTAGATTTCTAGGTGGGGTGTAAGTGCGGGGCTTCTGTCAGCCCTGCCTTTGATTTGTTTACCTCTAGAGTTGGTAAGTGCATATTTGCGTGAGATGGGAAAAGCGTGGATCGTGCTTCAGATTTCATCCTGACAATTTTGAAATCACCAGTATGTTGGTAATTATTTGCCATTTCCATAGCGTTTTGCACCGTAATAGTCATGAGGTCGGTCTCTGCATCCTGAGGCCTATGACGCTTTTCGCAGAGAAACCTCTGCTGAGGCCCAGGTAACTTGGTATTTCCCATACCTGGCACCGGAGCCTTGGAAGATAGGATTGTTTTCAGTATTATTTCACCATCCTTTCACCACTGTTTCCAGAACGGGAGCCTTTTCAACCGTTAGGATAGGAGCCCTTCTTTGGAGATGAGATATTTTTCTGGGGTGGCAAGTGCAGGGCCTCTGTCAGTCCCCGGTTTCTTGGACTAGCGCCAGAAATGAGAAGTGCGCCTTTGTGGGAGAGGTGAATAGTGCGGATGTGTTTCAGTCTAAAGACTGAATCAGGATCCGCACTTTTCACCGTTCGTTTCAGAATCATTTGATTCATCAGCTAGGAACCGCGATTCCTTCTCCAGACCAATCGACGGCTAGGCCAAAGTAACTCGATCTTTCCAAGAGGTGCATGGCACAACTTTTGAAAGAACCGCTAGGTGGAGAACTATTTGGTATTTTTCCGTAGCACTTTTCAACGTTATTGTCATAAGGCTGGTCTCAGCATCCTTAAGCATATGAGCGTTTTCACAGACGAAAGCAGGCCTAGGCCCAGTAAACTTGGCATTTCCAATAGTTGGTCCCAGAGACTGCAAAGAAAGTGTTCTTCTAAGTACTCTTCCACTGTGGTTTCACCATGATTTTCAGAACCGGAGCAGTTTTCTCGCATTGGCATAAGAATCCTGCTTGGTAGTTTAGATTTCTGGGTGGGGTGTAAGTGCGGGGCTTCTGTCAGCCCTGCCTTTGGTTTGTTTACCTCCAGAGTTGGTAAGTGCATATTTGCCTGAGATGGGAAAAGTGTGGATCGTGCTTCATATTTCCTCCTGACCCTTTTGAAATCACCAGTATGTTGGTAATTATTTTCCATTTCCTTAGTGTTTTGAACCGTAATAGTGATGAGGGCGGTCTCTGGATCCTGAAACCTATGACGCTTTTTGCAGAGAAACCTCTGCTGAGGCCCAGGTAACTTGGTATTTCCCATACCTGGCACCCGAGCCTTGGAAGATAGGATTGTATTCATATTATTTCACCATCCTTTCACCACTATTTAAAGAACGGGAGCCCTTTTCAATCGTTAGCGTAAGAATCCTTCTTTGGAGATGGGATATTTTTCTGGGGTGGCAAGTGCAGGGCCTCTGTCAGTCCTGGGTTTGTTGGACTAGCGCCAGACATGAGAAGTGCGCCTTTGTGGGAGAGGTGAATAGTGCGGATCCTGTTTCAGTCAGGATCCGCACTTTTCACCGTTCCTTTCAGAATCATTAGATTCATCAGCTAGGAATGTCGATTCCTTCTCCAGACCAATCGAAGGCTAGGCCAAAGTAACTCAATCTTTCCAAGATGTGTGTGGCACGACTTTTGAAAGAACCGCTAGGTGGAGAACTATTTGGTATTTTTCCGTAGCAGTTTTCAGCGTAATTGTCATAAGGTTGGTCTCTGCATCCTTAAGCATACCAGCGTTTTCACAGACGAAAGCAGGATGAGGCCCAGTAAACTTGGCATTTCCAATACTTGGTCCTAGAGACTACAAAGAAAGTGTTCTTCTAAGTATTATTCCCCTGTGGTTTCACCATGATTTTCAGAACCCGAGCAGTTTTCTCGCATTAGCATAAGAATGCTGCCTGGTAGTTTAGATTTCTGGGTGGGGTGTAAGTGCGGGGCTTCTGTCAGCCCTGCCTTTGTTTTTTTTACCTCCAGAGTTGGTAAGTGCATATTTGCGTGAGATGGGAAAAGTGGATCGTGCTTCAGATTTCATCCTGACCCTTTTGAAATCACCAGTATGTTGGTAATTATTTGCCATTTCCATAGCGTTTTGCACCGTAATAGTCATGAGGTCGGTCTCTGCATCTTGAAGCCTATGATGCTTTTCGCAGAGAAACCTCTGCTGAGGCCCAGATAACTTTGTATTTCCCATACCTGGCACCGGAGCCTTGGAAGATAGGATTGTATTCAGTATTATTTCACCATCCCTTCACCACTGTTTCAAGAACGGGAGCCCTTTTGAACCGTTAGCGTAGGAATCCTTCTTTGGAGATGAGATATTTTTCTGGGGTGGCAAGTGCAGGGCCTCTGTCAGTCCTGGGTTTGTTGGACTAGCGCCAGACATGAGAAGTGCGCCTTTGTGGGAGAGGTGAATAGTGGGGATCCTGTTTCAGTCTAAAGCCTGAAACAGGATCTGCACTTTTCACCGTTCCTTTCAGAATCATTAGATTCATCAGCTAGGAATGTCGATTCCTTCTCCAGACCAATCGAAGGCTAGGCCAAAGTAACTCAATCTTTCCAAGAGGTGTGTGGCACGACTTTTGAAAGAACCGCTAGGTGGAGAACTATTTGGTATTTTTCCGCAGCACTTTTCACCCTAATTGTCATAAGGTTGGTCTCTGCATCCTTAAGCATACGAGTGTTTCCACAGACGAAAGCAGGCCTAGGCCCAGTAAACTTGGCATTTCCAATAGTTGGTCCTAGTGACTACAAAGAAAGTGTTCTTTTAAGTATGATTCCACTGTTGGTTCACCATGATTTTCAGAAGGCGAGCAGGGTTCTCGCATTAGCATAAGAATCCTGCCTGGTAGTTGAGATTTCTGGGTGGGGTGTAACTGCGGGGCATCTGTCAGCCCTGCCTTTGATTGGTTTACCTCCAGAGTTGGTAAGTGCATATTTGCGTGAGAAGGGAAAAGTGTGGATCGTGCTTCAGATTTCCTCCTGTCCCTTTTGAAATCAACAGTAAGTTGGTAATTTTTTGCCATTTCCATAGCCTTTTGAACCGTAATAGTCATGAGGTCGGTCTCTGCATCCTGAAGCCTATGACACTTTTCGCAGAGAAAACTTTGCTGAGGCCAAGGTAACCTGGTATTTCCCATACCTGGCACAGGAGCCTGGGAGGATAGGATTGTTTTCAGCATTATTTCACCATCCTTTCACCACTGTTTCAAGAACGGGAGCCCTTTTCAACCATTAGCTTAGGAATCCTTCTTTGGAGATGAGATATTTTTGTGGGGTGGCAAGTGCAGGGCCTCCGTCACTCCCTGGTTTGTTGGACTAGCGCCAGACATGAGAAGTGCCCCTTTGTGGGAGAGGTGAATAGTGCGGATCCTGTTTCAGTCTAAAGACTGAAACAGGATCCGCACTTTTCACCGTTCTTTCAGAATCATTTGATTCTTCAGCTAGGAAACGCGATTCCTTCTCCAGACCAATCGAAGGCTAGGCCAAAGTAACTCGATCTTTCCAGGATGTGTGTGGCACGACTTTTGAAAGAACCGCTAGGTGGAGAACTATTTGGTATTTTTGCGTACCACTATTCACCGTAATTGTCATAAGGTTGGTCTCTGCATCCTTAAGCATACGAGCGTTTTCACAGACGAAAGCAGGCATAGGCCCAGTAAACTTTGCATTTCCAATAGTTGGTCCTAGAGACTCCAAAGAAAGTGTTCTTTTAAGTATTCTTCCACTGTGGTTTCACCATGATTTTCAGAACCGGAGCAGTTTTCTCGAATTAGCATAAAAATGCTGCCTGATAGTTTAGATTTCTAGGTGGGGTGTAAGTGCGGGACTTCTGTCAGCCCTGCCTTTGATTTGTTTACCTCTAGAGTTGGTAAGTGCATATTTGCGTGAGATGGGAAAAGCGTGGATCGTGCTTCAGATTTCATCCTGACAATTTTGAAATCACCAGTATGTTGGTAATTATTTGCCATTTCCATAGCGTTTTGCACCGTAATAGTCATGAGGTCGGTCTCTGCATCCTGAGGCCTATGACGCTTTTCGCAGAGAAACCTCTGCTGAGGCCCAGGTAACTTGGTATTTCCCATACCTGGCACCGGAGCCTTGGAAGATAGGATTGTTTTCAGTATTATTTCACCATCCTTTCACCACTGTTTCCAGAACGGGAGCCTTTTCAACCGTTAGGATAGGAGCCCTTCTTTGGAGATGAGATATTTTTCTGGGGTGGCAAGTGCAGGGCCTCTGTCAGTCCCCGGTTTCTTGGACTAGCGCCAGAAATGAGAACTGCGCCTTTGTGGGAGAGGTGAATAGTGCGGATGTTTTTCAGTCTAAAGACTGAATCAGGATCCGCACTTTTCACCGTTCGTTTCAGAATCATTTGATTCATCAGCTAGGAACCGCGATTCCTTCTCCAAACCAATCGACGGCTAGGCCAAAGTAACTCGATCTTTCCAAGAGGTGCATGGCACAACTTTTGAAAGAACCGCTAGGTGGAGAACTATTTGGTATTTTTCCGTAGCACTTTTCAACGTTATTGTCATAAGGCTGGTCTCAGCATCCTTAAGCATATGAGCGTTTTCACAGACGAAAGCAGGCCTAGGCCCAGTAAACTTGGCATTTCCAATAGTTGGTCCCAGAGACTGCAAAGAAAGTGTTCTTCTAAGTACTCTTCCACTGTGGTTTCACCATGATTTTCAGAACCGGAGCAGTTTTCTCGCATTGGCATAAGAATCCTGCTTGGTAGTTTAGATTTCTGGGTGGGGTGTAAGTGCGGGGCTTCTGTCAGCCCTGCCTTTGGTTTGTTTACCTCCAGAGTTGGTAAGTGCATATTTGCCTGAGATGGGAAAAGTGTGGATCGTGCTTCATATTTCCTCCTGACCCTTTTGAAATCACCAGTATGTTGGTAATTATTTTCCATTTCCTTAGTGTTTTGAACCGTAATAGTGATGAGGGCGGTCTCTGGATCCTGAAACCTATGACGCTTTTTGCAGAGAAACCTCTGCTGAGGCCCAGGTAACTTGGTATTTCCCATACCTGGCACCCGAGCCTTGGAAGATAGGATTGTATTCATATTATTTCACCATCCTTTCACCACTATTTAAAGAACGGGAGCCCTTTTCAATCGTTAGCGTAAGAATCCTTCTTTGGAGATGGGATATTTTTCTGGGGTGGCAAGTGCAGGGCCTCTGTCAGTCCTGGGTTTGTTGGACTAGCGCCAGACATGAGAAGTGCGCCTTTGTGGGAGAGGTGAATAGTGCGGATCCTGTTTCAGTCAGGATCCGCACTTTTCACCGTTCCTTTCAGAATCATTAGATTCATCAGCTAGGAATGTCGATTCCTTCTCCAGACCAATCGAAGGCTAGGCCAAAGTAACTCAATCTTTCCAAGATGTGTGTGGCACGACTTTTGAAAGAACCGCTAGGTGGAGAACTATTTGGTATTTTTCCGTAGCAGTTTTCAGCGTAATTGTCATAAGGTTGGTCTCTGCATCCTTAAGCATACCAGCGTTTTCACAGACGAAAGCAGGATGAGGCCCAGTAAACTTGGCATTTCCAATACTTGGTCCTAGAGACTACAAAGAAAGTGTTCTTCTAAGTATTATTCCCCTGTGGTTTCACCATGATTTTCAGAACCCGAGCAGTTTTCTCGCATTAGCATAAGAATGCTGCCTGGTAGTTTAGATTTCTGGGTGGGGTGTAAGTGCGGGGCTTCTGTCAGCCCTGCCTTTGTTTTTTTTACCTCCAGAGTTGGTAAGTGCATATTTGCGTGAGATGGGAAAAGTGGATCGTGCTTCAGATTTCATCCTGACCCTTTTGAAATCACCAGTATGTTGGTAATTATTTGCCATTTCCATAGCGTTTTGCACCGTAATAGTCATGAGGTCGGTCTCTGCATCTTGAAGCCTATGATGCTTTTCGCAGAGAAACCTCTGCTGAGGCCCAGATAACTTTGTATTTCCCATACCTGGCACCGGAGCCTTGGAAGATAGGATTGTATTCAGTATTATTTCACCATCCCTTCACCACTGTTTCAAGAACGGGAGCCCTTTTGAACCGTTAGCGTAGGAATCCTTCTTTGGAGATGAGATATTTTTCTGGGGTGGCAAGTGCAGGGCCTCTGTCAGTCCTGGGTTTGTTGGACTAGCGCCAGACATGAGAAGTGCGCCTTTGTGGGAGAGGTGAATAGTGGGGATCCTGTTTCAGTCTAAAGCCTGAAACAGGATCTGCACTTTTCACCGTTCCTTTCAGAATCATTAGATTCATCAGCTAGGAATGTCGATTCCTTCTCCAGACCAATCGAAGGCTAGGCCAAAGTAACTCAATCTTTCCAAGAGGTGTGTGGCACGACTTTTGAAAGAACCGCTAGGTGGAGAACTATTTGGTATTTTTCCGCAGCACTTTTCACCCTAATTGTCATAAGGTTGGTCTCTGCATCCTTAAGCATACGAGTGTTTCCACAGACGAAAGCAGGCCTAGGCCCAGTAAACTTGGCATTTCCAATAGTTGGTCCTAGTGACTACAAAGAAAGTGTTCTTTTAAGTATGATTCCACTGTTGGTTCACCATGATTTTCAGAAGGCGAGCAGGGTTCTCGCATTAGCATAAGAATCCTGCCTGGTAGTTGAGATTTCTGGGTGGGGTGTAACTGCGGGGCATCTGTCAGCCCTGCCTTTGATTGGTTTACCTCCAGAGTTGGTAAGTGCATATTTGCGTGAGAAGGGAAAAGTGTGGATCGTGCTTCAGATTTCCTCCTGTCCCTTTTGAAATCAACAGTAAGTTGGTAATTTTTTGCCATTTCCATAGCCTTTTGAACCGTAATAGTCATGAGGTCGGTCTCTGCATCCTGAAGCCTATGACACTTTTCGCAGAGAAAACTTTGCTGAGGCCAAGGTAACCTGGTATTTCCCATACCTGGCACAGGAGCCTGGGAGGATAGGATTGTTTTCAGCATTATTTCACCATCCTTTCACCACTGTTTCAAGAACGGGAGCCCTTTTCAACCATTAGCTTAGGAATCCTTCTTTGGAGATGAGATATTTTTGTGGGGTGGCAAGTGCAGGGCCTCCGTCACTCCCTGGTTTGTTGGACTAGCGCCAGACATGAGAAGTGCCCCTTTGTGGGAGAGGTGAATAGTGCGGATCCTGTTTCAGTCTAAAGACTGAAACAGGATCCGCACTTTTCACCGTTCTTTCAGAATCATTTGATTCTTCAGCTAGGAAACGCGATTCCTTCTCCAGACCAATCGAAGGCTAGGCCAAAGTAACTCGATCTTTCCAGGATGTGTGTGGCACGACTTTTGAAAGAACCGCTAGGTGGAGAACTATTTGGTATTTTTGCGTACCACTATTCACCGTAATTGTCATAAGGTTGGTCTCTGCATCCTTAAGCATACGAGCGTTTTCACAGACGAAAGCAGGCATAGGCCCAGTAAACTTTGCATTTCCAATAGTTGGTCCTAGAGACTCCAAAGAAAGTGTTCTTTTAAGTATTCTTCCACTGTGGTTTCACCATGATTTTCAGAACCGGAGCAGTTTTCTCGAATTAGCATAAAAATGCTGCCTGATAGTTTAGATTTCTAGGTGGGGTGTAAGTGCGGGACTTCTGTCAGCCCTGCCTTTGATTTGTTTACCTCTAGAGTTGGTAAGTGCATATTTGCGTGAGATGGGAAAAGCGTGGATCGTGCTTCAGATTTCATCCTGACAATTTTGAAATCACCAGTATGTTGGTAATTATTTGCCATTTCCATAGCATTTTGCACCGTAATAGTCATGAGGTCGGTCTCTGCATCCTGAGGCCTATGACGCTTTTCGCAGAGAAACCTCTGCTGAGGCCCAGGTAACTTGGTATTTCCCATACCTGGCACCGGAGCCTTGGAAGATAGGATTGTTTTCAGTATTATTTCACCATCCTTTCACCACTGTTTCCAGAACGGGAGCCTTTTCAACCGTTAGGATAGGAGCCCTTCTTTGGAGATGAGATATTTTTCTGGGGTGGCAAGTGCAGGGCCTCTGTCAGTCCCCGGTTTCTTGGACTAGCGCCAGAAATGAGAACTGCGCCTTTGTGGGAGAGGTGAATAGTGCGGATGTTTTTCAGTCTAAAGACTGAATCAGGATCCGCACTTTTCACCGTTCGTTTCAGAATCATTTGATTCATCAGCTAGGAACCGCGATTCCTTCTCCAAACCAATCGACGGCTAGGCCAAAGTAACTCGATCTTTCCAAGAGGTGCATGGCACAACTTTTGAAAGAACCGCTAGGTGGAGAACTATTTGGTATTTTTCCGTAGCACTTTTCAACGTTATTGTCATAAGGCTGGTCTCAGCATCCTTAAGCATATGAGCGTTTTCACAGACGAAAGCAGGCCTAGGCCCAGTAAACTTGGCATTTCCAATAGTTGGTCCCAGAGACTGCAAAGAAAGTGTTCTTCTAAGTACTCTTCCACTGTGGTTTCACCATGATTTTCAGAACCGGAGCAGTTTTCTCGCATTGGCATAAGAATCCTGCTTGGTAGTTTAGATTTCTGGGTGGGGTGTAAGTGCGGGGCTTCTGTCAGCCCTGCCTTTGGTTTGTTTACCTCCAGAGTTGGTAAGTGCATATTTGCCTGAGCTGGGAAAAGTGTGGATCGTGCTTCATATTTCCTCCTGACCCTTTTGAAATCACCAGTATGTTGGTAATTATTTTCCATTTCCTTAGTGTTTTGAACCGTAATAGTGATGAGGGCGGTCTCTGGATCCTGAAACCTATGACGCTTTTTGCAGAGAAACCTCTGCTGAGGCCCAGGTAACTTGGTATTTCCCATACCTGGCACCCGAGCCTTGGAAGATAGGATTGTATTCATATTATTTCACCATCCTTTCACCACTATTTAAAGAACGGGAGCCCTTTTCAATCGTTAGCGTAAGAATCCTTCTTTGGAGATGGGATATTTTTCTGGGGTGGCAAGTGCAGGGCCTCTGTCAGTCCTGGGTTTGTTGGACTAGCGCCAGACATGAGAAGTGCGCCTTTGTGGGAGAGGTGAATAGTGCGGATCCTGTTTCAGTCAGGATCCGCACTTTTCACCGTTCCTTTCAGAATCATTAGATTCATCAGCTAGGAATGTCGATTCCTTCTCCAGACCAATCGAAGGCTAGGCCAAAGTAACTCAATCTTTCCAAGATGTGTGTGGCACGACTTTTGAAAGAACCGCTAGGTGGAGAACTATTTGGTATTTTTCCGTAGCACTTTTCAGCGTAATTGTCATAAGGTTGGTCTCTGCATCCTTAAGCATACCAGCGTTTTCACAGACGAAAGCAGGATGAGGCCCAGTAAACTTGGCATTTCCAATACTTGGTCCTAGAGACTACAAAGAAAGTGTTCTTCTAAGTATTATTCCCCTGTGGTTTCACCATGATTTTCAGAACCCGAGCAGTTTTCTCGCATTAGCATAAGAATGCTGCCTGGTAGTTTAGATTTCTGGGTGGGGTGTAAGTGCGGGGCTTCTGTCAGCCCTGCCTTTGATTTTTTTACCTCCAGAGTTGGTAAGTGCATATTTGCGTGAGATGGGAAAAGTGGATCGTGCTTCAGATTTCATCCTGACCCTTTTGAAATCACCAGTATGTTGGTAATTATTTGCCATTTCCATAGCGTTTTGCACCGTAATAGTCATGAGGTCGGTCTCTGCATCTTGAAGCCTATGATGCTTTTCGCAGAGAAACCTCTGCTGAGGCCCAGATAACTTTGTATTTCCCATACCTGGCACCGGAGCCTTGGAAGATAGGATTGTATTCAGTATTATTTCACCATCCCTTCACCACTGTTTCAAGAACGGGAGCCCTTTTGAACCGTTAGCGTAGGAATCCTTCTTTGGAGATGAGATATTTTTCTGGGGTGGCAAGTGCAGGGCCTCTGTCAGTCCTGGGTTTGTTGGACTAGCGCCAGACATGAGAAGTGCGCCTTTGTGGGAGAGGTGAATAGTGGGGATCCTGTTTCAGTCTAAAGCCTGAAACAGGATCTGCACTTTTCACCGTTCCTTTCAGAATCATTAGATTCATCAGCTAGGAATGTCGATTCCTTCTCCAGACCAATCGAAGGCTAGGCCAAAGTAACTCAATCTTTCCAAGAGGTGTGTGGCACGACTTTTGAAAGAACCGCTAGGTGGAGAACTATTTGGTATTTTTCCGCAGCACTTTTCACCCTAATTGTCATAAGGTTGGTCTCTGCTCCTTAAGCATACGAGTGTTTCCACAGACGAAAGCAGGCCTAGGCCCAGTAAACTTGGCATTTCCAATAGTTGGTCCTAGTGACTACAAAGAAAGTGTTCTTTTAAGTATGATTCCACTGTTGGTTCACCATGATTTTCAGAAGGCGAGCAGGGTTCTCGCATTAGCATAAGAATCCTGCCTGGTAGTTGAGATTTCTGGGTGGGGTGTAACTGCGGGGCATCTGTCAGCCCTGCCTTTGATTGGTTTACCTCCAGAGTTGGTAAGTGCATATTTGCGTGAGAAGGGAAAAGTGTGGATCGTGCTTCAGATTTCCTCCTGTCCCTTTTGAAATCAACAGTAAGTTGGTAATTTTTTGCCATTTCCATAGCCTTTTGAACCGTAATAGTCATGAGGTCGGTCTCTGCATCCTGAAGCCTATGACACTTTTCGCAGAGAAAACTTTGCTGAGGCCAAGGTAACCTGGTATTTCCCATACCTGGCACAGGAGCCTGGGAGGATAGGATTGTTTTCAGCATTATTTCACCATCCTTTCACCACTGTTTCAAGAACGGGAGCCCTTTTCAACCATTAGCTTAGGAATCCTTCTTTGGAGATGAGATATTTTTGTGGGGTGGCAAGTGCAGGGCCTCCGTCACTCCCTGGTTTGTTGGACTAGCGCCAGACATGAGAAGTGCCCCTTTGTGGGAGAGGTGAATAGTGCGGATCCTGTTTCAGTCTAAAGACTGAAACAGGATCCGCACTTTTCACCGTTCTTTCAGAATCATTTGATTCTTCAGCTAGGAAACGCGATTCCTTCTCCAGACCAATCGAAGGCTAGGCCAAAGTAACTCGATCTTTCCAGGATGTGTGTGGCACGACTTTTGAAAGAACCGCTAGGTGGAGAACTATTTGGTATTTTTGCGTACCACTATTCACCGTAATTGTCATAAGGTTGGTCTCTGCATCCTTAAGCATACGAGCGTTTTCACAGACGAAAGCAGCCATAGGCCCAGTAAACTTCGCATTTCCAATAGTTGGTCCTAGAGACTCCAAAGAAAGTGTTCTTTTAAGTATTCTTCCACTGTGGTTTCACCATGATTTTCAGAACCGGAGCAGTTTTCTCGAATTAGCATAAAAATGCTGCCTGATAGTTTAGATTTCTAGGTGGGGTGTAAGTGCGGGACTTCTGTCAGCCCTGCCTTTGATTTGTTTACCTCTAGAGTTGGTAAGTGCATATTTGCGTGAGATGGGAAAAGCGTGGATCGTGCTTCAGATTTCATCCTGACAATTTTGAAATCACCAGTATGTTGGTAATTATTTGCCATTTCCATAGCGTTTTGCACCGTAATAGTCATGAGGTCGGTCTCTGCATCCTGAGGCCTATGACGCTTTTCGCAGAGAAACCTCTGCTGAGGCCCAGGTAACTTGGTATTTCCCATACCTGGCACCGGAGCCTTGGAAGATAGGATTGTTTTCAGTATTATTTCACCATCCTTTCACCACTGTTTCCAGAACGGGAGCCTTTTCAACCGTTAGGATAGGAGCCCTTCTTTGGAGATGAGATATTTTTCTGGGGTGGCAAGTGCAGGGCCTCTGTCAGTCCCCGGTTTCTTGGACTAGCGCCAGAAATGAGAACTGCGCCTTTGTGGGAGAGGTGAATAGTGCGGATGTTTTTCAGTCTAAAGACTGAATCAGGATCCGCACTTTTCACCGTTCGTTTCAGAATCATTTGATTCATCAGCTAGGAACCGCGATTCCTTCTCCAAACCAATCGACGGCTAGGCCAAAGTAACTCGATCTTTCCAAGAGGTGCATGGCACAACTTTTGAAAGAACCGCTAGGTGGAGAACTATTTGGTATTTTTCCGTAGCACTTTTCAACGTTATTGTCATAAGGCTGGTCTCAGCATCCTTAAGCATATGAGCGTTTTCACAGACGAAAGCAGGCCTAGGCCCAGTAAACTTGGCATTTCCAATAGTTGGTCCCAGAGACTGCAAAGAAAGTGTTCTTCTAAGTACTCTTCCACTGTGGTTTCACCATGATTTTCAGAACCGGAGCAGTTTTCTCGCATTGGCATAAGAATCCTGCTTGGTAGTTTAGATTTCTGGGTGGGGTGTAAGTGCGGGGCTTCTGTCAGCCCTGCCTTTGGTTTGTTTACCTCCAGAGTTGGTAAGTGCATATTTGCCTGAGATGGGAAAAGTGTGGATCGTGCTTCATATTTCCTCCTGACCCTTTTGAAATCACCAGTATGTTGGTAATTATTTTCCATTTCCTTAGTGTTTTGAACCGTAATAGTGATGAGGGCGGTCTCTGGATCCTGAAACCTATGACGCTTTTTGCAGAGAAACCTCTGCTGAGGCCCAGGTAACTTGGTATTTCCCATACCTGGCACCCGAGCCTTGGAAGATAGGATTGTATTCATATTATTTCACCATCCTTTCACCACTATTTAAAGAACGGGAGCCCTTTTCAATCGTTAGCGTAAGAATCCTTCTTTGGAGATGGGATATTTTTCTGGGGTGGCAAGTGCAGGGCCTCTGTCAGTCCTGGGTTTGTTGGACTAGCGCCAGACATGAGAAGTGCGCCTTTGTGGGAGAGGTGAATAGTGCGGATCCTGTTTCAGTCAGGATCCGCACTTTTCACCGTTCCTTTCAGAATCATTAGATTCATCAGCTAGGAATGTCGATTCCTTCTCCAGACCAATCGAAGGCTAGGCCAAAGTAACTCAATCTTTCCAAGATGTGTGTGGCACGACTTTTGAAAGAACCGCTAGGTGGAGAACTATTTGGTATTTTTCCGTAGCAATTTTCAGCGTAATTGTCATAAGGTTGGTCTCTGCATCCTTAAGCATACCAGCGTTTTCACAGACGAAAGCAGGATGAGGCCCAGTAAACTTGGCATTTCCAATACTTGGTCCTAGAGACTACAAAGAAAGTGTTCTTCTAAGTATTATTCCCCTGTGGTTTCACCATGATTTTCAGAACCCGAGCAGTTTTCTCGCATTAGCATAAGAATGCTGCCTGGTAGTTTAGATTTCTGGGTGGGGTGTAAGTGCGGGGCTTCTGTCAGCCCTGCCTTTGATTTTTTTACCTCCAGAGTTGGTAAGTGCATATTTGCGTGAGATGGGAAAAGTGGATCGTGCTTCAGATTTCATCCTGACCCTTTTGAAATCACCAGTATGTTGGTAATTATTTGCCATTTCCATAGCGTTTTGCACCGTAATAGTCATGAGGTCGGTCTCTGCATCTTGAAGCCTATGATGCTTTTCGCAGAGAAACCTCTGCTGAGGCCCAGATAACTTTGTATTTCCCATACCTGGCACCGGAGCCTTGGAAGATAGGATTGTATTCAGTATTATTTCACCATCCCTTCACCACTGTTTCAAGAACGGGAGCCCTTTTGAACCGTTAGCGTAGGAATCCTTCTTTGGAGATGAGATATTTTTCTGGGGTGGCAAGTGCAGGGCCTCTGTCAGTCCTGGGTTTGTTGGACTAGCGCCAGACATGAGAAGTGCGCCTTTGTGGGAGAGGTGAATAGTGGGGATCCTGTTTCAGTCTAAAGCCTGAAACAGGATCTGCACTTTTCACCGTTCCTTTCAGAATCATTAGATTCATCAGCTAGGAATGTCGATTCCTTCTCCAGACCAATCGAAGGCTAGGCCAAAGTAACTCAATCTTTCCAAGAGGTGTGTGGCACGACTTTTGAAAGAACCGCTAGGTGGAGAACTATTTGGTATTTTTCCGCAGCACTTTTCACCCTAATTGTCATAAGGTTGGTCTCTGCATCCTTAAGCATACGAGTGTTTCCACAGACGAAAGCAGGCCTAGGCCCAGTAAACTTGGCATTTCCAATAGTTGGTCCTAGTGACTACAAAGAAAGTGTTCTTTTAAGTATGATTCCACTGTTGGTTCACCATGATTTTCAGAAGGCGAGCAGGGTTCTCGCATTAGCATAAGAATCCTGCCTGGTAGTTGAGATTTCTGGGTGGGGTGTAACTGCGGGGCATCTGTCAGCCCTGCCTTTGATTGGTTTACCTCCAGAGTTGGTAAGTGCATATTTGCGTGAGAAGGGAAAAGTGTGGATCGTGCTTCAGATTTCCTCCTGTCCCTTTTGAAATCAACAGTAAGTTGGTAATTTTTTGCCATTTCCATAGCCTTTTGAACCGTAATAGTCATGAGGTCGGTCTCTGCATCCTGAAGCCTATGACACTTTTCGCAGAGAAAACTTTGCTGAGGCCAAGGTAACCTGGTATTTCCCATACCTGGCACAGGAGCCTGGGAGGATAGGATTGTTTTCAGCATTATTTCACCATCCTTTCACCACTGTTTCAAGAACGGGAGCCCTTTTCAACCATTAGCTTAGGAATCCTTCTTTGGAGATGAGATATTTTTGTGGGGTGGCAAGTGCAGGGCCTCCGTCACTCCCTGGTTTGTTGGACTAGCGCCAGACATGAGAAGTGCCCCTTTGTGGGAGAGGTGAATAGTGCGGATCCTGTTTCAGTCTAAAGACTGAAACAGGATCCGCACTTTTCACCGTTCTTTCAGAATCATTTGATTCTTCAGCTAGGAAACGCGATTCCTTCTCCAGACCAATCGAAGGCTAGGCCAAAGTAACTCGATCTTTCCAGGATGTGTGTGGCACGACTTTTGAAAGAACCGCTAGGTGGAGAACGATTTGGTATTTTTGCGTACCACTATTCACCGTAATTGTCATAAGGTTGGTCTCTGCATCCTTAAGCATACGAGCGTTTTCACAGACGAAAGCAGCCATAGGCCCAGTAAACTTCGCATTTCCAATAGTTGGTCCTAGAGACTCCAAAGAAAGTGTTCTTTTAAGTATTCTTCCACTGTGGTTTCACCATGATTTTCAGAACCGGAGCAGTTTTCTCGAATTAGCATAAAAATGCTGCCTGATAGTTTAGATTTCTAGGTGGGGTGTAAGTGCGGGGCTTCTGTCAGCCCTGCCTTTGATTTGTTTACCTCTAGAGTTGGTAAGTGCATATTTGCGTGAGATGGGAAAAGCGTGGATCGTGCTTCAGATTTCATCCTGACAATTTTGAAATCACCAGTATGTTGGTAATTATTTGCCATTTCCATAGCGTTTTGCACCGTAATAGTCATGAGGTCGGTCTCTGCATCCTGAGGCCTATGACGCTTTTCGCAGAGAAACCTCTGCTGAGGCCCAGGTAACTTGGTATTTCCCATACCTGGCACCGGAGCCTCGGAAGATAGGATTGTTTTCAGTATTATTTCACCATCCTGTCACCACTGTTTCCAGAACGGGAGCCTTTTCAACCGTTAGGATAGGAGCCCTTCTTTGGAGATGAGATATTTTTCTGGGGTGGCAAGTGCAGGGCCTCTGTCAGTCCCCGGTTTCTTGGACTAGCGCCAGAAATGAGAAGTGCGCCTTTGTGGGAGAGGTGAATAGTGCGGATGTGTTTCAGTCTAAAGACTGAATCAGGATCCGCACTTTTCACCGTTCGTTTCAGAATCATTTGATTCATCAGCTAGGAACCGCGATTCCTTCTCCAGACCAATCGACGGCTAGGCCAAAGTAACTCGATCTTTCCAAGAGGTGTATGGCACAACTTTTGAAAGAACCGCTAGGTGGAGAACTATTTGGTATTTTTCCGTAGCACTTTTCAACGTTATTGTCATAAGGCTGGTCTCAGCATCCTTAAGCATATGAGCGTTTTCACAGACGAAAGCAGGCCTAGGCCCAGTAAACTTGGCATTTCCAATAGTTGGTCCTAGAGACTGCAAAGAAAGTGTTCTTCTAAGTACTCTTCCACTGTGGTTTCACCATGATTTTCAGAACCGGAGCAGTTTTCTCGCATTGGCATAAGAATCCTGCTTGGTAGTTTAGATTTCTGGGTGGGGTGTAAGTGCGGGGCTTCTGTCAGCCCTGCCTTTGATTTGTTTACCTCCAGAGTTGGTAAGTGCATATTTGCCTGAGATGGGAAAAGTGTGGATCGTGCTTAATATTTCCTCCTGACCCTTTTGAAATCACCAGTATGTTGGTAATTATTTTCCATTTCCTTAGTGTTTTGAACCGTAATAGTGATGAGGGCGGTCTCTGGATCCTGAAACCTATGACGCTTTTTGCAGAGAAACCTCTGCTGAGGCCCAGGTAACTTGGTATTTCCCATACCTGGCACCCGAGCCTTGGAAGATAGGATTGTATTCATATTATTTCACCATCCTTTCACCACTATTTAAAGAACGGGAGCCCTTTTCAATCGTTAGCGTAAGAATCCTTCTTTGGAGATGGGATATTTTTCTGGGGTGGCAAGTGCAGGGCCTCTGTCAGTCCTGGGTTTGTTGGACTAGCGCCAGACATGAGAAGTGCGCCTTTGTGGGAGAGGTGAATAGTGCGGATCCTGTTTCAGTCAGGATCCGCACTTTTCACCGTTCCTTTCAGAATCATTAGATTCATCAGCTAGGAATGTCGATTCCTTCTCCAGACCAATCGAAGGCTAGGCCAAAGTAACTCAATCTTTCCAAGAGGTGTGTGGCACGACTTTTGAAAGAACCGCTAGGTGGAGAACTATTTGGTATTTTTCCGTAGCACTTTTCAGCGTAATTGTCATAAGGTTGGTCTCTGCATCCTTAAGCATACCAGCGTTTTCACAGACGAAAGCAGGATGAGGCCCAGTAAACTTGGCATTTCCAATACTTGGTCCTAGAGACTACAAAGAAAGTGTTCTTCTAAGTATTATTCCCCTGTGGTTTCACCATGATTTTCAGAACCCGAGCAGTTTTCTCGCATTAGCATAAGAATGCTGCCTGGTAGTTTAGATTTCTGGGTGGGGTGTAAGTGCGGGGCTTCTGTCAGCCCTGCCTTTGATTTTTTTACCTCCAGAGTTGGTAAGTGCATATTTGCGTGAGATGGGAAAAGTGGATCGTGCTTCAGATTTCATCCTGACCCTTTTGAAATCACCAGTATGTTGGTAATTATTTGCCATTTCCATAGCGTTTTGCACCGTAATAGTCATGAGGTCGGTCTCTGCATCTTGAAGCCTATGACGCTTTTCGCAGAGAAACCTCTGCTGAGGCCCAGATAACTTTGTATTTCCCATACCTGGCACCGGAGCCTTGGAAGATAGGATTGTATTCAGTATTATTTCACCATCCCTTCACCACTGTTTCAAGAACGGGAGCCCTTTTGAACCGTTAGCGTAGGAATCCTTCTTTGGAGATGAGATATTTTTCTGGGGTGGCAAGTGCAGGGCCTCTGTCAGTCCTGGGTTTGTTGGACTAGCGCCAGACATGAGAAGTGCGCCTTTGTGGGAGAGGTGAATAGTGGGGATCCTGTTTCAGTCTAAAGCCTGAAACAGGATCTGCACTTTTCACCGTTCCTTTCAGAATCATTAGATTCATCAGCTAGGAATGTCGATTCCTTCTCCAGACCAATCGAAGGCTAGGCCAAAGTAACTCAATCTTTCCAAGAGGTGTGTGGCACGACTTTTGAAAGAACCGCTAGGTGGAGAACTATTTGGTATTTTTCCGCAGCACTTTTCACCCTAATTGTCATAAGGTTGGTCTCTGCATCCTTAAGCATACGAGTGTTTCCACAGACGAAAGCAGGCCTAGGCCCAGTAAACTTGGCATTTCCAATAGTTGGTCCTAGTGACTACAAAGAAAGTGTTCTTTTAAGTATGATTCCACTGTTGGTTCACCATGATTTTCAGAAGGCGAGCAGGGTTCTCGCATTAGCATAAGAATCCTGCCTGGTAGTTGAGATTTCTGGGTGGGGTGTAACTGCGGGGCATCTGTCAGCCCTGCCTTTGATTGGTTTACCTCCAGAGTTGGTAAGTGCATATTTGCGTGAGAAGGGAAAAGTGTGGATCGTGCTTCAGATTTCCTCCTGTCCCTTTTGAAATCAACAGTAAGTTGGTAATTTTTTGCCATTTCCATAGCCTTTTGAACCGTAATAGTCATGAGGTCGGTCTCTGCATCCTGAAGCCTATGACACTTTTCGCAGAGAAAACTTTGCTGAGGCCAAGGTAACCTGGTATTTCCCATACCTGGCACAGGAGCCTGGGAGGATAGGATTGTTTTCAGCATTATTTCACCATCCTTTCACCACTGTTTCAAGAACGGGAGCCCTTTTCAACCATTAGCTTAGGAATCCTTCTTTGGAGATGAGATATTTTTGTGGGGTGGCAAGTGCAGGGCCTCCGTCACTCCCTGGTTTGTTGGACTAGCGCCAGACATGAGAAGTGCCCCTTTGTGGGAGAGGTGAATAGTGCGGATCCTGTTTCAGTCTAAAGACTGAAACAGGATCCGCACTTTTCACCGTTCTTTCAGAATCATTTGATTCTTCAGCTAGGAAACGCGATTCCTTCTCCAGACCAATCGAAGGCTAGGCCAAAGTAACTCGATCTTTCCAGGATGTGTGTGGCACGACTTTTGAAAGAACCGCTAGGTGGAGAACTATTTGGTATTTTTGCGTACCACTATTCACCGTAATTGTCATAAGGTTGGTCTCTGCATCCTTAAGCATACGAGCGTTTTCACAGACGAAAGCAGCCATAGGCCCAGTAAACTTCGCATTTCCAATAGTTGGTCCTAGAGACTCCAAAGAAAGTGTTCTTTTAAGTATTCTTCCACTGTGGTTTCACCATGATTTTCAGAACCGGAGCAGTTTTCTCGAATTAGCATAAAAATGCTGCCTGATAGTTTAGATTTCTAGGTGGGGTGTAAGTGCGGGGCTTCTGTCAGCCCTGCCTTTGATTTGTTTACCTCTAGAGTTGGTAAGTGCATATTTGCGTGAGATGGGAAAAGCGTGGATCGTGCTTCAGATTTCATCCTGACAATTTTGAAATCACCAGTATGTTGGTAATTATTTGCCATTTCCATAGCGTTTTGCACCGTAATAGTCATGAGGTCGGTCTCTGCATCCTGAGGCCTATGACGCTTTTCGCAGAGAAACCTCTGCTGAGGCCCAGGTAACTTGGTATTTCCCATACCTGGCACCGGAGCCTCGGAAGATAGGATTGTTTTCAGTATTATTTCACCATCCTGTCACCACTGTTTCCAGAACGGGAGCCTTTTCAACCGTTAGGATAGGAGCCCTTCTTTGGAGATGAGATATTTTTCTGGGGTGGCAAGTGCAGGGCCTCTGTCAGTCCCCGGTTTCTTGGACTAGCGCCAGAAATGAGAAGTGCGCCTTTGTGGGAGAGGTGAATAGTGCGGATGTGTTTCAGTCTAAAGACTGAATCAGGATCCGCACTTTTCACCGTTCGTTTCAGAATCATTTGATTCATCAGCTAGGAACCGCGATTCCTTCTCCAGACCAATCGACGGCTAGGCCAAAGTAACTCGATCTTTCCAAGAGGTGTATGGCACAACTTTTGAAAGAACCGCTAGGTGGAGAACTATTTGGTATTTTTCCGTAGCACTTTTCAACGTTATTGTCATAAGGCTGGTCTCAGCATCCTTAAGCATATGAGCGTTTTCACAGACGAAAGCAGGCCTAGGCCCAGTAAACTTGGCATTTCCAATAGTTGGTCCTAGAGACTGCAAAGAAAGTGTTCTTCTAAGTACTCTTCCACTGTGGTTTCACCATGATTTTCAGAACCGGAGCAGTTTTCTCGCATTGGCATAAGAATCCTGCTTGGTAGTTTAGATTTCTGGGTGGGGTGTAAGTGCGGGGCTTCTGTCAGCCCTGCCTTTGATTTGTTTACCTCCAGAGTTGGTAAGTGCATATTTGCCTGAGCTGGGAAAAGTGTGGATCGTGCTTCATATTTCCTCCTGACCCTTTTGAAATCACCAGTATGTTGGTAATTATTTTCCATTTCCTTAGTGTTTTGAACCGTAATAGTGATGAGGGCGGTCTCTGGATCCTGAAACCTATGACGCTTTTTGCAGAGAAACCTCTGCTGAGGCCCAGGTAACTTGGTATTTCCCATACCTGGCACCCGAGCCTTGGAAGATAGGATTGTATTCATATTATTTCACCATCCTTTCACCACTATTTAAAGAACGGGAGCCCTTTTCAATCGTTAGCGTAAGAATCCTTCTTTGGAGATGGGATATTTTTCTGGGGTGGCAAGTGCAGGGCCTCTGTCAGTCCTGGGTTTGTTGGACTAGCGCCAGACATGAGAAGTGCGCCTTTGTGGGAGAGGTGAATAGTGGGGATCCTGTTTCAGTCAGGATCCGCACTTTTCACCGTTCCTTTCAGAATCATTAGATTCATCAGCTAGGAATGTCGATTCCTTCTCCAGACCAATCGAAGGCTAGGCCAAAGTAACTCAATCTTTCCAAGAGGTGTGTGGCACGACTTTTGAAAGAACCGCTAGGTGGAGAACTATTTGGTATTTTTCCGTAGCACTTTTCAGCGTAATTGTCATAAGGTTGGTCTCTGCATCCTTAAGCATACCAGCGTTTTCACAGACGAAAGCAGGATGAGGCCCAGTAAACTTGGCATTTCCAATACTTGGTCCTAGAGACTACAAAGAAAGTGTTCTTCTAAGTATTATTCCCCTGTGGTTTCACCATGATTTTCAGAACCCGAGCAGTTTTCTCGCATTAGCATAAGAATGCTGCCTGGTAGTTTAGATTTCTGGGTGGGGTGTAAGTGCGGGGCTTCTGTCAGCCCTGCCTTTGATTTTTTTACCTCCAGAGTTGGTAAGTGCATATTTGCGTGAGATGGGAAAAGTGTGGATCGTGCTTCAGATTTCCTCCTGACCCTTTTGAAATCACCAGTATGTTGGTAATTATTTGCCATTTCCATAGCGTTTTGCACCGTAATAGTCATGAGGTCGGTCTCTGCATCTTGAAGCCTATGATGCTTTTCGCAGAGAAACCTCTGCTGAGGCCCAGATAACTTTGTATTTCCCATACCTGGCACCGGAGCCTTGGAAGATAGGATTGTATTCAGTATTATTTCACCATCCCTTCACCACTGTTTCAAGAACGGGAGCCCTTTTGAACCGTTAGCGTAGGAATCCTTCTTTGGAGATGAGATATTTTTCTGGGGTGGCAAGTGCAGGGCCTCTGTCAGTCCTGGGTTTGTTGGACTAGCGCCAGACATGAGAAGTGCGCCTTTGTGGGAGAGGTGAATAGTGCGGATCCTGTTTCAGTCTAAAGCCTGAAACAGGATCTGCACTTTTCACCGTTCCTTTCAGAATCATTAGATTCATCAGCTAGGAATGTCGATTCCTTCTCCAGACCAATCGAAGGCTAGGCCAAAGTAACTCAATCTTTCCAAGTGGTGTGTGGCACGACTTTTGAAAGAACCGCTAGGTGGAGAACTATTTGGTATTTTTCCGCAGCACTTTTCACCCTAATTGTCATAAGGTTGGTCTCTGCATCCTTAAGCATACGAGTGTTTCCACAGACGAAAGCAGGCCTAGGCCCAGTAAACTTGGCATTACCAATAGTTGGTCCTAGTGACTACAAAGAAAGTGTTCTTTTAAGTATGATTCCACTGTTGGTTCACCATGATTTTCAGAACGCGAGCAGGGTTCTCGCATTAGCATAAGAATCCTGCCTGGTAGTTGAGATTTCTGGGTGGGGTGTAACTGCGGGGCATCTGTCAGCCCTGCCTTTGATTGGTTTACCTCCAGAGTTGGTAAGTGCATATTTGCGTGAGAAGGGAAAAGTGTGGATCGTGCTTCAGATTTCCTCCTGTCCCTTTTGAAATCAACAGTAAGTTGGTAATTTTTTGCCATTTCCATAGCCTTTTGAACCGTAATAGTCATGAGGTCGGTCTCTGCATCCTGAAGCCTATGACACTTTTCGCAGAGAAAACTTTGCTGAGGCCAAGGTAACCTGGTATTTCCCATACCTGGCACCGGAGCCTGGGAGGATAGGATTGTTTTCAGCATTATTTCACCATCCTTTCACCACTGTTTCAAGAACGGGAGCCCTTTTCAACCATTAGCTTAGGAATCCTTCTTTGGAGATGAGATGTTTTTGTGGGGTGGCAAGTGCAGGGCCTCCGTCACTCCCTGGTTTGTTGGACTAGCGCCAGACATGAGAAGTGCCCCTTTGTGGGAGAGGTGAATAGTGCGGATCCTGTTTCAGTCTAAAGACTGAAACAGGATCCGCACTTTTCACCGTTCTTTCAGAATCATTTGATTCTTCAGCTAGGAAACGCGATTCCTTCTCCAGACCAATCGAAGGCTAGGCCAAAGTAACTCGATCTTTCCAGGATGTGTGTGGCACGACTTTTGAAAGAACCGCTAGGTGGAGAACTATTTGGTATTTTTGCGTACCACTATTCACCGTAATTGTCATAAGGTTGGTCTCTGCATCCTTAAGCATACGAGCGTTTTCACAGACGAAAGCAGCCATAGGCCCAGTAAACTTCGCATTTCCAATAGTTGGTCCTAGAGACTCCAAAGAAAGTGTTCTTTTAAGTATTCTTCCACTGTGGTTTCACCATGATTTTCAGAACCGGAGCAGTTTTCTCGAATTAGCATAAAAATGCTGCCTGATAGTTTAGATTTCTAGGTGGGGTGTAAGTGCGGGGCTTCTGTCAGCCCTGCCTTTGATTTGTTTACCTCTAGAGTTGGTAAGTGCATATTTGCGTGAGATGGGAAAAGCGTGGATCGTGCTTCAGATTTCATCCTGACAATTTTGAAATCACCAGTATGTTGGTAATTATTTGCCATTTCCACAGCGTTTTGCACCGTAATAGTCATGAGGTCGGTCTCTGCATCCTGAGGCCTATGACGCTTTTCGCAGAGAAACCTCTGCTGAGGCCCAGGTAACTTGGTATTTCCCATACCTGGCACCGGAGCCTCGGAAGATAGGATTGTTTTCAGTATTATTTCACCATCCTGTCACCACTGTTTCCAGAACGGGAGCCTTTTCAACCGTTAGGATAGGAGCCCTTCTTTGGAGATGAGATATTTTTCTGGGGTGGCAAGTGCAGGGCCTCTGTCAGTCCCCGGTTTCTTGGACTAGCGCCAGAAATGAGAAGTGCGCCTTTGTGGGAGAGGTGAATAGTGCGGATGTGTTTCAGTCTAAAGACTGAATCAGGATCCGCACTTTTCACCGTTCGTTTCAGAATCATTTGATTCATCAGCTAGGAACCGCGATTCCTTCTCCAGACCAATCGACGGCTAGGCCAAAGTAACTCGATCTTTCCAAGAGGTGTATGGCACAACTTTTGAAAGAACCGCTAGGTGGAGAACTATTTGGTATTTTTCCGTAGCACTTTTCAACGTTATTGTCATAAGGCTGGTCTCAGCATCCTTAAGCATATGAGCGTTTTCACAGACGAAAGCAGGCCTAGGCCCAGTAAACTTGGCATTTCCAATAGTTGGTCCTAGAGACTGCAAAGAAAGTGTTCTTCTAAGTACTCTTCCACTGTGGTTTCACCATGATTTTCAGAACCGGAGCAGTTTTCTCGCATTGGCATAAGAATCCTGCTTGGTAGTTTAGATTTCTGGGTGGGGTGTAAGTGCGGGGCTTCTGTCAGCCCTGCCTTTGATTTGTTTACCTCCAGAGTTGGTAAGTGCATATTTGCCTGAGCTGGGAAAAGTGTGGATCGTGCTTCATATTTCCTCCTGACCCTTTTGAAATCACCAGTATGTTGGTAATTATTTTCCATTTCCTTAGTGTTTTGAACCGTAATAGTGATGAGGGCGGTCTCTGGATCCTGAAACCTATGACGCTTTTTGCAGAGAAACCTCTGCTGAGGCCCAGGTAACTTGGTATTTCCCATACCTGGCACCCGAGCCTTGGAAGATAGGATTGTATTCATATTATTTCACCATCCTTTCACCACTATTTAAAGAACGGGAGCCCTTTTCAATCGTTAGCGTAAGAATCCTTCTTTGGAGATGGGATATTTTTCTGGGGTGGCAAGTGCAGGGCCTCTGTCAGTCCTGGGTTTGTTGGACTAGCGCCAGACATGAGAAGTGCGCCTTTGTGGGAGAGGTGAATAGTGCGGATCCTGTTTCAGTCAGGATCCGCACTTTTCACCGTTCCTTTCAGAATCATTAGATTCATCAGCTAGGAATGTCGATTCCTTCTCCAGACCAATCGAAGGCTAGGCCAAAGTAACTCAATCTTTCCAAGAGGTGTGTGGCACGACTTTTGAAAGAACCGCTAGGTGGAGAACTATTTGGTATTTTTCCGTAGCACTTTTCAGCGTAATTGTCATAAGGTTGGTCTCTGCATCCTTAAGCATACCAGCGTTTTCACAGACGAAAGCAGGATGAGGCCCAGTAAACTTGGCATTTCCAATACTTGGTCCTAGAGACTACAAAGAAAGTGTTCTTCTAAGTATTATTCCCCTGTGGTTTCACCATGATTTTCAGAACCCGAGCAGTTTTCTCGCATTAGCATAAGAATGCTGCCTGGTAGTTTAGATTTCTGGGTGGGGTGTAAGTGCGGGGCTTCTGTCAGCCCTGCCTTTGATTTTTTTACCTCCAGAGTTGGTAAGTGCATATTTGCGTGAGATGGGAAAAGTGTGGATCGTGCTTCAGATTTCCTCCTGACCCTTTTGAAATCACCAGTATGTTGGTAATTATTTGCCATTTCCATAGCGTTTTGCACCGTAATAGTCATGAGGTCGGTCTCTGCATCTTGAAGCCTATGATGCTTTTCGCAGAGAAACCTCTGCTGAGGCCCAGATAACTTTGTATTTCCCATACCTGGCACCGGAGCCTTGGAAGATAGGATTGTATTCAGTATTATTTCACCATCCCTTCACCACTGTTTCAAGAACGGGAGCCCTTTTGAACCGTTAGCGTAGGAATCCTTCTTTGGAGATGAGATATTTTTCTGGGGTGGCAAGTGCAGGGCCTCTGTCAGTCCTGGGTTTGTTGGACTAGCGCCAGACATGAGAAGTGCGCCTTTGTGGGAGAGGTGAATAGTGCGGATCCTGTTTCAGTCTAAAGCCTGAAACAGGATCTGCACTTTTCACCGTTCCTTTCAGAATCATTAGATTCATCAGCTAGGAATGTCGATTCCTTCTCCAGACCAATCGAAGGCTAGGCCAAAGTAACTCAATCTTTCCAAGTGGTGTGTGGCACGACTTTTGAAAGAACCGCTAGGTGGAGAACTATTTGGTATTTTTCCGCAGCACTTTTCACCCTAATTGTCATAAGGTTGGTCTCTGCATCCTTAAGCATACGAGTGTTTCCACAGACGAAAGCAGGCCTAGGCCCAGTAAACTTGGCATTACCAATAGTTGGTCCTAGTGACTACAAAGAAAGTGTTCTTTTAAGTATGATTCCACTGTTGGTTCACCATGATTTTCAGAACGCGAGCAGGGTTCTCGCATTAGCATAAGAATCCTGCCTGGTAGTTGAGATTTCTGGGTGGGGTGTAACTGCGGGGCATCTGTCAGCCCTGCCTTTGATTGGTTTACCTCCAGAGTTGGTAAGTGCATATTTGCGTGAGAAGGGAAAAGTGTGGATCGTGCTTCAGATTTCCTCCTGTCCCTTTTGAAATCAACAGTAAGTTGGTAATTTTTTGCCATTTCCATAGCCTTTTGAACCGTAATAGTCATGAGGTCGGTCTCTGCATCCTGAAGCCTATGACACTTTTCGCAGAGAAAACTTTGCTGAGGCCAAGGTAACCTGGTATTTCCCATACCTGGCACCGGAGCCTGGGAGGATAGGATTGTTTTCAGCATTATTTCACCATCCTTTCACCACTGTTTCAAGAACGGGAGCCCTTTTCAACCATTAGCTTAGGAATCCTTCTTTGGAGATGAGATATTTTTGTGGGGTGGCAAGTGCAGGGCCTCCGTCACTCCCTGGTTTGTTGGACTAGCGCCAGACATGAGAAGTGCCCCTTTGTGGGAGAGGTGAATAGTGCGGATCCTGTTTCAGTCTAAAGACTGAAACAGGATCCGCACTTTTCACCGTTCTTTCAGAATCATTTGATTCTTCAGCTAGGAAACGCGATTCCTTCTCCAGACCAATCGAAGGCTAGGCCAAAGTAACTCGATCTTTCCAGGATGTGTGTGGCACGACTTTTGAAAGAACCGCTAGGTGGAGAACGATTTGGTATTTTTGCGTACCACTATTCACCGTAATTGTCATAAGGTTGGTCTCTGCATCCTTAAGCATACGAGCGTTTTCACAGACGAAAGCAGCCATAGGCCCAGTAAACTTCGCATTTCCAATAGTTGGTCCTAGAGACTCCAAAGAAAGTGTTCTTTTAAGTATTCTTCCACTGTGGTTTCACCATGATTTTCAGAACCGGAGCAGTTTTCTCGAATTAGCATAAAAATGCTGCCTGATAGTTTAGATTTCTAGGTGGGGTGTAAGTGCGGGGCTTCTTTCAGCCCTGCCTTTGATTTGTTTACCTCTAGAGTTGGTAAGTGCATATTTGCGTGAGATGGGAAAAGCGTGGATCGTGCTTCAGATTTCATCCTGACAATTTTGAAATCACCAGTATGTTGGTAATTATTTGCCATTTCCATAGCGTTTTGCACCGTAATAGTCATGAGGTCGGTCTCTGCATCCTGAGGCCTATGACGCTTTTCGCAGAGAAACCTCTGCTGAGGCCCAGGTAACTTGGTATTTCCCATACCTGGCACCGGAGCCTTGGAAGATAGGATTGTTTTCAGTATTATTTCACCATCCTGTCACCACTGTTTCCAGAACGGGAGCCTTTTCAACCGTTAGGATAGGAGCCCTTCTTTGGAGATGAGATATTTTTCTGGGGTGGCAAGTGCAGGGCCTCTGTCAGTCCCCGGTTTCTTGGACTAGCGCCAGAAATGAGAAGTGCGCCTTTGTGGGAGAGGTGAATAGTGCGGATGTGTTTCAGTCTAAAGACTGAATCAGGATCCGCACTTTTCACCGTTCGTTTCAGAATCATTTGATTCATCAGCTAGGAACCGCGATTCCTTCTCCAGACCAATCGACGGCTAGGCCAAAGTAACTCGATCTTTCCAAGAGGTGTATGGCACAACTTTTGAAAGAACCGCTAGGTGGAGAACTATTTGGTATTTTTCCGTAGCACTTTTCAACGTTATTGTCATAAGGCTGGTCTCAGCATCCTTAAGCATATGAGCGTTTTCACAGACGAAAGCAGGCCTAGGCCCAGTAAACTTGGCATTTCCAATAGTTGGTCCTAGAGACTGCAAAGAAAGTGTTCTTCTAAGTACTCTTCCACTGTGGTTTCACCATGATTTTCAGAACCGGAGCAGTTTTCTCGCATTGGCATAAGAATCCTGCTTGGTAGTTTAGATTTCTGGGTGGGGTGTAAGTGCGGGGCTTCTGTCAGCCCTGCCTTTGATTTGTTTACCTCCAGAGTTGGTAAGTGCATATTTGCCTGAGCTGGGAAAAGTGTGGATCGTGCTTCATATTTCCTCCTGACCCTTTTGAAATCACCAGTATGTTGGTAATTATTTTCCATTTCCTTAGTGTTTTGAACCGTAATAGTGATGAGGGCGGTCTCTGGATCCTGAAACCTATGACGCTTTTTGCAGAGAAACCTCTGCTGAGGCCCAGGTAACTTGGTATTTCCCATACCTGGCACCCGAGCCTTGGAAGATAGGATTGTATTCATATTATTTCACCATCCTTTCACCACTATTTAAAGAACGGGAGCCCTTTTCAATCGTTAGCGTAAGAATCCTTCTTTGGAGATGGGATATTTTTCTGGGGTGGCAAGTGCAGGGCCTCTGTCAGTCCTGGGTTTGTTGGACTAGCGCCAGACATGAGAAGTGCGCCTTTGTGGGAGAGGTGAATAGTGCGGATCCTGTTTCAGTCAGGATCCGCACTTTTCACCGTTCCTTTCAGAATCATTAGATTCATCAGCTAGGAATGTCGATTCCTTCTCCAGACCAATCGAAGGCTAGGCCAAAGTAACTCAATCTTTCCAAGAGGTGTGTGGCACGACTTTTGAAAGAACCGCTAGGTGGAGAAATATTTGGTATTTTTCCGTAGCACTTTTCAGCGTAATTGTCATAAGGTTGGTCTCTGCATCCTTAAGCATACCAGCGTTTTCACAGACGAAAGCAGGATGAGGCCCAGTAAACTTGGCATTTCCAATACTTGGTCCTAGAGACTACAAAGAAAGTGTTCTTCTAAGTATTATTCCCCTGTGGTTTCACCATGATTTTCAGAACCCGAGCAGTTTTCTCGCATTAGCATAAGAATGCTGCCTGGTAGTTTAGATTTCTGGGTGGGGTGTAAGTGCGGGGCTTCTGTCAGCCCTGCCTTTGATTTTTTTACCTCCAGAGTTGGTAAGTGCATATTTGCGTGAGATGGGAAAAGTGTGGATCGTGCTTCAGATTTCATCCTGACCCTTTTGAAATCACCAGTATGTTGGTAATTATTTGCCATTTCCATAGCGTTTTGCACCGTAATAGTCATGAGGTCGGTCTCTGCATCTTGAAGCCTATGATGCTTTTCGCAGAGAAACCTCTGCTGAGGCCCAGATAACTTTGTATTTCCCATACCTGGCACCGGAGCCTTGGAAGATAGGATTGTATTCAGTATTATTTCACCATCCCTTCACCACTGTTTCAAGAACGGGAGCCCTTTTGAACCGTTAGCGTAGGAATCCTTCTTTGGAGATGAGATATTTTTCTGGGGTGGCAAGTGCAGGGCCTCTGTCAGTCCTGGGTTTGTTGGACTAGCGCCAGACATGAGAAGTGCGCCTTTGTGGGAGAGGTGAATAGTGCGGATCCTGTTTCAGTCTAAAGCCTGAAACAGGATCTGCACTTTTCACCGTTCCTTTCAGAATCATTAGATTCATCAGCTAGGAATGTCGATTCCTTCTCCAGACCAATCGAAGGCTAGGCCAAAGTAACTCAATCTTTCCAAGTGGTGTGTGGCACGACTTTTGAAAGAACCGCTAGGTGGAGAACTATTTGGTATTTTTCCGCAGCACTTTTCACCCTAATTGTCATAAGGTTGGTCTCTGCATCCTTAAGCATATGAGTGTTTCCACAGACGAAAGCAGGCCTAGGCCCAGTAAACTTGGCATTACCAATAGTTGGTCCTAGTGACTACAAAGAAAGTGTTCTTTTAAGTATGATTCCACTGTTGGTTCACCATGATTTTCAGAACGCGAGCAGGGTTCTCGCATTAGCATAAGAATCCTGCCTGGTAGTTGAGATTTCTGGGTGGGGTGTAACTGCGGGGCATCTGTCAGCCCTGCCTTTGATTGGTTTACCTCCAGAGTTGGTAAGTGCATATTTGCGTGAGAAGGGAAAAGTGTGGATCGTGCTTCAGATTTCCTCCTGTCCCTTTTGAAATCAACAGTAAGTTGGTAATTTTTTGCCATTTCCATAGCCTTTTGAACCGTAATAGTCATGAGGTCGGTCTCTGCATCCTGAAGCCTATGACACTTTTCGCAGAGAAAACTTTGCTGAGGCCAAGGTAACCTGGTATTTCCCATACCTGGCACCGGAGCCTGGGAGGATAGGATTGTTTTCAGCATTATTTCACCATCCTTTCACCACTGTTTCAAGAATGGGAGCCCTTTTCAACCATTAGCTTAGGAATCCTTCTTTGGAGATGAGATATTTTTGTGGGGTGGCAAGTGCAGGGCCTCCGTCACTCCCTGGTTTGTTGGACTAGCGCCAGACATGAGAAGTGCCCCTTTGTGGGAGAGGTGAATAGTGCGGATCCTGTTTCAGTCTAAAGACTGAAACAGGATCCGCACTTTTCACCGTTCTTTCAGAATCATTTGATTCTTCAGCTAGGAAACGCGATTCCTTCTCCAGACCAATCGAAGGCTAGGCCAAAGTAACTCGATCTTTCCAAGATGTGTGTGGCACGACTTTTGAAAGAACCGCTAGGTGGAGAACGATTTGGTATTTTTGCGTACCACTATTCACCGTAATTGTCATAAGGTTGGTCTCTGCATCCTTAAGCATACGAGCGTTTTCACAGACGAAAGCAGCCATAGGCCCAGTAAACTTCGCATTTCCAATAGTTGGTCCTAGAGACTCCAAAGAAAGTGTTCTTTTAAGTATTCTTCCACTGTGGTTTCACCATGATTTTCAGAACCGGAGCAGTTTTCTCGAATTAGCATAAAAATGCTGCCTGATAGTTTAGATTTCTAGGTGGGGTGTAAGTGCGGGGCTTCTTTCAGCCCTGCCTTTGATTTGTTTACCTCTAGAGTTGGTAAGTGCATATTTGCGTGAGATCGGAAAAGCGTGGATCGTGCTTCAGATTTCATCCTGACAATTTTGAAATCACCAGTATGTTGGTAATTATTTGCCATTTCCATAGCGTTTTGCACCGTAATAGTCATGAGGTCGGTCTCTGCATCCTGAGGCCTATGACGCTTTTCGCAGAGAAACCTCTGCTGAGGCCCAGGTAACTTGGTATTTCCCATACCTGGCACCGGAGCCTTGGAAGATAGGATTGTTTTCAGTATTATTTCACCATCCTTTCACCACTGTTTCCAGAACGGGAGCCTTTTCAACCGTTAGGATAGGAGCCCTTCTTTGGAGATGAGATATTTTTCTGGGGTGGCAAGTGCAGGGCCTCTGTCAGTCCCCGGTTTCTTGGACTAGCGCCAGAAATGAGAAGTGCGCCTTTGTGGGAGAGGTGAATAGTGCGGATGTGTTTCAGTCTAAAGACTGAATCAGGATCCGCACTTTTCACCGTTCGTTTCAGAATCATTTGATTCATCAGCTAGGAACCGCGATTCCTTCTCCAGACCAATCGACGGCTAGGCCAAAGTAACTCGATCTTTCCAAGAGGTCTATGGCACAACTTTTCAAAGAACCGCTAGGTGGAGAACTATTTGGTATTTTTCCGTAGCACTTTTCAACGTTATTGTCATAAGGCTGGTCTCAGCATCCTTAAGCATATGAGCGTTTTCACAGACGAAAGCAGGCCTAGGCCCAGTAAACTTGGCATTTCCAATAGTTGGTCCTAGAGACTGCAAAGAAAGTGTTCTTCTAAGTACTCTTCCACTGTGGTTTCACCATGATTTTCAGAACCGGAGCAGTTTTCTCGCATTGGCATAAGAATCCTGCTTGGTAGTTTAGATTTCTGGGTGGGGTGTAAGTGCGGGGCTTCTGTCAGCCCTGCCTTTGATTTGTTTACCTCCAGAGTTGGTAAGTGCATATTTGCCTGAGCTGGGAAAAGTGTGGATCGTGCTTCATATTTCCTCCTGACCCTTTTGAAATCACCAGTATGTTGGTAATTATTTTCCATTTCCTTAGTGTTTTGAACCGTAATAGTGATGAGGGCGGTCTCTGGATCCTGAAACCTATGACGCTTTTTGCAGAGAAACCTCTGCTGAGGCCCAGGTAACTTGGTATTTCCCATACCTGGCACCCGAGCCTTGGAAGATAGGATTGTATTCATATTATTTCACCATCCTTTCACCACTATTTAAAGAACGGGAGCCCTTTTCAATCGTTAGCGTAAGAATCCTTCTTTGGAGATGGGATATTTTTCTGGGGTGGCAAGTGCAGGGCCTCTGTCAGTCCTGGGTTTGTTGGACTAGCGCCAGACATGAGAAGTGCGCCTTTGTGGGAGAGGTGAACAGTGCGGATCCTGCACTTTTCACCGTTCCTTTCAGAATCATTTGATTCATCAGCAAGGAACCGCGATTCCTTCTCAAGACCAATCGAAGGCTAGGCCAAAGTAACTCAATCTTTCCAAGATGTGTGTGGCACGACTTTTGAAAGAACCGCTAGGTGGAGAACTATTTGGTATTTTTCCGTAGCACTTTTCAGCGTAATTGTCATAAGGTTGGTCTCTGCATCCTTAAGCGTACCAGCGTTTTCACAGACGAAAGCAGGATGAGGCCCAGTAAACTTGGCATTTCCAATACTTGGTCCTAGAGACTACAAAGAAAGTGTTCTTCTAAGTATTATTCCCCTGTGGTTTCACCATGATTTTCAGAACCCGAGCAGTTTTCTCGCATTAGCATAAGAATGCTGCCTGGTAGTTTAGATTTCTGGGTGGGGTGTAAGTGCGGGGCTTCTGTCAGCCCTGCCTTTGATTTTTTTACCTCCAGAGTTGGTAAGTGCATATTTGCGTGAGATGGGAAAAGTGTGGATCGTGCTTCAGATTTCATCCTGACCCTTTTGAAATCACCAGTATGTTGGTAATTATTTGCCATTTCCATAGCGTTTTGCACCGTAATAGTCATGAGGTCAGTCTCTGCATCTTGAAGTCTATGATGCTTTTCGCAGAGAAACCTCTGCTGAGGCCCAGATAACTTTGTATTTCCCATACCTGGCACCGGAGCCTTGGAAGATAGGATTGTATTCAGTATTATTTCACCATCCCTTCACCACTGTTTCAAGAACGGGAGCCCTTTTGAGCCGTTAGCGTAGGAATCCTTCTTTGGAGATCAGATATTTTTCTGGGGTGGCAAGTGCAGGGCCTCTGTCAGTCCTGGGTTTGTGGGACTAGCGCCAGACATGAGAAGTGCGCCTTTGTGGGAGAGGTGAATAGTGCGGATCCTGTTTCAGTCTAAAGCCTGAAACAGGATCTGCACTTTTCACCGTTCCTTTCAGAATCATTAGATTCATCAGCTAGGAATGTCGATTCCTTCTCCAGACCAATCGAAGGCTAGGCCAAAGTAACTCAATCTTTCCAAGTGGTGTGTGGCACGACTTTTGAAAGAACCGCTAGGTGGAGAACTATTTGGTATTTTTCCGCAGCACTTTTCACCCTAATTGTCATAAGGTTGGTCTCTGCATCCTTAAGCATACGAGTGTTTCCACAGACGAAAGCAGGCCTAGGCCCAGTAAACTTGGCATTTCCAATAGTTGGTCCTAGTGACTACAAAGAAAGTGTTCTTTTAAGTATTATTCCACTGTTGGTTCACCATGATTTTCAGAACGCGAGCAGGGTTCTCGCATTAGCATAAGAATCCTGCCTGGTAGTTGAGATTTCTGGGTGGGGTGTAACTGCGGGGCATCTGTCAGCCCTGCCTTTGATTGGTTTACCTCCAGAGTTGGTAAGTGCATATTTGCGTGAGAAGGGAAAAGTGTGGATCGTGCTTCAGATTTCCTCCTGTCCCTTTTGAAATCAACAGTAAGTTGGTAATTTTTTGCCATTTCCATAGCCTTTTGAACCGTAATAGTCATGAGGTCGGTCTCTGCATCCTGAAGCCTATGACACTTTTCGCAGAGAAAACTTTGCTGAGGCCAAGGTAACCTGGTATTTCCCATACCTGGCACCGGAGCCTGGGAGGATAGGATTGTTTTCAGCATTATTTCACCATCCTTTCACCACTGTTTCAAGAACGGGAGCCCTTTTCAACCATTAGCTTAGGAATCCTTCTTTGGAGATGAGATATTTTTGTGGGGTGGCAAGTGCAGGGCCTCCGTCACTCCCTGGTTTGTTGGACTAGCGCCAGACATGAGAAGTGCCCCTTTGTGGGAGAGGTGAATAGTGCGGATCCTGTTTCAGTCTAAAGACTGAAACAGGATCCGCACTTTTCACCGTTCTTTCAGAATCATTTGATTCTTCAGCTAGGAAACGCGATTCCTTCTCCAGACCAATCGAAGGCTAGGCCAAAGTAACTCGATCTTTCCAGGATGTGTGTGGCACGACTTTTGAAAGAACCGCTAGGTGGAGAACGATTTGGTATTTTTGCGTACCACTATTCACCGTAATTGTCATAAGGTTGGTCTCTGCATCCTTAAGCATACGAGCGTTTTCACAGACGAAAGCAGCCATAGGCCCAGTAAACTTCGCATTTCCAATAGTTGGTCCTAGAGACTCCAAAGAAAGTGTTCTTTTAAGTATTCTTCCACTGTGGTTTCACCATGATTTTCAGAACCGGAGCAGTTTTCTCGAATTAGCATAAAAATGCTGCCTGATAGTTTAGATTTCTAGGTGGGGTGTAAGTGCGGGGCTTCTGTCAGCCCTTCCTTTGATTTGTTTACCTCTAGAGTTGGTAAGTGCATATTTGCGTGAGATCGGAAAAGCGTGGATCGTGCTTCAGATTTCATCCTGACAATTTTGAAATCACCAGTATGTTGGTAATTATTTGCCATTTCCATAGCGTTTTGCACCGTAATAGTCATGAGGTCGGTCTCTGCATCCTGAGGCCTATGACGCTTTTCGCAGAGAAACCTCTGCTGAGGCCCAGGTAACTTGGTATTTCCCATACCTGGCACCGGAGCCTCGGAAGATAGGATTGTTTTCAGTATTATTTCACCATCCTGTCACCACTGTTTCCAGAACGGGAGCCTTTTCAACCGTTAGGATAGGAGCCCTTCTTTGGAGATGAGATATTTTTCTGGGGTGGCAAGTGCAGGGCCTCTGTCAGTCCCCGGTTTCTTGGACTAGCGCCAGAAATGAGAAGTGCGCCTTTGTGGGAGAGGTGAATAGTGCGGATGTGTTTCAGTCTAAAGACTGAATCAGGATCCGCACTTTTCACCGTTCGTTTCAGAATCATTTGATTCATCAGCTAGGAACCGCGATTCCTTCTCCAGACCAATCGACGGCTAGGCCAAAGTAACTCGATCTTTCCAAGAGGTGTATGGCACAACTTTTGAAAGAACCGCTAGGTGGAGAACTATTTGGTATTTTTCCGTAGCACTTTTCAACGTTATTGTCATAAGGCTGGTCTCAGCATCCTTAAGCATATGAGCGTTTTCACAGACGAAAGCAGGCCTAGGCCCAGTAAACTTGGCATTTCCAATAGTTGGTCCTAGAGACTGCAAAGAAAGTGTTCTTCTAAGTACTCTTCCACTGTGGTTTCACCATGATTTTCAGAACCGGAGCAGTTTTCTCGCATTGGCATAAGAATCCTGCTTGGTAGTTTAGATTTCTGGGTGGGGTGTAAGTGCGGGGCTTCTGTCAGCCCTGCCTTTGATTTGTTTACCTCCAGAGTTGGTAAGTGCATATTTGCCTGAGCTGGGAAAAGTGTGGATCGTGCTTCATATTTCCTCCTGACCCTTTTGAAATCACCAGTATGTTGGTAATTATTTTCCATTTCCTTAGTGTTTTGAACCGTAATAGTGATGAGGGCGGTCTCTGGATCCTGAAACCTATGACGCTTTTTGCAGAGAAACCTCTGCTGAGGCCCAGGTAACTTGGTATTTCCCATACCTGGCACCCGAGCCTTGGAAGATAGGATTGTATTCATATTATTTCACCATCCTTTCACCACTATTTAAAGAACGGGAGCCCTTTTCAATCGTTAGCGTAAGAATCCTTCTTTGGAGATGGGATATTTTTCTGGGGTGGCAAGTGCAGGGCCTCTGTCAGTCCTGGGTTTGTTGGACTAGCGCCAGACATGAGAAGTGCGCCTTTGTGGGAGAGGTGAATAGTGGGGATCCTGTTTCAGTCAGGATCCGCACTTTTCACCGTTCCTTTCAGAATCATTAGATTCATCAGCTAGGAATGTCGATTCCTTCTCCAGACCAATCGAAGGCTAGGCCAAAGTAACTCAATCTTTCCAAGAGGTGTGTGGCACGACTTTTGAAAGAACCGCTAGGTGGAGAAATATTTGGTATTTTTCCGTAGCACTTTTCAGCGTAATTGTCATAAGGTTGGTCTCTGCATCCTTAAGCATACCAGCGTTTTCACAGACGAAAGCAGGATGCGGCCCAGTAAACTTGGCATTTCCAATACTTGGTCCTAGAGACTACAAAGAAAGTGTTCTTCTAAGTATTATTCCCCTGTGGTTTCACCATGATTTTCAGAACCCGAGCAGTTTTCTCGCATTAGCATAAGAATGCTGCCTGGTAGTTTAGATTTCTGGGTGGGGTGTAAGTGCGGGGCTTCTGTCAGCCCTGCCTTTGATTTTTTTACCTCCAGAGTTGGTAAGTGCATATTTGCGTGAGATGGGAAAAGTGTGGATCGTGCTTCAGATTTCCTCCTGACCCTTTTGAAATCACCAGTATGTTGGTAATTATTTGCCATTTCCATAGCGTTTTGCACCGTAATAGTCATGAGGTCGGTCTCTGCATCTTGAAGCCTATGATGCTTTTCGCAGAGAAACCTCTGCTGAGGCCCAGATAACTTTGTATTTCCCATACCTGGCACCGGAGCCTTGGAAGATAGGATTGTATTCAGTATTATTTCACCATCCCTTCACCACTGTTTCAAGAACGGGAGCCCTTTTGAACCGTTAGCGTAGGAATCCTTCTTTGGAGATGAGATATTTTTCTGGGGTGGCAAGTGCAGGGCCTCTGTCAGTCCTGGGTTTGTTGGACTAGCGCCAGACATGAGAAGTGCGCCTTTGTGGGAGAGGTGAATAGTGCGGATCCTGTTTCAGTCTAAAGCCTGAAACAGGATCTGCACTTTTCACCGTTCCTTTCAGAATCATTAGATTCATCAGCTAGGAATGTCGATTCCTTCTCCAGACCAATCGAAGGCTAGGCCAAAGTAACTCAATCTTTCCAAGTGGTGTGTGGCACGACTTTTGAAAGAACCGCTAGGTGGAGAACTATTTGGTATTTTTCCGCAGCACTTTTCACCCTAATTGTCATAAGGTTGGTCTCTGCATCCTTAAGCATACGAGTGTTTCCACAGACGAAAGCAGGCCTAGGCCCAGTAAACTTGGCATTACCAATAGTTGGTCCTAGTGACTACAAAGAAAGTGTTCTTTTAAGTATGATTCCACTGTTGGTTCACCATGATTTTCAGAACGCGAGCAGGGTTCTCGCATTAGCATAAGAATCCTGCCTGGTAGTTGAGATTTCTGGGTGGGGTGTAACTGCGGGGCATCTGTCAGCCCTGCCTTTGATTGGTTTACCTCCAGAGTTGGTAAGTGCATATTTGCGTGAGAAGGGAAAAGTGTGGATCGTGCTTCAGATTTCCTCCTGTCCCTTTTGAAATCAACAGTAAGTTGGTAATTTTTTGCCATTTCCATAGCCTTTTGAACCGTAATAGTCATGAGGTCGGTCTCTGCATCCTGAAGCCTATGACACTTTTCGCAGAGAAAACTTTGCTGAGGCCAAGGTAACCTGGTATTTCCCATACCTGGCACCGGAGCCTGGGAGGATAGGATTGTTTTCAGCATTATTTCACCATCCTTTCACCACTGTTTCAAGAACGGGAGCCCTTTTCAACCATTAGCTTAGGAATCCTTCTTTGGAGATGAGATGTTTTTGTGGGGTGGCAAGTGCAGGGCCTCCGTCACTCCCTGGTTTGTTGGACTAGCGCCAGACATGAGAAGTGCCCCTTTGTGGGAGAGGTGAATAGTGCGGATCCTGTTTCAGTCTAAAGACTGAAACAGGATCCGCACTTTTCACCGTTCTTTCAGAATCATTTGATTCTTCAGCTAGGAAACGCGATTCCTTCTCCAGACCAATCGAAGGCTAGGCCAAAGTAACTCGATCTTTCCAGGATGTGTGTGGCACGACTTTTGAAAGAACCGCTAGGTGGAGAACTATTTGGTATTTTTGCGTACCACTATTCACCGTAATTGTCATAAGGTTGGTCTCTGCATCCTTAAGCATACGAGCGTTTTCACAGACGAAAGCAGCCATAGGCCCAGTAAACTTCGCATTTCCAATAGTTGGTCCTAGAGACTCCAAAGAAAGTGTTCTTTTAAGTATTCTTCCACTGTGGTTTCACCATGATTTTCAGAACCGGAGCAGTTTTCTCGAATTAGCATAAAAATGCTGCCTGATAGTTTAGATTTCTAGGTGGGGTGTAAGTGCGGGGCTTCTGTCAGCCCTGCCTTTGATTTGTTTACCTCTAGAGTTGGTAAGTGCATATTTGCGTGAGATGGGAAAAGCGTGGATCGTGCTTCAGATTTCATCCTGACAATTTTGAAATCACCAGTATGTTGGTAATTATTTGCCATTTCCATAGCGTTTTGCACCGTAATAGTCATGAGGTCGGTCTCTGCATCCTGAGGCCTATGACGCTTTTCGCAGAGAAACCTCTGCTGAGGCCCAGGTAACTTGGTATTTCCCATACCTGGCACCGGAGCCTCGGAAGATAGGATTGTTTTCAGTATTATTTCACCATCCTGTCACCACTGTTTCCAGAACGGGAGCCTTTTCAACCGTTAGGATAGGAGCCCTTCTTTGGAGATGAGATATTTTTCTGGGGTGGCAAGTGCAGGGCCTCTGTCAGTCCCCGGTTTCTTGGACTAGCGCCAGAAATGAGAAGTGCGCCTTTGTGGGAGAGGTGAATAGTGCGGATGTGTTTCAGTCTAAAGACTGAATCAGGATCCGCACTTTTCACCGTTCGTTTCAGAATCATTTGATTCATCAGCTAGGAACCGCGATTCCTTCTCCAGACCAATCGACGGCTAGGCCAAAGTAACTCGATCTTTCCAAGAGGTGTATGGCACAACTTTTGAAAGAACCGCTAGGTGGAGAACTATTTGGTATTTTTCCGTAGCACTTTTCAACGTTATTGTCATAAGGCTGGTCTCAGCATCCTTAAGCATATGAGCGTTTTCACAGACGAAAGCAGGCCTAGGCCCAGTAAACTTGGCATTTCCAATAGTTGGTCCTAGAGACTGCAAAGAAAGTGTTCTTCTAAGTACTCTTCCACTGTGGTTTCACCATGATTTTCAGAACCGGAGCAGTTTTCTCGCATTGGCATAAGAATCCTGCTTGGTAGTTTAGATTTCTGGGTGGGGTGTAAGTGCGGGGCTTCTGTCAGCCCTGCCTTTGATTTGTTTACCTCCAGAGTTGGTAAGTGCATATTTGCCTGAGCTGGGAAAAGTGTGGATCGTGCTTCATATTTCCTCCTGACCCTTTTGAAATCACCAGTATGTTGGTAATTATTTTCCATTTCCTTAGTGTTTTGAACCGTAATAGTGATGAGGGCGGTCTCTGGATCCTGAAACCTATGACGCTTTTTGCAGAGAAACCTCTGCTGAGGCCCAGGTAACTTGGTATTTCCCATACCTGGCACCCGAGCCTTGGAAGATAGGATTGTATTCATATTATTTCACCATCCTTTCACCACTATTTAAAGAACGGGAGCCCTTTTCAATCGTTAGCGTAAGAATCCTTCTTTGGAGATGGGATATTTTTCTGGGGTGGCAAGTGCAGGGCCTCTGTCAGTCCTGGGTTTGTTGGACTAGCGCCAGACATGAGAAGTGCGCCTTTGTGGGAGAGGTGAATAGTGGGGATCCTGTTTCAGTCAGGATCCGCACTTTTCACCGTTCCTTTCAGAATCATTAGATTCATCAGCTAGGAATGTCGATTCCTTCTCCAGACCAATCGAAGGCTAGGCCAAAGTAACTCAATCTTTCCAAGAGGTGTGTGGCACGACTTTTGAAAGAACCGCTAGGTGGAGAACTATTTGGTATTTTTCCGTAGCACTTTTCAGCGTAATTGTCATAAGGTTGGTCTCTGCATCCTTAAGCATACCAGCGTTTTCACAGACGAAAGCAGGATGAGGCCCAGTAAACTTGGCATTTCCAATACTTGGTCCTAGAGACTACAAAGAAAGTGTTCTTCTAAGTATTATTCCCCTGTGGTTTCACCATGATTTTCAGAACCCGAGCAGTTTTCTCGCATTAGCATAAGAATGCTGCCTGGTAGTTTAGATTTCTGGGTGGGGTGTAAGTGCGGGGCTTCTGTCAGCCCTGCCTTTGATTTTTTTACCTCCAGAGTTGGTAAGTGCATATTTGCGTGAGATGGGAAAAGTGTGGATCGTGCTTCAGATTTCCTCCTGACCCTTTTGAAATCACCAGTATGTTGGTAATTATTTGCCATTTCCATAGCGTTTTGCACCGTAATAGTCATGAGGTCGGTCTCTGCATCTTGAAGCCTATGATGCTTTTCGCAGAGAAACCTCTGCTGAGGCCCAGATAACTTTGTATTTCCCATACCTGGCACCGGAGCCTTGGAAGATAGGATTGTATTCAGTATTATTTCACCATCCCTTCACCACTGTTTCAAGAACGGGAGCCCTTTTGAACCGTTAGCGTAGGAATCCTTCTTTGGAGATGAGATATTTTTCTGGGGTGGCAAGTGCAGGGCCTCTGTCAGTCCTGGGTTTGTTGGACTAGCGCCAGACATGAGAAGTGCGCCTTTGTGGGAGAGGTGAATAGTGCGGATCCTGTTTCAGTCTAAAGCCTGAAACAGGATCTGCACTTTTCACCGTTCCTTTCAGAATCATTAGATTCATCAGCTAGGAATGTCGATTCCTTCTCCAGACCAATCGAAGGCTAGGCCAAAGTAACTCAATCTTTCCAAGTGGTGTGTGGCACGACTTTTGAAAGAACCGCTAGGTGGAGAACTATTTGGTATTTTTCCGCAGCACTTTTCACCCTAATTGTCATAAGGTTGGTCTCTGCATCCTTAAGCATACGAGTGTTTCCACAGACGAAAGCAGGCCTAGGCCCAGTAAACTTGGCATTACCAATAGTTGGTCCTAGTGACTACAAAGAAAGTGTTCTTTTAAGTATGATTCCACTGTTGGTTCACCATGATTTTCAGAACGCGAGCAGGGTTCTCGCATTAGCATAAGAATCCTGCCTGGTAGTTGAGATTTCTGGGTGGGGTGTAACTGCGGGGCATCTGTCAGCCCTGCCTTTGATTGGTTTACCTCCAGAGTTGGTAAGTGCATATTTGCGTGAGAAGGGAAAAGTGTGGATCGTGCTTCAGATTTCCTCCTGTCCCTTTTGAAATCAACAGTAAGTTGGTAATTTTTTGCCATTTCCATAGCCTTTTGAACCGTAATAGTCATGAGGTCGGTCTCTGCATCCTGAAGCCTATGACACTTTTCGCAGAGAAAACTTTGCTGAGGCCAAGGTAACCTGGTATTTCCCATACCTGGCACCGGAGCCTGGGAGGATAGGATTGTTTTCAGCATTATTTCACCATCCTTTCACCACTGTTTCAAGAACGGGAGCCCTTTTCAACCATTAGCTTAGGAATCCTTCTTTGGAGATGAGATGTTTTTGTGGGGTGGCAAGTGCAGGGCCTCCGTCACTCCCTGGTTTGTTGGACTAGCGCCAGACATGAGAAGTGCCCCTTTGTGGGAGAGGTGAATAGTGCGGATCCTGTTTCAGTCTAAAGACTGAAACAGGATCCGCACTTTTCACCGTTCTTTCAGAATCATTTGATTCTTCAGCTAGGAAACGCGATTCCTTCTCCAGACCAATCGAAGGCTAGGCCAAAGTAACTCGATCTTTCCAGGATGTGTGTGGCACGACTTTTGAAAGAACCGCTAGGTGGAGAACTATTTGGTATTTTTGCGTACCACTATTCACCGTAATTGTCATAAGGTTGGTCTCTGCATCCTTAAGCATACGAGCGTTTTCACAGACGAAAGCAGCCATAGGCCCAGTAAACTTCGCATTTCCAATAGTTGGTCCTAGAGACTCCAAAGAAAGTGTTCTTTTAAGTATTCTTCCACTGTGGTTTCACCATGATTTTCAGAACCGGAGCAGTTTTCTCGAATTAGCATAAAAATGCTGCCTGATAGTTTAGATTTCTAGGTGGGGTGTAAGTGCGGGGCTTCTGTCAGCCCTGCCTTTGATTTGTTTACCTCTAGAGTTGGTAAGTGCATATTTGCGTGAGATGGGAAAAGCGTGGATCGTGCTTCAGATTTCATCCTGACAATTTTGAAATCACCAGTATGTTGGTAATTATTTGCCATTTCCACAGCGTTTTGCACCGTAATAGTCATGAGGTCGGTCTCTGCATCCTGAGGCCTATGACGCTTTTCGCAGAGAAACCTCTGCTGAGGCCCAGGTAACTTGGTATTTCCCATACCTGGCACCGGAGCCTCGGAAGATAGGATTGTTTTCAGTATTATTTCACCATCCTGTCACCACTGTTTCCAGAACGGGAGCCTTTTCAACCGTTAGGATAGGAGCCCTTCTTTGGAGATGAGATATTTTTCTGGGGTGGCAAGTGCAGGGCCTCTGTCAGTCCCCGGTTTCTTGGACTAGCGCCAGAAATGAGAAGTGCGCCTTTGTGGGAGAGGTGAATAGTGCGGATGTGTTTCAGTCTAAAGACTGAATCAGGATCCGCACTTTTCACCGTTCGTTTCAGAATCATTTGATTCATCAGCTAGGAACCGCGATTCCTTCTCCAGACCAATCGACGGCTAGGCCAAAGTAACTCGATCTTTCCAAGAGGTGTATGGCACAACTTTTGAAAGAACCGCTAGGTGGAGAACTATTTGGTATTTTTCCGTAGCACTTTTCAACGTTATTGTCATAAGGCTGGTCTCAGCATCCTTAAGCATATGAGCGTTTTCACAGACGAAAGCAGGCCTAGGCCCAGTAAACTTGGCATTTCCAATAGTTGGTCCTAGAGACTGCAAAGAAAGTGTTCTTCTAAGTACTCTTCCACTGTGGTTTCACCATGATTTTCAGAACCGGAGCAGTTTTCTCGCATTGGCATAAGAATCCTGCTTGGTAGTTTAGATTTCTGGGTGGGGTGTAAGTGCGGGGCTTCTGTCAGCCCTGCCTTTGATTTGTTTACCTCCAGAGTTGGTAAGTGCATATTTGCCTGAGCTGGGAAAAGTGTGGATCGTGCTTCATATTTCCTCCTGACCCTTTTGAAATCACCAGTATGTTGGTAATTATTTTCCATTTCCTTAGTGTTTTGAACCGTAATAGTGATGAGGGCGGTCTCTGGATCCTGAAACCTATGACGCTTTTTGCAGAGAAACCTCTGCTGAGGCCCAGGTAACTTGGTATTTCCCATACCTGGCACCCGAGCCTTGGAAGATAGGATTGTATTCATATTATTTCACCATCCTTTCACCACTATTTAAAGAACGGGAGCCCTTTTCAATCGTTAGCGTAAGAATCCTTCTTTGGAGATGGGATATTTTTCTGGGGTGGCAAGTGCAGGGCCTCTGTCAGTCCTGGGTTTGTTGGACTAGCGCCAGACATGAGAAGTGCGCCTTTGTGGGAGAGGTGAATAGTGCGGATCCTGTTTCAGTCAGGATCCGCACTTTTCACCGTTCCTTTCAGAATCATTAGATTCATCAGCTAGGAATGTCGATTCCTTCTCCAGACCAATCGAAGGCTAGGCCAAAGTAACTCAATCTTTCCAAGAGGTGTGTGGCACGACTTTTGAAAGAACCGCTAGGTGGAGAACTATTTGGTATTTTTCCGTAGCACTTTTCAGCGTAATTGTCATAAGGTTGGTCTCTGCATCCTTAAGCATACCAGCGTTTTCACAGACGAAAGCAGGATGAGGCCCAGTAAACTTGGCATTTCCAATACTTGGTCCTAGAGACTACAAAGAAAGTGTTCTTCTAAGTATTATTCCCCTGTGGTTTCACCATGATTTTCAGAACCCGAGCAGTTTTCTCGCATTAGCATAAGAATGCTGCCTGGTAGTTTAGATTTCTGGGTGGGGTGTAAGTGCGGGGCTTCTGTCAGCCCTGCCTTTGATTTTTTTACCTCCAGAGTTGGTAAGTGCATATTTGCGTGAGATGGGAAAAGTGTGGATCGTGCTTCAGATTTCCTCCTGACCCTTTTGAAATCACCAGTATGTTGGTAATTATTTGCCATTTCCATAGCGTTTTGCACCGTAATAGTCATGAGGTCGGTCTCTGCATCTTGAAGCCTATGATGCTTTTCGCAGAGAAACCTCTGCTGAGGCCCAGATAACTTTGTATTTCCCATACCTGGCACCGGAGCCTTGGAAGATAGGATTGTATTCAGTATTATTTCACCATCCCTTCACCACTGTTTCAAGAACGGGAGCCCTTTTGAACCGTTAGCGTAGGAATCCTTCTTTGGAGATGAGATATTTTTCTGGGGTGGCAAGTGCAGGGCCTCTGTCAGTCCTGGGTTTGTTGGACTAGCGCCAGACATGAGAAGTGCGCCTTTGTGGGAGAGGTGAATAGTGCGGATCCTGTTTCAGTCTAAAGCCTGAAACAGGATCTGCACTTTTCACCGTTCCTTTCAGAATCATTAGATTCATCAGCTAGGAATGTCGATTCCTTCTCCAGACCAATCGAAGGCTAGGCCAAAGTAACTCAATCTTTCCAAGTGGTGTGTGGCACGACTTTTGAAAGAACCGCTAGGTGGAGAACTATTTGGTATTTTTCCGCAGCACTTTTCACCCTAATTGTCATAAGGTTGGTCTCTGCATCCTTAAGCATACGAGTGTTTCCACAGACGAAAGCAGGCCTAGGCCCAGTAAACTTGGCATTACCAATAGTTGGTCCTAGTGACTACAAAGAAAGTGTTCTTTTAAGTATGATTCCACTGTTGGTTCACCATGATTTTCAGAACGCGAGCAGGGTTCTCGCATTAGCATAAGAATCCTGCCTGGTAGTTGAGATTTCTGGGTGGGGTGTAACTGCGGGGCATCTGTCAGCCCTGCCTTTGATTGGTTTACCTCCAGAGTTGGTAAGTGCATATTTGCGTGAGAAGGGAAAAGTGTGGATCGTGCTTCAGATTTCCTCCTGTCCCTTTTGAAATCAACAGTAAGTTGGTAATTTTTTGCCATTTCCATAGCCTTTTGAACCGTAATAGTCATGAGGTCGGTCTCTGCATCCTGAAGCCTATGACACTTTTCGCAGAGAAAACTTTGCTGAGGCCAAGGTAACCTGGTATTTCCCATACCTGGCACAGGAGCCTGGGAGGATAGGATTGTTTTCAGCATTATTTCACCATCCTTTCACCACTGTTTCAAGAACGGGAGCCCTTTTCAACCATTAGCTTAGGAATCCTTCTTTGGAGATGAGATATTTTTGTGGGGTGGCAAGTGCAGGGCCTCCGTCACTCCCTGGTTTGTTGGACTAGCGCCAGACATGAGAAGTGCCCCTTTGTGGGAGAGGTGAATAGTGCGGATCCTGTTTCAGTCTAAAGACTGAAACAGGATCCGCACTTTTCACCGTTCTTTCAGAATCATTTGATTCTTCAGCTAGGAAACGCGATTCCTTCTCCAGACCAATCGAAGGCTAGGCCAAAGTAACTCGATCTTTCCAGGATGTGTGTGGCACGACTTTTGAAAGAACCGCTAGGTGGAGAACGATTTGGTATTTTTGCGTACCACTATTCACCGTAATTGTCATAAGGTTGGTCTCTGCATCCTTAAGCATACGAGCGTTTTCACAGACGAAAGCAGCCATAGGCCCAGTAAACTTCGCATTTCCAATAGTTGGTCCTAGAGACTCCAAAGAAAGTGTTCTTTTAAGTATTCTTCCACTGTGGTTTCACCATGATTTTCAGAACCGGAGCAGTTTTCTCGAATTAGCATAAAAATGCTGCCTGATAGTTTAGATTTCTAGGTGGGGTGTAAGTGCGGGGCTTCTTTCAGCCCTGCCTTTGATTTGTTTACCTCTAGAGTTGGTAAGTGCATATTTGCGTGAGATGGGAAAAGCGTGGATCGTGCTTCAGATTTCATCCTGACAATTTTGAAATCACCAGTATGTTGGTAATTATTTGCCATTTCCATAGCGTTTTGCACCGTAATAGTCATGAGGTCGGTCTCTGCATCCTGAGGCCTATGACGCTTTTCGCAGAGAAACCTCTGCTGAGGCCCAGGTAACTTGGTATTTCCCATACCTGGCACCGGAGCCTTGGAAGATAGGATTGTTTTCAGTATTATTTCACCATCCTGTCACCACTGTTTCCAGAACGGGAGCCTTTTCAACCGTTAGGATAGGAGCCCTTCTTTGGAGATGAGATATTTTTCTGGGGTGGCAAGTGCAGGGCCTCTGTCAGTCCCCGGTTTCTTGGACTAGCGCCAGAAATGAGAAGTGCGCCTTTGTGGGAGAGGTGAATAGTGCGGATGTGTTTCAGTCTAAAGACTGAATCAGGATCCGCACTTTTCACCGTTCGTTTCAGAATCATTTGATTCATCAGCTGGGAACCGCGATTCCTTCTCCAGACCAATCGACGGCTAGGCCAAAGTAACTCGATCTTTCCAAGAGGTGTATGGCACAACTTTTGAAAGAACCGCTAGGTGGAGAACTATTTGGTATTTTTCCGTAGCACTTTTCAACGTTATTGTCATAAGGCTGGTCTCAGCATCCTTAAGCATATGAGCGTTTTCACAGACGAAAGCAGGCCTAGGCCCAGTAAACTTGGCATTTCCAATAGTTGGTCCTAGAGACTGCAAAGAAAGTGTTCTTCTAAGTACTCTTCCACTGTGGTTTCACCATGATTTTCAGAACCGGAGCAGTTTTCTCGCATTGGCATAAGAATCCTGCTTGGTAGTTTAGATTTCTGGGTGGGGTGTAAGTGCGGGGCTTCTGTCAGCCCTGCCTTTGATTTGTTTACCTCCAGAGTTGGTAAGTGCATATTTGCCTGAGCTGGGAAAAGTGTGGATCGTGCTTCATATTTCCTCCTGACCCTTTTGAAATCACCAGTATGTTGGTAATTATTTTCCATTTCCTTAGTGTTTTGAACCGTAATAGTGATGAGGGCGGTCTCTGGATCCTGAAACCTATGACGCTTTTTGCAGAGAAACCTCTGCTGAGGCCCAGGTAACTTGGTATTTCCCATACCTGGCACCCGAGCCTTGGAAGATAGGATTGTATTCATATTATTTCACCATCCTTTCACCACTATTTAAAGAACGGGAGCCCTTTTCAATCGTTAGCGTAAGAATCCTTCTTTGGAGATGGGATATTTTTCTGGGGTGGCAAGTGCAGGGCCTCTGTCAGTCCTGGGTTTGTTGGACTAGCGCCAGACATGAGAAGTGCGCCTTTGTGGGAGAGGTGAATAGTGCGGATCCTGTTTCAGTCAGGATCCGCACTTTTCACCGTTCCTTTCAGAATCATTAGATTCATCAGCTAGGAATGTCGATTCCTTCTCCAGACCAATCGAAGGCTAGGCCAAAGTAACTCAATCTTTCCAAGAGGTGTGTGGCACGACTTTTGAAAGAACCGCTAGGTGGAGAAATATTTGGTATTTTTCCGTAGCACTTTTCAGCGTAATTGTCATAAGGTTGGTCTCTGCATCCTTAAGCATACCAGCGTTTTCACAGACGAAAGCAGGATGAGGCCCAGTAAACTTGGCATTTCCAATACTTGGTCCTAGAGACTACAAAGAAAGTGTTCTTCTAAGTATTATTCCCCTGTGGTTTCACCATGATTTTCAGAACCCGAGCAGTTTTCTCGCATTAGCATAAGAATGCTGCCTGGTAGTTTAGATTTCTGGGTGGGGTGTAAGTGCGGGGCTTCTGTCAGCCCTGCCTTTGATTTTTTTACCTCCAGAGTTGGTAAGTGCATATTTGCGTGAGATGGGAAAAGTGTGGATCGTGCTTCAGATTTCATCCTGACCCTTTTGAAATCACCAGTATGTTGGTAATTATTTGCCATTTCCATAGCGTTTTGCACCGTAATAGTCATGAGGTCGGTCTCTGCATCTTGAAGCCTATGATGCTTTTCGCAGAGAAACCTCTGCTGAGGCCCAGATAACTTTGTATTTCCCATACCTGGCACCGGAGCCTTGGAAGATAGGATTGTATTCAGTATTATTTCACCATCCCTTCACCACTGTTTCAAGAACGGGAGCCCTTTTGAACCGTTAGCGTAGGAATCCTTCTTTGGAGATGAGATATTTTTCTGGGGTGGCAAGTGCAGGGCCTCTGTCAGTCCTGGGTTTGTTGGACTAGCGCCAGACATGAGAAGTGCGCCTTTGTGGGAGAGGTGAATAGTGCGGATCCTGTTTCAGTCTAAAGCCTGAAACAGGATCTGCACTTTTCACCGTTCCTTTCAGAATCATTAGATTCATCAGCTAGGAATGTCGATTCCTTCTCCAGACCAATCGAAGGCTAGGCCAAAGTAACTCAATCTTTCCAAGTGGTGTGTGGCACGACTTTTGAAAGAACCGCTAGGTGGAGAACTATTTGGTATTTTTCCGCAGCACTTTTCACCCTAATTGTCATAAGGTTGGTCTCTGCATCCTTAAGCATATGAGTGTTTCCACAGACGAAAGCAGGCCTAGGCCCAGTAAACTTGGCATTACCAATAGTTGGTCCTAGTGACTACAAAGAAAGTGTTCTTTTAAGTATGATTCCACTGTTGGTTCACCATGATTTTCAGAACGCGAGCAGGGTTCTCGCATTAGCATAAGAATCCTGCCTGGTAGTTGAGATTTCTGGGTGGGGTGTAACTGCGGGGCATCTGTCAGCCCTGCCTTTGATTGGTTTACCTCCAGAGTTGGTAAGTGCATATTTGCGTGAGAAGGGAAAAGTGTGGATCGTGCTTCAGATTTCCTCCTGTCCCTTTTGAAATCAACAGTAAGTTGGTAATTTTTTGCCATTTCCATAGCCTTTTGAACCGTAATAGTCATGAGGTCGGTCTCTGCATCCTGAAGCCTATGACACTTTTCGCAGAGAAAACTTTGCTGAGGCCAAGGTAACCTGGTATTTCCCATACCTGGCACCGGAGCCTGGGAGGATAGGATTGTTTTCAGCATTATTTCACCATCCTTTCACCACTGTTTCAAGAATGGGAGCCCTTTTCAACCATTAGCTTAGGAATCCTTCTTTGGAGATGAGATATTTTTGTGGGGTGGCAAGTGCAGGGCCTCCGTCACTCCCTGGTTTGTTGGACTAGCGCCAGACATGAGAAGTGCCCCTTTGTGGGAGAGGTGAATAGTGCGGATCCTGTTTCAGTCTAAAGACTGAAACAGGATCCGCACTTTTCACCGTTCTTTCAGAATCATTTGATTCTTCAGCTAGGAAACGCGATTCCTTCTCCAGACCAATCGAAGGCTAGGCCAAAGTAACTCGATCTTTCCAAGATGTGTGTGGCACGACTTTTGAAAGAACCGCTAGGTGGAGAACGATTTGGTATTTTTGCGTACCACTATTCACCGTAATTGTCATAAGGTTGGTCTCTGCATCCTTAAGCATACGAGCGTTTTCACAGACGAAAGCAGCCATAGGCCCAGTAAACTTCGCATTTCCAATAGTTGGTCCTAGAGACTCCAAAGAAAGTGTTCTTTTAAGTATTCTTCCACTGTGGTTTCACCATGATTTTCAGAACCGGAGCAGTTTTCTCGAATTAGCATAAAAATGCTGCCTGATAGTTTAGATTTCTAGGTGGGGTGTAAGTGCGGGGCTTCTTTCAGCCCTGCCTTTGATTTGTTTACCTCTAGAGTTGGTAAGTGCATATTTGCGTGAGATCGGAAAAGCGTGGATCGTGCTTCAGATTTCATCCTGACAATTTTGAAATCACCAGTATGTTGGTAATTATTTGCCATTTCCATAGCGTTTTGCACCGTAATAGTCATGAGGTCGGTCTCTGCATCCTGAGGCCTATGACGCTTTTCGCAGAGAAACCTCTGCTGAGGCCCAGGTAACTTGGTATTTCCCATACCTGGCACCGGAGCCTTGGAAGATAGGATTGTTTTCAGTATTATTTCACCATCCTTTCACCACTGTTTCCAGAACGGGAGCCTTTTCAACCGTTAGGATAGGAGCCCTTCTTTGGAGATGAGATATTTTTCTGGGGTGGCAAGTGCAGGGCCTCTGTCAGTCCCCGGTTTCTTGGACTAGCGCCAGAAATGAGAAGTGCGCCTTTGTGGGAGAGGTGAATAGTGCGGATGTGTTTCAGTCTAAAGACTGAATCAGGATCCGCACTTTTCACCGTTCGTTTCAGAATCATTTGATTCATCAGCTAGGAACCGCGATTCCTTCTCCAGACCAATCGACGGCTAGGCCAAAGTAACTCGATCTTTCCAAGAGGTCTATGGCACAACTTTTCAAAGAACCGCTAGGTGGAGAACTATTTGGTATTTTTCCGTAGCACTTTTCAACGTTATTGTCATAAGGCTGGTCTCAGCATCCTTAAGCATATGAGCGTTTTCACAGACGAAAGCAGGCCTAGGCCCAGTAAACTTGGCATTTCCAATAGTTGGTCCTAGAGACTGCAAAGAAAGTGTTCTTCTAAGTACTCTTCCACTGTGGTTTCACCATGATTTTCAGAACCGGAGCAGTTTTCTCGCATTGGCATAAGAATCCTGCTTGGTAGTTTAGATTTCTGGGTGGGGTGTAAGTGCGGGGCTTCTGTCAGCCCTGCCTTTGATTTGTTTACCTCCAGAGTTGGTAAGTGCATATTTGCCTGAGCTGGGAAAAGTGTGGATCGTGCTTCATATTTCCTCCTGACCCTTTTGAAATCACCAGTATGTTGGTAATTATTTTCCATTTCCTTAGTGTTTTGAACCGTAATAGTGATGAGGGCGGTCTCTGGATCCTGAAACCTATGACGCTTTTTGCAGAGAAACCTCTGCTGAGGCCCAGGTAACTTGGTATTTCCCATACCTGGCACCCGAGCCTTGGAAGATAGGATTGTATTCATATTATTTCACCATCCTTTCACCACTATTTAAAGAACGGGAGCCCTTTTCAATCGTTAGCGTAAGAATCCTTCTTTGGAGATGGGATATTTTTCTGGGGTGGCAAGTGCAGGGCCTCTGTCAGTCCTGGGTTTGTTGGACTAGCGCCAGACATGAGAAGTGCGCCTTTGTGGGAGAGGTGAACAGTGCGGATCCTGCACTTTTCACCGTTCCTTTCAGAATCATTTGATTCATCAGCAAGGAACCGCGATTCCTTCTCAAGACCAATCGAAGGCTAGGCCAAAGTAACTCAATCTTTCCAAGATGTGTGTGGCACGACTTTTGAAAGAACCGCTAGGTGGAGAACTATTTGGTATTTTTCCGTAGCACTTTTCAGCGTAATTGTCATAAGGTTGGTCTCTGCATCCTTAAGCGTACCAGCGTTTTCACAGACGAAAGCAGGATGAGGCCCAGTAAACTTGGCATTTCCAATACTTGGTCCTAGAGACTACAAAGAAAGTGTTCTTCTAAGTATTATTCCCCTGTGGTTTCACCATGATTTTCAGAACCCGAGCAGTTTTCTCGCATTAGCATAAGAATGCTGCCTGGTAGTTTAGATTTCTGGGTGGGGTGTAAGTGCGGGGCTTCTGTCAGCCCTGCCTTTGATTTTTTTACCTCCAGAGTTGGTAAGTGCATATTTGCGTGAGATGGGAAAAGTGTGGATCGTGCTTCAGATTTCATCCTGACCCTTTTGAAATCACCAGTATGTTGGTAATTATTTGCCATTTCCATAGCGTTTTGCACCGTAATAGTCATGAGGTCGGTCTCTGCATCTTGAAGTCTATGATGCTTTTCGCAGAGAAACCTCTGCTGAGGCCCAGATAACTTTGTATTTCCCATACCTGGCACCGGAGCCTTGGAAGATAGGATTGTATTCAGTATTATTTCACCATCCCTTCACCACTGTTTCAAGAACGGGAGCCCTTTTGAGCCGTTAGCGTAGGAATCCTTCTTTGGAGATCAGATATTTTTCTGGGGTGGCAAGTGCAGGGCCTCTGTCAGTCCTGGGTTTGTGGGACTAGCGCCAGACATGAGAAGTGCGCCTTTGTGGGAGAGGTGAATAGTGCGGATCCTGTTTCAGTCTAAAGCCTGAAACAGGATCTGCACTTTTCACCGTTCCTTTCAGAATCATTAGATTCATCAGCTAGGAATGTCGATTCCTTCTCCAGACCAATCGAAGGCTAGGCCAAAGTAACTCAATCTTTCCAAGTGGTGTGTGGCACGACTTTTGAAAGAACCGCTAGGTGGAGAACTATTTGGTATTTTTCCGCAGCACTTTTCACCCTAATTGTCATAAGGTTGGTCTCTGCATCCTTAAGCATACGAGTGTTTCCACAGACGAAAGCAGGCCTAGGCCCAGTAAACTTGGCATTTCCAATAGTTGGTCCTAGTGACTACAAAGAAAGTGTTCTTTTAAGTATTATTCCACTGTTGGTTCACCATGATTTTCAGAACGCGAGCAGGGTTCTCGCATTAGCATAAGAATCCTGCCTGGTAGTTGAGATTTCTGGGTGGGGTGTAACTGCGGGGCATCTGTCAGCCCTGCCTTTGATTGGTTTACCTCCAGAGTTGGTAAGTGCATATTTGCGTGAGAAGGGAAAAGTGTGGATCGTGCTTCAGATTTCCTCCTGTCCCTTTTGAAATCAACAGTAAGTTGGTAATTTTTTGCCATTTCCATAGCCTTTTGAACCGTAATAGTCATGAGGTCGGTCTCTGCATCCTGAAGCCTATGACACTTTTCGCAGAGAAAACTTTGCTGAGGCCAAGGTAACCTGGTATTTCCCATACCTGGCACCGGAGCCTGGGAGGATAGGATTGTTTTCAGCATTATTTCACCATCCTTTCACCACTGTTTCAAGAACGGGAGCCCTTTTCAACCATTAGCTTAGGAATCCTTCTTTGGAGATGAGATATTTTTGTGGGGTGGCAAGTGCAGGGCCTCCGTCACTCCCTGGTTTGTTGGACTAGCGCCAGACATGAGAAGTGCCCCTTTGTGGGAGAGGTGAATAGTGCGGATCCTGTTTCAGTCTAAAGACTGAAACAGGATCCGCACTTTTCACCGTTCTTTCAGAATCATTTGATTCTTCAGCTAGGAAACGCGATTCCTTCTCCAGACCAATCGAAGGCTAGGCCAAAGTAACTCGATCTTTCCAGGATGTGTGTGGCACGACTTTTGAAAGAACCGCTAGGTGGAGAACGATTTGGTATTTTTGCGTACCACTATTCACCGTAATTGTCATAAGGTTGGTCTCTGCATCCTTAAGCATACGAGCGTTTTCACAGACGAAAGCAGCCATAGGCCCAGTAAACTTCGCATTTCCAATAGTTGGTCCTAGAGACTCCAAAGAAAGTGTTCTTTTAAGTATTCTTCCACTGTGGTTTCACCATGATTTTCAGAACCGGAGCAGTTTTCTCGAATTAGCATAAAAATGCTGCCTGATAGTTTAGATTTCTAGGTGGGGTGTAAGTGCGGGGCTTCTGTCAGCCCTTCCTTTGATTTGTTTACCTCTAGAGTTGGTAAGTGCATATTTGCGTGAGATCGGAAAAGCGTGGATCGTGCTTCAGATTTCATCCTGACAATTTTGAAATCACCAGTATGTTGGTAATTATTTGCCATTTCCATAGCGTTTTGCACCGTAATAGTCATGAGGTCGGTCTCTGCATCCTGAGGCCTATGACGCTTTTCGCAGAGAAACCTCTGCTGAGGCCCAGGTAACTTGGTATTTCCCATACCTGGCACCGGAGCCTTGGAAGATAGGATTGTTTTCAGTATTATTTCACCATCCTTTCACCACTGTTTCCAGAACGGGAGCCTTTTCAACCGTTAGGATAGGAGCCCTTCTTTGGAGATGAGATATTTTTCTGGGGTGGCAAGTGCAGGGCCTTTGTCAGTCCCCGGTTTCTTGGACTAGCGCCAGAAATGAGAAGTGCGCCTTTGTGGGAGAGGTGAATAGTGCGGATGTGTTTCAGTCTAAAGACTGAATCAGGATCCGCACTTTTCACCGTTCCTTTCAGAATCATTTGATTCATCAGCTAGGAACCGCGATTCCTTCTCCAGACCAATCGACGGCTAGGCCAAAGTAACTCGATCTTTCCAAGAAGTGTGTGGCACAACTTTTGAAAGAACCGCTAGGTGGAGAACTATTTGGTATTTTTCCGTAGCACTTTTCAACGTTATTGTCATAAGGCTGGTCTCAGCATCCTTAAGCATAGGAGCGTTTTCACAGACGAAAGCAGGCCTAGGCCCAGTAAACTTGGCATTTCCAATAGTTGGTCCTAGAGACTGCAAAGAAAGTGTTCTTCTAAGTATTCTTCCACTGTGGTTTCACCATGATTTTCAGAACCAGAGCAGTTTTCTCGCATTGGCATAAGAATCCTGCTTGGTAGTTTAGATTTCTGGGTGGGGTGTAAGTGCGGGGCTTTTGTCAGCCCTGCCTTTGATTTGTTTACCTCCAGAGTTGGTAAGTGCATATTTGCCTGAGATGGGAAAAGTGTAGATCGTGCTTCATATTTCCTCCTGACCCTTTTGAAATCACCAGTATGTTGGTAATTATTTTCCATTTCCTTAGTGTTTTGAACCGTAATAGTGATGAGGGCGATCTCTGGATCCTGAAACCTATGACGCTTTTTGCAGAGAAACCTCTGCTGAGGCCCAGGTAACTTGGTATTTCCCATACCTGGCACCCGAGCCTTGGAAGATAGGATTGTATTCATATTATTTCACCATCCTTTCACCACTATTTCAAGAACGGTAGCCCTTTTCAATCGTTAGCGTAAGAATCCTTCTTTGGAGATGGGATATTTTTCTTGGGTGGCAAGTTCAGGGCCTCTGTCAGTCCTGGGTTGGTTGGACTTGCGCCAGACATGAGAAGTGCGCCTTTGTGGGAGAGGTGAACAGTGCGGATCCTGCACTTTTCACCGTTCCTTTCAGAATCATTTGATTCATCAGCAAGGAACCGCGATTCCTTCTCAAGACCAATCAAAGGCTAGGCCAAAGTAACTCAATCTTTCCAAGATGTGTGTGGCACGACTTTTGAAAGAACCGCTAGGTGGAGAACTATTAGGTATTTTTCCGTAGCACTTTTCAGCGTAATTGTCATAAGGTTGGTCTCTGCATCCTTGAGCATACCAGTGTTTTCACAGACGAAAGCAGGATGAGGCCCAGTAAACTTGGCATTTCCAATACTTGGTCCTAGAGACTACAAAGAAAGTGTTCTTCTAAGTATTATTCCCCTGTGGTTTCACCATGATTTTCAGAACCCGAGCAGTTTTCTCGCATTAGCATAAGAATGCTGCCTGGTAGTTTAGATTTCTGGGTGGGGTGTAAGTGCGGGGCTTCTGTCAGCCCTGCCTTTGATTTTTTTACCTCCAGAGTTGGTAAGTGCATATTTGCGTGAGATGGGAAAAGTGTGGATCGTGCTTCAGATTTCATCCTGACCCTTTTGAAATCACCAGTATGTTGGTAATTATTTGCCATTTCCATAGCGTTTTGCACCGTAATAGTCATGAGGTCGGTCTCTGCATCTTGAAGCCTATGATGCTTTTCGCAGAGAAACCTCTGCTGAGGCCCAGATAACTTTGTATTTCCCATACCTGGCACCGGAGCCTTGGAAGATAGGATTGTATTCAGTATTATTTCACCATCCCTTCACCACTGTTTCAAGAACGGGAGCCCTTTTGAACCGTTAGCGTAGGAATCCTTCTTTGGAGATGAGATATTTTTCTGGGGTGACAAGTGCAGGGCCTCTGTCAGTCCTGGGTTTGTGGGACTAGCGCCAGACATGAGAAGTGCGCCTTTGTGGGAGAGGTGAATAGTGCGGATCCTGTTTCAGTCTAAAGCCTGAAACAGGATCTGCACTTTTCACCGTTCCTTTCAGAATCATTAGATTCATCAGCTAGGAATGTCTATTCCTTCTCCAGACCAATCGAAGGCTAGGCCAAAGTAACTCAATCTTTCCAAGAGGTGTGTGGCACGACTTTTGAAAGAACCGCTAGGTGGAGAATTATTTGGTATTTTTCCGCAGCACTTTTCACCCTAATTGTCATAAGGTTGGTCTCTGCATCCTTAAGCATACGAGTGTTTCCACAGACGAAAGCAGGCCTAGGCCCAGTAAACTTGGCATTTCCAATAGTTGGTCCTAGTGACTACAAAGAAAGTGTTCTTTTAAGTATTATTCCACTGTTGGTTCACCATGATTTTCAGAACGCGAGCAGGGTTCTCGCATTAGCATAAGAATCCTGCCTGGTAGTTGAGATTTCTGGGTGGGGTGTAACTGCGGGGCATCTGTCAGCCCTGCCTTTGATTGGTTTACCTCCAGAGTTGGTAAGTGCATATTTGCGTGAGAAGGGAAAAGTGTGGATCGTGCTTCAGATTTCCTCCTGTCCCTTTTGAAATCAACAGTAAGTTGGTAATTTTTTGCCATTTCCATAGCCTTTTGAACCGTAATAGTCATGAGGTCGGTCTCTGCATCCTGAAGCCTATGACACTTTTCGCAGAGAAAACTTTGCTGAGGCCAAGGTAACCTGGTATTTCCCATACCTGGCACCGGAGCCTGGGAGGATAGGATTGTTTTCAGCATTATTTCACCATCCTTTCACCACTGTTTCAAGAACGGGAGCCCTTTTCAACCATTAGCTTAGGAATCCTTCTTTGGAGATGAGATATTTTTGTGGGGTGGCAAGTGCAGGGCCTCCGTCACTCCCTGGTTTGTTGGACTAGCGCCAGACATGAGAAGTGCCCCTTTGTGGGAGAGGTGAATAGTGCGGATCCTGTTTCAGTCTAAAGACTGAAACAGGATCCGCACTTTTCACCGTTCTTTCAGAATCATTTGATTCTTCAGCTAGGAAACGCGATTCCTTCTCCAGACCAATCGAAGGCTAGGCCAAAGTAACTCGATCTTTCCAGGATGTGTGTGGCACGACTTTTGAAAGAACCGCTAGGTGGAGAACGATTTGGTATTTTTGCGTACCACTATTCACCCTAATTGTCATAAGGTTGGTCTCTGCATCCTTAAGCATACGAGCGTTTTCACAGACGAAAGCAGCCATAGGCCCAGTAAACTTCGCATTTCCAATAGTTGGTCCTAGAGACTACAAAGAAAGTGTTCTTTTAAGTATTCTTCCACTGTGGTTTCACCATGATTTTCAGAACCGGAGCAGTTTTCTCGAATTAGCATAAAAATGCTGCCTGATAGTTTAGATTTCTAGGTGGGGTGTAAGTGCGGGACTTCTGTCAGCCCTGCCTTTGATTTGTTTACCTCTAGAGTTGGTAAGTGCATATTTGCGTGAGATGGGAAAAGCGTGGATCGTGCTTCAGATTTCATCCTGACAATTTTGAAATCACCAGTATGTTGGTAATTATTTGCCATTTCCATAGCGTTTTGCACCGTAATAGTCATGAGGTCGGTCTCTGCATCCTGAGGCCTATGACGCTTTTCGCAGAGAAACCTCTGCTGAGGCCCAGGTAACTTGGTATTTCCCATACCTGGCACCGGAGCCTTGGAAGATAGGATTGTTTTCAGTATTATTTCACCATCCTGTCACCACTGTTTCCAGAACGGGAGCCTTTTCAACCGTTAGGATAGGAGCCCTTCTTTGGAGATGAGATATTTTTCTGGGGTGGCAAGTGCAGGGCCTCTGTCAGTCCCCGGTTTCTTGGACTAGCGCCAGAAATGAGAAGTGCGCCTTTGTGGGAGAGGTGAATAGTGCGGATGTGTTTCAGTCTAAAGACTGAATCAGGATCCGCACTTTTCACCGTTCGTTTCAGAATCATTTGATTCATCAGCTAGGAACCGCGATTCCTTCTCCAGACCAATCGACGGCTAGGCCAAAGTAACTCGATCTTTCCAAGAGGTGTATGGCACAACTTTTGAAAGAACCGCTAGGTGGAGAACTATTTGGTATTTTTCCGTAGCACTTTTCAACGTTATTGTCATTGGGCTGGTCTCTGCATCCTTAAGCATATGAGCGTTTTCACAGACGAAAGCAGGCCTAGGCCCAGTAAACTTGGCATTTCCAATAGTTGGTCCTAGAGACTGCAAAGAAAGTGTTCTTCTAAGTACTCTTCCACTGTGGTTTCACCATGATTTTCAGAACCGGAGCAGTTTTCTCGCATTGGCATAAGAATCCTGCTTGGTAGTTTAGATTTCTGGGTGGGGTGTAAGTGCGGGGCTTCTGTCAGCCCTGCCTTTGATTTGTTTACCTCCAGAGTTGGTAAGTGCATATTTGCCTGAGATGGGAAAAGTGTGGATCGTGCTTCATATTTCCTCCTGACCCTTTTGAAATCACCAGTATGTTGGTAATTATTTTCCATTTCCTTAGTGTTTTGAACCGTAATAGTGATGAGGGCGGTCTCTGGATCCTGAAAAATATGACGCTTTTTGCAGAGAAACCTCTGCTGAGGCCCAGGTAACTTGGTATTTCCCATACCTGGCACCCGAGCCTTGGAAGATAGGATTGTATTCATATTATTTCACCATCCTTTCACCACTGTTTCAAGAACGGGAGCCCTTTTCAATCGTTAGCGTAAGAATCCTTCTTTGGAGATGGGATATTTTTCTGGGGTGGCAAGTGCAGGGCCTCTGTCAGTCCTGGGTTTGTTGGACTAGCGCCAGACATGAGAAGTGCGCCTTTGTGGGAGAGGTGAATAGTGGGGATCCTGTTTCAGTCAGGATCCGCACTTTTCACCGTTCCTTTCAGAATCATTAGATTCATCAGCTAGGAATGTCGATTCCTTCTCCAGACCAATCGAAGGCTAGGCCAAAGTAACTCAATCTTTCCAAGAGGTGTGTGGCACGACTTTTGAAAGAACCGCTAGGTGGAGAACTATTTGGTATTTTTCCGCAGCACTTTTCACCCTAATTGTCATAAGGTTGGTCTCTCCATCCTTAAGCATACGAGTGTTTCCACAGACGAAAGCAGGCCTAGGCCCAGTAAACTTGGCATTTCCAATAGTTGGTCCTAGTGACTACAAAGAAAGTGTTCTTTTAAGTATGATTCCACTGTTGGTTCACCATGATTTTCAGAACGCGAGCAGGGTTCTCGCATTAGCATAAGAATCCTGCCTGGTAGTTGAGATTTCTGGGTGGGGTGTAACTGCGGGGCATCTGTCAGCCCTGCCTTTGATTGGTTTACCTCCAGAGTTGGTAAGTGCATATTTGCGTGAGAAGGGAAAAGTGTGGATCGTGCTTCAGATTTCCTCCTGTCCCTTTTGAAATCAACAGTAAGTTGGTAATTTTTTGCCATTTCCATAGCCTTTTGAACCGTAATAGTCATGAGGTCGGTCTCTGCATCCTGAAGCCTATGACACTTTTCGCAGAGAAAACTTTGCTGAGGCCAAGGTAACCTGGTATTTCCCATACCTGGCACCGGAGCCTGGGAGGATAGGATTGTTTTCAGCATTATTTCACCATCCTTTCACCACTGTTTCAAGAACGGGAGCCCTTTTCAACCATTAGCTTAGGAATCCTTCTTTGGAGATGAGATATTTTTGTGGGGTGGCAAGTGCAGGGCCTCCGTCACTCCCTGGTTTGTTGGACTAGCGCCAGACATGAGAAGTGCCCCTTTGTGGGAGAGGTGAATAGTGCGGATCCTGTTTCAGTCTAAAGACTGAAACAGGATCCGCACTTTTCACCGTTCTTTCAGAATCATTTGATTCTTCAGCTAGGAAACGCGATTCCTTCTCCAGACCAATCGAAGGCTAGGCCAAAGTAACTCGATCTTTCCAGGATGTGTGTGGCACGACTTTTGAAAGAACCGCTAGGTGGAGAACGATTTGGTATTTTTGCGTACCACTATTCACCGTAATTGTCATAAGGTTGGTCTCTGCATCCTTAAGCATACGAGCGTTTTCACAGACGAAAGCAGGCATAGGCCCAGTAAACTTTGCATTTCCAATAGTTGGTCCTAGAGACTACAAAGAAAGTGTTCTTTTAAGTATTCTTCCACTGTGGTTTCACCATGATTTTCAGAACCGGAGCAGTTTTCTCGAATTAGCATAAAAATGCTGCCTGATAGTTTAGATTTCTAGGTGGGGTGTAAGTGCGGGGCTTCTGTCAGCCCTGCCTTTGATTTGTTTACCTCTAGAGTTGCTAAGTGCATATTTGCGTGAGATGGGAAAAGCGTGGATCGTGCTTCAGATTTCATCCTGACAATTTTGAAATCACCAGTATGTTGGTAATTATTTGCCATTTCCATAGCGTTTTGCACCGTAATAGTCATGAGGTCGGTCTCTGCATCCTGAGGCCTATGACGCTTTTCGCAGAGAAACCTCTGCTGAGGCCCAGGTAACTTGGTATTTCCCATACCTGGCACCGGAGCCTTGGAAGATAGGATTGTTTTCAGTATTATTTCACCATCCTTTCACCACTGTTTCCAGAACGGGAGCCTTTTCAACCGTTAGGATAGGAGCCCTTCTTTGGAGATGAGATATTTTTCTGGGGTGGCAAGTGCAGGGCCTCTGTCAGTCCCCGGTTTCTTGGACTAGCGCCAGAAATGAGAAGTGCGCCTTTGTGGGAGAGGTGAATAGTGCGGATGTGTTTCAGTCTAAAGACTGAATCAGGATCCGCACTTTTCACCGTTCGTTTCAGAATCATTTGATTCATCAGCTAGGAACCGCGATTCCTTCTCCAGACCAATCGACGGCTAGGCCAAAGTAACTCGATCTTTCCAAGAGGTGTATGGCACAACTTTTGAAAGAACCGCTAGGTGGAGAACTATTTGGTATTTTTCCGTAGCACTTTTCAACGTTATTGTCATTGGGCTGGTCTCAGCATCCTTAAGCATATGAGCGTTTTCACAGACGAAAGCAGGCCTAGGCCCAGTAAACTTGGCATTTCCAATAGTTGGTCCTAGAGACTGCAAAGAAAGTGTTCTTCTAAGTACTCTTCCACTGTGGTTTCACCATGATTTTCAGAACCGGAGCAGTTTTCTCGCATTGGCATAAGAATCCTGCTTGGTAGTTTAGATTTCTGGGTGGGGTGTAAGTGCGGGGCTTCTGTCAGCCCTGCCTTTGATTTGTTTACCTCCAGAGTTGGTAAATGCATATTTGCCTGAGATGGGAAAAGTGTGGATCGTGCTTCATATTTCCTCCTGACCCTTTTGAAATCACCAGTATGTTGGTAATTATTTTCCATTTCCTTAGTGTTTTGAACCGTAATAGTGATGAGGGCGGTCTCTGGATCCTGAAACCTATGACGCTTTTTGCAGAGAAACCTCTGCTGAGGCCCAGGTAACTTGGTATTTCCCATACCTGGCACCCGAGCCTTGGAAGATAGGATTGTATTCATATTATTTCACCATCCCTTCACCACTGTTTCAAGAACGGGAGCCCTTTTCAATCGTTAGCGTAAGAATCCTTCTTTGGAGATGGGATATTTTTCTGGGGTGGCAAGTGCAGGGCCTCTGTCAGTCCTGGGTTTGTTGGACTAGCGCCAGACATGAGAAGTGCGCCTTTGTGGGATAGGTGAATAGTGGGGATCCTGTTTCAGTCAGGATCCGCACTTTTCACCGTTCCTTTCAGAATCATTAGATTCATCAGCTAGGAATGTCGATTCCTTCTCCAGACCAATCGAAGGCTAGGCCAAAGTAACTCAATCTTTCCAAGAGGTGTGTGGCACGACTTTTGAAAGAACCGCTAGGTGGAGAACTATTTGGTATTTTTCCGCAGCACTTTTCACCCTAATTGTCATAAGGTTGGTCTCTGCATCCTTAAGCATACGAGTGTTTCCACAGACGAAAGCAGGCCTAGGCCCAGTAAACTTGGCATTTCCAATAGTTGGTCCTAGTGACTACAAAGAAAGTGTTCTTTTAAGTATGATTCCACTGTTGGTTCACCATGATTTTCAGAAGGCGAGCAGGGTTCTCGCATTAGCATAAGAATCCTGCCTGGTAGTTGAGATTTCTGGGTGGGGTGTAACTGCGGGGCATCTGTCAGCCCTGCCTTTGATTGGTTTACCTCCAGAGTTGGTAAGTGCATATTTGCGTGAGAAGGGAAAAGTGTGGATCGTGCTTCAGATTTCCTCCTGTCCCTTTTGAAATCAACAGTAAGTTGGTAATTTTTTGCCATTTCCATAGCCTTTTGAACCGTAATAGTCATGAGGTCGGTCTCTGCATCCTGAAGCCTATGACACTTTTCGCAGAGAAAACTTTGCTGAGGCCAAGGTAACCTGGTATTTCCCTTACCTGGCACCGGAGCCTGGGAGGATAGGATTGTTTTCAGCATTATTTCACCATCCTTTCACCACTGTTTCAAGAACGGGAGCCCTTTTCAACCATTAGCTTAGGAATCCTTCTTTGGAGATGAGATATTTTTGTGGGGTGGCAAGTGCAGGGCCTCCGTCACTCCCTGGTTTGTTGGACTAGCGCCAGACATGAGAAGTGCCCCTTTGTGGGAGAGGTGAATAGTGCGGATCCTGTTTCAGTCTAAAGACTGAAACAGGATCCGCACTTTTCACCGTTCTTTCAGAATCATTTGATTCTTCAGCTAGGAAACGCGATTCCTTCTCCAGACCAATCGAAGGCTAGGCCAAAGTAACTCGATCTTTCCAGGATGTGTGTGGCACGACTTTTGAAAGAACCGCTAGGTGGAGAACGATTTGGTATTTTTGCGTACCACTATTCACCGTAATTGTCATAAGGTTGGTCTCTGCATCCTTAAGCATACGAGCGTTTTCACAGACGAAAGCAGCCATAGGCCCAGTAAACTTCGCATTTCCAATAGTTGGTCCTAGAGACTCCAAAGAAAGTGTTCTTTTAAGTATTCTTCCACTGTGGTTTCACCATGATTTTCAGAACCGGAGCAGTTTTCTCGAATTAGCATAAAAATGCTGCCTGATAGTTTAGATTTCTAGGTGGGGTGTAAGTGCGGGGCTTCTGTCAGCCCTGCCTTTGATTTGTTTACCTCTAGAGTTGGTAAGTGCATATTTGCGTGAGATGGGAAAAGCGTGGATCGTGCTTCAGATTTCATCCTGACAATTTTGAAATCACCAGTATGTTGGTAATTATTTGCCATTTCCATAGCGTTTTGCACCGTAATAGTCATGAGGTCGGTCTCTGCATCCTGAGGCCTATGACGCTTTTCGCAGAGAAACCTCTGCTGAGGCCCAGGTAACTTGGTATTTCCCATACCTGGCACCGGAGCCTTGGAAGATAGGATTGTTTTCAGTATTATTTCACCATCCTTTCACCACTGTTTCCAGAACGGGAGCCTTTTCAACCGTTAGGATAGGAGCCCTTCTTTGGAGATGAGATATTTTTCTGGGGTGGCAAGTGCAGGGCCTCTGTCAGTCCCCGGTTTCTTGGACTAGCGCCAGAAATGAGAAGTGCGCCTTTGTGGGAGAGGTGAATAGTGCGGATGTGTTTCAGTCTAAAGACTGAATCAGGATCCGCACTTTTCACCGTTCGTTTCAGAATCATTTGATTCATCAGCTAGGAACCGCGATTCCTTCTCCAGACCAATCGACGGCTAGGCCAAAGTAACTCGATCTTTCCAAGAAGTGTGTGGCACAACTTTTGAAAGAACCGCTAGGTGGAGAACTATTTGGTATTTTTCCGTAGCACTTTTCAACGTTATTGTCATAAGGCTGGTCTCAGCATCCTTAAGCATAGGAGCGTTTTCACAGACGAAAGCAGGCCTAGGCCCAGTAAACTTGGCATTTCCAATAGTTGGTCCTAGAGACTGCAAAGAAAGTGTTCTTCTAAGTACTCTTCCACTGTGGTTTCACCATGATTTTCAGAACCGGAGCAGTTTTCTCGCATTGGCATAAGAATCCTGCTTGGTAGTTTAGATTTCTGGGTGGGGTGTAAGTGCGGGGCTTCTGTCAGCCCTGCCTTTGATTTGTTTACCTCCAGAGTTGGTAAGTGCATATTTGCCTGAGATGGGAAAAGTGTGGATCGTGCTTCATATTTCCTCCTGACCCTTTTGAAATCACCAGTATGTTGGTAATTATTTTCCATTTCCTTAGTGTTTTGAACCGTAATAGTGATGAGGGCGGTCTCTGGATCCTGAAACCTATGACGCTTTTTGCAGAGAAACCTCTGCTGAGGCCCAGGTAACTTGGTATTTCCCATACCTGGCACCCGAGCCTTGGAAGATAGGATTGTATTCATATTATTTCACCATCCTTTCACCACTATTTAAAGAACGGGAGCCCTTTTCAATCTTTAGCGTAAGAATCCTTCTTTGGAGATGGGATATTTTTCTGGGGTGGCAAGTGCAGGGCCTCTGTCAGTCCTGGGTTTGTTGGACTAGCGCCAGACATGAGAAGTGCGCCTTTGTGGGAGAGGTGAATAGTGCGGATCCTGTTTCAGTCAGGATCCGCACTTTTCACCGTTCCTTTCAGAATCATTAGATTCATCAGCTAGGAATGTCGATTCCTTCTCCAGACCAATCGAAGGCTAGGCCAAAGTAACTCAATCTTTCCAAGATGTGTGTGGCACGACTTTTGAAAGAACCGCTAGGTGGAGAACTATTTGGTATTTTTCCGTAGCACTTTTCAGCGTAATTGTCATAAGGTTGGTCTCTGCATCCTTAAGCATACCAGCGTTTTCACAGACGAAAGCAGGATGAGGCCCAGTAAACTTGGCATTTCCAATACTTGGTCCTAGAGACTACAAAGAAAGTGTTCTTCTAAGTATTATTCCCCTGTGGTTTCACCATGATTTTCAGAACCCGAGCAGTTTTCTCGCATTAGCATAAGAATGCTGCCTGGTAGTTTAGATTTCTGGGTGGGGTGTAAGTGCGGGGCTTCTGTCAGCCCTGCCTTTGATTTTTTTACCTCCAGAGTTGGTAAGTGCATATTTGCGTGAGATGGGAAAAGTGGATCGTACTTCAGATTTCATCCTGACCCTTTTGAAATCACCAGTATGTTGGTAATTATTTGCCATTTCCATAGCGTTTTGCACCGTAATAGTCATGAGGTCGGTCTCTGCATCTTGAAGCCTATGATGCTTTTCGCAGAGAAACCTCTGCTGAGGCCCAGATAACTTTGTATTTCCCATACCTGGCACCGGAGCCTTGGAAGATAGGATTGTATTCAGTATTATTTCACCATCCCTTCACCACTGTTTCAAGAACGGGAGCCCTTTTGAACCGTTAGCGTAGGAATCCTTCTTTGGAGATGAGATATTTTTCTGGGGTGGCAAGTGCAGGGCCTCTGTCAGTCCTGGGTTTGTTGGACTAGCGCCAGACATGAGAAGTGCGCCTTTGTGGGAGAGGTGAATAGTGGGGATCCTGTTTCAGTCTAAAGCCTGAAACAGGATCTGCACTTTTCACCGTTCCTTTCAGAATCATTAGATTCATCAGCTAGGAATGTCGATTCCTTCTCCAGACCAATCGAAGGCTAGGCCAAAGTAACTCAATCTTTCCAAGAGGTGTGTGGCACGACTTTTGAAAGAACCGCTAGGTGGAGAACTATTTGGTATTTTTCCGCAGCACTTTTCACCCTAATTGTCATAAGGTTGGTCTCTGCATCCTTAAGCATACGAGTGTTTCCACAGACGAAAGCAGGCCTAGGCCCAGTAAACTTGGCATTTCCGATAGTTGGTCCTAGTGACTACAAAGAAAGTGTTCTTTTAAGTATGATTCCACTGTTGGTTCACCATGATTTTCAGAAGGCGAGCAGGGTTCTCGCATTAGCATAAGAATCCTGCCTGGTAGTTGAGATTTCTGGGTGGGGTGTAACTGCGGGGCATCTGTCAGCCCTGCCTTTGATTGGTTTACCTCCAGAGTTGGTAAGTGCATATTTGCGTGAGAAGGGAAAAGTGTGGATCGTGCTTCAGATTTCCTCCTGTCCCTTTTGAAATCAACAGTAAGTTGGTAATTTTTTGCCATTTCCATAGCCTTTTGAACCGTAATAGTCATGAGGTCGGTCTCTGCATCCTGAAGCCTATGACACTTTTCGCAGAGAAAACTTTGCTGAGGCCAAGGTAACCTGGTATTTCCCATACCTGGCACAGGAGCCTGGGAGGATAGGATTGTTTTCAGCATTATTTCACCATCCTTTCACCACTGTTTCAAGAACGGGAGCCCTTTTCAACCATTAGCTTAGGAATCCTTCTTTGGAGATGAGATATTTTTGTGGGGTGGCAAGTGCAGGGCCTCCGTCACTCCCTGGTTTGTTGGACTAGCGCCAGACATGAGAAGTGCCCCTTTGTGGGAGAGGTGAATAGTGCGGATCCTGTTTCAGTCTAAAGACTGAAACAGGATCCGCACTTTTCACCGTTCTTTCAGAATCATTTGATTCTTCAGCTAGGAAACGCGATTCCTTCTCCAGACCAATCGAAGGCTAGGCCAAAGTAACTCGATCTTTCCAGGATGTGTGTGGCACGACTTTTGAAAGAACCGCTAGGTGGAGAACTATTTGGTATTTTTGCGTACCACTATTCACCGTAATTGTCATAAGGTTGGTCTCTGCATCCTTAAGCATACGAGCGTTTTCACAGACGAAAGCAGCCATAGGCCCAGTAAACTTCGCATTTCCAATAGTTCGTCCTAGAGACTCCAAAGAAAGTGTTCTTTTAAGTATTCTTCCACTGTGGTTTCACCATGATTTTCAGAACCGGAGCAGTTTTCTCGAATTAGCATAAAAATGCTGCCTGATAGTTTAGATTTCTAGGTGGGGTGTAAGTGCGGGGCTTCTGTCAGCCCTGCCTTTGATTTGTTTACCTCTAGAGTTGGTAAGTGCATATTTGCGTGAGATGGGAAAAGCGTGGATCGTGCTTCAGATTTCATCCTGACAATTTTGAAATCACCAGTATGTTGGTAATTATTTGCCATTTCCATAGCGTTTTGCACCGTAATAGTCATGAGGTCGGTCTCTGCATCCTGAGGCCTATGACGCTTTTCGCAGAGAAACCTCTGCTGAGGCCCAGGTAACTTGGTATTTCCCATACCTGGCACCGGAGCCTTGGAAGATAGGATTGTTTTCAGTATTATTTCACCATCCTTTCACCACTGTTTCCAGAACGGGAGCCTTTTCAACCGTTAGGATAGGAGCCCTTCTTTGGAGATGAGATATTTTTCTGGGGTGGCAAGTGCAGGGCCTCTGTCAGTCCCCGGTTTCTTGGACTAGCGCCAGAAATGAGAAGTGCGCCTTTGTGGGAGAGGTGAATAGTGCGGATGTGTTTCAGTCTAAAGACTGAATCAGGATCCGCACTTTTCACCGTTCGTTTCAGAATCATTTGATTCATCAGCTAGGAACCGCGATTCCTTCTCCAGACCAATCGACGGCTAGGCCAAAGTAACTCGATCTTTCCAAGAGGTGCATGGCACAACTTTTGAAAGAACCGCTAGGTGGAGAACTATTTGGTATTTTTCCGTAGCACTTTTCAACGTTATTGTCATAAGGCTGGTCTCAGCATCCTTAAGCATATGAGCGTTTTCACAGACGAAAGCAGGCCTAGGCCCAGTAAACTTGGCATTTCCAATAGTTGGTCCCAGAGACTGCAAAGAAAGTGTTCTTCTAAGTACTCTTCCACTGTGGTTTCACCATGATTTTCAGAACCGGAGCAGTTTTCTCGCATTGGCATAAGAATCCTGCTTGGTAGTTTAGATTTCTGGGTGGGGTGTAAGTGCGGGGCTTCTGTCAGCCCTGCCTTTGGTTTGTTTACCTCCAGAGTTGGTAAGTGCATATTTGCCTGAGCTGGGAAAAGTGTGGATCGTGCTTCATATTTCCTCCTGACCCTTTTGAAATCACCAGTATGTTGGTAATTATTTTCCATTTCCTTAGTGTTTTGAACCGTAATAGTGATGAGGGCGGTCTCTGGATCCTGAAACCTATGACGCTTTTTGCAGAGAAACCTCTGCTGAGGCCCAGGTAACTTGGTATTTCCCATACCTGGCACCCGAGCCTTGGAAGATAGGATTGTATTCATATTATTTCACCATCCTTTCACCACTATTTAAAGAACGGGAGCCCTTTTCAATCGTTAGCGTAAGAATCCTTCTTTGGAGATGGGATATTTTTCTGGGGTGGCAAGTGCAGGGCCTCTGTCAGTCCTGGGTTTGTTGGACTAGCGCCAGACATGAGAAGTGCGCCTTTGTGGGAGAGGTGAATAGTGCGGATCCTGTTTCAGTCAGGATCCGCACTTTTCACCGTTCCTTTCAGAATCATTAGATTCATCAGCTAGGAATGTCGATTCCTTCTCCAGACCAATCGAAGGCTAGGCCAAAGTAACTCAATCTTTCCAAGATGTGTGTGGCACGACTTTTGAAAGAACCGCTAGGTGGAGAACTATTTGGTATTTTTCCGTAGCACTTTTCAGCGTAATTGTCATAAGGTTGGTCTCTGCATCCTTAAGCATACCAGCGTTTTCACAGACGAAAGCAGGATGAGGCCCAGTAAACTTGGCATTTCCAATACTTGGTCCTAGAGACTACAAAGAAAGTGTTCTTCTAAGTATTATTCCCCTGTGGTTTCACCATGATTTTCAGAACCCGAGCAGTTTTCTCGCATTAGCATAAGAATGCTGCCTGGTAGTTTAGATTTCTGGGTGGGGTGTAAGTGCGGGGCTTCTGTCAGCCCTGCCTTTGATTTTTTTACCTCCAGAGTTGGTAAGTGCATATTTGCGTGAGATGGGAAAAGTGGATCGTACTTCAGATTTCATCCTGACCCTTTTGAAATCACCAGTATGTTGGTAATTATTTGCCATTTCCATAGCGTTTTGCACCGTAATAGTCATGAGGTCGGTCTCTGCATCTTGAAGCCTATGATGCTTTTCGCAGAGAAACCTCTGCTGAGGCCCAGATAACTTTGTATTTCCCATACCTGGCACCGGAGCCTTGGAAGATAGGATTGTATTCAGTATTATTTCACCATCCCTTCACCACTGTTTCAAGAACGGGAGCCCTTTTGAACCGTTAGCGTAGGAATCCTTCTTTGGAGATGAGATATTTTTCTGGGGTGGCAAGTGCAGGGCCTCTGTCAGTCCTGGGTTTGTTGGACTAGCGCCAGACATGAGAAGTGCGCCTTTGTGGGAGAGGTGAATAGTGGGGATCCTGTTTCAGTCTAAAGCCTGAAACAGGATCTGCACTTTTCACCGTTCCTTTCAGAATCATTAGATTCATCAGCTAGGAATGTCGATTCCTTCTCCAGACCAATCGAAGGCTAGGCCAAAGTAACTCAATCTTTCCAAGAGGTGTGTGGCACGACTTTTGAAAGAACCGCTAGGTGGAGAACTATTTGGTATTTTTCCGCAGCACTTTTCACCCTAATTGTCATAAGGTTGGTCTCTCCATCCTTAAGCATACGAGTGTTTTCACAGACGAAAGCAGGCCTAGGCCCAGTAAACTTGGCATTTCCAATAGTTGGTCCTAGTGACTACAAAGAAAGTGTTCTTTTAAGTATGATTCCACTGTTGGTTCACCATGATTTTCAGAAGGCGAGCAGGGTTCTCGCATTAGCATAAGAATCCTGCCTGGTAGTTGAGATTTCTGGGTGGGGTGTAACTGCGGGGCATCTGTCAGCCCTGCCTTTGATTGGTTTACCTCCAGAGTTGGTAAGTGCATATTTGCCTGAGAAGGGAAAAGTGTGGATCGTGCTTCAGATTTCCTCCTGTCCCTTTTGAAATCAACAGTAAGTTGGTAATTTTTTGCCATTTCCATAGCCTTTTGAACCGTAATAGTCATGAGGTCGGTCTCTGCATCCTGAAGCCTATGACACTTTTCGCAGAGAAAACTTTGCTGAGGCCAAGGTAACCTGGTATTTCCCATACCTGGCACAGGAGCCTGGGAGGATAGGATTGTTTTCAGCATTATTTCACCATCCTTTCACCACTGTTTCAAGAACGGGAGCCCTTTTCAACCATTAGCTTAGGAATCCTTCTTTGGAGATGAGATATTTTTGTGGGGTGGCAAGTGCAGGGCCTCCGTCACTCCCTGGTTTGTTGGACTAGCGCCAGACATGAGAAGTGCCCCTTTGTGGGAGAGGTGAATAGTGCGGATCCTGTTTCAGTCTAAAGACTGAAACAGGATCCGCACTTTTCACCGTTCTTTCAGAATCATTTGATTCTTCAGCTAGGAAACGCGATTCCTTCTCCAGACCAATCGAAGGCTAGGCCAAAGTAACTCGATCTTTCCAGGATGTGTGTGGCACGACTTTTGAAAGAACCGCTAGGTGGAGAACTATTTGGTATTTTTGCGTACCACTATTCACCGTAATTGTCATAAGGTTGGTCTCTGCATCCTTAAGCATACGAGCGTTTTCACAGATGAAAGCAGCCATAGGCCCAGTAAACTTCGCATTTCCAATAGTTCGTCCTAGAGACTCCAAAGAAAGTGTTCTTTTAAGTATTCTTCCACTGTGGTTTCACCATGATTTTCAGAACCGGAGCAGTTTTCTCGAATTAGCATAAAAATGCTGCCTGATAGTTTAGATTTCTAGGTGGGGTGTAAGTGCGGGGCTTCTGTCAGCCCTGCCTTTGATTTGTTTACCTCTAGAGTTGGTAAGTGCATATTTGCGTGAGATGGGAAAAGCGTGGATCGTGCTTCAGATTTCATCCTGACAATTTTGAAATCACCAGTATGTTGGTAATTATTTGCCATTTCCATAGCGTTTTGCACCGTAATAGTCATGAGGTCGGTCTCTGCATCCTGAGGCCTATGACGCTTTTCGCAGAGAAACCTCTGCTGAGGCCCAGGTAACTTGGTATTTCCCATACCTGGCACCGGAGCCTTGGAAGATAGGATTGTTTTCAGTATTATTTCACCATCCTTTCACCACTGTTTCCAGAACGGGAGCCTTTTCAACCGTTAGGATAGGAGCCCTTCTTTGGAGATGAGATATTTTTCTGGGGTGGCAAGTGCAGGGCCTCTGTCAGTCCCCGGTTTCTTGGACTAGCGCCAGAAATGAGAAGTGCGCCTTTGTGGGAGAGGTGAATAGTGCGGATGTGTTTCAGTCTAAAGACTGAATCAGGATCCGCACTTTTCACCGTTCGTTTCAGAATCATTTGATTCATCAGCTAGGAACCGCGATTCCTTCTCCAGACCAATCGACGGCTAGGCCAAAGTAACTCGATCTTTCCAAGAGGTGCATGGCACAACTTTTGAAAGAACCGCTAGGTGGAGAACTATTTGGTATTTTTCCGTAGCACTTTTCAACGTTATTGTCATAAGGCTGGTCTCAGCATCCTTAAGCATATGAGCGTTTTCACAGACGAAAGCAGGCCTAGGCCCAGTAAACTTGGCATTTCCAATAGTTGGTCCCAGAGACTGCAAAGAAAGTGTTCTTCTAAGTACTCTTCCACTGCGGTTTCACCATGATTTTCAGAACCGGAGCAGTTTTCTCGCATTGGCATAAGAATCCTGCTTGGTAGTTTAGATTTCTGGGTGGGGTGTAAGTGCGGGGCTTCTGTCAGCCCTGCCTTTGGTTTGTTTACCTCCAGAGTTGGTAAGTGCATATTTGCCTGAGCTGGGAAAAGTGTGGATCGTGCTTCATATTTCCTCCTGACCCTTTTGAAATCACCAGTATGTTGGTAATTATTTTCCATTTCCTTAGTGTTTTGAACCGTAATAGTGATGAGGGCGGTCTCTGGATCCTGAAACCTATGACGCTTTTTGCAGAGAAACCTCTGCTGAGGCCCAGGTAACTTGGTATTTCCCATACCTGGCACCCGAGCCTTGGAAGATAGGATTGTATTCATATTATTTCACCATCCTTTCACCACTATTTAAAGAACGGGAGCCCTTTTCAATCGTTAGCGTAAGAATCCTTCTTTGGAGATGGGATATTTTTCTGGGGTGGCAAGTGCAGGGCCTCTGTCAGTCCTGGGTTTGTTGGACTAGCGCCAGACATGAGAAGTGCGCCTTTGTGGGAGAGGTGAATAGTGCGGATCCTGTTTCAGTCAGGATCCGCACTTTTCACCGTTCCTTTCAGAATCATTAGATTCATCAGCTAGGAATGTCGATTCCTTCTCCAGACCAATCGAAGGCTAGGCCAAAGTAACTCAATCTTTCCAAGAGGTGTGTGGCACGACTTTTGAAAGAACCGCTAGGTGGAGAACTATTTGGTATTTTTCCGTAGCACTTTTCAGCGTAATTGTCATAAGGTTGGTCTCTGCATCCTTAAGCATACCAGCGTTTTCACAGACGAAAGCAGGATGAGGCCCAGTAAACTTGGCATTTCCAATACTTGGTCCTAGAGACTACAAAGAAAGTGTTCTTCTAAGTATTATTCCCCTGTGGTTTCACCATGATTTTCAGAACCCGAGCAGTTTTCTCGCATTAGCATAAGAATGCTGCCTGGTAGTTTAGATTTCTGGGTGGGGTGTAAGTGCGGGGCTTCTGTCAGCCCTGCCTTTGATTTTTTTACCTCCAGAGTTGGTAAGTGCATATTTGCGTGAGATGGGAAAAGTGTGGATCGTGCTTCAGATTTCATCCTGACCCTTTTGAAATCACCAGTATGTTGGTAATTATTTGCCATTTCCATAGCGTTTTGCACCGTAATAGTCATGAGGTCGGTCTCTGCATCTTGAAGCCTATGATGCTTTTCGCAGAGAAACCTCTGCTGAGGCCCAGATAACTTTGTATTTCCCATACCTGGCACCGGAGCCTTGGAAGATAGGATTGTATTCAGTATTATTTCACCATCCCTTCACCACTGTTTCAAGAACGGGAGCCCTTTTGAACCGTTAGCGTAGGAATCCTTCTTTGGAGATGAGATATTTTTCTGGGGTGGCAAGTGCAGGGCCTCTGTCAGTCCTGGGTTTGTTGGACTAGCGCCAGACATGAGAAGTGCGCCTTTGTGGGAGAGGTGAATAGTGGGGATCCTGTTTCAGTCTAAAGCCTGAAACAGGATCTGCACTTTTCACCGTTCCTTTCAGAATCATTAGATTCATCAGCTAGGAATGTCGATTCCTTCTCCAGACCAATCGAAGGCTAGGCCAAAGTAACTCAATCTTTCCAAGAGGTGTGTGGCACGACTTTTGAAAGAACCGCTAGGTGGAGAACTATTTGGTATTTTTCCGCAGCACTTTTCACCCTAATTGTCATAAGGTTGGTCTCTGCATCCTTAAGCATACGAGTGTTTCCACAGACGAAAGCAGGCCTAGGCCCAGTAAACTTGGCATTTCCAATAGTTGGTCCTAGTGACTACAAAGAAAGTGTTCTTTTAAGTATGATTCCACTGTTGGTTCACCATGATTTTCAGAAGGCGAGCAGGGTTCTCGCATTAGCATAAGAATCCTGCCTGGTAGTTGAGATTTCTGGGTGGGGTGTAACTGCGGGGCATCTGTCAGCCCTGCCTTTGATTGGTTTACCTCCAGAGTTGGTAAGTGCATATTTGCGTGAGAAGGGAAAAGTGTGGATCGTGCTTCAGATTTCCTCCTGTCCCTTTTGAAATCAACAGTAAGTTGGTAATTTTTTGCCATTTCCATAGCCTTTTGAACCGTAATAGTCATGAGGTCGGTCTCTGCATCCTGAAGCCTATGACACTTTTCGCAGAGAAAACTTTGCTGAGGCCAAGGTAACCTGGTATTTCCCATACCTGGCACAGGAGCCTGGGAGGATAGGATTGTTTTCAGCATTATTTCACCATCCTTTCACCACTGTTTCAAGAACGGGAGCCCTTTTCAACCATTAGCTTAGGAATCCTTCTTTGGAGATGAGATATTTTTGTGGGGTGGCAAGTGCAGGGCCTCCGTCACTCCCTGGTTTGTTGGACTAGCGCCAGACATGAGAAGTGCCCCTTTGTGGGAGAGGTGAATAGTGCGGATCCTGTTTCAGTCTAAAGACTGAAACAGGATCCGCACTTTTCACCGTTCTTTCAGAATCATTTGATTCTTCAGCTAGGAAACGCGATTCCTTCTCCAGACCAATCGAAGGCTAGGCCAAAGTAACTCGATCTTTCCAGGATGTGTGTGGCACGACTTTTGAAAGAACCGCTAGGTGGAGAACTATTTGGTATTTTTGCGTACCACTATTCACCGTAATTGTCATAAGGTTGGTCTCTGCATCCTTAAGCATACGAGCGTTTTCACAGACGAAAGCAGCCATAGGCCCAGTAAACTTCGCATTTCCAATAGTTGGTCCTAGAGACTCCAAAGAAAGTGTTCTTTTAAGTATTCTTCCACTGTGGTTTCACCATGATTTTCAAAACCGGAGCAGTTTTCTCGAATTAGCATAAAAATGCTGCCTGATAGTTTAGATTTCTAGGTGGGGTGTAAGTGCGGGGCTTCTGTCAGCCCTGCCTTTGATTTGTTTACCTCTAGAGTTGGTAAGTGCATATTTGCGTGAGATGGGAAAAGCGTGGATCGTGCTTCAGATTTCATCCTGACAATTTTGAAATCACCAGTATGTTGGTAATTATTTGCCATTTCCATAGCGTTTTGCACCGTAATAGTCATGAGGTCGGTCTCTGCATCCTGAGGCCTATGACGCTTTTCGCAGAGAAACCTCTGCTGAGGCCCAGGTAACTTGGTATTTCCCATACCTGGCACCGGAGCCTCGGAAGATAGGATTGTTTTCAGTATTATTTCACCATCCTGTCACCACTGTTTCCAGAACGGGAGCCTTTTCAACCGTTAGGATAGGAGCCCTTCTTTGGAGATGAGATATTTTTCTGGGGTGGCAAGTGCAGGGCCTCTGTCAGTCCCCGGTTTCTTGGACTAGCGCCAGAAATGAGAAGTGCGCCTTTGTGGGAGAGGTGAATAGTGCGGATGTGTTTCAGTCTAAAGACTGAATCAGGATCCGCACTTTTCACCGTTCGTTTCAGAATCATTTGATTCATCAGCTAGGAACCGCGATTCCTTCTCCAGACCAATCGACGGCTAGGCCAAAGTAACTCGATCTTTCCAAGAGGTGTATGGCACAACTTTTGAAAGAACCGCTAGGTGGAGAACTATTTGGTATTTTTCCGTAGCACTTTTCAACGTTATTGTCATAAGGCTGGTCTCAGCATCCTTAAGCATATGAGCGTTTTCACAGACGAAAGCAGGCCTAGGCCCAGTAAACTTGGCATTTCCAATAGTTGGTCCTAGAGACTGCAAAGAAAGTGTTCTTCTAAGTACTCTTCCACTGTGGTTTCACCATGATTTTCAGAACCGGAGCAGTTTTCTCGCATTGGCATAAGAATCCTGCTTGGTAGTTTAGATTTCTGGGTGGGGTGTAAGTGCGGGGCTTCTGTCAGCCCTGCCTTTGATTTGTTTACCTCCATAGTTGGTAAGTGCATATTTGCCTGAGCTGGGAAAAGTGTGGATCGTGCTTCATATTTCCTCCTGACCCTTTTGAAATCACCAGTATGTTGGTAATTATTTTCCATTTCCTTAGTGTTTTGAACCGTAATAGTGATGAGGGCGGTCTCTGGATCCTGAAACCTATGACGCTTTTTGCAGAGAAACCTCTGCTGAGGCCCAGGTAACTTGGTATTTCCCATACCTGGCACCCGAGCCTTGGAAGATAGGATTGTATTCATATTATTTCACCATCCTTTCACCACTATTTAAAGAACGGGAGCCCTTTTCAATCCTTAGCGTAAGAATCCTTCTTTGGAGATGGGATATTTTTCTGGGGTGGCAAGTGCAGGGCCTCTGTCAGTCCTGGGTTTGTTGGACTAGCGCCAGACATGAGAAGTGCGCCTTTGTGGGAGAGGTGAATAGTGGGGATCCTGTTTCAGTCAGGATCCGCACTTTTCACCGTTCCTTTCAGAATCATTAGATTCATCAGCTAGGAATGTCGATTCCTTCTCCAGACCAATCGAAGGCTAGGCCAAAGTAACTCAATCTTTCCAAGAGGTGTGTGGCACGACTTTTGAAAGAACCGCTAGGTGGAGAAATATTTGGTATTTTTCCGTAGCACTTTTCAGCGTAATTGTCATAAGGTTGGTCTCTGCATCCTTAAGCATACCAGCGTTTTCACAGACGAAAGCAGGATGAGGCCCAGTAAACTTGGCATTTCCAATACTTGGTCCTAGAGACTACAAAGAAAGTGTTCTTCTAAGTATTATTCCCCTGTGGTTTCACCATGATTTTCAGAACCCGAGCAGTTTTCTCGCATTAGCATAAGAATGCTGCCTGGTAGTTTAGATTTCTGGGTGGGGTGTAAGTGCGGGGCTTCTGTCAGCCCTGCCTTTGATTTTTTTACCTCCAGAGTTGGTAAGTGCATATTTGCGTGAGATGGGAAAAGTGTGGATCGTGCTTCAGATTTCCTCCTGACCCTTTTGAAATCACCAGTATGTTGGTAATTATTTGCCATTTCCATAGCGTTTTGCACCGTAATAGTCATGAGGTCGGTCTCTGCATCTTGAAGCCTATGATGCTTTTCGCAGAGAAACCTCTGCTGAGGCCCAGATAACTTTGTATTTCCCATACCTGGCACCGGAGCCTTGGAAGATAGGATTGTATTCAGTATTATTTCACCATCCCTTCACCACTGTTTCAAGAACGGGAGCCCTTTTGAACCGTTAGCGTAGGAATCCTTCTTTGGAGATGAGATATTTTTCTGGGGTGGCAAGTGCAGGGCCTCTGTCAGTCCTGGGTTTGTTGGACTAGCGCCAGACATGAGAAGTGCGCCTTTGTGGGAGAGGTGAATAGTGCGGATCCTGTTTCAGTCTAAAGCCTGAAACAGGATCTGCACTTTTCACCGTTCCTTTCAGAATCATTAGATTCATCAGCTAGGAATGTCGATTCCTTCTCCAGACCAATCGAAGGCTAGGCCAAAGTAACTCAATCTTTCCAAGTGGTGTGTGGCACGACTTTTGAAAGAACCGCTAGGTGGAGAACTATTTGGTATTTTTCCCTAGCACTTTTCACCCTAATTGTCATAAGGTTGGTCTCTGCATCCTTAAGCATACGAGTGTTTCCACAGACGAAAGCAGGCCTAGGCCCAGTAAACTTGGCATTACCAATAGTTGGTCCTAGTGACTACAAAGAAAGTGTTCTTTTAAGTATGATTCCACTGTTGGTTCACCATGATTTTCAGAACGCGAGCAGGGTTCTCGCATTAGCATAAGAATCCTGCCTGGTAGTTGAGATTTCTGGGTGGGGTGTAACTGCGGGGCATCTGTCAGCCCTGCCTTTGATTGGTTTACCTCCAGAGTTGGTAAGTGCATATTTGCGTGAGAAGGGAAAAGTGTGGATCGTGCTTCAGATTTCCTCCTGTCCCTTTTGAAATCAACAGTAAGTTGGTAATTTTTTGCCATTTCCATAGCCTTTTGAACCGTAATAGTCATGAGGTCGGTCTCTGCATCCTGAAGCCTATGACACTTTTCGCAGAGAAAACTTTGCTGAGGCCAAGGTAACCTGGTATTTCCCATACCTGGCACCGGAGCCTGGGAGGATAGGATTGTTTTCAGCATTATTTCACCATCCTTTCACCACTGTTTCAAGAACGGGAGCCCTTTTCAACCATTAGCTTAGGAATCCTTCTTTGGAGATGAGATATTTTTGTGGGGTGGCAAGTGCAGGGCCTCCGTCACTCCCTGGTTTGTTGGACTAGCGCCAGACATGAGAAGTGCCCCTTTGTGGGAGAGGTGAATAGTGCGGATCCTGTTTCAGTCTAAAGACTGAAACAGGATCCGCACTTTTCACCGTTCTTTCAGAATCATTTGATTCTTCAGCTAGGAAACGCGATTCCTTCTCCAGACCAATCGAAGGCTAGGCCAAAGTAACTCGATCTTTCCAGGATGTGTGTGGCACGACTTTTGAAAGAACCGCTAGGTGGAGAACTATTTGGTATTTTTGCGTACCACTATTCACCGTAATTGTCATAAGGTTGGTCTCTGCATCCTTAAGCATACGAGCGTTTTCACAGACGAAAGCAGCCATAGGCCCAGTAAACTTCGCATTTCCAATAGTTGGTCCTAGAGACTCCAAAGAAAGTGTTCTTTTAAGTATTCTTCCACTGTGGTTTCACCATGATTTTCAGAACCGGAGCAGTTTTCTCGAATTAGCATAAAAATGCTGCCTGATAGTTTAGATTTCTAGGTGGGGTGTAAGTGCGGGGCTTCTGTCAGCCCTGCCTTTGATTTGTTTACCTCTAGAGTTGGTAAGTGCATATTTGCGTGAGATGGGAAAAGCGTGGATCGTGCTTCAGATTTCATCCTGACAATTTTGAAATCACCAGTATGTTGGTAATTATTTGCCATTTCCATAGCGTTTTGCACCGTAATAGTCATGAGGTCGGTCTCTGCATCCTGAGGCCTATGACGCTTTTCGCAGAGAAACCTCTGCTGAGGCCCAGGTAACTTGGTATTTCCCATACCTGGCACCGGAGCCTCGGAAGATAGGATTGTTTTCAGTATTATTTCACCATCCTGTCACCACTGTTTCCAGAACGGGAGCCTTTTCAACCGTTAGGATAGGAGCCCTTCTTTGGAGATGAGATATTTTTCTGGGGTGGCAAGTGCAGGGCCTCTGTCAGTCCCCGGTTTCTTGGACTAGCGCCAGAAATGAGAAGTGCGCCTTTGTGGGAGAGGTGAATAGTGCGGATGTGTTTCAGTCTAAAGACTGAATCAGGATCCGCACTTTTCACCGTTCGTTTCAGAATCATTTGATTCATCAGCTAGGAACCGCGATTCCTTCTCCAGACCAATCGACGGCTAGGCCAAAGTAACTCGATCTTTCCAAGAGGTGTATGGCACAACTTTTGAAAGAACCGCTAGGTGGAGAACTATTTGGTATTTTTCCGTAGCACTTTTCAACGTTATTGTCATAAGGCTGGTCTCAGCATCCTTAAGCATATGAGCGTTTTCACAGACGAAAGCAGGCCTAGGCCCAGTAAACTTGGCATTTCCAATAGTTGGTCCTAGAGACTGCAAAGAAAGTGTTCTTCTAAGTACTCTTCCACTGTGGTTTCACCATGATTTTCAGAACCGGAGCAGTTTTCTCGCATTGGCATAAGAATCCTGCTTGGTAGTTTAGATTTCTGGGTGGGGTGTAAGTGCGGGGCTTCTGTCAGCCCTGCCTTTGATTTGTTTACCTCCAGAGTTGGTAAGTGCATATTTGCCTGAGCTGGGAAAAGTGTGGATCGTGCTTCATATTTCCTCCTGACCCTTTAGAAATCACCAGTATGTTGGTAATTATTTTCCATTTCCTTAGTGTTTTGAACCGTAATAGTGATGAGGGCGGTCTCTGGATCCTGAAACCTATGACGCTTTTTGCAGAGAAACCTCTGCTGAGGCCCAGGTAACTTGGTATTTCCCATACCTGGCACCCGAGCCTTGGAAGATAGGATTGTATTCATATTATTTCACCATCCTTTCACCACTATTTAAAGAACGGGAGCCCTTTTCAATCGTTAGCGTAAGAATCCTTCTTTGGAGATGGGATATTTTTCTGGGGTGGCAAGTGCAGGGCCTCTGTCAGTCCTGGGTTTGTTGGACTAGCGCCAGACATGAGAAGTGCGCCTTTGTGGGAGAGGTGAATAGTGCGGATCCTGTTTCAGTCAGGATCCGCACTTTTCACCGTTCCTTTCAGAATCATTAGATTCATCAGCTAGGAATGTCCATTCCTTCTCCAGACCAATCGAAGGCTAGGCCAAAGTAACTCAATCTTTCCAAGAGGTGTGTGGCACGACTTTTGAAAGAACCGCTAGGTGGAGAAATATTTGGTATTTTTCCGTAGCACTTTTCAGCGTAATTGTCATAAGGTTGGTCTCTGCATCCTTAAGCATACCAGCGTTTCCACAGTCGAAAGCAGGATGAGGCCCAGTAAACTTGGCATTTCCAATACTTGGTCCTAGAGACTACAAAGAAAGTGTTCTTCTAAGTATTATTCCCCTGTGGTTTCACCATGATTTTCAGAACCCGAGCAGTTTTCTCGCATTAGCATAAGAATGCTGCCTGGTAGTTTAGATTTCTGGGTGGGGTGTAAGTGCGGGGCTTCTGTCAGCCCTGCCTTTGATTTTTTTACCTCCAGAGTTGGTAAGTGCATATTTGCGTGAGATGGGAAAAGTGTGGATCGTGCTTCAGATTTCCTCCTGACCCTTTTGAAATCACCAGTATGTTGGTAATTATTTTCCATTTCCATAGCGTTTTGCACCGTAATAGTCATGAGGTCGGTCTCTGCATCTTGAAGCCTATGATGCTTTTCGCAGAGAAACCTCTGCTGAGGCCCAGATAACTTTGTATTTCCCATACCTGGCACCGGAGCCTTGGAAGATAGGATTGTATTCAGTATTATTTCACCATCCCTTCACCACTGTTTCAAGAACGGGAGCCCTTTTGAACCGTTAGCGTAGGAATCCTTCTTTGGAGATGAGATATTTTTCTGGGGTGGCAAGTGCAGGGCCTCTGTCAGTCCTGGGTTTGTTGGACTAGCGCCAGACATGAGAAGTGCGCCTTTGTGGGAGAGGTGAATAGTGCGGATCCTGTTTCAGTCTAAAGCCTGAAACAGGATCTGCACTTTTCACCGTTCCGTTCAGAATCATTAGATTCATCAGCTAGGAATGTCGATTCCTTCTCCAGACCAATCGAAGGCTAGGCCAAAGTAACTCAATCTTTCCAAGTGGTGTGTGGCACGACTTTTGAAAGAACCGCTAGGTGGAGAACTATTTGGTATTTTTCCGCAGCACTTTTCACCCTAATTGTCATAAGGTTGGTCTCTGCATCCTTAAGCATATGAGTGTTTCCACAGACGAAAGCAGGCCTAGGCCCAGTAAACTTGGCATTACCAATAGTTGGTCCTAGTGACTACAAAGAAAGTGTTCTTTTAAGTATGATTCCACTGTTGGTTCACCATGATTTTCAGAACGCGAGCAGGGTTCTCGCATTAGCATAAGAATCCTGCCTGGTAGTTGAGATTTCTGGGTGGGGTGTAACTGCGGGGCATCTGTCAGCCCTGCCTTTGATTGGTTTACCTCCAGAGTTGGTAAGTGCATATTTGCGTGAGAAGGGAAAAGTGTGGATCGTGCTTCAGATTTCCTCCTGTCCCTTTTGAAATCAACAGTAAGTTGGTAATTTTTTGCCATTTCCATAGCCTTTTGAACCGTAATAGTCATGAGGTCGGTCTCTGCATCCTGAAGCCTATGACACTTTTCGCAGAGAAAACTTTGCTGAGGCCAAGGTAACCTGGTATTTCCCATACCTGGCACCGGAGCCTGGGAGGATAGGATTGTTTTCAGCATTATTTCACCATCCTTTCACCACTGTTTCAAGAATGGGAGCCCTTTTCAACCATTAGCTTAGGAATCCTTCTTTGGAGATGAGATATTTTTGTGGGGTGGCAAGTGCAGGGCCTCCGTCACTCCCTGGTTTGTTGGACTAGCGCCAGACATGAGAAGTGCCCCTTTGTGGGAGAGGTGAATAGTGCGGATCCTGTTTCAGTCTAAAGACTGAAACAGGATCCGCACTTTTTACCGTTCTTTCAGAATCATTTGATTCTTCAGCTAGGAAACGCGATTCCTTCTCCAGACCAATCGAAGGCTAGGCCAAAGTAACTCGATCTTTCCAAGATGTGTGTGGCACGACTTTTGAAAGAACCGCTAGGTGGAGAACGATTTGGTATTTTTGCGTACCACTATTCACCGTAATTGTCATAAGGTTGGTCTCTGCATCCTTAAGCATACGAGCGTTTTCACAGACGAAAGCAGCCATAGGCCCAGTAAACTTCGCATTTCCAATAGTTGGTCCTAGAGACTCCAAAGAAAGTGTTCTTTTAAGTATTCTTCCACTGTGGTTTCACCATGATTTTCAGAACCGGAGCAGTTTTCTCGAATTAGCATAAAAATGCTGCCTGATAGTTTAGATTTCTAGGTGGGGTGTAAGTGCGGGGCTTCTTTCAGCCCTGCCTTTGATTTGTTTACCTCTAGAGTTGGTAAGTGCATATTTGCGTGAGATCGGAAAAGCGTGGATCGTGCTTCAGATTTCATCCTGACAATTTTGAAATCACCAGTATGTTGGTAATTATTTGCCATTTCCATAGCGTTTTGCACCGTAATAGTCATGAAGTCGTTCTCTGCATCCTGAGGCCTATGACGCTTTTCGCAGAGAAACCTCTGCTGAGGCCCAGGTAACTTGGTATTTCCCATACCTGGCACCGGAGCCTTGGAAGATAGGATTGTTTTCAGTATTATTTCACCATCCTTTCACCACTGTTTCCAGAACGGGAGCCTTTTCAACCGTTAGGATAGGAGCCCTTCTTTGCAGATGAGATATTTTTCTGGGGTGGCAAGTGCAGGGCCTCTGTCAGTCCCCGGTTTCTTGGACTAGCGCCAGAAATGAGAAGTGCGCCTTTGTGGGAGAGGTGAATAGTGCGGATGTGTTTCAGTCTAAAGACTGAATCAGGATCCGCACTTTTCACCGTTCGTTTCAGAATCATTTGATTCATCAGCTAGGAACCGCGATTCCTTCTCCAGACCAATCGACGGCTAGGCCAAAGTAACTCGATCTTTCCAAGAGGTCTATGGCACAACTTTTCAAAGAACCGCTAGGTGGAGAACTATTTGGTATTTTTCCGTAGCACTTTTCAACGTTATTGTCATAAGGCTGGTCTCAGCATCCTTAAGCATATGAGCGTTTTCACAGACGAAAGCAGGCCTAGGCCCAGTAAACTTGGCATTTCCAATAGTTGGTCCTAGAGACTGCAAAGAAAGTGTTCTTCTAAGTACTCTTCCACTGTGGTTTCACCATGATTTTCAGAACCGGAGCAGTTTTCTCGCATTGGCATAAGAATCCTGCTTGGTAGTTTAGATTTCTGGGTGGGGTGTAAGTGCGGGGCTTCTGTCAGCCCTGCCTTTGATTTGTTTACCTCCAGAGTTGGTAAGTGCATATTTGCCTGAGATGGGAAAAGTGTGGATCGTGCTTCATATTTCCTCCTGACCCTTTTGAAATCACCAGTATGTTGGTAATTATTTTCCATTTCCTTAGTGTTTTGAACCGTAATAGTGATGAGGGCGGTCTCTGGATCCTGAAACCTATGACGCTTTTTGCAGAGAAACCTCTGCTGAGGCCCAGGTAACTTGGTATTTCCCATACCTGGCACCCGAGCCTTGGAAGATAGGATTGTATTCATATTATTTCACCATCCTTTCACCACTATTTAAAGAACGGGAGCCCTTTTCAATCGTTAGCGTAAGAATCCTTCTTTGGAGATGGGATATTTTTCTGGGGTGGCAAGTGCAGGGCCTCTGTCAGTCCTGGGTTTGTTGGACTAGCGCCAGACATGAGAAGTGCGCCTTTGTGGGAGAGGTGAACAGTGCGGATCCTGCACTTTTCACCGTTCCTTTCAGAATCATTTGATTCATCAGCAAGGAACCGCGATTCCTTCTCAAGACCAATCGAAGGCTAGGCCAAAGTAACTCAATCTTTCCAAGATGTGTGTGGCACGACTTTTGAAAGAACCGCTAGGTGGAGAACTATTTGGTATTTTTCCGTAGCACTTTTCAGCGTAATTGTCATAAGGTTGGTCTCTGCATCCTTAAGCGTACCAGCGTTTTCACAGACGAAAGCAGGATGAGGCCCAGTAAACTTGGCATTTCCAATACTTGGTCCTAGAGACTACAAAGAAAGTGTTCTTCTAAGTATTATTCCCCTGTGGTTTCACCATGATTTTCAGAACCCGAGCAGTTTTCTCGCATTAGCATAAGAATGCTGCCTGGTAGTTTAGATTTCTGGGTGGGGTGTAAGTGCGGGGCTTCTGTCACCCCTGCCTTTGATTTTTTTACCTCCAGAGTTGGTAAGTGCATATTTGCGTGAGATGGGAAAAGTGTGGATCGTGCTTCAGATTTCCTCCTGACCCTTTTGAAATCACCAGTATGTTGGTAATTATTTGCCATTTCCATAGCGTTTTGCACCGTAATAGTCATGAGGTCGGTCTCTGCATCTTGAAGTCTATGATGCTTTTCGCAGAGAAACCTCTGCTGAGGCCCAGATAACTTTGTATTTCCCATACCTGGCACCGGAGCCTTGGAAGATAGGATTGTATTCAGTATTATTTCACCATCCCTTCACCACTGTTTCAAGAACGGGAGCCCTTTTGAGCCGTTAGCGTAGGAATCCTTCTTTGGAGATCAGATATTTTTCTGGGGTGGCAAGTGCAGGGCCTCTGTCAGTCCTGGGTTTGTGGGACTAGCGCCAGACATGAGAAGTGCGCCTTTGTGGGAGAGGTGAATAGTGCGGATCCTGTTTCAGTCTAAAGCCTGAAACAGGATCTGCACTTTTCACCGTTCCTTTCAGAATCATTAGATTCATCAGCTAGGAATGTCGATTCCTTCTCCAGACCAATCGAAGGCTAGGCCAAAGTAACTCAATCTTTCCAAGAGGTGTGTGGCACGACTTTTGAAAGAACCGCTAGGTGGAGAACTATTTGGTATTTTTCCGCAGCACTTTTCACCCTAATTGTCATAAGGTTGGTCTCTGCATCCTTAAGCATACGAGTGTTTCCACAGACGAAAGCAGGCCTAGGCCCAGTAAACTTGGCATTTCCAATAGTTGGTCCTAGTGACTACAAAGAAAGTGTTAAGTATGATTCCACTGTTGGTTCACCATGATTTTCAGAACGCGAGCAGGGTTCTCGCATTAGCATAAGAATCCTGCCTGGTAGTTTAGATTTCTGGGTGGGGTGTAACTGCGGGGCATCTGTCAGCCCTGCCTTTGATTGGTTTACCTCCAGAGTTGGTAAGTGCATATTTGCGTGAGAAGGGAAAAGTGTGGATCGTGCTTCAGATTTCCTCCTGTCCCTTTTGAAATCAACAGTAAGTTGGTAATTTTTTGCCATTTCCATAGCCTTTTGAACCGTAATAGTCATGAGGTCGGTCTCTGCATCCTGAAGCCTATGACACTTTTCGCAGAGAAAACTTTGCTGAGGCCAAGGTAACCTGGTATTTCCCATACCTGGCACCGGAGCCTGGGAGGATAGGATTGTTTTCAGCATTATGTCACCATCCTTTCACCACTGTTTCAAGAACGGGAGCCCTTTTCAACCATTAGCTTAGGAATCCTTCTTTGGAGATGAGATATTTTTGTGGGGTGGCAAGTGCAGGGCCTCCGTCACTCCCTGGTTTGTTGGACTAGCGCCAGACATGAGAAGTGCCCCTTTGTGGGAGAGGTGAATAGTGCGGATCCTGTTTCAGTCTAAAGACTGAAACAGGATCCGCACTTTTCACCGTTCTTTCAGAATCATTTGATTCTTCAGCTAGGAAACGCGATTCCTTCTCCAGACCAATCGAAGGCTAGGCCAAAGTAACTCGATCTTTCCAAGATGTGTGTGGCACGACTTTTGAAAGAACCGCTAGGTGGAGAACTATTTGGTATTTTTGCGAACCACTATTCACCGTAATTGTCATAAGGTTGGTCTCTGCATCCTTAAGCATACGAGCGTTTTCACAGACGAAAGCAGCCATAGGCCCAGTAAACTTCGCATTTCCAATAGTTGGTCCTAGAGACTCCAAAGAAAGTGTTCTTTTAAGTATTCTTCCACTGTGGTTTCACCATGATTTTCAGAACCGGAGCAGTATTCTCGAATTAGCATAAAAATGCTGCCTGATAGTTTAGATTTCTAGGTGGGGTGTAAGTGCGGGGCTTCTGTCAGCCCTGCCTTTGATTTGTTTACCTCTAGAGTTGGTAAGTGCATATTTGCGTGAGATGGGAAAAGCGTGGATCGTGCTTCAGATTTCATCCTGACAATTTTGAAATCACCAGTATGTTGGTAATTATTTGCCATTTCCATAGCGTTTTGCACCGTAATAGTCATGAGGTCGGTCTCTGCATCCTGAGGCCTATGACGCTTTTCGCAGAGAAACCTCTGCTGAGGCCCAGGTAACTTGGTATTTCCGATACCTGGCACCGGAGCCTTGGAAGATAGGATTGTTTTCAGTATTATTTCACCATCCTTTCACCACTGTTTCCAGAACGGGAGCCTTTTCAACCGTTAGGATAGGAGCCCTTCTTTGGAGATGAGATATTTTTCTGGGGTGGCAAGTGCAGGGCCTCTGTCAGTCCCCGGTTTCTTGGACTAGCGCCAGAAATGAGAAGTGCGCCTTTGTGGGAGAGGTGAATAGTGCGGATGTGTTTCAGTCTAAAGACTGAATCAGGATCCGCACTTTTCACCGTTCGTTTCAGAATCATTTGATTCATCAGCTAGGAACCGCGATTCCTTCTCCAGACCAATCGAAGGCTAGGCCAAAGTAACTCGATCTTTCCAAGAGGTGTATGGCACAACTTTTGAAAGAACCGCTAGGTGGAGAACTATTTGGTATTTTTCCGTAGCACTTTTCAACGTTATTGTCATTGGGCTGGTCTCTGCATCCTTAAGCATATGAGCGTTTTCACAGACGAAAGCAGGCCTAGGCCCAGTAAACTTGGCATTTCCAATAGTTGGTCCTAGAGACTGCAAAGAAAGTGTTCTTCTAAGTACTCTTCCACTGTGGTTTCACCATGATTTTCAGAACCGGAGCAGTTTTCTCGCATTGGCATAAGAATCCTGCTTGGTAGTTTAGATTTCTGGGTGGGGTGTAAGTGCGGGGCTTCTGTCAGCCCTGCCTTTGATTTGTTTACCTCCAGAGTTGGTAAGTGCATATTTGCCTGAGATGGGAAAAGTGTGGATCGTGCTTCATATTTCCTCCTGACCCTTTTGAAATCACCAGTATGTTGGTAATTATTTTCCATTTCCTTAGTGTTTTGAACCGTAATAGTGATGAGGGCGGTCTCTGGATCCTGAAACCTATGACGCTTTTTGCAGAGAAACCTCTGCTGAGGCCCAGGTAACTTGGTATTTCCCATACCTGGCACCCGAGCCTTGGAAGATAGGATTGTATTCATATTATTTCACCATCCCTTCACCACTGTTTCAAGAACGGGAGCCCTTTTCAATCGTTAGCGTAAGAATCCTTCTTTGGAGATGGGATATTTTTCTGGGGTGGCAAGTGCAGGGCCTCTGTCAGTCCTGGGTTTGTTGGACTAGCGCCAGACATGAGAAGTGCGCCTTTGTGGGAGAGGTGAATAGTGGGGATCCTGTTTCAGTCAGGATCCGCACTTTTCACCGTTCCTTTCAGAATCATTAGATTCATCAGCTAGGAATGTCGATTCCTTCTCCAGACCAATCGAAGGCTAGGCCAAAGTAACTCAATCTTTCCAAGAGGTGTGTGGCACGACTTTTGAAAGAACCGCTAGGTGGAGAACTATTTGGTATTTTTCCGCAGCACTTTTCACCCTAATTGTCATAAGGTTGGTCTCTCCATCCTTAAGCATACGAGTGTTTCCACAGACGAAAGCAGGCCTAGGCCCAGTAAACTTGGCATTTCCAATAGTTGGTCCTAGTGACTACAAAGAAAGTGTTCTTTTAAGTATGATTCCACTGTTGGTTCACCATGATTTTCAGAACGCGAGCAGGGTTCTCGCATTAGCATAAGAATCCTGCCTGGTAGTTGAGATTTCTGGGTGGGGTGTAACTGCGGGGCATCTGTCAGCCCTGCCTTTGATTGGTTTACCTCCAGAGTTGGTAAGTGCATATTTGCCTGAGAAGGGAAAAGTGTGGATCGTGCTTCAGATTTCCTCCTGTCCCTTTTGAAATCAACAGTAAGTTGGTAATTTTTTGCCATTTCCATAGCCTTTTGAACCGTAATAGTCATGAGGTCGGTCTCTGCATCCTGAAGCCTATGACACTTTTCGCAGAGAAAACTTTGCTGAGGCCAAGGTAACCTGGTATTTCCCATACCTGGCACCGGAGCCTGGGAGGATAGGATTGTTTTCAGCATTATTTCACCATCCTTTCACCACTGTTTCAAGAACGGGAGCCCTTTTCAACCATTAGCTTAGGAATCCTTCTTTGGAGTTGAGATATTTTTGTGGGGTGGCAAGTGCAGGGCCTCCGTCACTCCCTGGTTTGTTGGACTAGCGCCAGACATGAGAAGTGCCCCTTTGTGGGAGAGGTGAATAGTGCGGATCCTGTTTCAGTCTAAAGACTGAAACAGGATCCGCACTTTTCACCGTTCTTTCAGAATCATTTGATTCTTCAGCTAGGAAACGCGATTCCTTCTCCAGACCAATCGAAGGCTAGGCCAAAGTAACTCGATCTTTCCAAGATGTGTGTGGCACGACTTTTGAAAGAACCGCTAGGTGGAGAACTATTTGGTATTTTTGCGTACCACTATTCACCGTAATTGTCATAAGGTTGGTCTCTGCATCCTTAAGCATACGAGCGTTTTCACAGACGAAAGCAGCCATAGGCCCAGTAAACTTCGCATTTCCAATAGTTGGTCCTAGAGACTCCAAAGAAAGTGTTCTTTTAAGTATTCTTCCACTGTGGTTTCACCATGATTTTCAGAACCGGAGCAGTTTTCTCGAATTAGCATAAAAATGCTGCCTGATAGTTTAGATTTCTAGGTGGGGTGTAAGTGCGGGGCTTCTGTCAGCCCTGCCTTTGATTTGTTTACCTCTAGAGTTGGTAAGTGCATATTTGCGTGAGATGGGAAAAGCGTGGATCGTGCTTCAGATTTCATCCTGACAATTTTGAAATCACCAGTATGTTGGTAATTATTTGCCATTTCCATAGCGTTTTGCACCGTAATAGTCATGAGGTCGGTCTCTGCATCCTGAGGCCTATGACGCTTTTCACAGAGAAACCTCTGCTGAGGCCCAGGTAACTTGGTATTTCCCATACCTGGCACTGGAGCCTTGGAAGATAGGATTGTTTTCAGTATTATTTCACCATCCTTTCACCACTGTTTCCAGAACGGGAGCCTTTTCAACCGTTAGGATAGGAGCCCTTCTTTGGAGATGAGATATTTTTCTGGGGTGGCAAGTGCAGGGCCTCTGTCAGTCCCCGGTTTCTTGGACTAGCGCCAGAAATGAGAAGTGCGCCTTTGTGGGAGAGGTGAATAGTGCGGATGTGTTTCAGTCTAAAGACTGAATCAGGATCCGCACTTTTCACCGTTCGTTTCAGAATCATTTGATTCATCAGCTAGGAACCGCGATTCCTTCTCCAGACCAATCGACAGCTAGGCCAAAGTAACTCGATCTTTCCAAGAGGTGTATGGCACAACTTTTGAAAGAACCGCTAGGTGGAGAACTATTTGGTATTTTTCCGTAGCACTTTTCAACGTTATTGTCATTGGGCTGGTCTCTGCATCCTTAAGCATATGAGCGTTTTCACAGACGAAAGCAGGCCTAGGCCCAGTAAACTTGGCATTTCCAATAGTTGGTCCTAGAGACTGCAAAGAAAGTGTTCTTCTAAGTACTCTTCCACTGTGGTTTCACCATGATTTTCAGAACCGGAGCAGTTTTCTCGCATTGGCATAAGAATCCTGCTTGGTAGTTTAGATTTCTGGGTGGGGTGTAAGTGCGGGGCTTCTGTCAGCCCTGCCTTTGATTTGTTTACCTCCAGAGTTGGTAAGTGCATATTTGCCTGAGATGGGAAAAGTGTGGATCGTGCTTCATATTTCCTCCTGACCCTTTTGAAATCACCAGTATGTTGGTAATTATTTTCCATTTCCTTAGTGTTTTGAACCGTAATAGTGATGAGGGCGGTCTCTGGATCCTGAAACCTATGACGCTTTTTGCAGAGAAACCTCTGCTGAGGCCCAGGTAACTTGGTATTTCCCATACCTGGCACCCGAGCCTTGGAAGATAGGATTGTATTCATATTATTTCACCATCCCTTCACCACTGTTTCAAGAACGGGAGCCCTTTTCAATCGTTAGCGTAAGAATCCTTCTTTGGAGATGGGATATTTTTCTGGGGTGGCAAGTGCAGGGCCTCTGTCAGTCCTGGGTTTGTTGGACTAGCGCCAGACATGAGAAGTGCGCCTTTGTGGGAGAGGTGAATAGTGGGGATCCTGTTTCAGTCAGGATCCGCACTTTTCACCGTTCCTTTCAGAATCATTAGATTCATCAGCTAGGAATGTCGATTCCTTCTCCAGACCAATCGAAGGCTAGGCCAAAGTAACTCAATCTTTCCAAGAGGTGTGTGGCACGACTTTTGAAAGAACCGCTAGGTGGAGAACTATTTGGTATTTTTCCGCAGCACTTTTCACCCTAATTGTCATAAGGTTGGTCTCTCCATCCTTAAGCATACGAGTGTTTCCACAGACGAAAGCAGGCCTAGGCCCAGTAAACTTGGCATTTCCAATAGTTGGTCCTAGTGACTACAAAGAAAGTGTTCTTTTAAGTATGATTCCACTGTTGGTTCACCATGACTTTCAGAACGCCAGCAGGGTTCTCGCATTAGCATAAGAATCCTGCCTGGTAGTTGAGATTTCTGGGTGGGGTGTAACTGCGGGGCATCTGTCAGCCCTGCCTTTGATTGGCTTACCTCCAGAGTTGGTAAGTGCATATTTGCCTGAGAAGGGAAAAGTGTGGATCGTGCTTCAGATTTCCTCCTGTCCCTTTTGAAATCAACAGTAAGTTGGTAATTTTTTGCCATTTCCATAGCCTTTTGAACCGTAATAGTCATGAGGTCGGTCTCTGCATCCTGAAGCCTATGACACTTTTCGCAGAGAAAACTTTGCTGAGGCCAAGGTAACCTGGTATTTCCCATACCTGGCACCGGAGCCTGGGAGGATAGGATTGTTTTCAGCATTATTTCACCATCCTTTCACCACTGTTTCAAGAACGGGAGCCCTTTTCAACCATTAGCTTAGGAATCCTTCTTTGGAGATGAGATATTTTTGTGGGGTGGCAAGTGCAGGGCCTCCGTCACTCCCTGGTTTGTTGGACTAGCGCCAGACATGAGAAGTGCCCCTTTGTGGGAGAGGTGAATAGTGCGGATCCTGTTTCAGTCTAAAGACTGAAACAGGATCCGCACTTTTCACCGTTCTTTCAGAATCATTTGATTCTTCAGCTAGGAAACGCGATTCCTTCTCCAGACCAATCGAAGGCTAGGCCAAAGTAACTCGATCTTTCCAGGATGTGTGTGGCACGACTTTTGAAAGAACCGCTAGGTGGAGAACGATTTGGTATTTTTGCGTACCACTATTCACCGTAATTGTCATAAGGTTGGTCTCTGCATCCTTAAGCATACGAGCGTTTTCACAGACGAAAGCAGGCATAGGCCCAGTAAACCTTGCATTTCCAATAGTTGGTCCTAGAGACTACAAAGAAAGTGTTCTTTTAAGTATTCTTCCACTGTGGTTTCACCATGATTTTCAGAACCGGAGCAGTTTTCTCGAATTAGCATAAAAATGCTGCCTGATAGCTTAGATTTCTAGGTGGGGTGTAAGTGCGGGGCTTCTGGTAGCCCTGCCTTTGATTTGTTTACCTCTAGAGTTGGTAAGTGCATATTTGCGTGAGATGGGAAAAGCGTGGATCGTGCTTCAGATTTCATCCTGACAATTTTGAAATCACCAGTATGTTGGTAATTATTTGCCATTTCCATAGCGTTTTGCACCGTAATAGTCATGAGGTCGGTCTCTGCATCCTGAGGCCTATGACGCTTTTCGCAGAGAAACCTCTGCTGAGGCCCAGGTAACTTGGTATTTCCCATACCTGGCACCGGAGCCTTGGAAGATAGGATTGTTTTCAGTATTATTTCACCATCCTGTCACCACTGTTTCCAGAACGGGAGCCTTTTCAACCGTTAGGATAGGAGCCCTTCTTTGGAGATGAGATATTTTTCTGGGGTGGCAAGTGCAGGGCCTCTGTCAGTCCCCGGTTTCTTGGACTAGCGCCAGAAATGAGAAGTGCGCCTTTGTGGGAGAGGTGAATAGTGCGGATGTGTTTCAGTCTAAAGACTGAATCAGGATCCGCACTTTTCACCGTTCGTTTCAGAATCATTTGATTCATCAGCTAGGAACCGCGATTCCTTCTCCAGACCAATCGAAGGCTAGGCCAAAGTAACTCGATCTTTCCAAGAGGTGTGTGGCACAACTTTTGAAAGAACCGCTAGGTGGAGAACTATTTGGTATTTTTCCGTAGCACTTTTCAACGTTATTGTCATAAGGCTGGCCTCAGCATCCTTAAGCATAGGAGCATTTTCACAGACGAAAGCAGGCCTAGGCCCAGTAAACTTGGCATTTCCAATAGTTGGTCCTAGAGACTGCAAAGAAAGTGTTCTTCTAAGTACTCTTCCACTGTGGTTTCACCATGATTTTCAGAACCGGAGCAGTTTTCTCGCATTGGCATAAGAATCCTGCTTGGTAGTTTAGATTTCTGGGTGGGGTGTAAGTGCGGGGCTTCTGTCAGCCCTGCCTTTGATTTGTTTACCTCCAGAGTTGGTAAGTGCATATTTGCCTGAGATGGGAAAAGTGTAGATCGTGCTTCATATTTCCTGCTGACCCTTTTGAAATCACCAGTATGTTGGTAATTATTTTCCATTTCCTTAGTGTTTTGACCCGTAATAGTGATGAGGGCGATCTCTGGATCCTGAAACCTATGACGCTTTTTGCAGAGAAACCTCTGCTGAGGCCCAGGTAACTTGGTATTTCCCATACCTGGCACCCGAGCCTTGGAAGATAGGATTGTATTCATATTATTTCACCATCCTTTCACCACTATTTCAAGAACGGGAGCCCTTTTCAATCGTTAGCGTAAGAATCCTTCTTTGGAGATGGGATATTTTTCTTGGGTGGCAAGTTCAGGGCCTCTGTCAGTCCTGGGTTGGTTGGACTTGCGCCAGACATGACAAGTGCGCCTTTGTGGGAGAGGTGAACAGTGCGGATCCTGCACTTTTCACCGTTCCTTTCAGAATCATTTGATTCATCAGCAAGGAACCGCGATTCCTTCTCAAGACCAATCGAAGGCTAGGCCAAAGTAACTCAATCTTTCCAAGATGTGTGTGGCACGACTTTTGAAAGAACCGCTAGGTGGAGAACTATTAGGTATTTTTCCGTAGCACTTTTCAGCGTAATTGTCATAAGGTTGGTCTCTGCATCCTTAAGCATACCAGCGTTTTCACAGACGAAAGCAGGATGAGGCCCAGTAAACTTGGCATTTCCAATACTTGGTCCTAGAGACTACAAAGAAAGTGTTCTTCTAAGTATTATTCCCCTGTGGTTTCACCATGATTTTCAGAACCCGAGCAGTTTTCTCGCATTAGCATAAGAATGCTGCCTGGTAGTTTAGATTTCTGGGTGGGGTGTAAGTGCGGGGCTTCTGTCAGCCCTGCCTTTGATTTTTTTACCTCCAGAGTTGGTAAGTGCATATTTGCGTGAGATGGGAAAAGTGTGGATCGTGCTTCAGATTTCCTCCTGACCCTTTTGAAATCACCAGTATGTTGGTAATTATTTGCCATTTCCATAGCGTTTTGCACCGTAATAGTCATGAGGTCGGTCTCTGCATCTTGAAGCCTATGATGCTTTTCGCAGAGAAACCTCTGCTGAGGCCCAGATAACTTTGTATTTCCCATACCTGGCACCGGAGCCTTGGAAGATAGGATTGTATTCAGTATTATTTCACCATCCCTTCACCACTGTTTCAAGAACGGGAGCCCTTTTGAACCGTTAGCGTAGGAATCCTTCTTTGGAGATGAGATATTTTTCTGGGGTGGCAAGTGCAGGGCCTCTGTCAGTCCTGGGTTTGTTGGACTAGCGCCAGACATGAGAAGTGCGCCTTTGTGGGAGAGGTGAATAGTGCGGATCCTGTTTCAGTCTAAAGCCTGAAACAGGATCTGCACTTTTCACCGTTCCTTTCAGAATCATTAGATTCATCAGCTAGGAATGTCGATTCCTTCTCCAGACCAATCGAAGGCTAGGCCAAAGTAACTCAATCTTTCCAAGTGGTGTGTGGCACGACTTTTGAAAGAACCGCTAGGTGGAGAACTATTTGGTATTTTTCCGCAGCACTTTTCACCCTAATTGTCATAAGGTTGGTCTCTGCATCCTTAAGCATATGAGTGTTTCCACAGACGAAAGCAGGCCTAGGCCCAGTAAACTTGGCATTACCAATAGTTGGTCCTAGTGACTACAAAGAAAGTGTTCTTTTAAGTATGATTCCACTGTTGGTTCACCATGATTTTCAGAACGCGAGCAGGGTTCTCGCATTAGCATAAGAATCCTGCCTGGTAGTTGAGATTTCTGGGTGGGGTGTAACTGCGGGGCATCTGTCAGCCCTGCCTTTGATTGGTTTACCTCCAGAGTTGGTAAGTGCATATTTGCGTGAGAAGGGAAAAGTGTGGATCGTGCTTCAGATTTCCTCCTGTCCCTTTTGAAATCAACAGTAAGTTGGTAATTTTTTGCCATTTCCATAGCCTTTTGAACCGTAATAGTCATGAGGTCGGTCTCTGCATCCTGAAGCCTATGACACTTTTCGCAGAGAAAACTTTGCTGAGGCCAAGGTAACCTGGTATTTCCCATACCTGGCACCGGAGCCTGGGAGGATAGGATTGTTTTCAGCATTATTTCACCATCCTTTCACCACTGTTTCAAGAATGGGAGCCCTTTTCAACCATTAGCTTAGGAATCCTTCTTTGGAGATGAGATATTTTTGTGGGGTGGCAAGTGCAGGGCCTCCGTCACTCCCTGGTTTGTTGGACTAGCGCCAGACATGAGAAGTGCCCCTTTGTGGGAGAGGTGAATAGTGCGGATCCTGTTTCAGTCTAAAGACTGAAACAGGATCCGCACTTTTCACCGTTCTTTCAGAATCATTTGATTCTTCAGCTAGGAAACGCGATTCCTTCTCCAGACCAATCGAAGGCTAGGCCAAAGTAACTCGATCTTTCCAGGATGTGTGTGGCACGACTTTTGAAAGAACCGCTAGGTGGAGAACGATTTGGTATTTTTGCGTACCACTATTCACCGTAATTGTCATAAGGTTGGTCTCTGCATCCTTAAGCATACGAGCGTTTTCACAGACGAAAGCAGCCATAGGCCCAGTAAACTTCGCATTTCCAATAGTTGGTCCTAGAGACTCCAAAGAAAGTGTTCTTTTAAGTATTCTTCCACTGTGGTTTCACCATGATTTTCAGAACCGGAGCAGTTTTCTCGAATTAGCATAAAAATGCTGCCTGATAGTTTAGATTTCTAGGTGGGGTGTAAGTGCGGGGCTTCTTTCAGCCCTGCCTTTGATTTGTTTACCTCTAGAGTTGGTAAGTGCATATTTGCGTGAGATGGGAAAAGCGTGGATCGTGCTTCAGATTTCATCCTGACAATTTTGAAATCACCAGTATGTTGGTAATTATTTGCCATTTCCATAGCGTTTTGCACCGTAATAGTCATGAGGTCGGTCTCTGCATCCTGAGGCCTATGACGCTTTTCGCAGAGAAACCTCTGCTGAGGCCCAGGTAACTTGGTATTTCCCATACCTGGCACCGGAGCCTTGGAAGATAGGATTGTTTTCAGTATTATTTCACCATCCTGTCACCACTGTTTCCAGAACGGGAGCCTTTTCAACCGTTAGGATAGGAGCCCTTCTTTGGAGATGAGATATTTTTCTGGGGTGGCAAGTGCAGGGCCTCTGTCAGTCCCCGGTTTCTTGGACTAGCGCCAGAAATGAGAAGTGCGCCTTTGTGGGAGAGGTGAATAGTGCGGATGTGTTTCAGTCTAAAGACTGAATCAGGATCCGCACTTTTCACCGTTCGTTTCAGAATCATTTGATTCATCAGCTGGGAACCGCGATTCCTTCTCCAGACCAATCGACGGCTAGGCCAAAGTAACTCGATCTTTCCAAGAGGTGTATGGCACAACTTTTGAAAGAACCGCTAGGTGGAGAACTATTTGGTATTTTTCCGTAGCACTTTTCAACGTTATTGTCATAAGGCTGGTCTCAGCATCCTTAAGCATATGAGCGTTTTCACAGACGAAAGCAGGCCTAGGCCCAGTAAACTTGGCATTTCCAATAGTTGGTCCTAGAGACTGCAAAGAAAGTGTTCTTCTAAGTACTCTTCCACTGTGGTTTCACCATGATTTTCAGAACCGGAGCAGTTTTCTCGCATTGGCATAAGAATCCTGCTTGGTAGTTTAGATTTCTGGGTGGGGTGTAAGTGCGGGGCTTCTGTCAGCCCTGCCTTTGATTTGTTTACCTCCATAGTTGGTAAGTGCATATTTGCCTGAGCTGGGAAAAGTGTGGATCGTGCTTCATATTTCCTCCTGACCCTTTTGAAATCACCAGTATGTTGGTAATTATTTTCCATTTCCTTAGTGTTTTGAACCGTAATAGTGATGAGGGCGGTCTCTGGATCCTGAAACCTATGACGCTTTTTGCAGAGAAACCTCTGCTGAGGCCCAGGTAACTTGGTATTTCCCATACCTGGCACCCGAGCCTTGGAAGATAGGATTGTATTCATATTATTTCACCATCCTTTCACCACTATTTAAAGAACGGGAGCCCTTTTCAATCGTTAGCGTAAGAATCCTTCTTTGGAGATGGGATATTTTTCTGGGGTGGCAAGTGCAGGGCCTCTGTCAGTCCTGGGTTTGTTGGACTAGCGCCAGACATGAGAAGTGCGCCTTTGTGGGAGAGGTGAATAGTGCGGATCCTGTTTCAGTCAGGATCCGCACTTTTCACCGTTCCTTTCAGAATCATTAGATTCATCAGCTAGGAATGTCGATTCCTTCTCCAGACCAATCGAAGGCTAGGCCAAAGTAACTCAATCTTTCCAAGATGTGTGTGGCACGACTTTTGAAAGAACCGCTAGGTGGAGAACTATTTGGTATTTTTCCGTAGCAGTTTTCAGCGTAATTGTCATAAGGTTGGTCTCTGCATCCTTAAGCATACCAGCGTTTTCACAGACGAAAGCAGGATGAGGCCCAGTAAACTTGGCATTTCCAATACTTGGTCCTAGAGACTACAAAGAAAGTGTTCTTCTAAGTATTATTCCCCTGTGGTTTCACCATGATTTTCAGAACCCGAGCAGTTTTCTCGCATTAGCATAAGAATGCTGCCTGGTAGTTTAGATTTCTGGGTGGGGTGTAAGTGCGGGGCTTCTGTCAGCCCTGCCTTTGTTTTTTTTACCTCCAGAGTTGGTAAGTGCATATTTGCGTGAGATGGGAAAAGTGGATCGTGCTTCAGATTTCATCCTGACCCTTTTGAAATCACCAGTATGTTGGTAATTATTTGCCATTTCCATAGCGTTTTGCACCGTAATAGTCATGAGGTCGGTCTCTGCATCTTGAAGCCTATGATGCTTTTCGCAGAGAAACCTCTGCTGAGGCCCAGATAACTTTGTATTTCCCATACCTGGCACCGGAGCCTTGGAAGATAGGATTGTATTCAGTATTATTTCACCATCCCTTCACCACTGTTTCAAGAACGGGAGCCCTTTTGAACCGTTAGCGTAGGAATCCTTCTTTGGAGATGAGATATTTTTCTGGGGTGGCAAGTGCAGGGCCTCTGTCAGTCCTGGGTTTGTTGGACTAGCGCCAGACATGAGAAGTGCGCCTTTGTGGGAGAGGTGAATAGTGGGGATCCTGTTTCAGTCTAAAGCCTGAAACAGGATCTGCACTTTTCACCGTTCCTTTCAGAATCATTAGATTCATCAGCTAGGAATGTCGATTCCTTCTCCAGACCAATCGAAGGCTAGGCCAAAGTAACTCAATCTTTCCAAGAGGTGTGTGGCACGACTTTTGAAAGAACCGCTAGGTGGAGAACTATTTGGTATTTTTCCGCAGCACTTTTCACCCTAATTGTCATAAGGTTGGTCTCTGCATCCTTAAGCATACGAGTGTTTCCACAGACGAAAGCAGGCCTAGGCCCAGTAAACTTGGCATTTCCAATAGTTGGTCCTAGTGACTACAAAGAAAGTGTTCTTTTAAGTATGATTCCACTGTTGGTTCACCATGATTTTCAGAAGGCGAGCAGGGTTCTCGCATTAGCATAAGAATCCTGCCTGGTAGTTGAGATTTCTGGGTGGGGTGTAACTGCGGGGCATCTGTCAGCCCTGCCTTTGATTGGTTTACCTCCAGAGTTGGTAAGTGCATATTTGCGTGAGAAGGGAAAAGTGTGGATCGTGCTTCAGATTTCCTCCTGTCCCTTTTGAAATCAACAGTAAGTTGGTAATTTTTTGCCATTTCCATAGCCTTTTGAACCGTAATAGTCATGAGGTCGGTCTCTGCATCCTGAAGCCTATGACACTTTTCGCAGAGAAAACTTTGCTGAGGCCAAGGTAACCTGGTATTTCCCATACCTGGCACAGGAGCCTGGGAGGATAGGATTGTTTTCAGCATTATTTCACCATCCTTTCACCACTGTTTCAAGAACGGGAGCCCTTTTCAACCATTAGCTTAGGAATCCTTCTTTGGAGATGAGATATTTTTGTGGGGTGGCAAGTGCAGGGCCTCCGTCACTCCCTGGTTTGTTGGACTAGCGCCAGACATGAGAAGTGCCCCTTTGTGGGAGAGGTGAATAGTGCGGATCCTGTTTCAGTCTAAAGACTGAAACAGGATCCGCACTTTTCACCGTTCTTTCAGAATCATTTGATTCTTCAGCTAGGAAACGCGATTCCTTCTCCAGACCAATCGAAGGCTAGGCCAAAGTAACTCGATCTTTCCAGGATGTGTGTGGCACGACTTTTGAAAGAACCGCTAGGTGGAGAACTATTTGGTATTTTTGCGTACCACTATTCACCGTAATTGTCATAAGGTTGGTCTCTGCATCCTTAAGCATACGAGCGTTTTCACAGACGAAAGCAGGCATAGGCCCAGTAAACTTTGCATTTCCAATAGTTGGTCCTAGAGACTCCAAAGAAAGTGTTCTTTTAAGTATTCTTCCACTGTGGTTTCACCATGATTTTCAGAACCGGAGCAGTTTTCTCGAATTAGCATAAAAATGCTGCCTGATAGTTTAGATTTCTAGGTGGGGTGTAAGTGCGGGACTTCTGTCAGCCCTGCCTTTGATTTGTTTACCTCTAGAGTTGGTAAGTGCATATTTGCGTGAGATGGGAAAAGCGTGGATCGTGCTTCAGATTTCATCCTGACAATTTTGAAATCACCAGTATGTTGGTAATTATTTGCCATTTCCATAGCATTTTGCACCGTAATAGTCATGAGGTCGGTCTCTGCATCCTGAGGCCTATGACGCTTTTCGCAGAGAAACCTCTGCTGAGGCCCAGGTAACTTGGTATTTCCCATACCTGGCACCGGAGCCTTGGAAGATAGGATTGTTTTCAGTATTATTTCACCATCCTTTCACCACTGTTTCCAGAACGGGAGCCTTTTCAACCGTTAGGATAGGAGCCCTTCTTTGGAGATGAGATATTTTTCTGGGGTGGCAAGTGCAGGGCCTCTGTCAGTCCCCGGTTTCTTGGACTAGCGCCAGAAATGAGAACTGCGCCTTTGTGGGAGAGGTGAATAGTGCGGATGTTTTTCAGTCTAAAGACTGAATCAGGATCCGCACTTTTCACCGTTCGTTTCAGAATCATTTGATTCATCAGCTAGGAACCGCGATTCCTTCTCCAAACCAATCGACGGCTAGGCCAAAGTAACTCGATCTTTCCAAGAGGTGCATGGCACAACTTTTGAAAGAACCGCTAGGTGGAGAACTATTTGGTATTTTTCCGTAGCACTTTTCAACGTTATTGTCATAAGGCTGGTCTCAGCATCCTTAAGCATATGAGCGTTTTCACAGACGAAAGCAGGCCTAGGCCCAGTAAACTTGGCATTTCCAATAGTTGGTCCCAGAGACTGCAAAGAAAGTGTTCTTCTAAGTACTCTTCCACTGTGGTTTCACCATGATTTTCAGAACCGGAGCAGTTTTCTCGCATTGGCATAAGAATCCTGCTTGGTAGTTTAGATTTCTGGGTGGGGTGTAAGTGCGGGGCTTCTGTCAGCCCTGCCTTTGGTTTGTTTACCTCCAGAGTTGGTAAGTGCATATTTGCCTGAGCTGGGAAAAGTGTGGATCGTGCTTCATATTTCCTCCTGACCCTTTTGAAATCACCAGTATGTTGGTAATTATTTTCCATTTCCTTAGTGTTTTGAACCGTAATAGTGATGAGGGCGGTCTCTGGATCCTGAAACCTATGACGCTTTTTGCAGAGAAACCTCTGCTGAGGCCCAGGTAACTTGGTATTTCCCATACCTGGCACCCGAGCCTTGGAAGATAGGATTGTATTCATATTATTTCACCATCCTTTCACCACTATTTAAAGAACGGGAGCCCTTTTCAATCGTTAGCGTAAGAATCCTTCTTTGGAGATGGGATATTTTTCTGGGGTGGCAAGTGCAGGGCCTCTGTCAGTCCTGGGTTTGTTGGACTAGCGCCAGACATGAGAAGTGCGCCTTTGTGGGAGAGGTGAATAGTGCGGATCCTGTTTCAGTCAGGATCCGCACTTTTCACCGTTCCTTTCAGAATCATTAGATTCATCAGCTAGGAATGTCGATTCCTTCTCCAGACCAATCGAAGGCTAGGCCAAAGTAACTCAATCTTTCCAAGATGTGTGTGGCACGACTTTTGAAAGAACCGCTAGGTGGAGAACTATTTGGTATTTTTCCGTAGCACTTTTCAGCGTAATTGTCATAAGGTTGGTCTCTGCATCCTTAAGCATACCAGCGTTTTCACAGACGAAAGCAGGATGAGGCCCAGTAAACTTGGCATTTCCAATACTTGGTCCTAGAGACTACAAAGAAAGTGTTCTTCTAAGTATTATTCCCCTGTGGTTTCACCATGATTTTCAGAACCCGAGCAGTTTTCTCGCATTAGCATAAGAATGCTGCCTGGTAGTTTAGATTTCTGGGTGGGGTGTAAGTGCGGGGCTTCTGTCAGCCCTGCCTTTGATTTTTTTACCTCCAGAGTTGGTAAGTGCATATTTGCGTGAGATGGGAAAAGTGGATCGTGCTTCAGATTTCATCCTGACCCTTTTGAAATCACCAGTATGTTGGTAATTATTTGCCATTTCCATAGCGTTTTGCACCGTAATAGTCATGAGGTCGGTCTCTGCATCTTGAAGCCTATGATGCTTTTCGCAGAGAAACCTCTGCTGAGGCCCAGATAACTTTGTATTTCCCATACCTGGCACCGGAGCCTTGGAAGATAGGATTGTATTCAGTATTATTTCACCATCCCTTCACCACTGTTTCAAGAACGGGAGCCCTTTTGAACCGTTAGCGTAGGAATCCTTCTTTGGAGATGAGATATTTTTCTGGGGTGGCAAGTGCAGGGCCTCTGTCAGTCCTGGGTTTGTTGGACTAGCGCCAGACATGAGAAGTGCGCCTTTGTGGGAGAGGTGAATAGTGGGGATCCTGTTTCAGTCTAAAGCCTGAAACAGGATCTGCACTTTTCACCGTTCCTTTCAGAATCATTAGATTCATCAGCTAGGAATGTCGATTCCTTCTCCAGACCAATCGAAGGCTAGGCCAAAGTAACTCAATCTTTCCAAGAGGTGTGTGGCACGACTTTTGAAAGAACCGCTAGGTGGAGAACTATTTGGTATTTTTCCGCAGCACTTTTCACCCTAATTGTCATAAGGTTGGTCTCTGCTCCTTAAGCATACGAGTGTTTCCACAGACGAAAGCAGGCCTAGGCCCAGTAAACTTGGCATTTCCAATAGTTGGTCCTAGTGACTACAAAGAAAGTGTTCTTTTAAGTATGATTCCACTGTTGGTTCACCATGATTTTCAGAAGGCGAGCAGGGTTCTCGCATTAGCATAAGAATCCTGCCTGGTAGTTGAGATTTCTGGGTGGGGTGTAACTGCGGGGCATCTGTCAGCCCTGCCTTTGATTGGTTTACCTCCAGAGTTGGTAAGTGCATATTTGCGTGAGAAGGGAAAAGTGTGGATCGTGCTTCAGATTTCCTCCTGTCCCTTTTGAAATCAACAGTAAGTTGGTAATTTTTTGCCATTTCCATAGCCTTTTGAACCGTAATAGTCATGAGGTCGGTCTCTGCATCCTGAAGCCTATGACACTTTTCGCAGAGAAAACTTTGCTGAGGCCAAGGTAACCTGGTATTTCCCATACCTGGCACAGGAGCCTGGGAGGATAGGATTGTTTTCAGCATTATTTCACCATCCTTTCACCACTGTTTCAAGAACGGGAGCCCTTTTCAACCATTAGCTTAGGAATCCTTCTTTGGAGATGAGATATTTTTGTGGGGTGGCAAGTGCAGGGCCTCCGTCACTCCCTGGTTTGTTGGACTAGCGCCAGACATGAGAAGTGCCCCTTTGTGGGAGAGGTGAATAGTGCGGATCCTGTTTCAGTCTAAAGACTGAAACAGGATCCGCACTTTTCACCGTTCTTTCAGAATCATTTGATTCTTCAGCTAGGAAACGCGATTCCTTCTCCAGACCAATCGAAGGCTAGGCCAAAGTAACTCGATCTTTCCAGGATGTGTGTGGCACGACTTTTGAAAGAACCGCTAGGTGGAGAACTATTTGGTATTTTTGCGTACCACTATTCACCGTAATTGTCATAAGGTTGGTCTCTGCATCCTTAAGCATACGAGCGTTTTCACAGACGAAAGCAGCCATAGGCCCAGTAAACTTCGCATTTCCAATAGTTGGTCCTAGAGACTCCAAAGAAAGTGTTCTTTTAAGTATTCTTCCACTGTGGTTTCACCATGATTTTCAGAACCGGAGCAGTTTTCTCGAATTAGCATAAAAATGCTGCCTGATAGTTTAGATTTCTAGGTGGGGTGTAAGTGCGGGACTTCTGTCAGCCCTGCCTTTGATTTGTTTACCTCTAGAGTTGGTAAGTGCATATTTGCGTGAGATGGGAAAAGCGTGGATCGTGCTTCAGATTTCATCCTGACAATTTTGAAATCACCAGTATGTTGGTAATTATTTGCCATTTCCATAGCGTTTTGCACCGTAATAGTCATGAGGTCGGTCTCTGCATCCTGAGGCCTATGACGCTTTTCGCAGAGAAACCTCTGCTGAGGCCCAGGTAACTTGGTATTTCCCATACCTGGCACCGGAGCCTTGGAAGATAGGATTGTTTTCAGTATTATTTCACCATCCTTTCACCACTGTTTCCAGAACGGGAGCCTTTTCAACCGTTAGGATAGGAGCCCTTCTTTGGAGATGAGATATTTTTCTGGGGTGGCAAGTGCAGGGCCTCTGTCAGTCCCCGGTTTCTTGGACTAGCGCCAGAAATGAGAACTGCGCCTTTGTGGGAGAGGTGAATAGTGCGGATGTTTTTCAGTCTAAAGACTGAATCAGGATCCGCACTTTTCACCGTTCGTTTCAGAATCATTTGATTCATCAGCTAGGAACCGCGATTCCTTCTCCAAACCAATCGACGGCTAGGCCAAAGTAACTCGATCTTTCCAAGAGGTGCATGGCACAACTTTTGAAAGAACCGCTAGGTGGAGAACTATTTGGTATTTTTCCGTAGCACTTTTCAACGTTATTGTCATAAGGCTGGTCTCAGCATCCTTAAGCATATGAGCGTTTTCACAGACGAAAGCAGGCCTAGGCCCAGTAAACTTGGCATTTCCAATAGTTGGTCCCAGAGACTGCAAAGAAAGTGTTCTTCTAAGTACTCTTCCACTGTGGTTTCACCATGATTTTCAGAACCGGAGCAGTTTTCTCGCATTGGCATAAGAATCCTGCTTGGTAGTTTAGATTTCTGGGTGGGGTGTAAGTGCGGGGCTTCTGTCAGCCCTGCCTTTGGTTTGTTTACCTCCAGAGTTGGTAAGTGCATATTTGCCTGAGATGGGAAAAGTGTGGATCGTGCTTCATATTTCCTCCTGACCCTTTTGAAATCACCAGTATGTTGGTAATTATTTTCCATTTCCTTAGTGTTTTGAACCGTAATAGTGATGAGGGCGGTCTCTGGATCCTGAAACCTATGACGCTTTTTGCAGAGAAACCTCTGCTGAGGCCCAGGTAACTTGGTATTTCCCATACCTGGCACCCGAGCCTTGGAAGATAGGATTGTATTCATATTATTTCACCATCCTTTCACCACTATTTAAAGAACGGGAGCCCTTTTCAATCGTTAGCGTAAGAATCCTTCTTTGGAGATGGGATATTTTTCTGGGGTGGCAAGTGCAGGGCCTCTGTCAGTCCTGGGTTTGTTGGACTAGCGCCAGACATGAGAAGTGCGCCTTTGTGGGAGAGGTGAATAGTGCGGATCCTGTTTCAGTCAGGATCCGCACTTTTCACCGTTCCTTTCAGAATCATTAGATTCATCAGCTAGGAATGTCGATTCCTTCTCCAGACCAATCGAAGGCTAGGCCAAAGTAACTCAATCTTTCCAAGATGTGTGTGGCACGACTTTTGAAAGAACCGCTAGGTGGAGAACTATTTGGTATTTTTCCGTAGCAATTTTCAGCGTAATTGTCATAAGGTTGGTCTCTGCATCCTTAAGCATACCAGCGTTTTCACAGACGAAAGCAGGATGAGGCCCAGTAAACTTGGCATTTCCAATACTTGGTCCTAGAGACTACAAAGAAAGTGTTCTTCTAAGTATTATTCCCCTGTGGTTTCACCATGATTTTCAGAACCCGAGCAGTTTTCTCGCATTAGCATAAGAATGCTGCCTGGTAGTTTAGATTTCTGGGTGGGGTGTAAGTGCGGGGCTTCTGTCAGCCCTGCCTTTGATTTTTTTACCTCCAGAGTTGGTAAGTGCATATTTGCGTGAGATGGGAAAAGTGGATCGTGCTTCAGATTTCATCCTGACCCTTTTGAAATCACCAGTATGTTGGTAATTATTTGCCATTTCCATAGCGTTTTGCACCGTAATAGTCATGAGGTCGGTCTCTGCATCTTGAAGCCTATGATGCTTTTCGCAGAGAAACCTCTGCTGAGGCCCAGATAACTTTGTATTTCCCATACCTGGCACCGGAGCCTTGGAAGATAGGATTGTATTCAGTATTATTTCACCATCCCTTCACCACTGTTTCAAGAACGGGAGCCCTTTTGAACCGTTAGCGTAGGAATCCTTCTTTGGAGATGAGATATTTTTCTGGGGTGGCAAGTGCAGGGCCTCTGTCAGTCCTGGGTTTGTTGGACTAGCGCCAGACATGAGAAGTGCGCCTTTGTGGGAGAGGTGAATAGTGGGGATCCTGTTTCAGTCTAAAGCCTGAAACAGGATCTGCACTTTTCACCGTTCCTTTCAGAATCATTAGATTCATCAGCTAGGAATGTCGATTCCTTCTCCAGACCAATCGAAGGCTAGGCCAAAGTAACTCAATCTTTCCAAGAGGTGTGTGGCACGACTTTTGAAAGAACCGCTAGGTGGAGAACTATTTGGTATTTTTCCGCAGCACTTTTCACCCTAATTGTCATAAGGTTGGTCTCTGCATCCTTAAGCATACGAGTGTTTCCACAGACGAAAGCAGGCCTAGGCCCAGTAAACTTGGCATTTCCAATAGTTGGTCCTAGTGACTACAAAGAAAGTGTTCTTTTAAGTATGATTCCACTGTTGGTTCACCATGATTTTCAGAAGGCGAGCAGGGTTCTCGCATTAGCATAAGAATCCTGCCTGGTAGTTGAGATTTCTGGGTGGGGTGTAACTGCGGGGCATCTGTCAGCCCTGCCTTTGATTGGTTTACCTCCAGAGTTGGTAAGTGCATATTTGCGTGAGAAGGGAAAAGTGTGGATCGTGCTTCAGATTTCCTCCTGTCCCTTTTGAAATCAACAGTAAGTTGGTAATTTTTTGCCATTTCCATAGCCTTTTGAACCGTAATAGTCATGAGGTCGGTCTCTGCATCCTGAAGCCTATGACACTTTTCGCAGAGAAAACTTTGCTGAGGCCAAGGTAACCTGGTATTTCCCATACCTGGCACAGGAGCCTGGGAGGATAGGATTGTTTTCAGCATTATTTCACCATCCTTTCACCACTGTTTCAAGAACGGGAGCCCTTTTCAACCATTAGCTTAGGAATCCTTCTTTGGAGATGAGATATTTTTGTGGGGTGGCAAGTGCAGGGCCTCCGTCACTCCCTGGTTTGTTGGACTAGCGCCAGACATGAGAAGTGCCCCTTTGTGGGAGAGGTGAATAGTGCGGATCCTGTTTCAGTCTAAAGACTGAAACAGGATCCGCACTTTTCACCGTTCTTTCAGAATCATTTGATTCTTCAGCTAGGAAACGCGATTCCTTCTCCAGACCAATCGAAGGCTAGGCCAAAGTAACTCGATCTTTCCAGGATGTGTGTGGCACGACTTTTGAAAGAACCGCTAGGTGGAGAACGATTTGGTATTTTTGCGTACCACTATTCACCGTAATTGTCATAAGGTTGGTCTCTGCATCCTTAAGCATACGAGCGTTTTCACAGACGAAAGCAGCCATAGGCCCAGTAAACTTCGCATTTCCAATAGTTGGTCCTAGAGACTCCAAAGAAAGTGTTCTTTTAAGTATTCTTCCACTGTGGTTTCACCATGATTTTCAGAACCGGAGCAGTTTTCTCGAATTAGCATAAAAATGCTGCCTGATAGTTTAGATTTCTAGGTGGGGTGTAAGTGCGGGGCTTCTGTCAGCCCTGCCTTTGATTTGTTTACCTCTAGAGTTGGTAAGTGCATATTTGCGTGAGATGGGAAAAGCGTGGATCGTGCTTCAGATTTCATCCTGACAATTTTGAAATCACCAGTATGTTGGTAATTATTTGCCATTTCCATAGCGTTTTGCACCGTAATAGTCATGAGGTCGGTCTCTGCATCCTGAGGCCTATGACGCTTTTCGCAGAGAAACCTCTGCTGAGGCCCAGGTAACTTGGTATTTCCCATACCTGGCACCGGAGCCTCGGAAGATAGGATTGTTTTCAGTATTATTTCACCATCCTGTCACCACTGTTTCCAGAACGGGAGCCTTTTCAACCGTTAGGATAGGAGCCCTTCTTTGGAGATGAGATATTTTTCTGGGGTGGCAAGTGCAGGGCCTCTGTCAGTCCCCGGTTTCTTGGACTAGCGCCAGAAATGAGAAGTGCGCCTTTGTGGGAGAGGTGAATAGTGCGGATGTGTTTCAGTCTAAAGACTGAATCAGGATCCGCACTTTTCACCGTTCGTTTCAGAATCATTTGATTCATCAGCTAGGAACCGCGATTCCTTCTCCAGACCAATCGACGGCTAGGCCAAAGTAACTCGATCTTTCCAAGAGGTGTATGGCACAACTTTTGAAAGAACCGCTAGGTGGAGAACTATTTGGTATTTTTCCGTAGCACTTTTCAACGTTATTGTCATAAGGCTGGTCTCAGCATCCTTAAGCATATGAGCGTTTTCACAGACGAAAGCAGGCCTAGGCCCAGTAAACTTGGCATTTCCAATAGTTGGTCCTAGAGACTGCAAAGAAAGTGTTCTTCTAAGTACTCTTCCACTGTGGTTTCACCATGATTTTCAGAACCGGAGCAGTTTTCTCGCATTGGCATAAGAATCCTGCTTGGTAGTTTAGATTTCTGGGTGGGGTGTAAGTGCGGGGCTTCTGTCAGCCCTGCCTTTGATTTGTTTACCTCCATAGTTGGTAAGTGCATATTTGCCTGAGCTGGGAAAAGTGTGGATCGTGCTTCATATTTCCTCCTGACCCTTTTGAAATCACCAGTATGTTGGTAATTATTTTCCATTTCCTTAGTGTTTTGAACCGTAATAGTGATGAGGGCGGTCTCTGGATCCTGAAACCTATGACGCTTTTTGCAGAGAAACCTCTGCTGAGGCCCAGGTAACTTGGTATTTCCCATACCTGGCACCCGAGCCTTGGAAGATAGGATTGTATTCATATTATTTCACCATCCTTTCACCACTATTTAAAGAACGGGAGCCCTTTTCAATCCTTAGCATAAGAATCCTTCTTTGGAGATGGGATATTTTTCTGGGGTGGCAAGTGCAGGGCCTCTGTCAGTCCTGGGTTTGTTGGACTAGCGCCAGACATGAGAAGTGCGCCTTTGTGGGAGAGGTGAATAGTGGGGATCCTGTTTCAGTCAGGATCCGCACTTTTCACCGTTCCTTTCAGAATCATTAGATTCATCAGCTAGGAATGTCGATTCCTTCTCCAGACCAATCGAAGGCTAGGCCAAAGTAACTCAATCTTTCCAAGAGGTGTGTGGCACGACTTTTGAAAGAACCGCTAGGTGGAGAAATATTTGGTATTTTTCCGTAGCACTTTTCAGCGTAATTGTCATAAGGTTGGTCTCTGCATCCTTAAGCATACCAGCGTTTTCACAGACGAAAGCAGGATGAGGCCCAGTAAACTTGGCATTTCCAATACTTGGTCCTAGAGACTACAAAGAAAGTGTTCTTCTAAGTATTATTCCCCTGTGGTTTCACCATGATTTTCAGAACCCGAGCAGTTTTCTCGCATTAGCATAAGAATGCTGCCTGGTAGTTTAGATTTCTGGGTGGGGTGTAAGTGCGGGGCTTCTGTCAGCCCTGCCTTTGATTTTTTTACCTCCAGAGTTGGTAAGTGCATATTTGCGTGAGATGGGAAAAGTGTGGATCGTGCTTCAGATTTCCTCCTGACCCTTTTGAAATCACCAGTATGTTGGTAATTATTTGCCATTTCCATAGCGTTTTGCACCGTAATAGTCATGAGGTCGGTCTCTGCATCTTGAAGCCTATGATGCTTTTCGCAGAGAAACCTCTGCTGAGGCCCAGATAACTTTGTATTTCCCATACCTGGCACCGGAGCCTTGGAAGATAGGATTGTATTCAGTATTATTTCACCATCCCTTCACCACTGTTTCAAGAACGGGAGCCCTTTTGAACCGTTAGCGTAGGAATCCTTCTTTGGAGATGAGATATTTTTCTGGGGTGGCAAGTGCAGGGCCTCTGTCAGTCCTGGGTTTGTTGGACTAGCGCCAGACATGAGAAGTGCGCCTTTGTGGGAGAGGTGAATAGTGCGGATCCTGTTTCAGTCTAAAGCCTGAAACAGGATCTGCACTTTTCACCGTTCCTTTCAGAATCATTAGATTCATCAGCTAGGAATGTCGATTCCTTCTCCAGACCAATCGAAGGCTAGGCCAAAGTAACTCAATCTTTCCAAGTGGTGTGTGGCACGACTTTTGAAAGAACCGCTAGGTGGAGAACTATTTGGTATTTTTCCCTAGCACTTTTCACCCTAATTGTCATAAGGTTGGTCTCTGCATCCTTAAGCATACGAGTGTTTCCACAGACGAAAGCAGGCCTAGGCCCAGTAAACTTGGCATTACCAATAGTTGGTCCTAGTGACTACAAAGAAAGTGTTCTTTTAAGTATGATTCCACTGTTGGTTCACCATGATTTTCAGAACGCGAGCAGGGTTCTCGCATTAGCATAAGAATCCTGCCTGGTAGTTGAGATTTCTGGGTGGGGTGTAACTGCGGGGCATCTGTCAGCCCTGCCTTTGATTGGTTTACCTCCAGAGTTGGTAAGTGCATATTTGCGTGAGAAGGGAAAAGTGTGGATCGTGCTTCAGATTTCCTCCTGTCCCTTTTGAAATCAACAGTAAGTTGGTAATTTTTTGCCATTTCCATAGCCTTTTGAACCGTAATAGTCATGAGGTCGGTCTCTGCATCCTGAAGCCTATGACACTTTTCGCAGAGAAAACTTTGCTGAGGCCAAGGTAACCTGGTATTTCCCATACCTGGCACCGGAGCCTGGGAGGATAGGATTGTTTTCAGCATTATTTCACCATCCTTTCACCACTGTTTCAAGAACGGGAGCCCTTTTCAACCATTAGCTTAGGAATCCTTCTTTGGAGATGAGATATTTTTGTGGGGTGGCAAGTGCAGGGCCTCCGTCACTCCCTGGTTTGTTGGACTAGCGCCAGACATGAGAAGTGCCCCTTTGTGGGAGAGGTGAATAGTGCGGATCCTGTTTCAGTCTAAAGACTGAAACAGGATCCGCACTTTTCACCGTTCTTTCAGAATCATTTGATTCTTCAGCTAGGAAACGCGATTCCTTCTCCAGACCAATCGAAGGCTAGGCCAAAGTAACTCGATCTTTCCAGGATGTGTGTGGCACGACTTTTGAAAGAACCGCTAGGTGGAGAACTATTTGGTATTTTTGCGTACCACTATTCACCGTAATTGTCATAAGGTTGGTCTCTGCATCCTTAAGCATACGAGCGTTTTCACAGACGAAAGCAGCCATAGGCCCAGTAAACTTCGCATTTCCAATAGTTGGTCCTAGAGACTCCAAAGAAAGTGTTCTTTTAAGTATTCTTCCACTGTGGTTTCACCATGATTTTCAGAACCGGAGCAGTTTTCTCGAATTAGCATAAAAATGCTGCCTGATAGTTTAGATTTCTAGGTGGGGTGTAAGTGCGGGGCTTCTGTCAGCCCTGCCTTTGATTTGTTTACCTCTAGAGTTGGTAAGTGCATATTTGCGTGAGATGGGAAAAGCGTGGATCGTGCTTCAGATTTCATCCTGACAATTTTGAAATCACCAGTATGTTGGTAATTATTTGCCATTTCCATAGCGTTTTGCACCGTAATAGTCATGAGGTCGGTCTCTGCATCCTGAGGCCTATGACGCTTTTCGCAGAGAAACCTCTGCTGAGGCCCAGGTAACTTGGTATTTCCCATACCTGGCACCGGAGCCTCGGAAGATAGGATTGTTTTCAGTATTATTTCACCATCCTGTCACCACTGTTTCCAGAACGGGAGCCTTTTCAACCGTTAGGATAGGAGCCCTTCTTTGGAGATGAGATATTTTTCTGGGGTGGCAAGTGCAGGGCCTCTGTCAGTCCCCGGTTTCTTGGACTAGCGCCAGAAATGAGAAGTGCGCCTTTGTGGGAGAGGTGAATAGTGCGGATGTGTTTCAGTCTAAAGACTGAATCAGGATCCGCACTTTTCACCGTTCGTTTCAGAATCATTTGATTCATCAGCTAGGAACCGCGATTCCTTCTCCAGACCAATCGACGGCTAGGCCAAAGTAACTCGATCTTTCCAAGAGGTGTATGGCACAACTTTTGAAAGAACCGCTAGGTGGAGAACTATTTGGTATTTTTCCGTAGCACTTTTCAACGTTATTGTCATAAGGCTGGTCTCAGCATCCTTAAGCATATGAGCGTTTTCACAGACGAAAGCAGGCCTAGGCCCAGTAAACTTGGCATTTCCAATAGTTGGTCCTAGAGACTGCAAAGAAAGTGTTCTTCTAAGTACTCTTCCACTGTGGTTTCACCATGATTTTCAGAACCGGAGCAGTTTTCTCGCATTGGCATAAGAATCCTGCTTGGTAGTTTAGATTTCTGGGTGGGGTGTAAGTGCGGGGCTTCTGTCAGCCCTGCCTTTGATTTGTTTACCTCCAGAGTTGGTAAGTGCATATTTGCCTGAGCTGGGAAAAGTGTGGATCGTGCTTCATATTTCCTCCTGACCCTTTAGAAATCACCAGTATGTTGGTAATTATTTTCCATTTCCTTAGTGTTTTGAACCGTAATAGTGATGAGGGCGGTCTCTGGATCCTGAAACCTATGACGCTTTTTGCAGAGAAACCTCTGCTGAGGCCCAGGTAACTTGGTATTTCCCATACCTGGCACCCGAGCCTTGGAAGATAGGATTGTATTCATATTATTTCACCATCCTTTCACCACTATTTAAAGAACGGGAGCCCTTTTCAATCGTTAGCGTAAGAATCCTTCTTTGGAGATGGGATATTTTTCTGGGGTGGCAAGTGCAGGGCCTCTGTCAGTCCTGGGTTTGTTGGACTAGCGCCAGACATGAGAAGTGCGCCTTTGTGGGAGAGGTGAATAGTGCGGATCCTGTTTCAGTCAGGATCCGCACTTTTCACCGTTCCTTTCAGAATCATTAGATTCATCAGCTAGGAATGTCCATTCCTTCTCCAGACCAATCGAAGGCTAGGCCAAAGTAACTCAATCTTTCCAAGAGGTGTGTGGCACGACTTTTGAAAGAACCGCTAGGTGGAGAAATATTTGGTATTTTTCCGTAGCACTTTTCAGCGTAATTGTCATAAGGTTGGTCTCTGCATCCTTAAGCATACCAGCGTTTCCACAGTCGAAAGCAGGATGAGGCCCAGTAAACTTGGCATTTCCAATACTTGGTCCTAGAGACTACAAAGAAAGTGTTCTTCTAAGTATTATTCCCCTGTGGTTTCACCATGATTTTCAGAACCCGAGCAGTTTTCTCGCATTAGCATAAGAATGCTGCCTGGTAGTTTAGATTTCTGGGTGGGGTGTAAGTGCGGGGCTTCTGTCAGCCCTGCCTTTGATTTTTTTACCTCCAGAGTTGGTAAGTGCATATTTGCGTGAGATGGGAAAAGTGTGGATCGTGCTTCAGATTTCCTCCTGACCCTTTTGAAATCACCAGTATGTTGGTAATTATTTTCCATTTCCATAGCGTTTTGCACCGTAATAGTCATGAGGTCGGTCTCTGCATCTTGAAGCCTATGATGCTTTTCGCAGAGAAACCTCTGCTGAGGCCCAGATAACTTTGTATTTCCCATACCTGGCACCGGAGCCTTGGAAGATAGGATTGTATTCAGTATTATTTCACCATCCCTTCACCACTGTTTCAAGAACGGGAGCCCTTTTGAACCGTTAGCGTAGGAATCCTTCTTTGGAGATGAGATATTTTTCTGGGGTGGCAAGTGCAGGGCCTCTGTCAGTCCTGGGTTTGTTGGACTAGCGCCAGACATGAGAAGTGCGCCTTTGTGGGAGAGGTGAATAGTGCGGATCCTGTTTCAGTCTAAAGCCTGAAACAGGATCTGCACTTTTCACCGTTCCGTTCAGAATCATTAGATTCATCAGCTAGGAATGTCGATTCCTTCTCCAGACCAATCGAAGGCTAGGCCAAAGTAACTCAATCTTTCCAAGTGGTGTGTGGCACGACTTTTGAAAGAACCGCTAGGTGGAGAACTATTTGGTATTTTTCCGCAGCACTTTTCACCCTAATTGTCATAAGGTTGGTCTCTGCATCCTTAAGCATATGAGTGTTTCCACAGACGAAAGCAGGCCTAGGCCCAGTAAACTTGGCATTACCAATAGTTGGTCCTAGTGACTACAAAGAAAGTGTTCTTTTAAGTATGATTCCACTGTTGGTTCACCATGATTTTCAGAACGCGAGCAGGGTTCTCGCATTAGCATAAGAATCCTGCCTGGTAGTTGAGATTTCTGGGTGGGGTGTAACTGCGGGGCATCTGTCAGCCCTGCCTTTGATTGGTTTACCTCCAGAGTTGGTAAGTGCATATTTGCGTGAGAAGGGAAAAGTGTGGATCGTGCTTCAGATTTCCTCCTGTCCCTTTTGAAATCAACAGTAAGTTGGTAATTTTTTGCCATTTCCATAGCCTTTTGAACCGTAATAGTCATGAGGTCGGTCTCTGCATCCTGAAGCCTATGACACTTTTCGCAGAGAAAACTTTGCTGAGGCCAAGGTAACCTGGTATTTCCCATACCTGGCACCGGAGCCTGGGAGGATAGGATTGTTTTCAGCATTATTTCACCATCCTTTCACCACTGTTTCAAGAATGGGAGCCCTTTTCAACCATTAGCTTAGGAATCCTTCTTTGGAGATGAGATATTTTTGTGGGGTGGCAAGTGCAGGGCCTCCGTCACTCCCTGGTTTGTTGGACTAGCGCCAGACATGAGAAGTGCCCCTTTGTGGGAGAGGTGAATAGTGCGGATCCTGTTTCAGTCTAAAGACTGAAACAGGATCCGCACTTTTTACCGTTCTTTCAGAATCATTTGATTCTTCAGCTAGGAAACGCGATTCCTTCTCCAGACCAATCGAAGGCTAGGCCAAAGTAACTCGATCTTTCCAAGATGTGTGTGGCACGACTTTTGAAAGAACCGCTAGGTGGAGAACGATTTGGTATTTTTGCGTACCACTATTCACCGTAATTGTCATAAGGTTGGTCTCTGCATCCTTAAGCATACGAGCGTTTTCACAGACGAAAGCAGCCATAGGCCCAGTAAACTTCGCATTTCCAATAGTTGGTCCTAGAGACTCCAAAGAAAGTGTTCTTTTAAGTATTCTTCCACTGTGGTTTCACCATGATTTTCAGAACCGGAGCAGTTTTCTCGAATTAGCATAAAAATGCTGCCTGATAGTTTAGATTTCTAGGTGGGGTGTAAGTGCGGGGCTTCTTTCAGCCCTGCCTTTGATTTGTTTACCTCTAGAGTTGGTAAGTGCATATTTGCGTGAGATCGGAAAAGCGTGGATCGTGCTTCAGATTTCATCCTGACAATTTTGAAATCACCAGTATGTTGGTAATTATTTGCCATTTCCATAGCGTTTTGCACCGTAATAGTCATGAAGTCGTTCTCTGCATCCTGAGGCCTATGACGCTTTTCGCAGAGAAACCTCTGCTGAGGCCCAGGTAACTTGGTATTTCCCATACCTGGCACCGGAGCCTTGGAAGATAGGATTGTTTTCAGTATTATTTCACCATCCTTTCACCACTGTTTCCAGAACGGGAGCCTTTTCAACCGTTAGGATAGGAGCCCTTCTTTGCAGATGAGATATTTTTCTGGGGTGGCAAGTGCAGGGCCTCTGTCAGTCCCCGGTTTCTTGGACTAGCGCCAGAAATGAGAAGTGCGCCTTTGTGGGAGAGGTGAATAGTGCGGATGTGTTTCAGTCTAAAGACTGAATCAGGATCCGCACTTTTCACCGTTCGTTTCAGAATCATTTGATTCATCAGCTAGGAACCGCGATTCCTTCTCCAGACCAATCGACGGCTAGGCCAAAGTAACTCGATCTTTCCAAGAGGTCTATGGCACAACTTTTCAAAGAACCGCTAGGTGGAGAACTATTTGGTATTTTTCCGTAGCACTTTTCAACGTTATTGTCATAAGGCTGGTCTCAGCATCCTTAAGCATATGAGCGTTTTCACAGACGAAAGCAGGCCTAGGCCCAGTAAACTTGGCATTTCCAATAGTTGGTCCTAGAGACTGCAAAGAAAGTGTTCTTCTAAGTACTCTTCCACTGTGGTTTCACCATGATTTTCAGAACCGGAGCAGTTTTCTCGCATTGGCATAAGAATCCTGCTTGGTAGTTTAGATTTCTGGGTGGGGTGTAAGTGCGGGGCTTCTGTCAGCCCTGCCTTTGATTTGTTTACCTCCAGAGTTGGTAAGTGCATATTTGCCTGAGATGGGAAAAGTGTGGATCGTGCTTCATATTTCCTCCTGACCCTTTTGAAATCACCAGTATGTTGGTAATTATTTTCCATTTCCTTAGTGTTTTGAACCGTAATAGTGATGAGGGCGGTCTCTGGATCCTGAAACCTATGACGCTTTTTGCAGAGAAACCTCTGCTGAGGCCCAGGTAACTTGGTATTTCCCATACCTGGCACCCGAGCCTTGGAAGATAGGATTGTATTCATATTATTTCACCATCCTTTCACCACTATTTAAAGAACGGGAGCCCTTTTCAATCGTTAGCGTAAGAATCCTTCTTTGGAGATGGGATATTTTTCTGGGGTGGCAAGTGCAGGGCCTCTGTCAGTCCTGGGTTTGTTGGACTAGCGCCAGACATGAGAAGTGCGCCTTTGTGGGAGAGGTGAACAGTGCGGATCCTGCACTTTTCACCGTTCCTTTCAGAATCATTTGATTCATCAGCAAGGAACCGCGATTCCTTCTCAAGACCAATCGAAGGCTAGGCCAAAGTAACTCAATCTTTCCAAGATGTGTGTGGCACGACTTTTGAAAGAACCGCTAGGTGGAGAACTATTTGGTATTTTTCCGTAGCACTTTTCAGCGTAATTGTCATAAGGTTGGTCTCTGCATCCTTAAGCGTACCAGCGTTTTCACAGACGAAAGCAGGATGAGGCCCAGTAAACTTGGCATTTCCAATACTTGGTCCTAGAGACTACAAAGAAAGTGTTCTTCTAAGTATTATTCCCCTGTGGTTTCACCATGATTTTCAGAACCCGAGCAGTTTTCTCGCATTAGCATAAGAATGCTGCCTGGTAGTTTAGATTTCTGGGTGGGGTGTAAGTGCGGGGCTTCTGTCACCCCTGCCTTTGATTTTTTTACCTCCAGAGTTGGTAAGTGCATATTTGCGTGAGATGGGAAAAGTGTGGATCGTGCTTCAGATTTCCTCCTGACCCTTTTGAAATCACCAGTATGTTGGTAATTATTTGCCATTTCCATAGCGTTTTGCACCGTAATAGTCATGAGGTCGGTCTCTGCATCTTGAAGTCTATGATGCTTTTCGCAGAGAAACCTCTGCTGAGGCCCAGATAACTTTGTATTTCCCATACCTGGCACCGGAGCCTTGGAAGATAGGATTGTATTCAGTATTATTTCACCATCCCTTCACCACTGTTTCAAGAACGGGAGCCCTTTTGAGCCGTTAGCGTAGGAATCCTTCTTTGGAGATCAGATATTTTTCTGGGGTGGCAAGTGCAGGGCCTCTGTCAGTCCTGGGTTTGTGGGACTAGCGCCAGACATGAGAAGTGCGCCTTTGTGGGAGAGGTGAATAGTGCGGATCCTGTTTCAGTCTAAAGCCTGAAACAGGATCTGCACTTTTCACCGTTCCTTTCAGAATCATTAGATTCATCAGCTAGGAATGTCGATTCCTTCTCCAGACCAATCGAAGGCTAGGCCAAAGTAACTCAATCTTTCCAAGAGGTGTGTGGCACGACTTTTGAAAGAACCGCTAGGTGGAGAACTATTTGGTATTTTTCCGCAGCACTTTTCACCCTAATTGTCATAAGGTTGGTCTCTGCATCCTTAAGCATACGAGTGTTTCCACAGACGAAAGCAGGCCTAGGCCCAGTAAACTTGGCATTTCCAATAGTTGGTCCTAGTGACTACAAAGAAAGTGTTAAGTATGATTCCACTGTTGGTTCACCATGATTTTCAGAACGCGAGCAGGGTTCTCGCATTAGCATAAGAATCCTGCCTGGTAGTTTAGATTTCTGGGTGGGGTGTAACTGCGGGGCATCTGTCAGCCCTGCCTTTGATTGGTTTACCTCCAGAGTTGGTAAGTGCATATTTGCGTGAGAAGGGAAAAGTGTGGATCGTGCTTCAGATTTCCTCCTGTCCCTTTTGAAATCAACAGTAAGTTGGTAATTTTTTGCCATTTCCATAGCCTTTTGAACCGTAATAGTCATGAGGTCGGTCTCTGCATCCTGAAGCCTATGACACTTTTCGCAGAGAAAACTTTGCTGAGGCCAAGGTAACCTGGTATTTCCCATACCTGGCACCGGAGCCTGGGAGGATAGGATTGTTTTCAGCATTATGTCACCATCCTTTCACCACTGTTTCAAGAACGGGAGCCCTTTTCAACCATTAGCTTAGGAATCCTTCTTTGGAGATGAGATATTTTTGTGGGGTGGCAAGTGCAGGGCCTCCGTCACTCCCTGGTTTGTTGGACTAGCGCCAGACATGAGAAGTGCCCCTTTGTGGGAGAGGTGAATAGTGCGGATCCTGTTTCAGTCTAAAGACTGAAACAGGATCCGCACTTTTCACCGTTCTTTCAGAATCATTTGATTCTTCAGCTAGGAAACGCGATTCCTTCTCCAGACCAATCGAAGGCTAGGCCAAAGTAACTCGATCTTTCCAAGATGTGTGTGGCACGACTTTTGAAAGAACCGCTAGGTGGAGAACTATTTGGTATTTTTGCGAACCACTATTCACCGTAATTGTCATAAGGTTGGTCTCTGCATCCTTAAGCATACGAGCGTTTTCACAGACGAAAGCAGCCATAGGCCCAGTAAACTTCGCATTTCCAATAGTTGGTCCTAGAGACTCCAAAGAAAGTGTTCTTTTAAGTATTCTTCCACTGTGGTTTCACCATGATTTTCAGAACCGGAGCAGTATTCTCGAATTAGCATAAAAATGCTGCCTGATAGTTTAGATTTCTAGGTGGGGTGTAAGTGCGGGGCTTCTGTCAGCCCTGCCTTTGATTTGTTTACCTCTAGAGTTGGTAAGTGCATATTTGCGTGAGATGGGAAAAGCGTGGATCGTGCTTCAGATTTCATCCTGACAATTTTGAAATCACCAGTATGTTGGTAATTATTTGCCATTTCCATAGCGTTTTGCACCGTAATAGTCATGAGGTCGGTCTCTGCATCCTGAGGCCTATGACGCTTTTCGCAGAGAAACCTCTGCTGAGGCCCAGGTAACTTGGTATTTCCGATACCTGGCACCGGAGCCTTGGAAGATAGGATTGTTTTCAGTATTATTTCACCATCCTTTCACCACTGTTTCCAGAACGGGAGCCTTTTCAACCGTTAGGATAGGAGCCCTTCTTTGGAGATGAGATATTTTTCTGGGGTGGCAAGTGCAGGGCCTCTGTCAGTCCCCGGTTTCTTGGACTAGCGCCAGAAATGAGAAGTGCGCCTTTGTGGGAGAGGTGAATAGTGCGGATGTGTTTCAGTCTAAAGACTGAATCAGGATCCGCACTTTTCACCGTTCGTTTCAGAATCATTTGATTCATCAGCTAGGAACCGCGATTCCTTCTCCAGACCAATCGAAGGCTAGGCCAAAGTAACTCGATCTTTCCAAGAGGTGTATGGCACAACTTTTGAAAGAACCGCTAGGTGGAGAACTATTTGGTATTTTTCCGTAGCACTTTTCAACGTTATTGTCATTGGGCTGGTCTCTGCATCCTTAAGCATATGAGCGTTTTCACAGACGAAAGCAGGCCTAGGCCCAGTAAACTTGGCATTTCCAATAGTTGGTCCTAGAGACTGCAAAGAAAGTGTTCTTCTAAGTACTCTTCCACTGTGGTTTCACCATGATTTTCAGAACCGGAGCAGTTTTCTCGCATTGGCATAAGAATCCTGCTTGGTAGTTTAGATTTCTGGGTGGGGTGTAAGTGCGGGGCTTCTGTCAGCCCTGCCTTTGATTTGTTTACCTCCAGAGTTGGTAAGTGCATATTTGCCTGAGATGGGAAAAGTGTGGATCGTGCTTCATATTTCCTCCTGACCCTTTTGAAATCACCAGTATGTTGGTAATTATTTTCCATTTCCTTAGTGTTTTGAACCGTAATAGTGATGAGGGCGGTCTCTGGATCCTGAAACCTATGACGCTTTTTGCAGAGAAACCTCTGCTGAGGCCCAGGTAACTTGGTATTTCCCATACCTGGCACCCGAGCCTTGGAAGATAGGATTGTATTCATATTATTTCACCATCCCTTCACCACTGTTTCAAGAACGGGAGCCCTTTTCAATCGTTAGCGTAAGAATCCTTCTTTGGAGATGGGATATTTTTCTGGGGTGGCAAGTGCAGGGCCTCTGTCAGTCCTGGGTTTGTTGGACTAGCGCCAGACATGAGAAGTGCGCCTTTGTGGGAGAGGTGAATAGTGGGGATCCTGTTTCAGTCAGGATCCGCACTTTTCACCGTTCCTTTCAGAATCATTAGATTCATCAGCTAGGAATGTCGATTCCTTCTCCAGACCAATCGAAGGCTAGGCCAAAGTAACTCAATCTTTCCAAGAGGTGTGTGGCACGACTTTTGAAAGAACCGCTAGGTGGAGAACTATTTGGTATTTTTCCGCAGCACTTTTCACCCTAATTGTCATAAGGTTGGTCTCTCCATCCTTAAGCATACGAGTGTTTCCACAGACGAAAGCAGGCCTAGGCCCAGTAAACTTGGCATTTCCAATAGTTGGTCCTAGTGACTACAAAGAAAGTGTTCTTTTAAGTATGATTCCACTGTTGGTTCACCATGATTTTCAGAACGCGAGCAGGGTTCTCGCATTAGCATAAGAATCCTGCCTGGTAGTTGAGATTTCTGGGTGGGGTGTAACTGCGGGGCATCTGTCAGCCCTGCCTTTGATTGGTTTACCTCCAGAGTTGGTAAGTGCATATTTGCCTGAGAAGGGAAAAGTGTGGATCGTGCTTCAGATTTCCTCCTGTCCCTTTTGAAATCAACAGTAAGTTGGTAATTTTTTGCCATTTCCATAGCCTTTTGAACCGTAATAGTCATGAGGTCGGTCTCTGCATCCTGAAGCCTATGACACTTTTCGCAGAGAAAACTTTGCTGAGGCCAAGGTAACCTGGTATTTCCCATACCTGGCACCGGAGCCTGGGAGGATAGGATTGTTTTCAGCATTATTTCACCATCCTTTCACCACTGTTTCAAGAACGGGAGCCCTTTTCAACCATTAGCTTAGGAATCCTTCTTTGGAGTTGAGATATTTTTGTGGGGTGGCAAGTGCAGGGCCTCCGTCACTCCCTGGTTTGTTGGACTAGCGCCAGACATGAGAAGTGCCCCTTTGTGGGAGAGGTGAATAGTGCGGATCCTGTTTCAGTCTAAAGACTGAAACAGGATCCGCACTTTTCACCGTTCTTTCAGAATCATTTGATTCTTCAGCTAGGAAACGCGATTCCTTCTCCAGACCAATCGAAGGCTAGGCCAAAGTAACTCGATCTTTCCAAGATGTGTGTGGCACGACTTTTGAAAGAACCGCTAGGTGGAGAACTATTTGGTATTTTTGCGTACCACTATTCACCGTAATTGTCATAAGGTTGGTCTCTGCATCCTTAAGCATACGAGCGTTTTCACAGACGAAAGCAGCCATAGGCCCAGTAAACTTCGCATTTCCAATAGTTGGTCCTAGAGACTCCAAAGAAAGTGTTCTTTTAAGTATTCTTCCACTGTGGTTTCACCATGATTTTCAGAACCGGAGCAGTTTTCTCGAATTAGCATAAAAATGCTGCCTGATAGTTTAGATTTCTAGGTGGGGTGTAAGTGCGGGGCTTCTGTCAGCCCTGCCTTTGATTTGTTTACCTCTAGAGTTGGTAAGTGCATATTTGCGTGAGATGGGAAAAGCGTGGATCGTGCTTCAGATTTCATCCTGACAATTTTGAAATCACCAGTATGTTGGTAATTATTTGCCATTTCCATAGCGTTTTGCACCGTAATAGTCATGAGGTCGGTCTCTGCATCCTGAGGCCTATGACGCTTTTCACAGAGAAACCTCTGCTGAGGCCCAGGTAACTTGGTATTTCCCATACCTGGCACTGGAGCCTTGGAAGATAGGATTGTTTTCAGTATTATTTCACCATCCTTTCACCACTGTTTCCAGAACGGGAGCCTTTTCAACCGTTAGGATAGGAGCCCTTCTTTGGAGATGAGATATTTTTCTGGGGTGGCAAGTGCAGGGCCTCTGTCAGTCCCCGGTTTCTTGGACTAGCGCCAGAAATGAGAAGTGCGCCTTTGTGGGAGAGGTGAATAGTGCGGATGTGTTTCAGTCTAAAGACTGAATCAGGATCCGCACTTTTCACCGTTCGTTTCAGAATCATTTGATTCATCAGCTAGGAACCGCGATTCCTTCTCCAGACCAATCGACAGCTAGGCCAAAGTAACTCGATCTTTCCAAGAGGTGTATGGCACAACTTTTGAAAGAACCGCTAGGTGGAGAACTATTTGGTATTTTTCCGTAGCACTTTTCAACGTTATTGTCATTGGGCTGGTCTCTGCATCCTTAAGCATATGAGCGTTTTCACAGACGAAAGCAGGCCTAGGCCCAGTAAACTTGGCATTTCCAATAGTTGGTCCTAGAGACTGCAAAGAAAGTGTTCTTCTAAGTACTCTTCCACTGTGGTTTCACCATGATTTTCAGAACCGGAGCAGTTTTCTCGCATTGGCATAAGAATCCTGCTTGGTAGTTTAGATTTCTGGGTGGGGTGTAAGTGCGGGGCTTCTGTCAGCCCTGCCTTTGATTTGTTTACCTCCAGAGTTGGTAAGTGCATATTTGCCTGAGATGGGAAAAGTGTGGATCGTGCTTCATATTTCCTCCTGACCCTTTTGAAATCACCAGTATGTTGGTAATTATTTTCCATTTCCTTAGTGTTTTGAACCGTAATAGTGATGAGGGCGGTCTCTGGATCCTGAAACCTATGACGCTTTTTGCAGAGAAACCTCTGCTGAGGCCCAGGTAACTTGGTATTTCCCATACCTGGCACCCGAGCCTTGGAAGATAGGATTGTATTCATATTATTTCACCATCCCTTCACCACTGTTTCAAGAACGGGAGCCCTTTTCAATCGTTAGCGTAAGAATCCTTCTTTGGAGATGGGATATTTTTCTGGGGTGGCAAGTGCAGGGCCTCTGTCAGTCCTGGGTTTGTTGGACTAGCGCCAGACATGAGAAGTGCGCCTTTGTGGGAGAGGTGAATAGTGGGGATCCTGTTTCAGTCAGGATCCGCACTTTTCACCGTTCCTTTCAGAATCATTAGATTCATCAGCTAGGAATGTCGATTCCTTCTCCAGACCAATCGAAGGCTAGGCCAAAGTAACTCAATCTTTCCAAGAGGTGTGTGGCACGACTTTTGAAAGAACCGCTAGGTGGAGAACTATTTGGTATTTTTCCGCAGCACTTTTCACCCTAATTGTCATAAGGTTGGTCTCTCCATCCTTAAGCATACGAGTGTTTCCACAGACGAAAGCAGGCCTAGGCCCAGTAAACTTGGCATTTCCAATAGTTGGTCCTAGTGACTACAAAGAAAGTGTTCTTTTAAGTATGATTCCACTGTTGGTTCACCATGACTTTCAGAACGCCAGCAGGGTTCTCGCATTAGCATAAGAATCCTGCCTGGTAGTTGAGATTTCTGGGTGGGGTGTAACTGCGGGGCATCTGTCAGCCCTGCCTTTGATTGGTTTACCTCCAGAGTTGGTAAGTGCATATTTGCCTGAGAAGGGAAAAGTGTGGATCGTGCTTCAGATTTCCTCCTGTCCCTTTTGAAATCAACAGTAAGTTGGTAATTTTTTGCCATTTCCATAGCCTTTTGAACCGTAATAGTCATGAGGTCGGTCTCTGCATCCTGAAGCCTATGACACTTTTCGCAGAGAAAACTTTGCTGAGGCCAAGGTAACCTGGTATTTCCCATACCTGGCACCGGAGCCTGGGAGGATAGGATTGTTTTCAGCATTATTTCACCATCCTTTCACCACTGTTTCAAGAACGGGAGCCCTTTTCAACCATTAGCTTAGGAATCCTTCTTTGGAGATGAGATATTTTTGTGGGGTGGCAAGTGCAGGGCCTCCGTCACTCCCTGGTTTGTTGGACTAGCGCCAGACATGAGAAGTGCCCCTTTGTGGGAGAGGTGAATAGTGCGGATCCTGTTTCAGTCTAAAGACTGAAACAGGATCCGCACTTTTCACCGTTCTTTCAGAATCATTTGATTCTTCAGCTAGGAAACGCGATTCCTTCTCCAGACCAATCGAAGGCTAGGCCAAAGTAACTCGATCTTTCCAGGATGTGTGTGGCACGACTTTTGAAAGAACCGCTAGGTGGAGAACGATTTGGTATTTTTGCGTACCACTATTCACCGTAATTGTCATAAGGTTGGTCTCTGCATCCTTAAGCATACGAGCGTTTTCACAGACGAAAGCAGGCATAGGCCCAGTAAACCTTGCATTTCCAATAGTTGGTCCTAGAGACTACAAAGAAAGTGTTCTTTTAAGTATTCTTCCACTGTGGTTTCACCATGATTTTCAGAACCGGAGCAGTTTTCTCGAATTAGCATAAAAATGCTGCCTGATAGCTTAGATTTCTAGGTGGGGTGTAAGTGCGGGGCTTCTGGTAGCCCTGCCTTTGATTTGTTTACCTCTAGAGTTGGTAAGTGCATATTTGCGTGAGATGGGAAAAGCGTGGATCGTGCTTCAGATTTCATCCTGACAATTTTGAAATCACCAGTATGTTGGTAATTATTTGCCATTTCCATAGCGTTTTGCACCGTAATAGTCATGAGGTCGGTCTCTGCATCCTGAGGCCTATGACGCTTTTCGCAGAGAAACCTCTGCTGAGGCCCAGGTAACTTGGTATTTCCCATACCTGGCACCGGAGCCTTGGAAGATAGGATTGTTTTCAGTATTATTTCACCATCCTGTCACCACTGTTTCCAGAACGGGAGCCTTTTCAACCGTTAGGATAGGAGCCCTTCTTTGGAGATGAGATATTTTTCTGGGGTGGCAAGTGCAGGGCCTCTGTCAGTCCCCGGTTTCTTGGACTAGCGCCAGAAATGAGAAGTGCGCCTTTGTGGGAGAGGTGAATAGTGCGGATGTGTTTCAGTCTAAAGACTGAATCAGGATCCGCACTTTTCACCGTTCGTTTCAGAATCATTTGATTCATCAGCTAGGAACCGCGATTCCTTCTCCAGACCAATCGAAGGCTAGGCCAAAGTAACTCGATCTTTCCAAGAGGTGTGTGGCACAACTTTTGAAAGAACCGCTAGGTGGAGAACTATTTGGTATTTTTCCGTAGCACTTTTCAACGTTATTGTCATAAGGCTGGCCTCAGCATCCTTAAGCATAGGAGCATTTTCACAGACGAAAGCAGGCCTAGGCCCAGTAAACTTGGCATTTCCAATAGTTGGTCCTAGAGACTGCAAAGAAAGTGTTCTTCTAAGTACTCTTCCACTGTGGTTTCACCATGATTTTCAGAACCGGAGCAGTTTTCTCGCATTGGCATAAGAATCCTGCTTGGTAGTTTAGATTTCTGGGTGGGGTGTAAGTGCGGGGCTTCTGTCAGCCCTGCCTTTGATTTGTTTACCTCCAGAGTTGGTAAGTGCATATTTGCCTGAGATGGGAAAAGTGTAGATCGTGCTTCATATTTCCTGCTGACCCTTTTGAAATCACCAGTATGTTGGTAATTATTTTCCATTTCCTTAGTGTTTTGACCCGTAATAGTGATGAGGGCGATCTCTGGATCCTGAAACCTATGACGCTTTTTGCAGAGAAACCTCTGCTGAGGCCCAGGTAACTTGGTATTTCCCATACCTGGCACCCGAGCCTTGGAAGATAGGATTGTATTCATATTATTTCACCATCCTTTCACCACTATTTCAAGAACGGGAGCCCTTTTCAATCGTTAGCGTAAGAATCCTTCTTTGGAGATGGGATATTTTTCTTGGGTGGCAAGTTCAGGGCCTCTGTCAGTCCTGGGTTGGTTGGACTTGCGCCAGACATGACAAGTGCGCCTTTGTGGGAGAGGTGAACAGTGCGGATCCTGCACTTTTCACCGTTCCTTTCAGAATCATTTGATTCATCAGCAAGGAACCGCGATTCCTTCTCAAGACCAATCGAAGGCTAGGCCAAAGTAACTCAATCTTTCCAAGATGTGTGTGGCACGACTTTTGAAAGAACCGCTAGGTGGAGAACTATTAGGTATTTTTCCGTAGCACTTTTCAGCGTAATTGTCATAAGGTTGGTCTCTGCATCCTTAAGCATACCAGCGTTTTCACAGACGAAAGCAGGATGAGGCCCAGTAAACTTGGCATTTCCAATACTTGGTCCTAGAGACTACAAAGAAAGTGTTCTTCTAAGTATTATTCCCCTGTGGTTTCACCATGATTTTCAGAACCCGAGCAGTTTTCTCGCATTAGCATAAGAATGCTGCCTGGTAGTTTAGATTTCTGGGTGGGGTGTAAGTGCGGGGCTTCTGTCAGCCCTGCCTTTGATTTTTTTACCTCCAGAGTTGGTAAGTGCATATTTGCGTGAGATGGGAAAAGTGTGGATCGTGCTTCAGATTTCATCCTGACCCTTTTGAAATCACCAGTATGTTGGTAATTATTTGCCATTTCCATAGCGTTTTGCACCGTAATAGTCATGAGGTCGGTCTCTGCATCTTGAAGCCTATGATGCTTTTCGCAGAGAAACCTCTGCTGAGGCCCAGATAACTTTGTATTTCCCATACCTGGCACCGGAGCCTTGGAAGATAGGATTGTATTCAGTATTATTTCACCATCCCTTCACCACTGTTTCAAGAACGGGAGCCCTTTTGAACCGTTAGCGTAGGAATCCTTCTTTGGAGATGAGATATTTTTCTGGGGTGGCAAGTGCAGGGCCTCTGTCAGTCCTGGGTTTGTTGGACTAGCGCCAGACATGAGAAGTGCGCCTTTGTGGGAGAGGTGAATAGTGCGGATCCTGTTTCAGTCTAAAGCCTGAAACAGGATCTGCACTTTTCACCGTTCCTTTCAGAATCATTAGATTCATCAGCTAGGAATGTCGATTCCTTCTCCAGACCAATCGAAGGCTAGGCCAAAGTAACTCAATCTTTCCAAGAGGTGTGTGGCACGACTTTTGAAAGAACCGCTAGGTGGAGAACTATTTGGTATTTTTCCGCAGCACTTTTCACCCTAATTATCATAAGGTTGGTCTCTGCATCCTTAAGCATACGAGTGTTTCCACAGACGAAAGCAGGCCTAGGCCCAGTAAACTTGGCATTTCCAATAGTTGGTCCTAGTGACTACAAAGAAAGTGTTAAGTATGATTCCACTGTTGCTTCACCATGATTTTCAGAACGCGAGCAGGGTTCTCGCATTAGCATAAGAATCCTGCCTGGTAGTTGAGATTTCTGGGTGGGGTGTAACTGCGGGGCATCTGTCAGCCCTGCCTTTGATTGGTTTACCTCCAGAGTTGGTAAGTGCATATTTGCCTGAGAAGGGAAAAGTGTGGATCCTGCTTCAGATTTCCTCCTGTCCCTTTTGAAATCAACAGTAAGTTGGTAATTTTTTGCCATTTCCATAGCCTTTTGAACAGTAATAGTCATGAGGTCGGTCTCTGCATCCTGAAGCCTATGACACTTTTCGCAGAGAAAACTTTGCTGAGGCCAAGGTAACCTGGTATTTCCCATACCTGGCACCGGAGCCTGGGAGGATAGGATTGTTTTCAGCATTATTTCACCATCCTTTCACCACTGTTTCAAGAACGGGAGCCCTTTTCAACCATTAGCTTAGGAATCCTTCTTTGGAGATGAGATATTTTTGTGGGGTGGCAAGTGCAGGGCCTCCGTCACTCCCTGGTTTGTTGGACTAGCGCCAGACATGAGAAGTGCCCCTTTGTGGGAGAGGTGAATAGTGCGGATCCTGTTTCAGTCTAAAGACTGAAACAGGATCCGCACTTTTCACCGTTCTTTCAGAATCATTTGATTCTTCAGCTAGGAAACGCGATTCCTTCTCCAGACCAATCGAAGGCTAGGCCAAAGTAACTCGATCTTTCCAAGATGTGTGTGGCACGACTTTTGAAAGAACCGCTAGGTGGAGAACTATTTGGTATTTTTGCGAACCACTATTCACCGTAATTGTCATAAGGTTGGTCTCTGCATCCTTAAGCATACGAGCGTTTTCACAGACGAAAGCAGCCATAGGCCCAGTAAACTTCGCATTTCCAATAGTTGGTCCTAGAGACTCCAAAGAAAGTGTTCTTTTAAGTATTCTTCCACTGTGGTTTCACCATGATTTTCAGAACCGGAGCAGTTTTCTCGAATTAGCATAAAAATGCTGCCTGATAGTTTAGATTTCTAGGTGGGGTGTAAGTGCGGGGCTTCTGTCAGCCCTGCCTTTGATTTGTTTACCTCTAGAGTTGGTAAGTGCATATTTGCGTGAGATGGGAAAAGCGTGGATCGTGCTTCAGATTTCATCCTGACAATTTTGAAATCACCAGTATGTTGGTAATTATTTGCCATTTCCATAGCGTTTTGCACCGTAATAGTCATGAGGTCGGTCTCTGCATCCTGAGGCCTATGACGCTTTTCACAGAGAAACCTCTGCTGAGGCCCAGGTAACTTGGTATTTCCGATACCTGGCACCGGAGCCTTGGAAGATAGGATTGTTTTCAGTATTATTTCACCATCCTTTCACCACTGTTTCCAGAACGGGAGCCTTTTCAACCGTTAGGATAGGACCCCTTCTTTGGAGATGAGATATTTTTCTGGGGTGGCAAGTGCAGGGCCTCTGTCAGTCCCCGGTTTCTTGGACTAGCGCCAGAAATGAGAAGTGCGCCTTTGTGGGAGAGGTGAATAGTGCGGATGTGTTTCAGTCTAAAGACTGAATCAGGATCCGCACTTTTCACCGTTCGTTTCAGAATCATTTGATTCATCAGCTAGGAACCGCGATTCCTTCTCCAGACCAATCGACGGCTAGGCCAAAGTAACTCGATCTTTCCAAGAGGTGTATGGCACAACTTTTGAAAGAACCGCTAGGTGGAGAACTATTTGGTATTTTTCCGTAGCACTTTTCAACGTTATTGTCATAAGGCTGGTCTCAGCATCCTTAAGCATACGAGCGTTTTCACAGACGAAAGCAGGCCTAGGCCCAGTAAACTTGGCATTTCCAATAGTTGGTCCCAGAGACTGCAAAGAAAGTGTTCTTCTAAGTACTCTTCCACTGTGGTTTCACCATGATTTTCAGAACCGGAGCAGTTTTCTCGCATTGGCATAAGAATCCTGCTTGGTAGTTTAGATTTCTGGGTGGGGTGTAAGTGCGGGGCTTCTGTCAGCCCTGCCTTTGATTTGTTTACCTCCAGAGTTGGTAAGTGCATATTTGCCTGAGATGGGAAAAGTGTAGATCGTGCTTCATATTTCCTGCTGACCCTTTTGAAATCACCAGTATGTTGGTAATTATTTTCCATTTCCTTAGTGTTTTGACCCGTAATAGTGATGAGGGCGATCTCTGGATCCTGAAACCTATGACGCTTTTTGCAGAGAAACCTCTGCTGAGGCCCAGGTAACTTGGTATTTCCCATACCTGGCACCCGAGCCTTGGAAGATAGGATTGTATTCATATTATTTCACCATCCTTTCACCACTATTTCAAGAACGGGAGCCCTTTTCAATCGTTAGCGTAAGAATCCTTCTTTGGAGATGGGATATTTTTCTTGGGTGGCAAGTTCAGGGCCTCTGTCAGTCCTGGGTTGGTTGGACTTGCGCCAGACATGACAAGTGCGCCTTTGTGGGAGAGGTGAACAGTGCGGATCCTGCACTTTTCACCGTTCCTTTCAGAATCATTTGATTCATCAGCAAGGAACCGCGATTCCTTCTCAAGACCAATCGAAGGCTAGGCCAAAGTAACTCAATCTTTCCAAGATGTGTGTGGCACGACTTTTGAAAGAACCGCTAGGTGGAGAACTATTAGGTATTTTTCCGTAGCACTTTTCAGCGTAATTGTCATAAGGTTGGTCTCTGCATCCTTAAGCATACCAGCGTTTTCACAGACGAAAGCAGGATGAGGCCCAGTAAACTTGGCATTTCCAATACTTGGTCCTAGAGACTACAAAGAAAGTGTTCTTCTAAGTATTATTCCCCTGTGGTTTCACCATGATTTTCAGAACCCGAGCAGTTTTCTCGCATTAGCATAAGAATGCTGCCTGGTAGTTTAGATTTCTGGGTGGGGTGTAAGTGCGGGGCTTCTGTCAGCCCTGCCTTTGATTTTTTTACCTCCAGAGTTGGTAAGTGCATATTTGCGTGAGATGGGAAAAGTGTGGATCGTGCTTCAGATTTCATCCTGACCCTTTTGAAATCACCAGTATGTTGGTAATTATTTGCCATTTCCATAGCGTTTTGCACCGTAATAGTCATGAGGTCGGTCTCTGCATCTTGAAGCCTATGATGCTTTTCGCAGAGAAACCTCTGCTGAGGCCCAGATAACTTTGTATTTCCCATACCTGGCACCGGAGCCTTGGAAGATAGGATTGTATTCAGTATTATTTCACCATCCCTTCACCACTGTTTCAAGAACGGGAGCCCTTTTGAACCGTTAGCGTAGGAATCCTTCTTTGGAGATGAGATATTTTTCTGGGGTGGCAAGTGCAGGGCCTCTGTCAGTCCTGGGTTTGTTGGACTAGCGCCAGACATGAGAAGTGCGCCTTAGTGGGAGAGGTGAATAGTGCGGATCCTGTTTCAGTCTAAAGCCTGAAACAGGATCTGCACTTTTCACCGTTCCTTTCAGAATCATTAGATTCATCAGCTAGGAATGTCGATTCCTTCTCCAGACCAATCGAAGGCTAGGCCAAAGTAACTCAATCTTTCCAAGAGGTGTGTGGCACGACTTTTGAAAGAACCGCTAGGTGGAGAACTATTTGGTATTTTTCCGCAGCACTTTTCACCCTAATTGTCATAAGGTTGGTCTCTGCATCCTTAAGCATACGAGTGTTTCCACAGACGAAAGCAGGCCTAGGCCCAGTAAACTTGGCATTTCCAATAGTTGGTCCTAGTGACTACATAGAAAGTGTTAAGTATGATTCCACTGTTGGTTCACCATGATTTTCAGAACGCGAGCAGGGTTCTCGCATTAGCATAAGAATCCTGCCTGGTAGTTGAGATTTCTGGGTGGGGTGTAACTGCGGGGCATCTGTCAGCCCTGCCTTTGATTGGTTTACCTCCAGAGTTGGTAAGTGCATATTTGCGTGAGAAGGGAAAAGTGTGGATCGTGCTTCAGATTTCCTCCTGTCCCTTTTGAAATCAACAGTAAGTTGGTAATTTTTTGCCATTTCCATAGCCTTTTGAACCGTAATAGTCATGAGGTCGGTCTCTGCATCCTGAAGCCTATGACACTTTTCGCAGAGAAAACTTTGCTGAGGCCAAGGTAACCTGGTATTTCCCATACCTGGCACCGGAGCCTGGGAGGATAGGATTGTTTTCAGCATTATTTCACCATCCTTTCACCACTGTTTCAAGAACGGGAGCCCTTTTCAACCATTAGCTTAGGAATCCTTCTTTGGAGATGAGATATTTTTGTGGGGTGGCAAGTGCAGGGCCTCCGTCACTCCCTGGTTTGTTGGACTAGCGCCAGACATGAGAAGTGCCCCTTTGTGGGAGAGGTGAATAGTGCGGATCCTGTTTCAGTCTAAAGACTGAAACAGGATCCGCACTTTTCACCGTTCTTTCAGAATCATTTGATTCTTCAGCTAGGAAACGCGATTCCTTCTCCAGACCAATCGAAGGCTAGGCCAAAGTAACTCCATCTTTCCAAGATGTGTGTGGCACGACTTTTGAAAGAACCGCTAGGTGGAGAACTATTTGGTATTTTTGCGTACCACTATTCACCGTAATTGTCATAAGGTTGGTCTCTGCATCCTTAAGCATACGAGCGTTTTCACAGACGAAAGCAGCCATAGGCCCAGTAAACTTCGCCTTTCCAATAGTTGGTCCTAGAGACTACAAAGAAAGTGTTCTTTTAAGTATTCTTCCACTGTGGTTTCACCATGATTTTCAGAACCGGAGCAGTTTTCTCGAATTAGCATAAAAATGCTGCCTGATAGTTTAGATTTCTAGGTGGGGTGTAAGTGCGGGGCTTCTGTCAGCCCTGCCTTTGATTTGTTTACCTCTAGAGTTGGTAAGTGCATATTTGCGTGAGATGGGAAAAGCGTGGATCGTGCTTCAGATTTCATCCTGACAATTTTGAAATCACCAGTATGTTGGTAATTATTTGCCATTTCCATAGCGTTTTGCACCGTAATAGTCATGAGGTCGGTCTCTGCATCCTGAGGCCTATGACGCTTTTCGCAGAGAAACCTCTGCTGAGGCCCAGGTAACTTGGTATTTCCCATACCTGGCACCGGAGCCTTGGAAGATAGGATTGTTTTCAGTATTATTTCACCATCCTGTCACCACTGTTTCCAGAACGGGAGCCTTTTCAACCGTTAGGATAGGAGCCCTTCTTTGGAGATGAGATATTTTTCTGGGGTGGCAAGTGCAGGGCGTCTGTCAGTCCCCGGTTTCTTGGACTAGCGCCAGAAATGAGAAGTGCGCCTTTGTGGGAGAGGTGAATAGTGCGGATGTGTTTCAGTCTAAAGACTGAATCAGGATCCGCACTTTTCACCGTTCGTTTCAGAATCATTTGATTCATCAGCTAGGAACCGCGATTCCTTCTCCAAACCAATCGAAGGCTAGGCCAAAGTAACTCGATCTTTCCAAGAAGTGTGTGGCACAACTTTTGAAAGAACCGCTAGGTGGAGAACTATTTGGTATTTTTCCGTAGCACTTTTCAACGTTATTGTCATAAGGCTGGCCTCAGCATCCTTAAGCATAGGAGCATTTTCACAGACGAAAGCAGGCCTAGGCCCAGTAAACTTGGCATTTCCAATAGTTGGTCCTAGAGACTGCAAAGAAAGTGTTCTTCTAAGTACTCTTCCACTGTGGTTTCACCATGATTTTCAGAACCGGAGCAGTTTTCTCGCATTGGCATAAGAATCCTGCTTGGTAGTTTAGATTTCTGGGTGGGGTGTAAGTGCGGGGCTTCTGTCAGCCCTGCCTTTGATTTGTTTACCTCCAGAGTTGGTAAGTGCATATTTGCCTGAGATGGGAAAAGTGTAGATCGTGCTTCATATTTCCTCCTGACCCTTTTGAAATCACCAGTATGTTGGTAATTATTTTCCATTTCCTTAGTGTTTTGACCCGTAATAGTGATGAGGGCGATCTCTGGATCCTGAAACCTATGACGCTTTTTGCAGAGAAACCTCTGCTGAGGCCCAGGTAACTTGGTATTTCCCATACCTGGCACCCGAGCCTTGGAAGATAGGATTGTATTCATATTATTTCACCATCCTTTCACCACTATTTCAAGAACGGGAGCCCTTTTCAATCGTTAGCGTAAGAATCCTTCTTTGGAGATGGGATATTTTTCTTGGGTGGCAAGTTCAGGGCCTCTGTCAGTCCTGGGTTGGTTGGACTTGCGCCAGACATGACAAGTGCGCCTTTGTGGGAGAGGTGAACAGTGCGGATCCTGCACTTTTCACCGTTCCTTTCAGAATCATTTGATTCATCAGCAAGGAACCGCGATTCCTTCTCAAGACCAATCGAAGGCTAGGCCAAAGTAACTCAATCTTTCCAAGATGTGTGTGGCACGACTTTTGAAAGAACCGCTAGGTGGAGAACTATTAGGTATTTTTCCGTAGCACTTTTCAGCGTAATTGTCATAAGGTTGGTCTCTGCATCCTTAAGCATACCAGCGTTTTCACAGACGAAAGCAGGATGAGGCCCAGTAAACTTGGCATTTCCAATACTTGGTCCTAGAGACTACAAAGAAAGTGTTCTTCTAAGTATTATTCCCCTGTGGTTTCACCATGATTTTCAGAACCCGAGCAGTTTTCTCGCATTAGCATAAGAATGCTGCCTGGTAGTTTAGATTTCTGGGTGGGGTGTAAGTGCGGGGCTTCTGTCAGCCCTGCCTTTGATTTTTTTACCTCCAGAGTTGGTAAGTGCATATTTGCGTGAGATGGGAAAAGTGTGGATCGTGCTTCAGATTTCATCCTGACCCTTTTGAAATCACCAGTATGTTGGTAATTATTTGCCATTTCCATAGCGTTTTGCACCGTAATAGTCATGAGGTCGGTCTCTGCATCTTGAAGCCTATGATGCTTTTCGCAGAGAAACCTCTGCTGAGGCCCAGATAACTTTGTATTTCCCATACCTGGCACCGGAGCCTTGGAAGATAGGATTGTATTCAGTATTATTTCACCATCCCTTCACCACTGTTTCAAGAACGGGAGCCCTTTTGAACCGTTAGCGTAGGAATCCTTCTTTGGAGATGAGATATTTTTCTGGGGTGGCAAGTGCAGGGCCTCTGTCAGTCCTGGGTTTGTTGGACTAGCGCCAGACATGAGAAGTGCGCCTTAGTGGGAGAGGTGAATAGTGCGGATCCTGTTTCAGTCTAAAGCCTGAAACAGGATCTGCACTTTTCACCGTTCCTTTCAGAATCATTAGATTCATCAGCTAGGAATGTCGATTCCTTCTCCAGACCAATCGAAGGCTAGGCCAAAGTAACTCAATCTTTCCAAGAGGTGTGTGGCACGACTTTTGAAAGAACCGCTAGGTGGAGAACTATTTGGTATTTTTCCGCAGCACTTTTCACCCTAATTGTCATAAGGTTGGTCTCTGCATCCTTAAGCATACGAGTGTTTCCACAGACGAAAGCAGGCCTAGGCCCAGTAAACTTGGCATTTCCAATAGTTGGTCCTAGTGACTACATAGAAAGTGTTAAGTATGATTCCACTGTTGGTTCACCATGATTTTCAGAACGCGAGCAGGGTTCTCGCATTAGCATAAGAATCCTGCCTGGTAGTTGAGATTTCTGGGTGGGGTGTAACTGCGGGGCATCTGTCAGCCCTGCCTTTGATTGGTTTACCTCCAGAGTTGGTAAGTGCATATTTGCGTGAGAAGGGAAAAGTGTGGATCGTGCTTCAGATTTCCTCCTGTCCCTTTTGAAATCAACAGTAAGTTGGTAATTTTTTGCCATTTCCATAGCCTTTTGAACCGTAATAGTCATGAGGTCGGTCTCTGCATCCTGAAGCCTATGACACTTTTCGCAGAGAAAACTTTGCTGAGGCCAAGGTAACCTGGTATTTCCCATACCTGGCACCGGAGCCTGGGAGGATAGGATTGTTTTCAGCATTATTTCACCATCCTTTCACCACTGTTTCAAGAACGGGAGCCCTTTTCAACCATTAGCTTAGGAATCCTTCTTTGGAGATGAGATATTTTTGTGGGGTGGCAAGTGCAGGGCCTCCGTCACTCCCTGGTTTGTTGGACTAGCGCCAGACATGAGAAGTGCCCCTTTGTGGGAGAGGTGAATAGTGCGGATCCTGTTTCAGTCTAAAGACGGAAACAGGATCCGCACTTTTCACCGTTCTTTCAGAATCATTTGATTCTTCAGCTAGGAAACGCGATTCCTTCTCCAGACCAATCGAAGGCTAGGCCAAAGTAACTCCATCTTTCCAAGATGTGTGTGGCACGACTTTTGAAAGAACCGCTAGGTGGAGAACTATTTGGTATTTTTGCGTACCACTATTCACCGTAATTGTCATAAGGTTGGTCTCTGCATCCTTAAGCATACGAGCGTTTTCACAGACGAAAGCAGCCATAGGCCCAGTAAACTTCGCCTTTCCAATAGTTGGTCCTAGAGACTACAAAGAAAGTGTTCTTTTAAGTATTCTTCCACTGTGGTTTCACCATGATTTTCAGAACCGGAGCAGTTTTCTCGAATTAGCATAAAAATGCTGCCTGATAGTTTAGATTTCTAGGTGGGGTGTAAGTGCGGGGCTTCTGTCAGCCCTGCCTTTGATTTGTTTACCTCTAGAGTTGGTAAGTGCATATTTGCGTGAGATGGGAAAAGCGTGGATCGTGCTTCAGATTTCATCCTGACAATTTTGAAATCACCAGTATGTTGGTAATTATTTGCCATTTCCATAGCGTTTTGCACCGTAATAGTCATGAGGTCGGTCTCTGCATCCTGAGGCCTATGACGCTTTTCGCAGAGAAACCTCTGCTGAGGCCCAGGTAACTTGGTATTTCCCATACCTGGCACCGGAGCCTTGGAAGATAGGATTGTTTTCAGTATTATTTCACCATCCTGTCACCACTGTTTCCAGAACGGGAGCCTTTTCAACCGTTAGGATAGGAGCCCTTCTTTGGAGATGAGATATTTTTCTGGGGTGGCAAGTGCAGGGCGTCTGTCAGTCCCCGGTTTCTTGGACTAGCGCCAGAAATGAGAAGTGCGCCTTTGTGGGAGAGGTGAATAGTGCGGATGTGTTTCAGTCTAAAGACTGAATCAGGATCCGCACTTTTCACCGTTCGTTTCAGAATCATTTGATTCATCAGCTAGGAACCGCGATTCCTTCTCCAGACCAATCGAAGGCTAGGCCAAAGTAACTCGATCTTTCCAAGAAGTGTGTGGCACAACTTTTGAAAGAACCGCTAGGTGGAGAACTATTTGGTATTTTTCCGTAGCACTTTTCAACGTTATTGTCATAAGGCTGGCCTCAGCATCCTTAAGCATAGGAGCATTTTCACAGACGAAAGCAGGCCTAGGCCCAGTAAACTTGGCATTTCCAATAGTTGGTCCTAGAGACTGCAAAGAAAGTGTTCTTCTAAGTACTCTTCCACTGTGGTTTCACCATGATTTTCAGAACCGGAGCAGTTTTCTCGCATTGGCATAAGAATCCTGCTTGGTAGTTTAGATTTCTGGGTGGGGTGTAAGTGCGGGGCTTCTGTCAGCCCTGCCTTTGATTTGTTTACCTCCAGAGTTGGTAAGTGCATATTTGCCTGAGATGGGAAAAGTGTAGATCGTGCTTCATATTTCCTGCTGACCCTTTTGAAATCACCAGTATGTTGGTAATTATTTTCCATTTCCTTAGTGTTTTGACCCGTAATAGTGATGAGGGCGATCTCTGGATCCTGAAACCTATGACGCTTTTTGCAGAGAAACCTCTGCTGAGGCCCAGGTAACTTGGTATTTCCCATACCTGGCACCCGAGCCTTGGAAGATAGGATTGTATTCATATTATTTCACCATCCTTTCACCACTATTTCAAGAACGGGAGCCCTTTTCAATCGTTAGCGTAAGAATCCTTCTTTGGAGATGGGATATTTTTCTTGGGTGGCAAGTTCAGGGCCTCTGTCAGTCCTGGGTTGGTTGGACTTGCGCCAGACATGACAAGTGCGCCTTTGTGGGAGAGGTGAACAGTGCGGATCCTGCACTTTTCACCGTTCCTTTCAGAATCATTTGATTCATCAGCAAGGAACCGCGATTCCTTCTCAAGACCAATCGAAGGCTAGGCCAAAGTAACTCAATCTTTCCAAGATGTGTGTGGCACGACTTTTGAAAGAACCGCTAGGTGGAGAACTATTAGGTATTTTTCCGTAGCACTTTTCAGCGTAATTGTCATAAGGTTGGTCTCTGCATCCTTAAGCATACCAGCGTTTTCACAGACGAAAGCAGGATGAGGCCCAGTAAACTTGGCATTTCCAATACTTGGTCCTAGAGACTACAAAGAAAGTGTTCTTCTAAGTATTATTCCCCTGTGGTTTCACCATGATTTTCAGAACCCGAGCAGTTTTCTCGCATTAGCATAAGAATGCTGCCTGGTAGTTTAGATTTCTGGGTGGGGTGTAAGTGCGGGGCTTCTGTCAGCCCTGCCTTTGATTTTTTTACCTCCAGAGTTGGTAAGTGCATATTTGCGTGAGATGGGAAAAGTGTGGATCGTGCTTCAGATTTCATCCTGACCCTTTTGAAATCACCAGTATGTTGGTAATTATTTGCCATTTCCATAGCGTTTTGCACCGTAATAGTCATGAGGTCGGTCTCTGCATCTTGAAGCCTATGATGCTTTTCGCAGAGAAACCTCTGCTGAGGCCCAGATAACTTTGTATTTCCCATACCTGGCACCGGAGCCTTGGAAGATAGGATTGTATTCAGTATTATTTCACCATCCCTTCACCACTGTTTCAAGAACGGGAGCCCTTTTGAACCGTTAGCGTAGGAATCCTTCTTTGGAGATGAGATATTTTTCTGGGGTGGCAAGTGCAGGGCCTCTGTCAGTCCTGGGTTTGTTGGACTAGCGCCAGACATGAGAAGTGCGCCTTAGTGGGAGAGGTGAATAGTGCGGATCCTGTTTCAGTCTAAAGCCTGAAACAGGATCTGCACTTTTCACCGTTCCTTTCAGAATCATTAGATTCATCAGCTAGGAATGTCGATTCCTTCTCCAGACCAATCGAAGGCTAGGCCAAAGTAACTCAATCTTTCCAAGAGGTGTGTGGCACGACTTTTGAAAGAACCGCTAGGTGGAGAACTATTTGGTATTTTTCCGCAGCACTTTTCACCCTAATTGTCATAAGGTTGGTCTCTGCATCCTTAAGCATACGAGTGTTTCCACAGACGAAAGCAGGCCTAGGCCCAGTAAACTTGGCATTTCCAATAGTTGGTCCTAGTGACTACATAGAAAGTGTTAAGTATGATTCCACTGTTGGTTCACCATGATTTTCAGAACGCGAGCAGGGTTCTCGCATTAGCATAAGAATCCTGCCTGGTAGTTGAGATTTCTGGGTGGGGTGTAACTGCGGGGCATCTGTCAGCCCTGCCTTTGATTGGTTTACCTCCAGAGTTGGTAAGTGCATATTTGCGTGAGAAGGGAAAAGTGTGGATCGTGCTTCAGATTTCCTCCTGTCCCTTTTGAAATCAACAGTAAGTTGGTAATTTTTTGCCATTTCCATAGCCTTTTGAACCGTAATAGTCATGAGGTCGGTCTCTGCATCCTGAAGCCTATGACACTTTTCGCAGAGAAAACTTTGCTGAGGCCAAGGTAACCTGGTATTTCCCATACCTGGCACCGGAGCCTGGGAGGATAGGATTGTTTTCAGCATTATTTCACCATCCTTTCACCACTGTTTCAAGAACGGGAGCCCTTTTCAACCATTAGCTTAGGAATCCTTCTTTGGAGATGAGATATTTTTGTGGGGTGGCAAGTGCAGGGCCTCTGTCACTCCCTGGTTTGTTGGACTAGCGCCAGACATGAGAAGTGCCCCTTTGTGGGAGAGGTGAATAGTGCGGATCCTGTTTCAGTCTAAAGACTGAAACAGGATCCGCACTTTTCACCGTTCTTTCAGAATCATTTGATTCTTCAGCTAGGAAACACGATTCCTTCTCCAGACCAATCGAAGGCTAGGCCAAAGTAACTCCATCTTTCCAAGATGTGTGTGGCACGACTTTTGAAAGAACCGCTAGGTGGAGAACTATTTGGTATTTTTGCGTACCACTATTCACCGTAATTGTCATAAGGTTGGTCTCTGCATCCTTAAGCATACGAGCGTTTTCACAGACGAAAGCAGCCATAGGCCCAGTAAACTTCGCCTTTCCAATAGTTGGTCCTAGAGACTACAAAGAAAGTGTTCTTTTAAGTATTCTTCCACTGTGGTTTCACCATGATTTTCAGAACCGGAGCAGTTTTCTCGAATTAGCATAAAAATGCTGCCTGATAGTTTAGATTTCTAGGTGGGGTGTAAGTGCGGGGCTTCTGTCAGCCCTGCCTTTGATTTGTTTACCTCTAGAGTTGCTAAGTGCATATTTGCGTGAGATGGGAAAAGCGTGGATCGTGCTTCAGATTTCATCCTGACAATTTTGAAATCACCAGTATGTTGGTAATTATTTGCCATTTCCATAGCGTTTTGCACCATAATAGTCATGAGGTCGGTCTCTGCATCCTGAGGCCTATGACGCTTTTCGCAGAGAAACCTCTGCTGAGGCCCAGGTAACTTGGTATTTCCCATACCTGGCACCGGAGCCTTGGAAGATAGGATTGTTTTCAGTATTATTTCACCATCCTTTCACCACTGTTTCCAGAACGGGAGCCTTTTCAACCGTTAGGATAGGAGCCCTTCTTTGGAGATGAGATATTTTTCTGGGGTGGCAAGTGCAGGGCCTCTGTCAGTCCCCGGTTTCTTGGACTAGCGCCAGAAATGAGAAGTGCGCCTTTGTGGGAGAGGTGAATAGTGCGGATGTGTTTCAGTCTAAAGACTGAATCAGGATCCGCACTTTTCACCGTTCGTTTCAGAATCATTTGATTCATCAGCTGGGAACCGCGATTCCTTCTCCAGACCAATCGACGGCTAGGCCAAAGTAACTCGATCTTTCCAAGAGGTGTATGGCACAACTTTTGAAAGAACCGCTAGGTGGAGAACTATTTGGTATTTTTCCGTAGCACTTTTCAACGTTATTGTCATTGGGCTGGTCTCAGCATCCTTAAGCATATGAGCGTTTTCACAGACGAAAGCAGGCCTAGGCCCAGTAAACTTGGCATTTCCAATAGTTGGTCCTAGAGACTGCAAAGAAAGTGTTCTTCTAAGTACTCTTCCACTGTGGTTTCACCATGATTTTCAGAACCGGAGCAGTTTTCTCGCATTGGCATAAGAATCCTGCTTGGTAGTTTAGATTTCTGGGTGGGGTGTAAGTGCGGGGCTTCTGTCAGCCCTGCCTTTGATTTGTTTACCTCCAGAGTTGGTAAGTGCATATTTGCCTGAGATGGGAAAAGTGTGGATCGTGCTTAATATTTCCTCCTGACCCTTTTGAAATCACCAGTATGTTGGTAATTATTTTCCATTTCCTTAGTGTTTTGAACCGTAATAGTGATGAGGGCGGTCTCTGGATCCTGAAACCTATGACGCTTTTTGCAGAGAAACCTCTGCTGAGGCCCAGGTAACTTGGTATTTCCCATACCTGGCACCCGAGCCTTGGAAGATAGGATTGTATTCATATTATTTCACCATCCCTTCACCACTGTTTCAAGAACGGGAGCCCTTTTCAATCGTTAGCGTAAGAATCCTTCTTTGGAGATGGGATATTTTTCTGGGGTGGCAAGTGCAGGGCCTCTGTCAGTCCTGGGTTTGTTGGACTAGCGCCAGACATGAGAAGTGCGCCTTTGTGGGAGAGGTGAATAGTGGGGATCCTGTTTCAGTCAGGATCCGCACTTTTCACCGTTCCTTTCAGAATCATTAGATTCATCAGCTAGGAATGTCGATTCCTTCTCCAGACCAATCGAAGGCTAGGCCAAAGTAACTCAATCTTTCCAAGAGGTGTGTGGCACGACTTTTGAAAGAACCGCTAGGTGGAGAACTATTTGGTATTTTTCCGCAGCACTTTTCACCCTAATTGTCATAAGGTTGGTCTCTGCATCCTTAAGCATACGAGTGTTTCCACAGACGAAAGCAGGCCTAGGCCCAGTAAACTTGGCATTTCCAATAGTTGGTCCTAGTGACTACAAAGAAAGTGTTCTTTTAAGTATGATTCCACTGTTGCTTCACCATGATTTTCAGAACGCGAGCAGGGTTCTCGCATTAGCATAAGAATCCTGCCTGGTAGTTGAGATTTCTGGGTGGGGTGTAACTGAGGGGCATCTGTCAGCCCTGCCTTTGATTGGTTTACCTCCAGAGTTGGTAAGTGCATATTTGCCTGAGAAGGGAAAAGTGTGGATCCTGCTTCAGATTTCCTCCTGTCCCTTTTGAAATCAACAGTAAGTTGGTAATTTTTTGCCATTTCCATAGCCTTTTGAACCGTAGTAGTCATGAGGTCGGTCTCTGCATCCTGAAGCCTATGACACTTTTCGCAGAGAAAACTTTGCTGAGGCCAAGGTAACCTGGTATTTCCCATACCTGGCACCGGAGCCTGGGAGGATAGGATTGTTTTCAGCATTATTTCACCATCCTTTCACCACTGTTTCAAGAACGGGAGCCCTTTTCAACCATTAGCTTAGGAATCCTTCTTTGGAGATGAGATATTTTTGAGGGGTGGCAAGTGCAGGGCCTCCGTCACTCCCTGGTTTGTTGGACTAGCGCCAGACATGAGAAGTGCCCCTTTGTGGGAGAGGTGAATAGTGCGGATCCTGTTTCAGTCTAAAGACGGAAACAGGATCCGCACTTTTCACCGTTCTTTCAGAATCATTTGATTCTTCAGCTAGGAAACGCGATTCCTTCTCAAGACCAATCGAAGGCTAGGCCAAAGTAACTCGATCTTTCCAGGATGTGTGTGGCACGACTTTTGAAAGAACCGCTAGGTGGAGAACGATTTGGTATTTTTGCGTACCACTATTCACCGTAATTGTCATAAGGTTGGTCTCTGCATCCTTAAGCATACGAGCGTTTTCACAGACGAAAGCAGGCATAGGCCCAGTAAACTTTGCATTTCCAATAGTTGGTCCTAGAGACTCCAAAGAAAGTGTTCTTTTAAGTATTCTTCCACTGTGGTTTCACCATGATTTTCAGAACCGGAGCAGTTTTCTCGAATTAGCATAAAAATGCTGCCTGATAGTTTAGATTTCTAGGTGGGGTGTAAGTGCGGGGCTTCTGTCAGCCCTGCCTTTGATTTGTTTACCTCTAGAGTTGGTAAGTGCATATTTGCGTGAGATGGGAAAAGCGTGGATCGTGCTTCAGATTTCATCCTGACAATTTTGAAATCACCAGTATGTTGGTAATTATTTGCCATTTCCATAGCGTTTTGCACCGTAATAGTCATGAGGTCGGTCTCTGCATCCTGAGGCCTATGACGCTTTTCGCAGAGAAACCTCTGCTGAGGCCCAGGTAACTTGGTATTTCCCATACCTGGCACCGGAGCCTTGGAAGATAGGATTGTTTTCAGTATTATTTCACCATCCTTTCACCACTGTTTCCAGAACGGGAGCCTTTTCAACCGTTAGGATAGGAGCCCTTCTTTGGAGATGAGATATTTTTCTGGGGTGGCAAGTGCAGGGCCTCTGTCAGTCCCCGGTTTCTTGGACTAGCGCCAGAAATGAGAAGTGCGCCTTTGTGGGAGAGGTGAATAGTGCGGATGTGTTTCAGTCTAAAGACTGAATCAGGATCCGCACTTTTCACCGTTCGTTTCAGAATCATTTGATTCATCAGCTAGGAACCGCGATTCCTTCTCCAGACCAATCGACGGCTAGGCCAAAGTAACTCGATCTTTCCAAGAGGTGTATGGCACAACTTTTGAAAGAACCGCTAGGTGGAGAACTATTTGGTATTTTTCCGTAGCACTTTTCAACGTTATTGTCATGAGGCTGGTCTCAGCATCCTTAAGCATATGAGCGTTTTCACAGACGAAAGCAGGCCTAGGCCCAGTAAACTTGGCATTTCCAATAGTTGGTCCCAGAGACTGCAAAGAAAGTGTTCTTCTAAGTACTCTTCCACTGTGGTTTCACCATGATTTTCAGAACCGGAGCAGTTTTCTCGCATTGGCATAAGAATCCTGCTTGGTAGTTTAGATTTCTGGGTGGGGTGTAAGTGCGGGGCTTCTGTCAGCCCTGCCTTTGATTTGTTTACCTCCAGAGTTGGTAAGTGCATATTTGCCTGAGATGGGAAAAGTGTAGATCGTGCTTCATATTTCCTGCTGACCCTTTTGAAATCACCAGTATGTTGGTAATTATTTTCCATTTCCTTAGTGTTTTGACCCGTAATAGTGATGAGGGCGATCTCTGGATCCTGAAACCTATGACGCTTTTTGCAGAGAAACCTCTGCTGAGGCCCAGGTAACTTGGTATTTCCCATACCTGGCACCCGAGCCTTGGAAGATAGGATTGTATTCATATTATTTCACCATCCTTTCACCACTATTTCAAGAACGGGAGCCCTTTTCAATCGTTAGCGTAAGAATCCTTCTTTGGAGATGGGATATTTTTCTTGGGTGGCAAGTTCAGGGCCTCTGTCAGTCCTGGGTTGGTTGGACTTGCGCCAGACATGACAAGTGCGCCTTTGTGGGAGAGGTGAACAGTGCGGATCCTGCACTTTTCACCGTTCCTTTCAGAATCATTTGATTCATCAGCAAGGAACCGCGATTCCTTCTCAAGACCAATCGAAGGCTAGGCCAAAGTAACTCAATCTTTCCAAGATGTGTGTGGCACGACTTTTGAAAGAACCGCTAGGTGGAGAACTATTTGGTATTTTTCCGTAGCACTTTTCAGCGTAATTGTCATAAGGTTGGTCTCTGCATCCTTAAGCATACCAGCGTTTTCACAGACGAAAGCAGGATGAGGCCCAGTAAACTTGGCATTTCCAATACTTGGTCCTAGAGACTACAAAGAAAGTGTTCTTCTAAGTATTATTCCCCTGTGGTTTCACCATGATTTTCAGAACCCGAGCAGTTTTCTCGCATTAGCATAAGAATGCTGCCTGGTAGTTTAGATTTCTGGGTGGGGTGTAAGTGCGGGGCTTCTGTCAGCCCTGCCTTTGATTTTTTTACCTCCAGAGTTGGTAAGTGCATATTTGCGTGAGATGGGAAAAGTGTGGATCGTGCTTCAGATTTCATCCTGACCCTTTTGAAATCACCAGTATGTTGGTAATTATTTGCCATTTCCATAGCGTTTTGCACCGTAATAGTCATGAGGTCGGTCTCTGCATCTTGAAGCCTATGATGCTTTTCGCAGAGAAACCTCTGCTGAGGCCCAGATAACTTTGTATTTCCCATACCTGGCACCGGAGCCTTGGAAGATAGGATTGTATTCAGTATTATTTCACCATCCCTTCACCACTGTTTCAAGAACGGGAGCCCTTTTGAACCGTTAGCGTAGGAATCCTTCTTTGGAGATGAGATATTTTTCTGGGGTGGCAAGTGCAGGGCCTCTGTCAGTCCTGGGTTTGTTGGACTAGCGCCAGACATGAGAAGTGCGCCTTAGTGGGAGAGGTGAATAATGCGGATCCTGTTTCAGTCTAAAGCCTGAAACAGGATCTGCACTTTTCACCATTCCTTTCAGAATCATTAGATTCATCAGCTAGGAATGTCGATTCCTTCTCCAGACCAATCGAAGGCTAGGCCAAAGTAACTCAATCTTTCCAAGAGGTGTGTGGCACGACTTTTGAAAGAACCGCTAGGTGGAGAACTATTTGGTATTTTTCCGCAGCACTTTTCACCCTAATTGTCATAAAGTTGGTCTCTGCATCCTTAAGCATACGAGTGTTTCCACAGACGAAAGCAGGCCTAGGCCCAGTAAACTTGGCATTTCCAATAGTTGGTCCTAGTGACTACAAAGAAAGTGTTCTTTTATGTATTATTCGACTGTTGGTTCACCATGATTTTCAGAACGCGAGCAGGGTTCTCGCATTAGCATAAGAATCCTGCCTGGTAGTTGAGATTTCTGGGTGGGGTGTAACTGCGGGGCATCTGTCAGCCCTGCCTTTGATTGGTTTACCTCCAGAGTTGGTAAGTGCATATTTGCGTGAGAAGGGAAAAGTGTGGATCGTGCTTCAGATTTCCTCCTGTCCCTTTTGAAATCAACAGTAAGTTGGTAATTTTTTGCCATTTCCATAGCCTTTTGAACCGTAATAGTCATGAGGTCGGTCTCTGCATCCTGAAGCCTATGACACTTTTCGCAGAGAAAACTTTGCTGAGGCCAAGGTAACCTGGTATTTCCCATACCTGGCACCGGAGCCTGGGAGGATAGGATTGTTTTCAGCATTATTTCACCATCCTTTCACCACTGTTTCAAGAACGGGAGCCCTTTTCAACCATTAGCTTAGGAATCCTTCTTTGGAGATGAGATATTTTTGAGGGGTGGCAAGTGCAGGGCCTCCGTCACTCCCTGGTTTGTTGGACTAGCGCCAGACATGAGAAGTGCCCCTTTGTGGGAGAGGTGAATAGTGCGGATCCTGTTTCAGTCTAAAGACTGAAACAGGATCCGCACTTTTCACCGTTCTTTCAGAATCATTTGATTCTTCAGCTAGGAAACGCGATTCCTTCTCCAGACCAATCGAAGGCTAGGCCAAAGTAACTCGATCTTTCCAAGATGTGTGTGGCACGACTTTTGAAAGAACCGGTAGGTGGAGAACTATTTGGTATTTTTGCGAACCACTATTCACCGTAATTGTCATAAGGTTGGTCTCTGCATCCTTAAGCATACGAGCGTTTTCACAGACGAAAGCAGCCATAGGCCCAGTAAACTTCGCATTTCCAATAGTTGGTCCTAGAGACTCCAAAGAAAGTGTTCTTTTAAGTATTCTTCCACTGTGGTTTCACCATGATTTTCAGAACCGGAGCAGTTTTCTCGAATTAGCATAAAAATGCTGCCTGATAGTTTAGATTTCTAGGTGGGGTGTAAGTGCGGGGCTTCTGTCAGCCCTGCCTTTGATTTGTTTACCTCTAGAGTTGGTAAGTGCATATTTGCGTGAGATGGGAAAAGCGTGGATCGTGCTTCAGATTTCATCCTGACAATTTTGAAATCACCAGTATGTTGGTAATTATTTGCCATTTCCATAGCGTTTTGCACCGTAATAGTCATGAGGTCGGTCTCTGCATCCTGAGGCCTATGACGCTTTTCACAGAGAAACCTCTGCTGAGGCCCAGGTAACTTGGTATTTCCGATACCTGGCACCGGAGCCTTGGAAGATAGGATTGTTTTCAGTATTATTTCACCATCCTTTCACCACTGTTTCCAGAACGGGAGCCTTTTCAACCGTTAGGATAGGAGCCCTTCTTTGGAGATGAGATATTTTTCTGGGGTGGCAAGTGCAGGGCCTCTGTCAGTCCCCGGTTTCTTGGACTAGCGCCAGAAATGAGAAGTGCGCCTTTGTGGGAGAGGTGAATAGTGCGGATGTGTTTCAGTCTAAAGACTGAATCAGGATCCGCACTTTTCACCGTTCGTTTCAGAATCATTTGATTCATCAGCTAGGAACCGCGATTCCTTCTCCAGACCAATCGACGGCTAGGCCAAAGTAACTCGATCTTTCCAAGAGGTGCATGGCACAACTTTTGAAAGAACCGCTAGGTGGAGAACTATTTGGTATTTTTCCGTAGCACTTTTCAACGTTATTGTCATTGGGCTGGTCTCTGCATCCTTAAGCATATGAGCGTTTTCACAGACGAAAGCAGGCCTAGGCCCAGTAAACTTGGCATTTCCAATAGTTGGTCCTAGAGACTGCAAAGAAAGTGTTCTTCTAAGTACTCTTCCACTGTGGTTTCACCATGATTTTCAGAACCGGAGCAGTTTTCTCGCATTGGCATAAGAATCCTGCTTGGTAGTTTAGATTTCTGGGTGGGGTGTAAGTGCGGGGCTTCTGTCAGCCCTGCCTTTGATTTGTTTACCTCCAGAGTTGGTAAGTGCATATTTGCCTGAGATGGGAAAAGTGTGGATCGTGCTTCATATTTCCTCCTGACCCTTTTGAAATCACCAGTATGTTGGTAATTATTTTCCATTTCCTTAGTGTTTTGAACCGTAATAGTGATGAGGGCGGTCTCTGGATCCTGAAACCTATGACGCTTTTTGCAGAGAAACCTCTGCTGAGGCCCAGGTAACTTGGTATTTCCCATACCTGGCACCCGAGCCTTGGAAGATAGGATTGTATTCATATTATTTCACCATCCCTTCACCACTGTTTCAAGAACGGGAGCCCTTTTCAATCGTTAGCGTAAGAATCCTTCTTTGGAGATGGGATATTTTTCTGGGGTGGCAAGTGCAGGGCCTCTGTCAGTCCTGGGTTTGTTGGACTAGCGCCAGACATGAGAAGTGCGCCTTTGTGGGAGAGGTGAATAGTGGGGATCCTGTTTCAGTCAGGATCCGCACTTTTCACCGTTCCTTTCAGAATCATTAGATTCATCAGCTAGGAATGTCGATTCCTTCTCCAGACCAATCGAAGGCTAGGCCAAAGTAACTCAATCTTTCCAAGAGGTGTGTGGCACGACTTTTGAAAGAACCGCTAGGTGGAGAACTATTTGGTATTTTTCCGCAGCACTTTTCACCCTAATTGTCATAAGGTTGGTCTCTGCATCCTTAAGCATACGAGTGTTTCCACAGACGAAAGCAGGCCTAGGCCCAGTAAACTTGGCATTTCCAATAGTTGGTCCTAGTGACTACAAAGAAAGTGTTCTTTTAAGTATGATTCCACTGTTGGTTCACCATGATTTTCAGAACGCGAGCAGGGTTCTCGCATTAGCATAAGAATCCTGCCTGGTAGTTGAGATTTCTGGGTGGGGTGTAACTGCGGGGCATCTGTCAGCCCTGCCTTTGATTGGTTTACCTCCAGAGCTGGTAAGTGCATATTTGCCTGAGAAGGGAAAAGTGTGGATCGTGCTTCAGATTTCCTCCTGTCCCTTTTGAAATCAACAGTAAGTTGGTAATTTTTTGCCATTTCCATAGCCTTTTGAACCGTAATAGTCATGAGGTCGGTCTCTGCATCCTGAAGCCTATGACACTTTTCGCAGAGAAAACTTTGCTGAGGCCAAGGTAACCTGGTATTTCCCATACCTGGCACCGGAGCCTGGGAGGATAGGATTGTTTTCAGCATTATTTCACCATCCTTTCACCACTGTTTCAAGAACGGGAGCCCTTTTCAACCATTAGCTTAGGAATCCTTCTTTGGAGATGAGATATTTTTGTGGGGTGGCAAGTGCAGGGCCTCCGTCACTCCCTGGTTTGTTGGACTAGCGCCAGACATGAGAAGTGCCCCTTTGTGGGAGAGGTGAATAGTGCGGATCCTGTTTCAGTCTAAAGACGGAAACAGGATCCGCACTTTTCACCGTTCTTTCAGAATCATTTGATTCTTCAGCTAGGAAACGCGATTCCTTCTCAAGACCAATCGAAGGCTAGGCCAAAGTAACTCGATCTTTCCAGGATGTGTGTGGCACGACTTTTGAAAGAACCGCTAGGTGGAGAACGATTTGGTATTTTTGCGTACCACTATTCACCGTAATTGTCATAAGGTTGGTCTCTGCATCCTTAAGCATACGAGCGTTTTCACAGACGAAAGCAGCCATAGGCCCAGTAAACTTTGCATTTCCAATAGTTGGTCCTAGAGACTCCAAAGAAAGTGTTCTTTTAAGTATTCTTCCACTGTGGTTTCACCATGATTTTCAGAACCGGAGCAGTTTTCTCGAATTAGCATAAAAATGCTGCCTGATAGTTTAGATTTCTAGGTGGGGTGTAAGTGCGGGGCTTCTGTCAGCCCTGCCTTTGATTTGTTTACCTCTAGAGTTGGTAAGTGCATATTTGCGTGAGATGGGAAAAGCGTGGATCGTGCTTCAGATTTCATCCTGACAATTTTGAAATCACCAGTATGTTGGTAATTATTTGCCATTTCCATAGCGTTTTGCACCGTAATAGTCATGAGGTCGGTCTCTGCATCCTGAGGCCTATGACGCTTTTCGCAGAGAAACCTCTGCTGAGGCCCAGGTAACTTGGTATTTCCCATACCTGGCACCGGAGCCTTGGAAGATAGGATTGTTTTCAGTATTATTTCACCATCCTTTCACCACTGTTTCCAGAACGGGAGCCTTTTCAACCGTTAGGATAGGAGCCCTTCTTTGGAGATGAGATATTTTTCTGGGGTGGCAAGTGCAGGGCCTCTGTCAGTCCCCGGTTTCTTGGACTAGCGCCAGAAATGAGAAGTGCGCCTTTGTGGGAGAGGTGAATAGTGCGGATGTGTTTCAGTCTAAAGACTGAATCAGGATCCGCACTTTTCACCGTTCGTTTCAGAATCATTTGATTCATCAGCTAGGAACCGCGATTCCTTCTCCAGACCAATCGACGGCTAGGCCAAAGTAACTCGATCTTTCCAAGAGGTGTATGGCACAACTTTTGAAAGAACCGCTAGGTGGAGAACTATTTGGTATTTTTCCGTAGCACTTTTCAACGTTATTGTCATGAGGCTGGCCTCAGCATCCTTAAGCATAGGAGCATTTTCACAGACGAAAGCAGGCCTAGGCCCAGTAAACTTGGCATTTCCAATAGTTGGTCCTAGAGACTGCAAAGAAAGTGTTCTTCTAAGTACTCTTCCACTGTGGTTTCACCATGATTTTCAGAACCGGAGCAGTTTTCTCGCATTGGCATAAGAATCCTGCTTGGTAGTTTAGATTTCTGGGTGGGGTGTAAGTGCGGGGCTTCTGTCAGCCCTGCCTTTGATTTGTTTACCTCCAGAGTTGGTAAGTGCATATTTGCCTGAGATGGGAAAAGTGTAGATCGTGCTTCATATTTCCTCCTGACCCTTTTGAAATCACCAGTATGTTGGTAATTATTTTCCATTTCCTTAGTGTTTTGACCCGTAATAGTGATGAGGGCGATCTCTGGATCCTGAAACCTATGACGCTTTTTGCAGAGAAACCTCTGCTGAGGCCCAGGTAACTTGGTATTTCCCATACCTGGCACCCGAGCCTTGGAAGATAGGATTGTATTCATATTATTTCACCATCCTTTCACCACTATTTCAAGAACGGGAGCCCTTTTCAATCGTTAGCGTAAGAATCCTTCTTTGGAGATGGGATATTTTTCTTGGGTGGCAAGTTCAGGGCCTCTGTCAGTCCTGGGTTGGTTGGACTTGCGCCAGACATGACAAGTGCGCCTTTGTGGGAGAGGTGAACAGTGCGGATCCTGCACTTTTCACCGTTCCTTTCAGAATCATTTGATTCATCAGCAAGGAACCGCGATTCCTTCTCAAGACCAATCGAAGGCTAGGCCAAAGTAACTCAATCTTTCCAAGATGTGTGTGGCACGACTTTTGAAAGAACCGCTAGGTGGAGAACTATTTGGTATTTTTCCGTAGCACTTTTCAGCGTAATTGTCATAAGGTTGGTCACTGCATCCTTAAGCATACCAGCGTTTTCACAGACGAAAGCAGGATGAGGCCCAGTAAACTTGGCATTTCCAATACTTGGTCCTAGAGACTACAAAGAAAGTGTTCTTCTAAGTATTATTCCCCTGTGGTTTCACCATGATTTTCAGAACCCGAGCAGTTTTCTCGCATTAGCATAAGAATGCTGCCTGGTAGTTTAGATTTCTGGGTGGGGTGTAAGTGCGGGGCTTCTGTCAGCCCTGCCTTTGATTTTTTTACCTCCAGAGTTGGTAAGTGCATATTTGCGTGAGATGGGAAAAGTGTGGATCGTGCTTCAGATTTCATCCTGACCCTTTTGAAATCACCAGTATGTTGGTAATTATTTGCCATTTCCATAGCGTTTTGCACCGTAATAGTCATGAGGTCGGTCTCTGCATCTTGAAGCCTATGATGCTTTTCGCAGAGAAACCTCTGCTGAGGCCCAGATAACTTTGTATTTCCCATACCTGGCACCGGAGCCTTGGAAGATAGGATTGTATTCAGTATTATTTCACCATCCCTTCACCACTGTTTCAAGAACGGGAGCCCTTTTGAACCGTTAGCGTAGGAATCCTTCTTTGGAGATGAGATATTTTTCTGGGGTGGCAAGTGCAGGGCCTCTGTCAGTCCTGGGTTTGTTGGACTAGCGCCAGACATGAGAAGTGCGCCTTAGTGGGAGAGGTGAATAGTGCGGATCCTGTTTCAGTCTAAAGCCTGAAACAGGATCTGCACTTTTCACCGTTCCTTTCAGAATCATTAGATTCATCAGCTAGGAATGTCGATTCCTTCTCCAGACCAATCGAAGGCTAGGCCAAAGTAACTCAATCTTTCCAAGAGGTGTGTGGCACGACTTTTGAAAGAACCACTAGGTGGAGAACTATTTGGTATTTTTCCGCAGCACTTTTCACCCTAATTGTCATAAGGTTGGTCTCTGCATCCTTAAGCATACGAGTGTTTCCACAGACGAAAGCAGGCCTAGGCCCAGTAAACTTGGCATTTCCAATAGTTGGTCCTAGTGACTACATAGAAAGTGTTAAGTATGATTCCACTGTTGGTTCACCATGATTTTCAGAACGCGAGCAGGGTTCTCGCATTAGCATAAGAATCCTGCCTGGTAGTTGAGATTTCTGGGTGGGGTGTAACTGCGGGGCATCTGTCAGCCCTGCCTTTGATTGGTTTACCTCCAGAGTTGGTAAGTGCATATTTGCGTGAGAAGGGAAAAGTGTGGATCGTGCTTCAGATTTCCTCCTGTCCCTTTTGAAATCAACAGTAAGTTGGTAATTTTTTGCCATTTCCATAGCCTTTTGAACCGTAATAGTCATGAGGTCGGTCTCTGCATCCTGAAGCCTATGACACTTTTCGCAGAGAAAACTTTGCTGAGGCCAAGGTAACCTGGTATTTCCCATACCTGGCACCGGAGCCTGGGAGGATAGGATTGTTTTCAGCATTATTTCACCATCCTTTCACCACTGTTTCAAGAACGGGAGCCCTTTTCAACCATTAGCTTAGGAATCCTTCTTTGGAGATGAGATATTTTTGTGGGGTGGCAAGTGCAGGGCCTCCGTCACTCCCTGGTTTGTTGGACTAGCGCCAGACATGAGAAGTGCCCCTTTGTGGGAGAGGTGAATAGTGCGGATCCTGTTTCAGTCTAAAGACTGAAACAGGATCCGCACTTTTCACCGTTCTTTCAGAATCATTTGATTCTTCAGCTAGGAAACGCGATTCCTTCTCCAGACCAATCGAAGGCTAGGCCAAAGTAACTCCATCTTTCCAAGATGTGTGTGGCACGACTTTTGAAAGAACCGCTAGGTGGAGAACTATTTGGTATTTTTGCGTACCACTATTCACCGTAATTGTCATAAGGTTGGTCTCTGCATCCTTAAGCATACGAGCGTTTTCACAGACGAAAGCAGCCATAGGCCCAGTAAACTTCGCCTTTCCAATAGTTGGTCCTAGAGACTACAAAGAAAGTGTTCTTTTAAGTATTCTTCCACTGTGGTTTCACCATGATTTTCAGAACCGGAGCAGTTTTCTCGAATTAGCATAAAAATGCTGCCTGATAGTTTAGATTTCTAGGTGGGGTGTAAGTGCGGGGCTTCTGTCAGCCCTGCCTTTGATTTGTTTACCTCTAGAGTTGGTAAGTGCATATTTGCGTGAGATGGGAAAAGCGTGGATCGTGCTTCAGATTTCATCCTGACAATTTTGAAATCACCAGTATGTTGGTAATTATTTGCCATTTCCATAGCGTTTTGCACCGTAATAGTCATGAGGTCGGTCTCTGCATCCTGAGGCCTATGACGCTTTTCGCAGAGAAACCTCTGCTGAGGCCCAGGTAACTTGGTATTTCCCATACCTGGCACCGGAGCCTTGGAAGATAGGATTGTTTTCAGTATTATTTCACCATCCTTTCACCACTGTTTCCAGAACGGGAGCCTTTTCAACCGTTAGGATAGGAGCCCTTCTTTGGAGATGAGATATTTTTCTGGGGTGGCAAGTGCAGGGCCTCTGTCAGTCCCCGGTTTCTTGGACTAGCGCCAGAAATGAGAAGTGCGCCTTTGTGGGAGAGGTGAATAGTGCGGATGTGTTTCAGTCTAAAGACTGAATCAGGATCCGCACTTTTCACCGTTCGTTTCAGAATCATTTGATTCATCAGCTGGGAACCGCGATTCCTTCTCCAGACCAATCGACGGCTAGGCCAAAGTAACTCGATCTTTTCAAGAGGTGTATGGCACAACTTTTGAAAGAACCGCTAGGTGGAGAACTATTTGGTATTTTTCCGTAGCACTTTTCAACGTTATTGTCATTGGGCTGGTCTCAGCATCCTTAAGCATATGAGCGTTTTCACAGACGAAAGCAGGCCTAGGCCCAGTAAACTTGGCATTTCCAATAGTTGGTCCTAGAGACTGCAAAGAAAGTGTTCTTCTAAGTACTCTTCCACTGTGGTTTCACCATGATTTTCAGAACCGGAGCAGTTTTCTCGCATTGGCATAAGAATCCTGCTTGGTAGTTTAGATTTCTGGGTGGGGTGTAAGTGCGGGGCTTCTGTCAGCCCTGCCTTTGATTTGTTTACCTCCAGAGTTGGTAAGTGCATATTTGCCTGAGATGGGAAAAGTGTGGATCGTGCTTCATATTTCCTCCTGACCCTTTTGAAATCACCAGTATGTTGGTAATTATTTTCCATTTCCTTAGTGTTTTGAACCGTAATAGTGATGAGGGCGGTCTCTGGATCCTGAAACCTATGACGCTTTTTGCAGAGAAACCTCTGCTGAGGCCCAGGTAACTTAGTATTTCCCATACCTGGCACCCGAGCCTTGGAAGATAGGATTGTATTCATATTATTTCACCATCCCTTCACCACTGTTTCAAGAACGGGAGCCCTTTTCAATCGTTAGCGTAAGAATCCTTCTTTGGAGATGGGATATTTTTCTGGGGTGGCAAGTGCAGGGCCTCTGTCAGTCCTGGGTTTGTTGGACTAGCGCCAGACATGAGAAGTGCGCCTTTGTGGGAGAGGTGAATAGTGGGGATCCTGTTTCAGTCAGGATCCGCACTTTTCACCGTTCCTTTCAGAATCATTAGATTCATCAGCTAGGAATGTCGATTCCTTCTCCAGACCAATCGAAGGCTAGGCCAAAGTAACTCAATCTTTCCAAGAGGTGTGTGGCACGACTTTTGAAAGAACCGCTAGGTGGAGAACTATTTGGTATTTTTCCGCAGCACTTTTCACCCTAATTGTCATAAGGTTGGTCTCTGCATCCTTAAGCATACGAGTGTTTCCACAGACGAAAGCAGGCCTAGGCCCAGTAAACTTGGCATTTCCAATAGTTGGTCCTAGTGACTACAAAGAAAGTGTTCTTTTAAGTATGATTCCACTGTTGGTTCACCATGATTTTCAGAACGGGAGCAGGGTTCTCGCATTAGCATAAGAATCCTGCCTGGTAGTTGAGATTTCTGGGTGGGGTGTAACTGCGGGGCATCTGTCAGCCCTGCCTTTGATTGGTTTACCTCCAGAGTTGGTAAGTGCATATTTGCCTGAGAAGGGAAAAGTGTGGATCCTGCTTCAGATTTCCTCCTGTCCCTTTTGAAATCAACAGTAAGTTGGTAATTTTTTGCCATTTCCATAGCCTTTTGAACCGTAATAGTCATGAGGTCGGTCTCTGCATCCTGAAGCCTATGACACTTTTCGCAGAGAAAACTTTGCTGAGGCCAAGGTAACCTGGTATTTCCCATACCTGGCACCGGAGCCTGGGAGGATAGGATTGTTTTCAGCATTATTTCACCATCCTTTCACCACTGTTTCAAGAACGGGAGCCCTTTTCAACCATTAGCTTAGGAATCCTTCTTTGGAGATGAGATATTTTTGTGGGGTGGCAAGTGCAGGGCCTCCGTCACTCCCTGGTTTGTTGGACTAGCGCCAGACATGAGAAGTGCCCCTTTGTGGGAGAGGTGAATAGTGCGGATCCTGTTTCAGTCTAAAGACGGAAACAGGATCCGCACTTTTCACCGTTCTTTCAGAATCATTTGATTCTTCAGCTAGGAAACGCGATTCCTTCTCCAGACCAATCGAAGGCTAGGCCAAAGTAACTCGATCTTTCCAGGATGTGTGTGGCACGACTTTTGAAAGAACCGCTAGGTGGAGAACGATTTGGTATTTTTGCGTACCACTATTCACCGTAATTGTCATAAGGTTGGTCTCTGCATCCTTAAGCATACGAGCGTTTTCACAGACGAAAGCAGGCATAGGCCCAGTAAACTTTGCATTTCCAATAGTTGGTCCTAGAGACTCCAAAGAAAGTGTTCTTTTAAGTATTCTTCCACTGTGGTTTCACCATGATTTTCAGAACCGGAGCAGTTTTCTCGAATTAGCATAAAAATGCTGCCTGATAGTTTAGATTTCTAGGTGGGGTGTAAGTGCGGGGCTTCTGTCAGCCCTGCCTTTGATTTGTTTACCTCTAGAGTTGGTAAGTGCATATTTGCGTGAGATGGGAAAAGCGTGGATCGTGCTTCAGATTTCATCCTGACAATTTTGAAATCACCAGTATGTTGGTAATTATTTGCCATTTCCATAGCGTTTTGCACCGTAATAGTCATGAGGTCGGTCTCTGCATCCTGAGGCCTATGACGCTTTTCGCAGAGAAACCTCTGCTGAGGCCCAGGTAACTTGGTATTTCCCATACCTGGCACCGGAGCCTTGGAAGATAGGATTGTTTTCAGTATTATTTCACCATCCTTTCACCACTGTTTCCAGAACGGGAGCCTTTTCAACCGTTAGGATAGGAGCCCTTCTTTGGAGATGAGATATTTTTCTGGGGTGGCAAGTGCAGGGCCTCTGTCAGTCCCCGGTTTCTTGGACTAGCGCCAGAAATGAGAAGTGCGCCTTTGTGGGAGAGGTGAATAGTGCGGATGTGTTTCAGTCTAAAGACTGAATCAGGATCCGCACTTTTCACCGTTCGTTTCAGAATCATTTGATTCATCAGCTAGGAACCGCGATTCCTTCTCCAGACCAATCGACGGCTAGGCCAAAGTAACTCGATCTTTCCAAGAGGTCTATGGCACAACTTTTCAAAGAACCGCTAGGTGGAGAACTATTTGGTATTTTTCCGTAGCACTTTTCAACGTTATTGTCATAAGGCTGGTCTCAGCATCCTTAAGCATATGAGCGTTTTCACAGACGAAAGCAGGCCTAGGCCCAGTAAACTTGGCATTTCCAATAGTTGGTCCTAGAGACTGCAAAGAAAGTGTTCTTCTAAGTACTCTTCCACTGTGGTTTCACCATGATTTTCAGAACCGGAGCAGTTTTCTCGCATTGGCATAAGAATCCTGCTTGGTAGTTTAGATTTCTGGGTGGGGTGTAAGTGCGGGGCTTCTGTCAGCCCTGCCTTTGATTTGTTTACCTCCAGAGTTGGTAAGTGCATATTTGCCTGAGATGGGAAAAGTGTAGATCGTGCTTCATATTTCCTGCTGACCCTTTTGAAATCACCAGTATGTTGGTAATTATTTTCCATTTCCTTAGTGTTTTGACCCGTAATAGTGATGAGGGCGATCTCTGGATCCTGAAACCTATGACGCTTTTTGCAGAGAAACCTCTGCTGAGGCCCAGGTAACTTGGTATTTCCCATACCTGGCACCCGAGCCTTGGAAGATAGGATTGTATTCATATTATTTCACCATCCTTTCACCACTATTTCAAGAACGGGAGCCCTTTTCAATCGTTAGCGTAAGAATCCTTCTTTGGAGATGGGATATTTTTCTTGGGTGGCAAGTTCAGGGCCTCTGTCAGTCCTGGGTTGGTTGGACTTGCGCCAGACATGACAAGTGCGCCTTTGTGGGAGAGGTGAACAGTGCGGATCCTGCACTTTTCACCGTTCCTTTCAGAATCATTTGATTCATCAGCAAGGAACCGCGATTCCTTCTCAAGACCAATCGAAGGCTAGGCCAAAGTAACTCAATCTTTCCAAGATGTGTGGGCCCGACTTTTGAAAGAACCGCTAGGTGGAGAACTATTTGGTATTTTTCCGTAGCACTTTTCAGCGTAATTGTCATAAGGTTGGTCTCTGCATCCTTAAGCATACCAGCGTTTTCACAGACGAAAGCAGGATGAGGCCCAGTAAACTTGGCATTTCCAATACTTGGTCCTAGAGACTACAAAGAAAGTGTTCTTCTAAGTATTATTCCCCTGTGGTTTCACCATGATTTTCAGAACCCGAGCAGTTTTCTCGCATTAGCATAAGAATGCTGCCTGGTAGTTTAGATTTCTGGGTGGGGTGTAAGTGCGGGGCTTCTGTCAGCCCTGCCTTTGATTTTTTTACCTCCAGAGTTGGTAAGTGCATATTTGCGTGAGATGGGAAAAGTGTGGATCGTGCTTCAGATTTCATCCTGACCCTTTTGAAATCACCAGTATGTTGGTAATTATTTGCCATTTCCATAGCGTTTTGCACCGTAATAGTCATGAGGTCGGTCTCTGCATCCTGAAGCCTATGATGCTTTTCGCAGAGAAACCTCTGCTGAGGCCCAGATAACTTTGTATTTCCCATACCTGGCACCGGAGCCTTGGAAGATAGGATTGTATTCAGTATTATTTCACCATCCCTTCACCACTGTTTCAAGAACGGGAGCCCTTTTGAACCGTTAGCGTAGGAATCCTTCTTTGGAGATGAGATATTTTTCTGGGGTGGCAAGTGCAGGGCCTCTGTCAGTCCTGGGTTTGTGGAACTAGCGCCAGACATGAGAAGTGCGCCTTTGTGGGAGAGGTGAATAATGCGGATCCTGTTTCAGTCTAAAGACTGAAACAGGATCTGCACTTTTCACCATTCCTTTCAGAATCATTAGATTCATCAGCTAGGAATGTCGATTCCTTCTCCAGACCAATCGAAGGCTAGGCCAAAGTAACTCAATCTTTCCAAGAGGTGTGTGGCACGACTTTTGAAAGAACCGCTAGGTGGAGAACTATTTGGTATTTTTCCGCAGCACTTTTCACCCTAATTGTCATAAGGTTGGTCTCTGCATCCTTAAGCATACGAGTGTTTCCACAGACGAAAGCAGGCCTAGGCCCAGTAAACTTGGCATTTCCAATAGTTGGTCCTAGTGACTACAAAGAAAGTGTTCTTTTATGTATTATTCGACTGTTGGTTCACCATGATTTTCAGAACGCGAGCAGGGTTCTCGCATTAGCATAAGAATCCTGCCTGGTAGTTGAGATTTCTGGGTGGGGTGTAACTGCGGGGCATCTGTCAGCCCTGCCTTTGATTGGTTTACCTCCAGAGTTGGTAAGTGCATATTTGCCTGAGAAGGGAAAAGTGTGGATCCTGCTTCAGATTTCCTCCTGTCCCTTTTGAAATCAACAGTAAGTTGGTAATTTTTTGCCATTTCCATAGCCTTTTGAACCGTAATAGTCATGAGGTCGGTCTCTGCATCCTGAAGCCTATGACACTTTTCGCAGAGAAAACTTTGCTGAGGCCAAGGTAACCTGGTATTTCCCATACCTGGCACCGGAGCCTGGGAGGATAGGATTGTTTTCAGCATTATTTCACCATCCTTTCACCACTGTTTCAAGAACGGGAGCCCTTTTCAACCATTAGCTTAGGAATCCTTCTTTGGAGATGAGATATTTTTGAGGGGTGGCAAGTGTAGGGCCTCCGTCACTCCCTGGTTTGTTGGACTAGCGCCAGACATGAGAAGTGCCCCTTTGTGGGAGAGGTGAATAGTGCGGATCCTGTTTCAGTCTAAAGACGGAAACAGGATCCGCACTTTTCACCGTTCTTTCAGAATCATTTGATTCTTCAGCTAGGAAACGCGATTCCTTCTCCAGACCAATCGAAGGCTAGGCCAAAGTAACTCGATCTTTCCAGGATGTGTGTGGCACGACTTTTGAAAGAACCGCTAGGTGGAGAACGATTTGGTATTTTTGCGTACCACTATTCACCGTAATTGTCATAAGGTTGGTCTCTGCATCCTTAACCATACGAGCGTTTTCACAGACGAAAGCAGGCATAGGCCCAGTAAACTTTGCATTTCCAATAGTTGGTCCTGGAGACTCCAAAGAAAGTGTTCTTTTAAGTATTCTTCCACTGTGGTTTCACCATGATTTTCAGAACCGGAGCAGTTTTCTCGAATTAGCATAAAAATGCTGCCTGATAGTTTAGATTTCTAGGTGGGGTGTAAGTGCGGGGCTTCTGTCAGCCCTGCCTTTGATTTGTTTACCTCTAGAGTTGGTAAGTGCATATTTGCGTGAGATGGGAAAAGCGTGGATCGTGCTTCAGATTTCATCCTGACAATTTTGAAATCACCAGTATGTTGGTAATTATTTGCCATTTCCATAGCGTTTTGCACCGTAATAGTCATGAGGTCGGTCTCTGCATCCTGAGGCCTATGACGCTTTTCGCAGAGAAACCTCTGCTGAGGCCCAGGTAACTTGGTATTTCCCATACCTGGCACCGGAGCCTTGGAAGATAGGATTGTTTTCAGTATTATTTCACCATCCTTTCACCACTGTTTCCAGAACGGGAGCCTTTTCAACCGTTAGGATAGGAGCCCTTCTTTGGAGATGAGATATTTTTCTGGGGTGGCAAGTGCAGGGCCTCTGTCAGTCCCCGGTTTCTTGGACTAGCGCCAGAAATGAGAAGTGCGCCTTTGTGGGAGAGGTGAATAGTGCGGATGTGTTTCAGTCTAAAGACTGAATCAGGATCCGCACTTTTCACCGTTCGTTTCAGAATCATTTGATTCATCAGCTAGGAACCGCGATTCCTTCTCCAGACCAATCGACGGCTAGGCCAAAGTAACTCGATCTTTCCAAGAGGTCTATGGCACAACTTTTCAAAGAACCGCTAGGTGGAGAACTATTTGGTATTTTTCCGTAGCACTTTTCAACGTTATTGTCATAAGGCTGGTCTCAGCATCCTTAAGCATATGAGCGTTTTCACAGACGAAAGCAGGCCTAGGCCCAGTAAACTTGGCATTTCCAATAGTTGGTCCCAGAGACTGCAAAGAAAGTGTTCTTCTAAGTACTCTTCCACTGTGGTTTCACCATGATTTTCAGAACCGGAGCAGTTTTCTCGCATTGGCATAAGAATCCTGCTTGGTAGTTTAGATTTCTGGGTGGGGTGTAAGTGCGGGGCTTCTGTCAGCCCTGCCTTTGATTTGTTTACCTCCAGAGTTGGTAAGTGCATATTTGCCTGAGATGGGAAAAGTGTAGATCGTGCTTCATATTTCCTGCTGACCCTTTTGAAATCACCAGTATGTTGGTAATTATTTTCCATTTCCTTAGTGTTTTGACCCGTAATAGTGATGAGGGCGATCTCTGGATCCTGAAACCTATGACGCTTTTTGCAGAGAAACCTCTGCTGAGGCCCAGGTAACTTGGTATTTCCCATACCTGGCACCCGAGCCTTGGAAGATAGGATTGTATTCATATTATTTCACCATCCTTTCACCACTATTTCAAGAACGGGAGCCCTTTTCAATCGTTAGCGTAAGAATCCTTCTTTGGAGATGGGATATTTTTCTTGGGTGGCAAGTTCAGGGCCTCTGTCAGTCCTGGGTTGGTTGGACTTGCGCCAGACATGACAAGTGCGCCTTTGTGGGAGAGGTGAACAGTGCGGATCCTGCACTTTTCACCGTTCCTTTCAGAATCATTTGATTCATCAGCAAGGAACCGCGATTCCTTCTCAAGATCAATCGAAGGCTAGGCCAAAGTAACTCAATCTTTCCAAGATGTGTGTGGCACGACTTTTGAAAGAACCGCTAGGTGGAGAACTATTTGGTATTTTTCCGTAGCACTTTTCAGCGTAATTGTCATAAGGTTGGTCTCTGCATCCTTAAGCATACCAGCGTTTTCACAGACGAAAGCAGGATGAGGCCCAGTAAACTTGGCATTTCCAATACTTGGTCCTAGAGACTACAAAGAAACTGTTCTTCTAAGTATTATTCCCCTGTGGTTTCACCATGATTTTCAGAACCCGAGCAGTTTTCTCGCATTAGCATAAGAATGCTGCCTGGTAGTTTAGATTTCTGGGTGGGGTGTAAGTGCGGGGCTTCTGTCAGCCCTGCCTTTGATTTTTTTACCTCCAGAGTTGGTAAGTGCATATTTGCGTGAGATGGGAAAAGTGTGGATCGTGCTTCAGATTTCATCCTGACCCTTTTGAAATCACCAGTATGTTGGTAATTATTTGCCATTTCCATAGCGTTTTGCACCGTAATAGTCATGAGGTCGGTCTCTGCATCTTGAAGCCTATGATGCTTTTCGCAGAGAAACCTCTGCTGAGGCCCAGATAACTTTGTATTTCCCATACCTGGCACCGGAGCCTTGGAAGATAGGATTGTATTCAGTATTATTTCACCATCCCTTCACCACTGTTTCAAGAACGGGAGCCCTTTTGAACCGTTAGCGTAGGAATCCTTCTTTGGAGATGAGATATTTTTCTGGGGTGGCAAGTGCAGGGCCTCTGTCAGTCCCTGGTTTGTTGGACTAGCGCCAGACATGAGAAGTGCGCCTTTGTGGGAGAGGTGAATAGTGCGGATCCTGTTTCAGTCTAAAGACTGAAACTGGATCCGCACTTTTCACCGTTCCTTTCAGAATCATTAGATTCATCAGCTAGGAATGTCGATTCCTTCTCCAGACCAATCGAAGGCTAGGCCAAAGTAACTCAATCTTTCCAAGAGGTGTGTGGCACGACTTTTGAAAGAACCGCTAGGTGGAGAACTATTTGGTATTTTTCCGCAGCACTTTTCACCCTAATTGTCATAAGGTTGGTCTCTGCATTCTTAAGCATACGAGTGTTTCCACAGACGAAAGCAGGCCTAGGCCCAGTAAACTTGGCATTTCCAATAGTTGGTCCTAGTGACTACAAAGAAAGTGTTCTTTTAAGTATTATTCCACTGTTGGTTCACCATGATTTTCAGAACGCGAGCAGGTTTCTCGCATTAGCATAAGAATCCTGCCTGGTAGTTGAGATTTCTGGGTGGGGTGTAACTGCGGGGCATCTGTCAGCCCTGCCTTTGATTGGTTTACCTCCAGAGTTGGTAAGTGCATATTTGCGTGAGAAGGGAAAAGTGTGGATCGTGCTTCAGATTTCCTCCTGTCCCTTTTGAAATCACCAGTATGTTGGTAATTATTTGCCATTTCCATAGCGTTTTGCACCGTAATAGTCATGAGGTCGGTCTCTGCATCCAGAGGTCTATGACGGTTTTCGCAGAGAAACCTCTGCTGAGGCCTAGGTAACTTGGTATTTCCCATACCTGGCACCGGAGCCTTGGAAGATAGGATTGTTTTCAGTATTATTTCACCATCCTTTCACCACTGTTTCAAGAACGGGAGCCTTTTTAACCGTTAGGATAGGAGCCCTTCTTTGGAGATGAGATATTTTTCTGGGGTGGCAAGTGCAGGGCCTCTGTCAGTCCCCGGTTTCTTGGACTAGCGCCAGAATTGAGAAGTGCGCCTTTGTGGGAGAGGTGAATAGTGCGGATCCTGCACTTTTCACCGTTCCTTTCAGAATCATTTGATTCATGAGCTAGGAACGGCGATTCCTTCTCAAGACCAATCGACGGCTAGGCCAAAGTAACTCGATCTTTCCAAGAGGTGTGTGGCACGACTTTTGAAAGAACCGCTAGGTGGAGAAATATTTGGTATTTTTCCGTAGCACTTTTCAGGGTAATTGTCATAAGGTTGGTCTCTGCATCCTTAAGCATACCAGCGTTTTCACAGACGAAAGCAGGATGATTCCCAGTAAACTTGGCATTTCCAATAGTTGCTCGTAGAGACTACAAAGAAAGTGTTCTTCTAAGTATTATTCCCCTGTGGTTTCACCATGATTTTCAGAACCCAAGCAGTTTTCTCGCATTAGCATAAGAATGCTGCCTGGTAGTTTAGATTTCTGGGTGGGGTGTAAGTGCTGGGCTTCTGTCAGCCCTGCCTTTGATGTTTTTACCTCCAGAGTTGGTAAGTGCATATTTGCGTGAGAACGGAAAAGTGTGGATCCTGCTTCAGATTTCATCCTGACCCTTTTGAAATCACCAGTATGTTGGTATTTATTTGCCATTTCCATAGCGTTTTGCACCGTTATAGTCATGAGGTCGGTCTCTGCATCCTGAAGCCTATGATGCTTTTCGCAGAGAAAACTTTGATGAGGCCCAGGTAATTTGGTATTTCCCATACCTGGCACCGGAGACTTGGAAGATAGGATTGTATTCAGTATTATTTCACCATCCTTTCACCACTGTTTCAAGATCTGGAGCCCTTTTGAACCGGTAGCGTAGGAATCCTTTTTTGAAGATGAGATATTTTTCTGGGGTGGCAAGTGCACGGCATCTGTCAGTCCTGGGTCTGTTGGACTAGCGCCAGACATGAGAAGTGCGCCTTTGTGGGAGAGGTGAATATGCACAAGGCTTCCGTTCTTGAAACAGTGGTGAAAGGATGGTGAAATAATGCTGAAACAATCCTATCTTCCCAGGCTCTGGTGCCAGGTATGGGACATACCAAGTTACCTGGGCCTCAGCAGAGGTTTCTCTGTGAAAAGCATCATAGGCTTCAGGATGCAGAGACCGACCTCATGACTATTACGGTGCAAAACGCTATGGAAATGGCAAATAATTACCAACATACTGGTGATTTGAAAAGGGTCAGGAGGAAATATGAAGCACGATCCACCCTTTCCCATCTCAGGCAAATATGCACTTACCAACTCTGCAGGGAAACAAATGAAAGGCTGGGCTGACAGAAGCCTGGAACATACACCCCACCCAGTAATCTCAATTATAAGGCAGGATTCTTATGCTAATGGGAGAAACCTGCTAGGGTTCTCATACTCATTGTGAAACCACAGGGGAATGATACTTAGAAGAACACTTTCTTTGTAGTCTCTAGGACCAACTATTGGAAATGCCAAGTTTACTGGGCCTAGGCCTGCTTTCGTCTGTGAAAACACTTGTATGCTTAAGGATGCAGAGACCAACCTTATGACAATTAGGGTGAAAAGTGCTACGGACAAATGCCAAATAGTTCTCCACCTAACAGTTCTTTCAAAAGTTGTGCCAGACAACTCTTGGAAAGATTGAGTTACTTTGGCCTAGGCTTCGATTGGTCTGGAGAAAGAATCGCCGTTCCTAGCTGATGAATCAAATGATTCTGAAAGGAACGGTGAAAAGCGCGGATCCTGTTTCAGTCTTAAGATTGAAACAAGATCTGCACTTTTCACCTCTCCGACAAAGGCGCACTTCTCATGTCTGACACTAGTCCAACAAACCCAGGACAGACAGAGGCCCTGCACTTGCCACCCCAGAAAGATATCTCATCTCCAGAGAAGGATTCCTACGCTAACGATTGAAAAGGGCTCCCGTTCTTGAAACAGTGATCAAAGGATGGTGAAATAATATGGAAAAAAATCCTATCTTCCAAGGCTCCGGTGCCAGGTATGGGAAATACCAAGTTACCTGGGCCTCAGCAGAGGTTTCTCTGCGAAAAGCATCATAGGCTTCAGGATGCAGAGACCGACCTCATGATTATTACAGTGCAAAACGCTATGGAAATGGCAAATAATTACCAACATACTGGAGATTTCAAAAGGGTCCGGAGGAAATCTGAAGCACGATCGACACTGTTCCGATCTCACGCAAATATGCACTTACCAACTCTGGAGGTAAACAAATCAAAGGCTGGGCTGACAGAAGCCTGGAACATACACCCCACCCAGAAATCTCAACTACCAGGGAGGATTCTTATGCTAATGAGAGAAACCTGCTCTGGTTCTGAAAATCATGGTGAAACCACAGTGGAATAATACTTAAAAGAACACTTTCTTTGTAGTCTCTAGGACCAACTAGTGGAAATGCCAATTTTACTGGGCCTCAGCCTGCTTTAATCTGTGAAAACGCTCGTATGCTTAAGGATGCTGAGACCAACCTTATGACAATTATGGTGAAAAGTGCTTCGGAAAAATACCAAATAGTTCTCCACATAGCGGTTCTTTCAAAGGTTGTGCCACACATATCTTGGAAAGATCGCGTTACTTTGGCCAAGCCTTCCATTGGTCTGGAGAAGGAATCGCCCTTCCTAGCTGATGAATCAAATGATTCTGAAAGGAACGGTGAAAAGTGCGGATCCTGTTTCAGTCTTTAGACTGAAACAGGAACCCCACTATTCACCTCTCCACAAAGGTGCACTTCTAATGTCTGGCGCTAGTCCAACAAACCCAGGACTGACAGAGGCCCTGCACTTGCCACCCCAGGAAAATCTCTCATCTCCAAAGAAGGATTCCTACGCTAATGGTCGAAAAGGGCTCCCGTTCTTGAAATAGTGGTGAAAGGATGGTGAAATACTACTGAAAACAATCCTATCTTCCAAGGCTCCGGTGCCAGGTATGGGGAATACCAAGTTACCTGGGCCTCAGCAGAGGTTTCTCTGCGAAAAGCGTCATAGGCTTCAGGATGCAGAGACGGACCTCAAGATTATTACGATGCAAAACGCTATGGAAATTGCAAATAATTATCAACATACTGGTGATATCAAAAGGGTCAGCATGAAAACTGAAGCTCGATCCACACTTTTCCCAGCTCACGCAAATATGCACTTACCAACTCTGGAGGTAAACAAATCAAAGGCAGGGCTGACAGAAGCCCGGAAGATATACCCCACCCAGAAATCTCAACTACCAGGAAGGATTCTTATGCTAATGCGAGAAACCTCCTTGGGTTCTGAAAATCATTGTGAAACCACAGGGGAATAATACTTAGAAGAACACTTTCTTTGTAGTCTCTAGGACCAACCGTTGGAAATGCCAAGTTTACTGGGCCTCAGCCTGCTTTCTTCTGTGAATTCGCTCGGATGCTTAAGAATGCAGGGACCATCCTTTTGACAATTACCGTGAAAAGTGCAACGGAAAAAAGCCAAATAATTCTCCACCTAGCGGTATTTTCAAAAGTTATGCCACACACCTCTTGGAAAGATCGAGTTACTTTGGACTAGCCTTCGATTGGTATGTAGAAGGAATCGCCATTCCTAGATGATGAATCAAATCATTCTGAAAGGAACGGTGAAAAGTGCGGATCCTGTTTTAGTGTTTAGACTGAAACAGGATCCGCACTATTCACCTCTCCCACAAAGGCGCACTTCTCATGTCTGGCGCTAGTCCAACAAACCCAGGACTTACAGAGGCCCTGCACTTGCCACCCTAGAATAATATGTCATCTCCAAGGAAGGATTCCTTCGCTAACGGTTGAAAAGACCTCCGGTTCCTGAAACAGTGGTGAAAGGATGGAGAAATAAAACTGAATACAGTTCTATCTTCCAAGGCTCCAGTGCCATGTATGAGAAATACCAAGTTACCTGGGCCTCAGCAGAGGTTTCTCTGCGAAAAGGGTCATAGGCTTCAGGATGCAGAGACCGACCTCATGACTATTACGGTGCAAAACGCTATGGAAATGGCAAATAATTACCAACATACTGGTGATTTGAAAAGGATCAGGATGAAATCTGAAGCACTGTCCACACTTTTCCCATCTCATGCAAATATGCCCTTACCGACTCTAGAGGTAAACAAATCAAAGGCAGGGCTGACAGAAGCCCCGAACTTACACCCGTCCCAGAAATCTAAACTACCAGGCAGCATTCTTATGCTAATGCGAGAAAACTGCTCCGGTTCTGAAAATCATGGTGAAACCGCAGTGGAATAATACTTAAAAGAACACTTTCTTTGTAGTCTCTAGGACCAACTATTGGAAATGCCAAGTTTACTGGGCCTCAGCCTGCTTTCGTCTGTGAAAACGCTCCTATGCTTAAGGATGCTGAGACCAACCTTATGACAATTATGGTGAAAAGTGCTTCGGAAAAATACCAAATAGTTCTCCACATAGCGGTTCTTTCAAAGGTTGTGCCACACACATCTTGGAAAGATCGAGTTACTTTGGCCGAGCCTTCCATTGGTCTGGAGAAGGAATCGCCCTTCCTAGCTGATGAATCAAATCATTCTGAAAGGAACGGTGAAAAGTGCGGATCCTGTTTCAGTCTTAAGACTGAAACAGGAACCCCACTATTCACCTCTCCACAAAGGTGCACTTCTCCTGTCTGGCGCTAGTCCAACAAACCCAGGACTGACGGAGGCCCTGCACTTGCCACCCCAGGAAAATCTCTCATCTCCAAAGAAGGGTTCCTACGCTAATGGTCGAAAAGGGCTCCAGTTCTTGAAATAGTGGTGAAAGGATGGTGAAATAATACTGAAAACAATCCTATCTTCCAAGGCTCCGGTGCCAGGTATGGGAAATACCAAGTTACCTGGGCCTCAGCAGAGGTGTCTCTGCGAAAAGCGTCATAGGCCTCAGGATGCAGAGACCGACCTCATGACTATTACGGTGCAAAACGCTATGGAAATGGAAAATAATTACCAACATACTGGTGATTTCAAAAGGGTCAGGAAGAAATCTGAAGCACTGTCCACACTTTTCCCATCTCATGCAAGTATGCACTTATCAACTCTAGAGGTAAACAAATCAAAGGCAGGGCTGACAAAAGCCCCGCCCTTACACCCCTCCCAGAAATCTAAACTACCAGGCAGGATTCTTATGCTAATGTGAGAAAACTGCTCCGGTTCTGAAAATCATGGTGAAACCACAGTGGAATAATACTTAAAAGAACACTTTCTTTGTAGTCTCTAGGACCAACTATTGGAAATGCCAAGTTTACTGGGCCTCAGCCTGCTTTGGACTGCGAAAACGCTCCTATGCTTAAGGATGCTGAGACCAGCCTTATGACAATTACGGTGAAAAGTGCTACGGAAAACTACCCAATAGTTCTCCAACTAGCCCTTCCTTCAAAAGTTGTGCCACACAATGCTTGGAAAGATCGAGTTACTTTGGCCTAGCCTTCGATTGGTCTGGAGAAGGAATCGCCGTTCCTAGCTGATGAATCAAATGATTCTGAAAGGAACGGTGAAAAGTGCGTATCCTGTTTCAGTCTTTAGACTGAAACGGGATCCGCACTATTCCCCCCCCCTCAAAGGCGCACTTGTCATGTCCGGCGCTAGTCCAACAAACCGAGGACTTACAGAGGCCCTGCACTTGCCACCCCAGAAATATATCTCATCTCCAAAGAAGGATTCCTATGCTAACGGTTCAAAAGGGCTCCCGTTCTTGAAACAGTGGTGAAAGGATGGTGAAATAATGCTGAAACAATCCTATCTACCCAGGCTCTGGTGCCAGGTATGGGAAATACCAAGTTACCTGGGCCTCAGCAGAGGTTTCTCTGCGAAAAGCATTATACGCTCCAGGATGCAGAGACCGACCTCAAGATTATTACGATGCAAAACGCTATAGAAATGGCAAATAATTACCAACATACTGGTGATAACAAAAGGGACAGGATGAAACCTGAAGCTCGATCCACACTTTTCCGATCTCACGCAAATATGCACTTACCAACTCTGGAGGTAAACAAATCAATGGCAGGGCTGACAGAAGCCTGGAAAATACACCCCACCCAGAAATCTCAACTACCAGGCGGGATTCTTATGCTAATGCGAGAAACCTGCTCGGGTTCTGAAAATCATGGTGAATCCACAGGGGAATAATACCTAGAAGAACAAATTCTTTGTAGTCTCTAGGACCAACTATTCGCAATGCCAAGTTTACTGGGGCTCAGCCTGCTTTCTTCTGTGAAAACGCTCGGATGCTTAAGAATGCAGGGACCAACCTTATGACAATTACGGTGAAAAGTGCTACGGAAAACTACCAAATAGTTCTCCACCTAGCCGTTCTTTCAAAAGTTGTGCCACACAATGCTTGGAAAGATCGAGTTACTTTGGCCTAGCCTTCGATTGGTCTGGAGAAGAAATTGCCACTCCTAGCTGAATAATCAAATGATTCTTAAAGAACGGTGAAAAGGGCGGATCCTGTTTCAGTCTTTAGACTATTCACCTCTACCGCAAAGGCGCACTTCTCATGTCTGGCGCTAGTCCCAAAAAACCCAGGACTGACAGAGGCCCTGCACTTGTCAACCCAGAAAAATATCTCATCTCCAAAGAAGGATTCCTACGCTAACGATTGAAAAGGGCTCCCGTTCTTGAAACAGTGGTGAAAGGATGGTGAAATAATACTGAAAACAATGATACCTTCCAAGGCTCCGGTGCCAGGTTGGGAAATACCAAGTTACCTGGGCCTCAGCAGAGGTTTCTCTGCGCAAAGAATCATAGGCTTCAGGAGCAGAGACCGACCTCATGACTATTACAGTGCAAAACGCTATGGAAATGGCAAATAATTACCAACATACTGGAGATTTCAAAAGGGTACGGAGGAAATCTGAAGCACGATCCACACTTTTCCCATCTCACGCAAATATGCACTTACCAACTCTGGAGGTAAACAAATCAAAGGCTGGGCTGACAGAAGCCTGGAACATACACCCCACCCAGAAATCTCAATTATAAGGCAGAATTCTTATGCTAATGCTAGAAACCCGCTCGGGTTCTCATATTCATTGTGAAACCACAGGGGAATGATACTTAGAAGAACACTTTCTTTGTAGTCTCTAGGACCAACTATTGGAAATGCCAAGTTTACTGGGCCTCAGCCTTCTTTCGTCTGTGAAAACACTTGTATGCTTAAGGATGCAGAGACCAACCTTATGACAATTACGGTGAAAAGTGCTACGGAAAAATGCCAAATAGTTCTCCACCTAGCAGTTCTTTCAAAAGTTGTGCCAGACAACTCTTGGAAAGATCGAGTTACTTTGGCCTAGCCTTCGATTGGTCTGGAGAAGGAATCGCCGTTCCTAGCTGATGAATCAAATGATTCTGAAAGGAACGGTGAAAAGTGCGGATCCTGATTCAGTCTTCAGACTGAAACAGGATCCCCACTATTCACCTCTCCACAAAGGCGCAGTTCTCATGTCTGGCGCCAGTCCAACAAACCCAGGACTGACTGAGGCCCTGCACTTGCCACCCCAGGAAAATCTCTCATCACCAAAGAAGGATTCCTACGCTAATGGTCGATAAGGGCTCCCGTTCTTGAAACAGTGGTGAAAGGATGGTGAAATAATACTGAAAACAATCGTATCTTCCAAGGCTCCGGTGCCAGGTATGGGAAATACCAAGTTACCTGGGCCTCAGCAGAGGTTTCTCTGTGAATAGGAGCATAGGCTTCAGGATGCAGAGACCGACCTCATGACTATTACGGTGCCAGACGCTATGGAAATGGCAAATAATTACCAACATACTGGTGATAACAAAAGGGTCAGGAGGAAATCTGAAGCACAACCCACACTTTCCCATCTCACGCAAATATGTACTTACCAACTCTGGAGGTAAACAAATCAATGGCAGGGCTGACAGAAGCCCGGAACATACACCCCACCCAGAAATATCAACTACCAGGAAGAATTCTTATGCTAATGCGAGAAACCTGCTTGGGTTCTGAAAATCATTGTGAAACCACAGGGGAATAATACTTAGAAGAACACTTTCTTTGTAGTCTCTAGGACCAACCATTGGAATTGCCAAGTTTACTGGGCCTCAGCCTGCTTTCTTCTGTGAAAACGCTCGGATGCTTAAGAATGCAGGGACCATCCTTTTGACAATTACGGTGAAAAGTGCAACGGAAAAAAGCCAAATAATTCTCCACCTAGCGGTATTTTCAAAAGTTATGCCACACACCTCTTGGAAAGATCGAGTTACTTTGGACTAGCCTTCGATTGGTCTGTAGAAGGAATCGCCATTCCTAGCTGATGAATCAAATCATTCTGAAAGGAACGGTGAAAAGTGCGGATCCTGTTTCAGTGTTTAGACTGAAACAGGATCCGCACTATTCACCTCTCCCACAAAGGCGCACTTCTCATGTCTGGCGCTAGTCCAACAAACCCAGGACTTACAGAGGCCCTGCACTTGCCACCCTAGAATAATATGTCATCTCCAAGGAAGGATTCCTTCGCTAACGGTTGAAAAGACCTCCCGTTCCTGAAACAGTGGCGAAAGGATGGAGAAATAATACTGTATACAGTTCTATCTTCCAAGGATCCAGTGCCATGTATGGGAAATACCAAGTTACCTGGGCCTCAGCAGAGGTTTCTCTGCAAAAAGCGTCATAGGCCTCAGGATGCAGAGACCGACCTCATGACTATTACCGTGCAAAACGCTATGGAAATGGCAAATAATTACCAACATACTGGTGATTTGAAAAGGGTCAGGATGAAATCTGAAGCACTGTCCACACTTTTCCCATCTCATGCAAATATGCACTTACCAACTCTAGAGGTAAACAAATCAAAGGCAGGGCTGACAGAAGCCCCGCACTTACACCCCTCCCAGAAATCTAAACTACCAGGCAGCATTCTTATGCTAATGCGAGAAAACTGCTCCGGTTCTGAAAATCATGGTGAAACCACAGTGGAATAATACTTAAAAGAACACTTTCTTTGTAGTCTCTAGGACCGACTATTGGAAATGCCAAGTTTACTGGGCCTAGGCCTGCTTTCGTCTGTGAAAACGCTGGTATGCTTAAGGATGCAGAGACCAACCTTATGACAATTACGGTGAAAAGTGCTACGGAAAACTACCAAATAGTTCTCCACCTAGCTGTTCTTTCAAAAGTTGTGCCACACAATGCTTGGAGAGATCGAGTTACTTTTGCCTAGCCTTCGATTGGTCTGGAGAAGGAATTGCCGCTCCTAGCTGAAGAATCAAATGATTCTTAAGGAATGGTGAAAAGTGCGGATCCTGTTTCAGTCTTTAGACTATTCACCTCTCCCACAAAGGGGCACTTCTCATGTCTGGCGCTAGTCCAACAAACCCAATACTGACAGAGGCCCTGCACTTGTCAACCCAGAAAAATATCTCATCTCCAAAGAAGGATTCCTACGCTAACGGTTGAAAAGGGCTACCGTTCTTGAAATAGTGGTGAAAGGATGGTGAAATAATACTGAAAACAATGATACATTCCAAGGCTCCGGTGCCAGGGTGGGAAATACCAAGTTACCTGGGCCTCAGCAGAGGTTTCTCTGCGAAAAGAATCATAGGCTTCAGGAGCAGAGACCGACCTCATGACTATTACAGTGCAAAACGCTATGGAAATGGCAAATAATTACCAACATACTGGAGATTTCAAAAGGGTCCGGAGGAAATCTGAAGCACGATCCACACTTTTCCCATCTCACGCAAATATGCACTTACCAACTCTGGAGGTAAACAAATCAAAGGCTGGGCTGACAGTAGCCTGGAACATACACCCCACACAGAAATCTCAATTATAAGGCAGAATTCTTATGCTAATGCTAGAAACCCGCTCGGGTTCTCATATTCATTATGAAACCACAGGGGAATCATACTTAGAAGAACACTTTCTTTGTAGTCTCTAGGACCAACTATTGGAAATGCCAAGTTTACTGGGCCTCAGCCTTCTTTCGTCTGTGAAAACACTTGTATGCTTAAGGAGGCAGAGACCAACCTTATGACAATTACGGTGAAAAGTGCTATGGAAAAATGCCAAATAGTTCTCCACCTAGCAGTTCTTTCAAAAGCTGTGCCAGACAACTCTTGGAAAGATCGAGTTACTTTGGCCTAGCCTTCGATTGGTCGGAGAAGGAATCGCCGTTCCTAGCTGATGAATCAAATCATTCTGAAAGGAACGGTGAAAAGTGCGGATCCTGTTTCAGTCTTAAGATTGAAACAAGATCCGCACTATTCACCTCTCCGACAAAGGCGCACTTCTCATGTCTACCCATAGTCCAACAAACCCAGGACAGACAGAGGCCCTGCGCTTGCCACCCCAGAAAGATATCTCATCTCCAGAGAACGATTCCTACGCTAACGATTGAAAAGGGCTCCCGTTCTTGAAACAGTGGTCAAGGATGGTGAAATAATATTGAAAACAATATTATCTTCCAAGGCTCCGGTGCCAGGTATGGGAAATACCAAGTTACCTGGGCCTCAGCAGAGGTTTCTCTGCGAAAAGCATCATAGGCTTCAGGATGCAGAGACCGACCTCATGACTATTACGGTGCAAAACGCTATGGAAATGGCAAATAATTACCAACATACTGGTGATTTCAAAAGGGTCCTGAGGAAATCTGAAGCACGATCCACACTTTTCCCATCTCACGCAAATATACACTTACCAACTCTGGAGGTAAACAAATCAAAGGCAGGGCTGACAAAAGGCCCACTCTTACACCCCATCCAGAAATCTCAACTACCAGGCAGGATTCTTATGCTAATGCGAGAAACCTGCTCGGGTTCTGCATATATTGGTGAAACCACAGGGAATAATACTTAGAAGAACACTTTCTTTGTAGTCTGTAGGACCAACTATTGGAAATGCCAAGATTACTGGGCCTCAGCCTGCATTCGTCTGTGAAAACGCCCCTATGGTTAAGGATGCAGAGAAAAACCTTACGACAATTACGGTGAAAAGTGCTTCGGAAAAATACCAAATAGTTCTTGACCTTGTGGTTCTTTCAAAAGTTGTGCCACACTCGTCTTGGAAAGATCGAGTTCCTTTCGCCTAGGCTTCGATTGGTGTGGAGAAGGAATCGCGGTTCCTAGCTGATGAATCAAATGATTCTGAAAGGAATGGTGAAAAGTGCGGATGCTGTTTCAGTATTTAGACTGAAACAGGATCCGCACTATTCACCTCTCCCACAAAGGCACCCTTCTCATGTCTGACGCTAGTCCAACAAAACCAGGACTCACAGAGGAACTGCAGTTTCCACCCCAGAAAAATATCTCTTCTCCAATGAAGGATTCTTACTCTAACGGTTGAAAAGGGCTCCCGTTCTTGAAACTGTGGTGAAAGGATGGTGACATAATACTGAAAACAATCCTATCTGCCCTGGCTCCGGTGGCAGGAATGGGAAATACCAAGTTACCTGGGCCTCAGCAGAGGTTTCTCTGCAAAAAGCATCATAGGCTTCAGGATACAGAGGCAGACCTCATGACTATTACCGTGCAAAACGCTATGGAAATGGCAAAAAAATTACCAATGTACTGGTGATTTCAAAAGGGTCAGGAGGAAACCTGAAGCACGATCCACTCTTTTCCCATCTCACGCAAATATGCAGTTACCAACTCTAGAGGTAAACAAATCAAAGGCACGGCTGACAGAAGCCGCGCACATACACCCCACCCAGGAATCTAAACTACCAGGCAGGATTCTTATGCTAATGCGAGAAACCTGCTCGGGTTCTGAAAATCATGGTGAAACCACAGTGGAATAATACTTAAAAGAACACATTCTTTGTAGTCTCTAGGACCAACTATTGGAAATGCCAAATTTACTGGACCTCAGCCTGCTTTCGTCTCTAAAAACGCTGGTATGCTTAAGGATGCAGAGACCTACCTTATGACAATTACGGTGAAAAGTGCTATGGAAAAATACCAAAGAGTTCTCCAACTAGCGGTTCTTTCAAAAGCTGTGCGAAACTCCTCTTGGAAAGATCGAGTTACTTTGGCCTAGCCTTCCATTGGTCTGGAGAAGGAATCGCGGTTCCTAGCTGATGAATCAAATGATTCTCAAAGGAACGGTGAAAAGTGCGGATCCTGTTTCAGTCTTTAGACTGAAACAGGATCCGCACTATTCACCTCTCCCACAAAGGCGCACTTCTCATGTCTGGCGCTAGTCCAACAAACCCAGGACTGACAGAGGAACTGCAGTTGCCTCCCCAGAATGATATCTCATTTCCAAAGAAGGATTCCTACGCTAACTGTTCAAAAGGGCTCCCGTTCTTGAAACAGTGGTGAAAGGATGGTGAAATAATACTGAAAACAATCCTATTTTCCAAGGCTCCGGTGCCAGGTATGGGAAATACCAAGTTACCTGGGCCTCAGCAGAGCTTTCTCTGAGAAAATCGTCATAGGCTTCAGGATGCAGAGACCGACCTCATGACTATTACGGTGCAAAACCCTATGGAAATGGCAAATAATTACCAACATACTGGTGATTTCAAAAGGGTCAGGAGGAAATCTGAAGCACGATCCACACTTTTCCCATCTCACGCAAATATGTACTTACCAACTCTGGAGGTACACAAATCAAAGGCAGGGCTGAGAGAAGCCCGGAACATACACCCCACCCAGAAATCTCAACTACCAGGAAGGATTCTTATGCTAATGCGAGAAACCTGCTCGGGTTCTGAAAATCATGGTGAAACCACAGGGGAATAATACTTAGAAGAACACTTTCTTTGTAGTCTCTAGGACCAACTATTGGAAATGCCAAGTTTACTGGGCCTCAGCCTGCTTTCTTCTGTGAAAACGCTCGTATGCTTAAGAATGCAGGGACCATCCTTTTGACAATTTCGGTGAAAAGTGCTAGGGAAAAATACCAAATAGTTCTCCACCTAGCGGTTCTTTCAAAAGTCGTGCCACACACCTCTTGGAAAGATCGAGTTACTTTGGCGTAGCCTTCGTTTGGTCTGGAGAAGGAATCGCCATTCCTAGCTGATGAATCAAATGATTCTGAAAGGAACGGTGAAAAGTGCGGATCCTGTTTCAGTCTTTAGACTGAAACAGGATCCGCACTATTCACCTCTCCCACAAAGGCGCACCTCTCATGTCTGGCGCTAGTCCAACAAACCCAGGACTGACAGAGGCCCTGCACTTGTCACCCCAGAAAAATATCTCATCTCCAAAGAAGGATTCCTATCCTAACGGTTGAAAAGGGCTCCCGTTCTTAAAACAGTGGTTAAAGGATGGTGAAATAATACTGATTACAATCCTATCTTCCAAGGCTCCGGTGTCAGGTATGGAACATACCAAATTACCTGAGCCTCAGCAGAGGTTTCTCTATGAAAAGCATCATAGGCTTCAGGATGCAGAGACTGACCTCATGACTATTACGGTGCAAAACGCTATGGAAATGGCAAAAAATTACCAACATACTTGTGATTTCAAAAGGGTCAGGATGAAATCTGAAGCACGATCCACACTTTTCCCATCTCACGCAAACATGCACTTACCAACTCTGGAGGTAAACAAATCAAAGACAGGGCTGACAGAAGCCCGGAAGATACACCCCACACAGAAATCTCAACTACCAGGCAGGATTCTTATGCTAATGCGAGAAACCTGCTCGGGTTCTGAAAATCATTGTGAATGCACATGGGAATAATACTTAGAAGAACAAATTCTTTGTAGTCTCTAGGACCAACTATTGGAAATGCCAAGTTTACTGGGCCTCAGCCTGCTTTCCTCTGTGAAAACGCTCGTATGCTTAAGGATGCAGAGACCATCCTTATGACAATTACGGTGAAAAGTGCTATGCAAAAATACCAAATAGTTCTCCGCCTAGCGGTTCTTTCAAAAGTCGTGCCACACCCCTCTTGGAAAGATCGAGTTACTTTGGCCTAGCCTTCGATTGGTCTGGAGAAGGAATCGCCGTTAATAGCTGGTGAATCCAATGATTCTGAAAGGAATGGTGAAAAGTGCGGATCCTGTTTCAGTCTTTAGACTGAAACAGGATCCGCACTATTCCCCCCCCCACAAAGGTGCACTTCTCATGTCTGGCGCTAGTCCAACAAACCCAGGACTGACAGAGGCCCTGCACTTGCCACCCCAGAAAAATATCTCATCTCCAAAGAAGGATTCCTATGCTAACGGTTTAAAAGGGCTCCCGTTCTTGAAACAGTGGTGAAAGGATGGTGAAATAATACTGAATACAATCCTATCTTGCAAGGCTCCGGTGCCAGGTATGGGAAATACCAAGTTACCTGGGCCTCAGCAGAGGTTTCTCTACAAAAAGCATCATAGGCCTCAGGATGCAGAGACCGACCTCATGACTATTACGGTTCAAAACGCTATGGAAATGGCAAAAAATTACCAATATACTGGTGATTTCAAAAGGTTCAGGAGGAAATCTGAAGCACGATACACCCTTTTTCCATCTCACCAAAATATGCACTTACCAACTCTGGAGGTAAACAAATCAAAGGCTGGGCTTACAGAAGCCCGTAACATACACCCCACCCAGAAATCTCAACTACCAGGTAGGATTCTTATGCTAATGCGAGAAATCTGCCCCGGTTCTGATAATCATGGTGAAACCACAGTGGAAGAATACTTAAAAGAACACTTTCTTTGTAGTCTCTAGGACCAACTATTGGAAATGCCAAGTTTACTGGGCCTAGGCCTGCTTTCGTCTGTGAAAACGCTCGTATGCTTAAGGATGCAGAGACCAACCTTATGACAATTAGGGTGAAAAGTGCTAGGGAAAAATACCAAATAGTTCTCCACCTGGCAGATATTTCAAAAGTCGTGACACACACCTCTTGGAAAGATCGAGTTACTTTGCCCTAGCCTTCGATTGGTCTGGAGAAGGAATTGCCGTTAATAGCTGATGAATCAAATCATTCTGAAAGGAACGGTGAAAAGTGCGGATCCTGTTTCAGTCTTTAGACTGAAACAGGATCCGCACTATTCACCTCTCCCACAAAGGCGCACTTCTCATGTCTGGCGCTAGTCCAACAAACCCAGGACTGACAGAGGCCCTGCACTTGCCACCCCAGAAAAATATCTCATCTCCAAAGAAGGATTCCTACGCTAACGGTTGAAAAGGGCTCCCGTTCTTGAAACAGTGGTGAAAGGATGGTGAAATAATACTGAATACAATCCTATCTTGCAAGGCTCCGGTGCCAGGTATGGGAAATACCAAGTTACCTGGGCCTCAGCAGAGGTTTCTCTGCAAAAAGCATCATAGGCCTCAGGATGCAGAGACCGACCTCATGACTATTACGGTTCAAAACGCTATGGAAATGGCAAAAAATTACCAATATACTGGTGATTTCAAAAGGTTCAGGAGGAAATCTGAAGCACGATACACCCTTTTTCCATCTCACCAAAATATGCACTTACAAACTCTGGAGGTAAACAAATCAAAGGCTGGGCATACAGAAGCCCGTAACATACACCCCACCCAGAAATCTCAACTACCAGGTAGGATTATTATGCTAATGCGAGAAATCTGCCCCGGTTCTGATAATCATGGTGAAACCACAGTGGAAGAATACTTAAAAGAACACTTTCTTTGTAGTCTCTAGGACCAACTATTGGAAATGCCAAGTTTACTGGGCCTAGGCCTGCTTTCGTCTGTGAAAACGCTCGTATGCTTAAGGATGCAGAGACCAACTTTATGACAATTAGGGTGAAAAGTGCTAGGGAAAAATACCAAATAGTTCTCCACCTGGCAGATATTTCAAAAGTCGTGACACACACCTCTTGGAAAGATCGAGTTACTTTGGCCTAGCCTTCGATTGGTCTGGAGAAGGAATTGCCGTTAATAGCTGATGAATCAAATCATTCTGAAAGGAACGGTGAAAAGTGCGGATCCTGTTTCAGTCTTTAGACTGAAACAGGATCCGCACTATTCACCACTCCCACAAAGGCGCACTTCTCATGTCTGGCGCTAGTCCAACAAACCCAGGACTGACAGAGGCCCTGCACTTGCCACCCCAGAAAAATATCTCATCTCCAAAGAAGGATTCCTACGCTAACGGTTGAAAAGGGCTCCCGTTCTTGAAACAGTGGTGAAAGGATGGTGAAATAATACTGAATACAATCCTATCTTGCAAGGCTCCGGTGCCAGGTATGGGAAATACCAAGTTACCTGGGCCTCAGCAGAGGTTTCTCTGCGAAAATCGTCATAGGCTTCAGGATTCAGAGACCGACCTCATGACTATTACGGTGCAAAACGCTATGGAAATGGCAAATAATTACCAACATACTGGTGATTTCAAAAGGGTCAGGAGGAAATCTGAAGCACGATCCACCCTTTTGCCATCTCACCCAAATATGCACTTACCAACTCTGGAGGTAAACAAATCAAAGGCTGGGCTTACAGAAGCCCGGAACATACACCCCACCCAGAAATCAAAACTACCTGGCAGGATTCTTATGCTAATGTGAGAACCCTGCTCGGATTCTGAAAATCATGGTGAAACCACAGTGGAAGAATACTTAAAACAACACTTTCTTTGTAGTCTCTAGGACCAACTATTGGAAATGCCAAGTTTACTGGGCCTAGGCCTGCTTTCGTCTGTGAAAACGCTCGTATTATTAAGGATGCAGAGACCAACCTTATGACAATTACGGTGAAAAGTGGTACGCAAAAATACCAAATAGTTCTCCACCTGGCGGATCTTTCACAAGTTGTGCCACACACCTCTTGGAAAGATCGAGTTCCTTTGGCCTAGCCTTCGATTGGTCTGGAGAAGGAATCGCCGTTAATAGCTGATCCATCAAATGATTCTGAAAGGAACGGTGAAAAGTGCGGATCCTGTTTCAGTCTTTAGACTGAAACAGGATCCGCACTATTCACCTCTCCCACAAAGGCGCACTTCTCATGTCTGGCGCTAGTCCAACAAACCCAGGACTGTCAGAGGCCCTGCACTTGCCACCCCAGAAAATTATTTCATCTCCAAAGAAGGATTCCTACGCTAACGGTTGAAAAGGGCTCCCGTTCTTGAAACAGTGGTGAAAGGATGGTGAAATAATATGAATACAATCCTATCTTCCAAGGCTCCGGTGCCAGGTATGGGAAATACCAAGGTACCTGGGCCTCAGCAGAGGTTTCTCTGCGAAAAGCATCATAGGCTTCAGGATGCAGGGAGTGACCTCATGACTATTACGGTGCAAAACGCTATGGAAATGGCAAATAAATACCAACATACTGGTGATTTCAAAAGGGTCAGGAGGAAATCTGAAGCAGGATCCACACTTTTCCCATCTGACGCAAATATGCACTTACCAACTCTAGAGGCAAAAAAATCAAAGGCAGGGCTCACCGAAGCCCCGCACTTACAACGCACCCAGAAATCTCAACTATCAGGCAGCATTTTTATGCTAATTCGAGAAAAGTGCTCCGGTTCTGAAAATCACGGTGGAACCACAGTGGAATAATACTTAAAAGAACACTTTCTTTGTAGTCTCTAGGACCAACTATTGGAAATGCCAAGTTTACTGGGACTCAGCCTGCTTCCATCTGTGAAAACGCTCGTATGCTTAAGGATGCAGAGACAAACCTTATGACAATTACGGTGAAAAGTGCTAGGGAAAAATACCAAATAGTTCTCCACCTAGCGGTTCTTTCAAAAGTCGTGCCACACACCTCTTGGAAAGATCGAGTTACTTTGGCGTAGCCTTCATTTGGTCTGGAGAAGGAATCGCCATTCCTAGCTGATGAATCAAATGATTCTGAAAGGAACGGTGAAAAGTGCGGATCCTGTTTCAGTCTTTAGACTGAAACAGGATCCGCACTATTCACCTCTCCCACAAAGGCGCACTTCTCATGTCTGGCGCTAGTCCAACAATCCCAGGACTGACAGAGGCCCTGCACTTGTCACCCCAGAAAAATATCTCATCTCCAAAGAAGGATTCCTATCCTAACGGTTGAAAAGGGCTCCCGTTCTTAAAACAGTGGTTAAAGGATGGTGAAATAATACTGATTACAATCCTATCTTCCAAGGCTCCGGTGTCAGGTATGGAACATACCAAATTACCTGAGCCTCAGCAGAGGTTTCTCTATGAAAAGCATCATAGGCTTCAGGATGCAGAGACTGACCTCATGACTATTACGGTGCAAAACTCTATGGAAATGGCAAAAAATTACCAACATACTGGTGATTTCAAAAGGGTCAGGATGAAATCTGAAGCACGATCCACACTTTTCCCATCTCACGCAAACATGCACTTACCAACTCTAAAGTTAAACTAATCAAAGGCAGGGCTGACAGAAACCCTGCACTTAACCCCACCCAGAAATCTCAACTATCAGGCAGGATTCTTATGCTAATGCGAGAAATCTGCCCCGGTTCTGAAAATCATGGTGAAACCACAGTGGAAGAATACTTAAAAGAACACTTTCTTTGTAGTCTCTAGGACCAACTATTGGAAATGCCAAGTTTACTGGGCCTAGGCCTGCTTTCGTCTGTGAAAACGCTCGTATGCTTAAGGATGCAGAGACCAACCTTATGACAATTACGGTGAAAAGTGGTAGGCAAAAATACCAAATAGTTCTCCACCTGGGGGATCTTTCACAAGTTGTGCCACACACCTCTTGGAAAGATCGAGTTACTTTGGCGTAGCCTTCGATTGGTCTGGAGAAGAAATCGCCGTAATAGCTGATGACTCAAATGATTCTGAAAGGAACGGTGAAAAGTGCGGATCCTGTTTCAGTCTTTAGACTGAAACAGGATCCGCACTATTCACCTGTCCCACAAAGGCGCACTTCTCATGTCTGGGGCTAGTCCAACAAACCAGGGAGTGACGGAGGCCCTGCACTTGCCACCCCACAAAAATATCTCATCTCCAAAGAAGGATTCCTAAGCTAATGGTTGAAAAGGGCTCCCGTTCTTGAAACAGTGGTGAAAGGATGGTGAAATAATGCTGAAAACAATCCTATCATCCAAGGCTCCTGTGCCAGGTATGCGAAATACCAAGTTACCTGGGCCTCAGCAGAGGTTTCTCTGCGAAAACATCATAGGCTTCAGGATGCAGAGACCGACCTCATCGCTATTACGGTGCAAAACGCTATGGAAATGGCAAATAATTACCAAAATACTGGTGATTTCAAAATTGTCAGGATGAAATCTGAAGCACGATCCACACTTTTCCCATCTCAGGCAAATATGCACTTACCAACTCTGGAGGTAAACAAATCAAAGGCAGGGCTGACAGAAGCCCCGCACTTACACCCCACCCAGAAATCTAAACTGCTAGAAAGGATTCCTATGCTAATGCGAGAAAATTGCTCCGGTTCTGAAAATCATGGTGAAACCACAGTGGAAGAATACTTAAAAGAACACTGTCTTTGTAGTCTCTAGGACCAACTATTGGAAATGCCAAGTTTACTGGGCCTTGGCCTGCTTTCGTCTTTGAAAACACTCGTATGCTTAAAGATGCAGAGTCCAGCCTTATGACAACTACGGTGAAAAGTGCTACGGAAAACTACCAAATAGTTCTCCACCTAGCGGTTCTTTCAAAAGTTGTGCCTCACACCTCTTGGAAAGATCGAGTTATTTTGGCATAGCCTTCGATTGGTCTGGAGAAGGAATCGCCGCTCCTAGCTGGTGAATCAAATGATTCTGAAAGGAACGGTGAATAGTGCGGATCCTGTTTCAGTCTTTAGACTGAAACAGGATCCGCACTATTCACCTGTCCCACAAAGGCGCACTTCTCATGTCTGGGGCTAGTCCAACAAACCCAAGACTCACAGAGGTCCTGTACTTGCCACCCCAGAGAAATATCTCATCTCCAAAGAAGAATTCTTACGCTAATGATTGAAAAGGGCTCCCGTTCTTGAAACAGTGGTGAAAGCATGGTGAAATAATGCTGAAACAATCCTATCTTCCCAGGCTCTGGTGCCAGGTATGGGAAATACCAAGTTACCTGGGCCTCAGCAGAGGTTTCTCTGCAAAAAGCGTCATAGGCTTCAGGATGCAGAGACCGACCTCATGACTATTACGTTTCAAAACGCTATGGAAATGGCAAAAAATTACCAATATACTGGTGATTTCAAAAGGGTCAGGAGGAAATCTGAAGCACGATCCACCCTTTTGCCATCTCACCCAAATATGCACTTACCAACTCTGCAGCTAAACAAATCAAAGGCTGGGCTTACAGAAGCCCGGAACATACACCCCACCCAGAAATCTCAACTACCTGGCAGGATTCTTATGCTAAGGTGAGAACCCTTCTCGGGTTCTGAAAATCATTGTGAAACCACAGTGGAAGAATACTTAAAACAACACTTTCTTTGTAGTCTCTAGGACCAACTATTGGAAATGCCAAGTTTACTGGGCCTAGGCCTGCTTTCGTCTGTGAAAACGCTCGTATTATTAAGGATGCAGAGACCAACCTTATGACAATTACGGTGAAAAGTGGTACGCAAAAATACGAAATAGTTCTCGACCTGGCGGATCTTTCACAAGGTGTGCAACACACCTCTTGGAAACATCGAATTACTTTGGCCTAGCCTTCGTTTGGTCTGGAGAAGGAATCGCCGTTCCTAGCTGATGAATCAAATGATTCTGAAAGGAACGGTGGAAAGTGCGGATCCTGTTTCAGTCTTTAGACTGAAACAGGATCCGCACTATTCACCTCTCCCACAAAGGCGCACCTCTCATGTCTGGGGCCAGTCCAACAAACCCAGGACTGACAGAGGCCCTGGACTTGCCACCACAGAAAAATATCTCATCTCCAAAGAAGGATTCTTACACTAACGATTGAAAAGGGCTCCCGTTCTTGAAACAGTGGTGAAAGGATGGTGAAATAATCTGAATACAATCCTATTTTCCAAGGCTCCGGTGCCAGGTATGGGAAATACCAAGCTACCTGGGCCTCAGCAGAGGTTTCTCTGTGAAAAGCGTCATAGGCTTCAGGATGCAGAGACCGACCTCATGGCTATTACGGTTCAAAACACTATGGAAATGGCAAATAATTACCAACATACTGGTGATTTCAAAAGGGTCAGGAGGAAATCTGAAGCAAGATCCACACTTTTCCCATCTCACGCAAATATGCACTTACCAACTCTAAAGTTAAACTAATCAAAGGCAGGGCTGACAGAAACCCTGCACTTAACCCCACCCAGAAATCTCAACTATCAGGCAGGATTCTTATGCTAATGCGAGAAATCTGCCCCGGTTCTGAAAATCATGGTGAAACCACAGTGGAAGAATACTTAAAAGAACACTTTCTTTATAGTCTCTAGGACCAACTATTGGAAATGCCAAGTTTACTGGGCCTCAGCCTGCTTTCGTCTGTGAAAACGCTCGTATGCTTAAGGATGCAGAGACAAACCTTATGACAATTACGGTGAAAAGTGCTACGGAAAAATACCAAATAGTTCTCCACCTGGCAGATATTTCAAAAGTCGTGACACACATCTCTTGGAAAGATCGAGTTACTTTGGCCTAGCCTTCGATTGGTCTGGAGAAGGAATCGCCGTTAATAGCTGATGAATCAAATGATTCTGAAAGGAACGGTGAAAAGTGCGGATCCTGTTTCAGTCTTTAGACTGAAACAGGACCCGCACTATTCACCTCTCCCACAAAGGCGCACTTCTCATGTCTGGCGCCAGTCCAACAAACCCAGGACTGACAGAGGCCCTGCACTTGCCACCCCAGAAAAATATCTCATCTCCAAAGAAGGATTCTTACACTAACGATTGAAAAGGGCTCCCGTTCTTGAAACAGTGGTGAAAGGATGGTGAAATAATCTGAATACAATCCTATTTTCCAAGGCTCCGGTGCCAGGTATGGGAAATACCAAGCTACCTGGGCCTCAGCAGAGGTTTCTCTGTGAAAAGCGTCATAGGCTTCAGGATGCAGAGACCGACCTCATGGCTATTACGGTTCAAAACACTATGGAAATGGCAAATAATTACCAACATACTGGTGATTTCAAAAGGGTCAGGAGGAAATCTGAAGCAAGATCCACACTTTTCCCATCTCACGCAAATATGCACTTACCATCTCTAAAGTTAAACTAATCAAAGGCAGGGCTGACAGAAACCCTGCACTTAACCCCACCCAGAAATCTCAACTATCAGGCAGGATTCTTATGCTAATGCGAGAAATCTGCCCCGGTTCTGAAAATCATGGTGAAACCACAGTGGAAGAATACTTAAAAGAACACTTTCTTTGTAGTCTCTAGGACCAACTATTGGAAATGCCAAGTTTACTGGGCCTCAGCCTGCTTTCGTCTGTGAAAACGCTCCTATGCTTAAGGATGCAGAGACCAACCTTATGACAATTACGGTGAAAAGTGCTATGGAAAAATACCAAATAGTTCTCCACCTGGCAGATATTTCAAAAGTCGTGACACACATCTCTTGGAAAGATCGAGTTACTTTGGCCTAGCCTTCGATTGGTCTGGAGAATGAATCGCCCTTAATAGCTGATGACTCAAATGATTCTGAAAGGAACGGTGAAAAGTGCGGATCCTGTTTCAGTCTTTAGACTGAAACAGGATCCGCACTATTCACCTCTCTCACAAAGACGCACTTCTCATGTCTGGCGCTAGTCCAACAAACCCAGGACTGACAGAGGCCCTGCACTTGCCACCCCAGAAAAATATCTCATCTCCAAAGAAGGATTCCTACGCTAATGGTCGAAAAGGGCTCCCGTTCTTGAAACAGTGGTGAAAGGATGGTGAAATACTACTGAAAACAATCCTATCTTCCAAGGCTCCGGTGCCAGGTATGGGGAATACCAAGTTACCTGGGCCTCAGCAGAGGTTTCTCTGCAAAAAGCGTCATAGGCTTCAGGATGCAGAGACCGACCTCATGACTATTACGTTTCAAAACGCTATGGAAATGGCAAAAAATTACCAATATACTGGTGATTTCAAAAGGGTCAGGAGGAAATCTGAAGCACGATCCACCCTTTTGCCATCTCACCCAAATATGCACTTACCAACTCTGGAGCTAAACAAATCAAAGGCTGGGCTTACAGAAGCCCGGAACATACACCCCACCCAGAAATCTCAACTACCTGGCAGGATTCTTAAGCTAAGGTGAGAAACCTGCTCGGGTTCTGAAAATCATGGTGAAACCACAGTGGAAGAATACTTAAACCAACACTTTCTTTGTAGTCTCTAGGACCAACTATTGGAAATGCCAAGTTTACTGGGCCTAGGCCTGCTTTCGTCTGTGAAAACGCTCGTATTATTAAGGATGCAGAGACCAACCTTATGACAATTACGGTGAAAAGTGGTACGCAAAAATACCAAATAGTTCTCGACCTGGCGGATCTTTCACAAGGTGTGCAACACACCTCTTGGAAAGATCGAGTTACTTTGGCCTAGCCTTCGTTTGGTCTGGAGAAGGAATCGCCGTTCCTAGCTGATGAATCAAATGATTCTGAAAGGAACGGTGGAAAGTGCGGATAATGTTTCAGTCTTTAGACTGAAACAGGATCCGCACTATTCACCTCTCCCACAAAGGGGCACTTCTCATGTCTGGGGCTAGTCCAACAAACCAGGGAGTGACGGAGGCCCTGCACTTGCCACCCCACAAAAATATCTCATCTCCAAAGAAGGATTCCTAAGCTAATGGTTGAAAAGGGCTCCCGTTCTTGAAACAGTGGTGAAAGGATGGTGAAATAATGCTGAAAACAATCCTATCATCCAAGGCTCCTGTGCCAGGTATGCGAAATACCAAGTTACCTGGGCCTCAGCAGAGGTTTCTCTGCGAAAACATCATAGGCTTCAGGATGCAGAGACCGACCTCATCGCTATTACGGTGCAAAACGCTATGGAAATGGCAAATAATTACCAAAATACTGGTGATTTCAAAATTGTCAGGATGAAATCTGAAGCACGATCCACACTTTTCCCATCTCAGGCAAATATGCACTTACCAACTCTGGAGGTAAACAAATGAAAGGCAGGGCTGACAGAAGCCCCGCACTTACACCCCACCCAGAAATCTAAACTGCTAGAAAGGATTCCTATGCTAATGCGAGAAAATTGCTCCGGTTCTGAAAATCATGGTGAAACCACAGTGGAAGAATACTTAAAATAATACTGTCTTTGTAGTCTCTAGGACCAACTATTGGAAATGCCAAGTTTACTGGGCCTTGGCCTGCTTTTGTCTTTGAAAACACTCGTATGCTTAAAGATGCAGAGTCCAGCCTTATGACAACTACGGTGAAAAGTGCTACGGAAAACTACCAAATAGTTCTCCACCTAGCGGTTCTTTCAAAAGTTGTGCCTCACACCTCTTGGAAAGATCGAGTTATTTTGGCATAGCCTTCGATTGGTCTGGAGAAGGAATCGCCGCTCCTAGCTGGTGAATCAAATGATTCTGAAAGGAACGGTGAAAAGTGCGGATCCTGTTTCAGTCTTTAGACTGAAACAGGATCCGCACTATTCACCTGTCCCACAAAGGCGCACTTCTCATGTCTGGGGCTAGTCCAACAAACCCAGGACTCACAGAGGTCCTGTACTTGCCACCCCAGAGAAATATCTCATCTCCAAAGAAGAATTCTTACGCTAATGATTGAAAAGGGCTCCCGTTCTTGAAACAGTGGTGAAAGCATGGTGAAATAATGCTGAAACAATCCTATCTTCCCAGGCTCTGGTGCCAGGTATGGGAAATACCCAGTTACCTGGGCCTCAGCAGAGGTTTCTCTGTGAAAAGCATCATAGGCTTCAGGATGCAGAGACCGACCTCATGACTATTACGGTGCAAAACATTATGGAAATGGCAAATAATTACCAACATACTGGTGATTTCAAAAGGGTCAGGATGAAATCTGAAGCACGATCCACACTTTTCCCATCTCTGGCAAATATGCACTTACCAACTCTGGAGGTAAACAAATCAAAGGCAGGGCTGACAGAAGCCGGGAACATACACCCCACTCAGAAATCTCAACTACCATGCAGGATTCCTATGCTAATGCGAGAAACCTGCTCGGGTTCTGAAAATCATTGTGAAACCACAGGGGAATAATACTTAGAGGAACACCTTCTTTGTAGACTCTAGGACCAACTATTGGAAATGCCAAGTTTACTGGGCCTAGGCCTCCTTTCGTCTGTGAAAACGCTCGTATTATTAAGGATGCAGAGACCAACCTTATGACAATTACGGTGAAAAGTGGTACGCAAAAATACGAAATAGTTCTCGACCTGGCGGATCTTTCACAAGGTGTGCAACACACCTCTTGGAAACATCGAGTTACTTTGGCCTAGCCTTCGTTTGGTCTGGAGAAGGAATCGCCGTTCCTAGCTGATGAATCAAATGATTCTGAAAGGAACGGTGGAAAGTGCGGATCCTGTTTCAGTCTTTAGACTGAAACAGGATCCGCACTATTCACCTCTCCCACAAAGGCGCACCTCTCATGTCTGGTGCCAGTCCAACAAACCCAGGACTGACAGAGGCCCTGGACTTGCCACCACAGAAAAATATCTCATCTCCAAAGAAGGATTCTTACACTAACGATTGAAAAGGGCTCCCGTTCTTGAAACAGTGGTGAAAGGATGGTGAAATAATCTGAATACAATCCTATTTTCCAAGGCTCCGGTGCCAGGTATGGGAAATACCAAGCTACCTGGGCCTCAGCAGAGGTTTCTCTGTGAAAAGCGTCATAGGCTTCAGGATGCAGAGACCGACCTCATGGCTATTACGGTTCAAAACACTATGGAAATGGCAAATAATTACCAACATACTGGTGATTTCAAAAGGGTCAGGAGGAAATCTGAAGCAAGATCCACACTTTTCCCATCTCACGCAAATATGCACTTACCAACTCTAAAGTTAAACTAATCAAAGGCAGGGCTGACAGAAACCCTGCACTTAACCCCACCCAGAAATCTCAACTATCAGGCAGGATTCTTATGCTAATGCGAGAAATCTGCCCCGGTTCTGAAAATCATGGTGAAACCACAGTGGAAGAATACTTAAAAGAACACTTTCTTTGTAGTCTCTAGGACCAACTATTGGAAATGCCAAGTTTACTGGGCCTCAGCCTGCTTTCGTCTGTGAAAACGCTCGTATGCTTAAGGATGCAGAGACCAACCTTATGACAATTACGGTGAAAAGTGGTAGGCAAAAATACCAAATAGTTCTCCACCTGGCGGATCTTTCACAAGTTGTGCCACACACCTCTTGGAAAGATCGAGTTACTTTGGCGTAGCCTTCGATTGGTCTGGAGAAGAAATCGCCGTAATAGCTGATGACTCAAATGATTCTGAAAGGAACGGTGAAAAGTGCGGATCCTGTTTCAGTCTTTAGACTGAAACAGGATCCGCACTATTCACCTGTCCCACAAAGGCGCACTTCTCATGTCTGGCGCTAGTCCAACAAACCAGGGAGTGACGGAGGCCCTGCACTTGCCACCCCACAAAAATATCTCATCTCCAAAGAAGGATTCCTAAGCTAATGGTTGAAAAGGGCTCCCGTTCTTGAAACAGTGGTGAAAGGATGGTGAAATAATGCTGAAAACAATCCTATCATCCAAGGCTCCTGTGCCAGGTATGCGAAATACCAAGTTACCTGGGCCTCAGCAGAGGTTTCTCTGCGAAAACATCATAGGCTTCAGGATGCAGAGACCGACCTCATGACTATTACGTTTCAAAACGCTATGGAAATGGCAAAAAATTACCAATATACTGGTGATTTCAAAAGGGTCAGGAGGAAATCTGAAGCACGATCCACCCTTTTCCCATCTCACGCAATATGCACTTACCAACTCTGGAGGTAAACAAATCAAAGGCTGGGCTTACAGAAGCCCGGAACATACACCCCACCCAGAAATCTCAACTACCTGGCAGGATTCTTATGCTAAGCTGAGAAACCTGCTCGGGTTCTGAAAATCGTTGTGAAACCACAGGGGAATAATACTTAGAGGAACACGTTCTTTGTAGACTCTAGGACCAACTATTGGAAATGCCAAGTTTACTGGGCCTAGGCCTGCTTTCGTCTGTGAAAACGCTCGTATGCTTAAGGATGCAGAGACCAACCTTATGACAATTACGGAGAAAGGTGGTACGCAAAAATACAAAATAGTTCTCCTCCTGGCGGATCTTTCAAAAGTTGTGACACACATCTCTTGGAAAGATCGAGTTACTTTGGCCTAGCCTTCGATTGGTCTGGAGAAGGAATCGCCATTAATAGCTGATGAATCAAATGATTCTGAAAGGAACGGTGAAAAGTGCGGATCCTGTTTCAGTCTTTAGACTGAAACAGGATCCGCACTATTCACCTCTCCCACAAAGTGGCACTTCTCATGTCTGGCGCTAGTCCAACAAACCAGGGACTCACACAGGCCCTGCACTTGCCACCCCAGAGAAATATGTCATCTCCAAAGCGTATTCTTACGCTAATGATTGAAAAGGGCCGCCGTTCTTGAAACAGTGGTGAAAGGATGGTGAAATAATGCTGAATACAATCCTATCTTCCAAGGCTCCGGTGCCAGGTATGGGAAATACCAAGTTACCTGGGCCTCAGCAGAGGTTTCCCTGCGAAAAGCGTCATAGGCCTCAGGATGCAGAGACCGACCTCATGACTATTACAGTGCAAAACGATATGGAAATGGCAAATAATTACCAAAATACTGGTGATTTCAAAATTGTCAGGATGAAATCTGAGGCACGATCCACACTTTTCCCATCTCAGGCAAATATGCACTTACCAACTCTGGAGGTAAACAAATCAAAGGCAGGCCTGACAGAAGCCCCGCACTTACACCCCACCCTGAAATCTCAACTACAAGGCAGAATTCTTATGCTAATGCGAGAAACCTGCTTGGGTTCTGAAAATTCTTGTGAAACAACAGGGGAATAATACTTAGAAGAACACGTTTTTTGTAGTTTCTAGGACCAACTATTGGAAATGCCAAGTTTACTGGGCCTAGGTCTGCTTTCGTCTGTGAAAACACTCGTATGCTTAAGGATGCAGAGACCAACCTTATGACAATTACGGTGAAAAGTGGTAGGCAAAAATACAAAATAGTTCTCCACCTGGCGGATCTTTCAAAGTTGTGCCACACACATCTTGGAAAGATCGAGTTACTTTGGCCTAGCCTTCAATTGGTCTGGAGAAGAAATCGCCGTTAATAGCTGATGAATCAAATGATTCTGAAAGGAATGGTGAAAAGTGCGGATCCTGTTTCAGTCTTTAGACTGAAACAGGATCCGCACTATTCACCTCTCCCACAAAGGCGCACTTCTCATGTCTGGCGCTAGTCCAACAAACCCAGGACTGACAGAGGCCGGGCACTTGCCACCCCAGAATAATATGTCATCTGCAAGGAAGGATTCCTTCGCTAACGGTTGAAAAGGCCTCCCCTTCTTGAAAGAGTGGTAAAAGGATGGAGAACTAATACTGAATACAGTTCTGTCTTCCAAGGCTCCGGTGCCATGTATGGGAAATACCAAGTTACCTGGGCGTCAGCAGAGGTTTCTCTGCGAAAAGCTTCATAGGCTTCAGGATGCAGAGAACGACCTCATGACTATTATGGTTCAAAACTCTATGGAAATGGCAAAAAGTTACCAACATACTGGTGATTTCAAAAGGGTCAGGAGGAAATCTGAAGCACGATCCACACTTTTCCCATCTCAGGCAAATATGCACTTACCAACTCTGGAGGTAAACAAATCAAAGTCAGGCTGACAGAAGCCCGGAAGATACACCCCACACAGAAATCTCAACTACCAGGCAGGATTCTTATGCTAATGCGAGAAACCTGCTCGGCTTCTGAAAATCATTGTGAATCCACATGGGAATAATACTTAAAACAACACTTTCTTTGTAGTCTCTAGGACCAACTATTGGAAATGCCAAGTTTACTGGGCCTAGGCCTGCTTTCGTCTGTGAAAACGCTCGTATTATTAAGGATGCAGAGACCAACCTTATGACAATTACGGTGAAAAGTGGTACGCAAAAATACCAAATAGTTCTCGACCTGGCGGATCTTTCACAAGTTGTGCAACACACCTCTTGGAAACATCGAGTTACTTTGGCCTAGCCTTCGTTTGGTCTGGAGAAGGAATCGCCGTTCCTAGCTGATGAATCAAATGATTCTGAAAGGAACGGTGGAAAGTGCGGATCCTGTTTCAGTCTTTAGACTGAAACAGGATCCGCACTATTCACCTCTCCCACAAAGGCGCACCTCTCATGTCTGGTGCCAGTCCTACAAACCCAGGACTCACAGAGGCCCTGGACATGCCACCACAGAAAAATATCTCATCTCCAAAGAAGGATTCTTACACTAATGATTGAAAAGGGCTCCCGTTCTTGAAACAGTGGTGAAAGGATGGTGAAATAATCTGAATACAATCCTATTTTCCAAGGCTCCGGTGCCAGGTATGGGAAATACCAAGCTACCTGGGCCTCAGCAGAGGTTTCTCTGTGAAAAGCGTCATAGGCTTCAGGATGCAGAGACCGACCTCATGGCTATTACGGTTCAAAACACTATGGAAATGGCAAATAATTACCAACATACTGGTGATTTCAAAAGGGTCAGGAGGAAATCTGAAGCACGATCCACACTTTTCCCATCTCACGCAAATATGCACTTACCAACTCTAAAGTTAAACTAATCAAAGGAAGGGCTGACAGAAACCCTGCACGTAACCCCACCCAGAAATCTCAACTATCAGGCAGTATTCTTATGCTAATGCGAGAAATCTGCCCCGTTTCTGAAAATCATGGTGAAACCACAGTGGAAGAATACTTAAAAGAACACTTTCTTTGTAGTCTCTAGGACCAACTATTGCAAATGCCAAGTTTACTGGGCCTAGGCCTGCTTTCGTCTGTGAAAACGCTCGTATTCTTAAGGATGGAGAGACAAACCTTATGACAATTATGGTGAAAAGTGGTACGCAAAAATACCAAATAGTTCTCCACCTGGCGGATCTTTGACAAGTTGTGCCACACACCTCTTGGAAAGATCGAGTTCCTTTGGCCTAGCCTTCGATTGGTCTGGAGAAGGAATCGCCGTTAATAGCTGATGAATCAAATGATTCTGAAAGGAACGGTGAAAAGTGCGGATCCTGTTTCAGTCTTTAGACTGAAACAGGATCCCCACTATTCACCTCTCCCACAAAGGCGCACCTCTCATGTCTGGGGCTAGTCCAACAAACCCAGGACTGACAGAGCCCCTGCACTTGCCACCCCAGAAAAATATCTCATCTCCAAAGAAGGATTCCTACGCTAACGGTTGAAAAGGGCTACCGTTCTTGAAATAGTGGTGAAAGGATGGTGAAATAATACTGAATACAATCCTATCTTCCAAGGCTCCGGTGCCAGGTATGGGAAATACCAAGTTACCTGGGCCTCAGCAGAGGTTTCTCTGCGAAAACATCATAGCTTCAGGATGCAGAGACCGACCTCATGGCTATTACGGTGCAAAACGGTATGGAAATGGCAAATAATTACCAACATACTGGTGATTTCAAAACGGTCAGGATGAAATTTGAAGCACGATCCACACTTTTCCCATCTCACGCAATATGCACTTAACAACTCTGGAGGTAAACAAATCAAAGGCAGGGCTGACAGAAGCTGGGAACATACACCCCGCCCAGAAATCTCAACTACCTGGCAGGATTCTTATGCTAACGCGAGAAACCTGCTCGGGTTCTGAAAATCATGGTGAAACCACAGGGGAATAATACTTAGAAGAACACTTTCTTTGTAGTCTCTAGGACCAACTATTGGAAATGCCAAGTTTACTGGGCCTAGGCCTGCTTTCGTCTGTGAAAACGCTGGTATGCTTAAGGATGCAGGGACCAACCTTTTGGCAATTACGTTGAAAAGTGCTACGGAAAAATAACAAATAGTTCTCCTCCTGGCGGATCTTTCAAAAGTCGTGCCACACACCTCTTGGAAAGATCGAGTTACTTTGGCCTAGCCTTAGATTGGTCTGGAGAAGGAATCGCCATTCCAAGCTGATGAATCAAATGATTCTGAAAGGAATGGGGAAAAGTGCGAATCCTGTTTCAGTCTTTAGAGTGAAACAGGATCCGCACTATTCACCTCGCCCACAAAGGGGCACTTCTCATCTCTGCCGCTAGTCCAGCAAACCAGGGACTGACAGAGGCCCTGCACTTGCCACCCCACAAAAATATCTCATCTCCAAAGAAGGATTCCTTCGCTAACGGTTCAAAAGGGCTCCCATTCTTGAAACAGTGGTGAAAGGATGGTGAAATAATACTGAAAACAATCCTATCTTCCCAGGCTCCGGTGCCAGGTATGGGAAATACCAAGTTACCTGGGCCTCAGCAGAGGTTTCTCTGCGAAAAGAGTCATAGGCCTCAGGATGCAGAGATCGACCTCATGACTATTACAGTGCAAAACGATATGGAAATGGCAAATAATTACCAACATACTGGTGATTTCAAAAGGGTCAGGACGAAATCTGAAGCACGATCCACACTTTTCCCATCTCAGGCAAATATGCACTTACCAACTCTGGAGGTAAACAAATCAAAGGCAGCCCTGACAGAAGCCCTGCACTTAGATCCCACCCAGAAATCTCAACTACCAGGCAGGATTCTTATGCTAATGCGAGAAATCTGCCCTGGTTCTGAAAACCATGGTGAAACCACAGTGGAAGAATACTTAAAAGAACACTTTCTTTGTAGTCTCTAGGACCAACTATTGGAAATGCCAAGTTTACTGGGCCTAGGCCTGCTTTCGTCTGTGAAAACGCTCGTATGCTTAATGATGCAGAGACCAACCTTATGACAATTATGGTGAATAGTGATACGCAAAAATACCAAATAGTTCTCCACCTGGCGGATCTTTCACAAGTTGTGCCACACACCTCTTGGAAAGATCGAGTTACTTTGGCGTAGCCTTCGATTGGTCTGGAGAAGAAATCGCCGTTAATAGCTGATGACTCAAATGATTCTGAAAGGAACGGTGAAAAGTGCGGATCCTGTTTCAGTCTTTAGACTGAAACAGGATCCGCACTATTCACCTCTCCCACAAAGGGGCACTTCTCATGTCTGGCGCTAGTCCAACAAACCAGGGAGTGAAGGAGGCCCTGCACTTGCCACCCCACAAAAATATCTCATCTCCAAAGAAGGATTCCTAAGCTAATGGTTGAAAAGGGCTCCCGTTCTTGAAACAGTGGTGAAAGGATGGTGAAATAATGCTGAAAACAATCCTATCATCCAAGGCTCCTGTGCCAGGTATGCGAAATACCAAGTTACCTGGGCCTCAGCAGAGGTTTCTCTGCGAAAACATCATAGGCTTCAGGATGCAGAGACCGACCTGATCGCTATTACGGTGCAAAACGCTATGGAAATGGCAAATAATTACCAAAATACTGGTGATTTCAAAATTGTCAGGATGAAATCTGAAGCACGATCCACACTTTTCCCATCTCAGGCAAATTTGCACTTACCAACTCTGGAGGTAAACAAATCAAAGACAGGGCTGACAGAAGCCCCGCACTTACACCCCACCCAGAAATCTAAACTGCTAGAAAGGATTCCTATGCTAATGCGAGAAAATTGCTCCGGTTCTGAAAATCATGGTGAAACCACAGTGGAAGAATACTTAAAAGAACACGGTCTTTGTAGTCTCTAGGACCAACTATTGGAAATGCCAAGTTTACTGGGCCTCAGCCTGCTTCCGTCTGTGAAAACGCTCGTATGCTTAAGGATGCAGAGACAAACCTTATGACAATTACGGTGAAAAGTGCTAGGGAAAAATACCAAATAGTTCTCCACCTAGCGGTTCTTTCAAAAGTCGTGCCACACACCTCTTGGAAAGATCGAGTTACTTTGGCCTAGCCTTCGTTTGGTCTGGAGAAGGAATCGCCGTTCCTAGCTGATGAATCAAATGATTCTGAAAGGAACGGTGAAAAGTGCGGATCCTGTTTCAGTCTTTAGATTGAAACAGGATCCGCACTATTCACCTCTCCCACAAAGGGGCACCTCTCATGTCTGGCGCTAGTCCAACAAACCCAGGACTGACAGAGGCCCTGCACTTGTCACCCCAGAAAAATATCTCATCTCCAAAGAAGGATTCCTATCCTAACGGTTGAAAAGGGCTCCCGTTCTTAAAACAGTGGTGAAAGGATGGTGAAATAATACTGAATACAATCGTATCTTCCAAGGCTCCGGTGCCAGGTATGGGACATACCAAATTACCTGAGCCTCAGCAGAGGTTTCTCTATGAAAAGCATCATAGGCTTCAGGATGCAGAGACTGACCTCATGACTATTACGGTGCAAAACGCTATGGAAATGGCAAATAATTACCAAAATACTGGTGATTTCAAAATTGTCAGGATGAAATCTGAGGCACGATCCACACTTTTCCCATCTCAGGCAAATATGCACTTACCAACTCTGGAGGTAAACAAATCAAGGGCAGGGCTGACAGAAGCCGGGAACATACACCCCGCCCAGAAATCTCAACTACAAGGCAGGATTCTTATGCTAATGCGAGAAACCTGCTTGGGTTCTCAAAATCCTTGTGAAACAACAGGGGAATAATACTTAAAAGAACACTTTCTTTGTAGTCTCTAGGACCAACTATTGGAAATGCCAAGTTTACTGGGCCTAGGCCTGCTTTCGTCAGTGAAAACGTTCATTTGCTTAAGGATGCAGAGACCAACCTTATGACAATTACGGTGAATAGTGGTACGCAAAAATACCAAATAGTTCTCCACCTGGCATATCTTTCAAAAGTCGTGCCACACACCTCTTGGAAAGATCGAGTTACTTTGGCCTAGCCTTCGTTTGGTCTGGAGAAGGAATCGCCGTTCCTAGCTGATGAATCAAATGATTCTGAAAGGAACGGTGAAAAGAGCGGATCCTGTTTCAGTCTTTAGACTGAAACAGGATCCGCACTATTCACCTCTCCCACAAAGGCGCACCTCTCATGTCTGGTGCCAGTCCAACAAACCCAGGACTGACAGAGGCCCTGGACTTGCCACCACAGAAAAATATCTCATCTCCAAAGAAGGATTCTTACACTAACGATTGAAAAGGGCTCCCGTTCTTGAAACAGTGGTGAAAGGATGGTGAAATAATCTGAATACAATCCTATTTTCCAAGGCTCCGGTGCCAGGTATGGGAAATACCAAGCTACCTGGGCCTCAGCAGAGGTTTCTCTGTGAAAAGCCTCATAGGCTTCAGGATGCAGAGACCGACCTCATGGCTATTACGGTTCAAAACACTATGGAAATGGCAAATAATTACCATCATACTGGTGATTTCAAAAGGGTCAGGAGGAAATCTGAAGCACGATCCACACTTTTCCCATCTCACGCAAATATGCACTTACCAACTCTAAAGTTAAACGAATCAAAGGCAGGGCTGAGAGAAACCCTGCACTTACACCCCACCCAGAAATCTCAACTATCAGGCAGCATTCTTATGCTAATTCGAGAAAACTGCTCCAGTTCTGAAAATCATGGTAAAACCACAGAGGAATAATACTTAAAAGAACACTTTCTTTGTAGTCTCTAGGACCAACTATTGGAAATGCCAAGTTTACTGGGCCTCAGCCTGCTTCCGTCTGTGAAAACGCTCGTATGCTTAAGGATGCAGAGACAAACCTTATGACAATTACGGTGAAAAGTGCTAGGGAAAAATACCAAATAGTTCTCCACCTAGCGGTTCTCTCAAAAGTCGTGCCACACACCTCTTGGAAAGATCGAGTTACTTTGGCCTAGCCTTCGTTTGGTCTGGAGAAGGAATCGCCGTTCCTAGCTGATGAATCAAATGATTCTGAAAGGAACGGTGAAAAGTGCGGATCCTTTAGACTGAAACAGGATCCGCACTATTCACCTCTCCCACAAAGGCGCACCTCTCATGTCTGGCGCTAGTCCAACAAACCCAGGACTGACAGAGGCCCTGCACTTGTCACCCCAGAAAAATATCTCATCTCCAAAGAAGGATTCCTATCCTAACGGTTGAAAAGGGCTCCCGTTCTTAAAACAGTGGTGAAAGGATGGTGAAATAATACTGAATACAATCGTATCTTCCAAGGCTCCGGTGCCAGGTATGGGACATACCAAATTACCTGAGCCTCAGCAGAGGTTTCTCTATGAAAAGCATCATAGGCTTCAGGATGCAGAGACTGACCTCATGACTATTACGGTGCAAAACGCTATGGAAATGGCAAATAATTACCAAAATACTGGTGATTTCAAAATTGTCAGGATGAAATCTGAGGCACGATCCACACTTTTCCCATCTCAGGCAAATATGCACTTACCAACTCTGGAGGTAAACAAATCAAGGGCAGGGCTGACAGAAGCCGGGAACATACACCCCGCCCAGAAATCTCAACTACAAGGCAGGATTCTTATGCTAATGCGAGAAACCTGCTTGGGTTCTCAAAATCCTTGTGAAACAACAGGGGAATAATACTTAAAAGAACACTTTCTTTGTAGTCTCTAGGACCAACTATTGGAAATGCCAAGTTTACTGGGCCTAGGCCTGCTTTCGTCAGTGAAAACGTTCATTTGCTTAAGGATGCAGAGACCAACCTTATGACAATTACGGTGAATAGTGGTACGCAAAAATACCAAATAGTTCTCCACCTGGCATATCTTTCAAAAGTCGTGCCACACACCTCTTGGAAAGATCGAGTTACTTTGGCCTAGCCTTCGTTTGGTCTGGAGAAGGAATCGCTGTTCCTAGCTGATGAATCAAATGATTCTGAAAGGAACGGTGAAAAGAGCGGATCCTGTTTCAGTCTTTAGACTGAAACAGGATCCGCACTATTCACCTCTCCCACAAAGGCGCACCTCTCATGTCTGGTGCCAGTCCAACAAACCCAGGACTGACAGAGGCCCTGGACTTGCCACCACAGAAAAATATCTCATCTCCAAAGAAGGATTCTTACACTAACGATTGAAAAGGGCTCCCGTTCTTGAAACAGTGGTGAAAGGATGGTGAAATAATCTGAATACAATCCTATTTTCCAAGGCTCCGGTGCCAGGTATGGGAAATACCAAGCTACCTGGGCCTCAGCAGAGGTTTCTCTGTGAAAAGCCTCATAGGCTTCAGGATGCAGAGACCGACCTCATGGCTATTACGGTTCAAAACACTATGGAAATGGCAAATAATTACCATCATACTGGTGATTTCAAAAGGGTCAGGAGGAAATCTGAAGCACGATCCACACTTTTCCCATCTCACGCAAATATGCACTTACCAACTCTAAAGTTAAACGAATCAAAGGCAGGGCTGAGAGAAACCCTGCACTTACACCCCACCCAGAAATCTCAACTATCAGGCAGCATTCTTATGCTAATTCGAGAAAACTGCTCCAGTTCTGAAAATCATGGTAAAACCACAGAGGAATAATACTTAAAAGAACACTTTCTTTGTAGTCTCTAGGACCAACTATTGGAAATGCCAAGTTTACTGGGCCTCAGCCTGCTTCCGTCTGTGAAAACGCTCGTATGCTTAAGGATGCAGAGACAAACCTTATGACAATTACGGTGAAAAGTGCTAGGGAAAAATACCAAATAGTTCTCCACCTAGCGGTTCTCTCAAAAGTCGTGCCACACACCTCTTGGAAAGATCGAGTTACTTTGGCCTAGCCTTCGTTTGGTCTGGAGAAGGAATCGCCGTTCCTAGCTGATGAATCAAATGATTCTGAAAGGAACGGTGAAAAGTGCGGATCCTTTAGACTGAAACAGGATCCGCACTATTCACCTCTCCCACAAAGGCGCACCTCTCATGTCTGGCGCTAGTCCAACAAACCCAGGACTGACAGAGGCCCTGCACTTGTCACCCCAGAAAAATATCTCATCTCCAAAGAAGGATTCCTATCCTAACGGTTGAAAAGGGCTCCCGTTCTTAAAACAGTGGTGAAAGGATGGTGAAATAATACTGAATACAATCGTATCTTCCAAGGCTCCGGTGCCAGGTATGGGACATACCAAATTACCTGAGCCTCAGCAGAGGTTTCTCTATGAAAAGCATCATAGGCTTCAGGATGCAGAGACTGACCTCATGACTATTACGGTGCAAAACGCTATGGAAATGGCAAATAATTACCAAAATACTGGTGATTTCAAAATTGTCAGGATGAAATCTGAGGCACGATCCACACTTTTCCCATCTCAGGCAAATATGCACTTACCAACTCTGGAGGTAAACAAATCAAGGGCAGGGCTGACAGAAGCCGGGAACATACACCCCGCCCAGAAATCTCAACTACAAGGCAGGATTCTTATGCTAATGCGAGAAACCTGCTTGGGTTCTCAAAATCCTTGTGAAACAACAGGGGAATAATACTTAAAAGAACACTTTCTTTGTAGTCTCTAGGACCAACTATTGGAAATGCCAAGTTTACTGGGCCTAGGCCTGCTTTCGTCAGTGAAAACGTTCATTTGCTTAAGGATGCAGAGACCAACCTTATGACAATTACGGTGAATAGTGGTACGCAAAAATACCAAATAGTTCTCCACCTGGCATATCTTTCAAAAGTCGTGCCACACACCTCTTGGAAAGATCGAGTTACTTTGGCCTAGCCTTCGTTTGGTCTGGAGAAGGAATCGCCGTTCCTAGCTGATGAATCAAATGATTCTGAAAGGAACGGTGAAAAGAGCGGATCCTGTTTCAGTCTTTAGACTGAAACAGGATCCGCACTATTCACCTCTCCCACAAAGGCGCACCTCTCATGTCTGGTGCCAGTCCAACAAACCCAGGACTGACAGAGGCCCTGGACTTGCCACCACAGAAAAATATCTCATCTCCAAAGAAGGATTCTTACACTAACGATTGAAAAGGGCTCCCGTTCTTGAAACAGTGGTGAAAGGATGGTGAAATAATCTGAATACAATCCTATTTTCCAAGGCTCCGGTGCCAGGTATGGGAAATACCAAGCTACCTGGGCCTCAGCAGAGGTTTCTCTGTGAAAAGCCTCATAGGCTTCAGGATGCAGAGACCGACCTCATGGCTATTACGGTTCAAAACACTATGGAAATGGCAAATAATTACCATCATACTGGTGATTTCAAAAGGGTCAGGAGGAAATCTGAAGCACGATCCACACTTTTCCCATCTCACGCAAATATGCACTTACCAACTCTAAAGTTAAACGAATCAAAGGCAGGGCTGAGAGAAACCCTGCACTTACACCCCACCCAGAAATCTCAACTATCAGGCAGCATTCTTATGCTAATTCGAGAAAACTGCTCCAGTTCTGAAAATCATGGTAAAACCACAGAGGAATAATACTTAAAAGAACACTTTCTTTGTAGTCTCTAGGACCAACTATTGGAAATGCCAAGTTTACTGGGCCTCAGCCTGCTTCCGTCTGTGAAAACGCTCGTATGCTTAAGGATGCAGAGACAAACCTTATGACAATTACGGTGAAAAGTGCTAGGGAAAAATACCAAATAGTTCTCCACCTAGCGGTTCTCTCAAAAGTCGTGCCACACACCTCTTGGAAAGATCGAGTTACTTTGGCCTAGCCTTCGTTTGGTCTGGAGAAGGAATCGCCGTTCCTAGCTGATGAATCAAATGATTCTGAAAGGAACGGTGAAAAGTGCGGATCCTGTTTCAGTCTTTAGACTGAAACAGGATCCGCACTATTCACCTCTCCCACAAAGGCGCACCTCTCATGTCTGGCGCTAGTCCAACAAACCCAGGACTGACAGAGGCCCTGCACTTGTCACCCCAGAAAAATATCTCATCTCCAAAGAAGGATTCCTATCCTAACGGTTGAAAAGGGCTCCCGTTCTTAAAACAGTGGTGAAAGGATGGTGAAATAATACTGAATACAATCGTATCTTCCAAGGCTCCGGTGCCAGGTATGGGACATACCAAATTACCTGAGCCTCAGCAGAGGTTTCTCTATGAAAAGCATCATAGGCTTCAGGATGCAGAGACTGACCTCATGACTATTACGGTGCAAAACGCTATGGAAATGGCAAATAATTACCAAAATACTGGTGATTTCAAAATTGTCAGGATGAAATCTGAGGCACGATCCACACTTTTCCCATCTCAGGCAAATATGCACTTACCAACTCTGGAGGTAAACAAATCAAGGGCAGGGCTGACAGAAGCCGGGAACATACACCCCGCCCAGAAATCTCAACTACAAGGCAGGATTCTTATGCTAATGCGAGAAACCTGCTTGGGTTCTCAAAATCCTTGTGAAACAACAGGGGAATAATACTTAAAAGAACACTTTCTTTGTAGTCTCTAGGACCAACTATTGGAAATGCCAAGTTTACTGGGCCTAGGCCTGCTTTCGTCAGTGAAAACGTTCATTTGCTTAAGGATGCAGAGACCAACCTTATGACAATTACGGTGAATAGTGGTACGCAAAAATACCAAATAGTTCTCCACCTGGCATATCTTTCAAAAGTCGTGCCACACACCTCTTGGAAAGATCGAGTTACTTTGGCCTAGCCTTCGTTTGGTCTGGAGAAGGAATCGCCGTTCCTAGCTGATGAATCAAATGATTCTGAAAGGAACGGTGAAAAGAGCGGATCCTGTTTCAGTCTTTAGACTGAAACAGGATCCGCACTATTCACCTCTCCCACAAAGGCGCACCTCTCATGTCTGGTGCCAGTCCAACAAACCCAGGACTGACAGAGGCCCTGGACTTGCCACCACAGAAAAATATCTCATCTCCAAAGAAGGATTCTTACACTAACGATTGAAAAGGGCTCCCGTTCTTGAAACAGTGGTGAAAGGATGGTGAAATAATCTGAATACAATCCTATTTTCCAAGGCTCCGGTGCCAGGTATGGGAAATACCAAGCTACCTGGGCCTCAGCAGAGGTTTCTCTGTGAAAAGCCTCATAGGCTTCAGGATGCAGAGACCGACCTCATGGCTATTACGGTTCAAAACACTATGGAAATGGCAAATAATTACCATCATACTGGTGATTTCAAAAGGGTCAGGAGGAAATCTGAAGCACGATCCACACTTTTCCCATCTCACGCAAATATGCACTTACCAACTCTAAAGTTAAACGAATCAAAGGCAGGGCTGAGAGAAACCCTGCACTTACACCCCACCCAGAAATCTCAACTATCAGGCAGCATTCTTATGCTAATTCGAGAAAACTGCTCCAGTTCTGAAAATCATGGTAAAACCACAGAGGAATAATACTTAAAAGAACACTTTCTTTGTAGTCTCTAGGACCAACTATTGGAAATGCCAAGTTTACTGGGCCTCAGCCTGCTTCCGTCTGTGAAAACGCTCGTATGCTTAAGGATGCAGAGACAAACCTTATGACAATTACGGTGAAAAGTGCTAGGGAAAAATACCAAATAGTTCTCCACCTAGCGGTTCTCTCAAAAGTCGTGCCACACACCTCTTGGAAAGATCGAGTTACTTTGGCCTAGCCTTCGTTTGGTCTGGAGAAGGAATCGCCGTTCCTAGCTGATGAATCAAATGATTCTGAAAGGAACGGTGAAAAGTGCGGATCCTGTTTCAGTCTTTAGACTGAAACAGGATCCGCACTATTCACCTCTCCCACAAAGGCGCACCTCTCATGTCTGGCGCTAGTCCAACAAACCCAGGACTGACAGAGGCCCTGCACTTGTCACCCCAGAAAAATATCTCATCTCCAAAGAAGGATTCCTATCCTAACGGTTGAAAAGGGCTCCCGTTCTTAAAACAGTGGTGAAAGGATGGTGAAATAATACTGAATACAATCGTATCTTCCAAGGCTCCGGTGCCAGGTATGGGACATACCAAATTACCTGAGCCTCAGCAGAGGTTTCTCTATGAAAAGCATCATAGGCTTCAGGATGCAGAGACTGACCTCATGACTATTACGGTGCAAAACGCTATGGAAATGGCAAATAATTACCAAAATACTGGTGATTTCAAAATTGTCAGGATGAAATCTGAGGCACGATCCACACTTTTCCCATCTCAGGCAAATATGCACTTACCAACTCTGGAGGTAAACAAATCAAGGGCAGGGCTGACAGAAGCCGGGAACATACACCCCGCCCAGAAATCTCAACTACAAGGCAGGATTCTTATGCTAATGCGAGAAACCTGCTTGGGTTCTCAAAATCCTTGTGAAACAACAGGGGAATAATACTTAAAAGAACACTTTCTTTGTAGTCTCTAGGACCAACTATTGGAAATGCCAAGTTTACTGGGCCTAGGCCTGCTTTCGTCAGTGAAAACGTTCATTTGCTTAAGGATGCAGAGACCAACCTTATGACAATTACGGTGAATAGTGGTACGCAAAAATACCAAATAGTTCTCCACCTGGCATATCTTTCAAAAGTCGTGCCACACACCTCTTGGAAAGATCGAGTTACTTTGGCCTAGCCTTCGTTTGGTCTGGAGAAGGAATCGCCGTTCCTAGCTGATGAATCAAATGATTCTGAAAGGAACGGTGAAAAGAGCGGATCCTGTTTCAGTCTTTAGACTGAAACAGGATCCGCACTATTCACCTCTCCCACAAAGGCGCACCTCTCATGTCTGGTGCCAGTCCAACAAACCCAGGACTGACAGAGGCCCTGGACTTGCCACCACAGAAAAATATCTCATCTCCAAAGAAGGATTCTTACACTAACGATTGAAAAGGGCTCCCGTTCTTGAAACAGTGGTGAAAGGATGGTGAAATAATCTGAATACAATCCTATTTTCCAAGGCTCCGGTGCCAGGTATGGGAAATACCAAGCTACCTGGGCCTCAGCAGAGGTTTCTCTGTGAAAAGCCTCATAGGCTTCAGGATGCAGAGACCGACCTCATGGCTATTACGGTTCAAAACACTATGGAAATGGCAAATAATTACCATCATACTGGTGATTTCAAAAGGGTCAGGAGGAAATCTGAAGCACGATCCACACTTTTCCCATCTCACGCAAATATGCACTTACCAACTCTAAAGTTAAACGAATCAAAGGCAGGGCTGAGAGAAACCCTGCACTTACACCCCACCCAGAAATCTCAACTATCAGGCAGCATTCTTATGCTAATTCGAGAAAACTGCTCCAGTTCTGAAAATCATGGTAAAACCACAGAGGAATAATACTTAAAAGAACACTTTCTTTGTAGTCTCTAGGACCAACTATTGGAAATGCCAAGTTTACTGGGCCTCAGCCTGCTTCCGTCTGTGAAAACGCTCGTATGCTTAAGGATGCAGAGACAAACCTTATGACAATTACGGTGAAAAGTGCTAGGGAAAAATACCAAATAGTTCTCCACCTAGCGGTTCTCTCAAAAGTCGTGCCACACACCTCTTGGAAAGATCGAGTTACTTTGGCCTAGCCTTCGTTTGGTCTGGAGAAGGAATCGCCGTTCCTAGCTGATGAATCAAATGATTCTGAAAGGAACGGTGAAAAGTGCGGATCCTGTTTCAGTCTTTAGACTGAAACAGGATCCGCACTATTCACCTCTCCCACAAAGGCGCACCTCTCATGTCTGGCGCTAGTCCAACAAACCCAGGACTGACAGAGGCCCTGCACTTGTCACCCCAGAAAAATATCTCATCTCCAAAGAAGGATTCCTATCCTAACGGTTGAAAAGGGCTCCCGTTCTTAAAACAGTGGTGAAAGGATGGTGAAATAATACTGAATACAATCGTATCTTCCAAGGCTCCGGTGCCAGGTATGGGACATACCAAATTACCTGAGCCTCAGCAGAGGTTTCTCTATGAAAAGCATCATAGGCTTCAGGATGCAGAGACTGACCTCATGACTATTACGGTGCAAAACGCTATGGAAATGGCAAATAATTACCAAAATACTGGTGATTTCAAAATTGTCAGGATGAAATCTGAGGCACGATCCACACTTTTCCCATCTCAGGCAAATATGCACTTACCAACTCTGGAGGTAAACAAACCAAGGGCAGGGCTGACAGAAGCCGGGAACATACACCCCGCCCAGAAATCTCAACTACAAGGCAGGATTCTTATGCTAATGCGAGAAACCTGCTTGGGTTCTCAAAATCCTTGTGAAACAACAGGGGAATAATACTTAAAAGAACACTTTCTTTGTAGTCTCTAGGACCAACTATTGGAAATGCCAAGTTTACTGGGCCTAGGCCTGCTTTCGTCAGTGAAAACGTTCATTTGCTTAAGGATGCAGAGACCAACCTTATGACAATTACGGTGAATAGTGGTACGCAAAAATACCAAATAGTTCTCCACCTGGCATATCTTTCAAAAGTCGTGCCACACACCTCTTGGAAAGATCGAGTTACTTTGGCCTAGCCTTCGTTTGGTCTGGAGAAGGAATTGCCGTTCCTAGCTGATGAATCAAATGATTCTGAAAGGAACGGTGAAAAGAGCGGATCCTGTTTCAGTCTTTAGACTGAAACAGGATCCGCACTATTCACCTCTCCCACAAAGGCGCACCTCTCATGTCTGGTGCCAGTCCAACAAACCCAGGACTCACAGAGGCCCTGGACTTGCCACCACACAAAAATATCTCATCTCCAAAGAAGGATTCTTACACTAACGATTGAAAAGGGCTCCCGTTCTTGAAACAGTGGTGAAAGGATGGTGAAATAATCTGAATACAATCCTATTTTCCAAGGCTCCGGTGCCAGGTATGGGAAATACCAAGCTACCTGGGCCTCAGCAGAGGTTTCTCTGTGAAAAGCCTCATAGGCTTCAGGATGCAGAGACCGACCTCATGGCTATTACGGTTCAAAACACTATGGAAATGGCAAATAATTACCATCATACTGGTGATTTCAAAAGGGTCAGGAGGAAATCTGAAGCACGATCCACACTTTTCCCATCTCACGCAAATATGCACTTACCAACTCTAAAGTTAAACGAATCAAAGGCAGGGCTGAGAGAAACCCTGCACTTACACCCCACCCAGAAATCTCAACTATCAGGCAGCATTCTTATGCTAATTCGAGAAAACTGCTCCAGTTCTGAAAATCATGGTAAAACCACAGAGGAATAATACTTAAAAGAACACTTTCTTTGTAGTCTCTAGGACCAACTATTGGAAATGCCAAGTTTACTGGGCCTCAGCCTGCTTCCGTCTGTGAAAACGCTCGTATGCTTAAGGATGCAGAGACAAACCTTATGACAATTACGGTGAAAAGTGCTAGGGAAAAATACCAAATAGTTCTCCACCTAGCGGTTCTCTCAAAAGTCGTGCCACACACCTCTTGGAAAGATCGAGTTACTTTGGCCTAGCCTTCGTTTGGTCTGGAGAAGGAATCGCCGTTCCTAGCTGATGAATCAAATGATTCTGAAAGGAACGGTGAAAAGTGCGGATCCTGTTTCAGTCTTTAGACTGAAACAGGATCCGCACTATTCACCTCTCCCACAAAGGCGCACCTCTCATGTCTGGCGCTAGTCCAACAAACCCAGGACTGACAGAGGCCCTGCACTTGTCACCCCAGAAAAATATCTCATCTCCAAAGAAGGATTCCTATCCTAACGGTTGAAAAGGGCTCCCGTTCTTAAAACAGTGGTGAAAGGATGGTGAAATAATACTGAATACAATCGTATCTTCCAAGGCTCCGGTGCCAGGTATGGGACATACCAAATTACCTGAGCCTCAGCAGAGGTTTCTCTATGAAAAGCATCATAGGCTTCAGGATGCAGAGACTGACCTCATGACTATTACGGTGCAAAACGCTATGGAAATGGCAAATAATTACCAAAATACTGGTGATTTCAAAATTGTCAGGATGAAATCTGAGGCACGATCCACACTTTTCCCATCTCAGGCAAATATGCACTTACCAACTCTGGAGGTAAACAAATCAAGGGCAGGGCTGACAGAAGCCGGGAACATACACCCCGCCCAGAAATCTCAACTACAAGGCAGGATTCTTATGCTAATGCGAGAAACCTGCTTGGGTTCTCAAAATCCTTGTGAAACAACAGGGGAATAATACTTAAAAGAACACTTTCTTTGTAGTCTCTAGGACCAACTATTGGAAATGCCAAGTTTACTGGGCCTAGGCCTGCTTTCGTCAGTGAAAACGTTCATTTGCTTAAGGATGCAGAGACCAACCTTATGACAATTACGGTGAATAGTGGTACGCAAAAATACCAAATAGTTCTCCACCTGGCATATCTTTCAAAAGTCGTGCCACACACCTCTTGGAAAGATCGAGTTACTTTGGCCTAGCCTTCGTTTGGTCTGGAGAAGGAATCGCCGTTCCTAGCTGATGAATCAAATGATTCTGAAAGGAACGGTGAAAAGAGCGGATCCTGTTTCAGTCTTTAGACTGAAACAGGATCCGCACTATTCACCTCTCCCACAAAGGCGCACCTCTCATGTCTGGTGCCAGTCCAACAAACCCAGGACTGACAGAGGCCCTGGACTTGCCACCACAGAAAAATATCTCATCTCCAAAGAAGGATTCTTACACTAACGATTGAAAAGGGCTCCCGTTCTTGAAACAGTGGTGAAAGGATGGTGAAATAATCTGAATACAATCCTATTTTCCAAGGCTCCGGTGCCAGGTATGGGAAATACCAAGCTACCTGGGCCTCAGCAGAGGTTTCTCTGTGAAAAGCCTCATAGGCTTCAGGATGCAGAGACCGACCTCATGGCTATTACGGTTCAAAACACTATGGAAATGGCAAATAATTACCATCATACTGGTGATTTCAAAAGGGTCAGGAGGAAATCTGAAGCACGATCCACACTTTTCCCATCTCACGCAAATATGCACTTACCAACTCTAAAGTTAAACGAATCAAAGGCAGGGCTGAGAGAAACCCTGCACTTACACCCCACCCAGAAATCTCAACTATCAGGCAGCATTCTTATGCTAATTCGAGAAAACTGCTCCAGTTCTGAAAATCATGGTAAAACCACAGAGGAATAATACTTAAAAGAACACTTTCTTTGTAGTCTCTAGGACCAACTATTGGAAATGCCAAGTTTACTGGGCCTCAGCCTGCTTCCGTCTGTGAAAACGCTCGTATGCTTAAGGATGCAGAGACAAACCTTATGACAATTACGGTGAAAAGTGCTAGGGAAAAATACCAAATAGTTCTCCACCTAGCGGTTCTCTCAAAAGTCGTGCCACACACCTCTTGGAAACATCGAGTTACTTTGGCCTAGCCTTCGTTTGGTCTGGAGAAGGAATCGCCGTTCCTAGCTGATGAATCAAATGATTCTGAAAGGAACGGTGAAAAGTGCGGATCCTGTTTCAGTCTTTAGACTGAAACAGGATCCGCACTATTCACCTCTCCCACAAAGGCGCACCTCTCATGTCTGGCGCTAGTCCAACAAACCCAGGACTGACAGAGGCCCTGCACTTGTCACCCCAGAAAAATATCTCATCTCCAAAGAAGGATTCCTATCCTAACGGTTGAAAAGGGCTCCCGTTCTTAAAACAGTGGTGAAAGGATGGTGAAATAATACTGAATACAATCGTATCTTCCAAGGCTCCGGTGCCAGGTATGGGACATACCAAATTACCTGAGCCTCAGCAGAGGTTTCTCTATGAAAAGCATCATAGGCTTCAGGATGCAGAGACTGACCTCATGACTATTACGGTGCAAAACGCTATGGAAATGGCAAATAATTACCAAAATACTGGTGATTTCAAAATTGTCAGGATGAAATCTGAGGCACGATCCACACTTTTCCCATCTCAGGCAAATATGCACTTACCAACTCTGGAGGTAAACAAATCAAGGGCAGGGCTGACAGAAGCCGGGAACATACACCCCGCCCAGAAATCTCAACTACAAGGCAGGATTCTTATGCTAACGCGAGAAACCTGCTCGGCTTCTGAAAATCATTGTGAATCCACATGGGAATAATCCTTAAAACAACACTTTCTTTGTAGTCTCTAGGACCAACTATTGGAAATGCCAAGTTTACTGGGCCTAGGCCTGCTTTCGTCTGTGAAAACGCTCGTATTATTAAGGATGCAGAGACCAACCTTATGACAATTACGGTGAAAAGTGGTACGCAAAAATACCAAATAGTTCTCGACCTGGCGGATCTTTCACAAGTTGTGCCACACAGCCCTTGGAAAGATCCAGTTACTTTGGCCTAGCCTTCGTTTGGTCTGGAGAAGGAATCGCCGTTCCTAGCTGATGAATCAAATGATTCTGAAAGGAACGGTGGAAAGTGCGGATCCTGTTTCAGTCTTTAGACTGAAACAGGATCCGCACTATTCACCTCTCCCACAAAGGCGCACCTCTCATGTCTGGTGCCAGTCCAACAAACCCAGGACTCACAGAGGCCCTGGACTTGCCACCACACAAAAATATCTCATCTCCAAAGAAGGATTCTTACACTAATGATTGAAAAGGGCTCCCGTTCTTGAAACAGTGGTGAAAGGATGGTGAAATAATCTGAATACAATCCTATTTTCCAAGGCTCCGGTGCCAGGTATGGGAAATACCAAGCTACCTGGGCCTCAGCAGAGGTTTCTCTGTGAAAAGCGTCATAGGCTTCAGGATGCAGAGACCGACCTCATGGCTATTACGGTTCAAAACACTATGGAAATGGCAAATAATTACCAACATACTGGTGATTTCAAAAGGGTCAGGAGGAAATCTGAAGCACGATCCACACTTTTCCCATCTCACGCAAATATGCACTTACCAACTCTGGAGGTAAACAAATCAAAGGCAGGGCTGACAGAAGCCCCGCACTTACACCCCACCCTGAAATCTCAACTACAAGGCAGGATTCTTATGCTAATGCGAGAAACCTGCTTGGGTTCTGAAAATCCTTGTGAAACAACAGGGGAATAATACTTAGAAGAACACGTTTTTTGTAGTTTCTAGGACCTACTATTGGAAATGCCAAGTTTACTGGGCCTAGGTCTGCTTTCGTCTGTGAAAACACTCGTATGCTTAAGGATGCAGAGACCAACCTTATGACAATTACGGTGAAAAGTGGTAGGCAAAAATACAAAATAGTTCTCCACCTGGCGGATCTTTCAAAAGTTGTGCCACACACATCTTGGAAAGATCGAGTTACTTTGGCCTAGGCTTCAATTGGTCTGGAGAAGAAATCGCCGTTAATAGCTGATGAATCAAATGATTCTGAAAGGAATGGTGAAAAGTGCGGATCCTGTTTCAGTCTTTAGACTGATACAGGATCCGCACTATTCACCTCTCCCACAAAGGCGCACTTCTCATGTCTGGCGCTAGTCCAACAAACCCAGGACTGACAGAGGACGGGCACTTGCCACCCCAGAATAATATGTCATCTGCAAGGAAGGATTCCTTCGCTAACGGTTGAAAAGGCCTCCCCTTCTTGAAAGAGTGGTAAAAGGATGGAGAACTAATACTGAATACAGTTCTGTCTTCCAAGGCTCCGGTGCCATGTATGGGAAATACCAAGTTCCCTGGGCGTCAGCAGAGGTTTCTCTGCGAAAAGCTTCATAGGCTTCAGGATGCAGAGACCGACCTCATGAATATTATGGTTCAAAACGCTATGGAAATGGCAAAAAATTACCAACATACTGGTGATTTCAAAAGGGTCAGGAGGAAATCTGAAGCACGATCCACACTTTTCCCATCTCAGGCAAATATGCACTTACCAACTCTGGAGGTAAACAAATCAAAGGCAGGGCTCACAGAAGCCCGGAAGATACACCCCACACAGAAATCTCAACTACCAGGCAGGATTCTTATGCTAATGCGAGAAACCTGCTCGGCTTCTGAAAATCATTGTGAATCCACATGGGAATAATACTTAGAAGAACAAATTCTTTGTAGTCTCTAGGACCAACTATTGGAAATTACAAGTTTACTGGGGCTCAGCCTGCTTTCTTCTGTGAAAACGCTCGTATGGTTAAGGATGCAGGGACCAACCTTTTGGCAATTACGTTGAAAAGGGCTACGGAAAAATAACAAATAGTTCTCCACCTGGCGGATCTTTCAAAAGTCGTGCCACACACCTCTTGGAAAGATCGAGTTACTTTGGCCTAGCCTTAGATTGGTCTGGAGAAGGAATCGCCATTCCTAGCTGATGAATCAAATGATTCTGAAAGGAATGGGGAAAAGTGCGAATCCTGTTTCAGTCTTTAGAGTGAAACAGGATCCGCACTATTCACCTCTCCCACAAAGGGGCACTTCTCAACTCTGCCGCTAGTCCAGCAAACCAGGGACTGACAGAGGCCCTGCACTTGCCACCCCACAAAATTATCTCATCTCCAAAGAAGGATTCCTTCGCTAACGGTTCAAAAGGGCTCCCGTTCTTGAAACAGTGGTGAAAGGATGGTGAAATAATACTGAAAACAATCCTATCTTCCCAGGCTCTGGTGCCAGGTATGGGAAATACCAAGTTACCTGGGCCTCAGCAGAGGTTTCTCTGCGAAAAGCGTCATAGGCCTCAGGATGCAGAGACCGACCTCATGACTATTACACTGCAAAACGATATGGAAATGGCAAATAATTACCAACATACTGGTGATTTCAAAAGGGTCAGGACAAAATCTGAAGCACGATCCACACTTTTCCCATCTCAGGCAAATATGCACTTACCAACTCTGGAGGTAAACAAATCAAAGGCTGGGCTGACAGAAGCCTGGAACATACACCCCACCCAGAAATCTCAACTACCAGGCAGGATTCTTATGCTAATTCGAGAAATCTGCCCCAGTTCTGAAAACCATGGTGAAACCACAGTGGAAGAATACTTAAAAGAACACTTTCTTTGTAGTCTCTAGGGCCAACTATTGGAAATGCCAAGTTTACTGGGCCTAGGGGTGCTTTCGTCTGTGAAAATGCTCGTATTCTTAAGGATGCGGAGACCAACCTTATGACAATTATGGTGAAAAGTGGTACGCAAAAATACCAAATACTTCTCCACCTGGCGGATCTTTCACAAGTTGTGCCACACACCTCTTGGAAATATCGAGTTACTTTGGCGTAGCCTTCGATTGGTCTGGAGAAGAAATCGCCTTTAATAGCTGATTACTCAAATGATTCTGAAAGGAACGGTGAAAAGTGCGTATCCTGTTTCAGTCTTTAGACTGAAACAGGATCCGCACTATTCACCTCTCCCACAAAGGCGCACTTCTCATGTCTGGCGCTAGTCCAACAAACCCAGGTCTCACAGAGGTCCTGCACTTGCCACCCCAGAAAAATATCTCATCTCCAAAGAAGGATTGCTACGCTAACGGTTGAAAAGCACTCCCGTTCTTGAAACAGTTGTGAAAAGATGGTGAAATAATACTGAATACAATCCTATCATCCAAGGCTCCTGTGCCAAGTATGGGAAATACCAAGTTACCTGGGCCTCAGCAGAGGTTTCTCTGCGAAAAGCGTCATAGGCTTCAGGATGCAGAGACCGACCTGATGATTATTACGGTGCAAAACGCTATGGAAATGGCAAATAATTACCAAAATACTGGTGATTTCAAAAGGGTCAGGAGGAAATCTGAAGCACGATCCACACTTTTCCCATCTCAGGCAAATATGCACTTACCAACTCTGGAGGTAAACAAATCAAAGGCAGGGCTGACAGAAGCCCCGCACTTACACCCCACCCAGCAATCTAAACTACTAGGAAGGATTCCTATGCTAATGCGAGAAAATTGCTCCGGTTCTGAAAATCATGGTGAAACCACAGTGGAAGAATACTTAAAAGAACACTTTCTTTGTAGTCTCTAGGACCAACTATTGGAAATGCCAAGTTTACTAGGCCTTGGCCTGCTTTCGTCTGTGAAAACACTCCTATGCTTAAGGATGCAGAGTCCAACCTTATGACAATTACGGTGACAAGTGCTACGGTAAACTACCAAATAGTTCTCCACCTAGTGGTTCTTTCAAAAGTTGTGCATCACACCTCTTGGAAAGATCGAGTTACTTCGGCCTAGCCTTCGATTTGTCTGGAGAAGGAATCGCCGTTCCTAGCTGGTGAATCAAATGATTCTGAAAGGAACGGTGAAAAGTGCGGATCCTGTTTCAGTCTTTAGACTGAAACAGGATCCGCACTATTCACCTCTCCCACAAAGGCGAACTTCTCATGTCTGGTGCTGGTCCAACAAACCCAGGACTGACAGAGGCCCTGCACATGCCAACCCAGAAAAATATCTCATCTCCAAAGAAGGATTCCTACGCTAACGGTTGAAAAGGGCTCCCGTTCTTGAAACAGTGGTGAAAGGATGGTGAAATAATACTGAATACAATCCTATCTTCCCTGGCTCTGGTGCCAGGTATGGGAAATACCAAGTTACCTGGGCCTCAGCAGAGGTTTCTCTGCGAAAAGCATCATAGGCTTCAGGATGCAGAGACCGACCTCATGACTATTACGGTGAAAAACGCTATGGAAATGGCAAATAATTACCAATATACTGGTGATTTCAAAAGGGTCAGGAGGAAATCTGAAGCACGATCCACACTTTTCCCATCTCACGCAAATATGCACTTACGAACTCTAGAGGTAAACAAATCAAAGGCAGGGCTGACAGAAGCCCCGAACATACACCCCACGCAGAAATGTAAACTACCAGGCAGCATTCTTAGGTCAATGTGAGAAACCTGCTCTGGTTCTGAAAATCATGGTGAAACCACAGTGGAATAATACTTGAAAGAACACTTTCTTTGTAGTCTCTAGGACCAACTATTGGAAATGCCAAGTTTACTGGGCCTAGGCCTGCTTTCGTCTGTGAAAACGCTCGTATGCTTAAGGATGCAGAGACCAACCTTATGACAATTACGGTGAAAAGTGCTACGGAAAAATACCAAATAGTTCTCCAACTAGCGGTTCTTTCAAAAGTTGAGCCACACACCTCTTGGAAAGATCGAGTTCCTTTGGCCTAGCCTTAGATTGGTCTGGAGAAGGAATCGCGGTTCCTAGCTGATGAATCAAATGATAATGAAAGGAATGAGGAAAAGTGCGAATCCGGTTTCAGTCTTTAGAGTGAAACAGGATCCGCACTATTCACCTCTCCCAGAAAGGCGAACTTCTCACATCTGCCGCTAGTCCAGCAAACCAGGGACTGACAGAGGCCCTGCACTTGCCACCCCACAAAAATATCTCATCTCCAAAGAAGGATTCCTTCGCTAACGGTTCAAAAGGGCTCCCGTTCTTGAAACAGTGGTGAAAGGATGGTGAGATAATACTGAATACAATCCTATCTTCCAAGGCTCCAGTGCCAGGTATGGGAAATACCAAGTTACCTGGGCCTCAGTAGAGGTTTCTCTGCGAAAAGAGTCATAGGCGTCAGAATGCAGAGACCGACCTCATGACTATTACAGTGCAAAACAATATGGAAATGGCAAATAATTACCCACATACTGGTGATTTCAAAAGGGTCAGGACGAAATCTGAAGCACGATCCACACTTTTCCCATCTCAGGCAAATATGCACTTACCAACTCTGGAGGTAAACAAATCAAAGGCAGGCCTGACAGAAGCCCTGCACTTACACCCCACCCAGAAATCTCAACTACCAGGCAGGATTCTTATGCTAATGCGAGAAATCTGCCCCGGTTCTGAAAACCATGGTGAAACCACAGGGGAATAATACTTAGAAGAACACTTTCTTTGTAGTCTCTAGGACCAACTATTGGAAATGCCAAGTTTACTGGGCCTAGGCCTGCTTTCGTCTGTGAAAACGCTCGTATTCTTAAGGATGCAGAGACCAACCTTATGACAATTATGGTGAAAAGTGGTACGCAAAAATACCAAATAGTTCTCGACCTGGGGGATCTTTCACAAGTTGTGCCACACACCTCTTGGAAAGATCGAGTTACTTTGGCGTAGCCTTCGATTGGTCTGGAGAAGAAATCGCCATTAATAGCTGATGACTCAAATGATTCTGAAAGGAATGGTGAAAAGTGCGGATCCTGTTTCAGTCTTCCCACAAAGGCGCACTTCTCATGTCTGGCGCTAATCCAACAAACCCAGGACTCACAGAGGTCCTGTACTTGCCACCCCAGAGAAATATATCATCTCCAAAGAAGAATTCTTACGCTAATGATTGAAAAGGACTCCCGTTCTTGAAACAGTGGTGAAAGGATGGTGAAATAATGCTGAAACAATCCTACCTTCCCAGGCTGTGGTGCCAGGTATGGGAAATACCAAGTTACCTGGGCCTCAGCAGAGGTTTCTCTGTGAAAAGCATCATAGGCTTCAGGATGCAGAGACCGACCTCATGACTATTACGGTGCAAAACCCTATGGAAATGGCAAATAATTACCAACATACTGGTGATTTCAAAAGGGTCAGGAGGAAATCTGAAGCACGATCCACACTTTTCCCATCTCAGGCAAATATGCACTTACCAACTCTGGAGGTAAACAAATCAAAGGCAGGGCTGACAGAAGCCGGGAACATACACCCCGCTCAGAAATCTCAACTACCATGCAGGATTCTTATGCTAATGCGAGAAACCTGCTTGGGTTCTGAAAATCATTGTGAAACCACAGGGGAATAATACTTAAAAGAACACGTTCTTTGTAGTCTCTAGGACCAACTATTGGAAATGCCAAGTTTACTGGGCCTAGGCCTGCTTTCGTCTGTGAAAACGCTCGTATGCTTAAGGATGCAGAGACCAACCTTATGACAATTACGGAGAAAGGTGGTACGCAAAAATACAAAATAGTTCTCCTCCTGGCAGATCTTTCAAAAGTTGTGACACACACCTCTTGGAAAGATCGAGTTACTTTGGCCTAGCCTTCGATTGGTCTGGAGAAGGAATCGCGGTTCCTAGCTGATGAATCAAATGATTCTGAAAGGAACGGTGAAAAGTGCGGATCCTGTTTCAGTCTTTAGACTGAAACAGGATCCGCACTATTCACCTCTCCCACAAAGGGGCACTTCTCATGTCTGGCGCTAGTCCAACAAACCAGGGACTCACAGAGGCCCTGCACTTGCCACCCCAGAGAAATATGTCATCTCCAAAGCGGATTCTTACGCTAATGATTGAAAAGGGCTCCCGTTCTTGAAACAGTGGTGAAAGGATGGTGAAATAATGCTGAATACAATCCTATCTTCCAAGGCTCCGGTGCCAGGTATGGGAAATACCAAGTTACCTGGGCCTCAGCAGAGGTTTCTCTGCGAAAAGCGTCATAGGCCTCAGGATGCAGAGACCGACCTCATGACTATTACAGTGCAAAACGATATGGAAATGGCAAATAATTACCATCATACTGGTGATTTCAAAAGGGTCAGGACGAAATCTGAAGCACGATCCACACTTTTCCCATCTCAGGCAAATATGCACTTACCAACTCTGGAGGTAAACCAATCAAAGGCAGGCCTGACAGAAGCCCCGCACTTACACCCCACCCAGAAATCTCAACTACCAGGCAGGATTCTTATGGTAATGCGAGAAATCTGCCCCGGTTCTGAAAATCATGGTGAAACCACAGTGGAAGAATACTTAAAAGAACACTTTCTTTGTAGTCTCTAGGACCAACTATTGGAAATGCCAAGTTTACTGGGCCTCAGCCTGCTTCCGTCTGTGAAAACGCTCGTATGCTTAAGGATGCAGGGACCAACCTTATGACAATTACGGTGAAAAGTGGTACGCAAAAATACCAAATAGTTCTCCACCTGGCATATCTTTCAAAAGTCGTGCCACACACCTCTTGGAAAGATCGAGTTCCTTTGGCCTAGCCTTCGATTGGTCTGGAGAAGGAATCGCGGTTCCTAGCTGATGAATCAAATGATTATGAAAGGAATGGGGAAAAGTGCGAATCCTGTTTCAGTCTTTAGAGTGAAACAGGATCCGCACTATTCACCTCTCCCACAAAGGGGCACTTCTCACGTCTCCTGCTAGTCCACCAAACCAGGGACTGACAGAGGCCCTGCACTTGCCACCCCACAAAAATATCTCATCTCCAAAGAAGGATTCCTTCGCTAACGGTTGAAAAGGCTCCCGTTCTTGAAACAGTGGTGAAAGGATGGTGAAATAATGCTGAATACAATCCTATCTTCCAAGGCTCCGGTGCCAGGTATCGGAAATACCAAGTTACCTGGGCCTCAGCAGAGGTTTCTCTGCGAATATTTTCATAGGCTTCAGGATGCAGAGACCGACCTCATGACTATTACGGTGCAAAACCCTATGGAAATGGCAAAAAATTACCAACATACTGGTGATTTCATTAGGGTCAGGAGGAAATCTGAAGCACGATCCACACTTTTCCCATCTCAAGCAAATATGCACTTACCAACTCTAGAGGTAAACAAATCAAAGGCTGGGCTGACAGAAGCCTGGAACATACACCCCACCCAGAAATCTCAACTACCAGGCAGGATTCTTATGCTAATGCGAGAAACCTGCTCGGGTTCTGAAAATCATTGTGAAACCACAGGGGAATAATTGTTAGAAGAACACTTTCTTTGTAGTCTCTAGGACCAATTATTGGAAATGCCAATTTTACTGGGCCTAGGCCTGCTTTCGTCTGTGAAAACGCTCGTATGCTTAAGGATGCAGAGACCAACCTTATGACAATTACGGTGAAAAGTGGTAAGCAAAAATACGAAATAGTTCTCCACCTGGCGGATCTTTCAAAAGTTGTGCCACACACCTCTTGGAAAGATCGAGTTCCTTTGGCCTAGCCTTCGTTTGGTCTGGAGAAGGAATCGCCGTTCCTAGCTGATGAATCAAATTATTCTGAAAGGAACGGTGAAAAGTGCGGATCCTCTTTCAGTCTTTTTTTTTTTTTTTTTATTCCTGGACCGCCTAGTGTCTCGATGAAGAAGGACTTGCATCCTGATGCCCCATGAGTCCCTGTGACAGTGGTGGGCCCCGTCGTCGTTCCCAGCAGAGCACAGGGCTCGAGTGGCACTCCCTCTCCTTGCCCAGCTCTCTCAGTGGCCTAACCACCCTGAAGTTCCCCAGGGAACCAGCCGAATCTACCCTTCTGCACAGCTGATTCATATGCTCGGCGAATCTCGCTTGCTCGCAGGCAAATGTATTTGACCCCTCAGATCCTCTTGTGAAGTCAACTTGTACCTAAGTTATATTATCAGAGTAAACTGAGAGCTCTGTGCAGACCTTAATTCAGGTGTAAGTTTTGCCGCTTGCACCTTTGAGCTGTGTTTCCCAAAATGTGCTCTGTGAAAGCCTATTTCTGCAGGAGATTAATGGGACCCAGGTGCAAATAGTATTGGGGGCTGAAACTAGTTCAGGAGACACCAGGTGAGGTGAATGTGAATTCTTGCTTGGCTGCAGGACTTCTCAGTGCCTTTATGCTGATGTGCATTGGGAATCTGCAAGGCAGGAAGGGCGATGAACTGCAGTTTCTCCAAACTGACCTTATCCTAATGCCATTCCTCAGTGGGAGGTCTAGGGGCATTACTACTCTGCTGAACACAGTTAGGGAAATGCTGGTCTAGAATTGTAGAAACCACAGTGCTCTCAGGTCTCTGCACACGGGGCCGTACCATGTAATGTCAAGAGTCTTTGGGGAGTCGGGGAGGTAAGGCCCAAGGTCTCTGCTGCAGTTGTGGGGCTCTGCCCACCCTCCTGGGCAGTGTATTCACTGTCGATGATCCTGGCCAAACCAAAGTCAGTGATTTTGCAACACAAGGTCTCAGACACCAGGATGTTGGCCGCCCGTAGGTCGCGGTGGATAGAATTCATGTGCTCAGTGTACGCCATCCCTTCGGCGGTCTGGGCTGACATGTCAATCAGTCTCGGGAGGGACAGTCTGCCACCATCGTCTGTCTTCAGGAAGTCCAGCAGGCACCCTCTGGCCAAGTAGTCGGTGACAATATAGATGGGCTCCTTGGTGACCACGGCTTAGAGCCAGACCGGACTCTGGTGCTGCAGAGTCTTCATCAGGTTGGCCTCGCCCAGGAAGGCTTCTGGAGACATCGTTCCCTCCTTCAAGGTCTTGATGGCCACCATCACATTGTTTCTGTAGTAGCCCATCCAGACTTCGCCAAACTGCCCTGATCCGAGTTTCCTGACCAGCCTGAGAGACTGTCGGGGGATCTCCCACTCGTCCTGGGCCCAGGGGTTTTGAGGAGTGAGGATCATGCAGGGCACGGTCAGCCTCTGGCACAAACCATCCCCTTTCTTGCAGTAGTGCTGGACCAGGGCCTGGAGCGAGGGGAAGGTGACCCGGGGGGAGATGTAGTAGCCGCTTTCCTCCAGGGAGTGGATCTTATAATGCTTGAGTATTTCCCCCTGGACGGTGACATCCTTCACAGACGGGGAGAAGTCACTTTTGCTGGTTTCACTCTCTCTGATGAGAAAGGAGCCAGCCTCTCCCACAAAGGCGCACTTCTCATGTCTGGCGCTAGTCCAACAAACCCAGGACTGACAGATGCCCTGCACTTGCCACCCCAGAAAAATATCTCATCTCCAAAGAAGGATTCTTATGCTAAAGGTTGAAAAGGGCTCCCGTTCTTGAAACAGTGGTGAAAGGATGGTGAAATAATACTGAAAACAATCGTATCTTCAAAGACTGTGGCACCAGGTATGGGAAATACCAAGTTACCTGGGCCTCAGTAGAGGTTTCTCTGTGAAAAGCATCATAGGCTTAAGGATGCAGACACCAACCTTAGCACCATTACGGTGCAAAACGCTATGGAAATGGCAAATAATTACCAACATACTGGTTACTTCAAAAGTGTCAGGATGAAATCTGTAGCACTATCTACACTTTTCTCATCTCACGCAAATATGCACTTAGCAACTCTGGAGGTAAACAAATCAAACCGAGGGCTGACAGAAGCCCCGCACTTACACCCCACACAGAAATCTCAACTACCAGGAAGGATTCTTATGCTAATGTGTGAAACCCGCTCTGGTTCTGAAAATGATGGTGAAACCACAGTGGAATAATACTTAACAGAACACTTTCTTTATAGTCTCTAGTACCAACTCTTGGAAATGCCAAGTTAACTGGGCCTCAGCATGCTTTTGTCTGTGAAAACTATCATAGGCTTAAGGATGCAGAGACCAACCTTATGACAATTATGGTGAAAAGTGATACGGAAAAGTATCAAATAGTTCTCCACCTAGCGATTATTTCAAAAGTTGTGCCACACACCTCTTGGAAAGATCGAATTACTTTGGCCTAGCCTTCGATTGGTCTGGAGAAGGAATAGCCATTCCTAGCTGATGAATCAAATGATTCTGTTCCTTTCTGGGGTGGCAAGTGCAGGGCCTCTGTGAGTCCCTGGTTTGTTGGACTAGCGCCAGACATGAGAAGTGCGCCTTTGTGGGAGAGGTGAATAGTGGGGATCCTGTTTCACTCCACTCTTTGGAGTATGTCCTTAAAATTCTTCAACATACAGCCAAGCCGGTTTTTGTTCTCCATTCCAGCAAAGCTCCTCCCTTAGTTGCTTCAGCTTTTCTGTGAGAACTGTTGGACAGGGAAGGGGTTTATATTATATTTGGGGAGCCAGGGATTCTATTCAACAGAAGTGGAAATGCATCTTACAATATCCTGCAGAAATTTGTTTTGAGAAGGTTCTTTTGAGGTATTCCAAGGCAGGAGGGAAGATGCTGTGATATATTTTGTGGGACTGTGCTTGTGCCCATTGTGTCTCTCACCTGTAGAGAAGCCACCAAGCACTCCCTTCTGGCATATTTAGCTTCCTATCAGGCAGAGAGAATTAAATACTTTATTTGGGTCTGGTGTCGTAAATTGGAAGTCCCTGCAAATCACTGGAGAATCCCTCTCAGGAGCTGGAGACCAATTTGTAACAATCAATAGCACGGGGAACCTGGCATTTTCTATACTGCAGGAGAGCCCACTGTGATGCCTTCGTAAGAACTGGAAATTTTTTGGATACCTCCCCACTGTCCTTCACCCACTGCTGACTTGGAAACAGTTAGTTTTCCTTCATAACAAAGCTTGGCCAGAGTACTCATTGGTGTCATGAGGGCAGTGGCTAGTGAATGGATCCCTTCACTCTAATAGAATTCTGCAGTTAGATTTATTCTGTAAAAGAGAAGAAAAATGGAATGAGATACTCTATATGCAGTGTTTTATGTTACTTTGACGAACTAAGCCAATACAAAAGGGATGAAAAGTTATGACCCAAAAGGCTAGCAATGGGAAAAAGCCTGTGTTGCCTGAACATCAAGAAAAGGATGATGATATCCTGATTATTCAGTTAAATGAGCCACCAGTTCTCCCTCCTTCTCCTTATGGAGGGGCTGGAGCTATGCCCCCAGCCTCTCAACCAGGGTCCTCACCTCCACAGAACCAGGGCCCAGGGACAACAGGAATGGTCTCCCTCTCCCACACCTGACAGGAAACCCAGTTTGGTCAGGGTGTGGCTTAGCTCCAGGTGGGCAATTTCCTCTTCGGCAAATACTCATAGGGGCATCGATGCTGCCACAGGTCAGCCCACGGGGTTTATCTGCGTCTACTCTCTGTTCTTAATCTCTGATTTATTTAATTGGATAAATAACATGCCTACACATCAGGGTGACCCGAGGAAAATGGAAAGCCTGTTTTCCTCAACATTTGCAACCCACAACCTGGTTGTTGGTTCTGGGCAGATGTTCAGAATCTGCTTAACACATTACTGACCTCAGAGTACTGGAGAATGGTTCTAGACGAGGCCAGGGAGGAAGCACACTGCAAGCATTCTGACTCTCCTGGTAACCTGGTAAAGGCAGCTGCTCAGGTCACAGTACTCGACTTAGACCCAGGATGGAATGTAAACAGTGGAGATAGACCTAAGCTTGAGCATTACAGAGACTTCATCTTGGCTGGCCTCCAAAAGTAGAGTCTTAATAAAGTACAGGAAATTATACAGAAGCCTAATGAGAGCTCCTCAGAATTCTTAGAATGGATTTTCAAAGCATATAGCCAGTACATGAACATTAATCTGGAAGCACTGGAAAATTCTAAAATGGTAAATATGACTTTCATCAGCCAAAGTGCTCCTGACATTCAGAAAAAATTATAAAAAATGGATGAGGCTTTTGGTATGCCTGGTCTCAACTAGTAAAAATTGTTTTTATGGTGTCCACTGATCAAGATTAGGTGGTAGAAAAGAGAGAACAACGGAAGATGAAACTGCAAGTCAGCCTTCCAGCTACTGCTTTGACTCAAGGAATGCCAGGACCATGGCATGACCTCCCTCAGGCACTCTGTCCAAAATAGGACTCCCCAAGCCCCAGAACACCAACAAAAAAAGACATCCCACTGCAGGCCCCCATCAATATGTCTATTGCAAATAGGAAGGGCACTGGAAGAGAGATTGCTCATATCATAGAAAGGCTGATTCTGGGAAAGATCCCTCCCAGTTCACCAGATGCCCAAGCTAGCAAGGAGGCTTGAGACTGAAGTTGTCAAGGATGGAGAGCAGGAATGATGGGGCCCAAGGGTTCTTCCCAACCCAAGCGACACCCTCCATATTTCCCCAGGTCATGGGGAGCCCCAGGTCATGATGACAATGGCAAATCAACTTTTGGACTTTCGGGTAGATACCAGAGCCACTTACTCAGTAATAAACACCTGTCTGTCTAAACTGTCTTCAGAGACTGTAAAAGTGACTGGAGTCTCAGGAGAAACCTTGAAAAGACCATTCTTCCAACACTTGGAGCGCCAATTAGGCCAAACCCACTTAAAACATAGTTTTCTATATATGCCTGTGTGTTTCATTCCTTTGCTGGGGTGTGGTCTTTTAACCAAAATGAATGCCAAACTTACCTTCATCCCAGGATGACTGAATACAAAGGTGCCTCCAGAACAGGCATGTGCCTTGCAGGCTGTCCTGCTGCAGTTGGAAGCCTCTGAACCTCTGAAGAGATACTTTGAGAGTTGAGTCCAGAGGTATGGACACAAAGGAGACCAGAAAGGGCTAAGATTGTCATCACAGTGCAAGTCAAGGTATGGGTGAGAATGGCACCACCACATTTAAAGCACTACCCCGTCAGGAAATAAGCACAACAGGAAATCCAGCCTCTGTTTTCCCTTTCCTTCAGTTTGGACTCATTAGACCTTGCTGTATAACATACCCATCCTGCCAGTCTAGAAGCTTGAGACTAAGGAATATAGATTTGTTCAGGACCTGAGAGCCATTAATCAAATTGTAGAAGACATTTACCCAGTAGTTCCCAATCCTTATATGATATTCACAACTCTCACTGGTGAACTTATCTGGTTCACAGTCTTAGTTTTAAAAGATGTTTTCCTCTGTATCCCTTTGAGCCCAGCTGGAATCACAAGAACTGATTACTTTTGAATGGAAAGTAATACAAAGGCAAAGCAACAAGACTGTTGGATAGTTCTCCCCCAAGGTTTTTTTTTTTTTTTTTTTTCAAAGTATTAGGGGGTACAAATGTTTTCGTTACATGGATAGCTTTTATAATGCTTAAGTCAGCGCTATAAGTATGCCCATCACCCAAATAATATTCATTCTACCCATAGGTACCATAGGTAGATTTTTTAAAACTCTCATACCCTCTCCAGGGAAACCTTTGCTAAAGACCTCCAAGACCACCAGTTAAGGGATGGACTTTATTGCAATATGTCAATGGCATATTAGTTGCTAGCATCACAAAAGAAGTGTCTGATCAGGACACCAAAATTTCTGGCCGAGGGCGTGTACAAGGTATCCAAGAAAAAGACTCAAGTTTCATATTTAAATATCTCAGGTTTGAGCTTTACCAAGGACAGAGGAACCTACTCTCTGATTGGAGGGAGGCCCTTACCAGAGTAGCACCAACATCTTTGCCTGCAAACCTTGGGTCCCCACCAGGCACCTGTGAATTCCTACAGACAACTGCAAAGCAGTTTCATTCCTCTTATCCCAGATCCAGCCCCAACTATCCACTTTGTCAGCAGGAAGAAGCCAGAGTGGTCATCAGCCCTTCTCCACCCCGTTGGCCCACACCTAAGGAATGAGGTGTAATCAAGTCCAGGGTGACTGAAACTGCCTATATTAAAATAACGCAAGTCCATAAGGCAGGAATAATGATAAAAATTCTGATTTCCATAGAAATATAGATGTAGCTAAAAGTTAACCAGCCATTGTTCCCTAACTTCCCTACTGCTGTTACAGTTTACTGCTTAAGTGTCACACATCTTTGCCAGGTGCAAGATTTGTGACTTCCCAACTGTTTCTGTAGATAACATTGGTATTATAAAACCTAAGACTGCTCATTGAGATATCTTCCAGATTCTGCATTCAGAGGGGACCAACTGACATCAGCTGGACTGGTGGTCATACATGGAAACAGATCCAATAAGCCCTGCAACCTCCTACCCAGGAACTGCTGTATACACATTTAGCAATTTATGAAAATAAAAACATAATATAAGCAAGCCTTTTAATTGCAGAGTTGATATGAATGCACTGCTAAGTTATCATTCAAGTACAAAGTCTATGTGGCATCATTTTGCATTTATAAAAAAACTATACATTTATTCTAATGCTATCATTTCTCTGTGAAAACTATCTTGATTCAAATTCAACCACCATTAAAAATGTTTACTAAGAAATTTTTTCCCTAGCAACAGTTACCATGTGTACAGACAGTCCTCCCTGTTCATTCAGCTCCTTTTTCCAGTCCAACAATTGGCATAAATGTTCATGTATGGCATAAAGATTGAAAAATCAAATTCAACACAGAATGACAAGGACAAAGTGAAAATATAATCAGAATAAAATCAATATTTGTACTAACACACTAACTAGGACAAGTGAGTAGCCTAAGTTGAAAAAGCATGCAAATATCACTTGGGGAAGTTGAAAACTATAAGGTAGGATTTATAAATGCCATCACCAAGATCGCTGTGGGTCCACTGTTGTAGAAAATGAAAAATATCAGCTCAGATTTTTTATAGACTTTCAAACTTTTCTCAATGTCTGATGGCAAAGAAACTAATTCTAAAGAAAACATGTATAAGACTAGTTAAAGAAATAGAGAGGTCTGGTTCATGTATCATATAAGACTATAAAAGTTTCTTTTCAATTTTCATATTTAGCAGATTTCTTAAACTCAATCATGAGGAAAATACAACTGCAGATCACTTTGGCATTCCCAATTTATTCATCCTTACAAGATACTGGCCTCTCAAAATAAAGTAAATGTCCTCAAAGCAAGCAACACAATAGTAACAAATAGTGTCTATTAAATCATAGAATAAAAGAGGCAAAATCAGGTCCAGGTTGCCATCTTTAGGAAGAAAAATTAACGTGTCAAATGTGTTAGTGCAACTCTGCTAAGGATGCTAAACGTGACCATCAACTCAGACCCATATGTCTTGGACATAGAATGATACATTCACTTTTATGTTCATTTATTTATTCATTCATCCAGTTATCCATTTAACATGTATTTATTGAGCTCCTATTATGTGCCACACACTGTGCTAAGTGTTGGATCAAATGTGGTAAGTGGACCTTGAAAGAATAACAGCATGGAAAAAATTAAGGTAGGTAGTCAGAAGAGACAGCTAACTGAAGAACAGAGATTGCCCAAGAGCCAGATTTCTGAACTCCTCTTCCCTTTGCCATTTTGAGTGTGTGGGACGTTTGGTAAACACTGGCCTATTTACCTTATAAATGACTATAAGAAGCACAAAAGAATATAAATTGTGTATTTTCATGCAAAGTTTTGTACATTATAAAATGCTCTATAAATATAAGTGTAACTATTCCACTGAAAAACCAGCACCCTCCCCAACAACCTTACCCTTTCCCTCCATTGCCTGCTCCAAACTGCTCAGTCACATTAGTTCTCTGCTTCTTGCTAGAAATACAGGATAGCTCTCAAATTTTTTATACTCTCAAAGATAATGAATTTCTCCTATAACACTTAGTCAATAAGCTCCTCATTTCATTAACTAAAGAATATCAAGTTTTCTATAACAGGAAATCATTGGCTTTTGACTCAAACCCTGTCATGAAAAAGGAAGTATGATTAGATTCTTACCTATTCTACTCTGTCTTGTGTCTGGGTTCCTTTCTTCCCTCTGCCTAGACTACTACTGTGTACCCAAGGAGTTGTTATTGGGGAAGGAGGGGAAAGAACAAGAAAGGTCTTAGTTGATAGTGCCCTTGGGTTTTAGTGCTGGTGCTCCATCATTGAGCATAGGACCTTAAGTGCACAGGGGCATTATCCACTCTTCAGGAACCCATTCATTAATGGAGATCTCTCAACTGTGGATTTCTTCTCTAGCAGGCTGGTTAGTTTCTTTCCTTAGCCTTTGGTTTTAAGGTCTAGCCCACAAAAAAAATTTTTAAAAAAACACTCCCTGTTTGGGTCCTATAACTCTTCCAGGATGTAAATACCCCTCTTTTTTCTTTACTACCCAATTCTGGTCCACAGAAAATCTCATGTTTCCTTTGCTGCCACAAACTCTGGGAAGGCAAACCATTCCCAGCACAGCTTTCTCTCGTCTACCCACTGTCAGGACAGCCTTCTGTTACAACTTTTGTCTAGATAGGATTATCTACATTTGTTGTGTCTGTCTTTTAGATTATGTTTAACTTTACTAAAAATAATGACAAGTAATGACCTGGATCCATAAGCTCACTGAAGTTAAAATTACTGAACCAGGTCAAGAATAAGAATTTCATTCAATCACTTGTGTCAAGGTACCACAGACGGATTTGAAAATTTTTCTCCCAAAAATATAATCTGAGTCATTTCCAAAGTAAATGAGTACCAGTGGGTAATATTAGTAAATGAAATATCAAACTTTTACATTTTTAGGACATCATTGTATGAGAAATACAATAACCCCTTGTGGCTTTCCTGATTCCATGTTGTGGGAAGGATTGAAAGATACGGGGGTTTTTTGTTTTGTTTTCAAACTAGGGCATGTTCACTGTCAAAATAAGCCCAATTTCTAGTAGCAATTTTGCTTGGCTTAACTAGTACATAAAAGATGGAAAAATGATGACACTGAAATCTAATATTGTACCACTAAAACTAAAGGCGGCCTCTTCTAATTGTAGGATGGATTCTATGTTGTCAACTCTCATTTAATAAAATAAAGGCATTGAGACAGATTTTTCCTCTATCTCCAATGTTAATCTTAATTCAGCTAAACCAGAAAAGCTAAAATGTATTTGATTCATGAAATAAAAACCATTGCTTTTATACCACTTTCACAAGAATTTTTAATATCATTTATTTTTTAAAAAAGAGCAGTTAGTTTTGTCTGGTACTATGACTATAGTATAAACACAGTGTCTTTTTTGACAAGACAACTAAAATTTGGAAATTACTCACCATATTTCACGGTGCCATTTACAAAACAAAAGTAAGTATACAAAAAACCCCACAAAAAATTCTACATATTTTTCATACAAAACAAAATAAATAGAAGTAATCTCATTACACAAGTGCCACCATGAAAGATCAGAGTATTTCATGCTGTCTCAGATTGTCATAAGATGTTCTTAAGAATTATGTTCTGCCTTCTTTATAATAAAAACGTATTATTTCCTTCAGACAGAAGGATGACACAAATGTACTCTGGATATGTTTTTTAAATGTTAACAGTCTCCATAAGCCTGTGTGTCTTAGTCTAACTATATGCAATGTGGATTAGCAGATATTACACAAACTCTAGCTCTCTCCTCTTGCCCCCATCAGCATTCTCATTTTACCCTGAAATATTGTTTGATCAGGTATAGCCATGAGCTTTGATTAGATGTCGTAGACCCATTGTTGACGACTAAATGTAGGAGATCTTCCAAATTTCCCTTGAAAGATTACATTGTATTATAACTGAAGAATCTTCTTTCCAATAATAAAATGTAGTCTAAATTACCCTGAAGTCTGAGTTATAGCTCAAACCATATCTTGCAAAGGAGTCATTGTTCTTCAACAAACAAATATTATTTATCTGATTTTGCGTTCTAAAAATTAAATCTGGAAGTCTTTTCATTTTACTTCCAAAAGTGACTTGTGACAGAATTAGAAACATGTATTTCTCCCCCTGCCCCTAACAATGTATATAAAATCATGGTCACAAGCCCCCTTAATATAACAAGAAATTATAAAGGAAAGAACACTGATAGGTGATAAGTGTTTCAATTCTGTCTGTGTAATTTATGAAATGAGAATTAGAAGGAGTGTCACCTTCTGTGGATAATGAACCTCCCAGAAGGCCAGGACCTAAGTAAGCATTTTTAGTCAGCATTGTAGCATCCTATTATTTGATTTATCTGTCCTCAGGTCTGCCATCTTGTAACTGGAGAAAGGAGGAGGAAAAAATTACAAAACACACATAGAGAAAAAGTTATCCAAATAATCTTAGAGTAGAGTGGTTTCAACAAGAAAAATTTACTTATTATTTTTTTCAAATTAAGCTTACTTATTTCTGATTCCTTAGAATCTCTGATGTTCCTAGACCACAGTTGTTACCAATAAAGGACTCTAGGAATCAAAAATAAGTAAAACAGTATCTCTACCCTCAAGATGCTCACAGTCTTAATGGAAGAGACAGTTGCATAAAAAAGAAATGTTACCATAAAGTAACAAATTCTATCAGAGAATTAGAAGGTGCTGCAACACAGACGAAGAAGCTAGTCCTTAAAAAGCAATTGTTGTGCTATTAAAATGAAACTATATAACTGATTCTTATAAAAATTAGAGAGTACCTAATAAAAAGTCAATTTATAAAATATTCATTCTGACCAAGTATCAAAGTAACCATACAACCTGCAATTCAAATGAAACTTTTCATTAGGAAAATAACCATTATTGGAAGCCTATTTACAAATGACCATTCTGTGGCTTTTTAATGTAAATTCAAAATCACAAGGGAAAGTACACATTAGAAAATCAACAGTTTGAATTTGCATTAATTCATAAATAAATCAAAAAAGATGAAGAAAAATAGGAAAAAGAATCAACATCACTTTGCCTGGCTCAAGCCTCAGGTCACAGAGATCTGGAGGAATCAGTGATTCCCACAGTCCTTAAACAACTGCTACTCCAAGAGAAAATTCATCACAAGCAATATGAATAAAACACCAAATAATAGAAATATATTGTGATGAATTGGCCTGTGTCTCACTCATGTTTTTTTTAAAAAAATTTAGAACCAAAGATCTATCTTTGCTATCATATGAAGCAAATAGAGGAACCAGAATAAAAATATTAAACCAGATGAAATCATGACTAAGCATCATCATAAGAAAGAAAACACTTATATCACTATTCACAATAAAAATGAATAGGCATGATGATCTGAAACATTATTTTTAACTTTCTAATGAAACTACACATGCAAAAGCTCTTTACAAACTCTCAGCTATGAAACATAAGCTTATAATCACCAGCTTTAAGCAAAATGGTTTTGCTGGAGTTACTTAGTCTTCTTAGAAATTTGCCTTCCTATTCAAGAACCAAAAAAGATGTAGAACAGTGGACCTAAATCTTAAGGAATGAAAAAAAAAAAGATGTTTGAGCAACAGATAAGCGTTAACTTGGTAAACCTTCCTTTTGGATGGTGACAAACAACTTAGATCAACCACAGAGTTCATTGGCCCCATGGGAAAATCTTTCAGATTTTGACCAATCATAGACATGTTCAATCTGAATCAGGAAGTCAGAGCAGAAGGGCAGCAATCCTACCCATTTGGATAGAATGCATCCTTTTCAATCATGATATAGAAATTCCACTAGAAAGCCAAAGTGGCCTTTCCTGTATCTGTGCTCCTATAATCAGAATCAAGAAGGTGAGTTCTGCATATATAATATTTGCTGTGGTTCTAGAATTTCCACGAGGTAATTTCCTTTGGCAAGTGATCCAATCTGTCACCCATTGCATACACAGTCCTTCTTTATGGTTATTGGACTTTCCTTTATTAAAAAAATTTAAACATATCACTCCCTGATAAATAATTCCTCCCTAAATTTGCATATGTTGGTGCAAATTTAGCAAGCACATCACTCACACTGTCGTATTGAATTTAACCTGCGCCTTTGTATAGGAAGAAGGAATGAAATTACCCCTAAGTCAAGTCTGCAGTTATCCCCCAAATGAGATGACCTCTTGGGGAAAAAAAAAAAAGTCATTCTGAAAAGCTGCATAATTCTGAGCACATCCCTGAAGACTGATTTTATACTTAAAGCTTAGAGGGAATACAAAGAAAAACACTTGGTGGCATAAAACTCATTACCTTGATGAAGCATCTCTTTTGGTCAAAGAAAATGATTCACACAATTTTCCTCTTTGAAACTCTTACCAATACACATATTGTGGAAATATAAACTGTGACTTGCAAACAAGCTTTAAAGACGTTGAGTTGATACTGAGTGATAGTTTTCCAGATGCCCTGTAGTCTTTCCAAATAATACTGTACTTTCTCTAGCCCTCCCAACCCAAGCTTCTGATTTGTTCTTAATTCTCTTAGATGCTGAATAAACTACTGTTTACAGATGCTTCATCGAGCCTTGAAGGAGAATGTAATACAATTGTTCTTGTCCACCGTGAAACTCAGGATCCAGAATCCTAGGAGTACAGTGTTTAAAATACCGGTTTGTGTTGTGCAGAAGCTCAGCATATTGCAGTGTCATATTGAATTCAGATGAAAGGGAAGAAACATAACCAGATGCCGAATTACCTCTTTATTACCTGAGCAGTTCAAGATGAGAGAGATCATTTGAACATATCCTCTTGGAAGACAAGGAGAAGGCACAGTCGTTTGTTTCTGTTGACCATCTCTCGTGACAAATCAGCCAAATTGAGGATAAAATTATATGAAGACAAATGTCACAATTAGCTAAGAGACTTTGGAAACAGAAAAATAAACAGAAACCACACAGCTGTGTAAAAACCTGATAGGACACACTGAGTTAGAAAGTTCTTCATTAGTGAATGATTATAAAAACTCAGCTTGTACAAAAGTGAAACTGACTTCAGGGAAAATGAGAACATTTTAATAGAGAATCGGTTCCTATGATGGAGCACTTATCAATATTAGTTCATAAAAGTAAAAGGAATTGTGTCTATTCTCAGATAATCCACCTGCTCTTTTGCTTTATTTGAGGCTGCAATAGTTATTTAATAGCATAAACTGGTGTGCAGCTTTGAGTTTTAGTAAGCTGAGGATTTTCTAAAACTCTGATTTTGTTCAGCTCTCAATACATAAAATTCTGATCAGGATATATTTAAAAGGACAAATCAACCATACTTTCATTTCTTAAAAACAAAACAAAAAACCCCAAAACAAAAAGACTACCTGCTTTGGAGTTTTAAATAACACAATGAAATTATTTTTTATCCTTTCTAACCCCTATATTCATTTAAATCCAGTTACCCATCCACTTTATTCTAGATGGAGAAACTGGGCATTTAGGAGAAACTCTTGTTTTAGGATGAGCTATTTTTTCTATGTCAGAAACCGACTGAAAGCTTTTCATGCTTCATGAACATCCTGGGCTCCTTCAAAGAAAGAAGTGTCTGTGCAGAGCGTCAGGCTGGAGGCTGTTGCTCTCACGTACACCTGTTCCTTTTGTGATGCACTGGCCCACAAATCACCTCTTCCTCTTTGTCAACCTCAAAGCTTTTATTCTTCTCCAGTGACCTAAGGCTGATGCAACAAAAGGAGGCGATTCCAGAGAAATGTCAGAGGCCCTTTGCTACCCAAAATAACACCCTGGTAAAACTTGATAGCTAGAAAACTAAAAGGTAACAGTTGTATTGGTTTTTATGTAGGGCATTTTAAAAATAAGACAACTGAGGCATTGTTCATTCAAATTCCTATCTGTTAATCCAAGGAATGGGGCTAGAGTACTAAGTTATGTGGACAAGGCAGAAGAGAAATATAATTATAGAGTTTATGGCTCCAGCAAGCAGCAGCAGAATTCTTAACTCAAAACACCAGTACTGCCTCATTGGCTGTCATTAACCCCTTCAGCACTCCTGGTTCCTGTTTCTTGGACAGAGCTAATCCATGCATTCTCTTATTAACCAAGATCTTTCCTTTGCTCTGGTACATTTACCTTTTGTATCTTTATAAAAAGTACCAAGTTGCATTCTGTTGAATTTACATACATGTCTTATCACAGCCAAGCTTATTTTTGATGCACTAAAAAATGAAATTTCAGTTTCCAGTACTCAAATATATATAAAAAATATAAATTTTATGTATATATAAACTATGAGACAAAAAAAAACGATAATTACTTTTTTGATATACTTTCAAAAAGAAGGATTTTCTGATTAGAAACAATTAAATGTTACTCATGGCTTTAGTTTTCTAGATCTAAATGTTTTCTGACCTGTACAAGTCCATCAAATGCCCATTTGACCTGGCTCTATTTTATGTTATTGTTTTAATACTGATATGGCTTTTTGCCTCCCATTTCTAAAGATACAGTGGAAATATATAAAATTCCATATCATTTCTAATTATTTGATGTCTGTTATGCATAAAAATATTTGGTAATCCTTAGGAAGCACTAAGGAAGGCACAGAGGAATCACAGCTACAATAATGCACATACTCTCATTTACTGTGTGTTAACTATGTCCCAGGAATCATGCTAAATCCTTTCCATGAATCATTGCATTTAATCTTCCCAACTCCCTGAAAGAGATCGAATGACTGTTGCAATTTTACAAATGAGAAACAGGTTTAGGGAGGCTCAATAGCACACTGAATTTCTCATACCTGGCAAGGAGAGGGGTCTTATTTGAAACTCCTCTCATCTGAAAACTTTGAAGAGTTTACAATCCAAAATGGAAAGTTTGTACTTCTTTTCCATTTCCTCCCTGGGTATTTTGCCTAAATATGTCTTGAAGAAATTTCTTTTTGCAACAACTCTGTCAAACAACTGAAAAGATCAAATAAAGGAGTAACAAATATAGCCAAAGAATAGCAACAGGTCACCTGGCAATGTTTCCTTGTTATGGGAACAGCAAAGTTCTACTCAGCAAAATTATTTCAGATAGTTGTCAAAGTAACCTGTCTAGATACCTTAGAAATCAAATAAAAAATTATATTTGTTTGGAGAATGGGGGATGTGGGAGACACAAAAATCAAACTAGCAACCACTTTTAATAATTTATAACTGCTAAGGGCATATCCCATGGCTCCTACCAAGGGTTCCCTGGCTGATGTGGTTGGTCTTTATCAACCACATTGTGAACTCCTTGGAGGTAAGAACTATATCCAGGTGATCTCTGCATCTCCAGTAGTACTCAGTATTGGCTTGATTGAATTAAATTATTTTAACTAGATGAATCAGGGTAGATAATCACAGTCTGGCTAGATTGTTCTTAAATTCCAAATAGTGTTGTAAAGTCTCAGGTGGTACATAAAGTAGCATCTTTCTCTTCTTACCCAATAACAAGATATTTCAGCTGAGAGAAAGTTTAAACCTCCAGCTCAAACTTCTTTTACTTTTCCTAAATGTTAAATCGTAAAATGCACTTTTTCCAGCTAGAAGACAAGTTTTGCCACTTTTAGGATTTCTGAAACTTACATAGATTAATAGGAAGCCTATCAATTAGGCATTCCTTTTGTCGAGGAGCTGGGATCAGTAAATTTGAATTAAGGCAATGGAGGTAGAGTGACCAAAGGTGACAGTTTACTCAAGGATTGCCTAGTTTTAGAACTGTAAGTCTACATTTTAGGAAACCCTCAATCCTTGACAAACTGAGATGATTACTCACCCTAAAATAAATCAAAAACAATTTCCATAAAAGAAGAGTAGTTTCAATTGGAGGAAGCCAATCAAATAGTAAATATTTCATGAGCTCTTACTTATTGGTGAAGTTTTTGTTTGTTTTGTTGTTCTTGTTTTGAGAACTGGGTGGGTTTGAGACCTCCACAGTCTGGAGGCAAAATAAATTTACACCAAAATCAACTATTTCTATGCTCAGTTGAAAGAGATTCTGTGAGTTAAAGCTTGAGAGTAAGCTGGCTTCATGCTGGATTTGGGTCTTTCTGCAACTGTTGAGAAAAGAAAAAAGCAGTATATTCTAGGCCACAGGAAAAACATATCTGATTAGACAAGAAAAAAAATGAAATTAAGCAAGGAAAAACTCAAAAAAGATGCCTAATGAAGTATTTTCCAGTCCTAGCTGCCCATTAGAATCACCTGGGGAGCTCTGGAAAGCTACTCATGCCTAGGGCTTATCCCCAGAGATTCTGAATCCCTTGTTCTGTAATGGGGCCCAGGAATGGGTATTTTTGCATAGATCTCCAGGTAAATTTAATATCTAGACTGTTGTCTTCCCTTGAATCATTGTATTCTTGTAGAAATAAATGAATTTAACAAAGAAGAGCAGAGCCAGAGGTAAAATAGGCCTTCTGATTAATTGATAAATAATTTATTTTTCATATTATAAAAATGAAAAGATGTCTGTATATGTTTGGGTCCTCTTTCAAACTGGTTAGAAGTTGAGAATTTTTAAGTTGATAGAAAAACTTACATGTTAGCAAGATTACTTGGGTGGCAAAAATATCTAATGGAGACAATGCGTCCATCCTATTTGTTTTGCACAGCATATACTACACCTTGTCTATATATACACATGCACGCATGCATGCATAAAACAGTGTATTGATTTTTTAATCAGATAAGGAAAGGGAACAAATTATCATCAGTAAAGTCCTTCTCTAAATTGAAACCCAAGGACATGTATAAAGAGAAATGAACACTTAGAATCCTTAATAGGATATGATGGCAACAATCTCTTAAATGCTATTTTAAAATTTCTCCAGGTCAATAATGGCCAAATGTTCTAATGCACTGCTTTCTCAGTGATCCATGTCAGTTGACTAGATAATGTGAGTCTTATACTAGTCAAAAAAATCAATATCTTAAAGATAAAATTGCAAGAATGGGTATTCCTGATGAGGTATTTTTTTATAACCAGATTAAGAAAAACTTGTTTACTCTCTAAATAATTTCTTCTCCAAGTCTAAAACACATCAGAGCTAGAAACTGTAGTAAGGGAATAAAAATTGTTAATAACAGGTCACTTGAATGGTTTTGTGCCATAAGATGCATACATATAACATTGTGGAAACTTAAGACTTTAGAGTTTTAAAAAGAAATGGTAAACTGTGAATCTGTTCAGTGGACATGATAAAAAGAAAATGAAAACACAATCCAATTTTGAAACAAGAATTTTAGAAATAAGCTGCGATTCTATTATAGTGAATTAGGGATGGAGATCTTAAGTCTTATTCCATATTCTATGAGGCAAGTCACTTTGCTGCCTGTGACCTGAGTTTTACATTTGAAATACTGACTTAAAAACAAACAAACATAAAACTTGATATTAGTATTACCTACAATGGTTTATACTGATAAGCTAATTAGAACAAGGCTACTCGTTTGATTATATTGAGCAATACACTTAGAATTACTAAGTTCTAAAATCACAGGCTAAATCTACAAATTTGAGTAGCAATTCCTCAATAGTGAAACTTTCTTAAATTTGTACTATTTAGGATAAAGGGGACAGCTGAAAAAAAGCACACATCCTTCTGTGGTAGATCCACTGCAATGTCTTCATAAGAAGATTATACAATAATATGAGGTGTAAAATGACAAGTACTTTTAAAATATAAAATACATTTTCAGAACTAAAACTCAATACTTGTGTTCTTATGGTTGAAATAAAAAATATTTCAGTAGAACACACTTCCAAATAACATTTTTTTTCCATCTTTACAGCTGAGGTAAATATTTGGTTTAAACTTATTAAAATGCCCAAATATCTTGCAAATATTTCCAACCAATGGTTCTTCTGTCATCAGATGGAAATTGTTCAGCTGTTTCAGCAATTTGTGAGCTGCAAACATGAGAATTTCAGCTCTAATTAGCAATAGGGAAAGTAATGTTGTTTGGAGACTAATATATCTTGCTCTTTCTCAACAAACTTAAGGTCTGCAAAGAATTTTATTCTTTTTTTCTATTTCAAGTATTAATGGTGTCAACAACTATTGCAGGAAAACACATAACTCCATGTCCTCAGTCTTGATGGTTGAATGCCTCTCATTTAGCTGCAGGTTCATTTTTTCTGTAGAAATAACCTCTTTCAGTAGTCACATGAAAACTGTAGACCAATTAAGTAGCAAGAGCTGCCAACCCCACTCACTAAGAACATTGGCAAACCATGGAACTCTAAAAAGTATGTCAGGAGAAGAAAAGGGAATGGTTCCCATTCCTTAAAGGTATATTTCACTATTACAGGTGTGTGATATAAGGTAAAATTCATGTTGTTCTTAGCAGACATGAAAAGCCCAGGCTTGCTGGGCCTTGAGCGAAGTGAAAAATGTATGCTGCTTATGTGCAAAAAATGTTTTAAATGCCAAAAAAAATAAGGTGTAACATTTGGGAATTAGCATGTTGTTTCCCATCATAATGTGTCTAAGCAAGGGTCTTTACAAGCTTTTTCCTTTTCTTTTCCACTTTATTGAGGTACACTTGACAAATAAAAATCGTAAGTATTTACAGTATACAATGTGATGTTTTGATATAGGTATATGTTGTGAAATGATTACCACAATCAGGCTAATTAACATGTCCATCACCACACATAATTATCTTGTATGTGTGTGTGTGGTGACAACTATTAAGATCTACTTTCTTAATAAATTTCAAGTATATAATACAGTATTGTTAACTATAGTTGCCACGCTGTACATCATATCTCCAGAACTTATTCATTCTGCCCAACTGAAACTTTGTGCTGTAAGTTTCCATTAAAAGACTTGAAGTGAAGTATATATAGAAAAGAACAGGAAGAGCACTACTTTGACATTCTAAGAGATCTATTACACCCAATGAAATTGTCATCAAGGTGGTTTATTAGTAGTAAAGTGAAATGAAGAGATAGTTTGAAAAAACTGTGGGCTTGTGGTTCAATCATAACTCACAGCATGAATATAAACACTTTGAAGGAGTCCCTAGAAATTCCCAAAGAAGACCAAGGAGGTAGCCAACCATACCATGTTGAAAGCATTTCTTTTATATGCTAAAAATAAAAGAAGAAGGGTAGTATCTACCATAGCTAATCCACAGTGTGGTTCAGCCAGAAAACTTCAGAGAGGAGTTTGGAAAAAGCAAGTCCCTAAGTCCTTGGTAGCAACTCAATTATTAACCAAGTCAACCTAATAGCCAGAAATTCTTCACACATTTTAGAATTTTGTTCTCTTCAATAGCATTAGTAAAAAGGCACATGGGCACAATCTTCTAGTCTTGACAAACTTTACCTAGTCTATGTATTCCAATTATGATTCTTTTATCTCTTCTAAATTTTAGCCCAAATGAAAAGGGGAGTTATTTAGTAAACCATTGTCTCATTACAGATTATAAATATACAAAGGTTATGAAGAATCATTTTATTTAGAACTACACACACACACACACACACACACACACACACACATACACACAATGAAAAACATAATTCTTTACAAATAGTAGGAAACTCAATAAATTTTTGTTGAGTAAGAATATGGATTTCTCAAATGACCAGATTATCCCCAAAACCATCTAGAATTACAGTTGGCAATTATGTACTATCTCTGTGTTTATTCAGAATTTGCTTCATCTCTTTAACCTGAAATTCAACTAGTTTAGACACAAACTCATGTTTAGACACAAACTCATGTTTGGATATAATAGCCAAAACACATATTCTATATATTTATATGAGGTTTGAATACAAGCATCATTCACTAAACCAGCTAAGATGTGTCATGCACCAAACTGGGTAATGGCTTTCCTATTTTTTCCAGAATAGCCCATGTTTCCTCTTCCTTCCTTCTCCTCCTACTCTCCACAGGAAATTCAGCTTTGGACTGGGATACAATGGACTCTATATTGGTACAAATTTTGTCAAAGGATGTGAGAATCGTTTTTGATGCACCCAACTTCATCAAAAGTCATCAGCATATTCTCAAAGAAATGACTGGGCAAATCAGACCAAATCAAAGAGTATAAAATGACTAAAATAGCAACAAAATATCATTGCATTGTCAACATTATTGAAGAGGCATTATCATCAATGTTTTAGCCTGGTATATGTACCAACCCCATCCACTATGATCTGTTTCCACCATATCTACTTTCTGCACTGAAATCTGTATCAACTCTCACCAAACAACTATAGTAGCTTCATAACTGATCTCCATAGATCCACTCTTATTCTTTCACCATGACACTTCCAATCCATTTATCACAGAACAATCATAACAATCTTTTCAAAATGCAAATCAGATTCTCTGGCAATTCCAAGACTTCCCTTTGTACTTTGGATCAAACAAAGATTTCGTAACATGGTTTTAAAAAACCCGAATTACCTGAATTCCTCTACAGTATCATCTCCCATGGATTCACTTATCTCTTGTTGCATAACAAGGCACCAAAAACCTTAGTGGCTGAAATAACATAATCATTTATTTGCTCCTAATTTTGCAACATGAGAAGAGCTTGAAAGGAACAGCTCATCTCTGCTGTGTGTGGGATCTGCTGGGGCCACTAACTTGGAGCGAGAGGGTGCACTTCCAAGATGAGTCACTCACATGTCTGGAAAGCTGATTTTGTCTGTAGGTTAGGAGCTCAGCTAGAGCTGTGGGCACAGGGTCTCCATTATCCTTCATATGGGCCCTTCCCCGTTGCTAATTGGGCTTTCTCACAGAAAGGCAGCCAGGTTTCAAGAAGCAGAAATTGAAGCTGCCTGCCTTTTTGAATTCCAGGATCAGAACAGGTACAATATTACTCCCGACATACTTTATTCACAAAGTAGTAGTTACCGTCCCAGCCCAGATTCAACTGGGTGGATATTTAGGACTCATCTATCAGTGGATGTAGTGATAAAGAATTTGCAGTGTTTCTTCATTCCTCAAACCCATCACATTCCTTCTTTATTTGTTCTACCCTTCTAGCACCTGTCGGCATCATGATAGAATTCTGTATAGATAAAACAGCATAAGAAAAACATATTAATATGTATATTTGTCTCTGTTCTCCATAACAGTCATCCAGTTTTCCACTGACATCATGGCCATATCCTAGAAGAAAGAGTTTGTCTGTGAAACGTAGCCCTAGTTTAAATGGTCAAAACAAATATTAGTGATGAAGATACACCTGGAAATACAGGCCTGAGGCACAACTTAAATTTGCTCATCCTGATCTTTTTCTAAGATTTTCATACCTCTGATGCTCAGTTTATGATATACTTACCCTCTTCCGTCCTTTAGCCAGAAAATGGGAGAGGTAAGATGATATAAGACTATAGAGAGAGGACAAAGAGAGAGATTAAGGGGGATGTGTGTGTGTGTGTGTGTGTGTGTGTGTGTGTGTGTGTATGAGAGAGAGGGAGAGAGAGAGAGAGAATAATGGAAGCCTTATTTAAATATGATTAATTCTGCACAATCTCTTTAGCTTTACATTTGCTTTAACTAACTCAAATATATTAAATCAAACATACTTATTTCCTCTTCAAATAAAACCACTAGAGATATTTATGTATGTAAAATAAAATCATAATAGGCAATTTCCAGGAATAAAAGCAACAAAAATGACCAGTAAAAATTGTAAATATTTGGAAATTAACTGACAATACTGCACTTTAATTAAGAAATAATTTGTACCCAATGACTTGTTTTGACAGCAGACATTAACCAGATAAATTAGATAGAAATTTGAGCATGGTGTTATGTGCAATAGAGATTCAATTTGTCTTCTTTTCACTTAAGAAGGATCTATTTCAAAACACAAAATGTATGAAAATATATATAATGAATCAACATTGTGGTTAGTAAAAAATGTATATAGACTAGTCAAGCCTGTTTATATTCCTGGGGCATTTTTATATTGAATCTATCATGATCTAAACTATTAAAATGCTTAGTGAAACATAACTTGGTTCTCCATAAAATTTTACCATGCATAAATGCCCAGTAAGGAATATAAAATAAATATAATATTATGTTATATTTTATATATATAGTTTTCTTATCCTACCAAGACAACATTCCATACCATATTACACATGTATAACTAACATGTTACATAAAGATAAACTAGAATATTGTTGTGACACATAAAAAATGTTCAGTAAGGCTATGGAGAACCCCCGAGAAGAACCAAACTATCATAAATTGGTTTCATCTCATTTTGAAGGTGAATTTTTGTACATCCTATGAACAGAAGGCAGGAACGAGGGCTCTCTGTCTAGACTTAAAGAGAAAGAGTAAGGTTGTTGCATACAATTATTTCCTGGGCATTAGAAAGTAATCTGACCTTAAATAATTTAACTACCATGATGGCACCAGATACAGAATTCATTATAAAGTCATTCTTTACACTTTTCTATAAAGATTTTACTTAGATTAATACTTCTTAACACTAACAATATACCATATGCCTTTTTTTGACCAAGGAGAAGGGACATTTTGAAGTTAGTGATCCTATAGGTGAGAATTAAAAGAAAGAAAGCTGAATGGAAATGAGAGCATTTCACAAAGATGTGGAATACTTCTAAGAAAGACTATGTCTTTGTCACTATATTGCCTACCACACCTTTGGATGCTGAGCGGTTAAAGAACACCAAGTATTAAGGAAGGAGAAAAATAAATGGTTAGTAATAAAGTAATGATTAAATTATTAAACCTTTTACTAGATGAAATATTTTGCACTTTATTAAAAGTTAATTCACGAAAAAATAAGCTTGATAAAAATTCCAGTGAAAATATACATTCACAAATACAATTCTGGCTACAACTATTATATCTATACACATACACATACACATATGTCTACAGAATATAACCATATATAATGACTGCATGATGTGGTAGGTGAACATTTTTCTTCCCATAATTTAAATTGTTTCAAAGCTATATTTTTTTAATTAAAAATAAGAGATAACAAGTACACAAATGGCCATTTTCAGAGATAAACACTAAGAAGAAAATTTTAGGACAAAATAGAGTATGACACTATAACCTATAACCATAGCACATATTCTTATCCCATTGGAAGGAAAAATAGGCCAGCTCTAGAAAAAAAGGGAAGCAAGCAGCTATGCAAGGAATTGGTTAATGATACAGACTGTTAAGAAAACTAAGAACTGATTTTAGCCATGATTGTCTACATTAGATGGTTTTCTTCAATATTTTCAATTTCAATATTGCTCAAAATATCACATGGCATTTTCCACTCCACTAGAGTGAAACCCTGTCAGATCCCTTCTTCTCTTATCAGTCCACCCTTCCATCTAAGTCTCAATTTCATGCCCAGGTGCTGACTTAGCAGAAACACCCTGCACGGTGGCATGGTGACTTCTACCCCTAACCACGAGACACTTTTCATTTATATTCATCAAAGAAGTACTCCACAGGCATCAAACCATGTACCCAGATCTAAGTGTGTTATTTGATTATCCAACTTAATCCCATTAGACACTGATCTTTTAAATAGCACAAAAACTGCTGACAAAATGCCTCTGCAAACATTAAAAATTCCCTATGTGAAGAGTATCCAATTTCACAATTAGCCTTAGGAAAAGCTAACATTTACATTAATTTAAATATTAATTGGAGATAATGTCAAGTGAAAATGAAAGGCATTGAGTGTCTTAAGAAAATAAAATCTTATAAGATATAGTGCAACTCAGTGAGGTGAGCTGACCTATTTTCTTTCCCACTTAGAAATCTGGGGATTCTCCAGGGGCACTTTCTCTGTAAAATGGCCAGACGTTTTAGTCTCTTCAGAAAACTAGATTAAATTCTGTTTCCAGTTTAGGGAAAATCCACAATTTCTGTTTGTCATTAAACTGTATTGAGGGCATGCATGCTATGAACAGTGGTATGCACTAGAAAGTTACACGGACAGAATATAAGGAAAATGAGATATAGTCCCTCAATTTGAGGGTTCACTGCTCATTGGAGAACACCAGTATATAAATTCCACACAATAAAGAGAAAATGTGCACTATTGGTGAGAGTGCAGATTGGCACATCCATTTTGGAAACAATTTGTGTTATTCTTCTAAAGTTGAATAAGCATATATTCTTACACCCAACAATTCCACTCCCAGGTAATTCTTGCATGTGCCCATCCCTGGAATGCTCAAGAATACTCATAGCAACATATTATAACATTAAAAAAAATTGAAAAGAACTCAAGCATTCACCTTTAAGAAAATATATAAATAAATGTGAAGTAGTTAAAAATGGAATATAGTACAGCTGTGAAAATAAATTACCCTCAGCCCACAGGGAATACCAGAAAGAATCTTAGAAATATAGAGAAATATAGCATTGAGTGAGCAAAAGAAACTGATAATAGACCATACACAGTGTAATATTTTAATAAAAATAAAAAACAAGGATATATAAGAATTATATTTTTAAAGATATATGCATTTCTAGTTACACTACTTTAAAATGCAAAAGAAATATAAACACTAAATTCAACATAGTGGTTAAATTTGATGAGAGGCAGACAGTGGAAGTAAGGAAGTGCACCCAGGTAGCTTCAATGGAATTGTCATAATCTACTTCGTAAATTTTGTGGTGGAATCCCAATCCAATTATTATGCTTCTTTATTTTTTATGTGTTACATATTTTTATTTGCATCAAATTTCTCAAAATAAAAATTAGGTAATTACCAAAAAAAAACTGTAAATGTCATGAAATTGCACTAATTCTGCTCGAAAGCGTTAGGGAAAGAAGCCATGAAAGAGTGCCTAGATTCATGATCTTCACCTGCCATCCTTAGGCCAGCTACCTAAATCCTCTCTGCTTCAGGTTTCCCAGCTGTAAAATAAAAATAAGATAAGAATAATATTTACTTCATTGGACTGTGGTGTGGATTAGTCAATATGTGTAAAATATCTGATGTGTATTTTTTACCCATTTGACAATTTATTAAGCATGTGTTATAGCCTAGAGTTCTAGGTCTGATTGTGCAGGACTGTAATTATCTATTATCTTAAGATTAATTGTACATATGTTGTGATTTGAAAATCTTGAAAGAGCACTTTGCCATCATAACACTCCCCAAACCACCCAATACGTCTCCCATGTATTGATTGATATCAGAAACCCCCTTAACTGATGAAAAAACTTTCAACCCATAATACTAAGTAAGTCTTAAAATGCAGAGTATGATGAAAGTAACATAGTAGACTAAATTTATATTTAAGAGTAAAGGACTAAACTTTGATCCTTTCCTGAGAACATATGTTAAAAGCAGTGAAAAAAAATTGAGAAGGCATTGGTCACTTGTTGTAGAGTGAAAACCTAGGCAGGAATAGAGGCTCCAGAAAGATGAGGTTGGGAAACAGTCACCTCCACTATTTGCATTGAACTGATTTCTCTTGACCTAAAAGTTTTGGAGAGCAAAGTTTTTCCATTGTAACAAGGAGTCACTCTGTTATTAAACCTGTTTCCCCTTGTGTGTATTAAGTGATGTAATCCACATAACATACTTAGCACAGTGCCCATCATATAATACATGCTCAATAAATCTTGTCTATAAATATGTATTTTTCAGGCTGCACAAAAGCCCCTGCTAGCTCACAGTAATCCTATCCCATTCTCTCCCACTGATGTAACACATACTTGTCAAGAAACACTCTGCAGGATGACTTATGAAAGTGGATTTCTATGCTGGGCTAAGAGAAGATAATAGTTGTAAAGGAATAATAATAATAAAGAGTGTTTATGGTGTGCAATATACTATGCTATCATTTTACATGCAATATCAGTGCATGAAGTATTTAGTCTATGGATTGCTTTTTCCATTATCAAGTAAAAGGCTAAGGTTGTGATTAGTTGTTAAAGATAATATGTTTCTAAAAAGTTGTAAAAGTACCAAACAAAAAGTTAAATCAATAGTAGAAAAAATTAATGTGTGACAAATTTGTCATTTCATTAACATTATCATGTATAGCTACTTAGGATATCATTGTCATGAAGACAGTTCACTTCAGCACAATTCACTCCCTTTTTCCTACTTATTTCCCTCGATCCCTTTTGAAAGTATTGGCCAATGACTGTACAATTCATGTTGTTTCTCAGAAACCCAAGGATAATTAACATTTTCAGATATTTTTCAGTTCTCATTCTGCTACTTCTTCTCATTAATTTCAATCCCAAGACTTGAAAGCTATCTAATTACATGCTCAAAATTTTTAAGATTAGCTATTTCATGTAAAAAATCAAAGGACAACTTTTCTAATAGCTAAAGAATAGAATTTTGAAATCTAACAAAATATGTGTAAGAAAGAAAGATTTTTTTAAAAGCCAACCTGCTACTTCGTCTTATGGTGCCAGTTCAGGATTGAATGTTTCCTTAAGGAGAAACTGAACAAAATAATGATAAATAACAGGAGCATACTTCAAATTATCATCATTAGACCAGCCATTTAATGTACCTAAATAAAATTTGCCTAATATCATATCTGATTTCTCAGTTAAAAGGTTTTCTTCATTTTTAAATGCCAAAATTTTGTCAAAAACTATATTCACCCTTTTAAAAATCCACAATCACTTTGTAACAGAAGTATAATATTGGTGCTTTTAGATACTATTAGATAAACATTTTTTTCAGTGATTATGTAATGACAAGAACATAGAAAAAATGAAGGATAAAACAATTTTATTCCAGTTTTAATTGAATTTGCTAAGAGTGAGACAAAGAAAAGAGACCTTTCTCCTTTTCATATCTTAAATCGCCTACTTCAAGTAAGATTTTTTTTTAATTCTCTTCCTCATATTTTTCACAATAAATTTGTTTTATTTGCTATGTATTTATTTTCATTTCATATTTTGAGTATAGGAAAGGGATATCTGATTTTAAAACAAAAATGGGTTACACAAAAACAACCACTGACCAGAAGGCATCAGCACATGGCAGATTTATATAAAATAGACTTTTGCTGCCCTCTTTTGGAACAAATAAGTGAACAATACCACTTTTGATTCCATGCATTCTGCTATTGTCTGTATCTTACACCACTGCCACGTTGCTTAGGAAACAAAGGGCTAAGATTCAATTATAAAATGCCCTATTAAGAAAAAATTGGAGATTTGTTTTAATTTTATGGATGCAAAAAATTTAAAATATTATTTAGCAAAGGATTACTTAACAGCGTACTGAATAACAGTATAATTGCTTTCAATACCTCAAATCCAGTTTAGATGATAACCCCACAAATTAAAATAGTAATCTTATAATCAATATTTGAGATTTCATGTAGCCTGATAAATATTCAAAATTACATAAGTGCCAATTTGAAGTATAAAATAAAATGTAGTGTATTAAATTATGAAAAACATTAGGGAAAGTTTTTAATCCATCATAATTAAGAAGAAGCACTGAATATATTTTAATTTCTATTATTTTCATACCCATTTTGGCAATAATGTTGAAACTTGCTGGTAATATTAGTACTATCCAAATGTGGTTCTCCAATGTTCCCCGAGGCTGCAGAGACTGTAAAGAGTATGTACGTTCAGACAAAGCTTAGTTGATCCTACCATTCATAACCCTTTCCTTCCCCCACCAGAAACACTAACACCAACAAAAATACATGACCTAAAATATTAAACTTCAGTAATTGTAACTGTAGGTTGCATATGGAATTGAACAGAACAAAACAAAATCAATAACATTAAATATATGCATATGTTTCTGCTGAAAAATGGATGAAAAATGTTAAATACAGTGTAGGTCAAAAATCACAAAAGTATTGAAATTTCATTATGAATATTTTCCAGCAGTACGAGCCCCTTTGGAAGAATGCACCTTGAAAATCTGATAAAATAAGTGCCTGCACATTATAATTTTAGTCAGGAAGAATGTAGTACTTTAGAATATTAGGAAACACCAACAACAAACAGAACTCAAAGCAACAGTAAACAAAGCAGTTAAGGGGACTTGGGCCAAGACAAACATGCGGCCAAAACCCTCATGATAAAAAATAACTAGCTTGGGTTTTGAACATATAAAAATAGAATTTAAGAAAATGTTATTCACAAATTTAAACTCTTCCACTGTGGAGGACAAATTGCTGGCAGCAGCTTCATGGTATGGACAAAAGACTTGCTATAATTCCATATAAAGAGGAGATTTCAAAATTATTGGCTTCAATAAAACATGTTAAGCACTAGTATTAACAATTTCAAATGTTAGAAGAGATTAATATATTTAGTATATAATTTCATGTGAATAAATTAAATCAATAAAATATCCATAAATTTATGAAATCTTATAATCAATAATCTTTATTCCTTTTTAGGTATTAATTTTGCAATTCAATTTACTATTATTCCATAATATTTTGATGACTACATCAAAACACTGAATGAATATTAATAATAATAAATATTTGTCACCATTACAACTCCCATTGATTTCAAAATTCACAAAGATATTTCAATTTGGTTATTGTTATTTTTAAAAAGTAACAATACTTCAACACAGATGTAAACAAAAATTATCGATTTATTGACAGAGATTTCATTATTAGAAGCAAGTGAGTAAAATTTCTGGATAATCTAGAAGTTGGCCTAGAAGGCCATCATGGCAATGGGGTATAAATGAAGCTAAATTATGTGGTCTTGTAGGAGTCAGAACTCCCAGGTGCAACTAACCATATTGGATAATGTAGAAAAAACCTAGATCTATAGATAACTAATTTGTTTGATCTGGGGTAAGAAAATTAAATAGACTTTGTCTAGACAGAATGACTTTGCTACATACATTTGCTCCCACAGAAGCCAGAATCTAATGAAAATTCCAAATGACTTTATTAAATGAACGTCTTTAGCTATGCATATATGTTGCTTTCTACAAGGTTCTGGCAGTTTCACTGTAGCAGTAGTAAATTTCACACTGCACTAAAATATAGTAGAAAAGTCCTGTGAAGAGAATGTAACAAATGGTACAGAATTCACAAAACTCCTATTTATTACTTTTTTGTTGTGATTTGTTTAAATTTACTGCTATCAATAAATGACTCTGTAGTGCTTATGGGATCCTTCAGACTAAATTTGCTGATTTCAGGTCACATTATATAATTTTTAAACAAATAAAAATTGGAAAAAATGAGAACGTGGGGAATATTCCAATTCGCTTGCATTGTGTATTTCTAATATGTCTCTGTGTTGCTTTGTTTTAAATTTAATTATTTTTGTTGTTCTTTTTTAATTATAGTTTGCTATGTTGGGGGGATGTAATATCTAAATGAAGATATCAGAAAAGGTGTGGATGAAACTTCCAGAGTAGGACTGAAACTAGTCCTTGATAGGTGCAAAACGTAACTGTCAAGGGAAATGAGCAATTCTGGCGAGCTATGCTGCCAGCAAACCTGAACTTTATATTTGGACCACTCATATTATCTTTGTATTAATATATGACCAATATGTACTGAATCACGTCAAAACAGGATGATCACATCCTGAAAAGTCAACCTAAGGTGCCGGCAATGACTTGGAGTTCTTTAAAACCATGGTTCCCAACCCCTGGGCTGTAGCTGGTACCAGTCAGTGGCCTGTTAGGAACCAGGCTGCACATCACACCTGAGCTCTGCCTACCCACCCCACCCCCAATTTTTAAGTCTGTTGAAAAATTGTCTTCTATGAAAACTTTTTCCTGGTGCCAAAAAGGTTGGGGACCCCTGCTTTAAAACACAAATGAATGTAGCAATGGATAAAGGCCATGGTAAGTAATTTAAGGAAGAAACAATGATTACTGTGGCAATTGAGAGCTCTGAAAAAGATACACTGGCTTGAATAAATGTGTTGTGATTTTACAAGTTGTATATATTAGCAGGTATCATTTTTATGAAATCATTCCAGATTCTTAGAGCAACATTAGAACAATTTCTACTGTTTCATACTTTGTAAACTAAGAACTAAAAATGAAATATAGCACAAGAGATACAAGCATATAGACAGACACTTAATAAAAAAAAAATCTGCTGATTCCGCTGCTTCCAGCAGAGCTAAAAAGTCTGTGGGTGATCAGCATTTCCGCATTCCTCAATACTATAGCTACTTAGTGTTTTTTTTCCCCCAGTTATTGGCTGTTGCCTACAATCAATTCTTCTTGCTGTTGGCACGTGAAACCTGCAACACGTTTACCTCTCAAGGCTTGGCATAAAAACCCAACTGTGACTTGGCACAGCGTGACTTTGTCAGTTCATATTGTTTGTTAGACTACTGGTATAGAGAAATAAATGCAGAGACAAGCACAGGGGACTAAATGCAGGCTGGGGATGTGTTGGAAGAAGGATGTCTGTTACCATTTTATGTGCATGGTGCCAGAGAAAATATCAGGATATATTCAAAGGGAAATATCATGTTTATTCCACTGAAATGGGATAAATATTATCTACCCCAAATCCCACACCCAGTACATGCATCAGGCTGCTGAAATTTAGCTCCTTTTCCAAAAGAATCTGGGTTTCCCATTTGAGAGCATCAGATTCGTTACCGGGGTTCATGGTGGAAAATGGAGTTTTTGTGGAAAGAACAGATGTTTTAAAAGAGAACTTATAATACATAGAGGAGAGCAACTGTAAAAATGAAGGAACTAAAGGCAAAAATGAACTCATAGAGTCTACTATTTGAAGCAGTTAAGGCAGCAGTCCTGGTTCCTGCATGACCCAGTGGGCAGAAACCTGTCCCTCGGGCAGGAGGAAAGAGTCAAGTATAGCAGCCCTTTTTAAGGCCTGCTTTATGCTGCTTGATGCCCAGCGAGGTGACTTGGCAGCCTTATTATACAGAATATATTTTGTCCAGGCAATGGCTGGCCACAAGCCTCTCACAGGCACTCTTTGTCACTACTCAAAAAGCATTATCCCCTTTTTCCTTGCTCGGAGATCCCCAGTGTGTGATGATGTAATCATCCCCGGAGCATAAATCAGTAGCTCTGTTTCCCTTTGCCTAGAGATTTGTGCAGGGTGTGTATGTAACCCAATTATGGGCCATTAAACTAAAAGGAACGTTGGCTGGTGGGTAGGATAGTAGATATGATAAAGAACACTTTCCTTTTTCTGTATTTTTTACCTCCATGCCCTTGTTTTCTACCTTGAATGCTGCTACGGGATGACATGGGGCTTAGAACTCCGGCTACCACTGTGACCATGAGTGGAGGCATTGCTGATCCACTAGGTAGGAAAGAGTAGAAAGACAGCATTGTAACGTCCCTAAGTTGCTGCCACCATCCTGTATCACCACACCTCTTGTTATTTACAATAATTAAATGTCTGTATTGCTTAAGCTATTGTTGTTAGAGCATTCTGTTACCTGAAGCAAAATTCAGTCCTCACAGTTACATAGCATAGCATGGGAAATTCAGGTAAAGTATCAGAAATCATTGTTTCGAATGCTTGTTGGGCAAAGAGCAAGATTGTTTCAGGAAAACTCCTTATCAATTAGTTGATAGTACTGGGTGTGATTTTCTTTGTGAGTCTAAAAACTGATGGCACCTGGTTGATATGGCCTATTTGACACATCTCATATTTTAGCCCTGGGAAGTAACAATCGTAACAAAAATAAAAACAATAGCAGCCACTATTATTTGTTAAAAAATCAATATGTACCACACATTAAATTAAGTATTATTTTGTTTATCCCAATAACAACCACTACCCAGGAGAACACTAGGCACATAACAGATCCTCAAAAAACTTCACTTCATTATGTAAAAATGAACATGTGAATAAATGATGTAACTCTTATTAATTCCATTTAACAGATGAGGAAATTAAGGTTTAGAAACCTTAAGCAAATTGTTAAGACTACACAGATAGTAAGTAGAAAGGCTGAGATTTAAAAAAAGTCTTCCTAATCCAAAAACCCTTCCCGTTAAGATGTCTGGCCCACAAATACAGCTTCCAGGTGTTTAGCATCTGACCAATTTGAGCTGTGAAAGTAGACATACACCTCTCTTGTTATGGGCTGAGTTCCTTGGGTTTGTAGTAATGTCTAGTCTATGGAGTTCTGAGCACTGTTGGTGGTTGCCAGATACCTTCCAGCTATACCACAATGCTTCAAATGAAGCCTTGTTTAGATAAAGCATTACTAGAAATGGTTGTGTTATATCTATGTTAACTTTACACTTCTTAAAGAAGAGGTTGTGGGTGCCCAAATGGCAAGCTTCAAGAACACCCTCAAAGACTGCAGCTGGTCCAGGAGAAGAAGATCTGTTAGGGTTGGTAGAGGGTTCAGCTGTCTATCATGTAGATATCAAGCTAATTCTTTGTCTACAGATGATTGAGTAAGAAACAGAATTTTATTTTCTATAACTTAATTTCTGTCCCCAAAGCCATCATCTTTACAGGTTGGTAGAAAATATTACCTCATTAATTATTTCCATCAGCTTTCCCCACTCCTTCCCCAGAGTCCTTTCCAGTTTCCAGAAACTTCTTCAGTGTTCAGACGTCTGTGAGTACCAGAGCCCTTGGATCTCAGTCTGTTCATAAAGTTTCTCTGAAACACCCACTGCCTCCATCATCATGGCCACACTATGGTCAACTGGCTCTAATAGTTCCACACCACAATGCAGCCATTTTCCTGGAGTTCTATGCCTACCCGATAAGCTACCTTAAAATAAAGCCATTTCTCCTACATATCCAGGATCCATAACCCATCTCTTTATTCAATGATCCATCACAGGTCATAGCCCAGGAGACTTTCTGTCTGGTGTGAGTGAAAAGCTCTCATCTCCCCTATCCCTTGGCAAGTTTCTCCAAAATACTCTCTATACCTATGCACTTCCTTTCTCTTACCTCCTACACAAACTCTCCCGGTTCTCCTAAGGTATAATATTTGGCTTTGAAATCCAAAGTCAGAGAGAGATGGACGTAGGTTTGTAGACTACTTATGGTGCCTTCCCAGCACACTCACATATTAATTACCTCTACTCTACCCACATAAGATCCAATTACCTTCTTGACTGAGGAAAAAGCAGAAAGGAAGGAAGGAAGGAAGGAAGGAAGGAAGGAAGGAAGGAAGGAAGGAAGGAAGGAAGGAAGGAAGGAAGGAAGGAAGGAAGGAAGGGAAAGAAAAGAAAAGAAAAGGAAATATGAGAAAAAAATATTTACAAGTTAATATCCCCAAGTATTGCCCAGTCACATTGGCAAATGTGAAAACTCTATTTTTCTTTTATGTGTAGTACATGAAGAAGTCTGTGTGGGAGGTATGAAACCAAAGAAGCTTTGCTATGATTCAATGTGTATGTTACTCATGGGGAATGGGCTAGTTTGGGATTTCAAAGTGATCCCACTGGAGAAATTTAAGGTTCTGAATACAAATCAGTTACACAGACACACTTAAGATTTGAAGGTAGCTCCTCTTCTTCTTTATTAGAAAATATTCTCTGGAAAGTAATATGTTTTCCAGGAAATGAGATTGGACAGGGCAAACCAGTAAGGTAAAGGGAGAGTAACAAATGGAGCAGCGATCTCACTGGAGTTGTAAAGTCCCTAGAGGGAATAGAGTCAGGTGTTTTCAACCAGAACTGTGCGAGGACCCAAAGGGAGACATGGGTTATAATGCACTGATGGACATGGAGTTGCAAAGCCATTGAACATGGCTTTGTCCATAGAGATTTCTGAAATTAGAGCCTTGATTTGGGACCAAGAATCCACCAGCTCCAATTTCTTAGAGACAGAAAATGCCTCCCGGTTCCATACCCCTGTTCGTGGTCCCAGTGTTAGGAGTAAGATTATAAGATTTTGTGAGTCTTGGTCTACATCCTGACTTCTTGGTCACTTGGATAGATTCATACAACTAGGGTTAATGTCAATTTAGGTCTGAAGAGCCAGCTTCAAAGGCCCTCGTACTACCCTATTATGTGCCATCTAGTCTTTGGTCTACATATTGGGAGTACCTACTTATAAGTAGATCTCTTCTGTGCCTAACCAAGTGACATTTATCATGGGGAAATAATGGTCATGTGAAAAACACAAATAATTAATACTACTTAGCTACTTAATATGAAAAGTATTAATTTAGTTGCAGATAAATTCATTTTGGAAATTCATATAATCTTTGAGATTTGCAATATACCAAATTTTCTTCCATAAGATTTTAGTTAGTTTTAAAATATTACTTTAAAAATATATGCTATTAAACATCACACATATGTGATGTTCTGAAGATACACATAAGGTGTATCTTCAGAAAGATTTCATTTTTGTCTGAAGAAAAATCTTATTTACCATCAAATAACAATTAACCACTATTAAGTATTGTTAGTTAACCTTTGCTTAATTTTAATCAATAAAAATAAAACATTTATTAATGGTAAAAATAATTATTGGTATGAAAAACATACATAATAATTTTTAGTTATTTAATGTGAAATACATTTAACATAATTGCTGATAATATGTCTTGGAATATTCATGTGGTCTTTTATTTCTTCATAATATAAACTGCTTCCTTATGCCATAATATATCCTTATAAAATTATTTTTTCTAAGGGAAAATTTTCCTAGTTATCAAATAATAATCAATCAGTCACTTTTTATTGAGTGTAAGTTGTGTGTGCTTTGTATTTTCTTACTAGTTTAGTGCTATATTTTTGTTCTATTTATCTACCAAAAGACTGATTGAAGACCCCTTACATTCAGAAATGCTGAGAACAGAGAATTCAATAAAAAATTCCAACTCCCTAAAGTCATGAGGTAGTCTGACTGATTTATTCATCAGGGGTTGAAGAATCAATCATTCTCTTTTGATTGGCTTGAATTCAGGGAGTGATACTGGTTGAGCAGTAAACAATGTTTTTATTTTAAATTGAACAAGTATTTATTGAGAGACTTATATGTACCAGATGCTGTACCAGATATTGGACACGTAACAACAAATCATAACAACAAATCATGGAGCGTGGTCTTAAGGATCTTACAGTATATGGGTAGAACATATGTGTGATGTTTAATAGCATATATTTTTAAAGTAATATTTTAAAACTAAGTGCAAAGCACACATAACAAAATGCATAATTCATAATTATAGCTTAATGAGTCTTTACACAGTGAACATATTCATCTGATTAACATTATATAAGTGAAATCATATATGCATCTACCTTCTTTTAACATTCTGCTTTTAAGATTCATCTTATTCTTGCAAATAGTCACAATTCAGTCATTCTATGAATTACTGTACGACTGCATAGTATTTCATTTAATGAATACATTTTACTATAGATGTACATTAAATTATTTCAAGTTTGGAGCCATTATGAATTATGCTATGAACACTCTTGTTTGTATCTTTTGGTGACTATCTCATATATTTTTTCAGATACATACATAAAAACAGATTTGCTACATCATAAAGTCCAGACATGTTTACCTTTAGTAGATGTTGCCAAACATTTTCCAAAGTGGTTACATCAATTTACAATCCCACCAGCAGTTTATGAGGGTTCCAGTAACTTCACATCCTCAACAATGGTTGTTATCATTTATCATTTTCATTTTAAGCATTATTGTATGTGATGGCATGATAACTGAGATTTTAATTTGCATTTCCCAGATGATTAATGATGTTGAACAATTTTTAATATGTTAATTAGTCATTTGGTTAGCCTCTTTCATGAGTACCTGTTCAGATCTTTTGCCCATGTTTTTTCCTACATTCTTCTCTGGTCTTATTCATATTTATTTTTAGGAGATCTTTATATTGTGTGGATATGAGTCCTCTGTCAAATATACACTTCAGACATACCCCTTAACTCAGTGGCTTGCTTTTCCACTCTCTTAATGATTTTTTTTGATGAATTATTAATTAAGAAATTCTTAATTTTACTATAGTCCAATTGTTCAAAAATTTCCTGTATGACTAGCACTTTTTAAATCTTATTTAATAAATTTATGTCTACCTCAAAGGGTATGAAGATATTTCACTTTCCTTCTAAAAGCTTAACTTTAAATTTTTTCATATTTAAATATGGAATGGATTTTTTAGTATAGGTTAAGGTCAAGATTTACTTATTTAATATGGATATTCAATTGGCTGAATATCATTGTTTGAAAATACCATCCTTTCCACTCTGCTCTGCAATGTCACCTTTTTCATAAACCAGGTGCCCAAGTCTATAGATGTGTATATTTAAATTCCAAATTTGTTCCATTTGTCTCTTTGTCTAACCTTACGTCAATATCACACTGTCTCAACCGTTATAGCTTTACAATGGGTCTTGATGTCTAGTGGTGTAAGCTTTGTTATTCTTCTTCATGATTTTCTCAGCTCTTCTTGCCTCTTCATATAGCAGCAATTTTCTTTCAATTCTATGACAGCAGAGTAGAGGGAATAATTAACTATCTTTAGTTTCCATGAAGGTGACACAGAAGTGATATCTGAGCTGAGAGTTGAAGGATGAGTAGCATTTTGATAGGTGGAGGATGAAAAAGAAAATGCACAATTGTGCTTTTGAAGCAACTCAGAAGGCAGAGGGAACTCTCATCCATTTTAGAATAACATTTCCTAACAGATGTTGCTCTGCAGGCCTGCTCTAATAATACTCAAACTGAGAACCAGAATCCAGATGATCATATGCTAAATGTTATATCTTGCAAATGTGGAAGAGAAAATATTCCCTCTAATTTCTCCTTTCTTCATTGGAATTAATGGCCATTGGACATTCAGATTCATTAATTTCCTAAAACTGAAATAACCTAGAAAATGTGGGTGAAGTAGTAGTTACTTAGTGACTAGGAGAACACATTTTATCCAGTGTCATACTCTCTTTTGTCTCCTTAGAAATGAAGGGGGTGATCAGTGAATGTGAAAGGTGACCAGCATGGATAGTTGTGGTTCATTCCCATATACAGGAAAAGGGTTTAGCAAACAAATGTGAGATTACAAAGGCACCAATTCTGAGATTTTAGATTATTTGTACGTGGGATGAAAATCATGGCAATGTTAAAATAAAAAAGAAAACAGAACAGAACCCCAAATCCTTTATTGGGGGAAGTATACCATAAACAGGGTCCCATTGGCCAGTCCTGCCTTAGAGTATTAACCAGCCTTCCTACATAGGTCTTATATAAAAAGAGTCATTAGATTCTGATTTTGACTCGGACCAAAGTATTAACCTCTCAGATTATGCGCCCAGGCCCGGATTTTCATCATAGTCCTTATCCAAGACAGTTTCGAGGAGTAGGTGGTAAAACGATCATTATATCAACTATCATTCAATAGGCATTTTGATTATCTACAGCTTTGGGATTGGAGGGCCACTCAAAGCACATCAAATCCTGTACAATTTACAAAGCCTGTGAAGGTCTCTTAAGAGCTTTAGAAAGGAAAGTTCAAATGTGTGCATAAGTTTGAAAGCTGAGGTTGTTTAGAATACCTACATTATTTTCAGAATGTATTCAACTATTTGTAAATAAAAGTTTTAATTTCCTTCACTAACCTAACCATAAGTTATATAATTCACTTATCTAAAGTCATTTACTTTAAATATACTATTGAATTAGGGATTTGAGAAAGTGATTTAATATACTATATAATTAAAAATTGGAGTGAGGCTATTATAAATATTTTTTATGATCATTAAGAAAAGGAAAATATTTTCAAGTTATTTATTTACCAGAGGCTTTTTCAGCTAGATAAATCACACAGTTTAGATAATAGGTACATGAGCAACAAGTTCAAATATAACTTTTCAGATTGAGATTAATATTTTTGAGCAGAGGGATGCAATTGTTTTTAATTTATTGCACATTTAATCATCTCTAGAATTGTAACTGCATTTCTATGATAAAAATATTAATAAGTATACATGAAATAAAGTCTAGAAAAGATGTTGATAAATAAAGTTTCTCAGAGTGATTTTCTGTATCATGAAACTATTTTTTTAATGCTTTACTATAACTTTCCTGAAATGCTCTTTAAAAAGCTGACTTGTTGGTATGAAGCAGTAATGATATCACAGATACCGTGTCCAATTGGAAGTTTAGCTTTTCACATTATAGACATGTTTTAAAGGTAAAAGCACACACACACACACACACACACACACACTCCACTGTGCTAGAAATATGAAATAAATAGCTTTCCATATATTCATACACTGAATATGCTTTCAAAAGCTACACACAACTCCAAAAGATCAAAGAAATGATTTATATGGGCCTTGTCTACATATGGCAGAAGTTTAAGACCCAGAATTTTGGCTACTCTTTTGTCTTGTATTCATCTCATAAATATTATATTAGGTATGATATTAAACAGTGAATATCTAGAAATGAATACAGCATAGTCTATACCTTCAGAAAGCTCTCAAGTGAGTAAGCAAGAAAGATATGTAGAGACAAATTACTAGACCATGTGGCAAGTACTTTAAAACAATGTAAACCAAGTCGTGCAGCAATGGCAATAGAACCATTAGTTCAGCTTGGGGAATTCAGCAAACACTTCATAGACGAGATGTTGTTTGAGCTATATCCTCACAGGTGAGTAGGATTTATAAAACAAAAAAAGAGTAGATAATTTCTGATTCATGATGGAGGTTTGAAGGTCTGAGTTTGTTTTACTTTCTTCCCAATATCTTATCAAAATTAAAAGTAAAATCATTTTTTAAAAATTCAGCAAACCAGAACTTTTTTACATATTCCTAAATGGTGGAGAAAGTTAATACACTTCTATTTAGAAGTAACATAAAGGAAACATTAGGGAACATGCCGCTTGGCAAAAGGCTTTTTCATAAGTAGGTTTTACCCTGGAATGACCTCAAAAATATCTATATCTTATGTTGGCAAGCATGAAGGAAAAAAAAAAAAGTCATCAGGCACCAATTATGGTAGTTAATTAAAGAATTGTTTCCAGAAGGGCTAGGTTATGTATATACTTTTTCTTTTTTGCTAACAGAGAAATTGCAGCATTTATTTCTACTGGGGATTAGGAAACAGGGATTGCATTGTAGTTGTTGAGGTTGGTAAGAGAAGCAGAGTAGAGCCTAACCTAACTTTAGCCTTCTACAGCATATCCAGAGGAATAAGGCAAAGGCATATCCAATTAGCAGTGAGTCTCTTAGGTTCTCTAACCCAAAATGGAACTCTCCTTATTTAAAGCCTACTTATGCTTTATTATCAACAGTAACATCCACTTGATGGATGTGCACTATAGCCTTCCTCTTTGGGAGAATAGTATTTTAAGTAAAACAGATCTGTGAATTGCTACTCGCGCTAATTAACAAACTGAAAACAAACAAACAAACAAACAAGACACTGAAAATAAAAAGAAAAACAAAAGAAATCAAAAGGAAAGCACAAAACAGGAAAGGAAAAATGACAATAGAAATCACATCTGAGAAAAAAACAATAAATTAAAGAGATGAACAAACCACTGACACCAGAGGAAATAGATATAATGCAAGAAAGTGACCACAACTTTACAAATATTTTTAACTGGTACCCTCAAAGTAATGCAAAAGGATAGTACATCCAAAAAGAACAAGCTGCTATAGGAAAGGCAGCAGCCAGAAAAAAAGGAAGAGTTATTAGATATTAAAAAAAAAAGTTATTGACTCTTCAGATCTAGAAAAAATAATTCTATGCTTAATATGGAACCACAGAAGACCCCATAAAGTCAAAGCAATCATCTTAAGCAAAAAGAAAAAATTGGGAAGCTTCAGTCTACCAGACTTCAAGCTATATTACAAGGCTATAGCAACCACAACAGCTTGGTACTGGTACAAGAACAGCGATATAGACCTTTGGAATAACACTGAGAACCCAGATATAAAACCATTCTGATACTGTCATCTAACCTTTGACAAAGCAGACAAAAACATACTCTGGGGAAAAGAATCCTTACTCAATAAATGGTGCTGGGAAAGTTGGATAGACACATGCAAAAGATTGAAACTGGATCTGTACCTCTCACTGCCACAAAAATCAACTCACGATGGATAATATACTTAAACCTAAGATACGAAACCTTAAGAATTCTAAAAGAAAATGTTGGGAAAACTCTTATAGACATCGGCCTAGGCAAAGAATTTATGAAGAAGAAGCCCAAAGCAATCACAGCAGCAACAAAAATAAATAAATGGGACCTGATAAAATTAAAAAGTTTCTGCACAGCCAAAGAAACTATCATGAGAACAAATAGACAACCTACAGAATGGGAGAAATATTTGCATGCTACACATCTGATAAAGAGCTGACAACAAGAATCTATACAGAACTTAAGAAAATTAACAAGAAAAAAATCAAACAACCACCTTAAAAAGTGGACAAAAGACATGAACAGAAACTTGGCAAAAGAAGACAGAATAATGGCCAACAAACATATGAAAAAATGCTCAACATTTCTAATCAACAGGGAAATGCAAATCAAAACCACAATAAGATATCACTTAACTCCAGTGAAAAGGGCTTTTATCAAAAAGCCCCAAAACAACAAAGGGTGGTGTGGATCTAGAGAGATAGGAACACTCTTACATTGCTGGTGGGACTGCAAATTAGTACGACTTCTGTGAAAAGTAAATTGGAGATATCTCAAAAAACTAAAAATAGAAATACCATTTGATCCAACAATCCCAGTACTAGGCATCTACACAAAGGAAAAAAACACATTTTATAACAAAGACATCTGTACTCAAATGTTTATGGCAGCACAATTCACAATTGCAAAGATGTGGAAACAATGCAAGTGTCCATCAATACATGAGTGGATTAATAAAACGTGATATATGTATACCATGGAATACTACTCAACCATAAAAAACAATGGTGAACGAGCACCTCTTATATTATCCTGGGTGGAGCTAGAGCCCATTCTTCGAAGTGAAGTATCATGAGAATGGAAAAACAAGCACCACATGTACTCATCATCAAATGGTATTAGCTGATCAACAGGTGCTCACATGGAAGTAATATTCACCAGGTGGGTGCTGGGTGGGAGGGGGGTGAAGGGGATGGGTAAAATCATAACTAATGGGTATGGAGTGCACTGTATGGGGGATGGGCACACTTGTAGCTCTGGCTTGGATGCTACAAAGGCAATATATGTAACCAAAATGTTTGTACCCCCATAATATTCTGAAATTTTAAAAAAAAGAAAAGAAATAAATAAATTAGAAAAAAAAAAAAACAGTTCACCAGAAAAAGTTATTGCCATAATTATTTTAAAAAGTGAATTATAGCTTGGACATAATTGGAAAATACCTCAGAAAGTAAATCTTGTCATTGTTAAACACTACTAAAAAACAGTGATGGGATTTCTTTTCAGATATAAACTCTCAAGTCCAATGAAAGAAGACATCAACAAAAAACATTCTACAAATTGGAAAAGTAAGTGAATGGGTCACGGCAGATTTAAAAGATCTTATACTCTAAGTTAGCAATAGGGGAAGCCCAAAAGCAATCCTTTTGTACTACAGAACCCCCAGAGGCTCAGGAATTGGCAGCAAGGTGTGATTGGAGGTGAGACTGAGAATGAACTTGGCTTTACAACATTTAAAGAGCAGGTGCTATAGTTTGGATATTTGACCCTCCAAACCTCATGTTGAAATTTGATCCCCAATACTGGAGGTGGGGCCTAACAGGAGGTTTGGGGCCTTGAAGGATGGCTTGGCCTGTCCTTGCAGTAATGAGTGAGTTCTTGCTCTGTTGGTTCTCACCAGAACTGGTTGTTAGAAAGAGCCTGACACCTCCCTCCTCTCATCTCTCTCTTTCTCTCTGGTCCTCTAATCCCTTCACACCATTACCCGCTTCCCCTTCCACCATGAGTGGAAGCAGCCTGAAGCCCTCACCAGAACCAGACATTGGGGCCACGCTCTCTGTACAGCCAGCAGAACCATGATCCAAATAAACCTTTTCTTTATAAATTACCCAGCCTCAGATACTCCTTTGTAGAAACATAAATGGACTAAGCAGGTAAAATATCAAATTTTCATCCTCATGCAGCTGTCAAACTGTCCCTCCCTCTTCCCTTCTATCCCCCCAACACCAGGTTTGAAAGTTTACTTTCTAGAGACAGTCAAGCCTAGGAACTCAGAACTAGTGGTTTAGGGGCACCAGATAGAGGTGAAGGCTCTGGTACTTTACTGAAAACAAAAGAATTAAGTGAAAGCCTACATGCCATTAATAAACAATCCTCCTCCCACCCTCAGCTCCCCAAACACAGGCGTTCAGGCACACATACCTGCCAGTGAAATGTTGGTGTTGAGATGGCAGCCTTCAGCATAGGGGATATTTCTTTAGAGGTCATCTGCCTTTGCTCTCTGGAACCAAGATTTTATCTATCTTTGAAATATGAAAATTACTTTATCTTCGAAATTCTGAAATTTTATATTTTGATTTATGAGTATTCATCTATATTGCCAAAAACTAGATTTCATTAGTCAAAAGACTCACTTCTGTTTTAAGTTCTGGAAAATTCTAAGCCACGATTCTTTTCTAATCATGCTTCTTTCCCATTATCTAAAGTCTCTTCTTCTGGAACTCCTGGTTATCTACTCTATCATCCCTATTTTGTTTTGGGTTTTTTTTTTTTTTGACTTTTTATTTTTATGTAATTATAGGTAAGCATTCAGTTATAAAGGACCCATGCAACCGTTATTGAGTTTTTCCAATCGTAAAATCACACAAAACTATATCACAATATCACAACTAGGATATTGACACTGATACAGTTCAGATATAGAACAGTTCCATCACCACTAAGACCCCTCCTGTTGCCCTCTTATAGTCATGTTGACCTCCTTTTCCCCCGACCCCAAACCACCCTTCTCCTTAACCTTTGGTAACCATTAAACTCTTCTTTATTTCTATAATTTTTTCATTTCAAGAATGTTGTAAAAACAGATTCACACAACATTTGGGTGAACACTTGCTTTTTTCACTCAGCACACTTCCCTCAAGATCCATCCAAGCTGTTGGATGTACCAATAGTTCATTGCTTTTTATGCCAAGTAGTGTTCTATGCTATGAATATATCATCATTAAACCATTCACCAGTTGAAGGACATCTTAACTTTTTCCAATTTTTGACTACGAATGAAGCAGTGTACAGGTTTCTGTGAGAACAAAGTTTACATTTATGTGGGACAAATGCTCAAAAGTGCAATTGCTGGGCTGTATTAGTTTGCATGTTTAGTTTTATAAGAAACTGACAAGTGGTTTTCCAGAGTGGCTGTACCACTGCTCATTCTCACAAGAAATATAAATGACTTGCTTTCTCTTCATCCTCACCATCATTTGATTGTCACTATTTTCTGTTTTAATCATTTTGATAGGTATGTAGTAATAGCTCATGTGGCTTTAATTTTCATTTTCCTAATGGCTTCTGATGTCGAATAGCTTTTCATGTGCTAATCTGCCATCCATATATGCTCCTTGGGGATATGTCTGTTCATGTCTTTTCCCCCTATTCTAATGGATTGTTTGTTTTACTTTTGAATTTTAAGAATTTATTTTGTATTCTAGGTGCTAGTCATTTCTAGGTGCTAGTGATTTGCAAATATGTTTTCCTGGACTATAGTTTATCTTTTCATCTACTTACCAGTCTTTTGCAGACCAAAATTCTCTAATTTTAATGAGATCCAAACTATAAGCTTTTTCTTTTATATATGCTGCTTTTAGTATCAAATTATTCCCCAAGCTCCAGATCCTGAAGATTTTCTCATTCTTTCCCTAAAAGTTTTATAGTTTTAGGTTCTACCTATAAGTCCACGATCTATTTAGAGTTAATTTTTATGCAAAGTGTGAGATTTAGGTCAAGGTTCATTTATTTTTCCCTATGGATACCCAAATGTTCCAGCACCAATTATAGAAAAAGCTATTTGTTCTCAATTAAATTATTTTTGTTTTGTTTGTTTATTTGTTTGCGTTTGTCAAAAATCTGTTGGGCATATACATGTGAGTCTTCTTTTGGGATTCTCCTTTTTTTTTCGTCCTCTAATGTCGATACCACATTATTTAATGTAACTATATGGTAGGCTTTCATGTAGAATAGAGTGATTCCTCCCACTTTATTCTTTCTCAAGCTGTTTTCAGACCTGTGTCTTTTCATATAAATTTTAGCATAAAGTTATCTATGCCTACAAAAAACATTCCTAAAATTTTGAAAAGAATTGGGTTAAACCTATAGATCAACTTGGGGAGAATTGGCTTATAGTTTAAATCTTCCAATCCATGAAATGGTATGTCTCTCCATTTATTTAGACCTTCTTTGATGTCTTTCATAATCATTTTGTAATTTTCAGCATAGAGATCCTATCCCTGTTTTTTGAATTTATACATAAGTATTTTTATTTTCCTTAAAGTTATTGTAAATATAGTGTGTTCATTTTTGGTTCCCACATGTTCATTATTAGTATATATTAATGTGATTTATATTTCTGTGTGTTGATCTTGTTTTCTGTAACCTTGCTGAATTTATAAGATCTAGAAGTTTTCTTTTTTAGCTTTCTTGGAATTTCCTATATGGAACATCATAAAATATGCAGCAATAAACTATTTCATTTCTTCTTTTCCAATCTGTATGCCTTCATTTATTTTTCTGGCCTAATTGCTGTATCTAGAAGTTCTATCATTATGTGGCATAGGAGTGGTGCAAGTAGATACCCTTGCCTGTTTCTGATCTTAGAGAGAGAGTATTCAGTCTATTAAGTGTGATGTTAGATTGATATTTTTTGTAGATATTCTTTGTCAGGTTCGGGTAGTTCTCTCTATTGCTGACTTTCTGAGAGATTTTACCATAAGTGGGTGCTAGATTTTTCATTGCTTTCTCTATGTCAATTTATATGATCATAAGATTTTTTTCTTTAGTCTGTTGATATGATGGAATGCATTGGTTGATTTATGAATATTGAATTAGGTTAAATAGAATAAATCTCACGTGGTCGTTGGGTATAATTCTTTTTGTACATTGTGAGATTCAATTTCCTAATAATTTGCTGAATATTTTTTCATCTAAGACCGTGAGATATATTGGAATAAGTATTGGTAGTTTGCCATTTTCAAGAAATTGATCCATTTATTCTGAGTTGTTGAATTTAGGAGGGTAAATGTGTTGCTAAATTTGTTGCAAGATCTGTAGTGATATCCCGTTTCATTCCTCATATTGATGATTTCTGTTGTATCTCTTCTTACTTTTTTAGCCTTGATAGTAATCTATCAATTTTAGTAATTTTTTAATAAACAGATTTTTCTTTTATTGATTTTCTTTACTTTCTGGTTTGAAAATCATGGCTTTTTATTAACATCTCATTCCCCAGTTAGTCACCTTTGTCAGTACTTTTTCATAGGTTGTGCGGTTTAGCCTTCTTGCCAGTAGGTGGCACCCATGAGTAAGAGCCAGCTGCGGCAGCTGCACGTGGGCATATGCAATACCCCAGTGGCAGGCACAAGCCCCGGTCTTGACTGGGGTGGTTAGGGGCGGGGAGCGCCTGCTGAAATGCACTGAGGCTCCACAGGGGGTGGGGAGCCACACTAGCTCCACTACCAGGCCTTTGGGAATGCGATCTGCCTCCCTATCACACCCTTGTCCTGGTGCTCAGGACACAGATCAGACAGCCGCCACCCTCTATCTGTGGGAAAGCTGTCGTTCTCTGCAAAGAGGGAGGAGCCTGACCCCTTGTGTGAGCCTGGGCCCAGAAGGCACACCTCCCTTGGGGACACTGTCACCCCTAAATTCCCTAGAATGGTCATCCACATGCACAGCTGTGCCGTGCTGAGCTCGAGCTCCCGCTGGGGCAGCCCCAGCTCTGCCTGCAGCAGTGGGAAGAGGGGGGAGAAGTCCCCTCTCGATGTCCCTTGCAGAGCACTAGGCTGCCTGGCCGCTGGGGCAGAACCAAAGTCCTCCTCAACAGAGCCCAGCACAGTACCTGCTTCTCCGCTGAAAGAAACGCACTCACTCTCTGCCCATAAGCAGGGAGCTCTAGGATGCAGAAAACTCAAGCTCTGGTTTCATTTGTCTCAAAGGGTGCCTGCCCCTTGGTGCAGCGCACCCCCCTTTCCCTAGAAGTGGCAGTCCCTGTGGGCTAGACCACCGGGGACCCTGCTGCTCCCCTGGGGCTAGCCACCCTGCGTGGCTTCCACAATCCAAGTGAGTGCCGGGGAATGTCTGCAGAGTATCTGGTGGCCTGAAGACACCAGGGCTGCGTGTCCTCGGTCAGCACAAAGTCCCGCGAGGTGAGCACACGCAGCATAGCGCCTTCCACTGCAGTTCAGGTCCGGGGGAGAGCAAGCGACACCACAAGCTGGTAGCCTGCTCTAATGCCCTCAAGAAGTCCCCAAATCACAGCTCACTCCAGTAATTGGCCTCGCAAGGGCAGAGGAAACCGGAAGTCTACCACAAGGGTGAAGGGAAATGAAGACCTCCCACCTTACCCTTTCTGCAAAATACTAAGTCCCTTGGGGTTTGATCTCTACCAACTTCCCAATTCTTTCTTTGTCTGAATCATAGCTTTTCCCCACGAGCTCACCGACACGCACCAGCACTGTCGCCTCAACACTGCACTCCAGTTGTGACTATCCACCTGCAACCCTGGTTCTGTCTGGGGTGAATTAGTGTTCAAGATCTCCAGTCAGCCCCAATTAGAGAACTAAGAGGTCCCAGGATCTGAAGTCAGCAAGCTGGAGACCCAAGAGGACGGTCTGAGAACTAGGAGAGCTGACGTGTAAGTTCTGGTTGGAAAGCTGGCAGACTTGAGACTCAAGGTCATGGTGGATAATTCTTTTTGTATGATGCTGGTTTCAGATATTTTTTCTACCACTTTTCTACCTTCTGTATTGTTGATTTCCACCCTGAATTTTTACATTGCCTTCTTTCTGCCATGTTTGAGTTTAATTTGCGCCTGTGTCTATTTTCTGAAGATGAAAGTTTAGATTTCTGATCTGAGATCTTTCTTGTTCTCTCATATGGGCTTTCAATGCTACAAATGTCCACTAAGCAATGTCCTATGGCCAATAAATTATGGGCATGTGTTTTTATCTGTATTCCATTAAAATATTTTTTAATTTCTATTCTGATTTCTCTTTTGACCTATAGATTTTAGAAATGTGCTTTAAAAATTATTAAATATTTAAATATTTCCCAAATTTGTTTATTTTGATTTCTAATTGAATTCTTTTGTATTTAAGGAGATACTTTTAATTATTTCAATCTTTTAAATTTATTGATTTTTTTTATGCCCTACCAAATGGTCTATTTGTGAGAAAAGCTACATGTTTGCTTGAAAAGAATGTGAATTATGCTATTGGTGGGTGAGCTGAATGTTTCCATAAATATCAGTCTGGTGGTCAGTTTGATTGATAGTATTTTTCAAGTCTCATATATCTTGCTGATTTTGTAATTGTTGTATAAATTATTGAGTGAGAGATATGGAAATCTCCAACTCTATTTTCTGAATTTTCTATTTTTAATTCTAACAGTTTTGCTTCATGTATTTTGGGGTTCTATTGTTAGTTGTGTATACAACTGTGATTTTTTGTATCTTCTTGATGTATTTAAACTTTTATCAAAATACTACTATTTATAAACATACATATGTTCTTTTTCTCCAAAAATATTTCCATATTTCCATGGTATATCTTTTTCCATTCTTTTACTTTCAACCTATTTTTTAATTTTACTTTAAACTTTCAATGTGTCTGTTTTAGACAGCATATAGCAGGATTACATCTTTTATTTTCATTATGACAATCTCTCTTTAGGAGTGGTTAGTATATTTACACATAATTATTAATATATTTATTGATAATATTTGATAATTTGCTACTTGTTTTCAATGTTTGTTATTTTTTTTTCTCTAGGGAATATGTTTTTTATTTTGTAATTTTTACATGGTTTTGATTTTGTGCATTGCTTTCATAATTTAAAAGGTATTATGTAAGTGGAGAGGAAATCAGCTTAGTCAAAAGGATATTATATATGTAGAACTTGTAGCCAAGAATAAATCAAGTCAGGAACAATGAAAGCATCAGTGATTTGACTATAGAGAACATGATAGGAAGTGGTACATGAAGAGACTTAAGCCTTAGACCCCAGCTTCATTGTCAGTGCTTGCGTGCCATGTTGCCCAGGTTAGATGTGGATAAAAAGCATACCAAAAATAGAATCCCAGGAAATTTCAACTATGGAAGAGGAGCCAGAAGAAGTCTCTGAGAAAAACCATTTAGAAACAGAAAAAGGAAATAATGGTATATTGAAAACTAAGACAAGAGAACATTTCCAGAAGGGAATTCTACATTATAAACTTCTGGAGGTCTGTTCCTCAGCCACTCTTGGCGAATTCTCCCTTAGGCTGGTTTCATTCAGCAGCTGCCAATCATTAACTACAAGGATCTAATAATTGTACAGTGTCCAGTACAATGTCCATTGGAAATGTCTTCTTAATATAGAAGAATAGATTGGCTCATAGAAAAGGTTTTAATGAGACATTTTCTCTAAAGGGATTACTTATGTTGTCAGACAACATAAGTTGTGGGTATTTATTAATGCCTATTTATAGATTTATGTTAGCTAAGCAGTATAAATTAACAAAGGTCTTGGTAGAATTTTCCTTACAAGTGGATTCTCCTATTCATTATATTATAATTCTTACATGTTCCCAAAAGTCTTGAAAAGGTAAGGTCCAATAATTCGGTTTTGAAAGCCCTATGAGTTTAAGAAACAAATATTGAAAAATGTAAAACTAAGACTATACTGTTGCCTCAAAGATCCTAAAAGTGTCAAAACCAAAGAAATGTGAGAGCCATTTATTTGAGAGGGTCACTTGACAAAAGCCATGAACTTCTGTAAAAGTACACAGTCAGCAAGACATGACCCATCAAGGTGGATGCCAGGGGAATAAAGACCCCCAACCTTACTTTTTCTCCTTACATTGTTTCCAAGCTATTGGTAACATTATGTTTTCCATTTTCTCAATACATACTTATTGAACACCTGTCAAGTGCCAGACACTAGATACTTGAGGCCCATTGGTGGACAAAAAAGACAAGGATCCCTGCACTCAGAGAGATGATATTCTAATAAGGGAGACAGATAATAAATAATAGATATAGTATACAAATAAATAATATAGTTTCTATGATTTAAAAATGTTTCCTTTAGTTAAATGTAAAGATGTTTCTCTCTGAGACACCCTGGCAAAACATTTAGCAAATAAAGTCACCCTGCTTGCAATCTTGTGTATAACAAATTCTTTTATCAGCCTTCATCCATTTCTCAGTTTCCCAAACAGGGTACTTTAGTTCATTCGTATGCCTTAAGTCACATCTGATCACATAAAATATATTAAAATATATCATGCCACATGATACAAATAATTTTTTTACAGGTTTCAAAAATTGGTGTAGGCCCCCAAAAAATTTATCAGCCAAGGTACCTTTGTAAACCTACAGCTGAAACCACAAAAGAGCTGAGTATGACATTTTTTCTCTTGTGTTGGTATTAACAAACCCAATATTTTCACTATAAAATTCTCTGCTTGTCGACATGGCCTATTTCTCTGAATAACGTTACTTATCTTGCTCAAATATCTTAGATTTAAAAGGAACAGAGAGGCACTAGAATAGGAAAAATGTGATAGTCACATAAAATAGAAACTTCTATCCAGGATATATGTAAATTTAGAGGGAGCAGCAGCAAGTAAATTACAAAAACAAAAAGTACCAAGCTGTTGTAGGCCAAATACATTTTCTGGACAATGAAGAGCTGAGCTTTTAAGGGAGAAGAAATACAGGCCCAGTTGTTTAACTTTTATGTTGTTAGGAAAGAATGTATGTAGGCAAATACTGAATTTTTAAACATAGTTTCCTAACATTTGTTGGAAATGGTCTTCCTGGACAACATATTATCCACAAAATACTCTGTTATAAATTTTTTTAGAAAATAATTTTAGAAAATTAGACGGCTCTAATGAGTCCCACTATTCTTAGCAAGATAATTGGAAAGTAGATAGAAGAAACAAGGTCTAGTATTCAATAGTACAAGTGGGAAATTATAATTAACAATAATTTACTGTGTATTTCAAAATAGCTAGAAAAGTAGAATTGTAAGGTTCCCAACACAAAGAGAAGATAAATGTTTGAGGTGATGGATATGCCAATTACTCTGACTTGATCTTTTTATACAGGTATCAAAATATCCCATGTACCCCCAAAATATTTACAGCTATGATGTGTCAATTTAAAAACTGCAAAAAAATTAAGTAATCAATAATTAATTTTTTTTTAAAGTGTCACTTCTCATCCTTACAGTGCAAAGAAACCCAGTTAGATTGAGACATACTCAGAATGAACCATCAACATTCCATGTTCTGAAGAAGCATACCCTGCCGTGGAGATGAACACGCAGGTTTATTAGGAACGCTCTTGGGATCAACTCTTTCAATACAACTATAGCCACTGACGCTCCAACTTGAAATAAATGATTACACTGTGGGAATTTTATAATTAATAGCAATTGCTTCTCAAAATGGAGTAGCTCAGCCAAGAGATAAACACTTTTTTAAAATCATCTTTTCTTTCTCTCCAGTATAGAGTTTGTTTTAGCTCTCTGCCTTGACTACAGAGAGACCGAGATTCAAATCCGTGGTAATAGGTGTTACACCTGCAAGATACGGTTCTCCTCCCTTTGCAAGCATTTTTTAACCACTTGCAGTTAAGCAAGGTAACAAGATTAGGTCCGGACAATAGGTTGTGGGTAGAAGTGATGTGAATTCCTGCCTAAAACATAGAAGGCAAGGCCGAGACCATCCAGGTGACTCTCCTGATGCATCATCTAAGAGGCAATGAGGTATGACAGGGCAGGGGAGGCGGGCAGAGAGCAGGAGGAACCTTCAGCAGGAGTAAGTAGCTGCTCTGGAAAGCCACGTGCTCTGTACCACACTTCGCATGAGTAAGAAATAAACCTCTGCGATGTTAAGCAATTTCGACTTGGAGGCATGTTTAAGACTGCACCACAATCTTATCTCTTCTGATACAATAGCCAGCTGTGCAAAATGGTCTGCACATCAGACTTTTAAATAAACAAATTCCACTCAGGACAGGGTGAAGGCCATCAAGGCCATTTCCAGTTATGTGAAGTTTATTTGACCCAGCTAGGCCAATACTAAAACACTAGTGAATTAAATCTATATAATTTCCAAAACATAACTTTAATTCAAAAACAGCATTTTAGAAAGCTTCAAAGATACTTTTTCATTCTCTACAATGCATCAATAGAATTATTTAATGTTATTTTTATGCCAACATTTAACGGTGGAGCAAATGATAAGGATTTTAAACGCTCTAACACATTTCTTAGAAGAGATGAAGTATTTCCTTTATGAAGAGAATGTGGAATGGAGGGTGACATTTATCATACTGAATAGCATTACAGGTCCTTATCTGGGCAAGTTCCAAGTTTGGGCCAAGGGCTCCTCTGTTTGCTGTCAGTGGCAGGCTGAAAGCAGAACACAAGCCTGTAACTTTTTTCACAGGGTTTCCAAATGCCTGCCACTTCATCACACAGTGTGTGGCGTGCGCTTTGTCTCTCTCCAAGAATGCTCAAGGGGTTAGTATAATCGGAATGTGAGAGTCAACGGCCAAGGGTGCAGGACGTGATCTCTGGCCATCAGCCATTTTACTATCAATTCTAGTTTCCTTAAGGGGTTTAAAATTGTCACTATGTTCAAAAGTCTAAGCACTTGTAACAGCCTCGGGCAGCAAAAAAGACGGTCAATTTTCCACTATAATATTATAATAGCCCTTATGCTGTATTGTGCTCTCTACTGTCATGAATTTCTGGGTCTTATGGGATGTGATTCCCAGTGTGGCAACTTTACAGTGACTGTTGCCAGAGTTAGCAGGGATGACATTTGAGTTTCAATGTTTAGAAATGGTCTTTCCTCACCCCTTCACAGTGATGGCATTATTTTGCTGTTTGTGTTTGTTATAAATAAAAGCAAATGAAATATAACTACTTTTCTGAAATGCCTTAACACTGCCTAAGAAAATTAGTGAATGATGAAAATCTGAATATGAAGATGATAAATCACATATGCCCTAAGATATGAAATCTTATGTACTTTATAATGTTAATTTTTATTCTAAAAGTTATCCATTCTAGATTTTCATTAAAATATAATAATACCTTTATGATTTGATTGAGCAAAATGCATCTACCTAAATATTTGTATTTGCCTTCACAAAATTTTATTATTTCAAACACAAATTATCGTATACTTAGAGCTGAATGTCTGCTTTTCTTAATAATTATAATCATTAGACATTAACAATGTTATATTTTCTGATTAAGTCTATATTTTCCTGATAACTATCAAAAGTTTAAAAGAAAAATAAATATTTCTAGAATTCACTGTAGTTCACCTTAAAACAAAGGTCAAAATATAATGCTACTTGGGAAAATTCATATTTCTTCAAGGATTGGTATAACCTGCATAAATAAAGCAATGTCATATTATAAACATTTGTCTGATAGTCTGTTAAAGCTGTATGATTTACAGTGACAAAAATATTTGCAAAATAAACAAAACAAAAACATATAAGAAAGAATCATGGGCCAGGCGCGGTGGCTCACACCTGTAATCCTAGCACTCTGAGAGGCCAAGCTGGGAGGATTGCTCAAGGTCAGCAGTTCGAGACCAGCCTGAGCAAGAGTGAGACCCCCGTCTCTACTAAAAATAGAAAGAAATTATTTGGAGAGCTAAAAATATATATAGAAAAAATTAGCTGGGCATGGTGGCGCATGCCTGTAGTCCCAGCTACTTGGGAGGCTGAGGCAGTAGGATCGCTTGAGCCCAGGAGTTTGAGGTTGCTGTGAACTAGGCTGCTGCCACGGCACTCCAGCCTGGGCAACAGAGCCAGACTCTGTCTCAAAAAAAAAAAAAAAAACAAAGAATCATGTCATTAAAAGAAGCTATATAATAATGAATATTTGTGAAGTTTCCTCTGTGTCTTGAGAGGTAATTCCCTAATGACATAAATGAAGTAAATTGATTATTTTCCCAGCATTATTAGCTATCAAAATGAAAAACCAAAAAAATAAAAACATACCAACCTTTTGTCTAACTTTTGCCAATGTGCCTTCATTCTAATATACTTTTCTGAAAATGTATTTTTTTGAAAAACCTAGTTATACTAAATATTAACATTTCATTTAGGTAACACAGTGGTGATTCTATGGAATAGGGAGCTGGTTTTCTGCTTCACAGTTTTCATTTCATAAACTTTTCTCAGACTCAAATCTATTTAAACCAGGCTACCAGCAAGGACGATCTCCACGTAGGCTTTGTAAGGGTGTTTACCAAAAGTAAATATATTCGAATAAATGCATAACAAGATTAAGCTCATCAAATCAGAAAAGGAAAAACAGAACTTAAAAGAAGCAAGATGTGGCTCATAAAAAGTGAAAAAAATATTGCAACTACTTTTTTGACCACATAACTATAATAATTCCCAGACACTAGAAAAAGCCCTTTATATAAATCATCTCATTAAATCCTTACACTAAGAATAAAGCACTATTAATCATATTTTACAGCTGCTCTTTCTAAAGCATGATGCATTACAGCTGTTACGTATTTCTCATAATCATACTGTGGAATGGGTTACTATCACTTCATGAGGAACCTGAGCAACATTTAGCCAGGTCCCTTGAACCACAATTGCTGTTTCAGAAGAAGGCTTTTGAGTCAATATTTTACATTATTTCCATGAAATTGAAAATTATCTGAAAGCTGAAATTCTGGTGACCAGATAGGTCCCAGTAAGTACTCATCTTATCTAATTTAGTGGTAACTCAATTTCTGGTTCTAAGTCTCAAAAGACTTAAATTGTATTTTTTTCCTTGAGTCTAATGACTGGATGATAATATAACAAAATCATTAGTAAATAAGTGGGAAAGTAAATATTTGCATTCTGGGATTCCAATGATTCCCAGCGAAATACACTAATTAGGGGCAGAGTAGTACAGGGATCAAGGGTCTGGGCTCCAGGGTCAGACTACCTGACTTTGAATCCTAGTCCTGCCATTTCTTCTATGTTACGTTGGGAGTAATTTATTTTGCTGAACTTCAGTTTTAACAGTATGTACATCATAGAGCTCCTGCAAGGATTAAAAGAGTGAATCCATTCAAAGAATTTAGAATGGTGCTTCACCCAAGCAGTTTCTCAATAATTCTTAATGAGCACTGTGCAAGTAACTTGGTACATTAATAAATGCGCCTGGGTACATTAATAAATGCCCTCAGAGATTCAGTAGAAAAGATTGACTTACAAAAAAATTTTTTAAACAATATGATTAAATTTTTAGTGCTTTGAAAGACACCACAAAGAAAATGAAAAGATAATCCACAGACTGAGAGAAAATATTTAAAATCATATATCTAATAAACACTTTATATTCTGAATATGTGAGGAACTCTTGCAGCTCTAGAATAAGAAGAAAAACAACTCAATTAAAAAACAGGCAAATGATAAAAGACACTTCACAAAAGAATGCCTAATAAGAATACAAATTAATGTTCAACACCATTAGTCACTATGGAAATGCATAGTTAGACCACAATGAGAGACCACTTCATATCCACTATGATAGTTGTAATGAAAGACAATAACAAATTTTATGAAGGATGTAATGAAACTAGAACTCTCACGCATTGCTTGTGGGAATGCAAAATGTTACAGCCACTTTGCAAAACAGTTGAACAGTTTCTCAAACAGTTAAACACAAACTTACCATACAACCCAGAAATTCTACTCTGAGGTATCTACCCATGAGAAATGAAAGCATATATTCACCCAAAGAATGTATGTGAATGTTCATGGTAGCATTATTCACATACCACCATGGTAGAAATTGTTGTCTACCAACTAGAGAATGGATAAAAAAAGTGTGGTGTGTTTTTAAAAGGAGATGCATACAGCAATAAAAAGGAACAAACTGCTGATACATGCTACAATGTGATTATGAATCAGAAATACTAGGTGAAAGAAGACAGATGCAAAGGTTTTATATTGTATGGCTTCATGTATATGAAATGCAGAAAAAAGTTAAATCTGTAGAGACAGAAACAAATCAATCTGGGGCTGAGAGTGGGACCAGAAATTGTTAGAAAATGGGACAAGGAAACTTGGGAGAGGGGGTGATGGAAATGTTCTAAACTGGATTTTGGTAATAGTTGCACAACTCTATAATCTACTAAAAATCATTGAATTGCAGACTTACAATGGGTGGTATAGAATTCTAGGCTGGCAGTTTTTTATTTAAGAAGCCTGAAGATGGGGCCCCAGTCCATTCTGGCTTGTAAGGTCTCTGTTGAGAAGTCTGCAGTTAGCTTGATGGGTTTTCCTTTGTAAGTTACTTGATGTTTTCACCTCACTGTTCATAGAAGTTCCTCCTTCAATGTTAACTTTGGCCAGTCTAATAACTATGTGTCTTATCGCCTCTTTGCAATGAATCTCCCCGTTGCTGTTGAGCTTCTTGTACCTGGATGCCAGGGAAGTTTCCTCAATTATTCCTTCAAATATGTTTTCCAGCTCTTGTTCATTTTCTTCTTTACTCTCTAGAATGTCTATGATTCTTATATTTTGCCATTTTACATAATCCCATCTTTCTTGTAGGCTTTGTTCATTTCTCTTAATTCTCTGTTCTTTATTTTTGACTGACTGATTTAATTCAAAAGAGTTGTCTTCAAGCTCTAAGATTCTTTTTTCTGCCTGGTCTAGTATATTCTTAAAACTTTCCACTGTGTTTTGCATTCTCTTAAATGAGTTTTTCATTTCCAGAAGTTCTAGTTGGTTTGTTTTTAATATGTCAATCTGTTTAGAGAAATTTTTATTCATTTCCTGAATTGTTTTTCTGATTTCTTTGAGTTGGTTTTTCATTTTCTCTTGGATTTCATTGAGCTTCCTTACAATCCATATTTAGAAGTCTTTATCTGTCATTTCAATGTTTTCATTTTGGTTGCTATCTATTGCTAGAGAGCTGGTGTTCCCTTTCGGGGATGTCCTTTCACTCTGATTTTTCATTCCTCCAGAGTTCTTTCTCCAATTCCTTCTCATATTGGTCAGCTATCACTTCTTATTTTTATATTTTCTTTTAGGTGGGGCTTCCCACACCCCTCACTTGTAAAGCAGTGTCTGTAGTATATGTTGAGTAAGAACCTTTGGCTTTGCTTGTGGGTTCTTTGATGGTGATCTAGGTTCTAGATGGATGCATTGGTTATAGATATCCTTAGCATGGTGGTTTTCTCAGTTGCTAGTTGTTTGTAGGCTGTAGCAGTGATGAGCTATGTGTGAGAGACAGATTCCCTGTGGTCTTAACAGTGTGAATTGTACTGGCCTGCCTAGTTTGATCTCTGAGACAATAATACATGGTGCTTGTGGGTGAGAATCAACCACATCCTGTATGATTGAGTCAGTAAATGCTGTAAAGGTAGTGGTCAGTAGGTGGTGCTTGCTGGAAGGAACAAGCTACAGTGCTGTTTTTGGGACCTGTGACTATCTCTGGCCCCTGAGGAGAAGCACTCAAATGCCCCAGGTGGTGGGCAGGGCCCTGGAACTTCCAGGTGAGTCCTTATTCTTCACCACAGCAGAGGCTGGTGGAGCAGTGAGGCTGGGAGTATCTGGTCTAGGTGTGCCTACCCTCAAGCTCCATAAAATCTGGTAAGGTTGCTGTTTCAGCAGGGTCAAAGGTCTGCTCCCAGCTTCTGGGGAAAGCCACTAGGGAGGGGCTGAAGTGGCCCTACCCAACCAGAAAGCTTGCTTGTTAAGATAGGGCCATCTGAGATTCACAATCTGGGTGTCAGGAGCAGGTTTCACTCTTCTGCCCCCTTCCCTGCTCTACCATCTCACTCTAACATCTGCCAGCAGGCAGGAGCTCAAACTAGCTGAGATCTCCAACAACGGTGCTGTGGGCTGGGAGCTTCCCTGTCCAGGATCTCACCTTAGGCTGAGAGAATGGCCTTCCGGCTGGGGGAGGAGTGCTCCATGAGTGCACTGCAGCTGGGACCCACACTGTGCTCTCTTTTCAGTTTTGCCCATGTGGAATCCCTCACTTGCTGAGATTAGTTCACAAATCTCCCCTCCTTGCTCCTAAACAATACAGTTGAGTCCTGGGGGTATGGGATATGGCCTGTGGGCCTGTTCCTGGATCCCCAGAGATCAATCCCTGTCTGTGTCAGGGAGAAGCATGCTGGTCCCAAGTTGCCTATGGGGTGCTCAGGTAGGTTTGTTGTCCCTCCCCATCAGCTGGTCTGATGGAGCAGCAGGGCAAGCAGCACCAGGGAAGGCCAGTGGGTGGGGAGCTCACAATCTGAGCACCCGTTAGTCCTCTGCAGGTCTTTAACTGGAAATGTGTAAGCCCTTCACTCTGTGGAAGCCCCAGTGTGGTTGGATGCACCAACAGGGGGAAGCAGCAGTTCCTAAGAGCCCTGGCTCAATTGTCTCTCATGCCAGCCACAAGCAGGGGAGAGGAAAGGGAGAAAAAGAGTCTGGATGGAGGAAAGCTAGCTCTCTGGTCATCTCTGTCCCTCTCTCTGGAACGCAGCCAGTATCTGGGGTCCATTATCTGGGGTCATGCAGATCCCCCAGGACCCACTGGCCCCCTGTGTCTCCTGCAGTCCGGGCGGGAATTGAGAAATATTTGTGTGGGAATGAGCAAGATGAAAACTGAGGGGTTGAAGCCCCCTGGGGAGGACAAAGGCACATGGTGGGTGGAGAAGTAATACGGTGCCTGCCTTCTCAGCTCGGGTCTGTGGTGACAGGAAGTGCCCCAAGCGGGCTGGCAGCCTGGTGCTTTGTCCTCAAGAAGTTCCCCATTCACTGTCTTTTGGGCTCATGCGGGTAGAATGGCTCTCAAGCAGCTCAGGAGCCTGCTGACTGCCAGATATGTGAGGGAGGGAGAAACAAACCGCCCACCTACCCTTTTCCCTGGGCTCCAAGCCTCCCAGGAGTTGTCCTCTGCTGATATCTTGCTCCTTCTTGTTCTGCTCCACAATTTCTTGCCGTAGAATCTCTTGTAGGTTCTGGCACTTTTCCCTCGGAATTACAACCTATCTATCATTGTTTGTTCATTTTTTTTTTTTTCCTTTTTCATCTAAAACTTTTCCTTCTTTCTATACTCTGGTTTCTCTTCAGATCGTATAAATCTTTCACCTTTTAAAACTTTTCCTTCTTTCTGAGACAATCTGGCAGCTGGTGTCTCTGGTCAGCCATCTTGTGTCCAATACTCCACAATAGTCTTATTAATATGTGAAGAAAAGTGAGAACTTACTCTAGGTATATTCATATTGTAGGATTTTTACAGGAATTTATAGTCTTAATGAGTACACTAATGGTTTTCCTTTTTGTTTTCTTTGTATTTTTAATTGACAAACAAAAATTGTATGTGTTTTTGAGGTATAATGAGATGTTTTAATATAACCAGAATGCACAAAAGTGTTGGTTAAATGTCTAAATTCCTTGAAAGCAAAGATCACTACTATGCCTGGGTCATACTAAACATGCAATAACTATTTGTTGAAATGAATAAAAGCATTGTCATTAGCTCTGGAAAAAAATAGTGGTTTATATAATTAAACAGAAAAGATACTTTTATCTCACAGAATTAGAACCAATAAGTAATTAGAACCAGTGATTATAGCAAGAAGTGTTATTAATTGGCCCAAACTCACAAGAGTTCAAAGAAATTATAACATATGCAACTTTAAAAATACAAAGAATCCTTGTGTTCTGCATTTCTAAGAAGGCAAAATTTGGTTGCATCAGAAACAGGAAATAGTGAGGAGAGAGAATTTTTCTGGGAACCAGATGGATTATTTTTCAGCTCTTAGGAAACATTGTAACCAGCCACTATAAAAGCCTCTGGCTGAGATGTTTAAAGGTGAGCAGTTCTAGCCTTCAACCAGGCAGTTTGGGGGAGGGGTGAATTGCTGTGCAAAAGAACAGGGAGTCATGTGGTCCAACTGTAAAATAGAAAAATTGCATGTAATTATTTTACAAACAGAGTACAATGATGTGAAAGGAAGAACTAATGATGATGCACTCAGCTTGTTAGAAGTTTTTCCTTCTGGGGAGCTCAAGGTTATAAGAAGTGCTGCTCACTGTTTTTTTTTTTTTTCCTTTTCTTCCCCTGGATACATAATGTTACAATAAAACCTGCACAGAGAGGGTTAATATTGCAAGAATGTTTTTAAATAATTTCTGTGACCAAAGCCGGAGATATAAGCCTGGCAATAATTCTCCCTGACTTCAAGCATCCTGTATTGATTGATTAATTATTCCACCAATGAACTAACAGGTATTGACCTTATCTGGTTGAGTAGCATTTAGCCAAAAGTCAGTAATCTACATCGATCACTTAATGGAACATCAAAGCTCAGCATTCTGACAGGTTTATGTCATTCAGCAAAAATCTGTCTATGTTTTGCTGATACCTTGACCTTTTATATCAAGCAGTCTTTACAGAAAACAAAAAGCAATGAAAAAATTAAATCTTGGAAATAATGCTTTGTTATGTAAAAGGGAGTTCTTCTTGGACCACTGCAAATAGCTCTGCTAAGATCCCATTGAGGAGTTTCTTTGCAATTTGAAAAGCCGTTTTCTGCATGCTTGTGATATATGATATTTTGATGAAGCAGGAAATTATCAAAACAATGAGCCCTGGGATAATTAACACTAGAGCAGTGCTTCGAAGAGGCAACACTGAACAAGTGGCATTCTCTAGGGAAAGGTAAATATATGAGAACTTGGGCCAATGGTTCAGAACGAGCTAGGACCAGATGTGATCTATCCTTGCCCATTCTGAGTACCAGAATCCTGATCAAATACACAGGCAAAATTCATTGATCCCAATACCTATATATCTACCTCAATGACTAAAAGAGTTTGTTACAAAAACACCAGAAAGATCAGTTGATAATTTCTAAACACATTGTTACAAAGATTATATGATTTAATATGATATTTGTGTACGGTGAATGTGAAAAATATAAAATACATTCTCATTACAATTTTGTTTCTTCATTAAGGGATTGGTGATGAAACCCCCACCAAGCGTGGCCCCATAAATGGCCTCTGGGGTGATCCTTTTGGGATCCTCTTCTGTAACTCACATACTACTGTTGTCCCACAAGGCCTGGCTGCATAAGGATGCCCACTTTTAGCTTCAGAATTCTATTTTTAAGTTTTAATTATTGTTCATGCACTTGACTCAAGTAGTTACTGAGTACTAAGGCTTTTTAAAATGCCTTTGAAGAAGATGCTGCTACTTTCCAATACGTGAACATGGTGGTTCTGCCCTTGCAGTACTGTATCACAGTCCAGTGTGCCCTTCGTACATCTCTGCTCCTAAAGACTGCTTTGTGGCTGGAGGATCCATCTTCTAACGTAATGCTTTAGTGGTAAGTGATGGGCCTGCTGCGTTTAAAACTCTTTTAGTGGGAAGCAGCTATTCCTGCTTGGAGTCTTACTTAAAATGTTTCTCGCAATTGCCAAGCACCATTTTGATCCACTATTCGCTTTGCCCAAATGCCTTATTTTTCCACATTTGAAGACAAGCCATTCACTGTAGCTCTCCTATAGTTCGATAAGCTTGGTTTATGTCTATGACTTGTTTAATAAATAAAACTAAATTTCTTTTTACTAATAATGCTTTTTAATAAATTCTGAATATTTTCCATGACCAATCTGATAATCACTATTAATATAATAAAAATGGTAAACAGATTTGAGCCCAGATTATAATCATTCTCATATTTATTAACTCTGTGACCCAGGAAAAGTCATATACCATCATTTTTCTTACCTGCAAAATATGGATATTGACCTAGAAGAAATTTAAGTTCCAGGCCGGGCGCAGTGGCTCACACCTGTAATCCTAGCACTCTGGGAGGCCGAGGTGGGAGGATCGCTCTAGGTCAGGAGTTTGAGACCAGCCTGATCAAGAACAAGACCCCATCTCTACTAAAAATAGAAAGGAATTATCTGGACAACTGAAAATATATAGAAAATAAAATTAGTGGGGCATGGTGGCACATGCCTGTAGTCCCAGCTACTTGGGAGGCTGAGGCAGAAGGATTGCTTGAGCCCGGAAGTTTGAGGTTGCTGTGAGCTAGGCTGATGCCACAGCACTCTAGCCCGGGCAACAGAGTGAGACTCTGTCTCAAAAAAAGAAAAAAAAGAAATTTAAGCTCCATTCTACTGCTGGCATTTTATTAAGCTTGATTTAATATTTATTAATAATTTATTTCAGAATATGTGGATTGAGAAGTTCACAAAAAGAAAAATAGCATGCTAGAGTAGCTTCCTCTAAGCTAAAATGAAATAACAAAAGGCATAAAAGAAAAAAGACACCCTACACCAACCTTAAATGACCATGTAGAGCGATTTGATTGACTACTAGACAATGTTCAGCCCCTTTTGGACTGAAACTTCGTTGACAAATGTAATGTCCAAACATGGAAAAAAAGAAAACAAAGCAAGGAAGAAGGAAGGAAGGAAGAAAGGAGAAAGGGAAAGGATAGGAATGAAAGGGAAGGGAAAAGAGGAAGGGAGGGAGGGAAGGAAGAAAAGGAAGGAGAGAGGGTGGAAGGAAAGAAAGAAACCGGTAAAAAATTTAGAGTTTATGAAGAAGGAAGGAAAAGACAGACTTTTCACCTAGGCCCTCTGTGTCTTTTGTGTTTCATCAACAATGTTAAAGTTCAGAGAATTATTAAAAATCTTAAATGAATAGCTTTCTTGTTAGTGTTATTTTTCCTTTAAATATGAAATGATTAAATGAAATCAAAGTGGCTAGAAAAAATGTCCAATGTATTTTGTTATGATTTTGTAGAGTATATGATGTATTTTGTCCAAAAATGGTTCTTGCTTTTGGCTGAGGCATACATATTAATACTGACTGCTGACTGACATTTTAGTCACTTGTTTGAATCTTGTTTTCATTTTGTATGAACTGTAGAACTTTGTTTCCTTATATATTTTGTTCCACAATATAAATTAGCAAATTGAATTTATATTAATATTTATTTATTTTTATAATATGCTTACAGTCTCCGCATACTATGGAGAAGATATATTGTTCACCTGGAAAAATAAAGATGATGTTTACTTTTCCAAAAGCACTAAGCTTTACTATTATAATTTGAAGAAGAGTAACACATATCTTCTTGGTAAAACGAGTTAGCAGAATAAACAACCATACAAGTGGGCAGACCTTATTTCAAATAGCTTGAGAAACAAGTGTATAAAACATTAGTTACTATTACTAAATTAGGCAAACTTATATTAATTATTAAATTTCTGAAAGTCCAAGACACTGAAGAGAATGAGCAAGTAGGAATCTAAATATATGAATTCAATGAATGAACTACAAGCCTTTAATTAACCCATAAGAAGAACTACTTTACTGTAGTTCCAGGGTTCCCAAATGTTTTGGTCTCAGATCCTTTTACACTCTTAATAAAATTATTAGGAACCCCAAAGATCTTTGGTTTATATGAATTCTATCAATTGATATTAACAATTAAAACTGAAATACTTTAAAATACTTATGCATTATTTCATTTTTAAATGACAACAAACATTTTACATGTAACACAAACAACAGTTTGAATAAAAATAAAACTTTTCAAAAAATGAGAAGAATGGCATTGTTTTATTTTGTATCCAAATTTCCTTAACATGTCTTAATTGAAGATAGCTGGATTCTCACAACTGCATCTACATTTAATTTGTTACCGTATGGTTTTTTGAAGGAAGTAAACAAAGAAAATAAGACCTCAAACAGATTTGTAGTTGGAAAGGAGAGGAGTATTTTAATGGATTTTTAAGACAATTGTGGATATTCTTTTTTAGTAGCACATCAAAACTCAATAAGTGGTAGTTTCCTAAAGTTTAGTTTAATGGGGAATCAATAACCATATCAATGAACTTTTTGTACTCTGTTACATTAAAATTCTTTGCTCTGACTTGCATTTTGTAAAAAATTTTTATCTATAGGTGATCTTTTAAAAAATAGACTTCATTTTTTAGAGCAGTTTTAGGTTCACAAGAAAATTGATATGAAAGTACATAGTACCCATATACTCCCTGTCTCTCCCCACACAACCTCCCCAACTATCAAATTCCCGCATCAGAGTGGTACATTTGCTATAATTGATCAACCTATTTTGAGCATCTTTTGATATGCTTACTTGCCATCTGTTTGTCTTCTTTGATGAAGGGCACAAATGATTTTTTTATGTCATGAATTTGTCATTTGGAAGCTACTGGTTTCCTGAATTACGTATGTATTCCAAATGTTAAACATTTCATTATTCAACATCAAAATTCACATTTGTTAATACTCCTACCAATCTAATCAGAGAAGTTTTCAAGTATTGTCAAGTATATCATGGTGAATATAAGGCTTTCAAAATTCTAATTTCCCCTTGAATGTTCAAATTTTATCATTGGCAACATATACTGCTGATTGTTTTCTTTTGACAGTATTATTTCATTCACTTTCTGGAAAGCATGTGTCAAATACCCAAACCTGAATAACCATAGTTTGTTATTCATTCTTTAAGTGAAAATAATGCTTAAGAAAAAATAGAAATAAAAAAATCACCTACTTCAGCTTCCTGCTTAAATAACTGCACAAATGCTTTTCTTTGAGACAACAATTATACTTATTTATGCAGCACACACATTTTAGGCTTCCTACCTTCTCGTGCAGAATACTAAAAACATGCATACAAAGTGGTCAAGATTCAATAAAGTTAATAATTTTATGCCTTATCATTTATAAGTTGAAATGGATTTTTAATCTCAATTTTGAGTGCATGGCAGTGAAAAATACACTAACCGTAGTATGGTTCCCTGCCACTGATTTGATTTGTGCTAACAGGCCATCGGTTGTACCCACCATCAGTTGAAAGGCAAACCATGTGTTAGTGTTATTTCAAAGATAGTTTTGAACTTCCGACCCCCTAGAAGGATGTTAAGGACCTCTAGAGTCTCATGGACCACTCTGAAAACTGCTGCTGCTGCTGTGTGTTTTCACTTATTGGTAACAGAAGTATTGAGGAATTGCTGAAATGTGTATACTCTCATTCTAAATAAATTTACATACACAAAAATTCACAGTTTTAGGGGTTCATGAACAATGAGGAGGCCACCTGTGGACAACCATAACATAGTTAATGAAACCTACTTAATCAATGGATTTTATTAGGCAGCCATGTAGAATTGTCTATTTCAAAACTCTGAGAAGCCTTAAAGTTTAAATGCCTATTTTCAAATATTAGATTCTGATGTCCAGATATCATGTGTGCTATACATGTCATAAATATGTAAGAAGAAAATCACTGAAATAATAACAATGATGTTTTTAAAACCAAGATTTAGAAACATAATTTTAAAAATTCTTGGTTCTATACCTTTAATTTCTATCCTATTAAGAAAACAAAAATAAATTATTTAAGAAGACTGTTTAAATTTAGATGTGCTTGACCTTAAATGAACTGGTTGCATGCTCATTTTCTGGTGATTTCAGTTTCTTCCCCCCTACCATACTCAGAGACAAGCCACACAAATAAAGGCATTTCACATTTTATCCTGTGGCTGCCAGTTCATGAGCTCAGGAGAGTATCCTATTTAATATTTAGCCTAAAGTAACAAGTTTCCAAGGTATACATAGAAGAGTAGTCACACTGATGCTGTACACCTGAATTCAGTGAAATTGTAGGCCATTACTAGTATCTAAAATTTTTAAAAACTATCAGTTTGGCACTATTTTTACTCATACAAACAGACACCCATACTTACACCTTAATAGATACATTATCTGGGAAAAGTGAAAGTAGCCTTTTAGTACCTTGTTGCACATAAACTGGGCTTTACGTATAGAAAGTTACTTTACACGGATAATAAACCTAACATAAAATGGTTATTTCTGGCAGCTAATTTACCTTTATAGTTATAGAGGTGCCTTCTTTATAATGGTACCTTCTGAGACTACTTTCTCTGAGTTCAGTAATCAGTGTCAATTACTGCTGGTTTCCATAGAAACGAGACAACTAATATCTTCATTCATGGACTAGTTTCACAAATAATGTAAACTTTGGAATGACTGCTTACTCCAGACATAATGCTGGAAGCAGATACCAATATATTTAACCCCTTCAAGTGATGTTTAAAGTTTTGTGTATAGTTCTTGCTAATAATAGACCTACATGTTTAAACACAGTGACCTATATAGTTCAGACACTAAGAGGGGATTAAGCTGCCTTCCCCTAAAGGGATGTCAAATGAATTGCATAATTTGGAAACAGCTGTTGAGTCATCCCAAAACCTGAGTTTATCAGGAGCTTATTGTTCTTCCCAATGTTAAGAAAAGTTCAGATTTTTCTTTATAAAATTGGCATTTAGAATGACTTTCTGCACCCGTCCAAAAATTAAGGAAAGAGAAACACTAATAAGGTGACATTAATATTGTTAATTATGTGACTTTAAAATACATGTGTGTTATTAAGTAATGATGCCAATTATATAAGTAATTGCTTATTATGTTATTTTAAAACTTTCTGTATTTCTAATGTAAATTTAATGTGTGGAACTCCTTTAGTACTTATTTTCTTTATGCATGCTGTGGCTGTATGTAAATAATCTACTCACATTCCAATTATAGTACATACTAATTAATTTCATAATTAAAATACAGTTACAAAGAAAACACAAATCAGGGTTCCATTAACGAATATGTCTCTTCTGTTTTCAATTCTATCACTTACTTTAAACTATTTGCCAGATCTAATTTTGTTCTGTTGGCATTGCTTCACTTTGTTGAGATTACAGTACATTGTCATGTTTTCATATTATCTCTCACATTAATATGACATAGCAAGAAAACACTAACCTTCATCTCACCCTGTTTAAGGGATTGTGAAACAACATATTATCTGGTCTTGAGATGCACTGGAAAGGTGGAAGAGCATTCATTTTCCTGACTCTGAACTCCATATACATTTCAACGTGAGCGATGAAAAAGCATCATATTTCTCCCCTTTTCTTAAACACCTGGTGTCATCTCTCCCATTTTAGAATCAAACCTGCTGAGGGTTCTCTGATACAATGGCACCTCACATTTTGTTGCAGGATTTGATTTACAGTCATGAAATGTGCTTTATCAGTGACACTAAAGTTAAACCAAACCTCACTTATCCTCAGAGCAGATTGTGTCTGTATTGGTAGGTTTGGTTTCAAGTAAAATGTTCGCATCACTGTCATGTGCCTCAGTGGAGTTACTTGTCCCACATTTGTTAATGTCGGGAGTTTGCTATACATTAAACTCATTGTTATCTAGCATTTCAAAAGCAAGTTAAAAAAATAACCCAGCAGGGCCCAGCTGAAATATTTTCTTTCAATACAGCCAAGCTGCAGGCATAAAACACAATAGGAAAATATACAATGGACCAAAGTAAAAGGCCTTTATAACAGATCTTTGTCATGCCACTGCAAGTATTTCATAACATCATCTACTGTTTTTCTCAATTGACATCATATAGGTCTCAGTTAATGAAAAGAGACATGAGCATATTGCATCACATAGATGTTGGACAGGAAACAGAAAATGGATCATGAATCCAGGACCCCTAGCTAAAGCAGTCAAACCTCTGAATAGCAAAAGGACTAATGTGTTTTAGCTGTTCTCCCTTCCAGCCATAAACCCAAGAGCAATACTGAAAGTGCTTTCTTTTCTAGGCTGTTCACCAACCCCCTACCTGCCCCATCCCACCATGAAAGCCAGTCAGCAAGGATCAAAAACATTTCCTTTTAAATGAATCATGGCAATCCAATAAAGATGCAACACGCAGATTATGTTCAAATCAATGACAGAACTATAGCCAGTATCAGCAGGCCTCAAGGAACAAAAATTGCTCACAGTCAGGGGGTGTCCATCCAATAATGAGCTATGGGGCTAAACACAGAGCACATGCTATGCTCTGGGCAAAATCCCTCGAGCTTCTACTGTTCTGGCTTCTTTAAGTAACTTTGGGGTGTTGTAGTATTATCCTCCTTCATACCCTCCCCAGATGGGCCATGACAGCTTAGCTTAGCTTTCCAAAGGGGGCCTCCAATGACACAGTTATATTCAGGAAACAGAGGCAGACAACGGCAATGCCGATATTCTAGGAATAAATGTTAAAATAAATATGGGGCAGGATTGATTTAAAAGAATCAATTCCTGTGTCTGACCATTTGTAACCCTGAAAAATGAACACAGAGAATAATTTTAAGTGTTCGGAGCACTTGGTAACAACTACCTATCAATTGTTTCTATGTGCTGCTCATTTCAAATATTTGAGAGGGAAGGAGATATTTTTCTGTTTGAAAGGCAAAGGAATAAACAGAATTGTCAGAGTCTTTTATTACTGTATGTCTACCACATGTTTTCATTCTTTTAAAATATTTAATAGCATCTGCAAACCTCTCTGATATCCTTATCTATCTCTTCCCTGGCACTTGCTATTATTCTTCTATAACACTGAGAGCTAACTTTCATACCGGCACAGCAAGGACACAAATGATGATATGTGTGCTGAGGCAAGAATGAAAGGAGAAAAAATGATTAAATATCAATCAGCCAAATCACAGAATATGTTTCAGAAGACACAGGTTTTCATACCAGACTTACATCAACTAGTTGTTAAGACTTCGGACAAGTCACTTATCCTCCCAGAGTGTTAGTTTCTTCAGCAGCCACATCTTTTCATCTCGGAATTTTCATTTCCAAATCTAAGAGTATGCTTCCAATTAAGAGAAAAGCAATCCTGAGTCTTTCACAGTTAATCAAAAGAAAGTTTATGGCCTTCAGACCCTTTCGAGAGCATTTCGTGTGCTATATAAAGATTTGACAACAGTTGATCTACCATGGGCTATTTTTCTTCCTTCATTTTAAAGAAATTATGTGAATATGGGTCACCTTATTTAATCCATTACCTGCTAATAGCCTCTTTTATGATTAGCCCAAAGGTCTAAAATAATAACTAATAATCATCTGCTTATTAGAAAACTGTCTGCTTCTGAAGACACTCCTACTTCCTCTAAACTCAACAACCCATTGTATTTCATGCTCATACTCCCAGGGTTTACTGATCTCTCTGAGTAGTCACAGCATATGGCGCAATTATCCTTTCTGGGAGGACAGACCAATTTATTTCAAATAGAAAGGACTTATCAGATCTAGACAGATCTTTAAAACACCTGTAAGATAATTTGGATTCACAGCAGTAATAAAATAGCAAACAAATTTCCCTCTCCAGAAAATGATAAATTACTGTGTTTCACTGAGCAGACTTTCCCTTATCTGATTTGTTTTAAAAATGATAAATAGGTCTCCATAAATCTGAAGGAAACCCGGGAGTCACCATCTACCTAATTGAATCAGAGCTTATATGATTCAAAGAGATAAGAACACATTAAACAAATGAAGATATTTCACATTGCAAAAGTGGATATAAAATTCACCTTTGAAGAATATAGGGTAAAACATGGATACTCAAAACAGATAAAGTATCTAAATTGTAATGTAATTAGTGGTAACTGTCTCCATTGATGAATAAAACTCTGCTTGAAGTCTCACTCTTAACATTTGCAAATATTCTAAGCAGTTTTATTGTGATTTCCTTGTACATTTATTTATTGATTACCTAGTTCCTTGTAGTTTATAATGATACAGTTTGTTAGCAAACTTTCCTTTCTGTTCATGACGTAGTGTTCTCCATTATCAATTATTAAATGTTCCATGGTTTTAATTTTCATCTTTTTAGGAAAAAAGTTCTCTTTAAGCTACACATTTCTTTTCAAATTCTTGCTTTTAGCATTTAGCAGGCTTCCTGTCTCACTTTGCTCTGCTCTTGGGCTCTGCTTGTCCATCTTCTACCTGCACTCATGAGACCGCTGCTTCACTTCCTCTTGAATCTTTGTTACGGTTTTTTGATTGTCTACTTTCTCTTCAATTCTTCTCAAGGAGAGTACTCTAGCTCCCTTTCTGACCACTTTTGGGCAAATTTTTGGCTTTGGAATTCTGTTGAGGCTGATTATTCCTGCCAACAAGGCAGGAGGAGATCTGGACATCCTTGGTGACTTTCAGAACAGTGTGGTTTCCCTAGACAAGGGAAGAGTGAGTTTCCAATTGATTTTCATGAACAATGACATAAATACCATTTGTAATCAGGGATCCTTGTCACATATCTTGAGATATAAATACAAAATCTCTGGAAGATAATTGTTTTACTTCATATCAGGAGACCTTTCGAAACAAAACAGAATTCCTTATTCTAGGATAGTTAAATGGATACTACCTAAAATCATTAGATTCTTTTCAGTTTATCGTTATATTCATACATCCTTTCATTTTAAGGGAAGTGATGGGAAGAAAAGAAAAAATAATAAGGTGAAAAAATATAGATTTTAAGAAGCTAAGGCATATGTGATGCAATTGAAAAGGGCATTGCCCGAGTAGGCACAGAAGGCTTTTGAAAATATATTAATAAATGAGATCACATTACCCAGCTCAAAATTCCCCAAGGACTTCCTATCCTATTTAGAATAAAATCCAAACTTAGCTTGAAATTGGCATTTTTCTATAGGCAAGCAGCTAAATTGCAGCACTCCACTCCATATAGTTTAAGTTTAATGATGGATTAAAGTCATTAATATAAAATATCTTTTTTATTTAAAAAAAAGAGAATTGCATTGTTTCTACATAGTTAAATTCCCTCTGAATGACTCTTAAATTTGATATTATACTCCTAAAACCAATTCTACCAAAAATTGCATTAGAAAATCTAGAAAAAGAAAAAAGTATATTCCAGGAAGTATTATTGGGCTCATGTTCTATATTAACTTTAAAGTACAAGAGTGTGAGTCCTTTATCGTGATGATCATGACCCTAGTGAAGTTGGGGGCAGGTCTGCAACACTGCCCAAATGGGTGGAGGGAGCATTTACTGTTGCATTTACTGTTTCATGTTCATAATACTTGAAACTGCATAAACTATTTTTCATTTATTATCTGAATTTTGCCAAGAATTTACCATGCTAAAAGAAAGAGGAAAATCTGTTGATGGGAAGAACTCCCTTTTTAAGTAAGAAATAAGACAACTCTTGCAGACTCACTTAAGAATGAATACTCACAAGAATAAAAATAAAAGATTTACAAATATACCAGCAAATAAAAATATTTGGGATATCCTAAATGAGAGAACCACCTCCTAAACTGATGCAGCTGATATTTTCAAAAGCAGGATAGCCCCTAAGTAGGCAAAAGAACAGGGACCACCCTTATCAACCTGCACTTCCTCTTGAATAGTGGTCCATCTGGCCTCATAAATACCATGTGACAGAAACAACTTGAACATAAGTGCTGTACACATTGGCATATATTTTGTGCCTAATTTGGAAATTTAGATTGCCAGAATATCAAGATGCTTCATTCAAAGTTATGTTTTAATGGGATTACTGTATTGTGAGTTATGATCTTATAATTTCTCAGAAAATTTGCCCTAATTGAATGTCACAAAAAAGTTCACAAAAATTAATTAACAGTGATTCAAACCTTAGAATTCTATCTATAGGAACTATTTCAGTAATGAAGTATAACCAGTATGTTAAATAAGCATGATGAGGAGCTTTGAACAAAATGCATCTCTAGAAATCTGGTTACCAGTCTCCTTTCTCACAAAATCCTCTGTCTGGTCCCCTTTTAAAAACTCTTTGATCTCACTAAGAGTACAAGAATTATGGAACAGAATCTCTCTCCATCCTTTTATAAACAGCATATTTGAGCTGGTTGGGGTTAGAGGGGGGTCTTGTTTCAGAACACTTTGGTATTAGATCTCTGTCACGCTGTAACCTCGAATGAAACTGCAGCTCAGCCACACTGAGTTACAGTAATAGTTTAGCTACCCTGTGCATGGCAAACAAAAGTACATAAATAAATAAATACATAAATAAGCAAACAAGGAAATAACTCTGAGATATACATACATACACATACATATATATAATTATTTTCAATCCTGAGCTTTTGAACTTTAACATGGATTTTTCAGCTCTTTCCATAGAGAGTAAAGGATATTAAATTCACTGATGTTTAGTAATACGGGGCTGCCACTGAGGTTATTAATTTTCGATTATGTATCAAATGACAGCAACAATGCTGTGTTGTGAATTAAAAAGCTTTGATTCTCCATTAAGTGTGAATTCAAAGCTCAAATATAGATACACCAGTCACGATAAAGGTAGAATCCAACAGGGGTCCTGCCAATAATAGGATTGAGTTTAAACAGCTGTGTATTCCACTAATACTCTCCCTTCATTCTATACAGCAAGTAGTGACCATTATAATTAAGAATTAAATGTACTAACACCAGGGACTACAAGAAAATAAATTGAAGTGTCACCAACAGCATTTATTATAGCCTATAATTATGTATTTATTTCATTAATTTCTATTTCCTGTCTGCATCACCAAAATGTATATACAAAGAGGGCAGATACCTTGTCTTTATTATGCATCATGTATTTCCAAGTAATCAGAAGAACAATGTCTAGCACAGAGTAACATTTAGTAACATGATGGATTGAAATGGATTGAAGGATGAATGAATAAATTATTAAAAAATAAATTTTAATGAATACTGGAATTAATTCTAGAATGGAGATTTAATTTTTAAAGCATAACAAATGTTTTTATTAATTAATTTTTATAGTTGACACATTATACTATATACTTATGGGTACAACATGATATGATGTTTCAATGCATGTATACATTATGTAATGATCAAATCAGGGTACTTATATCCATCACTTTAAACCTTTATCATTTTTTGTGTTGATAATGATAACATTCAAAATCTTCTCTTCTAGCTATCCTGAAATATACACAGCGTTGGTATTAACTGTAACCACCCTGCCATAATAGAACACCACAACTTACTCTTTTTGTTGAACTGTAACTTTGTACTCGTTGACAAATTTTCCCAATCCCTTCTCCTCCCAGCCTCTGGTAACCACTTTTCTACTCTCTGCTTCTAGGATATCAAGTCTTTTAGATTCCACAGATGAGTGAGATCATGTGGTGTTTGTCTTTCTGTGCCTGGCTTATTTCACTTGGCATAATGTACACCAGGTTCATTTAACTTTTCATGCTTCCTAGTTAATGACCAACTCTAGACACTGATTTTTTTTTAGGTTATTATAATCAGAAGGCTTTTTCATTTGTAATTAATTCCCTGAGCTGAGAGAGAGGAGAGGAATTTTACTAGGAATAAAACAGGAAAGAGCAATTAAAAGTGACTAAAACAAAAACTCCTTTCACATTAGCTACAAAATAAAGTCCAGAGAATATCAATGTAGAAGATCAGGCATGGATAACTATTTGTTTCCTCAGGCTGCCCTAACAAAGTATTACAAATTGGGTGGCTTAAAACAACAGAAATTTATTCTCTCATAGTTCTGGAGGCTAGAAATCCAAAGTCAAGGTGTCAGCAGGTAGCTCCTCTGGAAACTCTGAGGAAGAATGTGCTTCATGCCTCTCTCCTAGTTCCTGGTGGCTGCCTGCAGCTCCTGCTGTCACCTGGCTTGGAGCTGCACAACTCCAATCTCTACCTTATCTTCACGTGGTGTTCCTGTCTCTGTATCAGCGTCTCAAATCTCTCTTCTCTCTTATAAAGACAACAGCATTAGATTTAATGCCGACCGTAAATCCAAGATGATTTTATCTCAAAATCCTTAAATTAATTAAACCTGCAAGGACTCTACTTCCAAATAAAGTCATATATTCACAGATACCAGGGTTTAGGAATTGGACATATCTTTTTGGGGGACACAATGCAACCCACTACAGCAACTTTCAGGTATTGGTCAATGGAAGCCAAAATTAATCCTCTTGAGAACTATAAATTTAGTTAAGCTCACCTATTTCCCTGCTTTCCCCTCTGAACAGAAGGCTCAGATTTCTCCACGTACAGGTTCAGATGTACCCCGAATCTCACACTAATGTGATTTATTCCTTCCTTTTAGATTGGATTCCTGCCTGTGAACTCCTGTCACACTGGCCAACTGGAATAATGACCACTTGCGTTTCCAGCCCCCAAGTGTCAATTCCTGCCTGCAGCTGAACAAATCCTATCCACTTTGACTGCTCACCACCTTCTCTAACATTGTTTCTAAATCGCTACAGAGGCCTGGACCCTGAGCTTTGCTCACCTATGGTTTTCTCTGTCCCCCATCCCAGCCTGTGGTTTACTTAGACCACACATTTCCTACCAGGTATGCAAACTCGGTCTGCCCTGTGTTGTCTCCTATATTCAACTATCCAGAAAGCAACATCCTGCCTTGATGGTTACTATTCACTGAGCCATGAAGTTGCCTGAAATTCCACATTAGTGTGATCCTCAAATGTCTTCTTAGAAAGAATTGCTTAAGTTAGATTGTGTTCTGACAACAAAGAGAGAAGAGCTGGAAGCCCTTATGAAATGCCTTTGAGTACTCAAGGACAGCATAAGTCTGGGAACCAACTAGATGCCCCAGAGGAGAATCTGCTTTTTTCAAATATTTTCTACAGCTATCCTGCCTTCAGTCCAGTAAGTCTCACTAGTCATTTTTACTGCTTTTCCCCCAGTTATCTCAATTTGGTGGTGAACATTGCAGAGTGAGAATATCACTCTGCAGAGATCACAAATGCCAATAGTCTGTCAAATTTTAAAAATTAATAATTTCATATCAAATCTAAATTTCCAGCTTCTCTTGAAACATCAGAAACTCTCCAGCACTAATCCTGTATCTGAACAAGGCATTAAACAACTGGAGCTGAATGCTGTTGCTCACTTTAGATAGGGCACGGGATTTCTAGTTTGCCACAGTCCCCACCATTCCCTCTTGTTTCCTTGAGACTGGGCCTGAAAATCAGTTGCTATGGTTATGCTGTTTTGATAATACCAGGCCTATTTCAGATATTTACAACACAAACTTGTCCTCTAGAGGAATTGACATTTGCAACTTGTGGTGTAACATATCCCTAAATATACCCTAAATGATGTTATGTCAACATTGGTTTTCTGTGGAAGGATGGGTCTTTTGCGATGTACACTTCTAGAGGGAGGATGGACCTTGATTGTGCATCTCTGCTCCCTGCACTAGTTATCAAATTGTGGATTTTCCAGGTGCCAGGAATTATGTGACTCCAGGATTTTTGTGTTACCAAAATTCTGTCTATGAAGACCTTGATAAGGCTCTAGAAATCACAATGCAGTTCTGGGTAACAGTAAGCATTTTGTCTTTCTTTCGTTATAGAACTTCCTCTCCCGGCTGAGCTTCTCCCATTATTTGTTTAAGACTGTCACAGGAGTAGAAAGCCATTTTAGAAATACACCTTGCAGCGTATACTTAACCTGTGTATTACTTTGAGATTGGCTATCTTCTTCCATCTTGTGGAAGACCAAGAACTTGTCTTTTGGGCATCCTCTGTGTAAGAGCCCATTTAGGTTTTTGCAGACTTAAAAGATCAGGCAGGATTGATCTGTTTGCAATGCAATGCCTCAAGCTGACCAAGGATAAAATTTCATGGATGAAAAACAAATAAAATCAATTTTCATCTTTTCCTTAGCTAAATCTTGATAATAGCAGACTTGTCAAACTCTTTCCGCTCCCTCAGCTGCTTTTGAGATTTTTCCACACCAGGACAGAAGAAAAGTGAAAATAATTCTATAATCATAATTCAAAATGAAGCCCATTCTCTTTCTCATATAAGAAAACAAAAAGGGTAAAGGAGGAGAAACAATGAATATGTAGCATATTGAGATAGCTGGATGCTCTACAATTTGTTTTTCAAGAACTTATTAAGTTATCATCAAAGTAATGATGTTTCCCCTTGTTTGTGTGAATGTTAATAGATGGTATAAACATTGTGTACATTATGAAGCTTTCCAGGTAGCAGCAATACTTAGAATCATAAGATTCTAATTCTCACACCTGTAACCTTAACACTTTGGGAGCCTGAGGTGGGAGGATCACTTGAGGCCAGGAGTTCAAAACCAGCCTGGGCAATAATGAGATCCCATCTCTACAAAAATTATGAAAATTAGCTGGCTGTGGTGATGAATGCCTGTAGTCCCAACTACTCAGGAGGATTGCTCGAGCCCAGGAGTTTGAGGTCACAGTGAGCTATTACACCACTGTACTCCAGCCTAGGCAACAGAGCGAGATACTGTCTCAAAAAATAAAAATAAAAAAAGAATCACAAGATTTGGCTTGCACAAAGTAAGACAGCTGTCTAAATATACTGTTTTAATGGTTGGGAGAGCCTGTTTTTCAACTGATGGAGAGAATATTAGTTTGATAACCTGATAGCAGCATAGGTGAAAAAAAACTGAGAGTTTTAAGACCACTGAAATGGTCTCTGACTTCATCGGTATTCCTTTAACCTTTACTGGAAAAGCTATATGCTTCATCACAAACTAGAGTTTCCATTAGAGTCAGCCTTCACCTTGAGTCTTCAGATGCCTGGAAAGTGCCTGACTTCTCTCCTATTAATTCTAAAGAGAGATTATAAAGCTGATCACTATTTGTTAGAGTAATCAAAAACTTCATCTTGGTGCACAAATTCCTGATTCAAATATCAACTCTTCACAATAGCCCTCCATTGATCAAGTAATCATTATGCTAATTTTAACTACTTCATGTCTCAAATTACAAATACAAAATATATATTCAACATGACTATTATTTTTTTAAAAAGTAAACAAAGATCAACACTACTTAATGGTATATATGCGGAAGTGCTTAGAGGTGAAGTCTGCAACTTTTAAGAACATCAAAAACTGAGATGGATTGATGGATGTCCAGACAGATGATGGATATACATATATAATAAAGCAATCACAGCAAAATGTTAATTGCAGAATCTAGGGTAGTGGATAAATGGATATTCATTATACAACTCTTTCCCTTTTCTGTATGTTTAAAAATGTTCATAATAAGAATTCATAATAAAATGTGGAGGGAAAAATTCAGTTGAAGTATGATATTAAAAATATTAAACAACTGGAGCAGTGTGGGTACTGACCAATCAAAAAAAAAATGCTACCCATAAACAACTGGTAGGGACAGCCTGTTACCTGCATTGAATGATCCTGTTATTAGCTCTGAAATCTAGGAAATTTTGGAGGTACTAGAGATACAATTATGAGGTAGGAGCCTTGACCTCTAAGAGCTGCCACTTGTATGAAATATAAAGTTTTAGACAGTAGTATAATCAACAACATAGTTCACACAACTTGAGAAAATAAAATTCTCCTGACTTTAATTAGTTTGTTTTTCCTGCTGAGCTCCCAATTGCATAGCAGAAGAAAAACAATTAACTTTTCATCAAGTTTTACACTTTACTGTGATCTGATCATTTAAATGGTTCCTTTAGGGTAATAATGCTTTTTCTTAGAAAAACAAATGTTTTGTCTCAGACTTCTCAGGCTTCTCTTCGTATCCCTGGCTCCTGTCCAAGATGTCATCTGAATGTATGTGCCACAAGGCAGGATGTATATGGTTTCCAGTCTCACAGTACAGAGAATGAGCTAGTCTTTGTCTCCTAGCACTGTCTTCTGACCCTCTTGTCTCCAAGGTGATGCCCTTGTTCTACCTTCTTTGCATTCACATCTGAATTCCACAACTGTGACAGTTCGTAGTCTCTGCTGTGCTTGGTCAGAGCTCTGAAGATTTCCTTGTGCCAGGGTGCCCTACTTTGGCTTTCCAAAGTTCCTTACCCCTTGCTGTGGGGCCTGCAGTGACTACTTGGTCTCACCTGTGCCACATAGGAACAAGCCTTGGCCCAGGAAAGACCTACTTCAAGGCCTCTTCCTTCCAGAGCAAGCAGCCCTGACAAATTGCCTTTACCAAGAGGTGATGCATTGGCATTCAGGTAGGTTCGTAATAATCTGTGCAAGACCTCCTTCTACAAGCTCCCCCTTTGCCCAGGACGCCATCACCTTCCCAGTACATGTCCCCTTCTATGATCTTCAGCCTCTTGGGATTCGGAAGAGTGAGAGGGGCAAGTATTGGAGCCACATGCTTTGTAACTTCCTTCAATCTTTTCTCTTCCAGCAACCACGGCATATTAATTTTATATTGCTGCTGTAACAAATTGGCACAAAGCAGCTTAAAACAACATTCATTTATTACCTTACCATTCTCTAAGTCAGAAGTCTGGGTGCAGTGTGGAGCAGCTGGGCCTTCTGCTTAGCCATACATGGCTTGAATCAAGGTATTGCTGGGCTGCATTCCTTCTGATGGCTGTAAGGAAAAATCCACTTGGAAGCTCTTTTAGGTTATTGGGCAAACTCAGTTTCTTGTCCTTGTGGAGCTAAGGTCCCTACTTCCTTGCTGGCTGTCAGTCAAGAATGAATCTTTTCTTCTATAAGTTGCATGCATTCTTTCTCATCATTTCCATCTGGCCTTCCTCCAGCAACAACAGAATATGAGTCTCTTTCACACTTCAAATCTCTTCCCCTTATGCTATATTTCTCTGCCTTCCTCTTCTGCTTCCATCAGGAAAAGTTCTCTGCTTTTAAGGGCTCCCACGATGCAACTGAGCCCACCTGGATAATCCAGGATAATCTCCCTATTTTAAAGTTTCTAACATATTTACATTTGGAAGAGGGAGGGTATTCCACCTACTGAAGAGGTATTAATGATGTTCCTCTTCCTGTATGGACCTCCCTTAGGTAAAACACTTTGATCTAATCAATTAAGCTTACCATTGATATATTACGTGAAAGTAAAAAAAAAAACTATAAAATCTCTCTTCCATAAAACTTGGCACAGATAATGGTGATAGCTGCACAACTTTGGAAAATATTAAAAGCCACTGAATGTATACACTTTGAAAGGGTGACTTTTGTGACATGTGAATTATAACTCAAAAAATCTGTTATTTAAAATGAAAACAAAAAACTTGGCTTGCAATACTGTTCTGCCCTGGGAGATAAGTCTATTCACATGGCAGCCTACAGAAGAACAGTTATAAAAAGAAAATTTTAAAGTTTAGGCTTATTTACAGAATATCATCTTTATTATACCTACATGAGGTAGTGAGGCAATAACTGCTAATACTTAAAGGGCAGTCATCATATGCTAGGCTCAGCCTGAATGTGGGATGCATACTAACACATTTAATCCTATCAACAAGTCTCTGAAATAGATAACAGTAATGTGCTCATTTTACAAAGAAAACTGAAGCACGGAGAGTTTAAGTCAAACTTGTCAGCGAATGCTGGCAGCTGGGATTCAAATCTAGGCATTATAACTCCTGAGTTCATGCTTTTAACCACTGTTATAAAGCAAGAAGGCCTTTTACAAGAGCACTGGATGACAGTGGAAGATTTAGACAGACTGGGGTTTTATAGCCAGACTTACTTTTTATTAATTATGGTGAGAGGGGGCTAGTTATTTTATCTGAAACTCAATTTTTTTATCTGCAAAAGGGTGTGCATCAGTTCACTGGGGCTGCCATAACAGAGTACCACAAACTTAAGCAAGAATTTGCCTGGCTTAAACAACAGAGATGTATCGTCTCACCGTCTTGAAGGCAAGAAGCCCAAGATCAAGATATCATCGAGGTTGGTTCCTTCTGGGGGGCTATGAGAGAAAATCTGTTTTGTGCTTTTCTCCCGGCTTCTGGTGGTTTTCTGGCAATCTTTGGCGTTCTCCGGCTTGCAGGTCTCTTGTCTTTATCTTCACATGGCCTTCTCCCTGTGCGCATGACTCTGTGTCCAAATTTCCCCATTTTATAAAGAGACTACTCATTGGATTAGGGCTACCCTAATGACCTCATCTTAACTAATTACATCTACAATAACCCTAATTCTAAATCAAATTATAAGGTAATTGGGGTTAGGACCTCAGCAACTGAATTTAGGGGGGACACAATTCTACCCCTAACAGAGCATAATTATATCTACCATGGAGGGCTGCTATGAGAATGAAATAAGATTGTGCACATGAAGTGCCCAGAGCGGTGCCTGTCCCATAATAGAATGTCTGTAAATGCAGCAGTTATTGCATGAAATGATGCCAATATTAAAAGTAACCAACACACTTGAAGCTCTGATTTGGGGGGGTGGGGGCAAGGGCAATATACGTAACCTAAACTTTTATACCCCCATAATATGCTGAAATAAAAAAAAAAAATAACCAAAGAGTTCTTAGAATAGAAATATAGAAATGAAGGAAAAAAGGAAGACAACTAATCACATTCTGAATGGGCTCTTGCAAATAATTTTGGCAACCCAAATATGTCTCAGAGCCTAGGAGATTCTGCTGCCTAGTCTAACCTCAGATACCCTTCCCCGGCCAACTCTGCTCACAGTTCTCTTCCTGCTCTTGACCTAACCCCTTGCACAAATATATATAAGCAGGGAGGAAATGAGATGTAAAAACTGAGAAGCACAAAGCCCAGGACTCTTCCTAAAGGGACTTCCAAGTTTTTCAAGCCCAGTGTTAGGAAGAAAGATGGCCTGTGTTAAAGATCAAAAGTCAAGTGTAAGGGAATGAGTAAAGGACAAGAATTCAGGAGACCAGATCTTAGTCCCAGTTTTGACTAATTAGCTGTAGGACTTTGAGTCCCTTGATCCATAGCAGATTTGAATTTCCTTAATTGTATTAATAGAATAACAGGCTTAGAGAGTTGCTTTTAAAGACCCTTCCAGCTCCAATCTTCCCTATTTTTGATCCCTAAAGTGTTCTTGAAAGAAGGTACAAGCTCTGAGCTGTAATTGCCATTCCTTTAGCTCAGAAGGGGAAAAAATTGGAGGAAAAAAAGAGTTAAAAAGAGAAAGCCAAAAGGGAAAATGTTTGTGAAAGAAATTCAATAATAAAAGCCTTTCATCTGTGTGGATCTTTCTAACCTGTAAGGCAGATTCACATGCAGTATGGAGGAGGTACGGCGGGTTTGACCTTTGGTACAAAGAAGGAAAATAAGGCTCACAGAATTGAACAGCCATGCTTCCATACGCTGAATATCCACAGTGTAGAGTGAAGAATCACACAAAAAATACACAAACTATTTTTTCCCACATTCCCTCTTTGGTATGTGGAACCATCTCTTCAGTTCTGATGACATCCCGGAGAGTCTACGTTTAACAATGTGGCACAAGATCAATTTAGTTAAGCAACATGGGCCTATGGCAGGTACTCACCTCTCAGGCGCCCACTTTACTTGCGGCCCTGAGGTATCTAGGGACCCAGAGGATCTCGGTCTATGATGAGCATGAGATCCAACAGTAAAGAGAAGGAAAAGGAGTCATCAGAGTGAAGGCAGAAGAATTTGCCACAAATCCAACCATTAGCTCCCTGCGTTTCCTCTTATCTTAACAGAGAGCCATGCTATTCACCACAAGAGGCTGAATTCTGGAGCACGAGTGCTGGTATATATAATTTACCTCCTAACCTACTTTAAATATTAGAAGAGTCAGGCAATATGTTGAAAAATGTGACCAATTTAGACAGTACGGCAAAACATGCCATTTGGTCTCATTTATCATAATAGGGATTTAAAAGGACACTCACGAGCCATTTAGAACCCATGAGTTAGTTGAGCAGAACAAGTGGTTTTGCGTAAGATCTCCCCTTAAATCATTTAGTGCCTTTTTGTATCATTAAAAGCAAATCATGTTTTTTAAAAACTGCAAGAGTCGTAACAATTAACTTCTCAGAAAAGCAATTTCACCACTCCTTAAAGGGCTTGCAGGGGTGAAGAGGACCACCTTTATTCTAAGTTCCAATCCCTCTGAGACACCCCAGTGTGTTCCCCACCACCCCCCCCCCCCCGCCTGTGTGACAGGAAAATGGAACTTGCTTGGCCACCTCCTGCCCCTTTTGTAGCAGTCTCTAGTGACAGAGTGATAGCTGACTCTGGGAACTCTCAGTCCAGAAGAAGAGAGAAGCCACCTGGCAGCCTTTCCGAAACAAGCAATGCCAAACACAGAACACGAGCTAAAAGAGGGAGGCAGCTTTGTGCAGGGGGCTGGGCTGCAGTGGACTCGTTACAGACTGGAGCTGGCCTTCTGCTCCTGGGCACTGTGCCCCTTTCATGGAAGTTTGCAGTAGAAAGGGATTCATATCTCCCCATCCCACCCCAACCCCAATTGACATCAGAACCCAGACCGGGATCCCTCCATTGCTTATGAGTCATTGATTCTCTGAGAGAGAACACAGGAGACTGAGAAGTAGTCTCAGTAGTAGTAGTGAAGAGACAATTTTGAACACCCAGGATAGCCGGTCAGACCTCTCCTGAGAGGCAGAGACCCTACTAATGCTGCCAACATCTACTTAAGTGTCCATGTGCCCATACTAAGAACCAAGGATACAAACATTATCTATCATACATGAAAATTCCCACTGGACTATCTCATTGTGGCTACCATAACATTGTTTTTGCTGACCTCTGTGACAGCTTTTGTCACTAAATGTCAAGTTTATGTATTTAAATAATAACAGTGATAATTTAAGCCTTACATGTTAGCTCCCTTGATCCATACCATAAACCCAAAGTAGGTGCCATGATTGTCCTATGTTAGAGGTGGGGAAACTGAGCAGCAGTGACAGTGGGTCATTCCTGCTAGGTCTGACTCCACCAACCCAGGTCTGACTCCAGAGACTAGACTTTGATTCTGTGCTGATATTGCCCATAATGACCTGTCTACCCTGATGGGTGGTGAGCTCCCTTAGGGCAGAGCTACTTATTATGCATCTCTGAATCCCCAGTGCCTGACATATAATAGCTTGCCCAACACACTCCACTGATCCTTCTGTCTAAAACATCCTTTCTTTAGGGTCATCAACAAAGACTCATTCATAGAAAAAACAGATTAAAAAGTTGGTAAGTATACGCTGGCAAAGTGGTCACTTTAAAGCTTCTTAAATTGACTGTAGCACTGAATACTTGCCCTTAACAAGCTGTTGGAGGCCAGGCTGACAAACTGATTTGGCCAAGTTTCCTTGATTCAGTATTATTCTATTACATATTAAAATTATTAATCAAACTATAATGTTATTCACTTCTATACTAAAGCAGATAAGGTCTACATAATCATTGTCTAGGAATAGTAACAAGTATTTTTTTTCTTTAGTACTCAACTGAGAGATAAGTTTTTTAAAAAAATCAAATATAAAAGAGAGAAAGGAACATTTATATACTGTTGGTGGGACTTCAAACTAGTACAGCCTCTATGGAAAACAGTATGGAGATTCCTCAAAGAACTAAAAGTAGACCTATTATTCAATCCAGCAATCCTACTGCTGAGTATTTATCCAAAGGAAAAGAAGTTGTTTTATCAAAGAGACACCTGCACTCAAATGTTTATTGCAGCACGATTCACAATTGCAAAGATCTGGAATCAACTCAAATGCCCATCAATTCATGAGTGGATTAACAAAATGTGGTATATGTATGCCAGGGAATACTACTCAGCCATGAAGAATGACTACTTAATTCCTTTTGCAACAATATAATAATATGGATGGAACTGGAGATCATCATCCTAAGTGAAGTATCTAAAGAATGGAAAAACAAACAGCACATACATTCACTATTAAATTGGAACTAACCAAGGAGCACTCCTGTGCATAAAGGGGAATAGAACTTAATGGAAATCAATGAGGGGGGGGAGAAAGAGGAGGGGCTGGGCAAAAACCTGCCTAACAGGTACAATGAACACTATCTGGGTGATGGGTATACTTATAACCCTGATTCAAGCATTACAAAAGCAATCTTTGTAACCAAAAACATCAGTATCCCCATAATACTACCTCACACATCATGCTACCTCACACATCAACAAATATAATCTCAGGAAAAGTATCTTTCACTTTTCTGGATTGCATATACTTATGATAAATATTTAACATCATTTTCATCATCATTACTGAAGTTAATCAATTTTGAAGTAGCAATTATTAAAAGTTAGAAAAATTGGAAATAAGATATGGTTTTCAGAAAACATTTTAAGCATACATTAACTTAGCAGCACACCTCCTAAAAAGCAGATAATAGTAAATAATATAGACATTCACAGTCTTTAGAAGCACAGGAGGAAAAATTCAGACTCATTCTAGGTGGAATACAAATTTGTTGTAGGAGGCAGATTCTAATGCTACTTTCAGAGAGCTGTTATAGTCTATTATGTCAACTCTCACCCCTCCCACAGCATATCTGTGTCAGTGCACACCATTCAAAAAATGAAAAATCATAGACCTCAAAATGTTTAGAAATCTGTGGTTTGTTAGCAGTGCATTATAAGAAAACATATTTAATAAGATATGAAAATCCAACAAAAGTCAGTAATTCTCTGAATCAGAAAGTTGAAATGTTTTCCCTCCAGGTAGTGAGAGAAAAGTTGGTGTCACACCAGTCAACCCTTAGGCTCAGGTACCCCCAGGAATTGTCTTACCACAATTCTTATCCATCACACCTCTCGACTTCTGTCCTACTTTGGAAACTGGCAATCTAACCCAACAGCCTGAAGTTTTATTGGTATGAGTATATAGAACTCTCAGCCTGCTGCCTTAAGGCATGTTGGCACAAGAAATTATGAGCTAAAAAATGTGTGGCATTGACTGCAAAAGATATTTCAACTCATTCATTTAATTAATAAACAAGTACCGAAGATATTTTACGTGCTAAGTATTATAATATGTAATAGGAAAGGAAACCACAAATAATAAAGTTTAGTGAGGCATAGAGACAAACCTACTGTGTGATATATAGTCTAGATCTGTAATTGACAATTGAGACATAGAGTGGGTCTATAGGATCACAAGAAAGAGAAGTCAATCTAGAATGACCTGGTCTATGGTCAAAGGGAGGAAGGAGCCCAAAGAATGAGAAAAGACTGGAAAATACATCATGGATGAGCTGGAGCTTGGGTTGAATATTTAAGTATGTGTATTCAAGATTCTCTGTAACTACTTAGTGTACATAGGTATTTCCCAAAAGCGCCTTTCAAGCCTTTAGGCTACATGAGAAACTAGTAAGTACTATACGTGAGGCAATCATTTGTCCCATTTTGCCTGAGACAGCAATGATATACACTTGCTGTTACAGCATATTTATTAATAGCACCCTCTTCACCCTCAAAAGTATCCTGGTTTGAATGACAAATTGTATGGTTGCCTTATTCTGACAAAATATCAGTGGGGCCTCTTGTCATTCAGAGATTTAAGTAAATTTGACTAGAATCTTTTCCCTTCCCTTACAATTTCTTGGCTTTTGGAAGCCTAAAGCACTCCCTGAGAATTCTACAAGTTCCCAGGGTCTGACTTTAACCTGAGTCTGAGCTCCCATGACCTTGCATTCTCCCTGTGCTGCCCCTGTGGCCCCAGACAGGAAGCCCATCCCTCCAAATTCCACAAAAAATACACTCCCACAATGAGCACTGAGATTATTTATTAGTGACTACAAGTAGAAAACAGAGCAGAGGTGTGCAACATTCGTCACCCAGAAAACGAACAGAATTGTAAATTCTGTATCTATTTCCTATGGGAAATGGTTCCAAAGTTTCCTTCTTCTCTCTTACTCCATGGAGTGTCCAGTCTCATATTTTTCCAGGTCCTCTCTCTCTCCCTTTTCCTGTTTTCCCTTCTGAACCCTTTTCCTTCTTTCTAGGTGTCAATTTAACAATTTTTCCCTTTGTCATAGACACCTTCAACATGATTCTTGGGATCTGCTAACATCTATTCTCACCTACCACAAGGGAACAGAGTCAGTTCTCTAAATGCAGTTCTACTGCCAGTGGAAATAAAGCTGGAAATATGGAGAAAGAGAAACAAACAAAGAATTAGAGGGAGTTGGCAATGACTGGGGCAAGAGATAACACAGATATATACCCAGATAAAACAGACACCTATACTTATAGGCACTTTTAAATAATTATACTAAATTGTAAGATTTGATTATTTTATTCACATGTATTTATTACTCTGGAAAAAATAATAAATCTATGACTGCTTTTCAAAATACAAACAATAAGATAAAATATATTAAAGAGAAATATAGAAAGAAAAAAATTGGTTAGCACATTTTTAAATGCATTTTTTAAACACATCTATATATACTAGAGGTGGGCTCCAAATTCAATTCAGTGCTTCCTAGCAATAAAAGCAAAGAATAAAATACAGTCAGTGAAAAGATTCATGATCTCCATAAGAATTAAAATAAAAGCTCAGGAACAGATAGCTTTCTTGATGCTAAAGACCTGAAATGAACTTTTCCCATGAATTTTCATTAAAAGGATACTATGAGGTAGAACAGACCTACCACCTTAGCAATGTCCATTTAAGAACTTGAAGTAGGTATCTCTTGCTTATTTTGTGCAAGTCAATATTATATACCCAATGGAATGGATTAAAATCAATTTTAGAAGAGGCTAAAACTACCTGGTGGAAGTATGCAGCATTCTGATGGTGGGATACAAAGGGTTTTTTTTGTTTGTTTGTTTGTCTTTAATACATTTGATAGTTTTCTTAGCTTTCAGTCAATCGTTCCTTGATTATAATTTATCAAAACCAAGACTTTGATAGGAATTGAACAGCAAAGATTTCAAAATTGTGTCCTCTGGCTAGAAGTTGCAGTGCCGATATTCTGAGCTGCTGATTAAGGGCAAATCCATATTCTTTGACAATCAGCTGAGTAGGTTTCCTACAGTAATTAAATTGCTTAATCAAGACTTGTTGCTGAATAGATGGCCACCACACCTCCACATAGAAGTGGGTCAATAAACCCTATTGGCAGAGCAAACAATTTCCTCAAACCTCAGTTCTGGGTCTGCTCCAGCAATATTGACAAATATGCAATCAAGGCCTGAGAGTTCCCTGCTTTAGAGCGTGGGCATAATAAAGCATCAATTTAAGTCCTACTTTGAGCCTTGCAACATCCCACTGGGCTCTCTTCTGTGTATGATATTTGATCTGCTGAGTAGACCTGGATGGTCTCAAGTTATTAAATATTGGGTGACATGTGCTAAAAATAGCAATTTGGGTTTTGAAACAGATTATTTTGAACCATTCTCTGTAACAACAATTAGCTACCAGAACTTGTTGAAGAACTTGTTACTTAGTACATTAAAACAGGATGGAGGAAGAAGGAGTAAGTTTCTATTTTCCATAATATTAACACAAGTGCCATGAGAAAAAAAGGATAATATTCTTCAACAGGCTGAACAACCCCTTAAAGAAGTAGGAGATCCATACTTTAAATGCAGAGAGGTACCAGCCTCGTTCCAATAGAGACAGTGCAGAGCAGGCAAGTAGAGGCACAGGGCTGTGGCCTGGAGGTCAGGACCAGGATTCTGGGTGGAATTCTACTTACTTGAGGCGACCTAAACCCATCACTTAACCTCTTTGGGTCTTTATCCTTCCTCCATAGAATGAAGGGAGAAGAAAATCCAGAAAAGATCAGGTTCTCAACCATTTAAAGGTAGGGAATCTCTCCAAATAAAAGCTTACTTGTTATCCCAGAGTATAACACAGGTGAAGGTAAAGGTGGAATGGCTCTGGATGACACAGGGCCAGGGGTATACTTACTTTTTCTGTCAAGGCATCCCCTATATGGATTCTGAGGAAACCGTTCTCAGTGACCCAGGCACCACGTAGGCAGGCTGGAGCTGCTGATTGGCCAAGGTTCTCCCCCCACACTTATGACCCACTGAGGCAATTGCCCAAGGCTTCCCAGGTGGTGCCTGTGGAGTCTGAGTCTCCTCCTTGCTCACATCCCTCGCAGGGGAGGAGGTGTGCCCAGTCCCCAGTCCCAGGGAACAACACGGGGGAGCTTCTATTCTGTCTGTCCCCTCCCCAGCCCAGTGATAGTGATGCAAAGGCTACTGCTGGAAGGCTGAATCCTGAGCGGACCTGGCATCTGGGCACCAAAGTGATCAGGATGGTGTCGGTTGTGGAAACCTGGGATCGGCAGCCACCAGATCTCTGCTGTACCTTCTTCCAGTGCAATGTCTCCACACAGACTCTGAGCAGCTCCCTGATCATCCCCAAGGTCTGTAGTGGAGTAACAAGACCTCTCGCAGCTCAAGCTGCATGTAACTTTTATTCCTTTCCTAGAAAACAGTGCTCCTTGGATTGCTTCTATTCTGCTGTCTTTCCCTCTTCCCAGCAGTGTGAATTGTACTGGGACTCCCAGCTTAATCTCTGAGTTGGTGGGTGGTGTTTGTGAGCAAGAATTGGCCAGACCCTGTTTGACTGAGTCAGTAGGTGCTATAATGAGCTCTATATACAGTTGCTTTCCCTGTCAGTGGTTAATGCTTGCAGAAAACAGGTAACTGCAGGTATGTTCTTTTCTGCCTGTAATAAGCTTCAGCCCTTAGGGGAAGCACCTGAATGCCCCCAAGCAGTGGGAGTGGCCCTGTAGCTCTCAGGGCTTTGCTTGTTCTCCACCGCAACAGAGGTGGGTGGAGGAGCAATGGGCGAGCCTGGAAAGCTCTGCAAAGTCTGTCAGGGTTCAAAGGCAGTATCCCAGGCCCCTGGAAAAAATCGCTTGGAGGGGACCCAAGTGGCCTTTCAAAACTGGAAAAACTGCTCTTTGGGGAGGGCCGTCTGCAATTCACCACCTGGCTCTCAGAGTGAGCCCTGCCCACTGGCGTCTCCCTCCAAAGTCTGCTTGCAAATGGGCGCCCAAACGTGCTGCACTCAGATGCAATGATGCCTTGGCTGAGAACTTCCTGCCGGAAGAGTCGCCCTAGTCTGACAGTGCCACTTCCCTGTGGGAGCATGCCACTCCACCAGATTGCCGCGGCTCAGACCCCCACTGGACTCTTCCATCAGTTCTGCTCGTGTGGGCTCCCTTGCCTCCCAATCAAGCTCTCCAATCTCTCCCTTGTGCCCCCTAGAAACCCGCTTGAGTCCTGGGGCATGGGATCCAGCCTGAGTGTCTGACCCACTGCGCTTGTGTGTGTCCCTGGGGAGTGCCAGCAGACAGAGAACTTCCAGACTGGGCACCCCTCGGTGCACTGCAGGACCTCAAGTGAGAAGGGTGTGGACCCCACTCTCAGACTAGAGGACTCTGCAGCCAATGTGAGGCGGCTGCTCCCGAAAGTCTCAGTCTGCCCTCCTACCCCTTCGCTGTGCTCTGAGCCTCTCTTTAAAGATATCCTCGGTGATATCTTTTCTTCTTTTCTTTTTTCTTTTCCTGTTCTGCTTCACAGTTTTCCTCTGTGAGGTCCCCAGCTGGCTCCAGCACTTCTTCCTCTGAGCTATAGCCAAGCTGTGCCCATTCCCCCCTCTCCTTTATCTGAAAGCCTTCCCTCCCTCCAAGGTACTCCAGCCATCTTGTCCTCTCTGTAACAGAATCTTTCTTTCTTTCTTTCTTTCTTTCTTTCTTTCTTTCTTTCTTTCTTTCTTTCTTTCTTTCTTTCTTTCTTTCTTTCTTTCTTTCTTTCTTTCTTTCTTTCTTTCTTTCTTTCTTTCCTTCCTTCCTTCCTTCCTTCCTTCCTTCCTTCCTTCCTTCCTTCCTTCCTTCCTTCCTTCCTTCCTTCCTTCCTTCCTTCCTTCCTTCCTTCCTTCCTTCCTTCCTTCCTTCCTTTCTTTCTTTTTTTTTATCATGACAATTATTGTTGAGTAAATATTAGAACTAAGTTCTCAGAACTCCAGTCATGATACTGGCAGATTTTAAATGAAGCGATTTTAAAAAATGAAAGGAAGGAAGGAAGGAAGGAAGGAAGGAAGGAAGGAAGGAAGAAAGAGGGAATGAGAGAGAGAGAGAGAGGGAGGGAGGGAGAAAAGAAGAGAGGGAGGAAGGAGAGAGGGAGAAAGAAAGGAAAGAAAGAAAAGAAAGAGAGAAGCTGTGTGGATGCTATTTCATCAGTGTTTTGAAGGAAGTTTTATTTTCCAAAGTTAATTCATTTTCCAGTTTAGAGTAATTAATGTGCATAATATACCTTCATCAAAAGAAGGTAATGAAGGGCTGTAAGTCGAATATATAATATATTCACCTGTATGTACAATACTCAAAAAGGGTGGGCTTTTTTTTCTCCATTATTTGTACAAAGATACTGTGGAATTTTACAAATATGAGGAAAGGTACTGATGGAGTTTTAGGTTCTCAATATGGGAAAACGTAGTCCAGAGTTGCTCTATTTATATATCTTTATTTTAATGAAAGCCATTTTTCTTTAATGTTATCTAGGAACAAACAATTGTAATACATCTGCATTATTTTAGGACCACACAGATCAGTTTATACAAATAACCTTTCACAGGAAACAAAAATTCAGCTCATTTTTTATTTGAAAGAATCAGAATCTTAATTTTGAGTTTCTATATAACTTTACTGACATTGTCATTTGCTACCCACTGATGCAGTATATACACGGGGCCCCCACATCTTTCACTGGCAAATGTTTCCTCCTGAACCAAACTGACTCCTTCAAATGCAAAGGAATCCACCATAGGCAAGGAATCCATTTAAATAACATAGTGAGTTCCAATTCTTCTTATTAAGAGCTGACGCTCCCATATTAATCCTACTTGAACAAAGAACATTTAATATATGCCATTACAGGAAGGCACATTTTACCCCCATTCAATGCTCATTTATAAATTGTAAATGGTTTTATTTTATTTTTTTTATTTATTTTTTATTTCAGCTTATGATCATGGGGGTGCAAAAGTTCATGCCACATACACTGCCCATGTCCCGCCCATCTCCCCAAGTCAGAACTTCAAGCGTGTCCATTCCCCAGACAGTGCACATTCCACTCATCATGTAGTTATATGGTTTTGATCTTTTAAATAGAGTTCCTCTTTCACAATTCTTTAAACTAAAATTATGTTTTCTAGCTAGTCTTCATTTCTTCAAAAAATAAAATTATTTAAAGACTCACCCCAAGGTTGAGACTGCATCATAGACTATTTAAATTATGCTCAGGATTCACCAGCCAACGTGCAAAAGTTGAACTATAATTTATTATATTTCTCTTTTATCCTCATAGGTAAATATGAAAACTGAAGGGGAATCTCTCACCTGAGAAGCTTCACATCCACATAGGAGGGAATCAAAATTGATTGATGATTTTTCAGAAGAAACGCATGGTTAGGTGATTAATTTATCAAGATATGTAACCTTTAGCAGCTTTGAAACTGATGTGTGTGTGTACATATACATAAAATCTTAAAACTGCTTTTCTTTTAAGTGAGAAAACTACTTCATTTGTTCTACTAGAAAGTAGCTAAAACAATTCACTCAATTTCTTCCGTTTAATTAGAAAAAACTATGAAGGTAAATACTCCCATCTTGTGGCTATTGTTGAAATAACATGTTTTAACAGAGACTTGATCGGGTGCTATAGAAAATGTAATTCATAAAATCATCACAAGCATCACTGCCATTTATTGATCCTTTTCTAAGTCTCAAGCACCATATTAGGACTCTATGTAAGCTATATTATTTAATACTCAACACAAAAATAGATGTGCCACTTAAATTTCTCAGTAAACTGTGCAATTTTATGATACGAGAGTAACTTAATACACCTACAATCCTAACTGAAGTCTTAGTTGTTGAAAGACTTACAATCATTGACTATTCATTTATTCTAATAGAGCTCAGACCTCCTGGTTCCCAGAATTGTATTAAAATATCCTATTCTCTCTTGTATTATAATATTCTCAGTCATATGTAAATGGAAAATATAGACTTCTAATTTAAAACTGTAGTCGTTATGATCTTCAAGTTCTTTCTATGGAAATAAATAATATTAATTTCTTTTTTTGGCAATTGGATATAGAGTTACAACTGATCTCTTATCAAGGGAGAAAGGGTTTTACTTTTAATGACCTAATGCTGAATCAAGTCAAAATGCTACTGTTGACAAAGGCCTCCAAAAATGTCCAGAACAAAGAACAAGAAAAATTGGTCTTCAGAAAAATTACAAAAGTTCAAAAGAGACTATAGTATGAAATTCCATGATTAGACATATATATTACTAACCAACTAATTTTATAAAAATAAATAATCCAACCTCCATGTTATGGGGCACATTTTACAGAATCAGCTAATTCTAGCAAACCAGTGAGAGACAGAGAGATACTCATTACATTCACATCTTCTCTAAAGAGAAAATAAAATTTTCTGGAACTGTTTCTTAGTGACTATTTGTTAGATTTACGCTAAAGACTTCTCAACAGATGCAAGGGGCAAAATAAGATATTACTGTGGGCAGCTCTCCATCTCAGACACCCCAATTATTGGTTACCAGTTTGGAGACCTCTGCCTTAGATCATGGCAATGAACAAAGCCTGAATAGGATTTCTATTTTCAAAAGCTTGCTTAAGCTTGGAAAAGATAAGATTGGCCAGATACACCATTCATCATAATCACTGTTGTTTAGTTATTTCCAGCCTGTTGACAATGTGCAGATCCTATTTTGTGCCAGGAGTAGGAAACACTTGCTACCTTAGCCTTTGCCTGTTCCCTGCCCTTTTAACACACATCAATAGGTCTATGGAAACCGAAGAGAACTGTCTTTCATAAGCTGATATAGGCAGGTAGGATGTAGCTTTCTGACCTATTTTTATATCATTGTAGGGAATGCATAATGTATACTTTTTAATTCATTTCAATAAGATAAAATAAACATTTAAATTAATGAAGAAATCAATAGGACTACATGTTCTTACTGAAAAGTATAAAGAGAACGAGAATCATACTACTGTCACACACTAATTCTTATATGATAAGGTTTAGTTTTTAATTAAATTTAGTGTTAGAAAAGAGTTTTTAAATTAATAAGAGTTTTTAAATTATTACAAAAGCCTAATATAAGTACTGTTTAATATTTATATATGAAAAATTCTTTAAACATTAGGGGACAGTTTTAAGCTCAGCAAAATATCATTCCATTTTCAAATGTATGTGATCCTATATACCATATCAAGATAAATTAATAGTTTGTTGTCAAATTTTTTAAAATAAGACCAATTTTTAAAAGTGACATTTCATTCTTGCATATTTCAAGTATATAACTAGATATCCAACTATTCATACCACATATGTGATACATAATTTCTCATGTTGCAGCAAAAACTTGTCATTTCATGAATTTTTAAATATCTTAAGTTATATCTAGAGACTAGCATTGCAAGCTAAAAGCTTGCCTTAGAAATCATGTGTATTCTACTACTCTTGGCCAACAAGCAAAAGATCATATGTGCTGTACAAATTAGCTGCTGACTGGAGGGAGTGAGCATCTCAGTAACAAAGTACACTAAGTATAATAGTCTTCACAGCCTGAAAGATCCCCTGAGGTCATATCTTCAACATCTGTATGCATGACTTAGCACTTGAGCTACTGTTAAAATCGAGATACCAAGCTGGGATATGTACAATGACCAAATTAGCACACTACGGCTTCTTGCTACTGTTAAATTCCACCAGGCTTTCTTTCTCCTGAATTATGTCATTAACTCCTTCCACTGAGAATAGCAATTGAATGAAACAGATACATAAGCAGATGGTATCAAATCAAAAAGTCCCATCTAGGTTCAAGACCTCTAAAATAATAGGATACCTATAGAATAGTTTGGAAATAATACGTGTAGCAGCCATCAGGATTAGATTTATGGAGGTTATATTCATTAATAAAACTTGTGGATTCTTGATTACCCATAGGAGAGAGACAGAGTGACCCCAAATTCCCAATTCACTCTACACTCTGGAAGAAGAATGAGAGGTGGAAAATATGTAATAGGCATCCTTCAAAGCCTTCCTCTGAGATAAGAACATTGTTCTTCCCAGTAGAAATATAAGCTCCAGAGGCACAGCCCCTGTGATGCTGACAGTTTGTGGGGCACGCTAGAGGCAAGGCGACAAGAGGCATCAAAACGCACACATGGCAAGAACAGCCTCAGTGAAATATAGAACCACCAGAAGATCTGATCTGAGGAACACCAAGATGTCCTCAGAAGTGTCACCTTTTCTCTTTGAAGGCACTGCTTTGCCAGCATTCTAGATTAATTCATTTAATTTTAAAGGTAAGATGTTCAACTTCAGAAGCTTCTTATTAAAAGGCAAATAATCCTTGTGCAAGGTAAAACCCCTCTGCAGCTAACACATAAGCAAGGACTAGTTGGCCCTTGCTGAGAAGTTGCAGGCGAACATAGTTGCCAGGTTACCTACCGAGAGAGATCTAATGTAGAAGGCATGAGGTTTATAAAAATAACTTGGTCTAACACCTAATTTTTGCTAGGACTGATATTTTGCTCCTATTCAAAATATCTGCAGTTGGTGGCTTCTCTAGGGTTAAATAGCTATGATTTGTGCCTCTCAAAACAAATACAAAGGCTTTGGGAAATATCTTACCTTCTCTCTAATTGACAGGAACAGGTTATGCTTTGCATTTGGATAACCTGCATTCTGATATGTGTCATTGAGATTTCCACTAATCTAGTTATCAGGAGCATGTCATCACTGAGATATTTCATTATAAATGGGAAGCTTGTCAAAGAAGCAAGAGGAAAGTTAGTGACAAACCTGAGTGTCTTGATTCCTACTGTAAAGCTTTTTGCCTCCTTTTTATTAAGAAATATTTCTTATATATTCATAGCTTCATTCCATTCATTGGTGAGCCTTCATTCTCTAGGGTTAATACGTCATAGGACATAGCCTACTTGCTGCATTCTGGCTAACTTGCCTGTGTTCTATTAGTATAGGACGAGATCATTTGAAGCAATAGAAGGCATGCTAACTGGGAAAGATGCTTATGCAAGGAGAAGCTAAGACATTGCAGTAGAATTCCTCTTTGCAAAGCTCAAACACATCCAGGTTTGCCCTAACTTCCAGGGCCCAAACAGTTCCACTATTCTTAATGTCTTAACTTCTAGGAAAAACCTGACATTTACTGAGTGAATTTTAAGAAGAGGATCTAGTAGTCCTATTCAGGTCCCATAATTCTCTCTTTGGGCCCAAACTTGATAACAATCATTGGTGAAGCCAATATTTATAAGGAAGAAAAACTCTTCTCATTTGATTGAAGTATAAAATTCTTTGAGCTATTAGCGCCTTTGTACCAAGTTGCGTTTACTATCTTACTATTCCCTCTGAGAAGTGAGGAGTCACTGAACAAGTTTCTCTCTTCTCATAAAACTCATAAATTAGATTTTGACATCTCAACTCCCTTCCTCTGACCTAAGTAAAAAAAAAAAAAAAAAAAAATGGCAACACCCCTGAAATAAGCACAAGATCTCTTTCTCTTCTTCTTTGGATTGAAGTATTTCTACTCTATTTCTAACAGACTAGGTCTCTTTATTGTTGTCCCTTTTGGCTACAGATAAATTCTGTACTGTATTCGTAAGGTAAAGAATGAAACCTATAAATATTAGTATACAATGTGCTAAATTTATGAAACTTCTAATAGGAGATTGTGTGCTCAGATTAGGAAAAAATGGTGGATACTTCAAAGTTTAAAATGTTTTGTAGATTCTTGCTGAAAGATAACTAGAAGATACATAATAGATTTAGTTATTAAATATTTCATCAAATAATATAAAAAATGTTTGTCAAATTCTTTTCACCATAGCTGTGTGATGCTTAATTTGCAACATTTGTAATTGTGGATTCCTAGTTACAAAAGCAACCCCAGTTCACTTTTGTTTACATTTGGCAAATGGTGTCTTCCTGCTTTTAAGAAAGGAAGGCTTAAGTGAGCTTATGACCACCTACACATCAAATAGTTTCTACAGACATCTTCCTTCTTAAACACAAGTTACATATGTATGCAATAATTAGAAAGTTGAACTATAAAGTTCAGACCAAAATACAGGGGACACCAGTCCAATCAACTATTACACATTTGAAAGCTCTCTTGAGGTGTTCATGAAATTAAAACTGCAGCTGAATTCCTACTTCCTCCACAGAACATGATCTCGGCTTTGAACACTTGGCTCACCTCCAGCAGAGGATGTTTAGTGGACCAATCCCAGAAATACATAGTGAGTAAGCCTTAAACTTCGGTCTCAAGGGTTCTTCAAACACAGAGAGCATTCAAATGAGACTCCTTAAAGTTTAAAGTGGTTTTAATTGTTATATGTGTATAGATGCATATAAACACTTAAAATATAATTACATATGAGCATTATATTGGAGTAATTTCTTGTAAAGTTTGACAACTATTTATAAAATACATTAATTAACCTACTAGTCATCAGTGCAACTCACTTTTTAAATATCTAACAATTTATAGGCAGTTCCTGAGGAGGAAACCCAATACCCAATACTTTTCTCTGTAGGTCTACTTGGCTACCCATGAACAGATAACCTAGAAAAAGGAAAACAAATGAATGCAGACACCATTAAGGACCAATAAGCCACCTAAGACCAAGGAAGAAGGTTTCCACAAGAAAGGTTTCCAATCAATCCTGACAGAAGAACAAAAGCCTGAGAAAATCTGCAAAAGTAATGAAAAAAATCAAAAAACCTCAATCAAACATGAGTCCAAGAAGCTCTGAGCATAGTGGGAGAAAAATTTCAGGAAGGTAAGTAGTAAAATCTAAAATCTCTCTATCCTCAATCAAAGAATTCATGAAAGACTGTGGTCATCTGGATTCAGCCTTAAGATGAAAAACTATCGTGCATCCAAAAAGGTGTTTTTCTCATTAATTTCATAGCAGAACATCAAACAAAGCCATCCAAAATGGATCAGCTCCACCCCTCTAGAGCAGTCAGACTATGGGAAGGGTTTCCAATCAGAGCAAAGATCAGAAATAAAAGCTGTATCAAAAAATATAGTCACCTCCTTCCTCCCTACCTCCTCCTTTCCACCCTTACCTCATGACCTCAAATAATCGCCAAATCTGGGAAACATTAGTAGAGTTGCTCCAGCTGACCCCGTGACTGTCCCCAGAAGGTGAAGGTAATCTCTGAGGTAGCCAGTGTCAAGGTTTAGTGTGAAGTGTAACATTCATTTCAGACACAGAGATATTCCAAGTGAAATAAAGAGGCCATTGAGGGAGAAGTACATGAATGTCTCACATGCATAGAACAATATCCTGGGTGAGGAAGTGATAAATAATAAGGCATTCTGACCACACCTGCTACTCATTAAGAGACAGAAGCCTCTTGGCCACCATTAATACTTTCAGCATCTGCCAGAGGAAATAGAGGGCTTTGTAAAGGAAAAGATGTTTTTGAAAGGTGGTTGTAGAACTGAGCAGATGTGCTTCTATTCACTGATTACGCTACAGTGGGACTTAGTGAATAAAGGTTTCATAATTAAAGCTGAGGCATAAACAACATAGATCAAACACAATTTACCTAAGAATTTGAAAAGAGGTTCAATTCAACTCAGAAAGACTTGGTTCCCGTACTTGCTCTGCAGTTAACATTGCAATTAAAAACTACTTCTTAACTACTGGGACATTCTTCAGAGTTGCTGTGAAATAAGACTTCTTACAGAAGATTTTTGCATTGGGGGGTTAAGGAAGAATATAAACAGAAGCCAATCCTTCTTCCACAAAATGGGAAGTAAGCTGCCTTAAGGATCTGTAGTAGTAACAAATAGTGGCCCCAGGCACTTTTACAAGACCACTATCATTGGGGAAGCGGAGCAGATGCGTGGAGACAAGTCCTTTTTATCATCTGAAACTGAACATGGAAGCCACCCAACACTGGTCTCATAGTGCTGGGGAATGGGGGTAAGGGAACCAGCAAAACTGAAGACCTCTGAAAACACCAAACATTGCAATTCTTCTATCCCTACCTCTCTTCTTCTGACAGGAATCACTGATGAAAACCAAAATTAAAAAAAAAAAAAGTTGCATTGGCAAATACACACAAGGTCAGAGTTCCTCCATTGTTGCAGGGCTGCACCTAGAGAGTTTGACTCTAACCCAGTCTTGACTGAAAAAAGGAAAAGGAAATTTAGTAAATCTGCAGTGAATTTATTTCTATACTGAAAAATCATTTAGCTTGCCAGAGTCTGAGTTTCTGAGAGAAAATTAGTAGGAGCTTTAATTCTTTAGGGCCACTGAGGGATAATTTAAATCATTACTGCAGAGCTGTTAGCTGGCCCTGGATCTCTCTCTAGTGGCTTTTCGATGTGACTGACTGACTTCTTGCCAGTGTCTGCCTGGTTGCTGGGGGAAAGTGATTTGATAATTATTGAAATTTTGATTAAGATCAAGTGTTCTCTCGGGGTACTTTAGCCCTCTCTCAGTGATCTGAATTTTTTTCGCCTTATCTCAACAGCTAAGCTTGAATTCTAACTCCTGAATACAACATTTGCTATTTCAAGTTGCAACCACAAGATAGCAGAATAACTTAATTTGAGTTCCATCTGGTGAGGTAATGGATTCCAAAAATGATAAGAGCAAATCATAGAAATATGATTATGATGTGGCACAGGACAATATAAAAGTAAATAAACTTAGTCATTTATAAAATTTAAGAATATAACACACAAATTTATTAATAGTCAATGATAAACGAATAATAGAAATTTATAAATTGCTTAACAAACTGGGTACTTATTAATATAATGATGATCTTAATATTAAAATCTCTCAGGTTATAGAGATAAAAATGATACATGTTTAAATATGTGTGTTTCTAAATAATTCTCATCCTTTATTATTTTGAGTGTGCCTCTATAAAATTTGTAGTTTAATTACAGAATGAAGATTTAAAAAGGGAGAGAATAGTGTATTAGTTTTTTTTATTAACTACTGCAGTAATAAAGTGTTCTCTAAGAATATTTAAATGGAATAAAATGTCTCATCTTAATAGTCACAGATGATTCTTCACAGACCTAAACTATAAACATGTCTTAAGAATCGCAGCCAGTCCCTGGAGATTTCGCAGAGCTTCCTTCACATCTCTCCCGAAGAACAGAAGCCTGAGAAAACAGATGGGTCCTTCCTCTGTGACTCCGAGATCAGTGGCCCAGCCTCTGGCAAAGAATCCAGCACCAAGAGCCCTGCCCCCAAAATATTCTGCTTTCCTTTCCCTAGAACTCAAAGCGAGACTTTAATTTATGCATCATTGGGTATGTCCTATCTCAACAAATTATTAAATGTTCCACCATACTCAGCACAAAAGAAGAAAAGGAAAACATAGACAAAGTTGGAAGTCTACACAAACCACTTAGGGGGTACATGTGTTGCCAGGAGAAGTCAAATACTTCATAGGCTATATCGATGCTGTATGCTATAATTATGGAATGAAGTAAAATAAGTATAAAATGAAGCAATTTAGCCTTGATAAATGCTACCAAAAGAGAAGGTACTAAACTTACAGTATACTTGTAAGAATGAATAGTTATGGGCTTAAGTATAAAAAGTATACAATCTGGTAGGAAATGATGCAAAATATTTTCTCAGACTAAGGATTTTTGAAGATTATTTATGAGGATGAGTAAATTTCAACATCCATATTAGGAATAAAGTAGAAACTTAATAAATAAATGTTGGAAAGATTATCCAATTTTTATTTTTGTCTCCAGAAAGACTTAATTTCCAAAAAAGGAAAAAAACAAGAAAACTTTGGGCTATGACCTATTTTACAGAATCACAGATGGAAGGCAACAAAAGATCTTTTCCTGTTTTCATTAAAAATGTCTCAAAACTATCATTATATTTTAATACATTATTCCTCAGATGCACACTAGTACAAATTATCTTTTCTTTCACCTAGTAAACAGGAAAGAATAGCAGATATCATGGTCACTCTAATAAATACTACAATAACTGTCTTCCTTCTTAACTCTTCCTTTCTTTTCTATATAGCCTAGAGCAGGAGAGATGAAATTAGTTGCCTTCAAGTATAAATCTTTTTTTTCAAACACACACACACACACACACCTGAAAAAACATTAAGCCTATTTCTCCTTGCGTACCCTTTTCTAAACCCATGTTTATATTTTAACCTAAAATCTGAGGAACCCCAAATTATATCTCCATCTGACACCGCTGTCCTGCAATCATATTTCTGTGTTCACCTGCCTCGTGGATACCTTAGCCTGGAAGGTCTAAAGGCCCCACAAATTCAGCTAGTTCAAAACTCTAAGGAACAAATGAGTTCATTCCTTCTCTTGCCAAAGCATTTTTTTCTTCAGAATACCTTTTCTTCACGAGCTCCATTACTGTTAACCCACGAATCATTCTTTGGGTTCTTTCTCTTCATGCTCTCTGCTACTGCCTTAATTTAAGCCTTTATGTCTCTTATCTAGTGTATTGCAACAATTTTTAAAATTGCCTTGCTGCCTCCCATATTGAATCTTTCCATTCTCCTACCATAGGGAATTTTCTGAAAAGCAAATCTAAAACAGTTGCTCCTCCTACTTAAAACTTTTAAAGCCTCCCCTTTAGGACAAAACCAAAACTTCTTAAGATAGCATACAAAGTCCTCCAAGAATGCTTAAAGCTAAGTCTTCACGTCTAACCTCTTCCCTTCCTACTCCCCTAACTTCTTTATGTGTAGTCACCTTGTGTTCTAGACACTTAGAAACACATGTAGTTCTCCAATAAGTGTCATGCCCTTTCACACACCTAGGACTCTGCTCACACTTTTCATGCTCTTTAGGTACTTTAATATCTTTAGACTCCTGAATAAACACATCCTTCAAGTATTAGGTTACTAAGTATGAAATGTCTGATTTCCTTAAGTACTAAGTTTGACAGTTGATATCTCTGATATTTCACCTTGACCCTTCTTGTTTTATGTTTATTGTGACAGTACATCCTCAGTCCTTCAAACACATGGTCTGGCTTGTGATTATCTTTTACATTTTTTTAAGGGCAACTTTTGTGAAACCATGGATAAGTCAAAAATTTGGGTTATTTTCAAATATGGATTCTGTTGTGGAACTAATGCAGTCCAGACAGCTCGAAATATCAACAAAGTGTTTGGGAAGGATGTGGCTAATGAATGCACAGCACATAGATGGATGGTTTGAGAAGTTCCATTCTAGTGATTTTAATCTTGAAAATGAGCCACGTGGATAACCTGAGACCAAGGTGGGTAATGATGAGCTGAAAGCCTTAGTGGATGTGAATCCATCTCAACCTACGTGTGAATTAGCAGCAAGGTTTGATGTTACTATTCAAACAATATTGGACCATTTGAAACAAATCAGGAAGGTAAAGAAGGTGGATAGATGGATACTGCATGAATTAAACAAGCGTCAGAAGAGAAATCGTCTTGAAGCTTGCCTTTTTTTGCTGTCACTGCATAAAGTTGAACTATTTCTATACTGTATTGTTACATGTGATGAAAAATGGATTCTTTTTGACAATTGCAAGCATTCGGCACAATGGTTGGACAAAGATGAAGTGCTGAAACACAGTGCAAAACCAAATATTCATGAACTAAAAGCTCATGATGTCTGTTTGGTGGTCCAGCTTCATGAAACCCAGTAAATCAATTACAGTAGATGTCTTCTGCAACCAATTGGATGAAATGATGAGGATACTTGCAATTAAGCAGTGGGGGTTGGTCAATAGAGACTGGCCAATTCTCTCACAAGACCACACTTGACCATATGTCACACAAACAATGCTGCTCAAACTACAGCAGCTGGACTTGGAAACTCTGTCATCCGCTATATTCACCAGACCTTACACCAACTGACTACCACTTCTTCCAGGCTTTGGACCACTTCTTGAAGGGAAAAATATTCAGTTCTCAACAAGGTGTGGAAAATGCCTTTTGCAATTTCATTGCCACTTGCTCTCCAGGCTTCTTCACCACTGGCATAAACAAGTTACTGTTAAAATGGCAAAACTGTGTTGATAGTTTAGATGCATACCTTGATTAATTGTACTGCTTCTTGTTTGAGATGTAATAAACTGAACTTTTTTTTTTTTTTTGCTTTTTTCTCCCAAATTTTCTTTCTTTTTTTTTTTTATTTCAGCTCATCATGGGGGTACATAAGTTTAGGTCATATACATTGTCCATGTCCCGCCCATCCCCCCGAGTCAGAGTCCCAAGCGCATCCATTCTCATTCTCCAGACAGTGCACCTGGCACTCATCATGTAGTCATACCTCCATCTCCTCCCCCCCCCACCTCCCTGAGTCTGCACCTTCAAGCATGACCATTCCCCAGAGGGTGTGCAACACACTCATCATGTAGGCATACACCCATCCCCTCCCCCCACCCCCCATCCCAGTCTGATATCCAATTGGTATCCTTCCCCGATGTACATTTAGGTGATGATCAGGGAAACCAGTTTTCTGGTGAGTACATGTGATGCTTTAAACTGAACTTTTGATTTCAAATCGGACATTTCATATTTAATGACCTAATATAAAATATTTCAAAAAAAACATTCTAAAGGATTTGATAATTGAATCTCAATTGGTCTATAGCTGGCTAAACAAAGAGGTAGGATCAGACTTGGGACATTTGGAAGATAGAATCAATGAAACCAGGAAAATGATTTCATACAGCCAAACAAAAGGTATATACGCCCAAGAAGAACTAGAAGTTTTAAATCTAAGAAATTGATAGAATTGAAGTGCCTTTAATAGAAACAGGGAACATATGAAGAAGAACTTTGGAAAGAAACATTACTTCTATTTTTGTCAGTGGAGAAGATTTTGGTCATTCATACAAGAAGATAGATATTTAATAACACCAGAATGAGTGTTAATGTCAAGGAATAAAATATAGAAAAAAAGACGGTTGAAAAAGAAACTCGAGAACAACTAACATGTACCTGGAGGAAGATAAGAGCCCCACAAAGGAGGAGAAAACAGGAAAATAACCATGAGATCCATGATCATTAAGACCAAGCGAAGGCAAAGTGTCAATGTAAAGGTGCTATTAACAAGATCCAGTGACACAGAAGTATTAAAGCTGTGCTGTCCAATATGGTAGCCACTAGCTACATATGCCTATCTAAATTTAAATCAAACTAAATTAAAATATAGTTCCTCAGCTGCATTAGCCACATTTTAAGTGATTAACACTCACATGAGGCAAGTGGATTCTTTATAAAAATAGTGCAGGTATAAAACAAATTTATCTTGTCAGGAAGTTCTTTTAGACATAGATCGAGGAATCTAAATACTGGAAGACGAGTCAAGGTGAAGGTGGTCTGTTGAGGCAGTTATGGATTTAGGATTAGATCTGGATTAATTCCTCACCTTTCCACTTACTATCGATGTGTCCTTCCACAAATTTTTTAATATCTTTAAACCCCAGTTTCTAGCACTTACTTCCTGGAGTTGTTTTTTAAGTGATTAAGTGGTAATATATATGTATTTTATCACTATTCCTGGACCAGTGTTACTCATCAATAAATGGAAAGTAGTGGCAGCAACAATAGAATGCAGAGGGGGTGGAAGCCATACTACTGAGGATTAAAAAGAAAATAGGTGTTCAGTATGTGGATGCAGCAGCCCTAGCCCACACCTTAACAGGCCAGAGAGATAAGAGGGAAGATTGTGCAAGTAACATCTTGGGGAGGAGTTCTTTTAACGTACCTGTCCTAGAGGAAGCATGAGCACGAGGGGATGAGAAAGAGGGCACCTGAGGAGAGAACAGATCAGAAGAAATCTGGAAAGGATGTCTAAGCATTGGAAGGTTGTGCTGTCAGAGATAACATTAAGTATGAGGGAGGATATTGGATAGGGGAGTTTTTATTGGGGCAGAGCAAAGAGGAAAGCAAGGTAGGAGCAACAGGTGTTTCCTATTGCTCCTGAAATTGTGCTAGTACCAGGGCAAAAATTGGTTTCATTTCTAAAACCCAAGTCTCACTTTGTTGGTAGTTGCTGCCTGAAGTCCAACATTGGCAAAAATTCTGAGGCTGTATCTGTTCTCATTGGGAAGGAGTACGTGAATAAAGAACAGTTTTGCATTAAAACAGAAATCTTGCCCTAACGTCAACTCATTAACCTGGTTTAATTGGTTTCAGGTGACCAAATGGTCACAGCCAGAATGAACTGTCCTTGGCAGCTTTTCTTCTGTAGAAATGTTCCTGCCTCTGGGACACACAGACTGAACTTAGATTCTGCCTCGGGAGAACTGTGTTCTAGTGTCTCACATCCATGTAACCAACAGGTCATGTCCTATTCCTCTCTTCACCAAACCAGGTTAAATTCTCTGGCGCCTAATTCCCCATCCTTCCTGTGCTGTAAGACTTCTGATGCCTCAATGCAGACTCCATCCCCACTTGCACTCCCAGATCCCTTGAGGAACCTCTGGCCCCCACCCATGGGAAATGGTGACATTCTTTCCACATATCATTCATAGCCACTTGAATCTTGAAAGGCAGAGAACAGTCAACTGAACTGATCAAAAAGACACGTAAATCACAGAAGATGGAGACTGGGACCAAAAAACAAAGAGTAGTGACACAAAGAATTTCATCTAGATCCCTTTTTATTTTGTTGCACTTCCATGTGGAAATGAAGAAGATGAACATTGAACTGATACAAGGAAATGCCTCATTAAACACAATTTCACAAATTGAGAACCTATAAAAGGAAATTAGTTTAAAGATTCTTTATAGACGCCCTATGCACTATTCATTTTTATATGAACTTTCAGTATCTACTAATCATCAGTCAATGCATTTGACGCTGGTAATAAAATTATGAACAAGATACTACTCCTGACTCTTGCTATAGTGGGCACACAATGATTTTTGTCCTAAGATTTATTTGATTAGAATATTTACTTTAATTTCACAGATTCCCTTCATAATAAAAATAAAATTTATTTTTGATAACTTTTTAATGAAAATTTTTATAAAATTTTAATAAAAATTTTAATCATAGTCCAGGATCCTCCATACCTGAAAAAAAATATGAAGACTATTGCTTGCACCCTAGTTCTCAAGCCATTAAAATCCCAGCATAGCTGCTTATTCCTACCCCCTTCCGACCCTCTCCAACAAAAATACCCAATTTGAGAAAGAGTGCTAATTTTAACCTGAATTAGGTCAAGGTTTGCCAAAAATATAGTGGCCAGACATTACCACACATTTAGCTGTTCTGCTTTCATATTATTATTCTTCCTTAAATTGAATCATTTAGACAGATTTGTAGAGAACTCAGAGAAAAATGGGAGAATAGGTTTGAATGATCCTGTTCAGTAGGGAAAAAACAAAACTGGAGTATGGCTAATCCTTAAGGTTTTATTCTCCATGATCAAATGACTTCGAAAAATTAAAGAGTTTGGAAAATGAGACAGGGAGTTGTAAACTAAAACAGGGATCTTTCTGAAGTTTGTTGAGCCAGACCAAAAAAATACGGCAATGTGAAATTGAAAGAAGCTTTGCCCTTTGAATCTCAGTGCTGTTACACAGGAGCTCTGAGGCTTTTGGAGTCCAATAGAGCCTTTCATTTCTCTCCGAGGCAAAATGTTTATAAGCAGATACAAGAGCTCTGTAAATCAACCAAGGCTTCCAAATCAGTGCATCAACTCTTTCTCTGTTTATATACACTAAGCATATGCTTCCTGTGACCACTTCAAAAGAAATATAACTTTCTTAAATATTATTTAAGTGCAGCTCTATGGCTGTGAAAGAGAAAAAGTATAACTGACTTTGAATCTTTTACTACATGGGTGGAGAAAGAAGGAAGGAGTGATTGAAATGTTACACTGACCAGTCTAGGAAACGGGTAATAACTTGTAATTAAATGCAGATGTTAACCTGAAAAATTTCAGTTAATCAGAGATATTAAACATGCCTGGAAGCCATAAAAAGGCAGAAGGTAAACCAATGAATAACCCTGTGTTGAAATCGTGTAGTGACACACAATTCACACTGGAAAAAAAATAATGGACTAAATTTAAATTACTTCAACTTTTCCATCTTGTATGAATGTTTATGTACAAATGAACAGACCGTTACATGGACTAGCAACCAGGGAACCTTGGCAACTTGAATAAATCAAAGTGGAAAGATTCATGTACAACAGGTGTGTAAGTAGTAGCACTTGGAAAGAAACAAGCTGAAAAATATTCTGTTTGAATAAGCACGAACCACACTAGAAATATTATAAATAGGTTTTAAAATGCAGAATGTATGTTACATCTAGAATAGTGCAATAATATAGAAAGTAGATCATAATTTGCCAGAAGTGGTGCTTGCAGATCACAATGAGGCATTTAATAGCTGGTGCTTCCCAGTCTAATACTGGACTTGGCATATAATTGACACTCAATAAATGTTGGTTCCAATTTGTTGTTAGTAGTGCTCCTCAAAATAAAAATAAAAAAAAAAAAACAGAATGCTATATAAATAAGAGGACTTCAAAAATAATTCAAATAAGCAAGTGTAATTGCTAGTATAATACACATATTCATACATTTGCCAGCAATCACCACTCACTGCCACCTCTAGTTACCACTCTAACGTTGCTGAAAAGCACCCATATTTCATTTTGAGCTCCAGTGAGTTTCTCATTCATCATTTTCAGCTGCTGATTTATCACTTTCAGCAGCTGGTTCTTCAAAGCCCAATGTAAATGCAGTCAGGAGTTTGGTGATAGAGTAGGATAACCGCAAGTTGCACAGTGGCTTTTTTGAAAACAAAACACAACTATTTCCCGCCATTTTTGATTTCCAAATCACCCTCCCAGATGCATTCTTGCAAAATGTGGGGACTTCCCATACCCATATATCAGAAAAGCTTATTCCTCAGAGCCACAATATTGGTCAAATCACATTAGGAAAATTGAAAGAGAATTCCCAAGTTTTGAAGTAGTAAACAAGCAAAAAAAAAAGTTTGGTGTTAAAGAAACCACTGAAAGCGAAAACTGTGAATTTCTGGTGTTATTGATCCAATTGTTTATATGTTTTTTTCCTCCAGTAAGGATTGATGCAGTGTTGTTGGTCTATAGATAGAGTTTTGTTGAAAGACAAACAAAAAAGGTAATCAATGGAACTGGCAACAATAATGAGAATAATAAATCCTAATTAAACATGTAATCCAGCACAGAAAATAAAGGAAGCAGGGCCAGGAGGAGGTGTATGAGTGGAATAGATGGTGGAGTGGAAGGATGAGAGTATTAAGGAAGTCAAAGGCAGTGGCTGTGCAAGTCAGAGTGTGTCAGCTGCACTCTGAACGTGAGACGTGCTGAACATGAACAATGAACCTGCACAGTCTTTCTGTGGCAAAAAACACGAAAGTTGAGAAGTCATGTCAAATCTCATACCTACAGTCCTTAATAGTAAACAAAAAGGAAAGTTCTAGTGAATGCACATGGAGACCCCCTAACGTCACTTCTTGCCCATCCTAGAATACGTAAAATCCTGCATTTTAGATAGGCCAATGATCACAGAGTTAGTGATGTTATCACTGTGTTTCTACAGATCAGTCTTCCTGATCACAGGAAAAATGTTCTACAAAACAGAGGCCGGAAACAAAAAAAAAAAAAAACCTTGCAAAACAAATTCCAACTCATTTCCTGTGTTGAATGGGGAAAACCTGAATACCAAAGAGCAGAGATGGTCCTTGTCACAACTGGGGCCTTACTATGACTTTAGAAGTTTTAAGTTTCTCATTCAGGATATATGCCTATCAACATGGAAATATAAATAAATTTGTCCAGTTAGAAAGAAATTAATTCTTCTGAGATTTTTCTTCCTTTTTATTCCCCTAGGCACACTCCTAAAATAAAAAGTTATCTTCATGTCCCTTGATTCAATTTAAGTTTAAATTATAGTTGCATATGTCCAGGGAGAGAATAATGAGTGAATTTTGAGGCTAGAAATAGAGTCTGTTACCTCTTAAGAATTTAGTGAAATTCCATCTCTTCTCAATTGTGATTTACACAAGCAGTCCATTGGATGAGGTGAGTCACTTTGCTTATCATGGGCTTATTCAAATGTATTAATAAAACTTTACTTCTACATCAATACTGGCTCCATCATAAGAGATCTCATCATGTTCCTTCACTTCCTTAAATCTTTGTGGATTTTTATGTTTATTTATAATCTTGAGATTTCTTTACCTGAAAACAATTATTTGTTGGAAAGGATTAGAGGTCATTTGTAGATGCATATATCAATGAAGCAGCCTACAAATATTAGCAAACTAAAATTAAAAGCTCAGCAGATCTTAGCGTACCACAAATACTTTTCATCAAAGAAAATAAACTTCATTAAAGCCAGGAACAAATAAATTTATTATGACTCCAGTGCCTACAAGAATGCCTGATTCATAATAGGTGCTAAATAAAGATTTATTCACTGGCAGAGTGAATGACTACATGACTACGACTGAAAGATAATTTAGGATTTAGAGATGGTTTTAGCTGAAAGATCCTAATGCATATAACATTTAATGTGCTGTCCTAGAGAACTGGCTGGGGTTGGGGATGGAGAGGTGATTATTTGTGATCTTGTTCAAGATTATTAACTTTGCAGAAGACAGAAAGTGAAACACAAAACACTCAATTATGTTTCCACTTATGTGTTTTTTAAAACTTTTTATTTTGAAATAAGTGTAGACTCACATGAAATTGTAAGAAATAATAGACAGAAATTCCACAGAACATTTCCCTAGTCTCCCTTGCAATGTAAAATTTCCAACCAGGAATTTTACATTAATACAATCAATCAATCTTAGTTTTATATGCACTCATCTGTGTGTGTATATGTGTATTTAGTCCCATGCAATTTTATCACATGTGTACATTCATGCAACCCACTTAGGTGTCTTTTTAAACTCAATTTTAAATTAAAGAAATTTCTGCCAGAGAGTAGGTGAAGTGGACCTTAAGTGGAAGGGAAATAACAGAAATCAGGGAATCTACTACAGGATCTGGATATGCGATTAGACACAAAAATCAAAGTTAAATCAACGTGTCTGCAACAGTATGAATTGAGGGAGATACAAACAGAACAAGATAAGATCTGCCTGGGGTTGCATAGATAAATAAGGAGCTGGTAAGGGTCCTATGAAGGAATCAGGTAAAAGGCAGAATATAAAAGAGGACAGGAACTGGAAAATCTGCTAATATGAAAATGGCAGGACAGATAGAAACAAAATCCAGATGTTGGTCAATATGGTAAATCCAGGGAAAGATTTAGAGCAATGAAAGGAGGATATAAATATACACACACACACACACACACACACAAATATACATATATATATATATGTATGTATATATATATATTTTGCTTCTGTTTACCAAGGTTAGCATCTTCTTTGTCCCTGATAGTCCTACTAATTTCACACCATATCCATATTAAAGACCTGGTCAGAAAAACTACTGGGCTTATTGAAATAATTAAACATAACATTTCGTGAACTATGCAAGGTATAATATGGGTCTTTATAAAAGATATTCTTTCACATATACATATGCTCACACTCACAAATAAACTTAAAAATGACATCTACCCTTTCACATAGAAAAATAAACACATCGGGGCAACATCCTAAAATTATTGACAAATCTTATTAATGTTTCTTTCCTTTATTTTTGTATGCCTGAAAGGTAATAAGACAACTACTATCACCCATACAAAGGCTATAAGAACTGGAAAAATGTTGTGTTTATAGAAAAATACTCTAAAATATACTTGTTTCTATATTAAATTTGAATCTAAGTAGTAGTGATGTCTCCTGAAATCTTGGCAAAAATAAACATTTGTTCTTTTGACCTGTATTTTTCTTCTTCATGAAACTGCAGATTTATCTCTCAAATTTTGCTTATATTGTTAATCACTTACACTAAAAAACTGAAGCACTGCCATTCCCTAGAGTTTTTGCAGTGTCCAGGCATTCTGACTTCCTAATCAATCTTGCTTACTTGCTGTAAAAGAAAGTTTGAGTTCCTTTCCTGGGCAATCTATTGGCTTTTTGCCCACACACCAATCATCCTCCATGGTAACCGATGTAAAGAATCTATTAAGCATTTTATAAATTTCTGCATTCTTTTCTTCAACTAATATTTCTTCCCTTTTTTATAATTGTCCTATCACTTCCATTCTTCTGATGTCCAATCATATTTATAATTAACTACTCACATTCCTGAGGGATTAGGCATGCAAATTCTTTGGAAGCTAGTACACAGTGCTCTCTTTATATTCCTACTTGAGCTATAAATGAGGAATTCTTATAAAAATAAGATTTGGTCCTTTTTTTAGAAGAAACTAAGATAGATAAAATGACGTTCAAAGAGCGGGTCCACCAAAAACCAAAAAAAAAGTGCTCTATTAGTATCCTCTTGATAACTGTGACTCTCCAGATTCTACACACGGAGAAACTGCACCTTCATGTATACAACATTAACCCTTAAACAATTAAGAAGGGGTGGGGGGAAATTGACACTAAAATAAGAAGCCACCCAGATAATATAGGAAAATGCAAAGCAAATCACAAAAATTGATTTAAAACTGTACTGGATTTCTGATACAAGTAAGTGTCCCTATGGTTTAAGATAGCTGAACCTAGGATAAAATTATTTCGATACATTAAACACTAAACTAGTCTGCTTAAGCATGGAAGTAGGTGACAATATTTTATATACTCTTTCCAACATTCACTAAACTCATGAAACAAAGAAGATGAGAAACAATTTTAAATGCTACCCATTAGCCTGGAGAAGCAGTAAGAATGTGTGCCAAAACCAGAGCAGTAGAAAAGGGAAAAGAACTTAATAAAATATATCAGAACCCCAATCCTATTGTCTATGTGAGTTTAAAATCTAATTCACACCAAGCAGACATTTATTATAAAGACAAGTCCAGAACCAGAGAAACTCATGGAGGTCTAACTTAAGTAAATTTATTTTTTTAAATTTATTTTTATTTCAGGATATTATGAGGGTACAAACAATTTGGTTACATTTTATGACTTTGCCTCACCCAAGCAAGGATTAGAGGCATGTCCTTCCCCTCTACAATGCTCACCGCGTCCATTAGTTGTGAGTTTACCCACCCACCCCCACCCCCCACAACCCCCTAATCCCTGGAGAATATTACTACTGTGTGAGCACCATAGTGTTGATCAGTCAGTGCCAATTTGACGGCGAGTACATGTGGAGCCTATTCTTCCATGCTTATGATACTTCACTTCAGAGGATGGGCTCAAGCTCTATCCAGGTAAATATAAGAAGTGCTAGATCACCGTCATTTCTTATAATTGAGTAATATTCCATTGTATACATATACCAAATTTTAATAATCCACTCATGAATTGACAGGCACTTGGGTTGTTTCCACATCCTTGCAATAGTGAATTGTGCTGCCATTAACATTCGGGTGCAGATGTCTTTATTATAGAATGTCTTTTGCACAAGAAACTATCTAGAACTTAAAAAATTCAACAAGAAAAAAATCAAACAACCCCATCAATAAATGGGCAAAGGAAATGAACAGAAACTTTTCAAAAGAAGACAGAACAATGGCCAGCAAACATATAAAAAAAGTGCTCAACACTTCTAATCATTGGAGAAATGCAAATCAAAACCACAATGAGATATTACCTAACCCCAGTGAGATTGGCCTCTATCAAAAAAGTCCTGAAACAACAAATGCTGGTGAGGATGTGGATAGACAGGAACACTCTTACACTGCTGGTGGGACTGCAAATTAGTGCAACCTCTGTGGAAAAGGATTTGGAGATACCTCAGAGAGCTACAAGTAGAACTACCATTTAATCCAGCAATAACTTAAGTAAGTTTAAATCCACCCTTTAGAAATGCTTCCACAACCCTGGGTCCAGATAACCATAGAATTGGGTGGAGCTGGAGTTGGAGCTGGTTTCCAAATGACTGTGTGCCAGGCAACCATAGGGGTGAATCAATAGGCTCAGGAGCCAAATTTTGCACCCAAAAAACAAAAAATAGTTTTTTTAAATATCAGAAACTCTAAATAAGTAAATTTAAGATATTCTAAGAAATAAAGGAACAGAAATAATAATGTTTATCCACAATAATAGGATAAGTGATAAAAGACTAATTAGAAATGTTAAAATGGAATGTATAGGAAAGAAAAATACATAGTGTGTGAGATGAGTCCCCAAGACCACCCTTAGGCTGGATGATTCACTTAAAGGACTCACAAGGACTCAGAAAAGCTATTCTACTTATGGTTATAGTTTATCACAGCAAAGGAAGTCACATTAAAATTATCAAGGGAAAAGGCACATGGAACGAAGCCCAGGAGATACCAGGCACACACTTTTAGATGTCTTCTTCCAAAGGAATCACACAAACATACTTAATGATGCCAACAGCAATGTGTGATGACACATGTGAAGTGTCGACCGAGGAAGAAAGCTCCCCTGACTCTTGTGTTTTTACTGGGAGTCAGACATGTAGGGATGTGGTCATGCAGGCACGTCAGCTACTCAGACTTCAGCCTTGCAGAGCAAAAACAGGTTCTCAGTGTAAATCACAGTGTTGGCATAAACTATCTGGTCAAACTGGTACTGTGTGACTCAGGCCTCAGGTACACAAAAACACCCCAGTCAGGCAGAATATTCCAAAAGCCCAGAACGTGTCTCCTAGGAGCTGTCCAAGGGCAAGTTCTGAAGACACGCCCTTCTTGGGAAGGTGCAGAGTTTGAGCAACTCACATCTGCAAAGTTAACAGTTTCCTGCACACATTTATAAAATTAAAAGAAAAAATATCAGTGAATGAACATAAGAATAAAGGCGAAGAAAATATAAATGAATAAATGGAAAGACTAATCTAAGCACATCTCCCAGAATTCAGTACAAATTGACAAAGATAAATGTAGAGACATGAAAGATGGAATGGGAAGGTCCAGTGGTGCACTAGGAAGAGTTATGAAGGAGGAAACAGAATTAGAGAAAGTCTCTCATTGTTCAGAGAGATGTGAAGAACAAGAATCTCAGCTTGGAGGAGCACAAAGTCATCAGCAGGATAAGAAAAACAGATTCATGCTTAGACCCAGCTAAACACTCCTGCAGAATATCAAATAAAAATCTTTAAACTTATCAAAAAGAGGAGACTCGTTTATCAAAGGAAGCAAGATAATTAGACAACATATTTTATATCAGTAAATGTCAGCTAAGAATAGAATTTCAGAGAAGGAGTTTTTTCCTCCTCAAATTATATTATTCTATTGTCTTTGGCATTCGCTGTTGGTTGCTTTTAAGAGTTTCCCAGTCTAAGAATTTTATTTATACAGTTTATGACTCAGATTCCTCATTTTGTAAAATAAAAATTATGATTTTTACTTTATAAAATAAAATAACAGACATTTTCAAACATACATGGATGAAGAGTGTATTATTTTGTAGGCCTTTGCTAAAAGAAATACCAAAAAAGGTGTTTTAAGAAGAATTGAACCCAGAAGGAAAGAGTAAAATGCAAGAAATAAAGCCATTTTAAGCTTGCTGTTAAATATAAATAGGGATTGGCTACAAAATACATTAGTGATGAAATGAGGAGGCAATGTTAAAACAAGTTGGGATAAAAATACCAGACAACCATAGCATGGGATAAATCAGAGTTAAAGTGGTCTAAGGTCTTTATATTTTATGGGTATTATATAGGAGGGGGGTGAAGACACTGAATGACTTCAAACATCTTCCAGTTAAATATACATGTTAAAATTTAAGATATACCATTATTTAAAATGTTACATTAAATGAATAACCTTCGAATCACTGGAAAATAGAAAGAGAATAAAGAAAATTCTTCAATGAAAAAGAAAGCAAGAAGAGGAATAAAATAAGAAAAAAGGAAGATGGAGAGAAGCATTATACAATTATGCAATTCAATAAAATGTATTAAAAATACAAATTAAGTTGTCATAAATATCAAAATATGGCAGTAATTACAAAGAATATTAATGTATTAAGTCTACCCTAAAACATAGAATATCATATTTGATTACAAATAAAATCCAGTTATATGCTTCTTATAAGTAAATGTTACATGTCCCAGTGTGCTAAGACCATTCTGGATTTTACTGATTATTGTAGCATAATTATCAATAGCATCTCTGTGCTCTTGAGTCCTGATTTGGATGATAAATGACACACTAAAAGAAGCAACACACAAGGAAGTTGAAAACAAATGGATAAAAAAATAGATTGGACAAATATTTACCAAAAGAATGCTGATCCAGATATATTAATAACAAAATGGAATTTAAGATAAAAGTCATTAATAAAGATAGAGAGGGACATCTCATAAAGCTAAAAGGAAAAATCCATCAAGATTAAACAATCATTAGCTTGTAAGCCTTCTACAACTAAGCCCTAAAACATTTAAAGCAAAAACTGACAGAAGTACAAGTGCAATGGACAGACTCATAATAATAGTGGGAGATTTTATAATAATATTCTTTTCTGAGAAACTGATGGATAAATTAAAAAAATATATTAAGACGAGGGAAAATTTGAATGACACACTTAATCTTGATTTTTATAGAAAATGCACACTGTTATCAAGTGCACATGGAATATTTATGGAAGTCGCCTAATAAACTATACCATAAAGTCTATGTCTCCCAATTTTGGGAAGCCACAGGTACTTTGAGGCTACTTGTGGCTTCAGCTCTTAATTCCAAGCCCCACCTGGCTGTTCCAAGAGCTGAAGAAATGAACACATTGACACACCAGTAATCTATTCATGGTTGGGAAGCTCTATTTAACAAGTCCCAAACAATCAGTATTATATGGTTAATTTTCTCTGCTCAATATACAATTAGAGAACAACAATGCAAAAGTAGGAGGCTTGTTATTGTGAGTCTGGATATAAAAACTAAAAGCCACATGTTACATTTAATTTTATGTGTCAGTTTAATGGGATTGAGAGGTGCCCAGATAGCTAATAGAATGTTATCTCTGGGTGTGTCTGTGAAGGTATTTCCAGAACAGACTGGCATTTGAATCAGTGGACTGAGTAAAGCTTTCCCTCACTAATGTGGTGAGCAGCAGCATCCAGTCTGTTGAGGGCCTGGATGGAGAACTTGGTTTCTCTTCTGGAGCTGGGATATCTGCCTTCTCTGCCCTTGGACATCAGTGCTCTAGCTCCAGGACAACTGGACTCCAGGATTTAAACCAGTGTCCTACTCCCCACCCCAAACCCAACCCCTGTTCTCAGACCTTTGGTCTCAGACTAAGAGTTACACCATCAGCTCCCCTGGGTCTCAGGCCACTTGACTCAGACTGAACTATACCAACAGCTCTCCTGGTTCTCCATTTTGTAGACAGCATATCATGGGATTTCTCAGTCTCCATAATTGAGTGAGTCAATTCCCATAATATATATCCTCTTATATATGTATATATGTTCTATTGGTTCTGCTTCTCTGGACAACCTTGTCTAAGATATTATACTCCTAAAAAATGTATTGAAGAGAAAACCACAATGGAAATTGTGATATATTTAAACTGAGAGATAATAGAAATACTGTTTTAAAACTTGTGTGATGCCACTAATGTGGCAACTAGAAAGAACTATATTTACTTGAGCATATTTTTTAAATGTCAAATTTAAAATAAGTAAATTGTACATAAAGAATCTAGAAAAAGAAAATAAAAAGAGAAAATCAATGAGGAAGAAAACAATAATAAAGAGTAGAGATCAATTATATAAAAAAGGCCAAACAGAAAGTATAATAAAGATTAAGAAATAAAAGTTAGTCTTTGAAAAGACTAACATAGTAGAAAAATCTGTAAAAGACTAATTCAGAAATGGAGCACACACACACAGCTTAGTACACACGTACAGGAATGTGTGTGTATGTGTGTGTGTGTGTGTGTGTGTGTGTGTGTATAGGTATATGTATGAATTCAGGATATTCATCCTTTAAGAAAGAAGGTTCAATAAATTGTGGTATATTGATAAGATGGAATAATAAACAGAAGTTTTAATAAGTGGACTAGATCTATAAATATTATGATTGGATAACAGCAGAATAAAAAGAGCAAATTGCAGAATGTTTCTAATAACACTTTTTTAAGTAAATGCAAAAAATACATAAAATGCTTTACTTTTTTTCCTTTTTTCAGTTACCAAGTTGTGATTTGAAAACGCTTTATTGTTTTATGAACGCATACATATGTAATGAAAATAAAACCACATGGCTTGGCTGCACACCTAACTCATGAAAATGCTTTTCTCTGAAGAAAGGAGATAGAAGAATAGAGGATTTCAGAGAAGGAAAAAGAGAGTTCCCACTTATTTGTAGTGTTTTCTTTCTTTTATTTTAAAAACCTGAAACAAATATGGCAAACTTTTTATTTCTTTTTAAGTTACAGGTGATGGCTCAGTTTGAAAGGTCCCTTTCTAGGATTCAATTGTTTCTCTGTTGGCCCTTCTGGTGAGGAATGTCATCATAAATCTGGGATATAGAGAGTTTCTGAGGTCAATATGGTGATTTGGGCTCTCTCCAATTTCCCTAACCAACTTTAGGGGTTCTCAAGAATCTTCTGCAACAATGGTGCTCAATCCTATTTGACCCAATACTTCACCATCTTTAAACATAGTTGTATAATATACCATCCTAAAATAAAATTATTAAATAACATAGCCCACCTTCAAACATTTTTTTAAAAAATAACATAATGTCCTAACTGTAAACTGAAGATATAAAAGTAATTTTAAAATATATATATTTAAATACATAAATGCTCAGGCATTTTTATAATTAAAGATGTAATGAAATTTCAGTTGCTTAAATCTATGGAGCTATGAAATAGATAGGTACAAATGCAGATCAATACAGGTGTGTTATATGATATAGTCTAATCATATAAGTAGTGTAGTTAGCCTCTCTTGGTAAAGATCTCAACAAGGTATTGTACTATGTACAATCTTCTCTCAATGAATACAGCATTAGCATTCTTGGGAAATTGGGTACATACTATAAACTTTTATTTCTAATCTCGTATCAGTGGTTCTCAAATGTTGATGTGCATCAGGGGGCTTGATAAAACACAGCTTGCTGGGTCTCACCCCTGAGTTTTTGATTCAGTAGCTCCATAGTGAAGCCCCAAAATCTATATCTAAAATAATTTCTCAGATGATGCTGATGCTATTGGTCTGAAGGCCACACTTAAGAATCACCACATAGAAAATTTTAAATATGCTTTTCACATACATGAATGCTTTATCGATCATTTCAAAGACACAGTAACCATTCTCAGTTTTGCAGGACTCCTCCATGGTTGCTGGAGTTCTAGCATCTCTGGCACTCACTGTCTAAATGCCAGGGTAGTTGGCTTTCTAACACGGTAGTTCAGTGTTCCAAGTACAAGTATTCTAAGAGAGAGGACATAGAAGCTGCTGGTCTCCTACATCCTGAACCAGAAACTGGCACTTCTATTATTCTATTATGTTAGTCATAAAGTTAAAGATGCTGGCAAGATTCAAGAGGAGAAGAAGTAGATCCTACCTCTTCATGGAAATAGCAGAAAATAAGTTGCAAACATCTTTAACCTATCGCAATCTACCCTTGCACCACAAATTATTTATATTTTACCCACATGCAACATTAATTAATTACCTCTCCTAAAATCCCCACCCCTCAAAGTCTAAAATCTTGTCATCTCCATCAGGTCCGAGTGCAGATGAGGCTACTTAGATATAGTTTCCCAGGCATAGCTCTCAGAATACCTTTCCTCTCTATGTGAATGTCTGTCCTGGCCCCCCATACCCACCATAAGATGGTGGGACAGAGATAAGAAAATTTTAATGAATACTTCATTCAAAAAGGGGAGAATAGGAGGTACACAGTGGTCACTAGTTCATAGCAATTCTGAAATCCATTTGACATATATTGCCAGTTTACTGTGGACCGAACTGTATCCTCCTAAGATTCATTTGTTGAAGCCCTAACCCCTAATGTGATGGTATTTGGAGATGATTAGGTCATGAGGGTAGAGCCTGCATAATGGGATTAGTGCCCTTGTAAGAAGGCCCATCTTCTATATTTCCTACCATGTGAGGACGTAGCAAGAAGACAGCCGTTTGCAAGCCTGGAAAGGAGCCCAACTAAATTAGCCAGTACTTTGACCTTGAACTTCCCAAATTCCAGACTGTGAGAAATAAAATTCTGTTGTTTAAGCTGCCCAGACCATGGTATTTTGTTGCAGCAGCTTGAGCTGATTAACACACAGTTCCTTGATTAGGGACCAGCCCTGCTTCTAGGTAAAGATTTTCTGCAGCTCTTGGCTTCACTCTCCCGGCTCTTGGCTCCAGGCTCTCAGTCATCTTTTCTTTTCCATAAAAAAATAACCCATGTTCTAAGCTATGCTGTGGTCTAAAGACTTCTTTCCATTTTACACTGTTCTGTTTCTTCAGTCCAAGCTGATACTATTTCTTTTAAAACATTTCAGGGTTCTTACACGACAATTTATAATCAACTCAACAAAAGTCACACACACTTTCATTTTTTTCCAAGACAAGCCTTTCAATACCTATCCCCAAGAAGTCACTGTGATGTAAAGCACTTAATATTGTTAAAAATACCGTTGTCTAGTTAAGAGGGTCAAAGAAGCATGCCCTTAAAATACTTAGAAGGTATATGAGGCCCTTTCTTAAATATTTCTGAGACCTTAATAAAGGTTCTTATGGCCACCCATAGCCTGGATTAGATCAGTGCCTTAAAGTAATTTTTTTACTTTGATAATATTTTACTGGGAGAGACTAAGATAAGGTACACCTTTTTTTTTAAATCCAGCAAGTCCTGAATCCTTTATATTTTCTCCAAATTCTCCTCAAAACTTTAACAGTTCTATTTAGCTCATATGTCTCTTTTTCCTATCTTATCATATGCGGCTAAAATGAACAATAGGTCCTTCTGGCATCCCACTTAAATACTTTATGTGATCCACCAGTTTATTAGATACATTTTCTATTTGGCACATGACTTCGGGCAACAACTTCATTAACTTCCTAACATAGAACAACAGTCATTTTTTTCTAGCTTCCGATAACATTTTCTTCACTGTCCTCTAACCCCTCATCAACCATGTCCTAAAGGCCCTTCCATTGTAACTAATAACCCCTTTGAGGCCTTTTACTCACTGCTATGTCCTAAATCCAATGCTACATATTTTAGGCTTTTATTACAGTAACACCAGCCTTCAAGTACCAAATTCTGGGCATGTTATCTTTTGCTCAGTAGCAAACTACCCCTAAATGTTAGTGCTGGTTCACTTACATGCCTATCACCTTGGCAAGGATAGCTAGAAACTGAGCTCATTTGGGCCTCTCTTCTCCATACATTCTCAGGGTCTTTCCCCATCTCTCTCATGAAGGATGAGTCAGACTCCTAAGTGATGAATCAGGGTTCCCTAAGTGAGTGCTCCAAGAAAGAAAAAAAGGAAAACCTCTAGTCTCCTAAGGCCTGGGCCCACACTGGCACAATGTCTCTTCTGTCAAGCACTTACAAAGCTCACCAGGTTCCAGGGGAGAGAATGGAAAGAGTAGTAATCAAACACACTCTCACCACTGTGACAAACAAAAATCCCTTGCCAACTGCATAAAGCACCTCCTGGGGTAAGGAGCATACCCTGGGAAACTTGTTTATAAGATTTAAATTTTTCAACCCTACTTTAGGAGAATTACCATTCCCTTTCAGTGACGGAGCTATCATCTCTAGGGAAGTGACCACACCCACAAACAGTCCTCTGGTCATGCCAGGGATACTTCTGTAGGCCTAGAAAGGACTTCACAAGACTGGCAAGTACTCTTCTCCTCAAGATTAACTTTTACTGGTCTCAACGTATTGTAAGGGAATCAATAAAGCACGTCTGTTTTGGCTGAAAAGTACATGCCTGGCTTATCTCAGGGGAATTCCCAAAGTGAGTTTCCTATTTATAAGCTGAGTGTCCAGGCCTATAATCCTTTTAGATTTCTCTTGGAAGAGGTAGGAGCAGGCTGCCCTGGGAGCTGGGTGGCCTATGACAAACTTCCTTGTAGAGACTATGCTTAAATGTCTTTCCTGTTCTGCTTATCTGGAGTCACCTGGGCAATGTGAAGATAAGAGGAAAATCATTAAAAGCTCCAGGGATTCAGACAAAAAGAAAGGTGCTGAAGTCCTAAGCTACTGAGAAGCTAGATCTAATGCTGTTGCCCAGGATAGGAGATGAGAGGCCATCTGAGGTTTTTGGTGCAAAATGAAAGAAAAAAAATGCCAAGTAAGTCCTTTTGATATTTCTGTTTGCAGTCTTTCAAAACTTCTGCTAAAACACAGACCTTCTAAACTGCATTTCAGTCATATTAACTTTTTCTGAAACTAAATGTGACCACAGACATTCATGTAAGGCCAGAAACTTCAGACCAAAACTATGGTATTGGTCTCCCCAGTGTAGCACCCTTTACAAAATACCTGTGACTAAATCCCTTCCTTCCCTTAGCTGTAGGCTGGAAGAATTTTCTAAGCCTCTTGCCTTCCTGTAGGTGCCTAAACTCTCCCCATTTAGGGGGTTGCACCTTTCCCACTGCTCAGAATTTCTTTACTTTGTTATTTCCAGTGAGCTATGATTAAGTATAGAGATCTGCTGTCCCTTTGGGACTGGGGTCACCAAGTTAAATCCTACCCACTTGCCTGGAATTTGAAAAGCTTCCACTCCAGTTACATATGGCTTATGCTTGTGAATAGAAAGCACTGAATAAATATTTCTAAGTTGCTTACTAATCCCGGGTTCTATGTTTTTTTGTAGGTCTGTTTCTTCTTTTTGAGACTTGCTAATTCCACGTTAGTGCCTCAGTCAACATATTTCAAGTCATCTCAAATCTAGGAGGCCCCTCTGTGATCCTGATTCAGGGAACTGAGACACACAAAAATAATCCAAAGTATTGATATTTTGTGTTCTTTTGTATTGATTGGGGCTTCTTTTTCATATCCAGAATTATTCAGCATAATCATGTATGTGGTCTATAAAAAAACAGAGGAAAACATCTAATAATTTTTAAATCAGTCAGAGATGTAAAGAAGTCACCTATTTGTTCTTTTAACAAAGAAAAACCTTTGGTCTTCTTCCATAAACCCTGAATCATACTCTAAGTTCTCCCAAGCACAAGGTTATCACTCAAGAATACGAACTATGATAGCTAACTTTCTCAGATTTGTTTGGCTCTTGTAAACTAGCCAATAGACTAACTGCATTAAATTATCTCTACTTTTTTGGTAAAAGAGCAGATTGGTTTTTTTTTAAGCCAAGTCCAGATGAGGCATTTTCCAGAAAGTCACAAGCTGTAATTGTAATATAATGCATGGGAATTTTATCCATGCCAATTGGAGTCTGGAAGAAAACAGTATAGAGTTACTTGTCTCTTTGTGCAGGTCATGTTACAATGCTTCTCAAAGACTAATCCAATATTCAGTGTGTGTTGTACAGTAACATCTATAGTGAGAAAGGGGGAAGAAAAGCTGAGCTAGTCAAATGCAATGTCCTCTTTCAAGAGGTCAGCCAGTGGGAATTGTAACAGCTAATATCCTAGACAGTGGGAATGCAATAGAGAGCTTTTTCCCTTCTTTCCCAGGAGAAAAAATAAATATAAAGGCAATCGTTTTGAAATACAGAAAAATCACAGCTGGAAACCCAAAATAAACCATCCTCAACCCTCAGATTCTACCATTTGACGTATTATCTACTTGAGAATATAATTAAAGTAGGACATTAACTTTACATGGTTTCATTCTGATTTCTAACAGAGGGCCACATTTAGAGGTTACCTGCTGTATGGATTAAGGTATACTATATAACTTTTAAAGTTTAATATCACTTGTAACCATTTAATATAAACGATTCCTATCCTATTACACTGTCTTTCAGCAACCTGACTTTTATCATCTTCTTCACCTTGTCAAATAATCCTTTGTGAAGTTGAACCTGGATGCTTTCCTGAATACAGATGTCTCTCCTGACACACTCTGCACATAGGTGTCAGCTGCCATTCTTTGATAGTTTCCACTCCAACTCTCATCCTCTTGCCTGGTGAATTGGGAATGAAGTGAAGGATTCTTCAAAATCATTGCACAATGAACCAACTTCTCTCCATAAGCTGCATCTACTGCCTTTGTTGCCTTACTTCTCTCTGAAAGTAAGAGGATAGCGAAGGAAACGAGCAACCAAAGGATGGCTATGTCTGTCCTTTTGTATTACCATTGGCATCATAATGGCTGATTGTGGCCATATATTGAGTCCAGTGGAGTTGACCTCCATGTAGAACAGGCAAGGCAAAGAGCAAATGTTGGAACTACGCCCATCTCCACTGCCCATCCCATGCCTGTTCTGAGCAACACCTGAAAATCCTTTTTAGTATATTCTTAGAAATTCTATGAGTTTGACATTAATATATGTTAAAAATTTTTCTCTTCTAAATTATTGATAGAAGCATATAGATAATATTAGAAATTCACTTTAATAAAACATTCTCCCTGTAATAGTTGTATGCAAATATGTGGCGCTTACCATGTACCAGGTACTGTTCTAAGTACTTCACATACACAAACCCATTTGAACCTCATCACATCCCTGTGAGTTTGGTGTGATTGCCCCCTCAGATTATGGTATAGATGGGGAAACTGAAGTATACACAGGGTAAGTAATTTTCCCAAGGTTACAAAGGCAGTAAACGACACAGCTTGGGTTTGAACTCAAGAAGTCTTGATTCCAGATCTCAACCACTGTGGTGTGCTCCGTATCTGGCCACCAGACGTCAGCTTCCCTGAAGGAATCAAGTTTTGATTGAGGTGGGGTACTTTCCCAAGGGAAGCAGAGAAGAATCCAGGGGAATCCCATAGTGGTTTTAGCATCAGGGTTCTACGCACAAGGAGAACACTAGCAGCAGATGAACGAACACAAATATCCCTTGATTCAGAAATTTCTTGATGCACAGCTCTGCTGTGGCTTGTTTGTACTGGAAAGAACCATGAAACATTCCTGGGAATACTGAAGAGTTAAAGACATGAAGTAGTAACCAGATTGCAGAAAATTGGAGCTGTACATATATCATTATTCTGCTGTTCATGTTAATTTTCCAAACATTTATTAAGCATCTATTATGCATAAGACACTAGACTAAGTAACAGGGGATACAACGATGAATCCTATTTGTTTGAAGGCTGGAATGAATGAGCCTCCTTATTAGATTCAACTTGTAGAGCAATGTTTCTTGAACTTTGCATATTATAACCCCCTATAGAGTTCCAGTGAAAAATTCCAATGACCCCAGACCAGTAAACGCAGAATCTCTGAGGTAGGAATGAGGCAGGAGGATTTTTTTAAAGCTCCCCAGGATTTCCAGTGTTGAAGGCCAGGTTGAAAATACTGAGAAGCACAACTTAGACTACTCACTGTGTCAGAGCCTAAATGCCCTCAGCAAAACAATCCATTTTGCCTTTGCATTTTCTTTTTCTTTACTTAACATAGAGAAGATAGGCTTTAACTTCCCTATTGTATTTTTTAATGCATTTAGAGTGCCTTTTTCTGGAGGACTTATTTGTTTCTAATTCAATACTGCCTGCAGGGAAGTGGTGTGTGGGAAGGGTGGTCATGCTAATGGGTTTACATTTTGAACTCTGGGAGATTCCATGGGAAGTTAGATGGGAAGCAGCCTAATGTTGTGAAAAGGCCTGGGCTCTAAAGATAGACACATCTGGGCTCCCATCTCACATCTCCTGCTCTACATTATTACCTGGGGCAAATCACATAACTCTTAGTCTTGGTTTCCTAGTTTGTAAATTAGGGATAATGACACCCATTCATTAGAACTAAACTAAGTAACTTATGTGAAATGCCTGGTACAGAGTAGACGCCCATTGATCGGCATCTTCTACTCTAATTATCTTGCTAATTATAATGACTTCTGACCCTTGGGGCCTTCTTTGCCAGGTTCTTGGAATAATTGCCATGCTGGGGGATGAAGCTGAGGGACTACTCTCCCCCATTCAGACAAAAGACTTTGAAACTCTACATTCATTTCCTTTAGCAGTAATTTCCCACACTGGCCCGCTGAAGTCACATCTTGGCTTCATCCTAACCATTTTCAATTCTTCAGATTCTTTTGTCTCTTTCGTTTTTTCCCCCCATATTCTCAGACTTCTACTTTAAAAGTGGTCTCTGCTTTCAAGATCTTTCCACATAGTTCCTTCCTGTTAGCTGTCTCCTCCTGGTGCCGAATCCCTTTCATCCTCTCATCGTGCTCTCAAAGACATAAAATGGACACTAAAACTCTTAAAACTAGCTTTTTACTTCAGCTTTTACTTTTAAGATTAAGGCTATAAACCCAATGAATATTTCATGCGGAGCACTGCTCAGCCCTCATTTGCTGAAGTGGATGTAATAGCTAACAGAAAAGCTGTAATAAAATAAACTCGATAAAGATAACCAAAGGGAACACATTAAAAGACTCAAATTTATCACTGCTTGATGAGGCAAAATGTTCCCGAAGAAGATTTCAGGTTCCTTTTTTATTTTACCTTCTTTAACCTCCTTTCTCAGTACTGTTTGGAGTCATCCTTTGCACCTAACCATTATCAGCTTCCTTTTTAAAATCTGTGAGCTCTTCTTAGTCCTATTGTAAACACTTTGCTTTCACTTTTATCAATTGTAGAATAGACCAAAAGCCATGATCCACTGTGCCCCTCTTGGATCTCTCCAAACCTTACAACCTGGCCCCAATTTATGCAGCAGATCTGTTCCTTTTCATTTCTCATTTTTCCTGCAATTCTAGCCTAATGACGGCTGGAAAATCCCTGTCAACACATGGCCTCCTTTCAATACATACAGGGAAGTCGTCTGTGGGAAGTTTGACTTAATCCTTGTGCCTTCCTCTTTTTGCCAACCCACCCATTCACTAAAGAGATGTCAGGTATAAATTTGTGAGGTGCCAGAGTGACTGACATTTAGATAGCAATGAGCTCATACTCACTATTTTATAGTCAGTGACATCATCAGCCTGCCTAATTGCTATTTGGCCCATCAATCTCATTTCTAATTGAACCATCTTTTCCTGTTTTCTCAATGTTTTAATGTAGTTTGCAACCATCCTCTGACCACTTATATCTGTGCCTCTTATCCACTGTTGTTTCTACAAAATGAAGTTTCCATCATAGATTGTGAAATAAAATCTTCAATTCTCTGTGTCCTAAAGTCGATGAAAGTTTTACCTTGTGGGTAATTATTTTTAAAGGATCTGTCTGTCTTAACTGTCCTGTCACTTGATAATTTAAAGATCTTCTGAATTTTGATCTGTTTTGTGGTATTTTTCTCTTTCTTTGGAGGGCTGAAGCATGTATGCGGTATATAGAGCTTAAAAGAGCCTGTCTTCAAGGAAACAACCATTGCCCATGAGTAGCTGGGAGCCTTTCAAATAATTAGGTACTAGTTCTGTCAATGTTCTTTAAACACTTTAAGATTGTAAATATTCACTAGTGTGCAATTTAAGTTACACTAGGAAAATTTTGGATAATAGCTATAAAATATAATCTCTAAGATCCAGAGATTAACTAATCTACCCAAGGTTACTTGTTCTCCCCAGAAGTTTTATAAAATGCAATGCTCCTAACACACATGTAATACCCAATATATCCTTTACATCTGTGTGGCATCAAAATTGTGGGCAGCAGAGAGAAGTAGTAACAGATCTCTGAACAGGAAATTCCAAAGTGTAGAGGAAAAGATTTCAATTGGGAAGTCATAACATCAACATAGATGAATGTAGGGAAAATGCTACCTATTTTATTTTATTTAAATCCCAAATACTATATTATCAGGCACAGAGCTGGACAATACACAACAGAATCTCTAGAAAAATACATAGTAATTTGTTTAATTTGGACAATGATATTTCAGCCAAAAAGGATATTTATGAGAAGGTCAGCATCTGATCAGTTACTCTATGATCTTAATATAGAATCATAGAATTGCTTACAAATAAAAAGACATTCGAGTGCATTAAGTTCAGACACAAAAAACTTAAATATAAACAGAACAAATGAGCCCTTTCTCCTTAAGAAATCATAGGAGACAAAAACAGAGTCTCTAGGGTTGGAGAATGGGTGGGAGACAACAGAGTCTCACGCTCTAAGCCCACTCCCACCCTCCCCATCCCCATGGAGACACGTTTGAAAATAACTGATCTAGTTCAATGTGTTTATTTATAAGGGAGAGCATTAAGACCTAAATAGGCTGCATACCTCTCCCAAGGACACAGAACCTCACTAGTAGTGCAACATAAATAAGCACAGAAGGCTTCCCATTTCTGGCCTACAGGTCTCTCCGGTTTGTAATGTTATCATCTCCTCAAAGAGGTCCATTTTAGAAATTATACTTTGACCACAAAAGAAGCAGTGATGGAACATCTCGAGATTCTGCTCAAAATTATAAAGTGTGCATTGCAAGAGAGCAAGTAGACAAGGCCCACACTGTGTCCACATAAGTCCTGTGCTTTCTGTATTCTTGCACTTACATATTTGATGTTATCATGAATAAATGGGTTAGACAGAAGCCTAAAGCTGAGACCCCTGTGGTTCATATGTATGGGTACCTGTGATGCACTTATGATAACAAGGATAGAATTATATACACTTGCTATAGGACCACTCAGCTGTATTTAAATTAGGTAAGTTTTAATGAATTTGAGTAAGAATATTTCCAGATCTATTCTATAATGATCATGGCTATAGAGCTATTACTTAGCCAGTGACTTGAGTCCAACAAACAAACAAGTTTCTATAAACTGGATCTTTCTTAAGAGTGAGCCTTTATCCCAAAGACCCAGGAAGACATTAACAGAACAAATCATGTTATAAGAGACTATAAAAATTTTTATGTGTCATTCATAATGATTAAAATAATTATGTAATTAATCTGAACCCCACTGAATTCAGAAACTGTAATACTTTGAATTTATATACATTACCTTTAGTTTAGGCTTCCCTAGTAAAATACCGTAAATTGGGTGGCTTACACTATAGAAGTTTATTTTCTCACAGTTCTAGGGATCAGGGTGACAGAATGGTCACGTTCTGGTAAGGACTCTCTTCCTGGCTTGCAGATGGCCACCTTCTTGCTGTGTCCTCCTGTGGTGGAGAGGGAGAGAAAGTTTTCTGGCATTTCTTCTTATAAGGACTCTAATCCTATCATATCAGGTCCCCACTTTTATGATCTCATTTAACCTTAATTACATTTTTAAAGGCCTTACATACAAATACAGACACATTGGGAGTTAGGGCTTTAACATATGAAGTCTGAGGGAACACTATTCACAGCATTTATGATTCTCATTTGATATAAAAACTTGCAGTGAATGCTGCAACATAGACCTTTCATATTTATTACATTTATTATAAAATATTTTCTGTATTGCATAATTGTATTGAAATCCATATTACATCTGTATTTAAAATTTGCATAATATAGTGGAGGAAAGCCATTTTTCAAACATCATGTGGTAATAAACTATTTAGTACATGTGAATTTTCCAGATAAATAAAAATTACCACTATAAGAGTACATCTTTAATTTTATAACCATTTAATCAAATTATTTGCAGCACCTTCACAAGTCTTACATACAAGTTTTACAACATACTTAAAATATAATTAAAAAATATTTTTGACCATGTGAGAGATCATTTGGAAGACTAAGTTTTGTACTCTAACAATAAAGAATATAAGGAATACAAAATTGTTTCCCTCTACTGTGAGAGACCCCAGACAAATTTAAGATCTCCACACACAAAAATAAACAAACTCATAAAAACACAACTCCCATACTTCAAGATAGCAGACCTCCTATTGTATTGTTCTATACTATTACATATTGGACAATCTAGTATATTAAATTGTTAAGTGTCCTTTTACATTCAATTTTCAATCAATAGAATGTGGCCTAAGGGCCTGAAGTTTCACCCCTAGGAATAGAGAATGAATTCTGTAACTTTTAACTTGGTTGCTACACTTACCATCTTTATTTGTGATTTCTTAAAATTTATCCCAAGGATTGTAGTTACTAAAAGTCCAGTTATATCTAAAGACTCACTTTATTTAAAAGTAATCAAATTGCATTTAATTTAAAATATTCTTATATGTAATCTTTTTACTAAATGTACTGTATTCATAAGTATCAGTTTGAATTAGCTTAGTATTAAAGAAATGAATAGGAAACATTATGTTAACATGATTATTATTATTGAAATATAATCATGTAAATAACTCTAAGTTCCACTGGGAGTAGACTAAGTAGTATTTTGAATGTACGTACTTCCTTTTCTCATACACTCTACATATTTAAATAATTTCAACTAAGTAAAAGCACATATTTTTTGTATAGTCACAAGAATTTGATTCAGCTTTTTCATTATCATAATGCCATTTTATATTTTTTCAATCTTTATTTTATTTCTACTAAATTGAGTCATGATTTTACTAACAACTTTTAAAGTTGTTTTGATATTTTCTTATTACTGTTGCCAAAACTAAGCCCTAAATTGTATTTTACATATATGATACTCATTAATTTAAGTAATATTCAAGTACACATTAAACATATAGTGTGTCCATGCACATTTTGGAGGTTTAGAACATACTTATTCTTCTCTCTCAAAATTCAATATGTACAATTCCAGGGGTATAAAAATTAAAATAAAAACTATTGCTTATTAATACTCTAGAAGAACTCAGTTCCAGATAAGCAAGAATCTACTTTTTTAAAAAAGAGATTTGGCTTGTATTTATATTGAGATTTGACTAAAACTTAGGATTTATTTTCTCCCAAGATTTACACTAATGCTTCACTAAAATGTTACTCTTGTTGAATAGAACTTGGCCTTAGTTTTCACTCTATCAACCCCAGCTTGGTAGATCAAAGCACTTATATTCCAATAAGATCACAAAATAAACTGTCATATACAACTAGTCTTTAATAGTGGTTTCCTCTCCATAGAGGGATTCTATATTTTCTCTTCTTTTCTGCTTGCTTTATCAATTATCTAAAATGTAATACATAAGAAAACTTTAAAATAAGAAGTTCTATTTTTCCCTAGCTATAAAAACTTGAACATCCCTTAAACTTGCTCTATTCTTCATTTTATACTACAATAAGGGGTATAATAGTTCACCACTTAGCCTTCCCTGAAAAGGCTTCCTAGAGTTAAGTGTTGTCCTTAGTATTAGTGTCATAAAGTTTTATCAGTAGATACTTTGGGCAGAATTATAACAGGTGCTGGCCAGGTGTGGTGGTTCATGCCTGTAATCCAAACACTCTGGGAGGCCAAGGCAGGAGGATTGCTTGGGGTCAGGAGTTTGAGACCAGCCTGAGCAAGAATGAGAGCCCATCTCTACTAAAAAATGTAAAAATTAGCCAACCGTGGTGGCGGGTGCCTGTAGTCCCAGCTACCTGGAAGGCTGAGGCAAGACGATCACCTGAGCCCAGGAGTTTGAGGTTGCAGTGAGCTATGATGTCATCACTGCTCTCAAGCCAGAGGAACAAAGCAAGATTCAGTCTCAAAAAAAAAAAAAAAATAGGTGCCTTTGAATAGGACTTTCCCTACATGATAGAAGTTCAAAAGAAAGGAAAGCACCCAGTAAGAAAAAGGATGGTGACCTAAAAGTGAAAGAGATTTCTGCATCAGTTATCTTTCATAGGCATCTATCAATGTTTTTGATACAAGTTCAGAAATAACTTTTAAAGTCACACACATTTTTGGCAATAATTCACAATTTTTTAATCACTGAGACCATATCAATGGAATTACTTCAACCTCTAATTATAAACTTGCATTAGGCACAGTACTTATTAAGTCACAAAGACCTACTTACTCTTTCCCATGCTCAGGAACTGGGACTAAGGTTAAAATGTTATCACAGGCAGAAATCAGTCAACTTGTCAATTTGGACTCATACATTAGAGAAACCAATGAATAAATCTGAACAATTCTTTCCCTGTTATTTTTTTAGACCTGCAATAGCACTGGAGTTTGGTACTGCCTTGTTAGATATATGTCAGTGCATCTAGCTGAGTATTTCTTGAGACAACTACTAATAACATCCTTTTGCTACATGAACACACAAATACATAAATATTCTTATAAAAATTGTCAGTACTCCCACATAGTTTTGAGACAGACAGTCCTCAGACAGGCTTTAAGTCTCTGTGTTCACACATTACCAGCTTCAATTGACTCTTTAGATTTTCATGTATTAACATGACAGAACAACTAGCTAAAGTTCGGAGGGGAAGATCTCAATAGAACCAAAATTTGACTCCAAATTTTGAAACCAAAATTAATGGCAAAGTCCAGAGTTTACACACATCCCGAATCACGACTCCAGTCCATGCTCACCATGGAAACCCTGTGTTTTTTCTCACACCTCTGCACTTCCAGTTGTCTTTACCACTGAACATGGAAGTGCTCACATACCAAAGGCCTGACTCTTTCATGTTATTTATGGCCTGGCTGGGGCAGGAAGTACCAAAAACCTCAGGAGGATTCCCTCCCTTGTGTTATTTTCAGCTTCATGTTCATGTTGAAGAGATCTGAATAGTTCAGAAGCCGTTCTCAAAAGTAAATGAATCTTTTTCAAGAGCAAGTTGTAAGGGTCCTCATAGTTTTATTTTCTAAGTCCTATAAAAAGCCAAGATGATTGCATCCCAGAAAGTGAGTTAAGAGTTCCTGACCCATAAACTCGATTCAATAAAGTAAGAAGTTCCCCTAGATTTAAAAAATCTAATCTAAACCTTACTTAAAGTAATCATATAACACATATCTGTGAGTAAGCCCAGGAACCCAAGTTGATTCAAAGCATAAAACTAAGTATACTTATCCCTATTCTTATTTAGCTAATCATAGATTAATTCTATCAAAAATAGCAAGTCATAAAGTTTCCACTGAAAGGAGACTATGGAAGAGTGGAAGGAGGTTTCATTATTAACAATGAGAGGTACAGCCATCAAAACTCAGCAAAATGATAAAAAGCTCCACTAATTATAAGCAAGGCCACTGCTGGTACTGAAGGGATGAAATAGAAAAGGCACCTCCACCGGGAAAGACACATTGGAAAAAAAGATGCTCTTCCTTCAGGCAAAGGTATTGGCATTTTAGGGCACATGACCTGGGAGCCAGGGCTGCAGAATTCCACCCTCACCCACCCGTTCCAACACTGCTTTTGTGCTCATCTGCATAATCATAGCGTAGGCTCTCCTTTTTATACACAGCCCAGACTGTTGTTGCTAGTTCACATGTCCAAAGCCTAAAACAAGTCAGCAGGTGCTAGATTTAAATATTGCTCTCATTTTAGGTCTTCCATATTACATCCCCTGGGAAGTAGGGAACTCTAAATATGGTATCTACTCGTAGGATTTGTATTCTCTTATTCTTATGAGATAGAAAGCAATAGAAAGAATAGAGCAGAAAAGAAATAGAATAGCACTTGTTTCTATGAATTAGTTGAGACTACATGAATTTTGTGAACCAAATACCACTTTTTTCAGGCATATTGAATTGCATAAACTATTTACAAAGCTGACAAATGTTTAATAAAAAACATCTCTCACAAAATGGCCTGTTTTTTGTCAAAAACTTGGGCTGTATGGCTTTTTGAAAAAAAAAATGGAGATCAAAATATTTTTTCACGTACATTTTCAATGACAGAATCACACTGAATTGTGTAAAGAATTTCATATAGCCCAGCAAGGGTTGCCACATGCTTCCCTCTCTTCTCTGTTCTAGCCCTGTTTGCCGATTGATAGTTAGACAGCCGTTGAATGTTAAAAGGCTTGGAAACAGTCCTGTCAAGTCTCTCAAATAATAGCTTGACAGACAAAATGGTGTGCAAGATTAGAGAACACATTATTTTATGACCAGAAGGCGAATGAAAAAGATTTAAAGCAACTCCTCTCATACTATGGTCCTAGTTTGCCTACAGGTTGGACTATTGCCATTCATGTGCACTTGGGCTGCAAAGTGTTAGTTTGGTCTGAAGAGTGTTCCCTTCCTTTAAACCTGTGGCCCTGACCCCTGGGCCGTGGCATCACTGCCTGAGCTCTGCTCCCCGTCACCGTCACCCCCCATCCCCAAGCCCATCCGTGGAAAAATTGTCTTCCATGAGACTTAGGAACTGGGCCACACAACAGGAGGTGAGCAAGCAAAGCTTCACCATCTGTATTTTCAGCTGCTCCCCATCACTCGCATCATTTCCTGAGCTCTGCCTCCCCCACTCCGCTCCCCACCCCTTCTGTGGAAAGATTGTTTTCCATGAAACTGGTCCTTAGTGTCAAAAAGGTTAGGTATTGCTGCTTCACACAGTGTGTTCTAGCAAAAATGCTACAGCAAAAATTAGAGACATTTTTAGTATATTTCATTTTTAGTACCAATATGGCATAAGGGAGAATAAATCTGTATTCTAGAACTAGGGTCAGCAAATGATGGCCAACAGGCCAAATTCAGCCCAATGCATATTTTTATTAATAAATTCAGGAGAGAAATGGCAGGAGCAGAGGAGACTTGTGGGAACAGAGGTATGTCTGTAGCTGGATCAGATATATTTTTGCTCTTCCTAAGTCAGCAGACTCATTCCTATGGCTTTTATTTGTTACAAAACATCCTGAGCAACACGGTTATACCAAGAGAGAGTACCTAAAACCACCCACCCCAGAGTGTTTGTGAAGCTTCCGTGGTGCAGATTGTGTCCATTGCTGGGGCTGCTCTAAAGTAAGGGGTAGTGGACAAACGCTAAAAAGAGATAGTTGTTTTATGCTGGAAAGGGTGTACAGAGACTTTTTTTTTAATCTTAAAACGCAAACAAAAACTGCCACCCTAAACCTAATAAACAATCTCTTGATACAAATGTGAATTGTTCAGCAAAACCCTCTACACAAACACACATCCTCTCTGCTTCTCAAACAGGGATGACCCCTCCCCCAGGGGACACTTGGAGATGTTTTCAGTTGTCAAGAGTGGGGGACAGAGGAGAGGCAGTGCTATTGGCATCTATAACAATTAGCAGAAGCTGGAGATGCTACAAAACATTCTGTATCCCACCTCAACACACACACACACACACACACACACACACACACACACACACACACAAATTATCCAGTCCAAATGGCATTAGTGCCAAGGTTGAGAAACCTGACCTAACTGAAGTCACATAAAAAGTCAAATGTAAAGGAAGGTTTGTAGGAAGATAATAAGTCTGTAACACTTGGGCAGTCTTCTTAAAATGAACTCAAGGTGACTTGGATTAAATTCTAAATAATTATTCTTTCCCACTCTTTATCTTAAAGACACTGATATAACTATGGTCAATTAATTCACTCATTAAACTCCTGTTTACTGAGTAGCTACTATGTGCAAGGCACTGTGACATACACAGAGGATGAAACAGCGGGAAACACAGACATGGTTCCTGCACTCATAGAGCTCATAGTGTAGCAAAGAACATTATTTATAAATTCAGTGACTAGAGTTATATTTACACTACAAGTTTTCATTCTTTACTCAACATGTGTTTGCTTTGGCCTTACCACATCCTAAGCACTAGGCTAAATGTGGCTAGGTAAAATGTAGATGATACATTCTCTACCTCCATAGGCCTTATTAATAACTCTAATATGATATGATAAACACTACAACATGCTTTGGTGGTACTGGTACAAGAAGTTAACCCTAGGCTTCAGTAGGACCTGAAGAATGCACACAAATTGACCAAGCAAGAAGAGGGAGAAATCAGGCAAAGTGGGAGAGTTTCAGGCACTGTATGCATTTCAAAGTGGTTGAAGCATAGAGGGACAAGCCTGACAGGTCAGCTGGGACAGATCATAATATGTAGATGTTTGGACTTTCTCCCATGGACAATTAGAAGCACTGAGCATGGATGACTTCCTTCTATTTTTAAGACTTTTGCCATCTGAAACTTTATTTTGCAATAAATAAAACACAATCATTTTTTGTCTACTTATTCCTGCCTTAACCCTAAAGCTGGAAATACATCAGACACAGAAAAGACATTTAGGGTTGGCCAGAGTAGGTGAGAGTGGCTATTTATATAAGAAAGGGGGGAAATGTCACAAACTAATTTTATTAGCCCTAGTGCTGAAAATATTCAGTCTTTCAAAGGCAAAAGAAAATATGACATTTAAGAAAAGTCACTTTTTCCCAAAACATGCACATTTTTGATGCAGATATGGATGAATTACTGCCAGATTCTACTTAAAATGCCAAGTACACCAAGAAAATTGTCTCCTGAGTATTTCAGTGTCACCCTTTTGCAAGTAGCATTCTTCTCTGGAGTGTCAGCTTGGAAAAACAAAAGTTACGGGAAGTTTCAGAGGAACAGGGCAGACAAAACGATGATCCACTGCTCTTTAATTTTACTTTCCATTCTCATTTTCTTGTTTTAAAAAGCAAAAACTAAGTGAAACTTTGTGTTTTTCTTTCCAACATTTATCAGCTTTTGCACATTAAGAAGAGAAAAACTGCCAAATATGGAAGCAAATGGCTCACCAAGAGAGCTGAACAAAATTACTTGGTTATGAAGCCCATCATATGCTTTGTGGTTTGGGCTTGCACGTGTTAACTTCCTCCCTAAATATAATTTTCTACTAATATTTTTGCATATTCTTTGAAGGAAATTTTTTTTTCTGAAGTGAGAATCAATACTCAAAGTCAAAATCATGATAGAATTAATCTTTATTTCTTACTATCTGGCTATTTATATTTACTCTACTTCCAAATTAGATGAAAGATAATCTAGTATATTAGATTTTCTTGCTTATTTAAAAATAAAAGTTGTAGTTATTGGGTTTACACTTGCTTGGGCTAAAAGGCATGGTTTCTTTTTCTGTGTCCATTATTTCTAAAAGCCATGTAGAAGAATCACATTTATTCAACTTGTAACAGATAGGCATTGCACATCTGTAAGATGCAAGTCATAGCTGTAGCTTCTGGGTTGGATACAAATATGAACAAGCCATGATTCCTGCCCTCAGTAAGCTCAGAGTTGACCAATATAGGTAATAGATCTTACTGTCAAATGGTTCCTATGCCTTTTTTTCAACAGCTCAGGAATGAAAATATGCTTAAGGGCCAGAAATAAATTCACTGGCCTAAAGTCACATATACGTAAAGAAGAACAAAGAAGCACAGGACTCTTCAAAGTTTTAGGTTCCCCACAAAACCCACACTTCTTGACTTGGCCACAAAAAATGACTAATGGACGTAGTTAGAGAAACACTAGACAACCTGTCAGATCCGTGTGAGCAAATTTCACAACAACCTTCAGAACAAGGCACGCTATCTGTTCATGAGATCACTGGTGTTTTGCTGGGTGACACCAGTTGACTGAACTGAAATGTTCTTTTCACCCTGCTCCACTGGCCAGAAGCCTATCACCTGTCCTTGACGCAAATTGTTCAACTGGAATGATGCAGGAGCCTTGGCCCTATGGACTCGCAAACAATCCCAGGACTGAGCATGACTTTTCATTTTTATTTTCAAATTTTATATAATCTATTACTTTTGGGCCCATTTAAGCATGTGCTATGGGTTAAAGTAGCAACTTGTACTGTTCTTAAGGGTTTCTCCAAGATTCCCCCAACAATTTCCATGCAGAATTTGTGGAAAATTCAAATTCATTTGTATCATAGGAGGCCCCACGACCTTTCAAAGACCACCTTTCAGTAGGATCCCTCCTACATCCCTATTTAAAGCTGTTCTCTCAAACATTTCCTTGTCCCCCTTCCTGCTATTTTTTATTCACTCTTCATTATAGTATTTGTTGCTTTCTAACAGATTATAAAGTATCCTTCCTTTTATTTATTGTTTCTCCCCACTAGAATGTAAGCAGGACATGGATTTCCCTGTCGGTTTTGTTCATTACTGATTCCCTAGCACCTAGACCAGTTCCTGGTCTGCAGTAATGCTCAATAAATATTGTCCAATGACTCTTAAATAATCATATGCTGCAGATCACTGTGTCTGTATTCTTGTTGTCCATAAACCTGAGAAAGAGTATATAACACTGTGGGCCTTTTTCATGGACGTTTGTCTGGGGCAGTGGTATGGTATAATTGTTAACAGCCTGGCCTATAAACTCAGACTGCTGAGTTCAAGTTCCAGCTTCACCACTGCTTGCTGTTACCTTGTCAACACCTCTGTTTTCTTATCCATGAAATGAGAATGAAGAAGTTATCAGCACCTCTCTTGTAGAGCTGTTGTGAAGATTAAATGAAATGTGCATTGTGTATATGACAGTTAGTACTGCTAACTATTTCTACTTATTTCCACTTAACGACAGCATCAAACTATATTTACAACAGCACCTTTCATTCTGTAGGGCAAATATTTTACTATATAAAATAGTCACAGTGAGTGACACCCTTTCCTTTACCTCAACTGCCAGACTGACACCAAAATCTGGGATCAGTGACCAAGGACCAGGCAGGACTCCTCTTTTCTGGTGTCCTTATAACTTCAAAAAATACCATACTCTCTTTTTAGCAACCAACTTTCCCAAGTACCACCCTCCCTCGAAAAAAAGAATAAAACCTAGAATTACAGATTTTCATAGACAAAACAAATTTCCCTTCAATTTCATCTAGGCCTCTCTCTCACCAAACACTGCCCTGCTCACTCCCACCCCCAAGCTGGATCTCTTTCATTACCTCCCTGATCAGTAAGACAGTCATACACTCAGCCTCTGCTTCAGCTCTTGCTGTTGCCTTCTACCCCTTTACAAAGGAGTCTTTCTCACCTATGCACAGTGTACTGCTAGGAAGTCTTACCTCACATTGAATTACATCTATCCACTGGCTTAGTCCTGACCTCCAAGACCCAGGTAAGATGGCTCCACTGTCCAGGTCATGCTCCTGGGATATTTGAAGACAATTTACAGTTCTCTTCCTCTGACGAAACATTCCTGGTTCTTCTGACCACTCCTCATATGGCAAATTTTCCAGATCCTTCTTCATTCTCCCCACCTCTTCCAAATTTTTTCACTCCAAGAGTGACCCTTTGAATTTTGATCCACAGGATGTGACGCTGAACTCTAAGCATGGCATGACCTAGACTGTGCCCTGGAATTTGGCCATGCAGGATTTGAAATTTCAACCTCTTTAAGGACCATGTGGGCTTGGACAGACATTTCCAGGAATTCTGTCTTGCTGTTGGGTCAGAGCAAGTTTGTAGTCACATAAAATCCCCAAGTCTGTTCTGTGTAAGCTGCTATCCAGCCAAGTTCTCTAATTCCTTGGTAAACCTGGGCCAATGCTCTATTTTCTCCAGATGATTCAGAGATATGCTGGGCTCACACAGAGTTTTCTCTTGCAGGCTGTGCACTATGTTCCAGGTATAAGATTGTTGTATAAGAAGCCAGGCCAGAGGTTTGGTGTCAGGAGAAAACAAACCTGGGATCATCTGAAGAAACAAAAAAGGAAATTCTGAGTTAGTACAAATAATCAAATTATTATTTGTGATTCTAAAATAATTTTGAGAATTCTATCATATAGAAATATAAAGTTCAAAATATTTTCTATGCAGTTATTCTTACCCTCAGATTCACGAATGTACTTTGGGAAGTCTATGACCTTCCTCAAAGGCATGAGAAATTTAGTGTAAATATGTATTCTCAGTTTCTTCTGGGGAGAGCATTTGTAGGTGTTATTAAACTCATAAAGGGACCAATAATCAAAAGAGCAATTCAGAACCACTATCAACCCTCATATTTTACAAAGGGTATACTTGGGCCTTTGAGATGTTTAGAAAATTATCCAAGGCCACATAGCTAATAGGTAATAGAGTCTAAACTATAATCAAAGTCTTCTAAATCCCAGCCAAAGCTCCCTCTGCTGCCACATGCAATTGCAGAAAAGCATTACCAAATAAAAGAAAAATATATGTGTGTATAAATGAACATGCATGTTTAATACATACATATATAACTTATTGTAAAACTTCTACTGGTCAATTTTAGATTAATATATTCAATCTCTTATTGAAAAGGACCTTAGACACTGCTAAGTGACCATAGATATAGCTAAAAACATAGCAAGTGATACAGGGTAGGAAATAATGTCTTCTCATAGATGTTGTACAATAGCTGCCTTTGTGCTTTGTAACTGATGGCGTGACCATTGTAAACTTCAAAGTGACACCTGTACTTCAAAGGTTCAAAGGGATTCATACCAAAAGAATATTCAAAAATAATCAGCTTTGTTTTATTTGTGTATATGCTACACAGTGCTGAGGACTATAAGAATCCATGCCACATTGTTTTAAGTAAAGGGTGTGCACCTTTTCTACTGAGAAGTAATAATCCTGCAGTGTTTGCAATTTACTAATTTTATGAGTGCTATTCAACAAATAGGACATTTTGTATTTCCTAGTTTTATTCTCATGCTGATTTGAGGTTTCTTTGAGTTTTTAAATAATATATTAATTTTCATTATAAACCCTATGTTTCTAATACCCACTTAAGCACCAATACAAGTATTTAATGGTAACTTAAGACATATTGGACTTCAAAAGCCTAAGTTACAAAATATCTTTCCTTAAGCGATAGTAATGAATAGTTTAGACATGAATCATAGAAGCTGCAATCTGTGATTTGGGAGGGACTGGAAGATGTTTGACTGTGGCCTCTTGTTTCCTCAACGGGGAGACGGACACCAAAAGAAACAATGTGTCCTGATTTACAAAGTTGCACTGAAAGTTAACATCAGTGATGAAGTGGAAAACCAGGTTTCAGTCTAGAATTGTAATAATTCCAACAATAGTAGTCTGTGTAGTCTTTCAAAATACACCTGAAAGGTAAAAGTAATAATATCATTGGCATTTACCTTACTTTAGTCTTCTATTATTTCAGTGAGGTCAGAAATTATCCAAGTCCTTAAAAAGGGCTGTATATCCAAAAGAATATACACCACAAATAGTACATTTTTCAGTCCTCTAGGTGTTGACCTACACATAAGTTTGACGTTTCTGAAATATAAATGATCTCAGAACCATAGATTATCAGCAACATAAGGAAAGCTGGAGATTGATCAAACCAAGGGCTTCATTTTTAGAGATGTGAAATGCCAGAGTTGTGTGAATTGCTTAACGTCACAGTAGGAGTGGCCCTGCTCAGTTACTACGTCTAGAATCGTACCAACTATGTACTATTCCTGGAAGAACTGAGAAAATTGTCACTCAAATCATATCTGTGCAGCTTAATTCCCTTATGGAACTGGTTGAGAAGGGCTACTTTAGAGAACAGATGAAGGTGGCGTACAATATCTACTCCACAAGATCCATATCGTCAGGAGTTATGTCTATCAAGTTTCTCACAGTCCTGAGTGCCTGGCGCAGTGGATAGCATTTAATAAAGACTTGAACTGATGAGTGAAAGGCCCAGGACTGGGGATTCTATCCAGATAAACCTAAGCCATAAAAGATAGAGTCCTAAAGTGAACCCACAGCAGAGAGTAGTTGTACATTAACCTTAGCCAAAAAATTTATTAGTGTGACACCTTGCTTGTATTAAACTATGACTGCAGTGTACTGCATTGTCCCCTCTCTCTGCAGAAAGGTTTAGTTGTGCACCTGTGCAGACTTGACTGTATGAGCTGGGACACAGTGTACAGTACCAAACAATGGGTGTGTTCCAGAAAATAGAGCAGGAGAAAAATCCTAAGGGTTTGCTTTTGACAGGTATTTGTTCTATTTTTAACCTTGGAACCTACTAACACATGAGGTTGGATGTGATCAATGTTTGATATTATGACATTTCTAAACCAGTCACTGCTTGCTCTTTAACCTCAGCTATCAACGGCTTTCGCAAAACTTCCTGTTGTTCATGTCAGATGCAGTCTGATAAGCTCAAGGTGGGGAGTCACGGTGAGCCATGTCCTGTTTCTCATCTCTGATATGTGGGGATCCATCTTCATACAGGATGCTGTGGTATGTAAAACAAACCAGAATGAAACTGTCAAGGATTTGCTGCATTTTTTAAGCTTCTATAGTTTGCAAAGTTCTCTTCTCGTATTTTGAAGTCAAGGCAATGAATACTTCCTGACTTCCTTCTTTCTCTACTATTCTACTAGCCTGTGGATTCTTAAACCTTCAGTACAACATGGACCTGCAAGAGATGGCACATCTGGGATCTTGATCAGATTCAATAACATCAATAATTACAGAAACAGAACATTAAGTAAAAGGAAGGGCCATAAACAATGGGATCCTGGAAGGCAGCCAGTCCCTCAGCCTTGAATCAGTGCTTACCACAGTATAATGCCAATAGCTGAACACAGGTGGAGTACAAAAGGCCCAAGCTGCCTCACAGGGTCTCCAAGCAGCTGCTATCCTGTAAGTTCAAGTAGGGCAATATGTTCAGACTTTCTGGAAAGTTCCACTTCTGTGCTGGGGGGAAAAAATTCACATATCATTCTTTTCAAAAAGTGGAATAGACTACAACATAACAAATGAGTTCCAGCTGTTTAAAATTAGACTGCTAAAAGAAATCCCATATCAGAATATTCTCTGAGACTACAGTATTTTTATTAAATTAGAACCTTGAGGATTCATTTGTTTCAAGTACTGGCATCTCCAAATTGAAGGCTGAGATAGTTAAATAATTCATAGGCACGTTAATTGTAATAATGCTGTCTCTGTTACTTAAATTGCCTACTGTATTTAGTTTTAAAGTTGTATGTTTTTTAAAAGCGAAATGCTTGAATTTCCACCCAGAAGACCCTGACCACACTAAGATTATTTGACACACGGGAAGGCAACAGAGTATAAGCTGGAAGAATTCTGCACCAGAATTCAGGAAACCTGAATGATGATCCCTGTTTTACCATTTGCCATTGTCATGACCTTGGGCAACTCTCTTCATCTCAGTCGCCCAATCAACCATGATATGGAAGTGATGTGTATGGAACATCAAGGTTGCTCAAAGTCCACGCTAGCTCTCAAACTGACAATTCCATGACTTTTCTGGTATAGATTGCATTTTTCATATATGTCTTAAAATATAGGCACAACTATTAATAACTTTGCTCCTTAAACTGATGTCGGTTTTCCCCAGATGTGCCTTGTCCTTCTTCCAAGCCTTCTTCATACCTCCTTCATGTAATAAAGTGACCAGATCTTTTCTATTTTCTCTTTCCCTGGTCTTAGAGTCTGATCTTATTGTGTCCCTCCTAATTACAAAACCCACCACTTTTAAGTTGATTCATTCTTTGACAGATCAAAAAGTATTCATCCTTGCTCCTCTGTCATTTGGGGACACTTCAGTGGGAAAGGTTGAGGGGACTAGATCTAAGGAAATCTGAGAGTGTCTCTATTTTTTGAAATATAAAAGGACTTACATAATAGAAAATATGTATATTCATTTTGCTCAACAATAGAAATAACTCAGTCTATGTCTGAGTATATGTCTTTAAGCCCTTGAACTTCTCTCTGCCACCAAGCTTTGTGCTATCTGCTCACTTGTGCTGTTTCTCGCTGTTTGATACCTTCCTCATGCACCATCTGAGAGCCTTATAAGGGTATCCTGATCCTGGCAAGAGATTAAATGTTTCTTATCCAATGTTTTCCATCTTTGCTAAATAAATCATCATTAGTTTAGGAAAAATGCTACTCATGTTTTTTTCTAATACACTATCAGCGATATCAATTTACTTTATAAAATGTATAATTTACTTCTGATTTAATTTTGTGAAAATGAAACAGGCAAGAGACTTCAAATCTTTCTCTAGTCATAACAATAAAAAAGAAAATGATACATCTTTGCACATGCACAGAGTTTTATGCCCAAAATAATTCTTAGACCAAACAACAAACAAAATGGTCCTCAGGTAGGAAGATAGTTTCTGAAGGAATTAGAAGGTAAATATCACCAGGAATTTGGTCCTTCCCTCACTGTCTACCTTCTAGCGTACAAGAACTTTCTTTAAAAATGGTACGCAAGCTCTCTTTAAAAACTGTTTTGTTCACAGAATGCCAGAGTAGGTCTGGTTTCCCTTTCAATTGTTTCTCCTTCATATCAATTAATCTTGGGTCACAGACTTCACGTGACCTGTTTTTTGTTTAGAGAACAACTCTGGCACACGAGGTGTGGAGAAGAGAGGAGAGCAGAGAACAGAGCCAGCTTCCCTCTGCATCAGACCGAGGAAGACTGTGGGAAAGAGAGCTGGCCTCCGGGCCCTTCCGATCTGACTGCTCTTCCGAGCGGCTCCTTTGTCCCACAGGAAGGAGGAGGCTGAGCAATTTTGCCACCAGAGAAGATCAATCAGGATCCCTTTGGGCAGGGACAGCCACATACCCGAGCCTGCCAAAGACACAGGATGGATTTCAAAGGGACAGATATGGCAAGTTACCAACAAATCAATCCACATGTTTTTTTTTTTTACAGTGAAAATAGCTTCATTTTTTAATTGAAAAACTACCAAGTGCTTATTATACAAAATTCAGACAACACATAAAAGCACAGTGGTGGTGCCAAGATTGGAACCCAGGCAGCAAGCTCCAGAATACAGGGTCTGTACTCCGGAGGAGTTGGTCACTACTGCCTCTTGTGTCTCACCAGAATTTAACAAGAGCTCAGTCACTGCTATTTGAATCACAGTTCAGTGAAAAACAGAGGGAGTGAATTTTTTACAGCCTGTGGACCAGACCCTAAAGGACAGGTTTAACTGAGTCTTAAAATAAACAGAGTAATAATAATAATAACTAACATGCTTATCAGGTGAAAGGCATTATGCCAAATAGTGTACATGTGTGCACACACATGTGCCAATGTGTGTGTAGGGATCTCATGTAATCCTCACAATAATCTGTCAGTTACAACTTACTGCTATCATTCTACAGATGCGGCAACTGGAGCTCAAAGCTTTAAACAATTTTCTAGAGTCACAAAGCTAATACACTGTAATGCTGGAATTAGGACTGGGGTCTGCCTAAGCAGATTCCCAACTTGTGGCATGAATTTGTCGAGTCTCAATGGTATGCAGGTACTATGAAAAGGAAAATAAATACAGAAAAGGAATGAAAAAATCACAGATCATCTCCTCCGCAGTGCGTGATAGTGACTGAGCACCAGGATACCTGGGTGCTGATCCTAAATTAGCCATTAATTAATACATGGTGATGAGCAAATCACGCAGTGTTTGTACTGTGGTTTCCCACCTAACAAATGAGCAGGGTATAATAGGTTACTGGTTCCAAATCGTTTGTTGATCATAAGCCACTCTCACGAATTCATGAGTTACTGAACTCTCCCTCCAGAAAAAATGCACACATGGGCACAAGACATAAAGCTACATTCAATTCAGTAGTGACGTCATATCATATATTTACTGTCCAGCTTTCTCACTGAAATGGAATATCCATGAGGCCAAAGAATTTTGTCTTTCTCATGTCTGTATCCACAGCTGCTAGAACAGTACTTGGAACATAATAGGTTCTCAAAAACTATCAACTGAATGAATAAACAGATAAGGGCTCCTGAGCTCCTTGAAGCTGACTCATATTCATCCCAGTTTAAGAACCACAGGATTAAATTATTTCCAAAGTCCTTTTAGGTTCTGAAAGATCTAAGGTTGAACCAAATGAAACAACCAAACACTCTACTGGTTTGACCAATAATCATGGTAATTTCATGTGATTCTCCCTAATATGTTAAATTACAATTTCACCAACTTATCTAATAATAAGCACGTGCACGTGCACTGTCGTACACGGTGCTAATCTTTTAGTATTAATCCTGCTTATCTGGGACAGCTGTTACTTACCTTGCTCTTACCACATGATGAAACCCAGGCAGGCAGATAAATGCACAGTATTTCCTGCTTCTTGTAAACTGCCTGTGAATGCAAACAGAGCCCGATTCATTTTAAAGTACAATTCGCTTGTATTTTCTCCTTAAATTATGTGATTTTAAATTTATCAGGACTTACAGAATTCCAAATACTTCCTTAATGAGGTAGCAACTAAACAGGTTAAGACTGAATTTAATATAAATAAGTCAGACTCCCACAATAATTGTCAAAACAAGAAAACAGTGTGTGCAACCAGAAGCAAAGCTTTTAAAAATGCATGCCAAGTATAAACTTTGGGTTGGTTAAAATGTAGAATAGCTATTCCATTGTGTGACTGCTGTATTTAATCATAAAACATTGTGTTTAGCATTTATTCAGCATTCCAGGTATTCTATGACATCCAGTATCCATTATTCAAGCATTGTGCATTATGAATTACCTTTTTATTTTTGAGACAGTGTCTCTTTATGTTGCTAAGGCTGGCTTCAAACTCTTGGACTCCTGCAAAGCCACTCTCCCTCCTCAGCCTCCTGAGTGGCCGTGACTACAGGCACACACCAACATGCCCAGCTCATCGTGAGTTTTTAAAGGTTTCTAGAGATATCTATTATAGAAGACCCTTGCTATTAAAGATAAAAGTTAAAAAAACACTGAAACAAATATAATATACTTTTATGAGTTAACTTGATGCAATATAACTATTATGACAATATTCCTGAAATGCGTTATGGAATATATTGCCTAATTAAGTCTTACTTATTATTTACCCATAGCAATGGCAATTATTTGGATTTGTGAGAAAAAAATTGGTAGTATATGGATATTCTGACATGTGCTAAGACCACTCTTGTGGTCTTAACCATAAAGATTTAATGTGTGGTGTTTCAACGAGACTTCCACCAGCCTTCAGCTAAGCTGTGTTTCTTCCTTTCTGAAAGAATGTTTCCGTTTAGATGAGTTGAGGTAGAATTAGGACTAAAATAATAAGCCAAAAAAAGCTTCCTGCAGAAAGAGTGAAAGCTAAAAGAAGTCCAGTGCGTGTCAATGCTTGCCATATAAAAGGAGAACAGAAATAATGGGATGTGAAAGTGTAACGTTTAGCGTGTATTCCCCTAAACCATCCCTACTGTCTGCTATATTCATTATGAAGTCCAAAGTGGGGGAAAAAAGTAAAAGGTTATTTTGTCTTACTTTACTGGCTGCATTTTTTAAATAGTTGGCTTGTCCATTGCTAGTTGGAAGTGTCCAAAATATGATAGAATTGGATGAAAGGAATGAATATCTGAATCCTAGAGCAATTCGAATTCCTGAATGGGGTGTGTCTGTGGTGGGGGTGGGGTGTGTGGGCAAGAAAGGGGGTACTATGAAAAAAGAAACAAACATTGCAGACAAAAAGTAAATATGTTTATTCAATTAAACTACTCAATAGTAAAATTTTCAAGAGATACTGAATAAAAAGGAAAAGGAAACAAAGGGATTTAATTATTTAACCCAGAATTACCAAACTTTGCAGTTCTCCTTTTACGCTCTGTAGATGCTTCCCTATCATTGAGTCATGGAAAGGTAAGCCTGAATTTATTTTCTACAAAATGGATCTTATCAACCTACCACATAAATGTTCAAGGCAGCTCTTTCTGAAAACAATATCACCACCATAAAATCTTAAGAATCCATACTCTGGAAGATGATGGCGGATGGAGGGGCAGAGATAGAAATCAGACCTATTTGGAAGAAAAACAGTATGAAGAAACTTGAAACTATTGAATACAAAGAAGTTGAAGGATTTTTGTTCAATCTAATTATTTGTTCTATATTTACCTCCTTTTCTCACTGATAAGGTAGTTATCTGTCCCCAATAAAGGTAAATGCAAATATTATGTTCAGAATTTAATCATATATTTACTCAAAGAAATGCCTTTCATAGTAGCAAGTAGAGTTCAGATTGTAAAATTATTAACTACTTTTATGTGTTATCAAGTGTTTTGAAATCAGTAACCCAGAATTCCTTTCTATCCTATACTCCTACTTTTCTCTGTTCTCCTTAAGTCACTGAAAATTCTGGAGAAATACAATAAAACTATTTTTTTTAACATATCAACATTAAAAATCATTTAAAAATTAAAAGGAGATGGAAGAGGAAAGAGTAGGAAGAGGAAAAAGTAGGAGATAGGAGATTTCTTCCCCCCTCGTTGGAGAGAGCCAGAAGAACCATGAAGATTTGCTTTTATGAGGTCATGTGGGAGAAGGAAGCGAAAGTGTGAGAAAATCCAACATTTGCAGAATCGGAAGCCGGAGCCGGAGCCCATCTGGAACAGTGATGTCCCTCTTCATTACCTTATCTCCCAATATGAAAGGAAGCAGAAGCAAAGGCCAGGGTCCCTACCTAATCAGTAGCCAGAAAACAGAAGACCAGCTGTAAAGGAAAAAAGATACAACTACCCTGGAGGAAGATATAAAAGATACTGTATTAAGATAGAAAGGTTACTGATTGGTGCAACTATAGTTTACATTTTTAAAATTTTTTTTAAAAGTCTCAGAAGTATCAAAGAAAACAAGGGAGAGAGGAAAGAGTATTGAAACATAGGAAATATCATAGACAAAAAATTTAAAAATTAAATGCATTTATTCCTCAATTGCCTTTAATACAGCGAAATTATAAAGAAGTACTTAATAAAAGGGTAAAGAAAAAACAAATTAAAAAAACTAAAACAAAAAGCATCATTAAGTTTTTTCCTCACAGTCAGATAGTAAAAACTATAAAGAGGAAAACAGAGTCTCAAAACAATGAAATAGCAACATAATCTTCACCTTGAAACTGTAAAACTCCATTGCAGAGAGCATCTCAAATTATACCAAAAGTACATCTTTGCTGGTTGCTTGCAATTGTTTTGGGCTCAGATTGCCATAAAGGTTCACAGAAAAGTTTGTTTCTCTCCCCCAGATCATGATAATCAAGGTGCCTTTCGGATTTTTATCAAAAAGTGAGCCAAAAAAGCCACCAAGTAGGAACTGTCTAATTTAGAATGCATTTGAATCACCTGAGGAGCCTGTTAGGCATTCTATTTCCCATGATCTCTTGCCAGCGATACTGTTTCATGATCTGAAGAGGAGGCCCAAGGATTTTTAACTAGTATCATGGGTGATTCTAGAACAGGCAGCTCCTGAATCTCACTTTGAGAAGCACAGCATTAGAAGTTGCTAGAGTAATCTCTCAGTTCATATACTGCCTTGAGAACATTGTCTTGGTGAACCTAAAGGCATCTTGGTCTGTTCTCTCCAAAAAAGAGGTGAGCACAACTCTAGCTACTCCCATATTTGGGTAAGGGAGAAAATGCAAGGTATTTCCCAGCAACCTGTGTAACTACTGGCAGGCCTTCTCCCTGCTACAACCAGAAACGTTGCTAAATTCACCAGACAACTACATTCTTAGGTTCAAAGAAATATTGTGCTTTGAAAACCATTTTCATATTATTTCTTAAGATTCTATGAGAACAATCTATGTGAGTATATATTTAAATGCATTGTTTTGGGGGAAAATACATGCTACTTGCCCAAGCCACTGTATGGGATCTTAAGTACATTTATTGGCTTGGTTTGAATGAAAATTTTTAGAAATAGGATTTTAAAAAGTTACCTCCCAATAATTAAAATCACAAAGAAAAAGATTGGACAGTCCTACGTCTGTTTCAACTTTACTCATTTCCGATAATAATCATCTTTCTACATTTGCTTAGTGCTCTATGCCCCCAGATTTGTCTAGTAAGCCCCTGTGAAGGATAGGGGGCTGTTTACATGCATTTACATTTGTGACAATCTCAGTACGTTATTGAATGCAGATCAAAACCCCCAGATAGCAATGTTGCTTTACCAATTTAAAAGGAACTTGTAATTAGAAAGTTCCTTTTCACAAAGACCTCTGTGACTTACCTTGCACCCTCCAGCGCTGTTATGGTATATTATTTTGCATTAGGTTGATCTATATTTTTGGGGATCAAAAATGACTTTATTTTCCCTCTTCTGTGTTTTTTTCCACTGTGGAATCTTACAGCTTTTGTTTTAATACTCCATATTGCACTGAGTATGCAAAGACAGATATATTCTATAAAATAAAACATAAAGTATTGCTGGAGTCATCAGGCATTCTGTTATGGTCATGCTGGCCTATCCAAGCATTTCAGTCTTAGTTTAATATCAGATGTGTTAACACATTTCTTACATTGTTGTTGGAGCCAGGGGTCATATTAATCACTTTTGGGAGCATCTGAAGTTTATATTTATATGATAATTACTCATATTACATAAAATCCCTCTTCACATTCTTATGTCTAATCCATAGTAAGTGCAACAAGTGTTTGGCCTATATTTTCTGAGATAGTCCTAATAATAATACTTTTCTCATATTTTCAGATTCTGTTATAGTGTCAAGCCACCCATGACAAATTTTTCTATGGGAAATATAGTTACAAAGTCAATACATGCCTTAAAAATGACTGACTTAATTTGAGTATCTTGGGGACAACTCTTTGCCTACTCCTTCTCCCACTCTTGAGATCTGTTAGGATAGTGACTTCTAGAGGTTGGCATTGATCTTAACCCTCAAGGCCTTAGGAAGCTCTTGCTCTGTAAATAACATCATCCGTTTCCTGCTTCTGCAAGAAAAGAGCCTTCCTGCTGAGTAGACCGTGTCCTGGTTTCAAGGCTCACTTATCTCTTGAACATGTGTCTGCTGCTGCTCTCCTGGTAATTTTTCTATCTGTAACCTAGACTTCACCTCTGGTTTTCACCTATTCTCTTTTTCCTCTTACTCAACTACCATCTCCTCGTTTATAATAAATCAGTAAGTTTTTTCCATTCCCATTATTCTGACTCTGCTGATCCAAGCTTTTAGTCTTAAATACCAATAGGGTCCTTACCTGTGACTCGGCCCCACCCCACCACCTGCTTTCAAATTCTCCTCCGTGCTAACTCCCACCCACAGACTTTCTCACGCTCTCTCTTTCCAGCTCCTCTACCCATTCCCTTCCTTATAGCTCTTGGACTAAACTTTGGTTTTCTCTTCCCTGACACTTTCCCAATATTTCCCTGATGAATTTCTGACCACTGAAACTACTTGTGACAGAACCAGGGAGTCACGAAGAATGAGTCTTTCAGAAGAAAATACGTAAACCTGGGAAGAATATTGACATTGAACTTGGAGAGTTCAGCTTCAAAAACTGGGTGCTGTACAAGAATACATTTAGCTTTTTTCATACACAAAACAGTTTGTTTTAATTTATTCTTTATGTTTAAAAAATCAAGTTACTAAAAAACTAGTAATAAAGTTAATTATTGAACTGACTGGAAGGTTTTCCTTGACCAATTTTTTTTGCAGGGAATTTTATCAGAATAGCAAACTTGTTTGTACATATGGCCCAATCTCAAAAATATATATATGTAGCATAACTGAGCATCTATTATGAGTATATTTAAACTATTAAATGTTAGACAAATTATTATTCCTGGATTATTAGCCAGCAAAAGTAATCCAGGTGCTTTCTAACTTTTCTCATTGTGAATATATTCCTGTGTGCTTATATGACTTATTTTATTACTTTTTGATTCCCCAGCAATATCTAGCCTGACCTGTAGTTCATGCCAAAAACACTAATGCCAACTCCCATTATTTCATATACCACCATGGTTTTCCAGGAGGTGTCTGCCAAAACACAAAGTGACTTTAGAAATAAAGATGCCATTTCCAATAAGATAAACCATTCATAACAATGAGGAAGCAAATTGCACTCAGAAGTAATGAAGAAAAGAAATCAATCACTTGGCCTTACTAGTAGTCAGCTGAATACCTTGATTTCATTTGAAATATGTGTTTTTGCACTAGGGCTCTAGGAGATACTAATATAGAGGTGGCAGTTGAAGTTAGACAATATTTCCAAGAGATACTCATTATATAACATTAAAAGAAAAGTCAGTGTTGGGCTGGTAAGAGATAAATTTGAAACAGGAAGGGGCTTTTATAGGCACCCTAAAGTCATATCGCTTTCTCCTACGATGGGCCAACTCTTGAAGTCAAAAGATTTGTCACTAGTGCACACACACGTACATACACACAAACAAATTACACCAACCACTTGAATCATTTAAACGTATAAAAAAGTATGGCATATTTCTACAAGACTGCTAAGGAGAAAGGCAAAGCCAAGCCATCATAAATATGGGTAGAGTTAAGTGCATGCATTTGTTGGAATCCCTGTGCTGATCTTCCTTGAAATTTTCAGATAACATAAGAATAAAATAATAAATATTCTTAAATTTTATGGATCTTTTTATATGCTCTGTGAATGCAAGACACACACACACATACACACAAGACTATACAACTGTATTTTTAGCTGAATATAGATGTTTAAGGGTCTTAGCCTTTAGTAAAATTGCAATATGGTTAAAATGTGTCCCTGGGACTTCAGAAATGTGGAGTTGAAAGTTCTTGGAACTCATGTACTCTATATATTATTAATTGTACAGATGAGGAAACTTAGAATCAATAAGATGAAATGATATCTCAAATCTCACAAAGACCATTGCTTCCTCAATCCCTGTGACATTTTCTTCTTAATGACGGGAAGCAGCTATCTTTTGGGATTTTCCTAGAGTGAAGGCCACATCTGATTTTCATATCTTCCTCTAGCCTGGAGTGCTGGCTGATTTTAAAGTCCAGACTTGGTTTTTATAATGGAAAGATGCCAACCACTTGCATTTTCCTCATGAGTGTAACAGTATCTGCCATTTATGGAGCATTAAACATGCCAGGCCTTGTCCTGGATACTTGATTCATAGCATTTCATTTCATCCTTATAACAATTTTATAATTGAATATTGTTAGCCCATTTTACAAATGAGGACAATGAAGCTGAGAAAATAGGGATTGTGCCCCAGATAATATACTGAGTAGTTGATACAATTTAAGGATTTAAACCCAAGTCCATCTGATTCCTAAGCCTTTTCTATGCTTCTTCCATCACTGGATTCTATTACCAGGGTCCGTGGATAAAAGAGGAGTGACAGAGGGCCAAAGAACAGTTATAGGGTCACCTACACATAGTGCTTAGAGGAAACAGTATAGGAGCCCACCCAGCACACCTGCATGGCCAGTTCTCATTTAGAGGGATGATAGGTAACACCGTTCTAGCACCAACAGTGTTGGTTGAACAAGCAACAGTGTTGGTTGCTTGATGAAAAAGCAGGGAGACACTCCAAGACTCTCATGATATAATCACCAGGTTCCATTTTACCAGAGCAAACTTCAGTGCCCTCCTTCATCACCTTCACTGGGGGAACAAAATATCCTGCCACAAAGTTCTGATGAGCTTAAGATAGAATAGATATCAATTTGTGATATTGCCTTATTGAAATTATATATCCTAATTTGGGTATCAAATCTAGTTCAACAAGATTGTTCTTGACCTCCTGAAGCCAATATGTCTCAAAATACACTGAGCATGAATCCTGGTAGTCTCAATGATACTTCTTTTTCCATTAATAGTGACACTTTTTGATAGCACTAACTCATCATAAGATCACTTTCCTGTACAATAGCTAATTTACTTAACAAAACTCCTCATATGTGATATACATGCCAAGCAATCAATAAGATTAGAAATGAAGAGGTCTGGGAATGTCAATTGCAGAAGGCTGCCATTTCTACTCCAAAAGCTTAAATTTGGCTGAGGGTCCACAATTTAGAGCCTCATCTTTCTAGTCTGATAGCACCTGAACTAAAGTAGGCACCTTATTTAATTATCCAAATTTATTGGCATGTAAATTCAAGCTATTAGTAAGAATGAAGTGAGAGGATACATTCATCCCTCAGCACTCTGGATTTTGAAAACCCCTTCTCCTCCCAGTATAATTTGTGCCACTTTATCAATTCAGAAAATCTCTCATTTGTCATAGATGCACTGAGATAAGGGAGTTATTGCCAATCTCAGTGATTGCCTCTCTAATTTTCCAATACAATAAGTGCAATTCATATATGTAAGAATCTTCACCCAGTGAACAGATTATACAATTTTACATCTTTCCCCCAACTTAAGGGTCACTGGGAAATTGGAAGAGGTTGGGAGAGAGGGAGAGACAGGCAGACAGAAGGTGAAGAAAGAAAATGGTAGTATATTATATCAGGTATTTGAGATGAGATTGAATGATCCCACCTCAGTGGCAGTTTGGTGAGTGAAATCTGTTAGTCTTGAGTCCACAAGGGAGATATTTATGATTTATTGACTTCTGAACATACATGTTAACTTCCTTGTTTTTTCCTTTTTCTTTTTTACTAAATCTCTTTAAAGTTATAATGTAGAAAGAGTGCTATTGATACTACAAAATAGATGTAGTATAAAGCAGAATAAAGCTTAGGCAGACTTAGGCAGTCACTTCCTCTGAGTAAAGCAGAGGAAGTGACTGCCTAAGTCTCTGCAGGGGGGAAGCACCAAAGACTGAGTCATTTCATTCTGCAGGAGCCTTGAGGGACTCCTGAGTTTCAGGCCACTAGGCATCAGGACTAGCAAGGCTGTAGGGTGGCACCTGTCTGAAAATGGAAGGATTATTCAAAGTCTGCACACTAAACAGGGGTCTGTCAAAGAGCTAATTATTCACTGTAGGAAGAGCCAGACATTGTCTAAGAAACTTACAGCAGCAATGGATATTACTTATGTAATCACAACAATGCTACCATGCCTGTTTAACCAAAATGTGTGGGAAGATGAAGAGAAGGCAAGTTGGGGTGTGATGATGCTGTGGAATGCTGGGAGGATAATAGTGTCAATTACTGCCACAGAAAGCCAATAAATCATACCTAAAATTGACATATGAGGAAATGTCAGTTAGGGATATTATCTATAAATAAAGAGGAAATAGCAGAGGGAAAAAGCTGTAAGAGTTGAAAGTCGTTGCCTTTTGGGGCATAAGGCTGGGGCGTGGGGGGTAGAGTGAGTAGGAGGAGGAACCACTGCTTTTCAGCAAGGAACTTTTAGCTTTATCTGATTTCTTTTATTATTTATTTATTTATGTATTTATTTTGAGATGGAGTCTCACTCTGCTGCCCAGACTAGGGTGATCATAGCTCACTGCAGCCTCAAATTTCTGGGCCCATGTGATTCTCCTACTTCAGCCTCTCGAGTAGCTGGAACTACACGTGTGAGCCACCACGCCCAGCTAATTTTTTGTAGAGATGGGATCTCCAAGGCTGGTCTTGAACTCCTGGCCTCAAACAGTCCTCCAGACTTGGCCTCTCAAAGTGCTGGGATTATAGAAGTGAGCCACCACACCTGGCCCGATTTCTTATAGTATGTGTATGTATTAAAACAAAAACAAAAACAAAAAAATTAAAGAGAAAAGAAGTGGGTGGCTTAAGTTGCTGTGATAGTAGGAATATTCACCTGGAAGAAATCTTGATTCTATACCATTTCTGCATTAGCTTTGTGTACCCAGGATATCAGGATCTTCATGGTCTGTATGTAGGAGATGCATAATCAAGCCTGGATTGGTGCATCATTAAAGTAACCATAGTAGCTTTATTGCAAAGAGAAGATAGCATAAAAATACAGGCCACAAAATCTTGCACTTTGTTTTGTCAGTCTGAACACAGTGCCAGAGGGTTTTTTACAAGAACTGTTTCTGTCTTGTTCACTGTTAATTTCCAGAGTCTAGTACAGTGCCTGGTTAACATGGGTGCCCTAGAAGTAGTTGTTGGAGAGAATGTACAGAAAATATAGAAATGTAAGTTAATAAACTGTTGCTGAATTAATTGGCAGGAGTGGGGAGGAAGGAAGTTCTAAGGAATACACAATTTGCAAAAAGCCAAATATAACTGGGAGCTATGCCAAATTTTCTCCCTTTTAAGGAACCGAAACCAGGGTGAAGTCAGTGTCAAACCACCAATAAAGGGAAATTAAAATAAGTTTTATGTGGTATATCTGTGAATTTAATTTGCTTGGTAAGCAAAGCACTTTGTTGAGGGAGGGGGTTGCATTTGTGAACTGAGAGGGAATTACATATCCCATATATGTTATTCTGGTTGGTATTTTAAAATATAGAAAAATAATAAAGTTTTCATCATTCAACTTATTTGGATGGCCAAGAAAATGTATGAAACTATGTCATAAATGATACAGCCAGTTAAGTTCAGAATGTAATTTTGAAAAAGAGGAGTGGTCTTCCACCTAAGTAGTTATACAAATTTTATGTCTATAAGAGCATGTATTTTTTAAACTAAGACTGTCATAGTACTACAAACTCAGTAGTTTGTTTAAACAACAGAAATTTATCATCTGGATGCTTGAAGTCCAAGATCAAGATGTCAACGGGGTTTGTTCCTTCTGAGGTTTGTGAGAAAGAATGTTCCATGCTTCTTCCCTAACTTCTTACTGGTTTGCTGGCAATCTTTGGCATTCCTTGACTTACAGATGCATCACCCGAATCTCTGCCTTTATGTTCACGTGGTGTTCTCCATGTGTGCACGTCTGCGTCCAAATTCCCCTTTATGATCAGAACACTAGTCATACTGGAGTAGGACCCAACCCTAATCTAGTACAACCTCATCTTAATTAATTACATCTGCAATAACCCTATTTCTAAATAAGGTCACATTCTGAGGTTCTGGGGTTAGGACTTCAACCTATAAATTTAAGGACATATAATGAAACCTATAACAGAGCAATAGTTTTCTCTAGGCTAGGTTTTCTGAAACAGCAATCTTTCTTCTTTCTCCCTAGTACTTTGATTCTGTAACTTTTATGCATTTCATTATAAACCCCCCCAAATCTCCCTTAGAAATAGGCAGGCTATTCAGAAGCGTGGATGTTTAGATAAGTGGATATGTCTGATTCTGATTGTTAGGCTGGGTCCAGCCTAGAAGATGATGTGTGTTCTTGGAAACCAAGACTAGTAGAGCAAGATGAAAGCACTAAAAGCTAGGAAAAAGTGTGAAATTTTAAATCAAGTGAATTGGACAAGAAAGAGGGCCCAACAGCAGAGAATCCAACTATAGGTCACAAAATCAAAGAGGGCCTACAGCTCATACGTGGGATAAAATTTAAAAGCTGAGGCACTGAAGAGGCAGTGAGATAAGAACGGAACATAGCAGGTTGAACAGACAAGTCGGAGAGCCTATGGGGAATATCTTAGAGTCAAACTATTACCTGCTATTGTGTTCTATGTGCTCTCTGTGGCATGGAGATGTGGGCAGATTAGGTAAGTATACAAGGCTGGGACCAAGCGGCATAATAATAATTTTTCTATCCAACCATGAGAGTTAATGATTTTCATATCAAGGTGACATTTGAAAAGTTTAATATAAAACTGCATCTGAAGTTAATTTTTGCCTTGAGTTATAAAAACAACTAAGAGAGAATCACAATTTGCATGTTCTGTGCCCCAGACAACTCTTGGGTGGCTACAAGTAGCAGGAGCCACTCAAGGTCAAGAAAGCCAGACCTAAAGGAGTCATTATCCTTGTCTCTAGCATCTCTCTAATTGCACTACACTGTAAGCTGCATGTAATCCTGGTTAAACATGAACATGGACACCAGGTTATTACAGATTTATGATATATAAATGAAAAGTAAAATCCAAATGAATGTTGCACTTCAAAGTCATCTCCCAAAGAAATTATTTTATTCTATAGTAGTTCATTATAGTCACGGAGTTCCTGCTTTGGAATTTATATCAGAACCAGGTTTCAAAGGTGAATCTCATTCTACAAAATATTGAGGTATGCCGGAAGTGTCACGTTACTTCATTTTCTTTAAATTTAATTAAATCTATCTCAGAATACTTACTTACATGAGCTGGTGTGAAAGTCAATATTAGTTATTCCTGGAGGGTTCTCTCATATCATTCCCTAATACCCATCACAATCACATGTAGAACTCAGAAATCCTACGTAGAACAAATATTTGTGGGCTTTCTCGGGTCTCTGAGAGACGCTAGTAACTATGAACATTATCTTTTTCCAAGCCCTCAAGTTCCCTCAATAGCCAACATCTCCATGTTTTCACTGGGCACGGGAATCTTGACCAGGGCGAGGATCACCAGTACCCAAGACTCAGTCTCCACATGTGTGCTGTGAAACTGCCCCTCCTTCTGCTGTCAGGGAACAAACAAAAAGCTCCCGAAGACAAAAGAACAAAAAGAGCCTAGATACTTTCTAGAAACTGGAGATGAAAAACACTCTTAGAACTAAGCATAAATTAATACTTCAATAACTTTTCACTACACCAATTTCCAACTGTCATTAAAAAAGTAACCTCAATAATTGTAATTATAATATACTTCTTTTAATAAAGTAGAAATGATTTCCCAAAGATACTACCATCATGAGAACATTCCCAAGATCATGGGCCCCTGCATACAATTCTGAAATAAGAAGTTTAATAAATTATTTGAGGAATGGCAGTGTCATTCATCATTTAATTTAATTCTCGAGTGAGTTTATAAAAGATGATTGCTAGTTAAGAAAAAGTTTCTTTCAAGTACTGGATGTTGTCACAAATTACTTGTTCATGAACTTGAGTCCTTTTGATCATAAACAACATCCCTTTTCCATCTCCTGGTTTTTGCCAGGAATTCTCGTTTTCCTTTCATCATTTTCTGCTCAGTCCCTCCATTGCTGCCCTTCTTCTCCCACTACTCCTAGACCACAAGACTGATGATCACAGCCATTCTTAGGACAGGCAACAGCAGGTCCTGAAGTTGGCCATATGGAGAGTGGTAAAGAAGAATTAGAGAAAGAGAAACTGCAAAATAGTGTTGAAAGTAATTAAAGAAAATCTAAAAAATGGAAAGAAATTCTTTGTTAATGGACTGGAGGACTTTTCTATTGCTAAGATGGTAATACTCCCCAAATAGACCTACAAATTCAACTCAATCCCTATCAAAATTCCAGCTGCTTTTTTTTTTTTCCAGAAATGAACAAGCTGATCCTAAAGTTCATATTTAAAGACAAGGAATCCTACATAGCTAAGTGAATATTGAAAAGGAAAAATACAAGTGGAGAAATTTTGAGAAACTTTCTTATTTCTAAGCTTACTGCAAAGCTACAGTAATCAGAAGAGTGAATGGGACAATGGCATAAGGACAGATATATAGACCAATGAAATAGAATTGAGTATTCAGAAATAAACCCATACATTTATGGTCAATTGATTTTCAACAAGAATTCCAATACCATTCAATGAGGGAATATGGTCTTTTTAACAAATAGTGCTAGGAAGTAGAGATCCATATTCAAAAGAAGAAAGCTGGATCCCTATTTGCAACACATACAAAATTAACTCAAAATGGATCACAGACTTCAATGTAAGAGGTAAAATTATAAAACTCTTAGAACAAAACATAGTTATAAGTCTGCACAAACTGGGATTGGAAGTTTCTTAGACATGGCACTAAAAGCCAGACAACAAAATATAAATAGATAAAGTAGTCTTCATAAAAATTAAAAACTTCTGTGTTGCAATGAAAACTATCAAGAAAGTGAAAACACTGTTTCCTGGATGGGAGAAAACATTTGCAAGTCATATAGCTGAAAAGAGTCTAGTATCTATAATACATAAAGAATTTTTACAACTCAACAATAAAAAGACAAATAACCCAACTAAAATGGGCAAAGCACTTAAACAGACATTTCTCTAAAAAAGATATACAAATAACCAATAAGCACATGAAAAGATGTTCAGCATTATTAGTCATTAGGAAAATCCAAATCAAAACCACAGCTAGGTATTACTTCACACCCACTAAGATAGGATCAAAACAAAAAATAACAAGTATCAGTGAGGATGTGGAGAAATTAGAACCGTATGCATTGTTTGTAGAAATGTAAAATGGTGCAGACACTTGTGAAAACAGTCTGGCAGTTTCTCAAAAAGTTAAACACAGATATACCATATGACCCAGGAATTTCACTCTTAGATATATACCCAAGAAAATTGAAAACCTATGTTCACAGAAAAACTCGTGCACAAATGTTCATGGCAGCCAAAATGTAGAAACAACCCACAGGTCTGTCAATTGATGAATGGATAAACAATATGTGGTATATCCAAGCAATATAATATTATTCAGCCATGAAAAGGAATAAAGTACTGTTTCATACTACAACATAAATTAACCTTAAAAACGTTATACTAAATGAACGAAGTCAAACACAAAAAGCCACATATTTTATAACACCACTTATATGAACATTTAAAAATAGGAAAATTCCATAGAGAAAGAAAATACAAATTAGGACTTTCTGATGATGGGTAGGAGGTCTTTTTGGAGTGTAATGGAAACTAGTGTTTGGAACTAGGTAGCACAGTATTTGCACAACATAGTGAATATACTAATAACCACTGGATTGTGTACTTTAAAATTATGAATTTTATGTTACATGAATTATATCTCAATTTTTAAAAAGAAAGTAACCTTTCGTTTATGTTCCTGTATTATAGTTATTTGCCCACATTTTAAACAATAAAATAGAAGAAATCTTGTTCATAGGACCTCCATAAGAGTTACAGAAAAACCCAAGAGTGGGAGGAAAGAGGAAATGACACTTATTTACTATATATTACATATATGGAATTCAGGCATTAGATGAGTCACCAAGAGATGCTCTTAAATATGACCAAGGATTGCCCTCCTTAGTTGCCCTGGGCTGAGGGCCGTCCCTTTCCTCTCACCCAGTGGTTTAGGTAGATGAGATATCTTAAGGAGGTGCCCCCTCAACTCAAGCAGAGAAAAAAAGAGATTTCATTCCTGAATTTCTAAATTAATATAAGAGCAATTCTAAGAATCTGTCTTTCTCCCAAACAGTACCAAGAGACAAACAAGACAAGGCTGCTTTGTTAGCTTTTGCCAACACAGGTACAGAGAAATTAGAAGAGAAGTATGGGGGGTTTGAAAACATAATTGAGGGAACCAGAGATTGCAAAGTGCTGTCCCTTCCCACTTCTCTCCCTTTATTGCTTCTTCCCCCTGTTTTCTCATAAAATTTGGTCACGGTTTTAGGCAAGTCTTAGGCAGAGCTCCTCAGAAACAGCCTGTGAGTTGAGAATTTGCTGCAGTACATTTACTTGAAAATGCCTATGAATCAATATCTGTAGGGGAGGGAGGGAGCAGGTGAGGAGGGATGAGCTATTAATATTTGCAGTGTGGGACAGGCTTCAGCCAATTCCAGGAGACTGGGATGGCCTAGAAGCAAGGGGCTGGGACGTCATTTGTTCACACCAACCAGCTATTACTTACAAGCTTGAAGGAGTGACCTAGAGTGAAGATAATTCCTGGAGATCAACTCAGCTGGGAGCCATAAGCCACCAAAATTCCTAGCAGCTGGAAGAATGAGCTCTGTCATCCTGAGGGGAACCTGGGTAATGAACCACAGCATCCACCACAGGGGTGTCCATGTACCAGGAAAATGGGTACCCCATTCTGAAGTTGAATTTTGCTACACTACAGAGTAGTGTCTGTGGAACACAGAAAATATGCAATTATATTTAATAGTATGTTACTGTGATCCCCTTTCCCCATTTCTTGTAGACCAAATGTTGACATTGTGGGGTGACCTAGGTCTCCCAAGAGCTGAAAGAAAGCTGTATGGTAGAGCACCCTTGGTGGGAGAGCATGGGAATGAGGCGAGTCCAGCCCCTGGATGACCCTCAGAGCCTAAGAGGCTGCAATGGTCCCAATGACCATCAGACAAGCCACAGGACAGAAGCAGTATAAATTCCTAGATGGTGAGGACAGCAGCAACCAGAATGAAAAGGAAATGAGAAAATCCCACGCAACTCCCCATTTTCACTGATATGCTCCTTAAACCCCTCAAGAAAGCACACTCTTCTCCTCTCTTGCTACCCTTGTTGCCAGGCAATGGTGTACCTAAGGCCCTCTAGGAGTTTTAAGTCAGAATAAAAAAGGAAGATCCAGAAATTATTAACATGAACTAATAAAATGATAATAGTGGAATTTGACTTAGTATTTACCTATGAGAAACTGATTATAAAGGGAGTGACTGAAAAAATTACAGGACTGGCTTGCTTGCATATTAGAATAAATTTGGTTTTCCTGCTGCAAAGTTGGAATAGGGATTGCCCAATAAGATTGTGTGTATGTGTGTGTGTGTGTGTGTGTGTGTGTGTCTCCAGTCTTAGGTTTGTATCCAATGTATGCCTGGTCAGCTATGTCTGTTATTTCAAATGTGGTCCTTACAAATTCCTCTTTTTCAGAAAAAGAAATGAAGAAATTAAAAACTTGTCCTATGCCAAAATGGTCATTAAGTGACAGAGCTATGATTCAAACCGAGTCTGTCTAACCCCAAAAGTCTTTTATCTATTCGAAGGTACCTATTTGAGAGTTTATTGAGATCTTAAGCCTAAGTCCATTTGTGCTGCGATACCAAAATACCACAGACTGGGTAATTTATAAATAATAGAAATTTATTCTCACAGTTCTGAAGGCTGGGAAATCCCAGATCAAGGCACTAGCAGGTTTGGTATCTGGTGAGGGCTGCTCTCTCTGCTTCTAAGATGATACCTCGTTGCTATGTCCTCATAAGGCAGAAGGGCAAAAATGGCAAACCCCCTCTGTCAAGCCCTTTTATAAGGGCACCTAATCCCACTCATGAGGAGAGGGCCCTCATGACTCAACCGCCTCCTAAAGGCCACACCTCTTAATGAAGTTGCATTAGAGATTCAGTTTCAACATGAATTTTGAAGAAGACAAAAACATTCAAACCATAGAATCGGGTAAAAATAAGTACTACAGATAGCGAAGGGTCAGAGGATCTCTGAGCCATCTCTAGTCTTACAGAGACCTCTCAGGACGCCCCGAGACCAGAATTTTGTATCCAGACATGTAAATGTGGACCATGCACTCTGTTAGCCTGTCTGTAGCTGCTGCAGTCCCCAACTCTGGGTCATACAGCTTATGAAGCAGCTGCCTGGAGAAGCATTCAATAGAAGATCACTAGGAAGGGAGCATGAGTCAAAACCCAAAGTATAATTTCTACCTAGTTTTAGAAAAGGAAGATGGTGGGGCAGGAATGCATGAAAATAATCTTGGTTCTGTAAGGATTGTGTTTAAAGTACTTCATTTCATGTAAAGAAGTGAACTAACATCTGGCTATAGTCCGTTCTCTCATAATTTTTATGTTAGAATATCTTAAAGTATACAGTTCAAGAAATCATACAAGACTTATTTAACATTGCCTTGCATTTTCTTGTTTATTCAAAAAATGTTAGATATAGTTGCTTGGCTATTTTTGTTCTCCTCACTACAGTATTTATTTCATCAAATAGATGTTCATCACTTTCCATTCTCTGAAAGGCACTAGTGTGGTTTGTGCTCTTGTGCTCTGACCTTTGAAATAATTCATAATTAAACTAGTGAATGCTGTTCCCTCATTTTCCAACCTCAAAGCTAGCAAGTAACTGCTAGAATAGTCTGTGACCTATAAGAAAGAATGCTAAAAAGCTTATAATTATTAGAGAATGGTACTCTTTTCTACAAAGCAACTAGACACTGAACTTCTTGTTCTAGAGAAAGTAAATAATAGAAGTGAAAAATGATTCCTCCATAAATTTCTGCATAATCCATGACTGAAAATACACTTTAACTCAATCATAAAATATTTCATCATTTATCATATTTAATATATGCCTACTATGTGCCAGATACTCAAGACAGAGATTCAGAATGAGTAAGGACCTCACAGCTTAGCGGTAGAGATAGACACATAAATAAATTAACTTAAACTCATTTTGATAATTGTAACAATCGAACCACAGACACAATACTGGAGAAGGGAGTGTTTAATTTTGTGAGAATGTCACAAATATCTCCACAAGGTCAAATTTGCTAATTACAGGCTCTCAGTAGCACCATGACTTCATCATAATAGCACTGGTCGCAGGTGTAACTCCCTCATTTATCCAGTAATCATTGGATTAATTCTCATTTCCTCCATTAACACATAAGTTCCATTTGGGCACACAGCATGTTTGTTCTTGCCCCCTATTAAAAATGTTCAACACCCCGCATAATGTGTACAAAAGGCTTTCAACTAATATCTCTGAATGGTGTTGACTATACGTAGAGAAAGGGTAACTAACTTGGCTGTTGGAAGAAGATTAGGAGTTTGTGAGGAGAACAAGGCAAAGAAAAAGGGGAGGACATGGTGGGCAAAGCGTAGAGGCAGTATGTGCAAAGAGATAGAGGCGCATGTGTGCTCAGTGAAGGGTGTAAAATCTGAGATGGGATTTGGAAAAGGGTGTGACAGAGAACAAAAGAAGAAGGAGTGTGCGGAACATGAGAGATATCATGCTAAGCAACTTCAGCTTTATCTCATAGATATGTGATGGGGAGTCACTAAAGCATTTTAGGCAAGTGAGAAACATGGCTAGACTTTCCTTTAAATCTTGGAAAGACTACTCTTTTATGGTGCTGTGTTCATTAGGCTTTTAGGTTTCAAGAAACAAGCTCACTCAAGATACATAAGAAGTATTATAAGAATAAGCATGGAAGTCAGGAAGATGGTGATATCAACAATCAAACACATAATATGGAGAAAATTGGATATCTTCTGTGACTTGGCAAGAGCGGTTTCATTGATGTGATGGGAGAAGACCCCTGATTACAAGTAGAAGAGTTCATTCATGAAGATGAAATGGAGATACTGAGAACAGACTGCTTTTTCAAGAAGCTCTGAAAGAGAAGGAGGCTTCCAGGCCAACATGATGCTGAGAATGTATGCTTCAAAAAACCTCCTCCCCAATACATAGCAATGAGTGGTAAAATGTTAAACACACATGCACGCACACACACAAAACCCACAGCTGGGCTCAAATATAATATAGATACATATGGACGAGAAACAGAGCAGAAACAGAGCCATGACTGGAAGCTAACTTCGCAGTTTTCTGGATCTTGTAGTTGTAGCAAAGCACTAAGCAATGATGGGCCAAAGGTCAGTAAAAGTCATCCTCTCATAATCAGGGAGGACTTCAGTTTTTATTACTGCTTGGATTTGGTGAGCCTCTCCCCCTTGCAACAGGAAGTAGGAGGAACCTAACATTTATTATTAATAACTTACTGAATAGAGCTAAGGATATATGGAAATTGTGGGTCTAAGGAGGCATGGGGAAAAAAAGTTTTATTCTCTAAAACTGAGTCAAATTGCCTTCAAGCTTCAGCCTGGATTCCTCATATTCCCAACCACCCCACAGGGGCAGTAACTTCAAGCTGTGACAATAAAAACTAGTCCTATACTGGAGACACAAGGTTTGCAGAGGCAACTACAAGATGCCTAGACTAAGAGGGGTGAGCAGTGTGTGTATGTGTGGGGGGAGGGTATGTGTGGTGTGTGTGTGTGAGAGAGAGAGAGAGAGAGAGAGAGAAATATATATTATTTAAAATAAACCAGCATACAGAAATTCCAAAGCATATGAATAAAATCTAATGATAAAAAACACAATCAACAAAACCAACAATCAACCTAATGGAGTTTTTCCATATGATATTTATTTTGTAGAACAGTCTGACAAAGACTTAAAAATGTTTACGATGTCAAAGAGATAACTAAAGGTATAATTATATTTAACTAGAATAGAAAAATTTTTGAGCAAAACCAAACATGAACACAGCAAAATCAGAGATGATAGATAGACATAGTTATTCTAATTATAACTTTCAGAAATGAAGAAACTGTCAATGAATATGGAAATGCAATAGATAGTATAATTTCTAGACAAAACAGAGCTCAATAATAAATTAATGAGCTGAAACATAAAACTGAAGAATTCAGGTATGAAGAGATGAAGAGATAAATAGGAAAATATAGTAAAGAAGCTAGAATAAGAGGCTCCAACACTTATAAAATAAGATCCTTGAAGAATAAAAAAGTAGTGGAGACACAACATTTAAAAAAATAATTATTGAAAAGTTTTCAAAATTGCTGAAGGACTAAGTTCTCAGGTTTAAGTGATGCCAAGAAACAAGGCTATTGAGTAAAAAAAAAAAAAAAAAAAAAAACTATGTTTGATTATATTACAAAAATCAAGAAGAGATGACCTTAAAAGCTAGCAGTGGAAAAGAGTGGTTACTAATGGGTAATGACAGTAAAGTTTACAGTATATAATTTATCAGCACGGAACAGAAGAAATTAGAGAACAGAAGAAATTAGATAAAACCTTCAAATAGATAAGATAAATAAGTGCCAACCCATAAATTCATACCCAGCCTAAAAATCATTCAAGACTATGAACAAAATAAAGACATTTTCACATATACAAAGTTTACACACATACAAACACACACTCATATGCTCACATAATCCACTCACACATAGTCACACTCGTATACACTCACACACTCACAGATACACTCTTGCACATACACACAGTTCTTATTCAAGACATGTTTTAGCTGGCAGACAAGTGAATCTGAAAGAAGAAATATATTATAAAAAATTGATAAAATATGTAACTCAAATTAATTAGCTATTAATTATGAAAAATAATTCTTAAACTTAAAAAACCCATAAAATTAAAATTCTAAACAACAGTAATGAGGTGAATGGGGTGGAAGGCTATTCAGTGAGTAATTAAAGCCTGCCAGAGCTGTTATCATTATTGAGAGGGGATAGAATTACTGCACAGCAATAAACACTTTAGAGTTTTTTACTTAAATATGCTTATCTAAATTTTAAGTGTAGTCATTGAAAGAAAAAGATAGAAATTCAATCAGGAGGAAAAAGAGATTTTTCTGAGATGGATCATATCACTGATCAGCAAGTTTTCTCCAGGTGGACATGAGGTTTCTCAAGACAAAGTGGCTGGATTGAACCTAATGAAATACTGGACTTCCCTGGGCAGGCTGACAATTAGATGTTTTTGTCAAAAGAGAACAAACTTCCAAGGAGTGCATTTCTGTCTTCACCAGTGAAAATATCTCTAGAAGTTGGCCCTGGAGTGCTGTGATTGACACTGGATTTTTTGCAAGGGCTGCTACTATAGGTGCTGGAGTGGTATCTTTTATAGGAAAAGAGAATTCTCCAACTCAGGCACAGGGCCCTCAAGTCCTCCAGGCCAAGAGTTCGCAGCTCCTTGGGATGAGCTTTTGGGTTTTCTCTCAAAGCCATGCATCAGGAAATGAGTCTGTCTGCCTTTGGAACACTAGGTCAGACTAGTCAGACTGGATCAATATCTGCACTAAGACAGAACTATGTTGCTCTCTCCCATTCTCTTGGAAATCCATTTTCTTGGCTGAGAGAGTTAGGCCAAAGTGAGTCTTTCTACAGCACTCCTGGACTCTCATAGTAACTGACATTTATTTCCCTTACTGGCATCTACTCTCCATAGTGCCAGGGCAACTTTCTGTCCTTGCCTTCACTGTGATAGAGCCTCATATAGAAAGCTAAAGAGGAGAGAAAAGCCCAAGCAGGTACCCATCCAGGCTCAGAGCACCCCTCCCTGATGGCACTGCTGGTCCCAGCTGGTTCCAGGCACTGCAGGGAGACTTACAACATTTTGAGAAAAGCATTTTACAGTGCATGGCTCTCTGAGGCACAGGGTCCCTCTCAGGTCCAAGGTTAATACTATGAATGGGGACAGAATAAATTTGACTCCAGTCCCCAATTCTGGTTGGGCTGAATGTTCCCAGGGTTCAGGGCTCAGGTTGGTGGGGGTAGTAGTAGATCTGTTCCTCTCACATCTGCCCCACAAGATATGAGATGATATACAAAGCTGAGGGTTGGTTAAGAAAAGAGAAAGAGGACACTTCTCCATCAGACACATTGTTCTTACTTTGCATTATCACAGGATGTTGATTATTTCAGTATTAATGTCCAAGATTCTACTGAATATAAAATAATTATTGCCACTTCAACGGCTGCTATTTAGTTTCTTTGACTTTCAAGAAATTTACAGGAAGATTTAATTAATTAAGAAGGGCTTGGCAAGACAATATATTTCTGAGACATTGTAGCAGGCTGCAAATGGTAACATAAGGTCAAATGCCAATGATTTTATCCTCAAACGAACTGTAATAACTTCCCTGAAATGCACTCCCTGGAATTTGCAATTGTTATGAAATGGAATTTATAATTAAAGGAAGAAGCTAATACTGTGCTGAATTAGAATAAAAATCACAAAACTCCTACTTATTCTACCAAGAAGGGAATAGAAGAGAACTAACATGTACTAAGAGCTTATTGTAGATCAGAGACTGTATTAGACAATTTTACTTTTAGCATTTAAGTTAAAATTCACAATGACTCAATGAAGAATGCTCATTAAAAAGGTAGGACGTTTCAGACTGAAAGGCATAGCAGCATTGTTCCCTGGTGAATGGATTTACCGAAAGGGAATGTGCGAATAAAGCACAGTAAGTACTTTCAGCAGCCTCATGGCCAGACATACTATAACGTCATTTAGGAGACAGCTGCATATGCATGATCCAGCCTCCGGGATGATTAAAACTCCACTAGCTACCCCGTTTGCTTGTCCACTTTTGCAACTGGCACCACTTGCTCCTCCATTATGATGACTCAGGTAGAGCTTGTCTCATTTCCTACATATCTTTTGCTATAATATAAATATTTTCTATAGGTTTTAAATTAAAATTCAGGAGAAAAGCAGGGTACAGTATAATCTATTAAAAAGAAATCTGACACTGGAGTCAGAAAATTCTGTGTAATCCTGTTTGTAGGCATTATTCTAACAAACTGAGCTTCAGTTGACTCAACTATAAAACGGGTATATTAATATACGCAGAGAAGAGTACTTATACACATGAGACTCAACTTTTTTAAAGTGCTTGTATAATAATTGTATAAGGCAAGTTCACAATGTGTAGTAGTACTTATTTGTTGTGTAAGTTTTGATCTGGTATTCTTGGCCAAATACCATCTAGTATAAGGGATGAGTGCTACATGCCTGCATATCTCACAGAGTATTATATATGTATAATCTATGTATTACAGACAACGTTTGGGTCAGTGTAGGCTATTAATGGTAGCCAGAGCAGTAAGGTCATGAGATACACTATACTAGTAATGATTATCTAGCTGGGCCATTTAACAAAGTTCTGGATGCTTTCACATGTTATTCTAAAGCCTGTTGGCACTAGCTTGTAGTTTTGTCTGTTCACTACATCACCTAAAAGGGCAAAATTGGTGGTGGGCTCGCCCAGGCCCAATTATGCCTTTTTGAAGAGTCGCAACAGTATGTATGGTCCATAGTTTGTAATTTACATAAACATAATTATTCACAATTAAACATTTTTACTGTAAATCATTCAATTCTATCCTTTCTCTTTTTAAAAGAATTCATTACCTCATCATGAATGGAAGAACATTTCTTGCCAAGTTTGACACCCACTCTAAATTGACAAATCTAAGCTTTGAAGGCAAAAATAAAACATTTGGGGTTTTGTGATACTTTACACATAACCAAATCTAACTTCTCCTTTTGGAGGAGAAAATTAATATTAGCCCTTATTTGAAAATCCCCAAAGAGTTTTCAGACACCACAAGTCCTCCTCAAACGAAAAGCCAGAAGAACAAGCATAAATATACCAAAACATGTGGGATTTGTTTCCTTTAAAATGTACATTAATTTTTTTAAGTTCAGGCAAAGGTCATTTGAAAAATTCTATGAGTTGGACTAAGTCAGAAGCATGTGTACCTCATGGCACTGTGAAGAGAGGTTCTTGACTTTCTGTGTGCACATACGCACACAATATGTGATTGTACTTCACTGTCCTTAAGAGATACATAAAGGAACAAAGATAATTCAAAAGTCCATGCAGACCTGGGACATGGTCATTACTATAAGAAATCCCCAAATAATGCCATGTAAGTTAGGAAGGACAACTCACCTAGGGTGAAAACTAGTTCATATGAATGGCACAGCGATCCCTAAGTCTCCCTTTCCCTTGTCTGTAATCAGTAGCTGCACTCTCCGATAGAACTGTCTGCAATGATGTCAGTGCTCCCCATTCTGCAGTGTCCAATACAGTGGTCAGTAGCCTTATGTGGCTATTAAGTAATTGAAATATGGCTAGGACTGAGGAACTGAATTTTTTACACTTGATCTTAGCTAAAAAGCTGAAAAGCAACGGAACTGAATTTTTTTTATCTCATTTAGTTTTAATTATCTTTAACTTATTAAATAGGTTCATGTGGCTAACAGCTACTGTAATGGGCAGTGCAGCTCTACAGAGCACTAATAAATCCTTAAATAAATATTAAATGCATCTTGAATAAATATCTATAATAATAATGATAATAAAAATAACTAACATTGGTTAAGCACTGAAGGCTTTATCTGCTTATTCCCCACAAAGCCCATTCCCACCATCATCCATGCCCTAGGTGTTGGTAGACTTCCTCTGGATAAGACCACCTCCTCACAACTGGAAGTGAGGATGCAGGTAATAAGGATAATGATAAGCACTGGACCCAGAGGAATGGAGCACACCAGTTGGTAGAAGTACTGGTGAATCAGCTCAGGGGACCAGATGAGCAACAACATGCAAGCGTAGCACAAAGCAGAATTTTACAGGCCATTGGAGATATGAGGATGCTGGATGCATCCAGGTTGAGAGACTCCTTGGAAGCCAACAGGTTGTAGGTGATCTTGATGTGGGTCCCAGTTCAGGCTCTAATGATCTTGGTGTCCCCTGAAATGGAGGGGGGAAAATGGGCTATCAACAATGAACTCCAAGGAGTGTATTATAATCACAGTTTCCAACAAGCTGTTGGGATTGGGATAGGAATATTTATAGTGAGGAAGAGCTTGCCTTTGGTGACTTTGGAGTCATCCTTGACGATTCTCTTTCTCTTATACCCCACATCTGATCCCTTCAGCAAATGCTATTGGCTTTATCTTTAAAGTATATTTGGAACTAACCACCTTTCATCACTTCCACATTATCTTCTCCCTGGTCTTTTTTGTTTCTTCTCTTGCCTCATTATAGTCTGTTCTTAAAAGGGCACAAAGTGATCCTTTAAAAAATATGTCGGATGATGCCACTCCTTTGCTCAAAATCCTCCTCCATCTTCCATCTCTGAATAAAAGCCAAATCCTCTAAATGGCCTAGAAGTCCCTACAAGATCTGACTGCATCTTCTACCACTCTCTGCCTCAGTCACTTCACTGCAAACAGTGGCCTCCTGAACATCTCAGGGATGCTCCCGCCTCAGGGCCATTCTGCTATAGCTCTCATACTCTACATTCCAGCACAGCCTTTCTTGTGGATTGAATATTTGCATCTCCCTCAAATTCACAGGTTGAAATCCTAACTTCAAATATAATAGTATTTGGAGATTGGGCCTTTGGGAGGTAACTAGGGTTAGATTAGGTCATGAGGGCAAGGTCCTCATAACATGATTAGTGTCCTTATGAAAAGATGTGGAGGCTCAAGATCTCTCTCTTTCTCTCTGCTCTCTGCCATGTGAGGGCACAACTAAAAGACCATCATCTACAAGCAAGGAAGTGGGCCCTCACCAGAAAGTGGATCTTTGAATTTTCAGCCTCCAGAACTACAGGGAATAAATGCTTGTTATAAAGTCCCCCAATCTATGTTAACTTTTATGGCAGCTCAAACTGCCTAAGATAGAGCATATTCTCATCTTTGCTCAAAAGTCATCTACACAGTGAAGCCTTTCCAATTACCCTATCTTAAATTTGCCACTCACATCCCTAACATACACTTTTTCCTCTGTTTCTGCTTTATTTTCCTCCATAGAATTTATCACCATCTAAAATACTATTTGTCATATTTTATTGATTTTCTATTTCTCTTCACTAAAGTATAAATTTTATTGAGATGGGAATTTTCTTGTTTTGTTCATTGCTTTATCCCCAGCATATAGAGAATTTCCTAGTAGATAGCAGACATTAAAATAAGTAAGTAAAATTCATTACAGAGCCTTCTGGATGGAGATTTGATGAAAAAGAAGGCTGATAAATCACTAAAATTTTACTGTCAGAATAAAGTTTGCATGCATTTAAACTATTTCACTTATCCTTAAATTTTTGTTTCCTCAGTTTTAATTAACAACAAGTTGCCCAGGGCTATATTTTGTTTTTAAGAGAATTTCTCTCCAACTAAGAGTGCATGGATCTTGTTTGGCCATACTTTAAAAATGTAGACACAAGGAATGTTACAGCTGGATGGGGCCTTCGGAAGCACTACTCCAGCGGTCCTCAAACTATGTTCCCACAACAGCTAGATCAAGGTTTCCCACCATAAAATACAGTAATACAATGTTTTTTCCAATTTTCAGAAAACTTAATAAGAAAAGCTTTCTTGATTAAGTTCTTTCTCTCATAAATTTCTCTTAAGATATTCACACTGTAATTACTTATCAACTGACAAGCACTAAGAGACATCATAAATCAATAAACAAGAAGCAAACAGATGGAAATGGAAAAACCCAGAAATGTTTATTTCAACAGCTGGATTTATCATGGAGATGTATAAATAGTTGTGATTATATTTTTGCTATATCTAATTATATTTTCTACTAGTTCAATTTTCCCCCCTTTGTCTGAAAAATTAAAACTAATGTTTACATGGTATTCCACTAAAAATGTATACTATCTAAAAAACAGAATTCTAATTGCAGGTTCTCCAGGGTCACAACTTTGAGAATATCTGATCTAATCTAGCCCCTTAAAAACTGATGTTCTAGCACTAAGGCAGTCAAACAGGAGGAGATACCTCTTATTCAGCTTTTGTGTTCTATTCAGGCCTTCAACTGATTGGATGGGACCTGCTCGCATTAGAGAGGGAAATCTGCTTTACTCAGTCTATCAATTTATATTAATCTCATTCACAAGCATCTTTAGAGACACCAGCAGAATAATGTTTGATCAAATATCTGGGCACTCTGTGGCTCGTCAAGTTGAAGCATAAAATAAACCATCACAGTATGTAAGTAACAAAGGTTTTTTTAAAAAAAAAAGTTACAAAACTACTAAAAAAATATTTTTAAAAACGGAGATTTTTATCTCATCTTCTTCCAGACATGGTCACAAACTAGAGACCCATGGACTGTTTCCAGCCCTCCTATATAGGTTTTTCTTGAAAACTTTCTACTGAAGTATTTGAGGAAGAGGGAAAGAAAAGCCAACATATGAAAATTAGAAGACTTCTAATTTTAAAACATTCTAAGTTTCTGATTCTTTTAAAACACTGGAAGATTTTGCGATACTGAGCCAACATTCTTGAATGGTAACAATCAACTGGGTCAAGTAGCAGCCATGCCCTTTATCCAAGGTCTAGAGTTTCCTTTTCACTCCAGTTCTCTCCACCCTTTTCAACAAAAAATGTTAGTTTCCAATTAATGTCTCATTTGATCTGCATTTTTATTTTACTATAGTAAAATATTTTCCTGTCTTCATGTTACCATCAAAATTGGGGAAAAAAATAAACTAAGATAGTAATGAGTTTAAAGAAAAAAGTGATAAAATCACATTTTGTGGAAATGAAGAATATTCTTATATGTTTTGATATGCATAAGTGTATGTGTGTGGAAATACTGAAGATGGATATTTTTCATACATCAGCTGATGGTCTTACTTGAGTTTGTGATTTCTGTCTTATAGTCACAATTATGAGCTCACTTCATAGATACTGAAAGCCATGGGCTTCCTGTTTGGTTTTTCTTCTGAAGAATATTCATTACTAATACTCCTAACCCGTAGTAGACATATGTGTCATGCCTAATGTCTCTGCAACTTCCTTGTTCACCACCTACCCTCTTCACAAACACATATAAACACCCTGCTTGATAAAACAACTCTAAGCTGCTCCTTGCAGAGGATGGAGACATTGCTGGGCACTTGGCCCAAGGGCACTACAACTTGGAGCCTCTGAGCCCAGAGGTGGCCTGGATTTCCCCTTAGACCACCAGACTTGCTCCCTTTTGGAATTTTAGCGTTAAAAGATTTTAATTTTTATATTTGTAAATTTTCAATTTTAATTTTATGAGATTGGCTGGATAATAATGAGAATGGGAGAGATAGCCAGGGAGAAGCACAGAAGCACAGAATAAGATGAGACCATGTGGTACCTAAAAAAAATTATTCATGAATTAATGTTCCTTAAAGATGCCTCTGTGACCAAGTGATTATTCCCCTTCAGAATATATATATTAGCCTAAATTATATTATTATCATCAAAAAACTTATTTACTTTTTTTTGCATCTCCAGGAACTGTCTCTGCTGAGTGATTGCTCCCTCAGTCAGCCCCCTTGTTTCAGGTATTTTTCAACAATGATCATGTGACCAGAAATCCACGATTGTGGGCTGAGTCTTTTATTCATTAAACTGGTAATATATGACGCAATAAATGAGCAAAATGCCACAAAGTAATCCAAATGTTCAATCAATTCCTAAAATATAAAGATATTTTAAATTGACCCACTGCTACTAAGTGATGTATTTCAATCAAGTAAGAAGAGTGCAATGTTTGCATTTTAAAAAAGCCTGAAGAATTTTTTTCAAGACTCACTCTGATTCTGAATTTGAGTTAGCATCACCAAAGATGACCTTTGGATTTATTTTGGTAGTTTCTGCTAGGTGTCTGGCCACAGAGCTATTTCATGAGTTTTAAAACTGATATACACATCTCCAAAATTTCAGGATTAGTATGTCATCTTGTTGAGAAAAGTTCACTTACAGTTTCTCTTAGTCTGTTTTTTGTTGCTATAACTGAATGCCACAGATGGGGTAATTTATGAAGAAAAGAAATTTATTTCTTACAGTTCTGGCAGCTGGGAAGTTAAAGAGTGTGATGCTGGCATCTGGTAAGGGCCTTCTTGTTGCATCATCATATGGTGGAGGGTATCACATGGTGAGAGGTGAGAGCTTACCAGCTCAAGTCTCTCTTCCTCATCTTACAAAACCACCACTCTCTGCAATAGAGGCCCCACCTAATGATCTTATTAATCCTAATTACCTCTCAAAGGCCTTACCTCCAAATGACATCAATATATGAATTTGGGGATTAAATTTCCAACATATGAAATTTGGGGACACATTCAAACCACAGAATAGCTTTATCAGTTTCTTTAGAGATTAGGCCTTACCTCCAAATGACATCAATATATGAATTTGGGGATTAAATTTCCAACATATGAAATTTGGGGACACATTCAAACCACAGAATAGCTTTATCAGTTTCTTTAGAGACTGAGACCTATAGATATACCAAATTTCTGTGATTATCTAGAAAGATCTTAAGGTTTGTTTGCCAAGGATTTGTGTCAAAACTAAAAGTATGTATCATATTTCTTGTAATTTGAGAAATTCTTCTGAAATTGGACTTTCACTTACACTAATGTATCTGCAAATATGGGCAATCTATGACTCTACTAAAGTCAGGGAAGATTGGAAAAAGGAAACAAATGCTCATTTGCTCATTTCACAAGTACAGTTTGAATCTGAAAATTTCACTTCTCTAAAAAAAGCAGAGCTGTCTTTGTCTAGTTCATTTTTTTCTTAATTTTAAGTTCAATGTGTGGCATTATTTTCTTTTATCACTAAGAAACAAGAATCATAACATGATTCCTGAGAGGTCTGAGAATTTGGTTCTTGCAGATTTTCTGAACTCCAAAAATTTCTTGATATCAATATGTAGTTTAAATTCTTTTTAACATACTTTCAACTCCTATCCAACTGACAACATAAAAATTAACAAATTGCCCAAACTTTGCTTGAATTCCTGCATAAACTGGTAAGATATGGTCATGAACAGAAAAAATATTTACAATTTTGATCATATCCTTTGTCATGTCATGAAATGGACACAACTTGGAAAACTCCCAGGAAAACTTGCCTGATGAATTTGTACACTGGGCACATAACACTCTTTTGGAATGTGAATAAACTGTTGAAACCGTCTTTGTTTTCTTTCATCAAAGAGCTCCATCCGAAAGAAGAAAAATCAATTTTTAAAAATTTGAGCAAATTCCTCAGCTTTCTTGCTGGTAAATGCTTATTTCATCATCCTGTTCTTAAAAATATTGCTAAAAATTTCAGACTATCAGCACTGGAAGTCAGGTGGTCAGAACTGACCTGCTTTAGAATATTTTTCTACAACCTCTAACTTCACTTATTTCCTCCAAGCTTTTGTGGACCAGTTTCCTGCATGCTGCACTTTCTGTTTGCAACAATACAAGCTCACCCACCTACTGGACCCAAAATAGAAGTAACAGACAAAAGTACTGTCTCACATGCCAATAATTTCCTATGACCTAAACAAAACCAATTTATAAAATGCAACCTAAAATAAGAAAATATTACAACAACTTTGCCCACAATCCCTATTTAATTCATATCTGAAGTGGCAGTTCCCCAAAACATTATTTTAAGCCAATTCAGTTGGTATATCACTATGTGTGATCTAGGAATCCAAATGTCTTGCTTTGTGTTTTCTCTGGCTCATGACATGGTACCTATCCACAGCTGTATTATAATGTGGAAATTTGTCTTCCATATTGGATCCTGACTAAGTCTTTACTTTTTTTCTGTCAATAGCATAAATCATGACGTTTAATTCTCACCTTGTATGTTTCATTACTATTTTCTCTTCTTATCTTTATAATTCCTTGGGTTCTCCTAACTACTGGACCCAGCTCAAGAGACATGTTTTATAATTCCTATACTATATGCTCCTTTCTTGAGGCTCTATAGAGAGGATGACATTGGCAATCGGCCTTAAAGAATGGTTAAAATTCTAATGAGCATAGATGGGGCAAAAGTAGGTTGACTTTTCTTTTTTCAAGATACCCCAAATATGCAGGGCTTCTGGGCTGCCAGGAAGTGACCTTATTTATCACCAGTAAAGTTTACCTTGTAAGCCATAGAACAGATATCTGACCAGTTTCCTGGTAGGGTTTCGTAGGTATTGATTCTATATATGAAGTACAGCTCTTATTTGTTAATGAGGGACTTATACATAATTAAATGAGACTATTCTCAAATATTATACTCAAGAATATTCAAGAAATTTGGTTGCATAATCAGTTTGTTCAATTATATCTGGACAAAGAAGAGGACACATTTTACTGTACCTGAGTAAATAGCTACATTGTTGTTGATATTGGGGGGGTGCAGAGAGAGAGAGAGAGAAGGAAAGAAAAGGAGAGAAAAAGAGTAAAAGATTTATTTCTGAATTCTGAGGGTCAGTGAGAACAAGAAACTATTTAAAGAATGTTCTACTAAATTAATGATTAAAAAAAGATTAAGAATAAAGAGAAAGAATGTTCAGCCTAAGTCTTATCTTTCTTCATGATTTACAGATGGGCTTCTCAGTTCTTAGCTTTTAAATATCAGTTTAGAGGTTTCAGCTTCTGAGACCCCTTAACTGACTTCCCTAGACTGGGTTAAGTGTCCAACATGTGTGCTTTTATTGCACTCTGTTTACCCCAATTAAGTACATGAGTATGTCCATTAAAGCATTGTTTATGGCAACAAATATTGGAAATGACTTAAGTGACCAGCAGAAAAAGACATGGTAAAGCTATGCAATGAAATGTAGTTATTAAAAGTGATGGTGTCAGTGTTTATTCAATGGCATGACAATATGTTCATAATTAAAAACAGATGACATGATGAAATTACATAATGAAAAAATAGATTACAAGAACATAGTATGCATAATATGATCACATTTTTACCATTATACATATGTACATAGCAATAAATTTTAAAGGCTACAAGTGTTACTAGTAGAGGTTATTACTTGATGGCAAGACTATGTATTATTTTCATTTTTATGTACTGTATAATTTTTATACTTGGGCTGAGCATGGATTTTCTTTTGTCATAAGAGGAACAATAAATGTTGTTTAGGTAAATATTTTCTTAACAAAATATTGATAATTTACACAGTAAAACATGATCCAATAAAAGGACACAAAAATGCTTTACTACCCATTACTCCTAATGGAGCATAGTGTTTTCAAGTGAAGTATCTCATGATTTGTTTTTTTCTGCTTAAGATTGTGGAGTACTACTCAGCTATAAGAAACAATGGTGATATAGCACCTCTTGTATTTTCCTGGAAAGAGTTGGAACCCATTCTACTAAGTGAAGTATCCCAAGAATGGAAAAATAAGTACCACATGTACTCACCATCAAATTGGTTTCACTGATCATCACCTAAGAGCACATTTAGGAATAACGTTGATGTTGATCGGGTGTCAGGCAGGTGTGGGTGGGTTAGGGGATGGGTGTATACATACATAATGAGTGCGAAGTGCACTGTCTAGGGAATGGACACGCTTGAAGCTCTGATGTGGGGCGGGCGGGGAGGCAAGGGCAATATACGTAACCTAAACTTTTGTGCCCCCATAATATGCTGAAATAAGAATAAAAAAAAAAGATAATGAAATGTCTTTCCCCGCTTTCTTCTTCGGAAGGCTAGACTAAAGACAATCCTCATTAACAGACATTTGAAATTAAACTCATAGATTTTTTCAAACTATTAATGAATTCAACATCCATTTCTAAAGCCCAGTCATGTTTTTTCTGCTTGGACACTTCACGTAAGTGTTCTGGATTTGCTGAACTTCGAACTCAAGCCAGATTCACCTGGTTGGGTTTTTTTTTTGTAACTTCAGTTTATGTACCACAAACTAAAAATGGGAAAACAGTTGGTTCATAGAGTTTCTTACTGGAGTTTTAGGCATTCCATTTAACGACCAAATTTATTTCTGTGAGGTTTATTTTTTTAATCCAATTATAAAGGACTATTTAGAAACAACCCAGATGGAGAATGCATCCTAACAAGCCTTGGACCTTTTGGGGCTCCACATTTAGACTTATGCAAAAGATAGAGAAGCCTCATTTTTTAATAAAAACTGGTATTTTTCCTACCAGTCCACTAATTTAAAAAAAAGAAGGAAAAACAGAATGAAAAGAAAAAGAAATCCACTGTAAACGAAAGAAAGTCAGGTTATGTATAACTGGATTGTTACCTATTCTGGCTGATGAAAGAATGTTTAACTCTTAGACACACATACCTAATTTGATCTTTTTAAAGTTACCTTTCATAATGTACCATACAATCCCAGGTTCTGAATAAAATGATGCTACTAACTGTGGGTGAAAGTGACTTGAATCTCTTGGCAGTCCCCTCTTCTCCCTACACAAATAGCCTACACTGTTAGTTCAAGCCCTGTCTTTGCTAATACTTTGCATCTCCAGGCCTAGAGGGTAGACAGATGAGAAATAAAAAGGAATTATTGTTTAATTTTCATATTCCGTTTCTCCCCACAACCTCCATATAGTCATGCTGTGATTCATTTTTACTTTCTATTTACATCTACAAATAACTCACCTCCAATGCAAGTTGCTTCTGGAGTTATTTTTCTATTCCTTTTGCTCAATAGCTACACACATTCATTGGTCTTCTTGAACAGAGGTGTACACATTCATGATGCAGGAATGGATATGGGGAAATTTGTGGCCCAAAGAGATTTTGTTTGTTTACTTTTGTCTTTGCTTTTCATATAAACTTAGATGATCTTTATGCAATCACAAGGCTGACTTCTTGTCATTCAAAGGCATATCAATTATCATTTTTTTTAGATAGGTCTTCTCTGACTATTCAAGCAAAAGTGGCCACCAGACACTCTCTTGCGATTATCTGTGCTATATTTATTCGTACATGACATGTTTTCTCATTTATCTGTTTGTGGTTTATCTCCTTCCAATAAAAGATAAGCCTCAGGAGGGCAAGGACTTTGTCTATCTTATTTAGTACCTGAGAATGGCTTGGGATATAGTAGGTGCTCAATAAATGAATAAATGAATGAATATGAGTACAAGCTCTCCTACCTGAAAGCAGCAGTCACTTCACTAGCAGAAGAGTGTTCAATAAACACAGCACAAATGGTTAAATAATCTTTCATTTCTACCTTTGTGGACTCAAATCAATGCTAACAGGAGAATAGTGATGTGGTTAATCACTTTTATTAAGTGATGGTCCCCAAAGAAGAACTCTGTTATAACATAGACTATAGTAGATATATACATGAACAGCATGTAAAATCTTGATTCCCAAACTAAAATTCAATAAAATGACAGTACAATGTTACTTGAGTAAGCTATTACAGGGTTAAAATGTGTTATTGCACTCCCACTAAGTCATCAATACGGCAAAAACGTCCCACTGTTAAATGACAGTTCATTCTTGCAGAAGTTATGTTAGGAGGTGATTAAGCAAGGAGGAATCATGGGTCTTAATTCTGATTTATGGAAAATTATTAAACATGCACCTAAATTATGAATTTGGGTTTTTCAGAACAAAGTTTTTCTTGGCATGTATGAAACATTAATTTCTATGTCTGAAAAGTTTCATAACAAAGTTTTAAATATTTTTTAATTTGCATCAGTACATTCTATTAAAGATCATTTGATTTCCTATAAACACAACTCTTTAGAGGAATCCAAATAATAAGCAACACATTCAGTGATCGCCTGTTATTTAGTGTCACACTGCATTTCAACAAAAGCCATTACATCCTGTGTGACAGGAAAATGGGTGGAGAACCTTGTATATCAAACTTCCAGAAATCCTTGTTTACAAGGCTAAGGTTTTATGTCACAGTGTGGCTGTCCAAAACTTTTTCAGCAGGTCATAGTTTTTTTCTAGGAAAGTTATCTTTATAAAGCACATTGATACTTGTTTCCTTTTTATATATATATAACAAAATATCTAAAACACACACACCAGCATGAAAGAACATTTAAATTAAAGAAAAAATTGATATTAGGTGATAAATATTTTATGGTAGCTGTATATGGCTTCGCATACAGTAGGTATTCCACCAAGTATTTATTATTTTACTGAATTAGTCAAGAAATTAAAGCACAAGCTTCCCGTATATCATCCGCTGTCTAAGTTCTGAAGACTTCATGCACGTCCCTGAATAACAGAAGTGGAAGATTCTAGCGATGAGGTGATTTCAAGGGTCTATTAACTATATAAATATATGTTTAGCAGTTTTAAATTATAGTTGTGAACTACATTTAGACAAATATGTTCTCCTACCTCCAGCCTCTCTCTGCCACAAGAAAGCCTCTACCCTGACCCTCTGCCCTGCTCATTGTCATTCTCCTGGTAGTTTTTATCAGCACTCAAGTGAAATGAAAGCACTGATTTATTTATATTCCCCTTGACCCTAGATTTTCCACAACTGACACAATATTTCAGGTTCCAGATTCCTGTTCCTGCATGTGAACTTTTCATAGCCCTCTTGTGCAGCCACTTAGAAAAAGTATCCGTTGTCCCTTTCTCTGTGCCCTCACAGCAGGCGGCACTGATCCCCATCCACCTCCCTTGACCTGTCTGCTGAGCAACCAGACCTCCCTAATGCTTCCTGCCCTGGGTCTCTATGCTCCACACCTATCTCTACCCCAGCAATTCAAAGAGGGCCTCACAGTATGTGTTGATAACCCAATTAAAATCTAAACATAGAGACAAGAGAATTTTAGCTGAGATTTCATAACCCTCCCCTAAGGAAGGAAATTTGGACACAAAACTTACTTTTTGGGACATGTAACCATCAAACAGCAAAATCTCAAAGGCTGCTCATTCAATAGCAAAACATTCTAATGTCTTTATTTCTTCTATTTGTGTGGATTTTTGAAAGCATTCTCTTATTGAATTTTTTTCTTCAATTTTATCACTATATATTTGAATTAAGGGGAAAAAACTACAAAAGGACCTACTGTAGTAACAGTGATCATAGTACTGGTCAAAATTTTCTCCATATTTTGGAAGTATTTAATTCTGCTCAATGGACTCACATTGGATCAATGGTGTCATTCAGTAGACTGTAGCAGTTAGTTTCCATTTGCTAGCCACAATTTTATCCCTGTCCTCTTAGAGATGTGAATTTAAATAACCTTCAAAACATGGGAAAATCAGATTTATTAATGTTTAATGATACTAAATTATCTTCATGTTAGTTCATGTTTACATGATACCAGACAGATGCATTTGTAAGGACTATTTCAGTGCCTTCTGACAAGATAGTTACTTTCTTAAAATGAAAACAGGAACTGTACACAAATGTAACAGAGGAAAGTTTATTAAGCATATTTCATATATATATATTGAAGAGTGTATAGGGTCTGACTCTCTAATGTTAATCAAGACTGAATATTGAGTTTGGTTTTTAAAATTTTTCATTTTATAGAAACATTTTTATATTAATAGAAACATAATATTTTAGAGTTTTTAGACAAGGGTCCTTCTATCCTGGTGAATTCTTGTCTAGCTGGAATGTGTATGCCAGTGCTTTGAGCACAACCAGAGGCCCTGGGCACCTCTGGGGAGCTACCATCAGCCTCAAGGTATGGGCCAACATGATAATCAAAGCACTGATCTAATTGAAGTTAATTGAGAGGGCTGTGGCCCACCAGAGTTCAGGGTCGTTCTGGGAGACTAAGTGGCTTCAGGAAAGTGAATCAACACCTAGTTCTCCATAAGAACCCCCAGGGTCTTTCCTCCAAGATGATCACTGCCCTGACTTTGTCTCACCCTGCTCAGTTAACTCTGGGACACGGGGAGCCTAACTTTAAAGGGACCTATTAGAAAATGCCCATCCCTTCCAAGCAGCACTACCAATGACATGGGTTCTCAGGGTTGAGATCAGGGGCAGAGGGCAGCTTTGCCTGCTTTAGTCTGATGGCCCCATGGATAAGGGAATACTCATGTATGTAAGTACACACCAAAGCTGTGAGAGGCCGATTCACCTGGCAAGTGAGGCAACCAAACTAAGAAAATGAAACATTAGAGATGGGGGTTGGTTATTCTCCATTTGCTTCCGCTGCCCCCCAGATTTATTCTCTTCCCCTTTCCTCCCTACTCTGTGTTGTAGGGGAGACTGACCACTATGGATGGCATCACCCAGGTCCCTTCGCCCTCTGGTAGGTTAGGCCAATGAGAGCCACTGGTAGAATGTTGGAGAGGAGGAAAAGGGAGAAGTCAGGTATTTCTTGTGCCCTCCCTAGTTCCCTCTTACCCTAGGCTTGACCCCCACTCCATCCCATCCCACTGGCCGCCTCCTTCCACAAGGACAGCTTCTGCTGCACACACACTCCCTTCCAAGGCTCCACCTCTCACTGATAGTGCTGTCTCCTTCTTTTGCAAGTTGAGGCCAAGAGGTGGGAACAGCTCATGACCCAGTGTGCCTTGCTGGTTCCCTCTGTTCTGTCTACCTCTCTGTAAATATTTCCTTTATTGCATGTTACCCAAACTCCCAGCTGGTTGTAACTTTTAGTACCTGTAGGATGTGGCTGACAGAGTGGGAGGTAAATACCTGCCTGCATACATACATACTTATGTTTATGTATGCCACCAGAAGGACCTCATTCCTAATGAGGGAACTTTGATTTCTACAGAAAAGAACCAAAGGCTGCGGAAAATTTCCCTTGAAGGAAGTGAAAGGGAAAGAAAGGAAATAGAGTCAATTTCTTGTTTGCCTCAGTATAGTTTATTTTAGTCCTTGACGTCTGATGTGTGTTTAAATATAAAATAGATTCCACTTCAAATAAGGGAAAGCTAGACATGTTTTCTCATCAAGAGAATTTTAATTCTCAAGTTCTTACTTTAGATTTCTTAATTTCCTTTTTTAAGATTTCTTAATGTGGCTAATTAAGATCAAAAGGCAAACTCTGAAAAACTTTTTTCCAAGTCAAAAGTTAGCAACCTGCCCATAATATAAGATTATCTAAAAATGTGCACCTCTTTATGAATATGTTCAGATGCTTCAAACAACTGCGTTACCTAAAAGAAAGCATAATATGCATTACATACACACAGGTGCCAACTTTTGACACCATCTTAAATTTAACAAAAATAACCTGGTATTTAAAAAATATTTAAGAAGTTTTTAAGAAATGCTAGCATTTTTTAAAAAAATCACTGAGTTATTTGTTGAAATTCTTATTTATTGCTACTGGAAACCATATTATCTCAAGGTTTATATCCTAACTGAAAATATTCCAAGGTTTGCTTTATTTTATAAAGGACTTTGAAGTAATCAGTTCCCACATTATCAGTGAGAACCAAAATCATCATCCCTGCTATTGTCATTTCTTGAGGTTTTCAAATGTCACTTTTCATTCCAAAAGCTTATAACATGATGTGCACAATGAACAGGAAACAGATGTGTCCTAGAGATTTATTTTAATATTTTGTGATTTTGTGTGTATTTACTACAAACAGATAAGAATTAAAATGCCAACTTAATGTAAATGCTTTTAGAAATGCTCTTAAAAATGTTCTCAGATTGTGAGTATACAGAATTAGAACAACAAAATGCAAAAACTGCAGAGTGAGGTTTCAGTCTCAGCAATTCCATTTATTATGTGGCTCTGACTATCTTAAAATTAAAATAAATTAGAGATATCGACTCAGCCTTCCTAATGAGAAAATTGTGAAATTCAAATATAATAATAAATGGAACAATTCTAAATTAATTATAAAATGGCATACAAATAATACATAAGGTTTTTTTTCTGTGAGACATTACGAAGTGTCATAACTCTTCTTAAATTTGGAAAGAGACTAAATCTTTTCAAATAATGAAAAAAGACAATATCGCTTAGAAGCCTATGAAGCTGCAAAGTCAAGAAAGGTAGAAAAAGGTAAAATATAGCAAAGAGCTGTATAACTAAGTAGGTGCGCATTCTTAAATAAGCTCAGCTTGTATTTCTTCACGGACCATTATCATATTATGAATTATGTGCTGAGATGTGTGTGTTTTAAATATTAGGACACAACCAGGTGTGTGTTTTAAATACTAGGACACAACCAGACTCACTTTTTAATTTGTTGACTTAATTGGGTTTTGAATGAAGAGCAGTCAAATCTTTTTTACAATTGTAAGAAAATCTTTTCTTTTTTAACATCCCTCCTGTACTACAGGGTCACATCAAGTATATTTCATTTTGTCAACTTTGAATTCCATTTAATTGCTTTATAAATAAGAGTTGGAATAATTCTCAAAATAAACAACTGGAGTTAATTATAGACCTTTAGAAGTTGCTTACTTGTTGGAATTTCATTTCCAATATTTCTTCCTGTTTTCAATTTTGGGACATTGAACTTCATTAGCATTCAACCATAGAGCTGAAAGCAACTGGAGAGGGCTCTTCTCTGCACGGCCCACTTTGCCTGCAGTATCCTTGACATCTGCAGCTCTTTCCCATTGAATGTGCTCTGTACTTTTTGTTTTCTTGTCTACTTTACACAAGTTCCTTAAAATTATGTATCAACAGAGAAATTCTGGGTGAATTTTTTATTCTCAACACCTTGTTCTAATTAGTAGATATTATCGAATCAGTGCCTCAACTAAATAGTGAATCAACTGCTATCATTTAAAAAAAAACCATATTTGTTTTGAAGAATTCTAGCAGTTTTTTTTCTGTTTTATAATCATTGTCAGTATTCATGTTTTTCTCTAGAATTTTTACATGCACCAACCAAGTTGAAAATTGAAAAAGAACACATTTTTCAATTCTTCTGCATTTCTATGCGTAGCAGCCAAATTGCTACAGAATATTTTAGACTACAATCTACAATCAAGCTATGCTGCTGTAAAATCTCTCAACACATTACCAAAAATCATGACAGAGAGTGATTGTGAATCACTGATTATTTTTGATATGCCAGCATAGACACAAGCTAATCACACAAGCTAACTCTTTACCAAAAGTTTAAAAAGAAACCATTCTTCATTAATTCTACTACTGTGCATGTAGACTAGGCCTCTTAGCCCCCATCCACCCTCTGCGGGCATTATTTGTTTTTAATAATAGCTCTATTGAGATGCCATAAAATTAACCCTTTTAAACTATACAATTCAGCATTTTTTGTATATGCGCAGAATTATGCAACCATCGCCATTTTTCTTTGGCTTTTGACAATTTGATTATGAATCAATGTGTGAATTTCTTTGGCTCTATTCCAGTTGGAGTTCACTAAGATTTTTGGATGTGAATAGTAATATTTTTCACCTACTTTGGAAAGTTTTCAGCCACTATTTCTTCAAATATTCCTTTTTGTTCTTATTTTCTATCCCTTCTTTCTGAGACTCTCATCATGCATATGTTGGTACGCTTAATGGTATCCCACACATCTCTGAGGCTGTATTCTTTTTATTGTTCTTTATTTTGTTTTGTTTTGCTCCTAAGATTGGATAATCTCAATTGACCTATCTTTAAGTTCACTGATTCTTTCTTCACCAGTTCAAGTCTGTTGTTGAGCCCCTCCAGTGAACTTTATCTCTCAGATATTGTACTTTTCAACTTCATAATTCCTGATTTTTATAATATTTAAATCTTTACTGATATTTGATAGATATAATTCTCCTTTAATTCTTTAGATATGATCTTTCTAGTTCTTAAGTGTGTTTATAATAGCTGATTTAAAGATTTTTCTAATAAGTTCAACATTTGAGATTCCTAAGGGATAGTTTCTATTGCTGTTTTTCTTTTTTCCTGTGTTTAGGCTATATTTTCTGTTCTTTGTCATATTCTTTTGTTTGAAATGGACATTTAAAATATTATGTAATAACATTGTAACTTTGGAAATCAGATTTCTTACTCCCTAGAGTTTATTGTTATTTGATATTGTTGTCTGTTGTTGCTACTATTGCTGCTGTTGCTGCTGCTGGTGATAATTCATGTTTATTTAGTGACTTTCTAGGTGTGTGTGTGTAGGCTCTGCTTGATTAGCTTAATGGATACTTAATAATTAAGTTAGAAATTTTCTTAAATACCTTGAAACAATAAGTCTCCCAGCCTTTGCTAAAGGGCTCGCTCTCTATGTTGAAAGTATATCTTTAATGTGCCAACAGGCAGTTCACAATTCTACCTTAGTCTTTAACTCCTGACTGCACAGAGCCTCCAGGTTAGCCAGAAGAGAGTGACTGGGTTCTTCTCAGGTCTTTCCAGGCCATACATGCACATGTCCTTCTAGATTCCCAGAATATCTATTACATTTCTAAAGTTCCCTATGGATACCTTTTAGGAATTTTGCTCAGCAATACCCTGGCTAATATTACTGCCTGAGACTGCTATTGTGTTAAACAATTGCCACTATTTTTTTATTTTATTTTATTTATTTTATTTTATTTTATTTTATTTTATTTTATTTTATTTTATTTTATTTTATTTTATTTTATTTTATTTTGACAAATGTCCTTGGGACAGAGCTGCTTTCACAGAGCTAGCTCTGAGTCAAGACAAAGACAAACCTTGCGAATGGAGCTTTTCAGGAAACTGCCTACTGTATAGGTCCAATAGTAAAAATTTTCTTGAAATGGGGCTTTTGAAGCTCCAGTGGCTGCTATACTGCTGATTTTCACAGCTGCTCTAGTTGTGAGGCCATTCACTTTGATGCTACCGCAGACCAGGGCTGGGGGCGGGGGTAAGGTGGAATAGAACAGAAATAGGAAAAACTGAAATGTCACAGTTTTGTTTTTCAAGATTCGGTTTTGGTTTTGGGGGTGTTTTTTTTTTATTTTTAAAGAAATTTCTGCAAGTATTTGGTTAATTCTAGAGTTCTTAAAAAGTTGGCTTTTTCAATTTTTGCCAGTGTTCTCATTGCTTTTACAGAGGAGAGGATTTTTGGAGGTCCTTCCTCCACAATTCCAGAAATATTTTTCCCCTCTTTTTTTAATATTGCACAAATATGCCTATTATGATAGTCCACACAAAATGAGTTTTTCATTAACATATTTTCATGGAAAAAAAACACCATTTTTATTCATAAGATTTGACTTTGATTAACACAAAGTAGAAAATTCTAATTCACTTCCCCTAACTTCTGGTGATAGAAAATATAAACAGTCTGAAAACTAAGTATTGTAGAGATGGTAAGGAAAATCTAAATATTGCTACTCTAGCTAGATTGAATTTATATTAAAATATTTTATTGTACTTGGGTTTGTTTTTTTTAATGGAACGTGAAGGACATAGTAAAAATGAGTTATAAAACCTTATAAGAGAGTAACATAAATATTCAGTTATGATACAGTCAGGTGCCAGATATATATTGTTTGTAACTTTCCAGGCCTTGTTTTTAAGCCCAATTTTACTAAGCACTGATAATCATCCCTAGACTAATTAAATACAATTTATTTTTATGAATGTATAAGGGATGCTTTTGCTCTGTCCCAACTCAGACGAAGAGTGCAGTCTGGTTCCAGTCAGTGCCCCACAAACATAGGTGGGATGGGAGGGAGTAGGTACTTTCCTCTCTGCCTCACCACCACTGTTGTGGGTGTCTAGGGCCTACCCTTAGGGTGTTTTAAGTGGCGTAGGATGTTGAAGTTATATTGTCTTTATGTAGTCATATGTAGATATACTCAGGCCACAGCCAGGCCAACACAACAGCTAGCTATGGCCGAAAGTAGATTCTAAGTAACTGGGTCCTAATACAAATGATACATTCTGCTTATACAAATAGCAACTGGTAGGCCCATGAATAGCAGGCAGGCACTGAATGGGCTCCCGAGCAGATGCTCGGTGCTGTCAGATGATGGTGCTGCTTTACGCATGTCTGGATGTTCCTTCCACCCTCCCTATCACTCTAGAACTGGATCTTCCATCCCAGGACCCACCAATCTCTCTTCATTCTCATATCCCCTATGAGACTCTTTTTCATCCAAAAGGTTCAACAAATTTCTGTAGCTCTTGTGGAAAAGGAAAACTCATTCTTTTGGTTATATAGTCTTCATTTTTCTTTTCTGCTCAGCAGAACTTAAATCTTAAGAAAAGTCAACCTTGGGGGTGAGGTGGGGAAAAGGAGAGGAGAACACTGAAATACCTCTTAATATTGGGGGCTTGAGAAAGAAATTTAGCCTCATAAAAGACATTTTTATACCCCTTATTTTTGTGATTGTGAAATTCTTCCCTGATACATAAACCTGTAATGGTTTAGTTAATATTATCATTTTACTATTAACCTTAGTAATGTACTTAGTATTATAATGACCTGTCCTATTACTTTTCCTGGCTCAGATAAATTTAGCCCTAATTCCATGGCAGATCTTTAAAACTCTTCCTGGTGCCTGCAGTGGCTTTTAACTCTCAATCCGCCTCTATCCTCTCGGCTGCCCACACTTTCCTTTTCTAAAGGGAAATCATCTAGTCATGGCTTTCTTTCAAGAAGAGCCCCCGTGATCTCCTCTTACAGCACAGGGCCTTTATAAACAGTTCCTGCCTCACAGTCGAAAGATCTGAGTGATAATGATTGCATGGCCCCCTTCATCCCCGTAATCTATTTTGGGTCCAAAAAAGCTTAAAATGGCCAATACTGGCAGTAGATCTTTACTAATGTTTAAAACTGTTATGTGTTGTCACAACCTGTTATGTGTTGTCCAACTGCAGTATCTAAAATTTCTGTAGGCATCATTACAAGTGGCTTCATTTTATCTTCAAATTTTAAAATAATCACCAAAGATTATTCTTCTAGACTATTGATGCTGTCTTGTAAGAGGCAAATGTCCAATTTTCCAGTTTTATTCTGGTAGTACATACATTTTATTTATTGATAATAAATTATACATTTTCTTAAAGAATGCATTACATAAAAATTCATGGTATGAAAGTTTCACAGGGTGCTTCATGACTATATTTCCTCTACTACAAAAATAAGATTAAATCAAGCCACTTTAGGAAACGAGGGAAAAACAAAAACAGAGTAAAAAACATGTTTGTATATGTCAATCAGAACTGTGAAAATATTCTGTGCTTATAAGAAGTTCAAATTTCCTGGCATCTTTCTAAGATCCTTTCAAATCCGGTCCCAACTTCACTTGCCTTTCTAAACTTCTACACCAATCTACTCATTCATTTCATGTTGCCTCTGTCTAGAAATCTCATTACAGTTTTTCTCCACCTGTAAAATTCTCTGCCCATTTCCTGCAAGGTTAAATTCCAGTGCCATCATTTCTATGAAACTGCATTCTTTTTTCCTCATTGACTTTATCCTCTATTCCAGAGGTCAGATGCAATTAGAAAGATCATTCTTTGCATTTCCTTCTAGGTTGCATGAGAATATTCTGGAGGGTAGAGCCTGTAACTTCAACATCTCTGATTCCCCAGGACCTAGGAGACTTCCTCCTACATAGAAATAACTTCATAGATGTTTCAATGAATGAATTACAGGACAGCAGATGCTGCAGAGGACAAATGTGACTAATTGACTATCTTTGTAGTAGAGCAGTTGAAAACTAGGCACATAATTGTAAAATAAGCTATTTAAGTGTTATTTCAGAGCCAAATAGTAGACTTTCTTTCCCTTGATGCATTTATTTTGTATTAAAGATGAACGGTATTTCCCCACACTTGTCTTTAGTGACCCAGTCCTACTACAAGAAATGTCAATCTTCTTGGTTTGAAATGCTAATTAATCATTTATTTGTTATAATCCTAGGATTTTGGAGCACACCTACTTTATTTAACTTTTTACAAATTGGTTAAAAATATAACTAAATCAATCTCTTCAAACAATTCTAGAATTGCCTAACAGATTAAAATATAATTAACTCATATTTCAAATAAAGGGAACCAACAATGCAGCTGAAATGTTACTGCTCATCAGTGGTTGTTACTGAGTCAGAGAGTGCCACGAATTGAATATTCTTGCCAGGGCACAACCCTGGTCCACCCTCCCTTGCTGCTGCCCTGCTGTGTCACTCATGTTGAAGTCTGCCAATAATCTAGGGAAGTTTCCTACAGTGTACAGAACTATTTCTCACCAGGATTCTGCAGTCAAGTTTTTTTTTATTTCTTTTTTTTTTTTTTTTAAGTACCAGTGCCCAAATGTCTTTGGACAAGGTTTCTGGCACAGACTTGTTCAGGAAATAGGGAGGGAGGAACACCTATTTTATATTTTAAGTGAAAAAACACACAAGAACATTACATAACAACAAAAAGCAAATGGTTGGCTAGTGGTGAAGTTCAAGCTCTGCATCACTGTGACTTTATTTTGATTGTAGAGGAAGCAATCATGGGTTCTCAAGGTGTAGCAGCAACAGCTAAAGGTAATTTCACTAGACTGCTTAATTAAATAGACTTAAAATGAAACATGCCAATGTTAGAATTGAGGAAATACTACTTATTTTCTGTTCCTAGTTACAAGGGAAAGAAATTAATTAACAGCAGATGTGCAGTAGAATAACAAGTGTTCTACCCATCTTTGCCTCTGTAGAACATTACCCTGTGTACAGCCCAATATATAGCAGAAACTTTAAAATTATTGAATGAGACTAAGTTTTCCAGATGGGTTAGCCCTGCGAGTTAGACCACTCTCTTGGGGCATATTCCTCCTGAGTACTTACATTGTAAAATTAAAAAATCTGAATCTTTATGAAATCTTTGTAAAAACAGAAGCAGTTCTAGATGCTTCCACTTACTCCTAACAGAGGAGGGGAAAGGGGGTGGGGTGAAAGCACACTTTAGTGCTACCTTAAAGTTTATTTGAAACTTCATATTTAACTTTTAAAAAAACAACTTTTGAATTTTTCTTACAAAAATCTATTATTTTAGCCTACAAAAATTTTAAAATTATTAACTATTAAGTAAAATTGGCACCCCCCCCACCCAAGTGGGAGTACCTTACTTATTATCCTGTGGCTTTGAGAACCCATAATCCTGCTATTGGAGAACTTGGAAGACACAGCAGGTTTCTAGACCCTCTCCTATTCTCAACCTTAGTGAAATTTTCTTGTTTAAAAAAAAAAAAAATCCCTTTGTCGGCTAAATTGAAAAGCAAATTCATGTTACTGTTATAATGGGTTCTGGTATCTTAATGTAGGCCCATTTTATAGGAATATCTTCAAGATAATTCCCTAATCCAAAGTAAATATTCTTAAGGTGAGGATTACAGAACCTATAATAGATGTTGATAGAGATATTTTTAGCCAAACACTGAAGTTCTCTTTGTGATGGCCATTAAATAACATCACTTCCTACAAGGTCTGCCACACACAAGGCCTTCCCTATGTTTCCATGGTCTAATACCAATTCTTCTACTACTGAGAAGAATGATCAATAGCTATTAAGCACTGACTTTAATCCAGGCATTGTGCTAAGTACTTGTAGCCTTGTCTCATTTAATCTTCACAACAATCTTCAGAGAGAGGCAGTACAGTATTTTCATCATTTTATGTTTGAGAAAACTGAGGCTTAGAGAAACTAGGTAACTGTTTCTAAATCACACTTCTACAATATTGTGGTTCCAGGACTTGAATCCAAGCAGTGTTAACTCCAGAACCTTACTTACTCTAGTAATTTTACTCAGTATGTTAGATTAACTCCAAGAAGAATACTTTGGTGTGAAGCATATGCTTTTCTTTTTGAGATTATTGCTCAATAATCCCAGTTACTCTTGCCTCATTTCATAGACTTCTACTTTCCACATTCTTAATCAATTTACTCTCTAATCTCTTAGTGTACTCTTAATTTTAACTCATGCTCCCAAATCCTGAAAGAGATCTGATCAGATTAGGTCTCATTTAAAATAGAAAAGTATATAGTATAAGATATAGGGTTTTACATTTGCCATCAAGTGTCCTCATATAATTACTATTAATAGTTTGTGACTCTGGGCAAGTTTTATCTTCTCTAAACCTCAGTTTACTCAATGACATATCTTTCTGTCAGTCAGAATAAAATCAATCAGGAAAATAGTTTGCTTGACATTGATTTGTACTTGGGTTTATTGAAGTTTAGAAAATAAGCACTTATTCTAAATTTAATTCTCAAATTATAGTTATTTCTCAGTCTCTACATTTGCATTGATTTGACATGTTTGAAGATCCATAAATATTGTTGTAAGATTCATAACACATATGAAAATTAATTTTAACAATATCACTGGTAGTGATGGCTATTACCACTCATTTGTAAGTCCTAGAGAAGATAAAAATATTTAAATTGAAAGTATTTATTAGTCCAGAAAAGGGTAAATTTTCCAATAATTATAGACTTGATCATATTATAAGTATTTTTTTTAAAAAACAGGGTCTCACTCAGTTGCCCAGGCTAGTGTATGGTGGCATCATCATAGCCCACTGTAACCTCAAGCTCTTGGGCTCAAATAATCCTCCTGCCTCAGCCTTCTGAGTAGCTGGGATTACAAGCACGTATCTTCCACATCCAGTTAATTTTTCTACTTTTTGTAGAGATGGGGTGTCACTCTTGCTTAGTCCTCATATTATATTTTAACCCCACTTTATTTAAATAAGGTATTTTACAATTTCTCTTTTTGTTTTTTCCTAATGAAATGAATTGTAATTTGCTAGAATGCTATATGTGTATATGCATAGGCATATATATGTATATATATGCCTATGCATATATACGCACACATATATACATGCACACATTTGTGCATACAAACACACATTATATATATTTTTGAAAATGAAGTGATTTGGAGAAATATTGTTGGGAAATTATTTATTATAATTTTTAAATACCCAAACATTAATCAATGTTTATTGGTTACTGTGTAAGGTTCAATGGATCATACTGAGAGGCATAAGACATAACTGAGACTATACACAGGGTAGTGATATGTACACAGGAAAGACATTCTTTGGCAAGAAATGAGAGCATTGAATGGAGGCAAAGGAAGCTAAGCAATGTCTAATGGAATTGAACTGTGACCCAGCACAACTTTTCTAGAGATTTATTTGTGTAATTGTGAAGACAGAACTAAGAAATGCCATTATGAAAGCTAAAAACAGGGGGAAACAGGATTCTTAATATATTTACTAAGCAGTAAATCACTTCAAATACATAAATTAGAAAAGGAATTCCTTGGCTAATGGGTCAAAGTGCTGAGATTTGATGGCCTTCAACCTCTCAGTTCTGCCCGCCCCTTTTGTGACCTTCATTAAACTCCTTTAACTTTTGTGTTCTCCAACTTTAGTTGCTACAATCCTCTATTTGGCAATATATCCAATCATCCTAGTGGGCTTCTGACTTCCTGTTCCTTGTGTTACCTGTATTGTGTTACCTGTGTTGTGTTCTAAGCAAGAGGCCCTCCTTTGGGTGGCACTCTAGTCCTGCCTAGCCCTAGTCCTGTTAGATAGACTCAATTATTAATAGTTGTTGAATTGCCTGTAGTCCCAGCCTGAGCCTGGGAGTTGTCTCTAAAAAAAAATGATAAAAAGAAAAGAAAATAGGAAAATAGCAAATATTCTTTGAAGATAACATGTGAACCTGGAATCTGGCTTTTGATTTAGGGAGGCTGTTCAACTCACCAGGCAAGGAAACCATTGCAAACTCCTAAGCACTTCTGTCCGGAGTCTATCAGAGAGGAGTAACATGAACACAACTTAATGCAGTTTTACTCATAAAAGTCTGTGGCAAGAAAAAAAGTGAAGCAGTACCCGAGTTCTTTATCAGATTCAATTCCCAGTGTACAAACATTCTAATTCAGCTTAAACAAAAGAGCCCACACACATTCCATTTCTAAGGAGAGTGCTTTCCTCCCTCCGTTTTCCTCCTGCTTCCCTCTTGCATTTGCCTCTTTCTTCCTCTTAACTTTTTTCCTCCCAGTCTTGTTTCGCCTTTTCCCCCCTTATCATAGTCTTCCCAAAGAAAAGCATATTTATCTGCGACCACCCTTTAACCACGAGTCACCATAACCGAAGCAAACCCTCTATAAACGAAAGCCAAGCCCTCAGTGGGGCGTGTTGGGGTGCTGAGGACGCCCCTGCGGTGCGAGACGACTTCACGGCGGAGGTCAAGGGTCCGCACGCTGTCACAGACGGTCTGGTCCTCCCTGAGCAGTGGGACCCCGGGAAAGCAGCCTCCCCTTACGGGCGGAGGGGCCCGGACAGGGCACTGTCGGAGCGCCCTTCCTGCCCAGACCCGGAGATGTGAGGGGTGCGAAGGCGGGGCCACTGCGGTGGCGACACCCTCCCGAAGGTCCAGCCCTTGCCCGCCTTCCTACCACCTTAGGGATTTGGCACGGAGAGCGGGATCGCCCTCTCAATGAAAGGCAGATGTCCCTTTAAGGTTTGCTTTGCAGCCCGCGGACTTTAGCCTAAACACGGCCCGCGAAGCTGGCTTTATTTGTCCATGTCTCGGACGGAGCCTGGGAGGCTGCCAGTGGGATTTCAGAGACCGAGAGCGCGAAGGGGCGGGCGATGTGGCAATCCGTCTGGGATGTGAGAAGCGTGGAGCGCGTTTAGAGGCATTCGACGAAAACACAGGAAATCACTCCTCTCGCGCTCCCGGGCGCCGCGGCCGGCGGGGGCCGAGGACCGAGGCCGGGCGGAGTGGCCGGGCGCGCAGCCTCCACGCGGGCACTGCCAGGTCCTGCCCTCGGAGCGGCGCGTCCCGGGGCTGCCGCTGCGGCCATGGCCCCCCGGCGCTGCGCCCGCCCAGGGGTCGCTGTCGCCTGCTGCTGGCTCCTCACCGGTGAGCGACTCCGCTTTTCTCTGAGCATCTCCTGCGTGCGTGGGCTCGGGGCTTGGCGCGGGAGGGAGGTCCCCAGAGCCGGCCGTGGTCCAGGGGGGAGGAGGGAGCGCCCGTCCAATTTCGGGCACTCCGGGTCGTCTGTCCCGGTTAGCGTACAGAAAAGAGTTTCGCGTTTGGGCTTTGGTACGAATTAGTTTTGGTGCCACTTCAAAACTCTCCACTCCAAGAGTAGGAGGAGGCAGTGCTGAAAACTTGATACGGGAGAATGGACTTTTCAAATTAAAGTTTGTTTCGTTTTTTACAATATACATTGTATTTTAGGACTTTGCTAAATGGTTCTCCTCCCCTTTTTTGGAGGGGGTTAGGGGTGATAACTATAAGTCATCTGATTTATGTGCAAAGTTCCTACCCTCTGGTTGTTCAAGAGTGGAGATTATTGCCTTTCTTGCTGTCTAGTATTCAAAGTCTTTTCCGCTACGAAGCAGGGAAAGAGAGGTATAAGGGAAAACCGCTGCTTGTCCTGAAATGATGTCTCTATGTCAGTACCCAAGAGGAGGAACATTTGGAAATTTGGGAAGGAATGGTGAACATTTACTCTGTAAATATCACGGCGCAGACGTATTTTTTAAGATACAAAATATAGTGTTGTTACTTGTGTATAAATATGTATTTTTTAAGGAGGGGACTTAAAAACACAATACCAATGCAAAGTTATATCCAATTTAGTAAAAAAAAAAAAAGTTGAATTAGAGCATTTTCTAAGATTTCCCCAATGATTTGCCTATGGTCAGACTTTTTTTTACCAGTTACTGATGGGGAGGGGGGAGTTGAAATGGTGAAAAACAGAAGGCAGATGGGTGAAACCTTATTGATAGAAGCTGCATGAGAGAAAATCACCTGATTAATGGTTTAATTAATGGTTGGCTTTAGCATATCATTGATATTAAATTGTTCAGTATTTTCACTGCTGGCATACTTATTACTACTAATTTAGTATCTTTACCATTTAAAACAGAGGGGAACCAGCCAGTTTAGTGCTGCCTTAGATGGCCAAGCATTGTTAACTTTTATGAAGACCACTTAGAAATGGATTATTAGCAAGCAGAGCTTTTTTCATAGTGAGGTGGTGTAAAGACAGTTAATAATGAGCCACTGGCTTTTCATCCAAACATTTTCCACTACTCAGGAAACGTCCAATAATCCAAACAGTGGTAACTGCGGAACAGCATTACAGCCAGTGAGTGGTTTAACTTACTTACCAGCTACTGTCACTACCCTTAACACATATTTGACCTATGATTCCTCTCCAACGCAAATTTTTGTAGGTTGTTTGCATTTGATTGTTGGTTTTGTGCAAAGTCTGAATACAGTAATTTACTAACTAGTCAAGTTGTACCTTTTTCATTTTACCAAATAAGCAGTCTCTAGTGCAGAAATGATCAAATGAGGTTTGCATATCCTCTAAAAACACATAATGAAACTTAAAATAACAGATGTTAACAAGTTACAATTTCATATAATATGTTGGTGTAATATGCCTTGCTGAATCCAAGAAGGGACTTGAAAGAAAATAATGCATAAATATTTCTAAATTATAATATTCAGATTCCATGTGTGGGTGTGTATAATTCAGTCCTATTGAAATTTAGAATTTAAAAAAGTGATTGTCTCAGAATCAACAAGCTCTTCAACTATGCTATATTTATGCCCATTTCACAACACAACATTAAGAATCTGAAATTTTATTTCTTCCTTTGCTAATTTCCTCATCAGTCATCATACTGTGTCAGCTCTTTCTTACCAACCTCTTTCATATTTGGAAACTTCTCATCAATTCCTAGAGTCCATACCTAATCTGGGGTCTCATTGCCCTACCAATCCATGCACAATACTGTAGAGCTCATCTTCTTGTCTCCAGTCTGAACCCAACCTCTAATCCACCCTCCCAATACACCATTTTTAATATATCTGGGTTTTCAGTCAAAAAGTTTTGGTGGTTTTCTTTTGTCACCTTTAAGATAAAATCCAAAATTCTCAGCTGACTATCCTAATCCAGTACCTCTTTCTATCTCCTACTACCCCTATATCAGTTTCCTATTGCTGTTGTAACAAATTGCCACAGATTTACCAGTTTAAAACAACATAAATTTGCTATTTTTTTAGTTCTGTAGATCAAAAGTTTCACTGGACTAAAATCAAGGTGTCACCAGGGCTGCATTTCTTCTGGAGATGCTAGGGGAGAATCGGTTTCCCTGCTTTTTCGAGCTTCTACAGGACACCTGCATTCCTTGGTTTATGGCCCCTTTCTCCATCTTCAAAACCAGCAGGGTTCTTCAAATCTTCCTCTCTGACTCTGCTTAATCGTCACATCTCCTTCTCTGACTCTGCCCTTATTGCGTCTCTAAGGATCCCCCTGTGATTACAACGGGCCCACCAGAATAATCTCCCTATCGCAAGATCCTTAATTTAATTCCGTATGCCAAGGCCCTTGTGCCAACTAAGGTAACATATTTACAGGCTCCAGGAATTAGGACGTGGACATCTCTGGGAGACAGTTATTCTGCCTACCACAACCCCTAAACATAAACTGCCCATTACAGCCCATGACATATCCTTACTTTCTCCATAATCCTCATCCTCATTTTACCATTGTAGATATGATCTTGTTGTTTTATGTGTCTAGAAAATAACTCCACCCTTCCTTCCCACCACCCGCTGCCATATAAACAAACTTTCCACAGTCTTCCAAGCTGGGTTTACATCAGAACAACAAACCATCCCCATCCCAATAAACTTCTCATTAGATTTAGAACTTCTTGTATTAACTTCCTCCAACATTTAGTAAAATGATTCATCAAAAAAGATGTTCTTCCTTAAGTCCAAATAAAGTCTTTATTACTATTTTATGTATGTCAGAGTCCCAGCATAAACTAGTGGCACATATAAAGGATTTAACTGAAGAAAATTTCATAAAGGGACAGTTTATAGAGGCCTTAAAGGAATGGGAAAAGACTGTGGAGCACCAAGGACAAGCAACAGTGGGAACAAAGCACCTAAAGCAACAGTGAGAAGAAAAACTATGACCATTCCTAGGCCTGAAGAGGTGGCAGTGTTATTAATAGTTGACTATGAACTCTAGCTATGGGTGGTGGTGGTGGGAGGTGCTGTTGGACCAGAGTTGTGGCCATAAGTAGAGGAATTCTGTTAGTGCCAAAATTGAAGTCCAACAGAGAAGGAGTAAGGAAAATAAATACCCACCCCCTTACCTCTCACCCTCTAATGTCTTGCCCAGCCCTCCCATTGGCCATATCCAAATGGCAACATCCAATCTCCTAGAGAACTAAGGCCAAAATAGTTAATAACCAGGAATAATTAGCATGACTTAATGCTGAAACATACTATGTGCAAGGCCCTGTGCCAAGAACTTTGTATGTTTTATTTCATTTTAATCTAAAAAAAAGTATGTAACTAGTATCCATGTTTAAGAGAAACAAATCAAAGTACAGTACTAAGAGGTTAATCTCATTTGTCCAACATTGCATAACTAGTAAATAACAAATTTACTCAATTCAGATCTTTGTCTTCAAATTTCATGCTCTGAAATAATATGACATACAGGCTGCCTAAATGTAAGTCAATTCCCCTCTTGCTCACCCCTCTAAATGTGAAATCCAAACATAATTGTCTAAAAGACTTGGATAAAGACCTAATTAGTGATGCAAGTGAGTCTGTTATCACCATGATTTTTAGGTGTATGGTGAAATTAGATGATGACCCACCATACATTAACTATAACTCAAGTAAGATGACTACTTTTGTTTATTAAGAATATAAATATAGAATTACCCTTAATTGAATTATGTCTCTCCTCCCTAGAAACATTTTGGTTGGCCTAGAAGCAAGGGTCTTCTTTTGTGACTTTTTTCACAGGCAAGATTTCCTATTTAAAACGAAGTCCAGTGAGGAGATGGGAGCTGGTTGAATATGGGGAGGAAGTCAGCCACTTACCCAAAACAAAGACGTGACCTCCAATGGCACACAATGCATTGTCCAGAATTACTGAAGATGGTGAAAATTTTCTTAGTCATCATGATGTCTGTAAAGGCAGCGATGAATTCATAGGATTTCTGTTTGTTTAGTAAAGAAGCAATGAGAGTAACAGTGAGATATATATATATTAAACTAGTTTACCTATTTTTCTTCCTTGCTGTCATGATGGTAACTAGCTATTTGGAAGCATGAGCTCTTGGGCCTCAGCTTATCACTGTTGATCTTACTTCAGTAGACAGATGCTCCTTTTACTTGTTTCTCTACCTCCAACTCAACAAACTTCTCACTAGATTTAGAACTTACCAAATTTCCATATGCCTCTTAAAATATTTTAGTAGAATAAAGTAGTTCATGTTTAAAATATATTCATAAAAATTGGGGACCAAAATGGTATTGTTTACCTATACTGCTCTTCTGTTTTATGAAATACAAAATACTGTACTTGAATTCATGTTAAAAAACTGAGATGAAAGATATTTTGGAATTGTTGCCACAGTGTTAAAGTCAGAATAGATTGCCTATTCAGAGCAGTCTGTGACTAGAGAATTGTATTCGCTCTCAAAGCGAGTACAGTAGAGTGTCAAGAGATGCAAATGACTGCACATATTCCTATCCTCAAGGTTATTGAGCTTCTTTCAGCTCCTTAATGGTGCCAGCTCCTCTGAAGTCTCCTCGGGGCCTTTGGATTAGTAGTTATTCTAACTGCTACTCATTCTTAAGTCCCCACATGAATGTGATTTCCAAGAGACTCCCCCCCCTAAAGTGGAGGGGACCCTCCCCCAGGGAAATGTATGCCCCTAGCGCCTTTGCTTCTTTAACATACCATATGATATTATAATTAAATACCTAACTGTCTGTCTTCCCCACTTGCTGTGTGTTCTGTGAGGGCAGAGTTTTATTTATTAACTTTAGCACCTAGGAATAATAGACACTTGTTTATTGAATGAATCATAAAGGAATAGACTACAGACAGACTCATAAAATACTTAAGAGATCAGATTGTTCCCTTTAATTATATCCCCACCTGGAATATTTATATCTAATTGAACAAAAGACATTAGCAATTAAAAGATGCCCCATTATTTTATGCACCACTAAGAAAGACAAGCACCACCAATTCAATTATTATTTGCTAGATTATTAGATGCATCCTAGTTCCAGAGATGTTGAAATATGGGCAAATGTGCATCTGAAAATTATAATCAATAATATACAATATATCCACATGGCAAATTTCTATCACATTTCTTGGGATAATTAAAAACTATTAATATATCATAAGATTTCAAAGAGGCTAATGTATGACATTCCTTCTAGATAGAAAGATAATCAACATTGTTCCTCTGTTACATTTGTTCCAGAGCCAAGTTTATATCTGACTCAGGGGATAATTGCTCCTCTGGCACCAGCAACCTCACCAGATCCCCAAAATAGAGCTTCCTTTGAATACTGTACCTTTAGAAGGAAGCCTCAGGAGAAACGTGATAATAAAATAATCAAAGAATGTTCCAGTTGCACAGCATTAATAATTCTAGCTTTGGGAAACTCCTAACTTTCTGTCATCTTGTTGGTGAGCAAAGGACTATATATATATATGAAGGAGCCTAATTTTAATCTAACTTTTTTCTATAATTTGAAAGGAAGATTAAAAAGTCAACTAAGTTTTAAAAGGAAATTAAAATGCATACTCTGGTTACTGCCAAGAATTTGCTTTATGTGCAAAAACATTAATTTTGCTTTATCCCAACAGAAGATCCCTCTAAATGAAACAAAATCATTGTAATTCAAATATCGAAAGGAATGAAGACATATACTTTTGTATGAAAATATGAGATCTGCTGAAATAAATGCAAATTCTTAAATTTGAATAGAGCACCTAAATCATATTAGAGCATCAAATGGTTAAGATATTATACATTTTATTATAAATCATGTACTTTTAACATAAATTAAATGTACTTTCAAAATTATTTTATTAGATAGACTTTTAGTTTGCCAAATACTAAAGTCTGAAAATACATGGGTATTGACTATCCCTTAAAAATATTTGAGTTATACATTTTATTGTAATATTTTTGGTAAAATGATCCTATATTGTATAGAGATGCAGGAAAATAGAAACACACACTTTTGTTTATAGGATTTTATTTGGTAAGAGCTTTTGTATTGTTTTGTGACAACTGCAAGTAAGCATTTTAATCACAGGAAATTTAGATAGTGAGTACAAGTTCCTTTAAAAACTCCTGGAACTTTCCGTTTTACCTTTTACCCTTTTGCCTGCATTAGCTGAATATCCTCCCAGTCATCCACTTATCTTTACTTGTGGAGGTCACATGGGAGCCTTTGTACAATCTGAGGTTTGTGTGTTCTCTCTAAATGAATGATCATATATATCAATAGATATTCATAACCAGAGATCTGGCTACTTATTCTGTAAAGTTCACTTTCTAAACCATATATAATAAAAGTAACTGTCATTATGCATTATTTTAAAACACTTTAAGGACTTTTCCTCAGTTAAGATGTATTTAAAATCACCGTTTTCTTAGCCAAGCATAGATATATCAAAAATTGAAATAGATTTCTAGATACTTGTCTTAAGAATAATCTTTTTAAATTTTAATTTTTATTAACATTATAAGACAGAATGTGATTTCCTAACTTTAGGATGTCAGTGATAGCCAAGTTAAAAACTCTGGGTTTAAAGGAAAACTAATAACCATGAGTGGTTTACTTTCATAAAGTAAATGTGATTATTTACTCCTTCTTGTGCTATGTTCCAAGAACACAAAGATAAACAAAAGGTAGTCTCTGCCCTTAGGAGCCCCAGAGTCTGGACGAGATAAGAGAAGCAATGATGGGAGGGGTTTCTAAGGTGCTTTAAGCGAGGAATGAAAAGATCATGTTTGTGTTGCAAGAAAGTAAGTCTTGCAAAAAAAATAGAGACAAAATACAAGATGGAAACATGAAAATTTATACACCCCCTACTATTTTTAAGGGTCTCTGTGCTAAGCACAGGGTATTCAAACAAAATTTTTACCCTTCAGGACCCCCAAATCCCTGCTATTGTCATATAAACCATTTCTGGCATATTATTATAATAGGAAAGATTGTAATCCAATTCACCAATGTGGTGCATGAACCATTTCATGCACCTAAGGTTTCCCTGGAAAGGGAAATAAATAAATGTACCCAACAGATTATCCATCAGTCAACTCTTTCAAACCAGTTATGTTTCCAAGGCCAAATAATCATGGTCATGTTAAAGAGAACCCTTGTCCCTTACTTTGTCTGATCCACATTTTTAGCTTCAGCCAGGCGTTCTTAGAGCACTACAATTTATCAAGTAGTATAATTTCCTTAGAACTTTATAAGGACTGTCAAATGAGAGAGGCAGCATAAATAATCTCATTTACAATATAGAATTTAAAACATTGGGGTTAATGGAGGTTAGGGGAAATGTCTCAAAGGAAGCAAATTAAAAGCTTTTGAAGGTAACAATATTGACTTTTTTTTCTTCTACAGAAATTAATATAAATGAGACATTATAGAAAAAATAAATGTAATTAAAGTTACTGATTTAAAGATTTCTATTTGCAACAGAGCTAAACCATGGCCTTTTCCTCAAGATTCTGCTTAATTTGGAAGAGTGAAAATATAACTATAGCAGTTTTTAAACTACCATTATTATTATAAATTAAGTGAACTACAGTTAAGGATGTAAGTGCCTTAAGAGGTATCTGTAATAATGTTAAAATAGCTGCCAGACTTTACATTTGACCCACCTAGCTTATCATTCATGAGTGCTTACTATGTGCAAGGGACCTTTCAAGGGACAATGAAGAGGTACAAGGATGAATCTATCCATAGAGTTCAATAAGAAAGAAAAGATGTATTCAAATGAATATAATACATGTTTTCAAGTTTGAGATAACATTTAAGCTGGCCCTTAAAGTAGGTAGAATTTATGGAAGCAGGGATGAAAGCAAGTGACAATTTTTTTTTTTTTTTTTGAGACAGGGTCTCACTTTGTTGCCCAGGCTAGAGTGAGTTCCGTGGCGTCAGCCTAGCTCACAGCAACCTCAAACTCCTGGGCTCAAGCGATCCTCCTGCCTCAGCCTCCCGAGTAGCTGGGACTACAGGCATGAGCCACCATGCCCGGCTAATTTTTTCTATATATATTTTTAGCTGTCCAAATCATTTCTTTCTATTTTTAGTAGAGACTGGGTCTCGCTCTTGCTCAGGCTGGTCTCGAACTCCTGAGCTCCAAGGATCCACCCGCCTTGGCCTCCCATAGTGCTGGGATTACAGGCTTGAGCCACCGCGCCCGGCTGCAAGTGACATTTTAAATAGCAAGAACAGTATGAGCTAAGGCAGCAAGCTGAAGGTTCTTAATATGTATAGAGAACAAAGGTTACACTCAAGGTGGAATATAGGGTGACCTGAGGGGATAAGTGGAAGTAGTTTGTAAGGCTAGAGCACTGAGGTTTGAATGCCAGGGATTTGGGACTTTAATTAATAGGGAATGGAAACCCCCAAATAATTCAAAATAAAAGTATAATGACTGGTCTAGAAATACTAAATGATAACACATAATCTGGGAGAAAACATCTGATCACTGATCATTCAACAATAAGCTCAAGTAAATAAAAAAAAGAGTTCCAACTCTTGCAGATGTTTCAGATCAAATAGTAAGCCTATGATTTTGTAGTACGTTCAATCACAGAAGCACAATGATATTTAAAAAGACAGCCCAAAGTGGTTTGACTCATGCCTTTAAAATATGAAAAAAAAATTAACCATGGAATTAAGCGTCAATATGGGTTTTCCACAAGCTTCGAATGCAGAAAAAAATATATGTATATTTTTTTCTAAAGTTGAAAATTAGATCTTTCTCAAAGATTTTATGATGACCTAGGCTGGGCAGAAGAAAAACCTACGTGGAAAAGAAGAATATAATGATTTTAAGAGGTGATAAAAGAGCAGGGAAGGGACTAGTGCCTTTCAAATCCTTCAAATTGGTTTCTGAGCTGTGGGGTTTTGTTTAACTGTTGACAGTGACAGTTGAGGGAAGTGTAAGTAGATAACTGCACATAATTTGCAGTTGCAGACATGGTTACAAGCATCCATAATATAGTATGGTGGTAGTGGCAAGAGGAGAGGGTATGGAGTTAAGCAGGTCAGAATTTGAATGTAGTCGTGATCTTGAAAGCATTTAACTTCCCCATAATTCACTTTCTTCCATAAAATGAGTATAACAAATATTTACCTTATGGGGGAGGAAAGAGCATAGGAAAGTATTTATTGATGAATATTCAATAAATGATAGCTCTTCAGAAAAAACCTTCTACTCAGATCCTACTGTGTGCCTACCATGATTCTGTGGCTTTTAATCTTAGGCAGACTATGTATGGGAAGAGATGAATTAGACTTAGAAAGGTGATCAAGAGCACTTAAAAGCCCCCAGCTCAAAATTATCTCATCTCTCTCCCTCTCTCTCTCTCTCTCTCTCTCTCTCTCTCTCTCTCTCTCTCTCTCTCTCACACACACACACATATGCACACTTTCACTCTATCAATTAGGAATTTTAAGTTAACAAGATCTTTTAAAAAAGATACAGTGTCCTTTTGGAAAGGCAAACCATCTTCACCCTTCAGTGTGATCAGTTCTTCGCTTAGTGAAAAGTTGTTGTATTCTCTTGGAATTGGAAGGTGGCAAAGTGAGTTAGGAACTTTGTGAGGGCACTCAGTATGATCCAGAGGGGGGGAGGAAGAGCGATGGAGGAAGGTAAAGAGAGAGAGAGGGGCCAAAAATAAATAGCGGTTCTAATTGGGACGGTTCTAATTTGGACTTTCTGTTTGGAGAGGACCTTTCGGTACCTTGACAATCTCTGAGAAAGATAATTGAGACTTCAGTTAAAATTATCAAGCTTGTGACAAAGTCAGATTTCTTTCTTTCATCCCTGTCTCACCCATTCAGGGTGGTGAACTCAGCTTTCAAACTCACACACGATAAGATAGGACAGATAACTAGAAGATACGTGTGCAGGACTCCTTGGCCCTCCACCCCATCTTAACTTCCAAGAAAATTTATTTTTATTTTCATTTTTTTGCGATTCAACGGTCTTTTTAAGAGGCAATCCCACTTCTCAACTTCCACTCCCAAATAAAAAATGTTAAGTTTTTAAAATAAATCCTGCAGCTATTTAATCGGGGTCGAGCATAGCCACCGCTTTTAGCTTAGCTGTGGCAGTGAAGATAGGGCTTTAAGCTATTGCGACCCAACCCCCACCCTAAACATTTCACAGGCTACTGAGCTAGGGAAAGCTGAGATTGCTTTGGATTCTAGGATTCCCAGGACATCAGGTCAAGCAACCGAGAAGTCCCCCCAGGGGTAAATTCCACACATAGTTTCTTCTCTCTCTGGGACCAGTGCTTTAACATCTGGGTTAATTAGATCGTGCAGACACGGTAACTAAGCGCAGGAAACAGCTGGGCACGTTGCTCAGAGCCCAGACAGAACGGGACCCACGGTTCTTAAAAAAACGCTTCTGGAAATACCAGCTCCAACAGGCTTGTAGCGTCTGAGTGCGGATGAGGCAGGAGCAAAACCGAGCACAGTTTGGACCTCTGGGGACAAATCTGCACTTTTGAGAGCTCCTTTAACTTTTGGACAATTTTGAATTTACCCAGAGAGAGGAGGTGCAGAGTGGGAACTGCATCCAGCTTAAAAAAAAAAAAAAAAAATACTTGCACTCACATACTCCCCAGAGTCTTCCCAAACAGGAATGGAAGAGAAAACTTAGGAAGTTCAAGTTCAGCATTAAAATAAAGGATTTGCCACCAAAACTCCCGCGCTCTTTCCTCAGAGTTTCTTCGTTCCAAGAGCCTCTCTGCGTAGTACGCCTGCGCGCGCGCAAACGGCGGCCCCACCTCTCGGTTGGGGACGTAAAGCTTGCGCCGGGGGGCGGGGCGCGGGTTGCGCATGCGCCCTCATTGCGTCGGCCTCTGGCTCCGGTGCTGGCAGCGGGAACCACGGAGGGTAAGGTGTTCGCTGCGGTGTCTCGGCACTCTGAGGAAGGAAGGGAGAGAGAGCTAGAGTGAGTGCTCCCCTTGGCCGTATGAGTCGGAGCAGGAGTATTTCCTTCTCGCCTGGCAAGTGCCGGTAGGAACCGGGCCCCGCCCCCTTCCCGGCCTGCGTTCCCTTCCCCCTTCCTGCCCCTTTCCAGGTGGGACCCTCTTGGTCCTTCTTCTGTTAGTGAGTCCCTGCCAAGGCCATGAAACTTGTGAGGAAGGACATTGAGAAGGACAATGCGGGCCAGGTGACCCTGGTCCCCGAGGAGCCTGAGGACATGTGGCACACTTACAACCTAGTGCAGGTGGGCGACAGCTTGCGCGCCTCCACCATCCGCAAGGTGCAGACCGAGTCGTCCACAGGCAGCGTGGGAAGCAACCGGGTCCGCACTACGCTTACTCTCTGCGTGGCAGCCGTCGACTTCGACTCTCAAGCCTGCCAGCTGCGGGTCAAGGGGACCAACATCCAAGAGAATGAGTATGTCAAGATGGGGGCTTACCACACCATCGAGCTGGAGCCTAACCGCCAGTTCACCCTGGCCAAGAAGCAGTGGGACAGTGTGGTTCTGGAGCGCATTGAGCAGGCCTGTGACCCAGCCTGGAGCGCTGATGTGGCGGCTGTGGTCATGCAGGAAGGCCTCGCCCATATCTGCTTAGTCACTCCTAGCATGACCCTCACTCGGGCCAAGGTGGAGGTGAACATCCCTAGGAAACGGAAAGGCAACTGCTCACAGCATGACCGGGCCTTGGAGCGGTTCTATGAACAGGTGGTCCAGGCCATCCAGCGCCACATACACTTTGATATTGTAAAGTGCATTCTGGTGGCAAGCCCAGGATTTGTGAGGGAGCAGTTCTGCGACTACATGTTTCAACAAGCAGTGAAGACTGACAACAAAGTGCTTCTGGAAAACCGGTCCAAATTTCTTCAGGTAAAACAATCTTACTCAGGGATAATTAAGGATGGGTAGAGGGATTGGTATAAACTACTCCTAAAGTTTTAGAACTGGGAAAAATAAGAGGAGAAAATCTTCACATGGCTGGAATTTTAAGTGAGATAATGAAATGAAAATAGGACTGTTAAATATCTGGCAAATTTATATAGTAAACTGTGCTTGAATCCTTAAACATATAAAGCCTTGTTAGTGCTTTTTGGCTTTAGGTCATTGTGGGCTGATTAATGGGTGCTCTAAGAGATCCTTTTGATTAACTTTTATAATTGCAATTCTAGGTCCATGCCTCCTCTGGACACAAGTACTCCCTGAAAGAGGCCCTTTGTGACCCAACTGTAGCTAGCCGCCTTTCAGACACTAAAGCTGCTGGGGAAGTAAAAGCCTTGGATGACTTCTATAAAATGTTACAACATGAACCTGACCGAGCTTTCTATGGACTCAAGCAGGTGGAGAAGGCCAATGAAGCCATGGCAATTGACACATTGCTCATCAGTGATGAGCTCTTCAGGCATCAGGATGTAGCCACACGGAGCCGGTATGTGAGGCTGGTGGACAGTGTGAAAGAGAATGCAGGCACGGTTAGGATATTCTCTAGTCTCCATGTATCTGGGGAACAGCTTAGCCAACTTACTGGGGTAGCTGCCATTCTCCGATTCCCTGTCCCTGAACTCTCTGACCAAGAGGATGATTCCAGTTCTGAAGAGGATTAATGACAGAAACTTAAAATTGAGACAACCTGTGTCTCACTCCATCATTGTTACAGTACACTTCTCAGCACCCTTTTGACAGAAAGTTGCAAGAGTGGCACTTTTTGATTGACACAGGGATTTCCTATGTATTTGGCCACACTAGGTATTTTGTGGTTGGCAGGACATGTATTCAAACTAAATAATAAACTAAAAGGAAATAATCTCTCTGTACTACCATCTTTATTAATTAGAATAATTTTATATAGGAATTATGAGTTATTTGTAGTACTTAGAAAAATGTGTAATAGGAATGCCTATACAGTATATTATTTGGGATAGATCAAAATCTCATACTACATGCTTTGAAATAGTTTTGCTTAGAAAGAGCCTTTTACTATCTCAATATCCTCAGTTTACATTGCTTTATTTTAATTCTGCCTGGTGTTCTTGCATTTAATAATCCTTTTTCTCCCCACCTCCCCCCACTCCATCTTTGTTTTTAGATTAAATGTTTTTGCTATTTTAAATGATAGCCAAACAATTAGTAGACATGAAGACAAGTTTAAAATAATATTTTTCTTAAGAGACTTGTTAAACTAATCATGTTAAGAGTAAATTCTTGGTGGTTCTTTGTGTTTTTTTGTTAGAATTAGGACTGTTAAATATCTGGCAAATTTATATAGTAAACTGCTTAAATCCTTAAACATATAAAGCCTTATTAGTGCTTTTTGGCTTTAGGTCATTGTGGGCTGATTAATGGGTGTTCTAAGAGATCATTTTGTCTAACTTTTATAATTTCAGATCATAGAGCTTTGATCTGCTACAGGTTCTCAAGATAATCTCCTTGAGGCCTTTTTATTTTTAAAATGAGACTAAGGTATGTGATTTGCTTGTTATATGGCTAATTAGTGGGAAAGCTGGAGTAGTCGTCAATCTGCCCTTCAGTTCTTTGCACTGAAACATTACCACACCATTTTTTGTTTATTTATTTTTGGCTTGTCAAAGTTATATTTAATACTATCTTATATTTGTATGTGGCATCAGTCCATGCTATCACATCCTTATTGGACTATTTTAGATGTGAAAAAGCCTGTTCAGAAAGTTTAAGTCACATCATTAGTATGTGGCAGCTGATTTTTATGCCAGTACTCTTTACTATAACTATGGAATTTCTGCAAATACCTGGGAGTTTAAAATATTCTATTTATTCAGTATTTTTGATATGCATTTCTAAAAGTTATGGTTGGAGCCTTGGGAATGGAATTGTATCTTGACCTTTTACAAACCTCAATTTAGCAAAATTATTAGGGAAGATCTTATAAAGATTGATAATTCAGTTTGTAACTCCTGGGTCAGTAATGCCTATTCAAGTAGAGATACTAAAGTTGTAGAACTTTTCTGTGTCTGTGGGCCTTCCTCGCGGTGTAATAGATTTGGCGATTTTTTATAAACTTTCTAACTAGTATGAACCTTTTTATCTGTTGGGAACTGACATTTCCATGTAATTTAAAATCACATATTTATATTTTTATATATCTGCTTCCTAATCTAAAAGTAATTCAGATTGTCATTTCACTATAATTCTATGAATAACTTTAAAATATTATTAAAATATGTTATTAAATAATTTAATAGGGAATATAGAAATGAAGCCACCAAGATTCTTAAAATTAGAACCTAACTGATAATGAATTATAATCTCAGTAAGAATTTGGAGATTGTTGGACATCAGTTACTCTCACAATGTATGCAGTACTGAAATGAAGCCTAATAAATCTAACAAATACATTTTGGGTTGTTGGTTCTCAAGTTTAGCAGCATGTTAGCCTTACCTTGGGAACTCTTAAAGCTCTCAATGCCCAGACTGCAGCCCAAATTAATTAAATAAACTTTCACCCCTAGAAATGCTGTTTTTTTGTTTTGTTTTTTTTAAAGCTACCCATATGATTCCAATAGATATCAAGGCTGAGAATCACTGATTCAGGTCTTGCTATTCAAAAGTATGATCCATGGACCACCAGTGTCCCTGAAAGCTTTTTAGAAACTAGAATCCAGGGCTCTACTCTATACCTGCTGAGTAAGAATCTACTTGTACCAACATCTTGAGGTGATTGCTGTGCATAATAAAATTTAATAAAGGCAATGGCTTGTTCTCCCTGTGCTGGTAGGTCTCTGGCTGAGCTCACCATCCAGAGAGAAAAAGAGATTTGAGTTTTAAGGTCTTTCAAGAGAGTTAACTGGCCATACTAAACTATTGTATAAAACCTCTCTAAATAAAAGCCTGTTTTTATGTGTATGAAATATTTCATTTAAAAAATCTTTAATTTCTATTTTTGCAAAGTTTGTATTTTATATCATTATCAAGAGTATGACTTAACACAGTCATAAGTGGTAATATCAAAATAATGATCAGAGCAAAGAAATTCAAATTATTTTTGACTATTATTTGTAAAATGAATGTCTTTGGAAATCATATATAATAGTCTAATTTCAACTGCTATTTATTAATGCTAAGAAATGAATATGTGATAAAACACTATTAATAACATCTTAACCTTCTCTAATGTACTATTATACTTTAAATTTCCCATCAGGTGCTTGTTGAAAACAGGTTTGCTACCTCCACTAGACTCATAAATGAGAAGCTTGCAAATTATTTTATTTTGCTATAGATATGATACCTTTCAAATTATATTTTTCTATTCTTGGTCCCCCATTTATATGTTAAATACCTTGCTGATTTTATGGCTGGATTGTTGATCCTGGATTTCATTTTCTTTATTCCCTTATAAACAAGTTGAATCTTTCTCTTCCCAGATGCTACTAGAGTAGCTTTATAAAGCTGATTTTTCTTGATTTTTACTTATTTTCTATCAGTAACTTTAGTTTCCTTTTTTAGCACCTGTGAATGATTCTCTCAACTTCAACTTAGCTTTAGCAGGATTAGGTTATAATTTCTGCAGTTCATATGTTCTGGAAATGAAAATCTCTTTGTTGCTAAAAGAGCAAGAATATAGAGGAAATGGTGTATACATGAATCTCCCATAATATCAGTTCTTAGTTGTGAAAAGTTAGGGTTTTTTTCCTTTTAAATCATAAGGTTTTCCAAACACATAAGAATGGCTATTTGTGTTTAGTATCAGAATATGTTGAGTAAAAAGTTGAAGAGGAGTTTCTAAGATGTTTCTAAGGATTTAGAGAGGAATCCTTCTGCCTGGAGCCAGAGCTTAGACATGAAGTGTCCATATTTATACTACACCAGTAATATATACATTTAATTTTATCCATTTTTTTAATGCCTTCTTTGAACCAATCACTGGGCTGGGTTTGGGAAAGACAAACATGTAAGCAGATTACTGTTATAAGTAATTTGTACAAACTGTAAAAGGGCACAGTGTTGAAAGGGGTCACTTTTAGGAGGAACTTTATAGAGCAAGGGCCAGTAAATTTGCCTAAAATGGAGAGAAGGGACCTGAAAAGGTCAAGTGGGAAGATGGGGAGGACAAGTGTGCTAATCACCTAAAACCCTCTATGCCACAATAAGGAGTTTGGGTTTGACCATAATGTGAAACAACTGCAAAGTTTTTGAACTGGAGAATGTCATGATAAACTTTGCATTTCACAAATATTATTTAGCAGCATCAGGATGGATGGGAGGAAACAAGATTGGAGGCAGGAAGACCAGTTAAGAGAATGCATATTAGAAAAATCTAATAGAAAAATGACGATGGTCTAAACAAAACCAGTAACAATGTTCTTGCAATATTAGCCAAAGGAAGTCAATATGAGGTATAAAGAGATAGGATCAAAAGGACCTGGGCTGCAGATCCTTGTTCAAAGTTATGGAAAAAGTACAGTCTAAAGGTAAATCTCAGATTTCTTTATTGAGTGGTGAGAGAGATGATGGCACAATTAAAAGAGACAGAAAATACAGGAAGAGAAGCTAGCTGGTTTAGGAGGAAAAACAGTAAGTTCAGATTTGAATCTTTCATTTGAAGTGACTACGGGATACCTGGGATGCTTTTCCACCAGATTTCTACATACTCTATTAATCCTTTCAGGATTTGCTCAAATGTCAACTTTGTGAAGTCTTCCCAAACCAGCCATTAAAAAAAAAAAAAAAATGTAACTAAAAAAATGTCTTATGGGGTGGTGATTGAATTTACTAAAAGATTTTTTTCACGGTCCCTACAGTGCAGGAATTAGCAAGCTATATCTCATTCAGGCCAACCCCTTAGCCCTTGTGCTCCCTTCTTCTATTGTAACATGGGATCTCTCGTTTCCCTCACCAGACATTCACTTCACATCCCCTTTTATTCCCTGAAGAACCACAAGAGTGTGAAATGTGGCATAAATTTTGCAGTTTTATTCACATCTTTCTCAAGGATTCAAAAATATTTGTTTTCAAAAATGATTTTGGTCAACCCACAATTTGCTGGTATATCACATTTAAGTAAATGAGTTCTCCAGTAGTGAAGAGCAACTAAAGTGAAGAGTTGAAGAGCAACTTAAAAAAGAATGATTATTTCAGATAAAGTTTTTAAAATGGACAATAAAATAATTTTCTTCACATTGATTTCAGTATATTTAAACTTTGTGCTGTGATTAAGTTAGTGTAGTCTAAGAGATGTAGTATTTTAGAAAAAGCTATTCAAGATTTTCTTACTGCATTGTGTACCTCTCATGAATTGTCAGTTTAGAAATGTAGTACAGATATGTTACCAAAAAGCCAGGATGATTTCTAAAGAAGTTAAAATGCAAGTATAATATTTTTGTGTATCAATGATGCCTTTTTAAGAAAAGGTTCGAAAGTCAATAATGCAGCTAATTCAGATGTTGGAAAATAAAGTCCATAATAATAGTCTTTTGGAACTTAACAAGGAGAACGATCTGAGGAGTACTTAATATAGTCATCAAGTAGCAGGTAAACTTCACTTAGAAGTAAAAAAAAGAAATTGACCAAGTTCAGTAAAGAGATATTTAGGTTAGAAAGGCCATTAAAAAACATTGGGAAAAGGTATTGGTTACATAGAAGTGGAGATAATAAGATCTCATTCATTATTTTTCATTATATAGCAAGAATTCTTTTTAGGAATGTTAAATATAGTATCACCATCTGTATTCTCATCCACATTTTAGAGCATTCTTTCTAAATTTCCAAGTATACTTTGTAAGAAAGCCTATTTGCAGCATTTAATTTCTCTTAAATGGAGAAATAGAGATGTTATTATATTGTGTTATAAATAACACTGGATAATAAATTTGGATATTGTGAATTTGTTAATTCAAGTTGAGTAGAAACTAATAACTTTTCTTAAGGACAGTCTACCTTTGTGTGCATACTAATTTGAGGCTGAGGCTATCATTTTTGCTTTTTACAGTGAATATTTTAATTCTATAATTTGCATTGATATGGGAAGGTCTTCCAGTTGCTAAGGATTATAACATTTATGATAAATTGTGGAGACCTGGATTATCAATCTTCTTTTAAATTCTCTCTCTCTTTCCCTAAAATTGTCCACATTAAAAGCCCATTCTTTAGAATGCTAGTTCAGTGGAAATGCCTGTATTCTATAATGTCAGAGATTTAGAGAACTTAGAGCTTATTTCTATTTGGGTGCCACATTTCGTTCCAAAACACCTGACACTGAGGCAGGGGCAGTATCTGCCAGGTAGCAAATACAAGAGAAAAATATTTTGGCAATTACATTGCCTGGTTATGCCCAGGGTTGGTGCCATTGTCCCCAATCCAGGAACAGACAACCTGTTATAATGAAAGTAACTGTATGCTTATTTAGTGCCAGGTCCTGTGGTAAGGGCTTTAAAATGCACTAATTCTTTCAAAACCCTATTAGAAGTGTTTTGTTTTTGCTATTTTCAGATGCAAAAAACTGAAATTAAAGGACGTTAAATAATTTGCCCAAAATCATAGCTGGTAGCTGTGATGAGATGCCCCCTCAGTTAACTCCTTAAAATACCTAAGAATGCCAATGCCATTTCTCAGTTTTCTGTTTGGAGTAGATCAAATGTGTGCCTAAAAATAAAAATAAATTGATGACATTAAGTTTTATATAATCACCCAAAGTTTAGGCAATCATTTTATATGTTTTTATTTATCTATTTCTATTATTTAGTCATCTCATGAAAAATCAGGCACTCAATCCTATGGCATTCTAATCTATCTGGACAATAGTGGAAAATTAGGAAGTACTGAGAAAATGTTCCAAATCTATGTATTAAAGCAATTCCCTCAAGTCTTTACCCAACATCAATAACGTTTATTATTTCACACCTAGTTTTAGAGTTTTAGCAAGCTTGTCTTTTTTAAAATTTTAAGCCTATTATGTTAATTCTTGCACTGTTTCAACAAACATTTATTTACTTAACACCTTAAGTAGCCAGAACTATGCTCCCCTTGGTTGTGCAAAGATGAATTAAGACACTTTTCCCTGCCAAATCAGCAAATTTAGATATCAGGGAGACATGACCACAAGTGGCCAAGCTGACAGAGAAGTGACAGCAGTCAGAAGTGACAGGTGACAGCTCGGGGTGTATCCTAAAGTACCCTCAAAAGAAACATGTCTACAGCTTAGGACATTTCTGTGTTATAGTAACTGGTATTCGTATTGAGGAAAAGATTGAATTACATTCAGTGTGTTCTGTTAAAGAAGTTAAGGAAATGTAATGTCTTTTAAAATGATTTTCATCCAAAATTATTAAAAGACAGTGGTGCTTATAAAATCTTTAGCTGTCATACCTTGTATAACAGTTCCAGACAGTCAGAGTTTTACTATACCATAATTGTCTCAGTAACAAAACTCAAATAATTGTTGAAGGGTGAATTCTTGTTGAGGGGGAAAAGTCCCAATTGATTTTAGTTGTAAAATTTATTCAGAGGTGGGAGGTCCTTCTGAGTTCAAGTCTACGTTCCAGAAGTTTCATGTCTGGAATTTTTCATCAAGTCCTAGTATAAACATTGACTAGAACTTTTTGTTTGACACCATTGTGAAAAATTGCTCTGTGGATAGATAACATATTTTAATCTGTGTTTCAGCTCATTTGATCTGGTGACCATAATTTATAGTTTATTTTTCCTCCCCAAGTGGGTTGTTGGCAATGGTAGAAGTCATTTTTTATTTATTTATTTTTTGATGAGATTGAGGAGAGGAAAATTAAAATACATTGCAGTACATGGCCGTGAATCACTGAGAATCATAAAACGTTAAAACTGTAAGGAACTTTGTATATCATCTGACCCACTCACTTCATGATACAGGTATAAACTAAGGCCCAGAGAGGGTTGGTAACTTGCTCAAAGTCACACAACAGTTTTTCACAGGGTCCACATTTTTGCTTGATCCATTCCTTTCCAATTTCTTACCCATTTTCTTATTACCAAGGCATATTGGGAGTCAGTTGGGATAGGGCAACAAGGAACAATGTGGGATTTAAAAATGCCTTAAACCCTTCTTATTTATCAAATTATTCTTCATCTTGTGGCAAGAAAGTTTCTCTCTGAGAAATTTCACTGAGACTCAAACCCAACTTTGAAGTCTGATTGTCCATTCCTTAGAGAAGTATTTTGTCTTCTCCTAGAAAGACTATGCCTGTCTTTCTTCTGAGAACCATTTCATTCTGAAAAACATTTACTGAGTACCTACTATGTGACAAACACTGCAAGATCCCAGCAATCCAAGGTGGAGAGAGAATATTATCATCCCTTCCTTCCAGGGAAACCCAGTCTAGGATGGGGAACCAATGGAAATACAATCTGGCTCAGGAACATGGAAGCTCAGGGCGGGGTCTTAGCCTGGCTTCAGTGAGGAGATGCTCTCAGTGATAAATTCCAGAAGCCCACATTGATCTTCCATTATTTTCTAGAGAGTTGAGTCAAAGGCACCTGAGAGCATTCCTTTTTTAAAACTCCTCAGCTTTACTTTGGTAACATTACAGGGACATCTTGGTCCCTGTAGTCCCTAATTTCTCTAGATGTTAAATATTTACAGTGGAATCAACAAGCCGGAGAAGAGGCATGAAGAAAGGACATTACATTACCTTCTACCCTCAGAAATAAATGAAAAAAGTATAAGTAGAATCAGAAATACTAATTAGGGACCATGACTGCAGGACTTTGAAAGATTCTGGAACCTTCATCGTATCCATGTTTTTGTTGTCTCTCTCTGTTTCTCTCTCATGACTAACCACCAATGGTTAAACCAGAAAAGGAAGCTTAGCTTGTTTGTTTTCAGGACAGCAAAGAAGGAGATGGAAACAAGGGAGCTTGGGACATTCTGTCTCCACAGCCATCCTTGGAAGAAAGGTTGTCCACAATTGAGTGGGTGGTGGCAGCCACCTCAGAAAGAGAAATGTCCCAGGGGGCCTCAGTCAGGAACAAAGAAGTGACTGGGAGCTAGCTTGGGCCAGGGAAGGCCCTGAGACTGGACAGTGGAAAGACTCACTGGGGTCTTTCCTATCTCCTTATTCATTGTTATCCTTGGTGGTAAAATTCCAGAAAACACCCTTAGCAAATAATAACAACTTCTCTCTTAAATTGTACATTTCACTGAATGGCCAACATGGATTAGGTGTGGAAAAGGAAAGGAAATTTTCTGCAGAAGGGAGAAAAGAACACAATCTATTTTATGAGGAGGAATGAACTCTGGGAATAGTTCTCTGACCCCATGTGTCTCAATGGTATGCTCAGCCTGAAGTGAAAGGAAATAGAATAACATGTGGAATGTGGGGAAGTAGGAAGAACTGAGACAAAATTAACTATCTGCTTAATTAAATATAGTCATATATTTTCAAGAAAATGAGTCTGTTATCGCCATAGTAAATTTCTCACTCAGGGCCTAACTCCTTGCCTAGAACTTAATAGAGATTAATAAGTGCTAGAATTGTTCCTATCTTTCTGGGAATCATTTTCACCCTAATCTCTGACTCCTGTACTTTGCCTAAATAAAAGTAAAATATAATGGGAAATAGGCTTACTCACCACATTTCAGGAAACGTGGAGAAGGTCAAGGTCTTTCTGTTATGGTTTATTGTGGATTTAAAGCTCTTAGATTTGCATTTCATGCACAGGTTTATGTATGTCCTTCTAGATGAATTAGAAACTTAAATTGTGAGGATCAAGAAGGTAATGCAACCAGATTTTATATTTGGGACCATGGAAAGAATGTTACACACCAAAAATTACAAAATATTTAAATACTGTTTGCTACAGTTGCCAAAGATTATACTATTAGCATTTGCAAGAATATTGCATCTGTGAATAATCAAGTATGATACAAAGAGGAAATCATCTCTGTCATTCTTAGAGGACATTGTATGACAACTGGCCTGTGAATCATGAGATCAGGATGTGCCCAGACCCTGCCACTTGGTTGTGTGACTTGAAATCATATCATCTTCTTATGGCTTGGTTTCATTTGTAGAATGAGGAAAGAAGGGTGGCCCTTGATTTGATAGTCTCTCTTGCAGGTCTCTGATTCTACTTGGTTCAGTGACAATAATTGCTTGTTATTTTTACAATCATGTCTTTCCAGCAAAATAAATCTTTCGTGCCTCTCAGGTTTAAAAAGAATCTATTTTGCACCATATTTTAAAAGCTGCCAGATTTGAGGTTTGGCTGACTGCTGAAAAGAGCAGCCTGCTAGAAGGAGCAAATTCCAGAGCTGGGGGTCATTCATTTGGAATTCTTTGCCAAACACTCCCATATTTTCGAAGTTGTTGGGGGCCTTTAAACTTGAGCATTGAGGGTGGGGAAAGGAACATTGTTTAAACCACTTTGTCAATAGCTGCAAGAAAATCTTGAGGTTTACAAATATTTTTTAATAGTTTGCCACATTCCGATGGCATGCCAAGTTGCATAGTCCTGCCACTTTTCTTCTTGTTATTTTACTCCCCTGTCAACTTTGCTTGCTCTTCCAAAGAAATAGGCGATGAGAAAACACAGGTCTTTACTTTTACTGGAATGCTCTATTTGGCCAGTGGTTTCTCAGCCAGGCAGCACCAATAACCTACAGAGTTTTTAAATCATACTGATGCCTAAGGCCTACCTCAAAACACGTCAGAGTATTTGGAAAAGAAGCCCAGGCATCTGAACATTTAAAAAGCTCTCCAGGTTAAACCATGGAGTATCATCACTGAGTAGACGAATCGGCTTTGATGTATTCTGTGACAACAATACCAATCAGCTGTCTGGTTAAGAAAAGAGGTGGGATATAGACATTGCTGAAAAAATAACTTATTAATAGAAAAGTTGATGAGAGGAATGTATTTAATAGAGTATTTAGCTTTAATGCCTCTTCGTGGGATTTCTCTATACCAGTATGCATTTTAAAATTGTTATCATAAATTCACGATTAGTACTAATATTGATCAGTTTGTGAATATCTATTGATGCCTTTTATATGCCTATGTGTTGCTAGATACAATGGGAGGGGGGCTATAAAAAAGTACAGAACCCATTTCCCACTCCTTGAAGCTTGTGATGTAAGACTTATATAAGACAGAACAAGACTGCAGAAATCATATATGGTACAGAGATATTTCTTTATATTCAGATACATATGCATGTTACACCTCAAGGCACAGAGGATTTGAGGTGAAAAACCCAGTTTTATGACTGACGCAAGCTAGTAAAGAGGAGTACAGAAGAGCACATTTCAGTTGTGAGGTTCATGCCAGAAAACAGTAGCCTCTTTAAGGATTCAGCTGAGTACACATGGAGAATGCTGACACCCATCCTCCTCTAGGAGGTCCTGACTCTGCCTACAAGATTCTCAGCCAACCCCATGAGGCTGAGGCTGGCTCTGTATCTGTCATAACCCATCATTAAACTTCTAATCAAGTAAAATTAATGTTAATTATTAGGTTAGATGGTAGGTATTATCTTTTTCTGCATTTAAATATCTTAATTCCTATGGTACCTGTTAATTATTATTTGAATATCATTCCTGCACTGCTCAGCTTTCTTTACCTGGGTGTTTCAGCCATATGTAAGTCATAAACCGCAATTTTCCTACACTCTGTAAGTCACTTGCAAACAACAGAAGCCAAATCTGGTAATGTAAGCAATAAAGAAATTTTTCAGAAGGAGATGAAGAGGCTCAGATAGGAACAGAGAGAGGAAGATACACTCAAAACCCTGCTACAGAAATCATCTGTGTAGGGCAATGCAGCTGATGGAATTGCCCTCCCCAGACAACCATCACCAATCCACTGAACTTAAAGCTCAACCAGAGCTTCTGAGAATAATCTCTAATGGGTGGGAATGTCAGGTTGGCCACCCGAAGGTCACATGTCCACATTCTGTTAACCAAGAGGCAAGATGAGGGACTGTTGTTTACTCTTATCCTACATCTACTCTTACCATCCCCATCTCCTATGTACCTTGAAATTCTACCCCCTTCCCCAATCAGGAAGAGTTTGTGGATGCAGGGCAGCCAAAACAAAAGAAAATATCCACTACCCATTTTAAATAGTGGAAGTAAGAGAATGAATGTTTACTAAATACCTTGCCAAGGCCAGCCATTGTAGTGGTGTCAGGGGCACTGGTGCACTGTGCGTATGTCAGCACCCTGCAGTCAGACTGGCCTTGTTTGGATCCCAGCTTAGCCACTGCTGGAAGGCACAAAGGTGGTTCTGAGCCTGGGTCTGACTCCAGAGATATCATATCACTATTTCATGCAGCCCCATAGGACTGTTGTCACTTCTGGGTAGCCTCAGTCTTTTGAGTCACAATGGATTTTTAACCTTTAATGTTCGTCATTGGAGCAGAGATGCTAATTTGTTAGGAAAACAGATTGCATCCCTTTCAAGCTTCATATCTACCTAGAAAAAAAATCACCTAATCATATAAATTAGCTGAATAATTGACACAAAATTATTTTTCCTTTTACTTGACTTTTTTCCTGAATAATTTGACTTCAGTTTGCTCAGGGACTCCTGATATTGGAATGGGTATCTGATTCCCCAACAAGAACTTAAGAACCAGTCCTATTGAGAGATTTCAAATAGTGGCTGATTTAAATACTCACAGTCAGTTGATCTCTAAATTTTCAGCCTGGGAATATCTCAGCAAGGAATTTGATAGTCATCCTGAAGTATCATGGAAATACAGGAAACTCAGGAAGTGCTTGGCCTCAACAGATTCAGGTCTTCCTGGGGTCGCCTCAGGCCACTTACATCTGTCTCTGATCTCTGCTTTTCCCCAGCTGACATTTGGTTCTGGAAGGGAAAGGAAGTCAGGAAAGAGGAAGATGATGTTGTACCTCCCCGCTTCCAACACACACTTGTCCTTAGCCTAAACTTGTTTTCCAATCCAGCTGTCACACTTTAAGCACGAAAGAGGAAAAGAAGGATCAGCTAGCAAATATATCCAGATTTCCTGTTGGGCACCAAATGCTAAGAGAGTATGCCATAAAAATTTAATTAAGAAGAACAAGGTCCACCAAGGTTTTTAATCTCCTAAAGTAAAATCTAAATTTGGAGGTGAGCCAACGTTAAAAATATAAAACATATAGCAAGTACTTCTCTTCCACCTTCATAGGGTTGCCAGATTTGGGGAGGGCAGGAATGGAGGAAAACAGTAAATGACACATGCTTATTCTAAAAAATTATTCAAAACAGTGAATGGGATATACTTATTCTAAAAATTTATGTGTTGTTTATCGGATATTCAAATTTATCTGGATGTCCAGCAACTCTACACCCTCATATTCATGTCTTTGACTTCACTGGGCATCATTGGCTTGGGCAGGAGAGATCATCACTTGGGTGGATGTTAGGAGAAGCACTGTTGAATGTATTCCCGTCACGGATTGGTCTTGGCTTCGGTTCCGAAGCCTTTGTTGGAAGAATGGAGAAGGGCTGATCTTTTCCCATATGTTTGGAAAACATTAATTGGAGCCTTTCAACAATAGCTTTGAATATAAATAAATGCCTACTTAGCAATCATATTTTCCAGATGATTCTTACATCTTTAAATAATGTTACTCTAAGGAGGTGCCTAATTGTAAGATGTCTTCTCAGTAATAGTAGTTGTGGTTATGATGTAATTTGATGATGTGAGGTTCTCTTAGAGAATAAAATTGGTAATTAAAAATTAATTACAAGTGAGCTTATGATTTTGATAAATAAAGGAAGCTTAATTTAAAATGTATCACTAAACAGAAACTGAGTCACAAAAACTCCTGTAAGTCAGGACAACAGGAGGAGACAGTATTAAGTGGTGGATAAGGGTAAAGACTCTGGAATTAGACCCCTGAGTTCAGTACCTCTAATGCTGAGTATTTGAGTGATTTACTACAGTTTCCTCACCTGCAAACTAAGTTCCAACCTACTAGAGTTTTGGGTGGTTTTTTTTTTTTTTTTTTTTTTTTTCCGAATTGATCGAGATTATTGACACTTTTTATAATGCCTGGCCCAGAGTAAATACTTAAAACATTTTACCTGTTTTACATGTTAAATCTAAAATTTATCTCCTTGGGACTCAAATATATCCATGAACACTGAGCACATTTTCAATTCTTAAAGGAAATCAATATGCCAGCAGAAACAAAGCAAATATCCTTGTTTTCAAATAAAAATATATTCTTTATGAGAAAGATGAAAATTAATGATGTCTTACAGACAGTTGAACATATCAGCCACTCACAGTCAGGGGCGCAAACCATGAAGTTAGTGTTTATTTCTATTTATCTAAAGGAATTTTTCCCTTCCATGACATGCAGTTTTCATGCTTCCCCCCACCCACATAAACACACTAGAAACTTCCATTCTTAGGGAGAGCTAGGAAAGCTATTGAGTGGGCTGTTCTGTCAATCAAGTAGTCAGTGAAGGGCTCACTCACAGGCTGAAAGAACATTGAGTAGGTTTATCATCAGCCACCCTGACCATCCCTCTCTTAGAGACCAGGGTCCTGGTTACCAACAAAGGGCCACATAGCCATGTTCAGAGGGGCAGAGAAGGTCTCAGAGCCATTGCCTGGTGCACATCTCCTCCCAGAGTCCCTGAGGTATGACTACCCCCAACCCTGCCCGAGCAGGAGGTAACAAAGCACTCTTCTAATCCTTTGCATTTCTGGAAAGTAGTGTGTGTACTCCTTTCTAGGCCTTTTCACTTTTATTCACGATCACAGGGAAAATAATAAAAGGTTGTCTGTATTATGACTGGCTATAGCAGATGGGGGTTTTCTTTGCAGAAATATTTTCAAGTAGTGTCACCTAGCAGCTGGATTCCTTTGCCTCAACAGAATCGACACCCTAAAAGCAAAAAGAGGTGGAAGCACTGGGAGTGATAAACTTGTGTCAGTTTGGAATCAATTTAGAACAGTTTAAAACCTCTCAAATCTGACACATGCAAAAGCTTTAAATGCTATCCACTAAGAAATCACATCTGAGGAATTTTTTCCGTTAAACATTTAGTCTAGTTTAAACCTAATAAGATGCTAATCTTTTCGAAACTTGTTTTCCTTTCTTACTTTTTGTAAAAGTCAGTCAGAGTTTAATATACCAAAGTAGCTGAATATAAAAGGTAGAGTTGAAAGTGCCTTGGGCTTAGTTTCAGGAGAACTAGGTCCAAACCTGGATTTCATAACTAAGTGGTTTGTGACTTTGAGCATCACTAAGCCATCATAAGCTTCATCTATAAAATAGGGATAATACCACCTGGAAATGTGGGGAGGATTAAATCATGAATCCTCTATGTAAGTACTTGGCATACATAATGTGTGCAATAAATGTTAAATCTGTGGCCTCAGAGGGATCTGGTCACAAGATTTGTTAGAGCTCCTTCTTTAAGGAAATGTAAAAATGAGTGGTATTTTTATGTCTTGACCATATAGAGATTTATCTTCCTCCCAAAGAAACTAAAATGGTTTGAGAAGATAAATATCATTCTAGGAGAAGGATAGAAATCTACAGAATTATACAACTGTGCTTTAGTGCACCAAAGATTAAAAATAATACAAAGCCAGAATAACATATTTAATCTGCCAGAATCTTACCCTATTTCTTGCCTTGGATTTAAGTACACAAAATTACAATGGTACAAACTTATGAAGATCTAACTTATTTATGAGTATGTATCTTTGCATTTACAAATTGTAAGATATATATTTTAAAAGGTTGCTTCAGTTTAATTTAGAGCAGGGGTCAGCAACCTTTTTTCAGTGAAAGGTCAAAGATAGTAAATAGTTTAGGCTTTGCAGTTCACATGGTCTCTGTAGTGACTACTTAACTCTGTCATTGTAGGACAAAAGCAGCCATAGACAATAGTAAGCAAGATATGGTTGTATTACCATAAAACTTTATTTGCAAAAACAGGTGACAGGTAGCATTTGGCCCTTAGGATGCAGTTTGCCGACCACTGGCCTAGAGCATGATGTAAAGTGTGTTTACAAATTGGGTATAATTAAAATAATTCTTCTAAGGGGAAAAGAATGTATATGCATATAAATTCATAAGAGATTAACTCATCAGTTGTATAAAAATAACCTTAGTACATACATCTATTCTTTTAGCATCACATGGCTTGCTGAGTTAAGAAAAGTAGTGTAGTTCTTTAAGTATATTCAACTGAGATGCTGGTATATAAATCACATTGTAACTGGCTTGCACTTCACTAGTACTTTTTGAAGTTCTAACATAGAATCATGCTTATTTGTACTCTAGGCTTTACTGTTTTTCTGTGATGGACAAATATTGAAATTTGACTCAGCTCCATTACATGAACATCTAGGACAGGATTTCCTTCTGCTGCACAAGAATATTTTGTGAATTTCCTGAGTGAATTCAAAGATAGCTTACCTGACAGCATCCAAGCCATTGTGTTATAAGGAATTTCCTGCAGGGATTGAATTAGTTAGGCTTAGCCCTCAGTTTTTTTATAACTATTTCCCACGTTCACATTAAACCATGCCTTTTAGGAACATTTTTTGGGTGATTCCTTTTTCCAGGAAGAGATTGAAAATAATGAAATGCCTAGACCATTAGAGAATTTTGAGAATAAGAGAAGGCTAGCGCATTCCCTTTTAGCCATAATATAACAAGCCAACTTAATCCTCAGTGCCTTGACAAAGCATCTAGCACCAACACATACATTAGAAAGGTATCTAGTTTCTCACCATTTTGAGATTTGAATTCTAATTTTATAAGTTCTAATTCTATTCTATTTTGAGGGTATCTAGGGATCAGAAGCTTTATGCCAGAATAAAACAGTATAACACTATTAACTACCTCAAAAGACCCCAAAATGTCAGTGGCTTAACACCGCAATGGTCTCTTTGCCTATGTGTCTCATTCCAGTGTGGGTTGGATGAACCCCACTCCCTCTTGTACTATGCTATTGGGAACACAGGCCTTTAAGGTCACAGCAAAGGAAAGAGAGAGTTGTAGACAGGAAACAGCGTACCTGCTCTTAACTGCCTTAGCCAGAGGTAGAGGTGACACATTATCAGTTCTGATCATCATTCGTTGACAAGAATCAGCCCATATGGCTCCCACCTCACTGCAAGGGAGGCTGGAAAATACAGAAGAGCACATGGACATTTGGTGCTCGGGGCCACAGAAGAAAAACCATTTAAAGTGTTTAATTCATGTGCTGAGTCCAGAGATAAGTCAGGTGAGAATGAATAAGAAATACAAGAACATATGCTGATAGGATGTTCGCTATATTCTGCTTGTTTTCCCATTTTAAGGTTGTCTATTGTGTTTAAAACTCTCTACCCCTTAACTTAGTGGACAGATGAAACTCTTGTCTAACTATTTAATCCTTAACATCTCTATCACTAAATTAATATGTGTCATATATTCTTTTGTATCAATAGCCTGCTTTCTAAGTGTGTGTGTATATATGTTTCTACAGTTACAGTCATTGTAGGAAAACAATTATGTATCCTGACAACAACTAGCACAGACTTATCTATTCAATATATGTCTTTTGATTAATAGATAATGGAAAGTTTATATACACCAGCAAATATGGAGACTAGGATTCAGTAGAATTTGATGCCATTCAATGACTTTAGTTTGCATTTCTAGACTGCTTAGTGATTTTAGTTTGAATCAGTGTTTCTCAAAGCTATATCCAATAGAGTGAACTGGGAAGTCTTTTCTGGAGTCGAGGAACCTACAGTAAGTAGTCCAGAAAATGTCTGTAGACAGCTCTTCCCCTCACCCCATTCTATGTGAAAATGGCCCTACTGAAATTCATAAAAAGAATAGAGTCTATTCTGACCAGGTGTGTGCTGCTGTAAGTGTATGTACCAACATAAACAATTGGTAGTGAAGAACCAATGTCACTATAATACCTGAGTCACTTGTAATACAGTTTTCCCCGGCACCTTAATGTTTATACTACCAAGTACAAGCACCTGAATGGCAAATAATGCTGGACACAGCAAGCATGTACTACTAATGCAGTAGTATTACTACTAGTCCTTGAATTCTTCCTCTTGGCTTAATTTTGCCATGTGTGACATTTCTTGGAAGGGCTTATTATATGGTTGGCCCCAAACTTAGTTCATTTTGCCCTTGTCCCTATGACTCTTCATCCTCAACACTTTCTTACTCCTCTCCATTGAAGTCTTATATTTAGTGTAGCATTTATTTATTATGGATTTAAATACCTTTAAAATCATGCTAGTATTTTTATTTGGGTTCTTATTGGCTTTGTTTGTGCTTTGGCTAAAAGGTGGGTAGATTTTCAGTTGGCCACTCAAATCTATTTTTACCATAAGCTCTATTATTTTTACATGTGACTTTGTAGAAAACACGAGGTTGCTTTTAGGAATTAATATACTAATATCACGTTATTATAAAAATACATGTATTCGTATGACTTAAATTGCATATATTTTATGGATTAGAAGAATGTCAATAACAAAGTTGGCACTGGGCCTATTTGAGAAGTTGTCATATGGAGGCAGTTTCTTGACCTTTTATCCTTTATATTAGAGTGCTTTAGAGTTTTCAAATGGTGTTCACATGTAGAATTTCATTTCAATCTTTGAACAGTACCACAAGGACTATTATTAGCACTTATACTTGATGGACTTAGAAATAGAGGAGAGAAATATTTTGCCTAAAGTAGATATATAATATAATTCTGGCTATAATTATTCTATCTTGAGTATCTGTTTTATTTAAGACAATGGATATACAAAGATAAATAGGATGAAACCTAGTTCACATCCAACCAGTTCCCTTCCCTCTCCCTCCCACTGATGCAAGGGCACCTTTCAGCTTTGACTCAGTGGGGCTAGACAATCTCAAAGCCACAGAGGCATCAGCATTGCTAGTCTCCTGGAAGAGCTGGAAGCTGAGTACCCTGGCTGCTCCACAGAGGGCATGGGACACTGAGTGGCTCCTCATTGAGTGGCCCCAGCCTGCTGCTGACTGGGAATCTGTCATTTGGCTCTCCATAGTCCTTCACAGTCCTTTCCTAGCCCTCCCCCAACACTGCCATACCCAATGGAAATGCAGTTAAAAGAGCTGCACAAGACCTGTTGCCTCTAATCTTTCTGTTTTGTGTAAGCTATAATTACTTCCCAGGGATGCATAATGAAGATGGTTCCTCACTGCTTCATAGTGTGAGATAGTGGACTGGGAACTTGAATAAGAGCAAGGAATTTGTTTTCTGCTCTGGTTTCTGTTAGTAAGCTAGCCATGATATCTTGGGCAAGATATTTCAACTGCTTGGGCCTCAGTGTTCTCATCATTTGAGGACACTGTCTAATTAGATGGTCTAATAAGGACTTTTTCAGCTGTAGCCCTCAGAGATTCCTCAAGGACATACTTGAGTTTGTTTATTGTATGCTCAAAGGAGAGCTCCAAGGAGTCAAGTCTGACAAGCTTTATGGTGAATGAGGTCTTTTGATGGTGCACTGACTTTCTTGATGTCCTTCTAAATCTTAGACAAGCTTCACAGCTAAATACCCATGGGATGACCAAAATGGCAGCACCATATCATGGGATATTTAAGCATTTTAAATGATGATGATTTGAAAAAAAAAAAAAAACATTAAAACAGTTGTTGAAAATGCAGTCATTTAAGATTCAGGGTCACTCATAAAGAAGATAAGTATGTTTGGGGCCAATTCAAATTGTCTTTGATGAATATAATGAGAAGATAAGCATTTTCAAAAAGTCTATGTAATGTTCATATTACTATCAATTTCATTACTTGATACAGATAATTCAATCAACAGTAAATGTTTAAATGTGTGTACATATTTACAGTGAGTGAAACTGAGGTCAATCTTATTCTCTCTAACACCTCAACCTTTTTCTGTCACCTAACTCGTGAAGTCTCTTCCAGTTGTAGTTTTGGTCCCATAATCCTGCTAAAGGCAGAACCCACAAACAGTTAAATGTTTATTTACTTGGTCAATGTTTAGCCTGTGGTTGGGCTTTTAAATATCCCAATGGAGACAAAGAAAGCAGTGCAGAGAGTGGTGAAATACAGGCAAAGAAAAATAAATAATTGGAGACTAGGAGAAAACAAGGAAAACGGAAGGGGGAGGTGCTTTTAGCATTTCTTTTTCATTTCTCCCCACTTGCTTAGAAAATAGATTTTTGTATGTCTGTGGTAGCTCTACATATAAATTAAACATTTTTAACTAGCACTTGCCAATTCATTTCACAAGTATACAAGACATCATTATCACACTCTGGAGATAGATGATATGTCAGATGTTTGAAGAGCTTGTAGAAAATTGGCACTAACTTAAAAATGCTGTATTTGTTTTATGTTCTCATACTTTATGGTCTGTGACCTAATTACTTTCAGCCCTGACCATGCTTTGTTCCAAGAGTTAACTATATAAATATATATATATATGTATATATATATATATATATATATGTATATATATATATGATAATCATTAAATAAGGTGGTTATAATCATTTATCAGAGAATTAAATATGGAAAATATAAATATAGAAAATACTTTTGAGCATGTATATAAATTATCCAAATTTTAATATCCCAATTTGTGTTTCCTTTTGTGTCCCATTAAAGATAAAATATCTGGGAAGATTATTCTCTCTTAATGGGCTGATAAGTAACCAAGTAAAACATATTGTACTTTTACCCAGTGCTAGTGGCAGGAAGCCCAAGTTGCAGAATGCCCAATTACACAACCTTATGTTAGCCACCAAACAGAAGGTATTTTTAAAATTTTATTTCATTGTTTTGAATAGGAAAAATAAGGACAGAAAATTCTTTAAAAAGTAAACTAGTTACATGAGAATTCTACGTATTATTTCTTATAACTACATGTGAATCTATAATCACCTCAAAATAAAAAGGTTAATTTTTAAACAAAGCATATTATTACGTGATTACAGTGGTTAATTGAGCTGCTTCTCATTTTTTATTGTGGTAAAATATACATAAAATAAAATTTATTGTTTTAACTACTTTAAAATTACAATTCAGTGGCATTAAGTAGATTTATAATGTTGTGCAATGTTGTGCAGCACCATCTAGTTCCAGAACTTTTTCACTACCCCAAATGGAAATCCTATATCCATTAAACAATCACTCCCATTCCTCCGTTCCCTCAGCTCCTGGTAACCACAAATCTGTTTCCTCTTCCTATGAATATGCCAATTCTTGATATTTCATATAAACGGAATTATATAATATGTGGCTTTTTGTGTCTGGCTTCTTTCACTTAGCTTAATGTTTTCAAGATTCATCCAAGTTGTAGCATGTATCAGTACAGGCACATCTTTTATTACACTATACTTTATTGTACTTTGTAGATACTGTGTTTTTTTTTTTACAAATTGAAGTTTTGTAACAACCCTTCATTGAAAAAGTCTATTGGCACCATTTTTCTAATAGCAAATGCTCATTGTGTGTCTCTGCATCACATTTTGGTAATTCTCGCAATATTTCAAACTTTTTCATTATTATTATATCATTATGCTGATCTGTGATCAGTGATCATGGATTACAATTACTATTGTATTGTATTGTTTTGGGGCACCACAAACTGCTCCCATATGACTGTGAACTTAATCCCTAAATATGTGTGTTCTGACTGCTCCAACAATCCGCCATTCCCTTCTTGTCTCTTTTCTCCTCCTCCAGCATCCGTATTCCCTGAGACACAACAATATGGAAATCAGGCCAATTAATAACCCTACAATGGCCTCTAAGTGTTTAAGTGAAAGGAACAGTCACATGCATCTCACTTTAAATCAAAAGCTAAAAATGATTAAGCTTAGTAAGAAAAGCATGTTGAAAGCCTAGATAGGCTGAAAGCTAGGCCTTTTGTGCCAAACAGTTACCCAAGTTGCAAATGCAAAGGAAAAGTTCTTCAAGGAAATTAAAAATGTTACTTCAGTGAACATACAAATGGTAAGAAAGCAAAACAGCCTTATAGCAGATATGGAAAATGTTTGAGTGATCTGGGGAGAAGATCAGACCAGCCATAACATTTCCTTAAGCCAAAGCTTAATCCAGAGCAACATTTCCTTAAGCGAAAACCTAATCCAACTCTCTTCAATTCTATGAAGGCTAAGAGAGGTAAGGAAGCTACAGAAGAAAAGTTTGAAGCTAACAGAGGTTGGTTCATAAGGTTTAAGGAAAGAAGCTGTCTTTATAACATAAAAGTGCAAGGTGAAGTGGCAAGTTATGCAGAAGATCTAGCTAAGATCATTGATGAAGGTGACTATACCAAACAACAGATTTTCTACGTAGACAAAACAGCCTTCTGTTGGAAGAAGGTGCCGTCTAGAACTTTTATAGCTAGAGAGGAGAAGTCAGTGCTTGGCTTCAAAGCTTCAAAGGACAGGATGACTCTCTTATGAGGGTAATACAGCTGATAACTTTACGTTGAAACCAATGCTCATTAGCCATTTCGAAAATCCTAGGATTCTTAAGAATTATTCTAAATCTACTCTGCCTATGCTCTAGAAATGGAACAACAAAGCCTGGGTGATAGCACATCTGTTTATAGCATGATTTACCAAATATTTTAAGCACACTGTTGAGATCTATGACTGAGGGAAAAAAAAAGATACTTTCAAAATATTACAGTTCACTGACAATACACCTGATCACCCAAGAGCTCTGATGGAGATGTACAGGGATGTTAATGTTGTTTTTTTGCCTGCTAATTCAACATCCATTCTGCAGCCCATGGATCAATTAGTAATTTTGACTTTCAAGTCTTATTATTTAAGAAATACATTTTGTAAGGCTATGGCTGCTAACGTGGTGAGTCCTCTGATGTATCTGGGCAAAGTAAATTGAAAACCTTCTGAAAAGCATTCACCATTTGAGATACCATAAAGAATATTTCTTTGATTTATGGGAGAAGTTCAAAATATCAACATTAGCAGGATTTTGGAAAAATGTCTATTAAAATCCTTTGCCCATTTTTTAATGGGTTGTTTACCTTTTCATTGTTGAGTTCCTCCTTATTTTAAAAGGAAACAGACCCAAGAGGACTTTAGTTACATGGGAAATGTTCTTTTCCTAGGCCAGGGCAGTTGTTATCTGGATGTGTTCACTTTATGATAATTTGTGCCCTTAAATATATTTGTCAGAAATGAGGATGTGTTTCTTTTTCTGAATGTGTTATTTTCTTAGTGCTACTATAACAAATTGCCACAAACATAGTGGCTTAAAACAACAGAAATTTCTTCTCTCACAATTCTGGAGGCCATAAGTCCAAAACCAAGATGTTGGCAGGGCCATACTCCCTCTGAAGGCTCTAGGAGGGAATCTTCTGCCTTTTCCAGTTTCTGGTGGCTCCTGGTGTCACTTGGTATTCCATGGCATGTAGACACATGGCATTAATCTCTGACTTCATCTTCACATGGCCTTCTCCTCTGTATTTCTGATTTCTGTGTGGAGGTGTCTTAAATCTCTCTCTCTTTTATCTTGTAAGGAAACCAGTCATTGAATTTTGAGCCCACCATAAAAACAGAATGATCTCATCTTGAGTTTCTTAACTTAATTACTTCTGCAAAGGACCTATTTCTAAATTAGGTCACAGTTACATATACTGTGGGTTAGGACTTGGATATATTTTGGGGGAAACCCAATTGAACCCACTAAACTGAATATATGTTATGTTTCAGTCTTTTTTTAATGACTTTAAGAAAGGAAATGGAAAACAGTTTTAGAAAAATGTGGTAATCTGTTTCTGAGTCAAAAGATCTGTAGGTTAGAGAGAAAGAAATAAATTCACAGGATGCTCACCACCATAAAAATGAGAAATTGTTAATCAAGTTTTGAAAAATATCTTCACTAATTTAAAAAAATACAGTTAGATAGAAGGAAAAGAAACTTTTAAAACAAGGTTTTCCAGGGATATTTATCTGTTGTGGGTATTTTTTTCATTTTCTGAGAAGAAGCTAATGAGGACAGTTTTACATATACATATGTAGAAAATACTTTTTAAGACACTAAGGAGTATGTATCTTGGTATTGCTAAACACAGAGAACTCTATCAAAATGTCCAAAAGCATATTTTTGGTGTTCATACTGTTGCCCATGGTGCATTCTTGTTTTTCTTGCTTTTGTCCTTAAATCATCAATAGTGTTGTGATTTGGGCATTTTGAACATTGTGATCTCCATCTTTGGCCTTGTTTCCAACCAACTGAGGATTCAGGTCATAAAAGAAATATTATACCTGACACCCTCAGCACCTTTCTTTGTATTTTAATACAGCATGTAGCTTATGACCAACCTTGCTGGGTTTCATTTCATTTATCTGTTAAATAAATATGTGAATGAAGAAGTCCTTTCTTCCTAAGGATGACATTTGATTCAATATATTAAAAGTTTTTTGAATTCCTAAATATAAAAAAGTTGGTAGGGTGTAACTGTGAAAAAGCAGTTTCAGTATGAGAACATATGAATTTAAAAATTTGCAGCACAATGGCTTTATTCAGAAGGCTAAAAGCTTAGAAGCCCACTTTCTGGACCCTAATGCTATTCTGGTATTTTCTTTTCTTTTTTTTTGGAGAGTGCTATCTGTTAAGAAATAAATGACAAGGCTTTGATTCACCACATTCTCAAATTGTCTCCACTATAAAACATGTTGTCAAAAGTAAACCTTGGAAATTTTTATAGGTAGCATTGTATGAGGGTTTTGAATAAGTCCTAGTTATTTCACCCGGGAGTATATCTTTAAAAAAAATCCTTGCTTTACTTGACATGTGTTTTTTAATAAAACAACTTAGTCATTTTTAAGTTGATTGGCATTCACCCAAAAAGTCATTACTTGTTGGTAATAGGTTAAAAATTAAGAGAGTCCAATTTTTGAAAATTTTCACAAAACCCCTTTTATACTTTTAAAGTAGTAAAGGGCCAAGTATTTCACAAAGTGTTGACATAAATTGTGTTACTGATCTTTGATCATGATGTAAAATAGTAGTTGCACTCAAGACACGAAGGAGAAATATGCTACAGGGTTTGGCTCTGAGATAACTAGCACGCAGCAGAATCGCTCACCCTAATATCTTTCCCTTCTAAACACCAGGCAAAGCTGTCAGTTGCCCATCAGGATGGGCAAGCTGGTGCCTCCTTCAGCTCTGCCCTCCTAATAAGACCATTCTGACACAAAGCTGCAGTTATTCTTTGATGACATCACCACCATCTTGCCCTTACTCTTATTTGCATAATGGAAGACTTTGACTTTAAATCTGACCTAGCAATGAAAGTCAGTGTGAGTTCTGTGTCATGTTTTTATCCTGCTTTATTTTTACTTTCTGGTGGTGCCTCTAACACAGACATAAAATTATGAAAATAGTTTCCAACTTGAAATATTGAGTCCTCTTAGGAAGTTTTCTTTTTTTCTTACATTGCTTTATTTTTTAATTTTTTTTTTATTTCAGCATATTATGGGGGTACAAAAGTTTAGGTTACATATATTGCCCTTGCCCCCCCAAGTCAGAGCTTCAAGTGTGTCCATCCCCTAGACGGTCCACATTGCACTCATTATATATGTATACCCCCATCCCTTCCCGCCTCTGCCCAACACCCGATTAATGTTATTCCTAAATGTGCTCTTAGGTGATGATCAGTGAAACCAATTTGATGATGAGTATATGTGGTGCTTAGGAAGTTTTTTACATATTTAATTGCCTGCCTACTCAACTAGGATTACCCAAGCTAGGTCCCCAGATATCTATCCCTAACTCACTTTTAGATAGCACAGACCTCTTTAATGATTAAATAAAAGAAATAACTTAGGATTGTTAGTATTCATAAAATACACAATGACAATAATCACAATTACAGTAATCATTTATAGCCCTTGAGATTTTTGTCTGTCCTTTTTTTAGCCTTATAGATTAATTAATTTGATTATGCCTTATATCCCACAAGTGGCTACAAATTCTTTGAGGGTAGGGCCAATATTTTTTTCACCTTTTAATCTCTTAAAGGTCTTCTAACTTTCTTTGCACATTGTGGACTTTTATTGATGTTTGCTGAATGAATAGAACATATTCATAATATACTCACATATATACATTTATTTACATATTTGTTATCCACAAATAGAGCAAGCCCAGTCTCTCTTTCTTACTCTCTTTCCTTTTTACCTTTTAATAGCTTTTGGGGAAAAAAAGTAAGAAGGAAACATTGAGTCACATCATTGTAGCCATCTGTTTTTGTTAGCTACTCTGCCTCATTCTTCCTCCTCATCCTTCCTCTAGCCACAGTGGAGAAATGAAGTTATGTGGGGACTAATTATGACACTAAACAATCTCTCAATTCCCTTCTGTATTTAGGACTCTCTCCTTCCCTCATCTTCATTTCACTCTCACTATCACCCTGCTTCCTGGCAGGAATCACACCATGCCAGGTCCTAACCCTCCTGTTCCATGGGTCTCTCTACCAGGACAGGAGCATATGCCAAGGTGCCAACCTAAGAACCAAGTTGAGTGCTCTGATTATTTCCCCTCATGTGAATCAACTGTGGCCAAGAGGGCAACTAAGATGCTCATTTCAGATTTGATGATCTGTCCTGGGCTTGTCAGTTGTGGCCTGGGTGGTAGAGTCACTTAAAAACAGGGTAGCACCTACTGAAACCCTTGGTTGGAACAGGATAGGTGCCAAAAAAAAGTAGTTGCTGGCATCAGATGAAATGAGGGGGCCAAATTAAATAATAGGTGAGGTTTTCCATACCTTCCAACTATAAGATTCTATAATTTGTTACTAAAGCTGTCAAATATTAGGAAGTGACAAATAATTACATGCAGGTTCTCCTAAACTCAGCAGTTTTTTATACCTATGGTCAGTCAAATGGATTTCTCTTGCAGGAATTATAATATATAACCAAATATTATTATACATACACCATGTTAGAATAAAGAATGAACACCATCACTAGAAAATTGAAGGCAGATTTAAATACTAATCAATATTCTAGGTTTTGAAAAGAACATTTTTATTCTTATGGAAATATCTAAATATATATATATATATATATTTGTTTTTCTGATGCTATTTCTTAAAAATTTTAGAAGGGTTTTTGGTAGGTTTTTTTTCTGTTAACTTTTTTGTTTAATTTTTGTAAGCCATCAAAAGCTTTGAAATTAGCCTTTATCTGTGTGTAGGTAGTATCAATAGACAGGAAATATCATATTTAAAAGGACAGTAAAATGGCCTTTTACTACAATGAGCTACTATATAGAACCCTCAGAATACTGGCTGTTGCTCGTAAAAGAATACATCCCAGTCTAATGCTACTTAATTATCCATACATTTTTATAAGATGCACTCTTTCTATAACTCTACAAGTCTTAAAAAACAACTCATAACATTATGTGTTGTATTATGGGCTTCATAAAGCATTTGGGCAATATTTTTTCTGGAAAAAGGTTTCTTAGTGAACATGCATATCCCAGACATTTTACCTTTCCCTTGAATTATTTCATCTGGTTTTACTACCTTGCTTTTGCTAGAGTTAAGAGTTTTCCTGAAAGCTTATTCAGTGTCAACTAATATTACTTTTCCTCTGCCATTTTTGTAGATATTGAGTTTTTTCTTTATGCTGTCAGAAAGTTAAAGTTTAGAGCAAGGATATTTTGTTGCAAGAGTCATTTAGGAGTAATATTTTTAAGTAAGTTTAAGTTGTTCTGAGAAATGTGTATCTAAAATATAACTTAATTAACTGATTTGGCTATTTAAAAGGGCGATATAGTAACGTAGAATCTTTGAATTGTGCCATTGAAGCCAAAAAAGAAAAATGGTGGCTGGATAAGGTAGTATAGAATTGTAGACTTATAAGAGATAATAATTAGACTCAATAAGACACCTTTTAAAAAAGAATATTATTCATATTATACATTTTTTCAAAAAATTTCACTAAATACTTATTGTGTGCCAATGAGTACATTAAGTTCAGGTTCTCTTGAAATTAACAAAACCATGAATTAATGTAGCTTAAGCAATACAGAACAATGTAGAATAACATGTAACATAAGAGTCCACATGAAGACAGGTCAGTGCTGGTGTGGTGGCTCTATTATCATCATAACCCCATGGTACTTCCGTCTTTCTGCTCCACCACCTAGCAAGTCACTTCATTCAAGTTTACCTCATAGTCCAAGATGGCCCTTGAAGCTGGTCTTAGTCTGCTCAGGCTGCCATAGCAGAACACCACAGACTGGATGGCCTTAACAACAGAAATTTATTTTTCTGCTGTTCTGAAAGCTATAATTTCAAGATCAAGGTGCTGTCAGGTTGGTTTCTGATAAGGCCTCTCTTCCTGGTTTGTAGATGGCCATCTTCTGGCTGTGTCCTCGTGTAGTCTCTTCTCTGTGTATGTAGAGTACGGAGACAGAGAAAGAGAAAGAGAGACATCTGATGTCCTTCCTCTTCTTATAAAGACACTAAACGTGTCAGATTAGGGCTCCACTGTTATGACTTTATTTAACCTTAATTATCCCCCTAAAAGTCCTGTCTCCAAATGCAGTCACTTTGGGGGTTGAGGCTTCAATATATTTTATTTTGGGGAGGATGCAATTCAATCTAGAACAGAACTCTAACTATTATGTAGGCTTCATAACTGAGGGAGAAGAAAGGAGAAGGGTAGAAGAAGGAAGGGCAAAAAAAGGCAAGCTTCTCAGATGAATCAGTTCTGCATAGAAGTTTCTGGGATTTCCTATACAACACTTCCACTTACTTTTCAGTGGCCAGTATTTAGTCATAGTGCTACACATGTGTACAAGTTGTCTTCTAGCCATGTGTACTGCTGCCCCGGGTAAAGATCTTATTACTATTAATAATGAAAAGGAGTAAATAGATATTAGGAGTTAACAAGCCATTTTTGTCATATACAGAAATTGTGCTAGGCAATGAGGATGAGAATATGGTTCCTAACCTTAAGTACTTTAAGGATATCCCAGTACAAAAGAAAAATAGTGCATGTAAACTAGTTACCTGCAATATAAAATGATACATCCTATGGGATATATGTTTAAAGGTTCTATAGAAATACAGAGTAAGAATGGTTATCAATGGGGGGAGTTGGGGAGGGTGACTTTGAGGTAGCCTTAGAAAGATGGATGAGAATTCACCAGGCTAAGAAGTGAAAAAAGGAATTTCAGGGGGAGGGGAAAACTTTAGCAAAAGTTCAAATAAGAATACAGCATGTTTCAGGGAATTGCAAATATTAAAGGATGACCATAATTTGACATGCTGAGCCAGGAGTGGTAAAGAGAATGAAAGGTGGAATGAGGCCTCATTTTAATGGGTCTAATATGCTATTTAAGGAGTAGGACAGCATTTATTTGAGTGACAGATTCATTAATGGCTCTGTGAGAGTTGTGTGTGTGTGTTTTAATACAAGATGCCCTTCTGATGAAATGTGGTATTAGTTCCACTGTTGTCACAAGGTGTGGTTTTCAACTTAAAAGCAGAGAGTGGCAAAAATACATGAAATGTCTTTTGCCCACTTTTTGATGGGGTTGTTTTTTTTTCCTTGCTGGTTTATTTGAATTCTTTGTAGATTCTGTATATTAGTCCTTTATCAGATATATATTTTGCAAATATTTTCTCCTATTCTGTAGATTGTCTGTTTATGCTGTTGATTATATCTTCACTGTGCAGAAGCTTTTTAATTTAATTAAATCCCATTTATTTGTTTTTGTAATTGCTGTATTTGCCTTGGGGATCTTAGTCATAAATTTTTTGCATAGGCTGATGTCTAGAAGAGTTTTCCTATGTTTTCTTCTAGAATGCTTATGATTTCATGTCTTACATTGAAGTCTTTTATCCATCTTGAGTGCATATGGAAAATGTGGTATGTGTATGTGTGTATGTGTGTGCCCCCGCATGCACGTACACGTGACAGACAGACAGACACACACACACACACACACACACACACACACACACACACCCCATGGAGTACTACTCAGCCATAAAAAGGAATGAGTTAATGTCTTTTGCAGGAATTTCGATGGAACTGGAGACCATTATCCTAAGTGAAGTATCTCAAGAATGGAAAAAACAAATACCACATGTACTCTATAATAATTTGGAACTAATTGATGGGCACAAAAAGAAGTAAAAATTATTAGAAATCAAGAAGGAGGAAGAGGGAGGAGGGGAGGGGTAAAAACCTACCTAATGGGTACAATGAACATTGTTTGGGTGATGAGCACATTTAAAATCTTGACTAAAGCATTATAAAAGCTATCCACGTAACAAAAACATTTGTACCCCCTTAATATTTTGAAATTTTAAAAATTTTTAAAAAACACATGAAATGGTAACAAGTGATTGAAATCAGGAAGCTTTCTAAAACTGCAATACATGAGCAAAATTCTCCACTACACGTTCTCATTTATCTGCATTGATCTTGCTATATTCTGTTGAACCTTGCTGATAATTACAGAAACTCCTTGGCATTTCTTCCTTACATCTTTATGTTATATTTTCTTTGTGTTCTTGGAAGTAGCTGTTCAATCCACATTTTACATCCTAAAGTGGGTAATGACCTATTTCTTTTTCATCTCTCCTGAATTCTCAGTATTCATGAAATGGAAATGGCCAATGGAAAGTCAGTAAACGTTACTTAATTCCCTGTTTATTAAATTTCTTTCAGAATAAGGAATTATGAGTTCCTGTAGCAGCACATGTGTCTCTTTCTTAATGTAACTCTCAGTCCAATGTGAAGGTAGTTTGCATGTCTCTGAAGATGCAGTGGTCCATCCGAACTAAATAGCACAGAACTAGGATGAGAAATAAAAAACTAGACTGTGGACAAGTAGTGACATTATGGAAGGAGGAACTTGGGAAAACTCTAGCAGTCAGTATCTTTTCTGGCTAGTACTTTTGTTTGGGCAAACTGAACTTTAGCTAATTGTAGGGCCAATTTGATTTTCAGAATCTGGCATTTTTTGCCCTCATAAGTTAACTCTCAGTGATGCACACCAGAAGGTGAATGTGAAATGACAGCTCCTGTAACTAACAAATCACCTTTGGGCATATCTCCACCAGTCTGTTGTTCACTTTGGTGACCTCTGATGTTATCATATCTCCCCTTTTTCCTGTTCAGGCCTCCTGATATCTGCAGCTTCCCACTCCCCTTGCTCTCAGTGTGGCTGAAAGTACTGAGATCGTAGAGAATAGGGAGTGGGTAAAGATAATAAAGACCATCCAGTCAAGTTCTTTTATTAATATTTTATGCCTCCTTGCATCTCTAAAAGACAAGAATGATGTGATTTCATTGTTAAAATAGTTATGAAAATAGGGGAGAACCGAATGAAAATAAGTATTAGAGAAGTATCATGTTAATATATCTTCATGATAATTATACAGAGAAAATTTAAAAGGACTTTTTGTGATAAAATGCTTCGAACAAACAAGAAAATTACAAGGACGATTATAACAAATAACCAGTGTGCCCACTACCCAGCTTTGTAAAATCTAAACATTTTCCTGTAATTGTTTGTTTTTCATAAGACTAAAACTTCATTAGGATTTTTGAGAAAGTCCAATAATGAGGAAATCTCTTCCTCACATTGAATTCCAAACCAACTGGAAAATGACAAAGAATCAGACTGGCACACAGCTGATAAACGCAGTTCCCACTATTGACCCCCAGCCTAGGTGGACTTGCCCTCTCACGCCAGCTAAGACCCTGACGCTGGAAGAACGAAGCAAAGCCTTTGCTTTCTGTAGGCAGGCTTGCTTCTAAGGGAAAATGAGAAAGAGAAAACTGAGCTACCCATACAGTTTCTCCTTCCAGAATCACCAATTACTATGCATGAAAGGAGAGTAGGTTTAGAAATAGACTAATAGGAGTATTATAGCCAGTAAAGCACTCTACACATGGGAGGAAACATCAGGAGTGGGAAGTAAGCATTTTCCTCTAAAAATATACAAAGTGAAAGCCACATTTTTATTTTCTTTTGGAGCCTGTTTTTTTCTTTCCCTCCTCCCAGTCGAGAGGTAACCTCTACCCTGAGTTTTAAGATCTTTGTATGTAACAAGTACTTAGTCACTAGTGTTGTAATTCTAAGTATCAGAATGCTTCCATTTAAGGGAAATATTGGCTGTCAGTTCTTGGGAATATTGCCTATAACATCTGTATTTACTTCAATTTCAAGCTACTCTCATAGACTAATGGAAAGAATGTAAAAGATGATGCTACTAGATAGGAATAGAGTTTGGATCCAAGGATGTTACTGCTCAACTAATGTTTAAGTGCTAAAAGATCATCATAGTTTTAGCAACAACACTTACAGCTAAGGAAACAAAATTTAGAGTTATCTCAAAACAGAAAAGAAAACATCAAAAAGTTATCTCTTTCCTCTGGAAAAAAAAAAAAAACAAGCATTGTACTGACCCTTGCCTTCTGAAATATTTCAACATTCCAGACTACTGAAACTTTTCTTCATCTCTTATAAACAAACCCCAATGTCCTTTAAAACGCTTTCTGATTTATCTTCCAAATGTTTCCAGGTGAATAAAAAGTTATATTCGTTTGGCTTATTTTTTTCTCTTGATAAACTGGACAAGTTTTATGTTGAACAGAGGTACCAAAAACCTCATGAATGAAGGGAATGCTTGGTAGTGGCTGATATAATGGAAAATTGCTATAATAAGTAGCTAGGAAGTAAGAGAAATTATACAGAATCATTTTAATTTAAGTGGCGGTGTATTATTAGGGGCAGTACTGAGCCATCCAGAAAAATAGCCTTTTACAGAGTATAGGAAAATCAATAATGGCATCTCTGGGCTATGAAATTGCTAGTTAAACCTTTGAGGTGACTCTAGGACGAGCAATTGTTTTCTTGTAGATTTTGTCTTTGGTTGGGGTATACTGTTGGAGTTTGCATAGCATTTCATTTTGTTAGTTAGCTTCATGAAGGCCTTAATTTATTAGTGTTAATGATTGACCGCTTGTGTGTTAAACCAGAAAGTATTTAGATAAGCATAGTCAATCAAAAACGAATGTTATAAATCTGTATTCTTTGCCTCCTGCTTCTGAGAAATATGGCAAATAAAACATGAGGGGGGTCAAGGAGAGTTAAGTCTAACATCCCTTTGTTGTCTGTAGCAAAATAAAATGTAGACAGACCTCATTTTATGTGTTGATTGTAGTCTTAAAATCTTACATAAAAATTAAAACATTTTTTAAAGTCTAGGCATACTCTGTTTTTGAAAGAATGTTGTAACTGACTGAAAACACCAGCAACTATTTTCACTCTGAATAATCACAACCTAATTTAATGGATTTTTTATATGTTGAAATTCACTAAGTGAGAAATACTTGTTGTATGTTATAGGTGATATCATATTGCATATGAATGATCTCATTTTTGAAAAAGCTTTAAACTTTTACTCCTCAAATTTCAACAATCTAAATAAATACTTTGAGGTAATATTGATATGTTTATTGAAAAATGTTATGGCTATTCTTTTCCATTTTATATATATATATATATATATTTTTTTTTTTTTTTACTTCTAAGTGTGTTTTCACCAAACAATTTTAGCTCTAAACTCCAAATTGTACAATTAGGGAAAGAGAGAACGGCTTTTTGTTCTTCTTGTACTATTTGGACATTAGGTAACTAGATAATCTTTTTTTCATATTTTGGAATGTCATTCGTTCAATCCCAGGGTTAAATCTTACCCAACTACCCTATACAGTCTTTCCATTGATGCCCTAGAGGCGTGGGGAACCTATGGCCTTGTGGCCACTGTGGCCTTTTGAATGAATCCAAATTTTACAGAACAAATCCTTTTAATAAAGGTATTTGTGCTGTGAAGTTTGGATTTGGTTGAGGGGCAACACTTGGGGATCTAGAGGGCCACAAATGGCCTTGAGGCTGCAGGTTCCCACCCCATTTTATCAGTTTACATATAATTTCTTCTCAGTGAGATATATGAACAAGCAACACATTGCCAGCCCTAAGGTTATTTTTTGTTAGTATGCACAGCAGGTAGTTTCATGGGTCACGAAAGCAAAGAGATAGTACACAAGGTTAAAGAAATGATTTTCTATTTCCTAATTTCCATTGGAGTTATTAAACATATAAATAAACAAACAAAAACAGAAATAGTATAACTCTCTGTCCCCAGTGAAGCAATGAAAGTATGTGAAGTGGTAACTGTGTCTCCCATTAACCCACACCCTTGGACATGTGTATGGCCTTCGAAAGCCCACATTCAAATTATCCAGAAAAAATTAACTATTTAAATAGTATAGGAGAATCAACAATGGAATCTCTTAGTGCCTGGAATTTGAAATTGCCAGTTAAGTCTACTAGGTAAATTGAAAATCATTTATTTTACAGTGCATTACTACCTCTTTGCTTTCCTGACCCTCTAAAGTACCTGTTGTGCACACTAACAAAAATGCCTCAAAACTGGGAATGCCTTACTGTCTTTTATATGTATGTACATATATAAAAGATACATATGTATATGTGTATATATAAAAGACAGTGTGTGTGTGTATATATATATATCACTAAGAAGAAATTATATGTAAAATAATAAAATTCATTGAAAAGATTCCATTAACAAAGGTACCATTTTTATTCAAGTTCTTATACATGCAAAGACTTCATATATCATATTCCTGGGTAAATGCCACGCTGCTTTGTTTTGAAGTGTGATACGCCTTCCCATATGCAGCGCTCTGTGCTGTGCAGTCACAAAAATTAATGAGTTCAGCACTGAGGATGCCAGGGCAGCTGGAGAACGGAGTCTTGCGCTCATGTTGCTTGCACAAACACACAAGTTGTGTTTCCCACAGTGGGATCCAGGGACCCCTGGGGTTCTGCAGCTTTTTTATCCTGTAAAACACAGATACAGAAGATGATGCTGACAGGGTGGAGGAGGTTAGGTTCTGAGACTGTTTAAGAATTTCAGAGATCAAGAGTAGGGATAGTCTGTCAGGAGCTAGCAAAGGCGGCAATTATTTGTGGTGGGAGGATATGGGAAAAGAGCAGATGTCTGTAGATACTACAAAGGAAAATAAACACTACAAAAGAATAAACTTACGTAGAAAAATTTTAAAGGGGGATTTTTAACAAAGGATGTTTGGGAAACACTCTTTGGGAGTTTAGTATTCTGGGCAGTGCTTAAGAAAGGGGACAAGTTATTACAGCCAGAATGACCTTTATACTAAAAGTCTTCATTTTTTTATTTATTCCATCCTGTTCCATTTAACAAACTTGTATTAAACACCTATTACATGCCAAAAATTATTTCTATCAGCCATTTACAGATAGACACATACACACACACTCATTTTGAAGTTCAAATACCATTTGTAATAACTGGAGGGCCACAGGACTTTATCACTAAAAGTCAAAACAATTCACTCACTGCAGCAAGCTGAAGTTAAAAGGCAGCTTCCCAGGATAAAACTTGGAAAAGGCTTGAATACTGAGGTGTTTATTTGGATTGGCTTTTCTGGACTTTGCTTATGGAGGTAGATATCTTGCTGACATATTACCTCATTTCTGATGAAAGAACTTTGGTGAGATTTATTGAGCCAGATTTACTTCTTACATAACTGTATAGGGAAATTCCAATTGTTTGAAGAAGATACTGAATTAGATATATTATTTTTTGCAACAAGTATAGGTTTCCTGTATTTGAGATTATGGTGCCGTTTCCAAGTGCTTATATTGATTTTGTACTGTTTGGTCAAGGCTCTTCTATTTATTTTAATTCTCTTTATTTCCTATATCTTTATCACTAGAGGTCTTTGGTTCCTTCTTCTTCTCAAGACTGCAGTACTATAAATAATCATTTCGTATTTTAAATCAACTGGAATGAGGTAGTACTATAGTTTTTGGACAGATTCAGTTATACTCTGAGTTAGATTTTATCTTTTATAGGAGCCATGTACATCAAAATTGAGATTCAACTCACTTAGCCTATTAAGAGTAATTAAACTAATTAAAATTTCAGATCCATAGGACTACTATTATAAAAATATTTTGTTATATATTAAGGAAAAAGGCTTCCAACCTTTACTACATTTTATTATTAAAATGTTTTTCTTCTAACCCCCTACATGGCCTCAAAATTGAATAAAAGAGAAAAAAGTAAATTTGGAGGTATAGAAAATATTTAATGTATCACATTATTAGTTACAGTGAGCATATATGACTTTAAGAGTTTATACCATTCAAACAAAGGTGAATGAACTCTCTCTACCAGGAGGCTTTGGCACAAGAGGCAAGAGCTCTGGATGTACCAGTGCTCAGGTTTGGGGAGTAGAGGAGGCTCTGCAGCATAGAGATCACACTGCCTAGGTGTGTTCTCTGACTCTCTCAGGTGGCTCAGGACTGTGACTTAATTAGTACAGCCTGAATATACCAGAAAGAGTCACTGCCTGGTCACCTTGTCTTTGTAATAGACTTGCAAACCTTGAAATAAATAGGTTAGAGGGGAATAGATTGTCATTGAAATGAAAGAAGACTATTGGCTTAGATCCTGAGTGATATGATAAGTACACACCCCATCTTGAGGAAGTGAGATGAGAACCCAAGGGACCTAACTGCAAGGACAGGTGTCATCTGCATCCTCCTCCATGGCTACCTCTTCCACTGGGAAGGCCTGACACCCTCATCTTAGATTTTCTTTTACACATATCATTGCAGCCAGGTTTAGAAAGAGGCAATTTGCCATGGAAATGAGTTGATGAACCCACTACCCCGTCTCCACTGATCTAACACCTCTGTATCACTTTTTGAGATAAAAATCATCATTAGAATGAGGGAAAAATCTTCTTCTGAAAGAAAACTCAACTACCCCATGGTAAATTGACTCTTTGGATTCTACGTATGGGATCCAGTAGCTCATTTATTGAGCATTGTCTATTGCTACATGCATAATTTGTATTTCTCACAGCAACCAATACCAGCAAGTTATCTGTAAGCTCCTTTTAAATATAATAAACAGGCTCATAAAGGTTAAGCCACTTTCCATATTTTTTGTGGCTAAGTTGTAAGCTCTGTGAAAGCAAGAGCATCATCTTTTGACAACTGTATTTTCAGGGCCTAACATATATCTAATCTAGCATAAAGACTTGGTTATATTTGTGGAGTGGTTAAATATATGAATGATTTGATAAATAATATAGATGAATGGACTAGGTTTAAATCTTGGTTCATACACCTCCAAAGATCACCATCTTTCCCTATCACTAAGGAATTTGCTATAAAAACCATTAATTCACTGTAAAAACATAAAAGTATTATCTCTTATCTTAATCTTGTTTCATTATTTCACTCTTTATATTAAAAATAATAAAAATGTTAATTGCATGATTTCTCATATTTCTATATTGGATAAACGTGTAGGAGGTTATGAAAGAAAGGAATAATGTTTTAGTATGTCTCCCTTGTCACCATTTATTTGATACCCTCTTGTCTTGGGCTTAAAAATATTCCCATCTAAATATTGCAAGATCAGGATTTCTGGACCACCTGATCAAAGACAATTTTCTTCATTAAGAAACAAGCAGACTGCAATGACCCTTCTTGGAACTCAAAGGTGTATAGAGGAAGCAGCCATCCTTCAACCGGAGTGGAAGCTCTCTGGAGATGCACAGACTGTGTCGCTTCCATTCAGCTTTTCCTGCCACTCCTACTCTCAAATTTTCCAAAGCTACAAGATGATTATGAGTGCCATGAGACATTAGAGTATTGTTTTGAGCTGGGTTATTATTTTTATTTATTGTACAAATTCAATAGCGCTGTAGTTAAAGAAAACCTATGATTGATCTCAGAAGACCAGTTTTGAAGTCCTATCTCTGCCATTAATAGCAGCCTAGCCTTGGACAAATCACTCAACTTCTCTGAGCTTCAGTTCCCTAATACACAAAAAAGACAGGAATGTCTGCTGCCCTGCCTGACCTCCACAGATTACTGAATAGTGCAATACAACTATTAATATGAAAATGTTTGTAACCAGAAAACACTACAGAACTTTAGGTTGCTTCTCCCTCTCTTTCTTTGATCTAGTTGTCTTATACCTCAGATTCCATTCTGGGGTATAGAAATTGCACAAAATGATTTCTTTCATGAGAGATACCCTTCACTATCAACAATCCCATCTTCCTCTTCAGTTTTTAACCCTTAAATGTACAACATATATAACCACATTTGAAGGGGAGCAAGCCTTTTCATTTCTTTTCTACCTAAACATGTATGTTCTAGCCAAAGTCCTTCCCAGAGATTTGATCTGGAACCTGTAGCCATGACGTCTCTCCTTTCTCAGCCTTCCCCCAGCATCCCCACCAGGCCATTACCAGTGCAGAGAAGCCTCCTCCCCCAATTTTCCTCTCAGGAGATGGAATTACATGGACTAAGAAGTGGCCTCTCTTCTAAACCCAACCCTATATCACCTTTTACTATCCCATTCCTGTTTAGGGCCAAGATGCAAACATTGAAATCAGCGTGAATGGTGGTTATCATTTCCTGAGCTTCCTTCTCCTCATCTTCAGAACGGTGATAATAATGTTATTTAATAGTAGAGTTATTGGCAAATGAAATGAGAGTAACATATAGTAAATACACAATATAGTTATTATTAGCAAGGGGAAAAAACCTCTCTCTTGCTGGTACATGTGAGGCCAGAATTTACTTTTGACATCAGACTATTGTCTATATTTATTTCTCATCATTTTTGTTATTTTCCCTATATTTGCTTTTTTTGTTGTTGTTTTTTTGGGCTTTGGTTGTGAATAAGTACCATTTTGCTTTACTTCTAGTACATAAAGTTCCAAAACAAGTTGGTATAACAAAATGAATATTGAACTAAAAGTTATGTGAAGCTGTTTTTATTGTTTACTCACTACTTTAAATCAAAAGAACAAGATGTAAACTATGTTTTTTATGTCATCTCCTGCGCTTCAGTCTCCTTGGTGCCTCAGAAGACATGAAAGAGGCTGATTTACAATCAGTTCAGGCAAATTGCCTGTACAATTCTAAGGACAGGAAATGAAAAAAAGAAGTGCAACACACCCCCGGACATTCCACACAACATGTAGAATAAATAAACAGGCCCCAAAAGGAAACCAAAAGTTCTTGGTCTTACTTTGAGGGGGTCCCATGAATGGCTCTTGGGACAGAATATACTAAAGATGATGACATGCTGGAAAAATCCTTCAAGGGGGTGAAATTGACCTTGATTAAAAAGAATCCCCTTTCCCTTTTGTCTAAAGCATGGTGAGTACTTTTAATTGAGATAATTTCCTTTACCTGCATTGACATTATGAAAAGAAGTACCATGTTACAAACCTGTGCTTCTCAAACCTGAACAGGATTATGTCTCGCCTGGGGATCTTGTTGAGATGTATTAGTAGATACTGATTCGGGAAATCTAGGAAGGGCCTGGGATTCTGCATTCCTCACAAGCTCCCGGGAGATGCAGTTGCTGCTGTTCTATGGGCCATAGTTGGTGTTCAGTCACCTTCCTCAACAAAATAATTGGTGATGTGGTTCTGGTCTTTGGCTGTTGAACAGTGGTTTTCAATTGTGGGAAGTTTTGGCCCCACAGGAATTTGGCAGTTTCTAAAGACTGATCGTTACAATTCATGGAGTGCTACTGGCTTCGTGTGGGTAGGGGCCAGGGATGCTGCTACACAACGGGACAGCCCCTCATAACAAAGACCTTTCTGAAGCAAAATATTAATAGTGCCAAAGTTGAGAAATGCTGCTGTGGAAATACATTTTGCACATTTCTCATATCAAATATAGTTTGTTGAAATTGTTCAAAAAATAAATGAATAAAACCTGTGAGGAAAGGATAGGAGCATGTACTGCAGTCATGTGTCACTTAACAATGGGGATATGTTCTGAGAAATGTGTCGTTAGGTGATTCTGTCATTGTGTGAACATCGTAGAGTGTACTTACACACCTAGATGGCATAGCCTACTACACACCTAGGTATGCGGTGTAGCCTGTTGCTCCTAGGCTACAAACCTGTACAGCATGTTAGTGTACTGAATACTGTAGGCAGTTGTAACACAGTGGCAAGTATTTGTGCATTTAAACATATTTAAACAGAAAAGGTACAGTAAAAATATGAAATGATGATCTTATGGGACACCACTGTTGAATATGCAGTCCGTCATTGACCAAAATGCTGTTATGCAGTACATGACTGTATTTAGTTTTCAGTAAAGAGTAAGCTGTGTTTAAAACTGTCTTCAAATACATGAAAGACTATTACGCAGAAGATGGTAACCAGCTGTTCTCCATCACCCTTGAAGAATGAACAGGAAATGTACATAAAAGGACCTGTGCTATCCATCCCTTCTTTTTTCCTTCCTTCACGCCAGCCAGGCAAATCTCTTCATAATCTTGCAACCATATTTGTCTTGTCCTGTGTCTTATTACTTGTAGAGACCCTCCAAAATCCTGGGCACACATTTTCTTCTCACTGCCAAATCTCCTCCTCTTAAAAATCTAACTTGAAAATTTCTATCTCCATAAAGTCTTCCTTGACTAAGATGAAATAGTTACCAGTTCATCTCTAACTACAGCTGGCATACATCTTCCTTCAACATATTACCTTTCAGTACACAAATATGTTATTGCTCATATGTGTATAAGGAGCTGTGCTAGATTTTGATAAGGGATAAGAGAGATGAGTAAGTCCCTGCTTTTAAGAACTTTCCAATCTAGGAGAAAAAAATCTCACACAGATAACTACAATGTAGATAGCATTTAATGATTATCTCTATGAGAGATTTCTTTAAAAAAATTTAAAAAGAAGGTTTTAGTAGTTAGATCACTTCTAGGAAGGGGAGATGAAAAAAGAATTTATAAGTAGATATACACAAGTATACATTTTGCTTGTTTCCTTGAAGAATAAATTTTCTCCAAGTTAAGTTGCAATCCTGTGCATCAAATAAGCCCTTAATATTGTTACCAAAATTTGAAGATTATGAATTAGTCTGGATTTAGACTATATTTATTGGAAAGTTTCTAGTGAGTAAGGATTAAGAGATTGGAGTAATTTCACACACTTGGAAGCTATAAGACTAGGAAAGAGAATTTTTCAGGATTCACGTGGCTATATTGTGGCCTTCACAAAGGAAACTGAATTTAACCTCCCCTGGATGGACCTTATGGTGGTCTGTGATTTTATAAGGCAGTGCTCTTTGGGAAGAATCCTTAGTTACATCTGTGAGGGAAATATTTTGGAACTTCACAAGTAAGCTTTAAAAAACAGTACCAAGGAAGGAATTTGTCACTATCCATTTGAGGGAATAATTCCAGAACTTATTAAGAGTTTCCAATACCTGGACTACAGGGAAATTGAAGGGAATTAAACCTCATCGAATATGTCATATGTGCCAGGCATTGAGTAAACCCTTTAGATATGTCATCTGATTTAATCTCAACAGCAACCTGTGAGGTTGTCACCAAAACAACATTGTAAAGAGCCCTCAGCATATCAGCATAAGTAAGCTTCCACCCATTGCTTGATTAGGAAAGGGAAGCAGAGCAAATCTCAGACCTGCATAGAAAGTCATCTGGGTGGAGACGATCAGTTTGCCTTTCCCTGTGGAAGCAGCAAGGAAAAAGTTTTTTCTCATGAGGGCTTTAAATGGTGATACTTGCATCCTCTGTAGTTGAAATGAGAAAATGAGGCTGTTTACAGTTCATTGCTGGCCACGGTTTGCTGTGGGGCTCACTGCTGGAAAACTATCTGCAACTGTGTTAGTTGTGTATGAGTATGCATTTCTGCCAGCTCTTTTCCTGCACATTCTGAAATCTTTAGCTCTGGGGATAATGCAAATACTAAATTACTATGGAACTTTGTTTGAATGTTAACACTTGTATTCTTTAAAGCCATTATGTTGATTTTCAGTAATATAGTTAATATTGAAGAGCTTCCCTGAGGTTCTCATTCTTTGAGCTTCATTGCTTTTTTTTAAAATAATAACACAGCTTTCAATGGTTATCTTAAGAATGCATTCCATAATTCAAAACATGATGGAATCTTGGTTAACATTGTGTAACTGGCCTTTGTTTTGTTTTCCCTCCTAAAGTTTTTCTAGGCTTCTGTGCATCATTCAATGTTGATGTGAAAAATTCGATGACTTTCAGTGGTCCAGTGGAGGACATGTTCGGATATACTGTTCAACAATATGAAAATGAAGAAGGAAAATGGTAAGTCAGTGAGTTTTGTTGTTGTTGTTTAGTTATTTTACAAGGTAGTGGAAAATATTACTTGAGTGCAGTTTGTTTTATGAATGAAACTTTTACAGAATGAATTGTTTATGGTAGAAAATGCAGTCGAATCGTTTAGTAATGGAAACTGACTTAAAGTAAAAAAGGAAAAATTTCTTGGCAATATTAGAGGAAGTGGTTAGTGACTTCTGTTGAGGCCTGAATTGACCTCAAGGAAGATCTTTTCCAAAATAGTCTTTATCTGGTAATTATGTTATTTTGGCAAGAGTTCCTCAATTGTTCTCATTTTAGAGTAGCTTGAATACACTAGGCTGAAATTTAGCAGGAAGATTTAGGAGGCAGATGAAATGGTGCTTTGAAAGGGTTAATATCACTTCCATAATTTGAGGCTTATATTTTGGGGCCTTTCCTGATCTACTCAGCTTGGTCTAATATCTAATGAACCTCACTGGAGTTCTTTTATACACTTTTGAGCCTTTTAATATTGGTTAAGGTCATTGTAGGTATGGTTTTTAAAACATATTTAACTAGTGAAAAATTATACAGTCTGAATATTAGAACTCTCTTACTTTATATTTAAGGTAATTTTTTAAGCAAATTTGATTGTCTAATTGTACATTATAAAAAAAAGAGGTAAATTTTGCTTCAGCTTAATAGCTTAAGCTAAACAAGTCTATTTTTCTAATAACTATAATAATAAATAAAAAGAGATTTATATCTACTGGGATAACAGAGATTTATCAGTCTACCATACTTGTTTCACAGATAAAAAGGTGTGACTTTTCTGTATTTTACTTTATCTTTTAGACTTGGTTAATCTGATAATTCCCTAAGACTATCAAAAGTAATAATTTGAGTTCTCACATTTTCTAAGTACAAATATCATGTGCTAGGTGTAAAATACAATGTGTGGAGGTGCTTCACTCTTCTACTCTCCTTGAAAATAGCTCAGATGAGAAATCTAATAATAGATTATGAGTTTTTAGATCCTCTGTCCTTTTCTCCTATATTCTCCATCTACTCTGAGCCCCAGTTTTTAAGGTTCGATGGACAATTTTATTCTTTTAGGAATTATACCTGCCATTCAGGGAGCTCTGCCTCTGGAAGAATAAGGGTGTGGACCAGTTGGTCGGGTTCTCTTCATGCATAAGCTATAATAAACTAAAATGCACTATGTGTTTTTCTTAAAAAGCTTAACTTTTTATATTAAACACATATGAGTTAGTTTTTACTAATTATTAATAGTCACATAAGTCTAAAAGAGGAATATAGTAAATAGCAAACTTTAAGAGAAACCATCTACAAAATGAAGTGTATTTTTAAAGGAGAGTTAAATTTTATTAAAATATTGTATGAAATTCTCATTTTCCCTTTCTGATATGGGGAAAATCTATGTTTCCTCTCTCATCTAGTCCTGTCTCTCTGATTTTGGAGCAGTGTGATGTCAGAAGTCCATAATTATCTGAATGGACTTTAGTAGAGTAAAAGGGGTATATATTTCTTCTTAGGAGTGTCTGTGGACCCATTTGTTCTCTTCAGTTTCTGTCTCTCATTATAATAGCCTATCTTATTGGGAGATTTCCACCTTCCAAATTCTCCAGGCCCTCTCTTTCAAGGAACCAGAAGGCAAAGGAATGAGAAACAGAAATCAGGCCTGAATGAGATCTTGATGTCATGATGAATATCCTTCCCAAGGTTGTTTTATCTTTGTAAAAAGTGAAAATATAGATGAGAAAAAGAAAGACAGGTCAACTTTAGGAAAGAAACAAGAGTGTGCAGATTGGACAGTAAGAATACAGTTGCAAAACAAAAGATGTTGCTAATGCTCTGTCTGAATGAATCTATACTGAATTGAACTTTGGGCAGATCATTCAGAATTCTATATACATTTGTGAGGTAAAATGTTAATAATAAGATCTCAAAGACCTCTTTGAGATCACAGACCATGCCTTATATATCTTGTTTCAACTCACAAAATCTAGCTTAGTTGGCACCATAAATGTTTATTGGTAAGTTAAACTTTTTCTTTAGCCATAGTGTAAATATAGATCAATCAAGCAACAAGTATTATATAATATATCTTGTGTCTGGCATTATGCTAAATTCCATGGGAGATGTAAGTATATTACTAAAACAAATATAAAAGCTTTACTCTAATAGAGGACATATATGAAATAATTAGGAACAAAGAATAGTTCCAAGCAGTGTGGAATAGCCTATAAATCAATGGGAGTTTGAAACAGGAGGAGATGATTATTTGTTCTTGAAATGAGCCTTGAAAGATGACTTGACTTTTAATAAGAGGGAAAAAAAGTGTCACGCCAAGCTGGGAGGCCACATAAGCAAGGGCATAGACTTGAGAATAAGTCAGTGTGTTGGTAGGTAAACAGGTCTTATACTGGGATGGTAGAAGAAGGAAGGATAGTGGCAAACCCTAAAAGCCAAACAAAGGATCCCAGACCTAAGAGGGAATTGAGAAGCCATTGTAGGTTGTTGTTTCATGAAAGTTAGTTTGGGAAATGAAATATAGATTAGATTGGACAAAGGAGTGTCTGAAAACTAGGAAATATAAAGACAACCAAGAATTTTAATCTAGTACTTACGGATGAGGCCCCAGGATGGATTAGGGACAATTGGAATAAAAAAAGATATACCCAAGATAAATTCAGGTGAATCATTAAGTCTTAGTGGAAGTTTGGAAATGGCAAAATGAAGGTGTAAAAGAGGTCAGGTAGATTCTAAAATTTCTGAACTGGCTCATTGGGAAAAGGTAGTCATTTATAGAGAAAGGAAAATCTATTTTATCAGGAAGTTGATGAGTTTGGTTTTAAACAGCTTGAGTTAAAGGTAAAATCTAGGTAGTTGGAAACCTCAAACTGGAATACAGATATGAGGGAGAAGTTGATGTTAGGGGAAATGCCTAGAGAGAAAGGACTGGTTTGAGTGCCCACCTGCAACCCTTAGCACTGTCCCCCATCTAGTGTGGGATCTTACACATAATATGCACTCAATGATTATTTGTTGGCTGAACAGCAATCTAATTGAACACTCTGTTACCATCAATGAAAAAACAGACATACAAAAAATAAAGTTAAAATTTACTCTCCTAGGGTAATACAACTACTTATGGCCAAAGCTGAAAATAGATCTCAAATGTCTCCACTCCCAGCTTTGTGCCTTTTTCTTTATTAGAACTATATGAAAAAGTAAATGTTGATAATAACTGTCTTTGTATAATAGCAAGTTCCAGACTTTACATATTAATGTGTGTAAGAGTTTGAATGTAGATGATATCAGACACCTTGATTCCATTTTGACTTTCCATATTTATAGTGATTTTATGGAAAAGTGAAAAAACCAGAGCAACCAAAAAGATGAGGCCTAAGAACTTACTTTAAAAGTAAGCAAATAAAAATACCTAAATTTTCAAACCTTTAATGATGGCATGGTAGCAGCATATTATTCTAAAGAGATCCAGGCACCGGTAATGCAAAATAAATTGTAGAATATGTTTGAATATTCTGTAAGTGTTTATAAAATCAGATAGAATGCAGACTTACTTTGAGAGATGCATTATGGAGTCACTCATATTTTAGGGAACATGCATTTTGTTATTTAATTATCTCCAAAGGTGGGCACCTTCATAAATACCATTCACTGCTCATGTTTTGAAAGTTCATCCACTTCATATTTAACAAATTTAAAAAGAAATCATCCTGACCCATCTTACATACATTTAGAATGCCTAAAAGAGCACTTGTTGGCCCATTATATGTGCAGTCTGTGTATTTGTAAAACATTACTTTAATTCTTTTGCAAGAATTAAAAGTTAAAAGAAAAGGTAGCTCTATGTCCGCTTTACCTTTCAGAAGTTTACTGTAAAGTAGAATTTATTTTATATCCTTCGCTCAGAAACCACATGCTTTCTCAGTAGCAGAACACATTATACCTCTGATTTAAATCAGCCGTTCGTTGTTCATGTGGTTAGCATGAGCTGCAGCATCCAAGTAATTGTGATGTGGTTCAGAAGAATTCAGAAGGAACATAATTGGCTTAATAATTTTCCTTCAAAGAGAAGAAATTTAAACATTCTCAGCACTTCACAAGATTTCACTTCCAGATTTCCAGACATAGTGGTATTCATCAGCGTGGCAATGTCTCGGCCACATGGGAAAATGGGAGATGTTGGTTTGGGGCTTTCCACTCTCTGCTGTTCCTTTGCTTCATTCCTTCCAGCATCTGTGCCTACCCTTTTAATTCCTCTTCAAGCAACCTCTCTTGAGGGCTTCAGTGACTTCAATGGGCCTCCTTTCTCAAAGTAGATTTTCAGGATGTGGATCCCTCACTAACCAATCCTCAACCCAATGTATATCAAAATATGTTGATCTCATGCCTCTCACCTAGAGTATCCTGCCTTATGCCAGGTAGGGCTACCAGTGGGCTCACGGGATTGAGGCCCTATTTACAATACATGTGTGTGTTTTAAATAAAACCTATTCAAGCTTGGAGGGAAAAGACATTTTAAAAGTTCTATAAAAGTTTCTGTTATAGATTTTAATATGTTTATTTTACATTGCCTTTTGAAGTTTAAATTCTTTCTTTGCCAAACTTGTCATTTCTTTGGCTCACCTCACTCCCACCCTTCTATCTTTCCTGACCAAAAGCACTGCAGCTAATGGGGTCATTGTGTAAGTTTCATTCTCTGAGATGACCAAATGCTTACTTCATTTATTTAAAGATAAATTGGCTGGCAGGAGGTGCTTGGCACTCTGAGAGTGACTTTGGTTTGATCTATGTATTAGATATCAAGAAAGAGGTGAAAAGGGTATTAATGAAATGATGTAAATATGAGACATTCCTCTCTAGGAAACCATCTTTTATGGGGGAAAAAGCATAAGTATGAAACAGAGACATCAGATACCATCTACTCTTCAAATAAATATAATAATGGGTATAATAACAAGAATGACTGTTGTTAATAGCAGAAATTTCTGTTTACTAAATTTCATTATAACTGCAACTTTTTATGGAGAAAAGATGTTTTTCTCACTTCAGTTATTCTTGAATTCATCAGGTATTTCTCTAGACATCAGTAATGACATCCAAAACATTATTTGATCCTTTTAATCTGAACACAAGTCATTGAAAAATGCCATATAAAAAGCAAAATCTACTAGAAATAAAATGTAAGAAGTTAAAGCCAATTTGCATTAAATTTTACAATAATGATACCCATAGTTTATGAAACAATGTGATTTATGTCTTCACACTGACCCTGTGGTTGGGGTGAATATCATTGTTATCGTCTTTATTTTTAGACAGGAAACTGAGACTTGGAAAATGAATGGCCAAAGGTTTAATATAGGAAGCATGTGACAGACTGGGCTGGGACATGGGAAACCAGCCTTCTGACTTTTCAGCCATTTCTCTGCCTCTCACAACAAGGATTCTCTAGAAACTTGACCTGGGGAAATGCCTTCTGTCACCCATGGCATTCTGCTTAAGCAAAATATACAGCTTCTAAAATGGAAAAAAAAATTTATAATTCAGTCCTCTTAACTGGTTACGTAAGTCTAAAATTCCCAAAAATGCCTTACTCAGATTCTCAGAGTATTTGACACAGTCATTAATTAAGTCATTCAATAAATATTTACTAAATGCCTATTTTGTACCTGGCACTGTTATAAGTGCTAAGGATATGTGAGTGAACAAAATAGAAAAAGAAATCCCTGCTATGGTAGAGTTTATATTCTACTGGGGAATAGAGAACATAAAATAAATAATAGACTTAATAAACAGGTAGGTTTTAGCATATGCCAGAATATGATCAGTGCTGTGAAAAAAATCTGAGCAAGATAACGGAGTTGAGAATGCTGAAGATTCCTGAAATTTCATCAACCCTATACTGATACTTTTCTAGGAGCTTGATTTGTTTATGCAGCTTGAGAAGCGTGAGACTTACTTAGGATTCAAGTGGTAAGATATATGTAGTTTCATGCTTGTTGTTGAAAGTTTCATACCTATTAGAACAGTCAGATCCTAAGAAAATACACAAAATTAGCAGTCCTGTGTTCTGTTAATCTACTATCTGCCCTTGGTGCCAACTCCCAAACTCCCTGCCTCAATCCTGGGCTACTACACTCTACCACTTTCTAAGCTCTTACACCTCCGTCTTTCCTTGTCTCAGTATATGTAATAGTGCATGGTTCAGGTTGCCCTAGAGATCAAACATAAACTCCAGACTTTTTCCTTCAAAGTCTACTGCTTACCAATCTCAACCTCCCTGCTACAATGTATATGGAAACTTTATCCTGTGTTCTAGCCACCCACACTTCCTTGTCTTACTCCACTTTCAGTGTTCATTCTCCTGCCTCCAGGCTTTTTCCTGGGCTATCCACAATCTCCTTTCCCTTCTGCCTTACAATTAACAATAGCTTTACTATTATCATGCCATTCAGAAACTCACTTTTCATTGATTATACTAGATAAATCCTAGATTCAATGGGTGGAAAAATAGAATCCACCTCTTGAAACAATGAGAGTCAAAGTTATGTTGCAAAAGCCTACACAATTCCAAACTAACTACTACACTTGCAAAGCTCCCAATACTGGCTATCCAGAGACCCACCTAGAGAATGGTGGCCCTTCTCCATTTCTCAGACAAACCTGTCCTTCCTGATCCACCCTGTCTACCTGCTCAGGGATTCTATTCTCTCTCCTCTGACATCAGCTTTTCTCGTTACTGTTTTTCTCACATCATTTAACCATATGCAGATTTCCTCCATAATAAACTTAAACTCACCTCAAACCCATAAGGATTTGCCATTGCCCTGAAGAAAAAAAGCCCACATTCGTTAACGTGGTCCCATCTCCCTCATTTTAATTTTTATTTATTTTTTATTTCAAAGTATTGTGGGGGTACAAATGTTTTTGGTTACATGGATCGCTGTTGTAATGCTCCAGTCAGGGTTAAAAATGTGACCATCACTTACATATTTTACATTGTACCCATTAGGTAGGTTTGTGCCCATTGCCTCCACCCCAGCTCCCCCCTTATTGATTTCCATTGAGTTATACTTCCCTCTATGCACATGTGTGCTCATCAGTTAGTTCTAATTTAATAGTGAGTACATGTGGTATTTGTTTTTCCATTCTTTAGATACTTCACTTAGGATAATGGCCTCCAATTCCATCCAAATTGCTGCAAAAGGCATTAAGTCATGCTTCCTCATGGCTGGCATCTCCCTCATTTTTAGCCAAGTTACTTGAAATGAAGTCTGCTGTTAAACTCATGGCTCCCACTCTCACCTCTCATTCTTTAAATTCTTTCCTTCTTTGGCTTCTGAAACACAAATTTCCTGATTTCCTCTCCCTCCCTGATCACTTCTACCTAGTTTTCTTCTTTCAGTCATTGAAACCTTAAATGTTATTTTTTCCCCAGATGCCAGCATTCAGCTCTCTTCTTACTCTATACTCTTTCTAGGTGGTAATAGTGCTAAGGCCTCAACCTCACTCATAACATGGTCGTAGATGTTCTGCATAGTTTCTGAGATGGTCCCTAGCAAGACTGAGCTCAGTTGCTGAAATAAGTAACCCATTATCCATGTGCACTTTATTGGCTTTTCTTCCTTCCCTCCATCGTTTTCCCCATCTCTACATTTGTGCATACTTGTAATTGCCTGTACCAAACTACCTGTACCAAAGTTTTTGTCTCAGATCTGCTTTTAGGGGAATTCAAACTAAGACAGTTTATATCCTAAATATTTATAGAATTGGTTCTTCTGTCCATTCTACTTCCTTGATTCAAATCCTCATTTGGATTACTTTAGGAATTCTTACCTCATCCCTAACTCTAATTTTGCTCCCCTCCAATGTATTCATGACACTTCAAGCAAATAATGAGCTTTATAAATCAAAGAGGCAATCATGTCATACCCTTCTGTAAAAGCTCCAGTGGTTCCTAACTCCTCCCCTCCATATGATGAAACCAAAGTTCTTAAAGTGGACTGTGAGAACATTCTGGTTTGAACCCTGTTTACCTCTCCAGCCTCAACTTCTACTCCAGCCTTACTGAGCTGCCTGCACTTATCAAAGAGTGCTGTTCTTTCTTGCTTCTAAGACTGCTGAAGTTGCACCAAGTTCAGACCTGTGCAATATTGCAATAATATATTTAAAGTTTTTCTTTCCCCTCTAACTTTGAAGCAACCTAAAAAATTGTGTTTTATCTATTTTTATATTCATTTTATATCCCCAGCATCTGGTACAAATGCCCAGCATGTAAAATGTTCTTAATAATATTAATTAATATATCTAGCCTTATTAATGCTTTCATTAATAATAGGCTCACTTCTTTTCTCTAAACTGTTTTTAACTATAAAACTAATTTAATCAGTCACATTATAAAAATCTTTGAAAATATTGGGAAAAAATGAATCATTGTCTCCTTAATGTAATTTGTTATGTTTTTGATGTATTCCTTTTTAGTCTGTTTTACATAGATGTTAGTTGTATAATCATCTGAAAAAAGATATGATAATTATAAAAAGAACTAACACTTGGATGGCACTTACTATGAGCCAAATACTGCTCTAAGCATTTTATATACATTAACTCAATTAATTTTCTTGATGATCCTGTGAGATAAGTATTCTTACTATCTCCATTTTATAGATGAAGAAACTAAGGCAGGGTAATTGACTTATCCTAAACCATACAACTAAGTAAATGGTAAAGCCTTGATTTGAACTCAGTAAGTCTGAAGTCTGTCACCAAACTTTATGCTACATTTCATGGAGAGGATTAAATTATTTAGTACATGGAAAGCACTTAGAACAGTGTCTGGCACAAGTTATAAATTCAATAAATGCTAGCCATATTATTATTGGTATTGTAATGAGTATAGTATAGTCATTTGGTATCTTTCACTTTAAATTAGATCATGGGTTTTCATGAAATTAGGTAGGTTTTCACTTTGAATTAGATCATAAATATTTTTCATTCTACTGTGAAATCCCACTAACTACTGTTTTTATGACTTCACAATATTCCATAGAATGACCCTGCGATAAGAAGTCTCTGTTTACCATATTTCTTTTAATGTTTCATAATTATATATAACACTATGAGCATTATCTTTATGCATTAAGCTTTTCTACCCTTATTTTAGGTCATTATTTTTAAGGATAGATTCCCAGAAGCAAGAATTATGCATTAAAGGGTTAGAAAATGATTATAGTTCTTTATGGGCATCAGAAATGGCTTTCCAAAGGCATTGTATTATTTTATTTTAGGGAGACTGTTCAATAACAATATTTATAATTATTTTAAAACTTATTCCCATTAATACTAGTTTGCCCAAAGGACCTACACAAAATAAATCTCATCCCTTTTCAATATGACAGACTTTCAACTATTTAAATTTTTAGAAATGTATGCCCCATCCACTTGTACCTCAATACCACTTCTCAACTCTCCCTCAGACATTCTTTCTCCAAGCTAAGTATTCCCAGCTTTCCCTTGAGCATCTTTTGTCTGACAAAACTACCAGACTCTCAGCCTTCTGATTCATAGTCTCCTAAATACATTCCATTGTGCTTATGTCCCTCTTAATTTGGAGATTCCAGACATGGCCTGACCAACGCAGAGCACAGAGGGGCTATCACTTTGCTTGACCAGGGCATCTATTTCCAGCAATGCAGGCTAAGGTCACATTAGCATTTTTGGCACTAAAATACACAGTTGGCTCATGTTTACATGCTGTCAACTAAATCTCTTATGCCTTTTTCACATGAACTCCCATTAAATAAGGTTTCCCACATCCTGTACTGATATAAATAATAGTATGTAGTTAAGTGAAGTCATTTATATAGATTCTTATGAAACTTAAGTTTATTTATGTTTATTGTTCCAGTATGTTGAGATACATCTGAATTCCCAAATATGTACGTTGATGTACTTGAGGAGTATTTTTATGCTTTCTGTATCTTCACTAAAGTCATCAATAAAGTTTTAATCTAACACAACCCCAAGTGCAGAGTCTATGTTAAATAATGAGAGATCTTTCATTGCTAGCAATTAGTATCTTTGGATATAGCTATTCAGCTCACAATAAATCAGCAGCTGTGGATCCGCCCAAGTATCTTACACTCAACCACATTCATCCATCCTTTTCCTGAAGAGACTATTACATGACTTGTTGGAACTAAAATTAGTCATGATTATAATTCTTTCTGTTCATTACTATTAGAGTGGTTTTATAATTCTTTCTAAAAGGCAGTATGTGATTTTAACCTGGATCTCTTAACTATCTTTATTTTCTAAGTGCTTATAAACTAGCAATACGGGCCAGGCTCGGTGAGTCACTCCTGTAATCCCAGAGGAGGGAGGCTGAGGTGGAAGGATCCCTTGAGGTCAGGAGTTTGAGACCAGACTGAGCAAGAGCAAGACCCCCATCATTACCAAAAATAGAAAAAGTTAGCTGGGGCTTTGGCATGGGCCTATAGTCCCAGCTATTCAGGAGGCTGAGGCAGAAAGATCACTTGAGCCCAGGAGTTTGAGGTTGCCTTGAGCTGCGATGAAGCCACTGCACTCTACCCAAGGTGTGACAGAGCTAGACCCTGTCTCAAAAAAAAAAAACAAAAAAAAAACTTAGCACATATTAATATTAAATGTTATGATGACCAATGTTTCTATTTTCCAACTTCTCCATGAAATTATCTGTTTCTCATGGGAAATAGTCATTTATACATCCATGTGTGCTGTGTAAACTAACACAGTAGCACATTTAGCCAATAATTTTTGATTATTTTAGCATACAATAATAATATAAAGTGATAGATAAAATAATAAAGCAAAGTCTCTGAGTTCTCTCTCCTACACACACACACACACACACACACACACACACACACATACACACACATATTTTTAATTCAAATCAATCTGCTATTTGGAGAAGGCACTCTCCTTATTTTATAAAATATTAAATTTCTAACAGAGGGTGATTATCTAAAGAATTATCATAAAATAATTAAAATAAATTGTTTCTTATTGTTCCAAAATGTTAATTGATTTATTTAACTTTCAGGGTGCTCATTGGTTCTCCTTTAGTTGGCCAGCCCCAAAACAGAACTGGAGATGTCTATAAGTGTCCAGTTGGAAGAGGTGAATCGTTACCTTGCATAAAGTTGGATCTACCAGGTATGTAAAATCAAAAAGTCTGATTTTTAATCATGCCTACTATTCTCACTGAAAACAAATTTTGATCAACTTAAAAAAATATTAGAAATAATCTATAAATATTCTTCAGTTTTCATCCAAATTCACATAGAATGACATTTTGATTTCTTCTGCCCTTAATTTGTTTTCAAAAGTCATCATGTAACATCCATAGATTTAGAATATATCACTAGTGCTATAACATTTAACTCCCTACATTGTTCAGGATTCTTTGTAAACCAGTGATATTACTAGCATGAAATAACTTTTCCAAATAAACCTGCCCATCACGTTTCCTCCACAAAATTAACTTAGTGTCTAGTTTTTAAAAGGAAATCAAATAAGAAGAATTATAATAGATACATTTAATTTTTAAAAAAGAGAATAACACGAAATAAACTTATATTAAAGTATATATTTTATAAAAATATCACTGTAGTTAGAACATGACTAAAAAATTTCTACTAGAATTATCCAGAAATTAGAACCCTGTCATTAAATACCATATTCATGTCATTAAATACCATAGAAATGATTTATACCCCACAGGTTTATTTCAGATACTGTATATTTCAGTTCTCATTATTTTCAATTTCCCATTTGTTTGTGTATTATGAACATTTTTTCCTTTACATTGATGAGCATAGTTATAATAGCTGCTTTAATATCCTTGCCTGAGAATTTCAATATCTGGAGTATCTCAACATCACTTTCCATTTGTTACCTTTCGTTGAGGTTGGGTGACATTTTCCTGTTTCTACTTACATGGAGTAATTTTGAATCATAGCCTGGCTTATGTTTTTATATTTTTGAATTACAAGTGTGAAGATTCTAGATTCTGTTATATGCTTTTGAATAGTCTTAACTTTTTGAATTAGAGGGCAATTTACTTGGCTAAACTCAATTTCCAAGCTTTCCCTTTCTTGCAGTAGAAAGGAGTTAAAATTTCTATTCAGTTCTTCTTATTTCAGCTGGGCTCTTTGGAGTCTACTCTGCACATTTACTGTTCAGGTCATGCAGGTATGACCTGACATATATGTGCATATGTTAGAACTGTTCTTTTGTGGGTCTTTTTTTCCCAAGATATCCCCCCTCACTTTGCAGCTGTTGCCATTGCCCCCAACTTCTGTCCTCTTTTTCTTCAAGACAGTAAGACTGGAAGTTGTATTTGACTTTTAGCCACTGACTAGGGCATTCCCTTAGATGGAAAAAAATCCCACAAAAAGCTCACTCAGTGTCTATCTCTTCTTTGTAGTATAGACTTCTTTCCAGTTTCTGCCTGTGTTTGGTTGCTTTATAGTGCCTTCAGATGGTTGTTTCATACATGTTTTTTCCTTAGAACTTACAGTTGTTATTTGTTATTTATAAAAGAGTTGTTCTGACAGGAACTCCTCCTCCATTACTGGAAACTGGGATAGAGTTTTCAAATTAACCTAGAGATTTTAGCTACATTGAGAACAGCAGGGAAGTTTCTGCTGTAGTCTATAATGTCCTGGGTATACTGATCCTGGACCAACCCTTATATAAAAACTCTAATCCAGATTATTCAAGATCAACGTATGTAATAGCTCAGTTCCAAGTGCTTTCAAAGCAAACCAGACTAAATCCCTGGACAAAGACCAAAGCTCACATCATGAAGTCAGACTGGCTGTTCAGGAATCTCTGTTTCCATTCCCTACTTGAAAACTATGAATAATCTTAAGGTAAGAACAACTTCTAGGCATGGACAGTCAGACAAATCTTTTTGACCTTGAATTTTGCCACTTTCTAATATTTCAGCACTCTACTAAATAGAGTTTAGAAGCTTTTGCTTTTCCTGTCTAATTTTTATTTTAATGTGAATAAGTGGAACTTCTTGCCAACATTGTCAGGTTGACATGCTTCAAGATGCAACATTCCTATTTGGAATGTCAAAAGTAGTCTCTTCATTGTGTTTCCTTTATCCACACTTCTTGGCCACTGCTCTAATCTTGTTCCAGTTTTCTTTGTAACCCCCATGATAGCTCTATGATTTTGGAAGGCCTGGTCAAAAACCTTGTGTTTGAATTTTCTTTTCTGGTCTTCTACCCATTTTCCCTTTTCTTGCCAGAAATCATGTTTCATCTTTAGTCATTTATAACAAAGTATAAGAGATTACATCCATAAGATACATAACATCTTCAATATTATGATGTTAAATACTTTATTTTTTCTAATTCACACAAAAAAAAAATGTGTGAAAAGCAATCTCATGTTCTCATTGCCTTCCTAGCTCTGCATTCTTTCACAGGTCAGCAAAACTAAACTGACTAAAACAGTGATCCAGACAAAGTTTCTGGGACATAAGCCAAATCTTCAGCCTTAGCTTGTTCGTTATATTCCTTAATAATACTTGGAAGACTATTTAGTTGAACCAAAAGAAGAATGTGCTATGATATGAGCAAGCAAATAGAACATTTTAATGAGAAGACACTTAATTTTACTTTGTGAAACTTTTTTTCACCCTCATAAAATTTTGTTCTATTTTTAGTTAATACGTCAATTCCCAATGTCACAGAAATAAAGGAAAACATGACATTTGGATCAACTTTAGTCACCAACCCAAACGGAGGGTTTCTGGTAAGAATGGAAAGAGTAATGATATTTAATGACAACAGGAGTCCTATCATTTTAAGGCTTTATAAATCTGTTATTTAATTCAGTCTTACAGTTTTTATTTATTTTTTATTTTTTAAAAGGCATGTGGGCCCTTATATGCCTATAGATGTGGACATTTGCATTATACAACTGGAATCTGTTCTGATGTCAGCCCCACATTTCAAGTTGTGAACTCCATTGCCCCTGTACAAGGTACAGATTTTATGCAATGTTCTTACATGTTTGAAAAGCCTAAGCAATGAATGAGACGTATGTATACACAGGAGCATACCAAAAAGCTTGAAGTATTTTCCCAGCTACCAGCATTACCAATTTAGGTAAATGTTTGCTTTGCCAGTATATAACTAAACCTCACTGCTATTTTTGGAATTGATATTAGTGTAAATAACCTTTACAGAGTCATGTTTTTAAGCTCATAGATAAAGATGTCCTGTTGCTTTTATTTAAAGAGTGGATCTCTTTGAGGACAGAAGTAACTTCACTTGAGATACGCACAGAATGAGAACTGTTATATAAAATTCATTTTAAGAAAACTTCCAAAGATAACTCTCATAACAATATTAATTAAAATTTAGTAGAGATGGGTTTTACTTCATACAAACTCCAAACCAATTGTTATTAAATGCAATAAGTATTGTGGTCACCTTTATTTTTTCTAAAACTCCTTTTTCTGATTATAAAAGCTATATGTTCACTTTGTAGAATGTAAGTTCACGTTTTAGAATGAGTTTGTTCAGCCATGAAAACACTTCATATACCTCTAAAGAGATAATTTCCAAATTTGAACAATTGACTACTTTTATTGCAGAATGTAGCACTCAACTGGACATAGTCATAGTGCTGGATGGTTCTAACAGTATTTACCCCTGGGAAAGTGTTACAGCTTTTTTAAATGACCTTCTTGAAAGAATGGATATTGGTCCCAAGCAGACACAGGTATGTAACTCTGCATTTTGATTTCTGTTGTTCTAAACATACAAACTTACAAATTTTTAATAGAACAGAATATTCTGGAAAACAAATTAATCAATAAAACCAAAATTAGGGATGAATTTTATATTCCATATACCTGTTCTTATTTCCAATGAAAGGTACATTACTTCAGACCATGTTATTTTCTAAATAGAATATTATGAAAGCTTCCATTTTCAATGCTTTTAGAAAATAAACCCTATAGATTTATTTTCTTCCATGTTTTTAAAATTTCAGAATATTATGGGGGTATGAATGTTTTGGTTACATGGATTGCTTTTACACTGCTTGAGACAAAGTTATAAGTGTGTCCGTCACCCAGATAATGTACAGTGTACCCATTAGGTATGATTTAACCCATCCCCTCTTCCTCCCTCCCAGCTGCATGATTTCTGTTGAGTTTTACTTCCATCTGTGCACAGGCGTGCTGATAGGTTAGTTCTAATTTAATAGTGAGTACACGTGGTGTTTGTTTTTCCATTCTTGCAATATTTCACTTAGGAGGATGGTCTTCAATTCCATCCAGATTGTTGCAAAAGGTATTAATTTATTATTTTATGGATGAGTAGTATTCCATGGTATACATATACCACATTTTATGAATCCACTCATGAACTGATGGGCACTTGAGTTGATTCTACATCTTTGCAATAATGAATTGTGGCATAATAAACATTCTAGTACAAGTGTCTTTTTGATAAAATGACTTTTTTTCCTTTGGGTAAATACCCAGTAATGGAATTGCTGGATCAAATGGTAGGTCTACTTTTAGTTCTTTGAGGAATTTCCATACTATTTTACACAGAGATTGCACTAGTTTACAGTCCCACTAAGTGTGTAAGCATCCCTTTCTCTCTGCATCCCTGCCAGCATCTGTTGTTTTAGAAATTTTTGATAAAAGCCATTCTCACTGAGGTTAGGTGATATCTCATTGTGGTTTTGATTTGCATTTCTCTGATGATTAGGGATGTTGAGCATTTTTTCATATGTTTATTGGCCTTTAGTCTGTCTTCTTTTTAAAAAGCTTTTGTTCATATCTTTTGCCCACTTTTTAATGGGGTTTTTTGATTTTTTCTTGCTGATTTGCTTGAGTTCTTTGTAGATTCTGATTATTAGCCCTTTATTGGATACATACTTTGAGAATTATTTTCTCCCATTCTTCACATTGTCTGTTTTCTCTGTTGTTTCCTTAGCTGTACAGAGCTATAAACTCATAATTTAATTCTTAATTATAAAATAAATATAGCCACTTTGGGTAATATTAGAGCAGGGTTTCAAAGTTTGTAGAAACTAATCTGACATCCCAAAGAAGACATCACACTATAATCTCTTTTCTCATGTTATTTAAATAAATTAGTAATTGACCATAGGCTATTGCTTAAAGTCTATTTTCCCCTATATTAATAATGTCTTTCCTCAAGTAAAAAGCAAATGCCCCAGGCTCTAGCTGCATAAAATCAAATAGTTGTTTGTTTTTCCTTCTCATGAGCATCCATTTCTAAATACATGCCCTTAAGGTGTTGCCACTAAAGGAAGTGGAACTTCTAACACAGCTCTTCCACTTTACTGAGATACTGAGTTTAACTTAATTACATTTAAGTAAATAAATTTAATTAATTTAATGTTTACTAAACTTATGTGGTCATATGGCCTAAAATATAGAACAGACATAATAGATAATGGGCAAAAACGTGAAGTCAGTGCATTGAGGGTGAGAATTAGCACTAGGATCAGAGTCTAAAAGGCTGCCACATGGTTTGAGGGCTGTAGAACATAGGAGACTTTAGGACCATACGTGCAGTCCAGTGATCTTCCTTTTCTTTTCTGGGAGCTCTACTTTTTTTTTCTTTTTTTTTTGAGACAGAGTCTCGCTCTGTTGCCCGGCTAGAGTGAGTGCCGTGGCGTCAGCCTAGCTCACAGCAACCTCAAACTCCTGGGCTCAAGCAATCCTCCTGCCTCAGCCTCCCAAGTAGCTGGGACTACAGGCATGCACCACCATGCCCGGCTAATTTTTTCTCTATATATTTTTAGCTGGCCAGATAATTTCTTTCTATTTTTAGTAGAGACGGGGTCTCGCTCTTGCTGAGGCTGGTCTCGAACTCCTGACCTCGAGCGATCCATCTGCCTCGGCCTCCCAGAGTGCTAGGATTACAGGCGTGAGCCACTGAGCCCGGCCATGGGAGCTCTACTTTTTAACAAATTTCTGAGGCATTGAAAAGTGATCTGACTGCATCAATGTTTTGTCACACGCTCATTAAACTTGAGACATAATACATAGATACATATATACGCACACACATGTATGTGTCTGCATGTGTGTTTATGTCTCTCTACATAGATATCTTAATATATATGTATATATAGTTTCTCAAAAGGATGGTAGTTGAAACTTTAAAATTTGAACTCAAACCTTCAAGTGAAATACCATATTGCTATGTTCTAAGGCTAAATAGGTCTCTGTAGAGAGCTAGTGGAGAGATAAGGTTATGTATATCCTACTGGACAATAGAGAACTTCTTGAAATCAGTGTAAAATCATTAAAAGGAAATAGACTTTTACTTATCACAAAATGTAAATTTTCCTGGATGCAACTTTTCATCTACAGTTGCCCTTCTCAAGTGAAATTACTAGAGGTTTGGAGGAGACATTGTGTCTCTTCTTACTATAGGACATAGGGCAGCCTGCATCTTAACAGACCACTCCAGAATTGTGACTTGCTGTTTCTTCCGGCACATATTCCACATGGACCTCTTTTTTCCCTTCCGAAGATGTCTCTCTTGTCCTGCTTTCCTCTCTTCCCCTGTCTTTTCTCTCCTTGGACAACAGGATTCCATAGAGACATAAAATTAAAGCTGGAAGGAATCTTAAAGATCATTGAGCCCCAAATCTCTATTTATGAAGGGGATATGGAGGCTAAATGACTTGCTCAAGCTCACTCTGCATGTTGATGATGGAACAGAACACACAGCTCTCTAATTGCAGTCCAGTTTTCCTTTTTTTTTTTTTCCTTTCTGAGAGTTCTACTTCTGGAGAAGTTTCAGAGTTGGCCCCATCTAACACACCTAAATAGTAGGTCTCAATCCGTTTCGTCTCATCATGACTGTCCTCTTCCTTCCTAGGGTAGCCCCTTGACTGGAACCACACCCAGCTTCCCAGTGCTCCATTCTCAACTCTGACATACCTGAAATGAAATGGCTTGCTCATGGTTCCTCTCCTCTCTCTCCACTTTTCCCCATCATGTGCTTTCTTTCTTTTCACCTGTGTTTTTGTCCTTTCCATTTAACCTTCTTGTCCAATTCTTTCTTTCCAAAGCTAATAATATTCTTGGAATTTTTTTAAATTTCTAATATTTTATAACCATCTAAACATTTGATTATACCTTTAAATTCACTTATCTGTTTTGTTCTAAACATTAATTTATTTGTAACTATTTGTGAAAATCAGTGCTGTGACATGTTTGAAGTTGCTCCATAACTTCAGAAAGACAATCCACAAGGCTATTTTAAAATAATAATCACTGCTTCAGTGAAGATCTGAGCCAGTGACTCAGTTTTGTAAAGAAATAGATAACAATCAATTGCTTATATGCTCAATTATTCCACTGCAATTTTGGTGATTTTTACTTTTAGAACTATAATTCATTTACATTTCTGTATTAAGAGTCCTAAAAGAGAAGTTATTTTGTCTGTCCACCAGAGAAATTCTAGTCTTCCAGGGTAGGCACCATGGAGTTATATGTCTTTCTTGGAGAGAACAATAACTCTATTCAGAAGAATGTGGGCCAGCCCTTGGGGCTCAGATGCTACCAGTGAACAGGAGGGAAATGAAGTTACCCTGAGGAAAAAGGGTCCAGTCATATTTACTCAGTTCCAGGACCTGATTCCACAGAGAGGCACATTTCTGAATGCAATACTGTGCACAGTGTCATTTGTAGTATTTTCTGACTTTACCCAAGGGAACCTGTTTTTTAAAGAGAGGAGCTGATTATATTTCCAAATTTTTATGTCACATTTTGCTTGCATCATTCATTGTGGAGCTCAAACATAGGTATCCATTCATTTATTCAGATGTATTGGTTAAGGGTATATATTATGTACCAGGCTCTGTGCTAGGGCTTGGATAATAGTGGAGAATAAGACAGACAAGGCCACTGCCTTAATGGCACTTCTATCTAATCCTGAGTTTCTCCAAATATGATTCATGGAATTCCTGATTCCAAATCCCCAAGGTCCTTAGACTTTACCCTAGAATCAGAATCTCTGAGGGTGAGGCTGTAGAGCCTGCATTTTAAATGAATAACTCATATGATTCTTAATCAGATTAAAATTTGAGAAACACTATACTAATGCATTATTATTATATTGATGTGTTTGTGTCTGTCTATCTGCAATTGCTGCATAAAGATTATACATGCCTCAAGAGCAAAGACTATGTCATCTTCCTATCTTTGTCAATGGCCAGCCCAGTGCTTTGCTGTGACATAGTAAGACCTCCATGAGCACTTGTTGAATAAATGTGTATATCTTAATGATTGCAGTTTTGTATTTTTCTCGGATTGATGTATACCTAATGAGACTTTATTCTTTATCTGGCATTTTAATATTCTTTTAAGTATATTACTTGGTACTTTAATGTTTTCTAATCTTTTTCTATTTTGGCCTAAGTTGTATCAATGACTAGTTTCATAAGTAATTCTCTAAAATAAAGGGATTGGGAAGGACATATGTACTTAGCCATTGCCTTTGCTAAACTACTTTTAATAGGGTTTTAAGTAGAACACATTTAAACTCTTTTTAGAGTTTGACCTTCCTTCTGTGGATTCAGAAAAGAAGTTCATTCATAGAAAATTTGGAAAGATACTTTGCCTTCAAAGAAATTTGTACTGGAAAACATGCTTATCTTTCATGTGGTCTTACAGTAATTCTTTCCTAAAACGGATAATTTCTTTGTCTTGACAACTATTTTTTTTCCTGATTGATTGCTAATGCAATTTAAATACATTTGATTTTTTATTTGTTTGTTTTTGTTCATTTCTTTTAATTAAAGCTTCCAATTCTGCCCTAAGATTGGCAGAATTAGCTTCTGGAATTTTTCCTACCCTTTACTTATCCTCTCTACCTCCATTCCTGAAAGGGGCAGTTTTAAAAATGAATTGTGAGAGAGATTACCCAAAAGAAGATGCAAGGATAGAAAGCTAAGAGCTTGAATAGGGAATTCTTAGATGCCTCATACATATCAAATTTATAAAAGCATTAAGATTATAAAGTATAGAGTTTGTAAAGAGGAATTCTCTGTAGGAAGAACCTACTGAGAAAGGCTTCAGTGGGATCAGACGACGATCTTGGTATGTGTCTGCTGGAGTTGGGACACATAGTTGACTGAGTTGGGACACATAGCCTGACTCCTGCCTGAAATATCTAAAGGGGATGACAGCAGCTGTTATGTCTAGTTGCTGACAGGCAAGTCAGAGCAAAGGTGGCTGCACTGGAATCAGCCTGCATCCCCAGAGATTGTTAGAACACAGAATGTGTGTGTTTCCCATGGACCGGCATGGGTCGCTCAAAACCAAGAGCCAGCATGAGGTCATTTTAGGGACTAACCATACAGTTTCCTGGAAGTGAGTGGATGCCTCTGTAGAGAAAGCAGAAGGCCTAGGTAATTTCTAGGAACTGAAGTAGTGAAGTGCATTCACACAGGGCAAGGATGCAGGGGAGACACCTCAATGAAGGGAGTTCTCCAAAGAACCTACAAAAAAGTTGTAAACATCTATTAGGACCTGAATCATCTTAAGATAGTACCAGTCCAGTAAGAATTTCTATACCCATCATTTTCTTCCTTACCCCTGTCCCTGGTCAGGTCAGAAATTATAGTTAGCAATCTAAGGGAAAACAGGTAGAAAAACAAATAAAGAAAAAGCCAGCCATGCCCCTTTCTCAACTACAGGCTTCTTACCTTCTGTAAGCCCTTAGTAGGAGTAGGACAAAAAATTTAACTATAAGTTGACTTTGATGTTTTGTCTTATTGGTTTTAATTTAGATAGAATCATATGAAATTATTGCCATTTTGAACTTTTTATTCTGGCCTACAAATAGAGCAATTTCATGTGATACAACCTAAATTAAAATATAGAACTTTTTTATTAACAGACATTTTAAAACTAAGAATAAGAAAAGTTGTAAAACATTTATCTTTCCATCCAGGGAGAGCAGAAGAACGTCACTAAATAAGTTGTAAAGGGATGGTGGACTACACAATAAAGGCTGTATTTTGACTATACCTCCTGAGTTTTTGTTTGCTACATTGATCAGTTATACATTTGGTACAATAGGTATAGATCTAATGTTATTCCTATTCTCTGTAGTCTTAGATTTGTCAGTTAGTAATTGTAAACAATGAAAGACAGTCTCAAAGATAAGAAGCATTACTCAAGGTATTTGTTACCTCCAAAAAGAAAAAAAGAAAGAAGAAATGAGGAATGTATGAAGGGAAGGAAGGAAGGAAGGAAGGAAAGAAGGAAGAAAGGAAAGGGGAGCAAATAAAAAATCTTACATTAACTTTTCCAGGTGACAATTAGTATACATTAGGGAAATGCAACACAATGATGGAAGCATCCACTCTAAATAGTTATTCAGAATCTCTTCCATGTTTCTGTGTGGCCCCATTAAGACTTTTGCAAGAATAGTCAAGGAATTTTTGTCAACCAATTTTTTACCCAAGACAGAGTAAAGGCTATAAAATTGCCTTTTTAAAAACCACCTATAAAAACAAATCTGAAACACTCTGAGCTTGCCATAAAAGATATGATGGTATAAACATTATGGAGGTCTTATTGATCCTCAATACCTAAACATAACATTGCTTTTAATAATAAATGAGGATGATATAAATATGTCAAATGCGAGTGCATTACCCTAAATAAAACCAGTAAATTGTGAGGCTTGATATAAAAGTGAAATATACTAATGGAACAATGTCTAGATTGTTCACATCAAAAGTGTAGCATAGCATTAAACCAGGCAAAATGAAAGAGAGAAATTAATTAAATTTTAGGAATATTATTTATCTTTCTTTTCACTGCACATTTTATGGCTATTTCCCTAGAAGCCTTAAATCTGGTGCCTGATTCATTGCTTTTAGTTCTGTATAGGAGCCTGACTTAGCCATGCAGCCATACCCCTGTCAGTCCAGCCACAGTTTCTGAACGTAGTGTAGGGAATAAGGTGAATCTTCTCTCTCGCTAGCCTCCCCATCTCCATTCTCACCTACTTCCATCTATCACATGTCCGAATAATCATGCCAAAGTCAAATTCAGATCATTTCCCTAAATAAAAATCTCTAATTGTTGCCTGCGGAATAGCATGCAAGCTCTAGAATGGACTAAAAGAGATTTGGCCACCTGGCCTGGCCATTCCCCGTGCATCCTGCTTTCCCTAGGCCCACCTCACTTCTTGTCCTTCAGTCTCTCCTTGGCCCTGGCCTTCCCTGCACACAGGTGCTGCACTCATGTTGTTCCCTTGGCCTAGATGCTCTTTTCCACCCCAGGCCTTATGCACTGGGAGAACTTAGTTAAGTTCAAATGTCACTTTCTTTGTAATTTTCTATGATTATTCCCCAACCTTTCTCAAGAAAAATATCCTCCGCTCCCAGGTTCCCATAGCATTTGCATACCATAAGCACATATTTACTTATCGCTCTTATCACTCAGTGGCATTGCTCTTTGATTTATGGGTCTGTCTCTCCTGGTAGCCTGTGAATTCCATGATGACAGGATTGTGCCTGCATCCTTTTATTTATGGAGTGCCGTCTAGAATTTCATGTGTTGCTTAGCACACGAGGCAAGTCATTTATGTTAGAAAAATGGAATTCCTGGAATTTTTGATTTCTCCTATATTAGAAATCATTATTGTAGTGACCGCTTTCTCTTACTCTGCTTCATGAAGTCACATTAATCCACTGAGCTAGAAGCTACTTGCTTGTGGGAGACTCCCGTGGGTAGCCCCTAATGTTTTGTTTCAGGCTCTTCTTTGCAGGTGTTTGCCCCTCCAGTCCCATTCACCCCAGCCCTGATTTCTCCCATAGTCCTCTCCCTTCTCCACAAATACAATGAACTAACTTTGCTTTAACCTCTCCTATCCTTGCATTTTTTGAGCCTGAGTCACTTTCATTGCAACATCTTCCATCGAGCAAGAGGCCAGCTAAAGACACCTTTTTCCTAGAACTTTATGTATTATCTATCAACTTCATGTTCCTTAGGAAATGATCATCTACCTGTGAGTCAGTCCCATTTATGTCGATCCCCACATAGTGACAAAAGGTTAAGCATGGTCTCAGCTAACATAGCTTCAGAATGTTTTGTACTGACAGTTAACTCAGATTGCAGCCTGTATTGTCATCACATTCATAACATGACTTAATCACACTTGAAGCATGTTGTAAGGCCAGGCTTTGTAGCATAGTTTGATAAAATGAAATATACATTGGCCAGACACACAGCCTCAGCTCTTGTCATGTTAAGCAATTGTACATTTTACAGAACTGTGAAAACACTCCTTGTTTTACCTTATAATTACTTCTCTAAAGAAACCACTTACTTGATAATAGTAATTGTTGAATGAAATCCCAGAAACTTAGCTCATACTGGGCATTAAAATTTTGGTGCTAGTATTATAACTCTGACTTCACAATAGAAAGTAATAATATAATTCTTAATAAATAACTCCATTCCCTCATAAGTCTTTGACTCCATATACTTTCTTAGTCTGTTTTCTTTTGTTATAATGGAATACCTGAAACTGTGTAATATATATATATATTTTTTTTTTTAAAAAAAGAATTATTTAGTTTACGATTCTGGAGGCTAGGAGGTTCAAGATCAGGTGGCTGCCTCTGGTTGGCTTTTGATGAGGGCCTTGTTCTGTGTCATGACATGGTTGAGTAGCAGAAGGGGAAGCAACCCATGCAAAGGGACCAAACATGACAGCCTCGTTTTATAATAATCTACTCTTGTGTGGTAACTAATTCAGTCCTACAGGACTGAGAAGTCCCGAGATAAAGGCATAATCCCTCTTTATGACCTATCACCTCTTCAAGGCATCACCTCCTGACACCCCATTGAGGACCAAGACTCAACCTGAGTTTTGATGGGGACAAATCATGTTCAAATCACAGAAATCCTTATAGCTACTTTAAACTCTCCTTTTTCTTAAACTCCCTTGTCATTTAAGGCATTCATTGAAATCTTAGACGTGACTTTGTTTCATGAGAGAATTATGAGAAAGGTCCTCTTTTCACAGATTTCTGACCATTGTCCTTCCTTTCATATGTTCTCACATTTACTTTTCTCCTTTTTTCTTCTCTTCCCCCAAAATAAATGAATCCATTTGGGTAATTAATTTATATTAATTCAGCAGATATTTATAAGGTATCTAACTGATCAAGTATTATGCTAGGTGTCATGACCAATAAAAAAAAAATCACTAAAATATTGTCCCTGATCTCAAAAAACTTCCAACTTAAAAATGAGGTCAAATTTTGCATTTAAATAAATACAAAACATGATAGTATGTCATAAATATAATAAGGTGAATAAAGCAGAACAATTCATTGATTTGCACAACTCTTACTACTGTAGAGCAATGTTTCCCCAACTGTTATATGAGGTGTTGAATCTTTGTTGATCCTCACAAAAGATATTTCCTTAAATAAGAACAAAATATATCACATCTTTCAATTACTAATCCACCATCATGCTTTTATTTTAAAATACTCTGAGAACATTTTCAAAAGAATTTGCTTATGAATCTGAGTAAAGAAATTGGAGACAGGAGTAAGAGAAAGCATTATTCTTTTGCACCATTTAAAATTTGTGGAATTTTTCGTATAGATTGGAGAAAGAGAGAGATGGGGGGTGGTCTTGCTGTAAAGATACACATTTACCTTTGGTTTACTCATTGTTTTTCAAGATTATTGGACCATGGAATTCTTTTTTAAAATCATATCTAGTAACATACAAAGGGATGCTAGTATTCCCTGGGAAAAAAGTGAGTGGATGTTATTAGTAGTTTGGAGGCTTAGCTGAAAACAGGATTGTAAATCTTATATTTAAGTGAAAGTTTCTAATAAGTCACAAACCTCTTGTTCGTGTAACAAAATTCATAACCAGTTGTGTGCCTGGTTTATGCTTTAGTCTGAATCAGCTCTTAGGTCTCTTTGACCTCAGATGGTAATTACCCGCGTATGTCTTTCGTTCTACTTAATCATGAAGTTCAAACCACATCTCCCCAGGAGGTAAACATGTCTGGTCCAGTTGTCTCTGAAAAGGAACTGTTCCTTCTGCTTGTGACTACTTGTCTCCCCTTGTTATAACAAGAAGAGTCTGTTACTATGTTCATCCTCCCTCTTACTCATGCCATAGCTACTCTCTTTCCAGTCTCCCATAAAGAATGTCCACATCTAACCCAGCTGCTTCTGTTAGCTGCTATCCCTGCTTACTTTTTTCCATTCAATAAAATACCTAGAATCTTTCCATCTCCATTACTCATTGTCGCCACCCTATTTAACTTCTATCCTCTGGTTTTTGTACCATTCCAATGCAATTGGCTACTTCAAGTCAAATATAATGATGACTGCTTGTTTTCTTTCTCTCAATTTCTAGAATGACTTAAATAAATTCCTTTAATTATCACCCTTGACATGTTTTCCAGGCTCAAAACTGCTTTGTTTCTTCCCATAGTATTTCATAATCTGTTGCCTGTTCTTGACCTGGCTATCTCGTTTTGGAAGCTGGATCCTCCTTCCTCCATGAGGCTTGTCAATGTATGACAGTAAATATGCTTGTGATTTTCTCCCTCCTGCCTCTCTACAAAGTGTATCCATCACTTGGCTCCCTATTGATCTTGCTATTTAATTTTCATACTTTTCTGATTTTGCTGCACATACACATGTTATGCTTGTATGAATTTGTTTCATCTGCCTTAAATTATAAGATAAGCTAGGACTGAAACTATTTCTATTGAATTGCATCTCACCAATACTCAGCACCCTTTTCCTGTAATGTTAATTAATAAATGGTGCCCTTTTGTGGACAGTACTCACAGCAGAGCAGATCTTACTCTGTCTGGTTCCTAAGGAAACAAGCCCCCCAGTATCAGCCAGGGACCTACACTGAATGTAATTTCCCTAAGATTTGAGTTTCCACTGCCCAGTCTTCTCATTTCCCACACTTCATTGTATCTCTCCATTTCTGCTTATCATTATTTCCCTGCTATCTCACTTTTCCATTTGCTTATGTGAAATGTTACAGTCATTTAGTAAGAATGTAGTAGGGTCAGCTGTGAGCAAAGCAAAACAGTAGTAAGGGATAAGAGAGTACCAAGAGCCATGACATAGTCCATGCTCTTTACCCCTGCATGCCTCTTGAAAACTTACAACATAGTTGGGGAGATAAAGCATGCACAAAAACTGTTGAGAAGAATGCAGTACTCGGCCAGGAGTGGTGGCTAACATGTGTAATCCTAGCACTCTGGGAGGCCGAGGTGGGATGATCACTTGAGGTCAGCAGTTTGAGACCAGCCTGAGCAAGAGACCCCATCTCTACTAAAAATAGAAAAAATTAGCTGGGCATGTTGGTATGTGCCTGTAGTCCCAGCTACTCGGGAGGCTAAGATAGGAGGATCGGTTGATCCCAGGAGTTTGAGGTTGCTGTGAGCTAGGCTGACACCATGGCACTCTAGCTTGGGCAACAGAATGAGACCCTGTTTCAAAAAAGAAAAAGAATGCAGTACTCACAGACTAGTTTGCTTCAGAGTCCTGAGAAGAAGAAGATCAGTATGTGCTATTGTGGCAACTAGACATGGAAAGTTTTACAGAGAAAGAGGCTCTTGAATTGAAGATTACAGAATGGGTAAAATTTAGCCCAGGTAGACGGAGAGGTAGAAGAATTTGGGAGGAGTGGAGCTCCCACTGGGAAGTCCTGAAGATGAGGGTGAACGGAGAAGGTGGGACCAAACTATTGAGGGACTGAGGGTGAGGTGCAAAAAAATTGGATTTTGACATAGGGCCCTGGTATTTCAAGGAGCAGCTTGGAGTTTTATCTATTTCCTTTTAAATTAGAATAAAAAGTTCTTTTTTAAAGTATATTTCAAAGTCATTGATGTAGGCAATAGACAGTTATTAGAGGTTTTTGAACAGGGAAATGACGTGATGAAAGCAGAATTTCAGGACAGTTAATCTGCCAGTAATATGTAGAAGGATTTGAGGGGAGTGGAAATGGCAGGAGGGAGATCAGCAGTGGGGAGACCAACCATTGCCGTGGCCCAGGTTCAAGGCAATGACATCTGGCCTGGGCTAAGGTAGAAATGAAAGAATGTAGATGGCAGCTGCCTTAGGTCCAAGTTCCCCAGAAGCAAACCCTGAGAGGAGGAGTCACATGATAGTGATTTATTTTTAAGGAAGCCTTTCCAATAGAAAATAATAAGGGGCCCGGGGAAGCAAAACAGAACAGCAACAGAGGACAAGCAAGGGTGTGTTTCAGGTGAAATCCAGGCCTCAGCTTGATCCGGAAGGGGGGAGCTAGGACTTGAGTCAAGGGTCTGGTCTCTCACTCCCTGCCCAATGCAGTACCAAGGACAGTCAGCTGAAGAGAATCTCAGGGTGGAGTTGCTTGAAGCAAAGTATGCATAACAGAAGAGGGAATAGGCCATTACAAGTTTTCTTACATCTTAAAATTTACAAAGAATAAGCTTATAGAAGTAAGACACATGTTGGAGATAAATAGACATGTGGATGATAGATAGATATAAAGCACTGATGTCTGACTTATGTTTTGAATTTTTTACTATTCCTAGTGTGAAGATAAGTGGTCCAGATAATCCAATAGTTCATAGTGGGTTCTATGAAATATGTAAAGTGTGTTGTAAATGCAAAGTAGAAACACACATCTGGAATAAAGCAGCCTTGTTTAATTGGCATGACTTCCAACTCTTCTCATGTGAACTCCTCCCCCTGTGTAATTGAGGTACTCTTTTTCCTGAGAAGTTAACAATTTATGGCAACAATTTGATTGAAATCAGTAAATGGGAACAAAGTGCACTCATTAGTAAAAAGTAGTAGTACTGTTGGACAGTACTCAAATGTGCAACCTCCTTTGAGATTCATGGTCATAACTTTAAAAGGAGACTAGACTACAAGTTGTGTGACTTTTGTCTAGCAACAGTCAGCATCGCAGAAACACATACAGAGAAGAAGATAGTTGGATTTAACCAGAGTTGGAAGTTAGCCAAGTAAGTCAATGGAGGGGAGAAAAGGTTAAAGGAATTAATTGCTTGCAAGTAAATGATTAGTGCTTGGACCATGGAATCTAAGTACCAAAAAAAAAAAGATGGTGGTATTAATGAATTCATTGGAGGTCTTGATGTGGTCAGGGTATTGATGAAAGGAGCTGAAGTTAATGGTCAGAAATAAGGACATTTGAAAATGAGATTGAGGTGCTGCAGTTTTTCCATATGACAAGGTCAAGGATAAGACCTTGGGAGTGGCTGGCATAGTGAGCTAGAGGAAAAGATTACTGAAGCTGAGGAGGCCAGAGAAATGAGAGACTAGGATGTTCAATAGATTATCCAAGTATGTGCTAAAATTTCCAAGAATAATGACAGGAGTAGGAGTAAAAACTTTCAAAGTTCCTTAGCCTCTTGCTTAATCAAATAAAAACAAAGGAAAACAAAAACAAAATAAACTCTATGAGATGTCCTGAATGGGTAAGCAATTAACTTGCACAGCAGTTTTTATTCACCTTGGTATCTAGAATTAGACATAATGATTATCTAAGTAAAGTGAGGGTGAGGGGAAACTTCCCCTTCACCCTACAAGGTTCTCTGAAAGATCAACTCACAATAAGGCAGATGAATAAGAGAAGGAGATTATTTGCCATGCACATGGGGAGAATCACAGAGTGATTACCCAGTATCTCAGTGGGGTCCAGACATTTATATACCCTCATTTTAGAGGGAAGGGGAACATGAAGAATATAGGTAATTCTATTGAGTGGCAATAAGTGTTACTAGGGAGGCTGAATAGATACTTGGGAGAATGAATGGATGGGAGAAAACAGATTGACTTATACATGATCCTCTTTGGAAGTTAAATTAACCTGAGAGACAGGAATTATATTTAAAATGATTTAGACAAGGTCTGGATCATTGAGCATTTATATATACAAAGATATCATCAAATATACATGGTTTCCCTTAATAATTATTCAGTGTCTCCCAGGATTACTAACCAAAAACTATAGGGTTATTGGAGAAAAGAATTTTAAATCTATGCAGAGAGTCATAAAAATGTTCATTACATTTAATTATAAATCAAGGAAATAACTTGAATTGGAGCCATGGGTGTGTCTTCATCCATTTTGTTATTTTTGTGTAATTAGTTGATTTTAGCCAACCTTGTTCCCAAAGAGACTTCTGGTCATCTTTATGCCAAATATAATAGCACATAGTCTTTGCAATGGTAAAGGATACTGGCTGAAAGGTACATTCATAGGACAAGGCTAACCTGCACATGGATTGAGCAGATTACATGTTCATGCAGCTTATGATGCATACTTTTTCTTACACTTGCATATGTTTTCTAGTTATTTCTTATTTATCTTATACCCAACTAAGCAACTTTAAGGGAGGAGTCATGTGTTCTATTTCTTTTTTAAAATATGATCTATTTGTGTGCCTGTTTTATCATATACTCTAATGTATCTCAATTAGCTAGCTAGCTACTCAAACTCATCAAGTAATCAAACTCATGGCAGCAGCATTTAGCAGAAGCTAACAGGGCAAGGTGACTTTAGGGAGATGCATTTTTGTTGAGAGAAAGTAGTGTGATTGAAAGAACCCTGGGATCAGGGATATACGTCTTAGACTAGATCCCCTTTCTACCCCTTCATTATGGGGAGTGTTTTAAACTCAGTTTCCTCATTTATAATAATAATAATTTATTTATAGTAATAATTTCTGTTGCTATGATTTGAATAAATTAGAGAAGAAAGTTTAAAGAGTATTAAAAATATTGCATAATGTTCTTATTTAAGCATAGTAAAATACTTGCTCCAAGATGTCTAGTATACTCTAGAAGGTAGCTCAAAGATGATAAAAAATGCTTTAAATCTGGGCTTCTCTTATGTGTTTCTGAAAATGCCAGAATATGCTTTTGGTTTGCAAAAAGACTCAGCTGTGGGAATTTATCTATAAATCATAAAATTAAGCCTGAAGTTTTCTGACAGCAGTGATATCAGCAGTGGGGACTAGAACATCAATACTGAGCATTTGTGCCACTTGGAAATAGGGTTAGACTTGGAAATAGGATTGGCTCTAAAGCAAGCACCAGAGGCAACTTTAGCCACAGGCAGAGGAGGCAATTGCCTTGGAAAAAAGGCATCCCTGTCTCAAATTATAATATTAATACTTTCCCTACCCAAGTAACAAAGTGCCTAGAATTTCTACAGTAAAGAGACATTCATTTGGAATTTCTCTTTTTTATATATATTTTTATTTCAGCATATTATGGGGGTACAAATGTTTAGGTTACGTATTTTGCCCTTGGCCTCCCACCCTTCCCCAAGTCAGAGCTTCAAGCGTGTCCATCCCCCAGACAGTGCACATCACACTCATTATATATGTATATACCCATCCCCACCTCCCCTCTCCCATCTGCTTGATGCCTGATGAATGTTAATCCTATATGTGCACTTAGGTCTTGATCAGTTAAAAAAAATTGATGGTAAGTACATGTGGTGCTTATTTTTCCATTCTTGGGATACTTCACTTAGTAGAATGGGTTCCAGCTCTATCCAGGATGATACAAGAGATGCTATATCACCATTGTTTCTTGCAGCTGAATAGTACTCCATGGTATACATATACCACATTTTATTAATCCACTCATGTGTTGATGGGATTTCTCTACTTCCAAATTTTGAGATGGGAAGGTTAAACAAAAAGTCATCTTCAGTCACAATTCTTAATGCAGATTAGTTTCCTGGTTCACATCAACCTTTAAAGGAGGGCATAAGAAAAGGATAGGAGAAACGGGCATCTCTGGAGGGTGGGAGTGGGGGAAGAGGAAGTATATGGAGCAAGGGTAATCAAATCTAGGGGCACTATCCCTTCTATGCCATTTTACTTCTTGGTGACTCTGTAGTTGGCTGCCTGCTTTATCCAATCTGTGGGAAAAGGGGAATGAAAGGAGAAAGGCAGCAGGAGAAGGAAGATAGGGAATAAGAAAGGAAGAGGGAGGTGAGAAGGGCTGATTTGGGAGAAATGAAGCTGCAGCTAAGCTAGATGAAGCACGAAGCAAGTAAGTCTGCACCCCGGTAAGATACATCCACTGCTCATTCCTCCAACCTCATCTGCTCTACTCTCCCCTTATTGCCTGGTCAGGGCTCACTAGCATTGTTTTCATTCTTAGGGTATATCTACCTCTTTTCCATCTCAGGCTTCTTCATGTACACAGTTCCCTCTGTGTGGAACCTCTGCCCTCCTAGCACCTACCCTTGAAGTCTCAACTTCTGAGAGACCTTCCCTGAGCCCCCATTTTAAATTAGGCCTCTAGGTTATACTTGCTAATAATGGCTTGTCCTGTATAGCCCTTTTGACAGTTTGCAATTGTATTTAAATGATCATGTGTTTAATCTCTCCATTCCTCTGGTTTAGAAGCTCCATGAAGGCAGAGACCATATCAGGACGTTTTATATTGTACTCCCAAAACCTACCAGAGTCATTCCATAAAATCTGTTGAATAGATAAACCAATCATTTAAGAAGTTTAATAACAGCACTTTTATCTCTTTTGTCTATGAATGTTCACAGAATGGCTATGAGTATTGCTGCCCATAGGATTTGTGTACTGAAAGATTTGTAAACTCATCTGAAACACTAAAATGTCTTATATCTGATCTGCCTGTTTAAACTGAAGAAAATTAAACAGGGAATTTTGATAGATGCATAACTCTCAGTGGCTTGGTATTTCAGGTTGGAATTGTGCAGTATGGAGAAAATGTAACCCATGAGTTCAACCTCAATAAGTATTCATCGACGGAAGAGGTACTTGTTGCAGCAAACAAGATAATCCAGAGAGGCGGCCGCCAGACTATGACAGCCCTTGGAATAGACACAGCAAGGTATATGGAAAAAAAATAAACCAAAGTAAAAGACTATTCAAAATACCTGCTCATTATTTAGCCCTTTGGGGTGTTGATTGAATGTTTAGCGTGTCAATATGTAAAGCCATATTATTTATAATTCAGGAGACTAGCTGCTAGTTACAAGATGTTTCTATAATACAGTCTCAGCATTGTTTTTACCTTTTCCTTATTACAAGGGTTTAATTGATGGAGGATCAATTTTTAAAAAATACTATTTTTTTTGCATCGAGTTCTTTGGTACTAAGACTTCATAGTAATCAATAATTGTTCCATTTATTCTTCATTTTCAGTTTCTAGGAGTCTCAATCTAAAAGAATGAATTAAAAATTAGTTCACCTCTATTCAAGTTATGTTCATATGTTTTCAATTCTTGATTTAAAGTTATTGAAGCTATCAGAAAAGAGTTTTTAAGAGGCTAAATTAAATATTATTTATTTGAAATCATTTTCAATGCAAAGATTGAGAGATGGAAAGAATTTTATCATTTGTATGCTTTCTTTCTCTTTCTTTCCTTTCTCTAAATTCTCTCCAGTTTACAATTCTTCCTTCCTCCCTTCTGCACTTTCTTTCATAGGGAACCCATAACCACTCTGTGGTTGAATTTTATATTATGAGAACCAGCAGAACTGTTCTCTCTCACAAATCTAGAACATTTCATTTCCTGTATTTCCTCTGATCTCATTCAGCTCTTATCCCTTGCTGTTTCTCCCCTTAGTCACCATTAAAACTAGAAAAATTTTGAACAAAAACCAAACAATACCAAAATCAAAGGAAATCTAATAAGTAATTTGACTAATATTAAGAATCCTTCTGTTAAATGTCAGCTTCTAGACTCTCACCTGATTTTCAAGAGCTAATTACCCATGCTGTCCCTTCACCTCCCTTCTGAGGGCAGTGTTTTCAGGAGGTTAAAATAGTTCATATACATATTCCAAAGAATGGGTTGTATATTCAAAAATTTAAAATTTCATGTGCAACTTTTAACTCATAGATGTTAGAAAAGCATGTGGTTCTAGTTATATGGGGCCCAAGAGAAAATAACCACAAACAGATGGGGTAATTTGACATTTACCTACCCATAGGATCACCAATTTACATGCACAAAGAGTGCACATGTTTAGGTGTACTGAATGCACCCTCTTCAATAATTGACTAAATGTGACTGCACATTCAAAGTAAATCAAAATGCTCTTTGAAACCTCTGAGCCTGCAGGGAGCTGCGCATTTTCCAAAGGCAACCACTTAAGAATGAATATTCATCTTTGACAAGTAACTGAAGAAATATTCCGGCTGCTTTTGCTCCTGCATAAATACCACTCTAAATACCATGTCCCTATATGGTTTTTGCCTCAGTGTTTCACAGAAAGTCTAGCTGTAGGACACAGAGTTTATTGAGTTTTGATTATACATAAAAAGTCCACAGTGATAATACTGTCTTTCTCATATATTAATTAGTTTTTCATGTTTAGGCACAATTTTAATTGATTTTTTTATTACTTTCAGGCAGGGCCAGTTGCAAACAATATTTTTAAGAATCCTTTACATCCATTTTCAGTAACTCCCAGTTCAAATTTTTTTGTGTGTGTTCCCTTCTCCCTATCCCACATTTTTATTCTTGTCAATAGGCTTGCAGTATTTAATCATAAAGCCTGGAATCTCCTGTCCCAAAAGAATGGTATATTTTAATTTTCCTGGTATATTTTAATTTTTAAAAGCATGCAAGGAAGTCAATGCTTAATTTCAACACGGGACACTGGATACTGTTATTTTAGGGACAAGGACAATTTGTTAAGAAATATTTTGAAACAGAAAGGATATACTTGGGAGTTCTGCCAGTGGCTACTCTTCCGTTACATAAAACCAGCCCTGGTCTCTAGGAAGCTAGAATTTCTTTAAGAAAAGTTTTTGTTTTTTGAGACAGAGTCTCCCTCTGTTGCCCAGGCTAGAGTGCTGTGGCGTCAGCCTGGCTCACAGCAACCTCAAACTCCTGGGCTCAAGAGATCCTTCTGCCTCAGCCTCCCGAGTAGCTGGGACCACACGCATGTGCCACCATGCCCAGCTAATTTTTTCTATATATTTTTAGTTGTCCAGCTAATTTCCTTCTAATTTTTAGTAGAGATGGGGGTCTCGCTCTTGCTTTGGCTGGTCTTGAACTCCTGAGCTCAAGCAATCCTCCCGCCTCGGCCTCCCAAAGTGCTAGGATTACAGGCGTGAGCCACCGTGCCTGGCCAAGAAATGTCTTTTAATCATCTCCTTCAGGTGACATTCATTTAGTTCAGTTGTAACCTTGATCTTTAAGAGAATTGGGAAGTTTTGGTGATCCTCTAAAGAATTTGAATTGCAAAAAGGATTAAATCTCATATGATATCCATGTCCAAACTGCTTTTAAAGACATGCCTTTAACATCAGTTTTTGCCTTTGATTGTGCATATAAAAAAGTGAGAAATATTTTATAGTATATTAAATAAAAATTATTCATGACACTTGTTAAAGATGATAAGGAAGACTTCATTCAAGAGAGACCGCTGCAGTGGGGTAGTAGCAGAGAAGAGAGATTGGACTCAGCTTCAAATATAAGGACAGGTGGGGATTTATAGCCAAGGAGCAGGGTGGGGGTCAGTGGATGGAAAATTACTAAGAGGAAACATTAAGGGAGGGGCTTTCTTTCTTAAGGCAGATGAATAATAGGAAAAATCAAACTGTTTTTCAATACTCTCAACACTTCACTTCTGACACCAAATGTGTGGAGTATTTTTCCTCACACTGATCAGTTATCTGACACCATCTAGGTATCCTAAAATTCAATGCAATTCTGACACCAAGCAGAGTTAGTACAGACTTCCACAGGTTAAGGGCTCAGTCCCACAAGACTGTCCCCCGACTTTAGATGCCAGTTGTAATCAGTAGGTTTTCAGGTTACCCATAACGGCTGTTGAACTTGGCTATAAGTCAGAGGTTCCTAGAATGCTCTTCTTAAGTTTAATCATTTGCTAGAGTGGCTCACAGAACTCAGGAAAACAGTTTGCTTACTATTATCCACATATTATAAAAGGATACGTCTCAGGAACAGCAAGAGATTCATTGGGAAGGCAAACAGCTCAGAGCTTTCACTGCCGTCTTGGGGCAAACCACCCTCCATGTATTCAGCAGCCTGGAAGTTCTCTGCACCCGACAGTTCAGGAATCTGTATGGCGGCTTAATCACATAGGCATGATTGATTACTAACTCAATCTCTAACCCCTCTCTCCTTCCTGGAGAATGGGAATTACCTCCTTCCAGGTAATTCCGACAGGTTAGGAACTCTCTGTCAGGAACCCAGGTTAAAGAACAAATATTAGAACAAAAGATGTACCTAGCACCCCTATCACTCAGGAAATTACAAGAGTTTTGGAAACTCTATGCCAGAAACCAGGGTAGAGACCAAATATATATCTCTAACTTGTTAAAAGAAAATCTTTAGACAAATTAGATTTAACAGAGTTTATTTAACAAAGAATGATTTACGAACCAGGCAGCACTCAGAACCAGAGGAGGTTCAGAGAACTCCACTTTAGCAGCATGAGCAGCAGAATTTTATATTTTGAATGCAGAAAGAAAAGTAAAGAAATGACTTGATTGGCTACAGCTAGGCATTCGCCTTATTTGAGTAAAATATGGTGGAAAGTCCCTAGTTAGAGATTAGTTGGAAGTTTCTGATTGATAAAGTCTCTAGTTAGAGGTTAGTTGGTGGTTTCTGATTGGTAAAATTTAAGTTTTGTTTTACTATTTACATTGAATTGGCTTTGGTTTGCTTACATAGGAAAAAAGCACTGGAGTCGTCTCAGCCTAATGGCCTATCAATTAAATATTTTTAATGTATTATATCACAATATCACAGGCCAGGATGATAAGATTTCGAGGGTGGAGAATGAGGGATTTGATCAGATACCAAAGGTGGGGGATTTTCACTATCTGACTCAGCAGTATTCTTGCTAAAACCAGACTGAATGGGCCAAAGTCAGAGCCTGAGGTCAGAGCGTAGTCTGGAAGAGGACTTAGAGAAGCCTGACTCAGTTCTAGTCAAGGAGAGAGTCTGTCAGATATAGAGGGCAGAGACACACAGTTCCCCAGTTGTTTTTAAAAAATAGAATTTGTCTTTCTTTTGAAAAATTTAAGAACAATGGACAGTATAAAAAATAGTACCACAAAATCCTGTGTATCCATCACATAGAATTGACAGTTGTCAACATCCCATCATATTTGCTTTAAGTCTTTTTAAAGGAAAAATAATCACAGATAAAATCCCTTTGCCCACATCACCAGGATCCTCTCCCCCTGCTCAAAGATACCTACTATTGTGCATTTGCTGTGTACCTGTGGTGCAACTCATGTGTATTGTGCCAACTGTTTGAAATGTTTGTTGAAGAGAGGTGTTTCTTTGGCATGTCCCAAACTGCAGCTGTTTGTCCTTATGACCAAAGTAAAATATCTAAAGGGACCATTCAGTATAATAATTGCTATACTTTACACCAAAATCTTAAAAGTATTATATGAAATCCTTTCATTGTTTTATTCCTAAGTAAAATGGACTTATCTCTTCTGAGACTCCAGAGAGAAATGTGATTTGAGTAAAAGGAAATAATAGGATAATAGAGGTGGGGGAAATGTGTGTGTGTGCATGGACAAATAAACAAAATTTGTCCATTTCCCCTATCTTCTGTCTCTTTCCGTAAGTGCTTGTTGAATTAAATTGAAATTCCTTTCTTGGCAGTTAGATTATATAGCATTTACCTTTCTCTTCATGCCACCTCCTCCCAGCCCACTCTCAGCAGTCTGTGTCCTAACGCCAAATTCAGACTAAATCTTTTGTAACTCCCCCAACTCCTCCTTGCCCCCTAAAACCCTGCTGTCTTCTCCACTGACTCAGACCACCGCCATCTGCAGTCTTTTATTCCTATGTCTGATTTTGCCCCCATACCCAGAACACTCAAGCACTCACAGCCCCACAAATATTCTGTTCTCTTTCCTCTCCCCTCCTTAGATCAGAGGATTTCCAAGCTGCTCCACAAATGTCAGAGTAGGTGTGGGGGAAGTGAGGTCTCAAGCAAGAGTTTCTGCCAGAAGCAGAAGAAAAGAGGCCTGTCAAGTGAGAGAAGGGGTGTTTACAGAGAAAGGAACAGCTGGGAGAGTGTTTACAGATCTGACCTTCGCTAAACCCGATGTATGTCTCAATCACACCCTTGCTTTGAAGTTTCCAAAGAATAAAATATTGCTGCCTTTTGTATAGGGAGTATGTGGTAATTAGCAAAATGGCGACCTCTCCATCATCTGGACTCAATCTAAAACTATTACAAATAGGAGTCATCATGCCTCCCAGCTTGAACACTGGGCATCGATGTGGATTTTGGAGGGAAGCACCAGGCTATCTGGAGTTGTCAGTGTTTTAGTTTGGTTTCTCACTTTGCCTAACCTTAGAGAAGTGTTTTATCAGCCTCTCTTTTGTCCTTCAGAAAGGAAGCATTCACTGAAGCCCGGGGTGCCCGAAGGGGAGTTAAAAAAGTCATGGTTATTGTGACTGACGGAGAGTCCCATGACAACCATCAACTGAATAAGGTCATCCAAGACTGTGAAGATGAAAACATTCAACGATTTTCCATAGCTGTAAGTACATTGCTAGAGGTGGCTTTTGAACTCTGTGTGAAGAGAAGATCTGTGTGCGTACTGAGGGAATTGTATGAAAGTTACACAAACAAGGTTGAAAAGGAAAGACTTCTTCATCTGAAGGGAAGCACTGTGAGGGTGAGCTTGGGTCTTGCTCCTTCTGTGTGCTCAGTGCCCAGCACACTGCCAGCCCAAACAGGCACTCAACAAACACTCATTGAAAGAAAAAAAGGAATAAAATAAGGAAAGATGAAAGGAAGAATAAGGAAGAAAAAAACATAAGAGGGAAGGAAGGGTGAGAAAAAGAGAGCAACAGAAATGAGAGGGAAAAAAGGAGGAAAAGAGAGAAAGAGGGTGAGAAGGAGGACAAAAGATAGGAGGGAGAAAAGGAAGGGGAGGAAAGAGGGAGGGATAGAGGGAAGGGAAGAGCAAGCAGAAGGAAGGAAGGAAGGAAGGAAGGAAGGAAGGAAGGAAGGAAGGAAGGAAGGAAGGAAGGAAGGAAGGAAGGAAGGAAGGAAGGAAAAGAAAAAAGGAAACTGAAGATATGCTAAGTAATAAATACATTGCCTGCTAATTGATAATTCTTCCTGAAATTTGGGAGGCTGGAATCAGGACATGATTCATAATAATCTATGAAAAGCCAACAAGGATATTCCCATACCCACAACTCTTGGACAGTCCACCCTGGGACTTATAAAATTTAAAGTTGTGATGTTTGCCAGAAGTGAGAAGTAGAAAGGTGGGAGTGGGGACCAGTAGAGGACACTATATTTTAGAGCCAGAAAGACCTTTGTTCAAATTCTGGCTCTACCATGTACTGGCTCTGACTAACAGAGGAGTTTCTTAATACTCTGAGCTTCAGCTTTTATATGTGTAAAATGGAATGATGTTATTTCTTTCTCTTTCTCTCTCTCTCTCTCTGTTTCTCTGATAAAGAATCAGTAAGGTAATGACCGTGGAAATGTCTAGCACAGTGGCAAGCTAGGCACTCAATAAACATTATTTTTCTTAAGCATCCTTAAGAAGTTTGCAACCATGAATTAATAAAATCATAGTCTTTTAGAGCTGGAAGGTATCTTAGAGGTAAATTGTGCTGCACCCTGGCTCAGAAAGAAACTTTCTGCGATTCCCTCATAGACTGTAACTCAACAACTGTGTCCAGCCTTCCTCCCTAATTCTTTCACTCTTGACTCCATAGTATATGCCTTCAGCCTAGGGAGAGCAAAGCCTTCTCTGTCCTTCCAAATTAATTGATTTTTTAAAAAAATAAGTCAGAAGAAAAAAATTTTAGAACTCTAAGCGTTCAGCCTAAACTATTTTTCAACAAAATCCCTTTCATAATGATCATATATTACCCACATTGTTTTTTCAGCATTCAATCAGTGAGATTTCCTTCTTTGCTTTCAAAAGTATGAACATTGTAGGAAGGGAAGAAAAATAGAGATTCATCCACAGATAAAAGTCCCAGGGTATGAATAATTCACTGCTTCCCAGGGCCAAGGTGCTCTTTATTTTATGACAAGGATGCTTTGGTTATAAACAGTGGCAACTTCTGACTATGACATTTTCTTTACCATATGGGGGTACAAGGTTTTTTAAAAAATTAAAATATCTCATTATTTCTCTCATTCCCCTTGTTGTCACCTCTGTAAATTATCTTTTGTCAGTTATTAATAAATCCATTATTACCTCTCCTATTACTTCAGTATAACTATTGTGATGTCTTCAATGGTTGAAAATAATGCCATATGGCCAGCCTTCACTCAGAGACACTATCCAAATGATAGTGACAATTAGAGTCTACAGCAAGTCTCTTCAGTATGCAAAGCCAGTGGATGCCCAGTTGTCCCAGATAGCTGGATATCAAAGGTGCGATCATTTGTTCTGCTTCCTCCCAGAGGGTACAGTCTGGCATTCCAAAAATCATGGATTCAGTCCATGAACAGTGTTAACCGTCATCTGAATTAGCAGCATTAGGAAAACTTCACTAGGAGGAAAATATCAATCAATGACCTCTTAATTTTAACTGCATTTTTGTGCATTGTATCTGGCTGCATAGTCAGTATTTCCTGTGCTTAAGTTTCCCTTTGTTGGGTTCCTACTCAATAATTCAGACTTTGCTTCCCATCCAATCAAAAAGAGGTCTCATAATTTCATTAGTATCTCTGGAGAACCATATAACCACAAGTTCCTTTCCCACTTTAATCAGTGAATTATTATCAAACAGATTCTGGAAGTGGTATGAATATAAATGTATAGGAAAATTTCACTTACCAACAATGTTTTAATTTTTCTAATTCATATTTCTTTTCCCTAGTGAACCAGTTATTTTTTTATTTAGTAACAAACTGGAAAATAAGACAGTCCTTTTATTTCCTCTAATTTGTACATTAACACAAAAGGGTTTTAGACATTTCTCGAGGTCCACTCATGCTGCACATAATCAAATTTAGTTGAAGGTCCGGCCCAGTTATTTCCTGGACTGTTCCTTCTACTCCATCTTTTTTACCTACCATGGAATCCTGAACACTATGGAGATGTGTTTTGGCAGGAAGACAGCTCCCAAAAAGGATTGACTATTGATAATATAAGTACCCTGCAATAAAACCGCTACCATTTTCTGTTAGACTTTCAGATTTGGTGAGGGTCCTGAGCGGGTTTTGATTCCTCCATTCCAAAGTCTCTATTTCTGTCACCTGAGAGTACTAGACGTTGTGAGCAGGGGCTTATTTTATATGCAGGATCTAATCTTAGATAATAGTGGCTGTGAAGTGTGTATCACCCACAGCATTCAGACGAAAATAGGAGATGTTAGAAAGAATCTTAAAACTTCATTAATTTTTCACACAAAAGAAACTGTGCTACATGTATTAAATGAATTGTACACTTCACATGTGACACATCTGCCTCAAGGAAGCTTCAATTCTGAATGTCTGTTATAGGGAAATATTCGCAGAATACCAAATTCTTGGGCTTGACATATATGTCTTGAGTAAAACAGGAATAATTTTGAAGTTTTTTTTTTATTTCTTCTCATTCATAGAAAATAATGTTTTTATAAGTTTCCAGACCTTTGGGCGAAGGATCAAAATATGTTTCTCTTTACTTTCATTTTTGTCCTGTGACAAAAAAACAGTTCAAAACTGTATGCGAGTCACAGTAGCTCCTGGGATTTCTTATCTCTTATATTTTCTTCTAAATATATATTTCCATATAGGTTGAATAGCCCTTATTTGAAATTCTTGAGACCAGAAGTGGTTTAGATTTTTTTATTTTTTTTCAGATTTTGAAATATTTGCTTATACATAATGAGTTACCTTGGAGATGGGGCCTATGTGTGAATATTTATAACAGCTTTATTCATAATATCATGAAACCAAAAACAACCCAATGTCCTCAATAAATAAATTGTGGTAATATTTATTTGTAATGTCATTCCATATGATGGTGTCCTACTCTGTAATGAAAAGGACTGAACTACTAATATCTGCAACAACGTGGTTGAGTCTCACAAGCCAGACACAAAAGGCTACATACCACATGATCCCTTAAATATGACATTCTGGAAAAATCAAAACTATAGGAACAGAAAATTGATCATCAGTTGCCAGGGGTGGGGTAAGGGAGGAAGGGATTGACTACAAAGGGGCAAGAAGGAACTTTTTGGGGTAATGGAAATATTCTACACTTCAATGTGGTAGTAACACAATTATATCAGTTTGTCAAAACTCATAGAATCGTACAACCAAAAAGGGTGAATTTTACTGTATATAAATTATATTTCAATAAACCTTACCTAAAAAAATAAACTAAATGTTTGAGAAAATCTATTTGGACATCTAAATAATTATGGTTAACTGTAACAGATAATTCCTGCCTCTCTCTCCTCTCTATAAAAAAGAATGCCCCTATCTTCAGCATTTAGTTTCAAACAGAAATGTCTTAATTGTTTATTTTCTAGATTGCCAACTTAAATTACTACTTAGTCCAATATCTGTTTAAAAAGTGTATGTGTTGGGCTGTCCCTTGGTAAGAGTTTCAGTAAGAACTTCCCATGCAGGATCAAGCAACTCACTTGCTGATTGCCTTTGCCAGCAAATGACGATGTCACCAGCTGGAATAATACCAGAGACATTCAGAAACTGTAACATTACTTTTGAACTGTCAGATTTTAAGATACAGCTGTTAATAAACAGGAACACAGGAATGTAAGAAAAGAAATTTTCACACACGCACAAGATTGCCCTCTATATTTTTCTACACCAATTGCAGTGTTTATGTAACAGTTAATATTAGGGAATCTATGTATTCTGAAAATTACTTTTCCACAAATGTGGAAGTACATAAAAATTGCATTATGCTAAGGTACTCTACCCTCTTGTTTACTGAAAAAATGCTTGAGATCCTTCATTTAACACATAGCATGTAAAATATATTCTTGCCATTTTTGTTGTGTCTTAGATTCTTGGCAGCTATAACCGAGGAAATTTAAGCACTGAAAAATTTGTGGAGGAAATAAAATCAATTGCAAGTGAGCCCACTGAAAAGCATTTCTTCAACGTCTCTGATGAATTGGCTCTAGTCACTATTGTCAAAGCTCTGGGAGAAAGAATATTTGCCCTGGAAGGTATGACTACTTCTCTTATTTCTGCATGTTCTTTTGCTACAATTCAAACTCAGCATAATGGTATTTTTGCATTTATTCCTAGCACATCAGTAATGCTTGTTTTACTGTGTGCAATAGCCAGCATGGAACAATGCCCTTTTGTATAAATCTGTCTTTGAGGTGGCTATTTTTCACAGCACTGTGTCTGCCTGAGGCTCTCTTTGTAAGGACTTGGCATGACCATGCTGACGTGAGAGCTGATGAAGACCATGGTCTATGTAGACATGCAAGAACAAAAATGTTTCCAAGTACTTTATTCCTTTTCTGGGACGTAGGTCTAGAAAACAGAGGTACTACCTCAAGTTTTCTTGGAAGTTATTTTTTTTATTTGTTTCTTCATTTCATTTTGAGCTGCTAAGAGAGTCTTCTTATGCAATAACTTCATTGTTCATTTATTTTCCCTGTATTTTCCTCCTTGCCCATTTTAAAGTCCTTCATGGAATTCTGCCCCAAGTCCCATTGCGATGAAACATTGGTTCACTGTGTTTGTCTAAATCATATTACTTCTTTGTAGATTTCTCTTTGATTTTTCAATGGCGACTGGCTGTTGAAGGCAATGAGTCACGGGCGTTCCTCCCATTGCCTTTGGTAGAGGATGTGAAGAAACTAATTACTTTGGAACTAGATCTTTCCAGACAAAAAGTCTTCAGAATTGTTATGCCAGCAGCCTGGCAAAGCTTCTTTCTTCATGTTCATGGAGGATCTTTAGTCTCAAGGGAACATTACCCTTTTCTCCACCTTGGAGGAGAAACCACCAGAGAATTCTTTTTCCTTTATGCCACCTCCAAATCCAGTTGACTCTGTCCTCAGGAGGACATGCCAGAAGACTTGTTTCTGCATCTCAAAAACAGGAATTTAAAAAAGCACATTCTCAGTATCCCTGACATGACGTGATAGTAGAAAACAGAAAGATAAAATGGGAATAAGAAAAGGTAGACCATTTTGATAGAGCATCAAGAGGCTAGGAAAATGTAGAAAACATGACTAGCACACAGAAAATATTAAAATGAATAGAAAGGAAAGAAAATGATTTAGAGTAATGACCCTCAAACTTTTTCTCGAGTGATCCATGATTATAAATACATTTTGCTTTGTGACCCAGTGCACACAAATACATACTTATAAAAATAAAGTTTCACAAAATAAGTCTTATTACAAGCAATGCACTGTGGTAGTTTCTCATCTCTTCCATTCTACCCTATTGTCATTCAATGAAAAAAAGAAATGCTGGCTGTACTCACTCCGTGAAATTCATGACTCGGTTGCAATCAGTACCTAGGAAGTTTGATTTAGAGGTGACAGAGATCTACAGCCCATCCAGACAGCATTTCTCTGGCCCCCTTTCCCTGTCCCTTTAGCAACAGAACACTCGAATTGTTTATCAGTCTGAAGGCGCAGCTGCTTCTAAAGAACTCAGCTGTCCTGTGCTCTGTGTACAAGTCATTTTTAAGTGGCTTTGGTCTCTCAACAGCTATGCCGGTGTCATTTACCAATAGACCAGATTATGAGCTTGGCTGGCCTTAAGGAAAATACATAAGGTCTTCCAAGTCATTGTGTACTTTCAATTTTCAATAACATGGGCCAAGATGTGATAGAAACAACCTGTAAAAATCATTTAAAAGAAAAATTACTTAGTTACATTAGATAGCTAAACATAATACGGTGTCATTTCTAAATCTCCTCTTAAGTAAGCAAGTAACCTATAACTGGCAGAAATGAAGCCCGTATCAGCTGGGGGGAGAGAGAGAGGTCAATTTGCCTGAAATAAGATTTTCCCATTGTTTCTAACCTAACCACACCGTGGGTTAAACATTACACGTTGGAGTGCCCAAATATTCCAGAAAGTCTCTATATTTAAAAATGAAATCATTTTATAAAGAACTCTACAGATTACAAATGTCTCCTGAGCTTTGTTGCTGAACTATCAAGGCTAACCAAAAGCAGTGTTTTGATTAGATTATTTCTTTTTTTTTTTTTTTTCATAGTGAGATCAAAAAAGTCTTTATTTCCTTGTTACTTGGGAAATCTTTATTTCCCGTCAACATTTATTTTAAGATGATAAATAGCTGCAATTATGAAAATTATGAAAGTCCTGCTTGGCAAGGTCAGTGCTAGTGACTGAGGCAGTCACTTGCCTAATAAAATCAGAGAATGGTCCAGTGTCTCCCTTTTCCATCAAGCATGGGGAGAAATGCCTAAATTCCTAACCAGAGGCTACACGGTGGTTAGAGTGGTTAGCTAAACACTCATGAACAGTTCAGCGGAGGAGTTTACAGCAAGAAGCCCAGGAGTATACAGTGGAGTATCACCACGATGCTAATGCATCAAAAAGAATGTCACGTAGCCTCCTTCTCTCTGTGCTCAGCTGAAGGCAGAACATCAGCAGGGCAGGATGGAAATATGCAGGTTTCTGCTGCCATGTTCTTATTATTGATGGTGCAAAAATAAGTGAGAAAGTACCTTAAAGCATCGTAGACTTAAAATACATGTTTAAATTAAAGCTAAAGTGCATCTCACTGGGAGGCCGAGGCAGGAGAATCACTTGAGGCCAGGAGTTCAAGACCAACCTGAGCAAGAGTGAGACCACATCTCTACAAAAATTAGAAAAATTAGCTGAGAGTGGTGGCACATGCCTGTAGTCCCAGCTACTCAGGAGGCTAAAGCAGGAGGATCGCTTGAGCCCAGATGTTTGAGGTTGCTGTGAGCTATGATGCTGCTCCTGCACTCTAGCCTAAGCAACAGAGTGATACTCTGTCTCAAAAAAAAAAAAAAAAGTGTGTTAGAGGGCAACTTGTACAAAGAGATTTAAATGATATATTTGAATTCTTAATTGACTGCCCATATAATCTATTCCTACGTAAAAAGGCAATTACTGCTGTATTTGGTTACAATTTTATGCCAATAAATAACTAGTCAAAATAAGTTTAATTTCATGAATTTATTTATTCCCATGCCTCCACAATGAAAGGGAAGACTGACTTTCTTAAAATTAAGTGCTATTTTTAACTTATCTGCAAGGCCAAACATATCAGTAACTTCCTACTGGAAGCAAGTAAATCAACATTCTCTCAATTTCCTCTTGGAATTGTGGCTTTGGGTTTGCGAATATTTTGAGAATAATTTGAAAGCAGCACGCTTCCATGGAAGGCATTGTACTATCTGTGTGTTTCAGTAAAGACCTTCAAAATGGGTACAGGATTTTGTAAAAATATCAGTATGTGATTGAATGGTGGGTGGCCCGGAGCCCTATCTGTCAGTAATACACAGCCAACCATTAGAGCAAATGCAAACTGAAATCCCTAAACCCTTTATCAAACAATAGAATTCTGAGAGCATCTATGGCCTGAAATATGGGTGGGACTGGTGGAGTTGAGAAACTTCTTTAAATATGTGAATGAAAATTTTTCAGCCCTGTGACATATATCAAGTAACTTTAGCCTATAGACTCAGCAGGGGTCCCAGGGGATCAGTTGAGACAGAAATTTCCCGCTCAGTACATTCAACTTGAACCATGTGGACCCAAAGCAGCCTAAGATCCACAACATGCTGCCACATAAGAATGGAGATTTCTCAATTCCTGCACCAAGGATGCGGAATCTAATGAGCAAGAATCTGAGACAGATTCACCAACCTTCTCTGTCTTCTACTCAGACCTACCTAGAAATTTGGGGTTGAAAAATATATAGCTGAAAGTGCCCTAAGGTGCTGCAAGTGCTGGTTGGTAAGACCACAAGCTCTACCAGGTCACTGTGTCCTTCTAGTAAGTGCACGAAAAGGTGTCGTTAGTTGTTTACGGTGATATTTTTCTATGTTATAGCTACAGCTGACCAGTCAGCAGCTTCATTTGAAATGGAAATGTCTCAGACCGGCTTCAGTGCTCATTATTCACAGGTACATTAACCAGTTGGTAGAAAATGAAATATTTTTTGCAAGATTTCCTTCCCCAGAATCAACACCTGCCCATCAATATTACAAGTGCAACATACAGTTCATGATGGTGTTTTTTAGCCCAAACAGAAAAATGGCATTTCAAAAGCTTCTTATTAATAAAGCATATTATCTCACACAGCTCACTACATTGTACTTAGAACTGTGGATCAGACAGTGTGAGCTCTGCCTTCTGTAATTATGTATCTGACTAAATGAAATAATTAATATATTTACTAAAGATATGGAATGTATCTTTTCCTCAGGGTCTTGCCAGAATTCCATGTTCAAAACCAAGAATTCTTTGCACCCAGAATAAAGCAGAAAGGCAAGATTAGAAAATATATTATTTGTAGTTGACAGAATAAAAGTCATCATGGTCCTTGCAAAGGAATAGTGACATTTCAGTGTGCAATTTTACTGTATAAACTTGGGCAAGCTACTTACTCTGTCTCAGTTTCTTCTGCAAAATGAAGATGATAATAATGGCATCTCACTCATAGAGTTATTCTGAGGATTATTCAAGTTAATATATGTAATAGTCGATTAGTTAATATCTGATCAGTACCTATCACATTGTTAATGCTGTATAAGTGTTTGCACTTACTATTTTTATTAAATATTATTGTTTTCTCTATTTGCATATAAGGACTGGGTCATGCTTGGAGCAGTAGGAGCCTATGATTGGAATGGAACAGTTGTCATGCAGAAGGCTAATCAAATCATCATCCCTCAAAATACAACCTTTAAAGTTGAGTCTAAGAAGAATGAACCTCTTGCTTCTTATTTAGGTAAGCTTTGGATATACTTATAGAAAGTTTTTTATTTATTTTTTATCTTTAGCATTATTTGCTTATATTTCTATAGGCTTGCCACCATGGGGCAAGATCACTTTGAAGGGTTAGGTATTTTATAGAACCCGTGAAAGGTTTCAGACTTCTGAGCAGCCTTAGTTAAAATAACAGAACATGGAAGCATTTCTTTCTCAGCAGGGCTGTCTAATGCAGAGAACGGTTTAGGCTGCTGTCTGTACTTATTGATATGTGCATTTTCCCTGTGTCTGGTATTCTCTTTAACTTCAAAAAGAGCTTTGGACCTTGAGAACAGGACATGAGAACTGAAAGAGAAACCTTGACTTCTCCCATATCCTGAAGACAGGACTCCCATCTTCCCCTAAATATCCACTATCGTTAGTTTCTTTCTATGGATCCTAATTTTGGAAAAGAAAAAATTAAGTTGTTTTATCAGATAGCTTCTTATTTAACAGATCTGGGTACAATCAGACAAATATTGAACTTAAACCCAGTGATGTAAGGTCACCTTGTTTTCTAAAGTCTTGCCGGGAGTGGGGAGGTGTGTGTGTGCTACCACCTTATCAGGCTCTGTGCGAGGCTGAGAGCTGTCCAAAGGATGCCAAGGACTCTTCGTCACTAGAAGAGGATCTCAGTGTACAATTCGGAGGGCCTAGGATGGAAACGATCCTCACAGTAGGGCTTTCCGACTCTCACTCAACAAATGTTTTTAGGGTTCCTCTTTCGCCCCAGGCATTGTTCTTGGTACTGGGGATGCAGTAGTAAAGAAAACAAATACCTTGGCCTTGACATGTTCACATTTTAGCATGTTAGCATTCCTCTCTGGGATCCTTCTGTCCGGGAGACAAGTCTCTTTGTCTTTCTGTCTTCATTTCTTTATATTTTACGTGGAAGGTGGCAGGTCTTCACTGTGACTTTCATACGTCTCTCTATTCAAGGACACCTATTAAAGCTATAGAAGCAGCAGGACCTAAGAACAATAAAAGGCCTAGAGTTTTAAATGATTAAAAGTATAGTGGTAAACAGCAGCTACAATGTGACTGTGAAAACCCTGTAAGGCAAACAGAACTGCATTAATGAAAGCCTAGTCTGTTTCCCACAGAAAACCTATTACATTCTGCCCGGGTCAGACAACAGCTAGAGTATTCCATTGTTCTAAGCATTGCACATTACAAAGAGAAAATGGCAAACTATGATGTACCAGTAAAAGATTATCTGAATACAGATCTGGAAACAATTCACTGCTATGAATTTCTCTCCCTCCAAAACTTGGAGAAATTAGAAATTAGGAAAAAAGTTGTACATTGCATATCTTTAAATATTTGCAGGATTGCGATGTAAAATACAGGGGTAGGGCTTTTCATATCAAGTTTTAGCATTAAAAGAGATCTTAGAATATAGTCAAACATCTCATTTCCAAATTAAGAAACTGAGGGATGGAAACTACAGATATGAACCTACAATTTAGGTCTATTTATTCTTATTCCAGTGTTCATTTCACCGTAACAAAATGCCTGATTCTAGATTGATCAAGAAAGCACACCACAAATATTCAGTACCTGCAAGGTGCCAAACCTTGAGCTATAAATTGGAAACAAAGAGAGGAATAAGGCAGATCAGTTCATGCATTGATGGCACTTACTTTTTTGGATAAGAGACGACAATGAAGCCATGCCCATCAGCACAGTATGTGTCATGACATAGAATACCTAAAAAGAGGGCAGGAGATTAGGTTAGATGTCTTCTAAAAATTCTTCATATTCCAAGATTCTATGAGACTGTTTTATATGAAATACTTTGGAATCAAGAGCCAGTTTAATCTGAGGTTTCTTTCTGTCCTAGATAGAACAAATATAGAACATTTTCCCTCATATATATGATGGACAGCATATAAATTAGTACAACTCCTTATGACAGGAATCTGGCATTATGTTTATAGAGCCATAAAAATGTTCACACCATGTTAACCCAGAAATTTACTTCCAAGGATCTAACCTAAGAAAAAATCCAGTATTTAAGAATGCAAAGTAAGCAATGATTTCCACTGTATTGTTGCTTATGGTATTGAGGGAAATGGCATTATCTTAAATGTCCAAAACATGAGGATAGGTAAGCAAATGGTAGATATGCTTAATGAAATATTACACATCCCTAAAAATAAGTATTATAAAGCCGCTGATCCTATGACACTAAAGACTTGAAGTGATTGTGGTACTGGGTGTACAATAGAACAGAGATGGCTCTGAGTTTCTTTCCTGACTCTGCCCCTGGCTATGGCCTTAGGCAAATTACTTTCCTAATCAGAGCCTCAATTTGCCTGTTTCTAAAATGGAAATAATTACACTGCATATATCATTTGGGTTGTTATGAAGATGAAATTAAATAATGAACAGCAAGTACTTAGTACTTTGCTTGATAGGTAGTTATCACTCAATAGTTGTTGTTTATTATTTTATTATTATGTAATGTTATACAATAAACATTCTTCTTATTAGTATTGTGGCGGTAGGCAGAATAATGTCTCCCAGAGATGTCCACGTCCTGATCATTGGACCCATGAATGTGTTACCTTACATGGCCAAAAAGACTTTGCAGATGTGATTAAATTAAAGATCTTAAGATGGGAAAATTATCCTAGGATATTGGGCTGGGTCCTATGTACCCTTAAAAATCAGAGAACCTCTCCTGGATGTGGTCAGAGAGAGACAGAACCATGGAAAAATGAGCAGACAGATGCCGTGTGGTTGGCTTTAAAGATGGTAGGAGGGCATACGCCAAAAATGTGGGTGATCTCTAGAAATACAAAGGGCAAGGAAATGGATTCTCCTCTAGGGCCTCCACAAAGAAACATAGCCCTGCCAACATCATCATTTTTAGCCCAAGGTGACCTATACCAGACTTGTAACTTACGGAATTGTGTGATAAATTTGTGATGTTTTAAGCCACTAAGTTTGTGGTAATTTGTTACAGCAGCAATAGAAAACTAATTCAAGCATATTATATGTAATAATAACAGTAGCTGACATTAGTGCTAGTACTAATAAGTATTGAGTATTTACAAAATTAAAGACATGGGTGAAGTTCATAAAGGTGTGTGACATTGTTACTACTCTTAGGAAGTTCACACATTTTAATTAATAATATTGTAGTATTTTTGGTATTCGGAGTTATCATATATGATTAACTTCTGTAAAAACAAACTGTTAAGACTTCTAAATCTATTCTTCCCAAAAAGCTGGGGTTAATGTTATGTAAAGCAGACTTAGAGAACTCAGTACTTGAAGATACCACTGCAAGTAAAACAAAAAAAGTTAGAAGAACCTTTATTCTTAAACACAGTATTTATAATATATGACTCCTCTTTGCCCAGAAAACGAAAATTTTGGATATGTTGTATACAGTGTGCTGAGAGGATTTTTTTCCTGTTTCAGAAATCATTTCATTAGCTTAGTCACAAATTAGGGTATAAGATGTTTTGCCACATATGACATTTGCAAACATAAAGTCTAATATACATAAGTTTCCTTTCAGAAAAGCGTCCAAAAGGGGGGGGTTGTTTTTCTCAAAATATTATTCTAAATCTGAAATGAGGCTTTCAAAATGTTTCCTTGTGGGAGTTACATATGAAGAAGAGATTGAATGTATTATTCTGAATTTGTGTGGATTGCAAGTTGTAAGACTATGGAAAATCTTATGAAGGAAGCAAAGAAAGAGGTATATGCTCTATTAAAAAGAATCCGGTACTAATCAATAATGATCATAAAGAAGTAGGAACTGAAACTTTTGAACATCCCTCTCAGGATATAGTCACACACTTGGTTTTCTATAACTCAGTAAATTGCTTTATGCCAACATACCCTTAGCAAGTGGATTTGGTGAGAATACAGTTGAGATCATGCTCCCTGCCTCCTCCACCCACAGTTTGCTGATTTCTATTCATGCCAGAGAGATGCCAAAGGAAAAGGAAAGATGTGAGGCAAAGGCATGGCATCACGACAGATCATACCTGTTTCCCATTCCCTCACCAGATAATCGCGCTTTTTCCAAGAAGTGAAATATGAGAGCTGCCAGGATTTATTCTTCATAAATCCATGCAAAGGGCTATGCCAACCATTTTCCTCTCTCTTCCATCTTGTGCTTTTATTTTTTATGAAGCAATAGTAAGCATAAGTGTTTATAATCATTTTCCTTTTATTAAAATCAGGCTTTACTTGGCTCTGTTTTTCTTTCCCTCCTTATTATCTTTAAACACTGGAGCCTCAGTGAGTAACTACCCTGACTGATAGTTACTGTCCCCATGATGATTTCAGCTAATAGTTTTAATTATCAAGTGCAAATCATCAAAGGTAATTAACCAAATAATCACACAACTCTAAGCCTCAAGTTTAATTTTCAACTTTTTTAAAAAGAATATTTTATCAATTTGCATTCACAGCTCTGAATGTTACAAAAAAAAAAAAAAAGAAAAAAACAACAGCAGACACTAACAGTCATCCCACTACCTTGGCAAGAAATAAAATGGGCTTTGTTTTGCACATTCTTCTTTTCCATTTTATGTATGTATAAACATGACCCTAAAATTTTTATTTTTTAAGCGATGTTGTGGTTAATAGTATAAAAATATAACACATTACATGTTTGGAAAAGAATATTTTACATTCTGTTATGTATAATAATAATAATAATAATAAACTTCAAAGAAAGATGGAGAAATCAGAATGTGAGGAAAATATTCCTAAAGGATAAGATATCTGAGGAATTGTGTTCCCTTAGCACTTGTAAGAATAAACATATTTTTGTACAAAAAAATCTGTACCTTTTTAAAAAATTTGGAAGAAATGGATCTATTACCTTATAGGAAAATGCTTGGTAAGTAAGTTAGAAATGTGATTTTTTTTCTCAGCAAGAAAAGCTATTCTGTGACATTTTGAAAAGTAATCAGCCTTCCCCTCCACTGATGAATAGCTCTGGTTATTAGAACATTTCTTCCTTTTATAAAATTGAAATCTGTATGTGATAATTTTTATCCATTGATTTAGCACTGTTTTCAAGAGACAAAGAATAAATCTAATTCTTCACTCAAAAAATAATAATCTTCCTTAAAGACACAATTCAAGCTGTTTCTATAAGCAACCTGAGGTGATCTCTAAAAATGGTTCGCTAATGCTTCACTTGACCCAGGAAAACCCACAAAAGCATGCAAATCGAGAGGTTCAAATCTTCATGTTCACTTTAAGAACAGCCATGAAACTGCCCAGGTCATCAGGGGTATGCATATCTGAATTGCCACCAAGTATCTGAAAGATGTGGCTTTACAGAAGCATTGTGTACTGCTTCATGTCTGCAGTGGTGGAGCTGGTAGGTGTGCCCGAGGTCAAACAATGGGGCTGGACAGAGTGTCAATGATCCAAAAAGAGTGCTGAAATTTTGTTGCACATACTTAAAAATGCAGAAAGTAATGCTGAATTTAGGGGTTTATATGTAAATTCTCTGGTCATTGTGGACGTCCAGGTAAACAAAGCACCCAAGAGGTACCAGCTGTACTTACAAAGCTAATGATTGGATTAACCCATACATGACCTTCCCCAGTCACACTGAGAGGACCTTACTGAAATAGAACATGTTGTTCTAAACCAGAAGAGCAGGCTGCATAGAAGAAAAAGATCCCAGAAGAAACTAAGGAAACAAAAGCCATGGCCCAAGAATAACTTTGATAGAAAATACATGCAAATAAAGTTAAAAGTAGAAAAAAAAAGACATACTTCAAAATTTTAAAGAGCATGAAAGCTCAATTAAAAAGAGGAAAGATCAGACATACAAAAAAACTATTCAAGCTCACTATTAAATAAATGCAAATTAAAATCACAGCGAGTGACTGTTGTTAGACACTACTTAACAACTATTAAAGCATCTACAAATTTAAATAATAGTAATGGTACATAATACCTGGGAGAGTTTGATAAAACTATTGTCTCTCATATGGCTTATTATAGAATAAATTAGTATAAATGTTCTGGAAACAATTTTCCAGACACTACAAGAACCATTTAAAAACTTGAAATTTATTGTCAAAAAAGTCCAAAAGAGGAAAAAATTTAAATGCTCAAAGATGTCTTTGCAGGCTTTAGTACAATACCAAAAAATTAAAAACAACCTAAATTCCAATATTCCATCAGGGAATCATTGTATAAATGCAATGCCTTTATGCTATAACTCAGAGAAATAATCTTCAACCATTTAAAATTATAATTTAAAAACCTAGGTAGCAACACAGAAAAGACTGACATTTTCTGTAATTCCAATTATATAAAATTATTAATTTCTATAGCACAGACACATATGTCGAAATCAAATACAATTGCTTTATCACAAAGTGGTGAAATGGGGTTGTGAGGGGTTGCTTTGGGCAACTATTTTTCTTTTTCTGTCATCATTGTTATATCATTTTTTAACCCATGAAAAACTGAGGTTAGAGAAAAAATCCCTTCTTAGGACAAAGCAGTCGTGGTCGATAATCAGCACATTAAAAGCTTGGACCAAAACAAATTCTTATATGCGTTTAAGAAAAATTATTTTCAAAAAAAGAAAAGTCCATATAAAAATGATTGTCCCAACCAGTTAAAGTGATCCTGAATTTACTCTATGAAGATTTTAAAGGGCCAGATAGCGTATCCGGAATGTCTCTTTTGTTAGGTTACACAGTCAGCTCTGCCGCTGCTTCTGGCGAGGTGCTCTACATTGCAGGACAGCCTCGGTACAATCACACAGGACAGGTCATCATCTACAGGATGGAAGGCGGAGACATCAAAATTCTCCAGACCCTCCGTGGAGAACAGGTAAACTTGAAAAATATTGTTTCAAATTAATCTGTTCATACTCTATGTAAATTGACTGTCTATTGCCTTAAAATTTGTAAAAAGCAATACCCATATATTCAATATCAGCTGTGAACAGGGCCCCATGTTAGGTTCTTTGGAGATGTAAAGGGTCTGCATCTTTGACTTCATGGACACTTCGGCTGGATGGGGGTGGAGGTAAGATGTGTAGGTAACAGATGTAGGTGTAGATGTACAAATATATACAAGAAAAGAGATCTAAAACATTAAGAAGCATCATAAAAGTGCCAGGGGCCCAGACAGTATATTCATAAGATGGAAAAATTGTTTTAAGCTAGGATTGGTGCAGAAAAGTTTTAATAAGAGATAAAATTTGGGCTGAGTCTAGGTGAAAAAATAGAATATAGAGGGGTAGAGAGAGCAGTGAAAGAGATTTAAAAAGATAACGTGGACCTAAATCGTGCAAAGTTCTGAATGGCAAATTGAGAACTTGGATTTTATTGTGGAGGTAATGGGAAATGGTTTGTGACATGTAAAATTGGAAAATTCTTATTAAACAATATTGAATATTAAAAGTAGTTTAGGAAATTACACATGCAGTATGCAAACATTAATATATACTTTTTAAACTGAAAGAAACACTTTGTGCCATTTTTTATTTTTGAATCATGATAACTTGGGTAACTTTTTTTCTATCTTTCATAGATTTCTGGATTTTCCAAGTGTTCTATTATACAATGTGGTTGTATTAACTTTATTCTGCAATCCTTATGGGGGTTGGGAAGTGGTTCTTCTTAGGTGTCACCAAAGATTCCCACCTATTTAGCTAGAAGGGCAGGGATGCATCAGCCTTCCCCCTCTGTAGGAGCCCTTGCCACAGCCCAGCACAGCAGCCCAGGTGCAATCAGGCAGGTGCAGCAGCTGCACTGGCTTTAAAGCCCCACGTCCCACAGGAGCCAGTGTCTTTTATGACAACATCATAGACAGAGTTTCCAGGGTCTCTGCAGAGAGCTGCCAATTATAAGAGTCATTGCACTCTGGAAAGCCCCAAATAGGTCATCTTTATCAGGTACTTATAGTTCATTCATAGTTGAACTACAGCCTAAATGCAATGTCCCAATCAGAGGTTATTTTTACCCTAATCTACGTAGCTTAGCCTTAGCAGTACAGTTCTAATCCTATCCTCAGCAGATTCTCAGGGGGACAGAGTTAGAGTAAACTAAAGGTTAGGTTCTCATATACCAGGTGAAAAGGCTTTATTAACACTTTGCCCACATTTTTGCTCGTAAGATGTATCAACAACAAAAATAAGGCTTTTATAGCTCACGGAAGAGGTAAGAAAAATCTAAAATGAGATAAAAATAGAAAAGGCAATAAAAAAGGAAAAGGAAAAGGTGTGACATACATAAATAAAGAGGAATTGAGAAGAGTAAAATGAAACATTTTAGATGATGTCTTAGGTCCATTATCACTCTGTTAATTGTCTACAAGACAGGAAATGTAAAATTGCATATGAAAACTCAGGAGAGCATCATGAATGATTTAAATCATGAATGATTTCACTTTCCAGCCTGGGGATCTGAGAGAAAGGTGGCTCCATGATTAGAATGTTTAGGTATTTTTTTAAAATGATGTTTGGTTTCTAGACATCTTCCCTATAACAAAAGCACAAATTCAGATGTTTGCAGGTGCCAGTGAAGTAAAATGAAAACAGTAAAGTCAATGAGTAAAGCCACTGGGCGTCAGGTAATAGAAACCCGTGCAAACCATGGCCCTGGACAGCTGGTGGGCTCCCACTCAGCTCCCAACGGCCACAGCCATGTGGGGATGAAGGCCCAGAGTTGCGAGATTTACATTTTATTTATGTTTATAATTAATTAGGCTTTAAAAAATCCTTTAAGTCCTTCAAAAGCCTGTGAAAAAAGTCAATGTCTAGCAATGTCTAGCACTGTTCAGATGTCCACCAATGACTAGAAAGGTATAAATGGAGCCTTGAGAAAGACAACTGAGTGACAGCTGCAATGTGTCATAGTGGACATATGTGGGAAGGACTGGGCATTAGAGTAAGAGAATGGAAAGAAAAGCAGCTCCAAGGGAGGCCAAAATTTAGAGGATGAAAGGGATTAAAGGAGCCAGCAAATACGAAAAGAAAGAGTAGTCTCTGATACAGGGCAGAATCAGAAGAACAGAAATAAAATAATAGAAGCCAATACACGGAGGTTTAATAAGAGAATTATTAAGAGCATCAAATATTAAACACACCTATGTGTTTCAATATTTGAAAAGGTTATTTAAGTATTTAAGTAATGAAGTATAAGTTCCCTGCTTCTTCCCTAAAACAGATCCTTACTTTTAAACTAGAAAATATATTGCTTCAGGAGGATGGTCCCCTGCAATCCTTCTGTATTTTTCTATCTCCCATAGCTGCTGGGACAAGACTTTGCCCTTTTGTTGAGTAGACAGTCTTCTAAGACTGCAAGGTGAAATGTGCCACACCAATATTACAGGACAATTTAGCTGCTTACAATGTATTGATTTCCTATTTTCATATTACTGTACTTAAACATATATGAAACCATTCCAGAATGCCTTCTACTGTTTAGCTCATTTTATTTCATCAAAAAATTGCTGTAATATTACTGATCTTTTCTGACTTTTGGAGAAAAAAGAGAGTTTAGGGTGAAATCTAAAAGGAATCATTTTTGTTACTCTTAAGCTATGAAATCTGTAACGGCTGCTCATCCTCAAGAATAGAACAGACTAATATTTTTTAGTCTCGTGAAAGAACCAATAAAGAATTTTCAGGTAGCATCCATGTCTCTCTTTCATTTCCTTTCCCAAATGAAACTCAAATACTCTTCTAGATTGCTAAAAGCCAGAGAAGTGCAGATTTTAGCTTCCTTGAGAATTTCTGATGACTGTTTTGTTTTGTGTCCTAGATCGGTTCCTACTTTGGCAGTATTTTAACAACAATTGACGTTGATAAAGATTCTAATACTGACATTCTTCTAGTCGGGGCCCCCATGTACATGGGAACAGAGAAAGAGGAACAAGGAAAAGTGTATGTGTACGCACTGAATCAGGTAATGGTATCTGACTTTGGTAGAAATCTAGGAAAACCTTTTCTTTCCCTTCAATTTTAAATAATGTAGTTCTAATTTTTCACTTGTTTGGAAAACTGAGCAAAGTAGCTTTCAGGGCCCATCCATCCCACCAACCCCTGTTTCTAGGTGAACACTTAGAATTTTAATAAAGTAGTTCCGACCCATACATATTTTCTGTTTGTAAATGTGAATTATTTTTAACAGAAAATATATAGGATAAAGAAGATAAATACAAATCTCATTAAACTGCTAAGCAAACCCACAGCACAAACTTTCATGAGCTGTGACCCAGAGGTGGATAACATTAGCAGTTAAATTGGTTTGGGTGGGGAGAAGCGTGTGGAAGAAGTAGTGAGTTTCAGGTCAGTGACACCAGACATTTCCAGGGAACCACTGTGGTCTTTGGAATACTTCACTGGGCTGGAGTGAGATTTTGTTTTCCATTCCTGACTTTAGACATCATTTGTTAGGTGAAATAATCCTTGATTTCTTTATTAGAAGAGTTTGTTGCTATTTAAAGCAAAGCCAATGTTTATCTGTGTATGTTTTTAAAATTCTTAGATTCTCTCCCATATTAATTACTTTAAATCATAAACTGTATATTTTTCTTCCTACCATTTTTTTTTTTGCTTCCTCCTGTCAACAGTTTTTGTCCTGTGTTGTTTTTCCCTTTTTCCAAGAAAGTGTGTTCTTGCCCACCGTTGCTAGTACTTTCTGTCCTTACTGATTTTTTTTTTCTTCCACTCTAGGCAGCTTTAGAGAAAGTTTGCTTTTTGAACAGGGTAGATTTTCTCTTTGCACAATATTGGGTGAAGAAGGGATAGGGGCACGAATTTAAATATTCAGTTCTTTGGCTTTAAAATGATGATGTGAATTATATACTCATTCAATTGCATTAAAAAGAGACTCCATTAAAATCCTCAATATGTCTTCTTGCCCACATATCTACAATCTGTTCTTTGGAATCGCTAACTTTGCTCTCCAATACACACACTTTTTAAGAAATTTTACAAACTTTACCATTGATGTACAAATGATTTTTAATAGCACTGATTTAGTATATACTTTAAAAATTCTACTCTGCTGTAGTAATGATAGAAAACCATAAGTATCCTGTTTATCTTTCTTGCAGACAAGGTTTGAATATCAAATGAGCCTGGAACCTATTAAGCAGACTTGCTGTTCATCTCTGAAGCACAATTCATGCACAAAACAAAACAAAAATGAGCCATGTGGGGCTCGTTTTGGAACAGCTATTGCCGCTGTAAGAGACCTCAATCTTGATGGATTTAATGACATCGTGATAGGAGCTCCGCTGGAAGATGATCACGGGGGAGCTGTGTACATTTATCATGGAAGTGGCAAGACTATTAGGAAAGAGTATGCACAAGTAAGAAGTTAAGCCTATGGATTCCTGCCATTCAGTGATAAGTGGGTTCAATGCTAGGCATTACCTGTCTAACTTCAGGAGTTATTTGATCTCTTCCTTCTGACTGTATTGGGAACCTAGATTTAATCCTTTTCTAAGTGATCTTTATAGAAGAGTTACTTTGTATTTTATACTTTTATCTAGTTTCTTCTCTGTTGCTATATTTTTTATGTCTGCAGGATCTGATCCTTTGAAATGATAAAAAACAAAACAAAACAAAAGATCATTTTGTAACAATGCTATTTATCATTCATCTACAGTGTCTCTGATCCGAAAAAGAGGGTACTGCTTTATAAATAAGATAACAATGATTCTATGATTTAGTCAGTAAAGGAAATGAAATTATTGGTTTTATATTCAATGCCCATGCTGTTATAATAAGATTGTGTTAACTTTATGAATTAAATTGCTATATTTTCATCAAATGAATTAGGATTTCTGAAGGTTTATAATTTTCTCACAAGTAATCCTTCCAGGAAAAAAAATTGGAATAATTAAGCTTAACCTGCAGAGGACTTCTGTTGTTCTGGTTTCAAATTTGTTGTCAGTTAACAGCTATAATCCATAAAGTTAATTTTTCCTACATGAGAAAAAGAACAATTTATAGAAGTACTTAATGCACTATAAAAACAGGAGAGTTTAAAAGAATTCTAGTGTAACTGTCTGTTTTTAAGTAATCATAGTTGCTAAGGCATTGAGCATTCTAGCTTATATAATATGAAAAGAAATCAGAATATTATTTCTTTTTCCATTTGAGTGTGGATTGATAGTTGAGAGTTCTCGAAATCTATTCATGTATTGCATAGTTGTGCTTAACTTTTCATAAAGTCATCATTATATTAATAGTGAAAAAATAGAGAGCTTATTATTTCAATAACAACACTTCCATCCATTTTATAAATGATATTTTCCTGTTAAAAATCATTATAGCATTATTTGCTTAGCTAGAAATAGGCAATGTTAACTGCTGGGGCATGATGGAATCAGGAAATGAAGAAAGGCAGTTCCTTCTTGTGTTCTAACACTACTCCTTCAGTATCAGTCCTGCAAATTAATGGGGTAGCATTTAAAGTATAAAAAGAAAGATTTTTTAAATCATTAGTAGATGAAATAGATTGTCATAAGCACTTTATTTTGTATTATAAAATGGTGATAAATTAAAATGCAATGTTAACCAAGAAGAAAATTATTAGAGCTGGATTTGTTTAATTCCTGGAGACATGTTTTTCCAAGGAAAAGGTGAGGATGTGCTTACTTGTTTCCATGGGAACCAGGGAACCAGAGGTGCTGTTATGTATGCGATGATCCAGAGTCAAACTGAATCAACTCCCCAGAACCAATGAGGCAGCTATTTCCTGACTTGTTTGCTGAATAAATGCTGAAACACTTCCCAACGAGCCACGCATGTTTAAACATGAAAAATGTTTCCATTTGGTTTGCCTTATTGGGCTTCTTATTTTATGTTATTTAAGTGAAAAGCAGGAAGATAAGAAAACCCCAAGTTTAGGGAGAGTCTGTCAGTCCTGGCCCCTTGCCCTCCGCTTCCATTAAAACAGCGTCAGCTTGAACCAAAGCTAAGTCAGGAAGTACGGGTGTCAAATATATTATGCATGGGAATGTGCACAGATTAGTCTTCAAGAACTCCATATTCATCTGTGTCTTCCCAACATTGTGAACACAAGTGGGTGGAATTGAGTCTGTCGTGCCCTCAACTTTCAGGACAATTTTTGACAGACAATAAAGAAGACTGTGTGTTGGGAAATGTATTTGATGGAATGTGTTATTTATATCCAGCCACAAAGTTCAATGAACCCCAAAGTGACCCTAGGACAACCTTCCACTCCCCTGCTTGCTGGTATAATATGTTTTCAAGATTTCCAGTGCTTTTAAACATCTCTGTGTAATGGGATTGAACAGGAACTAGAAAGCAGAGCTGATTACTCATAATGTTTCCCATAAGGGTTAGACAAGATGACGTTATATACTTTTTCCCTCTCTCTCTCTGGTGTCAGTAACCCTGAAATGGTTTTGTCTGTACTATAAAAATAACAGCATCCTTTGGGAATATCTGTGTATTTCCTCTTGTCTCAACATGAAGGGTGCCTTGGTCAGGTTCCCAAGAGATCTTTCGTTTTGATTTTTTGTTAACCAATCTAAATTTTCAGATTTATTTGAAACTATTTTGAACAGACCCTTCTGACGTAAAAGTCTTTGTTGGAATTTTCACAGCGTATCCCTTCAGGTGGGGATGGTGAGACACTGAAATTTTTTGGCCAGTCTATCCATGGAGAAATGGATTTAAATGGTGATGGTCTGACAGATGTGACTATCGGGGGCCTTGGAGGTGCTGCCCTCTTCTGGTATGTATGTTAATAACAGTCAATTAATCCGATTGTATTTCACAGATAGTTGCACAGCTGAGTGTGATTGAAGCTTGGGTCATATCAAATATCTATTTCCTTTTGTGCTTCATCATGCAGATACAAATTATTCAGTTGAGTAAGCTTCAGGAATAAATATTAAGAACAAAGAATCTATATTAAAGGAACAAATAGAATGAACTCTGAATTTGGAGTATCTATTACATGCTTGACACTAAAATAAGAATTCTGTTTGGGGGGAGGTATAGGGAAGGAAAAAGTCTTATAGAAGATGTATATAAACAAGAAAATATCCATAACTTTGAGTTGCTTTACAAGCTTTTAGAGATAATAGACATTTTGTTCATTTACCTGATACATAGAAATAGAAAATTGTGCAGCACCGACTCTGTTTATATTGTTGGTCAAGCTTAGAGACATCTTCAATAGTATCTTTGCTCAGCCTTTAAAATGTCCACATTCCTCAAATGCCCCAATCCTTTCAGTTAATTGTAAAGTCCAAGTCAATGCTCAGATATATACATTAATAACATATATATGTAATAATAACAACATACATAAATGTTATTTATGCCATGTGCCATGATGGGAAGTCCACATGTTGATTCTTCCAAGTTAATGCATTGGTTTAATGTAATTGAGATGGAAACATACCTCAATGGTCCTTTGCCCAAAAATTTATCTAGAAGAGTAATAAAGTATGAAAGAGAAAGGTGACAATAGGTGATAATAGACGACTTTGTCATAATTTAAGATAATGCTTAAGAACTAATGGTCAAATAAAACTTATACACTAAATTGTGCACATATAGTAACTATTATGGTAAAGAAATTAAACTTTACAGTGGATGGGAAACAAGACAAAGGTAAAAGGAGAATGTTGGGTAACAGAGTGGCTGTGACTTTGGGGAGAGCTCACCCAAAACCAAGGCTCAAAACTAGAAGTCACCAGTGTCAATGACAAAGTATAACATTTCATTTTTGTTTGAACTGTAAATCCTGAATTAATTTATTATGCTTACAAATATTTATTGTGTCCATTCTCTTTTATTAAAAGAATATATTTTAAGGGCAATTTTTATGCTCCAGTTTTGTTCCAAGAGCTTCTTACAAAGCTTTGAAAACTTATTTATGGTCTCTCCTGCCCAGAATCAAGGCTTTATCATTGATGGGCCAAAATGACAGTCAGGTCCCTGTCATAGCCCAGTGTTCATTGACAGCAGAATGGACCAAACCAGGATACTGGGACATGAAGACCAAGATTTGCAATCCTGAAGCAAGGACTGAGAGTATGTACAGATGGCAGGCAATACGCAAAGGAATCCGGGAGCAGATAGAGAGCTCCCTGTCACGTGGACTAGGCAGAACCATAGCCCCTGCTAGGATCTGGTTAGGGCAGAGAGGATGTGTGAGGTGGGGAGGGGTCAAGGCAGCCTCGAATCTGGAAAGTACATATTACCAGGCAGGAAACTAGACATGCTCATTGGTTGCAGATGAGAGAGTAAACTGGTTAAAACTCATTAGAAGGTATTTGTCAATAAGTATTTAAAAGCCTTCAAATGTTCATGCTTTTTAACAAGAAATTTACCTCCTAAAAATGTAAAGATATAATCTAGAAATATGATTAAAGAGTCATCACAGTACTGTAAGTAATAAGCATTTTTTTAAAAAATAAATTAAACTAAATAACCAATGAGAGGGGATTGAATACATAGATTATGACATGTGCATATTCTGGTATTGTCTACTGCCATTAAAAATAATGTTCTCAGAAAAATATAAATATTATAAAATTGTTCATTATAAGATTTTAAAATATGTATGAATATATATGTGCCTGCGTATGTGTATATATGCATATGTCTCTATATATTCTTCTGTAAAGTAAAAAACACTAAGTGTACTAAATGTTGATGGTGATTATTGCTGAGTGGTAGAATTACAAGTTAATATTTGTGTTTTCTTTATGTATTTCTATGGTTTCCATGTTTTCTATGAGTAAATTGTTTTAAAAGGAAAACACTATTGTTTTTTTAAAATGCAAAAGCATAAGCAGAGACTTCAGTATTCATAAGATACCTAATTATAAAAAGGGCCAGTTCTGGTCACAAGGCAGAAGCCAGGTAAAGATATTCAACAATTATTCTGGCCTGGATCTAAGACAATGGCCTCAGGCTCCACATATCCATATTTTCTCCCTGCCTACGATCTGCTCTCATTTTGGATTAGTGGAAATGACTGGGCTTTGGAGTTAAAATGCTTGAATTTAAATCCCAGGTTTTCCATCTTCATAACATTTGACCTTGGGTAAAATATTTAACCTCTCAGAGCCTCAGTTATCTCACATATAAAACAGAGATAGCATTTTTATTATTAAAGTTAATTTAAAATTTAAATGAAATAACACACATGCCTAGCACAGGGCCTCAAATATTGCTCTGCTTTTCCTTCCCTGCAAGAACGAAGTGTTGCAGGCCAGATGAGAGTAGCAGGGGTCCACAAGTTGTCCAGGGGCCTCTGGACCTTTTCCAAATTGGGAACAAACCCAGAGATCCCCAAAATATAGTTTTGGTTCTGAGGTTGCACCTGGGCACTTGGTCTAATCTTTTCCCATTACAGGCAAAACTAGATCTTTGGCTTTTGAACTAAAAGCCTCAAATGGTTCCAAACAACTTGGCTGTTCTTAAAACACAAACACAATCTCTTGTGTATCAAAGTTTCATTAAAGAAACAGAGTCCTGAGAGCCCAAACTATATACACAGAGCAGCATCCCCTTCCATGCTCTCACAGTGCACTCCCAAGTTGATGACGTTCATTAAATGGAAAGATGTGTGAGTAATCCCATTGTTTATGTTTGTAGGTCTCGAGATGTGGCTGTAGTTAAAGTGACCATGAAGTTTGAACCCAATAAAGTGAATATTCAAAAGAAAAACTGCCTTGTGGAGGGAAAGGAAACAGTATGCATAAATGCTACAGTGTGTTTTGATGTGAAATTAAAATCTAAAGAAGACACGATTTATGAAGCTGGTAAGCACAATAATGATAGCAAGTATTTTGGGGCAGAGAACAATATATTTGCTCCAGCATGAAGAAATACTGAAAGGCTGTTGTATTTCCCTTGAGCATAGTGAGCTGCATGTCCCATTTGCCCCCATGAATAGGTTGACCCTGAGGAAAACATCTGATGCAGAAGGAATAGGTTATGGAGCCCTATAAATGCTGGAGCAGAAATTACATGCTTGTATGCAATGGCCTCAACATTCTGCAGTTCCCCGCTGGCTCTCATATTTACTATGAACAATTGTGTGCTAACAAAAAACAAACAAACAAACAAAAAACCCTATTCAGATGTAGAGTTTGGAAACTGGGCTCCAAAAGAGTCCAGTCTTCCTTCTTGGGGCTTTTCACAAAGAATCTTCTCTCCCTTCTCCTGCCCCCTCCTGGGGAAGACTGATATTGCAGAGGACCTGAACGTTTGGCCGCCCCTGTGTTCCTGAGATCCCCTGGCTCCATTGAGAAGGCACCTCTAGTTTTTGAGAGTCAGACTTGTTCTGTGCCTGTGTTCTCGGGTGCATGATGTCAGCCTGTGCATCCCCTTCCTCCCTATGCTCTCCTCTTTTTAAGGCAGTTTTTTTATGATGTTGAAATATGTTGGAGTCAAAACTACGAAGGCCTCTGGATATATGAGAGTAATGTACTCTGCAACCAAAAATAAGTAGAATGAGAAAAACCATTAATCCTTAAATTCTGTTTATCTTGATGTACTCGATATGTGCACATATATGCTCTGTAATAGTTGCCTGACTAGCAGGGAATGAGATATAGGAGTGTATAATAATCATGTAGTTTTCATATGCAGCATTATTTCAGTCCTATTTTTGTATAGGAACTAGGTGATCGAATAAGGAAGATTGTAGCCTTCATAGAAAGCAGGTTTCACTTATTTTCCTTATTGTGGTATGCTTATTTTATTGAGCTTAATAGTGCTTTGAACATAATCTAAGATGTCTTTTTATAAAGTAGGTGAAAATGTCTTCATGTATATTTTTGTCTCTGTTGAAATATAACATAATCAATATTCTAAGCAGGGTGCCAACATTTCTAAACTAAAAAAAAAAATTTTAAATGAAAGTCCAATAAACACAGAGATGGTCAGAAAATTAGATGATATGTAGGTGTGTGTATGTGTGTGTATATAAGAATTATTAATAAGTATAATTAAACAGTAAAAGCATAGTGAACTCAGAGAGCAGTTCTGTAGATTTCCTCAAGGTTATCTTCATGACTGCTAATCTCATTGTACTACAGTAGTGAGGATTTGCTGAATAATGGAATTTTTTGATTGATTGCTCAAGATATTTTTCTATAATGCTAATTAAATAATCTGGACCATATGAAAACCACCCCAAATAAACATTTCCATCAATTTTTTTTTTAATTTTTATAGATTTGCAGTACCGTGTCACCCTAGATTCCCTAAGACAGATATCACGAAGTTTTTTCTCTGGAACTCAAGAGAGAAAGATTCAAAGAAACATCACAGTGCGAGAATCAGAATGCACTAAGCACTCCTTCTACATGTTGGCAAGTAAATCATATATCATAGCTGCCTTATTCCAAATCAAGACTATAGTAGACATGTCTTATTTGAAGTCAATCAAATTCTTACTGTTTTATTTCAAAGTTCACATAATAAAGTAAACTTTAGTTTGTTCGCTCTTATTGGAAAATCACAGGTCTGATTTTCTTATGTCCAAATACATTTCATAAAACTATCTTTAGCCTTCCCTGGGTGTGTTGTCAGACATCCATATATTATGGAACAATAGTAAAAGGCACAGTGCACTAGATGACAAGATACTTCATTCACTTACTCATTTCATTCATTTATTCTTTCAACCTGGAAACATCATTTGACTGCTGTGGGCCTTGCCTGTCAAACGTGCATGATAAGTGATTAACTGTCCTGAGGGCAGACTGTTGGGTCATATGATTTCTGGGATCGACTGAACTGTATATCTCTCTCTTTGACTTTAGAACGAAGGGAAAAACATCTGGTATTTTCTATCATCTGTAGGCTTTGTGCTACTTCAGTTTCTATTTCAGTGGATGAGGGAGTCTTGGAAAGTGAATTATTAATCTCTAGAGATGACTGGTAAGCCAGTTTGAACCTGCGCATGGGGCACTGTGTATGTGGGGAGTGTTCCCAACGGAGGGCAGGAGTTTCTTAAGCATTTTCTTAAAATGTACATGATAGTAATAAAAATAAAAAAGTGGAATAAAGGTAATGAGGAATATTGATTTTAATGAGGAACTGAGATTAAGATCAGAGACTTGAACATGATCCTGGAGTTTTAAAGGAAACAGGCCAACTTTCCCACCTCTGACTTATTTCTGTACCCTGGGTGTATTTATATTCTATATTTTGAAAATAGTAGTTAGGCGCAGGGAAGTGACAGAAAATATGCATCCTAGTGTGTCACATTTATTCTTCCTCAGTGATTGTCATGTCAATATTCCCTGATGCATATCAAAATAAACATATTTTATCAACACCAAGCTCAAACTATGATCTGAAAAACAACACTGGAGTTGTTCCTCCTATTTAGCTTATCAGAACTGAAAATTTAGTCATTAGAACTTGAATAAAATTTACATAGGTGTAAAACCAGATACAGCCTTGCCTCCAACCTGCTAAAAATCATTGCCATCTGTGTTTGCCCACAAATTCAGTGTCTGAGCTGTGTCTACACACTGGTGTTAATAAAGTCATGAACTAGTTTCAAAATTTCCAAAATTCTTTTGGGTTTTAAAATGAACATTTTAACATTTGTTCTGGAGTCAGCCAGGGTGGAATTTGTATGCCAAGTTTCTCACATTCTGAGTGACTTTGGCAAAATTATTTAGTCTCTTAGAAGCTTAGTTTTTCATCTATAAAATAAGGACCGTAATGGCTATTCATCTTAGAGGACTGTTGATATAATTCACAGTAATATATATATAAAGCCTGTAATTTTGAACACTGTATAAATGATAGTTGTTATGACAGTGTTACTATTAATCATATTCACATGATTTCCATATCATTTTACATTATAAAATTGTTATAGCTCTGGGTATATTGTATATTAATGAAATGCAACTCAATTTAAAGAAAGTTTGTCCTTCAGAAGTTGGGAGACTTTCTTAGAAGTATTACATAGTGATTTTTAGCTGGAGGGCTCAAGAAACAATATTGTTTTTATGCAAATAACTCAGGGTGGTGTATCCTGACACAGCAAGGTATGACGTAGCCCATCACTCCGGCAAGCCCATCTGAAGAGCTGTAGGTGAGTCGGCTGGCCATACTCTGAAGCCTCTGCGTTCCAGACGTGCCCCTGTCAAAATGGAATGCCAGTCCCCCTCCAGCAAAGCAAAAGCCTGAGGAGGTCATATGTCAGATTAGGTGCACAAGAATGTTCTAGTAAGCCTGGCCCATAGGGGCAGGAGAAGGAAGCCGTAACAAGATCAGAACGTCAATTAAGTATGATACCAATGATATGTTTTATGTTCCAACCTCTAGGACAAGCATGACTTTCAGGATTCTGTGAGGATAACTTTGGATTTTAATCTTACTGATCCAGAAAATGGGCCTGTTCTTGATGATTCTCTACCAAACTCAGTACATGAACATGTAAGTCAGATGTTTTTAAAATTTGGAATACCTACCTGTAAGTATATCAGAAAAAACCTTGAAACACATAACCCTAAATCAATTAAATTTTTTAAAAAGAATTAGGCTCTTCTAGACTTTTCTAAATCTTTCTAATTTCATATTGTTGGCCTTTAAGGGAACTAGTAAATGACACCCATTTTTATCTCACTTGAATTCAGGACCAACTGAAAGAAATTTCCCCTTTTATTCTAATAAACACTGGGTTGGTTGGAGGGCATGGTGTAGGTATAACGGGTGTCCTCACACTGAAGCACAGACTTAGACACAGATAACCAACTAGGTCATTAGCAGCCCTGATCCATCCCTGGCCTTCGTCACGGGGTCCCACCTCCTAAAATATGCAAAATGGAGTAGAGCTGAATGTATGTTTCCTGTGGACACACTGCTACCCAAGAGCAGAAGAGAGAGGAAAGGACTGAGCTGTGTTTGCCCAATTTCTGCTTCCAAATTTAGAGTCCACTGCCCCATCCCTGAGAGTGAGTGAGGGGAGAGAAGGGGGAGGGTGTCCCCAAGTGAGGCACCAATGGAGAAGATGTTAAGAATGGGGAATTTATTTTCTCCATACACGTATCTTCCACTCTCCCTTCCTTCCTACCAAACTTATTTATTGTCTTATACATACCAGGCATTGGAGCTTGCAGTCTAACCTAGGAAACAGATATAAAGTAATAATTAGATCATATTCGAGAATTTCAGAGCTCTACAGCAACGTCAACCTAGACTGGGGAGCCCCCCTGCAGTTGTGACATTTAAGGCGAGCCCTGAAGGATAGGATGGTTTCCCATCCTATTTCGCGGAGTGGGGGGAACAAAGGGATAATGTGTGTGAAAGTCCTGAGGCATGAAGGAAACTGAGCTACGCTCGCTAGTGTGGCTGAAGCTAAAGAGCAAGGGGGAGGCGATGTGAGATCTGGCAGGGGCCACATCCTTCCGGAGTTGGTACTAATGCACAAATCCTAAACTTTTTAAAGAGTAGCGCAATGCTATTGAAAGCTTCCGTGTGGCTCAGTCAGGGGACAGGATGTTGCCGTGTGGAGTGATTGGAGGGAGACAGGAGTGGATGCGGAGACCAGTGGGATGCTGTTACTTTAGTTCAGGGAGGAAAGGAGGATGCCTGGGTGAGAGGTGGCAGAGGGAATGGAGAAACAGGGAAGGTTTGGGGAGATATTTAGAAAAGAAGTAGAATAGATAGTGCTTGGTGTTGGATTAACGAGGAAGAGGTATCAAGCAAGACTCCTAGATGTGTGGCTTAACCACTTTCCACCTTCCTGACTGAGCTTTATGACATTCCCATGTACTTGATTCTTTTTAACAGAAAATCTCATAATTAGAGTTGAATAGATTTAGATCTTGGAGCACTTGACTTGATATTTTGAAACTGTTCTTCTCTGGCAGACTAAAGCCAGTGAAAAACATCCATGAAAACTGTGCGTTCTTAAAAGGACTAGAAGAATTTATATCCATAAGTAAAAGTTTATTCTTTTCCTCTACAAATTACAGGAATAAATATAAAATTTCTTAAGATTTTTGCAGTGTGAAATTGATTCTCTTTATGAGTTGCTTAACTTATTTTGGCAAAATATCATTTCTGTAACACATTGATAGGTAATTTTCAATAATAATTAAATTTTGAAAAGTAGTTTCCTGTCACCATTACAGATTCCCTTTGCCAAAGATTGTGGAAACAAGGAAAAATGTATCTCAGACCTCAGCCTGGACGTATCCACCACAGAAAAGGGCTTGCTTATTGTCAGGTCCCAGAATGACAAGTTCAACATCAGCCTCACAGTCAAAAACAAAAAGGACAGCGCCTATAACACCAGGACAATAGTGCATTATTCTCCAAATCTAATATTTTCAGGAATTGAGGTAAACTTTTCATTTTTCATTTATTTTTCCTCACAATAATCATTTATTGAACCTACTTTTTATACTACTGTGCTAATTGCTTTTATTACAGTTATTTTAGGAGAATAGAAAACATTTCATATATAAAAGTAGTGCTCATCAGTGGTGAACATGCCAAGCTTTTTCTTAAAGCTTTTGTTTTATTGGTTTGAAGATACATGTCTTTTCTTAGATTCAGAATGAGGGAAGTATAGCTAATGTATCAAAATTGCATGTTTCACAGAGTCCTTAAACAACTAAAATTGTGACTGAGTCAAGTAAAACAATAAACATAGCATCAAAACCAAAACAGTTTAACATAGATGCAGAGAGGGACCTCTGTGCTGAAAAAAATAAAAATTCACACGTGGGAAAATCAAAATACCATTTCCCCTTTTCTATGCAAAATTCTTACTTTGGCAAAAGATTTGTATGAAATGACTACGTCCTATTGATTCATAACAGAAGTTTTTTTTTTATCATTTTAGCAATAACATATCTGCATAAGATGCTGTAGCAGGGGTAATTAGTGTTTCCAAATTTGAACATTGCTTTCGATTCTGATCTCCAAATAAATCCCCCAGAGTTAATACATATTAATATATAATGCATATATTTATATAAATTAATAATATGTGATTCCTATTAAAAGCAATATACTTATTATACATAGTATTAAAACACTGTTGTCTAGCTTCTGTAAATTCACATTTGCACTGATATTTATCACATTTCTTAGGATATCACTTAGAGACATGATGACTAAGGCTTGAAAAAGATGTCACATATTACTATGCATATTTTGGATTCAGTTAAGAATATTAATTATAAATATAAACATGCAAAATAATGTTGGAGAAATATTACCACTAACATTTTCTCTTGAAAAAGTGCTGTGTTAAAGATCATAGCCTATACCCTCTTCAGCTAATTTAACGGCCCCAGCAGAGAGTCAGTGCATCTCCTCCACTTATATTAACAGTAACAGTAATAATAATGACAGCAACCCTTTCTTGAGTCATACTACATGTTAGACACTGTTCTAAGGATTTCACTTATTTAATTCCCATTAATTCTTTTATAAGTAAATATTACTATAGCGCAGAGATTCACAGATGAAGCCTTTTTTTCACATTTTTAACATTTCTGCAATTGCATTTTACAGTTGATACCATGTTTATTTACCTGGCAGCATTATTTCTGCTTCCTATTGACATATAAAATAATGGTGTGGCACATGTCCAATGGCATTTTAAGTTTGATGGAATAGAGTGTGGTGAACCCCACTGAGGTGAGGAACCTTGGCAAGGAAAAAGCTAACAGTGGTGGAGTTGGGATTTGAATCCTGGCTCTTATCCACTGTGCTAAACTTCTCTAATGACTGAAGTTCACTGCGGGCTGCTGTGTGCCAGTCTGGTGTGTGTGGATTATTTTGCTGAGCTACTGTAATCCTGGTGAGGTAGGGGCTGTTAATACTCCCATCTTACAACTGAGGATTTAGGCAGGACAGTGAGATATGCTTTGTATTTCAGGCGCCCTTGAGTGATGTTTTTAGATTTTCATGGGCTCTGGAACAGGTGGTCACAGAATGCTGTGACTCTCCTGGCTGAACTGAGAGACAAATCTTGGCAAGGAGATCACCAAGGCACAGCTGGGAAAATTCTTAAAAAAAAAAAAAAAAGTTCACGTATTTTACCTGCTTTCAGCTCTAACTCTGTTTACTTTCTCTTCCTAGGCTATCCAAAAAGACAGTTGTGAATCCAAACGTAATATCACATGTAAAGTTGGATATCCTTTTCTGAGAAAAGGAGAAATGGTGAGAAGAATGTACAAAATACATGCGTCAATTGAATATGAAGAATAATATGCTCAAAGCCAAATATAGAAATCCTTCTAATGGTAGTTTAGGATAATGCAGATTAAAAAAATGAATTCAAAATTGTGACACCTTGGAATCTGCTATGGTCTGAATGTTTGTGTCCCCCCAAAATTCATGTGTTGAAACTTAATCGCAAACATTCAGACCATAGCAATATGCAAATGATATTGCTTATTCACATTAAAAAGTACACAAATATTATATTCTATCTATTTTTGAGATGTGATGAGGTTTTATTTTGTAACATAATGTTTCTTAAATACCTTCATAATTTGAGTTTAGGTAATAGCATTTATGTAAATTGAATATTGTAATCAAAGTAAACTTTTTTTAATCTGTTCCTAAAGATATATCTTTTTTTATCTCATAGGTAACTTTCAAAATACTATTTCAGTTTAACACATCTCATCTCATGGAAAATGTGACCATTCATTTAAGTGCAACAAGGTTGGTTTATATGTGTGTGTGAGTGTATGTGTATGTATGTACATAATTTCTTTTGTGTATTTGGAATATTTGCTTTATAGTCTCACTGGCAGCTTCTTATAGCTTGTATGAAATCAATAGAAGTGGAAGGCAACGGACCACTTTGCTTCACAAAAACACCCTTATCAGTAATTAGCAAAATGAAGAAATTTTCACTTAGTAAGAATAATTCACCTAACTAGATTAGGTTCTATGAGCTATAGAATATATTATAATCACACATCACTTATATCTGCAAATTTCATGTAAATTCATAAAAATGTTATAAGCTCTGCTAATTTAAAAAATTTTACTGGCTGCCCATCAAGGTCAACTGAATCATTAGGTGGACTTAAAGTTTCATGATATCATTTTGTAGTTAAATAAATTTTAATCTAATCAGTCAGAGCTTCTGAAAGGTATCACAGACTAAAAACACCAAAAGGCCAATAAGGAAATTGGAATAGTGGTTTAATTTTCTTCTAAGTGTAATTTTTCATGGGGCCATCTCCAGTGAGATTAATTCTGTCTTTTATTACTTTGTTTCCCAGTAACTAGTATTGTGCCTGGCATATAATAATCAATAAGTAGATGTAGAGTAAATGAATAAGTGAGAGAAAATAATTAATAGATGAATTAATTCTGAATGTTCAATTCAATTCAACTCAAAAATATTTGACACCTATTATGAACAAGATATTGAATTATTCACTGTAAGAAGTAATAAAAATTACTAAGGGCATGAACCTCCTCATGGGGTGAATATTACAGCAGAGGGTTGAGACTGGTGTAAAATTATTGTAATACAGGATAAAGTAAGGACGATCCATCATAGAAATAAAAACCATGTGTCAGAAACTTAATGGAGTCTGGAATAATATCCGCTTGGCAATGAGAACCCAAGAAGGCCTTATCAAGGAAATTATAATTGAAAAAGAACTTGAAGGATGGATAGCATTTCACAGAGAGCTTGGTGAATAGGATTAGGTGAGCATTTCAGGCAACATACACAACTTGATCAAAAACTCAAGGTAGACCAGCTGATCTCTTTGAGGAATATTGGGTAACACATTTTAGCTGAAAGGTAGGGAATACTTAAGTAGTAATGGGAAGTAAACAGGGACTGTGCATCCCACCATGGTATATAGGTACCGAATGTCAGTACAAGGCATTTTTTCCTAATAGAACAGGCCGTGAGGAGCCAGAAAAATTTTTGAGAGGTAAAGTCATATGTACAGAGCTGCTTTTTAAGATTAATTTGGGAAGGCCGCAGTGTAAAATAGATGAGAGGGAAGGGGACCATTCATACTAAGAGCTCAGTCACACAAATACCTGTAACTCAAGGCAGAATGCTGTTTCACTGCCCTATTGCTCATTTCAAGCCACTTTATACACTTGGAAATAAGCAGGGCCATTAGAAGGTACCCATTGCCCATTCTGTGAGACAGCAGGCAGGTGCTTGGTCAGTTGGTGGAGGGATGTATGTGATAATAGTACTGAAAGCTAACACTTACTGAGTGTTTCCTGTGCCCTTGGCACAATCTTAAGTACTTTACATTTATTACTCATTTAGTCATGATTTATAAATCATTTAATGATAAAAAATCTTCATTTTATAGATGAAGAAACCAAGACACAGAGATTACATAACTTGCCCAGAGGGTATCGGTGTTATAGAACAATCCCATTCTCTGGCCCCAGAGCCAGTGTTCATCCCTCATTGCATCACTGGTACATGCTTTTTTAATACAGGGGAACATGAGATGTGTGTGTTTGTGTATGTGTGCATACACATATATACATGTGTTTATGTAATATGTAATTAAAATGACAAAATCAAGGGAATAAATAAGTGCCTAACAAATAACATGAGTATCAAGTACTTAGTACTTAATCTGGAAGGACTATTTAAAGGAGAAAAGAGAAGATTTTAGACATCCTCTCAGCTGTGGGACCCTCGTTACTTCTCTTTGCAAGGTCCTCATCCACAATAAGTAAATAAGAATCATCTGGGGTGATTTGCATTAAAAACATGAATTCTTGGACCCCAGTTTGGACTTACTAAATCCACATTTCTGGGAGAGAAGCCCAGTAATAAATCTGTGTATTTTAACAGTTAAACCTAGGGATTCTTATCAGTCACAGACTTTGTGAAACATAAATCACTGTGGTTTGCAACTCTAGCTGCACATAAGAATCAATGTGGGAACTTTCAACAATACTCATCTCTGACCTCCCTCTTCACCTCAATCAAAAAATAATCAAAACTTCTACTCTTTTGTGCTTTTATTAGTATTTGGTTGTCAAGATAAGCTTCTCTGTCAAATGCTTAGGAATGTCGCTGAGTAGTTAATGATTTAGTGATTTGTCTGAATGTGCTATGCATTGTCTAGTGACAGCGAAGAACCTCCTGAAGCCCTTTCTGATAATGAAGTAAACATTTCTATCCCCGTAAAATATGAAGTCGGTCTACAGTTTTACAGGTAGGAGAAAAGTGAATTTTTATGTCAATGTCTTTCTGTTAACCGGGTGTGGTTCTTAAAGTGTGGTCCCAGGCCAGGAGCATCAGCATCACCTGGGAACTTGGTAGAAAGGCAACTTCTCCAGCTCCACCCCAGACTTACTGAGTCACAAACTCTAGAAACAGGACCAGCAATCTGTGTAAAACAAACCCTCCAGGTGCGTAATTCTCATGCACCCTAATGTTTGAGAACCATTATACTAAATAATCCAAAATGAGAAGTGCTAGTTATACCAGATTGCATTAGCAGTCCAGTCCTAACTCCTAAATGCAAGTTGAAGACCCACAAGTCCTTCTCAAAGACAGTGTTTTCTTAGAGGTCATCAGCATATTTCTTGGCCGTCATCCTCATCCTGTGGGATCTGATTGGCCTACCCAATCCGGACACATGTAATTAAAGCATTTCTCATTGACAAGAGCTATTTATTTCTTCCACTATTCATAAACCATTTCTTTCTCTTAAGAACTTTTTATTTGTCCAAACACCAATCATGTTGACAAACTTTCCCTCTATAAATTCTCTTACTTAAGCAGAACTCCAAGCTTTTCCTAAATAAACACATGCAAGGCATACAAAAAAATATAAGAATCAGTGGCAAGTTCAGTTTCGTCTAAAAGTCTTATTATTTTATTAATTTATTTTCTATGGCACTTTACTAAGAGACTGCAAAAATAAGATTAGAGGATATATACATATATATTGCTTATATTTCATAGCCTTTAAATTCTGTTGGCTATTTTCTGTTTTGCTGTATCTACTGCTATTGGTTCACTGATTTTTCCTAGGACTTTTCTATTTACTTAAAATCAATTTTTGGCAAACACAAATATTTTTTATTTGTCTTCCCTTGACTGAAGTGCTACTTACAAATATGTTACTTTACTAAGTTCATCCAAAGAACATAGATAAGTTGTACAGAGAAGATTAAATTCCTAAATTTAGCAGTAAATGTAGAACTTTAAATTATAAAAAGGTAAACAATTTTTTAAATTTCTTTGAAATTCAGCACTGCTAAAAATACCAAGTTTTAGCTTGACTGTTCACTAAATGTAAATGGTATTAGTGAATACAGAAAAACTTTTCACTTGTTAACAATGAAATTTTAATTTAAAAAACTACACATGTTTTAGCATGTTAGTGTTAAATAAGCATCGATTATAGTTGAACTAAATTATATAATCCTTCTTGCCCTCCTCAAAGATTTAATTTTAGGTTTCAGGGTAAAAGAATTTCCCATCTGAATTGAAATCTCTGTAAGTATTTTTGTAGAATTACATGGTATGGAGAAAGAAAAGAATGAGGCCAAATAAAATTTAAACTTTGTCATGTTTTATTTTTCTTCTTTCAATTGTTTTAAGCTCTGCAAGTGAATACCATATTTCAGTTGCTGCCAATGAAACAGTCCCTGAAGTTATTAATTCTACTGAGGACATTGGAAATGAAATTAATATCTTCTACTTGGTAAGAAATTACCCCTAAATTAGTATTATAATGGAGTTATTTGTAAATTTATAAATAAAAGCATTAACACATAGAAACATGTTGTTTAAACATTTAATCTCTATATTCCAGCATATATTCTTTATAATTTCACTATTGTTAATATTTTATTTAAATTAATGATAATTATACTTTGAATCAATTTTAAAGACTTAGGTCTCTAATTTCTTCATTGTAAGACACAATTATTAGAATGACTTCCTAGAAAAAAATAAATTATGGGACCATATAGATAGTACCTATAAACCTGTAGATTTCATTTACATTATTTTTTCAGTATGACTGAGAAAAGTACCTTTTTAATAATTATGACTACTTTAAAAATTGATTATTTCAAAATTATCTTGGCAACGTTTTTCTTTATTCAACATACAAATATGTATCTCATTCTGTTCATTGCAACCTTTTATATGTATTATACTATAAATTACTGATTTTGGTTCTACCACCTCCTTAAGTGATAATTTTCCATTATATTTATTTTTCCTTTTGAATCATTCATAACAAACTTTTCCTAACCACTACAGCAAAGAATCATGGAATTTCATTTTAGGTAATGCCTACTAGCAGATAGACTCAAGCTAATATTACTCAGGAAAAAAAGGAAGCCCAATTCAAATGAATTTAAATATGTATTCACAAGTATGAAATAGTGCAACATAATTATAAATAAAGATAGTCTCAATCTTTTTAGGAATTGCCAACAATGATAAAGGAAGTTCTTACAAAGTGGATATAAATGTATACTCTCAAGATGAATCTCATTGTTTTTATTTGTGCTCTTTGCTAAAATTCCTGTGACAATATACCCTGGAAATTAGTATCAATGCCAGTCACTCTACTAGATTCTGGTATAAATTTTTAGAATTCAGGCTATCAGGTTTCTCCAACCTCTTTCACTTTTCCTGAATAAGAGAATTCAGCAAACAATGAGAAAGAAATAAAACAAAAAGATTTTGAATGTTGTAGATATTCATACATTGTAACTTATTAGGGTCCAGATTTGAAACAGGTACTCCTTGACTATTATAAATACTGTTGATATAAATAACATTGTTAGGCACACCCCTGAGCATAAATCTCTGTGTGCATCTCTGATTATTTTGCTGAGGTAAATTCTAGAAGTAGAATAATGGAATTTTTAAGAGTAACACTTTTTAGGTGAGACCCAGTAACTTTACTGCTAGGAATTTTCCCTAGGAAATTACTGGTGATTCAGAGATTTCAGGGATATTCTTAACAATGTTATTTATGATAGTTTAAAAATTAAAATCTTGGCACAATCTAAAAGCTTAACAGCATAAAATTACTTAAATAAATTATCATGTATTCAATGAAGAGTATATAATACATTCAATGGAAGGGATTTATTATAATATTTTAGAGGGTACATTTTAGAGTAAGAAACCCTAGTTCTGCTGTTTACCATCTCTTGTGATCTTGGAAGTTTTTTGTGCTCTTTCTAACCTTGTTACCTCATTGATAAAACAGAGATAATAAGAGAATCTGCCACCTAGGGTTGTTAACAGGGTTAAAGGCAATAATGCAAATAAGAAGATTGGCAGTGTGTGGCACATAATCAACAATAAATATTAATATTGTGGTTGCTATTAGGTATTAACAGTCATATTCTCAAAGATCCTGTAAGTTTATGGAAAATACCATAGCATAATAAATTTTATGGACAGGATACAAAGTTTTGTATTTTATGTGATACAAATTTTATAAAATATGCATATATGCAAATAATAAAGATAGGTAACTTACACTAAAATGTTACCAAGGTCATTGAATTGTAAGAAACTTTTATTTCTGTTTATTTTCAGCATTTTCCAATACTTTTACAAAGAACATTTTTTTAATCAGAACAAATAAATGATAATTACAGAACACACGATTTCTGACGAAGTATCAGGAAACAGAATTCGACTAGGAGTCCATGCCAGGCAAGCCTAGGACATATTACTATAAAAGAAAGAGTCAAGCAGCATGTTTAAGAGGCTAGGCACAGCTGGTCAGGAATGTCCAGAATTCCAGGATTAAGGGATGTAGTTAATCTTTAGCAATCACAGGAAATTGCTCCATATCTGAGTAGCTCTCAGTCGAGAAGTTTCAGTTAGGTAGGTCAGTAGATTTCCTGGCATCTATCCATGTAGATCAAGGAGCTAAAGATGCTGCACAGGGGTGCCATGGGGTCAGAGCCTGGAGATCATGCTTGAGCGGTAGGAAGGAAGGCCACTGCACCTGGTTGCCCCAATTCACTTGTGCCTTCTAAGCAGGATGGGACTTCTGGATAGTGTGTTCAGCTTCCTGCTGAACTTCGTCCTGCCCACCCTCCTCTCTAAGCTATGCTCACCACTGGTGGCAGAGTATGATATTGAGTGAGAATTCTGGGTTAGTGGATAAAAACAAATGGAAATTGAGATGAAAGTCAATCTGACTCATATCAGACCAGATTATCAACAGCCAGAGACACAATAGCCCTGGCTGGGGATAGGATGGTGAAGGGAAGAAGACGGGTGTCTGTCTGATTTGCCTGTGTGGTGGTGACAGATCCTATGTAGTCAGGGTTAGAGATGATTTATGGGTTTAAGGAGTTATGGAAAACTGAGTTAAGGCAACCAAAAATATGCTAAACTGTTCCATGTGGAGCAGGTAAATGATCTCCCTCTTTTCCAGCTCCAAAAAGCCTGGTATGTTAGAAAGGACGGTGAGCATGGCAAGAGCCTAAAAACAGAAAAATGTTCAATTCTGATTCTCCATTAATCCTAATCCTGTTTGGGGTGTGGAGAAAGGAGGAACAATATGTTTGTAGCTGATCATATGACCACTGACCATCAAACATCCATATTTTCTTGCTAGTTTAATTAACCCAGTTCTCTGTACAGTGCCATAAACTGTCTGCATTCATTTGGGATTCAAAATAGTACACAGCTTAATCCATCAACTAAAAACCAAAGTCCTCCGTAAGACAGAAAAGATGCAGTTGAAAGAGGAAGAAAGGATTACATTTCTATTTTTTTCCTATAGATCAGAAAAAGTGGACATTTTCCAATGCCAGAACTTAAGCTGTCAATTTCATTCCCCAATTTGACGTCAGATGGTTACCCTGTGCTGTACCCAACTGGATGGTCATCTTCTGATGTAAGTCATGTGTGCCCCGGAATTATGTCATTGCTGCTATCTTTTCCACCTCGATCATGCCTTTTGTTTTGCATGTCACTTGGGATAGTTTTTACCAAAGTAATATGGAGAGGCATGTAGAAAATTGAATAATAATAACTTCCACTGGTTATTTAGTAGATATATTATTCTGTAGAACTGCTGTGACGAATTACCACAAATTGGGTGACTAAAAACAACAGAAATTTATTCTTTCACAGTTCTGGAGGCCAGGAGTCCAAAATCAAGGTGTTGACTCCATCTGGAGCCTCTGAGGAAAATTCTCTGTTTCATTGCCCTCTCCTAGCTGCTGTGGCTGCTTCTGACCCTTGGGGTTCCTTGGCTTGTGGCAGCATAACTCCAGTCTCTGCCTCCGTCTTCACATGGTCTTCTTCTCTTTGTTTCTGTGTGTTCTCCTCCTCTGTCTCAACCTGTTTCTGCTGTCATCATTGGATTTAGGGCCCACCCTAAATCCAGAATTATCTCTTCTGGAGATCCTTAATTTAATTACATCTGCAAAGACCCTATCTCCAAATAAGTTCACATTCCTAGGTTCTAGGAGTTGGGCATGTCTTTTGTGGGATCACTATTTAATCCACCCAAGTATATTTTAGGTAATTGTTGATTGATGCCTGAAGTTTTTGTTACACTTTAATTGGTTTTTAGTGATTGAACAACTCTATAAAGAGATTTAATTGTTCCTTTGCACACACAGCTGCACATAAAATAGTTGTTTACTCACTTATCCCAAACAATCGCAGTATTGCACCCCATTTGTACTTGTAGCATTCAATCAGACTATATGATAGTTAATTATTGTGGTTTAGTGCCTGAAACACAGAAAATCACAGTAAATATTGAATTAATGAATGTGTGATTTCAATGTTTGACAATCTGTCTTTTTGCACATTTTAAAAGTATTCTCAGAAAACAAGAAATAGCAGCAGTGATAGTTGGCTTACCTAAGGGCATAGAAGAAGCAAACTTCCAGAAAGCAAACTTCTGGAATTTCCCTCTAATCCAAAAAAGCAGATTTGCAAGAATCTAAAAAGAGAAAAAATTATACTTTTCATACTACTTATGAACTTTTATCCTTATTATCTTTTATCAAGAATGTAGGGAGCACTGAGAAAGCAAAGGGGTTATTTTAATTTTATTTTTATTTTTGGCTGTTCAGAAAAAGTTTATTCACATATCTCATGGGTGTTGGCAGGGAAACAATTGGACTGAACTCTCAGTTGCCTTTTAAGAAACTTGCCTTTGACCTTTGAGAGCAGAAGCCATCCCCAAATTGGGCTGACACATTGAATGGGGTCTTTAAGCATCTGTGTATCATGTTCTAAGATTTCTCTGTTAGTTAATTCCCATTAGCATAAATATAAAACCAAATAAATTCTCATTGGCCCAGATCTCCAAAACAATCCCTCTCTTTCTCCATTTTTATTTATTTATTTATCTATTTATTTAATTTTGTATTTCAGCATATTACAAGGGTACAAATGTTTAGGTTACATATATTGCCTTTGCCCCACCCAAGGCAGAGCTTCAAGCATGTCCATCCCCCAGATGGTGCACACCACACCCATTAGGGGTAAATATACCCATCTCCTCCTCCCCGCCCCATCTGCCCAACACCCAAGGAATATTACTACTATATATGCACTTAAGTGTTGATCAGTTAATACCAATTTGATGGTGAGTATATGTGATGCTTGTTTTTCCATTCTTGTGATACTTCACTTAGTAGAATGGGCTCCAGCTTGCAAAGGGTTTATTAGATTAAGTCTAGAGAAAGAATCTGAGACCCAGTTATCTTGTAAAAATAGCATTTTAACATGTATAGGTCTATCCACTTACATCTTCTTCCCATATAGACTAAGTTTCTTACCCTTGGTGTGTAGGGACTCAAAAATATTATTGGATGAATACATAAATACAGATAAACTTCCTTCGCTTTCTAATTCTGTTTCATAAGCCATCATAGGAGCCATAATACTGAAGAACAAATGCTAACCCTTTTTGTTTTCCTCAGTAGAGGTTTAAGGTTTTTTCTTTCTCTGTATTATGGAAATTTACAAGCTAATCTTTGATGACAGCAATAAATTAATGAGTGCATTACTCATGTAATAGTAAGTTCTACTAGCGTTCTATCTTTTCTGTAACAACCTCACTGGTATTCATTACAATTCAAAAATAGCATGGTAACAGGAATTATTATCTGGGCGTTGGTATGTATGTATATATGATATGTTGCTGGTGCATAATATCCTTCTTAAGCACACTTAATGAAGGTGGATCTTTAATATATGGCAATGCTGTCATTCACAGATTCTTCACATTATCGTACCAAGTCATTTTTCCCTCTGACATATGGGCACTGTCTGATAAAAGAAATACTTTTGTTTCTTAGAATGCAAACTGCAGACCCCGTGTCCTTGAGGATCCTCTTGGTGTCAACTCTGGAAAGAAAAGGACTATATCAAAATCTGACGATCTCAAACGAGGAACAATTCAGGTAAATTAGGACAAGTGCTATTTTTACCTTAGGCTTTCCAAGTGAGTAAACTTAATATTGACCTAGAAATAATTATCTGAGGTATTTGAATATAGTATATTTGATCAAATGGCAAGAATACTAATATGTACCTCTGGACATTTAAACAGGATTGCAGTACATGTAAATTTGCTACTATCACGTGTAATCTCATGCCTTCTGACGTAAGCCAAGTGAATGTTTCGCTTATCTTGTGGAAACCAACTTTTATAAAAGTGAGTAATTGCATTGTTCTATTTCATTATTGAATCAAATCAACAAATATTTGCTTACTACTTGATATGTGCAAGGCACAGCGCTGCTGTTGGAAAGAACGTGAGACTGGAAGTTGAAGGGAATGTGATCTAAGTCCCAGTTCTACTTACAGCTATGTGGGTCTCATCTTCCTTGTCTGTTAAGAACTAAGTTATCTCCAAGTCCCTTCCAGATCAATATACTTTTTTCCAGTCTCTCTTATCCTTTTTCTTTGCACCTTGAGAGATAAATACCTCTCCAGTACCAAAGCTTGCACTTACCTTAATACTTTGGAACTCAGTTAAGGTATAAAGATTATAGAATGAAAATTCATGACACCACTAAAGGAGAGAGCTGGCATATATTTTGGATTTACTGTGTTTTACCAGACTTTTATTCTATGTAAATATATTTTGGAAGATATTTTTAACCCTTTATAAAGCTGAATCTGTCTGAAAGTTTTAAAGCTACCTTAAAACTTAGTTTATTGAATTTTATATTCCTTGTTTCTTTCTTAGGAAGTATTTAGTCGATCACATGAAATTGCCATTTTTAGGTTTGATCATAGTAAGTTGCTATTTTTATAAGTCAAAAAATGTTGAATACTGGCGATTTCATTTTTAATCCTAAATGAATGTCTCTGTAAACTTCATCCACCAGAGTGTAGCTATTTCATTCCTACCTACAGTAATGGCAGGGAGAGTTTGAGTTGAGTTTCTTTTTTCTAAGGGTAAATCTGAATAGAAATTATTCAGAAGTTTTTTCCATTCAATAACAAGGATCTAAGAGAGGATTTGGGGGGCCAAAGGAAGAAAGATGGATACACGGTCATCATTTGATACTACCAGTTCCCTTTAGAAGTTAACAAAACCAGTGTTTTCAGTCTCTCAGAGAAACCTTAACTTTAATAATTGTACTACTCAAACATAACTAGCTCTCATTTTGATTAGCATAATATATTTAAAATAAATCCTGTTTGTTTTTCAGGCCCATTTTTCCAGCTTAAATCTTACTGTAAGGGGAGAACTTCAGAGTGAAAATACATCACTGGTTTTAAGTAGTAGCAATCAAAAAAGAGAGGTAAGTGCAACTCTAAGTTTTGAAAACATTATACATTTTACTCTGAATTTTGTGACATAATGTTTTATAATTGCTTATTTTCCTTTAAGCAGTGACTGGCACTGCTCTCAATAAGTGACAGATACTATTTGCTTCAAATTATACTTCCTTTGCTTCAAGTGTGATTTCAGTCTCATTCTTCTTGTAAGAAACTGGGAAAATCATGATATTTACAATTACTATGCCATGTTTGACTTTATCACTTCTAACTATCACAGTAAATGGATGTTTTTACTTTCACCTTGATAACAAATGATGCATGGGTAACTTTCCTCCTTAAAAATTGAAATTATAAGATGCCGCTGACATCTGAAGAGCAGGCTTGAAAAATAATTTCTTTACAAAAGGTATCTTTATACTGTATAAGAATACATGTAAGTTTTTTAAAGTTTTCTTCATTTAGTCATCAGGAAACTTGAAACAAAAATGAGATGGTATTCCCTAATACAAATTCAGACTTGAGTTCTTGGCAAAAATACAAAGGTTTGAGGCTTTTTACTCTTGTCCTCCTATAAAATAAGTCCAACTACTTGTTACAGACACAGATACTTCAGCATGATTTCCCTTTTTGGAGAGAGTTTAAATATCCCATGTGGACAAACAACACCATGTGAATCATAAATTTCTATTTAGAGGCTCCCTAACATTCAAATGTTCTTTTAAAATTGCTTATTTGAAATTATTCCAATGTCTATGACCTCTAATAAATATGTACCTTTAAAGAAAAAGGAAAATACAGGCATATAATGTTTACTTACTTCGTAAAGAGCAATTAGCCTGATCAATGCAAAATGGAGAGTTATTCCACAGACAGAAAAGTCAATATTTCACCAAAAACCTACAAAATATGAACATGGATTATATTGGGGAAAGTACATTTGATTCCTAAATATGTTGTGTTGAAACTTTATAATAAGTTTTATTTCCCAAAAATGTTAGTTATAAATTCCCCTGGGGACATTTATTCTACATTAGTCCTAATGGAAAATTATACCTATTAATATATTTATAAAACTGTTAATACTAAAAGTTATCATTTCGTAATTGTATGATCTAAGGGAGGTCATTGATCCTATCTAGATTCCAGTTTTCATATCTGTAAGTTCAGGGAATTGTTTTAGACGTGTTTAAAGTCTGTCTTAGCCTAGCATGGTGGCTTGTGGCTTACACCTATAGTCCCAGCTACTCAGGAGGTTGAGGCGAGAGGATTGCTTATGCCTAGGAATTCGAGCTCAGCTTGGGCAACATAGCAAGATACCATCTCAAAAAAAAAAAAATCTGTCTTAATGGTCTGATTCTGTATATATCTACATTCTTGGCAGTTCTGTGACCTACCTAAAGTGATTTGAGGGGTTTCGATTTGTATCTACTACATACAAATATCTCTCCTGTTAGTTTCCTTTTCTACCCTAATTGCCCCTATAGGTGAAGGAATTGAGATGTTCCCTGTTAATGCAAATACAAAAACTTGGGCTATTATCAACCATTTATATCTACCCTGAATTATTTTTTTTCAAATACCCCAGGGATGAGACACAGAGAAAACAGGTTTCACTGAAGTTTGGGGGCCACCTTGCAAGAGCTTGGGTATCTGGAGCACTAAAAGCTGCCCATTTCACAGTTTTACTTCAATTAGTACTTAATTTATAGATGTGGACCAAGAGATAAGTCAACTGGAAGAGAAAGTGTGGTATAATAAAAAGCACATTGGGGTGAATATACATGTAAAAATTCACTTATCTGTACACTTGAGATTTGTGCATTTTAATGTATTAATAGGAAACTTACACTCAATTTATAAACAAAAAACCACATTAGAATTAACATAAGGAGATCTACTCAGGTTTTTATATTGACAACCTGTGACATCAGCCTAAACTAATGCTATTATGACAATGCAGTAAAGTCTATTAATTAATCTTTGAAACATGCAGTGTTTTGGTTCTCCCTGAGTTAAACAAAAATTCAGTCCTATCCCTGAGCATTCTGATTCATTGACATTTTACTCTTTAGGTATAAATTTCTGAAGGATAAGATTAGAAATTCTTTTTCAGTGATAATAAAATTTGACATAGTTAGAGATTTAGAATAGATGAAGGGCATTTTCAAATGGAGACTCAATGTTTTCTCTGTATGTAGTAATGAGATTAAGTACACTGCTTAGTATAAAATTATAGCCTGCAAGAACTCAGTGTTCCAGGAGTTCTAATAGGTGTTTACCACTGTTAACAATCTTGTTTAATAATTTTCAGCTTGCTATTCAGCTATCCAAAGATGGGCTACCGGGCAGAGTGCCATTATGGGTCATCCTATTGAGTGCTTTTGCTGGATTATTGCTGTTAATGCTGCTCATTTTAGCATTGTGGAAGGTAAGCACCAAAGTTCCTTTGACTTTCTATTTCAATTATTAGCAAATTGGTGAAATAAATTATGATTTCTCCATGTTGTGTAATATAGCATTATACAGCAATGAAACAAACATTGAAATTATAATAATATAAAGAAAAACAAGAAAAATGAATATTTCAAACATTTTTCACAACTTGATCCAATTTTTGTAACGGAAAAAACCTTTAGACATATTCAGAAATCATGGAGGATCTCTGTAGAGTGTAGGATTATAGAGGATTTCCATATGTTGTAACATTTGAAATTTTACAATGAGTATGCATTACTTTTATAAGCAGGGAAGAATGAAAAAAATCTCCTTAATAAAAAAAGAATAGAATGAATTTCTATGTCAATTTAAGGACATATATTATAAATAGTAGATTCATGGTTAAGATAAGGCTTGTTTTAGTCACACATTTCTATGTATCTTAGAGATCAAATACTTCTTTAAGGTGTAAATAGACGTACCAAATTCTATGCAATAAATTGTATGCCTGAGTGCAGACAACGGATTTACTAATTAGTTGGTATAAGGGAGATCTTAATATTTCACAGATTCTTGTTTCAAATCCTTTTGTAAAATTGAGCTACCATCCATTTTGTCTTGAATAAATCTGGATATTAACATAGCATTTTGCTTAGGCTGAGATATACAAGATTTTTAAAACTCTTAGCAGCTTTATCACTTTCAAATTAAACAAAACTGAGATGATAACTTTTGGGATAAATTTAATAGAGAATAAAATCCCATAGAAAAGTTTAATTCAATTTTTTTTCAATTTAATTATCAAATTAGCATCTATTATAAAGTAATATCCCTGTATGTTTTACCTATTATTTTTGAAATAGTTAAACTATGTTAAAAATACAGATTATGGCTACATATTTATTTTTCTAATACACGAGCAACAAAATTATTTAATCAAATAGTTTGAATAGCAAGTTTCTCTCCCAACTGTTCCTATCCTTTCTGACTATCCTGTAATGAATAGCTTCCTCTTTGGGAGCCTTACTGTTAGAGAAGATGAGCAAAACCATGTTAAAGGTGTAGGTCAGTGTCATTTAATTCTATAAATGGAATCCATGGCTTTTCTCTAGCAAAGTCCCCAAGACAGAATTTTCCACCGTATCCAACTCCCAGCTCTTCTTTTTACTTTACAATGTATCAGTGTTCTCCTTGTAATTCCTAGCTTCGCCACACTGTGGTACCCCAGGCCTGGCTTATTGGTGTCAAGATTGTGCTTGAAATAATAGAAAGTGGTTTCTTCATTTATATGCATCTCTAATAGAGTGCGTTTCTGTTGATTTCTTTTTCTTCTGAGCGCTGCACTTGCCCATGTAGTTTTAGGACACCACTGACAAGAGAAGAGGAGAGCCAGACCTAATATCTGGATAGATTCTGTACGGCCGTATACGTCTGTTTAAGACAAAAAAGCAAATAGGAAATTTCATTCACCTGTTTGTTTTTCAGTCACTAGTGACTAGTCTGACAAAGCAGAAATGTAAAAATAAACACTTTCTTTCATCCAGTAAATGTGTTGATACATGCTGATGGCTTCTTAGGCTTTCTTTTTAGGCCCAAAAGAAGGTCATTTGACAAACTTTGGACTGTCTTGACCAGAGGATATGGTTAGTTTGGCCACTTTTGTGGGAGGTTTAGCAATCTGAACTGTGATTCCATGTAGAAGCGAAGGAACTAGCTCCTACTGAACGCTTACTGTGTGCCAGGAACTGCTTTGAGCACTGCCACTCAGCATTCTCACTCAATACTCACAACGCTACTGTGAACCTTATTTTGTAATAAGGAAACTGAGGAACGTAAAAGTTAAGTATGTTTCCCCAAAGCTGCATGGTAAGTAAGGCTCAGAGTAAGGATTTGAATCCTGTCCCAACACCATAAACTATTATCACTCTGTGTTCTCTCCTGCTTTCGTTCCCTCTGCTGTCCTTACAACAATTTTTCAACCAAGGATTTTAACTACATTTTATACCCTAGGACATTAAAGCAAAGAGAGGTTAAGTACGCTCCCAAGAGCTAGTAAATGACTGGATTCAAACAGTGATCTATCTGCAAATCTCATGGCTTTTCCAGTATATCCCACTGCTGTGGGGTATGGAACAGGGCTCTTTATTCTGAAGCTCTAGGAATTGGGTTTTGTTCAAGAAGGTCATAAACTCTCGGAAACATAATATTTGGTTTTGAAATGAGGGTCCCTAGTTGAACTCAGACTTTCAGCAGTTCTATTATACCAAAAAGGTTAATCCCTCTTTCCCCTGCCTTAAAGTTATGTTGGAGCCTCCCTGAAGCACGTGATCAGTCTATAATAGGCTCAGAAGAGCTACTTTCATCCACAGGCATCTTTTTATACTCACTAGATCTGGAGCAGACACCTCAGAATAATCCTTTCTTCCTCCTCCTCCCGAATTCCATGGCTCCGGAAGTTCACTGCAACTCCTTCATCTGACTCAGAACATTCCTGTCTCCTAAATTGATGTCACGCTGAAGCCTGAAGCTCCTCCATTGATGATTTACTTATGAATCCTAGAGCTTTGTTCCTCATCCAATATACATATTCTGGTAGGAGGTGGATGATTAATAGCACCTCACCATTGTTTAGTCTTTTATACATTATACATATGAATTTATCCACTCAACATTTAGACCATGTTACATTTATTAAGCACCTACTTTTGTGCTGGAGACTGTTTAACCCAACCCTTTGCCATAGGGTTTTGAACGAGAGTAGTAAAAAGAAGATCATTAAACAAATACAGAAAGAAAAAAGGGAAAGCCAATGCTAACAAAGTCTGGGGGCTGGAAACAAACTTTACTTGTATCCAGTTTTGGCTAAATCAGCCCAGTCCAATTGGAAGCTATAGACTACATTCTCCTAATCTCCACTCTAATCGTACAACTCACATTAAAAACCCAATGTTAACAGAATTGGTTGGGTGGAAAAGTTTAGATAACAGAAGTTATTTTAAAATAGGACATTTAATGTGTAGAAGCAAAGGAAGGTTGAGAAGAAGCAAAAAGAAAGAGGGGAGAAGATGAGAAACTAGGCAGAACAGCAAAGAGAAAAAACTCTTGTGTTAATAACTCACCACCTGCTTCTGTGAAAACCTTGTCTGATTTGTTTTTGACTTAGGACATGCTGGCACAAGTTAAGAAACCTAATGATTTGTGAATCTGCAACTTTTACATTTGGCTCAAAGAAGAAGGCCTGAGACGTATAGGAGAATTGGCTTTCTGGGGAGACTAATTTATTACTGTTTCCATGTTCATTTGTTCTGTTATTACCTTTCCTCATCTACCACAAACTAGAGTCTGGCATGGTGGAAGACTTAGGCCTTGAGTAAAACGTTTCTAAGCTAAAAGTGCATATTTTTGATCATGTGTCTACTCTTAGCCTTCAATTGTTTAATAATTACATGGTTACCTTGCATAATTTATCATAATTTTATGATGAAAGCACCACACTTTCAAACAATTAACTCATTGCCTTTGCTTGATCTATTATAGCCCGCTCTCATATTTAAAAAAGAAATACACAAATTTGAAAAACCACTTCTTCATAACCCTTAATTTCCTTTTTTAAAAAAATAAGTATTTTAGGTTAGATAATTGCAAAGGTCCCTTGAAGCCCCCATACTTATTTTCTGTTATGCTGTATAACAGGAAATAAATACAGCACATAAAACTTTTTATGATGTCCCAAATTATATGACTCATATGTGAAATTTTTCTTATAGCCAAATGACTTTATTTCATGTTCAAATGATAGAGGGTGTTTTCAAAGGCTCTTCATATCAAGCCTGTATAGGCGGATGTTCTGACACATTTCAATTTAATCCAGACAACTCAGAAAACTTCCTAACACCCTAGCCATGGTGTACCCACCAGATGCCCTCTGAGCTCTAATGATCTCAATTTATAACCATCAGTTATTTGATGGAAAATTTTCTGCAACATTCCTGAAAAAAAAAAAGCTGATGACAAAGTAAAAACAATGCCAGCTAATTGCAGTTTCTATGTCTCCCAAAATATTTTCCCAGAACCCTTTAAATTAGTTCAATACATGTACTCTTTTTACCAGGGGACAAGATATATTTAACCAACAAAAAAGTTAAAAATGAAATAGTACTTTGATAAATGTCATTTTCTTGGCATTTAATATTAATAGGTCAATGAAAAAAATCTCTCAATAATAGTAGTTGTATGCCCAGAATTGCCAATATATTATTAAATTTAATTTTATCCAAAAGATTAGTATTTATTACCTAGATTTAAATAATTAATTGTGTTATGTTTTGTGTTTTCTCAACAGATTGGATTCTTCAAAAGACCACTAAAGAAGAAAATGGAAAAATGAAATATTTTGTAAGAGAAAAAATAACAATTATTCAATGATCTATCCTCAGGTTTGCCTCAAATATGTGACAAGAAATTTATAAATATAATTAAAGACATGATCACATAACTCTATGTAATCCATCAGGGATTAATCACTTGGAAAATGACAGATCAAATATTATCCAAAAAGAATAACACAAAGATATATTTTATAAAATGATGAAAAATATTTTTAAATAGTTACTCATTTTTGTTGAGTAAGCAAAGTTACAAAGTGTTTTAAAGAAAAAGAATAACTTGTACAAATATGTTTATATATTAAATCACCATTCAAAGTATTTAAGGAATGCATGAAAAGATTTTTATTGAAACATTTACATCCAAAGCAATATAAATGAAGATTTTCCCCTTGATTCCTGATGGATATCCATGTTAAGCATGACAGTCAGCATTTGTAAATGCCAAGAAAGGAATTACCTGAAAAAGGTCACTTTCCCCAATTCAAATGAGACAGTTTTCTTCTGGTAGAGTCCATATGTAATATGGACTGAAATAGAATTAAATCACAAAGAATACATTCAGCATCTTTGTGTTGGGTTTTGTGCTTGGAAAGTTTTTTTTCCCCCCAAGGTGATTGGAAAATAGTACAACTGAGCTGAAATTCTATGTAGGATGGAAAATCAAGAAAGACTCATTTTAAAACACGTGCACTGAATGGATTAATTTAAGCTTTTACAGAACTTGCTTAAGTTTGATATTAAATTCTAAATGTACAACTCTTTTGTACTGAAAAAACACTTAAAGCAGTTTTTTGTGGCATAACAGTGATTTGTCGGGAAAAGCCATGTTGTGTAGGGGATACGCTAACATGGTTTCAGAGTAGAACATGGCAGCATAAATAGATGCCACCAAGATGCTAAAACCATCTTTGCTGAGTTGCTTTTAAATGCTAGGGGTTCCAGGATGTGACCCAGAGTAGGAATTGTCTCAACTCTTTGGTACAGGGTTCATTCGGACCCCCATGCTGTGAGGATATGCTTATGTCTGACTTTTTAAAAGGTATTTAATTTCCAAACACAATTCTCATTTTCATGAGAAGGCAGTATTCCATTTCAGCATTGCATTTTATGGAGAAGTCACTGCTTTTTGAGTGTGGCATATCAATATTTACATAGAACCCCAGAAATGTATTTTAAAGAATTTGCGATTTGAAAGCGCAAACCAACAGAAAGATATCACACCTTCGTATGTGCTTCTTTGTTCTTGAAGTAATCATTATGCTTCATCGGACTCTACTGTAGCATAAGCGCCTAGGTCACTCCGTTTCTTAGGAAAATAACAATGAATGAATGTATAGTAGCTGCATGTGTGAACTACTGCTGTAAAATTTGCTGATACTTCTGCAATGACTCTATTCTTTCCACCCGATTTACCATTATGAGACCAGAACCTGTAATTATCCAGAAAGTCCTGGGCTCTGCTTTTCTCAAAAAGCAGCAAATCAACAGAGAAATTAAATGTCATGGATTTATTTTTTTCAAACGAATTTCCAAGGAATTATCTGAAGACTCAGAGTCAGCCTACCTCTTGGCTCTCCACATCTACACCTGAGATTCTGAAGGCCAAAGGCATGTGCCTGGGGGCTGCCAAGGTCACCAATAGCTACAAGAAAGAATGACTATTTCTAGAGACCTGAAGTCCTCCTGCTGGCCTGTTATTGTTCAGAAATACACACTTTTGGAATTTTCTTCATTCTCACTATCTCCAAGTTCAGAAATCATTCTTTCCACCTGTTCTTTCTTTGCCCAACAAAACTCAGGGTCTCTCTTAGTTGGAGTTAATATATTGTACAACTCCAGTGCTCAGCCTGTCCGTAGCCCTGCTTTGATTTCAGCTCATTCTTAGAAGTAAATCTAATAGATAAATTTAAATTTTATACTCAGCACCTGTGACTGCTAGGCAAAGCATTCGCTCAACCAGGAGTGTGTACATTTAAACTAAGTACATTGTTAATTAAGGGGAAAAATAGAAGTGAAGGCATTTTAAAGTTTTTAAAAAAGAGAGGAAAAACTGTTTGGCCAGATCAAATAGCTACTTATAAGCCTGGAACAATTTTTAACATAAGTTATTCCTGGTCATTAAGTAGAATACTTAATGAACCAGAGATTCCATATCCCTATTATTATAATTTGTCAAGCTTTATGTGTATGCATGTGCACACACACGTATACACACAAATTGAATATAAAATACCTCAATACCAAATGACAGAGTTTACAAAAAATAAACACAAAAGCTATAACTTCAAGGAAAGTTTGATTCATCCACTTTTCAAATAGTGTCATTTTTATTAATACTTCAGTTTAGCTTACAGTTCTACAACTATTTAAAAAACAAATACAGAAGCTTTTATTAAAAAATGTCAATAGATGTTCCAAATTAGCTTTATACAAATGTTCTAAAACATATTTAATGGTTAAGAAATATGCTAGACTCTTATCAATTTTATTTTAAAGCATTTAATAAGAAAAGTGGGTGATATTTAAGACTATTTATGAGCTTACTGGCTAAATTAAATTGCCAAAACTTTCTTTAACTTTGGTATTCTCAAAAAATTGATGATTGCTTCTATTGTGAACCGAACCATGTATGTAGTCTCTTTCCTGACCAAACCTACAATGGTATATTGGTAAATTATTTAACAACTTACTATCCAGGAAGGAAAAAAAAAAAATCTCTGGTTTGTATCATTTGCCAGTTTCCATGGTCTAAATATTCTCTCCATAGCCATTTTCAAACTACAAAAGTGACCCTAATAAGCTTGCAAAATTCCTGGGAATGTGTGTCAGCTCTTTTAAACCAGTATGAATTGGCTTCAATACACCACTGAGAGAGACTGCATGATAGATTATATAGACAGATTAGATAGATAGATAGATAGATGATAGATAGAGATAGAACATGTTGTGTCTATGTATATACACAGTCACACACAACATAATCATATTGTAAATTATGCCAAAACTACTGATATGTTTAAGCCCACTAGACATAATGCTTCATAGTTCTCCATTCTTCGATTTCAATTTCTAAAATTATAACCTTCCTTTAACATTAATAAAATGATACAAACTTACAAGAAAAGGAAGGAGTTGAAAGCAAGAAAATATAAAAGGTGACCCACAGTGAAATCAAACCTACACAGCAGCCACAGAGAAGCAGTTTCACTTTCTCAAGGAATCCAGAACCCTGCAAGGGACATTGTAAAAGGTCATCCTTTGTAAATATTTTTAACTTCTATGTTCCAATTTAAACTTCCATGATCCAATTTGTTAAACTGTTTTCCTCTAAGCACTAGGTTCATGGGCAATTTAGTCTCTGAATATTTTCTGTGTCATAAATGTGCTTGAAAAGAGGCTTGTGGTAAAAGACATTTTTACAGAATTTGATGCTTATACAACCATGATAATTTTATCTGTAAATGCATCTATATACTCATATGCATATATTTACATATACAGATGTCCTCTTTTTCTTTTATTTTTTGTTTTGTTTTGTTTTCTTGGAGACAAGGTCTCGCTTTGTTGCCCAGACATCAGAGTAGTGATGTGATCACAGCTCACAGCAACCTCAAACTCTTGGGCTCAAGCGATTCTCCTGCCTCAGCTTCCTGAGTAGCTGGGACTACAGGCACACACCACCACACCTGGCTAATTTTTCTATTTTTTGTAAAGATATGGTCTCCCTATGTTGCTCAGGCTGGTCTTGAATTCCTGACTGCAAGCAATCCTCCCACGTCAGCCTCCCAAAGTGCTAGGACTATAGGTGTGAGCCACCACGCCTGACCTCCTTTTTTCCTTTTATAAAATCAAACTCGAGGCTCAACTGGGAAACGGAAATATTTGCACCAAAAGACAAAAAGTGATGTGTTGTGATTGAGTAAAGCAGCTGGGTTGTAGTAGAAGCTATGGAAACTCTGCCCGAATTCTCTATAGGGCCACAGCTTGCACGCTGTGAATGGAGGCTCCTCTGGCTCGTGTGGAATATGCTTTTACACAGAGGAGTATTTGTCGAACCTGGTGTAACCCACTCCATGTGAATTGACTACCTTGTTTTGCACGACATCGAGAAACAGGCCCAGAGCTTGTCTCACATGCAAGGTGCATTCACATTATTGTTCAAATAAAGTAGCTTCTCCCAAATCCATTTTTCAAAATAGGATCCTATGCACCCTTTATTTATTTCTAGCACTTCTCAAGCACCCCACCCCCGTCAAACTTCTCCCCCAAGGGACATTTTCAAGAAGACTACTGGAGAAAAATCTATAGGTTAATAGGTTAATAAAATAGGTAAATAAAATAAAATAATAGGTTAATAAAACTTATTCCCTGTTTGCTGTGAATACCAGCTTCAGTGAGTTGATCATTTATACAGGATTTCACTGTTGGGTTCTTCAGTGGCACTCTAAAGGGGTGACGTGGTATTATAGAGCAGGGACAAAGTGGAATGTACTGCAGAGATGGAACATCTTTAGGAGGTTTACAAACCACTATGGGACACTATCAGCAACCGTGCCAGTGGGGAAGCCGGCAGGATCTAGCCCTCCAGTGGCTTTCCATCAGCACCTTATAATCCCCATCCTTGCCCATGGAAATATCTAAAAAATGAAAGAAGAGTCTTAAAATCCTCGAGCTGATGCTACTTTTTAAACTAAAATGTACAATTTGATTGTAAACAGCAGACTCTTAAATGCAAACACAGCTTCAAGGTGAGTCCTCTGTGCTTCCAATCAGACTGCTGTCCCTAAACACCTTCCACACAGAAATTCAGAAGCCACCACTGGATGTGAACTATGTTAACTCTGCCATGAAAGGAAACCCAGAGCACGTTACAAAAGGCTAAATGATGCTGTTTTCCAAACGGAAGCACTGTTGTACCTTATGATGTGGAATGATAAAAATAGAGTTAAACTCTAACATTGTAATCTGGTGAACAAATCAGTCTCTTTGATCCTCATATTAAAATTTAACCTTAAATTCAGAAATTCAAAGTAACAGCCTTTAGCCATCAACTCTGAGGAAAATGTAAAGCAGCATATATAGACTCTTAACCCCCAGCCCTGGTGTCGCCTACAACATCTGACACCCAGGAAGTCCAGTTCCTAACTGTTGGGGATAAATCCTTCTGCCCCTTGTAAGGGGCCTGAACTTAACCCCTGAATCCACTCCTGTTCTCGTGCCCCAAGAACAGCACCTCATATTAGACACACTGAGCTCTTCTTGCTGAAATTTTACTATCTCAACATAAAAATATGCAAAGATGACTCATCACTTCTAACTTTGGACTCCCGTCTTTGAGATCAGCTTTTTCTTTTTTTCCTATTTTACGTATAGCAAAACTTTTCCCCAGTAGCTGATGAATGTAGAACTTTACGCAAGACTTCCTTGCATTTTTCCTTCTGCCATAGGCTGGAGAATTTCAAAGCCATGAGGACTGGGCAGCAGGGGCCAGAGCCAATTTGTAGCATCTCTGTCTTCTGCCTTCTACTTGGCTTCTTCTTTTCTCAAAACAATGGGGATGTTTTGTTTTGATTTGGGGCTTCCTCACCAAGGCTCTTTTCTTCTTTGTGCCCCTAGCAGAGCCTTGAGTGGTGGCATGTTATCTTTGTGGGTGAGTGGAGACTCAGAAATCCTTTATCTGACAAACTATGGAAATCATGGCAGTAAACCAGGGACCAATGACACTCATAACTATGATTATATTTTATTTTAGCCTATTACAAGTCATGTCCTTATGAGAAAAGAATTTTAGGAGCTCTTCTGCAACAGACTGAGACCCAGTGTTTAATTCTTTTATTTTAGTTTGATCTAGGCATATAGACTGAGGACAAAATTTTAAAAAGAAATCTTCCAAATGGCACCAGAATGAAATCCAGTCACTCTCTCGAACAATTCCCTATTGACATTACCCGTCCCCACCCCTGTTTTTTAAGAGATGGAGAGAGATTGAATGGGGAAAAGTAAGTGAAGATAATTGTTCCTTTCCTCCATAGAGCAGCCAACCAGAAGAGAGCCACACACACAGGTCCAGTGCCAGGTGACAATCTTTCTGTCAGGCCCCTGCAGCATCTTGCACCTTGAAAGACAGAAGAAATGGAGTAGGTGAAGATGACACTATTTATCTTTTATGTCTACATCTTTGCTCCTCAAAATACTGTAAGCTCACTTGGACCACAAATAGCCTGCCCACAATACTAACACATAGATTTTGCACAGCTAAATTGTTGATTAAATAAGAACAAAAGCATATTCTTACCTATGGATTAAGCAGGGCTAATTTCCTAGAGTTTGACACACTCTGGGCTCAAGCAAAAACAATCACCTGACACAGAAATGTCTCTGAACTCCTTCCTTCTAGAACCATTTCACACGAGATTTTGATATTTAGTATTTCATTTCTGACAACACCTGCCTGCACTCAGGATACAACAGATGCTCTGCCTTCCTTATTAGGAAATATTGGCCTGTAGGGAGAATGGTATACTGTATGTTACTACTGTGAGATTGTAAAATTGTTAATGGGCAGTGTAAAGAATTGTATACATTTTATTTTTTTTAATTGCTTATAATAACCACTGCCCTGAACATCTATCACTCCAATAAACTTTTCCACTTGATCGACCATAAAGTATATTGCATTGTTCATTTTTTAATTTACCTCAGAATAAACTCATTAAAACTAATAACTTAAGGATATGTGCATTTCTACAAGACTTTTATTGGATAAACTCATTATAAGAAAATGTTTTGATTGCATTCAAGAACAAAGAAGCACAACCTTTGCTAGTAATTTATTATATGCCTTAAATAAATGCATTTTTAAAAAGAAATCAGTTATCGGGTAACAGTCATTTAAGCTGATATAATTAGAAATAGCTGAGAGAGTAAAAGCATTTTGAATGTCCTATGTGTGGCATATCCTGTACACTGACTTGAGGTCAGAGGTTTGGTATTTTTGTATAATTCTGTCTTATCTTGTGCATCAGCTGTGTATTTTACGTCAAGGTAAATGAGCATCCTGTCTTATATGTTAAATAAATAAATGATTCCTTCAAAGAAGAATGTGATTGCTGTGATTTTAGGTATACAAATTTTATCCAAAATGAATATGACTTCTTCCAAAGCTCCAACTTTTTTTAGCTCCTTAGCAGGTTTTCACTTTAATGCTCTAAAAGGAAAAAACAAACAAACAAAAAAATCTGTCTATGGTGTTTCCTGTACAAGATATAGCAATGTGATTAGTTTCTTGCAAACTTGAGACAAAAACCACAGAATCTATATTACTACGTATCTTCTAATGAGATGTTTTAATAATAAATCTTCCGTGGTATAATAATGGACTATACCACATACTATGAGACCAAAAAAAAAAAAAATACCAAGAAATAAAAAAGAGTTATTTTTGTTATTCAATCTATAGTTTAAAGAAATAAGATTGTTTAATCTTTTACACATAAGGGCTAGAAGAAAATACAGGAGAAAGTAGAAATAACACCTGGTTATCTTGTAAAAAATTTCATCCTCAAACTGTGCTGCAAGGTGAGTGAGGGAGTTATTTTTACAGATAAGACTGAATTATGCAACGATTATTTGTAAAGTCTTGTACCTAATTTTCGGCAGAGCATGTTTCCAATGCCCTGTCTTTTCTCTCTTACTGTGATTTAAGTGTTTCGTCTTTCCCTCCACCCTTCATCCAGAAAGAGAATGCAGTGGAGGCACTAAGGAAGAATATGAATACATGCACTAGAAAATAAATGGTGCACATCAAGATTTATTATTTGTAAGTCAAGAGAATAGGCAGTACAATATTTGCTTTCTTATCTTTTGTGATGTCTTTATTTACCCTAATTATAAAAATAATGTGATACTCATAGGCAGATGTCAGAAGGAATATTCACCAAACAGAAGTGATCATTAATTAAGAAGACTAGAAGTGATGTCTATTTTCTTCTTTATAATAGTAATATTATTTGATTTTGTTTTTTAAATAAGAGAGTATCAATTTTTAAATCAGGTAAAAAATTCATCTCGAGTAAAAGGGGATATATACATGTAGAAAATTTGCAAAACACCAGAAATAATTTAAAAACAACCATCAAACCAGCACCAGAATTTATGTGCTTAAAAATCACAAAGAATATGGAACTCTGCATATTTTAAAAATGTAATATTATATTTATTAATTTCTCCTTGGTATCAACAAGGTGATAGTCATCAAATACTTCCTTGTTCTGGAGTTGACAATAAATAAGAAAATTACTCACCCACCGCACTCTCTCTCTGTGTCAACAACCGCTATACATATTCCATGAATTGTCCACAGTCCACATGTCAAATAATTACTTTTTTACCTACTACTTCAAGTAAAAGTGGGGTGGGGCAGAGAGTAAAGAGTGGAGGGGGAAAGATGCATACGATAACCTCAGAATAATAGCAAATGTGGTCCTATTCATCATGGAAAACCAGCTGGGTTATTTTATTAACAATCCTAGAGAAAGAAAGAATTTTGACAGAAACAAAAGAACTGGCATCATTTTGTTACAAGCATGAAAGAAAAGAAGGCAGTAAAGGAGGGACAGAAGAGCACATGAAATAGGAGACATAGGAAACAAATAGCAATATGGTAAATATAATTCTGATCATATCAATAATTACATTAAAGGTAAATGATCTAAACACCCAAATCAAAAAGCAGAGATTTTCAGACTGATAAAAGAATAAAATCCATCTATATGCTCTCTAAAAGAGATGGACTTCAGGTTAAAAGGCACAAATAGGTTGAAAGGAAAATGATGGAATGAAGATATACCATGGAAATAGTGATCATAAGAGAACTTTAGATGTGTGCAATCCCAGACATAGGAAGATTCTAATCTTGTGAGGGAGACAGAGACCCCTGGAATCCCACTAAGCCTATAGAAGTCCTAGATTTTTGCTTGGGTTGACTTTGATGTCCTGCAGATTTTAAGGACTCATTGGCTTCATCCAATCTGTTGGAGACATGAATGGAACAAAAGGCTGGTTAAGGGACAGTTTGCTCTCTCTGCCTGAACTGGGACATCAGTCTTCTGCCCTCAGACTGAAACTTACACCACTGGCACTCCTGGTTTTCAGGCCTTTCAACTTGGACTAGAATTTACGTCATCAGTTCTAGTCCAAGGTCATTTCACCCAAAATGAAACTTGGATTAGGGCAGAATCCGTGGAGTCACTCCACTGTGAAGCTTGAGTCTTAAACTGATGTGTAGAAAGACCCCTAACCTGCACAGATTCTGGTTGCAGTGGTCTAAATCCAAGCACCGCAGTCTGTAAGCACCCAGGCTGCCAGGCACTTCACAGATATATACAGTTTGGTCATGTGCCAGGCTCTAGTTGGTCCTTGACTGGAATTGCGCTGGGTTGTAAAAGCAGCATGGAAACATCTGCAGATTTTCTCTTTAGCTTCCACTTCTCTCAGCTACTGTTTTGATTTTTGTAGTATCCTTCAACTGAGTATGTGTGGCATGAATTCATTTAGATACCACAACTCAGAATGGTATTCCAAAGGCAAGAGTGGAAATGTCTCAACCTGGTAAATAAAGAATAGCATCCAGAATTGGCCATCAGACTGCAATTAGTGGAGCTGGAATTTAGCCATGGCAGGAACTCCATCCTTGATAAAATGCCTAGGGCTCTTTAGCTTGGCATGCCGAGTCTCTTCTGTTTCCTTCCTTCCTTTACTTTCAGATGTTTCTATTCTGTTTCACTCAAGTACCATCTGTTATTCCTTTTCACACACTTTTCAGACCCTTCTTTCATTCCTGCCCATTCTGTATACCTCATCATTACAAGGTGGGTAATTCTGCAAAGATTCCAATTAGTGCATTGTCGGACAGCAGATCACTTTTTCCATCTTCTATGATGAACCACTGAATAAGTGGTGAATGTAGCTTTGTGTTGCCGGCATCTTGTCAGAAATTTTTACAAGTTTGAATTCACTATTGTCTGCTGTGGTTGTCCTTAAGCAGAATATACATCTTTGTGTGAATATGTCTGAGTGTATACGTGAGCAAACACACGAATGAGGATTGTTTAGATGGAGAGTCATCTGTATTCTGGAAGAGAGACGTGATTAGAACATGCAAAGCGATAGTACAGGGAAAGTAGGTAGTTTTGAATGAAACTGATAGGGTTGGGTAAGATGTCCCATTTTTCTACAGGGAGAGAAAGAAAGGGAGGAGACTAGCATCTGTTGCCTGCCTTCCACACAGCAGCCATTAAGCTGGACAATTTTCCAACATGCCTTTTAATCCTATTAACAATGCTAAGTGGTGGTATTATTATTATAATTGTTTTACAGATGATGTAACTAAGACTCAAAGGAGTTAAGGAGGTAGTTCAAGATTATAAAGCTAGTAAGTGGTGATTCTGAAATAAAAGCCAAGATCTATCTGATTCTAAAGCCATGTTCTCCAGGGGCAGGGACTTGACAGGAAGTCACCAAAGAAAAATGAAAACACAGAGGTATCGAATACACATCTATCTATCTTTGTAGTACTTGGCACATAGTAACTCTCAGTAAATATTTACTTATTATCGAATAAATGCAGGAATTGATAAGAGTGTATTAGTCAAGGATCTCCAGAAAAACAAAATCAATAGGATATGTATATCCTATTGAATATATATATATGGAGGGAGGGAGAGAGAGAGATTTATTATAAGGAAATGGTACACATGATTATTGAGGCTAAGAAGTCCCATGATCTGCCATCTGCAAGCTAGAGGCTCAGCAAAGATGGTGGTATAGTTTCAGCCCAAGTCTGAAGGCCTGAGACCAGAAGAACTGATGATGTAAGTTCTAGTCCAAGTTCAAAAGCCTGAAAACCAGGAGTGCCAATGGTGTAAGTTCCAGTCTGAGGGCAGAAGACTGGAGTCCCAGTTCAAGCTGTCAGGCAGAGAGAGCAAATGCTCCCTTAACCTGCCTTTTGCTCCATTCAGGCCTCCGACAGCTTGGATGAAGCTCACAATGGCCATCTCCTTTACTCAGTCTACCAATTCACATGTTAATTTCACTCAGAAACACCCTAACAAACATACCCAGAATAATATTTAACCAAATATCTGGGCACCTCATGTTCCAGTCAAATTGATACATAGAATTAATGATCACAAGTCTGCCATTGTCAACTTGGCACCCATACACATCACCTGGAGCCATATTTAACCTCCACATAAAGACAACAGCAAGGTCGTAATTCCACCAAACATTCCTCAACTATCCTGCACACAACCGGAAATCCATTAACCCCTTTTCCAGAAGAGGAGGTAAAATCCCTGAGTCATGTTGACTCTTCTCTTTAATGTCCTGTAACTGAAATACTATGATGTAAAATTAATAATACTGAACTATGATATAAAGTTGATACAGCTGATATTACATGATAAGGGATAAAAGGGAAAAACAAAGATATTTGCTTATTATATTTAAATATAAATACTTAATTTAAAACATAATCATATTCTAAGAAAAATGAGGAGGATTATTCATAACAATTGCAATCCTCTTTTCTGTAACCAGTCACATGGTCATAGCTGGTATTTATAACTGCCTTCTTCCACTAACCATTCTGTATTCCCTTTGCTGTCAGCAAGCACCTCAGCTGGTCATGGCTCTTTACCTAGTGGAGTGACTCAATTCTTCATTCCTGAAGGGTCTGGTGACTCTGGGCCATTCAGTCCTTCCTGGATTGAATTGTTGTAGTTTTCCATTGATCTTAATCATAAGACATGGTAATTACTCAAAGATGCCCTAAGGGATCTCTTCCATTTCAGGCAATCTCTGCCTTACCTCTATCGTGGAATAGCAGTCCAATTTCTCCTTGGTAGTTAGGATCCCTCACCTCACCCAGCATAGTATCTCACTTCTTTGCCTGTTGATTCAGAGGCATGAGAAGCTCATAGTGGCCAGGTAGCAGTCTTAATTTCTAGTTACTGTTGTGTCTCCTGGTGGAAGTATTCTTCCCATTGGAACTGAGATGAGACCTCTAGGCAAGCAGAGCATAAGGTCATGGGAATAGGAAGAAAAAAATTTGCTAGTGGGTCACTGGAGGTAATAGTGGACGGTGCCACTCCAATTTCCACCCTTGATTCCTGGACCCACGAATCCTGGCTAAGGGAGAAACAGCACCATATATTGGACTCTGATTCTGAGCATGTACAGACTTGTAGAGAACCTTGCCCTGCCTTCTGGTGCATTGTCACCTCGCTGCTGCTGTGACTGAGCCTTTCTAAGGACATTCCACTGTTCCATTGAGCCAGCTGCTTCAGGATAGTGGAAAACATGGTAAGACAAGTGAATCCGTGAGCCTGAGCCCACTGCTGTGCTTATTTTGCAGTGAAGTGAGTTCCTCAATCAGAAGCAATGCCACGTGGAATACCATGACAGTGGATAAAGTTTTATAAAGCTTTATTTGTCCAGCTCATTTATATATCTTTGACAAGAAAACTATGAGTGGTCACCAATCATAGACTCACCGATTTGGAGGCAATTTAAAAATCACCCAGTACTGGAAACTTCTTTACAACATCCCTGCCAGTGTGACTCAGGCTACGCTTGGGCATTTCCAAGTGTGAAGTCCTCACTACTCTTAACTTCAGTTTCTGCTCTGCCTCTGAGAAGCTCTAATTATTCAAAAGTATGTGCTTATATTTCAAATTCTAATATTAGCTATGCATCAACAATGTATTTATCTAAGTCTTCTTTGATCTATTAATTATATCTTAGAATAATAAGTTTCATAAACTTACTACCTATTGTGCAAAATAATACTTAATTATTCTGTTTTCATATTATTTTAATACCTAAAATGCCTCTCCAGCTAATGTCTCTCAATGTATGTAGCCTCTACCAACTGTCAGAATTCTCAGACCAATGTTTTCACTTACACAAAAATATCAGGATTTTTACTACATGATTAACTATTATAAGAATCACAACAACATATAACAGTACAAACACAAAATAAAGTATATTTACGATACATTTTATGTCTAATAATCCTTTCTCACAGTGACAATACAAGTGGGTTCTTGGTGGAATTATGAAACTTTTCAAGATGAAAGAAATGTAATTTGCAAAATATATACTATAAATAGCTTATATACGGTACTGGTCAAAAAATACTACTAACTTAAAATCTTAGATCTTTATATCATTATTCTTATGGGTAAAACATTTTAAATAAAAACTATTTCAAAATTATCAGGCTTGCTGAACTCTTTGACAAAAATTTAAAAATGGCAGAAGATTTTAAAATGGGGTTTATATATGGGGAATTGAGGCTTTGAAGAATTCCATTTCTAAAAATGCCTTTAACATTTTTCCAAACTTTTAAATACTATCAAAGCTATAATACCCAAATATTACAAATCAAAACATTAAAACAAATCATCTTCCATTTGCATAAAAAGTATAAATATTTTCATACACATCTTCCAGAATAAAAGAACTATCTTGGATAAATAGTAATCTATATAGAGATGTATTTGGCTTTATATAACAGAAAAATCAATTTAGAGTGGCTTAAAATTGAGTGTAATTAAACAAATTTTAATATATAGCCATAAAATGGAATACTACTTAGCCATAAAAAGGAATGAGCTACTGATACTCAACAACATGGATTAATCTCAAAAACATTTTGTTACATTCCACATACTGGATGATTTTATTTATATGAAATTTTAGAAAGAGCAAAACTGTAGTGAGAGAAGGCAGAAAAGTGGTTGCCTGTGGCTAGAGTTGGAAGAGAGGATTGACTGCAAAGGGCCATGAGAAACCTTTTAGAGTAAAGGAAAAGTTCCATATTGTTCCATGTTGTGATTGTAGTGACATGTACGTGACTATATACAATTGTCAAAATTCTTCAAATTGCACACTAAAAATTAGTGAATTTGATAGTATAGAAATTATACCCCCAACAAAGCTGACAAAAATAAGAAAAAGAATTTTAAAGAAGAAATAACAAGTACCTAGACATTTACAAAAAATCACCAGCTCAAAGAGTGACAATGAACCTGAGCATTCACCATTCCCTCAAAGAGATATCAAAAGATGCTTTTTATCAGAGTTTTGGGACAATTCTTTGGAAAATGTTTTCTGCAGAGCTGTGAGTTAAATGTCAACTCCTGAGCTCTTTCTCAAGGAAGTTCTATTGCACAGGAGACTGTGATTTCTCCCTCCTTTGAATTTTCCAATGGTAATTACAGCCTGCTGCAGTCCTTACGGCACTAAATGACATTTTAATTTTATACATATGCATTTAGTCACATATGCCTATTCCAGGCCCACCTGAAGATAAAACTGGGCTCATGTTAATAGTTTCAAATATCCTTGGATGTATTGACATTCTTTGTCAGCAATCTACAGTCTCCCTACTCCTGGTCCTTAAAAATAACCCTCCTCCAATTCTTTCTGGAAATCCCCAAAGGTCTGGGTCATGCTCATGAGCACCCCTTCCTGGTTATCCAATGGTGTCTGCCATTTTCTTCCTCTAGTTCCTTCTCCTGGCATCTCCTGCTGCTGCCACCTTCAACACAAAGATGCTGTGCTGTTGTCTTCTGAAATGGGGATGAGAATACCTTCCTTCTGCCTCTGTATTACTCTCAGTTACCCTGGTGCTCTCATGCCTATAAACAGGAGCCAGGCCAGACACTTTTCTGTAATCTAAGTAGTCCTTCCTTTTAGATGCTGGGTCATTGCTTTATCTATCTTCTCCATTAAGGTAAGTTCATCATTCATGAGGTTCCTCAATCCAAAATGCAACTTGACTGCCAGGGAATTCTCCCACTAATACTCCAGACCTGCACAGGGAAAGTCCAGGCAAAAACCCTTATTACAAGAATATGTCTTACCCCGCAAGCTGTCTATCAGCTTCCTGAGGGCAGGATGCATTGCACTTCTATCTCCCTCACACTCTGCTTTCTGTGCAATAGTTGGCCACAGCAGGTACTCAACAAACATGTGCTGGATTGAATGTAACAGGACCTTCTTAGCATTAGGAAAGGACGGTTCCTCTCAGCACAGAGTTTGGAAGTTGGCCGAAGGCAAATGAGAATGCACACCTGATTTTCCCAACAGATGCTGATCAGATTGCATTTGATGGCATTGCCAGGCAGGCATCCTTGGACTGATAGAAATAATGGAGCAAGAGGGACTACTTCAGACACCCTAGGGGCTACCTAGCTCTCCAGTGAGGCATTTTGTTTTTATGTTTAAATATTATTTTCACTGATTATAAAAAGAAACATCCGTTCTCTTCTATCAGTTTCTAGGCAAGGCAGCCAAATGTGCTTAGATACATTGAAAATGCCTTTTAAGTAAGTGATTAAATATGAAGAATTAGTCTCTGTTCTTTCCTTTTCCTAGACATTGTAACATTAATATCGGCATTTTGTCTCCTTAAATTGCATCCGAAGGCCCACTTCCAGCACAGCTCCTTCCTGAGACAGCTTCACTGTAGCCAGACTTTACCCTGCTTATCTTCCTTTCTAGAGATTCACATTTTCTTCTTAACTTGAACTTTTCAAATTTCAAAGTCATACTTATTTAGGTGTAATTTATATGCCACCAAGTTTATCCTTTTCAAGTCAACATTTCTATGGATTTTGAAAAATGTACACAGTCACATAACCACCACCATGATCAAGATGTAAAATATTTCTATCACTCCTAAAAGTTCCTGCATGCCCCTTTGTCAACTTCCTCCTCTCATCACCAGCCTCTGCCACATCTCTGATCTCTGTCCCTTTAGATTTGCCTTTTTGAGGTTGTGATATCCACACATTCATAAAGTATCTGCATTTTTTGTTTTGCATGACGTGTTTGTGATTCATTCATGTCGTTGCATATATCAATTGTCCATTCCTTTTTATTGCTGATTAGCTTTCCATTGTAAAGGACGTATTTTATGATTAGTTTGTTTCCTTGTCTTTGGTACTTGTGTGTGTGTTGGGTGGGAAGGGACTTTGTAAATATCATAATTGGCTTTCTTCATTTTGTATTTTCTATTAGACAATATGGTTCTTGATAGAGACTCATGTCTAGTGTTGAACATGTTTACATGCCTTGCATTGCACAGGCAGAAACGTACTCAGATCCTATATCCTGCATAAATGACCTACTACAGTTTATATGACTTTTTTTCCTATAAAGGAGTTTTAAAGAGTGCAATTAAGGATTTTGCATCTCAAATTGTACAATTTAAATATGCACTGTTTCTTGTATGTTAATTACACCTCAATGCAGCTGTTGAAGAAAAAAATACAATCTATATTAAAAGCTTATACTTAAATATTTAAATATGTAGCAAGGGTTTGTGCTAGGGCTGTACTCATATGTGTCATGTGGAATTAGATAGTTGGGGAAGGCAGAGAATGGAAAAGAACAGAGCCAAACTGCAGGGAAATATGGTGGAAAAATTCTGAGCCAGACTCAGAAACAGAGCCGAGGGCCAGGAAAAAGTGGTGCTTCTGGGTATACCGTGGAACTCTCATTTGAATGCTCAGTGACCCAGCTACCCTGGAGGTACGTGTGCACCCTGGGGGGCAGAGGAGGTAAGGGAATGGCTGTGGCTAAATCTCATCAGACCATGTAACATGTTAGGGCATAGCCAAGCCTTTGGGGAATCCCTCTAAGAGAATGTCAGTCTGAGGGAAGGCAGGACTCTCCTCGTTTTAAGGCACAAGGACATCCAATATCATCACAAGTTGTGGAAATGGACAGGGCTCAACACTCATTTAGAGATGGAGAAGTGCGTGGGCCTCAAGCAACGGAGGCCACAGCAGCCAGGACTGATCCAGCACATCAAGGAATGGTTCAGGAGTTGAGGGCCTGTCTTAGCCCATTTGTGTTGCTATAAAAAAAAGTACCACAGACTGGGTAATTTATGAAGAGCAGAAATGTATTCTCTCCTAGTTCTGCAGGTTAGGAAGCCCAAGATCAGTGAGAACTTTCTTGCTGCATCCTCACATAGCTAAAAGCAGAAAGGCAACAAGGAATCAATCTCCCCCCATCAAGCCCTTTTGCAAGGGAATTAATCCATTCATGAGAGTGGTTTCCCTCCCTAAATACCTCCCAAAAGGCCCCGCCTCTCAATACATTGGGGTTAAGTTTCCAACATGTGAATTCTGGGGGATGCATTCAGACCATAGCAGGGCCCTGCCCTGTGTATACAAGTGGGAACAGTGAGAGGAGAACATCTGGGCATTTGCATGAATGGGACCTCACTTGTACTCAGAGGCTGGTGAGGCTGACAAGTTTTAGTTTACAAAGGAGTGAAAGTCACTGTCAGGTTGCAGTTTGAAATGTTGGTTCTTGGTGGGCTCATGGCTGAAGAATGACCAGATGCACCAAAGTAAGGCAAGCACAAAAATGAGGTTTATTGAAGAGAGAAAGATAGGATTATAGAGCAAGAGCAAGATATAGGCTTACAGAGTGAGAGATACATACGCCACAGATGACAACCGGACCCACTGTCGTAGCAAAAGAGAGACCTTAGCTATGCTCTGGGTCTTGTTTTCTAGTGTCCAGATAGGGACCTCCTGGTGGTTCAGACATCAGCATGGAACCACTTGGATTGGACAGTTGAGAGTTGCATGACCTGGGTCTCACTACGCATGCAGATCTCCCATGAGCCTCACTGAAAGCCCATTTGATGGAGGTAAACCATAATGGCACCCACTTCTGCCCCTGTGAGACCCAGAATCCCTCACTATCTATCTAATATCACTACTTCTATGTATATGTCATGAGCCAAAAACATAAGAATAAAATGAACTGTGTTGCCATAGCACACCATGTGAAAACTGATGGCTTTAAGGGCTTTAAAAATGTTAGTTCCCCCAAAATTAAGCCTTGAAACATCTTCATTTACCTGCACATCTAGAGTTTTTTGATGGTACGAGCCACCTTCCATGTAACTGTACTTTTATAAAGGTTCACACTGAGTCTAAAAAAAATATGCCTAAACATTGTCACTCCAATGAATGACATAAACCAGAGTGAATTTCGATATTCTCTGCTCATATAGAGCATATGATTTCAGCTAGAGCAAGACTCTGAAGACAATATTTGGTAATGAAATTTCAAGCTTATCAAGGACCACCATTAAGGATAGTAAGTATTGATTCTTTCCACAGTGCTTAGCTCATTACTTTGCACATGGTAGATGCTAAATAAATAAGTGTTAAGTGAACAAAAAAGTTACAAAAGGAAAGCTATTGCAAGATTGACAGCTTAATCCAAGTAAAGAGTCATGTTAGAAATTGTAAGAATTTGTGAGAAAAAGAGGTAGAAAGTCTGGAAGAGAATTATGCAGGGACCTTAGAGACAAATATTTGAAGACTACAAAATGGGTCAAAGTTTGTGAGCCAAGAGTAGTAGCTATTGATTGCTCATAAGGCATACTAGGGGACATGGAAGCAGAGAAGGTTTAAATCATGGTTAAAACTGAGATTCCTGGCAAAACTGAAGTTTAAAATCTTTTTAGGCTCTCCCAGTTTCACTGATTTCATTCTTTTGATGTGCAAACAAAGCTCACTGGTCTGTCAGTCAAATAAATGCTAATGGTAAAATTGGCTCTGTTTGACTTTTTGATGTTAAACATTTGAAATGTGTTTCCATCTAAAAGGAGAGACTCCAGGCTAAATGGTACAATCAAAATTACCACAAATAAAATAAAAGTTAATGTCACTTGAGATGCACTAAAAGTTAAACTGCAAAATGGCTAAGAAAGAAGGGATCTTGGCTTCAGAAAAGAATGATAGCTACCTAAAGATCCAAAGGTTGTGCATTCTTGACAGAGGACTTTAAGAAAAAAAGTCCATCATGAGTGGTCTTATGAGTGTGTCAAGCTGAAGAAGAGCCTTTACTCAGTTAAAATTAGGTCTTATAGAATCCGATTGGAGAGAGCCATGGAAAACTAAAGGTACTTGCAAGTTGAAGTTATGGGCAATGGAAGTGATAAGTCATTAAAGTGGAAGTCAGTCCACAGAGGGGAGAACAGAGCAGGTATGCACAGAGAAGCAGTCAAGAACTCATGTGTTCCCTAAAAGTTGCACAGAGAGAACTGGGTTCTTGTCTTTAGTTTCCACTTTAGGTACCTGAGACTGGGTTATAATTCCTGTCTTTGGGTTCTCAGAAATTTCCTCATATCCTTTTGATGAGCTATTCTATGACTTAGGCTAGTTTAAGGAAGATTGATTCCCATCCCCCCAAAATATAGCTGATGTCTAACGGGAACACCCAAATTTTCCAGAGAAAGCAGAGTAGCAGATAGCCGTAAGCAGCCTTGGTTCCTCATAGGACACATTTCTTTAAAAAAAAATCTAAAATACAGATGAACAATGTTTCCCCATCGTTAAGCTTTTCCATGTTCTAAGAGACAAACTTCTTAACTTCTTCTTTGCTCAGATTTATCTTAACAAATTAAGTCATTAGTTGAACAAATATTTTTATTTATCAGTGGAACAAACATTTATTGAGCATCAACTTTGTGTCAAGCCCCATTTTAAGAACTGTGAGTAAAAGAAATTAATAAGACATGTTCGCTGTCCTTAGGGATTTCCCTAAAGAAAGAGACAGATTTGTCTTGAAGGTAATCTAGTTACAAGGAATAGAAACCTGATCAAACTAGCTGAAGAGAAAAAGAGAAACTATTAGAAAGGATGATACATGGACATTTCATGAAATTAAAGGTAGGAAGGGCAGCCAGATCTCACACATGACTGCAAACAGAAAATAAAAAGAGATAAAGAACTAAAGCAATCTCTGTCTCTGTCTCTCTCTCTTGCATTCACATCTCAGTTTCTTGGTCTCTAGTCTCTATATCTATTTTCTATGAATAGCACAGATGATTTTTGTTTTTAATACTCATTAAGAAAATCATTGTCCCAAGTGAACACAAATCCCTAGTCCATGGGTCAGCAAAGACTCGAGAATCTCTATACCCTGAATGTAAATCCATGGGGGAAAGAATCTGATTGATCCAGCTTGGGTCAGGTGTCTGCCCTAGTGCCTAGGAGGCAGGATCATGTGACTTACTAACCTCTAATGGGGAATCGCGGAAGACCCTGAGAAAGCCCGTGGGCAGAGCTGGCAAATTACTTCACGTGTCCACCACACACATGAAAACAAATAAGGACTGTCAACCCTAGTAGTGCTAGAATAGAAGTATGAATAAAATTCATATGTATATTGATGGGGCCAGTGATCTGGGGAACATATTAATAGAATTATTTTGTTATTGTTTATTTGTTTCGTTTGTTTTATAAGTTGGAAGTGTCTCTTTTATTCTTGGACATTCTGTACCTCAGCCAGTGCCTGGAAGAGCGGGTGAGTCAAGCTCAATGAATTCTGAGCTTTACTCAGTCATGTCACGGATTTCCTGGGTAACATGTGAAGAGTCACTGCTTCCTTCATTTCAAATTTTCTAGGACTTACATAGAATGTCACCTTCACTACCCTTTTCAGGTCTAGGGAGAAGAATATGGGACTGTTAGGAACTTCACTTCAATATAGGAACTATTTATTAGAAACATTTATCAGGTGTATGAATAAACTCTTGTGACATAAACATAGAAAATTTCAGAGATCCAGCATTTAAGTGAAAAGGTAGAATGTACACATATAACTAAATTCAAGATACACCATAATACAAAAGAAGGACTATTGGGGGGAAAAAATAGGAAATCCCAGAACCAAGAAACAAGAATAATTAGTTCTCAATGAAGAGGATAGAAAGGCTGGGCACGTAATATAAAATTTGACTGGAGCCTTGAAGTAAACTTTGAAGAAATGGAGAAAAAGGAGAAAGCCATTCTAAGTAGAAAAATAGCAAAGGAAATAGCAAGGAAGAATGGGAGAGGCAGGCCAGTCAATAGGTAAATGTAGCTGAAATGCAGTATGCAAGAGGGAAAAATGGTGAGAGAGACCGCAAAGGTGGGCTGGGGCCCAGCTGTAAGCTTAAACTCTAAGGTTCTTGAAATTCTTCCTGAAGCCATCCAAAGATTTTCAGCACATCTACCCTGCATTTTAGAAAGATAACTATGACAGCAGGTGTAGAGGGTGGCTTGGAACAGGAGAAGAGGAAGCACAGACAGATTACTTGGGAGACTTGTCATCATGGTGAAAGATCAAAAAGGCTTGAACTAAAGAGAGTAGCAATGAAACAGAAAATAGAAGATGTCACAGACAACCACGGTAGGGGGTAAAGACAGAATTGGTATGGTGTGGTGGCAGAGCGGCCAGGTGGTGGCAGAGCGGCCAGGTGGTGGCCCCGAGAAGAAAGCAGAGGTTTCTGCTTTAGGGGATTGTATATATGCGAATGAGATAAACAAAAGAGGAAGCAGGGCATGAAAATAGGAGAGATCAGAAGGAAATACTGGAAAAAATTTATCTGAGCCCCGTCCTCCTACAAAACTCGCCTTGAGCTAAGAGAGGGAAAGGTCTCGCTGCTTCCCTGAGCTCTTTTCAGAGCGTCTCTGGTCTCTGGGTGTCTCAAGACCCTTTCAAGTGGTCAGTTAGGTCAAAATTATTTTCATAACAATACTGAGACATTATCTGCTTTTCTGACAGTGTTGACATTTGCCCTGATGGCGCAAGAACAATGAGGGTACTGGAAAACATTGTATTCTTCACCGCTGGGCACTCTCAGAAAGAGAGAGAGAGGAACAGGGACGGGGAGAGGCCAGTAGATCAATGAATTTTAATGCCACAGACTAGTAAAAGTTATTGATATGGTTTCAGATTCCACATTGCAACTAGTCTTTAAGAAACTACCACTTGTTGAGTTTCAGTGTAGTATCAGAGGATTACCCAGAATTGTCTCCTGTTTTTCCAAGCCTACATCTGTGTAGCACCTGATTGATTAATCCACATAATTTGACCAAAACCATATTGAATGCAGAAGCAGATGTGAGAATCCAAGTGTCTATTTTTTTTTACTAGTTAGCTATTTTATTAACATACGATGAGTAATTTATTATAATTTCTTAGCAGTGAATATATAATTATTCATAAATCATATATCTTTAAGCCAGATATTAAAAAGATTGGTAAAAATGTAAAACAATGCCCTCTTCTCATGGATTCTTTTATTTGAGGAAATACGAGGAAACACAGTTATTTTTCATAAAAATATGTTATTTATGTTATGATGTAACAGCCTTATTATTAAAGGACTGATTATGTAAAAGGCTCCTGAGCCAAAAATGTTCGAGCAGCCCTGGCATAACCTTCCTAATTCCTGCTGAGAATGTGGTGTCTAGCACAGCTACACCTAGGCAGGATAACTACTAGGAGGAATAAGGCAGTGATTCTCAAGTTGCTTTGTCACATGAGCTCTTTTTACTCTTAAAATTAACGGGAGGCAGGGGTTTGATCTTTGTTTCTTAAAAGTTTTGCCTGGCTCTGGAAAATTATAGCTCCTGACTTATTCTGTACTGGTTAGTTCTGAGAACAAAAGCAAAGAAGGATGCATTTTCCTCTCCAGCACCCAGAGACAAAGCACAAATTCCTGTCTCACATTAAGGGAACTATCCTGCCTCCCAAACAAGGGTCTGTTCCAAACACTTACTCACATTTCAGTGAGTCAGAAGGAAACAGACAGATAGTCATCTCCCTGAAACCTGGCTGACTTCCCACAAGACGTCTGTGAGGAGCCTCAAGGTTGTGTGTCAGGGTTAGTGAGCAGCCACCTAAGAGCTCTCAGGTGATAGCTGGCGTCTTAGTAAGCAGGTGAGTGCCAGAGACAGGTCAGAAAAAAAAATGCCTTCAAGTGTTTGTCAGGATTAGTAAGTAGCGTTAGTAAGCGACAGATAAGAAAACAGGAAAGAACCTGGGGTCATACATTTTGGGTTCAAAGGTGTTGAATTTCCGGTCATGACCGTCTGCTGTAACATATGAATATCGATTTCATACTGTAAAAATTCCAGACTTCGGCCCTACCTATGGTGAAGAAAGGCATTTGATTTTTACTGGTTAATCAGCCCTTCCCACCCTGAGCCACTTTGCCTCCTAGCGGCATATCCCAGACATCCCGCCCTGCTCACAGTGGCACCTCCACCCCGCGCGGATCTGCAATGGTGATAATAATGATTAGACAGACAACTCCTCAAGCTTAATTTATGAAAACGTTTGCTTACTTCACAAAAGCATTCATTGAAAGAATTCTGGTTTCAGCAATGTGCTGGGAATTTGTGGGTGAATTTTAGGATGAAAAATAAGATTTAGAGAAGAAAAGTGAATATCTTATTTCTTAGGTTTGTAGGTAACCATCTCAGATATCGAATGTTCTCTTTCCAGATCTGAGACAGAAATCATGGAAGGAAATGGTCACGATGTAATATAGACAAAGTGCAAGAGTCACCGTTCGTATATGGGCTCTCACCCTTCTCTGTGGTCTTGAGGTACGTCTCCTAAATTCAGTAATTAAATGAGCCCTTTATTATCTTGAGGAGAAGAATGAATGATGATCTCTCTCTCTGTCTCTCACACACAGCGCTCTTGCAGCAGGTATTGCTTAAATATCACCTCGGATAATCATAACTTGTGAGCAGATCTTCTTTCCTGATGAGTTCCTTTCTAACCTGGTAATTCTGCGCTTATTTTTGTCCCTTTCTCCACCCTCTTAGGAGAGACGGCAAAAGCGACGCTCCGCGCGGCCCCTAGGAGCTGTGTGGTTTAGCTCGCGGCTCCCCCTGCCAGGGGCCCCGGAGGCGCCAGAGTTCTCCCGGGGACCTGGGGGTTCTCCTGCCGGCCGGCGACAGGCCGTGGGGGCGGAGTAGTGGCAGGGCTGGCGCTCGCCGGTCGGGTGTGCCCGGCCAGCGCTGTCTGTGCAGGACAGGGAAGGCTGCCAGGCGCGCCGTCCCATCCCCACCGCGTCCGGGATGCGGGGCTGGGCGGGGCGCCGGCGTCAAGGTGCGGCGGGGGGCGCGGCGAGCGGAGGTGCGGCCGGGGCTGGGCGGGGCCGGCGCAGATCCGGAGTCTGTCCCGGCGGGAGGGCGGGCCGGGGCGGGCCCTCGGCGCCCCAGGAGCCGCCGGGCGACTTTCCCCGCTCTCACCCGAGCTGGGGAGGGAAGCCTGCCGCACGGCTTCTGAGCGTCTCCGGGTTCTGGTGTCCCTCCGCCGGCGCTCTCCTCCGCAGACCCGAGCGGCTCCGGTCCCGGCGCAGAGCGAGGATGGGGCCCGCGCAGCCGGGGGGCGCGCCGCTGCTGCCGCGGCTGGTGCTCGCGCTCAGCCCAGGTAAGCGGGAGCTCGCTCCGCAGCGGTGCCGGAGGGACCTGCGGGGTCCCGGGGGCGCGAGGGAGGCATTTGGCGGAATAGGGACCTGGCGGCGAGAGTCTCCGCTTGGATTCCACGTGGATTCGGGCTCCCAGCCACCCGGAGCTGGTTGGAGAGCCCTCCCAGGCCTCGTGTCCCCGTAAGGCGGGTCTCACCCCGCCTGTTAAACACCCTCCAAAGAAGTACCTTCCCGAGTCACCTCAGCGAGCCCGTTGGTTTTAGGTATGCACACACTGGCATGAGCATACCGGAAGGGAATGGGGATTAGTGGGTGTCCTGGCGATAGCGAGTCCTGCAGCCCAACTTCCCCTGGCTCAGACAGGTGCCGCGCCTGCCAGCGACCGGGGACCCGGAATGCAGTGCTGGTCGGCAGCCTGCAGCTCCCCAGCGCGATGCCTGGTGGCTTTACAGAACACTCTGAACCCCAAATGCTTAGTTTTCTACCCAAGGGCATGAATAATGCCCTCGCGTTTCTTAGTTCAGGACGAAGCGCTGGTGTTTCTTCCCACAGGGTACAGGGAATAAACCAAGCGTCTCTTAAATGCATGGCAGAGGGGAATTCTTCCTTCCCTTCTGCCTTCCTCTTACTGTTGTAACGTCATCTATTCAACGAATATAAATTAAGGCCAGGAAAAGTTCTTTCCACTGTCTTGATCATAGAGGCGGCACGGAGAAGTAACTGGAGCAGCAGCTCCAACTGCCGTGCTGTGGAGCAGGGCCCGCCCACCGCCCGCCTTCTTTTGCACTAAGTGGAAAATAAGGTTGGGAATGGGGAGCTATTGTGTGACCATCCCGAGTATTTGAGTACTCCCCTCCCCCCGACCTTTATTCAGAGCCTAAAGTGTGCATAAGTTTAGTAATCGGTTTACTTGGGGGGAGAAGAAGTCACATTTGTATCCTGTGGTTGGAACAAGATATCAAAACAGAAAAATCATCTCTGATTTTCAAGTGCTTTTTTTTTTGTTTACAAAGAAGAGAACTATTTTCTAAGCTGTGGTCCTCTGTGGCTGGCGTTTCAGCCAGTTGCTATTCTTTAATGTGGAAGAATCCTAGTTCAGGTCAAACTTGTGACATTTTGTCTAGGTCACAGATAAGAGAGAATTAGCACCACCATCCCCACCCCCAGCGAATAATGGACGTCCTTAGGTTTTCCGTCTAACCTGTATGTGGTGCTTCATAGATATTCTCTCCCGGGGCCACAAGATCTGTTTCGAGGGGCCATCAACCTTAATCTAGGAGTTTCAGATAAAGTTGGACTGGACATTGAAAATCAGTCCCTGGAACACCACAACCTTCGTAAGACCTAATAGAAATATAAATCCAAGTGTTCATCTCTCTCTAATTACCCAATATTAAAAGAAGCTATGGAAACATAACATCATTTTCTTACCATTGAAGTGTTGAGGCTTGTTCTTCAAAGAGCAGTGAGAAACACTGTAGTGGAATGTGTTGCTGCAAGGCATGAAGTCAAGTACAGGGATTTAACCTGAAGTTAATAAGGACAGCTCTGTGCAAGCAAAAGGAGATGATTTAATATGACATCTGTAAAAATATTTTGTGTATTTATTCCCTCCTCCTGCTCCAGTCATTTGTATACTCAATGAACAGGTTTTCTCTTAATTTAGAATGATCATAATAAAGCTTTGTCATTGTGATATCAATTGAGAATCATAGGGAAGCGGTGTAATTTTTGATACCATGAGCATCCAAGGTTAACATGAAATTGAAATGTCTAGCTCAGTGGTATCCAAAATTTGTTATGACATTACCCTATCTGTATAAAATTTCTAAGCATTCATCATTATTACACACACTTATATATTAATAGTTGTTTATAAATTATATGCATATGCAATTCTGTAACATAAACATATACAAAAATTAAAATTTAAAAGGTAGGTGTGTTTATACATCTTGCATCTTCTCCAGCTACATGCAAGCTACTTTAGAAACACATCACCCTCAAATCTCATTTTAACGCTTAGATTCAAATTTGCTTTCCATAAACCTTCTCATAGGTGCTTAAGAAAAAGCTGTACTCATAGTTTACTTCCATATTTATCACATTTCATTGATCGTTCTTGATTTAAGTGCTTAAAATCATTGAAATGGTAAATGGGCAGGTTAAGGATGGAAAAGAGAGACCATAAAAGGCCTAGATAATCTATAAACTAAATACAAGTCCTTAGAGGAAAGGCAAATGTAATTTTAAAATGAAGCCATCACTTACATTCTCCAGTATGTTCACAGGCAGGGATAGCCCCTCCACCTGGGTTCTGGATGGCTTCTTTCCTTTCTACCCCTGGAACCCTGCCCCACCCCTCTTCCCTCTTTAGTATACACCTTCAAATTCTCTCCCTAATGTAACTTCCCCTCAGTCTGTAAACAGTCTGATTTCTCTCTAGTAAAAAAGTCTTCCTTTTAATATTTAATTTCCTCCTGAAATACCTTGTACCTCTGGCTTCTGTGATTTTTCTTTTACTTTCCTGGCTGCTCTCTCTTAATCTCCTTCACAGGCTCATTCCTTGTTGGTGTTTGCAAAGTTCCACCCTGGATCCTTCTCTATGTTCTACAGATTCTTTCCGGGCCCATTCCCTGCCCCAGTCAGTATCTCCAGCCAGACTCTTCTCCTGAGTCTCAGATCAGTATTTGCATCAACCACCAAATTTCTCCACCTAGATATTCTATAAACACACCAGAGTCAACATTTCTGATACTGAATTGAACAACTGTCCTCCAAAATTCTCTCCTGTGTTGGCTACCATTATTTAATGGTGGCACTATCATGCAAACATGAAAGCTAGGAATTTGTTCCCATGTTTTCAACCTCACCTCCAGTCTCCAGCTTCTATTGGTCCTCTCCTAATACATGCAACTCCTGCCACCGAGTTCAGGCCCCCATCTGTGTTTGGACAGCTGTAGCTTTTAAACTAATTTTCTATTTTGTTTCTTATCCCTCCATTCTCTTCATTATCACCAACGTTATCTCTACAAAATACTTATCTGTATCCAATTGCTCCTTTGTTTCTAATTATGGGGGCTCCCTATCTTATGTAGGGTAAAATCCAAATTTCTTGGCATGTCATGAAAAGTCCTTTGCCATTTGGCCACAGCCCACTTATCCAACTTTTTCTCTGCCATACCCTCTGCTGCACACAGAACATACTCATACACGTACTACACACATGTGCGCTTGCACACACACTCCATAGCCATATATATACACGTATGCCTCTATATACCATTCTTTGTTCTGACTACACCTGATCATATTATATTTAGCATTAAAATATTTTCCAAATATTCCCTCTCTCCTCTCATCCTCAGCCCCTCAGCTGCCTGTGGCCACCCTCTGATATAGGAACTCCCCTCCTCCCTGGGTCACCTGCCCAACCTGGCCTAAGCTTTGCTCTCTTAAATACTAGCTTGTGAGCTACTGTTTGACTTGAATGTATGGATTGGGACTCAGGATTCAGTATTTAAAAAATAATTACTCATGTATTTCTAATATACAGTCTGGTTTGGAAGTGATTGCTTAAATATCATCACTGCTACCCCCCTTTGCTAACAAATTAAAATTCCAATGTTGCCCGTACCACCTTGTTGTGGGATGAACACCAAGGCAGGTAGATTTCAACACCGAGTCACTAATTGTGTCATTTTAAATGAATTCCCTCCAAAGGGGATGATGACTGCTCTCTGTCTTCATGTGGTAACAGCTCTGGGCATGTTAAAAGGGAGAAACCTGTTAATGTAAAGAGATGAGCATCTAATGATGGAATTTTAGACATTCAGCAAAATAAAGACACATGTTCAGTCAGTGTGTAGAAAAACAAAGAATTTCAGAAAGAATGGAGAAAATATTTGGGGCCAAAAGTATCCTGGCATCATAGAAGTATTACCGCTGACGCCACAAGCTTTAGTCTTGACTACCAACCCTGCTCAGTTCGGGATATTACTAAAAGGTTCAGCACAATGTAAAAGAGAAGGAATCATGGAATGTTGTCCCTCTAATCAGCAAGTCAAAGAACTGGAGGGTTGTTTTTTTTTTTTAATTTTTTCCCCCAGTTGTTATGGTGACCAATGACTTACCAGGGGAACACACAGAAGAATGGCTCTCTAAGAAGAATCCTGACATCACAAATCATGAGACAATAGCTTCTGTGTATGACAGTGATTCCTAAGCCCCTTCAGATGATCCATTGCGGCTTTATTGATCTTGTTTCAGGGAATTCCAAAAAGCTAATCATTGATCATATCTTTATGAAGTACCTACCTCATGTAAGGCAGTGTGGTAGGCCCAATGTTGAATCAGAGACAACTTGAAATATGGTACAGAGAAGTTGCCATCTATTTAGAAACAAGTCCAAACATGGGGAAAGAAAATTCTCTTAATCCTAACCAATTTCAGTCCCTGTCATCCTACTCTCTAGCAAAAGTGCATTTATCAAATTACCGCCTTTCCCTTCATAGCAAGGAAATCCGGGGAGGCTGAAAGGTGACTGAACTGAGCCAATCTGGTGGTCCTATGACTCTGGCCAGTGTCTGATTTAGACATGGGCTTGTCATGCAAAGTTGGCCAATGAGACGTAGGGGGAAATCTGCAGGGGGACTTCTGGGAAAGTTTCATTCCTAAGAGAAACATTGGCTAAGAAATATACTGTCGGGTTTAGATGTGAAGTTCGGAACAAGTACAGCCATCTTGCAACTGTGATGTCAGCTAGCTTAAGAATAAAGCCAATATACTGAGGTTAGCCTCATGGAAAGATGGAAAGAAAGGAGACTTTGATGTTGTCTTTGAGCTTGCTTCTGGATTACTGAAATTTAAGGCCATAGTACCTCTTGGTATCTTAAAAAATTTTCATATAATTTAAGACTTGGTTATATCAGTTTCTATAACTTAGAACTGTAATATATGTTTCTCTAGCATAATAAATGTCATGTGTTCACAAATAAGTAATGAGTGGTATGGACTAAATGTTGAATTCAGAGGATAGAACAGTATCACTGTGACACATTGAAGTGTCAAACCTCCAGAGAAGTCTTCATGGGGACAGGAAAGAACCATTACAATTTAGATCTGGCACGAAGGACATTGGAGATCGTGGGAGTCCAGTTCCCCCTTTTTAAAATGGCTCTAAGTGGTACTATGGTAAGACAGGATGGAAAGCACCGTAACCAGCAACAGGACCCAAGTCTCCTGGTTCCTGGGGCAGGTGTTTAGGTTCCAGAATAGGAAACTGACACAATGAAAGCAGGTCATTATCCCCAGAACACAGTGCTCAAGGTGTTTCTAAAGAGTGAAAGCTAAGAGACAGCACCAGACCTTGGAGAGTGCTAAACCCGAGCATGGTTTTAGCCTGGGGACAATGGGAAGGTTTCTAAAGGCCTTGAGCAGGAGAGTGACACGAACAGATTTGCTCCTTAGGCAGATCACTCTGGTGACAGGGAGGAGAGTGGATTGGATGGAGGCCCGATGGAAGCCATCAAGAACATTTAGGAAAGAACTGGTTATGTTTTGTTTATTTATTTATTTATTTATTTTAATTTTTTTATTTCAGCATATCATGGGGGTACAAATGTTTAGGTTACATATATAGCCTTTGCCCCACCCGAGTCAGAGCTTCAAGCATGTCCATCCCCCAGACGGTGCTCACCACACCCATTAGGTGTGCATATACCCATCACCTCCTCCCCCTCTCATCTGCCCGACACCTGATGAATGTTATTACTATATGTACTAGGGAACTGGTTGAGTTTTATTTTTAGTTTAGTAGGCCAGTCATGAGAGGATAACTCAGATAGTGACTGTAGGCAAAGAGAGCAACAGACCAATTTGAAAGACATGAAGGAAGAAGAACGGACAGGATTTGGTGACTGATTTACTGTAGTGGCAGCAAGAGAGGGAAAAGATAAGGCTGATCCTTAGGTTTCTGGTATGGAAAATGCACTTAATGTGCCATTTTCTGAGACTAGGAGTGCTGAAGGAGGGTGAAATGGAGGAAAAAGATGATCAGTTCAACAGGTTGAGTTTGAGACATCCAGGTACACAAGTCTAGTTAGTAGATGGTTAGTTATATATAGTAGTGTTAGGAATAGGTGGGAGAGCGAGAAGAGGGTACAGATTTAGGACCATTGGCATCTAGAGAATAATTGAAGACATGGAGTTGATAAGGTGAGTCAGGCAAAGAGACTTTGGCCACAGTTTAAGGAACGACTTCAGGGGGTCAGGGGAGGAAGAGGAGACGTGAAGGGAGAGAGCAGGAATGGCTGGAGAAGTAGAAAGGACTGCAAGAAATGGGGTGCTACAGAAATGTTTGTTGAATGAAGAGTTAATGAATAGGGTCAACTCCCTCACGGAAGTCAAGCAGGCCTGACAGCCTTGACAAGGGCAGTCTCCATGGAGTGCAAAAAGTAGAAACCAGAACAGAGTGGGCTGAGGAGTAAATGGAAAGTGAGGAAACGTAGACAAGTGTCAGAGAGTTTGCTAGTAAAAGGGAGGAGAGAGTAGTGAAAGGGGTGTTATGGGAGCACCTGCCTTTAAACAGACAAACATGGGAGAGGCTTGCATAAAAATTATTATAATGGGATTTTTTATTTCTGTCACTTATGGTACTACATGGTGCACTTGTAATTTTTAAAAATTGCATTGAGGCATCTGTATGTGGTGGAGGCCCTTAACACAAGAGAAACTGAGGGAAGGAGAGAAGCTTTGCTGTCTATGGAAAGGACATTATCAGAGAGAAAGGAGAGGGAGAAAGTCAGATGACCAGTACCAATAAGAGCTCTGGCGAAAAGGAGCCCCTGATTAGAAGCTACAGATGATCATGAAAAGATAGGCAAAGTAGGTTGTGGGATGTGAAACACAGAGGATGTTAACTGATACGAGAAAGGTGAAGTCGATCCAGGTATGCAAAGAGGAAAAGAAAGCAGAGCTATGGGAAGAGGCACCGCCCATCCTCCAGTGTGGCTGCTTGGATTGATGAGGGCGCTGGCCTGTACATCTTTGTTTGCTTTAGGACATAACTTAGCACACTAAAGTAGTTGTGATTAACAAGCTGTTTTTAGGGTATGTAATATATAACATTCCAATTCCAGTGGTAGAATTAATGTCAGTGCTTCAGTCAGATTTTCTAAAAAAACCAAATTCTTTTAAAAATATAGACTTATGTTTCTCCAGTTTTAATTCTTTATTTCTAACTCATATAATAAAAATCCCCCAAATTATATTTTTGGAAAGCACAGTCTTATATATCACAGAGAATTAGTGTTGGCTTTGAAAGATTTTATGAAAGATATGAAAGCCTTTTGTTCTATGTAACTCAGTGGTGTTTGTAGAGCATTTTAAAGCATTTTCATTTAATCATATAAACTGGAAAAGAAATTGATGTCTATTCTTAATTTTGTTAAAGTTATAATTAAAGTGCTTATATACAAGTGTTTCATCCAGGCTATGCCTGCCCACTCTTGTACGCATAAATTACATTTTCTAGCCAGTATAAACTTGAACACATATTTTACTAATGTTTTCAGCTCCATAGAAAATTGGGACTGTTAATAGTTTTCAAATATATTTTACTTCCTTTGAGAGACTTGTCTGTTCTGTTGCCCAAATAGTTAATAGAAACTGTGCAATTTTGTGGGCAAAGATTCCTGCATTATTATTCTATGTTCTGAAAGGGTGACTACAATTCTTCCTTTTATTAGTTTAAAGTGACTAGAGGCAGTTTTTACTACGGAAGCTGTACATAACTCCTGATCACTGAAAGGCTTTCTGTATAAAAATGAGGTTAATGTTTAAACAGAGCAATGGAAATGAAAGAGTGTTAGACACTGTATTGTCAGTGTAAGAGATTACTTCATTGTGTTTTGAAAAGCCCGAGCAAAGCTATTGCACCAATGGATGCCTTGAACATTGGCAGTTGTCATTCTCCCTGATTCATTTGAAGGTGGCCTTTGTTTGTCTTTGTGCAGGCCTGATCTCATTTCCATGGATACCATGTAGAAATGCAGACTGAACACAAGCTGGCTTCTGGTCAGTTCATTCAGACAACTCTATTCCAAATTGTTTACCAGTTACCTTCAGGTCCTTTAACCAAAGAGCTTCTTGGATGCATGTTAGAACATGCACCCTAAACCACCTTGGATTTTATAACCTTTTCTAAACCATATTCTGAATACTGGTGCATAAAATAGACATTTCAGAATAATTGACTTAGTTTTCTATGTACTTATTAACATCATTGCCTAAGGAAAGAAAAAGAAAAACATTACCCTTGGAAATTGGAGTACTCATATGGGATCTTTATTTTTTTTCCAGTATAAAAATGTAATAAGTAGCCCTAATGAAAAAATCTAGTGCAACATTGAGAGATGATTAAGTAAACGATTTATATAAATGTGATGATAATTAAAAATCCCTTCATTATTACAGTATTTGATTTTTGCCCCCACATAATCAGACTTTAATATATTAGCATCCTTTTATTATTATTTTTTGGCTATGATTCAAGTGAGTTACGACCTTAGCCCTTTTTAAAGGTGCAGCCCCATGATCTTTTGCCTTGGTTTGTGCTCTCTCTTTCTGAAATATCCTTTAGCCCCCAGCCCTCATTCTGTGCATCATTTAAATCTCAATTTCACTGAGGCTTGTGCACCCCAGGAAGCCTACCAATCCCCTAATCCAATTTAGGTGTCGTTCCTCACATGGACCCTTCCATAGCAGTTGTCACGTTTTTTTTTTTTAATAACCTATTTATTTGGCTGTGATTCCTATAGACTGAAAATGCTGAAAAGACAGGACCATGTCTTCTTTACTTGTGCGAAATATTCTTGATACCATTTTGGTGAATGAATAATGAACATATGAGACATGTATGACAGCTACTCTAACAGAAGAGTAAAGGCACACTTTCTAATTGAATGCCAAGCTAAAAAATGCCTAGTTTTTTTTTTCCCAATTAGTACGTGCAAAAACTACTCTATTTGCAAGTTTATCTGAGTTTGGTAAAATATTCCTTTAGTTAATAAATTTGTTTTCGCTTTTTGACAGAGTTTGTTTGCTTTTAAACTGTTTCTCCTTTTCCCTGAAATGTCTAACTAGGATAGCTCTATTGACAGGTAACAAGATTAAGGAAGTATTAGGACAGTGCAGACATCCTTTTTCCTCAAAACACATTCCTATTCCCCTTTTCTGTCCTTATGAAGCGGCACCATAATTTATCTTGGGCTTGACTCTTCCTCCCACTGACAATAGTCTTTAAAATCACCTTCCGCCCTGCTTATCATTGTATTCCCAGAAACTAGCATATAGTAAGCACTCAGAAAATGGTGGATTAAAATAGAAGGAGGAAAAAACAGAATTCAAGTACAGTAAATTTTAAAACCTTTTTTATTGTTAAGTATACACACAGAGAAATGCATAAAAAGGAAATATACAGCTTGTCACAGCTTGGATTTGATTTTATTTCATGGATACTGGCAGAAAACATGAGACCCCTAGGTCAGAGACAGAGGTCTTTACTACTCATGGCACAGCAAACAACTGGAGCATATTTGTGCTGGTTCCCTTTGCCCGCCAAGTCACAGAGAGGCAACACAGAGGGCCTGGTGGACACCTGAACACGCAGTAGGTTGCATTGCAGGAGGGAAACACTGACCTTGGTGAACCTGATGTCTTATGGGAAGCAGTCAGCAAGCCTGCTCTTTGACTCACAGGGAGACATTACCCAGTCCCTCAACGTTGCGCATTGCAGACACAACCCTGAGAAATGGCATGGTAAAGAATGGGTAGGGTTTTGCATCTTTTGCATACTCAGTAGATATGTAATGTGTGAAATACCCATGGAGGCATTTCTCCCAACACAATTTAAAATAGTATTTTTAAAAAATTTGTGTAATCACAACTCAGGCCAGAAAGAAAAAAATGACTGCCAGGACCCCAGAAACCCTCTACATGTTTCTTCTCAATCACAAATCAACATCTCTATCCTTACATTTTTGGCAATAATTTCTTTCTTTTATTTATACTTCTACAAGTTAAGTATATATCTCCTAAACTTGAGTGTTTAATTTTGCTAGGTTTTAAATACACACATACACATACACACAAATATGCAGTACACATTCTTATGTGTCTGACTTTTGTTAACATTGTGTTTGTGAGATTGATCTATATGTTACATGTAGATGTAGTTCTTTTGTTTTTACCACTTTATAGTACACCATTGTGTGAATATACTGCAATTCATTTATCTAGTCCTTCAAACTGATGGACATTTGGGTAGTTTTATTATGGGCTATTATGAATAGTCCTGCTATGAATATTTTTGTACTTACCTTTGGTAAACCTGTGTATACATTTCTACTGGGATGTACCTGGGAGTAGAATTGCTGGGCCTTAGGGAATGCAACTATTCATCTTTATTAAATACTGACAGTTTTCCAAATGCTTGTAGGAATTTAGTCCCACCATCAGCAGTGTTGGGACTATTGCTCCAGTTTTTCCCTAGATTGGGTAACGTAGGCATTTTAAATTTTAGCCATTGGATTCATGTAGAATGGTATCTCATTGCACCTGTAATTAACATTTCTTTGAGTGTTAATGTAATTTAGCATATTTTCATATGTTTATTGGCCATGTGAATTTCCTTGTCTGGGAAATACCTATTCTAGCCAGACACACATAAATATATGATTCCTAATGGGGTTGTCTGTCTTTATGTTGATTAGTAGTAGTTCTTTATGTGTTCTGAATATGAGCCAGTTACACGTGTTGCATATATATCCCCTCATTTGGAGGATTTTATTCTCTCAATGATGTGTACTGATAAAGTTCTTAATGTTAATATAGTTAAATTTATATAGTTTTGTGGTTAGTTTTGTTTTATTTTGTTTTTTGTATTATGTTCAAGAAATAGTTTCCTAATTCGAAGTCATGAAGATATTCTCCTATATCATGTAATAACTCAGGGGCAGTTTAAAGGGGTTTTGAGTATAAATCCTATTCATGGGGTGATTTATCAGATATCCCGCTTTGACAAGTTCCAGATTTCAACATTTAACTCTCTTTTTTAGGATTGGTAAATCCCTCTTCCTGACCCCACCTCCTACCAAGACAAAAGGTGATCTAACTGAGTCACTTCTCTAAATTTCATTCTTCTCCCCATCTTCTTATCAATTCAATTCTTTAGGAAGACTTCTTAAACATATTTTTTATATTTCTTCCAATTATTTCAGTGATCTTCAGTGGGAGAGCTGGTTCAAATAATCAAGTCCTTTATTACCTAAAGAGAAAATCTAGAGTAGCACTTTAAGGGTCTCCTTTTTTAAAAAAAAATTTTGAGTTTCAATTTTCCAAATTTCCCTCACACTATTTATTGATTTGGCATTTTAACTGATGGAAAAGTAGATTTTTTTTCCAAACTGGGTTAAAATGATGTTCCATATTGATTAGTATTCTTAAAATTTCATTTTATAGTAGAAAATATTTTTAATTAGTAAACTGAACTCATAGTATGGGTTCATACTTTACATACATAGATAGTATGTAAAGCTGTAAAGTTGCTTATATTATTTACTCCCCTTTTAACTCTGAAGTAAATGTGTCCATTGAAATACTAAACATGATTAATAATTTCAATTTATAGAAGCTTTTCTTTATAAAGTGGGAATATTTGAATATCTTTGTAGAAAAATACTCACCTTAATAGAAAAAATATTTAGATTTATTTCTGATGATATTTATGTGTGAATGAAATCTTTCCATAGATATACTCACCATTTATATGAAAATGAATACTATACTTCTGTCACTTAATGTATTTTGTATACACTTTTCCATGTGTATTTCACGTTTATAACTTTAATGCATCCTGCCATGTCCTGGTTAACTATTGTCCCATTGTTAGATATTTAGGTTGTTTCCTGTGGGTTATTTTACCCCCTACTGCAAAAAGCATGGCTGTAAACATCATTGTACAAGAAGCTTTTTCTTTTCTTTTTCCTTTTGGACAATTTCCAGAAGAGGCATTACTGTGCCAAAGATTATGTGTATTTTTTAGCTCTTGTTGCACTTTGAACTGTGTAGCCATCTGTAATGTGGGAATTTACCAATTTCACCAACATTAGATTTTCATTTATTTTTTGTAGGTTGATGAATGTAAAGTAGCACTTCATATTTATTTTGATGTTTATTCTTCTTATTCATGAGGGTACATTTTTTTCAAATTACAATTTTAAAAATGCCTATCTTTTAAAAAATATTTGTAGATTAGGGTATTCTAGAATTTAGGTCTAGAAGAAACTTGAAGAGATCCTCTAGTTCATCATCCTGCCTCACTTTTATAATAACCAGCTTTGAAGTGACTAAAGCCCAGAATTCCAACCTGCAGTGTGCTATCCTTTCAAGGTGCCTTTCAGGTCTTCCTCTCAAAATCTCTCTGACAAACTGTCCTTTGTCTTTTATTTTTCACAGGCTGATTACAATCCATGTTTACTGTGCATTGTAGGATGTTGAGCAGCATCCCCGACCTCCACCCTCTAGATGTCATGTCAGTAGCTATCCCCCCCACACCTGTATGACAACCAAAAATGTGTCCAGACATTACTAAAGCCCCTGAGGGACAAAATTGCTCCCAGTTGAGAACCACTGCACTCAACAAACATATTAAGCACATTTAATGTTAATGATATCATAGAGAGAACTCTAGCTCTGAAGAATAAGTTAAAAACCATCATTTTTCCAGATGACTTTAGGTAAAGTCACAGGTAAACAATTCCTTACCTCACTGGGTCATTGGGAAGATCAAATGGGATTATAAATGGAAAAGCATTTTGTAGATTGTAAAAACATATATAATGTTATTTTTTTAAAAATTCATATACTTGGTATTCACCCATTTATTTAAAGGACCTTTTCAAGGGACTTTTACAGAGTGCCTATCACGTGCCCACAGAGTGTCAAACACTGGGGGAATTGGGGAATTCGAGGTGGCCCCTTCTAGAAGCTCTTCCTTTCATTTCTAATACCACCTGTGCAGGAGAATGGTAGCACCTAGATCCTTAGTGAATGTAAACTTTGACACTTAAAACAAAGACTTTTTAAAGGAAATTGCATTTTTCTTTTTTAATGAAGGCAAGGGGGAATTAATTACGCTACTATGTTCCAAAAGAGATTGTAAGGGTCATTTTGTGCTTTTGCACTAACTTTTTTTTTAAGTGCTATAGCTATAAGCCAAACATTCTGGAGCTTAAATCTTTACACAGTGTGTGGTCATTTCCAAAGGGCCTTTACTTTCTACGTTTAGTTGCTTTATTTATTTCTTGGGACGGAGAGGTGGGAAGAGGGCTTTCTACCTGCATTATTTTCCTTTCAGCATGAAGACAATGCTATTGAAAAATGAGATTTCCTGTGGTTATATATGTGTTCAAAAGATCTAATGTGACCTATCACCAAGCATTTCCCGTTGCCACACATATTTTGGGTAATGATAGCTATATTTTAGAGTTTGAAGTCTGTTTGCTTACTTGCAGAGTCAGGGTCTGAGTAACCCCACTTCCTGTTTGTGTGGCTTCCTGGAGGGTCCATGGACAGATAATGCTCTCCTGGCTTTTCCTGTATGCTTCTTGTGTGCCTTGGTGGAATGCAGGAACATGCCATCGTCCTACCCATTATACAGTAACTTTCAGAAACTTAAATAGGAATCTATTCAAGATATGCTTTTCATGTTAGAGGTGAAAGTGGAATCATAAATTGGTGCCTTACTAAACTTTTCAAAAAGTGTGCTATCCTCAGTAGTGCATAATGATATTAATAGTAACAAAAAAAAAAAGACAGTCTTTTCTAAGTGCTTATCATTTGTTAGGTACTGGGTTGAGAGTTTTATGTGCATTTTCTGACCACAGTGAGGTAAACACATATATCTGTTTTACAGATGAGAAAGCAGTGGCTTATGTAGAATAAGGAATTTGCCCAAAGTCACAGAGCTATTCGAACCTCAGAGGCCAAGCTCGTTGACACTATAATGTACTATTGGCTTTGCTCAGTAAGTGGACTTTTTGGTTAAAATAAAGCTGTACTTCTAGTACTAGCATACTTCTGCCACCCCATCACCCCGAAATATAGTCAGTCTTATTTTTAGTGTTCCCGTGTAGCTAGATAAAAAAAGTTAAATGTTCTCTAAAATTTTAAATAGAAAATAAACTGTAGGCCAGGCACGGTGACTCACACCTGTAATACTAGCAACTCTGGGAGGCCAAGGCAGGAGGATTGCTTGAGCTCAGGAGTTCGAGACCAGCCTGAGCAAGCGTGAGACCCCCATCTCTACTAAAAATAGAAAAATTATCCCAGTGTCATGATGCATGCCTATAGCCCCAGCTACTTGGGAGGCTGAGGCAGGAGGATCACTTGAGCTGAGGAGTTTGAGGTTGCTGTGAGCTATGATGATGTCATTGCACTCTACACAGGGTGACAGAATGAGACTCTGTCTCAAAAAAAATAAATAAATAAAAAGAAACTGTATGTATATTTGCATCTACATATGTATGTACCTATATGTATATATGTTAATTAATCTATCTTTTAATCCATCTATCTACATATCTGCTCAGTAGCCTGCATTGAAGCATCTTCCTTTGACTCAGTCCAGGACTCTGAGGATTTATTTATTAACTGGCCTTTATTTATTTATTATTTATTTATTTATTAAACTAGTCTTTACTGATCTCCCATTATATGCCTAACTTATTGATAGGTGGAAAAGTGAAACAGTCTGTTTATTAAATAATTGAGCCATAACCATTTGCTAGGCATTATTCCAAGTACTGGGGAATATATCAGTGAAAAAAATAGACATAGTCCCTACCTTTAGGAACAAAGGCAGATTTACTATACAACAAGTGAAGCTGAAATTTCAGGGACCCACACTCTGCAGGTCCCTTCCCATGTGTTCATATTGCCTAATATTTTTAATAAATATGCAGAAGTTAAGATCACGGTCTCTTTTCTACCCTAACAATATATTTCAACAAGAACATCAGCAACAAGCTAATTAATCAATTTCATCTGTTCAGAGTTTCTGGATTAATCACTGTAAAAGAAAACTTGAGGTGACTTGAAATATTGTATCTCCTATGTGAACTTGGAAAACAGTCCTAAACATTTATATAACATTACAAATAAGGACGTGTAAAAATGAAAGGAGCTTTTCCTAACTATAAATAATAGTAATTTTTAAAATGTAATTTACCATTCTAGAAGAAAAAATGAATTTTCTTATTCTCTTTGGAGCATGTGACTTTATAAAATTGTTGTCATATGAAGAGGAGAACAAAAGATGTAGAGGCAAAAACTAGGAAAAAACATATTAGAGAAGTGTGTTAGGCGATCAGTAAAATTTCCAGATAGTACACTACAGTGAGAGATGCAAATGGTGAGTATCAAGGGAGTTCAAAGAAAGGTGGATGGTAAGGGAAGACCCCAAACAAAAGTCTGTGGAGAAGTGGCCTGTGAGCAGATATAATAGAAGAAAGACTGACTTTAGTTATGTCTGTTTTTTCCATGCATGACCTCAAGATGTGTGAGACATATCTTGTTACCGAGCAAGTTAGGCAACAGGTACTGACTTGCTAACTGCACAAAAATTCTACTGAAAGAGAGAGAGACAGACAGAGAGAGAGAGTTAGTTGCTCCTTTCACATGGAAGGTATTTAGGAAGAAGCAGAAAAGTAGAAAATGAATTCATGAGGTGGTATTGCTAGTGACTCTTGAGCCAACACTCTTTCTCCTGTATTTCACGGTCTCCCTCTGAGCCATTGAGAGACAGCGGGTCTGCCAGGTGGAAGCTCGCCCTCCAGCATCCTTATAAAAAAAAAGAGAATCTACTGAGTTGTTAGGAAGCACTAAGTCATAATAAATGGATGCAAGAAGCAATTGCAGTGGGTGTTTGGAGATGTTCATGGCCTGAAAAATTGAATTTTTGAAATATGAAAGTGCTTTGGAATGACTTAAACACATGCCACATTTCTCTAGGACTTGATACATTTCTTTTTCCACACACACACACACACACACACACACACACATACATACACAAACCTTTGGATTTTTTTATACAAAATATGAACCTTAAATGATACATCTGGCATTAATATATATCTCTCCTTGTATTTATACATGTGCATGTATATATATTGACAAAATTATCTTTGAAACCTGGAATAGTAAATTGAAAATTTCTGGTATAATAATATATATAATCTGCTTTCCCCCTGTATTAGTCTGCTTGGGCTACCATAACAAAATATCACAGACCGGATGGCTTAAAGGACAGAAATGTATTATCTCACAGTTCTGGAGGCTAGAAGTTCAAGATTAAGGTGCTTTCAGGGTTGGTTTCTACTGAAGACTCTCTCTCCTGCTTACAAATGGCCACCTTCTTCCTGTGTCCTCACACAGCCTTTCCTCTGTGTGTGCACTGAGAGAGAAAGATCTTGTAGTGTTTCTTCCTCTACTTATAAAGACACCAGTCATGTTGGATTAGGGCTCCACTCTTAGGACCTCATTTGACCTTAATTACTTCCCTAAAGGCCCTATCTCTAAATACAATCACATTGGGGGTTAGGGCTTCAATATAGGAATTTTGAGGGTGACACATTTCAGTCCATAAGGCCCCCTTACCCTTACCAGTATATTAAGGGGTTTATTTCTGGCTGTGGAAGTGATGCTCATAGTTTTGTGATACGAAAACAGAATAATTATCAAATAAATGATAGATGCATACACTGTAAAAAACAAATAGCCACAAATCATAAAGAGGGACACTATTACCCAGATGTCAGCTAGAGTCTCTCTCTGCCTTTTAAAATTAAGATAAGATTCATTCAAATTTCCATTTCATTCCTATAAAAAATGCAATGACCTTGCAAGATTTCTCTGAACTCCATTGAGATATACATTTTCATTGTCATTCAGCCCCCAACTTCCTGATTGCAGAGATTTTGTTCTTCACTCTCTCAGGTCTGGTATTTGACTTTACCCTATGGACAGCTAATACATTAGCCTGTCACTGTCTCATGGATGCTGACAGATGGCATGAGATTCATGAGTCAGAGACAAAGGACTTTATTACTCACAGCACAGCAAGCAGCATGAGCGTGAGCATGCCAACACAGCTCTCCTTGTCCCACTGTAGTCAAATGATGGTTACATGAAGGGTCCCAGATGGGAAAAGAACAATGAGCTTGGTGGACCTGCTATTTTATAGCAAGCAGTCAGAAAACTGCTCTTTATTCTGGGGAGAGATACTGTCTCATCCCTCATGTTGCTCACTATAAACACAACCCTAAGAAATGGCCAAGATAAACAATAGTCAGGATCCTATATTCTTGGCGTAGCCATAGTAGTGGGTTGAATGGTGCCCCTCCCAAATATGTCTCTGCCCTACTCCCCAAAACCTATGAATATTACCTTATTTGGAGAGAATGTCTTTGTAGATTGCCTTTGGGAGAATGTTGATAGAAATGTGACTGTCCAAGCTGCTTATGGTGAGGGCTCAGAAGGAAATAAGGAATATGCTATTGGAAACTGGAGGAAATGCGATCTTCATTATATAATCGCAGAAAAGTTGACCTAATTGTGCCTTATAGTTGTGTGGAAAGCACATAACTTTTAAGGGATGAACTTGTGTATCTAGCTGAACAGATTTTCAAGCAAAATATTGAAGGTGTAGCTGGCTTTTTTCTTGCTAAATAGAGCAAAATATAAGAGGAAAGAGGTAACTTGAAGAAGAATCTGTTAAATAAAAAGGAACCAGCACTTGATGGTCTGGAAAATTCTCAGCCTATCCAGATTGCAAAAAATATACATATATATTGAATGTTATGGACTGAATGTGTGTCCCTCTAAAATTCATGTGTTGAAATATAATCTCCAGTGCAATGGTATTTGGAGGTGGGGTCTTTGGGATGTAATTAGGTCATGTGAGTAGAGCCCTCATGAATGAGATTAGTGTCCTTACAAGAAGAGGCTAGAGAGGTAGCTGGCTCTCTTTTTGCCTTGTGAGGATACAACAAGAAGTTGGCAGTCTCAACCTGAAGAAAGTTCTCTCCAGAACCTGACCATGCTGGTACCCCAATCTCACATTTCTGCCTCTAGAACTGTGAGAAATAAATTTCTGTTGTTTGTAAGTCACCCAGTCTATATTACTTTGTTATAGCAGTCAAACTAAGACCTGATATTAGAAGATTAATTGTAAGAAAAGTATGCTCTGAAGGCAAAGGGTATGCCTGGACAACCTTTTGCTGAACAGATTAAGTATGTGATTCTTGGAACCTCTCAACCATTCCAGCAGAGGTCAGGAATAGAGATGAGGTTATACAGGAAATACTTTCTGTGCAGAGCTCTTTTGTGTAATAGCATGGATCCCACATGATGTACATAAGAGACCTACAAGGTTTTTAAGAATGTTGTAGCAGCAGAAACACTGCCATCTTGGAATTATGGGAACATAAAGGCAGAGACCAGTGGAGCTGCTGTCCATAGGCCTATGGTATTACCAGGTGCTGGGAGGATAGAGCCCTGAACAAGAGAGGATTATTTTCAGGCCTCGAAATGTAGTGGAATTTTTGCTGCTAGATGTCAGATTCGTTTGGAACTGGTGACTCCTTTATTCCTTCCAATTTCTGACTTTTGGAATGAGAATGTCTATCAGATACCTGCCTCGCCATTACATTTTGGAAGTAGATATCTTATTTTCTAGGTTCACAGGCAGATGGAACTTGGAAAACAGATGGTGTGGGATTTTGCCCCAGGTTAGATCACACCTAGCATCTCACTCATACCTGATTGAGACAATGAGATGTGAGACTTTTGAGCTGATAGTATTTAGATGAGATTTTGGGCTCAGAGTTAATGTCATAATGGGTTGAGCCTTTTGGAGACATTGGGATACATGAATGAATATATTTTGAATGTGGCATGGATGTGAGTTTTGGGAAGGCAGATGGCAGAGTATGGTGGGCTTATTGGCAGCCACCCCAAATGATATGTCTGTGTTCTAATCACTAGAACCAGTGAGTGTTACCTTATTTGGAAAAAGGGTCTTTGGAGATGTAATTAAGTTAAGGATCCTGAGATGAGAGAGAATATCCTGGACTCCCTGATTGGGAGCTAAACCTGATGTCGGGTGTTCACATAGGAGTGAGGCAGAGGGAGATTTGACACACACACAGAGGGAGAGGTGATGTGACCACAGAGACAGAGATCAGAGTGATGCAGACACAGGTTAAGGAATGCCAACAGTCCCTAGAAGCTAGAAGAAGCAAGAACTGGATTCTCCCCCGGAGCCTCCTGAGGGAGCACAGCCCTGCCAATATCTTGATTTTGGACTTCTGGCATCCAGAACTGTGAGAAAATAAATTTCTGTTGTTTTGAGCCACCTACTTCATGGTAATTTGTTACAGCAGCCATTGGAAACTAACACATCCATTAAGATGTTGTCAGAGGGGCAAGAGACCCAGGAAGGACTGTGTCTCCCAACAGACTACTCCTGTCGTTGTTCTTTTAACTAAAAGATGGAGTCTTCTTCTGTAGTTTTCCCACAAAATCATTCATACAGGACTTTGTGTGTGTGTGTGTGTATTGTGAGCTTTACTAAAGGTCCAATGAGGTAGGAAGCAAGTCAGTTATACCAATACAAACAGACTAAGCTACAGTGTTAGGCAACCTGTTCCTGTAGGTTTTCAACCACACCACTGCGTTGCTGGCCATGCTTTCTTACCTTTCCTCTCTTCATGGTTTTGCTCGCTTCCCTCAAAGTCCTGTCCAGTTTTCTCTTTAGTGGCCCTGACTCTTTATCACTGATGCCCTAAAAGTTTTATCTTCACCTCAGTTGATCAAGAATTTTTCTAAACAAAGCTAGTTCCTCTCTAAATTATAAGTATAAAATATTTTCCCTATTAAATAGTCATCAATTTTATCGATGTAATATTGTTCAAAAGAACTTTGAGAGATTCAAAACAGTGATGGTGAATATTTGAGGAAGGGGTGAGGGGAGGCAGTAGCAAGGGAGGAAGGCAGGACTGGGCCAAGAAAGACAGAAATCAGAAGGATTTTGGAATTAGAACTAGTTAGAGTTAGAGAGCCAGGGCTTCCAAGGCTGAGAATATGCTTTCATCCATCTAGACACTGAAGTTACAAAGTGGAAGAATTTGCCTACTGCAGGTGCAAGTTATAACTATGCGTGTACTTGGGAAAAAAATGTCATCATTGATTTCACCAAAATCTGTGTAAATCAAGTACAATGAAATTATCATGGATATAAAAAAAAAATCCTTGGGAACAGTAAGGGGTTATTTATATGTAAAATATCATTATAGTCTTAGGAAGTTGAGCCAGGTCTGATCTTGATTCTGCACCGTACACTGCAGGGGGGATTCCCCCAGTTTGAGGTCTGTATTTAGAATTTCTCTGATGGATTAACAGTTTCTCCAAAGTGGGAAGACTGCACCTTCTTGCTGAGATTCTGCCATGTTTGTGGATGCATTCAGGATTTATTTGGGAAAAGAAGGTTGAGTTTGTTCTTAACATGCATCGGATGGATTTGATTTTGTTCACAGCACCAGATAGCAACATGACATCCAAGTCATGTCCTGCACTGACTGGGAAGTTTTAAATAATATTTAAAAAAATAAATTTCTCTTTTTACTTTTAGAGAAGGAAGAAATGATCCTGTCTTCAATAGCAGCATTTAGTGCTTTCTAATATTGTTATTTTTAAACAACAAGACTTGTATTGAACTGTGAGGTTTCGCTGCCTTTACTTAAGTTAGTCACATATACCTTAAGGCCTTGTCAGATGATACAGCTTTTGAATAACACAAAGAGCATTCTGGAAAACATATAAAAATACTTGTTTTAGAAATTACATTTATTCTTGAGGAAGTCATATCTAAAATTGGTGGGGTACTCTTTAAAATATTTTATTTTTTAAATAAAAATAAAAGGTACTTTAAAAAATTCAATTCTAAAATAAATTTTAAAAATGATTCAATGATTTATTGAACCTCAAAGGAGAAAACAAGTTATTCATTTATAATAAGCAGCAGCAATTAATTTTTATCTTGAGCAAAATATGTAAATTAATAAAATTTTAAACATGGAAGAAGACTTAGATAAGTCTCTGTTTTCAGAGATCAAAAATATGAAGCCTCAAGAGGGTAAGAAGCTTGCTCACATAGTAGCAGAGTAGATATTAAATCTCAATCTCCCTTATTCCCACTACGGTGTTCTTTTGTGACTCATCTGCATTCATTGTCTGTGAGCAACTTAGAGAAGAGATGGTATCTTATACAGTAGTCTGCCTTTGTCCGCTGTTTTGCTTTCCCCGGTTTCAGTTACCTGCGTTCAACCATGTGGTCCAAAGATATTAAATGGAAAATTCCAGAAGTAAATAATTTATGTTTTAAATTGCATGTGATGAAGTTCCACTTTGTTCCACCCAGACTGTGAATTGTCCCTTTGTCCAGCAGCTCCATGCTGTCTGCGCTCCCTGCCCTTTAGTCATTTAGTATCTATCTTGGTTATCGGATCGACTGTTGGTGTTGCAATGTTTGTGTTCAAGTCCCCCTTATTTTACTTAATAATGGCCTCAAAGTGCAAGAATAGTGATGATGGCATATTTTTATAATTGTTCTATTTTATTTTTAGTTATTGTTGTTTCTCTCTTACTGTGCATAATGTATAAAGTAAGCTTTATCATAGGCATGTATGTATAGGAAAAAACAGTATACACTGCATAGCGTTTGGTACTATTTGCAGTTTCAGGCATCTACTGGGGGGTCATAGACTGTATCCCCTGTGGATAAGGGGGGATCAATGTAATTCTCATTCCTGCACTAAGAACAGTGTCTACCACATGGTAAGCACTCAATAAAAGTTCGTTGAGTGAATGAAAAATGACTAAATGGGAAAATAAAATTCATTCAATAAGAGTGTATATGTATAAATTTATCAGTTTTATATTATGGACAGTTGTGAAGGCAGAGAGGAAAACCACAGAATTGGGGAGAAAACCGAGATCATCATACAGAAGGACGAGTTCATTAAAAGACTTATTATCAACATAGACTTCCATGGAATTGAAGGGTTATCATGTGGCTGTTTAAGTTACTGAAACTAAAGACATTTATAACCATTGTGATTTTAATTTTATAGGCATAAATGTAGAGATCCAATTCTTAGTACATGCCAAGCAATTGAAAGTCGGAGTCAGATCCAACCCAATTGGCCAGAGTTTCCCTTTATGTATTATAAACAATATCTTTATGGGTGTGATAAGGTTAAACACTGCAAAAAGAGGCTGAAGTAAAATAGCTTATGTTTACCATCCTGCTACACTGGTGTAGGAGAAGTAATTTGCTTTCTTCCTTATTTTTATTTGTTGCAAGAATATTAAAATGTAACAAAGGAAAATTTAAAAGCAGCAAATTATACTCACAGTTGCACCATTTGCTGTATTAATATTCATGTATATTTAAAATTTTTTCTTCTACTCAATATCATTTTTGTATATTATTGTTTTCATTAAACATTTTCATTCTGCCCTATAGTCTTCACAATTGCTGTTTTTTCAATAGCAGGATAAAATTCCATCTAGTTTGTATGAAACAGTTGTATACTTACTCCCCAATATTGAACATGCCTTTAACGATTCATTATCAAGAACTAATTTTTTTTAGATTTCTAGAAATCATTAAAGGGGAGATTTAGGATCAATGGAATGAAGATATGGTGATGAAGAATGACATGTTTGCTGAGGAAAATAAGTAGACCATTTATGAAGGGAAATTCTGGACAATAAGGTTGAGAAAATAAGCCAAAACAAGACTCAGAGCTCAGCCACCAATAGTGTGACTTTGAGCAAGAAAGATGAGTTCTAACACATGTGTATAGATACATATGAATATATCTATATACATACACATATATAATAAAATTTAACTGCTAGATGAAAAAATGAACTCCATCATGATTTTATGCCTTTATGTGATGTGCTGAAGTCTAATTCATGGGGAAAAATATGAGGTCATTGGATACTTAGACACGTGTGTTCTTCCAAGCATTAGATATTTTAAAAATGAGGAAAGTTTTGTATCACCTCCCCAAGCTCTTACTAGTATGTAAGACAATTTCCAATGTATTCAAATAACATTTATTGAGTTCTGCACGATAGGGTAAAGGTAAACTGTTGATTGGAAACACTGATATTCTAAATGCCAATTCTCGTTCTCTGTTTAATTTGCTATGTTATTTTCTTTTGCATTTTATTTTTATCTTTATCCAGAAATACAAAGGAGCAGTGGAGCATATGAAAAATAGATATTAAGGAGAAAATTTGCAGATGTTGAGCCGGGTAGATTTGACTACAGAGTATTTCAAAATTAATATTTGTACTTCTCTTCCTGGCAGCACATATTTCTAAGAAATAATGAACTGAGCTCTCTTGAGTGAACAAATCCCCAACAGAGTGATTTTGGCAGTTAGAGAGGCACGTTAACTCCTTTAGGTCTCAAAAGCTTCATCACTGACTTCATTATTCCTTTGGAGCACTCTGCTGAATCTCCTCCCAGAAATGCAGAAGCACAATGGAAAAGCAAAAGCAAGCCGTTTTCTTCCGGCCTTTCAGTGCCTGAAACAATAGACTTATGAAATACTGCGCACTTTCAATGCTGCCCCTGAAAAGTGGGACATTCCTTGTGAACACACTTATTAATGAGACTTCGATGTCCATTTTAAAGCGTCCGTTCTGTCTTCAGTGTTTGCAAAGATAAATACTTATCTTACACAACGTGAAGCACATTCCTGTCTCCAGCGAGGGCATTAGTAGCCACACAGCCTTCTTTCTCTGGGATGAAGGACTGGCAGCTTTAATGCTATCTGTGTCAGAGAGAGAAACATAATCCGCCTCCCTCTTTTCTCTCATTCCCTTTTCATCAGAAAGAAGAATTTAAAAAAAAAAAAAAAGTCTATCAAGGTGTTATTCTCCTTGCAGTCTTTGTTCTGTTTTTTTCAAATGATTATCATTTCTTAATCATTCAAAAAGAAGCATCAGAAAAGCAAAACCACTTTTGACAGTTCCCACTGGAATAAAAAAAGATATGACACCTTTCTCTACATTTTCATCCTCAAAAATGATCCCTTCTGAAACAAAATGGTACAATTTTCAAAGTGATTTTCTGCCTCCTTTGATGTGGTCATTCATCAGTGCCTTTCAACAGATGTTTCTTTGGAGTCCATGTCAAGATCTTCAAGGCGATTCGGAAGAAATAGATGATACCCTTCGGACCCTGCCCTTGGGTGGCTTAGAGTCTTATTGTGTTAGGAAGAACAGATAGAACTCAAATTACTTAAGAAACTTTATAGGTAATATAGCGGTTTAAGAGTTCAGGCTCTTGAATCAGCCAGCCTTGTGTTCCAGTCCTGCCCTCATCCTTACCACTTTTCAGCTGTGACATACACTGACCTCCTGGAACCTCAGAATTCTCTGCAAAACAAAGATAATATTAGTAACCATCTTCTAGGGTTGCCATGAGCATGGATGAGATAATGAATCATGCAAATAAAGTATTTATCTTGGTGCCGGGACCCCAAAGAAATATTTAAAAAGCAGTAGCTATGTTTCTTGGTAAACACTGATAAGGAGAATTATTATTAGGTAAAGCAAGTTGTTAAGTGGGTCTTTAAGAATTATATTACGCACTTAAATTCACAAATTGTAAATATGTGTTATGTTTTCTTTTGTTTTTAATAGGCATTTTATATTGTTGTTTGGCGTACAATGTTGGTCTTCCAGAAGCAAAAATATTTTCTGGTCCTTCAAGTGAACAGTTTGGCTATGCAGTGCAACAGTTTATAAATCCAGAAGGCAACTGGTAAGAATATTCTCTTCTTTACGATTTCAATAAAAATACAAAATAAATTTCATATTGGACTCCAATGTCTTTTTCAAATTGGTGCATGGATAGCCCTAAAATATCAATCTTTCTTTGAGAGTTGACAACTTCAGATTATAGTTAATGGACTAGTAATTAATGAGATGGTATACTTTTTTAAAAACCTGGATGAAAATTCTTCACTAAATATTCCACAGCAAATTCATAATACTAGTTTTGACCACTTGGTAGACAGACATATAGGTAAATAGATATGATAGATTTGTCTTCATTTCTTATCATGTAAGCTGATATCTATTGAGGTTGGTAAATCATCGCCTAGCTAATTTCTAGATGGTAGAATTACCATCTGGGCCATTTCTAGATGGTAGAATTGCTTTTTAAATTTTTTCCTTCAGCAAGGCTTTGTCTCCTCACTTCATTCTAAGTTATCCTTCCCCACTCCATGTGGTAAAAGGTTCTCACAAAGATCAGTGCAAAATATGCAAAGGCGACTTTCTCTAGTATAGTTAGCACCTTTTATTTTTGCCCAAAAGTGCCCTGTCTTTTAGTGCTGTGTAATGGTTACATTCATAAACCATGGCCATTGTACTCAGGTAAAAATCAACCATCTTGATGGACATGGAACTATATATCCTCATTGCTGGTTTAAGTTTCCCGTAATAATAATGCAAATAAACTCAGGGAAATGAGATGATTCTGAAAGTTGTGTTTAGGGTGAAGAACTATGGCTCCTCTTCTGTCAGACTTAATGCCCACTTGTGGGCAGAGGTCCTACCATTGAAACCTTACCTCCTTCTTGCTGCAGAAGGTTCCAGACTGTCCCCACTTACCCTGGAACTTCAGATCCTGGACATCTTCCCTCTAGATCTCTTTTCAATGATTAAATTGTCTGTTCTTAGCTTATCAAATAACTATAATTTATAACCCTTTTTCTGTGTGAACTTACGCTTGATGCTCTCAACAATTGAATTCAAGAATTAAAATTATTCACAACAATTGAATTCAAAGAAAGATGTAGAATCCAAATCATTCACATATTGGGGCATGCCTATCTGTTTGACAAGGAAACAAAATGAAATTATCACTAGAGAGGGTAGTGTGTCTCAGAAGGCATCTTAGAAGAGAGAAATCATGAGGTGAGTTTTAAAAGGTGGAGATGAGCATTAACTAATGTGAGGAGACTTGAGAGCAATGTGTGTTGGAGACAGCTTGCAGGCATCTGGAAGAATAGGAACAGTCTGATTGGAAACCCAAAGATTAGCAATTCCTGTAACCATTTGGGATCTGAGAGAGAGTTTCATCTCTAACAATTATCAAATTATGTTTGGTAACCATAGTGCCAAGTTGGCTAGAAAGCTGATATGGTCAGTATAGTTTGACCTTGGAATCTAGCAGATGAAGTTGCTAATGACCCATAATTTTACATATCCAGCCCCACATCCTTCCCATGGACTCCCATGTCAAACAATCCATTCAACATCTCTACTTTAATGTAACAGAGAACACAAGTGTCTGATTTTCTGCACCAGCTAATGAAACCAAAAATTCTGGACTCCTCTCCTTCGCCCTCCTCTCCCATATCCTGTCTGTAAGCCAGTCCTGTTGACTCCATCACCAAAGTACCTATTATACCTGACCATTCCTCACCATCACCTGGTGCCACTGTGATGGAAGCCAATGCCAGCTCCTTCAGGTGCTGCTGCAGGAGCTTCTCAGCCTGTCTCCTGCTTCCCTTCCTGCCTCTCTTTATTCTGCTGTCTTCACTACAGACAGCATGAACTGTGAAAAACATGGCTCATTCCCTAGATGAAAACCTTCTGTGGCTTTCCACTGCAGTAAGAGTAAGTTAAAAGTCCTTAAAGGACCCTCCATGATCCAGCATCAGTGTCAGCCTGCCTCTCCCATGTCATCTATTACCCGCCTCTCTTGGTTCCTATGCACCAGGGACTGTGTCTTCTGTCTGTTCCTTGAACACACCGAGCTCATTCCTGCTTCAAAGCTTTTGCACACCCTTCTCTCCTGGCTGGAGGAGTCTCAAGATTGTCAGTTGGTTGGTTCTCATGTTTCAGTCTCAGCTCAGAGGTCTCCTCCTGATAGACCTTACAGAGCAAGCCCATTTACGTAGCGCTTCACCACACCTCCTAGTCAGCCTAGCTATGCACGCAGATTTATTTTCTCTCTAGCCATTGTCACTGTCTGAAAGAATCTGATTTGTTTATGTGTTCATCATCTGCCTTCTTCCTCTGTCTCTGAGTACAGGGACATAGTTTTATTCACCGCTATGTTCTCAGCACCCGGAGTGGTGTCTGGCATCTAGTAGGGGATCAATAATTATTTGTTGAATGACTGAATGAAAGTTCTACTTCTAAATGTTTCATCCCACGTAATCTATAAGGTGAACTACAGTAGACTGACCTAAGAAATATGAGCTGAATGAGACCTTCAGATGAACTCCAGTGTTCTACCTCACAAGGGTGGCCTCACCGAGGACAACCTGGCACTAAGTTCAAGATTATTCTTTTTAAGTAACAGCTTTCCTGGAGCATAGTAAATCTAAGAGAAAGAGCCACCATCAGTAATAGATGTTATTGAGAATAATAAGCCTATCAATGATTGTAAGGGAGCTCAACCACTGGCCACACTGAGGGTTGGAAGTTGCATTAGAGGAAAAGAGACGAAGAGTTGACAGGAACCTATCGGGCAGAGACCTGGGAAAGTGAGAGGCAGCCATCTCCTCTTCCTCTCACCAGGACTCCCTCTAAGCATTCAAGAACTTGTTAAAAGACAAGTCTATTAACAGTTTATAGTGAGGTTCTGGTGCTTTTAGGGTGATATCAAGACCAGGGACATCAGACATTTCTAAATCCTGTCTTAACCTCATGACATTCGTGAAAGATGTATAAACACTGGACAGTAGCTCTTGGGAACTACACACAACTCTACTAGTGGCTGGGCTAATGCTTTGAACTCCAGCATAGAACTTTCTGGCAAGGTATGGCATTAAGCTTTAGCTCAAGGCCTTACTTCTCTTCAGCTTATATCTAACTACCACCTGATATGAGCATACTCCTCCACTCAGGAGGAAGAGAAGGGAGAGTACCTGTCTGACCTGAGGGGCTGAACCATATGCAGGTGAGAAGCAGGGAGGAAAGAGAACAAAGCTTGCCAGGCAAGCCTGTCTGGGTCTTTCACTGATCTGGGCTTATGAAACAAAGAAGAAGAGGCCAAGCCGTGGGCATGCTCTTCTAATCCACTGCAGGCTAGACACTACATGAAGTGCAAAATATGCAAAACATAGATGTTGACTTTAAGGAGTGTGGCGTAGAGTCAATGAGGAAGATATATGCAGAGTAGGCAACCAAGAATAATACAGAAGACGTAAGTGCTAACCTCTCGTAGTTAATGGTGTTTGTGTTCTTTTAGTGTCACTAGCTGTATCTTAATATTAAGAGCTCATTTTCTCTTTCCAAGGCCTGGGACCCTAGAGGGACAAGGTTTCCTCATGACATCTCATTAGCCCAGTCCTGCCATGGTGCCTTGCCACAGAGGGCAGGACTATGGCCAGGATCTAGGTGAGTGGGTTATTCCATTACAGTGCTAGAGGGGGCCACAGTTAGGACAGCAGCCTTCACAACTCTCAGGCTCAAGGAAAATCACATGAAACTTGGAATCCAAAATTGCCTATTTGTTTTGACAATTGGCACTATGCCCTTGTCTACTCCTAATTTATGACAATTGTACAGACATTATGGAAGTAGCAGATGTGAGAGGGACTGTTTAAACATTAACTTTCCTTCTGATACTAATCAAGTTAACTTTGGGCACAGAAAGTGTTATAAATATGAATTCCTTAAACTGTGACTCTTTCCCCCTTGGATTTATACATATAAAATGTGCGTGCATGAACACACACACACATGCACTCCGTATTTTCTTTATTCTCTTACTGCTTGTTCTGAAGCTGCTATTTTGGTTCTTTGTTCCTCTGTTAGCTTTGACTTTCTTTACAGTTTGTCTATTTGAACCCTGACTCTACCTGTCAGCCCATTCCTTCCTTCTTAAGGCTCTAGTCTCAGTTTTCTCAACTCACATGTCATTATTTTTAAAGGACACTTTTAGCTCTTCTCTGTGTGCTGTGTTGCAAGAATTTATAGGCATATTTTACATTAGGATCTACTACTTTTAACAAAATTATCTTGACTTTTTCACTAGTTTTCTTTATTATACTTTTATTAATTACACCAGAGACTCCTACTCTAGAAATAGTGGTGATATGGTTTGATAATTCTTGGGACTTTCTTAGAGTCTCAAACAAGCTGCATGATTTTAAAGGCAAGCTTACCTCCCAAGCAGAGCACTAGAGCAGCCCTCTGGCTATAAGTAAAGTTGTGGTCTGTTCTCCCTTCTGTGTAGGCGGAGGGCCTTCCCGCTTCGGAGTCCTCATTTTACACACAGGATGTTCAAATGCGGATGATGCAATCCTTATCACAAACAATCTACAAAGCATTGAGATATGTTTAAAATCATTTCCTGGAGCTTGTGACAATATGCACTCTTTCTGTTTGTCTAATTTGAAGGCCTGTCCCAAGAACAATATGAGCTCATTATATGACTCAAAAACCATAGAAAACTGCAATCACTTGTGCGATGAGGATTGACTGAGAATTAAGTGTTTTTCCAGTTTTAGAAATGTGTTTTCTTGTTCTAAGAAGGGCTAGTGCATTCTTTTTCCTTAAAAAGAGAGGAAAAATATTAATATAATAAACGTGTATCATAGCTCGAGAATTTTAAATAAAAAATAGAGAAGAAACATTCAATTCTATAACAGACACCAAAAATTATGTCACGTGGTACTTTGGTAAGAACAATACAGGTATTTACTGAGCACTCTTTTTTTGCCAAACACATAATAATCATAAGGATTCTAAGGGCTTTGTAAAATTATCAGCCCTTTTACAAATGATGGAACTGAAACTTAGAAAAGCTAAGTAATTTACCTAAGATTACAGAGCTAATATGTAGTAAAGATAGGGGAGTTAATGCAAAATAAAGATAAGATGTTCCAAATGTACATGTCTTTATAAATATCCAAAGAGGGGAATGGCAGGATGTAATTGACATTTATAGATAATATCTAAATTTTATTTTAACGTTAGTTTTATAAAGTAAGATAAACTTGCAAAATTTTGAATTAAAAGTGCTGTTACAGAATTTATACTGTCATTCTTCCATTGGCTTTACTGTTAAGTGTTGCCTGGGCAAGGATGATGGTTTTCCTCCATCCTTTCATCCTTTCCTGGACAGGGATTTCCCATATAAGTTAGGAGCCAGAGCACAAGGGTTTTACCCTCAGCTTCTCCGTCACTCTCTGGGTGACTTTGGGAAAGTCACACAACTTCTCTGGAGTGCAAGGAGTGCCATCCATGCCAAACCGGAATGCTATAAGGTCCCTATATGAGAATAAAATCAAAGCACTTCAAAAACTAAACCATTGTGCATATGCGAGGTACTCTCATTAGCACTTTGTAAAAAGACAGGAAGAAAATCAGGTTTTTATAACTAGGTCCTCCCCACCTCACTCCACCTCTTGCCTCTCAGCCATTTCTCTCTCATCTGTCATGGATTAGGTTCCATGCATATTGGATTAACTTCCATGCATATTGGATTAACTTCAGACCATTTCTTCTTCTTCTTGGCCAAGAATGCTATTCCAATCCCCTTCCCAAAATAACTATGTCTTTGTCTTTCATTATGGCCTTTAAGTCTTAGCCAATATCATTCTCTATGTATCTTTTCTAAGATAAAATTCTCTTGTGATTAGATTGTCCTGGCATTTAACATGCTTACTTTATTTGTTTATAGGCTTTGCTTTTATTTTAAATCCATGACATATATATTACTTTTCTTCTTCCATTCAATTTTAGGTATTTGTACTAATTCATAACTTAGTCCAATTTTTGATTATGTAAAGACTTTAGAAATCCAACTGTAATATATTCTTATACTTTTAAGTTTGAAAAACAATATTTGTACACTATTACTGTGTAATTAAACCATTACTCAACACTGATAGTAGAGGTGTACAAAGTGGCATGTCTCCTATCAACAGTGACTTTCCCTTAGCTTGCAGTTGGTGCAGGGTAAAACAGGGAACCGAGGACCTTTTAGAACACTGGCCCCATGGAGCACCCTAATGTCAATTCACCTACATTTGTCACATCATACTTGCTAATTTTTTTCACTCAGTTAAGTAATATTTTTGGCTAATTTTTTCAATGGTTTGTGCTATTTACCATAAATATAAATCTATGCTAGAAAGGACAATTTAAATATTCCCTGTTCTTACTTGCTCCTCCTTTCCCCCATTTTGGACACAAGTTTGTGTATGCACCTACAAACACATGAACACACATACACACCCATTGTTTGTGACTTGCATGTAGGATAGAGCTGCTGCTCCAGAATGTCTAGAGCTCTTCACTGATCTGTGAAATTCCTCTATGCCTCACTAGCTACTTTTACAATCTTGAGCTTTCTTCTGTGATAATGTCTGAATATCTGATTCTAGAATAAAGTTTGTTTACAAGAATGGAACTTGCACACACACATTCCTACTGTCTGGTTGTTTGAGACATTGCCATCCCTCTAACTCCATCTGAAGAGGGATCTGGGGAATGCTGAGGATCACAGGGAGAACCTATTTATTTATGGACAAGATGGTGAGAAAACAAAGGATACCTCTTCTCTAGAAGAGTTCTAAGTGAACTTAACATGATAGAAAGAATCAAGGATTTTGAACGGGAAAAGACACAGGTACAGATCTAGGCTTTGTTGCTGACTTACAGTCACTTTCTTTACATGAAAACAGAACTAGTTATAGCACTTGACCTCACAGAATATTTAAAGGATGAAACAACATCATGCACATAAAAAGTGCTTTTAAACTGTAAAGCAGTTTACAAATGTTGTTGCTATTCCAAATTTTATCATTGATGAAAACAACTATCTGCCAAAGTACCTAGTTGAAAGGTACTAGCTCATGGGCTTTGATTTATGAAATGTGGTGGTCTGGACATCATCCCCCACTGTCTCCTTGACATAGGCCCCGAGAATTGGAATTTGTATCATCACAAGGGTTTAAAGTACGTATTTCATTTTGAATTAATTTTTGTGAGTGGTGAGAGACGTGGATCCTGTTTCAATCTTCTGCATATGGCTATCCAATTTTCCCATAGCCATTTATTGAACAGGGATTCTTTCCCCAAGTGTATATTGCTGTCTACTTTGTCAAAGATCAGATGGCAATATGTGGATGGTTTTATATCTGCATTCTCTGTTATGTTCCATTGGTCTTTGTTTCTATTTTTTGCCAGTACCATGTTGTTATGGTTACCATTCCTTGTAGTATAGCTTAAAGTCTGATAAAATGATGCTTCCAGATTTGTTTCTTTTGCTTAAGGTTGCTTTGGCTATTCGGGCTCTTTTCTGGTTCCAAATGTGTGTAGAATTATTTTTTCTAATCTTCACAAAAAGTGATGATGGTATTTTGATGGGAATTACATTGAATCTGTAAATCACTTTGGGTAGTATGGACATTTTAACAATGTTGATTCTGTCAATCCATGAGCATGATATGTTTTTCCATTTGTTTACATCATCTGTGATTTCCTCCCTCAGTGATTCATAGTTCTCTTTGTAGAGATCTTTCACTTCCTTGGTTAAATATACTCCTAGATATTTTATTTTCTTTATAGCTATTGTGAAAGGTATTGAGTCTTTGATTTGACTCTCAGCTTGACTGTTGTTGGTGTCTGGTGAGTTCTAAATGGCTACCTGCTTCCTGCTAATGAATGTAAAATGAGTTTATGATGGAAAGAGTTCACCTATGAGACTTTATGTCTCCAGAAAGGAGGAAGACAGGTAAAGAAAGTTCATTTTTTTAGGTCTTATTTGGGAAATATTGCTATTACAAATTTAATAGTTAGATTGTTTGGAATATGCTGAAAGGCAATTTTAGTATTTAAGCCTCATTATCCTGCCTCAGACTTCTTAAGCTGCCACAAATACAAGTTTCCTCAGCTTGTTATTGAGGAAACAAATAAAAGTTTCCTCAAATAGTAGGATGGCTAAACCCTCAAGGTGTTTCAGTTTCGTGATGAAGAGTCCACCAACCTCATTATTGCTAAAACATATTAAGCCTCTTGTTCTGCCTCATAAACCCCCTGGGAATTAGCTTTGGCACTGGAAGCAAATGAATCAGTAAAAACTGAATCTGTGTCTTTAACTTATCCAACATGCAGTTTTGCCGAAGTTAAAATCAAAAGCTGAAATAAATACTTTATTTATTTTTTTATTTCAGAATATTATGAGGGTACAAATGTTCTGGTTACATTGATTGCTTTTGTACTGCTTGAGTCAAAGTTATAAGTGTGCCCGTCACCCGGATAGTGTACATGGTACCCGTTAAGTATGATTTCACCCACCTCCTTTTCCCCCCTGCCACCTGCGTGATTTCTGTTGAGTTTTACCTCCATCTGTGCACATGAGTGCTGATCAGTTAGTTCAAATTTAATAGTGAGTACATGTGGTGTTTGTTTTTCCATACCTGTGATACTTCACTTAGGATCATGGTCTCCAATGGCCTGGAACAAAACAATATAAGGAACAATATTTATATTTACATATTGTAAGATTTGAAAATTTTCACATTCATGTAGATATTATATACAATAGGCTTCTAATCCCAAGTAAAATATCTCCTTCGATGTCTGATAGATATCTCAAACTTAAAACACCTCACACTGAACTCCTGAGCTCAGCCTGTCTCAAGATCTTGCTCTACTGATGTTACAGCCCAACCAGGTTCATTGCCTGCTGCTCAGGAAGAAGCCAATACTCTGAGACAGGAGGGGTTAACAGCAGAAAAAGAGTTTAAATTATAATATCCCAGGTGCCATGCAAGGAGATGGGAGGAAGTTCTCAAATCCATCTCCTTGAGAATTTAGGAGAAAGGGTTTTTAAAAATAGTTTGAGGGGCAAAGGGCTAGGCAATTAGGTCTTCTAATTGGCTGGGTTCAGAGCAGAACTATAGGGGTGTAGAAATTGTCTTTTTTGCTGAGTCAGTTCTTGGGTGGGGGTTGCAAGACCAGTTGAGTCAGTTCCTTGGTACAGGCCACTGGTCTGGGTGGTTCAGCCATTCCACCAGAATCCAGGGCCTGGAAGATTTCTCAAAAACTAGCCTTAGGTTTCATAAAGGTGACGTTAACTATAAGAGCAATGAAGAAAGCTAAGAATCTTTATGGCCATCAGCTATATGAGTGCTGAGTAGGAGTAGTCAATTATAGGAAAGCAAGCTAGGGAATAATGGCTGGTTTTATATATACATATATATATACATATATTTCCCTGACCACAGTTCCCACCTTGTGGCCCTTTATTAATTTTACAATCGGTGTTTTCAATCACGGCATCCTCTTTATCTGGTGATGGTGACTCGTTCCTTTTAGTTTTTCTGCCAAAACCACTGGGATCATCCTTGACTCTTATTTATTTATTTATTTATTCATTCATTCAAAGACCAACCCCTCAAAAGAAATCTCACTGGCCCAACTTTCACAGTATCTCCAAAATAAAATCACTGCTCACCACCTTCACTTCCACCAGCCCTGTGTCAGAACACCGTCACCTCTTGCCTGGATGGATTATTGCAATCACTTTCTAAGTGCTTACCTGCCTCAACTTTGCTCTAATGCAGTCATTCTCAACAGAGCAGCCTTTAAAATCCTTCTAAAACATGCCCAATCACATCACTACTCTACTCAAAGCCCTCCAGTGGCTTTCTCATTTCACTCAAAGGGAAAGCTGAGGCCTTCTAATTACATATAAGTATCTACATGATCTGCCCCCATTACCAGTCTGACCCTGTCTCCTACTACTTTCCCCTCACGCACTCTGTTCCAGACACAGGGCTTTTGCACTTGCTGTTCCCGCAGCCTGGGCTACTCTCCCACCAGACTCTTACAGGTCACACTTTCCTCTATTTCAAGTCTTTACTTAAATGTTGTTCTCAGTGAGAACTTCCCTAAGAAATCTTTATTCAAAGAAATTCAAATAAAAATTATAACACTCTTCACCTCATACTCCTAATTCTAATCTGCTTATTTTTCTCCCCAAACACTGATTACCACCACCATACATTTTACTTACTTATTAAATTTATTGTCTATTTTTTCCCTCTAGAATGTAAACTCCATGAGGCCAGAAATTTTTGACTGATTTATTCACTAATGTATCCTCAGTGCCTAGAATCAAGTCTGGCACATAGTAGGTCTGGCCATGATGTACAGAATCACAGGTTGTGTACTGCACAAGGCAGGACACACCATTTAAGGAATGGTGGCCCCTGGAGTTGTGCAACATGTCAGCCCCTAGAAGTGCAATAAACATTTGTGGAATAGAATAAAACAAAATGTTTTCCCCTACTATTTTAAGTACACTTCTGTCAGTAGTCTCTAGTAAAATCCCTCATATTGAAGGAATGCTTCGAGAGTTTAGAGACTCACAGACCAAAGGAAGATATTTATAACAGCCCCTGGATTATGGGTTTCAAACTATCCTACCTACACTACCATAAATACTGTTTACTAACTAAACAAAGTATTTTGAATTCTACTGCAGGTGGGCAAATTGGCTATGTTTTAGAAGTCTACATAATCACTATTTTCCCACAAGATAATTGAACAGTAAGTGTTATTTAAAGTCGTCTTGGAAGAATTCCCAGTTTCACTGTAGGAAAAGAGAAGTTTATATCTTGGGATTTTGTTTTGTTTTGAGAATCAGTACACACAACTGTTCTTGCAGCTCTTTTGTCTGGCTGAGATTAAATTAAATCCATTGCCTCAAAGCGGTTTTGCCCTACCTCACCAAGGTGTACCCACCAACATATCCTGTTCCCCACCTCGGTACCATTCTCTTCCTGCTGTGTCTCTTCCTGCTACAGCTGATTACATAAAATTTTTATAGATAAATATACCAGCCTCCCTCGTCTTCCTGTCTGATTAATTTAAGAATGTCACAATTCCCTTGTAGTAGTATGACTGGTGATGTCATAGCCTTTCCTTATGCGGGTGAGTTGTCAGGAACCAGGATTTCACCGAGACCTTAGGGTGAGTAGAGTGAGGAGGAGTGTCTGCTGGAGATTTTGCCAATAAAGGAGGCGGGCAATGATTTTTGAAACGTTCACTGTAGTCACTAACACGACCCGTAGTCTGCTTACTAATGTGATTCATAATATTTAAGGAATGAGTCATAAATGATGAGGAAATCCTTGTTGTTCTTCAACAGTCACCAGAATGGTCTGCTTTTCCACTGTTTTCTATTGTCTTGTGTTAAACATCCAAGAATAACATAATAATGTCAGAGATTTATTTATATGTATTCTTTCAGAGATTTCAAGTGCTTTCATATCCTCCATGTTAAGTTGCACACTATTGTGCAAATGCTTGCCTTTCTCTTTTTTCTGTCGGATTAGCCTGGGAAGGCCACAATTCTCACAGTGGTAGTGGTAAAATGATCAAATCCTGAATTCTTAGATGAAGTGGAAGGAGGTGAGGAGGAGAGTGTCCAGGGAATACTTCGTTGATAGGAAACAGCAAATAGTCTTTTCACCTTCTCATGGAGAAAGCATATGGCTAGTGGTGCAGCTCCACTGCTGGAGGCTCTGAGGAACAAAATGGTTAAATTTTAGATCAGAAACACTTATCTTTTGCTTCTCAGCGTGTCTCTCTTGGGCTATGGTGAGGATGGATGGAAATATGCATAATAGAAGTCACCCAAATTACTGCATTTGGTATCATTTGAGCATACCCTATTCTTATCTGCCATTGCAAACAATATAGCCCGGGTCCCACAATGTGGATTCGCCCTCACAGGATGGCTGTAGCTGATGTCCAGGCTGCAGTCCCCTCAAATGTTCTAGAACCCAACTCAGCTGGTCTGATAGTTCACCCAGTCTGGGCCCTATGCCAGGCCTTGGTGCAGCTAAGAAGAAGGAGAATAGCCTAGGGGTTAGGAACTTGGACTTCAGAATCTGTCACACTTGACTCTCACTAGCCAGGTGAGCATGAATAAGTTGCTCATCTCTCTGTATTTTAGTGGCTCCTTCTATAAAATGGAGGTAAAATAATCTCCGACTTGTTTTGCAGGTTAAATCAGATAATGTTTAGAATGTCTTATACATAGTACCAGATGGTGTAAGATTTGCCATAATTAGTAGGAATTCCCAGCATGCCAAGGGGCAGAGCCTCACCTCTTATGATGATGGTTTCTTGCTATAAGCTGCTATTTTGTTCTCCACACATACTTCACAGTCAGGCTTTCTTTGAAACACACACACACACACACACACACACACACACACAAACAACCAATTGATGCATAGTGGATATGCATAAGCTGAATCAGCAATAGATGACAGAACAGTGACAGTATAATACTTTCCTTTCAACTTGTTGATTTTTTTACCTTTTTTTTTCTTTTTGCTTTTACTTGGACCAAAACAAAAAAATTCCTCCATAAGAACAGAATTTAGTATTTTCTACTTTTCCTCAACCAAGAAAGTCTTTTTAAATAATAGAATGGAATCCTTCATTCGTTTTTTCACTTGTTTTTCTCGTTCATTTGTTCAACAAGTAATTATTCAGAGCTCCAGGCACAGAATTCCCAGCCCTCATGTACCTTTCCTCTCTAGTGGAAGATTAAGGCAGTATGCAGACAGCTACAGGGTGATGTGATTAAAAAAAAAAAAAAAAAAAGAAAAGTGGGTCAGGGAAGAGTCAGAGGCTATGGAAGTACTCGGGAAAGACACCTTGCCCAGATTTGAAGGAGCCAGAGGGACTTCCTGGAGGAAGTGGTATCTAATGGGAGACATAACTAATGAGTAGAACTTTGCCCGGCATGGAACAGCATATGTGAAGGTTTGGAAGCAAGAAAGACTCTGATTTGGATGATGAGCAGAGTTCAATGTGACTGAAATATAGAATTTTAGGAAGGTGCATGGAAGGAGACAGAGTTGGAGAAGAAAGCTAGAGCCAGATTATTTCTCTCTTACACTGTAAAATGTATCCCACACACAAAAATCACAGGTAATCTGGTGTAGTACCCTTATGAAATGAAGACTAAGGACTCATACAGATGGAGAAAATCAAGCCGCTGGAAGACAGTTTTCTCAGTACAGAGTCTTCATAAGGTTGCTAATTTCTTCTGAACTATGATGAATTTGAAGATCAGATATGCTCAGACATGCATTCTGAATTCTGGTGCTGATCCTCTCCCACCATAGAGGCGAATTGGGACTTGCTAACATCTAACATTCAGACTTCTTTTTCAAAAGTCTTAGCCTATATGCCTGGTATTATTGTAATTCTGACTATGGGTAATATTTTAATATGTAAATTATGCTACATTATCTGCTCATAAGAAGAGAAAAATCTTTCAACTCAAACCTTAATCAAAGTTAATTGAACTTAACAGTATTCTTGAATGTTCTATAACATACTAATTTGAGAATAATTTTATAAAACGAACATGGGGAAAATCTTATTACTGAACTATTAACTGTCTTTTAAAATATTCTGTATTTTCCTCTTTTCATGATTGTTCATGCTATTCCCTCTGCTAAGAATACTGGCTAAAACCTTTATCCTTCAATGTCCATTTTTGCCCTTTGACAATTTTAATGTTTGTTCTTCTTCAGGCGAACTGGGTCATACCTTCCAGTTCATTTGTATTTTTATTTTACTTACCATGTATTTAAACAATTTTTATCAGACTTAGTAAATGAGAGTCTGCCCTTAGTCTGTTTGTATCCACTATTGCACTAAGTATGGGGCATACACTGTTTAAATGATGATAAAATATTTATACAGAAGGCTCATGAAAGAATTTAAGTTTCATAGATAGATAATCTAATCCTTCCCAACTCTGACAAGAAAAAAAAACATTGAAGTAAATATGGCTTCTTATTAATTGAATGCTGTCCAGTAATTAATTAACCTGCTGCAGTTTCTAAAGATCAAACTGTTCCATGCTGTGCAGTCTGTCATCAGAAATGTCAGATGAGTGCTGCTGCAGGAAAACCATACTCTCTGGTTGGGGAAGTTCTGTAGGAAGTAAAACTAACCAAAGGAAGGATGTGAACACCAGTCTCATCCTGTATTCTAGATATGTAGATGTTGTTGCACATAAAGAGAGCTCCATATATGTTCTGTATTTTTTGCTAAGTATCCCTTTATAAAGACAATAAACATAAAGCCACTTAGATAATGCATCTGCTCTCTAAGTGAGTTAATATATGAAAATACTTAGGGCAGCGGTCCCCAGCCAAGCAGCTATGAGACTTCACTTGCTCACCTGCCACTCACCTCTTGCTGTGAAAAAGAATGAAAGATGCACTGCTTTGAAAGAATGGAAGATGCACTGAACGTTGCCACCTGGATTTACCAAAGGCCCTCAATTCCCATGCTGGAAAAATGCATGAGAGAGCATATCTCTCTTTCCTCTCATTCAGTTGTCCACCCTAGTGTACTACCATGTCCCTCCCCCCACAATCCCAAAGTCACTGCTTTATCACGGCCACCACTGTATCTACCTCATTGGGCCTCCTCAATAGATTTCTCATGCATGACCCTAACAGGCCATGGACCAGTACCAGTCTGCAGCCCAGGGGTTGGGGATCACAGGCTTAGGGCTTAGAACGCACTCAACAAATGTTAGTTTTTGCTTTTAGTTTTAATATCATTTCATTCTTTAGAGCTATGCTGATCAATATACGAGGGCTGTCCAGAAAGTATCCAGCCATTGTTAATATAACAAGAATGGGTTAGACAACATGGATGTAACCTGGCAGCCAAGGAGAGTGGACCGTGGTGACTTCATTGTATGTGTAAACAATGACGCATACACCGTATGCACGCATGAACAATGATGACTTCACTGTACTAGTCAGTGGGACAGTAGACACTGTTAAGTGAGCTTGTGTGCTCTGTGGCCGTCCCATTTAAAATGATTGAGTGAGTAGAGCAATGAATCCCCATCAAATTTTGCATTACGCTTGAACATTCCTCCGTGGAAACTATTTGGATGATTTAGCAGGCTTTCAGAGACGATGCAATGAGTGTAGCACAAATAAAAGTGAGGCACAAACGCTACAAAGGTGGTCAAGAATCTGTTGAAAGTGATCCACGTTCTGGGCACTGGGGCACCACCGTTGGGCTTCCTGTGGCAGCGACCACCCGAGCAAGTGGCATGGTGGGGGTGGAGAGCGGCCACAGCTGCAGCACCTCCCCAAGTGGCCCATGGTGCCTGGCCCCATGGGAAAGAGATCAAGTTGTGCTAGTACAACCACATAAATAATTAATACCTGAAGTCTCAATGTAACATGGACATCAACAGATGATTGGGAGTCAAATACTGGGTGAAACGGTTTTAAAAAGTGTATCTAGCTTTTAAAAAAACACGTCTGCAGGATCCTATCTTAATGCCGGTAGTACTCAGCCAAAAGAATTTGGGAGGTTCTAGTATTCTGCATGGCTGAAGCTGAGAATCTGAAACCCTGATGCTTAAGCTCTATTCTGGATCATAGTTCCAACTTCTTCAGGATGTAAGGAAAAGAGGTAACATTACCATAGTGATAGATCTTTGGTTGTACAGGTTTCCCAATAAGTGGATCATGATGACCGTGTTGCAGGGACTTGCTGTAACATGGCTACTTCCCAATCTACCCATGTTACAATATCAACAGTGGGTTCAAATGGCTTGGATGAATCTTTTTGTGGTAGAACTTTAAGGAATTGTAGTATTGCTAACCTTGAAGAAATCTCTTCTCATTCTCAAATACAATCAAGATCACCGAAAAAGAGACCAGAGCCTACGCAAATTCAGAAAGGAAATAACTATGGAAGAACCACTGATGTAAAACAACAAAGTACCCGAGAATCGTGGTTATCAGAGACTGTTACAGACGATTGCTGTGCTCGAGGCTCAGCGTTCTCAAGCAGTCCAAGACCTTGAAAGTTTAGGCAGACATCAGAGAGAAGCACTAAAAAATCCCACTGGATTTGTGGAAAAAACTCCAGAAGAAGGCTGATGTAGGGCTTCCACATCCACAGAGTTGTTCAATTACCTGCGATTGTATGGGACCAATATCCCCATAGCCTTGGGAACTTTGAAAGAGAATTGAAAAATTGTAAAAGACGTTACTAGGAGAGTTACGCTGTTTTTGATAAACGTTTACCTACTAAACCAAAAAGTCCTTCAGATCCTAAGAAGGATGGAGAGTCCTTTTCATATTCTACTTTGCCTTTGAGTGATGGTCCAGAGGGCTCAGACAGCTGTCCTCAGACGCCTGTGTGATGATACCAAACCCAAAACATTTAACCAATTGTGGACTGTTGAAGAACAGAAAAAGCTTGAACAGCTATTCCTGAAATACCCTCCTGAAGAAGTAGAATCTAGATGCTGGCAGAAGATAGCAGATGAACCAGGCAACAGGACAGCAAAACAGGTTGCCTGCCGAGTATTCCTAAAAGCTAACTAAAGCTGGCATTCCAGTCCTAGGAGGAACACCAAACTTATATATATATATACTCAAAAAGTCTTCAATGAGCAGACGACAGCACCATCTTAATAAGCCTCTTTTTAAACCTTCCACTTTTATGACTTCTCATGAACCACCAGTGTATATGGATGAAGATGATGCCCAACCCTGTTTTCATAGCCACGTGAACATTGCTGTTGAAGGAGGCATCGGGTGAAGAAAGTATTCCTATCATGTATAGGAATTTACCTCAATATAAAGAACTATTACAGTTTAAAAAGTTAAAGAAGCAGAAATTTCAGCAAATGCAAGCTGAAAGTAGCTTTGTGCAACATGTGGGCTTCAAGTGTGACAGCTGTGGCACAGAACCTATCCAGGGTGTTCAGTGGCACTGCCAGCATCTTGTATCTTCTTCAATAAATGTCTCTATTTTTCAAATTACATGGCTGGATACTTTCCAGACAGAGCTCGTATGGCCACCAGCCACGTGTGACTGTTGAGCACTTGAAATGTTACTTTCCATATTAAGATGTGCTCTAAGTATAATATATACACTAAATTTCAAAGACTTAGTAGAGAAAAAAGAATATCAACTAGCTCATTAATAATTTTTATATTAATTGCATGTTAGTTTGGATATATTGAGTTAAAGTATACTATTAAAATTAATTTAACGTGTTGCTTTTTATTTTATTAACGTGGCTGGCTATTAGGAAATCTAAAATTACGTATGTGGTTTAAATTTGTGGCTTGTGGCTTTGTTTCTGTTGGACAGCGCTACTTTAGAGGGACCTCCAGGGTGTGTGGCAGCGCAGTGGTACTGCAGACATTCACCAAGGACCTTGATCAGCTAAGAGGAAAGGAAGCAGGTCAAATCATAGCTGAACAAATATGAACTGTTCACTTTAAAAATTGAAATTAAATGCATTTTTCACTGTTTGTAGCCAGTTTTATCTTGAAGAAACTACTTAACATTTTTATGTCTGATAAAAAAATCCTATTTCTAGGTTACTGGTTGGTTCACCCTGGAGTGGCTTTCCCGAGAACCGAATGGGAGATGTGTATAAATGTCCTGTTGATCAATCCACTGCTACATGTGAAAAACTAAACTTGCAAAGTAAGTTTTCATTAGCAAGTGGTATTTTACAAATAGTAAAATCTCATTTGTTGTATACCCAACTGAAAACATCTAAAACAATCATTGTTCTTTCTTAAAGAAAAACACACAGCTTTTTTGCCTTTATCTCTTTGGCCATATGAGGCTCAGTTGTATCCAAATTTCCAAAACAGTTTGGAGATCTGACTTAACAAGATGCATGGGGAATGTGCTGCCTCCTGAACCATCTGCTCCCAAACCATGGACTGGTTTCCATCAACATTGAGGATTATTTTCCTGATTACTTAAAGAAATCTGAGGCTATCCTTATTTCTCTCTGTCTCTTTTTGAAACAAACTATTAAGTATGGAAACATCAGTACTAGGGCTGAGTTTGGAGATGCCAAGAAACACTCTGTGTTTCTGATTATGTCTAAATGATTGCATTCGAATAGAATAAATCCATAACTTGGAATTATTTGCTGTTTTAATTATTCACATCTCCCATCCAAGTGCTAACTGGGCCTGACTCTGCTTAGCTTCCAAGATCAGACAAAATGGGGCATGTTCAGGGTGGTATAGCCATAGATGATTATCCACAACTCAGATGACTTCTATTATAATACAAAAATTACTAAAGGTGCAGGGGTAGAAAGTTAAATGAGTGATATTTCCATGCAGTATTTCCTGATCCAAGTAAAAGTCACTCCACTTGATCATCACACCAGCTGCCAGCAGCCAGCAGCCAGAAAACTCAGCACTAAGGAGTCATAGAGTCACGAATTAGGAAAATACAATGTTATGAAAATCAAGGAAACAAAGACTTTCAAAAATAGTGATTAAGACTTGGAAACAAGGTCAGGAGTGTTTCTTACATGTCTCTGTATACCTAATATCTAAAATAATTTCTGGCATATACAGGGCTCAATAAACAGATTTCCTGTGAAATGGAAGGAATATCAATGGAGTCAAATGCTACAGAGGTTAAAGGGGATGAGGACTGAGTAAATATCCTGGCTTATTTAAAGAGATGTGGGTGATCTAGATCAGTGATGTCCAAACATTTTGAACACTCACTGTGTGTATGTGTGTGTATATATATATTTTTAATAATAAAAATATATACATTAGGATAAGTGTCCAAAGTTTTATTATATAGTTCAAAAGTGTTATATCTTCCCAAACATATCACCCTTAATTTTTGAACACTCACCACTAATGTATATATTTTTATCATTTTTCAAAAACTATATATGTGTGTTGGCATATTACCTTCCTAATAACACATTCACATAAAAATAAATTAAAAAGAATAAAAACATGCATGTAGAAGTTCTATTATTTTCTTTCTGCACTCTAGCAGATCATATTTTTTGAAACTTGCTCACCTAGAGTATAAATCCAGTAGTGTGGGGAGAAAATATATAACAGAGGATTCAGGAGTGTGTGAGTAGTGACTAAGCACAGGGAGTCAAAGTCTACCTCCTGTTCTAGAAATTGAGTAGGGAAGGAGAGCTGGAAAAACAGTTCTATGGGATGGCAGGGTTAGGAGATTTTTCTGGTAAAAAGGAGATGATCCTATTTGTAGGGAGCGTGGCAGGAGGCAGTAAAAAGGGAGTCCCTATTAGACAAGGATAGAGTTAATTGTATGGAATTAATGTCATTGGTACCTGTGAAAATGAGTCTTAGAAAGAATGCTCTCTTCTCTAAGATATAAAGGAAAGAGAGAAAAAGTAGGAGTTCTAAGAATGATCTTTACATAATGATGACAGGCCTGGTGCCGTGGCTCACACCTGCAATCCCAGCACTTTGGGAGGCAGAAGCAGGAGAATTGATTGATGTGAGGAGTTTGCAACCAGCCTGGGCAACATATTGAGACCTCATCTCTCCCCCCAAAAAACATGAGAGAGAGAAAAGTTGAGATTATTCTGAGAGTGTGATTTGTGTTCTCTGCAGTAGAAGAGTTATTCACTGAGAGTGATGGGACCTAGGTTGAGGTTGGAGGCTTGAGAACAGTGAAGTTTTACAACAATCACCCTAGGAAATGAGAGAAGGAATCCAACTAAGAATAAATGAAAGTGGCAATGATGGCTCTGCAGAAATTAGAAAACATGAGTGAATAATGATATTATTGAGGAGCATTGCCATGTTTAATAGCTCAAGACCAAATACAGTGATTCATGCCCTAGATCAATGGGAGAGAGGAGATGGAGAGATTTACTTACTTTACATGGCTAGTCTCCTGATTTCCTTTTAAAATTCACCCACTATTGCTTTGAGTCAGATTCTATCATAGGGCCTTCTTTGATAACACTTTAAGGGTATTTTAGCAATCCAGAGAAAAAAGCACTAGATAGAGCCAACATGACTTTGGGAAGAGCAGAGGAGGCAGAGGAACAAATGGTGTCCTTAGATATGTTTTCTTTGGCCAGAACATTGTAAAAAAATTTAAATGTAAATGTCTATAGGTCATGTCCTGTCCAGATCCCACGCCGTAATGTGTCTCACTCCGCAGCCTCACACGTGAAAGTGAGCTGCCAGGTCACTGAAGGCATCTCATTTCCCTGCACTTCATCACCTAACTCAAGAACCTGTACATGTGACACTAGATTCAATGCTACATGAAAACATGGGTGTGCCTGTTTGTGCCTGAGAATGAATCACTTTTTAAAATCTTTTTCCCTTTGAAAGCTTCCACAAGCATTCCGAATGTTACCGAGATGAAAACCAACATGAGCCTTGGCTTGACGCTCACGAGGAACGTGGGAACCGGAGGGTTTCTTGTGAGTGTTTACTTTTGCAATCGTCATTCCTCTCAAGGAAGTATGTAGTCACTGTCTGCTCGCCACCCTTCCCATCACATCAGACCTTGAGCTTTAAATGCTCAGAGCTTGCTTTTTGCTAACTAATCTGTTGATGTGTGGCCTTTTTAGCGTATTCTGCAAAATCATTGCCACAGGATGTTTTGAAAAAAAGGGAACAAAAGCAACACTGATTCTTTGCCCCTGGTGGGTGTGCTGAGTATTTCGTTGGTAACAGCAGAACCCCAAATCTCGTTTCTATTTCCTGTAGGAATGTTCAAGATAGGTACTGCTAATTCAGAAAGTAGGTTTCAAAGCTAAAAAGAACTTTTGTTTTTAATCATTTCCTGTAACCGTTGACTAATTTCGTATTATTTAAGGCAAGGCACAGTCTCTCATTTTATTTCATGTCAGTGTTTACTCCTATTTAGTTTCTAAAATCCTAGGAAAAGACATCACAAATCAGTGAAATAGAATGCCTCATTTAACAGTGGTCTGGGGACAATTAATTGGTTAATAATTTGCATATTCAAGTATACTTTCAAGTGAATTAAATAAAGAGTTAAGATAAAAAAACAGAGGACAATGGAAATTTTCTGAAGGAAGGAAGAATTTCTGAGTTTAGAACTAATAGAAGTAATAATATGGGAAACTGTTGAAAAGATTTCAGTATATAAAAAATGAAAAACATTGCACACCAAAAAAAAAAAAGTTTAAAGGCAAATAAAAATCCAATCCTATCAAAATTTCTACTAGTTTGTATAGGTATATCCTAGTTGTAATCCCATTAAAATTATCTTAGAAACCCTAACTGAACTTCACATTAGTTTTATCTAGACCATTTACATGCTAACTTAAAAGCCGATGTTTAATAACTTCATTATTCTAAAAATATAATTCATTTTGAACAATCTAATTTTATTTTTACTAATAGATATTAGTATTCAGATGACTTTGGTGCTGCTAAGTAAATTAGATATTGCTAAAATATATGTTACATCAGTTCATATGTGAGGATTGCAATGGAAATCTTCATGGTTTATGATATTTCAAAGCCTTTATAATAAATAGGGTTACCTTCATCTTTTTTTTATTTGCTTGTTTTTTAAGGTTAAATAAATCAGAAAGAAGAACATATTAAGATTTAGGGATTACAGACTGTGCCTCAAAATTTTTAATCTGTAACTCCAGATAAAGTAAAATAAAATTGCAAGAGAATTTCAGAGATTAATTTAATAGTCAATGGAGCAAGCAGAGAAGCAGAGAGAGAGAGAAGAAGAAGAAAGAAAAAAGTCAAAGTTTCCTTTATGTATCTAAAAGGTCAAAATCACAAGATACTCTTAAGAATTATGTGGAAAAGACTGACAATCATCACATTTTTTTGAAACTTCTTAAGTTCTGGGCTTAAAGCAGGAATGTAGTTCTGGCATTAACAATTGGCATATTCTAATTTCAACTTCTTAATGCTATTTTCCATTGCTTTTAAAACAAAAAAATTCTTTTCTTGAATATTTCATGAGTTATTTTTCTTTCTTTATGAGTTATTTTTCAAGGTGATGAAAAAAAACTTAGGAATGGGGGTATAGGAATCAATAACTGGTATGTGTTATTTAGTAAACTAACCAAAGGCATTAATAATGATTTTCTCCTAACTAATTGGCAAAATGAACTAATTTTATAGGGGGAAAACTATGCCTTGTTCATTGAGCATGAAATATGACCACAGCTGCTTCCCCTTTGAGCTACTTACAGTTAAAAGTGGGTCACATAAAGTCCCTTTTATTTTTCCAACTGCTTCTTGCAAGTCCACACTCCTGTTCAGTTTTAATAATTGATCCACAGCTTTACATAATGTTAAACTTTGTAGGCATTTTTTTGGATCTGGACTAGATTTCTCTTTCCCATCTGGCGATTTTAGTATTATTTGATCAAATGCTCCCCATGTAACTTAATCATAATTGAGTCAGGAGTTCTTGGCACTCAAGGACTCCTGAAAAGGGGAGAATTGGGATTGCATTAGTGGAGATATTAAGAATTGGAGTATACATGATGTGAGCAAGGAGACAAGTAAGTGCCAGCCAGCTCTGGTGACTGAAATTAATTAGGAAGTAGAATTAGGGGGTTTTGACATCCTCAAAGTAAAGAAATACATTATAGCAAAGTTAAAAATTGGCAGTCAGTAAACGTCATTTGTGTTTGCTTAAGCATATAGAGTATTTTTTAAAAAATGAATTTTCATATGAAATTTGCCCTCTCTGATTCTCCTTTAAAAATGGGGGAATCTGGCAACACAGAGCCAGTTTCACAAAAGTGGGTGGGCAGGAACCGTGGTAGCCTGGGCCTGTACACAGGCAGGGCTTCCTCATTCGCCGTGATGCCTGTACCTAACCCCAGGCTCTCTTCAAGGGTCACTGCCTGGCCTTTGAGGCCACTGGGTCTATGGTTTCTACTTAGGTGTATGAATGGAAGGAACTGGAGGAAACTGGTATTCAACAATAACCACGACAATGACGCTGGCTAACAATTACATAGCGCTTGCTACTTACCTGGCACTGTTCTAAGTGTTTTATATCTATAGACACAGTTAATCTTCACAACAAGCTTGAAAGATAGGAGGTATGATCATCCTCATTTTACAGGTGGAGCACCTGAGGCACAGGTGACTGAGAGACAAAAAGTGAACTTTGCATTCATTCTCCTCCTGGGTGTTCTCTGGAAGGAAAACACCATGTACCCCTTTTCTGTAGCTTGGTGGGTGGCCTGACGGGCTCCTCCCTTCACTGACAGTCCCCAGCTCCCCTACCTGGAGGCCTGCACTGGGCACAGATCACCTGCCACCTTCTCCATCACTCCTGCCTGCCCCAGTGGACTCTTACTCAAAGGCATTTTTGACTTGTTAGTTTCAAGAGTTAACAATTATTAGTATCTTGGGAAAGAATAGAAATGATTTCTGAGTTCCACAATGGAGAGGTAGAAGGTTAGCATTTTTCATGTGTTTCTATTTATTGTTTTATCATTTCTTTGAAGACATGTGGTCCTCTGTGGGCACAGCAGTGTGGAAATCAGTATTACACAACTGGTGTGTGTTCTGATGTCAGTCCCGATTTTCAGCTCTTGGACAGCTTTTCACCTGCAGTTCAGAGTAAGTTATGAATGCAGAGATGGCATGAGCAATGCCTTATAGTTAAAGGGGGGAGGGATGGAATTTATGAACAAGTGCCACTCGATCCTCCCTAAGTCTCATTTTTATATGGGTGTGAAGTTTGACTTACCTATGGAAATCTGCTTCTTTCTTCTTTTCTTGTGTAGCCTGCCCTTCCCTCATAGATGTTGTGGTTGTATGTGATGAATCAAACAGTATTTATCCCTGGGATGCAGTAAAGAATTTTTTGGAAAAATTTGTACAAGGCCTGGATATAGGCCCCACAAAGACACAGGTATGGATGTCAGAAATATACAAACTAATCCATGGCTTTTTCCCTGAAAAAACATGGTTAGATATGAAGTTTTAATTTTTGCATTTGCCAAATCCCCATTTTAAATGCATTTAATGGAAATGTTAAGAGTTGATTGAAACTTGTACTATATTGGGTTATTTTACCTCAGACTTTGCCCTGTGCTGGTCTTTTGACCCTTGGAGTTCTATTTCTGACACAGAAATCAAGAGTATAGGATATAACATCTTAATCCTTTTTTAGTTACCTATTTTTGCCCCTCTAACCCATGAGTTTATTAATACATTTTAAAATTCAACATGTATTTTTATGTCCATTTGAACTAATAATTAATTTCTTTTGTTTACTCTACTGGTAAAACAATTATCTTTGAATTCTGGGATTTTTATAAATAAGTCACTAAACATAATTCTATCATTTATTATATTATAATTTTTATCACATTTTAGTCCAGCCTGCCTTTTTTTTAAACAGAGTAAGTCTTTTCAATAATTTGATATAGCTCTCTATGTTTTAAGAAGTCTTTAACTTGCTTTTATATCTTCTTGAGGTAGGCAATCAAAACTCAGGAACAGAAGTTTCATGTTTCTGTAAAAACAATAAATAGCAATTAATTTAAGAGTTTACTTCCTGATTATATGTGGGTTTGTTGTTGTTTTCCTTTCTGATTGGATTTGCCACTTCATGGGTCGTCCTGGCTGTGGCAGCACACTGAATCAGTATCAACAGGGACCAGTTCACAGAGTTACCAGTGTATGTTCTTGGATTGCTTCTGATACTCTAACGCCCAACATTTAGTAACAACTCTTGGAATATTTTTCCTTAGGTGTTGAGCAGTTATCTTTATTGAAATTTGCTTTTCTTCATTCCTATAAAGTATTATAAAGTATTGTTACACGTTTTCCCCATTGATGTTGCTTTTCAGTACCAAGAGGACATTAATACCCACTGAAGCTTTGGAAGTTTCACTGTGGGCTTTTCCCAGAAAACTCTGTCAAATTAGACTTGGTATAACACTGGTTTCTGGAAAGCACCACTGTTATGATCCCTTATAAGAGAGGTTTTCATATGTATCTGCTTACTTTTCTCTGTCTCTAAATGGGTAAGCCCCTATAACATGACTTATTTTATTTAATAGTCTCATGCAGAATTCATGGCCTTCCTCTTCAGTGTCTTCCAACCACAATGCATCTTATGCCTCTCTAGAAGTGATTTAACTCAGTCTCTCTTCTTACAATTTAAATTTGACTTTTCTATAAGTCCTGATATACCACAATTCTTTAAATTTTTCTTCCCCTTTCTCACACAGAAGTTGTGAGAGGAAGATGGGGTTACCATCTTCCTCCCTAGCAAAAAATAGTGGATTGAACTCAGAAATCCAGTTCTTGCCCCTTCCCTGCTCCTTCCATACTGACCTCTATTTCAGAGAGCCTCTCCACTACTGATCCCTTATTACCACTTCCTGTTCTGGAAAGCCCATCTCCTAGGCTTAGAGGATGATTTCAATGCCTGAGGACAAGAACATTAACATAAAGATGTGACTTTCTTATCTCTAGGATTAGAAAATGTCCCCAAGCATCTTGTTCAGAAGTTCTTCTTTCTCTCAGCTCTTTCAAATAAGATTGTCTCTAATGGCGTTTTCTCTGAAGGCCAGAAACTCCCTGCACATATAGGAACTTCCCTCCAGAGATGCTGAGGCCCATAATATAGGAAATGCAGCACAAGAAATACTCCCAAATATACTACATTGATTAGGAGCACATTGGTTTTCCTTTTGTCCAACTCTAGTTCCCTATTACACAATTACTTTGAAGTGATGAGATGTTACCCTCCACTAGGATTGCTTATAAGCGTATATCCATCGCTAATTAGAATGTTTATTTGAATGTTATTTTAGAATGTTAATTTTAATCTTCCTATTAAAAACCTTGTTCTAATATTCATTCATATTGAAATATTATAGGGCAGTGCTTAAAAATCTACAATTATTACTCTTGAGAACCAAATCGTAAGCTGTAGCACATCATCTTGCTTGGCAATAGTACTACTGTTGTATACTGATGGCCTCTAACAAAGAAGAAATTATTCCATTGAAAGAAAAATAACTATCAAGAACAAAGTTGAAAGTGATCCCCTCAAGCTATCAGACCATGCCTAAATGCACTGTTTATTTTTATTATATTGGTTAAATAGAAATTATTTATTACTTAATGACAGCCCATTAATAAACTTCTGCTCTTTTAAAGGTGGGGTTAATTCAGTATGCTAATAATCCAAGAGTTGTGTTTAACTTGAACACTTTTACAACCAAAGATGAAATGATTGTGGCAACATCCCAGACATCCCAATATGGTGGGGACCTCACAAACACATTCAAAGCAATTCAATTTGCAAGGTAAGTTTTGATGCTAGTAGGCCAAACTTTTAATAACACAAAAGTGCCAATAAGTATGAAAAAAGAAGGAAATAACAAAGAAAAATAATATACCTGGTACTCACACTTAAATCAGAACTAATAAAAAAGTCTGAGCATTCTATGACTTGAATACTTTGAGAAGACAGTTGGAAAAGAAAGTGAAAAATCTCTGATTCTAGTGTTTTTATATTACATGATTTTTAAAGATTTTATATGAAGTAAATGAAATGAGAAGACCTTAGGATAAAACAGTAGGAAATGGAGAAATCTGTCATTATTTGTTAATATTTATCTGAGCTTCAGACAGCTCATGGGGCACTTCATTCAAATTAACAAGGGCCATAGAACCTTAAACACGAGTTTGAATTGAACTCAATGAGTTCATCATACTAATGACAATCTGTGGAAGTGTGAATTTTACAACTGTATAGTACTGTCCTCATTCTTATCTCAGTTTCTCTATTTTCTCAGTTCCACTGACCTTCATCTTCACCTCTGTTTTAACCAAGTCCCTTTACAAAAATGCTAAACACTCTTCTGTGGTTAAAAAATAAATGAGAATGATAAGCTTACCTTCCCTTAAACCTCCTTTCTGCCTTTTTGATCTTGCAAATTCCTTCTTTCCACTACCATAATTCTTTGAAAAAAGTGTCTCCACTTCCTTCCTCCACTTCCTTGAAAACTATCTGTCTGCTAGTAGGTGAGTGTGGCCCTTTTAGTCCCCCAAACCAATGGTCCTGCCTCTTTGGCTCCTCTGACCATTTTTTTTTTTTTTTCTTTCTTGCCCGGGCTAGAGTGAGTGCCGTGGCATCAGCCTAGCTCACAGCAACCTCAGACTCCTGGGCTTAAGCGATCCTCCTGCCTCAGCCTCCCGAGTAGCTGGGACTACAGGCATGAGCCACCATGCCCGGCTAATTTTTTTTTTTTGTATATATATTTTTAGTTGGCCAGATAATTTCTTTCTATTTTTAGTAGAGATGGGGTCTCACTCTTGCTCAGGCTGGTCTCGAACTCCTGACCTCGAGCGATCCACCCGCCTCGGCCTCCCAGAGCTAGGATTACAGGCGTGAGCCACCGCGCCCGGCCTCCTCTGACCATTTGATAGTGATGAACACTCGCTGCTATTCCCAACCCAGTTGCCATGACAACACAATCTTTTGGAATGCCTGCCAACTTCTTGTCAACAACTTGTACCTCTTCACTGGCTCCTGTTCCTACTTTTTCTTCACTAAACAGAGCCCTTTCTTCTTTATTACCCTTCTCTTTTAGGAATTGTATCCATTCTCACGGCACTAGCATCAGCTCTGTGTAGGTTACCCCATTGGTAGGTTATCAGCCCTGAACTCTCTCCCAAAACTCACACAGGTACGAAGCTAATGCTGAATATCTTTATTTGGAGTGTTGCTTGTGTACCAAATTCAGTATGTCCTCAACTGGCCTAATTCTTTGACATGCCACTCCTCATGGCTTTGCCATTTTGATTGATGTTGCTGCCTACTTCCTCAGTCATTCCGACTACACACTTGATGGTTTTCTTTGTTCATTTAGCTCCTCCTTACATCACACATCTGGTCAGTCACCACATCCTGTCATTTCTATTTCTGCATTTCCCATTATATCTGTCACTTCTTTTTTCTGTGTGTATATTTTAGTTGCTGCTTCTATTATCTGGTGACTATCTCCATATGTCTCAAAAGCAGATTCCCCACAAGAGAAGACATCATTGATTAGGTTAATCTTTACTGTCCCTATTAAGATGTCCCTTTCGGCCAGGCCATGTCATAAGCTGCTGACCAATCAATAGGTCAGCTACCATTTAGTAAAGTGCCCTTCCCAGTCCAGCAACTGGACTAAGGAGAAGAAGTAGAGATAGACAATGGCCTTCCTGGAGTGAGAAACTGCTGAGGGCCCCTGTTTTCAGCAGGAAATGTGGGTGTGGCGTTTTTCCCTGGAAGGAGCCAGGGGGCCTGACAGGCTTTCTTCTCCAGAATAATGGCCACTGTCCATGGAGGTGGAACTTTTCTTGCTTTCACCATCTTTCAAAACTTTGGTTTTCTCCCCTGTGCCATTTTGTATCTCCCTCTCACCATGATTGTCAAAGTTAACAGGATTTAATCTCTCAGTGCTAGGAGAATCATTCAACTTTTTACTCGTACTTCCCAGAATGTAATTACCTGTATTTCTTTTCTCTCTCTCTTTTTTTTTATTGGTCTGTTTCTTTAAAATATTGAATAGACCAGGTGGGCGTGGTGGCTCACACCTGTAATCCCAGCACTTTGGGAAGCCGAGGTAGGTGGATCGCTTGTGGCCAGGCATTCAAGACCAGCCTGAACAACATAGTGAGACTCCCATCTCTACAAAAAATAAATTAAAAATTAGCGGGGTATGGTGGTGCTAACCTGTAGTCTCAGCTACTCGGAAGGCTAAAGCAGGAGGATCGTTTCGGCGGAGGAGTTCGAGGCTGCAGTAAGCTATGATTGTGCCCCTGAACTCTAGCCTGGGTAACAGAGCAAGATTCTATCTCTCAAAAAACAAAAACAAAACCAAAAAACATTGAATAGAATCTGACATTCTTTCAGTAAATATTGCCATAATATTGCTATGTTTCAGTTCACTTTATTTAACCTGCATTCAACAAAGCACTGCAGGTAGTTAAAACTAAATAAAGCACAGTTCTGTCCTCAAAAACCTTATAATTATACATGAGATCTACAGCATGTTATAAAGAGTATATGTCACTCAAAAAGGATCTGATGTGAGTACTATAATTCAAATTCGTCTGCCTGAAAAATATGGAATATTTTCTATAATTCTGTAGTCTGTAATATAGAATACAAAAAAGATTTCAGGAAATAAAATAATATGCTCAGTTTTAAATACATTGAATTTGACATTGTCTATCAAAATTTGAAATGTGTATAACCTTTGTCTCAATAATTTCACTACTAAGATTTTATCCCATTGATACATTTGAAAAAGTATGCCAAGATATATACACAGGGATATTCATTACAACCTTACTTGTAAAACTCAAAACAGCCTGAATACCCAATAATGGGGAACTGGTTAAATAAACTGTGGTGCCTCCAAATAATGAAATATGTTGCAGCCATTAAAAAAGAATGAGGATTTCATATGTACAGATGGAAAGATCTCCATCAAAATGAAAACAATTGTTTAGAATGTGTCCCCATTTGAGTAAAAGTTTAAGCTATAACCTATGCACACAACCATATTACATATAAATAAAACATTTTCTAGAAGGAAACATAAGAAACTGATAATAGTGGTTACCTTAAGTGAGGGGCTTAGTGTCAAATTTTTGTTTATACCTTTCCAAATACTTTGAATTTTTTTTACCATATGTATCTATTACACTTTTGAAAATAAGTATTGAAAAAGTAAATACAGGTCCAATGAGTAAACCTTATGACAGCAATATCTTTACTATGTTGATTAGCATTAATGAATTCAACTTTCTTATAAGAAAATAATTCTGAAGAATCCTAGGGTGAATACATGTACATATATACACACACAAGCCATGATACATGACTTAAATATGTCACGAGATGATATGGAGAGAAATTCTAAGTCACAATCGTTGTGCTTAAAGAAGCTGATTTTGGATTTCTATTTCAAACCAGAGGTCCACATATTAACTCCATCTTTTGATAGTGAATCTTTAATTTTATCTGCCACAGAGATTTCGCTTATTCAGCAGCTTCTGGTGGACGACCAAGTGCTACCAAAGTAATGGTGGTTGTAACTGATGGTGAATCGCATGATGGTTCAATGTTGAAAGATGTGATTGATCAATGCAACAATGACAATATACTGAGGTTTGGCATAGCAGTAAGTGGCTCTTCTTTTTACTTGTGTTATGGCTGTTGGGTAAATATTCCTTTAATGTGTCGCTTCTCAATGCTGCACTTTCCCATTGGCTGTTCATAGTTTAATATAAAAGAAAGTTTTTACTCTATTTCTGCTTCTTGCTGATTTTCAGTTCTGTCAACTGAATAAAGGGTTGTGAAGACGTTGCTTGATTTACTTCTCCAGAGGGGCTATTGTGTACAAAACAATAGACTAGAACTTAGGGAAACTAGAGTACAGTGGTAATGACCTTTTTTCCTCTTCCTCTATTTTCAAGGTTCTTGGGTACTTAAACAGAAATGCCCTTGATACTAAAAATTTAATAAAAGAAATCAAAGCAATTGCTAGTATTCCAACAGAAAGATACTTTTTCAACGTGTCTGATGAAGCAGCTCTACTAGAGAAGGCTGGGACATTAGGGGAACAGATTTTCAGCATTGAAGGTAAAAAACACTCCTTTCAAGAATTTTTTTCCAAAACTTTTAAAATGAATTGCTTATTTTATCATCATACTTTCTCTGTTAATGTTAACTTGTATGCCTTATATAAAAAGAACTCTTATATGAATCAGTAAGAAAAATGGACAAAGAACGTAAGTATTAGAATAGTTTATAAGTGATAAAATACAAATGACCAATAAACATAAGAAAATATTCCCAGTTTCAGTCAATATTTAAAATTATGAATTAAACCTTATGTTTTGCCTTAAAGATGGCATAGATTAATAATATTTAATCTTGGGGAGATTATTGGGAAGCAAAGAAGCTCAAAGAAGCTGTTGCTAAGATAATAAATTGTTATAACTGGGGGAGCAACTTAGTAATATCCATTATTTACAATTTTACAAATTATTTACAATTTACAAAATTACAATTTTATTATTCACAATTTATATTAATAATTGTAGTTTTACCTTTTTATGGTGTAAGTTCTAAAATTCTTGAATTTGTTTACAATAAGCATATATACTTTTAAAATTAGAAAAATACAGCAAAGATTTTTAATAGTTCAGCTTTTGAGGAAATAATTTATTTATCAGACCTGAAATATTTTACTTAGGTGGCCTTGAAAGGTCTAGTTAGTTCAGAAATCCTGTGTGTTCAGGAGCTCACTGTATGGAGGACTAAAACACACTTCACGGTTGGTGAAAGTCCTACATGACCCAAATCCTGACTCCAGACAGTTAACCCAAGTACCAATATGCAATGAAGAGCATATTTTGTTGAGCACCTGTGAATTGGGTATAGCCTTAGAATCTGAGGCCCAGGGGATTGCATAAAGTATTCATTCCTATAGCTAAATTTTGATCTCCTGATTATCCACTGGAAAGTTCTATCCAAAGAGTTTTATTGCTTCTTCAATATCCCATGTGCTTTTAAGTTGTTTAAATCATCATCAAGATCCAGTATGCCCTGAGATAATACAAAATTCCTAGGGTCTCCACACTAATAATTCTGTGTGTTTGTAGTGGCATGAATGAGGACAGCTGCGGTCTACAAGCTAACTGGAAATGATTTTGAGCATTATCTGCTATTATGGACTTTTGGGGAGCACTGTCCTATTTCATTAAAAATTCTATCTACTCATCTTGTGAAACTTATTATGTCTTCTAAATAAGACTATGTCATGCAGTACCATTTGTCTTCTTATCTATTAATATGTTAATATTAAAGTGTCAGTCTAGGAATTTAGCTTCCTTTTATGTAAAGATTAGTGAAACATAACCATTTTGACCACACTATATGGAAAATGAGTACTAATTGAGTCTTATGATGTTAGTGGCAGAACTGTGTAGAACTGGAACAAATTTCCCAACTGGTAGAATTCCTACTCAGTCTTGAGTAGCTAACCCAATTACTTCTCAGCCTAGTCCTCACTACAGATCCATTGCCTAGCTCTTCCAGTTGCAGCCGAGATATTTGCACATTTATTAGTACTAATATTTAAGAGCTAAAAATTCAGTTAGTTTCTTGCCTAGCAATGATAAATTTTTAAAAAAAATTATCACCTCAGTTTTCACCTTACCTCATACCTTTTGTTGAGTGTTCTTTGATATCAGGAACTTCATAAGTATTCCATAAAATACATTAATGTTTAATTAAGATTAATGCCAACTTTGAACACTACCTTGGAAGTATTATGGATTTCTGTGATCTGCTAGAACACTCTCAGTGATTTCTCCTTCCCAGAATCTACCAGCTCTATATTTTTGGGTGAACATCAGAACATTTTGTGTGTGTGTGTGTGTGTGTGTGTGTGTGTGTGTGTGTGTGTGTGTGTATGAGTATGCCTGTGTTTTAAAACTTGATTTAAAATTGCTTACAGTAATATAATTTTTGAAACTGATATTTCCCAGGTACTGTTCAAGGAGGGGACAACTTCCAGATGGAAATGTCACAAGTAGGATTCAGCGCAGATTACTCTTCTCAAAATGTGTGTATATCAGACAAACTCAAGCCATGCTGCCATTTGGCCTAACATTTCTGGACACAGTAGCTTTAGACATAAAGTGGAGAAACAGCCATCTAGTGATCAACAGTTCGGATTCCTAGTCATATAGTTTAGTTTCTTTGTGCTGCTGACTTACCATCTAACAATTGAAGATTAATACCTTCCCTTCTCTGTTTCACAGGGATTTTGTATGGGAAAAAAATGATAATATACAAGAAAGCCTTTGAGTGCTCCAGGGCACAGGCACTATATTAATTTAAGGTATTATCCCTGCAGGAATTTCCTTTGAATCAATTAACTATTAACATTTGTTAAAAACATACACTCTTGTCATCAGTGTCATTGCTGAATTCTGAGTTGCTTTTGTATCATTTTCTAAGAGCCGAGACAGAAAATGGTTGAAAAGTAAAGAGTTAAGGAAAATGTGAGACGAGACTGGAGTACACCACTGTTGTCCATTCTTGGTTCTCAGAAACATCCACCTTTCAGGCTGCTGGTTCTAATTCAGTTCAGGATATGAGAAGGGTAGAGAAAGCGTTGAAAAGATGTGAGGCCTGGGGAATATTTAGGGGGCAATAAGAAGTCAGGAGATTTGATCAGTGAGTCAGAGAACCACGAACGACTTATTTTCTCTAGAATAAAAAGTGCTGTTTTTGGATCATCAATCCTTAGAGATGTTTATAAAAGTTATGGATCTTTCCCTCAGAAAAAATGTAAATGAATCCACACACAGCGAATTTTATACACTATTCCATGAGGTTTTTGTACCTGCCCTGAAGCCCTTTCATGCTTGCCAGATTCAGATTCAGAGTCTGTGATTTTATTACAATCATTCACATAACCTCATGGTCTCTTGTTCCCAAAGTGGGACACATCATTTCCCTATTTGCTCTTTTTTTAATGGCTTGTATTTTTTTATCCAAAATTATACCTTTGGTGTTTTCCAGAATCTAAGATCAAAAAATTAAAAAAAACCAATATCCCATCCTGACCAAATCTGCCTTTTCCATGATTTACAGCTTTGAATATTCACATTGGGTTTTGAGCCAATCCAGAGTAGCCTCTCCTCCCCCGGCCCTCTCCAGGGCTCACCAGCGGTTATTTCCCTTCCAATGATTGAATGTCACAGCTACAGGTGCCTCTGTCAAAGAGCTGGGATAGAGGAACATAGAGGTGCTAGAGGACAGTGGGGAAGGAGTCAGGAAGAGAGAATGAAAGTTGAGAATAGAATAGGTCAGAAGAGGACCCCCCAAGACATGCCTGGGTTAGCAGCCACATCACCGTCTCTCCTCCATCATCAGCACTTACTATTTCTCAAGCGTGTCTCATATCCAGTTGTGAGCTTTTCTTTATGAATATGTGGGGCTGGAAACGCACTTCTGACTCCTTCCTAAAGGCTCATGAGGGTTCAGCATTTGTAAATGTATGCCTTTGAATGGATATTTGAAGATGGCTATGTACCCGTCCAATGCTACAACTTATTACAAAGTTTTATGTACATAATATGTCATACTAAATAAAGTCCAAGATAACATGAACCATGGGAAGGCTTATTCTCCAGCACAAATATATTAGAATAATTCTGTGATATATCAACATACATTCATATATATTTTACATCATGTTTAGATTCTTTTCTTTTAATTCTAAACAATTTATTTCAATATTTTGCCTACCCTGCATTTTTATGCTTTAAAGGTGATTTGTTTTAATGATCTTCATTTTTCAATTATTTTAGGATATTCTGATGCTGGGTGCAGTGGGAGCTTTTGGCTGGAGTGGGACAGTTGTCCAAGAGACATCTCATGGGCATTTTATCTTTCCTAAACAAGCTTTTGACCAAATTCTGCAAGACAGAAATCACAGTTCCTATTTAGGTAAGGTATAGCAGTGTCTGGCTCAGCAAACTTAAGTCCCCTTCCTGTAAACTAGCTATTTGTTGAATCTCAGAGTCAGTTCAGCAAAATCCTTGAACTGTCATCTAATTATCATAATTATTATGTATATAATCTCTTTGCCAATCAGGCCTTAATCCATAACTACTTAATGAAACACTATATTGTACTCACAAATCTCTTCTGGCTGTTCAAGTGGTTGTAACCGCTGGAACATGATTGTGTTTCTCCAAAATGGAAATAGTTTCTAAAGGCCAATACAGTAAGTGGTAGTCTGATATTAATTTAGAGCTCTTCGTCTTCTTGTGCTTAGAATAAGCAGCCACCAATTTTGAGGACCTATTACGGGACGGTTCCTGAGCTGGCTAGTCTACCTACATAAACATTCAATTCGTTTCAGAGCTATTTTACCTTTGAGAGCTAACAAGGTTAATAACTTGCCTAAAGTTAAACAACCCAGTAAATGGTAATGCAGAATCCGCACCTGGGGCTAATTCCAAGGCCTGTGTTCTTTCCCCTATGCAGCACTATCTTTAAATTCATTTATTCATTAGTTCAAGAAATATTTGTTGAGTGCCAAGTTCACAGGTGGCTGATGAGGACAACCCAGAATCTAGGACCGGCTTCATAGGCAGAGGTCTCACGTTTGCAGGTCAAAGGGCAGGAGCAATTCATTTTAGAAAAAGAAAGACATGCCCGCAATGCTAGACTTAGGAGCACTAGGAAGTATGCATCGCACCTGACAGGAAAGGACTTCTGATCACCTCTACTAACTTTTTTTAACCTTATCTGGCTGAGAAATTCAGTGGTAGTCACTCATGTCTCCTTTTTTTTTAGGTTATTCTGTGACTACAATTTCTACAGGAAAAAGCACCCACTTTGTTGCTGGTGCTCCTCGGGCAAATTACACCGGCCAGATAGTGCTGTTCAGTGTTAACGAGAATGGCAATGTCACAGTTATTCAGGCTCACAGAGGTGACCAGGTAAATCTCATTGCTTAGCAGGTGAAATTAACTTTACGGAGAACTGGGACAGGTGGGGAGTCAGTTGGGTAGATGTGGAAACTAACATGCCCTCACCGGTACTCTATGATTGGCTCTGTAATCTGAATTTACTATATTCCTTAAATCTTCACAACAATGCTCAGAAGACCTACCATCCCCCTTTGATTGCTCTCTGCGAGTATAACTAGCTTTCTAAGGTCACACAGCTTTAATGGATTGAGCTGTCATTAAAACCCAATCCTGTCTGGCCTCAAAGCCTGTGCTGTTTGATTACATTCTGCTTCGTATTTTTGGCTCCTCAGATTAATAATTCACAGGCATTTTTTAGTCATGACGGCAGGCGTCTAACCACTGCCTTGTAGACAAGCCCACACTAGGAGCCAGGGATCTGGAGGAGAAATAATGAGAAGGGAGTATTATGACATTATAGGGACTGAGCTTCTACATCTGAGCCTTTCAAAGCATCCAGTTGACTTTGACATTTCTAAAACTAAACCACCACTCTTCTCTGTCATTTTCTACTGATGTGACAGTTTGGTAGGAAGACCCTATGACAAATGTCACTTATGGCCCACGACAGCAAAGGCCTGTTGCTAGCACGAAGGCCAGCTGATTGGTTCCTGCTTCCTTACTAAGCAATTTTGACCCATGAACTTGACACATACATGTAATGAGCATCACTGATCCCTGACAACTAACAGAAAATGATTTTCTTCTTTGAGTCAGAGGAACTAACCATGGATTTCTCTTCTCGGGATTAAATCTGATCCCACTGTTGCTATGGATTATCTAGCAGTAAGAAGACCTGAGTTTTTGACTTTCTTGACCACAAATTAACTATGGTCCCATACTTTCCCTCCTTTTTAATATTTTAAAGAAATATTTTTTTAATTGTAAAAATAACAGTGAAAGTGCTATGGAAGAATTATTTCTTATTCATTTTTAAATCCTTAAAAAAGTGTTCACTGGCATGCAGTAAACATTGTAGAATGGAGCAAACGTTCGGAGTCCTGGCCTCTCTTATTTTACTTTATCTCCACCTACTCCTCCTGTCCTGATCTATCCAGCAACTACTTACCTGTCCCAGATCATGCCAAGGATGCTCACATCATTTGTGCTTTTCCACTTCTTTCCACTTAAAAAACCCCTTGTCCTCTTTAAGATGAGATTCAAATACTACTTGAGCTTTCAAAGCCTTCCTGACTCCCCTGTACTCTGCTCACTCAGCGTTTGAGACTTGCCTCTATTACAATCTATTTTACCACAAAAGCGCAATAATTTGTTCCCCCTGCTTGTACCCCTCGTGCCATGCTCTACAACACGCCTCACGTACCTACTAAGGGTTTGTCTTGTAAGCGTGGCCTTTGACCCACTGGCTTCAGTACCTGGAGTGCTGGTTTAACATGCTGTGTTCTGGATCACAGCCTAGACATTACACCAGAATCTCTAGAAATGGGTCTCAGGAACTTGTATTTTAAAGACACTTTCTTGGTGATTCTTGTCCACACTAAGGTTTAAGAATCAGATGTTAGATCATGACACAGCCTGAAGGAAGAGAATACGTTGTCCCTTTATGTTTCCAGCACCTTGCAGGTAGTAAACACTTAATTTTTGTGTGTTGAGTGAGTGAATAAAAGTTCCATGTGATATTAGAAGTATATGAATCCTAGTAATCTTAAGGTTAATATGCTTTATTACTCCAGATTGGCTCCTATTTTGGTAGCGTGCTGTGTTCAGTTGATGTGGATAAAGACACCATTACAGATGTGCTCTTGGTGGGTGCACCAATGTACATGAATGACCTAAAGAAAGAGGAAGGGAGAGTCTACCTCTTTACTATCATACAGGTAAAATATATATATATATATATACATATATATATATATACATTAAACTGACAATTCAATTTGCTTTAATACTGATAAATAAAAGTTAATCTGCATTTGGAAAGAAAATGTATTATTACTGAATGATAGTTAATTTGCATAAACAGTTTAGTTTATATTTCGTCATTTTTGAGGATGTCACCATTAAGTTATGATTTTTAAAAAATCACATTAAAAGGCATAACTAGAGTTTAATGTATAGTGTACTGCCATTTTTCATGAAAGGTCTTTGAATATATATTCTCTTATACAAATAAAGCCATTGAAATTTATATCATTTTTGAAATACACAGATGTTTGTGTATTTTTCAAATACCTTATGCAATTTTTCACTGTAAAGAGATAACAATAACAGGGCAATGCTATCTTATTATCAGTTTACAGTGAAAAAGACAAATGATACCACCCACTTTGGAAACTTCCATATAGTCCTGGGTGCTTTCTATGTTAGTTTGTCAGAAAATGCCATTGTTTGGTGTAACATTTAGGTATACATCCAACTCTTTTTTTTTTTTTTTTGTAGCAAAATACTGTTTATTTTGGGCATCTGGGAGCAGATGGGTGGAGGCCGAAAAAGGCGTCCACTAGAGAAAAGGGGAGAGCCTTGGGTTTTTTCTACATCCAGCTCTTGAAGTCTCCAGTCCTTGCACATGAAGCTTAGCATATTTTAACATGGAAAAGCACAGTTTTTCCAACTTGTAAACTGAGCTCTCTAAATCTATGCATATAAGTTTAGATAACTCATTGAAATCAAAGTGAAAACTGAATTAAAGGCACAATTAAGACAGACAATTAGATGACAATAGAGGGGAAAGGATGGAAAAAGAGAAGCTGATTTATAATATAGTAAATATTATGTTCAGTAGTTGTGATCTTTTGTCCTACCTTATTTCTTTAAATGAATGTAAAAATTAACACAATTTTAAAGCAATTATACATAAAAAGAGTGTTTAACTAAGTACACAATAAAGGAAGGGCATATCTACTTGTTTGAAAAATTAACAAATCCCAGTTTTTTAAATGTTTCTTATTTGTCGGATATGCTGGATTATCATTAATTGTTGAAGATGAAAAGATCTAATACTTTATCAAACTCAGTAACAAATTAATTTCTGTAAGATTGTAAAAGGAGAAAGAATCAACACTGACCCAGTTTCATGCTTGAGGAGCATTATTTTCTTGTGAAGTCATCAAATATTTCCATCCTTGATTACGAAATCTGAAGGAAAACAACTGTGTGTTTTACGAGGAAATGTCTTTTCTTTTGGGCAGAACTATTTAGTGTTTCTTATAATGGGATATTAACAATCTCATTTTCCACTTTTTGTACCATTACAACTATGCCACTATTCAGTAATTTTTTAGTAAGGTCTAAATTAAGATATTGTATCTTATTTTGTTTTGTGTCTACTTAATTTCATTTAAGATATTAGTAGATTTTCACTAGAAAATTTTTAAATCAAAAGGTTTGTAAACAGGTGAAGATACTAATATTGAGGGGAAACGAAGACAAAGGAATGGGTACTTTTATGTGGGTCATTCAGCTACAGTAAAGAGAATTACCTCTTTTCACCATGGTTTATGAGCAGATATCCTATGACCTTACTTATTGAAATGCTTATTTATAATTCTCATCATAAATAGAGAATTTTGAGTTCTAATTTTAAAACCCTGTAAAAATTGGTTTGGTCATCAATTGCTGTGAATTTTCATCATACAAGTTATGAAGTTTGCTTTAATCATTCTTTCTCTCCCTTGCAAGGGCATTTTGAGCCAACACCAATTTCTTGAAGGCCCTGACGGCATTGAAAATGCTCGATTTGGTTCTGCGATCGCAGCTCTTTCAGACATTAACATGGATGGCTTTAATGATGTGATTGTTGGTTCACCGTTAGAAAATCAGAACTCTGGAGCGGTGTATATTTACAATGGTCATCAGGATACTATTCGCACGAAGTATTCCCAGGTAATCCATGAGCTACACGGTGATGTATTTACATGTGAATATCATCATATTGGAGCTAGAGAGTATGATGTAGACCATCCAATCCGTCCCACTTATTTCATAACTTCATTCATTGACTAAACAAATATTTAGTGAGCCTCTACTATGTGGCCAATTACTAGTCTAGACTCTGGGGTGCTGTAAGAACAGGACAGACTAAATTCTGCTCTTATGGACCTTACATTCTAATGGAAGAGACAAATGAAAAAGAGAGAGAGAGAGAGAAATAAAATAAAGTGTTCCAGAGAGTAATAAATACTAAGGAATTTTTTTAAAGGGAAAGGAAACTAAAATAGGGAATAAGATTTTAGAGATGAGAGGTGGTATCAGGTGTCTGAAAGGGTGACTTAAGGAGGCCTCAGTAAGTAGGTAGGTTCTAAGTAAGACCTGAAGAAAAAGGGCTAAAATAGGAATTGGGACCTGAACTCGCATCCATTCATTCCCAATCCACTGATCTTTTCAATGGTTTGTTACTTTATGTTAAAGCTTCATGCTATTTCATTGATGAAATTGTGGATGCAAGAGTGGTACAGAGATCATATAAGAAGTGATTGAAAAACTAATGGAATTTTGTGGAGACTAAGGACAACCTGGAACTATATGGAGAATATGATAATGCAATGTAGAGGCTGCCATTTTTCTGGTTCAGATGTTGTGTGCTATAATTTTCATGTCAAATTTGCTCTTTTAGAAAATCTTGGGATCTGATGGAGCCTTTAGGAGCCATCTCCAGTACTTTGGGAGGTCGTTGGATGGCTATGGAGATTTAAATGGGGATTCCATCACTGATGTGTCCATTGGTGCATTTGGACAAGTGGTTCAACTCTGGTGAGTCAGTGAGAGCCAGACACAAACTAGCTAACTATTAATACAAATGATCTGCTAAGTAGTAGAATGGATGTCTGCACTGGTACCGTAGAAATGCCACACGCATTTTATGTAAGATAATTGGGAATTTATGTATCATAGTTTGCATAAAGGAAGAAATATGTTTTTCCTGGTGGAGAAAAAAATATATATTTTCTTACCATTAGAATAAAATTTATCTTCTGTATATGATAAAAAGACACAGTGCATAGAAAACACAAAGCCCTTGTTAGCCAGGATATTTCTGAATGTTATCTTCCTATAAACAGGCTTGTCTCAGCTTACAGAAAGAAAACCTCATGAGAGTACACTCACAATACTAAAAATTCAGACCACACAAATAAAGTATAACTCATTATGTGACTAAAAGTTATATTTTAAAATTATTAGTCATAAACAAGAAGCCATTATTTAGGTTTAGCTGACTTCTCATTGACCTCCATTGAAGTTAGAGATTGGGGGAAACAATAAGGGATTCAAAGGTCATGTGATTCAAGGTCAAAAATAAGTACATTAGGCTGGTTAGGGAATGGAAACAGAAAGACATTGATTACTCGATCAAGAGTCTCCATTCATTCATTTTTATCTGTTGAAAAATGTTCATTAAATGTTCAAATATGTCAAGAACAGAAAAACATTATTCATTGATATTTTGTGATTTATGAGTTTAATGATACTATTTACAAATCTCACTTGTGCTTTTGAAGAATGAAATGCATTGTTTTTGTTGCAAAATAAAACTTTTCTGTGGAAAAAAATTTAAAAAATAAAACTCAAAGATAATATTTAAGACTTTAAAAAACAAAAAAAATATATTTACTTAGTAAAATCAGTTAAAATCATTTAAGAGTAGCATACCAAGAGTAAATACAAGGTGTGATATGATAATATGGCTGATTTTTAAACAATTTTACTGCACCTCTCAGTGGACATCACCCTGCAGCCATCTTGGCAGGCTTCACACTTAGTAGGCTGTATGTTTACCATACTATGACACTCCTTTTTCACAAAGTCAGTGATGGCCAAACTTTTCTCTTTGAAAGTGGATTTGTGTCAAAAAAGTCAAGACACACAGAATCAAATCAATATGGATTAAGCTAGGTTAATGCCATTTTGTGGTCACATTCCTATAAGGTGCCAAGATTGGTTTTTTCTGGGCAACTCCCTGAGAATAATTTTCTTAAAAACAAGTTTACAAAATATTTAAATCAAAGACAGGCCAGATGCAATGGCTCATGCCTGTAATCCTAGCACTCTGGGAGGCCGAGGCAGGAGGATCATTTAAGCTCAGGAATTCAAGACCAGCTTGAACAAGAGTGAGACCCTGTGTCTACTAAAAATAAAAAAAAAAAAATTAGCCAGATAACTAAAAATAGAAATAATTAGCCAGGTGTGGTGGTGGCGTGCCTATAGTCCCAGCTACTCGGGAGGCTGAGACGGGAGGATCGTTTCAGCCCAGGAGTTTGAGGTTGATGTGAGCTAGGCCACGCTCTAGCCCAGGCAACAGAGTGAGACTCTGTCTCAAAAAAAAAAAAAATGTGTGTGTGTGTGTGTGTGTGTGTGTGTGTGTGTGTGTGTGTGTACAAGTTTAAGGACATGTTGTATTTGTTGTTAAATGTTTTATAACTGCTTACTAGGGAGGCCTGATAGATACAAATAATTTTTCAATTGACTGGTATCCTTCAGATGGTAGCTGAAATTTAAAAAACTATTTTCTGTATCTTCTCATGGTACTTTTCAAAACAGTGAAATTACTAATTACTACTTGCTGCTTTGTAAATAGTTGAGGGGATGCACAAGGGGTCATTATGATAAAGTACAGATCCCACTGGCAGAGGAATTGGAAGACCATGGCCTCTAATTTCTTGTGGGCTAACTAGCCAGTAAACTTGTAAGTCAGTCACCAAATGACTTTGGGTCTTGGACTTTTTTATTGATAAAACAGAGGCAATATTTGTTCTACCAATTTTCCAAGAGCATTGTAAAGAAGCAGATAAGTCCATGTGTCAAATATCTAAAGTGCTGATCCAGGGCCAGAAATCTGTAGCACCCTGCTTGAGATGGACTCCTCCGTCTTTTTCCAGTATCAGTCTAGTTGCCACTGTCACAGCCGTATGCCACTCCTCAAAGGATCCCTCCCAGCCACCCAGGCAGCAGGAAAACAGCCACGACCACACTCCTCAGCCTGCCACCCCCACCTTCCCACCTTCTGTCTCCCCTAACTTTGTGAGAAGAGTGAATATCACTGCTACCAGTTGGAAAAACACAACAGAGACCATGACTTTGCACTTCACTTGCAAAGAGGTTGCAGATGCCTATCCTGTGCTCATGCACGTGTTCATTTAATAAAAAATATTCTATGTGGATTGTGCTGTTGATACAGTCACAGACAAGAAAAGACAATATCTCTGCCTGCCATCTTAGAGCTTATGAATATAAAATACCGCTAAAGTGTTTAGACAGAGAGTAGAGAGAAAAATTCAATAACGCTGGCAGTGGGTCATCTATCTAAAGGTCTTACGTATGCACTCAGTAATAATGTCTCCGCTTCCATTGCTTTCTTTCAGGTCACAAAGTATTGCTGATGTAGCTGTAGAAGCTTCATTCACACCAGAAAAAATCACATTGTTCAACAAGAATGCTCAGATAACCCTCAAACTCTGCTTCAGTGCGAAGTTTAGACCTACTAAGCAAAACAATCAAGTGGGTACGTAGACCTAAAATAATCTGTACAGAGATAGGTTGGCTTACAGAGTGTTAGCCCTGAACACAACCTATATTTTGGTTTGTAGATCAAGAGAAATAAGGGGCTTTAGTTGCCTAAACTTAAATTGCCACACATTTGAGATGCCTGAGAATGGTTTGTTAGTCATGGAAGGTTTGCTTAGATCTTCCTCCTCATGTCTAGCAGATGACATTCTGACGCAGAAAGCTGTCATCTCTAAGATATAATCAAGGGCCCTCTCAACCCTGTCCTTCAAAGTTCTCTTACCCACAGTTCCCTTAGTTTGTGTCCAAAACCTTGGGCACACATGGATTATGCTGTTAGTCTTAAACCAGTGCGCAACGTGTAGCTATGCCATGATCTAGATAGGGTGCGGCCAACAAAAGTACCGAGTATTGTTCTTGTTCTTAAGGAATTAATAAGCATGAAATAGTAAAAGAAAAAATGGAAAGCAATATATAATGTGTGCCCAGTGTTTTAAATTTTCTAAATAGTATAGAGTAAGAGTCTGAATTGTGTCCCATCAGACAAGGGAGGGTGAGGAAAACACTACGGGGAAATGTCAGCAGGAATCACCCTCTCTCTCTTGGGCTGGTCAAGTCATCTTTCACGACCTGGCTGAGGTCCCACATCCTCTTTAAAGCATTTTGTAACCACTCTATCTCACCTTCATTTGTCCTGCCCCAGTTATCTCAGCATTCTTAATATGAAGCTTGAGATTTAACACTAGATTCAAAGCTACCCTCTTTCGTTTGCTGCTGTTTCATAGGTCCTAATCCCCCTTCCAGGCTGGTCCGAGTGCAGTGCTGTTTACAACTAATTGATCACAATCAGCTACAGAGTCCTTTGTTCCTTCTCCACTCCCACTGCTTCACTTGACTAGTCTTTAAAAAAAAAAATTAAAAAAAAAAAGGGCTAATCCCTCTTCCATCAGATTTTGGCTCCAAACTTCAGAAACTGTAGATCCCACAGGTATTTAGTTAAATGGCGAATAAATAAGCTAACTTGCAGGCTGAAAATAAAGAAGCAGATTATTTGCTATAATCATACCAAGATAGAAAGAAAGAAAGAACACAAGGCAGAAGTTAGATTCATATCTTGGCACACTTTTCATATTTTCCTACTTTCCATATCCATTTGGAAGTGTTCCTTTCAGGTGTTCACACATTGACCCAGCTTTGAGTAGCATATCCAACTGAGTAGCCACGACAGTTATGTCAAAAACTGTTGCTGTATAAGCGTTAAGGGGCTAGTCTGCCTAAAAGATTAACTTGGAAAATGTATTAGTTGGCAGCAGTGGCTGGCCAGGCAGCTCTCCTGGCCCTGAAGTGTAGATGTGTCTCATGTGTCTTCCACTTTTTGACTATACTTCACTTCTGGTGGTGCCGCACACTCAAAAATTCTTTTAGAGAATTTCCTTCCCATCGACTGGCTGCTGAGGGTCTCTGGCTTTTCTTACTGTTGGGCATCTTTCCCTTGGAATCCTTCCCCTTGATGCGTTCAGGTCCCCACAGACAAGCCAAACGAAATGATCCTGAGATCATTTGTCACTTCATTGTTTGGCAATAATAATGTGTAAGACATGAGTCCCCTCTTCACAACTGTGAAAGTGAATTTATAAAGCATATGGTTTCTATTAGTTACTGCATCAGGTGCACACTCCAGTTTAAGGTTAATAACATAAAAAATGAATATATTGCCTATGAGACCATAGATCATTTTTACCAAGCTGCTTGAAAAAAATTAAAAAGGATTATCATGTGCACTAACTTTGTCCTAACTATAGTCACCTCCTGGCCATTATTTTTCTTTTGCATCATTTTCACCACTTATTTTTGGTTTATTTTTTGTTTGTTTGTCTTTCACATTTTTAGAAATTTATTGCAGCAGATACCACAATCTGTATTAGTTTTCAATTGCCACTGCAACAAATTACACTTGGTGGCTTAAATATATATTCTCACACAATTCTGGAGGACTGTAGTTTGACATAAATTTCACTGGGCCAAAGTCTAGGGCTGTATTCTCTCTGCAGGCTCAAGGGAAGGATTCATTCCTTGACTCTTCCAGCTTCTGGTTACTGCCAACATTTCTTGGCTTATAGCTGCATCGCTTCAATCTCTGCTTCTAGGGTCACGTTGCTCTTCCTCCTCCTCCTCTCTATTTTTTTCTTTTATATTTTATCTATCTTTGTTGGCCTCATAAACCATTGGAGCAAGAAAAATTATATAAGATCCCTAGTAAATATTTTAAAGGTAACATGTAGAATTCATGTTTTGGAATTCAATCTGTAAAATATTGAATATAATAAAATAAGATAGAGTAACCCCAAATAAGGCAGTTGATGCTATGAATAGCACCAGACGTTCTACTCAATTTTTGACAGGTGGCCAGTGGACTTTAGTTGAAGGTAATGATTCTGACAGTTTAGACATTGGCTACTGACATCAGTTTTTATCACATATGAATAGTTATTTTTCATGGGTTGGTATTATTATCTCTGTTATAGAGACGAGGAAACAGAGGTTCAAAGAGGTTAAGTAAATTGCCCAAAGTCACAGAGCCCAAAGTTAAATTGCCCAAAGTTAACGCTGTGAAATTAGGATTCAAACCAAGCCTGTCTGATTCAACCCTTAGCACTGCAATGCTGCGTGTGTTTCCCATGTAAGCATCTAGAATATGTCAGGCACTGTACATCTTCCCTTAGAGTTTCTCAGTTCATCCTCACAATAACAATTAATCCTTACAACAGCATGGAAACAGAAAGAACATAGGCTCTTATTTAAAAAAAATACTCAAATTTTATTTCTGACCATGCCCTAGCTGTGTGAACTTAGGTGAATTATCTTACCTATTTTATTCTAATTCATAATAGAATGACATTATCCACTTTCCAGGTTTATTATAAAACTTTTATAGCATGTGAAAATATGTTAGAATGTAGGCACTCAATAACTATTCTTTTCTTTTCTGTATCTCCATATTATGGATGATGAAACTGATGCTTGAGGGAGTGAGTAATTTGCCCAAGTTTGTCCAGTAAGTTTCCTGGTGGCAAGTTCAATGTTCCTTCCATTGCTCCAAGCCACATTTCTCTGAATCACATTTCTTTTTATCCACAGTCAGCTAATCATATCAGAGCTATAATTATAAATGCCATGTGGTGCTACTCATGGTTCACTATCCACCAATGTAAAGACTGTTTCCATATTTTCTTAAAGTCGGTTATTTTGTCCAGTAAGACACAATAAAGCAGGGATGCTTTTTCCTTATAAGTTCATTTGTAATAACATTTCTTTATGATTTTTGTCATAGCCATTATGTATAACATCACACTTGATGCAGATGGATTTTCATCCAGAGTAACCTCCAGGGGGTTATTTAAACAAAATAGCGAAAGGTTCCTGCAGAAGACCATGGTAGTAAATCGGGCACAGAGCTGCTCTGAGTACATCATTCAGATACAGGTGAGGCCTCAGCATCATCCCTTTTCACCTCAATTCTTCTTAAAGACTAATGAAAGGCTAAAGTCAAAAGTGGAAGCTTATGAGTTAAAAAATGCTTGCCCTCCTAATGAATGACTTTCTCATCTAATTCCATCAACAGGAAGCATATTTCCTTGATGCTAACACTGGTTGTCACATTCTATTATTATACAAGTTAGCAGTGTTAAATTTTATTTGGGATTGCAACTAAAAGGGCTGAAAATTAGATTCTTAAAGAAATCAAAGAAACAGTGCTTTCTTAAATGCTTGACAGGGAGGACTTTCAGTTGGCAATAAATTTTATTTTGATATTTTCCTATGGGGAAAAACTTTATGCATTTTTAAGCCACTGAAGAAGATAATTCCAACTGTGGTTTCCACTATTAAAGAAAACATAGGTGAAGTATGGTGGATTATAAGGTAAAAATTATTTGTTCTAATCTTATGTCATAATTATTGTAGTTCACATGGATTTTGAAAATCTCCCAAGTAGGAAAAATGCTTTTCAGGAGAAAACCTCCATCAGGAAATTTGTTTTATAAATTACATGAATATTTCCCCTTAGAAACCACATAACAGTATTTAAAAGGGCAATTTACTCAGGAAACCACTTTACAAAGAGCTATTTAAGTACTTTCCTAGAATATGGTTCTCAGAGTTTAAGGTGAAAAAGAATTGCCAAGAAAACTTTTATAAGATACATATTCCAGGTCCCCAACACCAGAAATCTAGGTTGGAAGGTCCAAGAAATATCCAGGTTTAAGGGGCACCCCAGATGTTTCTGACGTCGATGGATGGTACAGAGATCAGACTTCAAGAAATGCTCTTATACTCTTAAGAGTTGGAAAAACATAAAAGTTAATAGCTAGATAAATTAAAATCAATTTTTTAATTTATTGTTCAATTTGAAGGTTGTTTGTGAAGACTTTTTTGTTGTTAAGTTGCCAATTATAGATTCTTGAAAGGAAAAAAAGCTCGTTTCCATTCTCTTCCATCCTGTGCTAAGTAGTGGATCAGATTACACATATAATAACACATCTGGGGGAGTGAAGACAGCCAGGCTGTTCTTCTTTTTTTAAAATCCCTGTTTACTATTTGCCATCAATGCCAGTTAAAGTGCATCCTATATGCTAAGGCTGCCACCAGTTGGAGAAGCATCTCCTCGTAGTCAGGCAGCTGGCCTGTGGATAGACCTGCAAGGGGCTCAAGACTTAGGGGTAGGTCCTGCGAATGGACTAAATAATACTGAAGATACCACTTCTCAGGAAAAGGCAAGTTAGAATTTTAAAGTTTATCATTTGTATAGACATGGTTCTTTCTTGCCAAGATTTGGAAAGAGGTTTATAAGATTGCGAGATGACTTTCTCAACCCTGTTTTGGCATTCTTATGTTTTCATTAGACAGGAAGCCTCAAAAACTGGAAGCATTCCATGACTCCTGGAATATGGCAAATCCTCTACGCTCTATGCTAGAGGCAAAGTGGAGAAGTTGTACTCGTAGGTGGAGGGCTGGCTTTGGTGACTACTGAGTGATACATGCATCATCTTATATGTGTGAAAGGGGCAACACAGCTCCTAACAGCTAGGGCCAAAAGTTGGGGAGCTTGATTTAGGATGTGGAAGTCACCTTTATTGGCTTTTGTAGACCATTCAGGTTCTGTCTAAGGAAGAAAGTCCATTCTGGGCACCTTCCCTTCTAGGTCATAATTTGCTCTTCCAGAGATTTGGCAAGGACGCCTAAGGACTCTTAAATCTTGGCAATAGGAATTAGAAGGATGTAGGGTGCTGACATAGTAGGCTTGTGAGTGTTAAAACTGGAAATAACATCCAAATATTTACATTTACTTGCATATGACTAATGAGATTACTGATGAGTTTAACTAAGAATCACCGTTTCAGATTTTTACTGGACTCAAGTCTGTCTCCTGAAGTTTCTTACATTAGAGAGGCTAAAAACAGAATCAGGACAGAAGAGAAGAAGCAAGAATCTTGACCATTCAAAACAAGGATATTCAACATAGAGCTGTGTTCTTAATTACAAACACATTTGTGGTCATTTTATTGTTTTTAAGCTGCCATGCACTAATAAATTTTGTGTGTGTGCACACGCATGTGTGTGTTTAGGAGCCCTCTGATGTTGTCAACCCTTTGGATCTGCGTGTGGACATCAGTCTGGAAAGCCCTGGCACCAGCCCTGCCCTCGAAGCCTATTCTGAGACTGCCAAGGTTTTCAGTGTAAGTGCAGCTTGCGCTTCCTGGATTTAGACTGGCTAGCAAGGTTTCACAGTCACTGGAGTCATGTTTGAAAGATACTTAGGACACAGCCTTTAAATTCTTAACTTTGAAAATGCAGTACAATTCCATATGTGTTCAGTTCACTGGCCGTTTAGTTCCACAAAGGCAGAGAGTTTTGTCTTTCTGGTTCACTGCTCTATTTCCAGCCCCTAGAGCAGTGCCTGGCCAACCGTAGGTGTTCAATAAATATTTGTTGAAGAAATAGGTAAAAATAAAGCCAACACTTTGTGCTCACCACCCGCTTAAAAAATAACATATTACCAATCCCTATGAAGCTCTGCGGGCCACTCCCCGTCACATCCACTTCCTCCTGGATCACCCAGGCAAATCATTACCTTACATTTTGTCTTTTTTTTTTTTTTTTTTTTTTGGAGACAGTGTCTCACTTTTTTGCCTGGGCTAGAGTGAGTGCCATGGCGTCAGCCTAGCTCACAGCAACCTCAAACTCCTGGGCTTAAGCGATCCTACTGCCTTAGCCTCCCAAGTAGCTGGGACTACAGGCATGCGCCACCATGCCCGGCTAATTTTTGCTATATATATTTTAGTTGGCCAGATAATTTCTTTCTATTTTTTTTTTTTTTAGTAGAGACGGGGTCTCGCTCTTGCTCAGGCTGGTCTCGAACTCCTGACCTTGAGCGATCCACCCGCCTCGGCCTCCCAGAGTGCTAGGATTACAGGCGTGAGCCACCGCGCCCGGCCTTACATTTTGTCTTTATCAGTGATTTTCTTTATGCTTTTGCTCAACATGTATATTCCTAAAACATTGTTTGGTTTTGCACTTTATGTAAATGGAATTGTTCTGTATGTATTCTTCTGAAAGTTGCTTTTTCAACCCAAGAGCAAATGTATGGATCTCTTTTCTTTTCTGTAGATTCCTTTCCATAAAGACTGTGGTGATGATGGACTTTGCATCTCTGACCTAGTCCTAAATGTCCAACAACTGCCAGCTGCTCGGTGAGTTTTACTTTAAAGCTCAGTGTAAAATACAAAAATAAAAGAGACACTAGATTATTTTAGTCAAATGAATGTTTATGGAGTTTTCTTCTACAAAAGAACATTCATAAATAATAAAGACCTTAGAAAACTAAATTTCAATTTCTATTAATACATCCACATAGGAGCAAAACAATAAAAAGTATAAAACTATCTGAATTTGAATGGTTTCTTTCCCTCTAATGTAATAGCAACAAAGAAGAAAATCCAACAGCATTTACTTATTTATTGTTAGTGTCATTTTAAAGATAGTTTATTATTGAGCAATTTTCTCAGTATTCTAGATAAATATAAAGAATATACTTTTTAAATGAGTGACATTTTTGAATACTGGCCTTTTGTAAAAACCTTAATGGCTTTCTTTTTTCTCCTTTTTATTTTTAACAGGCAACAACCCTTTATTGTCAGCAACCAAAACAAAAGGTTAACATTTTTAGTAACACTGAAAAACAAAAGGGAAAGTGCATACAACACTGCAATTGTTGTTGACTTTTCAGACAACTTGTTTTTTGCTTCATTTTCTATGCCGGTATGTTATGACACCCTGAACTTACCACCGCTGTGTTTCATACTTGTTATCAATCACTGTCTTCTCCACGTCCTCTAAGTTATTGAAGAAGCACCTTAACCCTCAGCATGATCCATCCTAACTCTGTGGCTTCTGACTGGTTAACCACATTAGAACACAGTCTGGCTCTGTATCTAGACCAATTCTGCTTCACAGCTTGGGTCAGTTTTTCCTTTAGCCTGAGACCTGGCAGCAGTATCTGGACACTCCCGTAAGCCTTCTCGAGCCATCAGTGTGATGCGGCTGCTGTGGTCCTCGCTGATGCTGTGCACTTGCTCTGAGACGTTTGAGTTCCAAAGTTTAGTCCTAGCCTTGCAGCCACAGGTCTTGCTACTGCCAAGTTGATGCATTCCAGCAAAGCCAATTAATCATGCTGACTTGATCACTATACCAGGAACACACTTGACCACAAGTGCCCCCTGGTCCCTTCTCTACCACCAAGCAATGAAGAGAAAAAAGGAGAGAAGGGAAGGAAAAGCTGAGATTTTCCAAATGAGTTACTTGATTAAACAATGGCTTCATTTAGTTTAAAGTTAATATGAACTTAAAAGATTTAGCGTTCTAAACCTATCCTGACTTTTGGTGTTTAAATGTCCTATGCAAAATGGCAACTGCTTAAAGTGGAAAAAAAAAAAAAAACCTGAGGAAAACTAAAAATGATCCTTTAAATTATTTAAAATATTAACACCAACATATGATTTTGTTTCCTTCTCTCAAAAATGCAAGTTTCAAATATATTGAGAGAAAGATATTCCTAAAAATAGCATTTCTGAATATTAGATTAAAGCTATTTGTGCTTCTGAAATATAAAAGCTATGATTTCCTTCTGGGAAAAAAATTCTAGTATTTAATCTCTTTTGTGGCTTGTTGAGTGTCCTGGTTATCTTTACTGTTAGCAATAAAAACATTGTATTAGCCACTGGGACAGTAGAAGATTTCAAGTCTTAAAGGCTAATAAACTATTTCAATATGAACCAACCTTACTGCTGAAATGTCCCTGTACCTCTTTCACTGTGCATATTCCTACACACACACACACACACACACACACACACACACACACACGTATGCTAATTGATTTCTCTTGTTTCCTTGGTCTTGTTTAGGTTGACGGGACAGAAGTAACATGCCAGGTTGCTTCGTCTCAGAAGTCTGTTACCTGTGACGTAGGCTACCCTGCTTTAAAGAGGGAACAACAGGTATAACTTGCATTTCATCCTCAAATCCACGTGAGCCCCTCCTCAGCACTCGTGTTAATTTACCAACATAACATATCCTCTTTATTAGATATCATCATATGATAGGCATCACAAAATAACTGGCCACATACTTAGAGGAACTTTTAATATCGGAATTTTTTCTTTAAATTATTAATAAAAGTGGGATTTCCCCCATGCAATTCATTCCAAATAGCACATGTAATATGGAAAGTTCTTTTTGTCTGAATATATTGACCGAATTGGTCAAAATGCTGTACACAGAGTCACAGAGATCATTTGTTAGCCCCTGGTAACAAGTTTCACATCAGCACAGAGGTTTCAAATTCAAACAAGTGTATGTGCCTAGATGACTTATATGTGTCAGTTGAAAGTTAAGCTTTCCTAATTCTAAAGTGAGGTATGCTAAAGTAAGGTGGACAAATAAATAATGATATTCTACAAATTGGAAAGCTTAAAGTATATAAAATTCAGAATCAAATTGGAGTGAGTTTACTTTTGTGGGAAATGTGGGGTGTTTTTTTCATGTTGGCCCCTGTGTATGAAGCATCATAGATTGATAAATTTTAATTTTGTATATAGGTGACTTTTACTATTAACTTCGACTTCAATCTTCAAAACCTTCAAAATCAGGCATCTCTCAGTTTCCAAGCCTTAAGGTAAAACAACGAAGTCATGAATTGATGATGGATGGCTTTTATAATATTTTTCTTTAAGTAATTTCCTAATGCTTGTCTCAATAGTGAAAGCCAAGAAGAAAACAAGGCAGATAATTTGGTCAAGCTCAAAGTTCCTCTTTTGTATGATGCTGAAATTCACATAACAAGGTAGGTGAAGCAATGGAGACCCTATTACCACCGACACCACTCCAATTTAGAACACATTTCGCTAGTGACTAAAGAAGTTCTCTATATGCACGTTCCTAACTGAAGAATTTGAATTACAATGTCTCCCCCTTGTCAACTAAAACAGGAGTCTGCAGACAGATGGGTCTCTAGGAAAACCTTGAGTGATTTTAGGTTTATTGACTGAGAACAGCACCAGAAAGGCAGAGAAATAACCCTTTTGCCACATGTCACGGGCACATTCCTCTGCAGGCCCTCAGGGGAGCTATTAATAAAAACCTCCCCAAGATGTTGAAAGAGAACTCTCAAGGGTCCTGAGAGTTGCTGGCACTTTTTCCTCATTGTCTAATTCCTACTGTATATGAGATCTCAAGCAGTATCCCCATTCCTGGAAATTGATGCCCCAAGCACAATGCTTTGCACATAGTAGGTTCACAGAAAATATTGAATTTAGTCACAAATTGAATATCTAGATCTAGTCTAGTTTCTGCATAATTTCCTAACAAAACAGATTGGGGTTTTCTTCCATTCAGGAGTAAATGAGGGGTTTTCTGAAGGAGGTCACCCATGAAGAAATGCTTTCTTCCCTTTCTTTTCCTGCCCAAAGCAAGTAAACTTGAGAGCAGCTATCAAAATGGTACTGGTTGAGACCAGCTACCTTGAATTGTTCAGAGAAAAAGGTGTCTTGGGAAGTGGGTAACATACAAGTACCATGGGTACTGAGGGTTGATAGGTTGGTATTGTCTTAATTCACACTTAGAAGTGAAGCAAGCTCATGACACAGACACACAGGAGCACAGATGGGCAGGTGCATGGGCCACCAGGGATGCCCACCTCCAAGGGTGGCAACCAGACTTCTCTACCTGGTGAAGCACTGAGGAAGATTAATGACCTATGAAAAACAAGCTACAGTGTTTTCCGAAGAAGTCCAATGACAGCAGGTTTTTCAAACTTCTACCACATCACCCTAGCCCCTAAAAGCATGGAATTTGTAGATCATCCAATATAGATCACTGAGCAAAAACAAAAAGGAAAATATGTCATCATGTCTAGAGCTTGAGACACATGAGCAGAGATGAAAAGAATGCTTCTGTATTAAGTGAGTTGCAAACAGCAAAGCAGAAGCAAAATACAGTCCAAGTCATTCATCTCTGAAAAATTCATCAGTACCTGCAGACTTTAAAGGAACCCCACTTGCTAAAATAAGTAACTAAAAACAAATGCAACCAAAGAGATTGATACTGTCCCATTATCTGGATTTTTTTTTCTTCTTCCTTACATTGATTCTTTCTTCTGCTCTAAATACTTTTTGTATCATTTAAATCATTCCACTTTCCCACCATGGCCAATTTTTTTAGGGGAGTGTGTGTGTGTGTGTATGTGTGTGTGTGTGTGTGTGTGTGTGTTTAGAGATAGGGTATCGTTCCATCACCCAGGTTGAATTGCAGTGGCATCATCATAGCTCACTTCAGCCTCCAACTCCTGGGTACAAGTGATCCTCCTGCCTCAGCCTACCAAGTAGCAGGTACTACAGGTGCGTGCCATTATGCCTGGCTAAATATTTTTTATCTTTTTTGTAGAGATTAGGTCTCTCTATGTTACCCAGACTGGTCTCAAACTCCTGGCCTGAAACAGTCCTCCCGCCTCAACCTCCCAAAGGGCTGTGACTACCGGCATGAGTTACCACATCTGTCATTTTTCAGATATTTTAACAACAAATAGTTTGAAATGGGACTTCACTTTTACTAATGAATGTCTTAGCTATGTATTTTTGTGATGGTAACTTGGATTCTAATATATGCTAATATTCTTTAAAATATATCATATAGTCAAAAAATTTAGCATGGAGAATTATAAAGAACAAAAGCTAAAATGGCTCTTAATCCTACCATCTACAAAACCCAAACATTGCAGAAAGATACACGATGAGAGGTGAAGTCATCCCCTCCCTTCCTTCCCTTGTTCCACTCCCTACAGGAGACGAATAAGACTGTTTTCAGAATACCTTCCAGATACAGGGTTTGCTTTTCTACCAGATGTGTGCATGTAACATGCACACAGATACATACACATATGTGCACATACACATTTTATTTGCCCAAAATGAACCTTGCTTTTTACATACTCTTCTGTACCTTGCTTTTTACGTAACTTTAGAGAAGTTTTCATATTGCACACAGATTTAACTTATATTATGCTAGTCCTGGCTGGATCATAATTTATGTAGCCAACACAATATTAATGAGATATTTGGTTGTTTTGCATTTTTATTTTGTGTTTAATCATATAAGCACTGCTGCTAAAAAAATTTTTTTAATAGACATCTTAGCAAACTTTTGAAAAAGCTTCCTATTTATTGAGTGTAACCCTTAGCAACAACTTTGATACTACATAGCTGTGAAGTTGCATTGTACAAATATGATGGGTGAGAAATAGTTAAATAGTATTTCTTCAAGATCCCCCTCCCCAGCATAGCTAACTGCTATCACAAATATATTGATGACCACTTAAGTAATTTAAAGAACACTTAAGTAACAAATGGCAAAATATCAGATCTCTTTAAAATGCAAAAGCAGAACATACTAATTTAGAAACTGGTCCTATTTAGGAGCTCACACAAAGATCATCTGGAAAGCAAAGGAAATAATTCATGCACATATAGCCAAGCTTTCTGTTTCAAGACTAGTCAGTATTCCTATTTTCCACATCAGGCTGACAAATCATTGTTTCCTCTCATATATAACCTTGACAAATACCACATCTATCCAAATCTCCCTATGACATAGTTTCCTTTTGAGAATTTGGAAAAAAAATTAAAGCATAAAAGAGAAAGACAAGGTTTTAGTAAAGAAAACAACAAATTTTTCTCCCTCAGAAAATGTGTAGCTCAGTTTTTTAAAGAAATACAATCAACACCCTATAATTAAGGTAAATTGTCCAGTGGGAATAAATGAAGAAAATGTACACAGAGCTTCTCAAACTCTACTCTCACCACTTGCCCCTTAATCCCCACCCAAAGAAGCTACCCTGGTTGGAATCCCACCTCAGAGCCCCAGAAATGAGTGAGGGGAAGGGAGGTCTCCAGTTTCATTCTAGTCTGAGTAGTCCTGTGGGGGTTCCTCTGACCTAGTCATCACTTTGCTTGCAGACCTTAGTTGGAAATCCCAAGCAAAAGGGTCAGGATCAGTCCAAAGCCTTTAGGTCTAGTCTAATAAAACTTCTGGGTCAACCATCTTAAAAGTGGTCTCCAGTGGTGGAAACAGATTTGACCAACCCCAATTCAGACCTAAACCATTTGAGTTGGTTTGGAACTAGAGAAGGATAGGAAGAAGGAATTAAAAACAATGTATACCATGTTTCACAGACATCCAGTAATGAATATTGCAGCAGCTAATACCCAGTACTCTTATCATTGTATTTCAGCCACACAAAGTGGAAAACCCCTGGCTTATAAATGCATTCATCCAGCCAACACAGGCTCAGTATCCACTATATTGACATACTAGTCAATATAACAGCAATCTTGAGAGGAATTCTACTATCAGTTCTAAAGTAATACTTTTGTACTTATTTTAGAAATTTGACAACTTATAAACCTATAAGGTATAGACTCTTAGCAGAAAGCCCATGAAGGGATTGTTTTGGAAGGAATTTATGTTAGTCTTTGAAACATGCATCGGACCATAAGCCATTAACAAGCATTTATTTTCATTTAGTGCTTTTGCAACTAAAATTAAACTTTTACTTATAAGCTATAAGATGCTTAAATAAAAGAAATATTAAGCTTTGAGAACAACAGTAAAACTAAAATATCTGGCTTTACCACCATCATCCAACAGATCCACCAACATAAATTTTTATGAAGTCTCCTCGGATGGGAAGGTTCCTTCTATTGTGCATGATTTTGAAGATATTGGTCCAAAATTCATCTTCTCCCTTAAGGTTGGTAAGCCTGTCATAAGGATGACAAATCCAGGAGAAAGGGGGAAGAAAAAAAATGAGTCTGGGAAGAGAATAATAAAGTAAAAGGAAATTGGAATACACCAGTGATTCTCAAAGGTTCACCACCTGGAGGAATTGTTAAAACACAGATTACGGGGGCTTCATTCCCAGAGTTTCTGATTCAGTAGGTCTGGGGTGGGTCTAAAAATTTGCATTTCTAACAAGTTCCCTGGTGATGCGTCTGCTGGTGGTTCAGGTGCCATGCTTTTTGAGAACCACTAGGATAGATCATAGATTTGTAAACAACTGGATTTGTGCATAGTTATGTGTCCTGGGTAAGGGATAATTGATATATTTTAAAGGCAAATGTTCAACATTAATCAACATAGCATTACTATAATGGTATGGCCATGGGTAAAAGTGTTTGGAATATAATTATTATGCCAATTTAAACTTGGATACCACTTCTGTTTGAGAAGTTTACTATTTGTATACAAATATGGCTTTTGTACAGTCATACTAGGTAGTATCTAAAAATATCTTTGAATCAAATTCTATTGGGTATTAGTAAACAATTATTAATCTAAGGAGTATTGGTTACATAAAGGGAAATTAATTTGTGAAATAATGAATATTTTATAATATAATAAAGTTACAGAACTTTGGAAAGTAAAAAGAATTCACCCACCACTCTAAGTCAATACGATTTTATTTTTGTACATTTTTTACTAGTTCATTACAAGGTTGCAGTTTTATGATTTAAAAAATCTATTTAAAAAATCTTTAAAAGTATCTTGATTTGTGATCCAGATACTAGAATTTATAAAATGTGAATGGTATTTGGCAACTATGTTCTTTCCATCAATTTGTAGTAGTAATAAAATAACATTCACAGAGAGTGTATTGAGTATCAGCCATTGTATCAAGTACTTTACGTATGTTACCACCATTTAATTCCCAAATCAGTTATGAGGTTGGTTCTGTTATTATTTCTAGGGATGTTATTTAAAATATTTAACAACCAGTAGGGTATGAGCCCTGCCAATTAGAACAGAAACCCTACCAGTGAGAACAGTGCCCTGTATCAGCACGTAGCTGCTGAATTTCTCATTATCTTTATTTTAGAAATGAAAAAAAAAGAAGCACAGAGAGGTCAAATTCCTTGCCCAAGCCACACTTCTAGTCAGTGGCAGAGTGGGACCCCACTCTCTGGCAGCCCAACTCCACAGATGGTGTTTTTTAACTATTTATGCCACATCTCTCAAGTTGCAAATTATTTACCCATCAAAGTTGTAGATGTTGAGTTTTTTCCATTAAAAGGTGAGACAGAAGGACCCAAATATGCCTATGAAGTGATCACTCACCTTCATATAGACTCAATCTTACCACTGTATAGATGTCCATCCTCAACACAGGGGTTATTGATCACTTTCCTTGCATCTTGTACATCCTGTAGCAGTACCAGCATGTTTTATTCCCTTACGTAGGTGACAACAGGAAGTGTTCCAGTAAGCATGGCATCTGTAATCATCCACATCCCTCAGTACACCAAAGAAAAGAATCCACTGATGTATCTGACTGGGGTGCACACAGACCAGGTAAGGATACCAAAATTGCCTATAAACATGTGCACTTTCAAGATGGAAATAACCCATGAAGTTGGGATGATTGTGTCTGACATCTTACACATAGAAAATAATCCCTATGCATCCTGCATGCCAGGTAACTAGCAGTTAATGTCATGTTAGAAACAGAATATTGTTACAAGAAAACAAGTATCTGAGTCTAAGGGTTTACAGGTGGCAGAAATTATTCCAAAAGCCCCATTTTGGCCAATTGAAGATCTGACTTTGATGGGCCTTGTTAAGAAAAGACCAGGAAGTGAGAGGTTGAACCTATGGTGGAAGCATAGTAGATCTACGGCACAATTAGTAGCTGGTCTTCAAGCAGCCAGCCTGGACTTTCTCCTGGTAATACTCACCCCTGGCTGTTCATTTTAGTCACTCATGTTGCTTTTTAACTAAGAGCCATGCCCAGATCCATCCTAGGCAATTAACTCAGAATCTCTAGAGATAAGACTCTAACACTGGTGTTTTTCTTTAAAAGCTCCCCAGGAGGTTCTAGCATGCAGCCGGAGCTAAGAAGCACTGCTCTAGCCAAGCCCTTTGACATTGGCTCACCTTTAGTCCAGCACTTAGCTGGTTCTACCGTCATGTTACTCCTGTAGTGTGCATAAGGGACTGTAGGAAATCAGAATCCTAAAAAGTTCCACAGAAAAGAACTCCAAATTAAATCAGTCTATTGCTATTGCAAATTTGCCTTAGCACATACGGGCTACTTTTTTTTTTTTTTTTTTTAAGACAGAGTCTTTGTCACCCCAGGTAGAGTGCAGTGGTGTCATCATAGCTCACTGTAACCTCGTTCTGTCTCAGCCTCCCAAGTAGCTGGGACTACAGGCACACACCAACCCACCCAGCTAATTTCTTCTATTTTTGGAAAAGACAAGTCTCGCTCTTGTCCAGACTAGTCTCGAACTCATGACCTCAAGCAATCCTCCTGCTTTGGCTTCCCAGAGTGCTGGGATTACAGGCATGAGTCACTGAGTCTGGCCACATATGCGCTATTCTTACAGTTTACCTTAGTGATCACAAGGAGTGTGGCCAGGTCAGTGCAGTTGAAAGAAGCCTAACAGCCCCTCCCTTCCTCCAACAGGTGACAGTAGGACTTCCTAACATGTTACAAGGAATTAAACCTTTTTGATTCTTAAATCTCATTGGGTGTTCTTCTTTGTAGGCTGGTGACATCAGTTGTAATGCAGATATCAATCCACTGAAAATAGGACAAACTTCTTCCTCTGTATCCTTCAAGAGTGAAAATTTCTGGCACACAAAAGAATTGGTAAGGACAGGTTGAGGTGTGAAAGTTCCCTTCAGCAAGTCACTGTTTTACGTGGAATCAAGGCACTTCTATTCTCCAAACAGCTGATAGTATAGAGTTTTCTTATTTTGCCTTTGATGGCTTACATGAATCAAGATTTAGAAAATACATGCTCAAATATAGGTTATTAGAATTATTGGTTATGCCATTACTTATAAAATTCAAGTTCCAGACTTCATGACATCAAAAGGACTCATGTGAAACTGTGTTTATGCACTGTGCACTTTGGAACATTTATTGTTAATGCCCATACTAATCCTCTCTCTCTTTTATTATTGACTCCCCCATAAGAACTGTAGAACTGCTTCCTGCAGTAATGTTACCTGCTGGCTGAAAGACCTTCACGTGAAAGGAGAATACTTTGTTAATGTGTCTACCAGAATTTGGAATGGGACTTTTGCATCAGTAAGTTTCATTTACGGGATTTATCGATAGCTGGGAAACGTAAGACTTCACTGTCAAAAAGTTCTTCCCCTTTGACAAAATTAGGATTCTGGCTAATGTCAGCAGTGCCCGAATAACCCAGAACAATTTTACCCTGGAAGGCGGTACGTTTCCATCCCTCTCCAATGCCCACCCAACCTGGCTGTGCCTTTCACCTGGGGCACTCGTGAAAGGGTCTGCTTCTGAGACTCCACACCACCTGCTGCATCTGTGGGACAGCCACCTCTGCTGTCCTGGGCCGCAGTGGGTGGCCTGTTTTGTCTCTCCCCATCTTCCCATCTCCACACACCCAAATCAAACCATCTGCCTCTATCTCAGTCCTTGAGCTCTCAGGTAATTGACTGATCTCAAACCACCCAGTAGATGAATCTAGCATAAAGATCCACCTCCCTGTATTGGAGCCAGGGAACCACTCTGCTCTGCTATTTTACACTTTGTCTGATGGAAACAGCCCAGTGATCACACTACTTTGTAAATCATTTCAATCCCCATGAAAAGTTTGAAGTGTCAAAACAACGTCAGTGTTGTTTTTCCATATGGCAGGTGTGAGTCTGCCATAGTGATACTTGCTTTCAGTGGGAATTTTGGTAGCCAGAATTTAGGTCTGGCATGAAAACTGTAAGGATAGACAGCCCTCTGTAAATCCAGCTGCTTGAGTGGCTAGCTATTCCTTTTACCAACACTGGCTCTGATTGAGGTGGCAAAATAGAAATTAGTCTGAAACCTCCTAGGGGGCTTTGTAGCTATCACTGGATTTTTTTTTTAATAATAAATCAGTTCCCAACATGCTTACAACCAGACTCTACTCTCTGTTTTTATTATACCATTTTATGATCCTTCCAATAAACTCCACTCCTTGCTACAGAGGTTTGTGTGAGATTAGAGAACTGAGCTCCCTCCAAACTTGTCCTTGGAGTCAAAAAATATAAGCAATATTCTTGGATAAAGACATAGTAGAAAAAAAAAAGTAATAGTGAAAGTTTAGAAAAAAATGCAGAATTTGAGAAAGTGGGGAAGTGAGGAGTTAGCTGGGTTTTCTTTGTGCTTGTTTGCTTTCATTTTGTTTTCTCGTTGGTTGCATTTGCTCCCCAGCCTTCAGGACAGTTCTAAATCCTGTGCTGTGTGAAGCAGGCTCATGGCTGTGCCCCCTTCCCAGCTGCCGCAGCGTGGGGCTCAGTTTTACCGATTGGTTCTTGGCTCCTTGGATTTGAGGAACAAATGTTTTCATAGCAAACTTTGCCAACTGGGAAGGAACGAACACTGACTGTTGTACATCAAAATGCAATCACCCCTGCTCTGTAAAACACATTTGGATTTTCTTGAGTTTGTTTAAAGCTACATCATTTCAACTGTGAGATTTTTTTTAAAGTACCCTGCCAGTGGTCTTCAGAAGCAGCAGTTTCATTTCTGGGAGTAAACTTGTTAGGAAGTGTATTATTTATGCTGTTCCACATGGTTATAACGGTCACACTGAGAAAACACCCTTGAGAGTTGTTGTATGTCAAGTCCTACACATCTTCCTCCTTCATGAAAGGCCAAATGTTTATCCCCACCTTGTTTTCAGCTACTTCAACAGCAAAGTGGTTATTTCTCAGACCACCTAGGAGATCGAGTCTGAAATATGGCTCATTTCCTGTGTAAGAACTCATTAATGTACTGCCTTTTGTCGCCACCCTTTTTCTGATGTAGTGCAAGTCAATTTAACATTTCAAGTAATTTCATCACGAAGTGATTGCTCAGGCCTCCAAATGGATGTCAGTGTTAGCTGCCGTTTGTAAGAAAAAGCCTGATGAATGCCGGCAGGTGTGTTTCTTCACTCTCCCTGTGTGTGGCGCACCTTCCTCTACCTGTTAACCCTGTGAGAAGGGTCTAATCTGGGAGTGTTGTAAGAAAAATTCCTTCATCTTTGATCTCCTGGGACTATGAAGCCAGCATTCACTTAACTGCTACTTGTTTTTTAAACTTAAATCGTTATCAATACTCTTAACGTTCCCCCAATAACATATGTTACTGGCAATCAGAGTTAACCTCTGACGCAATCTTCTATCTTGACAAAATTAAGAGTAACCAGAGACCGAGCCCCAGTGGAAAAGAAATAAATTGCTCACTTTTTGGAAATGCATTCTCTCTTTCTGGCACCCAGATATAGTTTAGCAAATTACCTCATGGAGTATGTTGAATGGTGTGTCCTAGTAACCAGAAAAACTGAGCCCTAGTAGTAAGAGCACATAAGAGTAGCTCTAAAATCTGAGCATTGGATTCTATTTCACAGTGTGCATCAGGCCCAATATTTGCATTATAGATAATACAAAAACAATGAAATATACACATCAATAACATTTCCATTGAAAAAGTTTCTTTTTCTGTAACTAGATAAACTAGATAGAGGAATGGATATAAAATTGTTTCATATTAGGTTAGTGATAACATCAGCATAAAATATATGTCCTTCCTATATGCTTGCCCCAATCCAGTGTTATTTGACGGAAACACTTAAAATTAGGAAATCTGAAATTATTACTGATGTGATACAACATGCAAAAAGTTCAGGGTGTCTGCTGCTGACTTGCATGGTTAAGTTCAAGTACATTAATTTTAAACAGTATCATTTTACACACACACTCCCAGAAGGAAAATTCTCTTCCCTTTTAAATATTGGTTTTCCATTTCCATTATGACTTATTCAGGCAAGTATATAAAAATACCAAGTTTGCAATTTTCTTTCATGTCATGGACTTCACTATGAAGTTTTAAAAAATCTGAACTATGATCTTTTCCAGTTAACATTTGTTTTTAAGCCCTTGTTTTTCACCCCTATTTTCAAGTTCAAATACCACCAGGGAGATACGTTAACTTGCTGATGTCTGGATCCCATCCCAGAGATTTGGTTTGATTTGAGGCGGCAGGGCCTGGTCATCTGCATGTTTTAAAAGTTCTCCAGGTCCTTCTGATGAGCAGTCACACTACCTAGCACTGGTTTAAGCACACAAAAATTCTTGACTCTTCAGAGTTGGCATTTGATCTTGTCACTTTCCACCAGCAAAGAAAGAAATCATAAACATGCCAGGTTTTCTGCATTCACTGCTGCTAGAATAAAATATATTCTTTATTCTTATGTTCCAGTCAACCTTCCAGACAGTACAGCTGATGGCAGCTGCAGAAATCAACACCTATAACCCGCAGATATATGTTATTGAAGATAACACTGTCACGGTGAGTGTATCACACCCCTCGTGGTGAACATTAGAGTCTATGATAGTCATTCCATCGCTGAAAACCTGGAATAGTCATTCTTCTCACCTACATGTATCTAGAAGTATCTGACTGAAACTTTAAGAATCTGATGGTTATTATGTTAAACTTTTGGCAAGGGTGCTTGCTACTCACAAAGTTCAGTGACGTATGTCCCCCTCCATGCCGCACTTCCCCTACCCGCCCCCCAGCCCCCGTTGGCAAGGCTGGCCTTCCTATAAGTGGTGATCCAATGAAAGGCACAACAAAAGGGGCCCCCTCTCTTGTTTGGGACTCCATGGTGTCTCTTCTCCATGCCTAAACTAGCACCACCAGTTCTTCCTTTCTCCTCATGTTTACACAAAACTGTCTAGATGTTAGGCTGCAAAGGCTACATCATGCTTATTTAAATCATAAATTATATTTCAGAGTATTTTTTAAAGAGAAGTGCTGCAGCATGCTTAATAAGGTTTTTTTTAATAATACTCTTTACAATTAGACACTGACACTGTATGACATGCCCATTCATTAGGTCTTACATTCTAGAAAACTATAAATGCTCCCCTTCATAAAAAAGCTTTTGCAAAGAAATGTACTTTTACAGAAAACAAAGGCTCTCTGTTCTAAGAGCTGGCACAAGACAATTTTCCTTTGCACTGAAACTCTGGTTAGAATATGCCATATTTAGATACAGTGGGATTTCCATGCCCAGCTAATCTGCTGGCAGAGCCCCGAGCATTTTCCTCCCGATGCTTGTATTAGGAGTTGGAAGCCAGTTCAAGACTCTGCCCCCAGAGCCAGGATGGCAGTTGGCCTCAGTCCGCTGCTGCAGCCCACAGACTTAGTTAAAGAGGCAATGGCCCCGTGAACTCTGGACCTCACTCAATGCCTGCGAGTAGAGCTCACAGCACTGCTGCTCCACTCCTGTCCCAGAGAAAATGATTCAACACAACAGAGGACGCTTTTCTGCTTCTGGTTTAGAAGCCTCAGTGAAAGCCCACACCCTCTCTCCACAGGCTGGGGCCTGGAAAATCAGAAATGGAGCCAAAGGAAATGTGGACTTCAATTCAAAGTGCTATGAATTTAGCCTAGGGGAAAAGTAGTATAGATTTTTTTTTAAAGCTCACTTTAGAAACATGTAGCATTCAGACAATATGTGGAACTGATGAAGTCTTTGTTTTTTAGAAACTAGTATTAAATATATTAACTGGAAATTCAAATGAGGAACTTTAACAAACCCATTAGATTTTTGTTTTCTTGGTTTTGCCTGAGCAATGCTAATAAATAACAGAAGCCAACTACTACTTGTGTCTATGGAAATTTTTTTTTAATCCAAACAATTTGGATAATTTTTTGAATAATGTTTGAATATAAATAACTTTTTTATAGGTAGATAAGTGATTGCTACATTTATTTAAATCCCTGGACCACTTAAAAATCTGATCCACAAAACGTTATACTTGTGGGTTCAGGGACCCCAGATTAGGAAGCCGTGGAACAGGGAGAAGTAGTATATTACTTATTTATTTTTCATTTATTTATTTGTTTGCTCGTTTGTTTGAGACAGAATTCCGTCTGTCCCGCTGGATAGAATACAGTGGCGTGATCATAGCTCACAGCAACCTCAAACTCCTGGGCTCAAGCGACCCTCCTGCCTCAGCCTGCCCCGTAGCTGGGACTACAGGACCAGCTAATTTTTTCTATTTTCAGTAGAGACAGGGTCTTGCTCCTGCTCAGGCTGGTCTCTCACTCCCGAGCTCAAGTGATTCTCTCAGAGTGCTAGGATTACAGGTGTGAGCCCCGAGCCTAGCCCAAGAAAAGTGGGCATATCACTTAATAGTCACTTTATTCATTAATTTATAAAGCCTATTTTAGCTCTTGAAGATACAAATTAGAAGACATATGGTCACGAAGGCCAGCTCCCAGTTTAGTCCAGCCCGTAAATTATGTGACAAAAAGCAGCTCCTCTGCCACTGCAATGTAATGTTAAACCGTCAGAAATTGGAGGTTGGTTCCTTCTTTTGCTTCAAAATATAGCTCTTTAAGAATACTTTGTCAAGAAAATGGTTGACACTCTTTCCCCAATGAAAGAAAAGATCACGATTTTTACTGTTAAGACTCAGGACAGCCGTTCCCTTAGGGCCCTTACAGCCACTGACAGGACCAGAAGAACCCCAAATAGCCTCAGGGACAGCCTTATCACTGAAAGGTCAAGTTGAGCCCTAAGATACTATCTCTACTTTTCAACCTTTGACATCCACCCTTCTTGAGATTTAAGTGAAGTCAGTATTTTAGAAACACAAGACAAGGCTGTTGTTGTTTAATCACGGTGCAGTTGAGTTAATTAGTTTGTGCGCTGACTCCCTTTCCCAAGGCTGTCTGCTTTTTCTGCATGGTGCTTTCCCTGGATGTGAATGCCAGAAAATGAAGCTCATAAACAACCACCTGAGATGCAGCCGTAAAATACTGATGTAGTTAAAAGGAGAAAACAGAACATTAGTTTTCCTTACCTGGACTTCACAGGAGCATTTTCTCTAAAAATTGTTCAGTGTTTGAGGAATGTACAGTGTTTGAGGAATGCCATCAAGAAAAAGTCGTGTCACCTTTCTAGAACCATGGTTCTTCATTCATAAAATTAGAGAATTGTACTAGACCATCTCCTTTTTTTGGTGCCAAAATTAGTAACTCAATTGTGAACATGTATTTACAGATTCCCCTTACGATAATGAAACCCGATGAGAAAGCTGAAGTACCTACAGGAGTTATAGTAGGAAGTATAATTGCGGGGATCCTGTTGCTCTTGGCCTTGGTTGCAGTTTTATGGAAGGTAAAAAAAGTTTCATACTGTAAAATACAGGCTCCTGAAGGCCTCTGTCTTGAATTTGCTTGCAAAACAGCAGCCTTAGGTTTTATATGGAACCTCCTATATTATGAGAAAAAAATTATATTATATTATAAATTATAAATTATATTATGAGAAAAAAATGCAAATTTGTTTACAGTTTCTCACTCATGTCTTTGAAAACAACCAGTAAGGATTTTATATTATTTTTTTAACCTTCTTTTCATCCAGAGCCCTGAACATTTTGTTCAGCTTCAGATGGGTAGACTCAAGAGAAATTTAACTTTCTGCAATTCAGCAGAACTCTCTGCATATACATTTCCTCACTAAAGGGGTGAGAGATACCAGGTCAGCAGTCCGCACACCACACTCCCCAGAGCCTCAGGGATTCCCAGAGGGGCCTCAGGGGAAGTGGGCAGCAGGCGGGTCAGAGGCTCCTCAGAGAATAAGCCATGGGTGGTAACAGTTTTACCTCGTCGCCTTTACAGCTCGGTTTCTTCAAAAGAAAATATGAAAAAATGACCAAAAATCCGGATGAGGCTGATGAGACCACAGAGCTCAACAGCTGAACCACCCAGCACGCGTCACCGCAGTGGGAATTGGCAGCATCCCAGCCGGGGTTTGCTGTTTGTGTGAATGGATTTCTTTTTAAAATCCAAGAGTTTTTTTTTATAATATAAAAGGTAAACTAGCCTGGCATTTTAAGAGAAACTGCAGGTCAGTTTGGAATGAATAAATTGTGGGTGGGGGGTAGGGTATAAAGGGTAAAAGACTTACTTTCTATGAGGGGAAAAAAGTAATCTTTAAACTGGCTGGTCCAGAGTTTACATTCTAATGTGCATTGTGTCAGAATCGTGAAATGCTTCCAAGCATGACAAGTTTTAAAGAAAACCTAACTTTCTCAACTTCTTTTGGGAAAAAAAATGCTGTCTTTAAAGTACTTACCTGGAAACAGCAATGACAAAAATGGAAGTACCTGCTATAATAAATAAATATATGTATATAATTTATATTATATATATATAAGTACTTCCACTTGCATATATAATTGTCATGAATATTGATGTTAACAAGAGGGGGGAAAAACACAGGTTGTTTTTCAATTTATGCTGCTCATCCAAAGTTGCCACAGAGGATATTTTAAGTGATGATTTTATTTATAAACTAGGTAAAATTTGCTTGGTTCCTTTCAGCCCACAGCTGCCTCTTCAGAGTCCCATCCTGCTTTAATTGTCAAAACGTGCTTGAATAACTGACCAGAGTTTACAGTATAGCTCCTACTGAGGAAATCTCCATTTATGTTGGGGTAGGGGCAGTTTAGAGGCCAAGGCACAAAACTTTGCTTAAAACACATAATAGAACAACATTTATGGAAAATCTCTGCCTGCTGGAGGCCTAGACTGTGGCAGAGGAAAGAAAAGTAGGAAATTTCCTTTCTCTTTTAGGATGCACACAACAGCTCCCTTTTAGGACTTGATTAGGTAGCTGGCAGGGACCCAGTGAATTTTTGAAAGGCGAGTAATTTCTTTGGCAATGTCCCTTTCCCCTTACTGAACCACTCTCCCTCCCCCTGCAGCCCCCATATTATAGAAGCCCTCTGAAGCCTGCCTTCCTCTCCAGTAGTCCAGAGTTGTCCACCTTCCTTTACCCTTCATCCAAAGCTCCCACTCCCTCGGGACAGCTGCTCTACACCAGGTATTAGGAGGGAAAAAGTCATCAACTGCCATGTGAGTTGTATTTAACTCACACTCGTTTTGAGCCTGGGGCCTCGTGAAGCATATGTAACTCACACGTCTCTTCACCTTGGGAGCTGTGAGAACTATTTTTCAAGTTGCATATAACTCTACTTGGATAACTGTGGTAATTCTACGAAAAAAAAAAAGTTGCATGTAACTCATGCACAGACAACAAAAAATAACAAATTTTTCATTAAATTAAAAAGGATCATTTTGTTTTTGAAGTTTGTAGTCTATTTTCATAATAAAACACCGTGGCCTCATGGAAAAAACAATTTTTTTTTCTAGTGTGGCAGTCAATGTGTTAATTCACAAACTTGTGTGAATCACTGTATAAACTCCTTAACTTCAGGGAGCTATTTTCACTTATTGCTAAACAAGTAAGAAAACTAAGCCTGAGTGAATTTCTAAATTTTGGAATTTCAGGCAGTGTAATCAAGGTAAAGCAAAACATCTCAGGATTTCACAGAAAGTTACATACAAGGTATTGGAAACCACCAAATTAGCAGGTGCACTGTGTGTGCTTGTCTTGTTTCCAGAGTACTTAAACTTCCATAAGAGAGAGTGTTCACTTGGGCAAGCTGGTTCAAAATGTAGATCCTATAATTCTTATTTGGTCAGGGTGGGATAAAGCCCAGTAATCTTCATATTAACAAGCACCCCAGTCATTATGATGTAAATGGACCACACTGAGGAAACTCCACCCATTTCTACTTTTCTCGGCTCTTGAGCACACACATTCTCTAGGAGAGACTTGGAGGAAAAGGGCAATGGAAACTATTTTATGTCAGACACTACATACCTAAAGCTTTGAGGACAACTCCTCAACCTCCATAAACTTCAGCATCCTCATTATAAAATGGGATGACTGGGCTGGAGCACAGCAGTGATGCTTTCAGTTTGAAAAGTCTATCATCTGGATTTCCTATAATGCAATAGAAAATCCTCCAAGAGTTTGACTTGGGAAAGACGTCAGAGGAAAACAGGGATCTGCCCTGTGCGTGTATGAATGGCTGTGACTGCCCTCCCGGGCCGGCCCGTGTGGGCAGTCCAGAGCTATATGGACTGTTTAATGATTTACCTTGTGTTTGACAAAGCAAAACAAACAAACAAAACAATTAGCCATAAAACGTCAGGGGGTTATAGCAAAAACAGCATGGTACTCTGTAGTCAGGTGTGCCAGAGCCCAAATCTTTTAACAGCTGTGTGAATTCACTGTTTCATTCCAACCACAATTTTATTTAAAAAGAGCAGAGAAACTAGTCATTAGGTTGATAAAGAATATTTAATAAACCATGTAACTACTGTATATATACATACTAGTTTCCCAATGTGCTATACAAAGAAATATAGCACATCAGTCCTTTTATTTTATTCTGCCTCACCTTGCTCAGATAAGTTCTTAAACTAAGGTCACATACACACATTGAGCTTGAGAACTCTGACTAAGCCTCGCCTTAAGTAGTCAGCGTCGATTACACAGTTTCCAGGAAGTAGCTGGATTACTGTAAAGTAAAATATTAGCCACTTGTCTCCACACCACTTATCACACTAGGGGAGGGTTTCTCAACCTGGGCACTACTGTCATTTTGGACCAGGTGATTCTTCCTCATCGAGGACTGCCCTGTGCCTTGTAGGATGTTTAGCAGCATTGCTGGCCTCTATTAGAAGCCAGGTAGCATCTTCCCCCTGCAGTTGTGACTATCAAAAGATGTCTCCAGACATTGTCAAGTGCCTCCTGGGAGGAGTACTTCTCAAGCACTTTTAAGCAAAGGCGACTATTTATTTAAGAAATTAAGGGGAACAAAACATTCTTTTAAAGGAAAGTTATGTCTTTCTATTCATATTATACTTTTGCTTTAAAAGTAGAGTAGAGGTTGTAAAAGACGTCATGTTAAAATTTCCATTTCATAAATGGTGTATAGACAAGGCCTATAGAATGAGATAAAAATTCTGAGTTGCTTCATGCATGGCTGCCACACAAGCATTATAAAATAGTAACATAGTAAAGTAGCTTGATGAAGAAACCACATTGAGATTTAAAATTGTGCATCACTCATTTCAGCAGCAAAGTAATAACTCCTAATTGGACAGAAATTTTTTCTAGCTGGCAATGTTCTGTAAAATAGTGAAAGTTATGTATTAACTGTGAAGAGTAAGGAAAACTAAAGCAATTTATTATAGTCTCGCAAGTGATTATACTAAAAATTATTAAAAGAGGTATAATTTTGTAATATAGCTATCCTGATATAAGCTTTAACCCAATATATGAAAATCTCATAAATGAGGACATCATTAAACAGAAGAGCAGAATTTCTTAAACTGTGCTTCCAGATTCATCTTTAATATTTCACTGTGCACATAACATGATTGTATACACAAGTTTCTAGGACTATGCGCTTCATGTACATTCAGGCATACCTGTTTTAATCAATTTGAAAGATTAATTTAAACATCTAGAGGTGAAAGATAAATACATGGGTAAATTTTGAAATAAATAAAAATATTAACTAGTTCTTTGAACTTTAAAAATGAAAATGTAGCCATTATGTAAATATAGTTTCATATGTACCTGATTTATTTTGACAGAGGAAGTCAAAATATAAATGTATATATTGCACAACTGTTAGAATTGTATATTTTTTAAAGAAGAAATTGTCTTGAATATTTTCTTTCAGATATAATGCGTAAGTCTTTAAGATGTGATATAAGTATGTTTGCTGTTTTTGATTAAATAAATGTATATATTTTTTCTCTCCACTAAAACTATAAACATAAATATATGCTTGTTTGTATATCAAGTTGCACAAATCATTTGATTTCTGAGAAACAGAAATCAAATTAGAGTAGAAATTAACATAAATTGTCTTTCTCATGGCACAGTAAGAGAATCAAACAGAAAAAGTTTTATTTAATTGTATACCACTCTTTTCATACCACATTATAGAATATCATTAAAATTGTTTTGAAAATAAAGCTATTTGCTTTGGGGTTTTTTTTTGTTGTTGTTTTTTTGTTTGTTTGTTTGTTTGTTTTTTGAGACGGAGTCTTGCTCTTTGCCTGGGCTACAGTGCCATGGCATCAGCCTAGCTCACAGCAACCTCAAACTCCTGGGCTCAGGGGATCCTTCTGCCTCAGCCTCCCAAGTAGCCAGGACTACAGGCATGTGCCACCATGCCCAGCTAATTTTTTTCTATATAGTTTTAGTTGTCTAGCTAATTTCTTTCTATTTTTAGTAGAGCCGGGGGGGGGGGGGGGGGGGGGCAGTCTCACTCTTCCTCAGGCTGGTCTTGAACACCTGACCTTGAGCGATCCTCCCACCTCGGCCTCCCACAGTGCTACGATTACAGGTGTGAGCCACCACGCCCCGCCTTCCTTTGGGTTTTGATTTTTACAACTTATACATTTTATATTTATGTACTCGCTTCCTTCAAAACACATTCAAGACTAAATTTAAGAAGACTGAGTATGTAACTAGCCATAGGTATCCAGTCTGTTACATTTCTAGCATCAACCACAAGCATGTTTTGCAGGAGCCTTAAACTGCCTTCAAAGTTTACAGACTTAGAGTAAAGCCTTGCTCCTGTTACAAAACCCAAATCTCAGGTGCCACCCAGAACTACTACATTCAAATTGGAAGTTTAACAAGATCCCCAGGTGATTCACATTACATTAACGTTTGACGAGCACTGCTCTAAAGCCCAACTTACCTCTTGAAATAAAATGTACGATAGGAATAGAGATGGAAAAACATCAAACTCCTGCAACATACGAAAGCATCGTCATCTGCACAGTTGGTTTTTTTTTTATTTCAGTAGTAAGAGGATTTAAATATTTTTATTTAAAGATTAGATATGCTGAAATTTGTGCACTGAAATTATAAAATAAGGTACACATCGGGCTCACAGACTGCCATCACTATACAGATGGCAGATTAATGCAAAGGATGGGTGGAAAGTGTGTAAGTGCCACCATTTATACAGATGGACAAATGGCTCCCACTCATTTATCAGGTGCTCTCTCTCATGCCTCCCTGCCCATCCCAATTGTGGTGAACCATCTCATAAAGGCAGTTTACTGCAGCACAACTACCAATAAGTGTGTTTGGTTTATATCTCACATTAAAATACAATGTGGGAGAGCTGGGCACAGTGCTGGGGACCTGTATTCTCAGCTACTCAGGAGGATGAAGCAGGAAGATCGTTTGAGCCCAAGAGTTCAAGGCCAGCCTGGGCAACAGGACTCCATTTCTGAAAAAATAAAATAAAATGTTCAAGAACAGGAGCCTTAGTTGTTTGTTTGTTTTTTTCCACAGAGCAGGTTAGGAAATGCTACTAAAGACCTGTATTAAAGCTACCATTTTGCCCCATACAGTTAAGTGGAAAATAATTTTACATTTACTCACTTTTTAAAAAGTAATTCCTTTTATTTATTCTACAGCACCTGTTAAAAACTACAAATAGTATTTGTTAAAAACTCCTTCCTCATCCTATCATAACTCTTTAATATTTTAAATCAAGATGCCAATTAAAAGTTACACAAAAACAGGGCCTAATTTTCATTTATGGACCACTCCAGCCTGCCTTTAAAGAAAATGGCTACTAAGCTGAACTTTCTGGTTTTATGCAAAATAAAATCAAACACTCATGTTGTTCCTACTATAGCCCTGCCTCTACCCCCCTCTGCTGGATGATCCACCTAACTACATCACACAAATCATTGCCATCTTAATACTAGATAGATGCTCAGTAACTATATAAGATGTCATAGGATGGGAGTGGGGAAGGAAGAGGAGGAGAAAAGTTGGGCTGACCCATGCATTCAGCCAGATACATTTCACACCTGTAAGCATTACAACTACACGTGTGAAGTTTAATATAGGGCACACTGCTTAACACCAATAGCAGTGGTATTCATTCAACAAATATTTGAGTGCACACAGTAAACTCATGTATTGGTTAAGCATTGTAGTGACAAAGTCAAAGTCCCTGATGTCATGAAATTTATAGTCCAGTGATGGCGATAAACTACTAGATATAGTACATCAAGTACCATAACAAAATACAAAGCAGAGGAAGGGGAGAGGACTCCAGTTTTAAATAGGTAGTCAGAGAAGGCTCTCGATGGAGGTAACATTTAATCAGAGACTAAAATGAAGAAGCAGACTATGGGAACACCTGGAGCAAGACAGGAGGTGAGGGCAGGCAGGGGCCCGTGTGTAGGACTGCAGGCCATGGTGAGGACTTTGAGGTCCTAGGGTATGATGAGCTATCAGAGGGTTCTGAGTAGTATGATGAATGATCTAGCAGGAGAGGGAAGACTGCCAACAGAGGGGTGGTCCACAGGCCAAGGCAAAAGTCTAAGAGCATTGGATTGGAGGCTTAGACTATGGAAGTGGCAGTGGAGTAAGGAAGAAGTGACTGGATTCAAGATACATTCAGGAATCCATTTTCTAATTATCCAGTAGGTTCATTTGGGGATCTGAGACCAATCCTCAAACTACTGGCTTCTTAATCACAATTTCTCAAAAAATATTGAAAATATATTGACTCTAAACATATCCAAAGGATGAAAATATCCACAGAACAGTTCACTCACTGACCATCTGCTGTTACTTTCATCCAGAGATGATGAAATTCTTTTTTCATTTTGCACATGTTCAAATACTTGAAGTTTTAATTTCCTACTTCTTGAGTGAACTTATCTAGCAATCACACAAAGTCACAACTTCAAAGTGGCCTTGAAATCTTGTAGGCAATCTGCTTAAAGGCTGATTTTTTTTGGGGGGGGGAGGGCTACTCTTCTAATTATTTGAGCAGCCAAGTTACAGAGATAGAAAGGCTACATGTCAGAGTGATGCTGGCCCCTTAATATCTCAACCACCAGTTAACTCTGCCACTTACTCCTACGAAAGGGAGGATCAATGAAGACCCTATCTAAGTCCAGTGCAATGCACAAAAACTTTCAAGGACATTCCATCCCAGTTCCTGCATGCCTCAGATTAACTCCTTAACCTCTGTTTTGAAAACTTTAAAAATTTAACAGTCTCAGTTCCAAACTTAGAATAAAGCCTATTTAATGAAGTCATATTCTTTAAAAATGTGTTTAAAGAATGTTCTCTTTTTTCAAAACACAATTAGCCTCAATAAAGATCTTCCAAAGAAATATTTGAGTAGAAAAATCTTAAAATCCACATATCTCATAGTAACATTACATATAACAAATATCATACTAACAACGTGTGCAAAATCCTAGGAATGTCTGCAGTGGCCCGGTAACCCCATGATACTGTGCTTTCAGATACAAGATCCAACTTACTGTCCAACACTGAGCCCATTCTCCAGGGCAGCTTGGTGGAAGGCAGAGGGTGGCAAGGAATTGAGAGGGTAAGGCTGAGACCAGACAGGCAAGCCCAACTCAGTAAGAGAAATAGGTGGCAGGGGGTTGTCTGCCTTCCCAATATCCTTCAGGCCTAATCTCTCTGGATGGGCCAAGGAATAGGCACCAAGTAATCATGAGATTCCTAAAGTCAATGTGGCTGTCCTGTAGGTCCCAGCCAGAGGCGGGATGCAGAGTCTTCCCCATGGTATTCAAGACTGGTAGACACAGATCACTGGGTGAGTGCCTGGCACGGAACGGCGTTCAATAAATGTGTTAAATGAGTTCCCTAGGTAAAAACTGTTTTCACTAAATGTAACAAATATAATGACTAGATTTCTTATTTGTCACAGAAACAAACAAAATAAAACCATTCAAGTCTCTAAAAGTACAGTTTTTGTTCTTAATATGCATAATGCAAATTTTGTGATTGCCAACTGCTCAAATTATGCTGATATTTTATTACTTTAAGACCTACATGTGTATACTTGAAATTTGTAAAGAAAGTCGATCTGAAGTATTCTCATCACACATTAAAAAAAGTACTATCTGAGGTAATGGATATGTTAATTAGCTGAATTATGATAATTCACAATGTATATTAAAACACATTATACACCCTAAGTATATAAAATTTTTGTCAAGTATACCTCAAAAAAGATAGAAAAAATTTCAAATAAAACCAATAAGCGACTTATATACTCAAGTCTATCAAGATAGTATAAAGGTTGACCAATCAAAAATTAGATCACTGTTTAGTATAAAAATCTTGCAGAAAATTTAATGACTTCACTAATCATAATGCTGCATATGCAACCAAAAAGACAACTATCTGAAAATGCTTTAATAAATAGCCATGTAAGTTTCCTTATATTAACTTCATTAATATAATTTCCTTAAATGGTTGTGGGTCAAATTTTAATCAACTATGAACTACCACATTGTTAGTTTTACAATTTTATGCTGATTTACATATTGATACAATATTAACAACTAATAAAATACAAAAAGTTTTATAGTAAGATTATAGATTCCAAAATACTGGAAATCTTCATATTTCCTACTTGAAATATTTTAGGTATTATCACTGAATTTAAAAATACAGGAAAAGACTATTTTTAAACTTTTTAAATCATGAGTTTATTTAGTTTATTTTTTAGAATACATAAGTTCTGAAAATCTACAATATCAAGACTGTCTGATAATGACTTTTTACACTTTCCAGTTCTGCCAACATTCCCATAATGCATCACTGATAACAACGCTATCAATGGACTGGGGCCGGGGTGGGGAAGGCTCTAAGACGGTTAAAGTCAATGAGAAGGGTCCATACCTCAATATGAGTTGAGTTACAAGCAGAAATTAAGTCATGGAAGGATATGTCTACCAAAGACATCTTTCCTCACATTTAAATTATCCCATTTCTTCTCTAAAGTCCTTCCTCTATCTCTAGTTCCATAATAACCACTCATTCTACATATCCATTTATTTTGCTTTTTTCTTTCGCGTTTTGTCCCACTGGTATAACATAAGAGACTGTACTTCAGAAAACTAGCTTAATTTGTGGAGAAGAAAAATAAAAATGTGATCAATAATAAAAGTTCAACAAATTTAAGATTTAGTACTCTAAACACATAAGTGGTTAATCGTTGGTTGCCCAAAAGCACTCTTTGTTTCTTTTCCAAGATGATGACTCTTCATACATTTCCTAAAAAACAAAACCATTAGCAGGTAATCAAAATAGATCATGTTAATAAATGAAAATAAAATACATTTGAATAACTCAGACAAATGAATAATATTACATTGTGAGACAAAGTAGCAAACAAAAGAAGCCAAGTTTGCTCATTTCTGCTCATTGCGTCATTTCACAAGGCCCCTGACCCTGTGAAGACATATAACTCTGCACAATAATGCCTTGAAGACAAAACAGGACAGAGCACATGGCTCCCTGCATCTCATCTTGACTCAGCATATTCCTTAAAAGACAAACAACCTTAGTCCTTGTCTTTCCTTAAGAAAACGTCTGATGGAGTCAGTGAGTATACTTCTGTAATCTATAACCAGAGGTGCTCTTACACACAAACCTTGATGTGATTCTGCTTTAGTACAACTTCTGAGCAAGCTTAATGTGATTTTACTCGTACTGAACCCCCACCACCTGTATATAAGCAGTGAGCCGAAACACTACTCTCAAGCAGTCTGACAGAACTGCTCCTGGGCTGGAGGTCCTGGCCTATAGTCCTCAGTAGACATGTGAAAAAACTAACATTAATTCTTTATTACAATTATTAGTTTTTTCTTTAGTCAACAACATCTATTTCAATCTGCTCCTCTTTTAACAATCCAATGAACATGGACTGTATACGGCTCTCAGAACAGAAAAATGAATAGACATGGTCCCTGCACTTAAGGACTCTCAATCCAGTTGCAGAAATGACAGACAAGAAGCTTTAACAAGACAAGGTGCAACAACAGAAGGGAATAAACAATTAATTCCATTTTCAGCCATGACAAGAGACAACATGGGCAAGGTTACATAAGGAAAGATGGAAGGTCTCTAGTTTAAATGTTTCTCAGTATGCTTTTTTAAAGGCAGGTGGGTTATTTCCATTAGCAGTGAAGTTAAGTGATCACCTGCAAAAGTTCTTAAACAGGTGTGAGCTGTTCTGTGAAGCATGAGCCCTACCTATCTGCCGCCCACTTCCCCAGCACAGGCTAGGACTAGAACCAGACTAGAATTTAGATAATTTGTGGAAAGGAGGGAAGAAGAACCTATCACTTTCCTCACTCTCTAGTCAGATTCCATTTCTGCAGAGAGAGGAATCCAAATTCAACTGTCCTCTGAACACCTACCCTTCCTCCAAATCTCCACAGAGAAAAGCAAATAGCGCAGCTAGTCCTCAAAGGACAAGAATATGCCCAACTCTTATCCCTAACCCTTATTTTCTGGGGCTCCCCCTCGTCTCCTTTTTGTTGGCTTAATGATGTCCATTCTTTCCTCCCTGGTATAGAAAGCTATGCCTGCCGTGGCTTGAAGCTCATCTTGGAAATGTTCTTTTCTAGTTCTCCCTCTTCCAAGGCCAAGGCCTGCCTCATATATTCTATCAAAATTGTAGCAGCTTTGTTCATTGCTAAGCAACCATATATCTGAGCTTCACCGAGTTCCCTTTCACATATTCTATCCTCTATCCCAAAGTATTCCCTTGCAACAATTGGTTTCAGGTTTTATTCAGAAAATATGGTCACGAAATTACCAAGGCTCTGGTTCAGAGTCCAGCTTGCTTATCTCTAACACTGACTGAGGCTCCTGTAAAGGAGAGGAGACTCACCCTTTAAAAGCCCTGGCCCTCTGCTCCGGTCTTCTGATCTACTGAGCTGTTCATTAATTCCTCAGCTTTGCTGTCAGCCACAATGCTGTGGACAATTCTAGACGTTGAAGTGTAGTTACACATGTGCAAGCAGGCAACAATCCCACAGTTAGTGTGACTACACCGAGGGAGAAGTTAGGGAGTTGGGCCTTTTCATCCCTTCAGAATGCTCTATTTAGCCAGAGAATTGCTTCCTCTTATTCACTGGTTTGACTTATTGACAGAGAACAAGGTGGAATTGCCTATTAATGTTTTTAAATCCACCTGCTATGCATTTTCTCATAGATGGTGATATCTTACCTTTTTTTCCCCAAAACAGAAGCAGCTCTAGGAAAAAGGCTCTTTTACCTTGAGAAATTTCTACTCTAGCCATTGCCTAAATAGCTAGGCACATTTCCCACTTTCCAAAAGAAAGACCCTCTAATCAAGGGAATTCTAATTCAAAGGAAATGACTTCACATATAAACTACAGGAACAGTACAGCCTAGGAATTCTAACTGTTACCACTTACTGAGACCTACTCTGTGCCATGCATTCTCTGGAGCATGTATTTTTCATGCTTAACAAAAGGGAAGGGAAGTATTACATAAATGCTTTTTTTCACAGATAAAGAAAATAAGGTTCTATAGTCAGAGAAAGCATATAAATACAAATATTGTATGCACTCTTATTCCTCACCCTTTAATCTAAGAATTCCTGAGAAACATCAGGTCCACATGGCAAAATGAGATATTTTCTTAACTCACCTTTTTCCATATGGGCACCTTGGCTTTTAAATTATCAATGGCATAACTCACAGCTTCAAGGGATGCAGCCCTATGGGCTGAGGACACAGCAATGATTATGCTTGCTTCTGACACTGGAACCAAGCTTTAATGAGATGAGGAAAAACATTTACCATCACCTCTGAATCTAGGTGTTAAAGAATCTGCTAGACACATAGAAAAAAATATCCAGTTATACATTCTTATAATTACACTGTAGTTCTATTTTACTTAAACATTCAGTTTAGTTAGAAAACAGTAATTCATTCCAGTAGCACTCAGCAGAGGAGATGCTGAAGCTGATGTTGTGGCCAAATTGTCAACATCTATCCACTAAACATCTATCCACTAAACCCGTTTGACGGGCACTGAGAAGAAAGGGTCCTTTCATTGAATCAGCAAACATCTGACTCAAACACACAAGGCATAGTGCCAAGTAATTAATGCCCAGAGATACAAAGTTATCACCTGACAAGTAAAACACAGAATTTTTAAAAAATCAATAAATATTAGTAGGATTGATAACATTAACCACTAGCAAAACTACTAGTTATTAATAAAATTATAATTATTAACAAAATAATAACTAATAAAATATGATACACATAGGCTCAACTGCTGGCTTCTTTTCAAAGCCAAGAACTCTTCTCTTTCTAGTGGTACAAAAAGGCAAACTAATGACTTTCAAAGGCATTTACATCAAAAAGAATCTATAAGCGATTGTCATACAAACAGAGACTAGACCACAAAACACTCTCAAAAAGGTCTCAAGGCCTTTAGTCCACACTAAGGTCCAGGGCCTGAAAGCTCAGGCACGAATGCGCTTTGTTACAGCACTAGGGGCAACAAGTGCTCTCCCAGCGTTACAACCAACAGGCAGTCCCTAAAGGTACTAAGAGCAGTCCCTACGTCCTCCAACTCTTCCTCTCGTGGGAATATAGAATTCCTAAGAAAGATTCAAGAGTCAGAATTAGTACACAAGATAGACAACAACATATTTAGTTTTTAAATTGATAAAGGAGAGCATACCCAAGTCTGTGGAACACTGCTATGTGTTTCACTGGCCATTTCTGCCGAATTTCACTACAAATCTTTCTGACTTCATTTTCTGCCATAGGTAGATAAGCTTCGTATTCTAAACTAATGACTGTTTTCCCTTCGAAGTTATTTCTTGTAGTCCCTAAAAAAAAGAAAGAAAACAATTAAAGTTTTTCCCTAAAATAGAAATAGCACAATAGAATTAAAAAGGATTATTTTTGAAGAGTGAACAAGTAGCATACCAATTTGTCTAAAAATTACTTTGAAATTTCTAAAAACAAACCTTACTAGGAAAACAAAAGATAATTATCACAAAAATAATATGGAAATAAAATAACAATGATTAAGTAAGCTTACTTAAAACACTCAGATGACAAACCAGGCCATATATTCCTTTTCAAACAGCATTTGATACATAAAAGGAAAATATTTATGTGTCAGGATTATTATTAAGTACACTTTTCCCTCAGTGTTTGGAAAATATAAAATTCTCTCTCCTAACAATGGCCTTTATCCTACTTTTTAAAGATGCCTTGTAATTTAATATGGGTTAATTCAAATCTACCAAAACAAATAAGAACTAAAAAAATTTTCCATATCCCTCAGTATCTAAAAATCCTCTGTAAACACTGAACATGGGAAGCACTTGCTAATTTCTACTATCTTGTGCAATCAATAGATGCTGTGAAAATTTTAACTCACCTACAAACAAGGATACTGCACCACAAAGCGGAGAAATCACCAACTGTGAGACTTCATCTACTGAAAGTTTCTTGGCAGTGAATTTTATTATCTCTTTCGGTTTCTCTTCAACTTCATCCATCTCTCTCCTAGAAATAATATGTTAATAAATCTTAACTCTAGTACCAGGGACAAAACATTCACCTTACAGGGTGTTTCAATTTATATCTTTTCTATGTTATGTGGACCTAAAAGGAAGAGGCTGAGGCACAAAACATGAAGAGTTTACCTAAGCCAAAAGGAGGTCAGCTGCCTGGGACGTTTCTATGTTGCCTTTGGTACAAGCAGGTTTTTAAAGGGAAAGAGAACGAGGAGGGGGCTGATACAAAGTTGTCTGACAGAAATTCCCATTGGTTCAGAGATGACACTAACTGGCTATACATTGTTGAACTACAGGGGATGAGTTGTGATATCCAGTGTATAACATTTTATGGCTGCTGTTCATTCCAGTGTCTCTCTGGGCCTGATAATTTAAACAGGCTCACATTCCTCAGATAAAAAGTTTCTTTTCTCCTCCCATACACCCCCCACAATTAGATGTGTTAGGAGGCATGATTTGACCTGAATGATAAAGAGAAGAGTAAAATGTTAGCAAAACTCAACATATTTACAAATATCACTAATGAATCAGGCATAATATAAAAAAGGAATTCACCATTAATATGATTACTAAACTGTAATCTATCTCATATGACAATGTATTCCGAATTCTGTAATTGCTACTAACATCTCCCATCATGGTACAACTGAGACATTGCCACCTTCATCTACATGCCCACCACCTCTAACTGCTATGTTACCAAGCACCACACCTAGAACTGCCTTGTCCTTTATCCATAAAGGAAAGGGGGAGAGCAGAAGTTATGGTGATTCTACAGGAACTAGGTTCCTTTTATAACCTGGCACAATCCCAGTTAAGTAACTGAGGAAATAAGGGAATGAACTCCATACCTATTTACTGGGTGTTGTGCAAAGCCTTTTGCCATGCATTTCTCATTTAATTCATCAACTATCATATACTCACTTAAGGGCCATTATTACACACTCACTAAGTGCCAGAGACTAAGGCCAGGCAGCAGATATTGACCAGGGAACAAAAGCACAGGCTCCTTTCCTCAAGGTACTTGTATTCAAATGGGAGAACCAAAGCAATAAATAAGAAGTACAAACAGGGGTAAGTTATGGAAATAAACAAGTACTGACTCAGTTTATGGGGGCTGGGGAAGAGACTATTTCAGGTCTCTCTCAGGGGTTAATGTTAGAAACTGAGACCTGAAAGAAGGCAACCATGTAAAGAAACAGGGATCCCAGGAAGAGTGAGTGTGTGGCACATTCTGAGGCTCTGGGGCAAGTAAGAGCAGGATATGCTCCAGAACCTATGAACAAGGGACAGAACAGGACAGACTGAGGCTGGACAGATAGGCAGGACCTTGCAAGCTATGAGAAGCATAATTATAAATTCTTTGAGGTTTTATCTGAACTGAAAGACAAGAAAAAGAAGGTTCAGAGACGTTAAGGACTCACTCAAGGTGCTGAAATTCCAACCAAGGAATCTTAATAAATCCAACGTTCTTTCCCTATCTCTTTCCAACTACTGAAAAGAAAAGCATAATTATTCATATACCACTGGATTCCAGGATTTATCACCTGATGTTCATCCACCTGAGCTGCTTCTACCTCTTTTTCTTGCAATAAGACATAGCCAAACCAAATGCAGTCTATGAGCTACAAACCACACTGAGTTCTCACAACTTCTGGTTTTACAAGACTACTAAAACCTAGCTGGCAAGTTCTAAAATTACATAATATCAATCCTGCCAAACATACTCAAACAACACACAATGTTTCTGAGTAATCTTTCCAATCTTTCCAAAGAACAGCTGTAATCATTACAAACACAGACACCTTTTATGGCAGCCCATCGTTTTCTGAAGGGCAATCTGCTTTACAGATCTATACTTCATTTTTTTGTGGCACTGCTCTCCAGGAGGGTAGGGGAAACAAGCGGGTGAAAGAAATAAACAAGCATCCTTGGCTTATTCCTTTCTTTAATGGAACTAAGTGTTTGCCATTCAGTATGATATTTATTCTTGATTTTGGACAAAAATCCTATCACAAAGTCTGTCATTTCTGACTTACCAAGAGGTAAACCATTTTTTTTTAAATCAGGATGACTATTAATTTCTACATTATTTATTCTTCAGTTGACAATAAATTAAGCCTCATTCGATCTGTCTGTACTTAAGCGTGATCTTTCTAGACTAGACTGAAGAATGTTCTTATACATTATCCTACTCAAATATGGACTAAGTTGTTTAGAAAGAAAAAAAGATGGCGTAGGTCTTAGAGCCACTGCAACATAGCTACAATAATAAAACTGTTCCTTTATACCTGAACAATGGTTAGCTTTCTTTTCAGGCACAGTGATCTTTTGACTATCTAGTTATATAATTTTTCTACATTTCTCTGTGCCCCGGAGAGCTAAAATGTACTATTAGAGAACACATTTGCAAAAAAGTAAACAGAGAGTCCAATAATGAGTTCAAATTAGCTATGTGATCAAAGGCAAGTTTTTTAGCTCCTCTGAATTTGTTTTCCCACATGAAAAATATGGATATTAACACTCCACTGTCTGGTACTGTGCCTGGTACATAATAAGATCTCAATAAGCCATGGTAAATGAACAGAATAAACACATGAAACTGATATTAAACTGCTTACAACAGAGTTGCTGCAGAGAAGGTAGGTAGGTATTCACAAGTCTGTTTGCACCAGTAAAGCGTTGCTACATCAACAACTGCTTGACACAGACACACTTGCAAAGACTATACAAACAAATTAAGCAGCCCACATACAAGTTACCATCTGTATGGCCCTTCTATACAACACTGGTTAAGAAAAACAAATCTCACGTACCTAGATGGTTCAAAAGCACTACCCTCCACTGATGGGGGGGATAATGGCAATTTCGTCTCCTGGTTGAAGCAAGAGGAGCTGATCTCCAAGCTCGACATATTCTTGACGAACAGCAAATATCACCTGATTTCTAATATCAGCCAATCTGAAGGGGAAAAAATATGATTAGAAGTATCAATGCTGTGACAGACCTCAAATCTCTTCAGCTGCAATTAAAGATATTACATAAATATTACTCTATAAGGCAGGCATGGTGGTTCACGCTTATAATCCCAGCACTTTGGGAGGCAGAGGTGGGAAGGTCACTTGAGGCTAGGAGTTTGAGATCAGCATGGGCAACAGAGTGAGACCCATCTCTACAAAAAACTTTAAAAATTAGCTGGTTATGGTGGTGCATGTCTACAGTACTAGCTACTCTGAAGGCTGAGGTGGGAGAATCGCTTAAGCCCAGTAGTACAAGGTTACAGTGAGCTATGATTGCATCACTGTACTCTAGCCTGGGCAACACAGTGAGACCCTATCTCTTAAAAAAAAAAATACTGTATAAAGTATCACCTGCAAAATTTACTAATTAAATTAACTCATATTCTGTGGAAAAATGACATATCCACTGAAGAACATACTTATTCATTGCAAAGAACATATTAAACTGCTAACAACTCCTTGTTAGATGCCGTGTGTCTTGGAAAATTAAACAAACAAACCAAAAACCCACTAGACTGGAGGCAACATTCAAACCAGATCAAAAGAAAAAAAAAATTTCCTAATCGGTACATGGCCTTTCCAGGGGCCTTCTGTCTACATGCACAAGCATACTAAGTATAGCTAGGAAGTTTCCCACAAGACCAGGTATCTCCCTGCAGGTAAAAGTTTCAAAGTAAAGTAGAACAGAGGCTCCACCATGTTTCATTAGTTACGAAGTCACTGTGAGAGCAACTCAAAAGATAGTTTCCTTTTAAACATGCAATGTGGAGTATCTTTTATACAGCACTAGGACTTCCAGGTTAAACATCTATATAGACTTATGGGACACCGCTAATATTCTTAGAACACCATGGAATGAGCCACTTTTATTAACTTGTTCTAAAAAGGCTGAGGTACGAATGACAGCACTAAAGCTATACATTTTTCAAAATCAGAAGAAAAAAAATCAAATAAAGCAAAAACTCAGCAGCATCTAGGATTTGTTGTACCTCATTTTTCTTTTTAATCTTAGAAATTTTTATTCTGAGTTCTAAAGAGAGGGGCAGGAAAAAGAAGTTAAAGCACAGATATTTTTTGATGGGGTCTTACTATGTTGCCAAGGTTGGTCTCTAACTCCTAGGTTCAAGTGATCCTCCCACTTCAGCTCCCTGAGAAGCTGGGATTACAGGCCTATGCCACTGTGCCCAGCTAAAGCACACAGTTTTAACAGAATTTGTAACAAATTCATTTAATGTTATAAAAATGCAGAATATATATTTTCAGTATTTTTTAAGTTATGAAAGAAGATACAGTCATGTCCCTCTGGGAGTATCCCAGCTCACTGTGTTTTTTTCAGTAAAATATCTTTAACCTTCCTTAAGAAATTGTGCATTTCTAAATATGAGAGTTTTAAGTTTTCAGAAGTAGTTCCAGAAAAATACAACTAATGGCCCTTTTGACATTAAACATGGAAATAATAATTAGCCCTTTTACTTTTAACATTTACATATTTTTAAAATATTAAAAAGTGTTAACCATATGCATCCTACAACATTTTAATTACCCACGATGTCGATTTTCTATCTCTTTCCACAGCTGCAGTGCTTTTATTTCTTGTGGCACAAAAATGGTCTCTGAATGAACTCCTGTTATTTCAGCACTTTTTGCAAAATACAATACTTCAACCTGAAGGGAGAAAAAATGCTTTTAATAATAATTCATGGTCCTTTTCTGACTGTCCAGGCTGAGAAGTTACAAGGTTAACTCATTTTCCAAATGTATTACTTTAATTAAAAACAAATTTTATAAGTTAAAGAAAATTAAATTGTCCATAAAAAATTTTCCGTATATCTACAAGTTCAAATTTTGAAAAACTGTTATGTTTTAAGCACAATTCAGACAAATTTCTAGATGCCTTTAGTTTTAAAAACTTAAATATGCCATAATTTAAATCCTAAGTATTTATCTTCTTAGAAAACATCTTAAGCCTGTCTTTAACTGACATAAAATTATAGCACCTTTTATAAACACTTAAGCAGTGAACAAATGTCTGAGTCAAGAGATGAATTACACAAATAAAATAAATGACCAAATCCGCAAAAGACTTGTCTTTCACAATCGTCAAATGACCTTTGATTCTAGTCTACATTACACTGGACCCAGCAGCCGTGGGTTTAGTTATTTAACATACAAAACCTGACAAGTGGGGTTGAAATGCAGGATAAACTGGTATTTCCTAGGACAAACCTGTGCAATCAGCGTGATATGGAAGGGATCCCTTTTTTTCGTTTTTTTGTTTTTCCCAAGGATCATGGCTTGTTGGAATCTAAGGGATCCCACTAAGACAGCCTATCTGCCACTCAGTACAAATTATTCTCTACGAAATAATCACAGGTTTGCAAATAATCAAGGGTTTGTAAATCCATAGGTGAGGCACACTTCTACGTAAGAAATCTTAATTAGGTACATTTCTTTTTAGATTAAAAATTTACCTACGTCAAAACAAATAATCTGAGAATGGGGGCCCAGAAAAGGCGAAGGCGCCTTCACAAGCGAGCCTGTCCTTGATGCTGTGACCCAGAAACCAAGAATCCACCGCGTAGAGGAGATTTTTGTTGAGGCGGCCGGAGCAAAGCCCGGAAACCAGGTGGGGGCGGCCGCGGTGGCCGCTGCAGGCCCGACCCGAAGACACCGCCAGGTGGGTGCGTGTTGGAGGTCGGGGGGACGGTCTGGCTGACCAGGGCCGGGTCCCTGGGGCAACGGGCGGGGCAGTCACGTCCGGGAGGGTCCCGCACCCGCACCCCTTACCTGGCAGTGAGGCACCATCGCGCCCGCGGCCTCTCCACCGAGGTACCACTGCGGAGGCGGAGGCTCCGGGCCGACCCAGAGCGCAGGCGCAGCCTGACGGCGCTCCGCCGCGTCCTGCGCGCACGGAGCATGCGCACAACTAGCTCGGTGCGGCTGTCACCCGCCGACCCCGGCACCCCCACCGCCATCCCTCTACCCACCCTCGCCCCGCTCCGGCTGCTCCCACTCTGGACAGCTCCGCGAAAAGATTAGTTTTCACCCGCAGTTGGGTCGTGGTGGCGAGAGTGAGCAATAAATGTGGAAATGGAAAAAAAGCTGACCATACATGCTCCTCACTCCGGGAGGAAGGTCGGGGGGCTGGAGAGCAGACCCCGGACTCCCCCGAAACTTCACCTCCGTTACAGAGACGTAGCTAATAACTTGCTCACCTAATTTAGGCTTCTCTTTGACACTTTTATCGATCCCGTCATCCGGTATATGATTAGCGTTCCTTGAAAACTTACAACACCGCCCTGGCAGAACATTCGAGCTCTATCAGAGTGACACTTTCCCTCTTCACTAGCTGCGCAGTAACGTGTCCGCACACTGCGCATCCAACATGCCCGACTTCTCGCCAACAAGAACTGTGGGCTTTAAATTGCTTGCGCAGTTACGTGGGTATGTGAGGCACCCCTTGGAGCTAACATTAGTGGTAACTCCCTGTACTAAGTGTAATACTGGGGATGTATGTTACATTTCATGCATGAAGGGGAAAAGTGGCTGGGTCACCTGAGGAGTGTGCTCCAGGAACTCTCACCAAGGGGACGCGTGAGCTAAAGCTGCTAGAACAGTAACAGCAAACGACAGAGCGGGGGTAGGAGGGAGGGAGTTTCTCTTGCCTGTACCAAGCCACAGGGATATAAAGCAGCACAGTGAGTTCACAGAAGGACAAATAGTTGGCAAGGTGGACGTGCCCTCTGCAAAGACATGATGAGAAGTGAGGCTGGAGATACCGGGTAGAAGCCCTTGGCAGGAAAAAATGGCAAGGACTGAATAACACCAACATATTCTGGTAAAGTTGCTAAACATCAAGGATGAAAAATTATATTCACATCTAGGCATAAAAACAAGGGAATGATGACAGTGGCTTTGGATGCCTAGGTGGTATCTGAGGCCAGAAGATGGTGATGTACAGTATCTAAACAAAACTGAGAACAAAAGCATGACTCAAAATGTTATGTAGAGCCAAACTGATGTTTCTAAAGGCCAGAGCGTGATATTCCTAAACCTGCAAAAACTGAAAAAATGCGATTCCCATGAACCCTTCTTTAAAAATTCTTCTTGGGCAAAAAAATGCACTCAGTCAAGACAGTAATCAGTATAATTAACTCAGTAATAAAGACATCAATGGTAAAAACAAAAATCTAAAGAAAAAACACTGGCAGTAGATTTTAACCCATTCAAACAAAACAAAGACATCAATTGTGCTATTATGGTTATAGAATAAAATGTAAATGACATTAATATATTAAATAATAATTATCCAAAGTTGGAACATGTAGTTACAAAGTATTAATTCAAGTTTCTTAATATTTTTCATAATCTTGTTTCTTTACTTTCAAGCAATCTTTTAGGAGCAATTATTTTTTATGAAATAATAATTATAAATCTAATAATTTATAATTGTCAGTTTCACTTCAGTTATTTTTTTTGTTGATAAATGAACTAATTTAGCTAAAAAATAAAATATTTATCTGGCTAATAGGTTAATAATACTGCTTTGTTTTCATTTGCATTTTCTAATTATTAGTGAGATGAATCATTTTGTGTTTTTATTACCCATTTGTACTTTTCTGTGAAATTTCTGTTTGTGTCTTTTACTTATTACACAGTAGATATGAAACAATTATTTTTAAAAAATGTAGCCCTACCTATAAATAGTGGGTAGTCAAGAAAAACTAATACCAGAAAAAACCCAGCTTATTCCAAAGACTTTGATTTTCTTTTTGTTGTGAGTTTATTAATTAAATCAGTGAATGATCAGAATGGAATATAGTAAATCATTTTAGGAACCAACAAAACTTTAAGAACAATATGTGCATTTCACTTAAGCTGAAATTTATGATAAAAACATAGCTGTAATCATCATTTTTCCAGTTATTTTTAGCATAAGGAACTCCATTTGGTTAAAATGAAAAGTAAGTCAAGGCAAAAACACTTCCCTTTTATTTTTAAATTGAAAAAAGATGAGATTCTGTGAGACGAGACATATAGGAACATCTCAGGCCTTCACAGAAGGCTCTGTTAAAAGATCAGAAAAGGCCAGGTGTGATAGCTCACGTCCTCATGTCGGTGATCCCAGCACTCCGGGAAGTTGAGGTGTGGAGGAATATTTGAGGCCAGGAGTTCAAGAGCAGCCTGAGTAACATAGTAAGCACCTCCGCCCGCCACCCCCCCCTACCCCCGCCCAGCATCTCTAAAAAAATATTTAAAAATTGGGCCTGGTGGTGTGTTCCTATAGTCCTAGCTACTCAGGAAGTTGAAGCAGGAGGATCACTTGAGTCCAAGAATTTGAGGCTGCAGTGAGGTATGATTATCCCATCATATTCCAGCCTGGGATGACAGAACAAGACCCCAGATAATTTTGCTTATTGTAACAAATTATCAAAAATATTCATTCCTTTTCCTGAAAAATAATTTTTTTCCCAGAAATACCTGGCAGAATCAAAGTTCATTGTTAGATTGTCTGTCAATCGTTTCACAAGTAGGTCACATTTTTTTGTTTTGGTTTTTTCATACACAATTAAAATAATACAATTAAATACTTGTCACCATTAGTTCTGTTTTTTCATGTTACAGTTTAGCCTCTAATTGAACTGTGCCTAAACTTATCTAAAATACAGCCTATCCATTCATTTACGCAGCTGTTTAAAATCTAAATATTTTATATGATCTTACCAAAATTTTTAAACATACCCTATTTCCATGTCTGTCCAAATATTTTCTGCCTCATTTTTGGCTACTAAATAGCATCTAGTCCTAGGTATCCAGCAGCCCATTATCAGGAACTCTTTCTGAAATGCTACTTAATGTCAGTTACTTTGCTTAAGAAATTTGAATCTTATAATAATATGCTGTGTTTAAAAATATAGGAAATAGGTTTTCAAATCTCAGTCCACGTGAGCCCTTTTATTTTAAATTGTAGCAGAATTTTTAAACAGTGAACATATCTCTGTCTGAAGAAGTCTTGACCTTGTGGTGTGAGATCTGTAGACGTTGGACTAATGTCTTTAAGGTATATTTGGTGGTAAACTCATTAAAATATAGGTGATGCAATAGTTATTTTTTTAAAGATTAGTGCTACATAAATCCATCTGGAATTACTCATTTTAACAGATCACCCAGAATTTCAAGCACCTTTCTATAAAAATGACTTGTAAAGACATAGAGTATAGCATGCTACTAATAAACAGCCCAGTGGAGTGCCTTGCACCTTGTAAATGTACAAAATATTGTTGAATCAGTTTTATAATTGAATGAGGTAATTTAAAAATATCTCATCCTTGTAATTTTATTCATTGGTCATTTTAAATAAAAACAAAACCCAGCATAAACTATATTTACTGTATTTGTTAATTTATTCAAGGAAATTTAGGTCAAAACAAGCACACCCCCTTGTGGTTAGTTATTCCAATTGCAAATCTTCACCTTAAAATGAAAGAAGGTAGCTAAAAAAGAGTTTTGCAAATGTGTTCTTCACTGATCATTTTATAAAACCAATATATACAATCTCCTAATTTCAGATGGCAGAAGAAAGCCGGATCTTGAAACTTTATTTCTGTGAAATCTAAGATATGCACAAAAAATAGATTTAAAAAAGAGAAAAATACACCACACAGAAGTTGTTAGCCAATGAAAACCAAAGCTCTTTTAAGCAGCATGGTGTGGGCTCTAGAAAACTCCTAACACTGGCATTTTTAGAAGCATTAAGAAGGAGAGCTGAGGAAAACAAAAATCTGAAAAACCTCACTAAAGGGGAGTTGGTGAAGCAGAAATGTCCATAGAAATAGAAATAAAGAAGGGAAGATCTGAGTCACTTGCAGGTGAGGGGGAAGGTTGAGCACAGAGCCCGTGGTGGATAGCCCAGGTAACGTCTTTCTTAGTCTTAAAGGTGCTCAGTAAAGAAGCCAAACCCACCTTTCATACATCTTTCGGCTCTTTGGCCATGGAAATGATTGATGCCTAAGTACAGGGCAAGAGCACAAATTGGGTTACCTCTCCTTAAAAGTAGCAAAAGTTCCAGAGGTCCAAATTGACCTAGGGATTGAGGATGAACTGAAGCTCAAGTTCATCCCTGGTCTCAAAGAGGGTATGCCTGCCATTATGAAGTATTATGGACTGCATGTCTCTGTCCTCCCAAAATTCGTAGGTTGAAATCCTAACCCCCAAGCTGATGGTATTTGAAGGTGGGAATTGGGAGGTAATTAGGTCATAAGGGTGGAGGCTCCATGAATGAAATTAGTGCTTTTATAAGTGGGACCCCAGAGAGCCTGCTCACATTCTTCGTCATGGGAGGAGACAGCAAGAAGCTGTCAGTCTGCATCCCAGAAGAGCCCTCACCAGAACCTCACCATGCTGGCACCCCAATCTCAGAATTCTAGCCTCCAGAACTGTAAGAAATAAATTTCTGTTGTTTATAAGCCTGAGTCTACCGTACTTTGTTATGGCAGCCTGAACTGACTAAGACACTAAGTGAACCCAGAACAAAAGACCTTTAATGAGACTTCAAATGAGAAACAGCCCAGTTTGGCTAACCGAGGATCTTCTCTAATTCTATTCTCACCCTACCCCATGCCCTCGGGCTACAGATAATTTTTCCTTCCCTGTACTTCAGGGGTCAGCACAGTGTTCTGTAAAGGGGCCAGACTATAAATATTTAGACTTCCCAAGCCTTGTGATCTCCGTCACAGCTACTTAACTCTGCCCTTGCAGCACAAAAACAGCCAGAGGCAATACGCAAAGGAGTGAGTGTGACTTTGTTTCAGTAAAATTATTTACAAAAAGGGGAGCTGGGCCAGTTTGTTCCACAGGCCATATTTGCTAACCCTTGCAGTATAGCTTATAAAGTAAGGGAAAGAGAAGAGGAGTAAGACAGAATCTAGCCATGTTATAATCAGCATAGCTAGGTTTAGACAAATCTTTCCTTATTAAGTTTCAGTACAATTAGAAACAAACAGAAAAAAATATATAAACCAGTGTAAGGAGGGAAATATTTATTCCAGCCAAAAATAAATAAATAAAACTAATATGAAAAAAAAAGTGTGCAATGATAGATGAAAAAATAAGTAATACTAGAAAGCAAATCCCCTCCCAAAGGGAAAATCTCCCAGGGTGCTTATACTATGAGAAAGTTTACAAGAACACAGATTTGTATCAGAAGACTTCAAGAATAAGATAAAACCACAAAATAGAAATAAAAGGTTATAAGGAAATATTAGGGACTAACATAATACCATTACAGAATAAATAATAAATAAATAAGAAAGAGGAAACATATAACAAGCAGCAGACTCAATTATTGCTCTAGAGTAGCACTGTCCAGGAGAACTTTCTGCAGTGACTGGAATGTTCTATAACTGCCATCCAATACAGTAGCCCCAAGTGTCCACTGAACACTGGAAGTGCGATTAATGCAGTCAAGCGGTTGAACTTTAAGTTTTTTGTAAATTTTTAATTGATTTAAATTTCAACAGCCACGCATGGCTAGTGGCTGTTTATTGAACTTCAGGTCTGAAGGAAACACTGGAGACAATTACAATGAACACAGAGAAAAAGAAAAGAGGTTAACCAATTACAGATAGCATAATAAAGGTAGAGTAGAAATAAAGACCAAAGAGTATGAAGATAATCTGTGTCCCTGAATAGAAATAAACAAATGGAATAGGACATGAATTTTAAGTTGTAGTAAATGATAACTTTCTCAAACAAGGGAGGAGTTTACACTATGGTTTCAAAGAACACTGTGTATTCCAATAAATTCTAGAAACAGCATAGTGAACAGTGCAATATTTACTGGTCTTTATTGAGTTTTAAGGATAAAATTTCTTTAGTTATCCAGGAGGAATAAAAAATGTTACACGTGGAAGAAAATTGAGCTACTTTGTGATTTCTTCACAGTAACATTTAGCACCAGAACACATAGAAATTGTCTACAAAGTGCTCAGGCAAAGAAACCGAGCCTAAAATATATTATATTCAGACATATTGTCATCAACTATAAAGACAACAGGCAAATATGAAATAATTTGAGAAATTTAGTAAACAGAACCATCTTACAAAACCTTCCTCATAATAGAATCTAATCAAACTGGAAATGAAATGAAAGGCATGGGGGCGGGGAACAATGGCAAACACTGAATTCATTTAAATATGCAATCAAATTTAAACAAGCATGGAAACTATGGTTATAGAATATAAATATATTTTAACTGAAGAGGTAAATATTACAGCATACTAAATTATCTTAGGCCTGGTCCCCAGAAGTACAACCTGAAATGAGTAAACAAAGTAACTGATTAAGGAAATGCTCCTAAGAAACATTGGTAAGGAAGTGGGAAAGGTGGATAAGGGAGGGGGAAGGCAAACAAGTATTCCAAGGTGCAATTTCAGACAAAACTCCAGCACAGCGTAGATGAGGATTTCTGATTAAACATGGCAGGTTGAGCACATGTTTACCTCCTCTTCCTCTGAAAAATTATGTTAAAAGGCATCAACCCACAGGATAAAGAAAAATGTTGGAAACCAGAGAGTAGATGGTACAGTTCCAGTTCCGGTCATGATGGAGTAGATGGATTTAGGCTTACCTTCTCACAAAAAATATAAAAAGATGTATTAAACAACTGTGTGCGGGCACCACAGAGTGAGGGCTAAGGTACTTGAGAGAAGGAAAATACAGGTGGTGGACCTCACATCGATTCCTTTGAGGGCATTTTCTAAACTCTGGCACAAGGAACTCAATCAAGCTCAATAAGACAGCAGGAAGGTTGAAAATAAAAGATGGAAAGAGATAAATGGTGCAAGTACTAACTAAAAGAAAGCTGATGTCACTATACTCACATAGATCAAAATAGATTCTAAGGCAAGCAGTGTTATAAGAGATAAAGAGTGATCTTGTATAACAGTAAAAGGATCAATTCCAGAGGAAGATATTAGTATGTACCATATAATATGGCTTCAAAATATATAAAGTAAATGTTGACAGAACTAAAAGCAAAGATGGACAAACCCACAATCATAGTTGGGGACTTTAATACATGTCTATCAGTAATTGATAGCAAAACAAGCAAACATCAGTAAGCATATAGAACAGATGTATAGCAATTCACTAATTTGACCTCATTGACACATAGAATACTATATCCAACAACTGCATATTCTAAGCTGACAGTTTTTTCTTTTTTTTTTTTTTTTGTTTTTTTTGTTTTTTTTTTTTTTGAGACAGAGTCTCACTTTGTTGCTAAGCTGACAGTTTTTTCTTTAGGTATTTTAAAAATGTTGCTCCACTGCATTTTAGTTTCCATTGTCTTTTCTGTTACCTTATCTTTGTTCCTTTATACATACCTCCATATAATGTGTCTTTTTATCCCCCTCCAAATCTGTGTTTTAAAGTTTTCTCTTTATCACTTGTTTAAACAATTTGGATATGATATGACTTCATGTAGTTTTTATGATTCTTGTGCTTGGGGTTCATGGAGCTTCACAAATCAGTGAGTTTATAATTTTATTTAAATTTGGATAATTTTCCAATTTAAATTTGGATTATTTCTTCAAATAATTTCTCTCTTCTTTGTCCCTCCATCTCCTGTGAGAACTAAAATGATACAAATATTAGTCCACTTGAAGTTCTCCCTTAGCTCACCGGTGCTCTGTTCACATGTTTTCCTAGTCTCTTTTTCTTTCTGTGTTTCATTTTAAATATTAAATAGATTCTATTGCCATGTCTTCAAGTTCACTAATCTTTTCTTCCGCATTTTCTAATTTACCATTAATACCACCCAGTGTATTTTTTCATTTCAGACATTTTACTTTTTACCCCTAAAAACCTACTTTGAGTCTTTTAAAAAATATCTCCCATTTCTTGTCCATGAATTCTGTCACCTGAGTCATTTCTGGGTCAATTTGACTGGCTAGTTTTCTCCTCATTATGGGTCATATTTTTCTGCCTCTATGCAAGTCTGATAATTTTTGACTAGATGCCAGATACCATGAAATTTATTTTGTTGGGTGAGGTACATATTTTTGTATGTCTACAAATGTTCTTGAGCTTTGTTCCGAAACAGGTTATGTTATTTGAAAACATTTTAACTCTTGGGATTTACTTTTAAGTTTTGTTAAGCAAGACCAAGCCAGTGTTTAGTCTAGGGTTAATTTTCCTTGCCACTGAGGCAAAATTCTTCTGAGAACTCTACCCAATGCCTTATGAATTATGAGGTTTTCCAGTCAGCTGGTGAAAACAGAAACTAATCCTGGACCTGTGAGTTTTGTAGATTTTTTTCCCCCTGATTAATTATAGTGTCCACCTCATTTGTTTCCTATCTCTCAGGAGTCACTGTTCTTCAATGCCTGATGTTCAGTGTTCTGAAAACGGTTGTTTCATACGTTTTGTCCTTTGTCCAGTTTTTTAATGGTTTCAATTGGAAGGGTAAATCTGGTCCATGTTACTCTATCTTGACCAGAACGACAGGCTTTTTCCACAGTGTTAGGGACTAAAAGCCAAAGAGATACATTCCAATTTGTTTCTTAGGGCATAGAACCCTGGCTACCTGGAGTTCTGTGCATACAGAGAAGTTAGTGGCTGGGAATTTAAGGTCAACTTTTCTAGAGATAGAGCTTAAGACTCCTGTTTTTAGCTCTGCATTCTCTCTCCCACACACTGGGCTTTACTTCCAGCCCCAGGTTTCTGAGGCCTAATCAGAACCTCCTCAATAGTATCCTTCCGCTCAAACACTCTAGACTATGTTATAGCTCCTCCATCCCATTCCTTCAGCTTGTCTTCCTTTCCCAGGTATTCGCTGTTACCTATTGATTCTTTCTCTCTCCCCTACACTCTCTTTCTTTTTTCTGTTTTTTTCTCTCTCATTGTGAAAGTATCCTGCTGGAATTTCTTCACTTTTATTTAAATTAGCATGTGGTCAGTCTGCCATATTATCCACAAAACCTCACCTTCACATTTTTTTTTTTAGTTTTACAGCCTTTAGTTAAATCATCTTTATATTTTTAATACTGGTCAATTCTCTTAGCACCTTATATATTCATTTTTACTCAGGGAATCAATCAAATCATTAGGTAGAGTTCTAAAGAAAGCAAAGCGATCTAATGCTTATTTAAAATTATTCATGTACAGACTTCCTCACATTTCATTTAGTTTCAAGAGTCCATTTTATCATTTTTTTGTCCACATTAATTTCTGATCACAAGAATTAAAATATAGGGCTATTGTCTTTTATGCACATTTGAATTACATATACTTGAATTCAACGAATTAAAAACAGTAATGAAGTCTAATTTTGTGTAATATTTGAAAAAATTATAATCAAAGTCAATTAATTAAGAATAATTAATGAAATTATCAAAATAAATTATTTAAAAATTAATGAGAAATTGCTACCATGAGAACTGGCTGTCTGAGTGCATGCTATTTTTGCTCTTGCCACTTGGTGGCACCACTTCAGGTAAAAATTACAAATACTATCCTTCAGTAGAATTTGTCTTAAATTACAAATCCTTTGAACGCTACTAGGTCTTCAGAAATGAATCCCTAGCATAATCTGTGATTACCCAGTTTACAGACCTGGCCACTATCACAGCTGTCTTTGAACTGTGGAAGAGTTAGGGCTCAACTATTAATGTTTTCCATGGATCCCTCGCTGTGGGGACTAGGAGCTGCTGTTTCCCAAAATGTTTGCTGTCAGAAGATTTCAGAGATGTCCCTAATGCAAAGGTAAGGGAGGTAAAAGTTACTGTGCTCCATTCACACAGATTTTTTATTCTAAGTTAGCTAAGTGCACTTACTGTGTGAATCCAAATATTGAGAGATTAAAATGTGCTCCAATCAATAATCAAAGATTATTAGGGAAAATATTATAAAATAGTAGGGACGATGGAGATACAGCCCTCTGATTCATGAGGTGAGGCTATCATGGATTAATAGTAAACACTAATTATTTAGTGTGTGTATCCCGCCACCGCCTATTAAGGCCTTAAACATCAAGGACCCTTTCTGGCCGTGACCCCACCTTTATTCTGCTTTTTCCTTTTAATAAGAAAAGCTATCATTTTTTGAGAGCCTTCTGTGTGCCAAATACCATACTCTGTGCTTCTAATTTTTTTATGTCATTTAATTCTTATAACAACAATGTGAGGTAAGTATAATCATTCTTATTTTACAGACATAGGAGGCTCAGACACTTAACTAGTGTCATTCATTTAGCAAGAAACAGAGCCAGGGTTTGAACTCAGGTCCTTTGTGTCCCCAAACCCACACATTGTCCTTCATCCCAGGATGCTTCCATGTTTCCCTTGAGTATGTGCACCTGTACCTTCTACGTTGCACCATTTCCGTATCTGAATTGACATCCCACCCTTAATTATACCTGACAATTTTCTGCTAGAGACAATCTATATACTCATTGGTTCTTTATAGCCATTTAAAAACAATGGTGAAAGAGCCTCATATCTTTATTATGGTCCAGTGCCTTGATTAATGTGCACTTTGAAAGGCTCCTTAAAAGGTCTGAGGGTTTATTTGAAAGAGTAATTCCAGAGGAAGGTACAGACCAATGCTGTGAGGACTAGATTCAAATCTTCATGGCCATTTTAGGACTAAAGAGAAGCAACTTAAGTGATTAGTTCAGTCAGTGGGGCTGGCCATCACATTAAATAGAACTTTAGAATTTCAGGTGGGAAGGGACCATGAAGGTTATTGGGCCCAGATAACTAAGTGAACTTGAACACATTCTGTCACGTGCCTGCTAAGCAGTTGACCAGCCTCTCTCTGATTACCTTCAATACCAGCGAATTCTGAAGCCCAAGAATTACCTTCAGTCTGACTGTTCTTTACATACTGACATACAGCAAAGGTGACCAGCCACCAAGAAGGTGGAGGTGGACGTGACAGCTGACATTCCTGGAGGATTTCTCACTTGGCCAGAACTTTCTTTAGTCTGTATCAGAACCTATTCCTGGGGGAGGAGGCATCAGGAGAGCTTTAGGGAGGGCAGATGAGAGGGAAAAACAATACAGATGGAGACACCATAGGCTTAAAGGTAGTAAAAAGTATTTGTATTTGTATTTCAATGTACTTATCTGGTTCAGCTTTTTGAGGTGGAATATAAATGTACCTTAATGAGCGCTAATTAAAGTTCTTAGAACAGTTGAATCAGATGACAACTGAAGATCTACTGAAGAAAAAGTCTTACAGTGTAAATCTGTGAAGACAGTCATTATGCTACATGTTAACATTTCATAGACTTTGTGTATAATCAAAAATGTACAATTAATTTGAAGTCGTTGAAAATGTCTGGAAAAAATATGTCTATGATATGTTACAATGCTGTTGTAGAAAATTTTTTTTTCCCACATCCAAAATAATCACTTCCACAAGAGGGCGCCAGTTGATATCTTATTTTCGGAATAAGTGGCAGCCCAATTTTGAAACAATGGGCTGTTGTTAACATTTTATATTTATGTCATTATACCAAATATTTCCATATAATTCACATAGTATGCTTGGGAAGATTATCTTCATTGTTACTGTCTCAATAAAAAATAACATTTTAGGTTCAGAAAAGTATAGTTTCTAGTTGATATTAAAAAAAAACTTGATCTCAAATTTAAGTCCAATATTGTTCAATTTTAAAAATAAATGTTAAAAGTACATTTTAGAAATATAAATTCATGTCACCAATATTTTAAAAATTTTCTTAAATATGAAATTTTGGTAAGATTGCTTTGCTTTAAATGACAAAACAGAAATGCCTTGATTTCTATCTTTTTGTGCGAACAAATCTAAGAGTAGAAGACCTCAGCAATGTCTTGGGCCGGGGGTGGGGCAGGTGTTGCTAAATTCACAGGTGTCTCAAATTTGATAGATTCTCCAAAGTATACTGTGTTGCTCTTTGGAAATGATTGATGAATCTCTGCTAGCTTAATCCTACCCATGAACATTCTAGTCACACACACACATAAACACATCTATACATATACATTCACGTATATATGCACACATATGTATACATATACATGCACATATATACATGCACACATATGTACACACACACACATACATTGCTTAAGACAATTTATATACCTACATCTCCTTCAGCCTCCATCTCTCACACTGGGCCCTCCATTGGCTATATACAAAGAGTAAGAGGAGAAATAGCAGGAAAATCTGCTTACCATCTGGGATAACAGTGTCAAATTGGCCCCTTCTAGAAAGTGCAAGGAGAATCTTCCATACTTTTGCATGTTTTTCCATAGTATTACTCTCTGTGTACAGAAGTACTTAGCAATAAAAATCATACTTATTGAGCACTGAATTGTGCCAGACATTATATAATGATTGTACTGAACACATTTTATTTTATCATCTTAACAACCCAATGATATAGTATTATCAATACTCCCATTTTATGGCTAGGGAAACTGAGTCTCTAAGAAGTTAATACTTACCCAAGTTTCCTTGCTGATAGAGCAGGTCTGAATCCAGGTCTGTCTTACTCTGAGGCCCTACAGTTTTAACAACTATCCTTCATGGCTCTCTGAAGTTCAGCAATAGCTCCATTATATTGCCAAGGCCACACCTTAGCCTCAGGTCCTAGCATGTATCTAGTGCCCTCGGGTTATGTTTGAACATGGTTGGATCAGGAAAATCTATGGCCCTCTTTGATAGATACCATAGGAGGTCAGAAGGGAGAGACAGAAGTTATTTCCAAACTTCAGCTTGCTCTCTGAGTGGCCCTCAGCGATCTCTGAGCACTGTGACACAATCAGGGACAAGCACATGACCCAAGTCATGTTCCAGAACTTTTGTCTGAGTAATTGGGAAAGCTGGCTTGTGATGGTGTGAGCCTTGGAGGCCTCCACAAAGATCCCGCAACTCTTCCATCTTCGATTTCTTCATCCAGAGAAAATGGAGTGGTGCTAGGGACCTGGGGACACCATTTGAGCCAGGAATCAATAGGACCTGAAGCCAGATCTTCCCACTTGGACTTTTTAAGTTAAGTGAGACAATATGTTAATACTTTCTCACCATCAGAGCCATTTTGGGTTTTCTGTCACTCACAGCTAGAGGTAGCCTAGCTAATTCAGCCAGCTCAAAGAGAACAGTGCAGCAGGACGCTGAATGGGGCTTTCCCAGACGTGGCACCAAGGCTCAGAACAGAGAACACCACGTGTGGAGTTGTGAAGTCCCTGCTTTCTGAAGAGAGTGGACAACATTAGACCAGCTGTCTCCGTCAGGGTTTACAAAAGTCTGCAGAACTGCAGCTACCACACATGACTACCCCCAAATGTCAGTCTTTATAAACGGAGGAGAGGAAAGGATGAGAGTCAATGTGTTCCTTGTCCTTGGGGAAACAGCAGTGTTTGGGGTGAGAGATGATTCACTTCCCTTCCCCAGGGAGAAGAGGAGATACTCCCCACGCTAAGGCAAGTGAGAGGAAGTCTCTCTCCAAGAGGAGAGCTCGGAGACCAGGGGCCCTGGAGATTCACAGTCTCAGCTGAATGGATGGATGCCCCAGTTAGATATCTGCTAAGGCCATAAACTAGCTAACTTGTTCCTGTGCTGATCTGGGTGGGAGAGAAAACCACTAAAGAGGCACACCAGGAAGGAGAGAGGGGCTGGTCTGCCCTACCACTGCTTGTTGACTGTAGGCCAAGTGGGCACTGCAGAAAGTAGCCAGGGTGGAGGTGTCTTGCCCTGCCTACAGTGGTGACCACCTGAGCAGTGGTGACCACAGTGAGAAGCCGTGTGGTGGTGGCACACTCTACTGGGCAGTGGAAGAAGTGGACTTGGAGCTGGATCTGCCGGTCAGGGCCCTCTGAAAGACTCACACAAGAAAGGTGACACAGGAGGGAAGGGATTTAAATCAAATTTGAGCTTGACTCTTTAAAATAACTGAGTTTTAACGCCTTAAAGTGGCTGCAAATTTATGGGATCTATCCCAGATGGTATTAAGTGACAAGAAATGGCGTTGAATTAGGCATGGTTGAAGGCAGTGACTGGAAAAAATAAAATCTTTATATATTTTTACTCCACTGAATTCGGACTGCTCAGTAACTCTAATGGGATATTGGAGAATTTCTCCCTCATCATACAGACATCTGAAAATGGTTCAAAAGGCAATAGAAACATTAGCATTAGGTCAGAAGTGGCTATGGCAAATCCAACAGCAGTAACTTTGTGTACTGTTACATTGCATTGTTCATCTTCCTATAAGCCCTATTTCAGAAGGCTTTGCTAGAGGAATTTGGGCATGGGGAAGGCTAGGCCAAGGGGCAGGTCAGTGTATGTCCAGTGGCGTCCCAGGTTGCACGAAAGTAGACAAAAGCCAACATCCATTTAGATTTTTATTTTGAAATGACATAAGAAGTTGGTCGCTCTTCTTCCCTATGTGAAAGTTGTGTCTCTAATACTTTTCTATATGTCAGGAAGTGGTATTGTTTTTATTTTAAGGTATAATTCTAAAAGGTTACCCTCATCATCTTTAATAATTCTTCAGGGGCATTGGGGCATTCAGAATTATTCTTTTAGAATAATTCTAGAAAGGATAGTTAGAGAATTAGAGTGGAAACCACAGGTGTTGCACTCAAATATCTCAGGACCCAGCAGGCAGGGGACTTGGTGGAGCATGGACAGCCCATCTGGGGAAGGGAGACCTGCAGAGCACCCTGTCAAATGTTGCAGTTGCCACTCAGCTCCCGTTGACTGTTGCCATACGTACCTGGTTTAGTCAACTCTTCCCATTTTTTAAGAGAAATGAAAAATTCAATTTTTTGTATAGATCTCATCATTTTAAGTGTTGCCAACCATTCAAAAATGTTTAAAAGCACCGTATGGGCAAACAAAACACATCTGTGAGCTAATATGGCTGGTGTGTAGCCAGTAACCTCTGCCACAGGTAATGGGAGAAGGTGGTCCAAACTGAAAAACAGAATGAAGGCTCAGGGACTGTCAATCATTAGTGCCCCTAAAATGAACTCTGGGCCAGAGGTATCTCTTAGATAAGAAAAGAGAAACTCTGCAGGAATTCTGAGGGGTAGAAGAGGCAAGACAAATTCTGCTGATGCTAATGAATGAGGCACTGGTGCCCCTTGGACGATATCATGGTCCCAGAGAACACAGAAGTACAGAAAGACTCATTTCAGGCACAATTGAGAACAGGTGAGGAGACTGAGTTCCAGCTAAAGCCAGAATCTGCTTTGATAACATATGCAGGTAAAACCAAGAGGATTAAAAAAAGAAAAGCGGAGGAGGGGGATGCCAAGGGGTGGAAGAGAATTTCTCAAACCTAGAGGTGTCAGAGATACCTTGGAAGAGGAAAAGTTACAAATGCAAGTTTCTTGCAAAAATATTTGAAGCCCAGAGGAAAAATCTTCAAGAGCCCAAAGGCCTAATGTCTTCCTCCCCTAGGAAGGTGTCATAGGGGCGTCTTGGGTGTAGGTGAATTGGGGAGAGACTGGCCCATATAAGAAGTGAGATCAGAGCAGGTTATGAATGGTTCTGAGAAAATGCCACACACCCAGAAGCTGGCCATGAGGAGAGCACCATGGTTAAACATCTAACCCAGACTGGGCTGAGTCTATACGTTTCTAAGACAAGAACTCATCTAGCTCTGCATTATTACAATTGACTCCTGTTCTCCCTGTTTATGAATTTGACTCTACAGTCTGTGCTCAACCCCAAAGTCAAAGGGATATTTTAAAAACTTAAACTCTGATTGTATTACTCCTCTGCTAAAAATTCTTTCATGGCATCTCATCTTACTTGGAGTAAATACCAAAGCCCTTAAAATGGACAACAAGGCCCTGGTCTGGCCCCAGCTCTGTCTTACCTAATGCCATTTCCTTCAACCCTGAACACCTTGCCCATTCTGCCCCAGCCATTCCCAGAACACATCAGGCATGCTCAGATTTTTGCACCTCTTGTTTCCTCTGCCCAAGCAGCTCTTCTCCCAGATATCTGCACAGCACACCCCTCACTTCCTTTAGGTCCTGCTCAATGTATATTATCAGAGCAGCCTTAACTGACTGCCCAAGGAAAAGCAGCGGCCATCCCACTCAGTTTTCTCCATTTCCCTAACTCATATTTTTCTCATATCACTCATCACCACCTGGTAGACTGGAGGGTTTTTTGTTTATTTATTTATAATCAATTCTCCCCTCTGGAATGCAAACTTCCTCAGGGTTTTGTCCACTGACGTATCCCCAGAGTCCAGAACAGTGACTGGCACATAATGGGCACTTGATAAATATTTTTTGAATGAAGGAAAGAATAAATAAATGAATAAACTAAGGAAATTTTCAATAACATCTGAGAAAATTAGCAGTCATAGAGTAGGGAAGTATTAGACAAGTTTGAAAGAGATTTGGAACCTTGGGCTGTTTCCAAATTAAAAAAATTAAAATGATTCCCCTTGTCTGTTTCTCCACTGTGATGAGTAATGCTGGTGACACGAAGTTGAAAGAATGGATGATTGCTTTCTGGAAAGAAGGAAGGCTGACTCCTTGAAAACTGCTGAAAGATCAGAAAGGAGTAGATAGGATTCCAGGCTTGCATGAAAAAATTGGCTCTGAACTTAGCCAGTAAAGGACGCATATGTGGGCTTACAACTGAGAGGACATTATGTCTAAAAACTGTTATTGAGATTGTGCCAGAATGTGTAATCAGGACTTTTCTGGATTTCTTAACTTAAAAAAAAAAGTGTCCATGATTTAGATATATTTCTTCAGAATGCTGCTTGTCATCAAGATCTAGTAGTGACAGCAGTCCTAGTGGGCTTTCTTAATTTGCTGAGCATTTTTTCTTCTATAACACATGTGTATAAAACATAATGGAGAAAGACAAATATTTGAAGCATTTTCTCCCAAAGCCTTTTTCCCCCCTCTCTCTCTCTTTAAGGCCATGGATATGTCTGCCTGTACACACATGTAGTATATTTATTTCTCCTCATAGAGTTGTTTATCCTTAGCCACCCTTTGCTGTTACAAGTGTGTGGGAAGGGGCTGGGCACTTAATTCGTTACCTAACGTTAGGCATTTAACACCACATTAATCAAACAGCCCCAACTGGAAAAAACCAAAGGACAAAAACGACTCCCTTGTGGCTGTATTAAATGTCTATATTTGAGACGGGCAAGGCCTTACCATTTTTAAGACTTAATTTTGCTTAATGTTTTGAATTTTAACTTTATTTAGTTTCAAAGGTTTTTCAAGTTCCAGTGTAGAAAACAGAGCTTTGTTTTTAGAATAATTTATTTTAATTCAAATTTAATAAACTCAAGATGGGGAAATGACTCAAAAACAATAAAATGTGTTTTTCTAAGCAAGCGTATTAGGTTATAATACAAAGAAAACATGTGAATAAAACCACAAAGAATACAATTTTTAATTAGACTATTATATGGGCCAGTTTTCCTTGTAGGATATATAGAATTATGTGTCCAATTCCCATTAAATGTAACGAAAATACTACAAAAAAGCTCACCACACACAAGTCAAAATGTGACTTGAGACCAAAGAGTTATTATATTCCTTACAATTGACTCAAACCTCATTTATGTTGCCCTGTACCTAGATGGAACTTTCCGTGACCTCTTTAAAGGGACAGAATAGTCTGCCTTTCACTCTGTCTATGGAGTCCTGTTTCACTACTTCTCAATTCTGTTACTCCTAACCTACTTTATATTTTAGACGTTTATGATCCATTTCCTTTATTCATTCACTCATTTGGAAAAAAATTGACTACCAAATTTCAACCCCTCTCCAAGGGGAAATAATAACATATCAGTCAAATTTCAATCAAGGATTATGATTTCGAAGATGAGGTGACATGTACATAAGTAATTATATTCTGGGGTTTGGTGTGATCTTTGTTGTACAGAACCAAGTTCCATAGGAATTCAAAGAAGGATGCTATCACTTCCAGAAAGACAAGAAAAGTTTTCACGGAGGAAGTAGAATGTAAGCTGGACATTGAAGACTATATAGCAAGATTAGAGAAAAAGAAGGGAGTTTGTTGTTTGTGGAAGAATACAAAAAAGAAATTCCCCAGGGAGAAAACAGCATGAACTAAATCACTAAAGCAGGAAAAGCCAGGAAGTATTCCAGAAATGGAAACTAGTCAAGATTTTTTTGAAACATGAGGATTAAGTAGCCAAGTAAAGATAGCTATGTATGAAATGAAAGCTTCAAATCAGATAATGCAGGTATTTGAATGCCAAGCTGAATTAGTTAGGAATAATGTCATCTGTAAGAAGCAGAAACCCTGCTTAAAACACAAAGAAATTTGTTGCTTATTTAACAAGAAATACAGAATCAGGCAGTCTCAGGGTTTGTCAACAGCTCAACAGAGTTCTTATGGACCAGGGTCTTTCTACCTCTGCCCTGCCATTAGGGACATTTTACCCTTGTTTCTTTCCTCATGGTCTTAAGATGGATGCAGAAGCTCCCGGCATTATATCTACATTCAAGACGGGAAGTAGAGAGAAAGGATAACAACAGCCACATATGTTCTATTTATTAGAAAAACAAGGGCTTTCTCAGAATCCCTCAGTAGTCTTATATCTCATTGTCCAAAAATCAGTCAAAGGTCACTTATAGCTGAAAGAGAGGTAGAGGAATAAAGTGTCTGCTTTCCAGCCTTTATAGTGAGGGTGTCAAGGAAGAAACTTGTTGGGAAAGGCTGTTGCCTTGGCCAGCGAACCTGCCCAAGCTAGGGGGGACTGTATGGATCTTGTAGACGACAGGCAGTCATTAATTTTCAGAAAAGAAGCAACACAGAGTAAGGTTTTAACATGATTGATCTGGTGCTGTTATTGAAGAATGAATTAGAGAGCTGAGAGGCTAGAGGCAAAAAGAAAAATTAAGAACATGTCTCGTGTTAAACATGTTGAATTTAAGGTCATTCCCAAGTGGGGGAAAGTTTGAAGATAGCAGTGTGAGTTTGTGTCACTTTTTGTCTCCTGTCTTGGAGTGGGCTGAAATCACACTAAGCCCACCGCACTGTGCCATAGGTGGGCAACACAGGACCAAAATTAGAGATGCTGACTTCCTTTCCTGCAGACATTTCCATCTGGCTATCTCATCATTATCTCCAATTTGTCACTTCAAAAAAGAATTTAAATGGCCACTATGACTAAAATAATTTGTGGCCTAAGGTGTATTTTTATACTGTGCTGAAGCATTTTACATTATTAAAAAGAATAGGAGATGTGTTAGTGCAAAAATGTGACATGCTGTTTATACTTAAATGATATAGGAAACTTAATCATTCATTCTATTAAAAACATAGATAATCATAAAAGAGTTTGTTAAAATTTGCATGCTACTTTTTGAATCTTATAGGCAAATTTTGAGGAAATAAAATGATCATTTCTCTGCCATGAGTATGGCAGGTATTAACATTAGAATGGCTGATGGAGGCAAGGTGTCTGCCCTATCCCATCACTTATTCTTGATCTGATTATGCTTTATAATGTGTAAAGGCTGCTTCCAGTTGGTTTTAGACTGAAATGGAGGTAAGGAAGTAAATAAATAAGAACAAGATATGCTATTAGTAGAGGAATGGTTACAGGCTCAGGAGCCTGGCTTTCATACCAAATGATGATAGAATCTGATGGCAGCATGTAATCTGTTGCAACCACACCACCAAGGAGACTGTTATTCCTATATCCGGAGAGTCAGTGTAGCAGAGTGATGAGGAGGAGGGCTCTGGAGTCAGAATGTCTGGGTTTGAATTCTGGATCCATCACTTACTGGCTCTGGGAAAATTAATTAACATTTCTGTGCCTCAGTTTCCTCACCCATCAAGAAAAGGATTACTGTGAGCATTTAAGGAGATAATCCATATAAGCACACAGGACAGGGCCTGGAGCATGCTTCTGCTTCTGCTGCTGCTATTGCTGCATTGGTACTTCTACTGCTATTACTATCCTGCTGCTACTACTCTTACCACACTGCTGCTGCTGTTGCTACTACTATTCCTGTTACTAGTACTACTACTACATCATGGTACTACTACTACTGGCACTCCTGTGACAGCCAAGGTGGAAATATTTTCTTGATGGAAAAAATAACAAGAAAGTACCAAAGTTTATGTTTGCAAAGATCCTCAAATGAGCTGGCTGGCAATGACCTCAGGTGACCTGTCAGTGCAGCATTTGGCAAAGTTAATCATTTTCTACTCCTCAATTCATTTTCTTCTCTTCACATCTTGGACACTGTACTCTTTCGGTGTGCTTTTTCCCCGTATCTCTGGCTGCTCCTTCTCAGTTTCCATTACTGGTTCTTCCTCCTCTTTTTGAATTTCTAATACACTACAGCATTACCATTAGCATTAGTGTTAGTGTATTAGTTCCAGTGCTAAGTTTTTAGTCCTTTCTTTTATCTTTAGTCATTCCTGAAGTGATATTGTTCAGTCCCATGATTTAATTAATTGATTGATTGATTGATTGATTGATTTTTTGAGACAGAGTCTCACTCTGTTGCCTGGGCTAGAGTGCCATGGCATCAGCCTAGCTCATAGCAACCTCAAACTCCTGGGCTCAAGCAATCCTCCTGCCTCAGCCTCCCTAGTAGCTGGGACTACAGGCATGTGCCACCATGGCCGGCTAATTTTTTCTATATGTTTTTAGTTGTCCAGCTAATTTATTTCTATTTTTAGTAGAGACAGGGTCTCACTCTTGCTCAGGCTGGTCTTGAACTCCTGAGCTCCAATGATCCTCCCACCTCAGCCTCCCAGAGTGCTAGGATTACAGGTGTGAGCCACCACGCCCGGCCCTAGTCCCATGATTTTAAATGTTAGCTATATACTGAAGACCCTGGCCCAAATCTATCTCTCAAATGTTAGCTTTGATATGAAATCCCTGTTCCACATTTCTACCTATGTGGCTAGCAGACATGTCAAATAACATGGCCAAAATGAAATTTATGATCTTCTCTCAAAAATCTGTTCCATACACAGTCTCCCCTATTTCTTTGTATGGCAACTCCATCATTCTAGGTGCTCAGACCAAAAATCTGAGACTTATCCTGGACTCCATTCCTCTCCTCCTTTCTATGCTACACTTACCGATCAAGAAATCGTCTTGCCTCAACCTTGAAAATGGATAAAGACTCTGACCAAGTCACATTCCCTCCACTCCCACCACCCCAGTCCACACAACCATCATCTCTCACCTGGATATCCAAAATGGCCTCTATGGTAGATTGTTTACCAAAAAATGGCTTCAGTTATTCCCCTTGCTATATCACACCCCTTTGTAGTGTGACTTTGTAGCTTCTCCTATCAAGATGTGAAGTCTTTTCCTCTAACCCTTCAACCTGCGTAAACCCCATGACTTGCTTAGCTGACAGAATATGCTCAAGTGATGGCATGCCCGTTCTGAGCTTAGGCTCAAGAGACCTTTCCCACTTCTGATTATTTTCGTGAAACCCTGCTGCCACTATAAGATGGCTTGGTCATCCCCACCCCCGTTGTCCAAGCCAATAGTGAGGCAGCTCCCTGAAGCAGAGCCTCTAGCTGAGCTGTAGCTGACTGCAGAGAAAACCAGTAGAACTGCCTGCCTGAGTCCATCTTAACTTGCCAATGCACAGAATTGTGAGCTAAATAATGGTTGTTGCTTTGAGCAACTAAAATATGGGGTGGTTTGTCACTCAGCAGTAGCTCATGGATACAGCTTTCTAACACATCTCCCTGCTGCTATCTTTGCCCACTAAAGTCAATTCTCAGCACAGCAGGCAGAAAAATTTTTTAAAAACACAAATCAGAATCACATCACTCTTTTCTCAACCTCTGATTCACATGAGTCCCTGTTACTGCTCTGTCCACAGCTCCTGTTGCTTGATCTTTTCTGCTCTCCAACCCAGCCATGCCACTTCCTTGCTATTTCTTGAACACACCAGGCACACAGCTGCGTTAGGATTTTAGTTCCAGTTGGTTGCTCTACCTTAAATGCTCTTTCTCTAGATAGCTCCTCAGCTGACTCTCCCAATATCTTTTGATTTTTCAAGCAAGGATGTCTCACCTTCTCAGTGAGGCTTCCCCTGCTTAAAAATCAGCCTGGTTCTCATCCCCAACATTCCCAGTTCCCTTTATCCTATTCTACATTTTCATTTTTTCTTTCACACTATCATCTTCTAATGTACCATATATTAATAATTTACTTAATGCTTATACTTATTTATTATATGTCTCTCAGTTGGGGTTCTCAAAAAAAACAAAAGCAATGGCAGTAGGGTGTGTGTGTGTGTGTGTGTGTGTGTGTGTAGGAGGAATTTACAAATGTGCATTTATTTATTTAAAACATTGTCTCCCATGATTGTGGAAACTGGCGAGTTTACATTCTGCAAGACAGACAGACTGGCAGTCTGGAGATACAGGAAGAATTGATGTTGCAGCTCAAGTCTGAAGGCAGTCTAGAGACAAAATTCCCTCTTTCTCAGGGGATCTTGGTCTTTTTCTCTTAAGACTTTCAACTCATTGAATGGGCCCACTCATATTATGGCTGGTAATCTGCTTTACTTTAAATCTACCAATTTAAATGTTAATCTCATTTTTTAAAAAATCTTCATAGCAACATATAGACTGGCATTTGACCAAATATCTGGGTACTGTGGCCCAGCTCAGGAGACACATAAAATTAACCATCACACTACTCTCCTTAGTGTGAAAGAGTATAAGCTCTTTTAGGGGAAAGAAAAAATCTTTATTTTGTTCACCAATATATCTCAAGTGCCTAGAACTATGCCTAGCATAGGGTTGGCAGATATGCTAAATGAATCAACAAATGAATGACTGAGACTTAAAAAAATAAAGGTAAAACCCCACAGGAATACTATGAGAGTGGCTGGAGGTTGGTGGAGCCAGTGCAGAAAGCTCCCTGAAGGATGTGTGTTTTGCGCATAGTTTTGAAAGAAGGCTAGGAGGTAATTTGGCAGAAGGAGGAGTGAAGAAACTCCAGGAAATCAGAATGATGTGTATGTTGGCTCCAAGTGAGGAGAAAGCAAACAAAGTGTGCCCTCTAAGACAGCCACATCTTGGAGGAATATTTTTCAACTATCCCTGAAACACTAAAAATTTCCTTATTATCTGTTGAAGTTCCAAAGCATCATTTGTCTGTCTATAATAGTCAAAAATTGTGGTCTCTCAAACATTTGAACTTTCTCCAAGTGAAATAAGGCATTTATACAAAGCAGATGCGCGCGACATACCCTTCACTCGTGATGTTCCTGTGTGTACCTGCAGTAAGCTCACTACAAATAGAAGAAGCCATTCCTTAGCTCAAACCAGCACTTAAAAGTCAAATACAGTTTGATGACAGCTGAACAGGTACCGACCAAACCTAGGCAGTTTTCTGCAGAGACAAATAGAATTGCTGGTGCAGACCTCCTGCCAAAGTCACTCAGGTATACAAACTTCCTAACATCTGGCATTGATGAGGGTCTGGGAGAGTCCCAGGCAGCTACTAATTCTACCAAAAACAGAAACTACAGATTGATTGAAAAAGCTGTTTTTAAAAATTACTATTTTTCATTGTGGTTGATTTAACCAATATTAAAAATATAATCTCTGGTGAGCTCTGTCCTGCTAGAAGCTTCTCGACCTAGCTATCTACCCAGCTTTCTCTATTTATCATGCTTCAGTGTTTTGCATACTGTAATTATGTATCAGCATCAAAATTCTAATATAAATGCAAGTCACTCTTCTGCTCTGTGAGTCAAGGTCAGGATGGATGCTTGCTGGATTCGGAGCGTGGATAGCCTGCTCATCAATGGCATGTCAACTCAAACTGCCCTTCAGGCCTGAGTGGTTGCAAATCTCTCTTCTCCCTGAGAAGGCCTTAACCCTCTCACAGGATATATAACCTTTATGAAAAAAGAATCTACAAAAAAGTCAGGCTGTCCAGAAAAGGCAACATCTCTGAATATTTGTAGTCCTCTTTCGATAGCAGCACATAATATTGGAGCAGATTATAAGACTACAGCAGAACTGGGTTTTACAAGACAGAAATAGCCATTCATTGGTCCATCCACGAGACATTTTCATTTGAACTATCTGTAGATTTTCTTTAAAAACCTAAATATTAATACATAAGCATATACTTAAACATTAATCCTAAGCTTAGGTACCCACACTTTGGAAGGGATCATAAGCACAGGACACGTTGAATTCCACTTTCAATATTGATTTCTATAAAATGGATTTAAAACACATTTTACAGAGTTGATGAGCATCAACTAGGAATGATTAGCACCTATTTTATTGATAATTGAGGGAAGCATCAATGAGCACTCTAGTGAAAGCAAGTATCTGAGTGCCTACCTAGAAAATTTTCTGTAACTCAGTGAAATCATATTATTAGTGGTGCACATTATTAGTAGTATACACAAAGTGCTAGCTATCCATTTCTAGCAGCATAAGCCAAGTTTATTCCAGAATCCTTAGAAACCCTAGAATCCCTAGAAAAAGATGTGTATTTCTAATCCTCTGAGGCATCTAAGCTGTTAGATAAATCCCTGTCTGGCTTTAGCAACTCATCTCCATCTTTGGAACCTATTATGTTGTTGATCACATAACACTAGAGTCAGAAAAATCAAGCTCAGGAAAGAAAAAAGTAAAAGAAATCAAGTAGTCATCTGAAGAAGAAGGGAAATGGTAAGCTTTTTATTGTTGGCACTTACAAGTTTTTTGTTCTTCTTTTTTTAAATCTTAACTTGCTTGATGTAAGATAGCAACCTTGATGATTCTCTTCCTAAAAATTTGTTTGGTATAATGGAAGGATGACATCAATTATCTTTTAGAAATAATTTACAGACCCATAAACTCTTATAGTACAATTTGGAGCCAGGTAACCTCCCCACCCAACACTTTTCTGAAAAGTAAGAACCTCTTTTGCAGATCCTGCCTAGAAGTTAACTGAGAAGGGGTTGAATTTCTTACAAGTTAACTTGTGTTTGGACTAGTATATGCTTTCATCTAAAGGTGGATTGGGGTTGGGTATTCCTTTTCCTTGTTGGGTAGGTTTAGGAAGGTAAAAAAAATTTTTTTTATAGTGGCTGGGAGTAGTGATTTTTCTGAAACTCTGTATCCCATTTGTAAAACGATATGCTGAAAAGAATCTACTCTTCCTTCCCTAGACATATCCTAAGTGGTTGAAGAAAGAAGAACATTCATGATACTGCATAAAACATCTTAACATAATTTACCCTGAATTTGATCTCTGATTAAGAAAGGTAGAAAAGATAAAGTTGTATTCTAAACTCATCTACCACTAAAAATACAAATAATTTGATTCTCATGGTGAAAAAACACAGATAGTGAACTAATCTATACCATAAAGTTGATCATAGGATGCTAAAGTTTCAATGGTTCTTATATATCATCAAAAATCATATCTACTATAATCCAAGGGTATAAAAATGACTATTGCTGGCCCAGGAAAATATTTATGAAGTTATAGATTTAAAATATAGAAAATTTTTTATTCAACATGTTTTATTGGTATTTGAAGATTCAAAAAGGTCATCCACTAATCCATAAAAGAGTATTAAACTTGAATCATTCCATCTAGCCCTGATTCTAAAATATTCTATTTCTTTTGTGAGATAATCCATACACTTTTCTATAGAATCCCTTCTTTTTGTACACTCCATCTGTCAAGTCATCTCAGCAGGAATGAATTCAACAAATGCTGGTTACCTACCACATCAAGGACTGCTGGGGACTGCTGGGGATAGAAAGACAGCTGGGAAAGTCTCCAGCCCCAAGGATTGGGCAATTGAGTTATGGGAAATGAAGGGTATAGAAGTACTTAGCTAACTATGCTTCAAGTCACCTGAAATCCTTTCTAGAACTAGATGGCTGTAAATTTTTTTACCCCTGAGTCAATATAACTATAGAGTATTTTTAACTAAATAAGCTAAATATAAGGTAAAATAAAATAAAAGTACAAATAAAGTATCATGAGATTGTCAGAACAATGACAGACAGACATCACAGTCTTCATATTGTTTTTTTTTTTTTTTTCCAACTTCAACAAGAATCGGAAACACAGTCTTCATATTCTGGACCTAAGTCTGCCCTCTACATGATTTTGTTGTCATCCAAGTCCTAAATGAATCTAGAAAATAAAGATTCTAGGTAATACAAGCCACTTGGTTTTAAAGCACACCAAGAAGAAGATGGCTTTTTCATATAATTAAATATTAAATCTTACTTAGCAAAGGATAATCTCTTTGAATGATTAAATAACTGATGATGCAGAGATTTTAATTTTGTATTTGAGGAAAGCTGGTACATTGGAGGGGGCAGTGTAAGGTAGGCAGGCTTTGAAGCCAGACCCAGGTTCAAGCCCAGCTCTCCTATTATATGTCTGACTTGAGCAAATCTCTTAACGTATTTACTTCTTGGAAGTTTAGTTTCCTTATCCATAAAATCCAGATAAGACCCCCCGTGAAGCCATAAGAACAAGTTCATAGTAGATAGTCAGTAAATGAAATCTATTCCATTCAATTAATTTCCACAAAACTCTCAAGATAATATCAAGTATAAAAAAAGTTCTTGTGTAGAAAGAAAAATAGATGCATTTTAAAATATCTTTCCAACTTCACACCACCTATCGCAACCGGAGTAAATGAATAGCAGTCACACCTGAGCATGAAAACCCCCCACCAAGCCTGTAGTCCCTGGGCCCTCTGAAACTCTCGAGGCCATGTGCTAGCTCTCATTATTAAATGGCTCCCTTTCCCGCCTCTTCCACTCTCCTGCCACCTGAATTTATCTCCTTCCTTTCTCTTCCTTTCCCTTCTTCCCACAGGCCTTCCAACAGCACACAACTGGGAGTTGTGAACATTTTCCCAGTTAGTCTCTTGGAGTGAAAAAGTTTGCTGACTTGAGCAGAAATCTCAAGCTCTTCTTTCAAGTCCACAGTAAATATCCCTGAACATTAAGTTGGTCAATGATTGGAGCAGGACTGTCATTGATCATTATTTATTTCTGATCCCCTCTGGCCATTGGCTACTTTTTCTGGGCCTGAAGAAGCTGATGCACTTGCCAGCCCAACCTGAAGCTTTGTTGAGAACACAACTGATGAGATGGAGGGCACTACGACAATGTCATGGGCTACATCTTTTGCATTTCTTTAGTCACGATTTTCCCTTTAATAAAGGAAATAAAAATAAAGGAGAAAAAAAATAAAGTCCTGTTGAATTTAGCTCCCCAGGATTCATGAGCTGTTCAGAGGTTACTTGTGCCCTAGGCTTCATATTTCAGAACTATAGGGAGATGAGCTCCATTCTTGGTTTCTCACATGGCTCCAATGCTTTGTCACAGACACCCCCAGAGCCACTTGAAGTGGGAAGTGTTAGTCTTTAATTTGTCTTTCAGCTGGCTTTTCATGACACCTTAATGTCAGACTTGTGTTTTTATATGTATTAAAATTTATAAATATAAAGGCTCATTTATAAGGCCCTTTGTTTTCCTATCAGCTGGAACAGAGGCTCTGAGTAATATAGGGAGACTAGGTTTGTTTAGCTGGAATAAGAAGGGAAATGGTCAAAGATGAAATTGTTTCATTCTTTCTTGCCGAGTAACTGCAGGATTACAGATGTCTCTTGAATGCAATAAATTAATTTCAGTCATTCTGTTATTTGTACACATGTTGCCAAAGTAAAGGCCTAATCCAAAAATTAATGATTTGAGAATCCGTTGGGTGTTCTTCTGGACCCTAGTCCAATTATTTTTCACATGAACACCCAAACTCCTCTACAGTGCAGTATGTAGCCACCGGAGTGATTGATTAGGCAGGTAAAGCATATCAAGGCACAGTTAAACTCACAACTTCAAGCTAAAGCAAAGTTCTGCTACTTAACTCCGGCCACCTTTAAATGTAATTAAGTCTACTGGGCTCCAGTTACGTGGAATCAGAAAGTAGAAAAGTTGAGTTTTTCAATGGAAATAACAACTGGTTGTAGTCCACCGACAAAAATAATGAAAGCATTCAGGGAAGAAACTTTTTGTTAAAAAGAATCAGATGTTGTGTTATTGGCTTTTTAAAAAGTATAATAAACTGTTACATAATTTGCCAAATAGTATCCATCTATGTAAACTAATAAAAGCACCATAGATTAGTTTGGGAAGAATCTGATTAGGGCAAGAGAGGAAAGTAATATGCAGTCAGTGACTAGATAGATTTTCTCTTCATCACAGCATCATTTACGTGCTTCTCCATCCTGATGTACAGGAGGGGACACCCACTGTTCCTGAACAGCGCCACTGGGCATTGCTACAAAGCGTAGTCCCTAAGATCATTCCTGGTATAGAACTGGAAGAAGCAGGTTGTGATAGCTCTTCATTCGCCCCTGCCAGATCCTCTTAGGATAATATCTATAATTATTTTATGTAGTGAAGTCCTTTTGCTCCTAATAGCAATTTTTTATTATGCCAACACATAGCACCATCAGTCCACCCTTCTTCCATTTGCTCAGGCTAGACAAGAGAATAGTAAAAACAGCTAATAAACACATCCCTTCTAGAATTCAGCCTCTAAATTGTCCTCTTAGTGACAAAATTCTATGTATATGTAAGTAGGAATTTTTCATCTATTGGTTCTTCAACTAAATTATTACAATTGAACAAAATTCCTACATACAGAGAGGGAAGTTCCTGCTTGCATTACCAAGTGATTAAAGAAAATATTGATAAATTTGGATATCATTATTGCCAAGATAAAGTTTTAGAGTTTAGGAGCATGAAGTTCTACAGTTGATGAAGTAAAGCTGTTATTAAGGCCATGGCTTGGTTCTCCTGGAAAGACATTCTATTATACATACTATCTCTTGATTTTTCCATCCATTATATAAGTTTTGAGTCCTTAGGAAGAATGGTTAATTTTAGGAATTTTTTTTTTGTGGTCATCTTAATAGTGAAAACTACAGGAAGGATTGAGTTTCACACTGGAGTCAAATGGTGTAGGACAAAGGTGATGAGTAAGAAATCGAGAAGTTAAGAGAGGCTAAGGAAACAGAAACCATCTGGGGAATTAGCAGACACTCTTGAGAAGGCTTTGAATTCCCACAGACCGTGGAATTTGGAAAGTTCATGCAACAAGGAGGCTCTTGATGACAACTGAGTCATACTGATTGACATGCCCTTGGCACACTGCTACTACTGTCTTTGAAGGGACTTAAGGAAAAATGGCAATTTTACACTTTGACTAGTTAGAAAAGAAGATCAGCACATTACTGGTGGCTGGGAGTTGTAGGGTGGTAGTGGTAACTGTTTTGGTCTGTCAAAGAACTTGGGTGCAGCTCCTAGAGCAATGTCATCCCCTTCATCTGAGTCATTCCTTCAAGAATTCAGCATCTCTTCAGATGAACATGAACTTTTTTTAATAAGATAGGAGCTAGGCCTTTACAGCTCCCTTGCAATGAATGTTGGCCACCCCAGGAAGAGGGTATGGCACTGGATGAGGCTGCTCTTTTTAGCTGAGGCAAACCCTGAAGGAGAATGACAGTCCAAGGCTATGTTCACCAGTGCACCCAGCAGCCAGGTAATAAATCTTTCATCACTGAAGGGGAATCTGGGTTTTGCATCACAGCCCCCCCACCCCCACAGTGTTAGAGTATGTTTATACCAGACAAGGCATATCTGCATTTATTGCCTTTCTAAAATTTTAGATGAAATAAAAAAAATCTCTGGAGGGCATCCCATGAACTTACCTGACAGCTTAGGAATCAGGTAAATTGATAACAGTTAAAAGAGTATGACCATGTTTAGGCCATGGTCTATTTCAAAAGCGGAGCTCCACAAACTATTTCTTTACACAAAACACCAATCCTCTCAAAGTCATAGCTGGGAACCCAATGAACCTGTCTTAAATTTGTGTCAATGCACTTACAGGGCTTAAAGAAGTTATATATCTTCTTGCCTTAAAGATAGACAGTGTACTCATGATAGAAATAGGGACAAAAAACCAGTGTTGGGTAATACACTTCCTCCTAAGTGGCACATTTAATCTGAACTCATGACACAGGGGTTGCCTAGGGCTTTGGGGGAGAACCTAGCCAATGTTAGCAGAAGTCTGAAGAAAAGCAGAATGTGCAGCTCTTTTACAAGTAGGTCAAGTCACAGACCTTCAGCCAGGGAGGTGAAGACCACATGATGATGTGGGGAGCACACGATGAATGGTCCTAGCTCAGGATGTTCCCCACACCTCTCTCAGTGGGTGTGGTCTCCTGGGTAAATTTACTCAATAAGGAGTGAAGTTACTCCTGTATATCCCAAAGGCTAGAGCCTTTAAGTATATAGTAAAATGGGATCCTTCTGCCAGTCTCATATATAGCATCAAGGCAAATTCCACTAGCCTGTAGAAGCAGTTTGTTCAGTGCTCAGTATGCATTCATTGCATGAAACAGTTCGAAGATTTTCCCAGGGTAGCAATCAGATTGCTAGACTTGAGCAAAGAAGCTAAATTATGCACTGTCACTGGCAGCTGACCTCCACAAGAACCTCAGATAGTATTGGTGGTCAACTCACTACCACAATTGTTGATCGTGTGACTTAGTGTGACTAAAAGAAACCCTTACCACTTTGTTATCCTTGCCAAGCACAAAACCAAGATGGCTACACATGCTTCTGGCTCCTATGAGCTCAGAGCTTAGTTCATCCCGAAATAAATGCATCCTCAAAAGAAGGGACAGAAAATTCCTCAGGTAACCATAATACACTTCTGAGATTGGCAGCAGCAGGGAGCAGGGATTTGATACAGTTGTCTAGAGTAGTATTGACATGGGTGGTGATCTTTCCCTAGGTTTGGAATATGCCATTAGCCATCAAGTCCAATGTCTTTATCTAGTGACTCTCAAAGTAGGAGCTTGGAAAGATTTCCCATGGCAACAGAGGAAGGGGGACTCTTATGTCTTGCTTATCTCTGAACTCTTGGGGAGAGAGGAAAATGTTAAGGGATCTGAAGTGATTTAGACAAATCTTTGGCTTAAAATTCTTCACTGGCTCCCCATTTCTACAGCAGTAGTTCTCAATAGTCCCATTTTTATATAAAAAGAATTTCAAATGTTCTTTTTTTATCCTGAAATATAATTTATAAATAAATATAACCTGCATATATAACCTGCTTACACTTGTATGTTGTGTTACTACACATGTGATAGTTATATATACTTACTGATACAGGCATGCATATTGGAAAAACAAAACAAAACAAAATACAAAACTAGAATTTTTTCTAGCTGTATTATGAAAGAGAAGTAAAAGAGAAGTAACATAATAAAATAATATATATTTCATTAGTAAATGCCTAGACACAAAAACAATAAAAGACATAATAACCGATGCTTTACACTTGTATGTTGAGTCACTACGCACGTGACAGTTATATATACTGACTGACACAGGCATATATATCAGAAAAACAAACACCAAGAGTGACTTATTGCAGCTCTTTTTGCATTTCTATACACTAACAATGAAAAATCTGGAAAGGAAATTATGAAAATTCCATTTACAATAGCATCAAAAAGAATAAAATTTAACTAAGGAGGTCAAAGACTTCTAAAATGAAAACTACAAAAATACAAACTATTAAATATTGCTTAAAGAACACATAAATAAATGGAAACACATCTCATGTTTATGGACTGGAAGACTTACTATTAGGATGTCAATACTACCCAAAGCAATCTATAGATTCAATGCAATGCCTATCAAACTCCCAATGACTTTATTTGCAGAACCGAAAAACCCATCCTAAAATTCATGTGGAATCTCACTGGACTCCGAATAGCTAAAACAATCTTTGAAAAAGAACAAAGCTAGAAGACTCACACTTCCTGATTTCAAATACTTACTACAAAGCTACAGTAATCAAAATAGGGTGGTACTAGCATAAAGACAGACATATAGACCAATGGAATAGGATAAAGAGTCCAGAAATAAACTTTCATATATGTGGTAAACGATTTGGGACAAGGGTGCCAAGACAACTTAATGGGGAAAGGATAGTCTTTTCAACAAATGGTGCTAAGAAAACTGGATATCCAAATACAGAAGAATAAAGTTGAATCCTTACTTAACACCATATACAAAAACTAACTCAAAATGAATCAAAGATATAAATACAAGATCTAAAATTATAAAACTCACTGAAGAAAACACAAGGAAAAACCTTTGTGACATTTGACAGTGATTACATATGACACCAAAGGCATGGACAATGATAGAAAAAAACAAACAAATTGAACTTTATGAAAATTAAAACATTTTGTGCATCAAAAGACAAAACCAACAAAGTAAAAAGGCAAACCACAGAGTGGGAGAAGATATTTTCAAATTGTATCTCTGAGAAGAGATTAATATCCAGAATATATAGAGAACTCCCCAAACTCAAAAAACTTGATTCAAAAATGAACAAAGGACTTGAATATAGACATTTCTCCAAAGAAGATATACAAATGGCCAATAAGCACATGAAAAGTTGCTCAACATCACCAATCATTGGGAAAATGCAAATCAAAAATAAAAAAAAAAAAGAAAACAACACATGTTGGCAAGGATGTAGAGAATAGGAATCCTTGTGTGCTGTTGGTATGAATGTAAAATGGTATAGCCTCTGTGGAAAACAGTATGGTGGTTCCTAAAAAAAATTAAAAATAGAATTACCATATGATCCAGTAATTCCACTTCTGGGTATATATCCAAAAGAATTGAAAGCAGGCTCTCAAAGAAATATTTGTACACCCATGTTTATAGCAGCATTATTCACAATAGATAAAATGTGGAACCAACCCATGTCCATTGACAGATGAATGGATAAACAAAATGTGGTATATACATACAATGGAATATCATTCCAGCCTTAAAAAGGAAGGAAATTCTGACATATGCTACAACATGGATGAACCTTGAGGAATTATGCTAAGCAAAATATGCCAATCACAAAAAGACACATACTGTATGATTTCACTTATATGAGATACTTAGAGTACGCAAAATCATACAGACAGAAAGTAGAATGGTGGTTGCCAGGGGCTGAAAGGAGGGGAGAAAGGGCAGTTACGGTTTAGTGGGTAGGGAACTTCAGTCTTCCAGGGTGAAAAGAGTTATGGAGATGGATGCTGGTGATGGTTGCACAACATTGTGACTGTACTTTATTGAATACTACTGAACTGTATGCTTGAAAATAGTTAAGATGGTAAATTTTATGTTATGTGTATTTTACCACAATGAAAAAAAATGGTAAAAATAGATACATTAAGAACTGTATACTAATCTTACAGAAAACATTCTACATTTGTTTCTTTTAAGTAATAGGCTTTCCTAGTACATTAAGCAAGGTTTGAGTCACCAAAAAAAAATTCCCTCAATTTACAGAGTAGCGACATTCCTGAAAACTTCGGTGTATATTGCATTATATAAAGACACATGGTCTTATTACATAAAATACAGTTTTGTTCTGGACCCAGATAATTATAAACAGGTTTTTCACCTTACATAAATGTCTGGAGGAAGTGGGACATTTCTTCATTGCATGGGAATGCTTCGTGAAGAAGACATCTAGCACATTGACCCCTACCCAATAAATGCCAGTAGCAGCTGGAAATCATTTTTACAGCCAAAAAAACACCCCTCTCTCAAATTTCCAAAATGGTCCTGGCAACAGTACTTCCCTGCAGAGAATCCCTGGTCTGCAGGATCAAGTCCAGACTCCCTGGCTTTATTAGTCAGCTATGGCTGCCATAACAAAACACCACAAACTGGGTGCCTTAAGCAACAGGAATTTATTTTCTCATAGCCCTGGAGGCTGGAAATACAAGATCAGGATGCCAGCATAGTCAGGTTCTGATGAAGATTCTCTTCCTGGCTTGTGGATGGCCACCTTTTCACTGTGCCCTTACATGGGGAAGGGAGAGAAAGTGAACTCTCTGGTGTCTCTTCTTATAAGGATATAAATCCTATCAGACCAGAGACCTATCCTTACAACCTCATTTAACCTTAAGTGCTCCCATAAAGGCTCTATCTCCAAACACAGTCACACTGGGGCTTAGGGCTTCCACATATGAATGGGGGGTGGGGCACCATTCAGCCCATAGCACTAGAACATCAAACTAGGCCCTCCATCATCTGGCCCTTGTGGGCAACCCTGCCTCACAGGCTTGTAGAGACCAGGCTGCTGTAGGTCCCCGTGCGTACTGTACTGTCTCACGTCTTTTGTCTTTGCTCACACTGTGGTTCTGTGTCTGAAATGACCAACTACTCATTTAAGGAAGTCTTTCTCCACATTCCACGCTGAGTTAAGGACTCCTTCCTTATATTTCTCTGCTTGCCTCTACCTTTAAACTTAGCAAGATGCATAATTTAACATTCTCTTCTTTTTAATGAGTTCCTTGAGGATACTGTATCTTATCTGTGATTGAATCAACATCACTGAGCACAATGCCTGGCACCCAGTGGCCTTGCAATTTCCACATGGTGGAATTCTCAGTGGTTAGCATCATGGAAGGTCACGGGCTCACCCAAGAAGTGAGTGAAGAGAAAGGGGGAAAAGAAAGCTACCATTCAGTAGCAGCATAGAGAAGGAATGTGCACATAGGAAGGAGAAGGAGAAATTTCAGTGTCATTGAAAATCATGGAAAGAGATTGAATGAATACATGGCTCACTGGTTTCTGAACTATAGAAATTTAGAAATTAAGATAGAGAAAGTAACATTATGTTTTCAGAAAGGACAATTATTGGTAACGTTCAAAAGAAAGTTTCATCAGAGTGGGACTGAAGAGGAACCACATAATGGAAGTTAAAGAAGAGACTGAATAGATGGAAAATGGAGGCACTTGCCATGGACCACAAACTCAAGAATTCTACAGATGCCCGAAAGGTAGCTCTATATTAATATTTCTCAAAATAAAACTAGTTTTGTCTTTTTAGATTACAAGGATAACTTTTCCTTAGACTGTGTAAGCCATACTCAGAAAGTTTAACAAAAAAGTAAAAATCATTCATAATTTTACAACCCTGATGTAAACCCTTTATATTTTGGTGAATATTTTCCCAGTCACCTTTCAATGCAGTTATACATTTTTATGAAAATGGGAGATTATTTCCCTCTTTTTAGTTAGTGCATTTAATAGCTTACGGAACTGTTTTTAGGCTCTGGTGATTGCAAAATGTTTGTATGGTTTTTGAAACATTTGGTGCCTCAATACTTCATGTGTTGCAGATGACTTAATTAAAGGGTAGAGATATTTCACTGGTAATAGAAATGGATGTAATTTACCCTGGGAAACTTGGCTTTCCAATGACATGCCTTTGATTAAATAAAGTGCATACTTTTCTTTGGTTTTAGTGCTTCTGTGAATAAACAACTTTGCAACTCTCTTGTGCTTTGGGGGGAACATATCCCCTCAGTTCCTCATGTTGCCTTACCTTTATTTTCACTGAACTCTAAGCTCTGAAAGAAGTACCAGGATGAGTGGTCATGGCCATTTGTCTGGCCTTTAAACTGTAAATGAAGACCTGATGGAAACTCAAGGACAAAGGACAAGGAAAGAGGACAAAGTCCCCTGTCGTGGTTTTGGAGGGAGTATAGGGGAAAGAAGAGTTGGTTGGCCTTGTCATTTCTCCCCTCTCCAGAGTCATGGAGGATCTCTGAGACATCTCATTGTGCCTTTTACTTACCTGGTATGTGAGGCAGGTCCTGGCCCCTGTTCTGAGTGGAATTGGAAGGTAGGGCCATCCCTTTGCTATGAACTCTTCACCCTCCCTCCCTTCCATGCAAAGGAAAGAGTCTTGCACTGAAAGTTAAGGGAACTTAAGTTTCCTAAAATAAGGGACTTAGCTAGCTGACCTTCAAATACCCCCCAAGGTCCAAAATTCTGTGAGTCTCTAAGGCAGGAGCTCTGTTGAGGGGAGGAAGTTTCCATTTTTTCCCCCAGGAACTCTTAGGAGCAAATTTGAGGGTGAATTTTCCCATCCTAGGGTATGCAGCACGGCTCTTCTGTTCTGCCAATAGTGGTATTGGCAAATTCCCACTTCCTCCCTGTCTATAGTTTGGTTCCAGAATCAGCTATTTGCTGAATATGTACAAAGAAAGCCTGAATCCGCTAATCCCCTAATCTACTGCTGTAGAAAAACAAAAACAAAAACAAAAACAAAAACAAAAACAAAACAAACAAAGCCCAGAGTCAGATGTAACATGATTTTACCTAGTCAATCTCAAAGGAATACTGTTTGTTCTGATATTAAAAAACTTAAAGAATAAAAGAAAAAGGATATGCAACCATACATTTAGATACTGCATTGGACACTAGAAATAATTTTGACCCAACTAGACATTTCACATATAAGACTCCACTATATCAACTGTTATAAATTGGGTCAGGCAGCTACGTAGGGTTGGAATCTGCAGCAGAGGCTGTATCTCTAGATAACCTGTCTAGTGCTTTCTCTCTCTGAGAGTTTGGCTTCACCGGCCAGCATATGCTCATTCCAACAAACCACATATGTGAATGTCCATATACAGCTTCATATATGTGAGTGTGTATATACATACATAGGTGTATGTATTCATAGTCATCAGCCACTTCTAGCATTTGTGTACATAATAGGGTGCCTGGGAATATTTCACTTTTCTCCTCTAGTGTGCCCACAGCTGCTTATTCTGAACATCTGGGATGTTGGAACTCTAAACAAAATACAGTGTGCATAATGCCAGGCACACTTAATCCCTCTTTTGAATGAATTACCGAAATTAGTGTGAAGGAAAAAACTCAGTAGACCTAATAGAACCAACCTTTAATATCACAGCTAATATTTTGCAACACAAAAATCTCTCTTGAAGTAGATTTATTCTTATGGAAGCCCTGTCACACGAGCTGAAAACATGCCAGAGTACCACATCCAGAAGCAGTGATAAATGGCCATCCCCAGACAGCGGAAGGTGTCCAGTAAGTTCTCTCTGGTATTGGAGTGAAACCAGGTTAATTTAATATCTTTACTCATGGTCTGGTGGAGGGTGATGGGGGTAAACAGTATTCCCTGCTAGTATGACAAATGTGCTAAGTTGGCAGCTGCTTAAAAATTGTAACGATAGAGGATATAATACACCATGGAAAAGAGAGGCTAGAAATATGGCAGAAAATCATGAAATGAGATTCAACTTGGAAATCTGAATGTTAATATAGTTGGGAATTATAATATGAAACAGGGAAATTGTCCAAAATCTGGCCTGAAGGGAGAATTAAAAAAAAAAAAAGCAAGTAACAAAAATTATAGCACTTCATTCCCAAACAGGATCTGCCACTTCCAAGAGTGGAGATTAAAACTTTATATATTTGCAAATATTATACAAGCCAAAGTGTGAAGCTGAGAGGGTTGTATCAAGATGATCAGTAGGGCATATCAGGTCAAGAAATCATGTTTAGATCACTCTAATAACAGAACAAAACAAGCTGGTGGCACTTCCAGAAAAGCCAAGAGAATCACATTAGCCAAATCTATGAGATAGCCTCAGGTGACTAGAATCCAGTCCATGCAGAAAGGTTTTTGGACTCTAGGAAGATGGAGTAGGTGGTGGGTGACAGGCATTTTAATGGCCTGCCTATGACAGTCAACCTATGAGCAATTAGGAGTCGAAACTGAAAAGGATAATTTAATCCCTCAAATAGGAGGTAAAAATAAAATGCAAACACCCCAAATGTTTAACTATGAACAATAGGCAGAATTCAGTCCAATACATTTTTTTTTTTTATGATTCGAACACTTTATCTTCCAAATAACACTGCTCAGGAGAAAAAGTGATATGGAGGCCTCCAAGAAAACTCAAGATAAATGGGCTTGCCAGGGGCATGAATGAGGTTTTGTTTTGTTTTTTTTTTTAACTCTCCTCTTCAGTCATCCTTAAAGTTATTTTGAGTCCATTATTTATTTTTCAGATTATTTCCCATAAACAACAACTTTGAAATCAATCAGATCTAGGCTCAAATCCCAGTGTTCTACTCCTTTCTATCACAGTATAAGTGAAAGTCCCTTATCCGTGATTTCTTCAGCAGTAAAAAGTGGATAATAGTACTCCCTCTCAAGGTTGATACAAGGACTTATGCATAATGCATAAATAACACTGTGCACAGTGCCTTCTCATAGAAAGTATTTATAAGGGAAGTAGTGAAATTCAATCAGAACCAGTAGAGAGTAGTGGATGAGCGATACTTAGTTCAAATCACAGTTCTTTCCTGCTCTTGGAATTGGGGCAAGCGATTTAACCATGCTGTACCTCTGTTTTCAAATTTTTTCAGTGCAAAGAATAACAGTACCTACCTTTTAAAATGGGGACTGTGAGACTCAAATGAGAAAATATATGTAAAGCACTGAGACTAGTACCTGGCATATAACTACTCAAAAAATATTAGCCATTATGAATTCATATGTTAAACTCAAGAGACTTTAAATTCCAACTATATTAAATACAATATAATTGATTAGCCATTTGGATTGCATTTCATTTGTCTTATCTGATAATCCTGAACATCATAGCTACTGTCTCATCGTTAGCATGTCTGGGATGCAGTGGCCTGTAGTGATTAAGAACATGATCCCTGGAGTTGGGCACACCTGAGTTCAAATCCTGGCTCTGATTCTCACTAGCTGTGCTATTGCGGGCATGTGATTTAACCTTGTGAAGCCTCTGTTTCCTTCTTTATAAAAAGATTATCTAATTCTTGGGGTAATTGTGAAGATCCAAGAGGCCAGTGCCAGTAATGACAGTGAAAGAGCATTGTTGAGGGTTCACGTGCTCCTGCCGCCTACCCCAACAGCCCCACGGGTCCAAAAAGTTGGAGAAAGCTGGGGAAATCACTCTTCTATTGCTCCTGTCTTATTGGTCAGCTTCTCCTGGCTAGTTCCTAAAACTGGGAATAGTTCCAGGGACAAGCTGCAGCTGAGGACACAGAGAACAAAACTAAGAACAGAAATCAGGGACAGTTGGGAGATATAGCTGTGGGCAAACTCAGATCCTTGTGGATGGAAGTTGGCTGGACCTGGTGTCATTGGGCGATGACCGTAGGAAGGAACAGACAAACAGGAAACGTTGCACGGTCTTAAAGATACAGGAAAAGCCTCAAAATCAAAAGAAAGAACAAGGTGATTTCTACGAGGGGGGTCTGTAGGGCGTGGAGGATAAGTGTGTCTCTGGAGAAATCTCAGATACTCAAAAGGTCTGTTTTTGTTATGTTACTAAAACTATACATGAAATTACATGATTTTTGAGTCACTGCTATTTGTTCATTAACTAGTTGTGTTTTTTGCCCATTCCTAAAGCACTTATTTATCATAAATGAATTAATCTAAACATCATTCTCCTTTATCCTCCAAAATAATACAGTTTTACTGTATACCATCTTAATTAGAAAGTCCAGATGAGGGCACAGAATAGAAACTTTTCACGTTAAATATTTCTCCCCCACAGAACATTTTGTTTTCTCAGTCCACTGAGGGGAAAAGAACAAATATAAATTTTGTCAAAAGAAAACAAAATATCTCCCTTAAAAGGGGTTAGAAAACTAGAAGGAAGACAGAGGGTTCTGCAAACAGTGGATGTGTGGTTGATATTATTAATGACAGATGATAAAGTTAGAGATAATGGAATAAAATTAGGCAAATTGAAGTTAACCTTAGCCCTGTAAATAAAGATCAAAAATAGGAACAATCTATGAATATACTTATTAGTCCATTTGTCTTCCAATCTATAGAGTGGGCTGCACAAAGATCAAAACCAGTGACTTCCTATACATAAATTACTCCCTGGGAGTTGGTTGGGCAATTTTGGAAGGTTTTCAACTCCAAGGTCATTTGAGGGCTATTAATGCAAGAGTGAATTTGCTAACTGGTACCCTGAGGAGCTTGTAAGAATTAAGAGAGATGGGAGTGACTTCTGTACTTGGAGAACTTGGCCAAGAATAAGAAAAATAGGAAATAGGATAGATCCTTCTGTGATTAGGGGAAGTCAAAAGGAGAATCAAGATTTACATGCACTTCTCTAGTGATTCTCAATCCCAATAAATTGCAAATGAGACAGAAGAGCCTTTAACTTGACTAGCTCCCCAATAGTTCTCTAGCAACTTCCTTTGAGACAGTTATTAATGAGGATCCAGCAAAGCAATTGCATTCCCATGTGTTTGTCTTTAGAGTATCACTGTGTATCTTCCATACATGCAACATTAATAACTTTTCTAGTAGCGTAATTTGTCATTATTAAAATAATCTGTTTTGATCATATAAACTTTGATCTGGCTAAAAGATGCTGTTCTTGGCACATTTTTTGTTAAAGATTTAATAGTTATTTTGCAATGGAACAGAGTAGTTTCTCATTATAGCAACAGTGTATTAATTCACTTGATGATCAATTGATTTAATGTCCCATCACTCTTGCATCCAGTAAGATAGGATTCATATTTTGAACTAACTTCTGTCTTAGACATTAAGTCAGTACACACTTGCCAAGCCATAGTTGTGTTTCTCTCTGACTGGGCAGTAATTCTGTCTTTTTACTTATCTTTATATACACAGTTACACAACAAGGTATTTAAACAGAGTGCAGTGTAAGTATGCAATAGATATTTGTTGAATGACTAAATGATGTTTATCACTTCCAAAACTTCAATAAATGGAAAAACTCTGCAAAGTCTACACAAAGTGTGGCTTTAATCGCTTGTTGAGGAAATCTATGGAAGAAATTACCATAACATTTTTCAGTAAACCAATTTAATCTCCCTTGTCATATTTAATAATATAACTTGAGTTGTTACATGATGCATTATTAAGTAGTTATTTTCTCTGAACACCTGGGTGTTAAGGTAATCATGTGATAAATTCAGTAAGGCAATTGCTACCTTAGAGAACTTTGCAGCATTCCCAGGAGGATATTACTAAGATTAGTCCTTCTTAACAGCCAAAATTTAAAAAGGAGCTCTGGTTCCTACGCCCTGGGGTCCCACTCAGTGCCCCAACCCCTCTGTCACTCTTGTCTTTGTAAAAAAGAAGTGAAATTCGGGACATAAAGAGCATACATAGCAACATTTTTATTAAACTGGAAATTAACTTTTCCTGAATTATGAATTTCCTAAACAAAGCAAGCCTTTGACATCAGAGCACCTTCTTATTTAAAAACTTGCCATAGGACATATGCTGGTTATCCCAAGCTCTGGATCAAGAAAAATGTGAAAAATGTCTGGGCCATTTCAACATCTTTTAAAAGTGATGTTAGATGCAATATCACTTGCCTCTAACATGTAAGTGATTTTAAGAACTTTGGAGAGGAGTTACAGTTTTTCCTTTTGTAAACATTTTTTTTTTTTGGTGTGTGTGTGTGAGGCTTGAACATGACATTGATAATAATAATAATGAGGGGGGAAAGAACGCCGAGGAACATTCTAGCCCATCCCTCCTCTTGAGTAGTCTGGACCCTCTACAAATTACCCTTGATAAATAAGACTTGGGCTGAAATTTAGAGAATTGCAGACCAGAAAACCTGTGTTCTTTTTTTTTTTTTTTTTTTTTTTTTTGAGACAGAGTCTCACTTTGTTGCCCTGGCTAGAGTGAGTGCCGTGGCATCAGCCTAGCTCACAGCAACCTCAGACTCCTGGGCTTAAGCGATCCTACTGTCTCAGCCTCCCGAGTAGCTGGGACTACAGGCATGAGCCACCATGCCCGGCTAATTTTTTTGTATATATATTTTTAGTTGGCCAGATAATTTCTTTCTATTTTTTTTGGTAGAGACGGGGTCTCACTCTTGCTCAGGCTGGTCTCGAACTCCTGACCTCGAGCGATCCACCCGCCTCGGCCTCCCAGAGCTAGGATTACAGGCGTGAGCCACCGCGCCCGGCCTAAAACCTGTGTTCTATTCCAGTGTTTTTTCCCAGCCTCAATTCCTCATGATGCAATGTCTATATAATATGGAAAAGTTGTCCTCAGCATGCTGATAGTGTTTCTATTAGATAGTTATTGTTACTTGATACCATCCAAGCTAGTCATAGGCAATTTTACTATTTGACTATAATCACCTCAGATCAGATTTTGAGTTAGGGTTTTTTTTTTGTTTTTGTTTTTGTTTTTTTTGCTGGGTTTAGAGAAAAACATTTTTAGCTGAAGAGTCTCTTCCTCTCCCCCTCAATTAGGGCAATCCAGCTCAATCTGAGCAAAAATCTACCACTCTGAATGATTCACTAGGATAGTATTACTTCCCTTAAAGCTGTGGTCTCCAACCCCCAGGCCACAGTCTGGTAGCGGTCAGTAGCCTGTTAGGAACTCGGCTGTACAGTAGGAGGTGAGCAGTGGGTGAGCAAGTGACGCTTCATCTGTACTTACAGCCACTCCCCATCCCTGGCATCACTGCATAAGTTCTGCCTCCTGTCAGATCAGTTGCCATATTAGATTCTCCTAGGAGTGTGAACCCTACTGCAAACTGCACATGCGTGGGTTCTGGGTTGCACACTCCTTATGAGAATCTAATGCCTAATGATCTGAGGTGGAGCTGAGGTAGTGATGCCAGAGCTGGGGAGCAGCTGCAATCACAGATAATCATTAGCAGAGAGGTTTGACTGAACAATAAATGTAATGTGCTTGAATCATCCCAAAACTATCGTCCCCCACCCCGGTTTGTGGAAAAATTGTCTTCCATGAAACCTGTGCCTGGTGCCAAAAAGGTTGGGGGCCACTGCCTTAAAGGCTGTGTGGTCTCCAAACCTCCAAATGACTAGTGTCATTTGGACACATCTCCATTGGGTGGCAGTATATGTTCATAACAACCAGTTTATTTAACTCACTATTTCTGAAATGAAATTTGTATTTTATTTTCTTAAATTCCAACAACAGTCTTTTTTATAAAGACAATTAATTAACCACATAATTGATAAAAGATGATCAGGAAATAAACTATTTTTCTAATGCTTATATGTTTTAAGTAATGATTGCAGCATCCATATATATTTTGTTCACCATTATATCACTAATATTTAGGTTGGTCTCTTGCAAATAGTAGGCATCCAAGAGAGCATTTTTTTTTAAAAAGTAACTTTATTCCAATATAAAATCTAAAGATGAATTCTGAATTCAGAAAGGTAAAATTTTCCTGCCTATTCAGCCAACTGTCCAGGGTTTCAGCCTGAACTATCCCATACTTGGTAATCTAAATTGTATTAAATTGCATGATCATTTTTATCTGGCATAGTTTAGAGACATGTGCAAGATCCTGTTTTTAACACAGTATAGATGGCAGCCATTCAAGTTACCATGTCTCATTAAATCATGTATACAGTTACACAATCAATTTTCTTTTTCTTATGCATTTGTGTTCTAGATTAGATTTAAAAAAACCAGGACTGGTGAAGTGAAAACAGCCAGTTAGGGTGCTCTTAAGGGTTTTGATTCTTGTTAATATCTGTTTTGACTGTTTATTTTTATTGAAGATGGTTTTTAAACTAGTTTATTGAGCTAGGTTGCATTTTGGAAAGTGTTTTTGGCTATAGACGAATACCATCTGTATTAAAGTAAACTTGGAATTATTTGTAAGAAAAAAGATTATTAGTACAAACTAAAAACAGAAAAAGATCCCAAAATGAGTGTTTGGAGAAAACCAAGAACATACAGGTTTTTTGAAAACATTTACAGCAAGTAGATATTTCAATTATATAATTGTCACTTAAAAACTATTATTTCACAGTAGTAGTTTTAAGGTAATTTGTCTCACTAAAATTGCTTAAATGATTCTTAATAATTTTAATAGAAAATCATAGTTCATTAAAAAGTTGAGTAGAAATAAATTATTTTAATGTACATGCTCATATTTTAAAGGTTCATATGCATGTGCAGGTAGACATTTTTACACATTACATGAATGAAAATTTAAAATTCTTTCTTTGCTATTATTATAATAGTTACAATCAAATAGATTTTCAGAGATTTTTTTTTAAAGCTTCTTCCAATATTGCCCAGTTAAGCGCAATTAAACCACAAATACAAATTATACCATGGAAAATTAGATAAGCAACATATCTAGTCCTATTCTATTTTTAATTAATAGAAGTATAATCAGTGCTGAATGCAATGTAAAGAAAGTTAAATTTTAGTTTTCCTTGGCCATTACTTGAAACCAATCAATGATACTTTATACCAAAGGAGTGCGACATATAGAATCTGTCAAACAAGAATTCAACTTATCCATTGGTAGTGTGTATTTTTTTGTATATTTCCTTTTAAAAAACAACTGTGCACTATAATGAGATTTAGGATAATTTATAAAAATATGAGTCTTGGGTAATTGTCATTAATAAAAATGATGTTTACATGTATGTACTAACCAAATTAGGCTAAGACTTCAGTCCCTAAAGGCCTGTCATGAAAGGGGACAGTTTCTTGGGCCTGAATTTGAAAGATACTTCTCTAGAGCTCTCTTATGCATGTGATAATTACACTGTTTGAGCTGGAAAAGATTGAATCAAGCACAAATCATGCCTATTGTATTTTGTAGTTCTTTCTGTTCACCTCCCTGCTTGGAGGTAATGAAAATGAGGTGTGGTTGAATAAATATGGAAGGATTTCAATGTTTCACATTCCCCATTCCTGTCTCCGAGCACGTCTCAACCATAATCTGCAAGCTGTTGTTGCTTGGGTAAACAGCGGAAAGCTATGGCGGAAAGCTTCAGTTGGCGGCCCATAAGAAGGCTTTGCCAATGTGTGATGTCAAATATTTTTCAGTTGACTTAGAAAGACTGAGATTAAGAATCTCTGTGTACATCAGCCAATGAGACCTTTAGGACATTATGAGAATTGTTTTCTTCATAGTAGAATTGGATGATGCTTTTAAATCACCATCAATGGAGCAGGCGTACATCCACCGAGTACTTGATGAGACATCCCAAGAATTCATCCTTTGCAGAGGCAGCTTTTATGTGAACAGGTTTCAGTGAGTAGTGTTAGCTTTGGATTGGAAGTAAAGCTGCAATTCCAACCTTCCAGTAATTAGTCTGTGTTCTTTCCGACCTTGTCTGAATGCCAGTTTCAAATGCCAGTAAAGTGATTTTTGAGTAGAAACTTGAAGAGGATAGGTCTGATTTTAAAGTCTCACTTTTGACCAGGCTAGAAATGCCTAAATTTATTTATATATTTGTTCTGATAACCAAGAAATCCAATACCTAAAGGTGCATCAGGTCCATGGGTTCCCTCTGCCTGTGCTACCCTTTTTCTATGTTTTAGGTGGTGAGCTCCACCTCAAAGCTCAGATCCTCAGATGCCACCCCTACAGGAAGGCTTTTCCAGCCTCCTTGTTATGCACTAAATTATATCTGCACCCCCATGACCAAATTCTTATGTTAAAGTCCCAAACTGCAATGTGACTGTATTTGGAGAAAGGGACTTCAGGGAGATAATTGAGGTTAAATGAGGTCATAAGAGTGGGGCCCTAATCCCATAGGACTGGTGTCCTCATACAAAGAAGAGACACAGGAGACGTCTCTCTCTCTCTCTCTCTCTCTCTCTCTTTCACACACACACACACACACACACACACACACACACACACACACAGGCACAGAGAAAAGGCCATGTGAGAGCACAGCAAGAAGGTAGCCATCTACAAGCCAGAAAGAGAGGCCTTACCAGAAATCAATCCTGATGACACCTTGATGTTGGACTATTAGCCTCCAGAACCATGAGAAAATAAATTTCTATTGTTTAAGTCATAACTGTGTGGTACTTTGTTCTGATAGCCTGAGCAGCCTTAACTCAGACACTCCCATTTATGGGAGGCTCGTGGCCTCCTCTCTGTTTATCACATCATTGTATTGATTTCTTTCATCACATTTATCACAATTAATAATGATTGTTTTAATTCATTTACTTATGTGATCATTTTCTGTCTTCCTCTCCGAACATAAGTTTCATTAAGGTCACTCTGAATGTTTTGTACATTGTCTGTAGGGGAAAAGAAGCAGCAAGGAAATCAGGAGGCCATGGTAGCATAGCTCAGGGGAGAGAAAATGGCAGCTTGAAATACGGTGGTCATGTAGAGGAACATGGATAGATTGAGACCTGTTTAGGTGTGAACCAACAGGACTTGCTGACAGACGTAATCTTGGAGGATGGAGCCGAAAGAAAGAGAAGAATCAAGGATAACGTCTAAATTTGGGACTTGAGGAAATAGAAAATAGTGGGATTATTTTAAGAGAGGGGGAAGTAACATGCAATCATTTTTATCGTAGATTAACACCATTCATATTTTTTATTCTAGCCTAGTGCTTCTCAAAATTGAAATGTACAAATGAATTATCTGGGAATCTCATTAAAATGTAGATTCTGATTTAGTATCTAGACTCTACTATGTTCAATTGATCTATATGTCTGTTCTTCCTCTAATGTCATAGTGTTTTAATCATTGTAGATTTTATATAAATCTTAAAATCGGGCAATGTGATTCCTTTAATTTTGTTCTTTTTCAAATTTGTGTCCTGACTTTGCTGAACTCACTTACTAGTTCTAGACAAGAATTCCCTTGATTAATGAAAGATAAAAAGCTACAGATCTGAGAAGCTCAGAGAAACCCATGGAGGATACTTGCAAAAGAAAACACAACTAGGCACATCTTAGTCAAACTGCTATAGACCAAAAAAAAGAGGACATCTTAAAGGCAACCAGGATAAAAGGATTCACTACATACAACGAAGCAAGATAAGAATGACAGTAGACTTCTTATCAGTAACTACGGAAACCAGAAGACAATGAAGCATTATATTTACATTACAGTTATGAGCCACATAATGATATTTTGGTCAAAGACACACTGCATATATTATGATGGTCCCATAAGATTATAATAGAGCTGAACATATTCTATTGTCTAATGACATCTTGACGATCCTAGCCCTGTGTAGGTCTAGGCCAAGTATGTTTTTGCCTTAGTTTTTAACAAAAAGTTTAAAAAGTAAAAAAAAAAAAAAAAAAAAAAAAAAAAACCCACAAACTTTAAAAAATAACAAAAAGCTTATAGAATAAGTATATAAAGAAAGGAAATATTTTGTACGGTTGTACAATGTGCTTTCACTTTAAGGTAAATGTCATACAAAAGAGTCAAACAGTTTTTTAAAAAAGTTTATAAAGTAAAAAATTTATGGTAAGCTAAGGTTAATTCATTACTGAAGAAAGAGAGAAACTTCCAGTCCTGCAAGCTCCATTCATGGGAAGTGCCCTATATAGTTGTATTATTTTTATCTTTTATACCATATTTTTACTGTACCTTTTCTATGTTTAGATATATTTAGATACACAAATAGTTGCCATTTTGTTAAAATTGCCTACAGTATTCAGTACAGTAACATTCTGTCCAGTAACATATTGTATTCAGCACAATAACATCTTTGCAGCCTAGGAGGCTACATATAACCTAGTAGGCTATGCCTGTACAGTAGGCTATGCCATCTAAGTTTGTGTAAGTATACTCTATGATATTCCCACAATGATGAAATTGCCTAACAACACATTTCTCAGAATCTGTCCCCATATTCCCAACATTAAGCAATGCATGAGAAAAATAAAAACAAAAGTCCTCTCAAGCCAGAGAAGACACAAGTTACTAATTAACAATATCAAGGATAAAAGAGAACTCATTGATATAGATCTTACAGATATTATAAAGATAATAAGGAACTATTTTCAATCCTCTACATTTCTACTACTTCATGTACATTCTATGACTTTATATGTATAGGTACTACTTCATGTACATAAATTTGACACCTTAGATGAAATGGATGGACTCACTCCCAAATTCCCAAAGCTTTCTCAGGAAAAAATAAATAATCTGGGAAGCTTCCACAGAGAGTGGGGCTCAGACCTTTCCTCTTGGGGTCCTGCAATTGACTGAGGGGTGCTCAGACAGTGAGCTTGCTGCCCAAGAGGCCTCCCTGGTGCTGCTTGCCTAGTGACTCCATCAGAGCAGGGCACACCCTGAGTCAGAGGGACATCAAACCTGCTTAGGCACCCTGTGGGCAACTCAGGAGCAGTATGCTTCTTCTTGGCATGGTCAGGGATTGATCTTCAGGGACCTGGGAATGGGCCCAAAGGCCAGATCCTATACTCCCAGGTCTTGATCGCACTGCCTGGGGGAACAGAGGGGAGATTTGTGAATTAGTCTCAGGAGGTGAGGGAGCTCTCATGGGAAGATCAATGAGGAGAGTGTGATGTGGGTCCCAGTTGCAGCATGCTTGTGGGGCACCCCTTCTCCCACAGGAGCACTGTGCTCTCAGCTCAGGCCAAGATCCTGGGTAGAGAACCTCTCAGCCTGCATCATAGTCAGGGGAGAGCTCAGTTGGCTTGAGATCCTGCCTGCTGCAGGTGCTGGAGGAAAACCACAGAGCAAGGGAGGGTGAAGAGGAGTGAAGACCGCTCCAGACTGCCAGATTGTGAATCTCAAACAGCACTGCAACCAAAAGTAGGCTTTTTGGTTGGGTGGGGCCACTTCAGCCCCTTCCTGGCAGCTATGCTCAAAAGCTGGGAGCAGATTTTTGACCCCTGCTGAAACAGACACCTTGTCAGCTTTTGTGGAGCCTGAGGGCAAGCTCACCCAACCCAGCCAACCCAGCCTCACTCTCCCACCACCTGTGCTGTGGCAGAGAATAAGGACTCACCTAAAATTCCAGGGCCCCACCCACCACCTGGGGCATTTGAGTGTTTCTCCTGAGGGACTACAGCCAGTCACAGGACCCCAAAACAACATTGCAGGTTGTTCCTTCTGGCAAGCGCCACCTAGTGACAGGCAGGCCAATTTGCATGCCCTTTCAGCATTTACTGACTCAATCATATAGGGTGTGGTTGATTCTCACCCACAATCACCACCCATTATCTCAGAGATTAAACTGGGCATGCCATTACAATTCACACTGTTAAGAAGACCACAGGGCTGGAAAAGAGAAAGGATTTTAAAGATCCTCATTCTCCCTCATAAAAGAGAGACAGGAAACCTGCCAACTAACATAGCTCACCACTCTTGCAGCCTACAAACAACTAGCAACTGAGAAAACCACAACACCAAGAATGTCTATAACCAGGGAATCCATCCAGAGCCTAAATCACCATCAAAGGACCCACAAGCGAAGCCACAGATTCTCACTCAACATTTGCTACAAATACACCCATTTGAGTGAGGAGGGGGAAAAGCCCTATCTAAACTAAAGAAAATCCAAAAAGAAGAAGCAACAGCTGCTCCATATGAGAAGGAATCAGCAAAAGTGCTCCAGAAGCAGAAGAAACAGAGCAAAAGGTCACCCCCAGAAAGGAACACCAGCTCTGTAGCAATGGAAACCAACCAAAATCAGAATATTGAAATGGGAGGTAAAGAATTCCAAATATGGATTATAACTAAGCTCAACAAAATAACAAGAGAAAATGGAAAACCAACACAACAAAACTACAAAAAGAATTCAGGAAATGAATGAAATATTGACTAAAGAAATCAAATTATTTTTAAAAAATCAAATAGAAGCTCTAGAAATGAAAAATTCATTCAAAGAAATACAAATCCTAGTGGAATGTCTTAAGAATAGACTAGACCAGGCAGAAGAAAGAATCTCAGAGCCTGAAGACAACACTTTCAAATTAAACAAGTCAGTCAAAGATAGAGAACAGAATTAAGAGGAGGGAACAAAGTCTACAAGAAGTATGGGATTTTGTAAAAAGGCCAAACATAAGACTTGTAGGCATCCCTGTGGGTGAAGAAGAAAACATGCAAGGGTTGGAAAACCTATCTGAGAGAATAATTGAGGGAAATTTTCCTGGTCTTGCTAGAAATTTAGGTATCTAGGTACAAGAAGCTTAACAGACACATGGGACATTCATCACAAAGAGGCAATCACTATGACACAGTCATCAGACTAGCCAAAGTTAACATGAAGGAGGAACTCCTGTGAGTTGTAAGTGAAAACACCAGGTAGCTCACAAAGGAAAACCTCAGGCTAACTGCAGACCTTTCAACTGAGATCTTACAAGCCAGAAGGGATTAGGGCCCCATTTTCAGACTTCTTAAACAGAATAATGACCAGATTAGAATTTTGTATCCTGCCAAACTAAATTTCTTATATGAGGGAGAAATAAAGACTTTTTCAGACAAGCAAACATTGAGGGAATTTGTTACAACCAGACCTGCCCTGCAGGAAGTACTCAGATCTGCATTGTACATCAATCAGCACAACAGAAACCCACCAGTGTAAAATCACCCAAAAGCTAAAGCTCATATCCCATATAAAATAATGGCTCAAGAGGTAAAACAAAGCAAAAAGTTTCCACCCCACAGGATGCACAGAAATGCATCCCCCTTATTAATTCTTTCAATAAATGCCAACGGCTTGAATTATACATTCAATTAATATGGACTGGCTAAATGGATAAAAAAATACAAGCCAAGTATCTGCTGTCTCAAGGAAATATTCTGACTAATAAGGACTCATTCAGACTCAAGGTGAAGGGATGGGAAAAAAATATTACATGCAAAGGAAATAAAAAAAACCAAGTGTAGCCATTGTTATATTAGGTATCATAGACTTCAAATCAATAATAGTAAAGAAAGACAAAGAAGGTCATTATATAATGGTAAAGGGAGAAATTCATCAGAAAATATTTATGCACCTAACACGGGTGCACCCAGACTCATAAAGCAAACCCTACTAGATCTAAACAAAGTGAAAAACATCACTATCATAATTGTCAGGAACTTCAACATCCCACTGAAAGAACTGAACAGATCCTCCAAGCAGAAAATAAACAAGGAAACACTGGGATTAAATGGGACTCTAGAGCAAATGGGCCCAAAAGACATTTACAGAACCTTCTACCCCTAAAAAATATTGAATATACATTTTTCTCAGCACATGGAACATTCATTGATCACATGTTAGGTCACAAAACATGTCTCAACAAATTCAAAAAAATACAAATTATACCATGTATCTTCTCAGACTATAGTGGAATAAAATTAAAAATCAACTCCAATAGAAACACACAATTCAACACAAAGTCATGGAAATTAACAATATACTGCTGAAAACAAATATTTATATAAAAATAACCTTATTATCTATGTAGGAAATCACAACGAAGTTATGAAAAAGGATGTAAAAGAAAATTTATTAGAATTCCTGTTTGTAGAGCACAACCTGTAGCAATACAACAAAAAGCAAGTGTATTTGTAACAGTTCACAAATGAAAGACACTTGATAGATATTTTCCCAAATTTGGCCATAATCCCAAATTCTTGCATTGCAAAACCAATAACAAATTTTGGGACTTTTTGATAAAGGCCATTCTCACTGGAGATAAGTGATATCTCACTGTGGTTTTGATATCCATTTCCCTGATGATTAGAGATACTGAGCATTTTTTTTCATATGTTTGTTGGCCATTAGTTTATCTTCTTTTGAAAAGTTTCTGTTCATCTCCTTTGCCCACTTTTTGATAGGGTTGTTTGATTTTTTTCTTGCTGATTTTCCTGGGTTCTATATAGATTCTGGTTATCAGCCCTTTATTGGATGCATAACATGTGAATATTTTCTTTCTTTTCAACCTGTATTTCTTTGTGGACATCCTTGCCTTGCTTACTATCTTAAGGGAAAGCATTCATTCTTTCATGATTAGCATGATTTTACCTACAGGTATTTTAGAGATGTAATTTATCAGGTTGAGGAAGTTTTGTTGTTGCTGTGATTGCCTTTGGGGTCTTCTTCATAAATTCTTTGCCTAGGCCAATGTTTACAAGAGTTTTTCCAACATTTTCTAAATGTTGGTGTGGATGCTGAGAGATAGGAAGACTAATACACTGCTGGTGGGACTGCACACTGGTACAACCTCTGTGAAAAGTAATACGGAGATACCTCAAAGAGCTACAAGTAGAACTACCATTTGATGCAGCAAACCCATTACTGGGCACCTACCCAAAAGAACAAAAGACATTCTATAAAAAATGACATCTGCACTAGAATGTTTATAGCAGCACAATTCACAATTGCAAAGATGTGGAAACAACCCAAGTGCCTATCAATACATGAGTGGATTAAGAAAATATGGTATATGTATACCATGGAGTTCTACTCAGCCACAAAAAACAATGGTGATCTAGCACCTCTTGTATTATCCTGGATAGAGCTGGAACCCATTCTAGTAAGTGAAGTATCACAAGAATGGAAAAACAAGCACCACATGTACTCACCATCAAACTGGCATTAACTGGTCAACACTTAGGTGCACATATAGTAATAACATTCATCAGGTGTTGGGCAGATGAGAGGGGTGCAGAGGGGACCGGTATATACACACCTAATGGGTGTGGTGAGTACTTTCTGGGGAATGGACACGCTTGAAGCTCTGACTCAGGTGGGGCAAAGGCAATATACGTAACCTAAACATTTGTACCCCCGTTATGCTGAAATAAAAAATAAATTTAAAAAAATTTAAAGCTGAAAATTTTCTAAACTTTCAATAATAAAAAATAATTTCAATCATTCAAAATTAAAAAAATATATACTAGAAACAATCATAAAATCACAGAATATTTAAGCAGCCCCAGAGTTTAGAAATCACTTCCTAGTCTTATTTTGCAAATAAAGAAACTCAGGGAATAAGTAAATTGCCATAGGTTATCCTGCTAATTACTGGCAGATCCTGGTGTTTTTGAGGAGTCGACATTACTATCCTTCTCTTATTCACCCAAGTTTAGAACCAAGTGAGAGACAGACTTATGAATCAAGCAGATAAAGTGTTAACTTTCTTAGTGATGAGAATATTTGGAAAAAACAAATCTTAGGCATGAGACCAAGTGGGCATACTAATACTTCATTCCTGAATTAGGAGTTGTATGCAGTCATTAGGTGGACAACTTCAGGCCTCTTCTAGGTGAAAGCCCCTATTACCTCATGGCAAAAGATAGACCATAAAACATGCTCTTCTGCCTGTGTAGGCTGACCCAAAACAGAAGAAGGCATTGAGTTGGACTTACCTGACTCTTTCTTGCAAATTTATTAATCAGATTACTGCCTCATCACCTGGGGTAGGGACCCTTCTTCACTACTCTATGCCCATCGCTTAACATAGTGCCAGGAACATAATGAGTGCTCAATGAATACACATTGAATGAATGCATGGGTTGCAATTCCTTAACCAGTACTCTGCACACTACAGTGATGAATCAACATGGGACCTAGCCATAAGAAGTTCACAATTTTTGAGAAACCAATATATAACCAAAAAGAATAAAATTGTTCAATTATCTAACAAAAGTCAAATGCCGAGTTTACACTTTGATTTATTCACCAGTCATGAAGCATATCATTTCTAGTTTACAAACCCTTATGTTGAAAAAAAAATGATTTCGTCTTCTTTACTTCCCAAATAAATCAATGTTTTTATAAAGGTTGCTGTGTGACTGGTGTACCTGGTTACAATCACAAGATGCCATTTGACTTCCATTTTATATTTGTTGCCCACGAGTCTGTGGTTATTTGCAGTCCCCGTCTCATAAGCAAAAAGCAATAATTTGGTTCAAACTGGGTCACAATAATGACAATTTTTTTTGTGTCCACTGCTGCTCTAGAGTAATATACTATAAGTAAAACTAAAGCTGTATAGTCATGTATTGATAGTTTTCTTAAAAAGCTAACTTTTAAAAACTAGATAAGCTACCAAAACAGAGAAACTCTATGCTAATCTTAAAACGAAAAGGCATAATCTTATTTTTAGCTCTCATAAAGAAAAATACATTAAACAAAATTATGTATTTGAAGATAGGAATAGGATTCTGTATCTATCATCATTCAAACACTCCTATATCCTTTCTTTATAAAATATGCTGAGATTATCTGAGGCAATATCTCACAGTTTTTTCCCAGAAACTATTCTTGAAAAAAAAAAAAATTAACTCTTTATTTGCAGGTGGGAAGGGTTGGTGGGGAAAAAAAAAAAGAGAATGGAGAAATGTACCTTCATACATTTTGGAGAAAGAAATACTTTCACTTTTAACCAGTAGATTTTAACTTCTCTACAAAATTAGCTTGCTTTGCTAGAAAGATAAACTTTATTATTTTAGCCAGCTTAAAGAAATAGCCCTACTTGAGATCTGAAAATCAAATTGTAACACAGTGTTTGTTTTTCCTATCACCACGGAAGGTAAGGCTTCAGGGTAAGAAATTAGATGAAAGTGACTTTGATGGTATACAGGGTTGAGTAGATAGAATCTAAGTCACTTTCATAGCAGTAGGGACTTCAAGGCTGACAGTAGTACAGCTCATGTCTGAGGACAACACGTACTCTCAGGACATACACGCAACCCTCACTGATGTTGCGTGTGAGTGAATGAGGACATTGGTTGGACCTCTGTCAGTAAACAGATGTGAGCCAGAGACACATGGGGAGCTGCAGCTATGGTTCATTAGGAAGGTGACATCTTTTACAGAGTCGCTTTTCTCACTCTAATCATGCTTCCACGTTGATGTGGCCAAACATGGAACTTAGGAGTTTAACAAAATCAAGCTTGTCTCAGATGTAGTGAAATCTCCCATCAGAAGAGATTAAAGGAATTCAGTGAGCAATTTTAAATACCCAAATCATCTTTGAAATAATTCCCTATGTTAACATGGTATTTCTGAAGACCTAAACCAATCCAAAATAAACCCAAATAATTTTTGTTTAACCAAGCCACCTCCTCATTAGTTCAGAGCAATGATTCTTCACACTGTTAGAGGTAGGATGCTATTTGATTTCCTGACCTCCTACTTCTATGCCAAATGTTTCATGGCATTCCTTTTTTTAAAAAAATGAGATGTTATTCTGCTTCAGAAGTCATTTTCAGGACTGTCTTGCTTCATTTTGGAATAATTGGAGATGTATTGGGTGCCTCTATATCAGATTTAAGGAATAAAATATAAAAATATTATCTCTAAAATAGCTTCTTTTCCATCTAATTTTAAAATATAAGAGAAATAAAGTGTTAAATGTGTTACTCAAGGCATGGATGCAATGTCAGTTTCTACTACTGAAAGAAGGTTCACATTTTATATTATTAATTTACTTGAGAAATATGTACTGAGGTTTAACTATGTGCAAAGACCTAAGATAGGTTGTTGATCTAAGACAATAACCCCAATCTTCTAATTTGACTTTTATTCTGCAGATAAATAAGTATAATATTCCTGCTTCTGATATGACTTCAGGCAAAAATAATGTGTTTTCCATAAGACAGAGGCTATAAATGTGATCAGCACAAATGGCTGCTCATGTGGTTTCAATTACTCATAACATATTAGAGCAAAGTCTGTTAGAGAGGCTAAAGGCCAGGATTGTGTGGAACAGGTCATGGCATATATGGTGTTTAGACAACTCTGGTGAAAACATAATGTCTAAATATAAAAGTAGCTACATTTCCAGTTCATAGTCAGAATCTGAAATTCCAGTGAAGGCAAGGTTGATGGGGATGCCTTCCACTCAGCCTCCTAGTGCTGATTTATCAACATTGCCATTACCAGCTTCCTTAATGAGGTCTTTGGCTTTATTTGAAATGTTGTTTGCTTCTTGAGTTTACTTTTGTGTTTACTATAGACTGCGAGCTATGACATAGGACATGGCCATTCAACCTTTTAGATTTCTGATGTATAACTATGCCTAGAAGATAATAAATGATGGGCAAATCCAATAAATCTGATAAATAAGCAAACATCTCACGTCTAGAAGATTTTCCTGGCATGTAGGCTAAATTTTCTTTTCTGCAAATTCATATTCACTTTTCTTGCGTCTTGCTTGGAACTGTAGATCCTTCATAGACAGTCTGGTTTAGCCTCTAGCTCAATAGTGGAATCTTCACAGTTTTCATATGAAGTTAAAAACAAATTTATAAGGCCAGTACAGGCATACGGAAGAAGATAATAATATTGATATATACTCTTACTGTACTTCTCATTTATATGATAAAGCTACAAGAAGATGTCTTGCAAATATGACATGCACACAAGTTTGTCTGACACAATTACACAAATTTCAAAGTTACGATTTCCTACCCCCACCCTATTTTGATTCTTTGTGTAAGTGGTTGTTCTCTCTTCATTCATTCTCAAGTGAAAAAGTTAAGGAAGAAAATACTGGGATTACTAAAACTAAAATAAGAAAAACAGAATAAATTATAGATTAGAACAAGAAAATGCCTAAAATCACTTAAGTTACAAGATTTGTTGCTGTTTTTGTTGTTGGAGGCAACTGAAAACCCACTCACAATTTGCTTAAGCCTAAAAAGGAAATTATTGGCTCATGTATTTGAAAAGTCCAGGGGAACTGCTGGCTCAAGTACTGCTTCATGCAGAGACATCAGACATCTTCTCTGGGTTTTAGCTTCTCTCTTTTCGTTTCTTAATTCTACCTCCTTGGGCAGCTTCATACTTCAAAGGAGCAGGATAACTTCCGCAAGTCCATACTTTGCATTCTCTTTGCTTAAATCCAGGAGCTAAGAGCAAGAGAAATTTCTCTTGCCCGGAAGTTTTAACAAAATCTCATTTCATTGTCACAGCTCCCCCTGGGTCACAAGCTGATCCCAGTGGCCAGGGAGCACCACTCCAATTTGCACAGGCTCATGTCACATGCTTGACTGCTAAGCTAGAAGAAGCCAAAGCACGTGGTCTAAGAGGAGAGGAGGAATCATTCTTCAGAGGGAATTTTGATTTGTTTACCAGAAGAAGGGCAAATGAATGCTGAGCAGCAAACACAACTGACGCCCATCACGTTACCCCTCCTTCAAGTCCAGTGATGAAACCCCCTCTTTTCAGTTCAATGTTTCTGAACATCCGGTCTTGAAGCACTCTGCACTGAACTCCCAAATATAATCAATCTCTATCATGCCTTTGGCAATAACTTCTGCACAGTCTGTGATAATGTGTCCCGACAGCTGTCATAAACTACTGGTATATTATACTTGTTCTCTTAGCTTCCCATGTGGGCACTGGGAATTGTACTCAGCCTCATGTTCTCATGGCCAGTCTTGCCAGTCCAGACATGGTGCAGCCATCAGCTCTGGGGAGGGGTAACCTGGCAGTGCTTCGTCTCAGCTATGCAGACTTTCTCTCACTTCCTGCCCCGGGGCCTCTCTGCCACCATCATTTAGGATCCTACTCAGCTATTAGGATGCAGGGCAAACCTGGAAGTGCGAGGGATCCTTGACCAATGTGGGACAGAGCCGATGGATAAATATTCCCCTTTACTGTTGCCTGAACTGAAAATTCCAGGGCATATTTGCACAGGTTCTCAGTGGATCCCAGGAGGATGAAGCCCCAACTACCCACAGCAGTAACCTGCTTGATCATGACTCTCGGATTAGCTGTTCTTCAGTCACTGTTTTAACTTCTTGACCTCCTACCCCAGCTCTTTGAAATCCATTGCCCAAAGAAACCATCTGTGGTCAAGACCTTGCCTCAGCTTCTGCTTTGGGGTACTCAGGTCAACACAGACTAAAAGTTCTTTGAAGGCAAGTTTAACATCTCCAGTACAATGAAGGTGCTCAGGATATATTTATTGATATAATTTAATTAAAATTAAAAATGAAACAATAAAAATGACTGCCAAAGTGGGACATGTATATTGGTGGACAAATGTACTAGATGGCATGGTTTTGAGGAGACACATGACTATTAAAGTGCAAACGTGAGAAATTAGGACCAGTGGCCAAAGTAAAAGAATTTCAAGTCAACCAAATAATGGGACTCAAAGTGGGTCACATCTTCAACATTATATATTTCTTTAGTCATTATGTATTATAGATACCCAACTGCTCATTATTTCATTAACAGTAATTTTCTAAGTGAATTCAAATTTTTGTTTTTCAGGGCAATAAATATTTTATCTCAAATCCTTATGATTTTCTCTCTTGACTTGGGGTCAGTGAGTTATGAAAATATTTGTCTCTTTGTCAAAATAAACATAAGGGCTAATGAATCTGTGTAAAGTTGAGCAATATCCCAAAGCTCGTAGGCTAGTGCTTTGATTCTTAAATTGCTCCTAAGTGCTACTTGACCTCCATAATGGTTATTCTTCCATACACTGATGGGCAAAGGAGAATGAGTAATGCTCAGAGAAAAAAAAGATCAATATATTACTACTGTGAGTCATGCACAAAGCCCATTGCTGTGCCTGGCAAATAAATCATGGAAAAGAAGGCCCTCTGAAATTGGGTCCTCAATACAATAATCTTAATGGTTTAGACTACATCAGAAAAATAAACAAAAATTATTTCCTGCATTAACACAAAGCTATTAATCTTGGTGTTCTGTTTATTTTTATAGTGACAAGCTTGTCTGGAAGACCAAAGCTGTCTAATGCTCTCTTAGAAACAGAAAGAAAGGCCAGTAGGTATAAAGTCTGACCACTGAGATTAAGGCCCATTGATGCCCCAGCAAAAGCATAGTATAGCGAGGGTGAGAATTAGCATGTACTGAGGACCTCTGATATGCCAAGATCCTTTTCCTATTGTAGTAGGCTGAATAATGTCCCTCCCAAAGTCCTAATCCCGCTAACGTATAAATGTTTCTTTATCTGGGAAAGGGGTCTTTGTAGGTAGATCATGAGAAAGGAAGATTATCCTGGATTATCCAGGTGAGCCCTAAATGCCATCACATGTCCTCATAAGAGAGAGGCAGGGGGGGATTACATGGAAGATGAGAAAAATATGTGGGGTGGAAGCACAGATTGGAGTGAAGCGACTGCAAGCCAAGGAATGCTGGCAGCCACCAAGAGCTGGAAGAGACAAGGCACCAATTTTCCTCCAGCCTCCAGAGGGAGCACAGCCATGCTGACACCCTGATTTCAGCCCGGTGGTACTGATTTCAGACTTCTGGTCTCCAGAACTGTAAGAAAATAAATTTCTGTTGTGTGAAGCCACCAAGTTTGTGGTATTTGTTCTACAGCAGCCACAGGAAACCAATACATATATATATTATCTCACTGAATCCTCATGACAAATTTTTGAGGTACCTACTACCCCTATATTATAGATGAGGACACTAAGGGTCAGAATAAAAGTCATGTGTCACCTGGCAGATAAGTGGGAGAAAAGTGAAGTTCAGTCGAATTCCAAAGCCCAAGCTTTTTTCTCACACCTTGTACTCCAGCCACATAGATCTATCCAGATGCCTTTTCCCATCTCCCTGTTCCCTCATCCTGCTTCCTGAGCCACACGTGCCCTCTCATATCTGACATCAAGGATGTGGGTCACCTCATCTGCTTTACTGGCCCCCATCTCTGCCCTGAGGGCCTCGTTTACATGATCCTTTGCTCTGGTCTTGCTCTTGTAATTGTCCTTTGGCTTGTCTTTCTCCTTACAAGGCTATGAGCTCTTCTGCATCAGGGACTGTGCCTTTATCTTTGCTCCCCTGGTCTACTTGATGTCTGGTAAACAATCTGCGCTTAAAACTATTTGTTGAATGAATGAATTATGCTTCATTAACTTAACTCCTAAATAAACACAAGAATAAATAAGTTAACATTAGTGAGAGTGAGGGTCCTTGGAATTTCAAGTTGGGACAAGGTGAGATAAAAGATGGGGAGCCATCGCTTCTCTCTTTATGCTGCCTCAGTTTCTTTCCTTGTAGGTGAATACGTATAATAATGGCCTCTACTTGGTAGAATTAGTGTGGCTATTAAATGAGTTAATATATGTAAAAGGCTTAGAATAAATACTGGCCCAGAGTAAGAACTATATAAATATTCTCCATTTTTAATTTTTATCCCCTCTTTTTTGTTCATAAGAAGGGAAGCCTTTTCTTGAAAGCAAACAAATAAATGGTCTAAAATGTTTTGAGGCTGCAACCAGTTTTTATAATGTGATTTGGTAGAAAACAGAACCAGTCTCAAGAAGACGAATTTAACTTTGAAATGGCAATTTAGCTCAGCATCAATAGTAAGATAAAACTGGAAAGGTCACTATAAAGTCATTCACTCAAACCAAAAGTAGAAAAATTAGCATTTCAGAAACACCAAGATACAACTGTCCTTGAAATTTCACTTGATATTTTTCATGGTGGTATATCTTAGTATTTCTGAAGTGAAAGGAACTTTATTGACTCTGAGTCTGATTGTTGCATTAATCTTTCACTACTTTGATATTTCTAGATTAGCCCCTTCCAGGAACTCAGTCCACTGCTTTGTTTCTCACTGATGAACAAATCGGTCTAATTTGAACCACGTGGAGAAGAAAGCACAGCTCTTAAGTTTGCATGTGTGAGACCTGATGTTGTTTTTAATTGATTCACAAGTTTTTATATAATAAGTGAAAAACAAGGCTTTTCAGAAGATACACAGATGAAAGTACAAACACACTAAAAAGTTTTCAGGCTGTTTTTTGTTTTATCTTCACTTGTTTCTGGTCTCACAAAGTAAACACAACATTTTTTTGCAATGAACCCATATTTTAGGGCACAAAGATGTACAGCTGGAGACCTAGGATGCAGAGACCACTGCCTGAACTCAAGCAAACAAAAACCCCATTGTAATTCATGGACATTAGTAACTTGGAAGCAAGTGACACTAGTATAGTTTTGTAGCTTTGCAGCTATCCCATAGTGTTGTGCTCCATTGCAGATAAGATGTTAGTTGCACTAAAGGGAAAAAACCAGCCTATTTCTTCCCCCAGTGGGCTTACTATGCACCAAATTCCCTGTGCCAGGAGCTTAAGAATGCCTCTGTATTTTGTGGAAGGGGATTTTTTGTTGTTGTCAACTGAAATATATGATGACTGCAGACCCTGAGGCACATGATCACATAAAAAAGGACTAACGTACCTTGTTTATCTTATATCCCACAGGTTGACGCCACTGTCACTGCCAAAGGGAAGGGCCCAGGAACACCCACTGATCCTCTCCCATAGTGAGCCATAATGGATGGAGAGGTAAGACACTGGTGACAGACTGGAAGAAGAAGACAAATGATCAGGCTGTGAACAGGACAGGGGAGTAGCAGCAATCTCAATGGAATGGTGAGTGGATTCAACAGGCATTCTAGAGGAAGAATCAAGAAGATTTGTAAACTGTTTGGATGAGACAAGTATGGAGGTTCAGTAGTGAGATGAGTCAGAGATGAATCTGAGGCTCCCGGTTGAGAAAACTGGGTGGATGGTGATGATATGGACTAGCAAAGGACACAGAGAAGCAGAGGAAAGTAAATACCATGGAGAAGAGTTTGTTTTGGAAAATTTTGAATTGAGGTACTTGAAAGATAGCTGTGTGGAGGCAGGTGCCCAGAAAATAGGTGAAAATTCAGAACTGATGCTGAGGAGAGTAGTCAAGGCTATAGCTTTAAATTTGTTTTTCTCAGTAATATTTAGAGTGGTTTTGTTATAGTGCTGTATATTAAACAAAGTCCTTTTTCACCGTTTTCACATTTTATTTACACAATAGCTCGGCAAGAATAAGCAGGACATATTTTATTATTTTCATTTTATATAAAAGGAAACCAAATCTCAGAGAGGCTAAATAATTTGCTCCAAGGCCCCATTGAGAGGTAATGCCAAAGCCAGAACCAGGCCTGTAACTTCTGAGATGTATGCTGAAATTTCCTAGACACTGTGGACTGAAGAACTGAAATCTGACATTTATTGTTTGCAAATATAGATCGGGCCTGTTGCAGAAAGGTGACACATAAAACCATGCAAGCTGACAAGCATCCCTTGGGGACTATCTGTTTTAAACAGGCCGCTGGAAGGAGAACCAGGGAAGGAAAGAGGGATAAAGTGGTTAGAGATGGAAGAGGACAAGCAGGAAGGAATTAGAGCCACAGAAAACAAAACAGAAACTCAAAGACCAAGGGGAAACGGGCTGTCAACAGTATCAAAGATTGTTTCTTCCTCAATTCCCTTCCACCTCCATGCCAGTCCCATCTCGAGTGGGCAGAGATGAAGTCTTCTCACTTTAGATGCACAAGGGTTCCTGCACTTTACATAAAAGACCTCTGCCCATGTGTACAGAGCAAATGTGTATTTCCAACTCCAGCTTCTTGCCCACAATCTCCAAGATTCAGCTTGAAGGTTACTTGAATGGATTTTAAGCTCTACCTCCCAGTAATAAAGCCATCAGTAAATTTCACAAGATTCCATACGTAACCTTTAGTCATACATCAATATGTAATAACATACTTTTAAATGTAGATCATATCTGAGGGGCCATGTCTACACAACAGCAAACAGATGTTTTGGCAAAGAGAAGAGCCTTCATATGTTTATGAGTGGCAGTATCTCGTGGTGAGAACCAGTTTCCACCCTTTTCTCATCTTTGTTTTTGGTTTTATTTTAAAACATTTGTTTCTGATATATAGAGGTAAGTTTTCCAGACATAAACCTGGTTTTCAAAAAGCTAGATTTCCTCTTAAAGTAGGCAAACAACATGCAAAAGGAAAGCAAAATGGGCAACCATTTAACAAATTCAATATGATGAACGTTTATTGAGCAGTTTCCGTGTGTGTGTGTGTGTGTGTGTGTGTGTGTGTGTGTGTGTGTGTGTGTGTGTATCCCTTAAAGATTTTTGCTTTGCCAGAGATAATAGTGCCCACTAAACATTCTGTCTGTTCTGACTTTCTCAGCTCCTTTGGAGTCAGGCAAGGCGATGTAGCTATTTCTGCCATTGATCTCAGGGTGGAAGGCCAAAGCATAAAAGAGCTGGCTCTTTACCCTCCTTGTCTCTCTTCTCCTTCCTTGACAATCAAGAAGGCTGTTCTTGATGGTTGGGTGCTGAAATGATAGAGCCTCTACCCAGCTGGAATCCCATTGTCTCATGTTGGACATATGGTGTGATAAATAATCTTTTTTTTTTTTTTCAATTAAGCCACTGGAACTTTGGAGTTGTTTGTTACTAAAGCATAAACCTGACCTATCCTGACCAATACACCTGCCTTGGCAGTTGGTTGATGTCACATCCCATTTATCCTAAATAGTCTTGTTTCATGCCTGTTATTGATTAATTAATACCTGTTAGTTATTTTTAGCAATCCTTTCAGAAGTACCCTGGTTTGGATGATAAATTACATGATCATCTCATAGATATAAGATAGCCTGTGATAAATAATATAGGAGAAACATAAATATGGCATTGGAGAGGGAGAAGACAATTCTACTAAAAAGATTTGATCATTAACTGGAACTTAAAAACAACTTAGTGTTCCCCAAGGCAGATATGAAGCAGGTAAGGTCTGGAGTGAAGGGCATTCCAACAGCTCTCAGTTTGATCAAAGGTCCAAAGGTAGAAGATAGTAGGATATTTTGGAAAACAGTAGGCAGGTAAAGGTAAGTGTGGTAGGGGTGGAGTCAGTGGGGTGAAGAGAGCAGAGGAGCAGGAGGAATATTGGTTGGATACATTGAGGGCTTTGAAGATCCGGCTGTGGGGTGTTCACTTAATCAGTATGTGGCGGGGGACATTCATTTGGGACAGCTGCACCTTACACTTGATTTCTTTGATTAGCTCTTCTTCTCACCTTTGAATTTCTGACCTAAATCTTGGATAGCTCAATTCACAAAATAGAGTAAAATACAGATTACTGAGGTGGAGGGACTTTTGATAAACTTCACATAGAAATTTTCACAAAGGATGGCCCAGCAAGAATGAGATGGCTGTTCAATTGAGTGCTATGGTGCTTGATGCTTTTCGAATTATTTTTATAAACTAAATAAATTCATACAGTGAAACAGGCACTCTATTCTGTGTGGAAACAGACATACTACCAAGCTCTAAAATAGAGTACAGAGAAATACGGCAGTTGTGAGTTGTCCGTCCCAGTTTTCCTGGAACAGACATGGTTCATGCCTATGGTCATAGAATCCCCTTTTACCCTCAAAAGGATCTCAGCTTGGATAATAAATTACATGATCTCCCTCCTGTGACATTCAGGGTGGAGGTAATTTGATATTCCTTGGTTTTCTTTATTCTCTCAGATTTAATTAGAACCAACTTAAACCTGTATCTTCCAAAAATTGGCGTGAAGTCCAACATCAGTCATTTGTGAGGGCTCATTCTCCTACCTTGGACAGTACAAGAACTTCATGGGTTCATGCCCCAGAGCCTCCACCTCAAGTCCTCTATCCAGGCCAGCAAGATCTGTCCATCCAGGCTAAGTGACACCTCCCATTGGCTTTTGTGCAGGCTGGCCAGGCTTCAGATGTAAAGCTCAATTCTTACCTATCCCCTTACACTCATGCCTTCTTCCTAGTTAGTCATAGAGCATGAATGGCAAATATATGTGGGAAGACATAAATAATTGTTAATATAAAAGGTCACCCATTAATAAATAGGATCAGGGAAGTCTTTACAGGCTTTGAAAAACATTTGAGCTGTTCCTATGGATGTTACCACTAGCATGTGTTGAAAACATTATCTCCCAAAAGTGCAGTACACATTTGTCATATGTAAATAGTCCTGTCTTGCATTATATCCTGTAACTAAATGTAGTTTAGTGTCTGTCTACGGCAAGAAGGAATAAGCATATGATTGGTAGATACTGCTATTTTTACTCTGTTCATGACAGCAGTATTCTAACATAAGTCCTCCTTATGTTTTCTAATAAGGATGTTTGGAGATCATTTGAGTGGACATTAAATATTTAGCAAAATGCCTGGCACATTTCTTGATTTTTCTCAGATTGAATTAAAACCATTTTGAACCTCCATGTGCCAAAACTTGGTGGGAAGGTCCATTATCAGTCATTTGGAAAGCCCCCCCCCTTTGAGTGGTACACAAACCTCAGGAGCTAAAACACTTTAGAAAGGGACATCTAGGCCTCTGCTTCTTAACAAATGATAGCCGGGGTTATCTTGAACCATGCTTAGCAAGACCCAAGTAGACTTATGTGTTTTGAAATAAAATCAAAAGTTCTTACTTCGGGTAGAAACACATTCTTCCTCTCCACTGTATTTTTACCTTCTCTGTTCTTACTCCAAATTCATATCACATTATCCTACATTTAGTTACTAGATAGGTAGTTCTCTAGCTGTTTCCTATCTACCATTCTTCCCAACTTTCGTAAAGGCTCCTTAAAGGAAGATAGACACCAAGACTGGCCAGGTCATACCCACATAAGGCACCCCACTGAGGGGCTAGGCAGGGCTGAAATCCAGCCTGCACTCTGCTGTCTGCTCTCCAGGCCTCACACTCTAGCACAGAGCTATAGCTGCCAGAGGAAGGAGTGCCTTTTTCAAATTTGCAAAAAGAATCTTCATAGACTATAGTCAGCCCCAGTAGGAAACACCTATTAGTATTTTAATACTATTAAATTTCTCACAGCATCTAACAGAGTTCCAAACACAAACTGGTGGGGGAGGGCAAGGGTCTTCAGAAAGTGCCTCAAAAAATAATAACAATCTTAATTTATTGTTTAAGATGTTTTCTGAAGAAGAATAAAAATAAGAAAACAATGAGAAAGTGGATGTAAACTAGCGGACTGAGGACAGAGTGCTACAAAAGTAGTGGATTTTTTTTTAATGCTCACCTCTAAAGCACATAAGACAGAGAAAGCATTCAGGTTTTAGGGGAAAAGCAAACTCAAAATATTGTATGATAATATGAAATATGTTTTTATGCATCTCACATCTGCAATGTATACCTGATCACTGGAATTGCAAATTATTAAGGCAAACAAATGATTTGCCACCTAACATGATATTACCATATGATTAGGAAAAGCCTTTGTAGGCTTCCTTGCCAACATTGAGTCATCAGCAATATGTGAGTTTGCTCTCTTTTCACATCAGTGTTCCTGGAAATGAAATGTTTTCGCAGTGATTTGGTAGAGGAATTATGGTCATCCATAAATCTTTCATTTTCTCCCCTTCATCTCTCCCCTCCATGAACAGTGATTATGGAGATAGGGATCTCTTTCCCCCAACTTTTCTGGCATTTCTCTGCATGCATATGAGGGGACTGACACAGATATAATACTGCAACATTGAGTGGAGAAATAAGTTATTCTAACTGAGCAGATGTAATAAAAGTCATATATTTTAAAATTTTGCCTTTTGCGCATGATAAAGCTTAATAGGTGAGTGATTTCCATTTGTCATTCAATGTCTCCATTCCCAAACTATTCTCTCACAATTTTCCATTTCCCTTATGCAACATGCTCCCATTACAACCCATCCCACTAACGACCCTAAGTCAAGTATTTAAATGAAAAATCATCCCCAAATGTCCTCTTGGCTTGTGAACTTTCATGGGCATTTTTATCTGTATTTAGGCAATACTGCTTTTTCATTCTTCCTGTGTTGATATATCTATGACTATCACAACCATGTATATTGTAACTAGATGAAAGGAATTAAGTTTACAGTGGACAAAACTGTCTTTAAGTCTACTTTGTCACTATTTAGAAGTACACAGAGGGGAGTAAAAGTCATTGGAAATCAAGCCAGATGGAGGGGGTAGGAGGGGAGGGGCAAAAACCCACCCAACAGGTAAAATGAACACTATTTGGGTGATGGGCACATTTATATCCCTGACTCAAGCCATGTACCAAAAGCATTTCTACTCCCTTAATATTCTGAAATAAAAAAGAAATGTTCTAAGCATAAAATGAACATATACTCCAAAGTGATTTACTCTTTTTAAATTATGAAATATTTGAGCTAAGAACAGACTGCTGATTAGTGAATGTTTATAAGTAATCTTGATTGTAGAGGTAATAGAGATACAAAAGAATCAGTTGGTGCAAACTGTACATTGGAGGGAAATACATTTTGTTCTGTTGAAGTTGACTTCTTAAATATCAAAGGTCTTCAGACTAAAAACAAAGACACATAAAGTCCACAACCGAAGAAGTAAAGTGAAGAAAAGGATTCAGAGCAAAATCTGCTGCAGATAAAGCATAAAAGTAGATTATGTGGCTTAAGTTTATATTCCAAGTTCTTACTGTGCTTTGGCTAGTCTTGAATTTGATTATAAATCTGTGCTGGGAGCTATTTTAAATGACTGCATACATTTTGAGCCTACTAATGTTCAGAGTATATTTCAAATACAATTTTAGAAAGCTTAGTAATACTTTAAAATGTAACATAAAATAATTTTTTTACTCATGCATACCTATTTAGTGTTAATAAATAAGGGAAAGCCTTATGTAAAAGACTTGATGTTTGCAAAGACACTAAATCTAGTGATGAAGACAAAGATTGTGAGATTATTTTGAAACCAAAACAAATGTGTTGGTTGTTGAAGCACGAAGATCACTATTGAAGAAGATTCTATGCAGACCATTCCAAATGAAGCACGGAAAGGAAAAACTTTATTTAGTTTGGGATTCCCAAAAGAGTTTTACAAAATATATACTGCACATTATATAAATCAGAATTTGTGAATTATTGTTTGAGTTATTCAAATGCAGCAAGAATACTAGGACATATTGTTGGAAGGATACCAGAGAATGAGAAGAGAGAGAACAGGATAAAAAGAGCAAAGAAATAGTAGTCCTTGCTCAGCCAGCTCACAGAGCGATCACAGGCCAGATCCCAGAGAGCTATTGCCTGTCACAGTATCACTCAAACTTGCAAGGGCTCAGTTCCTGAAGATCTAAAGCAGACATGTCACGATTGAGACACATCCCACATAGCTCCTGCTTCCTGGGATCAGAGATGTTTCCAGAGCCGCTTTGATTAGCTTCGTTTTTTTTTAACCAATCTTAATGAGGGTGTTGGTATTTAGGTGAAAGGATTCCTGGACTGTCTAATTATGATTTCAAAGGAGTTGACATGTCTGTTGTTGGCATTCCAGTGCACACTGGTTTGCACATCTCCACTCCCAACTTAAAAATGAAAGAGAAAGCGAGAGAGAGAGAGAGAGAGAGAGAGAGAGAGAGAGAGACTTAAAATTCAAGTGATTGAAAACAAAATGAAGTCCCTTCCATGTGAATATCTACCATGTGCATACCATCTGCAAATGGATTCATCAATTGATTGCTTGGAACTGACAGCTATGTTCTACGGGATTGGTGGTGGTGATTGTGATGTTCCACCCGGATGCCTCCTCATGAAGGAACTGTGGCCTCAGCTACTGGAGGTTTGATCAACAGATGCCTACAGCTGTCATCCCCTTTAGGGATTGTCTCAGATGCAGAAAGTCTCCTCATCCAAGGTCATGCCTTTTTGCTGGGGCAGCTGGCAGCTAATAACTTATTGATGCAAGAGTATAAAAATATGGCCTTCTTGGCCTAACGGGGAACAACTCTGAAGAAAATTTCGAGCCCTAAAGCTCCTGTGGGGTCAGTCATAGCTGTCCTTAGGCCTGCATCACAGCTTGACTTCTCCTTTCCATAGTGTTGATTCCAACATACTCCTCAGTAAATAGCCTCCACACTAAACTCAGTCTCAAGGTCTCCTTCCAGAAGAACTGCATATATGATCATATTAGATTCAAGTTTAGTAGGGTTCCTTTTGCTTATTGAAGCAGACGATGTGAAAAATATATGTTTCAGGAATGCACACCCCATCTTTCCCTATGAAAATTATCCAACATTCTTAAACTCCTTGGCCACTCCAAGCTCTCAGTATCTCTACTTTGTGCTTCTGCTTGAATAATGTGACAGGAAAAATCATTACTATGATTGATTTAATTAAAATGAGAGAGGAAATGGAGATGCCTGTATAGCTACCATTATAGTAAAAGTCATAAGTATCTTGATACAATAGAGAAAGGGAGGAATATCTCTGATCTGCATGGAAAACTGTACCGGAGAGTTTTTGTATGGTTACCTTATCCAAGTCAGGCTAGCGGATAAAAATAACAAAGGTGTTAATGAGCATAAATCCAACTGTTCTGTGAATTTGAGCTAATTACATGACAAACACAAGTTTGCATGTGCAAAGAGAAAGAGACAGAGACAGAGAGAGACAAAGAAAGGAAAGAAAAAAGTCAGGCAGGAAGGAAGGAAGGAGAAAAGAGAAATAGGAGGGGGGGAAAAGGAAAGAAAATACCAAAAATTTTGATACATGCAAATTTTGAAAAGAAGTCATAAACCCAAATGCCTAAAGAATCAGGGAGTTGATGTAAATATATGACATGGAGCCAAGTGTGTGACCAACAGAGAATGTCAGGCACCCGGGCTAAGTAGAGATTGACGGCCCCCATCCAAAAGGAGCAGCCACTTTTTCCCTCCAGCCTATTGTTTTCTTGGAATAAAATTGAGTTAGTATTGCCAGGTTTTCCAGTTTTTTAGAGAAGCCATAAATTCAGAATTTTTGTAAAGTTTGTTGGTTTACAAAATATTCTGAAATCCAGGCCAAACGTCCTTGCAGGCTAGACGCTGCTCTGGAGCTGCTGGTTTGCAAATCCTTTCAGAACACTGATTGTCGTGTAATCGTGACCTTTTTGCCAAATATTTCTTAAGGTATACACAAATTAAATTTTGTGAATATCATCATATTTTAAATCACAAGAATTTCATCATTTAATGGAAACTCTTAAATATTTAACTACTTTGTAAGTTTTTTTTTGTTTTTTAAGAAAAAAGTCTTCAGGTTATAGTAGGATTACTTGGGGATGCCTCGGATAGACCCATCTGAAAGAAGTAATTGCATTACCAATGTGATGAAGTATAATACAAAATTTGTATGGGGTGTTTGTATGCATGTGTGCATGTGTATGTGAATGTGTCTGTCTGTGGGGGGGAGCAGCCTGGGGGAAACATTCAGAAAACAAAAAAGTTTGCCTCATTTGGAACATTTTTCTCATTCTCTACTTCTAAATGTAACATTACCTCCAAAAATTCATTAATAATAGCTCATTAGTCTTGAGCTAAAACCAAATGATTTGATGACTTGAAGCAGCATAATATATTATTTATTGACATATAATTCACACAACCATAAAATTCACCCTTTTAAAGTGTACAATTTAGTGAATTTTAGTACATTAATAAAGTTGGGCAGCCATCATCATTATCTAATTCCAGAAAATTTTCATCACTCCCCCCCAAAAAAGTCCCATGCCTATTAGCAGTCACTCCCCTTTCTCTTTTCCCCCAGCCCCTGGAAACAATGAATCTACTTTCTGTCTCTATAGATTTGTCTATTCTGGACATTTCATATAAATGGAATCATATAATATTTATTCTGTTGTGTCTATCTTCTTTCACTTAGCACAATGCTTTCGAGGCTCATGCATATTGTAGCATTAATCAGTGCAGTTGACCCTTGAATAGCACAGGAGTTGGGGGCATTAATGCCCCATTCCCTGAAAAGTCAAAAATCCACATATAACTTTTGACTTCCCAAAAACTTAACTGTTAAATACTAATAGCCTACTGTTAACCAGAAGCCTTACCAATAGCAAACAGTTGATTAGCATATTGTATATGCTACATGTGTTCTTATACTAAAGTAAGCTAGAGAAAAGAAAATGTTATTATGAAAATAAGAAAAATATATTTCCTATTTATTAAGTGGAAATAGATCATCATAAAATTCTTCATTCTTTATTGATTAGACTGAGGAGGAGGAGGAAGAGGGGAGGTTGGTCTTGCTGTCTAGGGGTGGCAGAGGTGAAAAAAATCTATGTGTAAGTGGACCCTCACAGTTCAAACCTATGTTATTCAAGGGTCAATTGTACTTCATTCTTTCTTATGGCCAAATAATATTCTGTTGTATGGAAATACCACATTTCACTCCTCAGTTGATGGACATTTGTATTGTTTCTACTTTTGACTATTATGAATAGTCTATGAACATTTGTGTATATGTTTTTGTGTGGACATATGTATTCATTTACCTTGGGTATATATACTTAGGTGTGAAATTGTTGGGCCATATGGTAACTGTATATTCAATTTTTTGAGAAACTGCCCACTGTTTTCCAAACTGGCTGCAACATTTTATAACATCAGCAATGTGTAAAGTTTCCAATTTCTCCACGTCCTCACCAACACTTGTTTTTTGATTATAGCTGTCTCTTGATTGTGGTCTGTCTTTTGATTATAGCTATCCTAATGAATGTGAGTGGTATCTCATTGTGTTTGATTTAAATTCCCCTAGTAACTCATAATGTAGGGTATCATTTCATGTGCTTATTGACCATTTGCACATATTCTTTGGAGAAATGTTTATTCAAATTCATTGCCAATTTTTTAGTTGGGCTTTTTTATTGTTTAGGAATGTATTGCTTTAAATTAGAAAAACTGATATTTTATTGTCTTGTGAAGGGTAGATTCCCTCTTGGTTATATGTCCATTGCCCTGGAATTAGCCATTTCAGAATCTTCGGACACTCATCAAAACCATATCAAAGATGTATCTTGTGAGAGAGTTGGTGTGAGAAATTAATCATGGGAAATGTGGTAGATCCATTTCTTGAAGACTTGTGATTCAGGCTGAACCATATGTCTAAGGATTCACAGGTAAAAGCTAATTTCCAGCTGATGCTGGAAGCTTTCTGGAAACAACTACTCTAGTTCATTGAGTATAATTTTGGGGAAAAACAGCTTCAGTGTAAATTAGTAGTACAGTGCCCTTAAACCTAAGAGGACTGTAAAATTTCTTTACTCAAACCATGACACCTTTAAATAGGAAAGGGGTGGTATTAATAATTCACCAGGACAGGAGGAAAAAAACTTGTCCTCTTGCAGTGATGCCCCTGCTAGTCTGTGACACTCCTGGAAGCACTTCATGCTTGTGACATCACCACAAAAGGACAAACTTCTGGCAATCAATGAAGAAACAGTCCCTAACAGTGATGGCACATGGAGGTAAGGATGAATAGCAGGCATAAACTTACTCAACTGGCATTTGGAAGCCAGAGAAACTGGCTTCCTGCTCAAACGTCAAATAACTATTTGTCCACTTAATTGTACCTGAGAGTGTGGAGCAGATCATGTTTGTTACAAACACATAGGTGTCAAATTCATATTTTAAAAAATATTTGTCATAATTTAAAACAGTTTCTATATAATATAATGTCTACAAAATGTTTGCATTTTATGTTATCACTTTCTGTTTTGCTTTTGAGAATTTCAAAACAATTTGGGCCAGTTAATCTAAAAGTACATGTATCCTAATTATCTGTTTTTAATATGTATTTCCCAATGTAAAATGCTTCATATATGGTTCATCAAGTTTTGCCTCATTTGGATAAATTTCTTATTTTTATAATTACATCCTTATGAAAGACTTTATCTAAAATATAATGTTTACTATGGATATGTTATCTGAAAGGAAATATTTCCTGTATCAAATTATAACACTTTTTACCAAAATATATATTTATACCTCTGAAATTCAAAAGTCATCAAATTATACCATAATTCTTAATTAAATTTATATTGCTAAAATATTTAAGAATTTAAGTTTATACTTCAATTTCTTTGATCTTAGGATCACGACTATTAATTTTACCTAATTTCTTTTGCACAACAAAATTTGCATAACTAGTAACATTTCTTTTCAAACATTCTGTTTTTCTCTATTTTAAAAATAACATTTAAGTGAACAACTAAAGGTACCTATGAGTCCTATATCCTGTGAATGGAGTGTCACTACTCTTAACTATTCATATTCCTCTGCCTTTTAATTATAATCTCTATTATAAGAAAAGTACTACCATAGTCAAAGCACCAATCATTACAATTTTATCAAGCACAACACAAGGATAACAATGGTCCTTCTATATTAAGTACACTGTGCTTTGTCTATAGCCTTTCACACTTTACTGGTAAGTACGTCAGTGTATAGAGATATAGGGAATAGAAAACAGATGAAATACTGCCAGTATGATCACCAAGGCTGATTTGTGCTTCACTAGAGTGGAAACCTCCTGAAGCATTAAGATATGCACACCAGCTTTGGAATAAGCTTATTTAAAGATCACTTTAATTTGACTGTTTTTCAGCAACTAAGTGGGGCCTCAATTGTTCTCTGCTGGTCCCTTAAGCTCACCTTTCTTTCTGTTAAAGTTATTTGGGATACCTATTTGCTGCTGCCACTGATGGGTTCCTTGGATACAATCTAGGTCACCTGTTGTAGGAACATGGACCCTAGGAAAATGGACCTGAGTATTTCTAACACCCTAAGATTTCAGGAAGGTCATGAGCCTCCAAGTTGGTGAATTCAATGATCTCACCACTTGTTTAATAGGCTCCAGGACAGTAACAATTTTCTGAAGGTTTGGTTGAACCTTCAAAAAAATAGCAACAAGAGCCTGTGTATCAGAATGTCTCACAAATTTGCCCAAATTCCCATATTTGGCATTCCAGTGAACTGAGTGAAACTGCAGCATATTTCCATAATACTTATGCATAGAAGAACCCTGCTCATGGAGGTGGCCCTGTCACAGGCAAAATCAGAGCTCTCTCTCTGTCGGAATCAGTGAGTGGTTCTCCACTGAGCACCAATTGTCTTGGGAATTGTCAAACTCTATATCGGCAGAGAGACTTTGTTGTGATTCTCCAAGCAGTAGTTTGGGCATAGAATAAACACGTAAGTTCAGGAAAGGGTCATGCTTGGTTATTTTTAGTTTCAAGATCAATAGAGGATTGGCACTCTTCATTGGCAATGGACAGAGTGTCATGCCCACACTTTGAACTGCCTGGCACATCTCCATGAGATGGGACGTGCTCTCACCCGTGGTTAGGTTCAGAAGGTAGCACTTAATTCAAATCATCTCTACTCTAATTCCTCCAGGATACACCCAATTTTCCCCTTTTAATTTTTTTTGTGGGGGTAGTTGTTGGGGAGGATTAGAATTAGCCTTTGCCTATCTTTGTGCACCTTACTTATGAATTTAATAAATTAGCATGTACCCATTGTTTTGGTCATAAACTTACTTAGCTCCTCTGAACTTTGTTTTTCACAACAGCTAAATTGTAAAATAACATGATCCATGAAATGTAATAACTCAATATATACAACACTGGTGCCAACACAGTGAGCTCTTCATGCAATTCCAGTTGTTTACATTGGTGCTCTATTTACAGACAACTTCTTTCAGACTTATGCATTTCTCTTGCAAGGGAGCCAGCTATTCCATTTTACTCGTTCTTTGCTCATTCTGGATATGCTATTTTTGAAGTCAAAAATGAACTCGGGAATCTTGGAAGCCTCTACCTGCTATTCATGGTGTCACTTTCCGACATTACAGTTTAGTAGTAATAGGGGTGAATAAACCACAATCAGAGTGTTCTACTTTTGAAGGAACTGAGCTTATCTATGGCCTGGAGTTCTCACCCATGTCTCCTTGAGATTGTCTGTTATTTCCATATGCCCATATGACATGGATATCCTAAAGGAGATTAATATTTGCTACCACACCCAGAGTTGAATAAAGTGATAATTACAGAAACAAGCAATGCTTCCAGGTAGCGTCCTCAGCGTGCTGTGGCTGGAAACTCAGTTACAATGGTTTATAGAGTTGCTGCTTTAATGTCCATTATAATAAAATAAGGACTTCTGGTGAATTTTGACAGTTTTATTTCCATCTCCTTTCTCTGTAGCTCTGCAGAGGAATATTAAGTATTTTAGTTTGTCCTCTCAGTTTTACTTGGAACACTCACATACTATTGTGCACATTAGCATGAAAAAAATGTGTGGTTTGCCTTGGATAAAGAATGTGAGCATTTGGGGCATTTTAGACTAGGCTTGAAGAAGAGGAATCTCCTCTCACACTTGGCTTGTGGATCCCCAAATGCGTTATGTCACAGTGAAAGCCAGAAAAGGCAATCTAGCTTGAGTTTTTGCTAGTGTTGTTTTAACACAAAATCTTCTCTTGGCTCTTTTCTTCTCTAAATAACTTTTTATTTATAATTTCAAAACTATTATATACATATCTAATAATTATTAGAAAATTTAAATGAGAAATAAAGAATACTCACAATTTCACATATCAAGAGAACTATAATAAACACTTTAAAGTGTGCTCTTCTGGATCCTTTTCTAACATCATATTTAATGGCTAAGTAGAAGTCCATGTTAGGAACATACAAGAACTAAGCATAGTGGTTAAGGCATGGTCTTTTGGAGGCAGCCTATCTGGATCAAATCTTGGTCTTACCCTTTCCTGTACATCTCTGGGTAAATCATTTCACTTCTCTATGCTGCAGTTTCCTCAACCACAAAATAAGAGTTATAATAGTTCTTACTGCATAGGATTGCTGCAAGTATTAAATACATTAAAAATGTATAGTACCTAGAACAGTACCTACACATAGTACATAGGATGTGATTATTCTCATTTTCATTACTCTTATTACTGCTATTGTTGGACATTCAAGTTCACAGTTTTACTCTCTTATAAGCAATATTATAATAAACTTCCTAGTAGTTAAATCTGAGCACAACTTTATCTCTTTAGGATTCCTAAAAGTTGAACTGCTGGCTTTAAAAGTATGCACATTTTGAATTTTTGAATGCTTTTGGTATATATTACCAAAATATTTTTCAATAAGTTCATACAATTTTATGTTCTCACTAGTAGTATATGAGGGTCCATTTTGATTTTTTAAAATTATGATTTGATTTTTTTTGTCAGAGACAAAAAAGTTGTATTTTATTGTGAATTTAATATGTATTTCTTTTGTTATTTATTCTGTTACTGTTCAGCACTATACTCCTGGCACCTAGAATAATGTCTGGCACAAAGCAGATAATTGATAAAGCAAAAAATATATGGACTTATTGAATACATGTGTATACACACGCATATGTACATGTACTTACACACACACACTTGCAAATATGCACAGTGTACTTGAATTGTCCATTCCTATTTTTGTGATTCTTTTTGTCAATGGACATGCTAGAACCTTGGGGCACCAGCTGAGCAGCTCCAGCTTCAGAAGAGGGAATGACTCACTCAAGAGGATTCATAAATACCTGCCATTAACCTCCCCACTTTTTATGTGTGCAGCTTTGTCTGAGTGGTTGCATCCTCCTTTGTGACTCATAACAGCATCTGTGTCCATTTCCACTGGAGTTCCACACTGAAAAACGTGTTACCTTATACATATTTAAGATCCAGCAAACCACTTTCTTCTTGTATATCTTAGGCAAATCTAATATTCCCTTGGAATCTTAGTTTTCCTGTCTATAAAATGGAGAAAATAACACTTGACCCAACCGGGGTCACAGGGTTGTTATAAAGTGAGTTCTGGGAAAGTATGAAACTGCTTTGAAAAGGTAGAAGAGCATCCCAATGTGTCTTGTAAGGGTTGCTAATTATCTCCTGGGTATTCCTTGACTCAAGGGCAATGACGGAGTTGGATACCTTCCCCTCTCTTCCAGATTACCCATTACTGGCCAGGCAGCAAGTGTTAAAAATAAAAAGCTTACTTGAGTGAGATTATTCCAAGTGTTTATCAGTTTATATAAAACCCCTAGGACTTTGATCCATGCTATTTCTAGGACTTAATTTTTATCAGGGGCTAATTGATAAGCTATAGTCAGATATTCATATTGCAGTCTTTTTCTTCAATCTGTGTGCATGCTGACAATTTACATGTTCCTAAAATTTCAAAAATGAATGGACATAGAGGAACTAAAAATGTCTCAGATAAGCAATGTAATTCTTAGGGGAAAATTACAAAGAAAATAAGATATTGTCCATGTTTTTACTGTAGACTTTTAAAAATCATGCCGTTGCTTGTCATATCTCTACAGAATATTGGGAATTAACTTAATTTTCCTCCTTACAGATTTTTAAAAAATATTCTGCTTTTCCTATACAGGGTCTTCTCTGGTTCCATATGAAGCATAGAATTATTTTTTCTAGATCTGTGAAAAATGATATTGGTATTTTAAAGGCATTGCATTGAATCTGTAGATCACTTTGGGTAGTATGGACATTTTAACAATGCTGATTCTGCTGACCCATGAGCATGATAAGCAAAAAGAACAAATTGGGAGGCACCAATTTACCAGACTTCAAGCTATACTACAAGGTTATAGTAACTAAAACAGCATGGTACTGGCACAAGAACAGAGACATAGACCAATGGAACAGAACTGAGAACCCAGATATAAAACCATCCTCATATAGCCATCTAATCTTTGACAAAGCAGACAAAAACATACACTGGGGAAAAGAATCCTTATTCAATACATGGTGCTGGGAAAACTAGACGGCCACATGTAAAGACTGAAACAGGATCTGCACCTATCACCTCTCACAAAAATCAAATCACAGTGGATAACAGATTTAAACCTAAGGAGTGAAACTATAAGAATTATAGAAGAAAATATTGGAAAAACTCTTATACACATTGGCCTAAGCAAAGAATTTATGAAGAAGACCTCAAAGGCAATAACAGCAACAATAAAAATAAATAAATGGGACCTGATTAAGGTAAAAAGCTTCTGCACAGCCAAGGAAACTATCATGAGAGCAAAGAGACAACCTACAGAATGGGAGAAAAATATTCATATGTTATACATCTGATAAAGGGCTAATAACTAGAATCTGTATAGAACTCAATAAAATCAGCAAGAAAAAAATCAAACAACCCTATCAAAAAGTGGGCAGAGTACATGAATAGAAACTTTTCAAAAGAAGACAGAAGTGTGGCCAACAAAGATGTGAAAAAATGCCCAACATCTCTAATCATCAGGGAAATCCAAATCAAAACCACAATGAGATATCACTTATCTCCAGTGAGAATGGTGTTTATCAAAAAGTCCCAAAACAATAAACGTCAGTGTGAATGCAGAGAGATAGGAACACTCATACACTGCTGGTGGGACTGTAAACTAGTACAACCTCTGTGGAAGGCAATATGGAGATAACTTAAAGAGATACAAGTAGGTGTACCATTTGATCCAGCAATCCCATTACTGGGCATCTACCCAAAAGAACAAAAGACATTCTATAAAAAAGACATTTGTACTCAAATGTTTATAGCAGCACAATTCACAATTGCAAAGATGTGGCAACAACCCAGTGCCTATCAATACATGAGTAGATTAAGAAAATGTGGTATATGTATACCATGGAGCTCTACTCAGCCATAAAAATCAACGGTGATATAGCAACTTTTGTATTATCCTGGATAGAGCTGGAACCCATTCTAGTAAGTGAAGTATCACAAGAATGGAAAAACAAGCACCACATGTACTCACCATCAAATTGGTATTAACTGATCAATACTTAAGTGTACATATAGTAATAACATTCATTGGGTGTCGGGCAGATGGGAGTTGGGAGGAGGGGATGGCTGTATACACGCCTAATGGGTGCAGTCCACACCGTCTGGGGGATGGACACGCTTAAAGCTCTGAATCAGGTGGGGCAAGGGCAATATACATAACCTAAACATTTGTACTCCCATAATATGCTTAAATAAGAAAAATTAAAAAGAATTCTGCTTTAAACTTTAAGAAATACCCAAATCCAGGGCCATGAAAGAATAAGATGAAAATCTGAGCCAATTCCAAACTGATCAAGTTTGCCCATTCGTTATGTAATTGTATGTTGACCTTTTAGTTATTAAATTTTAGCCCTTTTAGATATTGAATTTTAGCCAGCTCCACAGTGAATTACAATTAAAGTTAACAGATAGCCTTAAAACTAGAAAGCCTGGTAAAGTTTTGAAAGGCACATGCCAAATAAATGAGGTTTCCAGGTGTTTCGAGCCTCCCAGTGTGGGAACCTTTCCCATCAGGGCTCTGTTCTGTGTCAGGCCTTAGCTAGGAAAAGGAGTTTTGTTTATGAAAGAAAAGAACAAACAAGATTTTTCTAAAATAGAGTAGCTCTGTTGTATTTGCATGCAAGCGCCTTACTCAGACAGGGAAAACACATCACCTTGTCAATTGTTCTCTACCCACAGGGACCATTCTAATATTATTCGGTTGGGCAGTAAGGACCAGGCCACCTATTGGCAGCTGTGATGATGGCTGCTCACCATAGTAGCACCCTCAGAACATAGGATTATGGAAAATGCCTTTTACTCTCCTTCTCTCTTCCACCCCCACTCAACTTTCTCATCCCTGGGATCTTCTTAAAACTCTAAAGAGAGAAAAAAAATTAACAATACACTGTGTTCTGGGATTATATTTCTTTCAAGTTGGCTGATATCCTAACACCTCGAGCCATGGGCTGTTCAAAATGTATCAACTATGAAAGGCCAGTTCTGGCCAATACTGTAATGGGAATCATCCAACAACAATATAAATGTGGTCAAATACTGTCCCGGGAATTGAGTACTTCTCCAGATCTATTCCATCCAGCAGTGTTTGGGGCACTGTGTCATGGAAGGTGCTGCCTTTCCAACGAGAGAGAAAGGCAAAGTCACAGTCACTGGAAAGGTTTAAAAATAGCAAAAATATCTTCTCTCAAATGGAAATGAGCCCTGGACATTTATGAATGATGCAACTCTCATTTTGTACCAAATCAGATTTTTAATTAATCTCTTTGGTATTACAGTGTTTTGTTGTTGTTGTTTGTTTGGGTTTTTTTTTTCCTTTTTTGGTTTGCTGTTTTGGAGTTTTCCCCTTATATTACTTCCAAAACTGTAATGTTAGAACCTCATGGTTTCATTCAGAATGACAGATAAGGAAGTCAACCCAAGAATAGAAGCAGATAATAATTATGAACCTATCAACAAGAGAAAAAGTCCATGTAGTTCTGTGATTTTCAGCATTTTAAATTATCAGGAATTCTTCACACCTCCACGTAAAATTGAGGTTATCCTGTACCAGATGTGGTTTATGACCTTGCCAAGATTTGCTTGGTTCACCCTGCTCCTGGGCCTCAGCTGCTTGCTTGACAGCATATCCCAGCAGTTGCTGTCTTGGCCTCATATATTAATGCTGTGGGTTGTCTCAGGGTCCTCAGGGCAAGAATAGGGCTTCAGCAAATCTGCTGTGTCAGAACCCACAACATATATGGTCCAGTCAGACTGAACGTATGGTAGGCTCTGGCTTCTCTTACAATTTCCAGACTCAGATGATAAGAGTGGAGAATAGATAACTCAACCTGGAAGGGTTAGACTTTGTCAATGAGAGCCAGGCCTTCATTTCCCTGATAGACTGTTCTGGGCATTGTATGTACAAGAAGATGCCCCATAAGCCTGAGGAAGCTGCTGTGTGTTTCTGTATGTGTGTGTGTGTGTGCGCGCGCGTGTGTGTGTGTGTGTGTGTGTGTCTCAGAAATTTATGATCTAGCATTTGCTTTTCTTTCTTCCCTGCTTCATTTCTCCTTTTCCCCTACTTTTGCTCTTGTGGGATTACACCTTCCAGTAAAGCTGAATCATTTAATCTTTGTTGCTACTTCTAATTTTTAATAAACCCAGATTAAGACACCCTGCATAAGTCTGTATGTAAAGATATCCTCCATAAAGCTGTATTTTAAATTCCTGCATTATGAGAAATCATATGTTGTTATAATAAAATACATTACATTCAATTATGTGTAATTTAGGGAGCAAGATTGCTGACCATATACACCAGCTGCTAGAGCATCTCAGTAAGAATGAGAAGTTTTAGATGAAAGAGAAAAAATGAACAAACAGAGAAAACACATGTGGATCTGAGAAAAGGGTGCCAGAGACTCCAGGGGAAGCAGTTGTGGAGCAGAACGGGAAGAAGCAAGGTTTCAGCAGAGATCAACCCCCAAGAGACTTGGAGTCCAGTGAGAAGGGTGGGTGGAGTGGTTTGTTTCTCCCTCCCTTGCATCTTGGACAGTTGGTGGGTCCCGGAGCTGCTAGAGGGATGTTCTGCCCACATGAGCCAGGAGGCTGCTGCAACCAGTGAACTGGGAGCTTCTTGTGGACAGGGCCCCAGGCTCCCAGCCTCCCTGGAGTGCCTTCGATCTCCACAGACCAGAGCCAGGACAGCAGGCACCATATTGCTTCTCTACTCACCATGTGCCTTTGTCCTCCCCAGGAGGCTTCAACTCCTCAAGTTTCATCTTGCTTGTTCCCACACAGACAATTCCCAACTCCAGCCCAGGCTGCAGGAGCCACAGGGGTCCTGTGGATCCCGGGTGATCTGTGTGACTCCTGCGCCTGGACATTCTGAGCAAGTAACCTCTGGGAGAGAGAAATGGACACAATCAGAGGGCTAGCTTTCCTCCATCCAGACTCTTTTTCTCCCCTTCCCTTCCCCCATCCACAGCTACCCAGAGAGACAGTTGAGCCATCACACCAAGGTTTCCACAGATAGTGGGGCTCAGACCTTTCCTCTTGGGGTTCTGCAGTGGACTGAGGGGTGCATGGACTGTGTGCTCCCTGCCTTCGGGCCCTCCTTGGTGCTGCTTGCCTGGTGACGCCATCAGAGTGGGCATGCCTGAAGGCAGAGGGACATCGAACCTGCTTGGGTACCCCATGGAAAACTTGTTCTACCCAACAGGATGAACAGAAGTGCATCCCACTTATCAGTTCTTTCAATGAATGTGAATGGCTTGAACTCCCCACTCAAGAGATACAGGCTGGCTGAATGGATTAAAAAAATACAAGCCGAGTAATTACTGTCCCCAGGAAACACAACTAACCCACAAGGACTCATTCAGACTCAAGGTGAAGGGATGGAAAAAAATATTCCATCCAAATGGAAATCAAAAGGAAGCAGGTTTGGCCATTCTCACATCAGATAGCATAGATCTCAAATCAACAATGGTAAAGAAAGACAAAGAAGGGCATTATATAATAGTAAAGGGAGCAATTTATCGAGAAGATATAACAATCCTAAATATTTATGCACCTAACACAGGTGCACCAAGATTGATAAAGCAAACCCTACTAGATCTAAACAAAGAGATAAACAGCAATATCATTACTACTGGGGATTTCAACATCCCATTGAAAGAACTGGACAGGTCCTCCAAGCAGAAAATAAATAAATACTGGATTTAAACAGGACTCTAGAGCAAATGGGCCTAACAGACATTTAGAGAACATTCTATCCCAAAACTACTAATATACATTCCTCTCATCAGCATATGGAACATTCTACAAGACTGATCACATCTTAGGCCACAAAACATGTCTCAACAAATTCAAAAAAATAGAAATTATACCATGTATCTTCCCAGACCATAGTGGAATAAAATTAGAAATCAACTCCAACAGAAACACTCAATTCTACACAAAGTCATGGAAATTAACAACCTACTGCTCAATGATTATTAAGTAAAGGAGGAAATTAAGGTAGAAATCAGAAGATTCCTTGAACTAAATGTAAAAGGGGACACAAGTATCAAAATCTGTGGGATTCAACAAGAGCAGTCCTCAGGGGAAAACTCATAGATTGAAATGCCTACATCAAAAAGACCAAAAGATCACAAATCAAAAATCTAATGAATTGTCTCAAGGACCTAGAACAGGAAGAACAAACCAATCCTAAACCCAGCAAAATAAAATAAATTACTAAGGTCACAGCATAACTAAATGAAATCAAAAACCAAAAAAATAATACAGAAGATTAATGAAACAAAGAACTGGTTCTTTGAAAAGATAAACAAAATTGATAGAACTCTGAGTAGATTAACCAGAAATAGAAAAGAACCCAAATAAGCTCAATCAGAAATGAAAAAGAAGATTTTACAACTGACACCACAGAAATACAAAATATGTTTATGCCAGTAGCAATGAAGCCTGGAGAACAAGTGAAGATGAAATCATGACAGGCATTTTCCATAGCTTGTTGGGAAATGAATATTTTTCCTTGCAAAAAGCTGTCCAAAGCCTGGAAGAAGTGGTAGTCAGTGGGTGCAAAGTCTGGTGAATATAGTGGATGACAGTTTCCAAGTCCAGCTCCTCAGTTTGAGCAGCGTTGTTTGCGTGACATGTGATCGAACATTGTCTTGGAAGAGGATTGGCCTGTCTCTATTGACCAATCTCGGCTGCTGAATTGCAAGCATCCTCATCATTTCATCCAATTGGTTGCAGCAGACATCCGCTGTAATCGACTGACCAGGTTTCATGAAGCTGTAGTGAATAATACCAGCAATGGACCACCAAACAGGCACCATTAGCTTTTTTTATGAATATTCAGTTTTGGACTGTGTTTTAGCACTTTATCATTATCTAACCATTGTGTGGAATGCTTGTGATTGTCAAAAAAAATCCACTTTTCATCACATGTTGCAATCCGATGTTGAAATGGTTCATCTTTATGTCGTGACAGCAAAGAAAGGCAAGCTTTGAGACTATTTCTCTTCTGACACTTGTTTAATTCATGTGAAATCCATCTATCTAGTTTCTTTATCTTTCTGATTTGTTTCAAATGGTCCACTATTGTTGGAATAGTAATGTCAAACATTGCTGTTAATTCACACATAGGTTGAGATGGATTTGCTTCCATTACAGCTTTCAGCTCATTATTATCCACCTTGGTCTCGGGTGGCCTATGTGGCTCATTTTCAAGATTAAAATCACCAGAATGAAACTTCTCAAATCACATGTATTGTGCGTTCCTTAGCTACATCTCTCTCAAATGCCTCATTGATATTTCAAACTGTGTGTGCTACATTGTTTCCATGATGAAACTCATATATAAAAACAAATGAATTTTTGACTAATCCATGGTATCACAAAAACTGCTCTAAAAAATTTTTGAAAGATAATCACAAACCAAAACATGCATTTGAAAGACTAACGATATACCTTCACATTAAAAATAAAACCAGATTTGTCAAAGTGAAATGTTAGAGATATCAACTGTCAAACTTAGTACTTAAGGAAATCAGACATTTCATACTTAATATCCTAATACTGACACTATTTTTCACAGATCTAGAAAAAATAATTCTACACTTCATTTGGAACCAATAAAGAGCCTGAATAGCCAAAGCAATGTTAAGCAAAAGGAACAAATCTGGAGGCCTCACTTTACCAAACTTTAAGCTATACTGCTAGGCTACAGTAATCAAACAGCATGGTACTGGCACAAAAATAGACATATAGGCCAATGGAACAGAGCAGAGAACCCAGATATAAAACCACCACATATTGCCAACTGATCTTTGACAAAGTAGACAGCAATATACACTGGGGAAAAGAATACCTATTCAATAAATGGTGCCGGGAAAATTGGACAGCCACATGTAGAAAATTGAAACAGATCCATGTCTCTCACCACTCACAAAAATTAATTCATGATGGATAACAGATTTAAACCTAAGGCATTAAACTATAAGAATTCTAGAAAAAGAGGTTGGAAAAACTCTTCTAGATATTGGTCTATGCAAAGAATTTATGAAGAAGACCCCAAAGGCAATCACAGAAACAACAAATAAATGGGATCTAATTAAATTAAAATGCTTCTGCACAGGCAAGGAAACTACCATTAGAGCAAATAGACAACCTACAGAGCAGGAGAAAATATTTGCATGCTATATATCCGATAAAGAGCTTATAACCAGAATCTACAAAGAATTCAAGCAAATCAGCAAGGAAACACCAAACAACCCAATTAAAAGGTGGGCAAAAGACATGAACAGAAGCTTTTCAAAAGATGATAGACTAATGGCCAATAAACAGATGAAAAAATGCTTAACATCACTAATCATCAGAGAAATGCAAACCAAACCCACAGTGAGATATCACCTGATGTCAGTGAGAATGCCATTCATCAAAAAGTCCCAGAAGAATAGATGCTGGTGTGGTTGCAGAGAGAAAGGAACACTTTATACACTGTTGGTGGGATTGCAAACTAGTACAATCTCTGTGGAAAATAGTATAGAGATTCCTCAAAGAACTAAAAGTAGAACTACCATTTGATCCAACAATCACACAATTGGGTATTTACCCAAAGGAAAAAAGTCATTTTATCAAAAAGACATTTTCACAAGAATGTTTACTGCAGTTCACAATTGCAAAGATGTGGAATCAACCCAAATGCCCATCAATTCAATCAATTCATGAGTGAATTAATAAAATGTGGCATATGTACACCATGTAGTACTAATCAGCCATAAAAAATGAATTAATACCTTTTGCAACAATCTGGATGGAAATGGAGACCATCCCCTTGAGTGAAGTATTTCAAGATTGGACAAAGAAACACCACATGTACTCACTATTAAATTGGAACTAACTGATCAGCACTCATGTGCACAGATGGAAGTAAAACTCAATGGCAATCACGCAGGTGGGAGGGGAGGAAAAGATGGGTGAAATCATACTTAATGGGTACAATGTCCACTATCTGGGTAATGGGTGCACTTATGTCTTTCACTCAAGCAGTACAAAAGCAACTCCTATAACCAAAACATTTGTACCCCCATAATATTCTGAAAATAAAAGAATTTCAATATAAATAAAGGCTCATTTTACGTGCTAAATCTAAAAAATGAAAAACAAACAAATTCAATTATGTTTTCTAAGGCTAATAGTCAAAACACAGTGAGGTTGACTCTTGAAACTGCTAATAGTTGAGAGTTCTTGACCTAGAAAAATGACAATATCATGTGGCTCAACCTAATAATATTTATGCTGGAAGTAATGCAGCACAGTGGTTAAGAACTTAGGGTCAAATTGACTGCAAATCAGTTTTGCCACTAACTACCTGTTTGACACTGAACAAGTAACTAATTCACTCTAGGTCACAGATAGTTCATTTATACCATGAGGGTAACATCTAAGCTAGTTGCAAGAATTAAATTATATAACTCATGTAAATAAATATTTAATAAATGTAGCTATTTTATATAAAATAAAGTATTTGTTGTATTTATAGATAAATCCTGCTGTATATATGGATTTAAGGATCGTTTTCTTTCAATCTGCTCTACCCTCTCATGACTTTAGGTTTGGCATCCCTCTCTCTCAGGCTAGTGGGAATCATTGACATAAAATCTATATTTATATGTCATAGATAAATAAAATAATAGAAAAGAGAATATTTGTTAACAATTACTGTTATGCTTTCATTTCTTAATCACTGATTTTAGTTCTAGTAATTGATCTATTCCTACATATGAAGATTCAAGATCTCTACTAATTCTCTTAGATTATTACGGTGTGGGGGGTTTATAAAGCACTTTCAAAAATATTTAGATGATACTAATTATTTGTCTTAAAAACATAAATTAGGCCATTCCCCAATTTTTCAGAGCTACTTTCCTCCACATCTAGGCCAAATTTATTTTCACTTCTTACTTTATCACTAGATTAAAAACAACATTGACCTGAGGTAGTAGAGTAACACCTATCTCCACAGCACATTGAAGAGCTTCTAACTAATGATTCTATCTGCCCCTGAGTACCTAACACAGTGTCTTATTTCCTATTCATTCTCTTAGATTAGGACATTTTCTAATAATAATCATAGATAATATTTATATAGTTCTATACATTTTCAAAGTCTCCCTAATATTGTATCATTGATTTGATCCTCATAGCACATCTATTAATATGATGGCTAAGTCAAGCATTTTAGTTGCAAATAACAGAAACTTAAGTCAAACTTTGAGAAAAAGAATATATTTCTCCATCATCATCATCATCATCATCATCATCTCATGAAACCCCAAAGGACACGCAGCCTCCAGAAAGGCTGAAACCAGGACCTAGAAGGCCAGAAGAAACTGATGGTAGTACTTTTCATCTCTTGCTCTGCTTTACTCTGCTGTGCATCTGCTTCATTGTATCCAACGTGGCCACCAAACCTCCCCAATTTACTTCTCATCTCAACTGACCAGCCCAGCTAAATTACAATTACTTGGTCTCAATTCCAAATTCCCAGGAGAGTGTAGCTCTGGTCAACCCAGTGTGAAAAGGTATCCATTCCTGGTCACCTGTCTTTGGCCAGGAGGCTGGGGCTAGGTACCATGAACATGGCTGCCATGGCCCACCTGTGGATGAGGGGCAATTCCAGAGCAACTGGGTTTATAAGTTAAGCAGATAACCCCAAAATGTGTCCACTACATTTGCGATATGTATAAGTGTTTCTGTTTCATAGATGAGAACACTGACTATCTGGACATTAGACTCCTACAGTAAAGTAGAAAAATCAGAATTTGACCCAAATATTTTGACCATAAATTCTGTATTTTTTCAATTCTACTACCTAATCTCTCTGGACGGTGATGTAGAGAGAATCATCATTAAAATTTTGCAATTAACTGGAAAGGGTAATGTAATAATGTGGATAAAATAATCCACTTAAATTCTTGGAAAGAATCTAGAGTTGGGCCTTGAGGAAAGAGACCATAGCTGGTTCTCTAAGTTTAGAAGATTGAGCAGGGAGGAAATAGCCAGTGAAACTTGATTAAGGAGAGACACAAAGGAAGGCAGGCAATTACGAAAAAAAGAAAAAGGGCAATTGTAGGGAAAAAAAAAAGACAAGTCATCATATATTTACTATTTAATGGAACCTAATTCAAGAAAATACTACAATATATGGGTAACAACAGTAGTTTGTGCTTCCTCCAAACATAAATTTTATGTTTTGGAGATAAAGAGCATCTATTTCATGTCTCTATGGCAGGACACCTGATTTCCGTTAAGCACATTGCCTGATTCTTAGCACACACTGATCACTTATAAGCTCTAGGCAAAGCCCTGGTCTCTCCAATGATTATTTTTATAGTTGATATAGACCATACCTACCTAACTACAAAAAATAGGATGAAGGATTCTCTACCAGGCATTTGAGCTGTATAATGCCAAATATCTCAGTTCTAAGAAATGTTCAGCTGATTATTTCAAATTTTTGGTTTTCAAAGTTTAGAAAACCTTATTAATATATTCTCTAAGGGAGTGTCCTAATTCATTTTTTAAAATATGGAATATTGTTTGAGATACATGAACAATAGGACTTAATATACAGGATTTTGGCTGTCAGTGCTTTGTGATTTAGTCCAAATAGTATTGCAATAAATTGCTCCTCAGAGGTTTGTATACTCATGGAGAATGTATTAATTACTACTTAAAAATTAACTGGTAATTTAAAATCAGTATATTCTGTAAATCTATATTGCTCTTCGAAGGATACAAATACACACATACAACCTATATGCACACATACAGACACACATATGCATGAGTTGACCAAACTCTCTTGGATAGTCAGTGCTAGAACAAGACATTACTTTTACATTCTTGGTAGTTAGTTCTCATCTTAACCATGAGGTTGGGCTGCCCTTAATGAAGAAAGGTCATTGTAACCCCATACTGGGAAAGAATGCTGAGTGAACCTTCTGCTCTCATTAAGGAAAGACTAACAATAATTTCTACACATAGAGAGAATAAATGGCAAATGCTTTAAGTGCTGAATTGAAATACTTCAGGAGGACAGATTATGAGAGCAAACTGCCTTTCAGAGGCTTGCACCCTAAGACTTATTAAAAGAAGGCAACACTCTGAGCAAAAATAAATGCTTTGACAGCAAGAGGTTTCTTGGTGCTTTTGAGCATGTCTGAATTCAGCACATAGGCATTAGTGATCAAATAAAAAAGATCAATACTATTTTGAGAATCTAAAACTTTCTTTTTGTAGATTGAAAAAAAGACAGTTTTTAAAAAGTGGAGCCAGCAATGTACAATATATAATGGCATATTTATTGTTTAATGTGTAAACTGAACAGGTTAAAAACCTTATGCTTGCCTACCAGCATACAGTCATTTTCATAATTAATAGTTGACTTCCAATACAATATAACACAGTGGGTGGAGCCCAACCTTACATAGATGATCTTACTAGTAATTCTATGTATAATCTTTGCTTTTGGGATTTTCTCCTAATTTTATAAGATAGGTAGCACTGCACACACGCACACAACACAATGTGAATTACAAGAAGAAACCTCCACAATGTAAAAAGAATGTTTTTCATTGAAATTGTTTTGCTTTTCAGACAGCTTGACTTACTCAAAAGCAATAGAAGACATTTGACTTCATTTCTATTTCAAAGCACAATCACCACTTAACATCTGTTTTTCTGGGCTGCTGAAACTATCTTGCTGACTGCATGATTTTGGATGAATGTTTAAAGGACCATCCAGTAATGTGCAATCTCATTTGAGGCAGGTATTATCCTGTCAATTTGAAGCAATTGTGAATAGTCCTTCCTAAACATTTTTGATGCCATTTGAGAGGTGTCATTGGCATTTATGAAAACCACTGAGCCACTTCCTTTCCTGACAGAAGTTTGCAATGTAAGTAAGTTCATATGGCTGGCTGGGAAGGAAGAAAGTGTGTATTACTAGACCCAGTACATCAAAGGGTGTGCATGGTTTCAACCAAAATTAAGAACAGGAGTGCCTTGAAGAGACACTCCTGAGACATTTCTGCAGATCCTGGCCTGCCTTGAGGAATGCTTCCTCTCCCTGCTAATACTCCTCCTTCCTGCCTCCAAGAATGTAGTAAAACCAGTGTTAACTATGAAAATAATTATGAGAAAGTTGGAATAACCAGAAAAGAAGATTTCAGTAAAGGAGATGATGATATGTTCACATCACAAACACAATCTTAACAAATCTTTATTTTTATAGAAACCTCCATATATCACTACTTTCTAAATTCTCTCACATAGACACCTTTATGCCTCCCAACTTTGCCTTATAGTTTCCTTACCTATGGGATGAAAGAGATTTTCAGAAGCCTTTAATCAATACTTTGCAGAACTGACATGATGTGTGGTATAATTCAGTTCTCTGTGCCTAAATTAAGTTTTGTTTGTTTATAAAAGCAGTTATTAGTTCTTAAAATTCTATTGTTACAGAAATATTGAACATAGAACATAAAAACCTCCTAATCCTTCCTCCCCAAAGAGAACCACTCTCAACATTCACTGTATGTCACTATTTCCCATGCAAAATATTTTTTCTAAATATGTACTAACGTACACTACCTTCTTTTTCTATAAAATTATTCTTTGATCAAGACTTCTACCAAAAATCCAGAAGCACAAGACTATCTTCACCCTGTAAATTTCAATTTTCAAACAGAAAGAAGAAAATTCCACATTCTTTTTCTTGTGCTTCTTTTTCTTTTTAAATCTAATTCCTTTGTTTGAAGGAGGAGGGTCTTTGGTGACGAAATTCATAGGCATTTCTTGACATTCTCCAAAAATACTACCCAGTTTTAAACTACAGCATTCATAATTTTAAAATCTTTTTCATTTGGGAAAATTTAATTAATATATTCTAACAAAGTTTGCTGTGTTATAATAAGTTTAGCCTAAAGCTGTCTTCTTACATATTTTACATTTGAAGCAAGAGATTTCTCCATACAATGAACTGTAACCTAACTGGAAACGTAAATAACCACCTTTTCTACAAATCACTCAGTTTTGGCCAATCAAAGGAGGCCAACTGTTCAAACCATGTTCAAATAAGGCAAAATCCAAGCTGTAACCAACCCAGCTGTTTCTATACTTCACTTCCATTTCTGTACGGAAAATGTATGGAATACATACCTGTATGCCACTTTCCTTTTTTTGTCCATTAATCCTGTTTAACCATCCAGTGGCACTCGAGTCTCTGTGAACTTATTCTTGTTCAGGGGACTGCCCAATTCATGAATCATTCTTTGCTCAATTAAACTCTGTTAAATTTAATTTGTCTAAAGTTTTTCTTTTAACAGCTATAAAGAAAATTGCTGATAAGTAAACAAGCTCTCTTCTTATTTTCATTTAAAATTAAATATGCATAGCAAAGGATTCAAATTTTATAAACTTTTAGAATTACATTTAAGGGAAAAAGATTAATTTTGTGATTAACAATTAACAATTGTTATAATTAACAATTCATTATGTTAAATTGTTAATTATGAATAATTATATATTGACTGGGTCTATTAGGATTTTAAAGTAAGGAATGTTATTATAGTTCTCTACCTAATGATATTTTCAAAAACATGGCATAAATAAATATTTGCAGTAAGTTTCCCCTTTAGAATTTATCACCAACAAAGAAGAAAGTGAGCTGCACTAGCTTCCAAGACCGCGATTTCCTCATTTTTAAAATTAAAGGCATGGATTAAATTTTTTTAAAGATTATTAGAAACATTTAAATCTGTGTATTACTGATCTTCGTGAAAACTGTTAGGGTCAGCTAGTTGTTATTATAAGACAATAAAACCTCCCAAATTCAGAGGCTTGCTGCAAGAGTTTATTACGTGACCAAATCCAATGAGCACATTCCAGGAAGTTTTCTTTCATGTGTCAGTTGAGGAACTGAGGTTTCCTTCATCTTGTGGCTCTCCCATTCCCTAAACCTTTGATTCCTCTGCACCTGATTCGCAAAAGAGTAAAGACAAAACAAGGAAAGGACACCCACTCCTTAAAAACCTTGCCTAGATATGACATATCTTATTTTCACTCAATTTTCTATTTCACTCTATTTTCTATTGGCCAGAACTAATCACATGATCCCATCTAGCTGCAAGGGGGACTGGGAAATGTAGTCCCTAGCTATGTTGCCACTTTGCAGTGACAATGCTCCATTATGCAAGGTGGAACACAAGTTTTGCCAGACAACCCCACAAACACCATTCTAATTAGAGTCTGTGATTCTCTTTAGAGAAGTAAAGGTCTCAGGAAAATTCAGTAAGTACCAACATACTAAAATGGCTCCTATGCTCACGCAACACCCCATGGTGCAGTTGATGGAATGGCTCATTTCCCAGGAAATATAAAGTTCTATAAATACATCGTGGAAAGTCATGGTTTGAGCTACAACCTGCCATACTATAGAATCCAAGAGGGTTACCATGTTCTGCACCATTTTATCCACCCAAAGTAGTCCCATCATTTCCAGCAGCAAAGCATGATGACTCCATTTCCATCTTTAGCGTTAGTCCATTTCAGCCAGTCTTCTAGAAATTATGTCTTACAAACTTCCCTGGTGGAGGCTGGATACAATTTGTTGGTCCCAGGGCAAAATGAAAACCCAGAGCACCTTGTTCAAAAAGCAGAAAAGAGCAGCCATGAAAGGTACTAAAATATAAAACTTTTTTCTTTCTTCCAATGATCTCTCTCTCTCTCTCTCAATTGGTGATTTTTTTTTCTATTTAATGTTATCCTAAGTAAAGAAAAGTCAGAATTTTAAGTTATTAACATAAATTTCACCATTCACCTTCATGTTGTGCAGTGCCGAGTTTAAATGCGAATATTAGAATACTAAACTGGTAGGGGAATCCCCAAAATTACCCAGTTTATATTTAGTGACTCATCCCTGCAGGCCCTCTGAGCTGACCAGAAGAAACAAATGCAGGTCAGACTTAGGAAGACTGGAAGCAGGAAGAGAGTATTGCTGAAAACACAGAACTGGTCAAGGGAGCAGTTCAAGCCACACAGATACTTGCCAGGGGAGAGCATACATCCTCCACCCTACCCCCAGCCCTCACTATTGGGCCCTGGGCACCCGGTCCTACCACATGGAGCATGTGCTGTGCTACCTCATGTTCTACTAGCCACCTTGGGGGAAGTTGAGTCAGACATCTTCTCTTCCCACTGGCCCAACTCAGGGCAGATGGGAAACCCAAATGACCTTTAAACCTTTCCAGTTATAATTGCTCATTCCCCGGGCAAGAGAAGACCCTACTGTGTCTCAGTCTAATGCACAGGCTTCACTCATCCTGGGACAGCTACCACCAAGCCCTGTCCACAATCACCACCTGCCTCCCACCCAACTTTCCTCTATGTCCAGGCCAACCACCCCTCAACCCCTGCCCATGCTCCTTGTCCCATTGGACTACACTTACAAAACACAAATTCAGAGATAAAGTTATTAAGAATTTCAGGACTGCAATCAGGAAATATGGGGTCCTTCTGAGCACCAGCCCTGTGCCACTGTGCTGGCCACAAACCCATGAAGCCAGCCTGGCCCCTACTTCAAATGAATCAGTCTTGAGGAGCAATGTGTCTTTCCTCCAGCCAGGATCCAAATAAACCACAGGGCTCCCAGCTCCCAGACACTTTTCTCAGTGTCTTACTCAAAGGAGCAGTTCAGTAAAGTAACCACGAGTAATTAAAAATAATTCTATTCTTACTTTGCCTTATGCAAAGACTAATAAAGAGAATCTGATTCATAACCTCAAAGCAACAATTTTCCAACTCCTGATCTCCTACACTCCAATTCTCTCTTATCCAGCTTCTCTAGAGTCTTTTCTTCTTTGTTCCTCACTTTCAACTTTGCAGCAAAATATGTTCTCCCTGACACCAAGCCCATAAAGCTTTTTGCTCTCTTCCTTCCCCTCAACCCTCTATCTCGGCTCTTGTGTAAATCAACTCAGCCTCTTGGATTTCTTTCACTGTTTTTCTCCTTTGCCCATTACTAATGTTCTCTACCCCAAAGGGGAGCCCAGAAACTGATGCAAAGGGCAAGAATCTTTCCCTCCAATGATAGTAAGAACAGGCGACAGACTGTAAATACACATTTAGAAATGATTTGTGTCCCAATTACACATTAATAATGTCATCCCTCTTATAAATCAGGGCGTACTCACTCATGTTGATTTCATTGATCCCCTAGAATAGCTCTCTAGCCTCTAGACTGCAGCTCTCCCTTGGTGCTGTAGAAGCAAAAAACACTAAAGTTGAAAGAAAACCTGAGAGCAAAGCTCAGCTCTGGTACCTGCTATCTTTGTGACACTGAATGGGTCATTTAATCTGAGCATTCTGTTTCCTCTGGGGTGTAGATAAACCATGATTTGGGGGTAACCCTAGAAGTTTCAGGAATGGACTCTCAGTCCATGAATAAATGACATATTTATCTACGAATCAGTAATATTCATGCTGAATGGAGCTTACAGGACTGGAAGTTGCTCTGGGAGAGTCAGTGAGTGAGTGGTGAGTGCACATGAAGGTCTAGGACATTACTGTACACTACTGTAGACTTCATAAACACTGTACACTTAACACTACACTACATTTATAAAAAAAGTTTTTCTTTCTTCAATAATAAACTAATCTTAGCTTACTATAACTTTTTTATTTTATAAACTTTTTAATTTTTAAAAATTTTTTGACTCCTTTGTAGTAACACTTAGCTTAAAACACAATCACATTGTACAGCCGTGTAAAAATTTTCTTTTTTTATATCTTTGTTCTATACCTTTATTCTATTAACATAAGCTTTTTTCTACTTAAATTTTTCTTTTTTACTTTTTAAACTTTTTTTTGCTAAAAACAAACACACACATTAGTCTAGGCCTACCCAGGGTCAGGGTCATGATTATCACTGTCTTCTACCTCCACATCTGATCCCACTGGAAGGTCTTCAGGGCAACAACACTCATGGAGCTGTCTTCTGTGAAAACAACGCCTTCTTCTGGAATACCTCTTGAAGGAACCACCTTCAAGTCCCACCTGAGACTGTTTTACAGTTAACTTTTTTTTCACAAATAGAAGGAATACACTCTAAAATAACCATAAAAATATAGTATAGTAAACACATACAGTAACATAGTCATTTATTATGATTATCAAGTAATGCAGTATGCTACAACATTAGGACAGGTATGATGTCACTAGGCAATAGGAATTTTTCAGCTCCATTATAATCTTACAGGACCACTGTCATATATGTCATATATGTGTCATATATGTGATCCATTATTGACTGAAACAGTCTTATGCAGCTCATGACTGTGTATCAGCCTTGTATGAATTTAGGTAATGTGAATCCATTGCTGAAATTCTGATTATTTCAGAGTCTATGAAATCGTATAGGCCATTAGCTAGTTAAACTGAGTACAAACTTAAAATATAGTGACTCATTGGTCAACATCTCCGACTGAATACTACCCAATATCTTAGCAGTGTGTGAATTATAATAGATGACTAAAAGCTACCTATCAAGTTGCAAAAATTAAAGAATGTATGTCAAAGTCTCAAAAGTACAGTATGACTTATATAGTTGATTAATTAGAGTTTTTTATATGAATGGATTCTTCTATTTATTTATCTAGTTTATACTTAATTGTTTCAGTTTGTTGTCATTAAGGCTACAGGAATCATTTGTATTTAATTTGTGCTTCTAGAGGAAGGAAAACAAAATACTTTGTGTTCTAACTAGGGATAGGAAGTCTTATCTAAGGTTTTGATCATGCTAAAAGAAAAAAAATTCAGAACTTCTGCTAGTTTTTTTGTGGGTTTTTGTTTGTTTGTTTTGTTTTGTTTTGTTGCACTGTTAAATTTTAGACACCCATAGTAAAGAGCTTTTTAGGTTAGCAGAACTTCTGGAAACTTTTGTGCTGTAAAATGGCAGTCACCCAATGTGCTCAGTCATCTACCTGGTTAAGAGTAGGGGGCAGAAAGATAAATTACATTGCATAAAAAAATTAATGAGAATTTGGGGGCTGGAGGCTAGCAGGTAGATTGGGACCAGAGACAAGAAGATGAAGGCCAGGAAAAACTTAACAAAGGCATACAGACAGCAAAAAATGCAGAAGGGTAGGAAACTTAATGAATGGTAGAGCAGTGATGATTAAGGCTCTCTTTCCTGTTTTGCCTCTCCAGTGTTACCTTATAATCCCTCCATTACTGTCTCAGTTTTGGCTGCTATAACAAATTACCATAGACTGGGTGGCTTAAACAACAAACATTTATTTCTCATGGTTCTGAAGGCTGAAAGTGCAAGATCAGGGTGCCAGAATGGTTGGGTTTGAGTGAGGGCCCTGTTCCTGGCCCTGTCCTCACATGGCCTTTCCTAGGTGAATGCATGCAGAGAAGAAGCAAACTCTCTCATGTCTCTCCTTCCAAGGGTGCTAATCCAATCATGAGGGCTCTATACTCATGACCTAATTACCTCCCAAAGGCTCTATCTCCAAAAACTGTCACTTTGGTGCATTAGGGCTTCAACATATAAATTTTGGGGAGACACAAACATTCAATCCATAGCAATTAACCTCAAAGTAAAAGTCTGCTGCACACTCAGCCTTGTGTCACTGGCACTTTGGGGAGTTAAAATAATCACGGTAGTGAGTGTCCTGAAAGAGGCAAAATGGTATGAAGAAGGGAGAGAACAACAGTCACATAAGGTAAGATTCAGAGCACAGACTGAGAGTAATGAGAAGAAACAACAACCTGCTGAATCTTTAGAGATTTGGGAGATAAGGAATGTAGTAAAGGATATTCGTTTCCCAGTTGGCATTGGGGCCGGACAGGGTGACCTCAGTAGTTTGGAAGAATTGGAAACATTCAGGCAGCTGGCATTTGAATCACAGTAGTGGGGCTCAGCATCCCAAAATGTTCAGTGTCCTGGTTGCCTATCAAGGGTGATGGTGGTAATGATGAAGGTAGCAGAGCCACAGCTGTGTGCTCCACCCTTGGGCACCTTAGTTGTAAAATCACAGACATGCACACACTTATCTATGAAACTGGGACAGATACTCCTGGCTTATTCAAATAAGCACATACTTTAATCAATCATCCTGATATGCAAAACTGTAAAAATTATTCATGCTGCTTTATTTTCCAAGAATTTGTCTGCACAGACACACTTCACTGTTACATAACGACATTCTGCAGGATTTATCTATGTTGAATTTTTAGGAACTTTTTTTTTCAATATGTTCTTTTTCTCAAAACTTTTTATCTCTGCAAAACATCTCATTTCTTAACTTGGATCTGCAAATGTTGCTTTAGCACATGATGATGTCTATTATCATAATGTGCCACCCAGACTGAATAGTTCAATGTGTCTGACTTTATCTTTCTCCTTCCTAAGTCTCTAGGTTTGAAATCTGCTCCCACAACCATTTTTATTACATTAAATTATTATCAAGGCCTCTGGCTTTCCTTCTCGGTTAGCTACTAATATTTTTTCAAAATCCAATCTATCCTCCTTTTATCAAATGTAATTCTAGATGTGTACACTGCAGCTCAAGTAAAAACTTAATCCTCTTAAAATAGATGAAAACAAAATAAAGGCAATGTTACTCTTCCTTTCTGAATGGCATAACAATCCTTCCATTTGCATTCAGGTTGGCTACCTTTTTTCTTTTTCTTTTCTTCTTTTTTGAAGGGATAAAGAATGAGGAGTTTTAAAAAGGGGTGATGGGATGATATTGGGCAAGATGCAAGAAAAACTCCTAAGATAAAAAAAAATTCTAAGTATTGCTCGCATCATATACTAAAAATATTTAAAGGCAATCTGTATGCCTACAGCTTCAAAAAGCATCTTGGAAAAGATTGGAAATGTTTGGTATCCCAATGCTCAACTTTGACATTTAAATTGCTTCCTTAAAAAAAAAAAATCACCCACTTGATGAAAAGACAAAGGGCTATTGTTGTTAACTTACTACAGAAACTCATTAGAATACAAAACATGGAATTATTGTATTACTGGACATATGGTAGTATTATTTTTAGTTTCTTGCTGTTACATCCTTACCTATCCTAAATTTCTGTCTCCAAATACAGATCTATGTTAGCACCAAATCTCTGTCTTCATTTACCCCTAGCACTTCCCTACCAACAATCCAGTCACTTGGGATTACTAAAATATGTGTATTTCACCTCCAACTCAAGCCACTGACAACTCAAAGCAAAATAATCAATGACCAAATGTCTGCTTGTCTCCAGCCAAAATGCCTGTGTGCATATTTACACACACACACACACACACACACACACTCTTCTTTGTATCATAGTGCCCCTACCCCTTGCCAAAGGCTTGCTCTTTGGGTAGGTAATGGGAAGTAAGAATAGTCTATGACAAGTTAAAGTCAGGCTAGTTAACAAATTATAATCTCTGGCTCTTTGTGTTATGGGTTTTGCTAAACTAGTCAGTGCAAATGAGTACAACTTTGCACTGTCTTGGCAAAATTGATATACTTAGAAATTGTAAACTTCTGTTAAAATTCTCACTAAAATAACATACCCTAAATGGAAACATTTGACCTCCAACAAGCACATATAGATACATCTTCCTCTGGGATTCACAACAAAGCACTTGCTATATGCTTATTGGTGTTTTCTTTCTTTTAAATATACTACCACATTGCATGAGACATTAATGTATTGTTTATATAAATTTTTTTTTCTCAAACAAGTCTCTGAGGTAGGATCATAATCTGCAAGGCCCAGTGCAAATGAACGAGCCACATATACGCTTCTCTTCATTTGCTAGGATGAGAGAACCAGCTTACAAAAGTAAGATCACCCTCCAGCATCTCCTAGATCAGAATTTGCACAGGACTTTCTGGGCTCTTCCAACATAGTCAATTACTTTCTTTTCTGTCAATGTTTCCAAAATTTTTGGCTTTGGGACAAGACCAAAACTGGCACTGGACAAACTTAAATATAGCAAGAAAAGCTGTTCTCACGGCATCTATGACCTGATGGGAAACAAAGTACTAGACATTTTATGGCAAATCATCTTATTGTAAGATTTCCAGCCCAGATTTGCTGGCTTTAAAGAGCATTTTGGGTTTGTAGATGTGTCTGTCCTCTTAGGTGCTTCCATAGACCTGAATGCCAAGTGTTTTGATGTCAGCTTATCGCTTGCCCAGATCAGACTCTGTCCAGGTTCCAAACCTCCAGCCCATACGGGATGACTCAGAGGACTGGACCTGTGTTATCTGGGTTGTCCTATGATACAAAGGAAAAGCCTGCCACAGTGATCCTCTGGAATGGTATTTTCTTGGGCAAGTCGGTGAGAAACAGCCAAGCAGGAAGGAATATCGGGGCAACTACATACAGCTGAACATGGAGGGAATGCTATTAAAGACAGGATTTCAAAGACCTGAAAGAAATTCTGTAGGGTTCTTAGCAATTAGAATCTGTAAAAACTGCAACCTACAACCCCTTATTCGTTCTGCAAATTTTCAGCCATCTAGAGCAAACGTTCAGATATTGTTCCCATGCACCCCTTCTCTTCTGTGAAATCTCCTTATTTCTACTGCATTTCAGTCCCCTTTTTTGACATTCTTTTCATCTGTTCTTCTCACCCTATGTAGCTTGATGGGTAAATCCCCCAAGGGATTTAAATTCCTGCCTTCATAGAAAGGGCCAGGGCAACTTTTATTTATTACTAGATAAAATCAAATTTATTAAGTTTTCGTTTGGTATTCTTGGCACATGGGAGATTTCTGACAAGGCCAACTTCAAAATTAAATAGTTAAATGAAGCTAAACCAAATGTATTAAAATGTTGGGCCAGATTCACTTTGACATTTGTCAAATATTTAATATTTCAATAACCTCATATGTGGCTTCAGTAAAGCGTCTAGCATGCAAATAAAGTGGTTTTTTGATTCTGGACAGTTTTCAGATTCAGATCTTGTGATCTGTCTTGTTTATTCCTGCTGAGGTATTGCTTTTTTGCAAGTCATTGAATATCTTCTCTCATCATAACGACTTAAAAGTATACATGCATCTTTGTCTACAGGGCAGATGATCTTATCTTTCCTTTTCTTTTCACCTATTTATAAATTATCTTATTAATGTAGTATCTCTAATTATAAAAGTTCACTTATATCCAAGTCAAAAGAATTGGTTTGCAGATTATTATATTGTCTAATATAAGATCTTCCCAAATTACATTTATAATTCAAAACTGCTTGACCTGTGTTCTATTCAGCAGGCTATGTACCTACTGGTTCTTCTCCAAGACATGCGATTGAGTCATGGATTTATCCCAGACACACCCATGCACGCATGCAGCTACATTCTTTTCCAGGGAGAAGATACATGTGCCCACAAGTCACTGAAACAGGCATGCCCACCACTCGGGATTTGAGTCTTGGCTTTTCCTAGTTGCTAAAAGGGAAAGATTCCCAGGCCACCGGGGGAGTAGAAGTTGGCTTATTCATCCATTGAAACATACAAAATATCTGTGATTTATAGACACACTCACCCATTGATGTACATATATACATGTGCATGTATGTTTGTATACATCTTACCTTACTGAGAAATTCTTTGTAACTGGTTGTGTTTAGAATAAATAATTAATAACCATAATGATTCTTGGAAATTTGCTTTGTACATTTTCCTAGGTCAAGTTTCCCGGAAACAGGGCCTGTGATGAGGATTCTTATGCAAGAATTTATTGAGAAAATGATAGCAGGAGAAGAAGAATGAGGAATGCAAAGTAGAGTAGATGATATGATCTCTCCTTTTCCTTCAGCTATTGACAAATTATTGTAGTATGTAATACCTGCAGCTCCAATTGCAAAAGTCCAGGGTGGAGGGGGAAGCTAAGCAAAGATGTAATTGCAGCTGGTGACTAGCTTCAGCCTGACCCCCTGGGGAGCTCCAGAGCAAGAATTGCACCATAGAATCAGTCCCATCTTGAGACAAGGGAGCCATATTGTACTCTGTGTTAGCCTTGTGAGGAAGAGAATCATCTCCCAGGAAAGAGGGCTCCTATTTGGCTGACACCAAATCTCCAGAGAAGGAGGCAGCTGGCCAACATTCACAGTAGCTAGGCGTTAGGTATACCTTCCTTTAAAGAGGATCTGAGCAGGACACCAACCACAGTGGTAGTAGGTCTCTTTGAGGGAAGGACTGAATGTATCTCTACTCTATGTACTTGTGTTGCTGAGCCCTTTCTTGTGGGTTTCTGGCCACTCTTTCAGTTGATGGGTTCTATATCTGGGCATTGCCTCAGTATATAAACTGGACAAGGATGTGTGACTTGCCATTAGGACAGCTGCCCTCAGCTTTCTGCTCACACATTTATGATACATTTTGATTGTGCACGTATGTTAAGCAATAACGATGTTGGCTGCCCATCTATCTTGCCCCTAGGAACATGATGTTATATTAGCAATCCCCATAGATTCCTGTGGGTCAGGCCTTCCTGGCTTCCATTCCAAGCTTCTGCCCATTATGGTAATTACAATCACCTTACTTCCCTCAGTTAAGGCAGCTATTCTAGTATCCTAACCCCCAGTTCTGTAACAGCATCTGCTACTCAGGCCAAGAGTGCAAAGGACAGCCACCTCCAAACTTCTTAAAGATACTGGTTCTCCCTCACCAGCACATTCCTTATTTATTTGATGAATAAAATCTCCTCCAGGTCCTCCCAGGGAATATAGTCAGATGGTGGCTTTATATAATATCCAGCCTTATATAATAGCCCAGCTTAGCATGCCCACTTCCTGAACCTTTTAATACCTTTCTTCATAGTCTACCACATAAGTTTTGGCATCTCTACTTCATTTAATGTAGAGCAGTGTTTGGCAAATCATAACCCTCAAGCCATATCCAGCCCCTTTCCTTTTATTGTAAGGAAAGTTTTATTAGAACACTCAATTTACTGACTACACCTATTTGTTTATATATTGGGAGTATGGCCCTCAAAGCCTAAAATATTTACTCACTGGCCCATTACAGGAAAAATTTTGCTGACATTTGATGTAGGCCATTGCTTTTTCCAGTCCTCTAAGAACCATCCCATTAAAGCATTAAAACTGTCTCCTGGACCCTTGCCATAGGGTTAAATCTGTGCCACAGAAAGGCTCTCCCACTTCATCTTGCTATGCCTTACCCTGTTTTTTATTATTCCCCCATTGAGCCTGTACCTTAGGATCCATTCCCAGGCACTACATCCTTTTTCCTGCCACTATGTGTTAACTAGGTCCAGCATTTCTTTGGTATTTAATACTTCTTTTCCTTTAGCAGTCTAGCACTTTCCTAGTCTAATTTTTGCAAAATTTGACCTAAGTTATGAGCCTGTTAGGCAGGAGGAGAAGCAGAAATAGTTCCTGAGGAAGGCAAGCATTTTCCTAAAGATGCCCATCTCCTTTGAGAACTCTGCATGGTCTTCAAACAGGGGAGAGGGAATATTATCTTCCAATATAGGGAAATGATCAATTCTGAAGACCCAGATGATTCAGGGAAATCTAGGATTTAAGGTACTCAAGGACTCTAACCACATATTCCCATCTTGGGCTCTTAGTCCCTTCCTATCCAAACTCTTGACTTTGGCTTGGGAGACTTTCCTAGGCTAAGAATTCAACTTTCCAAAGTTTTCTGCCTTTTACAGTTAGGTCTTTTTACTAGTCATGAGTTTTGTCAGCCCTCCATCTACAGAAATTAGGGATTTTTAAAAATGCTATCAAGGAGGTCCTCTGACTCATATTTGTTTTAAACTGTGGATTAATAGATCTGAGACTACCATGATCTTTAGATCCTCAATATACAAATTCCATTTAGCAAAATCAAACCAATTCCACAGTCCATAGTAACTCATTTCCTATACATTTCAAATACCAGAGACACTGAATCAGTCAGTGCACCTGCTTCCATCTGTATCCTGTGCCAGCTCACCAGAGGTAAATGTCTTAGCAAGTGCACTTCTACAGCATGCCAGGAACTCTCAGGGCTCCATCAACCCAGGATGGGGTCTTCCCTGCCATTTGCCAAGTGAATAATTCAACTCCAGAATCCTATCTCTAGGGTTTGCTTCTTGGGACCAATCTTAGTACCAAGTGTCCTAGAAGCAAAGCCTGAGATGGAAATTCTTGGATAAATGAATTTTTGAGAGATTACTTTCAGGAGAAGGGGAGTAAAGGAAGCAGGATAGTAAAGGCCATGGTAAAAAAAGATGTAGTCTCAGCTGGAGACCAGCTTAACCCGATTTATAAAGAATTCTGGAGCATGAATGGATCACAGATTTGTTACTACCTCGAGGCAAGCAGTCTGTGGACTGCTCTCTCCAACCCTCCTCTTATTCTCAAAAGCATAACATCCACCTCCCATTAGGTTGAGAGCAATTCTCCGGAGAAAGATGCTGCTGTGAGTCATTTGGAGCTAACAGTCATCATGGTTGAGGGGTGGGTACATTAGCAGGTAAATGGGATCTGGTCGGTACCAAGAGTGTCTACTACATTCCTGCAGTAATTCTGCTTAAATCAAAGAGCAGTCTCCTTGGGGCTCAGATCCATACTTTTCAGATCCTGTGTCCTATTAAACACTGGCTGTCCTTACTAGCCATTTGGGACAAGGGCCACCCTTAGATATAGGAGGAATGGAGGCTTTGCTTAGACTTTAGGAATTCTAACCAGTCTCTTGATTATTCTAATATAAGTATTCATTTGTTTTGGCTAAATGAGAGAGCCCTGAAAAGCGTAAACTTTTGTGACAGGATCAACAACATCAATGCCTTATTGTTAATTGTGTTATCAAGTCTTTTTAATTGGACCAGTATTAGAATAGGTGTTAGGGAGAAATGGAAAGGAAGGAGGGAGATTTGAGACACAGGCAATAACTTTAGCATCTCAAGCCCTTGAGGAAGACCTATAAAAGCAAAAGGTAACATGAGGAAACCACATCTTTGATAAAAGTTCATAATTAGAGACATCCTTATGGAAAGGAAGAAAGGAGTCAAAAATAAAGCTCATCAGGTTTTCAACTATAATTCACTTGGGCTTGACTTTGGTAGCCTGGACTCAAAAGGAACCTCAATTCACTCTGAAGAGTAATAATTATTTCTGATCTCTGATAATCATTCTTAGTTTTCCTGTAATATTGTTACCAGAAGAAAAAGCAGGTTATTCTAGCTTATAGCACCACTGAGAAAAGAAAGAGAAATATCTTTATGTAGTATTTGTTTCAAATGCAGGGAACTGATGCATCCACTTTATTCCAATCGATTGAACAAAAGTAACAGTGCTGATAAAACTGAGCCCAGATGAAGAGTCCAGTGTTGCAAGTATTCAGGGGAAGGAGTTTTAAGAAAATGGCAAGATGAGCAAAATCATTGCTAATCAAAGATGCTATTTCTAAGCTACAAAAATGTGTTGGATTCAAGACTGTGTGAACTCGGAGGAGCTGTAGCAGTTCTGGGGGGACCATAAGGTCCCAAAGTAAATAATCCTGATGGCTCTTGGTGCTTGGAGAAGTTCTTTGGTCTTGTGATTGATCACAAAACCGATTTAGAAAGGGGACATGACCCAGAGGCAAAGTGAAGTCTCCCAACAGTCTTACTGATGGAGCCAGAACAAGATTCTCAGCTCTCTTACCTGTGGCCAGTGCTCCTTCTACCCACACCTCTTCCAATTCCCCACATCCCTAACACGTGCCTGCCCTCTACTCACAGCTGGACTATTCTGTACAGAACCTCGACTTGTTACCTTGTTAGGAACACAAACAAGGTCAAAGCCATTCACTCAAATGCTCTCCCTGACTATTCATCATTCTACCTATAAATAATTTACTAAATTAAAGTCAGAGAAAGGGAATAAAGAGAAATTGTTTCTCTATGTTTTAGGTTACGAAGAATGTTGTAGGTTAATGGTCTCTCTCACTTAAGAGTAAAATGGAGATGTGAATGTCAAGTAATCACCGATTTCACTTTCCTCAAAAGCTGTGAATATTCAAGGTATATACATTTAAATCTGCTTAGCAAATTTATTTTTAATTAGAACCAATGAAACTACTTGTAACTAAAATGACATGCCTACTTGCTATTGCAACTCCCCCATATCTGGTGCTTTTTTGTCAAAAAGTTACACTATACAGAGATGAAAAAGAATTAGAGATGCTTTCTGGAGTTCTGCATCTGCTGTTTCTTTCTCTAAGTTCTTAGAGAGCAAAGTGAATATTTGAACTGGGTTTACAAGCATATGGATGATCTCAGGAGTCAGAGAAGAAGCTAAAATTGATATTCCTGATTGGGAAAATAGCATGGTCATTACAGTAGAGAAAGAGAAACATGGACATGTGTAATATTCACAAAGATCTCTGTAACCCAGATATCATTGGGGTCTTCTTATTTCTTTAGATTAAATGGGATTAACACCCCAATCCACATATTATGTAGAGGTCCGATGCTCTACTCCAATATGTCTTTCAATTTCCAGGAGAGTAATGGTATCTTTGAGTCTGAGCTCCTACCTCTTTTAAACTAGCCAAGTTTAAGGATTTTTCTCTCCATCCTGTGCAGGTTACTCCCTAGTCCACATTATGTCATCCAGATGTAGCATTTAGCTCCTTCCCCTCAATTCTACTAAAAACAACAGTAAAGAACATTCATCTTAAACCCCTGCATATGCTTATGTGCATATGTGGATGCAGTAGGTCCTTGCTGTGCAACGTGTGACCCACAGAACAACAGTATCAGCATTGCCTGGGAGTTTGCTAAAAATGAAGAATCTCAGGCTCCACCTCAAGCCTACAGAATTGGAATTTGATTTATATGCACATTAAAGTTTGAGAAGCACTAAGGGTAAGTGGCAAGAAGTGAAGTGATATATATATGTGTGTGTGTGTATATATATATATATATCTTTAACATTGAACTCCCCTCTTGTTATAAGTCTTTGGCCATGCCTACTCATGTTATTTCTTATCATTAAAGTCACCCTAGATATTGTTTCTACTTCTTTTGCATCCCTATCACATTGTGCCCTCCCTCATCAAGGAAGAAAACTCATCTTCCTTTCTCATTCTGTTCTAGGCCCATGTTTGCATATCCAGTGCTATTCATCAGATCCATAGAGACATTCCTTTAACATGATCCACTGTGCTTAAAAGGAAATCGTGGCTTTAAGCATCTTTTTTTTCCCAAAATGCCTATACATATATTCAGTTATACTATGGCCAAAGTCAGTCCCCCATGCATTATAACTACATTTCAAAAAGCCTGTTATATCATGATTACCCTCTAATATAAGCATTGGCCCAATCTTCAGGCTTTAGTGACATGAAATTATTGTGCCAAACCAGGTAAACTACATACATTAAATTACAAAAATTACTTTGGGAGCCTACTAAAATCATAACATTTCTCAGTTCAATAATGTGCTGATAATGTTTAACAACCCACTCTGGGGACAACAATGTATGCAGATCTAGGAACTTCAGTAGTTTGTCAGTGATGTGAGTGATTTCTTTGCTAAATGAGATAATAGCTTTAAATACTGAATATTTCCTCACTCTTTGTACTATTCACAATTGGCAAATTACAACACATTTTTAAGTTTAATCTGCACTGTCAACATATTCTCCATCACTTTCTTAAGTCCAAACGATCAAGGAGCAATAAATTAAGCCATGGCTTTTAGTGTTTGCTGATTTCCATGGTGTAAATATTCTGACCATGGCTAATTTCAAGCTACCAATATGACACCACAAAGTGTGGAGTTGGGAAAAAAATGTGCAGTAGCAAATCATTATATAGCACTTCCACCATATAGATATAGTAAATGTAAACAACTTCAAGAGCATAGATAAAATAAAACGCAGTAAAATAATGAGAAAATGATGATATGAGTATTTTTTACCTCTGTTTTTTATGTAATTTGTTTGATTGTAAGTTTACATAATTAAACTTTTAATAATGGCTGTATGTAACAACCAGTTTGCAGAATTCCTGAAATTTTAACAATGGGCTCTTGTGAGCCAGTACAAGCCACCTTCAGTACATCGATGCCTCCGTTCTGAATCAAGTCAGTTTTTCTGTTACCAAGGATTGAGCTAATTAGTTTTTCGTAGTGTCTGAATGTTTTCATTCAAGTTTAAAAACGTAAAATCATCTCCCCCATTTCCAAGTTTCCATATTAAGGAACTTGTTGATGAATTCTATAGTCACTGCAAGTCTGCTAGAGGTAATGAAGTGAATAAGCCCTCAGTTCCAAGGACAATCTGTAAAGCAAACCAAATGAACACACTGCTATTTCAGTCTGTAAAAAGAGAGCTTGCCGGGTGTATTGGTGGGTTTTCCAGAGGCCTGTTTTGAGACTGTCTTCCCTTGTGGTGCTTAACCACGTTGTGTCTGGCCCCTGGACTCTCCACAGATTAAGTGGTCTGGGCTGTCAGCTCTCATTCTACCTGAGCCACTCACCAACTTTGTGAGTAAGATAGGACAAGTCCTGTGACCTCTTGGTGTTTCCTGGACTGTAAAACAAGATAAATAATTCAGAGTAAAACTCACATGATTGTACAAGGATTTCTTATTGACTGCCTAGAATTTTGGCAGTTGAGATTTATATCACTTGCCCTTGGAGATCATAATGTTACAATATTATAAGGTGGATTTTATGTCTTCTAATAAAAAAGGCAAAAATTATGATAAACTTATATTCAGTGCTCTAAGACAGCACTGTCCAATAGACCTTTCTATGATGATGAAATGTTCTATAAGCTCTGTCCAACATGGTAATCTTTAGCCATGTGGGGTGATTGAGGACTTCAAAAGTGGCTAGTGGGATTGAAGAACTAATTTTTAATTACATTTAATTTTAATTAATTTAGATTTAATAAGCCACATGTACCTAGTGGAACAAGTAGCTACTGCTCGGATTGTGCAGCTTTGCAACGCAACAGATGTAAGCTCCATCTTTAGTTGCCTGATATTTATATTTTGGAATCTGCAATAGTAGCACAAAGAATTATTGGACTAATATAAGAAAAAAATGTTTTTTAATCAGGATCTATACATAAATAGGTTTTATGGACTACAGTCAACCCCTAAACAATTCTAAAACTGAGTAGCCAAACTGCGATATGCAGGACATGACTTACCTCCTTTCACATATGAAACATTCTATGAAAGTTTTTCTTTGGTAATTTTCAGAGAGATCTAGAGAATGACCTAATGCCTTGAATGTATAGTAAGCTAAATTGGAAATTTTGAAAGCACAAGCAAATAAACAAATAAAAACAAGGCAATTGTCCAAAGAAGTTACCCTAAGTGCTACTGGAAGAAGAAAACTGTAATTTCAACTGAACAGGTTGATAGTAAGAAGTGTTATTTATTCAGCAGAATCTCCATAAGATATTTTTTGGCAAAAAAATAGACAAATTCTTAGGACAGGCTGTTATTTCCCTCTATCTCTTGAGATCTGCCAAGGGTCAGTCTAGAAAGCCTCTGGGACTAAAATAAAGGACTTCGGGTGTTGAATTTGCATCCTTGACTTTCAAATTCATGGTGCACATTTGAGCTGGCTTTTGATAAATAAGTAGAATTGCAACTTCGTAAGGTCCTTATCATATCATTAGTGACCCAATGAACCATTGTTATTTGTTGGACCAGAAAATTAGGACAATACTTTAGTGGACACCAAGAGCAGTAAATCATGCTGTGATCAACCAAAGAGTAATGCCCCTGGGAGCCTACAGAGAATGAAAGGAATAATGTCACACCGGGGCATATGGGTGCCTAGAAATGTCCTTATGTTAACTCTTCTATCTGTCTTCTGAAACACGAATGAATTGAGCTACAGAACTATCCTACCCAGGAAAATCTATTTATACAGCTTCAGTATGATGTAATAGAAGAGTCAGACACAAAAGCAACATCAGAGAAGGCTTCTATTCAATTTTACAATTTTTCCTCAACAAGAACCCCTTACAACTACAAAATAGCTTTGAATTTTCTATACCTTTACCAAAAGAGCATTTAGACACATCTGTCAAGCAAACGTTTGATGTTTTCCTGAGAACAATGCAATGGATTGATAATTCTAAATTAAGATTTAGTCTATACTTTTCTCTTTTTCCAAGTTACTGCCTCTTTTTAAAATAATCTCCATTCAAGAAAGGTTCCCACAGGTAATACTGACAAGTGCCACTCCTATCCTGCAGCAGCTACATTCATGCCTTTCAAATCAAGCCTTTTAGATGTCATTCAAGAGTTTTCTGCCTTGCGCCCATTTGAATGTCAAGGAGCACTTTCTCTTTGAGATCTAGTTCCTTATATTCCAGTTGTGGCACTTTACAAATTAGATGACAACTTTTGTTTGGAAAATCACTTGATTCAGAAAGAAAATTTCGTTTCCGGGAGTTTAGATGCTACTTCCTATATCTGGTATTTGTTCAATTAGACATTTGTATCATATTTTGGCTCCATTGTATTTCTAGAGATGCTGAAATTGTCATTAAAATTGGATTCTGATGCAGCACCGGAACCACTGCCCATCTAAATCAATCCCCTGAAGGCCCTAAGACCAGAGTGATCACTGAGCTGCATTCCTTAGATATCAGCAGATTATGCTACTCAGTCCTGACATGTATCAGTAGGCAGTGTTTTATCATCTGGAATAATTAGATCTCATCAAAGCTCTTAGAGAACTTCTGGTTCGCCTTAAATATTTTTTACTCATTTTGAAAACTTTAATAGAAGTAAAAATCTATGGTATTCACATAGACTCTAGCAGGAATGTGAAGAGGGAACTCAAGTGAGTGTGGAAAGGGGTCATGAAGAATGCAGTTCTAGGATCAATGCACAAGAAAATGTGCACTAGATGTGGATCCTTTGCCAGGAGGTATATGGCAATACAAGCCAAATTTATTATGAATTCCAAAGACAGTGGAAATGTCTCTGTTTTGTACTGAATGTTGCTTTAAATAAATGGGCCATGGGCCAGGGGTGTGGACATACTTTTTGCTATGAACCTTTCCATTGTAATGACATATTTTGTAATGGGATTTGACATGTAATACAAACATAGTTCCCAAAGCATGTAATATCCATCTCAATTACTAACAATACTAAAATTGGTATCATTGTTTTCCCCCATCTTAAATATATATACTGCCCTTGCCAATAGCCACCCACTGATTTTCTAATGTTAATGATTTGTGTTGGATGACTGTCTAATACCAATTTTCATTTTTAGTACCTGGGGACATTTTCCCTGGAATGTCTGTTGCTCAAAAAAATATACTGGACTCATAAAACTAGATGTCTATAAGATTTGGAAAGCTTTTTTTTTTTGAATTCACAAAATAATGCAAATGGAAATAAAAATATTCTATCTAATCCATTTGAGAAAAACAGGGTAGTTGAATAGATTACGCATAAAATTAGGACTTTCATATTCTGCCCTCAATTTTGAATGATTGGATTAGGCTACATGCTTACTTATAAATTGCTGAATTCATATTCTAATAATTTTATTCAAGAATACAATTCTTGGATAAGACTGGATTGAAATGTACATACTTCTTTCTCAAAAGTCATAATTTTACAGGCAAAGTAGAAAGAAGACTTTTCTTAAGTGAGCAAACATATACCTTTGCTTTCTCTGTACTTCAGTTCTTCCTACAACAAAATGAGAATGGCGTAGTGGAACTATCCTGATACTGTGAAAGTCTGTTCTCAGGTATGAAGAGAAGACCTAAAGTTCCAAAAAAGTGCCTGTGCCCTTGCCTGTGCCTTTTATAGTTATAAACATTCAATGAGGAACTCACACGGGAAGGGTGTTCATGTGCTATTCCCATTGTCGAGGTGTGAAGGCTTCTAAAGAAGAGGGCCATGGCTCAGAGTCTGAAACCAAATGTTCATCAAAAAAGCTAATGGTGTCTGTTTGGTGGTCCCACACTGGTATTCTCCACTACTAGCTTCATGAAACCTAGTCAATCAATTACAGCAATGTCTACTGAAACCAATTGGATGAAATGATGAGAATGCTTACAATTAAGCAGCTGAGATTGGTCAATGGAGACCAGTCCTCTTGCAAGGACTGGCTTGACCACATGTCACACAAACAATGCTGCTGAAACTACTGCAACTGGACTTGGAACCTGTCTGTCATCTACCATATTCACCAAACCTTGCACCAACTGACTACCACTTCTTCCAGACTTTGGACCATTCTTTGAAAGGAAAAGTATTCAAGTTTCAACAAGCTGTGGAAACACCTTTTACGATTTCATCGCCACTCGCTCTCCAGGTTTCTTCACTGCTGGCATGGACAGAGTTACCGTTAAGATAGCAAAACTGTGTTGATAGTTGAGGCGCATACTTTGATTAATTGTACTGCTTCTTGTTTGAGATAATAAACTACACTTTTGACTCAAAATAGAACATTTCATATTTAATGATCTAATAAATCCCCATAAGAATAAGTTCTTGTAAGCACCTGGCTCATTTGAGGCTTTTCCATGATCTTAAAACAAGGAAAAATCACTATTTTCTAATGGGAAGAATGGACAACTTCCACGTGAGCTAAGGTTTCAGGGAGCTCTGGGAACTAACTCAAGGTTCTAAAGTGAATCTACACAGATTTCCCCATCTCAAGTCTCACGGTCCCAACTCCTTCCCTATTAGTCCCTGAGCTTGATGTAAAATACCTGTTGGAGATAAGAATTCAATCATCTCTCAAGCCTTGCTACTGTAATGATTAACTCTGAGCCTGGTTCTCCACTCTCCTCCATCTTGCTGCAGAAGATGCAGGTTTCCTTGCCTGCCCTCAAGGAGACAACCTGGCTTGTACACTTTACCTTGAATTGGTGAATAATCACCCTATGCCTGTCACCATCGCTTCGACTATTCAGTGGTGCTCAGAAAAGCCAACAAACACCATAGTTATTATAGTTACCATTTCATTCACACCCCTCAAGTACTGGCAATATTGTATCACCTGGTATATCCCCTTCCACCTGTATGCCATCTTAGTTTATCCCTGTTGAAAGTTTTAGTGATTATACTTCATTTGCATGCCAAGGATTATCTGTATTCCACCTAGCACCAGTGATGGTGTTGTCACTGTCAACTTACCAGTGAGTGATCCATTTCCAAAATTCCATTTTAGAGGTGGCTTTCCAGGTTCAGTCCTGTTCCACTGGTTTGCATTTATTTCCTGAAAACAAAGACAGAGAGTTGCATGTAGGTTGGGATGGGAGTGCTCTTGTGAGACACACTTGTAAGGAAGTGAAGAAGATAGGAATGGCGTGGAAAGGCGGAGGGAGGAGCTGACATGCCGTGTGATTTAACTGATAACTCAATCTTCTGAGACACTCTGGAGCCAGATGGCTTTTCTGAATTGTTTTAAGGCAAGAGTTTCAGGCTTTTAAATCCTGAGACATTGGCTCCCCAAATTCAATACCCCCAACTTTTCTTTTTCATTTCCTCAACCTTAAGAGATGGTAGCTATTTCTTGCAGTCATTATCTCTAGTTTCTCTCTGAGTTTTCCTTCTGTGTTTGCAGCTTTTTAATTCCTCTGTAACCAATCTCCTATCTTCAGCTTCCTCTGTGAAAATATCTATTATGGTTTCTGTTTTCTTGACAGATTCTGCCTGAAATGGTCATTTCTAAAAAGAAAGAAGTAAGTAGTGTGCCTAGTGCTTTAGAGGAATGATAACAATGTGGAATAGTTGGTGAGTTAGTGCAAGAACTGACAAAGGATGTGAAAATAACTTGTTGCACTGAACTGAAAACTATCTACAAATTTTCAGTAGCACCATTGGTATAACCATGTCACTTCTTCTGGCAGCTGAGTTGTAGAAGCAAAGGCAAACATTTGAGTGGACTAAAGGTTTGCTGAGTAGCTAGATATCAGAAGGGCAAGGGGCAAGGTTATTGAGAATGCTGCCAGAAAACAGTTTTAAGTCAGAAATTATCCTAAATAAGTAAGGTCTAGTGCACAAAAAAAAAAAAAAAATTCCCATAGAAATTTAATTGCGTAAGCCATATAATTAGAACTTGATATCAAAGCCATCTTATACTAGTGCTTAGAAGTGATAAGACTACACTATTCTTTCATATCTGTCTCATGTTTCAATGATGTAATAATTCTATTATCATCTGATCAAATATTTCATCAAATCTTTGCTAAGCAAAACGAGTTCATTGCTATGGAGTCATCATTTGGACTCTGTTTAGGTTACATCTAGTTAAAAAAGAAATAAATAGCTGAACTCTGTTTTGCTTTTTATATCCCATTGTCTTTGCCAAATATTCAAGGCTCAGGGAGGGTCACTTCAGCACAAACTGTTGCAAATTTCCAGAATAAAATTCTGTAATCTCTTATTGTGTAATAAGACTCTGGAGAACTACCTTGTCAGAGTTAAGACTGCCTCTCTCAGCAAAACTTGCCATTTGCTATTGCAAAATATGATTGAAGACAACTCACAATTTGGGGCTACATAATTAAGGAAGCTTTCTAAAATGATCTTCCTGAAAAAGATGTTAGATCCAAGAGCCACCTTTGCCTACACCTCAGTTCCTTTAAGGAAGTTAAATCACTTTCATATGTAGAAAATTATATCTTTAGGACACAGCCCAGTTGTTCCTCCTCTAATACAAACACTGGTCCTTCAAAGAGCTACTCTCCCCTCCATCCCAGCTAAGCTTGGTTCCCCCTTTGGCATCTCTTACCACTTAAACTCAGATGGAACTAGAGACGTTTCTAAGGGTCATTCACACTCCTGATCTAATTAACTGTCTATGGTTGGGGTGGGGGAATCTTGTCTTTTATTATACTAAGAAAGCATGCTTCCTTGTTGGCAATAAACACAATTATTTTAATCATTTAAAGACATTCCTGTTTGTGGCATTTCTGGTTGTTCTGGTGGGAATACAACAAATCACATTTAAATAGAACTCAGAAGAAAACTGCATCTTTGATTGAGCTCTTCATATTCCCTGAAGATTTCCCCCTACCCCAGGGTATTTCAGGCCAAGTAGTGTTTGCTGTAACTGAGAAAGGTGGAAAAGCAAGAAGACATATTAGAGAATGACAAAATCTTCTTGTCCTCAAACTATGAGCTACTTGAAAGAGAATATAATGACATAGCCTGTGAAAGAGATTTTCTAAGGTGAATGGTATAGGGAATTGGGTTTGGGAAGGAACTTGTGGTTGGATGGATAATTAACCCAGGTGTTTGTGTTATCCATTACTGTGTAATAAACTACCCCAAAATATGGTGATCTAAAACAACCACCATCTATTTGTTCATGACTCTACAATCTGAGGCTGAACACAACTCAGGGTTTTGTTGGTTTTGTCTGGGGTCTCTCATGTGTCTATAGTTGTCTGGGGATTGATTGAGATTAGAAAATCCAAGATGGACTCACTCACCCTCTAGTGCTTCCTTTGTCAGTGATTCTCCATAGAATGTAGACATTAAATCTTCTTAAAATTGTATCTCTTTTTTTGTTCCCTTTTTTCCCCCAGTTTCACTTAGGTGAACTATCTCAACTGGAATATTTTCCTCCCCTATTTACTCTCAAAGCACCCTGTGCATCCTCCTCATAGCCCCCACATCATAGCTGTACTGTAACTGCCTTTTAGGTCTCTGCATCCCCACTCCCCGCCCATCCTACCCCTGCTTTGGCCCCTACTCCCACCTGCACCATTAAATACACAGATTACATGTCAGTTGCTTAACAACAGAGTCTTCTTGTTCATGGTTTTATTCCAAGTTTCTCGCTCAGTGCCTGGAACAGAGTAAGTGATCAACATGTACCTCTTGAGGAAGCATGACTAAATATCAAAATCATGAATTGAAAGTAAAAATAAAAATTGCATTCCACCCGACTGGAATTTCCACAAATAAATAACAGAAGTCATTCAAAGGCATGGAAAGTCCAGGGGTTCAAACGATGAGTTATTACAATGAGGTAATGGCAGTATTTGATAAAAATTCATCACTTCATAAGCAAATTACCAAAATAGGTTTTCTCAAGAAAAAGAGAAAAAATGCAGAATGAATCATTTAATAAAGAGATATGAAGCAATAATATTAGTGTACAGTTTCTCAGCATTTCTGAGTATATGAAATACCTAACAAAATCATTTTAGAACAAAGAGATGTTTCTCATCACCACTTATATGGTCATAAACTAGTCTCTAATTCTTATTTTCTGAACATCATGATGTAGTTAAGCAATGTATGAAAAAGTTTGCTCAGTAAAACAAGGGAAAACAAGTGGTCATTGTTTCATCTTTTAGTTCTCTAAACCCATAAAGGTCTCATAGGATTCCATATTTTGCACTTGAAGCCCTTTCTGCCACCTATTAATACCTCTTTACCCACTTGACTAACTTCTACTCTTTCTTCAAAATTCAGCTAATGTGTTATCAATTTCGAGAAGCCTTCCAGAAATCGCTCTGACTGCATTAGGTGACATTCCTCATGTTCCCCTAACACTTACTACCTCCTTCTACCATAGTGACACCTTATTAAGATGACGAATTTGCTCACCGATTACATTACCACCTACTTGAGCGCAAGGAGGATACCCAACACAAAGCAGTCACTCAACAAATGCTTGTGGAAGAAAAGATTGATGTGAGAAGGAATGAACCCCTATATGCTACATGGGGCATTGATAATCACTCAGTACAACGGGAAGGATGTCTAAGAGTTATTCCTTTTGCTCATCTTACCTAAATGTGTTGTTCTGAATACATTTCCACATTCTCCCGTCCAATCATGGCCCATGAGTCTATGTTCATGATGAGTGACCTCATCAGGGGCCGGGGAGAGTAAGGCTATAGGGAATGAGAGGAGTGGGGAATATAGAAAAGGAGTTGAGAATAGCCCAGGAATCATGCCCTCCTATGTGAAAATGACCTCCAACCCTTAGCAATGATAACAAATTGACAAATACTTATCAAGGACTTCTGTAACATGCACTGTGCTCAACAGCCCTACGTGTTACCTTTTTTCAAACTCACAACATGCCTAGAAGGTACATGTGTGTGGGGGAAACAGCAGTCATTTATATATTGTGAAAAGAGTAGAAGTTTGGATTGAGTTTAGTTTTGGCTAATTCCACAAGCTCATAATCCATTTTTACCACCACACTATATGGCTCTAGTATCCCTGAACCATTTCAGCAAGGAACTTCCCCTTGTCTTCCTACTGAAACCTGCTCCCTGGGTCTAGTAATAGCACGTATAAAAGTTATTTCAAAAGATTAGAATTTTTATTCTATTGTTTCCTAATTATTTATTTTTTACAGCAGGCACATCTTCAGACTTTGAGATCTATTTGAGAGAGAAAAGGCAAAATTCTCTGTTGAAATTTTACTCTATTTTCATTTCAGAAAGTATCACCAGAGTCAGCTGGTCATCAACCTTTCCTTTGTTATTAGTACAAAGACTGGAGAACATGATACCGAGTCAAGAGAGTCTATTCCACATCCAGTACTGAACTTCCCCCCGTCACTGGAAAGACAGGTGACAATCAGGCAACTCTCATCACTCTCCTGTTCCACCCCACCTTCCCATCTCACCCCGCCACAGAAAGGATGATGGTGTGCTTGTATGTTGGTCCTTTTCCCAAATAAACGGAGGAGTAGGATCAACTACATAATTTGCAAGATCCAGGGCAAAATGAAAATGTGGGGCCATTTGGTCAAAACCAGGAAAAAGAGCTGTTAAAGATAATAATATATAAACCCTTTTCCTTTCTTCTCAGACCTTGCTCTTGTCATGGCAGTCTTATTTGCTACTTAAAGTCATTTCAAGTAAAGAAAAATTAGAATTTTAAGACATCTACAATGCCAAATATCTCATAGTGATCATTACCAAAAATTATTTTGATCTACCAGCTGACAACCTGATTAAGATCTCCTGAAGTTTTGTTGAATGCAAATAATTGGAAACCCCTGATTGCAAAATCTATTACCTATGCATTTGAGTCATTCATTTTCTCATAACCAAGATTTATCAAATTATTATTAATTAAATATGTTACCCTTTTGCTTAGCAGCCTCTTGTATAACATGATGTATTGAGAGTGGCTTAAAAACTGAATTACCATTAAGTTCATTATCTTTTTCCAATATGATTTTTTAAATAGACTGTTTTCATTTTATGTGCTTTGAATACATTTTTGTCGTAGCTTTGGAGCTGCAGATTTATCATTTTCATCACATAACTTACATAGAAAGTCTCCATCATGTAACTTAATTGGCAAAGCCAATATGGCTGTTGAATCCTTCAGCTAAATCAGACTTATTTTCTGCAAGAAAATAAACTAATTTTATGTTAAAATAAACATGTTAATGTGAGTTTTATAGACTATAAAATCATGGAGAAATAAATGTACAAGGAAACATAATGTAGATTACTAAAAGCAATCAAGTTAAATTTATATTATAGTTCAATATAATAAATTTATCCATTTATAAAATGTTATACAACAAAATTAATCAATGTACCCTTTATCATTACTTAATTTATAATAAATGCAATGTTTGGTGTAACTAAGTCATAATTTATTCATTAATTGAGGAGTATTATAATTGTATGTGTTAATGCATCAAACTTCAGTGTTTGGCTTTGGGGAATAATTAAATAAGTATCATTTATAAAAATCAGAAATAATTTTAGCAATTTAATTATATTTCATGATCAAAACTTTTCTTTGTGATAGTAAAAAAGTATAAACAGTTAAAAACTATTAAGGTTAGTACACAGCATATATACTTTTTCTCAATAAAAGATTGAAAATGTTAATGTAAAAATATGTAAAATGTGTAAAATTATTAATCATAAGGGATTGAAAATAGAAAATGAACGTTCTTTAATGTTAATATATTAAATAAATATCAGTTAATGTTAAATATTGAATAAATTCATCATTTCATAAAAGGAAATAGGGCAATTGACTCATTGGAATAAATATTTTATAAAATTAGATATATCAGTTTTAGCTACCATATTAAATAAAATACCCTGAATCTGAAATAAATCATAAAATATTTTTATCTCTTGGTTTTAATAAAGATATCTTAAATATTTCTACAGTCTCATAAAATATTTACATTTTAAGTATAAATAAACATTTAAAAGAATCACCATCACTAACATCTTTGGCTTTGGCTATTTATAGATGTCTTCCTTTCCCACAAATGCCATATCCTAGAGATGAAAATTGAGACTAAAGAATAATTGCTTAAATTCATTGGCATTTTCCCCACAAGAATGTATGTTCCACAAGAGTAAGGATCTTTTTTTTCCCCTCCACTGATGTATCTCAAGTGCATAGAATATGTCTGACATTTAGCAGGCAGTCGAAAACATTTATTTAAAGAAAGAAGGAATATTCGCCTTTAAATATTCAATATATTATTTCTATGAGATCAATTCTTAGCAGTGAGATCCTGATCCTTTAAGGTTCTAGTTATTTACATTTTAGATTAATAGAAATAATAGATTAATAGAAATTTAAAGTTTGTACCAATCTATCTACAAGACTATACCAATCTACAGTCTTTTCAAAAATGAACTAAATTTCAGTGTTTCTACATCCTTGTCAGTATTTGGTACTTTCATTCACTTTTAAGGTTTTTTTGCCAATCTGACAAGCAAAATTTTAAAAATAGTATCTCATTATGGCATAGATTTACTTTTCATTACTTATTACTGATGTTCATCATCTTTTTATAGGTTTAATGGTCATCTGTATTTTTCACTAACTTATGTTTTATGTCATGTTCTGTTTCTTAATGCTTTCAGAAGCAGTCTTGATATTAAGGCTTTACATGTTTTGCTACTACAAATATTTTTTTCTGCCTATAAGTTGTCTTTTTATTTTGTTTATGGTTTATTTAATGATGCATATTTTTTGAAAGTTTGTGTCATGAAAAGTGTTTTTCTACTCCTGTTTCTTTTCTCTCTACATTCCCTCCATTGTGTTCATGGGACTGCATCTTTCGTTAGATGAAGAAAAGAGACAAAGACTATGTTAGAGTAAATAGTCAAAAGTATGCTATAAGAGATTGTCAGTAATAGCAAGGGAAAGTTTTGTCTTATCTATTTTCAGTCTGAGGGACTTTCAGTACTTAAGATCTCTACCAGCAATGCGGAAAAACTGAAGAACCTGAAGTCACTCCTGCCCCTAACTCACCTGCTTTACTCCACAAAGAGGGAAAAAAATCAAGTGAAGCTGATTGACTGGAAGCTGGGGTCTTGCAGAGGGGTGTGTGGCAAAGAAAAGGAAGAGATATCAGAAAAAGGGGTAGTGTTCTTGTCATCCTAGGAGGAGAAATATTCATGCTGATCAACTCTAGTTGTTGATTTCCTTTATAAGTTTAAGTATACTTGTTAAAAACTCGAGGCTAACCACTGATAATTAGGACATACTACTTCCAAAGCATTTGGAGGACAAAAAGAGCAAAGAGGACTTAGTCATACAAAAAGAGGTAAAGAAAAAGAAATAGCAAGAAAGCATATAAAAGAGAAACAATAAAATATGATACTAAAAACATATCCAAGTGTATCAGTAAATGTGATCAATTTTCCTGGGTTAAATTCATGTATTAAAAGACAAAGATTTCTCACACTGAGTAAACATTACAGCCATATTCTCTTTTTCAAAGATCCAAGTGCAATGAAACACAGGGAGATTAAAAATAAAAGAAGGCACAGGGTATTCAAAGCAAATGGTGATAGAAGCATAGAGATACAAAGACATTAATATGATATAAAATATAATTCAGGATAAAAAGTACTAAAAGAGGACAAAGGTAGGTATTTTGTCTTAATAAAATGTAAAACCTATTAAAACTTTATTGTGGTCATGGATATTTATGCTCCTAACAACTTACTTTTGACATCAAAATTTTGTAAAACTAAAAGAAAAAATTGACAATTCCATAACAGTGAGAAATTTTAACACATGTATCGTAAAAAATCAATTAACAAATAAAGAGACAGAATTTATAATGCATAATTAAATTTCTTGACCCTATAAATTGATGTAGAACTTTGTACCTAACAAGGAGAATACATGCTCTTTTCAAACACATGGAACATTCACAAATTTACCAGGTATAGGAAATTTTAAAACTGGTGACAAATTTTCAAAGCAGAAGTCATACGGACCATTGTAACTGATTGAAATCTAATCAAATTTTATTAAAATCCAATAGATTAAAATCCAATTAAAATTCAAAGTTACCATTATAGAGTCAGCAACTCAAAAGGTAAAAACAAAAAGCTAGTGCAGTTCCAAAGCATCAACAGGAAAACTGAAGTCTTCTAAATAATTTTTGGATTAAAGAAGAAACCAAGTGGAAGTAAAATGCTATTTAGAAAAGAACTATCATGACAGCCTTATATATCTAAGAGTAAGACAGATTCCTAAGTAAACACAAGGTCCTCTTAGGAAGTAGGAAAAAGGAAAAGGACAGACAGATGAACACTGGATGGACAAGTCTGGTACATGACCTGAACTGATACTCAAGAAAAAAATGCCCTTATTAGAAATAATTTTTCATTAAAATTGAATAAGCTTCCAACTCTAGAAGCTAAGCAACAAAATCAACCACAGTAAAAAGATAGGAATTAATAAAAATTAGAGCAAAAAATAGTGAAGTTGACAATACCAAAGATATTAGAATTATCAATAACATAGGCAGTTGATTCTTTAAGAAGACTAATGCAGTATTCAAAACAAAGGTTAGCAAATTTGATCAAGGGAAAAAAAGGAGACAAAAAACAAATATAAGCAACATATGAACCAGAAAGGGAATATAACTATAATATACAGAAGATTTTTTAAACCTTAAAAAACAGTCTGTCCAACTTAATATCAATAAACTTGAAAATCTAGTTGAAATTAATTTAGGCTGAAATCAGAATGTTAAAATGGAACAATTTCTGTTTCAGTTTTGGCGGAGGCTCCAAAAGGCAGAAACTAAAAGAACAGGTGTGATACTCCCAATCTCCAAAGTGCGGCGCTAAATGACCTGAGCATATCTTGCAATAGAGGTATCTTATCCACAACCTGATACCTAAGAGAAGCTATGAAAGGGTTGAGGTTGTGGCAATGAAAGGGTGTTGGCTCACTGTAGGTTCCTCCCCCAACCTCCATGGGGGAGAGCATGTCCCCTGCAATCTAGGACACACACTAGGCTGCTACCTGACTTACCCTTGGAAACAGATTCCAGGCAAAGCTGGGAGGTTACTGCTTTCTCACTAATGGTAGATTAAATGTGCATAACTCTGGGAAACCAGATGGGAAACTCAGTGGGAATGTCATGAGGGAGTCATCTCAAAAGGGATACCATCTATATTAGCCTCCTCGAGCTGCTGTTACAAAGTATGGTAAATTGGGTACTTAAAACAGCAGAAATTTATTCTCTCAGGAGGCCGGAAGTCCAAGTCAAGGTGTTGGCCTGGCCAGGTGTCAGTCAGGCCCGGCCACTCAGCTCCTTCTGAGTCCCTGACAGACTCCTTCCTTGCCTCTTCCAGCTTCTGGTAATGGCTGTCAACGGACACTGTGCAACCATATGATACAATCTATATAGATATGGATACCTCTGTTTGTTTCCTAGGGCTACTATAACAAAGTACTTGTCACAAACTCTGGTGGCTTAAAACAACAGGTATTCTCTTACAGTTTTGGAGGCTAGAAGTCCAAAATTAAGGTGTCAATAGGGCAGTGCTCCCACCGAAGGCTCTGTGGGAGGATTCTTCTTTGGCTCACCCTAGCTTCTGGCGTTGCCTGCAGTCCTTGGTGTTCCTTGGCTTGCAGTTGCGTCACTCCAATCTCTGCCTCTGTCATCACTTGGCGTTCTCCCTGTGTGTGTCTGTCCTCTCTTTTTATAAGGACACGAGTCATATTAGATTAGGGTTCACCTTAATGACCTCGTCTTAAATGAATTACAAAAGACTCTATTTCCAAAAAAGGTCACATTCACAAGTACCAGGAGTTTGGATTTCAACATATGTATTTAGGGGACACAATTCAGACCATAACATGACCCAAGGGAGTGTCTGTAGGGGCAAGAAAACTTCACGGGCACAGATTTGAGATATCTGTGCTTGGGGAGGTCATGTGACCTGCCAAAGGTGAGGATCTGTTTTAGCCTAGAGAGGTCCCCCAAGGGTACCCTGCAAGGTCTCTGGAAAATTAATACAGCACTCCCAGGGCAAAGAGTTTGATTTAAACAATTACCTCAACTAAGGAAATGAGTGCCAGATTATTGTTGTGTCCTGCAAGTATGACTCTCCTGCCTCCATCTTTCTTCCACCTTGCAGTAGTACAAAACCACCTGGGGAAATGGGAGCAGAAGAAGAGAAGAGCAAGGCAGGGGAACTAGAGAGGCCACCAGCATGCCCTTCACCCTGCAGGCCCAAATTAGGGAATAATTAGAAAGCTTCTGTTTTTAATTATTACAGTAGGCATGATAAGTTAATTCTAAAATGAAACTGCTCTTGTAACTGAAAGAGATAAGATTTCTTGGAGTCACTGGGAAAAATATGGGGCCAAGGGCAGAAAAGAACTAGACCTACAGAATGGGTTTAGATGGGAACATGTCAAAATGATAATGTTGTTTTGATTACTAGCTATGAGTCCCACTTGCATACTCTGGCATCATATGGTATTTTACCAAACCAGCTCAAGAGGAAGTTGAAATCCTGGAGAGCTTTATAATCCCAAAAGAAGTTATAAATGTTTCCAAAGAATTGGCTCAGTCATTATTACATATACTTAAAAAAAATAAAAATAAAATCAAATTAACTGGTAAAAAAATCAAAGTGCTGAGATAATAACAGTGAGTAATAATATATAAAGATGATGAGTGCCTCAACATTCTTGACTGATGTGTAACCTCCCTACTCTGTAGGCAGCATATTGTGACACTTAAAATATCAACTGAGATTATTCAGCTTTTGATTTCACAACCAGTAAAACAGCCACTCTAGAGCCATCCAGTAATCTATTCAGTTATTCAGTCAGCATATTTGTCTCTCATGGAGCCCAAACTGCTTTAAATCTTTTACTAGTATGTTTATAAAAACAAACATAACCCATGCTAAGACGGTTAGATAGGAAGATTAAAGGCTTCTAGCCTAAGAGGCTTTGACAACCAAGTTTTATGTCTAGAAACAAACCACAGAAGTTCAGCATCTAATGACATGCAAATGAATCTGGAGCAAGAAAAGGAAAACAGTTTGATGTTCACTATAGAGTTGCTGTGTAAAAACGCATTTCTCATCACATACTATACCCTTTGGTTATAAAAATCATTAAGTGGTTGAAATAAGATTAAAAGTCAGTCCATTCACTCATGCAATATCCTTGAGAAACCTGCCAGTATTCATATCAGTTGCACTTCTGAGTTACCTACAGGAATACTGAAGATCAAGTTTAGTACTCTGCTCTAGATGAGCCCAGGTTGGTAGCCTGGAACCTTATCAAAAAAGGCACGTGGCACCAAGATGTTTTCTAGAAGTGCTCTCATTTCCTAGAGGATGTATTTCATTGTAACCCAGGACCCATCAGTGATTCAGAGTACTGTGGTTTTGAAATGATTAATATGTAAGGGTTGTAACAATGTGAGTCAGATGAAGCGGAAAGACATGAGGAAAGAAAAACATTATAGGAAAATACACCACAAATCTGTGGACATGGTTAGTCAGTGAATAAGAGAGTAAAATAGAGTACACAACCTTAGCCATTCACATTTTCTCTTCATCTGGCAAATGCAGATTACTAATCTCAGAGGATTCACATAATGAATCAGAAAGGAAAATCATCAACGATTTTACTTTGCATCATTCTCTCAACAGACACTTGTTGAACTCCCAATATGTGCCAGAAATTGTTCTCGGTACACAATTGGATAAATGATAGGTAAGTAGATAGGTAGATTGATAGTCCTATGTTTTAAATGTGTCCCCCAAAATTCACGTGTTGGAAACTTAATCACCAATGCAACAGTGCCGAGAGGTGAGACTTTTAAGAGGTGATTAGGTCACGAGGACTCTGCGTGCAAATGTATTCCTGAGAAAAGAATGACTTTGGGCCCCCATTCCTTTCTCTCCCTCCCCTTCCCCCTCCCCCTCATGATCTGGTACCTTTCTGCCTTCTGCCATGGAATGACACAGCGAGAAGGCCTTTGGCAGATGTAGGCCCCTAGACCTTGGACTTCCTAGCCTCCAGAACTGTAAGAAATAAATCTCTGCTATTTATAAATTACCCAGTCTCAACTATTTTGTCATAAAATGGACTAAGCGGCACAAAATGGACTAAGACAGGTGGACAGATAGATAGATAGATACTCCCGACCCTCAAAGAATTCCCAATTCAGGAAAGGCATCAGACAAGTAAACATTTTCCCCTCACTAAAGATCCAAAGGCATAATCAAGTATTCAGAGCTAGAACATGAATTTTGAAACTCCCCTAAGGAATTTGTGTGCCCATGCCACTGATTTGGATTGGTCCTTGATATATTTATAGCAATCAGTGTCAGTTTTTTTCCCTGAAGCACAAAATAATATTAGGTTCTTATGTCATCCCTTAGGGATAACTTGTTGCAAGTTAGTAATCTGAATTTAAAATACTCCCTCATTTTGTTAGACTCTAAAATGATGGAATATGGGGAAAAAACACATCTTTATGAAAGTTGTTTGGCATAGCTAAAATGGCAAATTTCTAAGCAAATACATTTAACTCTTTAGGTATGCAAGATCCTAGATTACTAAACAGCATAATGAGCTATGTCTCCCTTTTTAAAGGTGGTACACAAAAAAATTACAATTTACCCCTAAATTAGGGGACTACTAAAACTAAGATCATTTAGAGCAACAACTGTCTTTTATTCAATATGATGTATCCTGTAACACTTAGCACATTACCTTACTTATATTAGGTACTTGGTAAATATTGGTTGAATCAAATAGAAGTCTAATACTGAGAGGTCATATGACTAATAATTAAAGTGACATTTTGACCAGTGCCAGCTTGCTAGTTTTCCAGATGAAAATAATCTGGCTCCTCAGCAATTTTTATTCTTTTATTCCTGCATTCATTCATTTGTACCTCTGTTAATATATTAATTCTTTCAACCCACTAAGTGAAGGCCTATTATATGCAAAATGTTGTATGATTTATCTTTTTTCCTGAAAGAGTTGACTGTTCTCAAAGAGTTGACAGTCTAATAACATCTGTAGCATTTACATAAATACTTCAAATACCAGATACACCTCAATGTCACATGAAAGATATAAACCAATGCTGGCCAATATGGTAGCTACTAGTCACATAAAGCCACTGAGCACTTAAAATTTAGCTCATCCAAATTGAGATGTATAGTAAGTACAAAGTACATATTATATTTCAAGTATTTAATATGAAAAAGATGCAAAATGGCTCATAAATAATTTTTATATTGACTACATATTAAAATTATAAAATTTAGAATAAATAAAATTTTTAAATAAAAGATCACAATTAAATAAAACACTATTTAATTGAATAAAATATTAAAATTACTCAGACCTGTTTCTTTTTAACTTTTGAATGTGGCTACTAGAAAATACAAAATGATATATATCACTCACATTATATTTCTATTAAATAGTACTGATCTGCACAGGGGATTATAAATGTTTAGAGCACTTAGCAATTAATTCCAGCATAAGGGGGTGGGGGCAGGGATCCAAAAAGGCTTAATGGAGGAGACAACATTTGAACTGAGCACCTCTCTACAGCTTGGACATATGAAAAGTGAAAGTAAAGGTTCCAGGAGGAATAAACCTGAATTTTGACCATACCTACAACCACTTCAGGCAACCTGGTGGAGATCTAGCTTTGACCCACTTAGGGGACTCCAGGTTTATTCCAACATACTTCTTTTCCTTCTTCCATTTATTTGTATGATTTCCCATCTTCAAAGCACTTTCATTAAGCCACATTTTCACGTTTTGTTTCTATATTATCACCACAGACTTTACAATATGGAGTATTCCCTCCATTTCAAAGATGGTAAAACAAAATTTAGGAGATTATCAGTAAAACATTCAGGTCACAAGGCCAGTAAGTGGAGAAACTAAGATTAGAACACAACATTTCTGCGTAGTTCTCCTTTGGGTCTTTCTATTATATCATACTGCCTCCCTCTCCTAGGATCCCACTCTCCAAAGCAGTCTTGTAATCAAACCAATACCCCAGGAGTCCTCCAGGTGAAGCCCACCTTTGGTTCAGGCATCTGCTGTAAACCCCTGAGATACAGCCAGCTCCTTCAGTGGCAGCAGCAACTCCAAGCTGCATAGGTCCAAGGCAAGTGCACTCAAGAAATAAAAGGAGAAGGGAAATTTTTGTTGCCAACTGTCTACTACATACCAAGCAGGGTGTTTGGAATGTTGTTTGCGCTATCTCATTAAACTTTACAGTAATCTTTGGGAATAAATATTAAACTATTCCAGGAATGGACATTCTCCCATAACACCTCATAATGCTGATATTGATCATTTGCTATCCTCAAAGTCTCACTAGATTTTCTGAAAACTCCTGGACTCTTCATGGCAGGTAATTCTCAGAATCCCCTGTGAGGTCTAGGCTATAGTTTCATAGTCTAAAATGGTGGCTACTCCATACATTTTGAATGTATACCAATAGCGTCACCTCACATTCATTGACAGCTAACTATTTTTTTTTTTTTTGAGACAGAGTCTCGCTCTGTTGCCCTGGCTAGAGTGCCATGGCATCAGCCTACCTCACAGCAACCTCAAACTCCTGGGCTCAAGCAATCCTTCTGCCTCAGCCTCCTGCATAGCTGGGACTACAGGCATGCACCGCCATGCCCGGCTAATTTTTTCTATATATTTTTAGTTGTCCGGCTGATTTCTTTCTATTTTTAGTAGAGATGGGGTCTCGCTCTTGCTCAGGCTGGCCTTGAACTCCTGACCTTGAGCGATCTTCCTGCCTGGGCATCCCAGACTGGTAGGATTACAGGCGTGAGCCACCATTCCCAGCCTACAGTTAACTATTAATATGAACTATATAATATACTGAGGAGCCACATAACCATACCATGAGGAGGATCCTATTATTTTCCCATTTTTTATATATGAGCAGACAGTTTGAAAAAGGTTTACTTCACTTCCCCAAGTTCAGGCAATGGTAAGTGGCAGAGCTGGGATCTGAACACTTGACCATCTGTCTCCAAAGTCCAAGTTCTTTACTATTATATTATGCTGATTTCCATCATTTCTCATTGCCCTGAGCAAACTGAGAGCCACTTAAAGAGCCCATGGGATCTATGCCACACCATGGTATAAAGAAAGTTGAGCAGCTAGTTCATCATTATCCTCCCACGACATTTCAGTAGGCAAGGTGGGACTGGATCACCTGTTCTGTGTACTGGAATGGTTTGTTGATTTGCCTCTTATAATCAGAGGACTTTGGAATGAGGCTTTCTAGTTTGCCTTAATGCTGGTTCTGAAAACTGTTTGCAACCATATAGATAAGTCTCTGAGTGTATGCGCATACACATATAGAGAAACCAAGTGACTAGCTGCAAGATTACACCACAGGTTAGTGACAAAGGAACAATTCGAATTTTCAGCCCCAAATTAGTGGCCTGCTGCCCAGCCTACAGTATAATATTGCTTCCCCAGAGATCAGAAGGAAGTACCTCTGTGTCTGATCCACCGTATGCTAGACAATCCTGACAATTTACTGTGGTTTCATGCCCCAGCTATTCTTATATTACCATCAGCCCTGATGATTGCACAGGCAATGAATTTTGTGGTAATGATATGTTCCAGACCTAGGATAGGATAAGTAATTCACACCAACCCCCATGTGTGGGTTCTGACTTCGTGGACTAGCAGGGGAGTTATCAGACTTTATATGATTCTACACACTTTTCTGCTGACTCAGAAATGGATGTAAAATATAGAACAGCATGCTGGGACATAGCAGAGTTTTTAAAACTCCTTTGGGGAGTCTTTGTTCTTAAATCAATAACTGGATGTTACATGTTCATATGCAAGTATATGCTTGCATATGTACAAAATGCACTGGTGTGGGTGATAGAAAAAGTCATTTGGAAATCACTCTAAGATAATCCCGTGTAATTACTAATGTGATATTAAAATAGTGCTGATTTCATAATGCTCTTTATTTGACTTAGCTTTCTCATATTATTATGCTTGTAAAAAAAGTAAAGCCCTAGTGAAATTTATGGCCACATCTGGCTTCTTTCCCTGTGTCTGAGATACACATAACATGGCAATTTACATTTACTTGATCTTCCATGAAGCTGAACATTTACCAGTATTTCACCAGATCTGACCTCTTTCTTAGAACAAATAGATGATAGAGATTTCTTAAACTCTTCTTGTAGTATAATAATAATTGTTTTAACTGTAATGTGATAACTTACATTTACTGAGTGCTTACCAGGTACCAAGCACTATGAGAGACACTTTATATGCTCCACAAAATAACCTTATGTTGTAGATGTCATTAATAGCTACATATTACAAATAAGAAAATAGAGACGTTATAAGTAGGAATACTAGCTCACAAAGTAAAGTTCTCAAACTACAGAGAATACTCTTTAAATCACTATGAAAAATTTTCAAGAAGGTCAAAGGCATGATATTTAGTCTGTCAGAGACAGACATAAAAGAAGCTGGATTTCTGGACTTAAAATGTTTGAAAACATAATCAAAGGCTTAATTCCTGTATGAGCCTGAGGTGTGCTCTATTTTGAAGATTCGAGATTGGAAGTACAGTCTGATGTAAGCATAACTTCGTGGTGGCTCTAAGACAGGACACACTGAGAACCATCACTGAGACCTCTTAGTGGAAGGCTCGGATCTGATATCATATGCTAAGAAGGCCATTACTGTCCTATAAATGACAGCCAAACAAGTTTTTCAGTTGCATGTGCTCCAGAACTACATTAAATACAATCTGACTTGTTTGCATATGGTGGTAAAATATAACAAACTAAAGCATACACACCAAAAGTTAGGGTCTCCAAATTATAATACCCATTGTTCTGAATGTTTCTGAATTTGTGGTTCTAGCTACAACTAGTTTAAATGGCTTCTGAATTTCTGTCACTTGTTGGAGGAAAAAACAAACATGCAAATGACCACCCACAATATCTAGCTTGTGTTTGAATCGAGGCGCCGTATATGAGAAGGCACACACGAAGGCATTTATGCTTTGTGCTTAAACACATACATGTATTTACTTAGGTCATATTTATAATCTTAATAACTCATGACCATGTTTTCCCAGACCAAGGACTAGGACATGCAGCCACTCAACTAACAGCCAAATATGTAGCACAGATGTGACCAAAAAGTGGCCAGAATAGTATTAATTCTGCTGTTCTCTTAACATGTAAGACTGTTCTTTTTCTAAAAACCAAATTTAAATCTGACTCCACAGTTTGTAGTCCTTGCCAAGATTCTCTCAGTACAAACAGCTCCCAAATTAAATTATACCAAATTTTGAACATTTCTGTTTATCTCCAATAAACGTCCTCCCAAGAGTTCATCGGTGACATGCATAGAGCAAGTTCTCTGTATCCTTTTTATTTTCCAAATGGTTTCATAAACATGAGTCCTACTTAGTTGCTTCTATGACATTAATTCTGGAAATTGTTAAATTAAAGGATATCTTAGCAGCTCATAAAATAAATTAAATTTTCTGTGGACTCACTTTATTAAGAGTCAGTGGGCTACTGACTCAGTTCATTCCTAAGGGTAACTTGATATTTAGATTTAACAAATTATTGGTCTAAGGTTCTGCCAAAACATAACCACTTGGACTCCAGGCAATGGATAAAGGGTTGGGGGGGATAGTATATGCTGCCTTGATTTCCTGACCCTTCTGGCTCTAATCTGGAGAGGTCTATATGAATAATCCTAGATTCTCAAATGATCTTCACCATTTCCTTGTTTCTAATCCCTTTTCATACATTTTTATGTCACAGTTTGGCCTCACACATTAAAGAATTCAACCACCTCAAATGAAATTATCTTCTCCATCAATTCCTACTTTATCTTTCATATTTTAACAGCAGACATTCTCAAAAAGATGCCAATAAATTATTTCTCTAAGTGTTTCTATTACATTGAAAGATTTTTCCCAGAGATCACAGATTTATTTTTCCAAAAGGGCTCCTTGCTATAATCTTCATATTGACTTCACAAAATAGACTGACTATGCATATTATGAAATGATACTGATATTGCTAAAATCATAGCTCTTTGAACAAAATTGACTATCATACATACTTGATTAATTCAAGATTCAGGCAATAGCACCAAAATAATTGCCTAGTGTTTCATTTATTCATTAATGTATTCAACAATACTAATATTTCTTAGAATATTAGTATATCCCATGCCTTATGCAATGTTCTGGAAACAAGAAAGTAAATTATAAATTTTTCTCTTCTAGACATATATATTAATAGAATAAAAAGCAATGTATAAGTAAACAAATACAGTGAACTATTATAGTGTTATGATTGATCTCCAGAGAGCAATGAGGTCCCAAAGGAGAGAATTATCAGTCCTATCTTTAAGGAAAAAGGAAGGATATTGTACAAATGTAATCAAAAGTGAAAAACAAGCAAACACCTAGCCACATCGCCTCTGATTAGGAGCAAAATAAGAAATTTATGTCCCCCAATATAAGGAAAAAGTAAAATTTCAAATTTTTTGCCAGTTCTTTTGTGTAAGTAAAAGAGGTAGTTAGAAGATAACTATTACCTATTCATACTATTAATTCAATGTCTTTTCACAGATAAGACATAGTATGGAGTCCAGATCATTGGAAAAGGGAAAATTGAACATGCTCTGCAGAATTATATGAAGTGTTGCAGGTAGATAACATTGACTTGAGGAAATTTTCTGCTTTCATAGAGAATCAGAATCCACTTTCTCTAAGAATTATAGTTTGAACAAGGAAATGTGTGTGTGTGTGTGTGTTCTATCTGGTGTTGCCAACAGGAAACTAGAGGTATTCAAGAAGAATGGGGAAAGAAAGACATATCTTTATCACACACTATTAGAGAAGATTTTAAGTGTTCATGGACTAGAACATGGAATTGTCATATGGTAATGTAGTCTGAGTAATACAAAACTCCAGGGCTTGCTTTCTGTGATATGACATCTTTAAAGTGATGAAAGAAAACAACTGTCAACCTAGAGTTCTATTTCCAATAAAAATATTTTCCAAAAATGAAGGCAAAATAAAGATTGCTAAGATAAACAAAAGCTGAAATAATTCATCACCAACAAACCTGCACTACAGGAAGTTCTTCATGTAGAAGGAAGATGATGCCAGATGGAAATTTGGATTTACACAAAGGAATAAGGAGCACTAGGAATGGTAAATATGTGAGTAGAATTTTTTCATCTCTTTAAAACATAAATGACTGTTTAAGACAAAAATAATAACAATATATTGTGGGCCTTATAACATATATCAAGTACCATAAGGGATGCAAAGTGAAGGTGGATAAATACTATCGTAAGTTTCTTGCACTAAATATGACGTAATAAAATATTTTTGAAGGTAAATTGTGATAAGTTAAAGATGTGTATGGTAAAGTTTACTACAACTGCCAAAAATATGAAACAAGGAGTTATTACCAATACACCAATAGTAGAGGACATGCAATCATACAAAATACCCAATTCAAAAGAAGGTAAGAAAAGAGGAAAAGGGAAACAAAGGTGATATAGGGTAAAGAGAAAACAAATAGCAAGGTGTTAAATTTAAACAGAACTATAATAATAATCACATTAAATGTAAATGGTCTAAACATTCAAATTAAATGGCAGACATCAACAGATTGGATAAGAAGGCAAATCCCAACTATATGCTGTTTCCAAGAAATTCACTTCAAATATAAAAACCTGGGTTAAAAGTAAAGGATGGGAAATACAGATACTATGTAAACATTAAGTATAAGGAAGCTGAAGTGGTTATATTAATATTAATACCAGAGAAAATAAACTTTAGAACAAGAAATATTATCAGGCATAAAAAGAGACATTTAATAATGATAAAGGAGTCAAAAGGACATAATAATAATATGTGTATAGGTACCTAAAGCCAGTGTTTGAAAATACATGAAGCAAAAAACAATAGAATTTTAAAGGAGACACAGATAAATCCACAATTATAGTCAGAAATTTTAATATACCCTCCCTCAGTAATCAACAAAACAAGTAGACAAAAAAATCAGTAAGGATAAAAATGACTGGGAATAAAATATAAATGTCAAGAGTATAGGCTTGCCTCATAAAGTAGATGGGGAAAACAGATCATTTGGATGGCACAGTAATAAGGTTTGGTTATGAGATGAAAGACAATCCCTAGAGTTTTGCATTACAGAACCTACATCACCATATGTGACAACCCTATTTCCTAGTCAGGAACATATCAGGGCCTTTCTGCTACTGTTGATAAATAGATGTCCATATCACCCAATTCTTGTTGAATCCCTCTTATTTCCTATTGGTAACTCTGGATACACACACACATGTGCACACACACACACACACATGTGCACACACACACACACACACACACAGTTTCCTTGGGCAAATAATAATTCTCAGAGACAGTAAAGTTCCTAACCAATGCAAGCCATATCATACAACAATTCATAGCATTGCATTTTCCAAAGTCTGGGTTTAGTTCAGCAAAAAGGCCCAAGGTGTACATTGGACTTCCAATCACCGCTTGATGAAATGCTAAAAGGCATAGCCATCTTGCCTTGACTTGGGACAGTTTTGAAGAACTATCTAAACTCCAGGACTGTGATTGGGGGTAGACTATGTCTTCTGTTTTTCCTAAAAGTACTCCCCAATAAACTTCCTATAAACAAATATCCATTTTATCATTTGCTCCTTGGGGAACTTAACCTAACTTAAAGGGAAATGAGAAAGATGTAGGAGAATATAGTCCAAGCCAAAGAGATCAAACACAGCAATGTTTAAGGAGTGGGTAAAAGAAAAGAGGGTAGCAGGTATATTGAAAGGGAAAGGCAATAAAGGTAAGAAGAAACTGTAACAAGGAAAAGAGAATTATAAGACTGATAGCCAACTGCTCATTGCAAATTTCGATACTAGAGTCAGGAGAGATTAAAGCTGAATTTGGAAACTTTAGCACAGACATGTGACAGGATACCATGCCAAATTAAAATCAGTATGCATCTAGTCATTTAAGCATGCTGAAGTGCTTAGGAGTACAGTACACCAATGTCTGCAACTTACTTGGAATTACAGTTAAAAAATAGATGGATTGATGGATGGATAGATGAATAAAATATAGTAAAATATTAATTATAGAATTTAAGTGTAAGCTATGTGGGTATTCACTGTGCAGTTCTTTCAACTTTATAATTAAAAATTTTATAATAAAATTTTGGGAAGGGGGAAATATATTAATACATTAGATTTGACATTGGGTGGTCATTGATGACCTTTGAAGAGCAGTTTTAGTGCGGCAGGAAGACGTGTGTAAGAGACAGATTGCACTGGGTTTAAGAAGAAGTAGGATGTCAAAGAATGGAAATTAACTTTTTTTTTCCCCCAAGAAGCTTTCTTGCTAAGAGAAAGATACAAACAGGACTCGAGCTGGGGGAGGATGAAGAGTTGAGAGAGATGGGTTTTATTTGTTTATTTTATTGTTTTTTTGCTTTATTATGCTCTGTTTTAGATGAGAGATGAGCATATTTATGGTTTGTGGAGAAGGAGTCAATAGAGAGGCAAGTCATACACTTTTGAAAATAATTTTCTCAGCTTTTCCTCATCTTTAAATCAGAGCCTTTTCTAAGAACAATGCATTGCCAGTGTAGGGGCAAAAAAGGCAATGCCTTTTGCCCACCCATCACAAGCGGCGTGGCTGACACTCATACTAAAAGACAGGTTAGCAACAGAAAAGCATAACAGATTTATTTCATCAAAATTTTATGTTATACAGGAGCCTTCAGAAATGAAGACCCAAAGTGCCAGGAAAAACTGGTATTTTTATGCTTATGTTTGACGAAGAATGGACACCTGTGTGGAAACATGACTGGACAAAAATGATACGATCGAATGGTAACAGACTGAGGGATACACCTAGCAAGGCCTGTTTGTTACGATTCTTCCTGACCTGTCTGTGTAGCATTCCTTCCTCTAGGTATAGGGCAGGATACCTGTCACATGAGGGTCTTAGGGAAGAAGGGAAAAGGTCAGAGAGTGACATGTCTAGGTTTTATGCCTTGCTTTGGGGGACAGGAGTTCTAGTTTCTGTGACCCACCTTGGGAAAGATGAATTCTGTGACCCACCTTGGGAAAGACGACCCACCGCCGTCGTCCCCCGCGGTGGCCGTTTCCCCCGGTCGGGTGGGTTCCGGCGGTCTCTCCCCCTCGGCCAGCCGTCGTGCCGTTGCCCACCGCGCCCCGGACGCCCGTGGCGTGACCCGGACGGGCTTCGGCCCGCCCCCGAGTCTCATTCCGGGTTGGCCGGGCGCGGGCGGCTGCGGTCGCGACGCTGGCTGGCCGCGCGGGGTGTGGGCCCCCGGGCCGTCTCTCCGTGCCCGCGCTCCCGACCTCGGGGGGGGGGGGGGTCCGTGTCGCCGCCGGGGAGGGGGGGGCCGTCGCCCTGCCCCCGAGGCTCCACGTCCGCTGCGCGTGCGCGTGGGGCGCCCTTCCTTCGCGCCGTGGCGGGCCGGGGCGTCGGGGCGGGGTCCGTCTGTGCTTTGGGAGAAAAATGGGGGAAGGAGACAGGAGGGCAGGAGAAGGTCTTGCTTCTGAGGCCCTTCTAATCTCCTTTACTTCAAAGTACTCAGAATGCCAAAGCACCACACTTTGGGATATCATGTTCTGAGCCCCAACATTAGTGACACTCATTATTAGGGAAAGGAAGAGGTTGAAACAGAGTAGAGAATAGCAGTTCTGGGTTCAGCTCTAACGAATCTATAGTTCGGGGCAAATATCCCTAAGTTAAGTTTGACTATAAAATCAGGAGCAATAATGCCTACCCTCTAATTCATAGGAATATATAGAAATATATATCTATAGGTATATAGATATATATCTCCATAGACAGAACTTTATACAAAGTCTGATAGGCTCAATTTTTGAGTCTTTCAGTCTGGTAGGCTTAATTTTAAGCACTGATTTCATGTTACTTAGTCATGTGATTTGGGGCAAGATAGTCTTGATGCCCCAGTGTTCTCAACTGCTAAGTGGGAGCAATAATAACACCTCCTTTGAAGCATTGTTATGAAGATTAAATAGCAGGATGCATGTATAGAACTTAATCAGCTCTGGCACACATGAAATTCTCAGTGAACAGAGACAATTATGTAGAAGTTTATAAACTCAGTGTTCCCATTGTCTAACATGAAACCAGAAAGGGACTTTGTGAAGATACATGTGAATGGCTTGATGGAATACTTGGCACTGGAAAATGAGGTACCAAATTGAAAATTGCAGGTGCCCAGACACTATTCTTCTTCTCAGACATAATTAACTTGGGCTGGGTTGTGGCTTCTGCCAAGAAAAATGACTACAAGTTTCTCCCTGTCTGTTCATCCTGAAGGTGTCAACTAAAGCATTACCTGCCCAGACTAGTACCCAGTGACTGAGATGGGACACCCTGAAGGCAAAAAGTATCCTTCTAACCTCCTTCAGGCTCACGACGCTAATGTGGATCTTTGTTTCGGAGAAGAACCGCGTTCTCTGACCCATCCTCCTCCTCCTGCGGGAATGTTACAGCTGACCAGATTCCTTCAAAGCTGCGTCTACTTCACAGGCATTTTATATGAAGCCCCCAAATCAGACATGCTTTTACAGCCATGAAGTAGCAAGAAAAGACTTTTATTCCCCAAGACTCCCAGAATATGAACTCCAGATGAGATCAAAGGTAGCTCTTTGGGTGGGAATTGCAAATATGAGACTGGCATCTTCAGCATTATGTTGTTAATACTCTAGGAGCAATGAAAATCCACATGTAAAAACAAACATTCTCATTAAAATAAAAGACCCTAACGTGTTGCCCTCGTCTATTAGCTCACCAGTGCTGTTCACCACTTCACCCCACCCCCAAACTTTGCATGAGCCTTAGGAAAGACAGGATTAGATGTATTCATTTTAATTTGACTCTTAGAAGGACAAAAATTGTCATATAATATTATTGATTGTGCAGTATTGTTCCTGGCAATTCAGATGGCTGAAATTGCATGCCCCCTTCCTCCTAAAAATGGCTTCGCAAAAGCCAGGATTTGAGTTTTTTCTCTTTATGGTGAGAAAAAGGAGAGGAGACTAAGCCAGGGTGGAAGAGAAGTGAAATATAATCTACAGACCTTGGCTTACAACAAAAAAGGGCCCACTGGCTTGAAAAATATTGAAGTCTTCCTCAATTCCTGGAGAGATTTTACACATGTTTCTTCTGACTTAGGTCAAGATATTAGAAAGACTTTCTGAAGGAGTGGAACTGATTAGCTCAAGCTCTTACCCAGACTGATCCAGAACAAAGGATAATGATACAAAGAACAAATTGTGATAAGATAGAGAGAGGGAGAGTCTTATGGTTTCATGGTACCAATAAGCTTAGGGCTTTTATTTTCAGCTAAATCCTTAACTTTCTTGTTTAGAAGTTCACCAGCTTGCTGGTTCTGGCCAAAGGGAAGGTGATAAACTTGTTATTGGTTAACATTACCCCTACCAAGTCAGAAAAATCAAGCAGTCATTTCTCTCTCTCTCTCTCTCTCTCAAAACTTTTTATTTTAATCAAACTTACAGAAAAATTGCAAGAAAAATTGCTTTATCTGTTACTATCTCTATGTGTATAATTTTTTATGAGCTGTTTAAGAGTGAGTTGCATACATCATACCCTTTTTCTCCTAAATACTTTTGTATGTACTTCCTAAGAAAAAGCATTCCCTTACATAACCAGGGCATAATTACTAAAATAAATTATATGAAATTTCACATTGATATAATTTTATTTTCTAATTTTCAGTCCATAATCCAACTACACTGTTTGTCCCAGTGACATTCTTTATACACTTTTTTTAGCCCAAAATTCAACACAAGATAGATCATGCACTGTATTTAGTTACCATATCTCTTCAGTCTTATCAGGGTTGTGTTTAAATAGGGCATCACCAGTCTTCCTTCTTTTCAGCTGAGAAGCTGACATATTCCAGTGCAAGAAAAAGCCTTCCAAAGGAGACCCGATTTTGCCAAGCCTGGGTCTTGATAGCTAGAGTTTATGCTCAATGGCAGCTCTCAAAGCCCAGAATTATTACCTTCTATAGTCACTCACTGAACGAACCTCGCCTTCCTTCAAGTCATCCAACAACCATTTGTCTTAATCAGTCACGGTCTGTTATAGTCACAAAAGTGCTGACCCATAAAAAACAATCTGCTCAAAAATCAGATTGTTTTCCTTTCAGACACCATCAACACCCTTGCTATGTAAAACAACGTATCTGCTTATCTGGCCAGAAAGGAAAGAAGAAGGGAACAAATGCGTGATTATAATTCCACACTAAAATATTGGGAAATAAAATATCTGTTATTGAATAAAATTAAAGTTACTTCCAGCTTCCTACAGTCCATGTATTCCTCATCTGTTCATGTGTGTTAAACAGATTAACAGGCAAGTACAATACTTGAATCTTCATAAAATACTTGGAACCACAAGCTTTTCCCCTTAAATAAAAATTACATGTAATGTTATATTTCTTTAGCTCTTTCCAATAACAAATGAATCCATACCATAACATTCTAGAAAACAATTAACAAGGAATTATTAGTAGTAATAGTATATGTGATATAATGAGGTTGTTTTTTGTTTGTTTGTTTTAACCCAGAAACCAGATGGTATAGAATAAAATCACAGAATTTCAGACCTGGCAGAGAGCATGAAATCTCAAATAGTCCAATCTCCTCATTTACAATAATTACCATGAAATTCAGAGAGATTAGGTGAGTTGCCCAAGGACACACAGCTAGCTAATGGGAGAGCCAAGATAAAAACATAAATTTTCTGACAGACTACTCAGGAAACTTGCCAACGTGTGATGCTGCTGAAGACAGGTATGGCCTATTAAAGCTGTGTGAAAAATAAATTTTTGAAAGTTAAATCTTATTTTGTAAATACTAGAAAATATTTTCAATAAAATGAAAAACAGTAATGGCTTTTTTTTCCAAAGAAGGTAACTCAAATATTGACTTCCCTGATTTTTTTAATAAAGTTTCTGTTTTCAGGTCATATATTTCTTCAGAGGTGAAATCTTAAATTTTTAGAGCAATTTACATTAGGTTTCAAGACCCTTGATAGTTTAGAAAACCTTAAAAGGGATCCCCAGCAATTCTTAAATTAACCACTGGAAATTAACCGTTGCATTAAACTGCTGTTTTACTCCAGTAAGTCAGACCTGAAAATTCCTATCTAAAGGTGAGAGAGAGAGAGAGAGAGAGAGAGAAAATAATGCTCCGATCTATACTCAACCACTAAACATAGTTTAGAAGGCATGTGTAAGTCATCCTTAAGAAAACATACACACCTACAGAGGAATGAATACACTGTACTTGCTAAAACAATGTCTGGAAAAGGGATTTCAGTCCTAGAGAAAGATACTACATAAACACAAGTTACAATATTATTAATATTGATCTACACCCAGTTCTAGGCCAACTAGGCAATTACCTAAACATTCACTTTCAGAGAGTGAACTCTGCATCAAACCTCTTAGTGCCTGTCTTCTACAACTGAACATTGCTGCTTTGCGTTTTCCTTGACATCCTTAGGTTTCTCATTGTGGTACCTTTGGTACCAGGGCTGTAAATAGCACCTCACAAATTATCTGTGGAATGAAATGAGAGCAAGCAGTTTGCAGAGAGGATAGATACTGGAAAGAACAAAATTTGCTAAGTCCGCACACTTGGTTGTGAAGCCAAAAGACAGTCTTTTGACTTCCACCTATTTTCCCAGCCCCCTGTTGGGAGGTGTGCTAGTTGGGTTCTGAAACTAGGCAGACAAGGATTCAAGTCCTACCACTACTACTAAATGGGTAATCTTGGAAAATAACCTCTCTCAGGCTTAGTTTTTGTGGGAAAATGGCAGTGAAAGTACCTATCCTACAGAGTTGTGATAAGGAATGAATTCTTTGCTCTTAGAAGATACTTCACAAATACAGCTTCCCTGGAGTCCACAATAGGTTTCATAGGTTTATCAGAGACCAGAGTGGAGCATAAATGAGCTTGTACAAGATCACATAATGAGTCGAATAGATGGGACTGTTCCTTGGGTATTACTCTTCATCACATATAGTCGTTGGCTTTCCCCTTGTACTGAAATGAGACTTTCCTCTCCATTCTAGAAAAATTCTCTTCTATGAGTATCACATCATTAGATTTCTGTTTCTGGATGGTAAATCGTAAATTCTCTGGAAAAAGGTAATTCTCACTCCATTAGCCAAAGCCTTAATAAGGGGTTATGAATTCAATTAAAATACTGAGTAAGATTTACATCTGGGGAAAGGATGGGGTTGAGGAGGGGGGAGGAGCATGCATCTCCTTAGTACTCTTCACTATGTAAAACATTTACCATCCCTGGGGTTCAAAGATCCTGGAAGTAATTCGCACACACTGAGTTTCCATAAGCATCTTGTGCTGCCTACAGGGCCTGTTGGCTTGAAGCCAACTGGGAAAATTTCAAATGACTGCAGAGATTGGCAAATGCTGGGAACCTGTTAGTGAGCTGAATACCTGTGATTCATACTTGTCCTCTCAGAATATGCAAAAGTCAAACCACAAAGAGAAATTTGATGTAATACTATCTGATGCTAGCTAGTATCGGTTACTAACCAACGGTGTAGATATACGTGCCTTGTCAGGAAAACCTTCAGTGCTTGATAATTGTCTATGGAAATTTTTTTTGACTAAGGAGTGTTCTTTCGCCTATGTGTTCCCAGAAGCAACGGGATGAATAACCTCAGGAATTTTCCTCCTAGAATCTAGAGCTCACTAGGAGGAACGAAAGTGCTTCTGCGAGGACAAACTTTCAATTAGCCTTGCCCAGACAGCAGTGATATGTCAAAGTCACATTCCAGCCAAATTCACTGATTAGGCCTTGGAGGATGATAAGTATTCTCTCTGCAGGATGTGGTCTGGTGACTGGATTTTAGGTCAAAGTTCAGTTCTATCTATGGTGTGTCAAGCAGCCAGTGACCTCAGGGAAATCTCTTCAGCATGCCAATCTTCAATTTCACTTTCTACCAATTGTCATTTCTGACCTGTTGGGTCAGATTCTTCCTGTCCTCCCATCTGGGATTCAGGTCAGTCTGTCAGAAGACTCTAGCATCGATCCTATCCTCCTTGCCAAGGTACTCCTTCCTTGGTCTGTCGCAGCCCTGTTTCACCACTCCAGCTAAGGTAACACCTAGTTATAAAGTAAGTGTCAAACTCTCGCCTGTCTGAAAGGAAGATGCCTTTGCTTGTTGGGACACACCTTTTTCAGGCACCCTGAGGCCCAGCAGCCAGGTGGAAGAATCATTGCCACTAAATTCTTGGTGGTCCAATCAACTAGACTCATGTGTAAGGCACCCTTAAAACAACATACACACCCAGTGAGGGATGAATAGACTGTACTTTCTAAATAATGTCTGAAGAAGGATTTCAGTCCTAAGAGAAAGATATTACATAAACACAAGTCATAATATTCTTAATACCGATCTACACCCAACTCTGTAGACGCTGATTTGCTACATAAAGATCCTTCAGCCAAAGGCTAAAAGACACTGAGTAATATCCTTCTGGGGAATTAATTTTCTATTCAGACTGATTCTATTGATCTAGATGACACGGTGAACAGAAAGGAGGCATGTTTATACCATGTGGGAAAAACATCAAGCAGTGAAGGGCACATACAGCAATGAAGTTAGAGCTGTAACAAGAAATGAGTCCTTCCAGAAAGGCAATTTGTGGAGCTGTCTACTATTTTGTTCAACAAACATTATGTACCCAGCATTGTGCTGAGCACTAAACACCAAGGTAAACAAGATGTGGTCCCTGTGCAGGAAGAGTTCTTACTCTTGTACCATGTTATTAATACTTTGGCAATTATCAGAATCACCTGCTTACTTGATAAAACTAGAGATTTCCCATCCCCAGGCCCACTGGACGAAAGGTCCAGGAATGAGGCTTGGGAAACTTTATGGTCAACAGGTATCTCTGATGATTTGATGATTTGCCAAATCTGGGGAAACACTGGTCTAGCGAAACAATTAAGCATCTGATGAATACAAGAACAATTTTCTCCTCAATTGTAAATAACGATCTACGCAATTTCTCAGCAAAGTGGAAGCTACTCAACGAATCTCCCACATACAATGAATGGCGGAAAGTCCATCTTAGTCTTATATTCTCCTTGGTCTCCAATTCTTAAGACTGTACAAAGTACAGAATCAATAAATAGCTGTTAAATAAATGCACAGATAGATGATTGATAGAGAAATTATCCTTCAAATTATTTCATTAAAAATAGTTCACATCCAGTTTAGAACCACAATTGTGAAGAAACATATTTTGATTTTTTTCTATAGCAAACCTTTTTGCATGTTTCAAGTATATTCTCTTGGTGGCCTTAAATCTTTCTGGAAAAAGTTTGGGACATAATCAATATATAAACAAACAAACAAACAAAAACCCTTCTATGCTTTCTACCACCACCACCTCCCATAAAAAGTTTTACTTAATGGTATTTTTTAGAAATGGAGGATTTTATGTATGCCTTATGCAAGTTGTAAATAAACCTCTCTCTAGAATGCCAAATAAGAAATGTAGTTCTTTCTGTTCATTTTGTCCATTAAGCTCTAAGCCTTGATTCCTTCCAGAATTAAGCAGATATTGTTGCCAGTAATTTTTTAAAAAATATTTCCTGATGACTTCTTATTTCCTTCAAAATATCATAATTATATTACAAGGAAATTGTAAGGAAAGCATCCAAACTTTGTTCAGGAGAAAAACTGATAATTTGGCACAGTTAATGGTGCAATGCAAGAAACATACTTTGTTTACATGGAACTTGGGGGAGGGAAAGAGATGTTCAAAGTGTATAAGAGGTCTTTAATGATTTTACTTTTGAAATCCTTGCAATATTCAAAAAGTAAGTGATGTCTTGAGCCACAGTTTAGTGTAGCTTTTAATTGGCTGAATTCACGATAAACATATAAGGCAAAAATAAAGCTCTGAGTGTATTCTTAGCCAGTATCTATTCTTGCATTTATTGCTGTAGTGAACCATTTATCATTCCTGAGAAATGGAGTCAGTAACATCATTTCATCTTTCTTGGGGCAATTATGAAGCAGCCTTTTCTGGAGCCAACAGAGATAGCTGTCTCATGAGTTTCATTTTTTTCAAGTCCCTTGTTGCTACAATTTTAGAAAAAAATGTGTTTAGGTCACTTATGTTCATGGCAAAACAAGAGTATGTGTCAAGGCCCTGAGTGAGCTGCCCCATAGTGCACAGCAATTCCACCCCACTCAGCTTCTGCACTGGGTGATGCTCATCTTCCAGGATTCCACAGAAAGAAATTTCACAAATGTGAATCAAGTGAAAAATAGAACTCTCGGGTCCCTTTAAGCATGTTTGCTTAGAACACCTACCAACTCTAAAAGGATTTTGCTCACTTGGACCAGCAAGGTTTCTTTCTTACTGATTTCACAATGTTCCTGCTCAGAAACTAAACTTGCTTTTGGACGTTGTCCAGAACCATGTCTCAGGAGATCAGCAAGCTGCCAGTGAAGAACCAAAAAGCTTATGCATATTGGGAAAAAAAGAAATTAGTGTATTTCCACATTATTTGTTTGTTTGAGTGTTTGTTTTGTGCAAGAATTAGAGACAATAAGAAATGACTTGTAGACTAGTGAGAGTTTTGGAGACTCAAAAAGTTGGGCAGTGAGGGATCTTCCTATCAAGGGATGTCCATTCACGGCACACCCAAGTTTAGCCCCACTCCTTGCCTATACAAACTGATTAAATGAATCAGCCTTCACTAATAAGGTTTCTGACTGGCATTAGCTACAACCTAGAAAGAGAATATAAATTTTAAGGACCTTTAGCCCTTTGGAGAAAGCATGGCCTAAAAAAAAGGAAATATGTTAATATGTATACTAAAATCAGAATATGGGAATTTGAAAACATAGCATAACATGGTTTAGCACATTCTTCATCTGAGCTTTTCCCTGAATATTTCATTGTCTCTGCTTTAGATATTATTGGTATTTTGTAAATATAGGAATGTCACTCTTTCAGGTTTCCTATGAAAGATCTTTTAAAAGTATTACTCTTTGCCCACTTGACATCGTTCCTTAGTTGTGCCTCACCCTTACTGATGGCAATACTAATGATTAAAATTGCCAGTCAAAACTAAGCATCATTTTGTGAGTGTGCCCTATCTATGTTGCAATGCCAAACTCTAGCAATATGCCTACTTAGAACTGAGGCTCTTATTGGTGTCACATCCTAGTCAATGATAAGCTTCAACTCCCCAACCCCTAAACATTTGTGTTCCCCAGATGCTGTCTTTTCTTACTTTACTTTGCACATTCTTCTTTGGTGACTTCATCCATACTCACTTCACCTTAGTATATGTTGATGAATTATAAATATGTTGTCTTCCCAGACCACTATTTCGTAATATCAAGTGCCCACTGCTAGGCTCTCTCTGTTTAATGAGCCACAGGCTCCCAAATGCTCCACTCCCTGTATTTCCAAGTCTTGTTATGTTCTCTGATGCCATTCTTTTACTGCTCACCATAACCACCTTACCAGCCCCACTCCTACCCATGTCCCATCAGTCACAAAGTTTCATAAATTTCACACCTGAACACACCTGAAATATCTCTCAAATTTATCTCTATCCCTTTGTCTTCACTGCCACTATTCTATTCTCTTCCCAACATTCCTCATCTCTTTCCTGGATGATGGCAGTAGCCTCCTGTTATTCTTCACCTCCAGTTTGCTCTTACTCAATCTGCCTTCCCATCCCCACTGCATTGCTGCCAAAGTTTTCTTCCTGAAAGGAAAATCAATTATGTTGCTCTATTCATTAAAACTCATGATTCAATCTCTCACACCCTTTTCAGATTTGTCTCTACTACTCACTGCCCTAACTCATATGTTCCAGCAACGTGAAACTGCTTACAATCTCAGCATGTGCAATGCCGTTTCATATCTTTGTCTTCAAACAAGCTTAGCTGCCCTTTCTTCTTGATTGTGAACTCCTCCTCCATGTCAGATCACACTCCTGCTCTGAGGTTAGAGGTAGAGAAGAATCGCCTCCTCTCTGAACACTTCCCATCCCATCTTGTCAGATAACATTAAACATCCTCTCCTTAGTATTCTACAATATTGATCCCAATCAGAACAGACCCTTGTATTATTCAATAAATTTAGGCAACAAAAACTTATTATGTGTCAGGTACTTGCCTAGGTGCTGGCAATACAATGGTGAGCAAAACTGTCAGTATATCTGCCCTTGAGAAGCTTAGATCCTAGTGGGAGACAGATAATCAGACATGTTATAATTTCATGATGTTCCTTGCATTTGTTTGTATATCAATCTCAATCATCATGTGTTTTTCTCACTAGATTGAAAGCTTTTTGAAGGCAAGATTATGAGTCATGCATTTTTATATTCCTAAAATCTCAGTTGATGCCAGGAGAATAGTAAACATTTAAAGATTTGTTAAGTGAATGAGTAAATGAAGCCTAAATCTATGTCAGATTGTTATGGAGTTATCATATGCTCTTATAGAAAAGACACCTCTGCAACTCCTTTCATTCCCTTTTGCTTGAATCCAGCCTTTACTATAATTTCAGTGATGGAGAACTCCCAACTTTCTTGTTTAACATTTGAATAATTTTATTTATTAGACATTTCTTGCTCATACTGAACCAAAATCATGTTCCTTATGTCTTCGACATTGGTTCTAATTCTATTCCTTGAGAACATACAGGATGAATCTAGTCCCTCATTCAGATGACAGCTTCCAAATATTTGAAGACAATTATCATATTCATTCTCTTCTCTTCTCTGGTCATAATATTCTTCATGTTTTTAGTCATTCCTTACTCTAGAATTTTAAGTTTCTCTCTGATTTGGACACCTAACTTCCCTGGCATGTACTACCTTTTGGTTGTGGCCTTTTACCTCTCCTTTAAAGGACACAAGGTGGTTTGAAAGGTCTGTTAGGATTTTTTTTTAAAGTGTTAGGCATTTGGGAATCACTCAGCAACTGGGCTTAGAAAAGGGGGTGGGGTGCACTATTATTGCAAGGAAAAGTATTGTTTGAAGACCAGACATGAAATAACTTGCTATAAATTTGCCCTGAGACACTCTAGTGGTTCTGGAAGTAGACATCAAGTATTGGGAGATATTTTGTACTAAAGGAAGATCTCCCCAATACAGCTGTGATGTTCTTGAGGGTAGTGTCTGCATATAAGTTTAGTTTGGTCTTCAGGTCATTCCAAGTGACCAGAAAATCTGGCATTGATTTTCAGCAAAGGATGGAGGTGAAGCAGTACATGCAAACCTGAAATTCTTTCAAAGTGCCCCTTTAGAAGTTGGGTGAAAATTGGAGGCCTTGATCTGAGATGATGTAGTAGAAGGGGGAGGGTGGATCAGAAAACATCTCAAATGATCATGGGTGACCTGCAACAGAATTTGAAGATTTTGAAGAGAGTAATCTTGTTCAAAGTGCTAACAGTGACAAAGATGGGCCTGTGGTCCTAAGATAGTACCTCTGAAGATTGGCCTGTGGATATCCAGGCATTAGAGCAACTGCAGCAGCCCCTTTTGTGGGTTCTGCTAAGATTCAACCCAACAAATTACATATGGAGCCACAGAAGTCCTTTTGAAGATCATTTAATATCTGAATATATCATCACAATATAGTGAATATGTCAATTTTATTTCATGGTTTTTTACCTTTTGAATACACCATATACACTATTGCCTTGGTTTGGAACTCTTTTCTACTTTATGTGAGTTGAGTTTATTCTTCAAGATGCAATCCAAATGCAGCCACCTAGGTGTTGACACTGAGGAAGATTAGATGGCAACACAGAGAGCTTATTATACAGAAAAGCCAAAACCCAGTACCAGATGTGCCCTTGAGGCTGCCCAATGTTAAAGCTTGGAAAGTCAAAGTTGCTACCAATTTCAAGGGCAAGCACGTGGCAAGAAATAGGAGAAAAATCAAAACACACCAGAGCAAAAGGGATGTAGTGAGCAGTGATGAAACAGGGAATGAGGAGCAAAGAGAAGAGAAATAAGTGGGTTCAAGACGGCTACCACTAGAGGGAAAAACCTTCTGCTTATTTTTACCAGGTATGGGCTTCATGGCTGGCCATATGTATAGGCACAACATCAAGATGAACTTTATACTATGTATATCTTTACCCATTTATTCTCCATAAAGGGATAATAAATAATAAGCAGTAATAAGGAGCTTTTCTCTTTATATTTTTCTCTGTAATGTCAAGAAAAGAAACACAACTTCCATGAGTCCACTATTACCAAATCACACTGATTGTGAATGAGTAACATTCAATCATAATCCATAGAGTCTCCTAAAAGTTATCTATTCTGACTCTCTTGTATAAATAATAGAGATGATCAGATTGATCTTCTGCCACCTTTGACCTCAAGCAATTGTCTTTACTACCCATCTGGAAATCTGCAAGAGGCTTGTGTTAACTTTTAACTTGCTAGTTAACTCTTTATATACCTATACTTTAATCCCCGAATCCATCTGTAATCTTCTTGTGGGTAGTGTGTGGATATGAGTTTAGCTTGGTATACAGTTTATTTCAAGTGACCAGAAAATCTGGCCTTGATTTGTATGAAACTTTTTTCTTCAAGATGTATTTTGGAGGCAGAAATAGAAGTAAAACATGAAATATTTTCTTAATGGTATAAATTCAATTTAGGACAGCCTAAAATATATAAATTTTATTTATTTCTTCTTGAATTAGTTGTTTTTATGAATGATAAAAAATGTAAAGGGTGATTGTTTTCACAGTTGAATGTGTGGCAAAATGCTCCAAGAGATTTTCATATACATTTTCCAACAACTGCAACCTTAATTTAATTACCAAGAAAACTCATTTTTTGAAAATATGTCTGTGACTATGCGTCATTGCTGATATGACAAATATGTGTGTGTATTTACAAATATCCTACCTGGCTGTTATCCTATCATTTTCACTATGTAACTTCATCAGTGCCACAAATTAATTATATGGGAAACCTAATCAACCAGGATCCAGTATCTCTTTTTTGTTCTGCAACAGTGAGACAAAGTTATTGTGACTAAATCAAAAGTAAACATAAGTTAGTAATTACTGAAAAAAGGTGTTTTCTTATGCAAGAAATGCCATTTTAGCAAGAAGCAAGGCCACCAATGATATATTTATGGTTCTGCCTTGGGTGAATAAATGAACTAAATGACTTCTTTCCATCGTTTTTGGCCCTATGATTCTATCAGCAAAAGGCTTTCAGAGTCATGTGATAGCATAAGCCAAGACTGCTGGTAATTTCGAAGTCTTTCATCTATTTTCCTAGGAGTTTTAGGCTCTCTGAATTGTAAGCTTCATTTCAGAAATATGGGAAGTGAACATGATAAAGCACAGAGGCGTCCCCTTGGCTCCACTTGGAAGGCCATGTGGGCACATGCAGGCAGACAGCAGAAGTCACCTCCTATAAGCTCTGCTTAGCATTCATATAATGACTCAGTCCAGGAACTCACTTAATAATCACGTTCAGGTTCAGGAAACAGATAAATTTTAACCAACTTAGACTTCTCACCTTTAGCAGAACTTGATAAATTTGGTCTACTGTGGTTTTTTTTGTTTTTTTTGTTTTTTACAAAAACCCCAAATAGGATTTTTACTGGATTCTAGTTCCATTTATCTCTTTTTGTTTACACAAGCAACATGTGATGCCAACAAACAAACAACAACAACAAAAAAAACCCCTACATTTTGGCTAAAAAAAACTTTGACTTTGTCTATGTAAACCAAGCATGTTCAGATATAATGTACTTAGGACCTCCCCACCCTTGGCTTTAATTCATTTTGGTTCTATATACAACTAGAACAAAAAATGAAAGAAAAAGGTCTGGGAGCAAATAATATTATGGAATTAGAGTTATACTCTTGGCTGTCCAAAATAAAAATGGTTCACAGATATATTACATATCTTCTTACATATCTTCTTCTGAAAGACGATACAGACAGACATAGGTGGAGGAATATACCCTATATTTCCTAAGATGCCCAGAGAGTACTCAGGAAGCCCACAGCACCATAATATTCTGAGAGGACTTTTGACAACTTTTAGCCATTTTATTTGGCTCTATGACAGGCAAAAACTCTTTTTCCCCAGAAGATTTTCATAATTGAATAAAAAGTTCAAAGCAAAATATTTGTTTTATCCTGCCTATCCAGTGTTTCCATCAAATTGCTAACAAAATGATACATAATTGGTTTGCTATGAAAATGTTTCCACTTTTGCCATAGCACACATTCTAAAGAGAACAAAACTATTTGTACAATAAAAAAGTAAGGATGTAGTTCATTTATTGATGAATAATAAATAAAAGCCACAAACCAATCATGTATGTATAATCCTATGTTGGCAAAATATACCTGTGTATATACATAGAAAAATAGACTGTAGGGCTACAAACCAATACCTCACTGCTGATCATCACTGCATGGTGAAATTATAAATAATTTGTGTTTCCTTCCTTATATGTCACTGTCTTTCCTGAAACATTGGAAATAGCATGAATGATAGGGGTTTTTTCCTGATTATAAATACAATAATTTTTAAAAAGTCAAACATAGAAACATTTACTAAGTAATTGTATAATTAAGAAACAATAAAGCTATTTTTATTTTTCAAAAACATAAAATAAAATAATTAGTCAAAATAACTCTGCACTTTTGTGGCAATTTGTTCTTTTCTCTCAATATGAATTTCACCTGGAATTCAGACTGCAATCTTAAATTACAGAGGTATTCCAAGAACCCACAAGATTTATTCATTTAAATGTTTCTATATAGTTCCCCCAGCATCCTATAGGTGTGGCAAATGAATCCATGAGACTTATACCCAAATTCAACATCTCTCAGCCTCTGAATATTTGCATTACTTTTCATAATCAGAAAGTACACCATTGGCCAAATCTTAGGCTACAACTCTACCCCCAAAAAGGAGATGAGTCACAAGTCACTTTTAAGAAATACAATGGGAATTTTTTTTTCTTGTAATGAATGCTGAAAGGGAAATGTTTTACTTGTCCTGACAACTCTAGCAAGCTATAGTCCAAAAATATGAGTAGGATATTGAGCCAAAAGCTTTTTTAAGGCTAGACAAATACCAGCTGCCTTAATAAAGGACCAGAGAGACACCTATTGCAGCACTCTTGGGGTTTATAATGTGATTATTGTTTTGTGAGAAGAAAAAGTATCTTGAACCCTGTGACAATGTAATGTTTCCTAGGTGCTGAAGCAACCAAAAAAGTGAGAGGGGCTGGCATTTGATGAGGTGAAAGTACAGTGGCTAAGTGCCTTGCCAATGACACACAAAAATTTTTAATCTTTTGAGTCAGAATTTTCTTTCTGTGGCAATGAAGATGCAGGTGGCCATTGGGAGGAGAACGGGTACGTTTTTGTGGTTCTGACTTCCTGTGGATATCTTTTTTTTTTTTTTTTTTTTGAGACAGAGTCTCGCTCTGTTGCCCGGGCTAGAGTGAGTGCCGTGGCATCAGCCTGGCTCACAGCAACCTCAGACTCCTGGGCTTAAGCGATCCTACTGCCTCAGCCTCCCGAGTAGCTGGGACTACAGGCATGAGCCACCATGCCCAGCTAATTTTTTGTATATATATTTTTAGTTGGCCAGATAATTTCTTTCTATTTTTAGTAGAGACGGGGGTCTCACTCTTGCTCAGGCTGGTCTCGAACTCCTGACCTCGAGCAATCCACCCGCCTCGGCCTCCCAGAGCTAGGATTACATTCCTGTGGATATCTTGATGGACAACCTGCTCTGCTCATGATGAGAAGACTTTAGTTCAAGTCCGAGCATTTAAAATGCAGCAATAATGTGCCAACATCTCTTCCCACATCATGAAACATGTTTTCTTTATTTTGAGTTCCTATAATGCCAATTCATTCTCTGCTTATGTGAAACCAGCCAGCCTCGGGATCCAAAATGAATGATCCTCTGTTGCTTTATCAAGATTATAACTAACGGTTAAATATAATTCTCCAACACCCCCCACCCCCATCCCAACCTGGAGTAGGAGCAGTAAGCTAAAAAGAGGCCTGAGAAATCCAGCCTGTCTCCCCTATCTGAGGCTGGGGCTTTGAGCTTTCTTCCATGCCCCTGAAAGTTTGAACTCTTCTTTTGACCCTACTATCCTAGACAAGATAGACAGAGAGAGAGCCTGGCTCTCACTGTAACCTTAGATACTCTGTCCAATGTCCAAACAATCTGATTCTTTCCTTCAAACCAGAAAATACAGACCTCTTGATTGCATGGAGGGAAAAAACTGATTTCTTGCCAATATCCTCCTTTACCCAGGATTATACCAGTAAGAAAGAACAGTCAGCAGGCTATTCACAAAAGAGTGCCCTGGCAATGTATGATATACATGTTTTCTGTGTCTAAAAGGAGCTGCTGATAATGGTGGAGAAATCCAGAAACCCTCCGGGAAAATCCCTAATAGGGCATGCCTTCCTTTCAGCCTATATACCAGGTGTCACACACGGGACCAAGCATCATCTTTCACGGCCCAGTATAAACTTGTACCATGGGATTTAGGCCAAGCATGATTCCTTTGGGCCTGCCTAGTTCAAACTTGTAAGGTGTGCCTTCCCCCCAAGACTCTACCAGCAACCAACATACCCACACACATGCACACAAACACATTCACATGCCATCTCAGCCCATCCCATATGTAATCTCATTAATCATAAGGGGAATATTTCATTTTTCATTCCAAAAGTGCCTTATATACTGCACGTTATTTTGCAACCTTTGGATTATGGCACCTAAGAGTAGAATCATGCAGTCGATACATTTGACTCATTTCCTGGTGTAACAGAGCCACAAGGTTAACACTTTTTAGAAAGAGTATGCTAGCTTCCACTTTCTCCAGAAGTCAAGACTGTGGGTGAAATAGGCTTTGAGCCTGAACCCCTGGTACAAAAAAGAGAGGGAGAATTATTTAAAGAAAAAAAAAAGTACTAGTTTTCTTGTACTAGAACTGATATCACCTGGCTCTGATGTACCAACCATGGTTTAACCACTGAAGGAATTATGTGGTGTATTTGACAGCAGTATTTTTCTTTCCTGCTCTACACTGTCTGAATTTAAAAAAACTGGAAGATTGAGAAGAAACCTTTTGCTTTGCTTCTTTTGGAATCTGTTTGATGCCTTCCCATTCCTGGCTGTCGTGTGGACCGTGCTCAGTGGACATTGTTCTACTCAGACCCTTTTAGAACTGAGGCACTTATTCCTCAGCTGCTGCAAGTGTTCACTGATGTCATTTATAGCTAAGTCCTTCTCCAGGAATTGTCATCAGCTGAAGGAGAATGCCTCACCAAAGGTGATGACCCCCTCAGTTACCCGGCCCCGGGACTAGCCTGCCTCCCATGGCTGATCAACATGAGGGTAGAAAGGCCCAGGCCTCTTGCCTCAATTGGAGTAATTCTGAAGGACCATGGAGCTGTAGAACTCCACATGAGATCATTCAAAGGTCCCGTCCCAATTACATTACAATGTAACTTCTTCCTCTGACCATATACTTCTTTCACCTTTCATAGATAATCTTGAGATCATGCCCAGGTGCACCCATGAGGAAGCTTCCTTCTTAGGGCTTTCCCCCTGGGTAACCAAAACTAAGACAGTTTCCAGATGATGTCCTGGGAACCAAAGTCTAATGAGATTATGGAGCTGGATTTCTCACCAATTGGCCAGCAATGGAGACCAGTGGTAGGTGGTGCAGTGCTTGCCCTTAGCATACAATGCGATTGTGAAAAGCTTCACAGTGATGAAAGGAGCCCCTTTGTAACTTGTGGGACCCAGTGCAAAATTAAAATGTGGGGACCCTTGTTCAAAAAACCAAACAAAAAAACAGAAAAAAAAGTTCTGCCAATGGTTCTAAAATATAAAGCTTTTTCTTTTCTCCTGCAGTCTCTAGACTTCTCATGGAGTTTTTATTTACTTTTGCTATTTCCTGTCATCAATTAAAATTTTTAATTATTAGCATGAGTCTTACAACTCATCTTTATATTGTACAATATCAGTTTTAAATGCAAATATAAGATTATTTAACTCATATGCAGAGTCACTGTGCTATGGCCTGAATGTTTATGTCCCTCAACATTTATATGTTGAAATCCTCACCCGCAAGGTGATGGTATTGGGAGATGGGGTCTTTGGGAGGTGATTAGGTCATGAAGGTGGAGCCCAATGAGTGGGTTTTTTGCCCTTTTAAAAGAGGCCCAAGAGAGACCCCTCACCTTTTCCACTCCATAAAGACACAGGGAGAAGCCGCTGTCTGTGAAGTAGAAAGTGGGCCCTTACCAGACACTCAATCTGATGGCACCTTTACCTTGAACTTCCCAGACATCAGAGCCATAGGAAATAAATGTCTATTATTTATAGCCACCCAGTCTAAAGTAGTATTTTGTCATAGCAGCCCAAACAGACCAAGCCACACTAAAATTACACAATTCATGTTTCCTAGCTCATGCATATTGTATACATTTCATTTTTAGCAGAACAGTGGAAATATTGCACAAAACTAACTCACCTGTTTTCATTTCATTTCTTAATACAGTACATTCTACATCACTATCTTTGGCTTACTGATGCATAGGGAAGGACTGGAAGGAAAAGACACTGTGCCCTATATTTCTCTTTACTTCTATTACCATTTTCAGTAAGTGGTTGGCTAATACAAAAAAAGTAACATAAGAAATTATACGGTACCATTCCTTGGCCTTTCATGTTTTTGTCATTGACTTCTTTCTGCATTTGAAGCAGTTCAGGTTCAAACGGAAAGCATGGCCTCTCAGGGCTGTCAGTACTACCGGCTTACTCACTTGCAAACTTAAAATGCTTATCTTTTACTTGCTTTGTGACTTCTTGAACTTCCATGCATGTTGGGAGAATTCTTTGTTCATGGGCATTACAAATGCTTTATGCTCATGGAATGGCAAGGAATGACAGATATGCATATTCACATATCTCATTGACTGCTCATACATATCTCCATTGTCCCTTCAGGCTTCACTTACAAAACACAGTTCAAAGATAAAGGTATTAAGAATTTCAAGATGGTAACAGGATAGCATTAAACCAAGTATGGAACCCCCTAAGCACAGGAATTGTGTTGAGATATGGAGAGAAGGAAATGCACTGGCAGATACAATATCTCAGAAATTCGAGAGATTCACGAAAAAGAATAATTATAAGAAGTATGAAATTGAATGGCTGTTGCCAGGAGCCATCAATGCATTGGAGAAAGACAATGAAAGGCTGAAAGTGATTAATCATCAATATAAGTGAGATGGGAAAGACAGAGAGTTTTTTGGCATATAAAGAGATTCTTATATTTTGCAGCCAAAGGGCAGAAAAGACTAAGGATCAAATCCAGTCCTTAATGACTCAGTAGCCCAGCTCCAGAATAAGCTGAATTCTCAGCCCCTCTGCCAAGGTGAAGGTCCTGAATGGTAAAGAGTGGAACCCTGAAAATTGGAATGAGGATATCTGAGTTAATTCAGTCAAAAGTCATCTTGAAATCCCAGATTTCCATGAACCAGGTTCAGTCAATTAACTTTATAAAAGGCCAGATAGTAAATATCTTAGGCTTTGGGAACCATACAGTGCTATCATAACTACTCACCTCTGAGGTAGCACCAAGAAGCCGTAGACAATAATTAACTGAATTATTGTAACACAGGGTGTGGCTATGTTACAATAAAACTTTATTTACAAAAAAACAGGCCAGATTTAGTCTGCAGGTCATAGTTCTTTCAGATAAATCAAATCAAAAGCATAAGATGGAAGTGGAACATCAGAGATCAGGCATAAGCAGGGCCAGAAAGTACAAGGAAGCTTTGTGAACAAACAGCTAGACTCCATGCCATCTGCAGCTGCTGCCCACACCTCTCCCTCAGCTCAAACCTTTGGCCCCACTGGGAGTGAAGATCTCTTTTTACCAGATCTTGGTGGAGGAAGGAAAATGAACTTTCTTTACAGATGGATGAGTCAGCTTAGTATGGGGTACAAGCCAAAATTGGCTTATTGCTATGCTATTACCCTACTCAAGGTGAGGGATGATCCTTCCAAAGGACAGAATGTCAGGCAGTGCTGGTCATCTACTTTGTGTAGGAAAAAACTGGCCCAAGGTAAGGGTATAAGCAGAATCTTAGAGTAAAAAGTATAGTCAGGGGAAGGAGGTTCTGAATGGTCAAGAGGAGAAAGAATGGAAGTGGATTCAAGGAAGTCTGGGGAAGAGGCATGTGAATAGACACAGAGCCTTAGAGCCCATTTCCTGGGGACCATGACCTGCCACACCTTGCTTTGTCCTTATATTTCTTCAAGTAAGCTTTTTAGTTCCTACTAGTATGCCAGACACAGTGGTAAGTGATGAGATTACAAAGGTAAATTAGACCAGGTCTGCCTCCTTGAGGAGCTCACAGTCTAGTGAGGAAAGCAGGCATGTAAACAACTCACATGAATGCAATGGTATCAATGACACTCTATTTAAAGTAAAGGAAAAAGTACCACAGGAATACAGAGAAAACAGTGAGGCTAAGAAAAATTCACTAATGATAGAACATTTGAATTTATGTAACACATCAAGTATAATGTTTATAAGGAAATAAAAGGTATGTCCTTTCCTCCCCATTGGCATTAATCATATTCCTAATTTTGGCTTCCTACTCAATACCTATTCTCTACTTTTTCCTTACTAACAAAAATAAAAATTAAGGGTAGCCATATTACTACTTTAAAACACCTCTCCCAACTTACCAATGAGATATAAAAGCAACTTTTTTAGGTGGGATTCTAGAAAGCTCTTTAAAAGTTATTATCATTCTTTTTATTATTATTAATAAAATGGGACATAGTAAACCAACATGTGCCTTTTGTTTTTTGCTTTTTGTCTTTAGCCTAAAATTTGAACATGATTACTTGAAGTGGAATGTTAGCCCACGGGAAAGAAAGACATATATTAAAGATGGAAGAACAAGGAAAAAGAAGGCTCCTGGTTCTTTGATGACATTCTGGAATGGTGACACTGGGTGCTTACCTCCATACTCCCTGCTAAGTCTGAAAATTCAACGCATTTGATTAGCCACTGTAGTTCGGGTACAGGTTGCATGTGGCCAAACAAAATCTCAACCAATGAACTATACAAAGGGTAAACCAAGGGATCTACCATACTGATTCTTTTTAGTCTGCTTATCTTCCAGGAACACCATGAAGTTCACTGGCCTTTCTTAAAGTGACATCAATTGTGTACATTTTTATGCCACTTCTTTCCATGCATGAGGAACCCTGGGATTTCAAGTTGAGAAAACATTTCACAACAGAAGCCTGAATACTCTGAAATTATATGCAACAAGATGAGAAACATGATCTCTCTGTTTCAGGTTCACAGATACTTTACAGGTAATTCATAACTTTTCATAAACATCCTCAAACTAGATTGACAATTTTGTTCCTTGTGGTGAAAAGGTTGTAACATGGGCCAGAACCCTTGCCCTCTAACACTGTCTCCCCTCTCGACAACCTTCTGAACCCTGAAAATAATATTGTTTGCATCTCTGGGTCTAGATGATTATATTGGAACTGAATTTATGGTGTCAGAAATCAAATCTTTAACATCAATCTGCACAAAGACACATTCTATTGTAGGATCTACTTTCATCATTTTTCTTACTATGATTAACCCCAACAATAACCACAAATATGAGGAAAGGCAAGAAACCAATGCTATTGAAAGTAGCACTATGGAAAAATGGGAACATTCAGAGCCCAAGAAGAAACAGCCAATTTGGTAGCTGAAAAGCCTTATCTTAGGCTCTAATCTCATTGTGAGAACTGTCCTTTGCCCAAGACTGTTTCAGTCTCCTCTTCTGCAAAATGGAGATCATACCATGCCTTATAGAGTATGGCTGGCTTTGATACTTTGGAGATTAAAAACATTAAATCTCAAAAGGGTCAGATGAATGTGCACACACACGCGGTGATAGTATCATCAGCCTTTACATGGAAGACACAGGTTGAGAGCAGAGTACATTTGGTCTTATTTCTTTGTAAAGTATTAAAGAAGTTGTATAAAATGGCTGTGAGAAGTGACTGAGATTTCTTAACGTGCTTTGGGGCCAGGAAACATTCCATGGATTTAAAAGGAAGCTATAGTTCTGGAAAGAGCAGAGGGCACAGCAAAGAAATCCCTCCACTGCTTAGGAGTAGTTTGAAAAAACACCTTGACTTTCTTTCGGCTACACCTGAGTCTTCTGGGGCAACAAGTGGGAAATCACAGCTCTGTCAACAAGCACCAACTTGATATTTTCAAGACTTGTTTTCTTTTTTTATTTTTTTCCTTCTTACAACTCAGACAGGTTTTTTTAAGCCTTAGCAGAATGGCTAGACTAGGTAATCCACATAAGCAGCTGCTGCAATGTGATCTTTTTCTAACATTTTAATGCAGAACTGTGAACGTTTCTGGCTTTGGGGTATGTTGGGAACATTCAGAGTAAACTGTCTTGATTTAAAGGTTATTACTGTTAGGACTCTGTCTGATCTGCCTCAGATGGAGGGTTAGGATTGAAAATAGTCACCCACGATATCAAACTATGCTGGAATTTTTTTGTGGCCGATGTATAAACGATCTTTAAATAACTAATCCTATACACTTAAAAAAAACCCTTCAGTTTATTTCCTTATTTTTAATTTCCTTAAGTATTGTAGCACTCTATTTTCCAGATCTCAGGATATTTACTCATGTACTGCTTTTTAGCACCTTGGAGAATAGGATTGAGTGGATGTTCATCAGTGTGCTGTAAAAGGTAAGTTCTCAAGCTTTGATATTCAACTACCTGGGTTCTGACCACAGCACTGCCACTTACTGGCTGAAGGCACTTGAGCAAATCACCTGATCTCTACATCTCAATATAACCATGTGTGAAACTGGGGTATCATCGTGCCTAATAGAGAGAGCTGGTGCCTGGATTAAAAGGGAAAAAAAATACATGGAAAGTGGTTAATATAGGGCACATAGTAGTCATTCATTAAATGTTTATCTCAGGTCCTAAAGTCAAAATAATCATTAGTACCAATCTTAGAGACCAACTGTTATATTTTGCACTTATTGATTATTATTGTCACAGTTGAAAGAGAGGGAAAGAATTTGAGCTGAGGCTCTTAATATATACCTTTTTAAGACATGCAATAAAAGTTTGACCATCTTTCAAATGTGGCTCAAGATCATATCAAAGATCAAGGCTCTTCACTTTAATAAGCAGTGGAGTCCCTCAAGAAGTAGTTATGAATTTTCCCTAATTATAGATAGCCCAATGTTGAATATCTCCTCTACATTTGACTAAGACCTATGAACATATTCCTCTAAATGAGAGCTATGCTTACGGGAACAACTGTTGGTGTAGCACACTTAATGTAGAGTACTTCTTGCTTTTCCTTTTGGTTGGAGGTTGGCTGGGGACGGGTAGAGGGCTGGGGCAGAATATCTTCCTGAAACAGTAGGAGACACTAATTACTAACAGACAGGCCAAGTACTCAGGAACTTCCACACAAAAATATTGTGAGCATTTTTTTTAAATCAACAATTATGCAAGAATTTGCATGGCTTAAGGCAGACTGGGCTAAAAGCAGTTATTAATAAATCCTCATTTTGGATCCTCATTTGTTAGCAGGAGGCAAGAGTTGGGTTTTCTAGTGGATATTATGATGGACCACCCAGATCTCCACCTCAAAACCAACTCACTCATTCATCTAGCCATAGGGAATGTTGGTTGTCAATGGCTCAGAGCTGTGCTCCTCTCTCAGAATTGCCCTCAGCCAAAGGAAACTGCCTCACTCAAGTTTGTACCCCCTTCTTGGACAGCCTGTATCCAATGCTTGCCCAAAGCAGAGCCCTCAAGGGCACTCCCAGTTCCAGAGCTCTGCTTGGATTGGCTGAGGCGTTTGTCACCACTGTACTGCAATTTATCTCCTTCCTCTTCCCAATCCTGCTTTCTCTATTACTTTACAGATAAAGTTCCTAAGAACACTTCTAATAAATCACCTGCATTCATATCTCTATCAGAATATGTTTTCAGGGAACTTAATCTTACACAGATTCTTAGCAATCTTTGCCACCTGAGCCCCCACCTAAAGCCCCTGGGTCAAATTCTTTGTAGGTTGACACAGTTCACTCCTATCCAAAGACCAACTGTGTTCTACCTGAGGATAAAGCATATTTCAACCTCTTTGATTTGATGCCCAGAACATACTCCTATTTCCCAGTGAAGTTTCTTTCTACAAGATGTATAGTTTCTTCCCCACCCTAACCATGGAGAGAAGAAGGATTTTCTAACATTTGGATCAGCTCCAAGAGAAATCTTGCTGAGTTTCTCTGTTTGAAGCACCCTGTGCACACTTGGCAAACTCTACATCTGCCTTGCCTCTAGCTTTCTGCAGCAGGCAGGCACACCCACACATCCAGGACCCAATGGCAGAGAGAGGCAGGCTGCAGATGCCCTGAGGAAGTTTGTAGCCATCTTCCTAGAACCACTTCCACATTAGTTCCCAAACACCCCTCTCTGGCATGAATCCCACCTGTTGCTCCTACTACCAACAGAAGCCAGCCTCTGGCCCCTGGATTTGCACAGGGATAAAGACTTTCCCAGACAGGCTTGGTTTGGCTTGTCTTCTTTCTCCAAAGACTCCAAATTACCCTTCAGAGGAATTCCATCCTCCTCCACCAGGCACTGGGGACCCAGTCTCAACACAACCACTTGGCTGACATCTTGAAAAAGGCCAGTTTGGACCCAATTTTAAGGCAGGATTCATAGATATTATCTTAATTTTGCATATATTCCTTGTCATAATCTTGCTAAGTCAGCATCACTTCATCGGACAGCTGGGGAAAGTTGGCTCAAAGGAGGAAAGAGACTTGCCCCAAATCACATGGTGATTAAGTGACAGAAAGAACCTGTCTGTGGATCTAATGCCTGTATTATTTTCACTTGGCCACCTTGTTTTTCCCACATCAGGGCCAGAGATAAGGAAGGTATGGGACTGCCTCTTGCCCAAGGGGGCTGCCTGAGGAGTTATTGAGCAAAGGGGCTTCTGGCATCAGTAGAAGACACACCGTAAGGTCTGCAGCCCAGCTGAGAACCATGCCAGGAGGGTGGAGGCAAATCAGCCACCAGCCAATAGAGTGAGGGTCCGAGGTTGGAGCATCTCATTCACTGGACACCAAACTAAAGGACTCAGCAGGGAGGAAGTTTATGAGATAAAACAAAGGAGAAGGATCCAGTGACTACTTATCTACTACTTGTAGTTTGGCCATCTCGAAAATCAGATCCTAACATGAATATTTTCAAATTTCCACGGGTGCTATACTTTTGAAGCCCTGTCTCCTGGACAACAAAAGAAATCCTCCCTCTCCGTGCCCCCTAAATTCATCTCATTGTAGCTCCTCGAGACTTTCAGGAGTGTCATACAGTTCTCCCCCTGCCTGCTGTCCCCACCCTCACTGTAAGTCGCTGCAGGTATGTTGACAGTGTTCTTGATTCCACATGTGTCCGAGGTCCCCTGTTCCCGTGGACATCTGTCCGGGAATTCCGGAGCTTCCATTGTCTATCTCAGCAGGTAAAACAGTCTTGGATGGAGCCTCCAAATACTTTCAGATAGACCAGCCCTCAGGTGGCACAGGGCTGCGAGTCTCAGGAACAAGCTCAGTATTCTACTGTTGAGAATGCCAAAGGAGCCAGTTTCAGAAGGGATTGGTAGAAATCAATGCAAAAGTCACACTATGTGTCTGTCCTGCCCAGAGTTTTCAATCCCAGCCTTGCACAGTTAGTGAATGGAAGCTTGGATCAGCAATTCTTTCTCAGCAGCTGGCCACTGGCCTTTCTCACAGGTGATTACTTGGGCAGCTTGATCTAGTGTCTCTTCTCCCCCAGGGAGGGATTCTGCCCAGCCCTGGTCCTGAGCTACCCCACCCATCCCCCAGCCAGCCTTCAGCTAAAGAAAAAAGCAAGAAGAATATTCACTGAGGGTGCTGAACCAAGGGTTGTTCCCATAACTAAGGTTCTCATTTAAGAGCATATGCCCATAGACATCAGTCAAACTTAGGGTAGATATTCAATCTTTTCCTATCTACAATTAGGTAGAATTTATCACTACTCCTTAGGTGATGCCACCCCTTATTAAAATAAAGAGTCTTGGGTCTCAGCAACTAGAAATTTGGCTCCCACATTCAAATGCTACCTGGAAATGAGTAGGCAAATTCAGTTTCTGTATGACCATGTCTCATACTCATTATGCACTAGGACAATAGGGTTACTTTTAGATTATTATTTTCCAACCAATATTTTTTCTGTCTTTTAACACCATAATTTTATCTTACCAGAATGGACAATAGAAAGAAAATCTTGTAAAATCTTTCTAAATGAGGAAGGAGGACAATTACTTTTTAGAGATAATTTCCAACATAAAAACAGCAGCTGAAAAATATCATATTGAAATCATAATAACTAAATTTTCCTTGGTTGAACTGAACCTAAATAGCCTGTTTCATTTCTCCCATAATAATGTTTGCTAAAATTCATTTAGAATATACCACGTATCAACCATTGTTCTAAATGCCTATACCTCATTTGATCCTCATAACAAGAAATAAAGTAGGTGTACTCTTATTATCCCCATTTTATAATAATCTGAGGAAACTGAGGCAAAGAGAATTTAAGAAACTTTCCCAAGATTACCTGCTCAAAACATATATCTCAATTTTTAGTTAAGAAATTATTGCTTAAAAATATTTATGTATTACAAATATTTATCTCAAGGGCTATAAAAGCTTATACAGACAACTGCCAGAAAAAAAGGACAAAGAGAAGGGGACAGGCCCCAAGCACATAGGACATAAATGGAGGTACTTTCTAGGCAATTGCATTTAATAGGTGCTCAATAAATGTTTGCTGATTAGAAACGTATCTTGGAAGTTAGAGCTCAGAGTGACTAGGCTCCTATCTGCCGCTGATTAACAGTGTGCCTTAGTCAACTTATCTAACTCTCTCAGCCTTGTCTTTCTTGTTTTTGTAAATTCATCTGAAAAAGTTCAGAACTAATCCCTACCCTACCTACAACAACATCGACTATATCAATTAGGATGCTTTGGGCTACAAGTAAAATACTCAATTATCAGTGACAAAATAATAAAAACATTTTACTCTCTCACATCATAAGAATTCTGGAAGTGGCATTTGCAGATTAGTTCAGTGCCTCAACCAAGATCTTCCAATCCCATGTTCCACTATTCCCAGTGAATTTGGCCTTTTGTCCTCAGGCCTGTCAGTTCTTGGTCATGAGATGACTGCATCACACAATGGTGTGAGATGTCATATTCCCACATGGTAACACCTAAACTAGGAAAAAGGGAAACATGGGTTGAAGGAAAGAGGCTTCTCCCTAGGGATTTCTTGGGAATCCCAGGCAGACTTCCTCTTACATGTCCTTAGTGAGAGCTGGGTCACACAGGCACCATAGACAAATCACTGGCAAAGCGGAAGAGGACTTTCAAAGTGGGCTTATTGGACACCTGAGGTATGTCTTAGTCCCACTGCAGAGAGGATCACATAAGGCTCAGACAGAAGAAGTTAGTGGCAAGTGTGAGAGTCAAACCTTGGCCCATAAGACTCCAAAGCTGCACTAGTAGTTGCTGTTTGCTCAGAAGTTAGAGAGGTTTCCTTTGGAAATCTTTTTCAAGTAAGTATAAGAAAATGTTAAAATGAAGTTTTGGCTAAGACACTAAATACAATAAATATTGCATTTTAAAGGACATATGAAGTTGCATAAATAATTTACAAAGGAGTCATCCATATATGGGTTCCCTGACTTTTAAACACCTGACCCATACTGATGGTAAACAAGGATGGGGGCATCAGAAATTAGGGGAATGTTTATGAGGAGGGTTTCTTTGGAATGAGCAGCTCTGTGTGTCCTCCTATGCCTCCTTTTGCCTGCCCTCAATGAAGCCCAGTGTGAGGGAGTTTATTCAATGGAACCATTCAGAGAGCTCAACATATGTCTTCTGCCATTACAGGGACACGGTGAACTAGTGCTTGACATAAATCTGGCAAACTTAAAAGTTAGTGTGGTAAGTTACAAAATATGACCACAAATTCCTCTCATTGTAGTATTCAAGCTCTTTTGCACTGTGATTTTGTCATTTCCTCCATCAAGGCATGGAGTCTACTTCCTCACCCCTTGTATCTGAGCTGGCCTTCAGACTTGCTTTGACTGATAAAATTTGACAACAGTAATGTTATGTGACTTAAAAGCCTAGGACTCAAGAGGCCTTGCCACTTCCACTGTTGGCTCTTAGAACACTGCCCCAAGACTACCATGTAGGAAGTCGATCTCATCAGCTGGAGGATGACAAGACATGGGAAGTGGGGGCAGACAATGGCCAACACTAACTGTTAGAGGTATGAATTGGGCTTCTTTGGGCCCTCCAGCCCAGCCAGCCCTCCAGCTGAATGCAGCTCATGAGTAAGCTCAGGCGAAACGAGCAGGAAAACTACCCAGCCAACCTAAGGAACAATAAGACATAATGAATCACTGTGTGAGTTAGTTGAAGCCACTGTGTAAATTGTTTGTTACACAGCAATAGGTAACTGAAACAGCTGGCTGGCCAGTCCAAGGCAAAGGAGAGGCCGCAGCTGTACTGGAATCTGCCTTATTCCCGGGATTCATTGAGGTAGAACAGACGTGTGTGTTGACACAAGTAGAAGGGGGAACTGACCTGAAGCCATTTAAAACTGCTCAAGAGGATCATCTTGTGGTAAGCCAGTCTGAGTGGAGTGATCCAGCAAAGAGAAAAGATTTAAAAAGGAAGGAGGAAGGGAGGAAAGGAGGTAGAAAAAGCAGAAGGGAGAGGAGAAAATCATGGGCTGAGGACAGAAGAGCCAACTCAACAAAAATGCACCACCCATATCACAAGACATGCAGTCAAGGTGCCCAATGGCAGTTTCTGAAGAACTGGAGGAAATATTCCATAGTTCAGAGCACCCAGCCATCGTAAGACCATCCTAATAGAGCAAGAACTTTCCTATCCCTCTCACCTCTCCAGGAAACTTGGAGGATAGGAAATAATCATTATCCTGCTAGGCAAGGAAGGGAAATGCCAAATGGGGGAAAAAAGAGAAGGGCCACTACAAGCAGACAGCCCAAAGCAAGGCGTAGCTGGGAGAAAAGGAAGATTTATTAATAGTTTTAAATCAAGTTCTAAGTTTTGATTATTACATAAAACTAGACACTATAAATGACTCCATTGAGACTGCATTTTTTTTCCATTTAAAAGACCAAAAAAAGTCAGGAAACTATGCAAATTTTCATTTGGGGCAGGGAAAGAATTTTCCCTAAATCAAAACTTCTGGAGAGACAGTGGGAACTAAAAGTTTGCCATTGGTGTTGCCTCACCCTTATCCCAACTCCTGCCTCCAGGGATCTTACCAAAGTGACTTCAAAAGAGTCTTGTGGGGAGTCGGTAAATACAGTTGTAAGTTCCATAGGTGATGTGATGGTTTCTGGGATGGTTTCCCTGGCTCCAAATAACTCTGCTGTCACAGTGGCTAAAAGTCCATTAGAGAGGTACTTACTGTCCTTACTATCCTGCGCAAGCCTTTTTTAATTCACAACTAGAATGAACAACAAATCAAGTCATTGATGCATTGGTATAAATTCATTAAAAAAATATGGTTTGAAGGACTGAAATAACAACCAGCGGTATGAGAGGCAGGGGAGGAATGTGAAGGGGTGGCCAAATATCACTGGAGACAAAGCCTGCTGCATGGTTTTACCTGGGGTCCACTCCGCACTTTGGCCAGTGGTTCTCAACTTCCCATGTTCACAGGAATCACATTTGGAACTTGTAAAAATGCATATTTCAGGGCCCAAGCGCTATAATTCTACTTCTTGGTTTGCTCTGGAGTCCAGGGATCTGAATTTTAATAAGCATTTAATATGATTGTGAGGCAATGGGTTCATAGACCATATTTTAGAAATACTACCTTAATATAAATGGATAGGAGTTAAAGACCAAAGCTGGTCATAAAATTCTGATACAGATTTCCCTACAAATTATATTTTTTCAATAAATGAGATAACATGGGAACAATTTTTAAGCTCTTAGAAAGAAATATGTTATCTACTATGCTTCCCCAATGCTAAATGGATTATTATACATACCATCAATTTGGAGGAAAATTGGGAAAAATAAAACATGAAAGTTAACTTCTAATAAGCATACATCTATTCCAAAATGGATTGATGACGAGAATTTTGAAAACATAAAAACCTGAGAGTAAGAAAGGTGTTTGTTAGATTGGACTTCTAGTTAAAAATAAAAGATTTCTTATTGTTTCAAAATTCTAAGGTAAAAATGTCATTTTGGGGGCATACCCCATGAACCTCATTTTCATAATATTTTACCACATATTTTATAATATTTTATCCCTTCATGTATTCAGCCAGCATTGAGTGAGGACTTGTTATGGAGAATACATTATTTTCCTAGAAAATAGAAGGGTTCCTAGAAGTTGTCCAGGCCTCCGCTTCCACGAAGACAAGTGTCAGGTACAGCATTCCAAGAAGACAGCTAGCCAGGCTGTTCTTCAAAGCTTTCAGTTTCTTAAAAGCTTTCCCTAACTTCCCATAAAATAAGCACTCACCAGGAAGACTCTGGATGTTATTGTTATAGGATCCAATACGCAGGAACATGGATAATATAATTAAACATCAGAAAGAAGTTAAAAGGCATCAGACAGGGCCACGTGCTATCATTCCTTGGAATTCCATCAACATGGCACAATGAGCCAATTCAGTCAACTCCTAAGAAGCACCTCTAATATCCATATGCAGAGAGAACCACAGTTTAGCAGGAGTTACAAGAATTTTCTAAAACTTGAACACATTTTGCCATACATCTTGGGGAATGTTTTCAGAAAACTGAAAACTGAGGCTCTTCTAACAGATTGGTTCACATCTCAGAAAGTGGAATGGAAAGGAAGTCATTTTGTAAACTAGTATGAGAAGAAAAAACAGCATATAAATCTCTCTAGGCAGAGAAATTGTTGGTCCTATGAATTTAAATTCATAGACTAAAAATCTGTCAGCCTTTTCCAGACTCTCTCACAACATCATGCCTCCTCCAACGTTCAAGCACTAATTGATTCATTTTCTGTTTTATTGGATTTAAAGTCATTTTAGTCACTATTTTTAACTGTTTTCTCATGTATGGTCCTCCTGCCCCCTCCCTTTGCATCAAGGCCCCACATTAAATTATACATTCTCTCACATGGCTCATTATCTACATTTTTTCTGTCATTCTGCAGCTGCTCTCCTGCGTTCCTGCCTCAGCTTTGTTTAGTGCCAAAGAGCTGTTTTTTCTAACACTTCAAAAACACATGGCATTTTTTATGGGCACAAGTATCTTCACTTCTGTCAAATAAAAAATTGATTCATAAGGAAAACATTTTAAGTATGTAGGTGTTTTGCAAGAAAATAAAGTAGCTCATTAAAAAAATAAGTATGTCTGAGGAGGGAATAAGACCATTGCCGAAAACTTGAACATATATCTTTGCTTTAAAAACTATCTGGATGTGCATAGATTTGCCCAGTTACCTTTTGTTGTTTTGTTTTTACCCTTCATGTGATTACCTTGTACAGTATTCTCATTTAAAAGACTCTAGACACCATATAGAAAGAGCAGACAACTTCATGTGAAAAATATGATACTGACCTGAGTTCTACATAGTAGCAGATATTGTTGGTGCCTTTCCCATATCTCCTGAAACTTTGCAAGCAATTAGACGTGAGGATAGAATTGGTTTGGTCTGACAATGGTATTTAGCCTCAAGTGGCTGCTTTCTAAGCCTTGCATATTTCTCCATGTATCTTTAATGTTGATAGTAACCTGGCCATGTCACAAGAGTTTTCTTACAGGGTATAGTAGAATGGAGCAGAATGGTGCTCCACCCTGATCTCCTCAAATCTCTTTCCACCATTTTTGTGCACCACTCTCCCTTTGGGTATACTTTCACTTCCAATAGCCAGCACCCACTCTTTTTAAGAAAACTGCACTCAGTCTACTAGAGTCCCTTTGCATGCATACCTAGGAGAAACCAGAGTTCAGGGAATTGAGAAAGAGATAGCAGGGGAGACAAAGTGACCTTCAACAGGTGCTTGGGTAGGAAACCCAGCTCCTTTGTCTTGTGTCATGACAACTGTGGTACAACTCACCCTCCAGAACTCCCCTGCAGATAAGTCTAATATGATGTTTGCCTGAAATGGATCTCTGCTTGGCTTCCTATTGTCCTGTCCTGCTTCCCATTCATTCACTGGTCTCCCCTGTGACATTTTCTTTAAAAATCACTTCCTTTAAAAATCTTTGTCTTAGGGTCTGCAATTGGAGAACCTAAACTAAGACAGCTGGCAAGATCCCTGAAGAAAAAGATTATAAATTGCAAAGGTTTAAATTAGTAATCATAGAATTTTAGAAGTTTCAAACTGAGAGGGTCTCCTAGTCAAGAATCAGAGAGGTGAATTAACTTGCACAAGTTCTCACAGCTAGGAGATAGCAGGGTGAATCCAAGAACCCAGGCCTTCTGACTCAAAGACCACTGTTCTTTCTACCATTAGTGCTTTTATCTGAGCTTCCCATCATGACTATTGGACTATATTTACCAGTAGAGGTGAAATCAGTTAATTCAAGATCACAATTTTTATTTCCACTATATCTCATAGAAAGGCAAAGATGTAAATTCAATTCCAAATTAAATAAATCCAAGGTTTGAGGGGGTTTTAAAATCTCTCTCTCTCTCTCTTTCTCTCTCCACACAAACACACTTTCCTCCACCTACAACAGAAAATACTACTAAAGGAGGAATTTTGACATTGATTCAGAACATACACACCCATAGAGAAGCTTGTTTGCTTGCTGCATCAGCACGAATGTCAATCCAAAAGAGCAAGCAGTCTCTTTTCCTTGAAACTGCTATCTTTGCCAAGAAATCCCAAGGGATACAGGCCAACACTTTCCTAGGTGCTCTCATAGCCAAAAGGGGAAATGAGTACATACATATGAATGAGCCTGACTAGAATTACTTATAAATAATGAAGGAACATGCAAACACTCTCTCGCTTGTCACATCTTCCCAGAGCATAAGCCAAAAAAGGCATCTATCTTTTTAGTGTGATGTCAAGAGCACTTTCTGAAAAGTCAACCTGGGCCAAATTAGTGCCCTTCCTCCAAGATCTTCCAACTGTCTGAACTTCTCAATCGTGTAGTTATTCCTTTGGGCAAAGCACACTCTTCAGAGAGCTTCTGTTAAAGATATAAATGAATTTCCTTGGGGTAATTACAAATTAACTATTATCCCTGCTCTTAACCCATTAGCAAGAATTTATTCCTCAGAGCAGGGCTCTGAAGCACATAAAACAGACAAGTTTCGAAGGGTGTGAGATTAGGAAAGCCCATTGTCTTTGTCCATTTGGGCTGTTATAACTAAATACTGTAGACTAGGTGGCATAAACAACAGAAATGTATTTTTCATAGTTCTGGGGGCTGGGAAGTGCAAGATCAAGGTGCCATCAGATTCAGTGTCTGGTGAGGGCCTGCTTCCTGGTTCAAAGATGGTGATCTTCTCTACGTCCTCACATGGAAGGGGTGGGAGAGCTCTCTAGAGTCTCTTCTATAAGGGAACTAATCCCATGCATAAGGGCTCTTCCCTGATGACCTAATCACCTCCCAAAAGCCTCACCTCCAAATACCATCACATAGGGAGTTAGATTTCAACATATGAATTTTGGAGGGGACACAATATTCAGTCTATAGTACCAATCTGGGTATGCTATAGGACTCCTGAGGCTTCACAGCCAGAGGAAGTAGTTGTGGGGGTTCTAGGTACCAAGAGGATGCTTTGAGGACACTGGGCATCCAGCAAGAGAATGTGAGGAAAGACTACCTGGTTCAAATCTGCCACATGCATGCTGTATGATCTTGGGCAAAGGAACTTAACTCCTTTAAGCCTCTTTGTCTCATCTATAAAATAAGAGAGATCATGGCATCTGCTTTACAGGGCTGTCAGGAGAATTCAGTGCAGTTGTACACATAGCATCCTTAGGCTCATGCCTGGCACTGAGTAAGGCTTCAAAATGTATGAGCTATACTTATTGCTATTGTTATTATTCTCATTATTATGAAATAAAATGATGAAAGGGAAGGTCACAAAGATGATTTTAGAACAAATTTTAATGATCCTAATTTTTCTTATGCCTTCCCAGTTCTATAAAATAGGAAGAAGATGCCAAAACAAATAATTTAAAAGAAAACTAAGCATACTAGCATACCAAAATATGCCATCACATTATCAGAACGACATGCTATAATCTTGTTTCTTCTCTCTCTTCCCCCTTTGCCTCTCCTTTATTTTTGCTGTCACTCTGTATTTTATTTTTCTTTATTCATAAATGTCTGTTTGTTTTGCTTTGAAATGTAGGTGATATGTGTGTACATTAGAAATTTAAGACTGCCTACTAAATTTTTAGTTTTTCTTCCTGCTTTCAAAATTTACATTTATTCATTAATGGATTTCACCAATAATGTGTGAGTTTTCCTCTGTGCCAGGAACTATTCGGGTCTGAGAGACAGTGCTAAACAGGGCAGATGAATATCCGTGGACGCAAAGGGTACAGTCCAGATTATAGCTCCTGAGGAATGCCCTCTCTATAGCTCCCTCCTCTTTTCTCAAATAAAACTTGGTGGATTTTACAAGAGTTAAAATCCCCTCTTGAACTAGAGGTTCTGAAGTTTGACCCAGAGCATGTAGAGTGATAGGCATGCTTGCTCCTGGATGGAATTCCTAAGCTAAACCTGTCTCCTGGGAGGCTCATTAAAGATTTGAGAATTCCAAGTTTCATTCTTCTTCAATTATGCCTCTGGGTTTAAGAGGTATTAACAGAGTAGCTTTTGGAAGTCAAACAAGGGAATTCTGAAATACAGAAAGAAGTCAGGCCAAGGAGGAAGACATGAGAATACTAAACTCTGAAGCCTGTAAAAGAAGCCTGTTAAATTTTAATCATCTTCACTAGAGTGTTTGTAATTGTTGATCTTGTATGGAACCTAATAGTTCTATTGAAAAATGTGTTAGGCCTTGGGTCCAAGGATATCATCATTATAAGTACATAAGTGCCTAGGACAATATAATTCTCTCTATGGTGCTGCTGCTGTGGCCTTTGATCCATGATGTATTACTTACTTATTTATTGATTTATAAAAATGAGCTGTCAAGCTTTTCCTAAGAAGTCCAAGGGCACATGAACAAAATGTAAGCAATATACAACCACAAAAAATAAACCATGAAGTATAAACCAGATCCCCTAATGTCCAGGGCACCCTGCCTAGGTGAGTAGGATAAATCAAAAATACACTTTCTAGACACACCCTGAATGTCAACAAACAAGAACTCTGTAAAACCCAAAGAAGGAAGTTATATAATAAGGGCTTATATGAGACATAATATACATTGGCAAAACTCTGATCTAAACATTATGAATTTATTTACATTTGGCCCTTCTTCAGAGACGGGCCTGAGACTCTCACCAGAAACTATGATGAGTATGATATCTCAAACACCAGCAGGGCCAGAGGTCTCGTACTTGGCTTTCAGCATTTAGTATTATTTTAAGCCAATTAAAATAATTTGGTTTCACAGTGGAAAGATTCCATTAAATAATAGCTTTGTTCACTATGAGTGTGAGTTGTGTGGTTCTTTATTGAGCAGGATAGAACTGGAGAAACACAGAAGGCAGAGATTTAATTCAGGGAAAAAAATAGACTTGTCTGAAATCACTTCTGCCCAATGAACAGAGCAAAAGTCTGGTGGATTGGGTCTGTATCATCAGCCATTTCAATTAGTATATGTCAAAAGATGAATATTTATTATTAATTTTTCTCTATGACCTAAAATTTTAGAATATGGAACTTTTGTGTTTTTTTGGTTTTTTTTTTGTTTTTTGTTTTTTTTATTTCAGCTCATCATGGGGGTACATAAGTTCAGGTCATATACATTGTCCATGTCCCGCCCATCTCCCCGAGTCAGAGTCCCAAGCGCGTCCATTCTCATTCTCCAGACAGTGCGCCTGGCACTCATCATGTAGTCATAACACTAATTTTCTCTCAGTATTCAATCTCTCGGTGCCAAAATTAAATTACATGTATGTTGTTCTTCACTCTTCCTTTTTAATCCCAGCTGAAACACAAGTTATTTCATGATTTCCCTGGATGTGACTCTATTCCATTCTGCTAATGACAGTCCTTTGTCTAAAAGCCCACTTCTCTTAACTTTGGTCTGCTGTAGACAGCCAATTCAAATTGGCTGAATAAGCAAAAAAAAAAAAATTAACCCAGTTCCAAAATAATCCTATTTAGCTGTTGGCAAAGAATAATTTACCAGATAATCCCTAAACTTTCTACTTAATTTTGGCTGTGTTGCTCAATGATTTTGACCAAACACATACCAGAGTCTGCACACAGTGATGGAATATGTTACATTTCCTAAAACCAGATGGGCTTTAAAGGTACAGAGACATGTTAGGATTATAACACAGTGTATTAGGGCAATACTTTGGTAACCCATGTATTGGGTTGAGCTACACTTTGAATATGGTCCCATTGCCATATCACTTAGGAGGACTCCCTAGAAAACAAATGCTCCTCAGGATAATCTAGCTTCTTACTTGTCCCTACTCCTTCACTTGTTCCTATAGACTCACAGCTCGTGCAGAAAATCTTTTGTCTTTACTCTTCACCAGATGCATGCCCATGGGCACTTCTCCCTGCTCAGCATTAAAAGCACAAAGCCACTAAAGTCTATTGCACTGCCAGAAATGGCCCTGTTGATCCCTCAACATACCATCCAGCGAAAACACACTTACCTCTTTCCCAGGTAAGCTCCCTGTTGGTGGAGCTTCATCTACTGCTCTTTTTCTGCCTCAGCAGAGGGGAGAGCCTATCCCCAAAGATATGTAGTTTGAAACTTAATTCATTAGTTGAGTCCAGTATGATAGACATTACCCTCAAAGGAGGAAAGTAGTCCAAGTCCTGTTTGAGTGGACTGGCTGATAGAGAGTCATGCACGCATGCTTCTCTCACTTTTTCTATGACTATTCTATTGCCTGTTAATGTGCAGAAGAGTAAAAGGCTATCCAGGTGTACCTATCATAATATTTCATCCCCTCAGAAAGAAAATCTTAGCTCCCCATATTCCTCAAGCAATCCTCTCCTCATAACACCTCCTTTTCCATCTGCCTGAGATGGAAACTTTGAGACAATATTGTGACCTTCATATCACTGTCCCCCAAAGGGCAGTCACATTCATGAAGACCTATTACCATCAATCATATATGCTTTGTGTCTTCTTCTCAACACCCATCTCTCAGTCAGGAGTCCAGTGAGAAATGTGGTACAATCAAAGGACTGATTGAAGAAAGTCAAATGATAAGATTATTTACAAAAGTGTGGGCCAGATTAAAACTACCAATGAAGGACGGTGGAACATGCGAGAACTAGCTACAATAGAAAGCCTTTACCTCCCCTAGACTGGGGACAAATCATGTTACCCGATGAGAACCAAAGTCATAAGAAAAGAGCCCCCTAACAACAGTAACCATGAGTATAGGTAAAGTAAGATGACCATTGCCCAAACTGGCAAGAAGAGACAGGGAGGATAAATACTCCACCTACTCTTGCCTCCTGTCTGCTAATCTCCAGCATTGCTGAACCCAGACAGAAACCAGAAGCCAAGAGAAATTGAGTGGTGCAGTCAATAAAGAGGTAAGGCTTTGGGGGAACAGAGATGGGAAGAAAAGGATAAAGCATGAATTTGAGGAGGAAAATGGAGAACATTCAACATTCCATCTCATAAGTCCCTTACCGGAGGATCAAGATTCTCTGGGCCAGAAAAGTAAACCATCAAGTTTTAGAGTCTCAGGAGCTAAGGACAGTGCAAGAGGAAATCCCACGCAAATGACTGAGATTGAAAAGAGCCAGAGGAATGAGTTTCAGCCATAAAGGATGACAGATTAGCAGGTAAATCCAAGAATAGCAGATTGGTTAAAACTGAGAGATAAGTCAAGGGCCAGACTGGAATAGGGCAAAGTCAAAACCAAAGTGACTTTGGCATCTTCTCTCATATCTATAACTTGTCTGAACCCAAAAGATACCAGAGGAAAAAAACCAAAGGTTACTGTGAAACTAAGCAGAATACCCAACACAGAAAACGAAAGAGTTAGACGAAGAGTCAGCAATTAAGATGCCACAAGTTGTAGAATATGCTTCATTCCACAATCAGTCAGAAGATACAAAAATAAAAGAAGCAAGGTTATGGAATGGATGGCAATATAATGTTAATGTGGTATGAGATGACTTTACCTCTTTAAAATGGATTGTAACAGAACATAAAAAACAGTGCCCTAAAAAATATCATTCAACCTGGAAGAGTCTTCTAATCTATCTAGAAACCATAATAATTCATGGAATAAAAAGGTAGTCTCTAATGCTGTTCACATTCCCTTCCAGTAGAGACCAGTTTGTATTTATAAAAACTTTGTTTGCGAGTATCTCTGAAAAGAGAACAAATATTGTCCACAGAAGACAAATCAGTAGAACAATTTCCTTGGTGGTTGATAACTAGGTATCAAAATGAGCCATATTCTTCCATAATTTTCACTTTTAGTTGTCATGGAAACTGATGTCCCTTGTTGTAAAGTGCTAGTTGTTTGAAGTGGCTGCAGAGCAGGAGACTGAGACGTATAAATGAAGAACAAATACCAGGGATCAAGGTCAGGGTCGAACAAGAAAGAACAGTCATTCCTATATGCCAATGGGGAGTAAAACCAGGAGCTTTCAGTTCAGTGGCAGAGTCACTGGAGGAACATGGTGGGAGGCTGTCATGCAGGTAGTGAAAAAGAATGGCCACAGAGCAACTGTGTAATGATGACCCAAACTGGAAGGTAAATTGGCAGTAAATTGACCACAAAAAGGATTTGATCTGCTAAGCTGAGCAGCCTCTCTCAATTTCACTTGTTCTCAGCTTAATCTTACTGTTCTCATGGACAGTCACTTGAGTTGCTGCTGGTTTTTCCAACTAGGACGCTACGGATGATTTCTGAAGTATATGATACTAAAAGTTGACATAGGGTGGTGGCAAAAAAAAAAAAAAAAAAACAAAACCTGAATATGAAAGATACAGCCAAGTATGATAAGATCAGAACATAACCAGAAACAAATTCCAGCAATAAATAAATAAATAATAACATCTGTTCAATGCATTCTGGCCCCAAACAAATCAAGACGACCAAGAACCAGGTGCCATTGCTTAACCAGATTGAATCTGTTTCCATTTGTTGTTTTTTCTTTTGTCTTATTTAATGAGATTGTGTATGCCAAGCTGATAGGAGAGTATTGGCTGCTATAATAGCAAATGCTTTTATTCTTTCATCTGAGCATAAGAATAAAGTAAGTTTATAAGAAAAGAAAATGGCACTTGTGATAGTCCTAAGTGGAACCTAAGTACTCATAAATTTTTTCATAAATTTGCAAAATAGATACTTTTTTGTGTTATAGATAATATATGTAAGATAATTAGTTGAGTGATACCATAAAAAGATTAATCATGAAAAAAACTAAATTCATAATATTAAGAAGTCATGCTTTGGTGTTTGTTTTTATTGCCTGGAATTGTGTACTTAAATCCAAAGAGAAAGACTGACTGAAATTTTTACAGAAGCTATGTGTCAAAGCAAAACAAAATAAGCACTATACGAACAAAAATATGATATTGCTCTTGAGGGAGAAAAAGTGGTTAAATTCCTCATCCATATTTCTTTTCCCAGCATGTGGCTCACAACACAAATGATAAGTGCTCTGAGAATAAACTAATGTGAAAGTATAGAAGAAAAATTCCAAATATTTTCCAGTTCTTCCTTTGGGAATGGTTAGGAGCCATTGTGGTAAAGGGAGGTTGGATTCAACCCAGCACCGTACTGTGAAGAGCAAAGCAAAATTAGAGGCAAATGGGGCATCAGGTGACCGTGCAGAGGTCGATAGCTATTGTTTATCCAGGTATCCATGTAGCAGAGATGATAAAAACTGACAATGAACCTCTTTGTCCTGGAAATTAAACCGGAAATCTCAACACTGTGTTTGCAGAGTTTCTTGGCTTTCGTTCTGTTAGAAATCCTGCCACATTTCAGTATTTTCATTCTTGTTGTGAATGAAATCAGAAAGCAGAGAGGCACTTGAGAATTCTGTTTTTAAATAAAAGTAAACATTTCCAAGTGAATTTAGGTCTCTGTTTAGTATTTTTGTGACCCAATTACTGAGCTTAAATGTTCCACAGATGTCACATCTCTTTGAGGCACAAGTTTATTGAACCAAGATCTGGTTAATATTAATAAGAATGTTAATATGTGTCAGCAAGGTATTCAATAAGCATTTCATATTATACTTTTCAATGCTTGCTCAAGAATTGTGCAAACAGTAGTCTTTGGTATTGTTTTTTATTTTCCATGGTGACTGCTAAGAACTTGTATGTATATCTTATGTCTTTGGGCACCTGGGGCAAAGGTTTTTCTGGTTTATTTGTTTTCATTTAGGTGCAAGCTATATAGATGGCAACACCAGATCCTTCTGAACCAACTTTATCATTCAGTAAATGAATTATTGAATAGAAGGTCAGGAGTTTTCTAAAATGTATTTCTAGTCAAAAATACCTGACTAACTCTAAGAGGATAACTTTGGAATAGAAGAGGATAGCTCTTGAATTTATTTTCCTATGAATACCTTACTGGGTTCTCTATTTGTGGTTGGATCTGAGTTTTAACAGTAACATCACCACTGAAGGATTATGGATCATTCTGTCACTTGGATCTGCACTTCAGAGGAGTTGTTGCTTGGCCATTCCAATTTACAAGTGAGGGAGGGTCTGGGTCTGTCAAAGGGCAAATGGAGGATGATTAAACTCTAACACAATCACCTACATGACCTTAGGCAGATTTTGAAAATTTTATTATCTGTTCCTACTTTGTTTTCCTCTGTGTTTCTTTAAGAGTTAAAGCTTACAGACTAATCTATTGACCAGAGCAGAATTTGTCATTTAGAACTCTGATCATTACTGTATCTCTGTCTCATGATGTGACAAGCAACAATTAATACTTCCATTATTATAACGTGCCTTGCAGTGGCTAAAGAGGAACCATGTGACTGTGGTGTGTCATTAGTATACCACTTTCCTTTTTGCTTTAGGATCTTTCACTGAAGATGGCAGAAGCTCATCAATTTCAAAACCAATCATGTAGATTCAGGAAAAGACACAGAAGTATTATTTGCCCATGATGTTGGCAATGCTGCCACTAGCAAACTGATTGGCTCTCAGAGAGAGCAACTATATGGGTTACTAAGGTATGGACACTGTTAAGATGTTAATCTTAAGATCACCTAAAAGTTACTAGCAAGCAAAAAATAATCTTTGGATTTTTTTTTTTATTGCCTGCTCACAATTCTACCTGCTGATATCAAAAAAGAATATCCCTATGTAATCTTTTATCAACTTGGTGATGAGAGGGTGAATTAGGTAGAAACAGAAAGAAGTAAACCAACCATATCTGGAAAGATAACGGCTATTGATTCTCTCATGCTTCTTGGTATCGTCATTCCAGTCTATGGAGGTCTTAAGTATAGTACACATGCATCCCATCTGTTCTAGGCAAAGTGCTTAACTCTTCCCTGACAGAAATTATAAACTCCCTCTCAGTCCACACTCATGACTACGCAATATGTTCTGCTTAATCATGTCTAAAAACTGGGGAAGTAATATTACTCCAACTCAAATCTAAAAAAAAAAAAAAAAAATGTTATGCTTCATGGTTAAACCAGTGGACTCAGTGATGCGTGGCCTGAGAGAGAGTTCACAATTGCTGTTAGGGAAGAGAAATACAACATGACAAAGAGATTACGTTAAAATGGAACTAACTTTCACTAAAAGCCAGTGATTTCAGAGAGGCAGAGAATTTGGTTGAAATTTTGACTTTGAAAACATGGTTTCAAAAAAAAGCACAGCACTCTCTCCAAAATGCCTCCTAACTTCATATCAGTCGGTTCAAAAGGTTGGGTAGCATTCCTGGCAACACTCAGCAAAGGAACACTAATTGAAAGTAATTCAATGACAGGCCATGTATAATAGTTTCAGAACGTAAAAGGAATAAACATGAACTATGACTAAACATTGTAGACTTAGGCAGAAATGTTTAGTTTCATTGTAGTAAAAGATTTCCGGATGTTAATTCAATCCAACGAGTATGCTGAAACTGATTAGAGAGGATGGTAGTGGTAGTTGTAATGGCAGAATCCAGAATTCCACAGCACTGACTGTACACTGTCGATTCTGTTTCTGTGAAACCAAACTGCTATTATCAGTCTAATTTCTTTCCTATTACTTTTGACTCTTAATGACAAATATGCAAGAAATGGTGCCAAAATTCAGTTGGCACTTCATTAACTGAACTTGTTCCATGATGCCTAAGTTTTAAAATATTTGATTTTGTTATAGTAAAAAATAAAAATTGTGACTAAAACTCATGGGAATGTTAGAAAAACATGAAGATTGGTAAACTGAGAGCTAAAAATATCACTAACAGGGTCTTATTTTCTGCCTATGCTACTAACTCAATAAATCTTAGGAAAGTTGTTAAATCTTTCTTAAAACTTTTTTCACTGATTAAGCAAAAGTGGTAATGTTTAGCTGCAAGTTTGCTGATAGAATAGCAAATAAATATGACAACTAAAGATATCTTCAAGTCTATTATAGAGTTGCACATAACAAAAGGAATAACAAGCGTAATTCAATATATCAATCTAAAAACAGTGTATACATTATTAAGCTTTTATATGTATTTAAAATATTTCACTGAATCAATGACCTATACACACATATCACCAAACACACAGTTGCACCAAAAAAACACTGAAATACACACACACACACACACACACACACACACACACTCCAATAACCAACTCTATGCCTAGTTTTTTTCCTCTCTCTACTCAACCTTACAGTTACTAAGTCCAAGATGTGACTGGACAACAAGTAGAAGAAGATCATAAATTGTCTATAGAGCATTTTAAGACCCTTTCTTTTTTAGCTTTTTATTGCATAACATTTTCCATGCATACAAAAGTAGACAGAATTGATAATGAACTTCAACCTGCTTCAACAATTATCAACTCATGGTTAATCTTAGGTGATCCATACCCCCTTCTACTTCTCCCTTGCATATTATTTCAAAGTGAATCTCAGATATCATATTATTTTATGCATAAATACTTTCTCATATATCTCTATATGATAATTACTCTTTTTAAAAATAGCCAAAAAATCATTATATCAACTAAAACAATTAACAATATTTCTATAATAACAAATAGCCACCTATGTTCAAAATGTCCTATTGTCTCTCTCTCTCTTTTTTAACAGTTACTGTGAATTCTTTTTGAAAAAGTGCTAGGGCATTTTTAGCTATCTTCTTTTCCATGGCTTGAGCACTTATATGAAAATCAGCATGGACCAAATATGACTTGGATCACAGAATAAAGGTCATTGTGAATATGTATTGTCACATATTCATTTCAAATGATACAGTTATTGGTTGAAGGTTCACAGCTATTAGTTTCTTCTGGGGAAAAAAAAAATCAAATGGTATACATCCCTTATAAAAGAAAAAAGAACCCTCAAGTCAAAGAACAATGGATGTTTGAGAATGCAGAGTTTCCCTGAGGTTGTCTATTTCCAGTCGAGTATGGAGGATACCAAGGAGCCTTGCAGTTAAGAAGGAAGGGCTAGTTAATGGCATATCATCTTTCCACAGCTCACACATCACTGCTAGCTTTCTTCTGCAGATTTCATATCCCCCTCCAACTGTTTACCAAGGTTTCCAAAGTGGATTTCAAAGTGTTAGAATTTAGAATTGACGTTAAACACATCAGTTTGGAAGTAGATTTTAAATCCCAGCTCTAAGATCCTTCTTGGGCCTTGGCTTGCCTCCTGTGTAAGTAGGGATATAAAAACTACTTTTTTGAAATATTAGTTTCTAATTATAAAGACAAATTATTAATAAATGTTTGTAATCATTAACATACAATAAAACCTGTCACAGTCCTTTTTATTGCCTGGAATTTTACATTGTGTACTGTTTGAAAACTTCTGTACAGGAGTAACAACAAAGGTCTACACCCCTGGGAACAGTCTTGTGGCCTGTCTCAACATATAGAAGCTTTCCTGTCTGTTTTATATGGTGGCGAGTTTCATTCTGATGTAAAAAAAAAAAACAAATTGTGAGAGGTTTGTCACTATAGCCACAAGAGAGGTCAATATTCTCTACTTATTCATTATTTAACCTGCTGATTCCCTCTTAAGATTTGGGGATAACTTAAAATAAGTGACACATCAATAATAAAACCATTAACATAAGAACAAAAGAACGTAATAGAGAAGGAGATAGCTGTACTAGAACATAAGATATGAAAACTATCTGCAATTAAACATAGCATGTAGGTCTATGTTTACCTAAAACCAGGAAAGAGAGATTTATTTTTTTATAAACACTTATAAAAATCTAGAAGTCTTTGGAATACCTCCAAATACTTTCTTTTAGCATTTCAATAGTTAGAAAAGTTTGGCATAACTGATGAATTTACATTTACCTATTCTAAACTTGAATTCTAAGATAATCAGCCAAAGCTTATTCCTTTTCTTCAAGAATACCAGTAAATTCTTGGTTTTCCTAATATTCCTGTACATCTGACCTTGTTCTTATAACAGAATATTTTATTCCCAACTGTTCTTGGGTCATGTTGCCATTTCCTATAATGGCTAAATAATTATAGAGATTTGGATGTTCCTACTCCTGTGGACTTAGGACTGCTTAGGTTCCCTGGGAGATGCTTCAGAACACTCTTTTAGGTCATTCAAACCAAAACAAATCAACAGACAATGACGACTAGTCAAATAATGCTAATTGATTCATTTCATTCCTTTTCTTAGCTCTAGTAGTCCAGGTCATTTTCATTTTCAGACAACAAGACTAACAAACTCTGCATGATGTTTTAATCTATTCAGAAATATTTTTTAAATGTAAATATGTGACAGCTGACCAAAACATAGTCAGTAGGTGGTTTTCCCCTGTGCTGTTCTAAAAACCTCAGTACATTAATAACATGTAAGTTAAATTTTGGGAGGTTGCATGAAACAAAAATCTAATTATACTCATTAAAATAAATAAATAAATGACAGACCTTGGAGGGTGTGAGGAAGGGAACCAGGACATTTTTGTTAGGGACATGGAGCTCTCCCAGAAATGAGGTTCAGCTGGGTTAGATGGGATTGGCTTTCCTGACTTCAGAGTTAGACACTTCTCTCCCTTCCCTTCCTTCTTGGCTCTCAGGTTTCTTGTTTCTACTTCTTTCTGGCACCTGTTCCCTTGTTCTCTGTAGCATGGCTTCCTCTAATAAAACTCAAATGTTTCCCCTTCATGATTTGAGCCCGTGGGTAGGTTTGGCCAGCCATGTTCAGCTCCCTACCATCGGCTGGATTACACAAGGTTCCATCATTTGCTGGGGGTAATCATGCCTACATTTATCACTTAAGAAGTAAATATTTTAGGGGTACCAATAATGGGGGGACATTATACACTAGAGGCTGGAGATTTAGAAATTATTGAGATGGTTCCCACTGGAAGAGAAAATGAGCCAATGATTAAGATTCAAACGATATGAGTTCAGGGCAGTTTTAGTAAGTCTGAGAGCACTGTGTAGGGGCCTTTAACAGCCTGGAGGGATCAAGGAACCTTTCCTGTTCCTCTCCTATGCCCTATTGTACCCTGTACATAGATCTGTAAATAGCTCATGTATTTGTTTACACATCTATTACCCATTGACTAAAAGCTCCTCTAGGTTAAGGTGCATATTTTACTCATCTTTATTCTCAGTGACCATAATCTTTGATGAATAAATCATAGATGAAATGATGCTTGAATTGAGATATCAAACACAAGCAGGGAATGGGTTAAAAAAAAAAAGGAGGAGGTGAGGAAGAGGTGGCATCTTACAATTTCAGGTAACCAGCTTTCAGAGATATGACAAGCCACAGTACATGCAAGGAATTTCAGGCAGTTCAGAGAGGCTGGGACTTAATGGCTTGTGAGGAATGAAGGAAAACGGGGCTGGAATGTTGACAGGGGTTGGCCCATGAAGGGCTTTGCAAGCCTCCTTGAGAAATTTTGACCTCATACCAAAGGCAGTGGAGAGCCATTAAAGAACAGTAATCAATACTGACCAGATAAGAAGTACATCTTCTAAAGCACATTCTGGCAGCCACGTGCTGATGTACTGCATTGACACAAGCCCAGTGTCAAGAAAGTGATTTCAGGGGATCTCGCAGAATACAGGTCCAAATGGACCAGTCAAGTCACTTCTGGCCCAGAGAATAACCCTATCCTTGGGTACAACCTAGTACAGCCCCAAGGTGAAAAGCCCCTCAGGGTGACATACTTCCCTTGCTGTTAGGACTCCTATTTCTTAAGAACCCATAACTACATCAGAACAACACAATTTCATTTTCTCACATTTCTTGATCTATCCTCATAAGAACATTTAGATTTTAATCAATTAAAATCATTTTGTAATATAGAGTGTTTCTAATAGCCTGCTCCTTGAAATTCTTAGAAGACCAGGCCATTTTCCTCCTGGAAAGGCCTTGCTGTTTCTATTGTCACTTTCCTAGGGGCACAAAAGCAAACACATAGACCGGGAGAGCAAACCTAGTAATTCTCACACTGGACTATGTGAGACTGTGAGGATGGTCATCACTGGATAAAATCTGTCCTTTTCCCAACAAAATTTCCACTCCAGGGTGAAATGAGATCAGACTGTATTTTACATTGTCCTTTGCTTGGTGCAACTGTCCTCACTCTGACTTTCTGAAAAAAAATTTAAAACACTTTACCACAAAGAATCATTGGGTTTTCCTGGCACCAGCACCAAACTCTGCCTGAAAGTACATGCACATTCACAAGTTCCATCTCTATTCAAGTAAGTCACCAGCTACGACTATATGGAGGAAAGAGCCCCCCACAAGGCATCACACTCAGGTCTTGCAGGCCTGTGTAACCTCGAACGCTTCACAATGTGGCCCCTGGGCTTTCTCCTTTGTAAAAAGGAAAAGGAGGATATATGTTAATTCTAAATGATGGTCTTTAGTATCCCCTCTGACTCTGATTTTTTTATAAATGTCCAAATGAAACCTGAGACCCAAAGTGGCAAATGCCTTGATATTGCATGTGAGCAAAAGCAGAATTCAAAGTTCATCCAAATATCCTCCCACTATGATTTACCTTAGGTTCCAAAAGGCTGCAAACTCTCCAGAAGACAAACCACAGTAACAAAAAGAAAGTTCTCTTAAAATCCAATATGCCTGTTTCGCTTTTAGTCAAAGTAATTGGGCAGACCTACTTATTTTTTCCCTTCTCTTTGTCTTCATTTACATTCACTTTTCTCTCTATTTTCTATTCTTGAATAGATAATACATGCACATTGTACAAAGTCCAAAAGAGTGTTCGGAGAAATGTAAGTCACCCTTCTTCTTCCTCGCTTCCCTTTACCCCAGCCACCCAGTTTATCTCCCCTGAGGCAACCAGTGTTCCCAGTCAGAATTACATTTGCTATTAGATATCATCAGAAATATTTTTTATTAATGCAAAAAGAATTCCTAGGTGCATTAACATTGCCTCCATTTGAGCAGGTGATTATAGTAAACATATAAGGCATGTGGGCCTATTTGTTTGCTCTAGCTCCTACTTAACTATTTCCTTTGGCTTGAGTGCTTTGAGGTCAATCTAAGGTCAGAGTCTAGCTGAGTCAATGTGCAATGGTGACACAGCAACACATTTTAGCCAGATGGTAAGCAAGGCAGTTAGGCAGGAAGAGTTAATAATGGAAATTGCAAAATCATTCTTTACCCTAGCCACAGATCTTTAGAATGAGAGGCACCTGCTTGAAATATACAAACTTTAATAAGTTTTGACTCAGAAAGTTTTGGCCTCCCAAAAGAACTTGAGAGACCCAAGCATAAGTCTATGGAAATGCTTGGAACTTTCCAGTGAGGGAATTGGCTTTAAGGGAAGCTCAGTTAGTTTTTACTGGATTGCAAGGACTCTGTGGACCACAGTCTAATGTTGAACACAGCACGAAAAGGAACTGTTTCATCTTAGCGGAGACCAATCAAGAGCCAAGATCCATCGAGGGCCAATCAACACCAGGGGAGGTGCAGGAAGTCCAGCAAAGAAGGCAATAAAACTGGCTAATATAACTTAAAGAGAGTCTGTTGCATCCCTTAGCACCTACTCACCGACAGTGTTAATGATATCCCTTCAGGCAAAGAATTTTCTACCTAAGAAGAAACATAAGAACTGAACTTTAAAGCTGAAGCCAAAGATGATACAATATAGTGCAATGAAACAAGCCTTCAAAAGCTTGCATTGTTAATATTTTGGCATTGCTTTTCTGATGGGCTGAAACACATTATGAATAAAGCAAGTCTAGATGATGCAAGAGAATGCAACTGATCAAATACAAATTTCAAATCATGTCTGTTTCCATTACATTCACAGTCCCAGCTTTAGAGGTTATTTTTCAGTCTTTATTAGGGCAATCTAAAGACATTAGACTTTCTATTGCAGTGGTTTACAACAAAATTTCTTTTAATGGGTATTAGTAGTGAATATTAAAGAGGAGATAATAAGGAAACATGAAATTCAACAATGAGATCCATGTTTGGGTAATTTCATTGGCTCTAAGTGTTGAACTGAATAACGTTTGATATATTCCAAACACTTACTAACAACCTAACCAGTGCATAGCAGAACATCAACATCAACTCCTCTAAGGAGTTCTCTAAGTTCTCTAAGGAGCTCATATAATTTTCCTATTCTCTTTTCCCTGATTGTGTTTTCCCCAAGGTCGTTCTCGTGCATAAGAAATCATGTGGAAAGAATCTTCCTAGCTCTCCCTCCCAGGAGAATTATGTCCACTTGACCTGGAGCAGAACAGACCTGAAGTAAAACCCTGGAGGGGCCCTGACATGTTAGAAATTTAAAGGCTTTAAGATATATTATCCTGAGTTGCTGAAGAGCCTAAATAAATTAAGCCAAATTGAGTACTATTAATAGATATAACAATTTTGTTGAATCTCCTGAAAATGAAGCCATTATTTCTAGAAAATAATTTAGAACTTTGCAATGTATTTTTGTTGTTGCTGTTAAATGATTTATTGTTTACTTGGTTGACCCCTTTAGATTACTTTCATTGATGTACACAATCTTTAGTCCTGGAAAACTTAAATATTATCATAGGTCAGTGGCTTAAAAACATGTCTGTCATGACCAAGAATAAGAAATATGTTTTACATAATGACCCAGACACATAGACATATATATTTTTTATATATACTCACATATATACATATATATTTGAAACAAAATTTCACAAAATAGAACTTTTTCTCGCAATGTGAAATGTCTTATATTTTCTATTATATATACTATCAATTCTCATTATTAATGTAGTTATGTTCTATAAATTCACCACAAACACTGAATTAATGAATACTAAACTATTGCTTACAGGGAAAATATAGGATTAGGTTCCTCTGAGCTTCTGGGACAATATTTTCTTCAACTTATCAACACATAATCTGGTTTTGTATGTGATACTATTTCAAGACATGTAATTTAATATATTGTTGATTCATTAACATCAAACTCACAGCTGACAGCACTATGCCTGAATAAAGTTTGTCAGACACATATATTTTCTTCATAAGGCACACGACACCCTTCTTGTGCTTAGGAACATTAGAAATACTTCAGCACTACACTTGGGGACCGTTTTAAACAGTGAAATTTCCCCAAAAAAGTGCAAAAATGCAAAAACCATGGCACTAAATACACTGTGAAAAGAACAGTTATTTACAGTGTGAGGGCTGAAACAAGAAGGTATAACATCTCTTTGTTCAACTTCAACTGGGAATATGCAAGTTGGGCAACTCAAATTTTTGATGGCCTGTGTATGCCCACAAATGACTGCAAAAGCAGCATTAGTTTGGATTTGGGGTGACAAATAAATTTTTCCAGGTAGGCAAATTGACAAATATTGAATCCACAAATAATGAGGACCAACTGTAAATATATGTGTGCACCCATATATATGTGTGTGTTATACATACACATATTTTGATATGTGTTATACATACACACACACACACACACACTACTAATATGATTTTATCACAAACTAATGGGTTTAGATTGGCAGCTTGAGAACCCCTACAATAAGGTAAGCAATTTGATTATGACCACCATTTTATCCCTGTATTTGAATAAATGAAAAAAAAATTATCAATACTGAGGATCTCATTAAACAAACTACTTACATCAGAATAATGTAGATATCAGGAAATCAGCACTGCATTATCAGCATTGTGCATATGTTTGTGATCCCAACAATGAGGGGATATTTTGGTATGCCAGCTCCAAATAAGAACATCACACAATGTGTGGTTGAACATAGAGTCTGGAAGTGAAAAAGTGGGGCAAAGGGAGGCTATATGTCTACAAATCAAAAACCAATCAAAAGAACTTATTTGTCTTCGTTACAGCAGTGTTTGTATTAATAAAAAAATTAAAAACAACCTTAATGACCATAAACAAGAGAATGAATGAATTATACTATTTTTAATACAATTGAACTACAGTGATGAAAATGAATAACCTAATGCAACACGGAAAAAAATATCAAAAACATATGGTTCAGGAGAAAAAAGGCTATAAAGTATGTGGTTTGTAACCATTTACATACAGTTAAAAATATACAAAATAATACTACATATTGTTTAAGGATGCATGCAAAGTTAGTAAAACATAAAAACATGCATAAAAACCTTACGATCATCTTTACCTTTGCCAAGAGAAAGGGGAACAGTAACTGAAAAGTCATAGTTCTTAAGCTAAATTGAGATACATCAATGTCCATTACATTACTTTCTGTGCTTTCTTTTTTAGATATTGAGTTTTCTGGTTTTTTCTAAAAGATTCCAAATAGACACTGGAATCAAAGTATTCAGGAATAAAAATTACATTTACTAAGATGTCTCATTACCACCTTGCCAGAGTCCTTCTGGGTCAGCTTCTAACATAAAATGTCAAATAAGCCCTCTACCACCCAGCCAGATCTTGGTTTCTAATTACTATTCTACACCAAAAGAACCAGTGCTCTTTTGGATAAAAGTGTGATTTCAGGGTTCCAGGATTAGATTGGATTCCAAGTTGGAGCATCTTGTTGCATCAGAAAGAGCATGGAAAGTGCCCCAAAACAAAACCCCACAATGGTGGGAGCATGCTAAAGGGACACAGCCAACCAAAAGAGCACCCAATGGCCAAAAACGGGAACAATAAACAGGAAACTAAAGAAAGTAGTATTGGATTAAAACCCAAATTATAAAGTAAATATTCTTGAGTCCATAACGATATTAAATAACTGAGAGAGAATAGACAAATCTCCCATGCAGAAGAATCCAAATAATTTATGCAGATTTTCCACCCTCAAGGAGATGAAACATAACTCCCTACAACTTCAGAGTAGGATGTACATAGCGGCTGACTAAAGAGTATGGTATTGGAAGAGAAAATAAAGAGTAACTTTGCAATGGAGAAACCCTACTTCGCCACACTACCTCATACTATCTCAGCCAGGTGGTAAAAGTCCACACCATTAGTGACAAGTGGTTTTAATAGTACATATTTTGACATGATACATTGAAAAATGGCTCTTTACCTCTGTGGTTTTCCTCCACAAATCCCACAATCCCAACCTAGTCAAGAGGAAAATATCAAACAAATCCAAAATGAGGAACACTCTACAAAGTATTTGACCAATATTCCTCAAAACTACCAGAGTCATCAAAAACAGAGAAAGTCTGAGAAACTTCACAGCTTAGGGGAGCCTAAGGAGATGTGAGGACTAACTGTAACATGGTATCCTGGATGAGATTGTAGAACATAAAAAGGATATTAGGAAAACCTAAGGAGATCCAAATAAAGTATGGACTTTAGTTAGTAATAATGTATCAGTATTAGTTCATTAGTTGTGCTAATTATACCATAGTAATGTTAACAGTAGTGGAAACTAACAGCCAGTTAAAGGGGGACTCTGTAATATTTTTTGTAACTCTACTGTAAATCTAAATCTACTCTAAAATTAAATGTTTATTTTAAAATGCCCTCTTCAATTGTGACTAGAAAAGCTGGAAATATTTAGGAGAAAGAATAAAGTATTTATTTATGAAATTTCACTGTTTTCTTTAGCCACCACCACTCCCACCCCCCACCAAAAAAGATTGAACTTCCTGACCTCTGAGTAAGGCTAATTATCTAAAATCTGAACTCACAAATAAAGCTACTGAAAAAGATTCTCTGAGAGAAAATTATCATGGGCATGACCAGAAGCAAAGTTCTTCTCAATTTCTTCCACCTTTAGTAAGGTACACTGTGTGATCCAGTTTATGCAGAGAAATAACTATAAGTTAGGAGTTTTGAGTTAGAAATGAGAATTAGAACCTAGTCTAATAAACCAATGGTCAGATATCACTGGTTTAAAAAAAAGAAAGATACAGATCTGCAAGGAAATTGTAAAACTCAACAAGATTACAAGACTCAGACACTAGGCCTAAATCCAATGTGAATTAAAATCAGAAAGTAAGATCATTCTATCATCAAAACATCAGTCACTCTGTTTACAATTAGAAGATAATCAAACAAAGGGCTTAATTTTTCCATATTGGCCATGAAGGTCATAGCACAAGAAATAGCCTCATAACTCAGCATCAATTATAACCAAAAAGTACATTAACGTAAGAAAAATGTTCTTGGAAGTAAATTATTCACTCATTTGAAAAGAACCCTAAGGAAATAAGGTCTACCTTGAGTTGTTCACTTCAAATTTGGGTACAATTTATTTCTAAGAATATATTTATCCATCACAAAACTGTGCCTATTAGTTGCAATTATTTAGGGATATCTTCTAGATCAATATCATCAGAAGGCATTAATTCACCAGTCTCTTGAAGTTAACTGCATGAGAAATATTTCAAGGGGCAACATCAGCTGCCAAGGAAGGGGGAGAGCAGATGCCTTACCAGGATCCCTGGCTCTTCCCCAAAGGAGGTGGAATGGGGACAGAGAGGAACAGGGGTTAAGGAGCATGTAAGCAAAAGAGAAAAAAAGTCAGAAGGGGAAATTATAACTGACTTCTAAGAAGATGTATTTATTTTGATTTCCTTTTTGCGGAATTGCTGGCAGGTTATTTTAGGGAATCATGTTTAAGTCTTCAGATCTCTTCTTGGGTGAAAAAAGAGTTCCTTGGGCAAAAAAGGGAGGAAAGAAGATAAATCTTTGACCCTTTACTTCAGTCATTTGTATATTGGTTTTGTTTTACTTATAAAGCTGTTTTATTTAATAACAAAGCCACAAAGAAGAAGAAGGAAGAAGGAGGAGGAGTCGGAGGAAATGAAGATGAGGAGGAGGAAGAGGAAAGGAAGGAAGGAAGGAAGGAAGGAAGGAAGGAAGGAAGGAAGGAAGGAAGGAAGGAAGGAAGGAAGGAAGGAAGGAAGGAAGGAAGGGAGGGAGGGAGGGAGGGAAAGAAGGAAAGAAGAAAAAAGAAAGAGAGAGAGAGAGAAAGAGGAGAAAGAAAGAAAAGGAAAAAAACAGAGGATTGATTTCATTTTATTCTTTAGTCTGAAAATATAGTCCTAGCTCAGTTTAAGTCAACAAATATCTTTTTTTAATAAATAAAGAACTTTCAACTTCTGGCTCAAAGATACAATATGTTATTGTATGTAATGCACTAAAAGGGAGATTATAGTTTGGCTTCTGCTAACCCTGGCAGTGAGGATTCATTCCATTAGGATTCAGGCAGGGATGAGAAAGGAAAAAAAGAAGGGAAGGGGAAGGGAGGGGAAGAGAGAGGAGAGAGGAGGGGAGGGAAGGGAAATTCTCCAAGGAAGACAGCATCACTGCAGGCCTGTTTTGTGACAAATGTCCTCAAGAAACAGACTGCAAAGAACATGACTGGCATTGCTTGGGTTATTTTTAAGGACATTCAAAATGTGAAGTGAAAATAAAAGAACATTTACAAATGAACTACAATGTTGGTTTGTTTCTCCCATTTTGGGCCATTTGTGTAAGCTCAGGTATATAAGTGGGACAAGAATGTCAAAAAGCAAATATGATGGTGATGTGAGTATATTTAAAACACCCCTGCCCATTAGATCACACAGCTGGGCATTCATGTCCTTTAAAATATCGGAGAATTAAGCTAAACATTGACTTGGGGGGGATCCAGAATCTCATGTCCATATTATATCATCTGAAATTTTTTTCAGTAAAATATTGCAAACAGTCAATAAAATTATTTTAACCAGTGGATACACGCAGGTTGTCAACCGATTAAGAACAACAAAATATTATAAACTTAAATACGTAAGTAAAAGGCAACATCCTCTCACCAATTTGAGCTCTATTAATTTGGAATTTATGGTATTTGACTTGGGCTTCCTTTGCAATAATTTGTAAAGAAAGCAACTTATGTCCGTTAAATCTCTCTGATGTAAACAAGGTTGGGGGGGAATGCTTGACCTACTTAAGAGAACAGACTGTTTTCAGCACCATGTAATAGCATCCATTTGCATATAAACAATGTGTTATTTCAAATGTCATCTTATCTATTAGCCAAAACACAGTAAGCCTTCTCTCGCCTTGACAAGGATTTGTTTGTAGGTAATTCAAAGTATTCTGTGCCTTTTTTTAAATCTAACATTTGAACTTTTCAACAGTTCAAATTTGCCCACCCTGAGTAATTCCATTTTTGTACAATATAACTTTGTCATGTAGATGATGGCATTATAATTACAGGAAGCCACATCTAGGACTTTGGTATTTTTCCAGTCCAAGATTTTTGGATAGCAAACAATATTTGTGGGGAGCTGAAAGGAACGAAGTAATAGAGGCTGAGATTCAAATCCCAGAGAGGTAGTTGAGTTGTACATGACTTTTTCCTGAACAGAGTTTGGAATTGTCTTCCAAAGGTTAACAGTTTCCATGACTTCACTAACTTTTTTTTTTTTTTTTTAAGACAGAGTGTCGCTTTGTTGCCCTGGCTAGAGTGAGTGCCGTGGCGCCAGCCTAGCTCACAGCAACCTCACACTCCTGGGCTTAAGCAATCCTCCTGCCTCAGCCTCCCGAGTAACTGGGACAACAGGCATGCGCCACCATGCCCGGCTAATCTTTTTTTCTATATATATTTTAGTTGGCCAGATAATTTCTTTCTATTTTTAGTAGAGACGGGGTGTCGCTCTTGCTCAGGCTGCTTTCAAACTGCTGACCTCGAGCAATCCACCCGCCTCGGCCTCCCAGAATGCTAGGATTACAGGCGTGAGCCACCGCACCTGGCCACTAACTTTTATTTTTAAATGGATTTCATGTTCTATATTTTTTTTAAATCCCTGCTCTGGAACTTGTCTTTCATTTGCAGCCTTACCTTTTGGTAAGTATCCCTCTCCCAAGGATGTCAAACTTAATCAAACAGTTGCATAAGATTCAACCCCACTCACTTTCTAAATAAATTCGCTTTAATCAAGATACTCCGAGCATTTTCTTCAGTACAAGATGTTCCTGAAGCCAATTGTTTATGTTGCTGAGAAACTAGCTCTCAAGTGTGACAGTCTTGTAATTTCTATCAAAAGAATTGAAGCCACTCACAATTTAATCTATTGTTAGAACTATTCTGTGCTTACCCAGATTTCCTTACTAATCATCAAAGGTTTAATAGGTACATTATAGACTCTGTAAATGCCAAACATCATTTAAATAAAAGAAAGAAAGAAAATTAAAACATTCATTATACAACTACAGGAAAATTGAAATTTTAAAATCTTAAAGTGAAGCAACAGAAAAAAATTTGCATGCAAAACTATTGTTTATAGTATACCTATGCTACATTGACTTATAAAGGAATTGTCACCTTACATTCTCCATTTTGCCTTCCCTGTAACTCTATGCAGCCTCAGACAGAAGTTCTCTGTCTTCTAATGCCTACAATATTTTCATTTTCTCTTCTTGTACTAATCACTTTCTGCCTTCAATTGTAGTTATATGCAGTGTTATAGTTGAAAGATATTTTTATAATGACAGTATTATACACAACTTAATTTCTCCATTAGATTATATTTCTTTTATCTTTGAGTCATGGCACTTGGTATAGAGCTTTGTGCAAACTGGTGCTCAATACATATTGGATTAATAATGAACCCTAAGAGAATTGCTCTCTCAATATGCTAGCCTATATTGCAGATTTGTGGCTTTTCAATAGGTGAGTAGAATCCAAATATTGATCTAGTATTGATAAGAAGACATTTCAACAAATTTAGCAAATCTAGGTACGAGGCAACATAGCTTATCTTACTTAACTTTGCTTAATTTTCATATACACACATACAAACTTATCTATCTATATGACTTATCTATCTACATGACTTATTAAAATCTGCTCCTTTGTATCAAGTATATCTCCCCACGCGTCATATAGTTTAGTGAGCAAAAGCAATGAGTCATGGGCATGTGTAACAATTTTCTTGGGCAAACTTACTCTGTTTCTGGTCTTGGTTTTATTCCATTGTTTACCTGATATACTACCATTTTTATTTTTTAGAGCTCAAATTTAATCTTCTACCTCTTTATTTTGGTGTGAATTGTCCTACCACACAGTTCATCAGCCCAACCCTGGATGGACTCAACAGAAACACAGCTCAACTTTATCCAGCCGTCTGTGGTGGGGAATCAGACAGAGAAAAGAAAGAGTAAAGACTTTGCCAGCCTTGAGAATCACTAGGCTTCATGTCTCCAAATGCCATGCTAATGCATTGACTGCCATTTTTAGGTGTGTCCCATTAGAAGTAAGCATTTTAAAGAATCATAGCTATTTTTAAGACATTGCTGGAGGTCAGCACTTTTATTATTCACTCCTACTTTTCAGGTCTTTAAGCTAAAATTTAAACACTTCATATCATAAACATATTGGGCATTTGGGATATCCAAGGTATAGTTAAGTAACAGTGGACCTCACATTTTCACTTATTGCAAATGCTTTTAATTTTCCCGCACTTTTGACTCTGGTCTGTTTGTTTATATATTAATTCATTTATTCAACAAATATTTATTAAGCATCTGTTCTGTGTTAGGCATTGTTCTTAGACTAGCAGTTTAGTTGGAAATAACAAGGTTGCTGCCCTCCTGAAACCTACATGAGGCAGGGTGGGAGGAGAAACTAGAAACAAACCTTTAACGTAGTTGTAAGTGTTACGAAGGAAAGTGTTGTCAGAGAAGGGGTTAAAGTAAGATGGCCAACTAGAAACCTCCAGCAATCATCCCTCCCCACCAACACCAAATTCAACAATTATCCATGCAAGCAAGTACCTTCAGAAGAAGCAAAACTCAGGTGACTAATCATACTACATGGTTTTAACATTATATCAAGGAAAGAGGCACTGAAGAGGGCAGAAAAGACAATATTGCATTGCCTACTCCACCCCTTCTCCATCCCCTGGCAGTGCTGTGCCAACTCACCAAGTGAAGACAGAATCTGTGTGCCTGAGGGAGGTAGAATGAAGTGATTGTGGAATTTTGCATTGAAACTCAGGGCAACCTTGGCACAGGGGAACACAGCACAGGGCAGAATTCTGCTGATGCCCACAGAGGGAGCATTTAGACCAGCCTGGCCAGAGGGAAATCCTCCACCCTGAAATCCAAGTTCTAGCTAGCATCACCACCAGCTGATAAAAAGCAGCATGGAGCCTAGACTAACTATGGTAGTTGGGCCACAAAAGGCTGCAGTCCTTGGGTAATTCCTGCAGCCGTGCTGGCTCAGATTCAGTGGACTTGGGGTGCACATGACCCAATGAGACACTAGTGGCAGTGGCCAAGCCAGTGCATGAAAGAAAGTCTTGACTGCATTTTGACTCTGACCCATCACATAAGGTCAGGTGTGGAATTTTCCACTTGTGACATCATGTTGGTGCTCAAAAATTTTTCTATTTTGGATCTTCAGATTAGGGATGCTCAACAGGTAACCTGGGAAGACCTAAATCTACTAAATTGAAATCAACAATTAATAAACTTCCAAAAGAGAAAACACTACAGGCAAGATGGTTTTGATAGTAAATTTTATCAAACACTTAAGTTATCAATGATAACAACTCTTCACAATTACTTTCAGAAAATAGAAGTGGAGGGAACACTTTCTAATCCATTCTATAAGGCCAATATTACCATAATATCAACCTAGATAAAGACATTACAAGAAAGGAGAACTATAGACCAATATGTCTTATGAACATTGATATAAAAATCTTCAACAAAATATTAGAAAATGTAATACAATGTCACCTAGATTTTCCCCTATGTTATGTTGCAGAAGTTTTATAGTTTTGTGTTTTACATTTAAACCTATGATCCACTCTGAACTAATTTTTATGAAAGATGTAAGGAAGGTCTGTGTCTAGATTAATTTCTTTTTGCATATGCCTGTCCAGCTATTTTAGCACTGATCATTAAAAACCTTTCGTTTCTCCCTTGAATTGCCTTTGATCCTTCATCTAGTTAACTAGATTTGTTGGGGTCTCTTTCTGAATTCTCTATTCTGTTCCATTGAGCTATTTGTCTGTACTTACACTAATACCACACTATCTTGATTATCGTAGCTTTATAGTTAGTTTTAAAGTCAGGTAGTGTCAGTCTTCAAATTTTTTCTCCTTCAATATTGTGTTGGCTATTCTGGGTCTCTTACTTTTCCATACAGACTATAGAACTGGTTTTCCATATCCACAAAATAACTTACTGGGATTTTGGTTGGGATTTCATTGAAGCTATAGATCAAGCTGGGAAAAACTGATTTCCTTACAATATTGAGTCTTTCTATCCAAGAGCATGGTATATCCCTATATTTATTTATATCTTCTTTAATTTCTTTTGTCTGAGTTTTATAGTTTTCCTCCTATAACACTTGTAAAAAATTTTGTTAGATTTATACCAAATATTGCATTTTTTATCTCTAATATAAATGGTATTGTGTTTTTAATTTCAGATTCCAATTGCTTATTGCTGGTATATAGGAAAGCAATTGACCCTTGTTTATATCCTGTGACCTTGCTCTAATCATGTATTAATTCCAGGAGTATTTTAAATCAAGTTTTGGGGATTTTTCTGTGTGGGAAATCATGTCATCTGTGAACAAGAACAGTTTTATCTATTTTATTTTTTCTTGTCCAATCAGTAAATCTTTTCTTTTTCTTTTTTTTTTAATCTGATTGCCTTAGCTAGCACTTTCAGTACAATATTGGATAGGAGTGACAGGACACACTTGCCTCATTCCTGATCTTAGGGGAAAAAATATCTAATTTCTCATCATTATGTTAGCTGTACGTGTTTTGTAAATGTTCTTCATAAAGCTGAGGCAGTTTCCCTCTATTTCTAGTTTGCTAAGAGTTTTTATCATGAGTGAGCATCAGATTTTGTAAAATGCTTTTTCTGTGTCTATTGACATGATCATATGATTTTTCTTCTTTAGACCACTGAAGTTAAGATTTACATTAGTTGCTTTCAAACGTTAACCCAGCCATGCATACCTAAAATAAATTCCACTTTATTTCATGATGTAATAATTCTTTAAAAACAATAAAAACATTAGATTTAATTTCCTAGTATTTTGTTGTTGAGGGTTTTTACATCCGTCTTCAAAAGAGATTTTAGTTGATAGTTTTATTTTCTTGTAACGTCTTTATCTGGTTTTGATAGTAGGGTAATCCTGGCCTCATAGAATGAGTTAGGAAGTTTATCTCTCCTCAGATTTTTCTAAAAGAGATTGTAGAGTATTGGTATCATTTCTTCCTTAATATTTGACAGAATTCGCAAGTAAAGCATCCGGTGTTTTCTATTCTGTAAGGTATTAATTGTTGGTTCAATTTGTTTAATGATATAGACCTATTTGGATTAACTATTTCTCATCATGTGGATTTTGTTAGATTGTGTCTTATAAGAATTTGGTCAATTCCATCTAAGTTATCAAATTCGTGGGTATAGAATCTCTGAACTTTTTGATCCTTTTCCCTACAGTCTGCCAAGGCAGTTCTTGCCTCTTTACCTCATTTAATGTGGGCTGTAACTTTTCATAAGGTTCCAAGAGAAATTTATCAGTTCGCTAGAATTACCTCCCAGGGCTCTTGCGCTATGTAAAATTCTATATCACAGGACAGTACCTCACATTAAAAAAAACATATAATCACTCTCTCCCTTAGCTTTCCTGGCACATGCTCAGCTGATTTAGGCTGAAATTTAACCCTAGTATTGTTCTAGTGCTCAGAAAAATCAAGGGCAAATCCTGAGGGGAATCAACATTTTATTGCTACCTGCCTCATAGTCTCCAAGAAAGGGAGACTCAATATTCCTACAATGGAGAGTTGGTGCCACTTCTGCAAACCCAAGGAGCACAAGGGGAATCTTACTGCTCAAGTACATCTGCCCAGATAACCTTCTATCAAGTCTTAGTGTCTCACTTCTTCTCCATCAGGGAATTATCTTTAGCATAGAAGACTTGGGTAAGCCGAGAATTTGCCTTTCTCTAAAGTTCTGCCACTCCTAAGAATTAGGTTCTGGGCCTGATATTTATCTCTATCTTTACTCTACCAGCAAGAAATGAGATCACATTGAAGGCTACCCAAGCAGCCCCCTAACACTCACACTTTGCTTTAAATTAAATTGGTGTTAGAGTGTCCTGAGCCTATGAGTTTTTCTTTTCAAATATTCCACGATAGCCACTCATTTTCACAATTCTCATAATTACTCTCTCTGTTCTATGTTCCAAATGCCTGAGATATTGTACAAACCTGAGAAGTTTCAATATCTCTGCAGTAGTACTCCTACTGCATATCACAACAGACCATCAGAACTGGTGAGGAGGTAGGTACTCTCTCACATGTTCAAAAAGTGATCCAACTTGGGAATCCCGTTCGTAGAGAGTCTGCTTTCTAGGAGCACTTCTGGAAATGACCGTATTAGGTTGAGTTTCCTAGAAGCAGAGCCTCAGACGGGGTTTGTAGTGCATGTGGTTTATTGGAAGAGTGCTTTTCAGGAAAAAAAATCTATATAGGGAGATACTGAAGCATAATACGAAAAGATGAAGAGCCAAGCAAGGGTGTGGTCCCTGGTAAAAGCTACCTATGGCTTACTCTACTGGTCGGGGGCAGGGGTGGTCAGCAGTATAACCCACACCACAAGGTTGACCCTTCTTGAGGCAAGCAATCTAGCCTTTGGTACCCCTATATTAGTCATTCACTGGGTGAGGACCATCCCCAAGAAGGGATGTAACTTCCTGGGGATGGTGGTCCCCCCCACTAAAAGAGAACAATTCCCCAGAGAAGACGGGCAATCTATGAACTGCTAGCAGTTAACACACAGTGTCTGGGGTTATGGGTGTATTGCTTGTTAAGCGGAGATCTGGGAAACATATCATTGCATTTCTACAAGTGGTAAAACTAGAGTCTTTCCAATATATAATGCTAGGAAAACTGGATATCCAGTTAACTGAAAAAATATTGAAACCTCTTCATACCATATTAAAACATCAATTCCAAGTAGATTATATATATATACATATTAAAGGTGACACAATAAAGGCTCCAGAAAAAAAAACTATGCTGTATTCTTAGAGTAGGATAAGATTTCTTGAAACTCACTCAAAAAAGCATTATCTTTAAAGAAAATGATTGGTCAAATTAGTTCTATTTATATATCAAAAGACATCATTAAGAAAGTGAAAAGGCAAGCCACAGAATAGGAGAAGATTCGTGCAATGTAGACACCTGACAAAGGACTAATATTCCGTATATATGACACATTCCTGCAAAGTTATAAGAAAAAGACCAACAACCTTACTTAAAGAAAAAAAAAATTTGACAAAAGACATGAACAGACATTTCACAAAAGAGGATACCCAAATGACTACTAAACAAATGAAAGGGCTCTCAAGCTCATTAATCAGGAAAATTCAAAGCCAATGTATATCCATCTGGCTGACTGAAATTAAAAAGACTAACAGTAATAAGTGCTGGTGAAGATGTGGAGGAAGTGGAACTCTCCAACACTGCTATGGGAAGGCAAATTGTTATGACTACTTTGAAAAACCATATAGTTTAGTTGCTGTATCTACTAAAAAAGAATATATGCCTACTCAATGACATAGAAATTTCACTCATAAGTAAAATACTCAACAGAAATGTATACATATACAGAAAGAAAGCCAGGTATAAAAATGTTCACAGCAATGTTATTTATAATAGCTGAAAACTAGAAACAACCAAAATGCCCTTGAAGAGTAAAACAGAGAAGTATATTCATATCTTGGAATCCTATACAGTAATAAAAATGCTACATGCAACAATATAAATTAATCTTACAGAAAAGAAATCCTACTGTACAATTCATTTATATGAAGTGTAAGTTGTTACCCCTGCAGAAAAGAGAGGGGGTCAATCATTAGGAACAGGCATGAAAAGATTGTCTGGGTGCTGGTAATGTTATATGTCCTGATGTTCACTTTGTGAAAATTAACCAAATTACACAATAAGTATCTGTGCTTTTACCTGTATGCACTTTATACTTCAATATAAAATAATATTTTAAAATAAAATGGAATGGAATTGCAATCTATAATTTGAGATTTTCTGATTTAGCCCAGCAATACAACCTTTAAAAAACATGTTTCTGGTCTCATGCTAAAATCCATAAAAATTACAGTTGGATAATGCTTGGTATTTTACAAAGCCTTTTCATATATGCTATCTTTTCATTAATATAATGATAAAAATGAGTAAACCAGTATTAGAACATGTCTAGAGTGAAAGGGAACCAGAGCCCAGCTATGCCCACACAAAATTTATATGAAGTTGTCCCATGGTTTGAGAGGGAAAACTGAAAGAGAAATAAAATGTTAACTCTTTTTAATCCCTCAAGTGTATGCAGGGTAGTCCAAATTTATTTTTTTCATCACTTCATCATGTTATTCTCCATCTTTCTCTCTCTCTTTTACTTCTCCTCCTCTGAATTTCCCTCCTTTTCTCCCGCATCCTTTCTTCTTCACTCTCCTCTACACTAGTTTCATAGAGACGGTAGAGAAAGTGGTAAAGGTATCATCATTAAGGCTACTCCTAGGGAAAAATGATCTATTCTCTTGTTATTTTCCATCTCTAACACTAGTTTTAACTTTTATCTGACTAAATTTTTTTCAAAGAAATAAGGTAGAGCACGTGACAAAGGTAGCTAACTGTACACCAAAAATTCATGGTTTCCCATCAGTAATGTAGAGATTCCTTGAAAAATGATTATCCGTTTAGGAACTACATTTCCCAGCCTCCCTTGCAGTTAGATGAGACCATAAAAATGAGTTCTAGCCTAAGAGAAATGAGTGAAAATGTTACATGCCATGTCCAGTTCTGGTCCGTAAAACTCGTTTCTCTGCCCTTTTTTCCTAGTGGGGATGAGGGAAACCTCTGATGGGGGAACCTTGGTGCATCCATATGCTGAAGTTGACAAGGCCTCCATCAACATAGATTCCTGAATGACTGTGTAGAGGAAAGTTGCTTCCCACATTTTCCTTCTTCCCAGCACTGGTATAGGAGCAAGAAATAAACTTGTATTATATTTGAGCCTTATACACTTTGAGGTCTATTTGTTAAAGCAATTGGCCCAACCTAACTGATAACAGAGTATTTTTAGAACCTTTAGTAAACAAAGCTCACTGAATTAATTTCTCCATGTCCTATACCTAGTAGGTTATAAGCTTTCTGTCACTATAGCTGTACATATGGGGGATTAAATTTTTTACTCCATGTTATATTATTGAGTGTGTTCTTCCTCACATGGTTTATACCCTGAAACAGGGAATAGAGTACCTGTGCATTGTATCTATTCTACCACTGAGTCAAAGAAAAGGCCTGTAAAATGCCAATTGGTTCATGTAGCCCCAATAAAGAAGAGGTGTTGTGTTTTTTCACTTTAATTCTACATCAGTATCTTCATGTGCAATGGCTTTACTAATAGGCCATCAGTGTGCTTTGAAAAGAGTACAATAATTGAAAATTATGATGGGACTTAGCAACATTTCATTCAGAAATACAGTGGTTTCCTGAAAATCCCAGCTTCATAATTTTGTGGTTTGGAGAACAGAGACAAGGCTAGTTTTGTAAGAATGTTTTATTTTTAAAACAAAAGAAAGAAATACTGAGTAGTTTGGTGAGTACCCCGCTACTCAAGCCTCCTGCTCAGTAAAACAATGCCAAGGAATTCCAGTGGTCTAGTGCACATGTGGCTTGGCAGGTGCTTTATACTTAAAGGCACGTGAGACTTTGTCAGATTAGATCAAACTGCTCTAATCATAACCCTAAAAAGCCAGTTCATGTTTACCTTAACTCACTCCCAGAAACATCTGGGAATCTCTAGAAAAATTAATAATGAATTATGGGTAGAAATCTGATAAAGTACTTATGACATTAGCATTAATAACAAATGAATTTATCCTCATTAATTTAACTAGAATAAATGCAAAGGGAATGAGAAATGATTTAGGCCATCATTTTAGACCATCATTGACATAGGCCAAGTGCAAATCTTTAATGAATATAGTGTTTGTTGTGATGCCACTAAGATGTAAAGTGTCACTGGTCTCCATGTGACTCTATTTGGCATTCAAACAGTTCCATTGTTTACAGTTCAGAGCTTTCAAATCACATGGTGGGGTACATTCCATAGCTCCGTCTGACAGAATAATTCCAGTGTGTCATTTCATAAGAATACTGAACTAGACCCTAACTTGGCTAATACTTGAGTACTCCAAATTCCCAAGGGGTTGCTTTTGATGGGAATCTGACCCCAACTGCTCTGAAATGCTCATCCTTAACCTCCACAACTCAACCTAAGAACTATCTAACCCAGATTTTGTGTTTGGTCCAGTAGGTCATCCTGGATTAATAAATGTAAAAAAAAAAAAAAATCTGATGAAGAAAAATGGATTTGACCAAGACAGGACTACAACTTCAGGCTAGTGACCATCACTGAAAGGCTTGTGCTTGTGCCTCAGGGCCACTATGCCTCCATGAAATGGAAACCAAAAAGAGAATACAAAGGATCAACAAAACAAAAACTAGGTTCTTGAAAAGATAAACAAAATCAATAGATCACTAGCTACAATAACCATAAACAGAAGAGAAAGGACTCAAATAAGCTCAATCAGAAATGAAAAAGGACACATCACAACCGATACCACATAAAAACAAAACATCATCCATGACTTCTATGAAAATCTCTACACATGCAAACCAGAAAATCTAGAGGAAATGGATACATTTTTGGAAACACACAACCTCCCAAGCTTCAGTCAGGAAGAAATAGAAATCCTGAACAGACCAGTAACAAGTAATGAGACAGAAACTGTAATAAAAAAAAATCTCCCAACAAAAAGAAGCCCCAGTCCAGACGGTTCCACACCAACAGAGAATGGCACCTACCCTACTGAAACTGTTCCGTAACATTGTGAAGGAGGGAATCCTCCCTAATTCATTCCATGAAGCCAGTATCTCCCTAATGCCAAAGCTAGGAAGGGACACAACAAAAAAAGAAAACTACAGGCCAACATACCTCATTAACATAGACACAAAAATCCTCAACAAAATACTAGCAAACTAAATCCAACACAAAAAGCACATCAAAAAGAAAATTCAATAGTATCAAGTGAGTAATGCTGGGGTTGGAAGGATGGTTCAATATATGCAAATCAATAAATGTGATTCACCACATAAACAGAGTTAAAAACAAAATACATATGATCATCTCAATAGATGCAGAAAAGGCATTTGATAAAATCCAGCACCCCTTTATGATAAAAAACCTTTAGCAAACTAGGAATAAAAGGAATATACCTCAAAAAAATAAAAGCCATGCGTGACAAACCCACAGCCAACATCATACTGAATAGAAAACAGTTGAAAACCTACCCCTTAAGTACCAGAACAAGACAAGCGTGCCACTTAATCACATGTATTCAGCATAGTACTGGAAGTTCTAGCCAGAGCAATCAGTCAAGAGAAAGAAATAAACGGCATCCAAATCAAAAAAGAGGACGTAAAACTATCCCTGTTTGCTGATGATACAATCTTATACCTAGAAAACCCTAAAGACTCCACCAATAGACTCCTAGAATTGATAAATAAATTCAGTAAGATTTCAGATTTACAAAATTAATGTACACAAATCAATAGCATTTCTATATACTAATAACAGTCAAGTTCAGAAGCAAATCAAGAACTCAATACATTTACAGTAGCTACAAAGAAAATAAAATACGTAGGCATATACTTAACCAAGGAGGTGAAAGATCTCTATGAGGAGAGCCACAAATCAGTGATGAAAGAAATCATACATGACACAAAAATGGAAAAACATCTCATGCTCGTGGATTGGAAGAATCCACACTGTCCATACCGTCCAAAGTGATTACAGATTCAATGCAATTCCCATCAAAATTCCAACATCTTTTATCACAAATCTAGAAAAAATAATCCTAAATTTCATATGGAACCAGAAAAGAGCCCGAATAGCCAAAGCAATCCGAAGCAAAAAGAACAAAGCTGGAGGCATAACATTACCTGACTTCAAATTATACTACAAGGCTATAGTAACTAAAACAGCATGGTACTGGTATAAAAGTAGGCACAGAAGCCCATGGAACAGAATAGAGAACCCAGAAATAAAGCCATATAGCTAGAACCAACTGATTTTTAACAAAGCAAACAAAAACATACACTGGGGAGAGGACGCCCTATTCAATGAATGGTTCTGGGAAACCTGGATAGCCACATGTAGAAGAATGAAACTGGATCCCTATCTCTCACCATATACAAAAATTAACTCAAGATGGATTAAAGACTTAAATGTAAGACCTGAAACCATAAAAATTCTAGAAGAAAATGTAGGAAAAACTCTTCTGGACATTGGCCTAGGCAAAGAATTTATAAGTAAGACCCCAAAGGCAAATATAGCAACAACAAAAATAAATAAATAAGCCTTAATTAAACTAAAATGTTTCTGCATAGCAAAGGAAACAATTAATAGAGTAAACAGACAATTTACAGAATGGGGAAAATATTCACAAACTATACATCCAACAAAGGGCTAAAAACATAAATAATTTCTAAAAATCAATATCAGAGTGATAAAACTGATTGGCTTTGCACTTGAATCTGTCAATATGTATTTAATTCTATAAACACTGACCCTTATATAAGTTAACATGTATAATTATATGTACTTAAGTTCTTAGAGATTGGTCTAATGAGATGTTCAATCAGCCTCAAGTTCTCTAATTTTTTTCTAATAGATTTTATACAATTTAATTCTTATACATTAATTTTAAATAACTAAGTTACAAGAGGTCTCATGGCCTGGTGATACAGCAAAAAAGGAGGAAATAGATCTTTCTACAAATGCCTACTGGTGGCTTTGTTCATAGCAAGTAGACTGGTAAATGTGTTAAGGCAGCCTAATGATTCCCTGAACAAAAGCTCAGGAGATATTTTAAGTTCAGCTTTATAAAAGGAAGCTTCCTTTCCATTACTTAGGAATTTGTTATTCTGTCACTCTGAACTGAATGTATGTGTCTCCCCAAAATTCATGTGTTGAAATTCTAGCCCCCAATGTTATGGTTTTATGTTATGGGGTCTACAGGAAGTGATTAGGTCATGAGGGTGGAGCCCTTGCAAATAGGATTAGTGCCCTTACAAAAAGATAAAAGAGAATTTGATTTCTCTCTCTCTGCTCTCCATCACATGAGGATACAAGAAGACAGCCTTCTATAAACCAGGAAGAGTGCCTTAATCAAAAACCCCACCCACCATGTCGGCACTCTAATCTTGGACTTCCAGCCACTAGAACTGTGAGAAATAAATACTTCTTGCTTAAGCCACCCAGTCTATGGTATTCTGTTTCATCAGCCCAAACTAAGACATGCTGTCTCTGCTTCCTTTTATTTTATTTTATTTTATTTTATTTTTCTCCTTATTTCAGCATAAATAAGGGGGTACAAAAGTTTAGGTTACGTATATTACCCTTCCTTTTATCTCTAAAGTCAAAACATTATCCCTATATATTTCAAAGGAAAATCAATGCTAAAAGGAATAGAATAGAGAAAGGTCAAAAACTTTGTCCCTAATAAAAAAGAAAAGGCCTGCATAAAAGACAGTTTTCTATAATTTTGACTGGAGAATATTGTGATAGAATTTGAGTCCTAGGAAGAAAATCTCCACATTTATATGAAAAGGCAAGGCCTCCTGCACCTTACAGCCAGCACCTGGCAACATTCAATGCTTCCTACTCTGAGGAAAGGTTGGTGAAACACCTCCCAACCCTCAGCCCTGGGCTTTTTTCCCTAGGCCTTGAGGTAAGCAACAGACTACAGGCCCAACAAAGTCATCACTGTCTACAACTATGGATACCCCAAAACTATTTGACCTTTGACCAGAGGAATGTAGCCTATTTCCCTGTAAGAGTTGCATTATTACAAGAAAAGAAATCTCTTTCTTCCTTATTTTCCCAAAAAGCTTTCAAAGTATCTGACAATATCTGTCCTCCACCCAAAATGAAAATAAAGAGAACAATGAATATCATTTACCACAAGTGGTTATCACTGAACTATGGTTTGGATGGTCAATAGAATTAATGAAACTGACTTAGAATAAAAAATCATGGTATAAATGTACCTACTGTCCAGCTTTACTCAGGAGATCACACTCTGCTTCAATAAAATGCATAATATTTTGAGATTAACTCTAGATACTGGATGCTGTTTAACTGTTTTCTGTAAACATTTTACAAAAGCAAACCACATGAGTTTATTCAGAACATTTTAAGTGTGGGCAGAAATAAGATCCTAGACCCTTCATTGGTACTGCATCCATTTTAAGACAGTAAATACAAGAGAAGTACCTATAAACACTCCCTCTCAAATATTTCTGGCTTTAAACCCAGCCCTCTTGGTTTCTATTTTTCACTGAGATTTTGTGTTGTACCATGTGAAATGTAGGTCAAGTTGTTGGTAAGTGCTGGATAAAATCTGTTTATACCAAAAGTAAATGGTAAAAATCCTCCCAGCCTGACACAGTTTAAAAATGTTACTCCTGCCAACGAGCTATTCAGGGTATCCCCCAATACATTTAATTTTGAGGGATTCATAATATAGACCTCTCTGGACACTAGATTTTAATCACAATTTTATAACTTTCACTTGAGGGAAAATTTATAAGAATTAAAATTCACAAGACCCTTTACTACTGGAGATGAAATCTTGTTCTGCTTCCTATGCTTTATGTCCAGTAAAGAAATAGAAAGAACCCACATACAACTAGGGGCCAGAGGTGTGCTATGAACTGAATGTTTGTGCCACCCCATAATTCATATGTTGAAGTCCTACCCCCAGTGAGACGGAATGGATGTGGAGTCTTTGGGAGGTGATTAGATTTAGATGGGATCATGAGATTGGAATCCCCATAATGGGATTAGTGTCTTCATAAGAAGAGACCAGAGACCTCTCCTCTCCACCATGCGGATACAACAAGAGAATGGCCCTCTGCAAGCCACAAGGAGAGCCCTCACCAGAAACCAAGTCCTGCCAGCACCTTGATCTTGGACTTCCAGCCTCCAGAACTGTGGGAAACAAATGTCTGTTGTTAAAGTTACCTGGTCTATGGTATTTTGTTATATGGCAGCACTAGTAGAGTGAGAGAAGGTGCAACTCTAATATTGAAGACAAGTCAGGCACATAGAAACCACTGCCAGCTTCAGGTGGAACTGCTCCTAGTTCACACTAGAACCTATGAATATATATTGCTTTCTTAGTAGTGATTTTTAAACAATAGCATACAAGAAAGCCTCAATGTTGTAACAGTAACAGAAAACCTGGTAGCAGTATAAAAATCTTAGTTCTTTGAAATCACAGAAAAAATGTCCATCACATTTTGGTCATCAGAGGGGAAGTTCCAGGCCCTTCTGTTTGATTTGTTGTTTATTTTCCTGTTTTGCACATGTCCTAAAGAGAGGATTTAAAAAAATAAATGCTAACCTCACTGTTAAGAAACCAGCTTTGGTTAAGAAGCAGTTTAAAACTCTGAGTAAAATGAGAAGATGTTACAAAACATATTGACATCAGTGTGCCTGAAATAAAAAGCTGGCTCTGCTTGCAGCTACCCTGAAATTTGTATAAAATCATAAACTCCCACAATGTGAACCCGAAGATCCTCATCTGCTGCCTCAATGACCACCCCTCAGTCATGAGCCAATGAACCAGCAGCTCTCAAAGCATCTAGAGCAGTGGGTGGTGAGGGAAGGCAAAAAGAGTTGGACTTTTACAAGGCCTTGGGAAGTAAGTCTGAACAAAAAAACACAAAAAAACTATGTGTGTGTTTCATGTATGTATATACAGCCATGCACTTCATAACCACACTTCAGTCAATGATGCAAACCTGTATACAAATGTAGTCCCATAAGATTATATTGGAGCTGAAAAATTCCTATCACCTACTGACTTCACAGCCATTTTAATGTTGTAGCACAATGCATTACTAACTGTTTGTGGTGATTCTGGGGCAAACAAACCTACTACACTGCCAGTCCTATAAAAGTATAGCACATACAATTATGTATAGTATATGATACTTAATAATGATAATAAATTACTGGGTTACTGGTTTATGTATTTACTATACTATGCTTTTTATCATTATTTTAGAGTGTACATCTAAACACCTGTAGGCAGGTCCTTCAGGAGAGATTCCAGAAGAATGCATTGTTATCATAGGAGATAACAGCTCTGTGGGTGTTATTGACCCTGAAGACCTTCAATGGGACAACATGTGAAGGTGGAAGACAGTGATGATGATCCCGACCCTGAATAGGCCTAAGCTAATTCATATATGTTTGTATCTTAGTTTTTAACAGAGAAGTTTAAAAAGTAGAAAAAAAAATTAAAAGAAAGTTTACATAATAAGGATATAAAGAAAGAAAATATTTTTGTACAGCTATACAACATGTTTGAGTTTTAAGCTAAGTGTTATTATAAAAGAATCAAAAGTTTAAAAAGTTAAAAAGTTTATAAAGTAAAAAAGTTACAGTAAGCTAAGGTTAATTTAGTATTGAAGAAAGAAAAATATTTTGTATTAATTTAGTGTAACACGGTAGATAGTGTTTACAAAGTCTACAGGAGTGTACAGCAATGTCCTAGGACTTCACATTCACTCACCACTCACTCAATGATTCACCCAGATTAACTTCCAGTCCTACAAGCTCCATTCATGTTAAGTGCCCTACATGAGTGTACTGTTGTTTATCTTTTATACTATATTTTTACTGTACCTTTTCTAGATTTGGATGTGTTTAGATACACAAATACTACCATTATGTTACAGTTGCCTACAGTATTCACTACAGAAACGTGTTGTACAGGTCTGTAGCCTAAGAGCAATAGGTGCTATGCCATGTAGCCTAGGTGTGTAGGCTGTGCCTAGGCTCGGCCACCTAGGTTTGTGTAAGTACTCTATGATGTTCACATAGCAACGCAATTGCTTAAAAAGGCATTTCTCAGAATGTATTCCCATTGTTAAAGGACACACATATATCCAGCATGTTTAAAGATACCTTTTTCCTAATTTAACCCCAAAAATAAAATAAGTTTTTATACTACGTCCAAGCAGATAGGTATAGTCATTTTGGAGAAGGAAATAAATTACTTGATAACCAAGAATTCCTCCAACATCACAACATAACAACTAGCACAGCTCTTGCTTAAATGATTATCATATGTGACCATTAGGGTTTGTGAAGTGGGACGGACCAAGTGCTGAGGTGTGGCAGGAGAGTAACTCTAGATGCTGGAGCAGGCCCTCATCTGGGTGAAGTACTCTGGTTTAGAGGAATCTTGGCCTGAATCAAAAGCTACTTATGTGGCAGGGCTCTTTTGGTGTTCCACGAAGGAAAGAAAGGTATCACTGAAAGTCAAGCACCCACCACCATAAAACAAACCAATGCATAAACCACAGTGAAAGAGAATGAAAACATATCAAGGAAAAAGATGTGATTTTAAAAATTTTGCCAAGAAGTCATAGATCTGAAGTTCATAGATGTATGAGGCATGTTCTTTTGGCTTTTCTGACCAAAGTGACCCTCCTTAATCCAAGCATTCAGTTCTAACATGTGCTAAATCCACAACTATATTCCTGTTGAGAGTAGGACCTGTATTGTTAATTGACAGCAATTTTCCGCAATGACTCAGCTAGGTCTGGTTCTAGTCCTGACTCCACCATGAACTAGGTCAGCTAAAGTTTTGAATGAAGATGTTGCTAGTGCTTAGAAAATAGGTAGCACAGAGGTGAGACTATAAGAGAGAAAAGACAAAGAAGTTGTAGTATTTCTTTCCAGGACTTGTCTAGGTTATGAGCCAAATAAATTGGAGGTCTTTAATTCGGAGAACAGGAAATGAAGAAAGTCTGTTCCTCTTATAAAAACAGTATCACATCCTTCCTGTGCATACTTAAAAAATAAATATTTTACTTTCTATGGTGATTTAAGTGCCCTTCACTATATCCCTTTGGAACAACCGTTATTATGAGCTGAGCCACCCTCTCACCAATAAACCTCAGAACTCTGGCTCGCTGTGTTTTCTCAGGGCGTCAGCATGGGTGGCCAGGGAGCAGCACTTCGTTGGATTCAACCTAGGGAAGGATCTACTAGGAGCTGAGGAGATAACAAACTATGCCCTGAGATTGGAAGTTTCATTTTTTCAGTTTAGAAATACTGTGGGCAAATCCCAAGTGGAGAGGCATCAAAGAACTACCCAGCAGGGGCTGATGCTTAAGAAATTCCCCATTCTCTACCCGTTCAGTATGAAGGGAGTGAAGCCAAACCCTGAGGGAATGACCAGGGATGTGGAATAAGCACAGATCTAGGCCTCTGCTCACCACACTCTCAGAGCCACAAAGCATGGTCTCACTGAGTTTCGGCATTGCTTGGATATCGTCTATGAGCCAGGCACTGTGCGAGGTGCTGCTGGGGAGAGAAAGATAAATGAAGAAGGATGGGGCGGGTCCCTAGCCTCAGGAAGCTAACCATCTAGAAGATTTTCTCACATGCTTTTGTTTAACAGTTTTATAATTTTAGCTCTTATATTTAGGTGAATGACCCATTTTGAGTTAATTTTTGTATATGATATGACACAATTGCTCCAGCACCATTTGCTGGAAAAAAAAAAAAAAAAGCACCCTTTCCCCATTGAATTGCTTTGATACCCTTTCTGAAAATCAGTTGATTATATATGTGTGAGTCTATGTCTGGACCTTCTATTCTGTTCCATTGATTTATTTGTCTATCTTTACATCAGTACTAAACCATCATGGTGACTGAAGTTTTATACTGAGACTTGAAATTAGGCCATGTAAACCTTTCAATTGTTTGTCTTTTTCAAAATTGTCTTGGTTTTTCTAGATCCTTTGCACGTCCATGTAAAGTTAATAATCAGCTTGTCTAAAAAAAAGTCTGCTTATATTTTGCTGGTATTTTGAGTTAAATTTATACATCAATTTGGGGAATTAACAACTTAACAATATTGACTATTTCCATTCATGAACATAAAAAATTCCTTTTGGGCCCCTACCCTGTGTCCTCTATCTTTCTAAGTATTTTTCTGGGACTTTTTAAGAATAATATCTCTAACAGATTCTGTTATAAAACATGCAATATTGAGGCCATAAATGATGTGTAATAAATGTCAAAAGTTAATAATACCACGTAAGAAATGGTATGAAAGTATATTAGGTGTTATAACAAAAAACTTAGGCCATTACATCTAAATTGTGCTAATATGCCTTTCACTAATAGTTTTTCAATTGATATACTGTTAGGTCTTTATGTATTTCTTCTGTTTGGATTGCATAAATAAGTTGTCTAGTTTCACTTTTACTTGAAAGATATGCACCTTCACTTTCATTCTTTCACTCTCTAAAGTGATAGATCATCTGCTCTGATGTAAGCTGTTTGCAAAATTTGATACCTGCATAGCAAAAAAAAAGCAAATTTTCCATTTTGTATTTCCTAATGGAAATATAAGAGTATACCTCTTGAGATGCACCTGAGTATGACATATGGCTAGGATTAATATTCAACAATCCATACAGCATAGACCCAAAATATCAGAAAGGATGCCTACCATAAATAACTCATAGAGCACGTTTTTTGCAAACTAGCTGAATATAAACCCTATCCATGGATATCAGGATAAGTTTCTCTGAGTAACCTCAACTGTCTCATAGGAAGAGAGCTGAACATCAGTAAAATTTTAATGTATATAAAGGTTGCCTTTAACTGCTCACACTTTCATTTTCTGAATTCCTAGTAGCCTCAGGCAGTTCCTCCTGCTTCCCAGAAACCATCTTTCGAGTGCCTTCTCCCCTCACCCAGAACTGTGCCATACTTCCAATATTTCTCTCCAACAAATCCTAGAATTATAGGCTTTCTGTGCTGAGAGGGGTCTTAGAAATCATCTAACCCAATCCCCTTGTTTCACAACTGGGAAAACAGAAGCCTAGGAGCATAAAATAGTTACCCAAAGTCATATACTGTACAGTGCTAATGCAGAAACTGGGCTAGAACTCCGGCTTTCTGCCATTTGCTGGCTTTAGGAGCTGTCACAGAATATGGCATCACAGAAATTTGTTTAAACTATTACGTTAAGGTACTAATTATTCTGGAATAGCTCCATCTATATTTTCTTTTTAATTGAGGAAGTAATAAATAAAAATTTGTGTTTTAAAATTTTCAAATAATGTAGATTATATGCAGGTCTCTCTTGGTCCTACAGAATCCCACTCCCCTCACTAGACATACTTTTATTCTGAAGCTGATATTTACTTTTCTCCCTGTGCTTTTACGTACAGATAAATTTTTTGCACAAGCAAACATTTTATTTAGCCATTTCTGTGAATATTTTGGTATAAAGCACTAGCATCTCAGAAATCAGTGTCAAACATATTACATTCTTAAAATAGGGAATACTCTGGTGGTCAAGGATATCTTGTTTTTAAAGATTTTTTAACTGACAAAAATTGTACATATTTATGAGGTACACTATGATGCTTTGATATTATGTGCGCATTGTGGAATGATTGAATCAAGCTAATTAAAATATTATTACCTCACATACTTATCATTTTTGTGGTGAAAACATTTAAAATCTACTGTCAGCAATTTTCAAGCATACATTATTATTAACTATAGTGAGCAAGCCATTATACATACAGATAATTTCTTTCTTCTTTTTTTTTTAGAGGTGGGGTCTCTCTCTGTCACCCAGGCTGGAGTGGTACAGTTCTGTGATCATAGCTCACTGTAGCCTCAAATTCCTCAGCTCAAATGATCCTTCCACCTCAGTTTCTCAGATTACTGGGATCACAGGTGTGAGCCATTGTGCCTAGTCCAGATAATTTCAGTTTTCAGAATTCTAATACGTAGAATTTTAAGAATTCTTAAAAACGAAATTATTTTGCTTTAAAATTCTACATATAATTTTGTTTTTAAAGTGATTTTTAAACAAATAATATTACAATTATCTACTGTTTGCAATTTTTGGTTTGTTTACCTGTTTGGTGGCTTACCATATTGGAGACTACCACATAAACCGCAGTGTGCCAGATGATCTGTTACCCACTCAGCACCGTATCTTCCTCCTTCTATGTTCTCCTCAGCATCGCAAGGGAGACACCCATAAAAACCTCTCCCAGAATCCCTTTTAACTGTGATTCTGGATTAAATTCCATCAATGAAAAGGGAACTCCCACAAGACAGAGAAGGCAATAGAGAAGGAGCAGCTACTATTCTCTAACAGTCTTAGCAGAAAAACGTGTGGGCAAATGGAAGCAGATAGGCATTTGCAGCAGTTTTTGAGAAAGCTCCTGAAAATCACCTGCTGCCCAACTTGTAAAAAGCCTCATGAAGAGCAAGGAAACTAATGAAAAACTGTTGGAAAGGCAGAAGTTCCAACCATTTCTCTAGATACAGGTTTAATTGCTGGATCAACACGGGCCATCATCACCCACGTCCCATCGTCCGGCTGCCCTGCCCAATCCCTCTTCAAATTTTCTTTTCCTGAGGTTTGTTTTGACTCAATGTCCTTTCGGTTAATCTTGAGGCAGCACTGTAAATCCCCTTCTGGTATTTTCTTTAGAGATATTGCTGAGGACATTGTCTCCTCTATGAAGATTGACTGAGAAATTTCATTCAGAACTAATTGCCAAAGGAAATATTTGCACATTTAAGAAACTAGTGAGTTAATTAACTATCAACCTTAGTTGCTAGGAAAATTACAGTTAAATTTTCACTCAATTTTCAGAAACTATGTAGGTCACAATGGTTCATGTCTGTTTTATCTTCCTGAGTTTTTACTTTGTATATTAATTTATGCTTTCTCCAGTCCATATTTTTTAATTTACTTCTATTTTTCCATTTTGTCAGTTATACATTGGTATTTTTTACTACCTCTCCCAATTAAATATATACTTCAGATATAGATTATTAAAGATACATGTAGTCCAAGTTTCCTCAGACCTCATCAACATGTAGGTACAAATGGGGTAGCTTGAACAATAGCTGAAAGGTTACTAGTTTATACTCTCATCTATTCATGAAAGTCTTTGAGTTCCTATAAATTATGCCATCTCTGCCTCCAAACAACTGTTTCTGGAAGTCCTTAGTGGGTGCTTCATACGCACTCACATGCATCTGTTCTCCTATCATGCATCACCATGGTAGCTGAACATCATAGACTTGTATTTCTTCCCTCAAGTGACAGTCCTAGATAAATGCTCAGGTCATCAGAGCAACTCACCTTTTTGTGGTCATTCAGGATCCTAAGTTGATGGTGACTCTGCCATTATCAACATGTGACTTCCAAGGTTTTGCAATGTCAACATCCCAGTCAACTATAGATGGTAAAAAAAAAAAAAAACTTTTTAAAGCCTTTTTTACAAACATAGAAATACACATGTAGGAGATTTTTATGAGTCAAGCCTAAAAATGGAATACATCATTTATGTTCACATTCCACTGGAGAGAACTTAATCACATGGCCCCACACAACTACAAGGAAGGCTGGGAAAGGTAGTGCATCTCTATACCAGGAAGAAGAGAAGAAGGAATTTGGGTAGTTAGCTAATGGTTTCCTCTATAGTATATTCTCTTCTAGTCTTTTGGATGCATTTTTTGCCACAAAATTAGGATCATATTGCATTCGGCAATATTCATTTAAAATTATATTGAGCACTTTACTATCATAAAATTGTTTTCAAAAACAGTTTCCAAAGACTGTATATTATTCATCTCATATAGACCAGAACTTACTTACTTACTCTCCTACTTTTGGATATTTAGCTACTTTCCAATTTTTGGTTTAATAAATGAAGGCAAAATTCAAATATTGTATATAAAGTTTTAGCAGCTTCTCTAAAACTTTTCTTAAGATAGATTTTTGCAGTGGAATTATAGGGTAAAAGGATATTATACACATATGAAGAGGGTATGTTTCCCATTCCACTTCGTTAGTGGAGGGCGGGGGTGAGCTACGCCTGTTTAGTCACATTCAGGTATGCAGAAGATTTCCCTTCTCAACCATCATTCCTCTAAGTGTCAAGGGCCCACCTTCTATCTCAGGGTATCTAAGAGTGCCCTAAGCCATTGACAAGAGGTTTTTCTGCATAAAGTCACATAGGAATTGAGCACAATCTGTCTTGAATGATCACTGGGAGATATGCTGGCTCTTACCTCATATCTGGAAGGCTCTCACCAATACTGTGAACTAAAATAAAATCTCAAGGCTCCCCCTCACTGGCTGACCGAATGGACCCCTTCTTGGACAAGGTGATACCCTAAAACTGAGTTGCCAACCATAAGAAGGGAGGTCAGACATGCCTCATCATACCCCCCACCCTACTTGTAGATATCCTTTGTAACTCATTAACAGGCCTAAGGTTATGCAAGACAAACCTGAAGGTCCTCAATTTACATAACAAATCACCAAGTCTGGGCATGTCTGGTGGCTTTTTTTTTTTTATTAACAGACTTCCTTATCTTTTTTTTTTCAGTATATTATGGGGGTACAAACATCTTGGTTACATATTATGACTTTGCCATACCCAAGCCATGATTTGAGGCATGCCCTTTCCTGCCTACAATGCTCACCGCGTCCATTAGTTGTGAGTTAACCCACCCCCACCCCCCAACCCCCAATGAATATTACTACCACGTGAGCGCCTTAGTGTTGATCAGTGAGTGCCAATTTGATTGCGAGTACATGTGGTGCTTATTCTTCCATTCTTATGATACATCACTTCGGAGGTTGGGCTCAGGCTCTATCCAGGAAAATATAAGAGGTGTTAGATCACCATTGTTTTTTGTAATTGAGTAGTATTACATGGTATACATATACCATATTTTATTAATCCATTCATGGATTGATGGGCACTTGGGTTGTTTCCACATCTTTGCAATAGTGAATTGTGCTGCCATAAACATTCGAGTACAGATGTCTTTATTATAGAATGTCTTTTGTTGCTTTGGGTAGATGCCTAATACTGCTATTGCTGGATCAAATGGTATTTTTATTTTTAGCTCTTTGAGGTATCTCCAAATTCTTTTCCACAGAGGTTGTACTAATTTGCAGTCCCACCAGCAGTATAAGAGTGTTTCTATCTCTCTACATCCTCGCCGGCATTTGTTGTTTTGGGATTTTTTGATAAAGGTCAATCTAACTGGGATTACGTGATGTCTCATTGTGGTTTTGATTTGCATTTCCCTAATGATTAGAGATGTTGAGCATTTTTTATATGTTTGCAGGCCATTATTCTGTTTTCTCTTGAAGAGTTTCTGTTCATGTCATTTGCCCATTTATTGATAGGGTTCTTTGCTTTTTTCTTGTTGATTTTTTTGAATTCTAGATAGATTCTTGTTATCAGCCCTTTATCAGATGTGTAGAAAGCAAATATTTTATCCTATTCTGTAGGCTGTCTATTCACTCTAATGATAGTTTCCTAGGCTATGCAAAAGCTTTTTAATTTGATCAGGTCCCATTTATTTATTTTTGTTGCTGCTGTGTTTGCTTTGGGGTCTCCTTCATAAATTCTTTGCCTAGGCCAATATCTGAAAGAGTCTTCCCTACATTTTCTTCTAGGATTCTTAAGGTTTCATGCCATAGGTTTCAGTCTATTATCCATCGTGAATTGATTTTTGTAAGAGAGGAGAGATGGGGATCCAGTTTCAATCTTCTGCATGTAGTTATATAGTTTCCCCAGGACCATTTATTGAAGAGAGATTCTTTTCCCCAGTGTATATTTTTGTCTGCTTTGTCAAAGATTAGATGACAAAATGTGGATGGTTTCGTCTCTGGATTCTCAGTCCTGTTCCAAAGGTCTATATCTCTGTTCTTGTGCCAGTACCATGCTGTTTTAGTTACTATAGCCTTGTAATACAGCTTCAAGTCTGGTAGACTGATACCTCCCAGTTAGTTCTTTTTGCTTAAGATTGCTTTGGCTATATGAGGTCTTCTCTGGTTCCATACAAAGAGCAAAATTATTTTTTCTAGATCTGTAAAGAATGATGATGTTACTTGGATAGGGATTGCTTTAATTCTGTAGATCAATTTGGGTAGTATGGACATTTTAACTATGTTGATTCTGCCAATCCATGAGCAAGGTAGATTTTTCCATCTGTTTATATCTACAGTTTCTTTTCTTAGTGTTTCATAGTTCTCCCAGTATATGTCTGTCACCTCTTTCATTAAATATATTCCTAGATATTTAATTTTCTTTGAGGCTATTGTAAAAGTTACTGTGTTTTTTATTTGATTTTTGGCTTGACTGTTACTGGCATATATGAATGCCTCTGATTTGTGTGTATTGATTTTGTATCCTGAGACTTTACTGAATTCATTTATCATTCCAGGAGTCTCTTGGTTGAATCCTTGGGGTTTTCTAGATATAATATCATATCATTAGCAAAGAGTGAGTGTTTGATCTCTTCTGCCCCCATTTGGATGCCCTTAATTCACCTGTCTTATCTAATTGCTTTAGCAAGGACTTCCAGTGCCATGTTGAATAGAAGTGGAGACAGTGAGCGACCTTGTCTGGTTTAAGTTCTAAGTGGGAATGGTTTCGATTTTTCCCCATTCAGTATGATATTGGCTGTGGGTTTATCATATATGGCCTTAATAATTTTAAGGTATGTCCCATCTATGCCTATTTTGTTAAGAGCTTGTATCATAAAGGTGTGTTGGATGTTGTCAAATACTTTTTCTGCATCTATTGAGAGAATCATATGGTCTTTGTTCTCTCTCTTCTTTATGAAGTGTATTGAATTTATAGATTTGTGTATGTTGAACCAGCCTTGAATCTCTGGGATAAAGCCCACCCAGTCAAGCTGAATTATTTTTTTGATATACTGTTGGATTCAATTTGCTAAAATTTTGTTGAGAATTTTTGCATCTATACTCATGAGGGATATTGGTCTGTAGTTTTCTTTTCTTGTTGTGTCCTTTCCTGGCTTTAGTATAAAGGTGATATTGGCTTCATAGAATGAGTTGGGGAGGATACCATCTTTCTCCATGTTGTGGAATAATTTCTGTAGTATAGGTATGAATTCTTTTTTGTATGTTTGGTAAAACTCAGAAGTGAACTCATCTGGTCTGGACTTTTCCTTTTTGGAAAGTTTTTAATTGCTGCTGTAATTTCTGTGCTTGATATTGGTCTGTTCAGGAATTCTATTTCCTCCTAGGTGAATTTAGAGAGGTGGTATGTTTCCAGGAATTTGTCCATTTCCTCCACATTATGTAGATTTTGGGCACATAGATTTTTATAGTATTCAAAGATAATGCTTTGTATTTCCATGGTGTCTGTTGTGACCTCTCCTTTTTCATTTCTAATTGAATTTATTAGAGTCCTTTCCCTTCTAATTCTTGTCAATCTAGCAAGATGACTGTCAATTTTGTTTATCTTTTCAAAAAACCAGCTTTTGGCTTTGTTGATCTTCTGTATAGTTCTTTTATTCTCAATTTCATTTAGTTCTGCTCTGATATTAGTTATTTCTTTTCTTCTGCTAGGTTTGGAATTGATTTGCTCTTCCTTTTCCAGTTCCTTGAGACCACTTATTAGTTTGTTGATTTTTGAGCTTTCTGTTTTTTGGATGTGAGCATTTAATGCTATTAGTTTTCCTCTCAGGAAGGCTTTTGCTGTATCCCACAGATTCTGGTAACTTGTGTCCCTATTATCATTTAGTTCAAAGAATCTTTTGATTTCCCTCTATATTTCCTCCTTGACTCAATAGTTATTCAACCATAGATTGTTTAATTTCCATGACTTTGTAAAGTGGTGAGTATTTCTGTTGGAATTGAACTCTAATTTTATACCACTGTGATCTGAGAAGTTACATGGCATAATTTCTATTTTTTTGAATTTGTTGAGGTCTGATTTGTGGCCTAGTATGTGATCAATTTTGGAGAAAGTTCCATGAGCTGATGAGAAGAATGTATATTCCGCTTTATTTGAGAGAATGTTCTGTAGATGTCTGTTAGACCCTTTTGTTCTAGATCTCTATTTAAGTCCATTATTTCTTTGCTTATTTTCTGTTTGGAAGATCTGTCCAGTTCCATCAGTGGGATTTTGAAATCCCCAGCTACTATGGCATTATTCTTTTTTTTTTTTTTTTTTTTGAGACAGAGTCTTGCTTTGTTACCCGGGCTAGAGTGAGTGCCATGGCATCAGCCTAGCTCACAGCAACCTCAAACTCCCAGGCTCAAGCAATCCTACTGCCTCAGCCTCCCGAGTAGCTGGGACTACAGGCATGCGCCACCATGCCCGGCTAATTTTTTTCTATATATATATATATTTTTTAGTTGGCCAGATAATTTCTTTCTATTTTTAGTAGAGACGGTGTTTCACTCTTGCTCAGGCTGGTCTCAAACTCCTGACCTTGAGCGATCCTCCCGCCTCGGCCTCCCAGAGTGCTGGATTACAGGTGTGAGCCACTGCGCCCGGCTGGCATTATTCTTTATCATGCTATTTAGATCAGACAGGGTTTGCTTTATGTATCTGGGTGCTCCTGAGTTGGGTGCATAAATATTAAGAATTGTTAAGTCTTCTTGTTGGATCTACCCTTTCACCATTATATAATGGCCATCTTTGTCCTTTCTTACTTTTGCTATTTTAAAGCTTATGTTATCTGAAATAAGTATAGCTACCCTTGCTTTCTTTTGGCTTCCATTTGTCTGGAGGATTATTTTCCATCCCTTGACCTTGAACCTGAAATCATCTTTGTGGGTTAGATGCATTTCCTGTAGACAGAAGATACTAGGCTTATGGATTTTTATCCACTCCAGTCTATGTCTCTTCAGAGGACAATTCAAGCCATTCACATTTATTGCTAGGATTGATAATTAGGGTAGATTTCCATTCCTATTGTTGGGTGAATTTCTATTGTTTTGTTTTTCTCCTTGGGCCATCATCAATCCAGGTTCTAGACTTTAACTCTTGAGTTATTTTACTTTGGAGAGTGTCTATTGCGCTGTTCAGTGTGTAATGCAGGTCTGAGTACTTTTTGTAGGGCTGGTCTGGTCTTCACAAATTCCATCAGTGATTCCTTGTCTGGGAAGGTCTTTATTTCTCCCTCATAGATGAAGCTTAGTTTTGCTGGGTAGAGAATTCTAGGTTGGCCATTATTCTGTTTTAGAAGATTAAGGTTAAGCACCCAGGCCCTTCTGACTTGTAAAGTTTCTTTTGGGAAGTCTGCAGTTAGTCTGATAGGTTTTCGTTTGTAGGTTATCTGCAGTTTTCGCCTCACTACTCAAAGGATTGCTTCTTTCATGTTTACTTTGGTCAGCCTAATAACTATATGACTTGGTTATTGAGTCTTCCAGGAGTTCTATGTGCTTCTTGTATCTGGATATCTAGATTTCTTACCAGGCCAGGCATATTTTCCTGCAGTATTCCATGAAACAAGTTTTCCAGCCCTGGTGTATTTTCTTCTTCTTTCTCTGGGATGCCAATGATTCTTATATTTGGCTTCTTTACATAATCCCATATTTCTTGTATGTTTTGATCTTGTCTCGTTTCTGTGTTCTTTTTCTTCATCCAATTTGCTTAGCACATAGGCATTATCTTCAAACTCTGAGATTCTTTCCTCTCTGTGATCCATTCTGTTCTTGAGGCTTTCCACTGTGTTTTTTAGTTCCCTAAATGTGTCTTTCATTTCCAGAATTTCTGTTTGGTTTTTCCGTAGTATTTCAATTTCTTTAGAGAATTTTTCATTCATTTCCTGTATTGTTCTTATGGCTTCTTTATGTTGGATTTCTATTTTCTCTTCAATTCCATCGGGTTTTGTTACAATCCATATTCAGAATTCTTCCTCTGAATCCTAATGTAAGTTGATATCTATTGATGGAGATCGAATGTTTTCTTTTAGGGGTGACTTTTCTCTCTGATCTTTCCTGTTTCCTGTGTTCTTTCACTGATTCTTTCTCATCAGGCTACTTTGTTGAGAACTGGGGGTGCAGGGGCTGGTTTATGGCTTTATGTCCAAGTCCCCAAAGGTATGTTGCTTGACAGTGCTGGGGAGATGCACTCTGGTCCTGTACTGTCTTAGAGGTGTTTTAGCCTGTTGGGTTATCTCTGATCTATTGTCTTCACCTCTTGCCAGATGATATTAGTGAGTTTGGACCCCTTGCTTAAGCTCCCAGGTGGTGAATCACTCTTGTGTGTGTGATTCCACTGTCTTCCAGTAGCTTGAGATGGAAGGCACTGTGTTGAGCTATGGGGTTACCCTCTCTATTGTTGCTTGTAGTTTGCATGGAGGAGTCTATTATCAAGGTATTCCAATGCCTTTGTGTTGGGCTCTAAACCCCTGAATGGGGTATACAAGTGCCCCAATCTTTGGGAAATGTCTTGTCGCTACCAAGGGTAACTTGAGCCCTGTTGCCACTTTAGGTGGGGTAAGAGCAACAGGTACCTAAAGCCTGAGAGCATATACTTCTGTGGGAAGCTAAGGGAGAGCTGCTAATATGTTATTCAGGGCTCTCTCACCACATTTGCAAGGCAACTCTTTGTTGGGGGGGGTGTCAATTGGTGCAATTGCTGGGGACTCTGGCCAGGATTTTCCTTCCCAGTCCACAAGCCCCAAAGCTGGCAGCTACCTGGGCATCTGGGTGAGCCCTAGTGTTATGTTCTTATCAAATGATCAAAGGCAATCCTCTGAACGGAATCGACAGTCTGCCCCTTTTGCTTAGGTCCAAGGTCCCACAGATTCATTCTAGTCGCACAGAGAAAGTGACTTTTCTCCCTTCTCCCTGCCTCCAAGGGCAGAGTCTTCCCTGCCGGGCTAGGGGAGAGGTGTTGCCTGAGACCACCCCACATCCCAGCCCAGAAAACATCTCTTCTTTCTCCCCACCTCCAAGGGCAGGGTTCACCCCAGCAGCGCAATAGACAAGTGGGTCAGACCAGGGGAGGAACACCGCCTGAGGCTGCCATGGGTCTCAGCCCAGAAAGTGGCTTCTCTCCTTACTCTGCCCCTCCAAGGGTGGAGTTTGTCCTGTCAGCTCGAAATACCGAGGCCAGGCTGGGGGGAGGCCACCATGGGTCTCACCCGAGAAAGTGGCTTCTCTCACTACTCCCCTCCTCCAAGGGGGCACCTGCTCTGTTGGGGAGGGGCAGGGGCGTTGCCTGAGACCACTGCCTGAGCTCGCCCTGCGGGGCTGGGGACGGGGCGGTGTCCAGAACCTCAACGTGCCACAGCGTTCCTAGGCTATGGACCCCCAAAATGGGGGCTGCCCACCCACAGAGAGCCGGCACTGGAGATAACTGCTTCAGGGGGCAGTGGGTGCTGGGTTTGGCAGGATGTCTCATCGAGCCACTGGCTGTCCCCACTGCTTCCCTAACCCTCTGTGTCACGTCAGTACAGTACAGGGTCCTGCACTCTGTCCCTCCCTGCGCCAGCCGAATCTCCGGCGGTTTCCAGGGGCAGAGCCTCCCTTTCCGCGTTCACCTCCTTTGTTCTGGTCCCGGTGGCCGCCAGAGGCAGGTGCCCGTCTCCAAACTCCTCCTGCGCCCGGGAAGTGTCCGCTCAGACCAGTCCCTCCCCGCCCAGTGCGGACCTAGCACAGAGCACTGGAGAGTTCAAAATGTTTCCCGCCATTGTCTCATAGCCTGTCTGCTCACAGCCTGTCACCCCGCGCCGCAACTTCGCACTGACTCCAGGCGCTTCCCTGCCTGAGTGGATGTGGAGGAACAGTCGTCCTCCTGTGGGTCAGATCACACTGCCCTGGGCACAGCCATCCCACACTCTATTTCCTATTGTATATCTCATAGTCTCCAGGCTTTGCAGTCAATTCTCCAATTCACCTTTTTTTTCCCCAGCGCTGCTTGTCCCACGCTGCTTCTCTGCAGATACATGATGCTGTTCTTGTGGGAGGGCGATCCATTCATGTGTAGCTGTCTGCGTTCTTCACCTCCTACTCTGGGAGCAGAGAGCCAGGTCACCACTAATCCACACTTTTCCTCTCCCAGACTTCCTTATCTTAACTTAAAACATTCCAAGCCTTTAGACAAAGCTTCATTTCTTTAACCAATTATAAGTCAAAGAGTCTTTAAACCCACCTGTAAGCCCCCACTTTGAGGTGTACCACCTTTTCTGGCCAAACCATTGTATGCCTTCCATGTATTGATTTGTCACTTCACCTGTAATTCCTGTCTCCCTGAAATGTATAAAACCAAACTGTAACGCAACCACAGCGAGTCCACTTGCTCAAGGCTTCTTGAGCATGGCTCCAGGCCATGGTCCTCAAATTTGGCTCAGAATAAACCTCTTTAAAATATTTTACAGTTCGGCTTCTTTTCCATTGACAAGATCAATATGAAGAGCATCTATACAGGTCCTCAACCCAAGTGATGTATAATATTCACTAAAATGGATACTGAATGGTCCACAGACATTGGCTTTGCTCCTAAGTGATCCCCTGATGCTAGCAAAGATTTACTCAACCTAGTGTAAGCTGGAGCCCATTCCATTCCTACTCACAAAACATCTCCAGGTCCCACTGCCCCTTGACCCTGCCATATACATTTTTAAGGATTCAGTGTTGTATAGACACAGGTTGAATATCCCCTATCAGCAATGCTTGGAACCAGAAGTGTTTCAGATTTCATATTTTTTTTTGGATTTTGGAATATTTGCATTATACTTACTGGTTGAGCATCCCAAATCCAAAAATCCAAAATCCAAAATGCTCCAATGAGTATTTCCTTTGAGTGTCATGCCAGCGCTCAAAAATTTTCAGATTTTGGAGCATTTCAGATTTCTGATTTTCAGATTTGGCATGCTCAACCTGTACTTATAAGCTGCTTTAAACTCTTTATTCAATGCATTGGAATGTACAAATAAATAAATAAGAAAAACTTCATACTATAGTATAGGAGTCGGCACACTACAGCCCACAAGCCAAATCTGGTTTGCAGCCTATTTTATTGGAATACAGCAACCTCTACTCCCTTTACTCATTTCCATATTGTCTATGGCTGCTTTCTATCACTACTGCAGAGTTGAGTAGTTATGATAGAGACCTTATGGCCTCCAAGTTTAAATATTTACTATCTAGCTCTTTTTTTTTTTTTCCACCAAAACCATCCATGGATACTATCTGGCTCTTTACGGCAAACACTTGCTGACCCCGGCCCTAGAGTCTAGGCTACAACTACCCAGCTATGTACTGTATTCACATTCTCCCCAATTCATCTGCTGAAGCTTGTTCAGCTCCACATAACTTTCTTACTTTAATTACAAACATCTTGTATTATATTAATGCATTTTAATGCATCTGGTCTCTGTAACTTTAGACCATTTCCCCCACTTGCCATAATTCATTTTTAAATTTCACTCCTCTCCTCATTCAATTGTGGGTCACAATTTATGTGCACACACTAGGTTTCCGTCACCCAAATTAACAAGGAACATGCTAAGTGGCATTTTTCTCTCTGGAAATGAAAGACACAAGTATTTTCAAATGCTTGGGGAGCAGCACTATTGATATTTCTCTTTCTCTTATTCCAAGTAAATATTATGCTGTGTCTGTGTGGTCATAGCCATTTCCATCACAAAAGACCCGACAAACCCAGGATTACCTCATCCCAATAGAAACAAAGGGAGAAAGGAATTAGGCTGAAGGGAAAGCTAAAGTAAAAACCATCTTCAGTGATTTCAAAGGGACTTAGAAATAACAAAGTATATTTCTTTCAAATAAATGTGCCCTTCTCTCAAAAGACTATTGTGGCAGCCCTAAAAATTGCCATTAAACTCAAAGAAAGATAGAAAAGATCGTTGAAATTAAAAATCAATTAGAGAAATTCTAAAATTTAACATACTTGCCTAAATCAAATTAAATAGCACAAGAGAAAACACAGCCTATTTGAGTGAATATAAAATTACCAGATACTTCTGTCTCCTAGTTAAACAGCTAGTTAATCACTGTTTTCCAACTGACGTAACAAGGATGTACTTGCGTGTATTATTTACAAGACCAAATACATGATTAATAAAAAGACACAGTTTAAAACACCCTCTTTTAATGTTTTTGTTATACAAGTGGACCCAGATTTGTGATTAAAACTCGTCAGAGAAGCATGTGAAAGAGTGGTATGAATCATTACTGATTTCCTGCCTTGCCCCTTTCCCAAGAAACTCATCCTTTTCCCCAACTAAAAACACATAAAAAGTTGACAGTTATAAAACCATGTAGGAAAAAATGCAATTTGTTTAAAAAATTTTTTTAATCTGTAATACAAAGCCTTCTTACCTAAATGCTAATATGTCACTTAAGTCCTTCCTGGATGTATAAAAGTGATTCATAGTTTAATATAGTTAGAGATAATTTTAGAAAGAGCCCCTTTTGTTTAAATGAATGTGAAACCTTTTGCTAAGCCTTGAAACTGCTGCTTTCATTGGCATGTTGACTTTTAAAAGGTGAGATAGTCTTTGGTAGCTTTAACTAGAGTCTTTTATGGGGAAAAAAAGGACTGAAGGGTCTCCAGAGACTTCTTTTACCTACAATACTGTGGTCCTACTGTTTGATGAAATCTAAGGGTTGCTCAAGTAAAAAACAATTTTCAAACTTCACATAGTGTTAAAAGACAGATCTGTTTCCAAGTCTTCATATTCAGGAGTCCTTCCCAAACTAACATTCATCCTTTTGCCTTTTTTCTTTCTTCCATGTACTCTGAGAATTGGGTATTGAATTCATTTTCACCCTCCATTTCCAGCCCCTCTCTACATACCTTTTATACAGTGTAAACAATACCATCTTTGAGCAAAAATGTGAAGAAAATGTCTGTCTTCAGCCTCTCTGATCTTCTCTTTCAATATCTCCTTCTTTAACTTTGCTCTAGCACCACATGCTGGGCCCTATATTAGTTACCTGTTGCTATTTCATAAATAACCCAAAAACTTACTGACTTAAAAGAATCAACATTTATTATCCCACATGGTTTCTGTGGCCAGGAATTTGGATGTGACTTAGCTGGGTGGTTCTGCCTCAGGGTTTCTCCTGAGGTTGGAGTCAAGAGTCAGCTGGGGTAACAGTCATCTAAAGGTTTCACTGGGGCTGGAGAGTCTACTTCCAACATGACTCACTCACATACCTGGCTCGTTGGTGCTTGTTGCTGGCAGGAGGCCTCAGTTCTTCGCCCCTAGAAACTCTCTAAAGGGTTGCTTGGGCTTCCTTATGATATGGCAGCTGGCTTCTCCCAAAATGATTGCTCTTGGGGGTCTCCCAGAGTGAATAACAAAGAAAATTCAATGTCTTTTGTGATCTAGCCTTAGAAGTCATACTTGGGAGTCATTTCCACCATGTCCTATTGGTTTCACATGTAACCCTTATTCAAAGTGGGTGGAACAACACAGAATGTAATCAACAGGAAGTGAGACTCATTAGCAGCTATTTTGGAGGTTACCACAGATCCTAACTGCCCCGGGCCTTCCACACTGGCCCGGCCCGCTTGCATTTGTCCTGGTGGTCTTCTCCAGATGGTATCTCTATCCAAAAATTCTTAGTTCCCAATTCTTTACTAAGTGTAAATTTGACAATCTGGTAAGTTCATGTTTTGTTGATACACTCAGAGAATGATACAGGGGAAAAGTGTAGCTTCTAGCACACATTCTCATCCATCAGAGAATAAAAGAGCCAAAGCCTCGACTAAGCACTAACTCTAATGAAGGAAACACCAGGTATATAACAACCAGATGGGGAAAATATCCTGTTAGTAAGTCCTGGAAAAATCTCACCATGTAGGCATATACCTGCATCAACAATTAGTCTGAGTTTGTAGGGACAATATGTACAATGGGAAGATTCTAGTCATAACAAGTTTTTACTCCAGTTCTCTATTTCCTGTGCACGCTTGTGCATCCTAAGAGCCTGAAAGAATAAGCATTCAATAAATACTGGTTGAATGAAAGAGGGAAGGTCCAGACAGACTTGATTTCTGAATAAATGATAATACTAATGTAGCTACACACCTGCTTTATAGAAACTCAAGAGGTATAGCTTCAATAAAGAACAGCAGAGAAAGGCAAAAGAAAAATTGTTCAACAGACTTTAAATCAATGCAAAATAGTTACTACTAGAAGAGAACAATAAGAAGCAGAACTCTCTGAGATTAAAACCAGGAATAGGATGACTTCATTTGAATTATGTCTTTGAGATTAAAAATAAAAGAATTACAAACAGTAATTGTCAGAGACTAACAATACTCAGTTCATTTACTGAGCACCTAACTTGAGCCATGTACTTCACATCCCTTATCAATACCTCTTTCAGCAACCCTGCAGGATAGATCAATATCAGGAACCTCATTAGAAAAGGAAAAACAAATATGAAAAGCAAATGGCTAGTTAGAGACAGGATACTGGGATTCAAACCCAGGGTATGTCTGACTTAGAAGCACAAACTTTTTCTCGAATACTATGCTGACTAACCTAGTGTCTTTAATCAAAAAAACAGGCTCTCTGATATTCCCAATCGGAATTAAGGTAGTTCCTTGGCTCTCCTATTATCTGCCTGAGCTCATGTGTGCAAGTGTTGTCAGATTGGCTCGGTGGCCAATAGGCAGGCCAGGGACTTGGTATGGTTTAATCTCTGACCAGAGAACTTTCTTGGGGAGTATAGAAAAAATATGATTGGGTTGATTGGTTTAAGGCTCACCTCAGCACTGTAAACTGGTGATGTGTACACTTTGATTGGAGGAAGGTGGAGAAGAGAAAAATAAAATATTTACATTTCTTTAAAAATAGTAAGTTAAATTTACTTTCCCCTCTATCAGATACACTCAAATAGTCGATTCTTCTGTGTACCACAATTTTTTTATTCTGTAGCAACATTCATCTCTGTATTCGAGTTCTAAGCTGTTATAAAGGATTTTAATGAGAAATGGAAGAAAAGGAAATTATCCTCCATGCACACATATGGCCACCAAGCACACAACCTCCAAAGAAAAAATCATCCATAAACTACAAACTTAGAATTTTAAGAATGTTAGAAACAATGTGCTGAATACCATCATCTAATTACTCAGTGCTAAACAATGCTAAAATCCTTAAGAAAGGAAAAAGAAAAAAAATGAAGACATTCTCCTCAAATGGGTTACCAATAAACTTGCAAACTATTTAATCCTTCATGACAATCAGTAAGAAATACTAGCTTTTTATTTCTTAAAATTTTATAACAACCTTTTAAAAGTATTTTCATTCTCTTCATTGTATGTAATTGAGAACTTGTCTTAAAATTCAAGTTATCTAGAATTTTAATAACTTCTACATTTCAGCTTTATCCTGGCATCGTGGAGGATGCAAAGATGTCTTTCTTGTTATAACAGTGGTTGTGAAATTCGAGCATGCGTCTGAATCATCTGGAGAGCTTGTTAGTTAAAATATAGAGTGCTGGGCCTTACCCCTGGAATTTCTGACTCATCAGGTCTAGGGTGGAGCCTAAGAAATTACAGTTCTAACAAATTCTCAGATGATGCTGATGCTATGGTCCAGGAACTACACTTGGAGAACCACTGCTATAGAACAAAGTCTCTAGTCCAGGTGAGGAGGCAAGACAAAAACATGAAGTGAAGGAATTGAACACAGCAGCATAAGATCAGACACGAGCTCAGACGAGCTTAGAGGGACAAGTGATTTGAGAACCTAAGGAGGGAGCGATTCCACTGGCAGGAGTCATTGGAAAGGAGGTGAGACTTAGGCTGGCTCTCAGTGAATGAGTAGGAGGAAGAAGAGGAAGGGCACTGCAGACCAATGTACACGTGTTGTGGTTCACAGAGCAACCAACCCACTCTGCGGAGAGCTTCTCCACTGGCCAATGGTGCCTGATAATACACTGAATTGAATAAATACACTGAATTGAATAACTGCAGAGGACCATCAAACGCAGACTAGAGGATCCATGAGCTTTAGGAACTACTGAAGCCTCTATAGTGAAAGAGTAATGGTTTTTGGGAAGACTTAGTGATGGTTTTCATGAGGATTAAAAGGTAACAACATACACATTTGACTGGTGCAGGGAGAGACTAGACAGTGAGAATATGCTGGTTAGATGGCAAATGCCGTGACTGAGGTCTGAGGTGACAAAAGCCTAACAGAGGTGCAGGCAATGGAAATCAAGAGAAAGAGACAGACCAAAGAGGTAAAGAACTTAGTGATTTACCTGACAAAAAAGGCCAGCGCAAAGGAGACAGAGGGGAGTCAAAGTTTGCTGCGGTTATGAACCCAATCACTGGGAGGAAAAATATAACAAAACATTACACTCTGTTGGACCATGTCCAAGTATTTCTGCTGACAATATAATACCAGTACTGACTTTTAGGGAGGAATGGGAGAGTCTATTTTGGCAAGTTCCAAACTTTCCCTAATCTTACAGGGTCAGAATTTCAAGTCTGAATCTCATTTGTGTCCAAACCCATTTAAACTCTTTAATAAGTCATTTCCTGTTTTAAAGAGGAAAAAAATGTATATTTTTTAAATTATTCAAAGGGCTTAAATACTTCTTAGACATCAAACAACTCTTAAGAAATAATATTTTGATGATTTAAGTAAAATTAATCAAAAACATATGGATTGAATTTCCTTTCAAATACACATAATGTTTAGAAAGTAAGGGTAAGACTGCTTCATAGAGTGAGTTTACTCTTCTATCCCAAAATGGCTGAAAATCTCTTCAAACACTGAAAATCCAGCTAGGCTTGTCCTACCCTGGTGTCTGTGCTATTGAATTATCAGAATCTTTCAGGCCATTTTACTTTTTTAGTCAATGAATCATGACATTGGTTTCCACAAGACATAATATTTATGGACTGTTTTGACATGTATATCTGCAAAATAGCGAAATGCAGTCGAATCAGTTGAAGGCTCTGACGAAAGGTTCCATACACATCCAAGGTCACCCATTGCTGACAGTAAGCTATGATCGTGGTTTTCACATTTGGCAAGAGAGACTGTCCCTGAGGAGCTATGGGGAAGCTGACTAGCTTACTAGTTGTGGCCTACCTAACATCCTCACCACCAACCTCCAACCTATGTGCACACACATGCACTCACACACAAAGCAGCAAAGATGTATGGCTCTTGTGTCGTACTCATTGCACTTCCTGATTTCCCTTTAGTACAAATTCCATCACCCTCATCTAAGACCTTAGCATCTCCCCAATCCTATCCATGACTTATCTTTCCGTACTCCGAATCTCCATTTCCCTGATTTTTGCCTTGCACACCTTCAAAGCCCTGCTTCTCCTCTGCAAAGGAGGTCACAAAGGGTAATCAAATCCATAATTTCTTCACACCTGAGGAGTAGAAGAAACTTTATGGGTCACTTAGTTCGGCCCCCTGTTATCAGCCAAGTAAAGAGCTCCACTATGAGACACAGCTGGTCAGTAGCCAAGCCAGGATTAGAGAGCAAGTCCTCTGACTTCCTATCCAATTTTTTTTGTCTTTACAACACAGTATCTCTCAGACACCTGCTTTTTACAAGTGACTACATTACTCCCAAGTGACTGTCCTTTTCCTTAAAACAAAAAGGAACCATTTCCCTGGCTGATTGCTCATCATTTTCTCTCAACTTTCTGCAAAACTATCCCAGCTGAAACATTTATGATCCACCTTCCTAGAGAACGCTGAGGGTAGGGGAGGCATTATTGGTCAGAAGAGCACTTCCATGGTGCTCATATCATATTTCATGATTTACTCAAATAACACCTAAGGCCAGATTTTTCCACACAACCACACTCAATTTAGGGCAGTGATTTGCAACCAGGGATGATTTTTGCCCTCCACCGGCACCCCAGGGGATGTTTTCCAATGTCTGAAGACATTTTTTATTTTTACCACTTGGGCATCCTACTGGCATCTAGTGGGTAGAGGCCAGGAATGCTGCTAAACATCCTACAATGCATAGGATAGATCCCTACGACAAAGAATTATCCAGCCCCAAAAGGCAACAGAGCCAAGTTTGAGGCCATGTTTTAGGAGAGGGGGTTGCTGCCAATGTCTATATAAGAATTTCAGTGTATCTTTAGGTTTGAGGATAACAGCTAGACCTTCTGTCTTGGAGCAGTCATTCGGCTTCTATTATGTGTCAGGCATCGTGCTGGGTACCGCTGACAAATTTATAATCTGATTATCTTCCTGCCTCAATATTAGAAACATAGAATGCTGTAGTCCTGCAAGGTTCTAGACACAGATAAGTCTTCAGCCAGATATGTTCCTGGGCATGCTACACTACAAACAAACAAAATGCTAAACCCACTGGAAGGCATGATGTGCCTCACCCACTCCTGGGATCAACAACAGCCATTTGGACCTGGTGGAGAACATTCAAAAGATGAATGCTGTGTCAGTGCCCTGAAGCCATCCAAGAACAACTACACAGGCATCTGTAAAGAATGCTTTGCAAAGTGAAAAATGGCCACATGGTTTCTTTTGTTGTTGTTGTTGTTGTTCTGCCAAGTGAAAGGCAAACTATGCTTTAAATATTTCAAGAAAGAAAAATCTCCCTTTGGTACTACATCTTATTCACTTTCACCAAAATGTCATCCTGTTAGGCTGGGTGCTATCTGGGACGTATGAAAAGCCTCTTTTATCAATGTTATTTCTACTTTGAACACATTCCTTTAATTTAAGTCAGTATGACTGGTTTGTATTAAAATATTGGAAAGGTTCTTAGGTTTCAGACTGATAGTAAATCCATAAAAAAGCAAATGGCTTTTCCATTTCCGGGAAATCTAATTAACTGTTGTGGAAACAAATGTGCTCTGGTGTGGTATATAATAGAATAATATTGAAGAATAAATATTGGGTTTCTGTTTTTTGATAAGCTCTTTGAACTCTGGAGAATGTGAGAAAAATACCTTTCCAAACTAGGGATCTGGGAACGGGAAAGTAAGGAATGACAAATGCTCTCTCAAAACTACTCCAGATTCTCCACACTGTAGAAACCTAAATCAAATTAAGGGAAGACCTCCCCTACAGGCTCAGGTAATATGGCTGTCCTGCCAGGTGGCAAATTTTGTATCCAAAGGATTTTCTCTCTCCTATAGTCCCTACCAGGATCCCCAAAGTGAGAAAAAAATATGTGCCTGGAGCTTTTATCTCCTCATCCCCTCCCCCACCACCACCCCTTCACACTCAGTATGACTTGGTAATGGTGGATGCCGCCACAAGATGGCGGTCATAGTTTATCTTTATTTGTGAAGGTACATGTCGTGTTGTAGTGCCCTATAATCTACATCGGTTCCTTTCTTCCCAGCCTACATACAATCTAAACAAAAATAAGGTGTTTGCTATGCAAACACAGCTTCAAGACAGGTTCCCTTCCAACCACAGTGCTGCTTATAAACCCATTCTATAACTGAAATTCAATCCCATGGGTTAGATTTATATTTTTACCAAAAATAATATCACTATGACTTATGTCCCACAATTTACAAGCTATTGCATGAACTATCATATTTCATGGATTATCATATTTCTGACACACTCCCTGCCTTGGGGGCCCCTACTAGCACAGTTAGCAAGCCAAGAAAGAGGTCTCTTGTGCTTCCCTCCACTTACCTGACCAATAATCCTGCCCACCTCGTATCTCCTTTCTGGTCCATTTAACTAGAATTGTGCTTTAAAAGAAATAAGACCACTATTCTTCTGGCAGACTAAATCCATGGGGAGATCAGACTTAGTAAATTTGAGCCAGCCATCCTGCTTTCCACTTGGAGAATTAATTATCAGTGACTTTTGTACAAGTAAGTTGAGTTTTATAATTTCTCATCAAGATACACAAATATCTGCCCTCTTCCTGAACATAAGTCAGGCGCTTACTAGCCTACTAATTTACTCAGGTCTCTATAGTTCTAGTTAAATTGCAGCCCTAGTGTCTTGAATTATTTCCCTGATTTAACTGGCAAGTAGAGATCTCATGAATAGAAGGCTCTCCAGCTGGAGTGTCCTCCTCAGCTAAGTCACATCACAGTCGCATCACGTCTAGTCTTTTCTCACAGTGCCACTTGGCTGGCTGCGTCTGTGTGTCGGTGTGGCTCTGCCAGTGTATGGTTGAATATGGCTGCTTGGATGTGTGGCATAGTAGGTCATGGAAGCTGTCGAAGGGCTCCGATCCAGGGGAGTGAGAGCATCATTGCCATTAAAGATGCAGTAAAGAAACACTTAATATTAAAACATTTAATTACCTGAGTCTTTGTTCTTAGTTCTCTGGCCTTCAGAACTAGTGGTATAAGCAGTAATTTCTGATTAAATATGTAAAGATTCACATTCAAGGATAGAACAGTAGGCTAAAAAATAGTAAGCAAATTTCAATATATTGTGGGTTTGCTGCTGGAGAGATGAACTTTTATACTATTTTCAAACTTTCTCCTTCTGAGATGACTGAGCAACTGTCCCACAACCCAATATTCTTAAGTAAACAGTTTGTCTAAAATGATAACTGTAACATCTTACTGGGTATATTTTCTTTCCAAGACTGCATTCCCTCCAACTACCCAACCCTTAAGAGGGCAGGTATGCTATGTTGTACAACTCTGAAATCTCAACACCTAGCATTATGTCTGCACAATGTCAATGGGTGAATAAATGCTTGTTAACTAAACGGAACAAATGACTCTAAAGAGTTCTTCTCAAGTAAAAACCAAAAGTTTATAAAATGTAGCAAAAGAGATGACCAAATATATATATATATACACACACTAAACAGATAAAAGGAAGTTCGTGTACACAATATACCAGGGAAAGGCAAACCAAAATAATAGCATATTTTTTGACCATCAGACATTATTTAATTTAAATAATTGTTTAAATTTTAGGTCTTGACAAGTAGAAACAAGCACAAACAGCATAAATTGATTCAATTCGACAATATCTATTGAAACTTAAAATATACCAACTCTTAGATCTAGCAATTCCACTTTAAAGAATTCACGCAGGAGAAAAACTCAACATGTGCACAAAAGCAGGAGGATCAATAAAGCATGGTGTGTTATTGAAAACAACTGAGAAAACAAATGTCCATTAATAGAGAAATGGTAAGTCAATGATAGTATATCCATATTATGAAGCACTGAGACAACATGAAAAAGAATGAGGTAGACTTTTTACTCATTTTGAAAGACTTCTGAGTCGTGTTAAGGAGAAGTTACAAATAAGAAAGACATGACTCCATTTTCTCTTTTTTTCTTCTTTTCTTTTTTTTGTATAGATGTATATGTGCGTGAAGTAGACTTTATTAAAGAATGTCTAGGGTTGGACACAGAGGAAGGGGGTCATTATAGCAACTCAAATGATTTGCCACTAAATATATTCTTCTCCTTATGAGTCCTACTAGGATGTTTTACTGACTGCTTTACCTTGTATAGTGGCCCCCACCCTCATGGCTTCTCAGTGGTTTTTCTCTGTTCTTCATTTTGTTTAAATAATGATAATGTGAGTACATGTACATGCATAGCTATGAAATGCAATTATCTTTTTCTTTTACTTATTTTTTCTTCTCTTTTTTTAAATTAGATGATTGTGATCCACCTAATTATATTCATTCAGCTTGTAACAGTGACTGGGAATACTCAATAATGGACAGACAAATTAACAAAAACAGGCTACCATTTTTTTCTTGATTGCCAGAATCTCCTAGGGTGTTTGCTGAAGATGCGTTTTACACCTCAACCATGGGGGATGAGGAAAAGGTATCTGCATTTTAATAAGGAATTATGAAAGACAGAAAGAAAGAAATTTTAACATGGAGTTTTGTTTGTGACACACCCTCAGTAAAATATTCACTGAATGAATGACAAATCTCTGGTGCTGGAATTGATATGAAGGAGATATTTAGGGAGATTGAGTCTTTCTAGTATCTTAAAAATTATTATTGGCTGGGCAAAATGGCTCATGCCTGTAACCCCAGCATTATAGGAGGCCAAAGTGGGAGGATTGCTTGAGGCCAGGAGTTTGAGACCAGCCTGGACATCATAGCAAGACCCTGCCTCTACAAAAATTAAAAAATAAAAGGTAGCCAAGCATGGTTGCACATGCCTGTAGTCTCAGCTACTTGGGAGGCTGAGGCAGGAGGATCATTCAAGTCCAGGAGTTAGAAACTGCAGTGAGCTATGATTGTGCCACTGCACTCCAGCCTGGGTGGACAGAGCAAGACCCTATCTCAAAAAAAAAAAAAAAAAATATGGAACCATTCAGAAAGACATACTTTAAAATAGGTCAAAAAACTACTCATAATATCTATCTTACTCCTTTCTTTCTTGTTTTCTTTTATTACTCCAGTAACACACAAATATATTCTTTTTAGATTCAAGCCATACAGATGTTTGAATAAATAAAAATAAAAGACAACTCCTCATACCCCCATTTCTGCTCCCCTCCCAGAGGAAACCACCATCCAATTAGATGTACTTTTCTTCTAGCACCCCCTGTATGCATTTCACAGCTATGTATATCCATGCACTCACTTTTTGTTGCTGTTGCCCTGGTCTCCAAAGGAAAGCCACACCTAAGGAAATGACTAAAGAAATAATCCAAAATTTGAAACTTATTGTTGGGAGACTGGTGTTGGTGAACTAGTGTTATTTAAATAACTCATGATAACTGATATTCATACATATAGGAATCATGCAAAGCAAGGACTACTTGTATATAGGATCTCCCACTAGCCTCTTGGAAAATTGGGTCTTGCTACATTCATCTTCAGTGCACTGGCATTTCACATGCTTAAAAAACAGTATTTCATAGTGGAGAGGGATATATAAGTATTGAGATAGAAACTGAGATTAATTGAAAGGTCTAGAGTTGGTAGTAGGGGAAACACAGGATAAGAGAGAAATTTGGAAGAAAGGAGAGAGGCATGCCTAGAGCTAGGAGACCAGTTAGGTAACTAACAGGCAAAAGAAGGTGGTAGGTAGAGATAAGGATATAAAAAAGAAGATAGACCATGAGCAATATTTTGCAAGTAAAATAGACAGAATTTGGGTATTTGGTGAGGAGTTATGTAAGAAAAGGGAGTGTCAAAGACGAGGCCTAGGTTCCTAGGCTTGCATGAACAAATGGATATGTTGTTGTCTTCCACTGAACCATGGAACACTGGGAGAAGAGCTGTGTGTGGAGGGCAGGCAATGGAACTCTTGAGGTCCATCGTCAACAGGTCAAGATTGAATGGTCTTTAAAATAGTCAGCTAGAGATGCTGAGTAGGGGATGAGCCATCTAGGCTGGAAATGTAAGCATAAGAATCACTGACCTCATATCAAGTGGGACAGATGGGTGCTGAACAGAAATAGAAATAAGTGTTTGTGTGTGGTCTCCGCAAATGATATCCCCAAACGAAGGCCTCATAAGAAGCTCTCTCTAAACTTTTCCTGCTCTTGTCACTGGCTTTCCATTTTCCCCTGAGGCTAGCCATAGAAACTAGAATCTCTCTTAGTGGGGGCCATAGAAACAAAAACCCCTTTTCCCCAAAGCTAGCCATAAAACCTAAAAATATCAGCCTAACTTCCCCCTCCACGCACACACATACCTTTCTGTGTAAAAACTGGCCATAAAGAAATTATCTGACCTACCTTGTTTGATTGAAGGTCATAAGATGCGCCTCCCCCCCAATCCAGAGGGAGTCCTGCCCCATACCCAGAAGGAAGGAATGTACGCTTAGAAAGGCCAAGAATAATCTAGACAGATAGGCCTTGCTGAGTTTCTCCACTCAATCTATTGGCATTAGATCATACCCTTTTTGTCCAATCACATTTCTGTATAGCTGTCCATACTTTATAGAACCTAAGCATAAAAATGGACAGTTTTCTCTGTAACTTTGTTCCAAAGGCTCCCATGTCACGTAAAACTAGGATTAAATAAATTTGTATGCCTTTTCTCCTATTAATCTGCCTTTGTCAATGATTTTCAATGAACCTTCAGAGGGTGACGGAGAAGTTTTCCCTTGGCCCCAACAGTGCCAGTGACAAAAATTACCCAATTATGGCAGGACCAGATCTGGTAACCATAAAGTCCACTGAGATAAGACCCAACTGCCCTCTAGTGGAATTCAAACCATTTTAACAGCCTGCAACAAGAAACACATTCAACTGAGTCTCACATGACTGTGAGCAGAAACACTTTCTGTGGAGAAAAAATGTACCTCAAGGCAAGATGCTTACCTCTCTCCATAAGGCTCAAAAAAATAGGGTTTCTCCATTAATGGAATTTTTAAAAATACCACTAATCAATAATTGTGGTTTTGAAATACTAATCCACAGTCCCTTTTCCACAATTCAAATATCCCAAAGTTTCTAAAAACCAAGTGTTTTTCTAAACTCATTTGGTGGCAAAACCTAACTTGATCTGTACTTATTTGGTGGCAAAATCTGACCTGAATGTCTATGACTCTATTTATATTCTTCCTTTATCCTCCTTAGTGTAAATATCATACATTTCATTGCAAAAACTCGATTGACTATGGATGCTGGTCCAGACCCGGATGAGGGTGTTACATAGTATATGGACTTTGTTGCCTTTCTAAAAATCTAAAATGTAAAATCTAAAATCTCTAAAAAATCTCAGATCTAAAATTCCAACTCTCAATTGTCCCTGAGATTTTTAGCTAAAGTATCAGGCAGATTATCAATGGCAGAAGATATCCTACTGTTTAAATTTTTAATCATAGGGATGTTTAAAGAAGGAAACTTACCAGTGAATGATTTAAACAAAAACACACGCAGGCTAAAGTTATGTAAGATTCAACAGTAACGCAATAGAGAATCTTAGCAAAAGGCACAGTACCAAAGTTTGACTTTCCCAGCATTGGCCATTGAATGAGCTGCCACTGTCCTGACAATGCGTGCATGCATGTGCATACGTGTGTGTCTATCATGCTTATGAGTCAGGAGATAGGCATAGACTGTATATGCCTTCACTTTCCCTGGGCTGCAAGTCAAGGTAGGGGTATCCCAGCTTTGACGTCTCCAGAAAATATATAGTACAGTGGATTTAGTAAGAGCCTACATCCTTATCTAGTTCTCTTCTTCATATAAGTTTTTCAAAATTGAGATCAGAAAAATCTAGATGAAGATTATATACAATGATTTTCCCTTAAAAGTATATAATAAATAATAATAAGCATTTTCCACTAAAATTCTGCCAAGGAAAAAACACTGTGTACTCTGAAAGGCCCCACACTTCTTATATGGAAAAATCTATGATAGTCTCATTCCTCATTCTCTTCCAGTAGTTGCATGGCCCAGGGAAGAAATATTAGCAAAAATTTTTTTATCTGTGTGTACTAAAAACAGACTGGTTTAAAGCAAAACATTATCTCCCAAAAATCAGTACCTTAAGTTTATTTAGAATTGGAGACTTTTATATGATGTTTATTCATTCATTCAATATATATTTGTTGTGTGGTTACTGGGCACCAAGTGTTGTTCTAGATACAGTGAATAAGACAAAGTCCTCCTAATTCACGTGTAGGATCAAGAAGCAAAGTAGTATTATCCCCATTTTACAGGGACAGAAACAATAAAAGTAGTAGGAGCAGAAGTTGCCCACAAGCCCCCTACCATAAATTTCTACCTACTAGGCCATGGGACTTGCTGTGCAGCCTTCCCAGTGGCCAGAGCAGATCTCAGAGAAAAGGCCTAGCATAGTTGCAGAGGTGAGCAAAAGAGAAAGTCGCAGAGCCAGCCAGAACACACACACCCAAGCCTCAAAGTGAGAGGAATAACATGATGGCTCCAAAGAAGCCAAAGAAAAGGATATTGGGGAGGACTGTGATCCCAAAGCCAAACACACCAAAATCCAAACCTAGAATATTTTAAAATCTTTTACTAGAATGGATAGGGTGGTAGTATTCATTTATGGCTAGTGTATTTATTATTTTCCTCCAGGCTTGCCTTAAGGTGAACATTCAAGAAGGATCTGTTACTACAAAATAGAAAGTAATCCCAAGAACAACATACCTTGATTTCACAGAGTTCCTTTTTTCTTGCCAAGGACCTCAAAACACTTTGTGAGGGTACTAGATTTCCAATGAGCAGTACCTAGATAGGAGGTGTTTCCACCATCTCTTGGAATTTCCTAAAGAAAGATAAAGGCAATGAAGGGGTCACCAAAGGCCACAGACACATTGCATAAAGTCTGCATTCATGCATATTTTATAGATAGGTATGGTAAGAGTTAGAGATGTTACACTTCCTTGAGCTTTTGGCTCCCAAGGGATTAAGACTGGCCAAAAATGCAGGTAAACAAAATACCAGCTGAAAACTCCTCTACAAAAATGCTTTGGAATATCACACCTGGATTTTGGCTCCAAGCCACCACAAACAGAGTATGTGGGCTTACCGGTGTTGAAACAAGAATATCCGTGGGAGAAGTCAGGGGAGTAGATGGCTTAGGGGTCTGATAATGGGATATGTTTTGCCTCTTATCTTCTGGCTCTAATTCAGCCCAGGTGGAAAGTGACTAAAAATGGCTGTCTTATTGTGGCCTCTGGGCTTGGTAGTTTCTTCTCAGATCCTGGTAAACAAGGATCCACCTCCCTCAGACAAAAGGCCCAAAAGAGAAACTTGGAGCGTATGTCTAAGAGATCTGCCAAGACCTCAGCAGAGCATCTAAAAATAATAATAATACTACCAAGAGAAAAAAGAAAGAAATGAGAGGAAATAAAGCCTCCTCACCTTAACAGGTAGGTAGAAACTAGCACAAAGGCTGTTCTAGTGGTAAACTCCTCTGGGGTCTGGGGTCCTGAGGGAGGGCTTTTGTAAAGAAGCAGCCAGTTAAGGCATGAGAAAGCCAGTCACTAGATTATAGCACACAGGGCAACGTCTCAGCCTCACGTAACACTCAGGCAGAAGGAGATGAGACATAACTAGATTTAATTGAACACCTAACTAATATGTGAATGCGTAAGGTGCCTTTCATTAACTTGATCATAAAGTTGTCCTTCATTTCCAACTCCCTTAGCTACAACCATCCTTCTAGTTTAGGGTTTCTTTACCTCAACACTATTGCCATTTGAGCTGGGTAATTTTTTGTGGTTGCTCTGTGCAGACATTTCCAAATGTCCCTGGGGAACGAAATTGCCCACAGTAAAGAAACACCGCTCTCAGATGAGGGACAAAATGGGATAGTGAAAAAAAAAACCATGAGCACTGGAGCCAGCAGACCTAGGTGTAAGTCCTAATCTCATTTTCTTTCTGTGAGACCCTGGGCAAATTATTCACCATTTTGAGCCTCAGTAACTTTGTACATTCCACTGCTGCTCTGCTGGGGTACTGAGAGGATGAAGCGAGGTACAGCCTGGCATAGGGTGAGTGTTCGGTTTTCAGTTTTCTTGCTTCCTGCTCTTCATGACTCTCTCAACTTAGAGACACCTTTCACATTGTTCTAACTTTGCTATGACTCCTACTGCCCATCAAATTCCCAAATTCCTTCTCAGGTCTGCCCCCGTGGCACGAACACTGAACTGTAATCAAAAGACTTGGGATTATGCCTTAGCTTTCCTTCACTGGCTACATGAACTTGGACTAGTTACTTAACGTTTTTGGATCCTCTGATATCAAATCAGTATCATCATCATGGTATCTACAAAACTGCATGAGATTATCACTCCCCTGCTCAGAAGCCTGACCTGGCCTTCTTTTGCTTTGTGAGTCATGGAAAACATGTGATTGCAGGCTCCCTTTTTTTTACTAAACCAAGTTTAGATCTTATTAAATTGATTCGCAACCATGCTTATGCATTAAGGTGTCCTGCAAAGATCTTCAAAACAAAGCACAGAGAAAGGCTCAAAGCATCACCTCCAGGGAGTCTTATTTAATAGGTCCAGTGTGGGACTCAAGCAGCTATCTTTTTTTTAAACTTCTAAGATGATGCTGATACATGGCCAGGATTGACACCTACAGTCCTAGCCTCAGGCTCTGCAATCCAGTTAAGTGCACCTGCTTACCATCCCTAACTCATGACTTACTCCCTCCCATTTCCAAAGATTTGCCCACATTACTGCCCCTACTTAAAGTACTTCCCCAACTTTTCTCAGCCAGTCTACGGTTTTTTCCTCATTCAACATTAACTCCCTTTAGGAAGCTTCCAACTTTCTTCTGGTAGTGGGACTTGCTCACTCAAACATATTCTTAGTATAAGCATGCCATGTCATCCTTAGAAAATGAAATTTATTTTCAAACAAAAATAACAAGCAGTTATACAGTATTATACTTCAGGGAAAAAATTCTGGAAGGACTTCTACAAAGGGTTTCACAAATCAGAACATTAGTTTGAACTCTGCTTAATTACTGTCAAAGACAGTTTATGAGTCATACAAGAAGGACCATGTTGTTACAGTTACCAAAAACTCTACAGTTCATCTTCATCAACACTCTTTGTTCACTATCCTTGGCTCTGAATATCTTTTAGAGCTTTCTAAATATTAAACTCACCATTAAAGGATGATTTATTATTCTGGGTAATATTCAAAAATTGTTCTACAGGCTCCAAACATAATTTCAAAAATATTTTGAGCAACAACAATGTTATTGGAATAAGTGTATAGTTTTTCAAGTTGATTACTTGGGTGGAAACATTCACTGGAATAAATCAATCATGACACATTTGTTTTGTAAAAAATTGTCACTATCAGTCATGGCATCTTAATACTTCATTTACTGTTACTAGTTTGAAAGCTGTTTGATTAGAGTGGTGGTTGTCAATGAGGGGACATTTGGCAATGTCTGGAAACATTTTTGATGGTCACAACTTTGGGGGAGGGTCCTGCTGGCATCAAGAGGGTAGAGTGTAGAGGCTCAACATTCTACAGTGACCAAAACAACAATTGTCTGCCCAAAAATGTCAATAATGCCACTATTGAAAACACTAGATTAGATGTTTCCATGGTTCTGTGGCATGTTTTCTTATATATTTTAATCTGTCTCTTCTCTCTTTAGTAGGAATCTCTTCCTCATCATGCAACTAAATGCAAAGCTGTGTAAATAAAGGCAATGGGAGAGATGCTATGTGACTGGCTGGCAATTTTATTTTTCTGATAAATGGAAATCCCCATTAATCAAGAGTCATTGTCCCAAGAAGGTGTGACAGACAACAGCATAATGTCATGATTGGGAGCATGGACTCTGAAGCCAACCTTCCTCAGTAGAAATCTCATCTCTGTTATTTATTAGTTATGTGACTTGAGGCAGTTTATTTAAACTCCCTATGCTTTAATTTCTTCATCTATAAAATGAGAACAATACTATCTCTTACATTATTTTTGTGAAGGCAAAATAAATTGTTAAGTGTTTCATACTTGGCATATTAAGTGCACAATAACTGTTATTTATCATTATGACTATTACTATTATCATTTTGAGTAAACATCATTGCAAAGATTAAAGAGCTATGCATTTGCAGAGAGCTCAGAGCCAAGTGAACTCATGATTGGTATTGATAGGGCATTAGAGCAGTGGCCCTCACTCTTGGCTGGACATTAGAATCACCCGGGGAGTTTCAGGGGAAAAAACTCAATGCCCAGGCCACAAGTCAGACCAATTAAGTCAGAATTCCTAGAGATGGGACCCAGGTGTTAGTATTTTCTTAAAGCTCTCCACATGATTTCCATGTGTAGCTTAGGTTGAAGACCACTGCATTAAAGTAATTAAGAAAGAACATTTCTAAGTGGGATGATAAAAAGAGGGCATATTAAGAACAGAAACAAAAGCTTGTGGAAAATATAAAGGGTGGGGAATAATCTTTGAGTTATTGAACAAATTTAGATTAATAGAGATAAAGAGATAAGAATACCATAGTTCCTGTTCTTTGAAGTATTTACAGTTCTTTTACCAATATAATATACAAGGTGCTATGGGAACAGAAAGGAAGAAGCACTAAAATATAACCACGTGGGAAAGTGACTATAAAGCAATTTAAATAGAGTTGAGTGATAAGAGAAAAACTCTGTAGAAAGTTGAGGAGATAAGAACACCCAACACAGAGAATCCAAGGCTGGAGATAGTCGCCTAGGACAGGGGGACAAGATTTTCAAAATTAAAAAGCAATCACACTGACAGTTCAATAAAGAGTTCTCAGTAACCAAGGAAAAGCTATTTACTTTTATATTTTTTAAAAGGCTAGTTTCACAGAGATTAAGTACCTTGTTTCTTCATCCCAGGAAGTGCAACAAACCAAATATACAATTTCAAAAACTGGTTGATGCTTCTGGGTCCCACGTTTCATAATATCCTGCTGACACTGTGCAGAGTTACAATCCCTAGGGAAACCCAACCATCGGTTTAAAGGCAGACCTCCAAATGACCCACGGACAATCAAGTAAATCCATTCATGAAAAGGAATGGATACTCTCTAGTACTCATCCCCAGAGTCAAATGTAGCAGATAATATTTTGTATCCAAAATTACTAACATTCAGGACCAAAACACCTTTTAAGAAAGATAATGCCGAAAATCCCTACTAAGAGAAACTTTTATCCTGTTGACCTGGTTGTCAGTCTCTGGAACGCCAAAGTTTTTTCTTTAATTTCGCCTTCCACATTAACTTCAAAGCATGTGCAATTTCACTTGGTAACCACTAAAACAAGTGGTTCTACATACTGTAAGAAGTTTTCAGTTTGTACATTTGCTTCTCCAAAGGCCTGTTAAACAGATCAAAACCTAACTACAGAAACAAAGCTACCCCCACTCACTCAGACCAGGCAAGAGCCTTGATATCTTGTTTTATTTCTCTTTGTGCATCCTATTATGGGCCTCTGTAATAATGCAAGCCCACCACACAGGATGAAGAGGAGCTTGAATTATAACAGCTGTGGTCTCAATGCAAGAACCACAGCACACTGTGAAATTCTCCATAGCTCTGGATCACAATTAGAGTAACACCTGTGCAAAACAGGTTTTTTCTGATCCCCTAGAAAGCCCTCTATTTTATGCAGGCCCAAATTGTGTTTGTTGTTCTTAAGCCAGTTCCCTGCCTCGGAATTTAGACAATCATTCAACTGCTCGATTTCATCCCTCTAAAGCAATCCAGAGAGTTCATGGGAGATATATCAATGAGTCAGTTCATTCCTGCCTCACCCAACCTTTCCCTATGTGACTCTCTGGGCAAGATAACTTTTACAGGGATGAAAAAGAATATCCTTTGTCTACGATACATGACGGCTTTTTATGAAGTCAAATCTTCCATAGCATTGATGGAGTGAGGAAAAACTAGGGGAAGCATGTGACTCCCCCATTTCTGCAGGATCTATTCCATCAGTAAAAGAGGCACAATTGCATGCCCTGAAGGAAATGGTTACCAACTTGAGGCAATCACTTACACTAAAAAATTTCTGCGGTTTCTGTTTAAAAGGGTCAGAAGAATGTCATTCTTGGACACTACTGAAAACGTGATTAAGACAACTCTTCAGAGGTCCACAATAGAGACAGGAAATGTAAGAATCAAATTTTCAGGCTCAATTATTCATCTCATAAATAAATTTTGAAGATGGGTTTGTCTTATGAAAGTTAAGAAGTACAGTGTTTAGCAATTATGCAAACCCTGAAGACTTGGCTCCTCGAAACCATTTCTGTTGGTTTTGGAATGCTCTCTGCATCCAAGTAGCTGACAAAGTTTTTTATTATTATTATTAATAACACAAGGCTTTAAGAAAGGTATGAACTCTTTGAGCGAGTAAAGAGCCTCTGGCTTGTTTCCATTTTTCCAGTCTTTCTATGGACCAATGGCTGCTGATTTTCTACTTATACTTTGCCCCTGAGTCTTTTCTATGAATCATAATTCATTATTCAATCCAGGATGAATTCAAAGTCAGAACGTTGGGTCCTTTAAGAAGCCTTACAAAAATAATCTCACAAAGGAAAATCAGTTGAAATCTCAGTAGGTGATAATTGCAGTAACTGTTCTCCTGGCATGCCTGGTCCCTGGGAGTGCACCTACAGAACAGCTTACTGCCGTTTCATAACCATCACAGAAGATCAGAGCAAGCACACATCCCATGAAGACTTTTAATGAGATTTCTAGCATTCTCATTGTCCTCCTCATTCTTTATAGTCTAACACACGAAAATGTGTGAAGCCTTGTCAAAAAAACACCTTCAAGGCCAAGACCCTGCCCTCTAGGGGCTTACATTTTCAGTCGGTAGACCACACTTGCTCATAGCTGGCAATAAATATGTTTAAATTAAATGTTTACTACGTGCTTAGCATGGTGCTAGGCACCACAGGAACTTCAGAAGTATAAAACATTCTTCATCCTCAAAGAGGATACAATGGGGTTGGAGAGACAAGATAAATGCTAGAAAGGAGATCCACAAAGACTGGAAGGATCAGAGAAAAGTTCAGGCGGAGGTGTGTCTTTCGCTAGGCCTTGAAAGAAGGATGGAAGGAGGGCATTTAGGCAAGATGCTATGATAAACAAAGATGTGAAGGCAGAAACAAGCATGGCAGTCACACTGGGACTCAAAGGGGATGTTCCCCCTCCCTTTTTCTTTTGGTCTTGTTAGATCCATCTGATCGGGACAAGGTCAGAATTATTTGAAAGAATCTTTCCTCATGTGCATGGACTTCCTACAGAAACAGAAAGAGAGGGGAGCCTTTGAGTGAGGGAACAGTGATAGTTCAGTGGATTGGAAAGTCTGTGTCTGGAAGGGAAAAAAAGTAGTCAAAAGGGTTGTAATTACAACACAATATGTAAAGTGCTGCCATGGGAACATACAATCGTGGGGCCTGGAAGATGCCCAGGAACACGTGACTCCTTTCACTGAACTAGGTCACATATACACACATACACACACACACAAACACTCACACACATACATACATCATATCATAGGTCTGGTTAAACTTGGCTGCCAATCATACAGACTGTGAGAGTGCAGAACACTCCAGGTGATGTCCACATTCCTCACCCTTCTATCCATCCCTAAACTATCCCATCCATATGCTCCCATAATTCCACATTAAGCCTCTTTGTTGGCTTCCCCCCAAATCCACTCATACTGAGGCATTCCCTGAATTTATTACCTTATTTGTAAATTATTACAAATTTAGACAGTCATGAAGAGAAATTGCATTTCAGAGCACATGACTTTCTATCAGCCAGGTGAGTCCACCAATACCAGTCTCTCCTTCCTTCCCCCAAAGAAGTGAGCAAGTTCTTTGCTTATCTAGCTCAAAAGAGTTCCTTCCATAACCTTGACATCTCATTCTGTACTCTAAGCCCTTTCCCAAACAGGACTTTTGCCCATCTAAGTGAATTCTCGTGAATGCAATTTTCTCCATCTTTTTAATAAAGCAGAATGGTGGTTGCCAAGGGCTAGTGGGAGGGGGACAGGGGGAGATAATAAAGGACATAAAATTTCAGTTAGATAAGATAAATACGTTCTGAAGATCAATACAGCATAGTGCCCATAGCTAACAATATTCTATTGTATACTTGAAATTTGCTGAGAGGTCTTATATTAAGTGTCCTTACCACAAAAAAATTAATAATAATAATAAAGAGGGCAGGAGGAAACTTTGGGCGATGATGAATATGTTTATGGCCTTGATGATGATGATGGTTTCACAGACATATACTTATCCCGAAACTCATCAAGCTGTATATATAAAATATGTACAGGTTTTCATATGTCAATCATATGGCAATCAAGTGTTTTTTTAAAAAAAAAACTTCCACTAAGTGAGGATGAGAAGAGAAATAATAGCAGTCTTTCACAGCTTTTGTCAAGTTCTCCCTCCAAGAAAATGGTAAAGAGAAGACAAAGCACACTGACGACTTGGCACTCAGTTCCCCTCCACACCATGGTCCTTCTTCACTCCACAGCCCTAACTTCCCTCATCCTCTTCCTACAGCCTCGGAGAAAGCCAGTCTCTGAGGATCCTATTAGAATCCTCTTTCAGCTTTGCCTCTTCATTTATTTGAGGGGCCGCTCCCGCTCAGCCCAACCACACACGGCCTCTCTGGCAGCAGAGGACTCCACAGGACCCAGAGGGAAGGAGTTCTATTGTACTAACAATGTATTGTATTAACAATGTAGCACTATTGTTAATACAGCCAACAGCACAAGGGTTTAAGGGAGCCCAGGAGGTGGGTGGAACCCCTAATCTAAAACTAGTGCCACATTTCCATCATGCTCAGAGTAAGAGACCTTCCTGGATCTCCAAGCCCCAACCAGGGAAAGGATTAAGTGGGCACCCTGCCCCCTGCAACTCCACCCTCTGGAGCCTCATCAGCATACAAGAAAAGGTGAGGTGTTTATACCAGCACCTTTGCTCACAGTGCTGGAGTAGTTTACCTTTCTGGCTCCTTTCCCATTTCCTGACATTCATTTCTGGAAAAACAAGAGTTTTCCTGTTAGTAGGAATTTGCCCCACAAAATGTCTCTTCTCTCTAATAACAAAACCACACTGCTAAGCAGGAAGTTCTATGTATGTTCTTATATCTCATGATTCAGCATATTCCTGGCTTCTTTCTGAAGTAGCCAATATTAAACAGTGCATTTTTGCCAAAGTCTATACTGTCTATCTCAGAGTGGTTTGCACAACTGCGCTCTAAATTTAAAAGGAATTTCCAAAATTATCAAGGTGTGTGGCAGATTCAATACACTCCTAACCTCCCTGCATGATGCACCCTACAGTTTGGAAGTCATAAGGCAGTACTCCTGGTTCAGTACAGTCCCTTAATTCAAATGATACTGAAGAGAGCCCCAAAATGAAACATGGATGTAAATGGGAGCTTGGAAGTCTGTTTATACTTGGACAACCCCAAATTCTATAGGACTGTGAAAGGCAGAGTTCTACCATGATTCCTGCTGGTGTTCAGGACTGGCTTCCTTGGGCATCTGCCTCTGCACTCCAACACGTTAATCTAGCAGGAAGCCAAGTCTGGTCACTGGTTTATGCAACAATCTATTCACACCCAAACATATTTTGAGTTTAAGAACCTTCTAAAGGACTTGAAAACAGTTTTATTGGTATATATTTCACACCCCACTGTTCTCTATCTTTCTCTATTCTTCTCTTTTTCTGGCTCTCACTCTTGCTCTTTCTCTCTCACACGCTCTCTCTTTCTCTCCAGAAAAAAATCTTCCTTTTGTCCTACACAGAACAATTCTGTCTGCAGTCAGAACCTCTGGCTGGGGGAAGAAAGCAAGTTCAGTATTGAACCTGTGATACCAGAGATGAGTCTGGGGCAACTACTTTGGGATGTCTAGCTACCAACAGAATGTCAGTTGAAAATCATTTTTGTTATCAATCAAGGTCAGTTCTATCTTATTGAGTGCACCAGATAACTGCATGCTCTCCTAATTTTTATGTTCTCGGCTTGCTGTGTGCATTTTAAATATTGTCTCATTCATTGTCTTCAATATCATAGTGTAGTTTTGATTTCACTCACTAGATTATAAAGTCTTTAACATTAAGACTTTTTCATTTCTATTCTTCCTATAATATCCATTACCATAGTGTGCTACATTCAATCAGTAAATGTTGCTAACTAGTGACCAAGTAACTAGGAAAGAGTCCCATTGAATGTAATTTGCTGTAAGAATTCTGGAGTTATACATTGCAGGGGTGCTTAGAAGGGCAGAGTGATACACCGAGAAGGCTTGGGTTCAGAGAAGGAAGACAAAAGAGAAAACATCAAGGAAAAGAATAAAAAAAGAATTTGAATATGGAAGCAGATGAAATGGTTCCTTTGAAAAGGAAACAAGTGCACATGCTAGATTAATGGGAGAAAGCTGAACCCCTGCAATGGAAATACCTGGGGGAAAGATTCCTAGTCCTGGAACCAGCAAAGGGAAGCATGTGATTAGTGACTGAACTTGAATTTATTAGGTTGAACCATATGACTTTGCTAATATTCAACTGTTTTTCACCTATGGAGGTAATTAATTCCATATAATTCAACCATATCTAAATAACCAAGGAGTTCTCAGATGACTACTCAATTTGAGAAGAATGGTGGGAAATAATTGTTAGATACATGATTTTTTTTTTGCCTACTACTTTTATGTTAATGAAAATATAAGCAGATACTACAGTTATCACTAACACATGACAAAAATCAACCATTTGTAATTATTTCTTTACATCTTTAGTAGTTACATGCATATATTCAAATACATACTTTATATTAACTGCATATGCATATTCTAATTATGAAATCAAATGTACTATATGACAGTCCCATTAATTATCAAGCAAATGGCCATCAGAAGGTCCAGGTAACTTGTTCTTGTTAATTCGTATGTATGTATCCCACAAAATGTCCAAGATCTATGGAAAAGACATCACAGTTGTTGTCATTCAGCCAAAACCAAGAAATAAAACAACAACTGAGTCCTGCATCAGATGTTTTTCGTAGCTCTAAAATGAAAATAAAGTGGGGTAGAAGTTGCTAGAATTAAGTGTTGGAAAACTAATAGATGGAATCTGTGATCAAATGGAAATGCAGTTCTTATCAGAGGAAAATACTGCCGATGGAAGCATAGACATTATTCTTCAACACAGCTCACTAATGGAATAGGATTCTGTGCCAGTGAGCATAAAGAATAATAATACCATAACTATATATATGGCTGCCTTGAGAATTTTTGTTTTGCAACTTTACTTGCTCCAAGAAATGACAAATTGAAGTTTAACAAATACAATAATTTTTGGTCTTTGTTTATTTCTCTTTAAAAGAAAAAGAAAGAACAGAAACTTCACAGTTGGGAATAGAAAATACCTCATGGATATGGGTTTTATTGCAAGCTATGCGTCTGAGTTAAAGATGTTAATGCTGAATTCACCCACCAAGATCAAAACTTCTACAAAACTCTTCCAGCTGCAGCATTTATGGCTCCAGGTTTTGTTTCAGAAAGTGAGGAATATGTTCCAGGATTATGATCTTATTTCTCTTTCTTGCCTGTTGTAAGCATAACCATAGTCTGCTCTTTTAATGCTATGAAAATGTTCAGTTGGCATTGTTTTTCCCACAACCATGGAAACACCTGCTTCCAAATTAATTTATAATCTATTTTGCACCTATGGCTGCAAGCCACATTCTAGTTTATTTTTTAAAGAATTTTGGTAAAGCATATAAGAAAATTTATAATGTCTGTTCCTTCTCTTTTTTGTTCCCCGTGACATAATGTTGGCTTTTACATATCTTGTTTTATGTCCAGCTTTTTAAGATGCTAATAATATGTAAAGATATGTGATATGTTGGAATATATGTAAAGTTTTTTCTGAGTCTTTCAAAGCATATCCCAACACAGATATTATACACCACACATACTTTTCTTGAATCTTGGTCCCAATTTCTCCTTTTATTTGGTCAGACTAAACCATACAGTAAAGTATCTTTCAAGTTACTTTAACAAAAAAAGAAATCTGCATGTGCTCGCAATTTCACTAACTTCAAATATGAATGATTCACTTCTGTAAAAATATTTATTTTGCCCTTAGATTTTATGGTAACGTAAAGAGAAGAAGTTTTTAATACATCCCAGATGATTCTATGAAAGGAGGATTATGAAAATCAATTTGACTACTGTTTCCTTGATTCCTCTTTGTTCTGTTTATCAATTGCAGAGGCACAGAACTTCACAACTAAAACAACATTTATACTATTTTAAATATTATACTATGATTGGTATTGGGTTGATATATGTTAATTTTTAAATATATTTGTAAATATTTTACAAAAGTAATCATTCCTTTCACAAAACAAACAACAAAGAAACCCAAAGGGAATCAACTCTAGTAACACAAAAATCTAGTCTGACAAAAAACAGGCAACTAAAACCAATGGTCCTCAAACATCTGTCATTGTTAGCTCAAGAATGGTGATATTAGGTTACTATAGGTAGTAAAAGCAAAAATTAAAAGTGTTCAAGTTGAAAAGTTTTAAGTTCTGAACTTTAGAGGGAAAAAGGCAGAGAGAAGGGTGGGCCTGGAAGCACTCACTTCTAATAGCAAAACCTGAGCTTGCAAATCAGGGTTAATGCTATTCAACCATTCCAGGTTCCCAAACTGGGGGTGAGTCATAATTCATGAGCATCAAGACTGAAGATGATCACTTGCTTCTTTCCATTACTGAAAGATGGGCTGTGAACAGAAGGATAGAAACAAATAGTTTCAGCCTCTAAGTTTCATGTGGTATTGTTATAAGATAAGGAATTTTTGTTGCATCACTGCCATCATTTATGATTATTTTAATTCCCTTACAAGTAATGAATAGGACAAAGAGGTAGTTAAGATACTTAAGTGTCTTAAGGGCTTTTGACCAATATTAAATGTTATTCAATTTTTTTCTTATTAAATTTCCATGTAATAGAATACACATTGATTTTACAAGAGATCGTTAATATTTAAAAGTTTTTTGTAATGTGAAATGTAGGTCATAATCATTTAAAGTCTCATGCGATTATGTTGTTGTTGTTGCATCAGTTGTTTAGCATACCAGCCTGCAAGTTCACACAAGAGTGTCAGCAGAGGGTACCTTTACAATGCACATACTAAGGCTCATAATTCAATCCCTCTGAGCCCTAGAGCATTCTTGATTCATTTGTCTATCTTAGCATCTTTTAAATTAAAAAAAAAAAAGATTCTAATGCAGAGGAAACAAATAACAAGTACATGAGCAGCCTTGACTTTATAGGAAGGGATTAGTAACATGATGATAAGTCACTGCCTAAATGATAAACCTTGCACTTCAGACGACAGTATAAGTCACCTACTTACTTGCTTTTTGATTCAGGTATTATATTTGCTTACAGTGTTTTTCCCTGTCCAAAGAGCCTCTTATCATGCCACATTGGTGTTGTTCATGCTAGATTGTAAAACCTCAAGGTTGGGAAGAGGACATAGAGAAACATATTATAACTGCTTTATAGAGGGTGGATGCATGGGTTAGTTGTAAAATAAACATTTCTACAAAGTCTTCAGTACTCATAAGGCACTTACAATTTGGGTCACTATAATTTTAATGGTTTACTTTAGTGCTAAAGAAAAATTAATTTTATTTTTGTTATTCATTTCTAGCAACAAAGTGGTTCATTGCCTTTTCAATCAGCAATCTGCCAGATATTTGCAGAGGCTGTCTTAAGACATCACCAGAAGAAGATTAAGACTGTGGGAAAGGACACACTGTTCAATAAATTGTGCTGGAAAAATTGGATAGCCATATGCCAAAGAATGACACTGGATCCCTATCTCTCACCATATACAAAAATTAACACAAGATGGATTAAAGATTTAAATGTAAGACCTGAAACAACAAAATTCCTAGAAGAAAACCTAGGAAAAAACTCTTCTGGACATTGGCCTAGGCAAAGAATTTATGATTAAGATCCCCAAAGCAAATGCAACAAAAATAGACAAATAAGACTTAATTAAACTAAAAAGCTTCTGTACAGCAAAAGAAATAATCAACAGAGTAAACAGATAGCCTACAGAATGGGAGAAAATATTTGCAAACTATGTATTCAACAAAGGACTAATATTCAGAATCTGCAAGGAACTTAAACAGCTCAGAAAGAAAGAAAGAGAGTGAATGAGAGAGAAGGAAGGAAGGAAGGAAGGAAGGAAGGAAGGAAGGAAGGAAGGAAGGAAGGAAGGAAGGAAGGAAGGAAGGAAGGAAGGAGAGAGAGAGAAAGAGAGAAAGAAATAGAAAGAAAGAGCGAGCAAGCCAACAACCCTATTAAAAAGTTGGCAAATGACGTGGGCAAATAGGCATTTTTCAAAAGATATACAAATGGCTGACAGGCATATGAAAAAGTACTCAACATCACTAATCATCAGAGAAATACAAATCAAAACCACATTGAGATACCATCTTACTCCAATCAGAATAGCTATTGTTAAAAAGTAAAAAAAAATAAAAATAGATGTTGGTGCAAATGGGGTGGGAAGGAAATGCTTGTACACTCTTGGTGGGAATGTAAATTAATACAACTTCTATGGGGATCAGTATGGAGATTTCTCAAAGAACTAAAAGTAGATCTACCACTCAATCCTGCAATCTCATACTGGGTATCTCCCCAAAGGAAAAAAAATTATTATACCAAAAATATATCTGCACTCAAATGTTTATCACAGCACAATTTACAATTGCGAAGATACGGAGTCAACCTAAGTTCCCATCAACCAATGACTGGATAAAGAAAATGTGGTATATATGGAATATATACTACCATGGAATACTACTCAGCCATAAGAAAGAATGAAATAACGTCTTTTGCAGCAATATAGATGTAACTGCATGCCATTATACTAAGTAAAGTAACTCAGGAACAGAAAAATAAATGCCACATGTTCTCACTTACAAGTGGGAGCTAAACTATGGCTACACAAGGGCACATAGAGTGGCATAAGGGACATTGGAGAATCACAAGAGGGGAGAGGAGAAAGGATGAAAAATCACCTATGTGGTGCCATGGACATTATTTGGACAATGAGTACAAAAGCCCAGATTTCACCACTATACAATATATACATGTAACAGTTTCAACTTGTACTCCTTAACTCCATTACAGTTTTTTAAAAAGACTGTGGGTACAGAAAAAATTGTTGCCTTATATATACCTTTTAGTTATCACCTACATAAAAACAGTGAAAACATCCATAAGGACTAAGTTCTTTTCCTTTCCTGCCTCTCTTTCTAACCTTGCTTACATGAGTACTGTTCCTCCCTGGGTCTTTTTCCTCCTTCCAAATAGTTATCCTAAAAATAAGCAACCTCCAGGGTTGAGTCTTTAGGCTTGCATCAATTTCTGCTTCTTTAAAGGATCTCCCAAAATAAAAGCCTCAATTACCACAGCTATTCTGGTTGCTCCCAAACCTATATTTCCAATCCTAACATGCCATAAGAATTCTTGGCCTACATTTCCCAGAAAATAATGTCACTAATGTATCCAAACCTCATCTTTCCCTGACTGTATCCAACAAAAACATACATCCAAAACCCAAACATACACCTGAAAATAACAAATTTTTACTCACATTTTTCAGAGACACAGCAAATATCCAAAAGCTGCTACTCTTCCATCATTATCTCCAAAGTCTTCATAACAGCTGCTGAATGATCATTCTTTTCTTTCCTTCTCATTTATATTCTCTATCTTTAAAACTCTAGTCTATACTGATTTTTTATTGATTTCATTATCACCTTACCTCTCAACACTGAATCTATTATTCTTCCAGTAAGAGCTGTCTGCCCTGTCTCTTGTATATCAAATTAGGCTTTTGGGGCTCCTTCCAATAAGTATACACAGACATTAACCAGAACAACATTCTAGTTCCTGGAACTGTTGAAGGAAAGATGACACTTCCTCCTTCACAGGTAGAGAAAGAGGAAAAGCTATCTATTTTTAACAGGTTAATTTTCTTGTTCCTGTCATACTTTCCTTCTACTTAACATTGGTGGGTCCCCAAAAAGGACATACTTCTTGTTCCCCCAGGAGCATTTCCCATCAGATCTCAAACCTCTCCTACCTTTCTCCTTCTCCTTCAGGGTTGGAAGATTTATTTTGACAGGAAACATTATTATGGGGTGAGTTGAGCCAGACAGTGGCTTCTCTAGCCTGAAGCTCCAGCTACACGTCCTCCATCCCTAGCATAGCAGTGTTTTCCATGCCTCTGGCTTCCACGCCATTGGAGGAGCACATCAGATGAGTGCTCTGCCCACGCCAACCTTTCCCCCCAGATGCTTTGTCCTCTGCCAGAGAAAGATAATCTGGTCACCAAGTTGTTTTTCTCACAGTTCCATGACACTGCTGCATCTGTGGGCCAAATAGGCCACAATGTGACAGTGGAACAGCCTAAATGGCATAGAGTGTTGCACAGCCCAACCCCTGGGGACATCCATGGGTAGAAATAGTCACAGCAGCAGACAAAGCCAGAAAATGATAGACATAATGTGGCAAGTAGATGGGCAGTAGTAAATCCAAAAGCTGTTTTCATGAGTACACAGGGGACACCCCTAGACATTTTCCCTATTAACTGAGGGGGACTTAGGAAGAGCTAAAGTCTGTCAATAGAGACAGTGTAAGTACAGAATTAGGAACACAATGATGCTGTTTGTGTGATTCCAATTTTACTCCTTGGCTCTACAACTGGGAAAAAGGGGTTTCATGGACAATAATATAACCACATCTACCTCAAAATTCTCTTATAAAACTTGCATCATAATATGTGGAAAGCGTAAACATAGGGCCTGGCACATAGTAGGAGCATAGCTGATAGTTCTCTCCCTACCCTTCTTCCCAACTACCTTCTCCCCTCCCAAGATCAGGCTCCATATCTTCCAAGAAATTATTCATTCAAAAACTATTCATCAGGAATTTACTAAGCATTGGAAATACAATGGTGAATAGAACAAAAATAATTATACCTTACCAGAGAGCTGGGCACAGAGCAGGTGCTTAATAAATATTTGTGCATTGACAGGACCAATCCCTAGTAGTCCCATCTCACACAACCCTCCACCGGAAACCTCATACCCCAGAGAGCTCTAACCAAGATTTGCTGTTACAAGAAGTAGTTAATGTTGACTTTATGCTTAAGGATAACTAAGACATGGAAATACAAATAGGTGCCCCGGGGAAAAAGAAATGGCTGAGAGACTTAGCTTACACACAAATTGCTAAAATGTCTATCCCCATCAATAGAAAGAAAATCTAGTAAATTCCAGGAGGGATAATATCAACATTTACCACACCAAACTATGCCAAAGTCCATCATAAATCAAAATAGGAAAAGATCAAATGAAAATTTTTACTGCTGAGATTTGTCATAGTTGTGTATGTATCATTCAAGTTATACAAGTTAATTTGACATCATAGTTGATAATAAGCTTTAAAAAGGGTCAGATTACAATTGGATTCTATTTAAACAAAGGATTTTGAATAAAATGGAGTCTTACATTTTAAAATATACCAAATTTAAAATATATTAACAAATTACTATTATAAATTATGATTTCTTAAGATCTTAAAATCTGTTTTGGCACAAAAGGGTCCATGATACAAACCATATATTCTTGGGTCTCTCATTCCAAGAAAATATTTTCTCAATCAACAAACATTTATTGAGGGCCTGCTTACCACTTAACAGGTACCCATTTATTCTCTAGAGAGACAAAAGTGACTAAGACAAAATGTCATGTTATGTGGAGTCTATAAATTAGTGTAGAGAAAGATAAAGAAATATAAAGTGTGACCAGGAGTGAACAAGAAAGAATGATAAATTCTCCTGGGGGAGGGGAAGTGATCAGACAAAGTGTCCCAAGGGATACAGTCCTTAAATTAAGTCTTAAAAAAATAAATATTTTGTCAGGCAATTGTGGGTAGAGCTGAGAAATTGAAGGGGCACCCCAGTCATGACAAAGAATCATGAGGAGATGGCAGATTCTGGGAACCACACATAGTAGCCTGTTTCTCCCAAAGGGTAACTCTACCATTAGACAATACTTTCAATAAGGAACAAGAAATTACTACCTTATTCACCAATGTATTTCTAGTCAATCCCCTGGCACATAGTAGATGCTCAATAAATATTTATTATATGCATAAGTTCTCAAAAAGTACACAAGTTCCCAAATTATGAAGGGTTTTACATGCTGTGGCTCTGTGGGGCATCCTGAAGAATTTTAAGGCAAGAATAATATGACTAGATTTAGGTTTTAAAAATTTTTCCATAACAGCTATGCAGAAGACAGACTGGAGGAAAGAAGGCAAGAAAGCAGCGAGACCCAGATGGAAATAACTGGAAGAAGCAGTAAGACCCAGACCAAGGCACAGCCGAAGGTTGAAGAAGAGGGAACAGTTGGGAGAATCATTTGGGAACTAGAACTGATAACACCACATGACTGTTTAGATATGGGAAGGGTGAAACAAAGAGTGTCCTAGAATAGCTCCCAGATGTCTGACACCCACCACCAGGAGAATGCTGTTGCTGCTTGACACTATAAAAAATATGAACAAGTATCACCTATGAAATTGTTTATTAAAAGCACATTCACATGTACATACGATAAAAATTCCAGACCAGATAGGAAGATACATGTTGGAAAAACTGGGATTGTTTCGTGATTTATTTATTCATTCAAAGAATATTTAATAAGCTCCTGCTCTGTGTCATGCACTATACTAAGTGGTCATTGGGGAAATAATTGTGTGGAAAAGAATAAATATGGAGCTTACAGCTTTGTGTATGAGATCGGCTACCTATTATATCACAGGCTGGTAGAGGATAAATTATGTGAAGCTTTAAAGGCAATGTTAAGGAGGTTCCTTTCATCTTAAGAACTATAGAAGGCCATGGAAGGGTTTTAAGAAGTGAGGAGAGGGGGATGACCAAAGGATATTTGCATTTGAAAAAAATAACTTCTGGCTATTGTGCAGTGGATTAGGATACACTAGAGGTTCCACTTAGGAGGGCTTTACAGGGTCCAGGCCAGAGGCAACTGGATCTTAAGTTCCAAAGAGCAGGGTTCATCGGTATGGTCATCTTGGTTGTTCATAACCGGCTTTCATCCTTGTAGGTCAGTGCCTTGGGCCATACCAATCATTAAACATTTTCACTAAAAACCCACTGCTAGGGAGGTGCAGTGGAGCTAGAAAGAGGTTGATTAAATAAGTTTCTAAGTGGCAGAATTGATGCCCTTTCAGAGGCCAACAGGCTGTATCACTGGTCACCAGCCTTCTCTGGCTGCTGCCTGTGGACCCGTGGCAGGTAAGGGTAGGGAAGGCACAGGAGGGAGGGCAAAGAGCCCATTCATTTGGCAGCGATAAAACGCCACGCTGGGAAGTCCTCACCCCCTTTCGAATTGCTATTCCCCCACCACTGGCACTTGGCCACCTCAATCTCCAGGAACAGCACCACTTAGCCTTTTGGTTTACAAATGAGGAAAATCAGGCATCAGAAAGTACGTAACATTCCCAGACTAGTTCCAGTCCATAGTGAAACAAATTGTCAGATGCTTATTTCCACACATAGAAAGGCCAAAGTCTTGTTCCATGACGCACTTAACACTTGTTGCTCTTTGGCCAACAGGACCAGAAACAAGCTGATTGTTCTGTGCAGGTCCCTTGCTTCTCTTCCACTCTGACTTTTGTTCTTTATGCTTCACAGTAGCCAAAGCTAGCAGAGCAAAGGAAACTAACCAATTTGCTGCTTATTGCAACTCAGCTCAGACAAAAGACTCAGTTGATAGAGGGATAATTAAACCTTTGTTCTAGATGAGCTTATAGGATTATCTCTAGGTTTTTAGTTCTCCATGCCATCTTTGTCCCGGGTGCCACATATAAATCCTATGTTGGCTATAAGCAGGACTTGGCAAGCAGAAAAATCATGAAGAATAACTAAGGCAAAAATCAATAACCAGTCAACATATTTTTATTGAGCAACTGATTTTTGGAAATCACTATGCTACCTTCTATAGACGGTACCAGCTACTGTACCCTCAAGAAGCATACCATCTTGATAATAAAAAAGACACAGTCAGTAAATAGTATGTATTCTGCATCAAATGAAACAAACAATAAATGTTTAGGGGTCCTGAGGAGAGGTAGAGTTTGAGGAGTGGCCAGAAACACAAGGATAGAGCTGCCAGTGATGGGCAAGTTGTAAAAGGGAATTCCAAGGAAAACATAGTCCAAGAATGAACAAATAGAGTCTGAGAGAGGAAAGAAGAGAGGAAGGGGCTTTCTGGTTTTTGGAGGGTTTTAAGGATTTAGGGGAAGTTTGAGGGTTTAGTTTGGTTTGTTGTTGGTTGGCTTTCAGATATATTTTTATCTGCTTAACTGAAATGTTTGGAAGAGTAGTAAGAAGTAGAAAAGAAATGCCTATATTCTCTACTTTGGCAGATATTTTAGAATTTTATGAAATGTTTTTCTAATTCTATAAAGTAGTTCCAATCAATCTTTGCTCCTTCTCAACACTTCTAAAGGTTATTAGAGGTTCTCAACAGTAACCTTTAATAGAGAGAGGGGAGGCAGAGTGAAACATAGCAGAATTTCGTAGAAAAAGCTCCCCTGTGTGGCACCACTTTGAGAACTCCTGGATATGTGAGAGACCGTGGCTTGCAGAGTGACCAATCAGAGATTCCTAGGTATAAGATGTTCATGTTGTAGTTTGAAAGTTCAAAAGGTATAAGCTGTTATGTTCATGTTGTAGTTTGAAAGTTCAAAAATGAAGGAAGGATAGACTGCACTAGAAGCTCATTCTTGGAGGTCTCAGAGATTAGTGAACCAAGGGCAGCATTATCTATAGGCTCCCTAATCTAGAGAATTCTCATGCAGCACCAAATAGCAGACATTGCTGGCAATCGGAGGCTAGGTGAGAGAATTGTACTCACACCAGAGCCAGGACATAGAAAAACCCGTAACATGGTGAAGGCACCCTGGCCCCACGGGATAGGACTTACCTAGGACATTATGAGCTGGCCCAGTTGAAATTCCAAGGCTTTATCTCCACAAAATGGCACTGAGGGAACCGTCCTTTCAGGAAAAAAATAAATTCCCTAAGATATAGCTTGTGCTTAAAGAGGGGACCACTTCAACACTCAGGCAAAGGCCACCTGGTGGTCTTGAAAGAAACCCCTCCCTGTGAATAGGCAGTAGATACGGCGTACTTATGGAAATGGTTCTTCTTCCTGTTCAAAAGTCCCCTTCCTGACTCTTGGGTCACAAGGTTGGGGCCGTACACTCTGGCCCCTCACTTCTCTTGGAACCACAAACCCAAGAAAATCTACTTAAGTACAAAGGGAGAAAAAAAAAAAGCACTGAGGGCTATAGTTGTATGGAAAGTTTTTATACAAAAATAATAAGAACAATAATAGCTACCACATATTTAACATCTATTGTGTTTGGCATAATTCTATATTATCTAATTAAGTTTTTACAACAACTCTATGACAGAATTATTGTTCTCAGAGCTACCAGTAAGTAGCAAAGACAGGATTCCAATCCTAGGCTGAGTCTCAAAATTACCTCCTTTTTATTGAACTCTTATGCTTTAGTTCAGGGGAGCTATTGAGGCACTTAGTCTGACTTGATATAGAAAATAATGGAAAAGAGGCCAGGCATGGCGGCTAATGCCTGTAATCCTAGCACTCTGGGAGGCCGAGGCGGGTGGATCATTTGAGCTCAGGAGTTTGAGACCAGCCTGAGCAAGAGTGAAACACCGTCTCCACTAAAAAATGGAAAGAAATTATCTGGACAACTAAAAATATATAGAAAAAATTAGCCGGGCATGGTGGCGCATGCTGGTAGTCCCAGCTACTTGGGAGGCTGAGGCAGAAGGATTGCTTAAGCCCAGGAGTTTGAGGTTGCTGTGAGCGAGGCTGATGCCACAGCACTCTAGCCCAGGCAACAGAGCAAGACTCTGTCTCAAAAAAAAAAAGAAAGAAAGAAAGAAAGAAAAGAATGGAAAAGAGAGAGAAGGAAACAGCCAAGGTGACCCTGTGGAAAAGTACAAGGCAAAGGTAGGTGAAGAGAAAAGACAGAAGAGGTGAAGCTACAAGGTTAACGGGCAGGTTTGAGCATCCACACTGAAGAGAATAGGACAGTAGGTGACCATGTGAAGGGACTGACAGGCTTTAGGGAGATAAGGAAGAGTGGGAACACAGTCAAGGGAGATACTAACACAAAGAGAAGTTGGTGAGTGTCCCGGGGCTGGGTTCCAACATGACAGGCATACTTGGCTTGACAAACCGGAAAGTGCCTGAAAGAAGAAAGCCTGGATGGAGATGAAAGGAAAGAAACAGACACACCCACCTGCTGGAAAACAGAAATGGACCTACAGCAACAGCAGCTGATACCCCGCATTTTCGAACGGGCTGAGCTCTAACACAAAGGAGTGACAGATTGTCGGCAACTGTTTTCAAAAGAAAGACTATGATCACAAGACCCAGGACATATCTGGATCTACACCACATGTCACAGGGGCCAGCACAAATGAAAACCCTCTACCCCCAGGGGCTCAGTTAAGTTAAGGGAGTTTATTTCTGAGAATTCTTGTTTTTCATGCATTCTTGCCATCTAGCATTGCCATTTCCAAAAGACGTTTTTCAAGTCTCCAATTTTTCTGATGAGGGAGATTAGTCACAGAGCCACTGACCAGAGCAACACTAACTCTTCTAGGGACTGGCCCTGGACAGAATCATGAAGGAGTCAAAGCTCAGCTTTGGTACCCCCAGTTCACCTCATCTCTGCCTCTTCTCCTCCTTCGGCACCTACCCTGTATTCTCAAGAGTTTCATTCTCAGCTTTCAATTATCATTTCAGTGATTCTAGAACTTCACTGGGGGTAAGAATCACCCAGGCTCATCCATCTTCCCACCCGGACATTCCGGGGTGTCTGTGGTGGGGCCCCTAAATGTTTGTAACAGACCCTCCAGGTGATTCTGATGGAGATGGTCCAGAGATGGAGAAACTGTATCAGGGTGTTTGCTGATAATTAAAGTATTCGTTGATAATGGCTTAGGTTTTAACAAAGAACTTTTGACAGGAAGTATATAAAGCCGAAGATATGCACCTCCAGTGGTGGAATGTTGGCTAGAGAGCAAATACTTTGAAAGGCAGATTATCTCTGGTGCTCTCTCATCCAACATCATTCATCCTAGAAGAAGGAAATAACGCAGTCTTTCTGTGTAGCAAACAGAAACATTTGGCATCATTCCACTGACCTCACGGCTTTAAATACCAATATAGTCATTAAACATCCTGATTTTGATATACATTAAATATATACATTAAATAAATCACAGAGAAAGCTGTTTATGTCTTATAGAATGAAAATAAAGTTACAGAACTATTTTTAAAAAAAATCCATTCTATAAACAAATTGGACTCAAATCAAACTCTCTGAGAGACAGCTACTCACCTACTCACAACGTTGAGCCCTAGAACACCCCTCCCCCCCTACTCCCCCACTGCAGCTCTCATGGCGCCAATATATGCTTCTGCCTCGATTGTCAAGATAAATCCACAGCATCACCTGAATATTTCCAAGCTACCCACATAATTATACAGGAAACAAAATTCAGTAAGTTTAAATTTAGAGGGTGTTGCCATTTTTCTCAGAGTCACAGTCAAAACCTAACATCAAAACCATATTTACCTCATAGTAAATGATCATGCCTCTGTTCTTCATAGGTTTAATTATTCCACCTATACTTTCTCTTTTATTAATTTTATTTTGGGTTATAACATCTCTTTTATGCATTTATAACTACCTTGAAAACACAGCCCTTACTAACATGAGCTGATGATATTAAAAAGGAAAGAATAGCAAAATAACACTTGTATATTCTGTAGGTCACATTTGACCTTTACTCTTTCCATTTTAAATTGCCATTCCCATCACTGCTTCAGAGGAATCTGAGAAACAATATGGATTTTCATTCAACCCTTGACCGTAAGACAGGTCTCTCTTGGAACCCACCCCCCAAGTACTAAATTCTAATAATATCCACTAGAGGGCAGTTTTCCAGGTTCTTGCAAGGTTAAAGTTGATCTGCTAGGACTAATTCTATTGGGTTAGTCTTCCTTTTTCAAACATATCCCATCAGCTGGGGAAGAAGGAAGCGGGGAGGGGGGTCATGATCCCAAAGGGCATATTTTCAGTCCTACTTGTCATTGAGATAAGTACCATGTTCCAAATTTGGAAATTCTGATTATTTTCCAAAAATTCTAAAGATCAAATATATGATGTATGTATCACATTCTCCCCTGAAGCAGAATGTACTTTAAAAATATATTGCTATTTTATAAAACCAAGCATGAATTGCTTAATTTTTGTACCATGTGAATACAATTAATTAATACAGCTGGTTGTCATTTTAAAATAATTTCTCAGTAGAGTTCATTTCCAATAAATAAACTCACTATTCTAAGGGCTACCCCTTTCTGGAAAAGTTGTAAATTTTAATAGAACATATTCCTAGAACATTCTAAGAATGATTTTTTTTTAACAAATTCAGGGAGTTAGGGTTTGGTTGGGGAAGCTGTTGGAAGAGCAAAGTTCAAAGACTCTCTGGAACTTCTCTGTTCCTTCTTTTTGTATACTCCAAAGAATCTGAACAGGCGTAAGTCTTTTAGAGATGTTAAGATTCTCTAACAGTGTTTGCATTTGATAAGGGAAACTCTGTATAGCCTCCACTTGTCCATAGTATTACCAAGAAATCTTTAACATCTCTTTGAATTGAATCAGTGTTCATTCATTCATCCAACAAATATTTATTCATTACTTTCTATGTGCCAGAATGATGTAAAAGAGTCAACAATGCTTTAGACAAACAAAATGAATCTCATCCTCATCTTCAATTGCTTGGGAAGGAGTTTGGGAATATGATCAAACTATTGTCAGAATAAGTGTCGATAGCTTAAAAAACAACATTTTAAAAATATTTTGTCCTCTTGGAAGTAAATGAATTTCTATAACATGACTTTGCTTAGACATTGAAAGTTTATTAAACCATGACCCAAAAATTCTAGTCCTCATGCCATTCACTCCAAGACAAAACCATTCACCTATCCTTGGAGATTTTATAAAAATGAATTGAGATAGGGATTCTAACATTTTTGAAAAGAATTATAAAGTATTATACAATTACTCCTCTCAATTCTCAGGCCTTAGCTTTAACTTCATCTCATTGTTGAAATCTTTCACAAATTTCACTAAACTCCCACAAGTCAGAAATAATCTTTGCATTTGGAGGCTTTAGAACATTTACCACATGTTGCTTTATATCAAGAGTTCAGATGTGCAATTGTGCATGCATTTACCTTTTAACAAGTACCCAATGTATTAGAAACAGTGAAGTGCGGAGGTTAAGAGTGGATGCTTTGGCCCAGATGTCTGGAGCTGATTCCCATCTGTGTGTGACCATGGCCTCTCGATGCCTCAGTTTTCTCATCTGTAAAACATATATATATAACAATCCTATCACATGGAATTATTATGATGATTAAAAATACCACTATAAACTGTCACAGCCAAGAGGAGCATAAAGAAATATGGTGACTAAGGCAACGTGGTAGCCTGCATGGATCCTAGGACAGAAAAAATACATATATTAAGAAAAAACTATGGAAACTCAAATAAAGTATGTACTGTCCTTAATAATGTTAAATCAATATTGATTTATTAATTGTGACAAATGTGCTGTACTAGTGTAAGATGTTAAAAATAGGGGAAATTGAGTGTAGGATATATGAAACTTTCTATACTATCTTTGGAACTGTTCAATTAATCTAAATCTACTCAAAGTTTATTCAAAAAGTAAAAATTAGAATTAAAAAAATGTTAAATGTCATTTTAGGTAAAGTGTTTAGAAGAATATATGGCCCATAGTAGGCACTCAATAAAAGGTAAGTAGAAATTGTTAGCAGTAGCAGCAGTGGTAGTGGGAAGCCAATATAAGCTTTTAAGCAGAATTGTAAATTTCTTGTTCCTTATGCTTTCTGTTTTGTTTCAGTTGTTGCTTTTGAGATTTTGTTTTTATACAATATTTAGCAAAAAGTTCTCACTGTAAACAAAACTATTATTAATTTTTCAATTTTATTGTTTCAGCATTACATAAGAAAGTGTTTAGTGCCAAAGACTGCATTAAGTAGCATCTTTTAGTCATAATCGCATGTGCTATGATTAGTTAAATAGGCATACCCAAAATGTCAACAACACTTGTTTGAGAAAATATAATTTATTTCATTAGTTTCCATCTCAACTTTTGTTTTAATTTCTGACTTATAATTTTATATCTATTTATTTCATGGTAACAAGTACAAATCTAATCATGTTTCCTGATTTTTAGTGGATTTACATTATCTACAATATCAAGTCTAAACGTCCTAATATACCATTCTAGGACCTGCACAATTTAATATTCCCAGATTCATCAATTACTTGACCCACAATCCTATGCTCTTTATACATTTATGCTTTTTCTTGTGCTTTTGCCTGGAATATTCATCTATTCATTCTTCGTATGATAAAATTATTCTCAACTTTTCAGGTCTTGGAGCATTTCTATTTCTTCAGAAAGACTTAATTACTGATTCCTCCATCTTCCCATAGTATTTTATCTATAAATATTATAAAAATTATAATCTTCTGGAGGACACTAAGTATAATTTATTCATCTTCATGTTTATTTTTAAATTGGATTTACCAATTTCAAATGATCCTTTCTTGGAAACATTATGACTGTGATTTTCTAAGCCAAAAGATTCACACAGAATGTTTTCCCTTCTTGAATACCCTTAGACATTATATCCACCATCTATACCACACTGCCACTCACGTGGGTTTAGGTTGCTTTGGAATTAGTCCATCGCTGTTTTGTGTCTTTACTTTGTACCTTAATTAGATACTCCTTATAGAACATGATCACTTCTATCTCTTTTTTTGTTTCCTTGTGAGTAAAAAGCATCAGTCACAATAGCTGTATATAATGAAGTGAATGGCTACACATTTATAAGCTGGGCACCCTTCATTCTTTATTCAAATACTTCAACTCTTAGTGTTTGTTCTCTTCAATTTTATCTCCAAGAATTGTCAATATTCAGGGTTCCCTCATCTGACCAAGAACCTGACTGAATTATCTCTTATCCTTAAGCAGTTAAAGATCCATTAAAAAATATTTCTTCACTTTATAGAGGGATTGGGGTCTTCCCAAAGATAGTCAAAGTTGATCAATTAAGTATATGTATTTTTCTTTACAAAATTAATATACTGATTACAAAAATTCAAATAATACCAAAAAGTAGAAAGACAAGTCCCTCCTCAATTCCCTAATATAGCAATTTATTTATTGTATAACATAAAAAACATCTTCTCATATCTATATACACAAAATAGCTCAGATATATTAAATATATACTTTTTCTAATTTTTACATACATAAATTTATATTATATCAACCATTCTACTTAATATATAATAGAAATCTTATGTGTATACTTCATCTCTTTTACTTTTATGAAGCTATATAAACCTATTTGGAAAGAGAAGTTTTGATAAGAAGCAGAACTTTGAACATAGAACATGGTAAAAAAAACAAGTGCCCACATTTCACATCTGTTTTACAGACGTACTTTTATCCTCAGTGAACTAAGGGAGCCAAGTTCTGTGCTATCAAAGATGATCTCAAAAAGCACAGAACTTCGTTCTTAAACTCAATCTTGGCCCACTTTATTCTCACATCTTTGATACTATTGGTTCAATGTTCTATGTCAGCCTAACTCATACTCTTACACCAGATTCTTAACAAGTGGGTATCTTGACAAGAGAATTTCCTTAAACTCCTAAAATTATGATGAAGCCAGCATGTTAGATTCGATGGCAGACTTTGCTAAAGCTATGAAATCTGCTTTCCACCACCAGTTGAATTTGGGTACATCTATTTGTGCAGTGTGCTAGACAAAACCATGCTTCTAAAAGCCAAAATCAGACTATGCCCAGCATCCTCTTAAAAATCAAGCCAGCACAGAAGGCAGTATCATGCAACGTTGGTGCAATCATTCAGGAACTTCTATATATTCAGTGACTCTACTTCTAAACCCAAAGCACAAGAAAATACATGAGATTCCATGGGATATGTCCTAGATGATGAGAAACAATCCCAACACAAAACATGATCCAAACTTAAGGTGATGTAATCACCTTCACAGAGGAAATCTCCACAAAGTCATTGGGGAGGGAACTAATGACAAATTCTACCTCCTAGGAAACTTGTTGTTCAAAGATGCATGGTCAGCCTAAAAAAAAAAAAAAAAGATACTTTTTCAAAAAATCTCCCCCAAAAAGACCAAGACATGGTACCAAGCAGTCAACTGGAGTAAGCCTGCACACTCTAAGCATCTATTCAAAGGAAGAACAATAGTAACTTGGATCCCCCACCTGCTTCCCCTAGTAGTCTCCACAGCATCACCCATGGGCCATAATTGGCATGAGTGGAAACACAAGAGTGCCAAAAACACAGCTCCAGAGTCACTCCATCAGCATTTAAGCTCACTGGATATCTGCCTCTGGACATGTGCACTAAACCACAGCAGCTGCACCCACCACAAGCCAAAGGGGCTTGATTAGATGCAGGGCTAACTAAAGAGAAGTGGGAAGAATGTGTAGAAGCTGAACAGTTAGCAATGTGGCATATATTCTGACTGCTGGAAAACCAAAGCAGTCAGCCGATCAATGCTGCATACTTCAAACCCAGAGGAGCTTTTAACTGAGATTTTATGCGGCCCCAGAGGTGAATAGGCAAAGCCACCAATGGTGACAGACAGCCTGTCTACATGTGTACTTAGAAGAGATTGGACTGTGCGTCATTAATTGGGCAACTCTGAGCCCCACTCATACACATGAATAGTAATGCTGTCAGTGGCAACATTTACTAATATCAAGGACAAAAATAAATACTTCAACATGAAGTATAGACACAGGATAAGACAGGTCTCTCCTGAGTTTTGAATTCTCATCATCAACTAAAGGTGATTGATGGTGATAGTGCTGTGGTTAATGGACATATTACTGAATTTCCCATCACTTTGCAAGTACATGCTTGGTTCCCTTGATTATTTTCGGTCTTTGCAAATGTTATTCTTCCTGAAATCCCCACTCCATTTTCCCAGTCGCCTCAGCTAACCAGTGGTTTCACTGAGCTCCCTGTCATTTCTGTGCATGTAACATGTAAGCTTTCATTGTTCAGCTACCTGAGCATTTCTCCTTTCCCCAGCACCCTCCCCCAACCATTTCACCAGACTGTGCTAGTCTGTCAAGATGAAAACAACACTATGACACTCCGAACAAACTTCTCCTGTCAGATGCACACAGGGGGCCCTCTGTTGCACAATCTGCACTTGTCCCTCATGCAACAGAGATTCAACCCCCAGATATGAGATCCAGACTGCAGATCAGAGGGGAGACTGACTTCTGCCCTTCATTTGGGCCAAAGAATACTTATCTCCTTATTTCCAACTACTTCTCAGGTTGCAGCTAGACCTGGGGAGATGTAAATATGTAAGTAAAACCCAGGACCATATTCACAGGTTATCCCTTTGAAAATGCCAGCACTTTTCAGTTGCCTTATCACAGGCTGATTCAACTCCTTATTCAAAAAGGGCCAATAACAAGAAAAGCCAGCTCAGTGTCAGGAAGGACTGCGGGAGTTGCCGCCATATACTGATCTTTTTGTTCTAACACATTGGTGTGTGGGATTGAGCTGTGGGCAAAGTTTCTATGTCTCTCTTTCTTGCAGCCCTAGGCTATCCTTAATCCATAGCTCTACTGTAGAAATCTTTTCTGGGGCAAACATAACATAGGAAATTTCAAGATTGTTGTTGGTATTTAATATTTATTGAACACCCACGACTAGACCAGGCACTCTACCGATGTGTAGCTTGCATATTATTAGAACTTTCTGGGGGAAAAAATTACTTTGGCTGAAAGCTGAAAGCTGTTTAGCTATTGTAAGGGCAACAAGAATACACATTCCTCAAATATCTCTAATTGCTTCCCATAACACAAGGCAATTTTCTGCTGCTTCCATTAAGAGCAGTCATTAACATGATATACTCAGTGAGCACATCTCTATAGTATTTCTTTAAACATTCAGCTAAGCTTGATAGTAGCTTAGGCTGGAAAAAAAAATCACCATGTTAAAACATATTTTTAAAGTTTTTTTTTTTTTTTTTTTTTTTTCCAGAAAATGTATAATAGAACTGAAAGTAAATTGACTCATTTTCAACCTGCACAATGTTGGTACTTGTCTTGGTTCCTTGACTTTCTCTTTCTTAGAACGCAAGATTGAAGACTCTGATGAGCTCCATCTACAGATGCCAAGTCTACCCCCTTTCCTGAGATAGTCCTAACAGGAAAAAAAGCACACAGCAGCCACAAGCGCACCATTCTTATAGAGCTCGGCAACAGGTCGCTTTCCCCTAACCTAGGAGAGCCTTCCATCCTATCCCCTATGTCTTCCTTGACAACCAGATCTGGAACCCTGCCTGAAACTCAGTCTTCCAGGCTGCAAGCTGAGAACCCTGAACCTTGTCTTCTTCCTACCAGCCTTCCTTCTCAAAGCTAGGTCCTGTATGTTGACAGTAATCCTGAAAAGTGAGAAGCATTTTTAACTCCCACATTTACCAGACCTGGATTTGTGCTGGTGAGATTCTGCCTGCCCTGTTGGACTGGTACTGAAGAGTCCACGAATCACTGCATTTAGGCATAGAAAAAACTCTGCATGGATATACACCAAAGCATTAACCATTGTTATCTCTGGGTGGTAAGGAAACACATGATTTCAATTTTATCCTTTACTGTATTTTCCACATGTTCTGAAGTGACACATATTACTTTTATACTCGGGGAAAAAAAAAACAAAACGTTTTTTGTATTTTGTTTAAGACTTTACCAAGACATACCATTACCCTTCCAATGTGCTTCTGCTTCAGTAAATTCTCTCTTCTCTTTTCCAAATCTAGCCTGTTGAAAAAGAGCTTTCTCTTCACAAAGGGGGCCAAAATCTAAAGAACAAATTCTAAGAGAAAATATTTTTTAAAAGTTTTAAAATCTTTGGTGACATAAAAAAGCAAGATATTGAAACCATATCCTTTATAGCATAGAAGAGAAAATGAGTGATTTATTAATGACGTATGGAGTCAAGATTTTTACAGCACCATGAGAATTATAAAAGAAAATTTTAAGTTAAAAATTATAAAACAAAAAATTAAATTAAAATGATGAAATAATGTCTTTTGCAGCAACTTGGATGGAACTGAAGGCCATTATCCTAAGTGAAATATCTCAGCAATGGAAATACAAAACACCACATGTACTCTCTAATAATTGGGAGCTAATCGATGGGCACACACAGGCACAAAGAGATATCAAGGTTATTGGAAATCAAGAAGGGGGGAAGAGGACGGGGGGGATAAAAACTTACCTATTGGGTATAATGAACACTATTCAGGTGATGGACACACTAAAAGCTCCAACTTAAGCACTATAAAAGGTATCCGTGAAACAAAAACATTTGTACCACCTTAATATTTTGAAATTTAAAAAATGTAAAATTAAAACTGAATTAGAAAATGTAGATCAAAACCACAAAGAAGTGAAGGTGGAACATGGGAATTATGCCTTGAATTAAAAGCCAAAGGGCGTTCAGCTGTGGATAAGTTTCTCCAATCCTTTACCCCTACCATGGTTTTTGTGGGTTTTTTTAAATTTCAGAATATTATGGGGGTACAAACATTTTGGTTACATAAATTTCTTTTGTACCATTTGAGTCAAAGTTATAAGTGTGCCCCACCCCCCGCCCATGTTTTAGTTGCGGGATGTGGATCTTTCTGTGTTGGTAGGGAGCTACTGTCTTATAACCTCAGGAGTTTCTCTCTAGTTGCAAAATGTGCTTCCTTACAAAATGGGCTATTTATGTTGTGCTGCAGGTTTAATGAGCCACTTTCTTCTATTGTGTCTATCAGTGCCAAAGTTCACCGTTGTGCATTTAAATTTCTTTAGTCTGAAATTTACAGCCTGTCATTTGTCTCTTCATTACAAAATCTCTGTATATGACTTTAGCTTCAAGTAGAATTTACTTTCAAAAAGAAAAGAAAAGGAAAAAAACACAGTGAGATACTACTTCATACCTATTAAAATGGCTATAATGAAAAAGACAGCAAATAACCAGTGTTATCCAGGATGTGGCAAAATTAGAACACTCATACATTTCTGGTGGGTATGTAAAGTTGTACAAACAATTTCCAAAATACTAATTGGAACAATTAGATGGTTCCTTAAAAAGTTAAACATATGACCCAGCAATTCCACTCCTAGGTATATGCCCAAGAGATATGAAAACATATGCTCACAAAAAAACTTGCACGTAAATGTTCATAGCAGTATTATTTATAATAGCTAAAAAGTAGACATAACCTAAATATCCATCAACTGATGAATAGATAAGCAAAATGTAGGATATCCACACAATGACATATTATTCACCCATAAAAAAAAGAATGAAGTACCAATACATGCTATAACATGAATGAACTTTGAAAACATTATGTTAAGTGAAAAAAGCCAGAATTATATGAGGCCACATATTATGTGATTCCATTTATATGAAATGTCCAAAATAAGCAAAGCCATAGAAACAAAGAACAGATTAGTGGCTGCCAGAGGTCAGGGGAAACAAGAAATGGGAAAGAAATGATATGAGTACAGGGTTTCTTTCTGGGTATTCAAAAATGTTCTGGAATTAGCTAATGATAATGGTTGTACAACTTTGCAAATATACTACAGACCACTAAATTGTACACTTTAAGGGTGAATTTTATGGTATGTGAATTATACCTCAATAAAGCTATAATTTTTTTAAAAATTGAACTGGAAATATCAATATAAATTTATGATCTTTAAAATATGTTTTTTCTAATTCTATCCATTAAAATCTCATAGCATTGTCACTTCAGTAGCAAGGAGCACCCCTAGCACTCAGATTTTGACCTCTAATATGATTCCCTATTGGAAAAAAAATCAGGGCTTCTTGGAGAAAGACTGATTCCATGCCTGGTGCAGTAAATATATAAGGTCAGTCTAGGACAATTTGTGCCAGAAAGCAAACAAATTTGCCAAGATTAATGGGATTGTGTAAAAAACATATAGAGGCTATCTTGAAAGAACATCCACTGGCCAAAATTATGATGATTTAGGCAATAAGAGAACAATGATTGAAGCTGATGGAAAATCTATGAATATCCATAAGTCCACAGTGGTACTTTCTGAGAACAACTCTTCGAGAAAGAAGGAAAAAAAGAGCAAAAACCAGAAACCTTATTTGTTGACATCATTTGAAATAGCCATTCAACCAACATCTTACTTTCAGTGGATGGTATACATCCATATGGTGCCCACCACAAATATTGCTAATTAATGATAGCTTTAGAATCCCTTTCTGCTCTCATTAGGTCAAATTTATCTATTTGTCATTCCTGTCCTATAATCTTAAGAAGCATACACATGTAATCCTTGTCCTAATTGGGCCAGAAAGTCTATGTTGTATAGAAAATACTAAATAACTTTGTGGCCTCATTGGTTCCTTAAACCTGTTAGCAACACTTCACTTCCTCTTAGTGTGGATTCCCCAGAAAGCAAAGCCTGAAAGAAGGCTTAGGTAAAGTGTAAGCTCTTTATTGGAGTGTGTGATTCAGGGGACAATAGTTAGGGATGCAGGAGAAAAGAAGGAAAGGGGAACAAATACAAATATGCATTATTGGCCTGGCCACCTTCACTGTGACTGATTGCTCAATCACACAGAAAACCCTGAAATTTTTCTCAGGAAGAAAAGGGAAGCATTTATCCATAGGCTCCCATTATTGATGATGTCAGTTCCGTTGTTCTGTAGAATGACCCACCTACTGGATTTGTCTGATTGCTTCCCTGTGGTGTAGTTCTACCCTCTGAATTTCCTATAAATGGGAAATGAGAGATATCTTGATTAGGTCCAATTTACACACTTTTGGCTAGAATTCACCATGGGTAGTTATTTCTTTGCATTCCATCACACAGGGTCACACCTTTATCTGGTTACCCCATCACAGTAATACAAAGATTGACCACTGGATTTGGGTAATGACAGCCTGATCTGTCCACTATGTCATTGTGATTTCCCGCTTGAAACAAGAAAGTCATCTGATGTCAATTCGCCATCAAACATTCCTCTAATGGTACTCATATCAACTGGTACTCAATTGTATTCTATAAATAATGTACCTACTCAATAAATATTGTTTACCATATTAATAAATGTCATACATAGCTGGAGATGGATTTCTCATCTTCCACTATCTTGACCCCTACTCCAACCATTGGATCTGATGTAGTCTTCTGGAGACTGAGGATGGTCTATACAAGACAAAGATTCTCAAACATTTGTGTATCCTGAGACAGTTCTTGAGTTCCTTTCATCCTATTGTCACGTAGTTTTGTACCTTGAGTTGCTGCTCTCCTTTAACGTTAGTGCTTAAAAAGTACAAGGAGCAACACGTATTATCTTGGGTATTAGTTAACGAAAAAACTACCCATTCTTGTTCATTTGTTTGATTAATTCAGCCCAAAGTGCTTTGTGTCTTTGGTTGTAATTTGTCATATCTAGGTAGAGTCAGCTGTTTCCCAGGTCAGAAAGGAACACTGACCTGTGTCACCCATAGAAAATTTGTCTATAAAGGGGACCCTGGAAATTTAGGGCATTCAAAAATTTCTCAACTCCCACAGGCTCCTAGAATCCAAGTCCGAAACAGAAACCTGTCCCTCCTCCATTATTGCCTATACTGGGAAATGATACTACCACCCACTCACTTACTCATACCATAAACCCAAGAGTCATCCTTGTCTCCTCCTTTTCCCTCATCCCTCACATTCAATCAATCAATAGAACCTATCAATTCTACCTCTTAATCATCTCTTTCAGGTAGCCCTTACCCAGTGTGAGTGCCTTCCCATCTGTCTCCACAGTTCAGGGAGTATTTCCAAGTGAAAAGGGGCTCATGCCACCCCTTACTTACAATATTCCCATGGATTTCCTCTGGAAATCCAATGAATCCAAGATTTTTATAGGAGCTTATATAATCGGGACCATCAATTCCATTCTCCTCAATTTTCACTCTTCTCAAACTCTGTGCTTTGGTCATTACTAAACTGCTTTTGGTTCCTCAAAAGGTTTCTTTCTTGCTTCCTGGGCTTCACAAGTACTCTTCCACCACTTCCCCTGAAGCCCCACCTTCTCCTGGCTCACCTCTCCCCAAACATAAGATTGCAGCTAAATGTCACTTCATCAGGAAAACTGTCTCTGACCCTTTTTATCACAATTTATGGTACAGTCCTTACTTATTGACACCTGCCTTCTCTTTTATCCTAAAATCTCCAAGAAAGTTATAAGTAGGTTTGCCTTGTTTGCTTCTCTATCCCCATCACAGAGTCTGGAGAACATAAGAGACTTTTTGTACTTGTATATTTTATGTGCTTCAGCTGAAGATTTTATGAATAACAGTAGAAAAACATTATCTTCAAAACTGTCTTAAGTTGTTTAGAATATAAGAGTAAGTACAGAGCTGTTTTCTTTGTTCATTACTCCTTGGGAAGCCTAAATTACAATCCCTTCCTAAAAGCTGGGCTGTAAATTATTCCTGACTCCTCCTTGCCCTATGTTTTGTGGAAGGATCTAAGAAATGGTGATAATATAATACTAGCCCAGCAAGGTGGTTAACAAAAATAGAGATGACACATTTCATGTGTCTAACATGGAATAAGCACTCAATACATGGTAGCTATTATTAAAAAACAAAATAATAGATACATTCATGGATTTCAAAGTATCTATGACTTCCTTAAGAATGAATGCAAATTTAGCGTGGCTGTATATGTGTTTGTGTCTGTGTACTATTCTGGAGAGATGATCAATATCTTTCAATAACTTCTCAGAGGGACTATGAGCAAGAAAAAGTTAAGACTCACTGCCTGCTGGTTTCTTCAGGAAATCTGGTGCTCTGGCAAAAATGAAAATGTTGACAATGTGACTGTTGTGTCATCTGGCTGGCCAAAGCAATGTTTTCTGCTAAAGCAAAAATTAGAAGTCTTGGGGCCAAAATGATCTCAACTAAATGGTTCTTCTACACTATGTTTCCATCTGCCCAGCATGTGAGCCATTAACACATGTTTCCTGTTGATGATTTTCATATCCTTATTTGCAAGGAAATTGCACTAAGACCAGTGCAAAAGAATCATTTACTTAATGTGTTGGAAAACCATGTAAATGAAACTTCTATACATACACTAACAATTCTATATTGATAAAGAGTGACCACTTATGGGAGATTCAGCACACATTGACCAAGACTGCCTCTAAGTCATTTATCTACTAATTATTATTATATATACATGTATACGTATATTTCTATTCTAGTCCAAAAAATACAAGGCGCGCCATGTGTTGAAATAATTTATTTCAACACTTAACGCATCATCTGTCCTGTATTTCCACATGTTGTGTCATCACCATTTGACCTCAACCCATTGTTAAATATTTAATAGTACTGTTGGATAAACAATACAAAGTATTGTTTACTTCTGAATGTGACATTTACATGAAAAAAATAAGCCAATACATGCTGCGAAAGGTACAAGTTTAGGCTGTAGCACTAACTCTTCTGGTGGATGGAGAATGAGAGATAAGGGGAAAAGAAACTACAGGGAGGATGAATGAATCAGGGAGAGCAATGACAACTGAAAAGATGCCATGACTTTCCAATAAAGAATAAAGGCAGAAAGTAACTGCCACCCAAATGTTGGCATAATGGAAAGTGCATGTTTCCATCTCTCCAAACTTAAGCACAATAATGGATTGTTTTGAGTAGGAGTCTATTTACATGAAAATGATGAAACAATATTCAACAAAAGACTAACCAATAGAGGATTATTTTTAACACTCACTGAGTGTAAAACTCATGGTGATGGAGATTATTCATTTATTCCTAAATGAAACATCAAAAGAATGCATACAAATGATTTTAATGAGTTAGCACACCACTCCTGGAAAGTGAGCTTGATACGTTGTTTTTGACTGACCATGGACAATCAGCCTTAGGACATATGAAGATAAATATCAGCCCACATTAGCAATCTTTATAACTTATTGAGTTCCTTTGAGATACAGAGCTGAAAACTGCACATAATATCCTACTTCAACATGTTTTTCAATAACAGCCAAAATACAAAATGGACCCATAAAGTATAGTTGAGAGAAATTAAGGAAAACCAAAGCAAATGCAAAGACATACCATGTTCATGATTTTGAAGGCTCAATATTGTTATAATGTCAATTCTCCCCAACTGATCTATTCCAGTCATAATCCTATCAAGATTTTTTTGTAGAAATCAGCAGGCATATTCTAAAAGTTATATGAAAATACAGGTATAATGTCCAAAGTGATCTTGAAAAAGAAGAAAAAGTTGTAGGAATTACACTACCTGACTTTATTACTTACTACAAAGTCACAGTAGTCAACATAGTGTAGTACTGGCATAGGATATACAGAACATAACAGAGAGCCAGAAATAGATCCCCATTATGAGACCATTTGAATTTTACAAAGGTACAAGAGAAAATGCAAAATGCATTTAGACTGAATTCCCCTTTGCGGAACAATGACTGTCTTAGTCCATGCTGCTGCTATAGCAAAATACCTTAGACTGGATAATTTATAAACAACAGAAATTTATTGCTCACAGTTCTGGAGGCTAGGAAGTCCAAGATCAGGGTGCCAGCAGATTCAGTGTCTGGTAAGGCTCACTCTCTGCTTCCAAGACTAACTGAAAAAGCTACAAGATAATGCAATAGAATGTCCAAAATCATGTCTAACTGCCTTGTGAACTGCACAAATTATAAACATAACATTTCACTTCTTAGGTGAACAAAGAATCAGAAATGAGACAGGATTCATGTCAAATAAAAAAAATGAGGGTGACCATAAGATGGAGGCTCAAACAGGAATTGTAGCAACAACCAATTGCAATATTGAATAGGCAAACACTTAGAAAAGAACCAATTATTAAGTATGCAAACCACTGATACTCTAGGAAATGCTAAAATGAGGTAGCAGAAACCAAAATATACTAAAGTAACTATAGCATACCACTCATTTTCAGCCAATGAATAATCCAGAAAGGTGGCTCTTACTTTGATTGACACATTGTTTCTAATATTAAGTGGAGAAACAGAACAGCAAATCCTGGATTGCCCTCCTCCTCACACTTTCTAAGCAGTAGAAAGTGTAAATGGAATCAGGGTTAAAAGTGGTAGAGGTCACACACTGATATTCTCAGTCATATCTAAATATATGAATCATTTATATTGTCAAAGTGACCTAAAACACTTTAGAACTTTCTGTTAATACTATATAACATTCCTATCCTGAGGCATAATTTGAATTCTTTAGCAAGGTTTATTTTAATGACTTAATTATGTTGAACTTGAATATGCTGATATGGCTAGTTTGACTATATGCCACACATCTGACTTCTGGAAACCCAAAATACTTCTGAAATTGGAGGGGAAAATAGGCAATAAAAATGTTACACAGAAACAAGTAGTAACAAAAAGAAAGGGCTGTCCATGATTGATTATCTCTACATAACACCAAAGGAACACTGAAAAGAGAAAAGTTCAGGTAATCAAATAATTTTTTTCTCAGTACTATATTTTAAAATATATTTTCCAATGTTTTTTTTAAGAACCTAATCAACTGGTGGCTTGGACATCTCGGGTAAATATTGCTCTCATGTACTCCCATTTCTTAACTTTTTAGTTCTGCAACAATTCAGCCAATATAGAACTATTACCCCTCACCCCCCACTCAAATCTTTATTCTAGCCTATGAAGTTGCACAATGCCAAAGACCATGATGCACTGAGTAACTGTTTTTGTACCTAGAAGAACAGAATCTGGTTTTAAAATCATTTCTGCTTATATCTCAGAGGCTTAAATTTTGTTGTTTAATCAAGATGATTTGCCTTTGAAAATATTAATTTTATAAAACACCTAGCTTCAAAAAATCTTGACATTTACTTTTAAGGAAAAAAATAAAAGCTGCTCAGTTCATAACTTTCAAATTTTTCATATATAACCTCATCCCACTCCCTCCATGTTCTCTTTTAAGGACTGAAATTTAACCAGGTCAATTCTGGTCTCAAACAACAATTTTGCATGAGTTTAAATAGCTATCTTGGGAGCTAGGTTGAACCATTTGCTAAACTCTAATATTTTAAATTTATAAACTTCAGAAGGAAGATAGCTTTTGAAGCTGACAAAAAAACAATCAGAGAACAGTAGTCCTTTTGTGTGCTGCCCAGAAATTCAGTTACAAACTGGTCCTATTGTGTTTCTCATAATTTACATTTACTTATTTGGCAGAGCAGATAGGAAAAAAATAAGAAGTCAAATTTGGAGGCATACAACAAAAATGAAAGACGGCATTTTTATTTTAAAATGTCCCCTTGACATTTAGATGTCTACAAATCCAATATTGAACATTTACAGGAGATAAAACAGTAAAAGAAATAGCAGCTGTTTTCCTGTGATGTCACTGAACAGGTGTGGTACCCTTTCATACCACAGAAATTGGATGGATCTCTTGCTGATGCCCACAGAAGGCCCATATGGAACCAGTATTGACCTGTGTCTCATTTCCTCAGTTATAGCCAGAGAATAACCCAGGATGACAAGAGTCCTGGTAACTGATCTGGGCAGATTCAGAGCAGACATTCTCCCAAACAGATCAATACTATCCAAGGTGCAGCTGAAAAACAGGATGAGCTTGTATCACTAAACAAACACCAAGCTGCTTATTCACAAGGGCAAAGGCAACACAGACCTTGTGTTTTCCACAGTGTGTTTGCCAGTGACCTCAGCCCTGACCTGCAGAGCCACCTTCTCTGGGGTGAGAAGTAATCCTGTGTTGGGTCTGCGTCTGCTACTGGAGGAGTCCTCTGAGTAGTGGCATTTTTTACAATGAGAGCTACTGTGTCTGCTTTGGCCTAGCCAAGACAATTACATGATGTCAAAACAACTAGTCAATGCAGTCGATTTATTCAAATGATTGGTCTGAGTATTTGGCACTACATAGACAAAAAATAAAATAGAAATAGAATTTTTACTTTTTACTCAATCATACTGGAATTGTGTGGGTACATCTTGGATTCAATAAATTTAGAAAGTTTTTATGACACCAGTTGTTTCCATATACATAAACTAAGATAACTGTCTGGAACCGCCAAACATTTTTGCTCAAATGCCCAAATCAATTTTTGATTAACCCTCCAAATTGCTTCTATTCTAATTTTCATTTAGCCATATAGACCCTCCCCCCAAAAAATGATATTTGTATATTCCTGTAGGACCCTTTCTACATCAACATATTGTATGTGCATACATAAACAAAATTTAAATCTAATAACATGCAAGTTACATCACTATTTTCATTGTTATAGGGTTATAAAATATGAAGAAATTACAGACTTTAAAACAATCTTTCCAGAAGTATTGAGAAAATAAACCGTGGATTAAAAAGTGACTCTCTACATCTCTAGGCAAGATGACTTCATATACAACCGGGCATGAGTAAAATTTAAACATTTTGTACGGTCTTAGGGTGCAAGGTCTAAGAAAAAGGCCCCGGCTTCCAGAGGCGACAAGCCAATTCAGGACCAATAAATGTATTTAAGCCAAGAACAAATATAAAATTGTGTAATTATGCTTGGGTCTTAAAAATGTTTTAATGGCCATTGGTAGCACTGCCATAAGATCCAACCATCTAAGATCTTTTATGCACTTAGAATGTTTAGTTTCCAACCCTGAATACATGGTTTGATAAACCTAGCTAAAACAGAAGCTATATCTCTTGCTGCCATTAAAAGACAGATTTGTACTGAAATTTTAAAAAGTCAAGTAACAGCCATCATTAGCTCGCCCCTTTCTTTAACTAAGCTTTCTCCGGGGGAAAAAGCCTTGAAGGGGAAAAAACAAACTTTCCTTCCAGCACATCACTGTATAAGCACTATATCTCCATCTCTCTGAATAAAGAAGAAATAAATTCAACTTTGGAACTCTGCCATTGAGTGGCGGCTCCTGCAAAGGGGACAGTTTGCTATTAATTGTTAATGTCGTCTGCCATTAGAGGGCACTAAACAACTCTACATTAATGCATTGGAGGGAAGAGAGAAAAGGAGACAGGAAAAGAAAGAGGGGAGGGAGAAAAGGGAGGGAGAATTTGGGCAGAGTCGGGGTAGAGGGAGGGAAAGAGAAAAGAGGGAAGGGGTGGGAGGACGGGAAGGAAAGAGAGAAGGGGAGAGAGACAGACAGACAGAGACAGAGGCAAAATGAATCTGGAAAGATTAAGAAGGATGTGGAGCCCCCAGAGCCGTCTGAAGTGAGCAAAAAGCCAGCCTCCCCCGGGCCGCCCGCGCCCCTCCCTCCCGTCCTCACGACGGTAATTATAAAGGGAAAAGCGGCGGCGAGGTCACCGGTTTTTACCAGCCTGCTGCACCGAATGCGCGCGGTGCAGGTGCGGCGGCCGCGGGGCTTTGTGATTCATGCCCACTTTCAAAGGGGGGCTTGGGCCCGTCTGAGAGGCACCCAAACAACTGTCTTCTAATATTAGCACGGCTGTATTTCGGGATCTATTATAGTCTGTCCAGACAGATCCCATTGTAATGGGATCTTTTATTAAAAGATTAGCACTATCTCCTGCAGTTGGTGGAAAAAAATCTGTTATCACTGAGTTATTTGCAGTTGTGGAGGGGGCGGGAGGGGGTTGATGGAAGATGGGGGTGGGAGGGCGAGGGGACTGGGGGAGGGTCTGGCGGGGGATGGGGGTTGAGAGGGGGCAAAGAAGGGCGGATTTGAAATCCGTAGGAGAACAAATCCCAGTGACCTGCGAATGTCCAAGAATTTTGTCTGCATACTTCGCTGTCTGTTGTCCTTTGGGCTTCAGAAAAGAATAGAAATTAAAAAGGCAGCTTTGGAATAAACAATATAGCATTTTCCGTGAAGTAATCGTTTTATATAAAAGGAAATATCGCCTCCTCAGTTTCATTCAGCGGTGCCAAAAATGTTATAAATGAGAGACCCGCCAACTTTCAGCGAAGAATGCCAGGCACTGTACTTAATAAACTGAGGCTACAGAAGTTCATTATCGATGTTGCAATCTTTTTTATTCCGCGAAGAGAGGAGGGAGAGAGAGCGGGGCCGAGGAGACGGGGAGACAGACAGACACACAGGACAGAAACCAGGGAGTCTCCGAGCCGGGGAGGGGGGCAGACCGCCTACATCGGCGCCCCCGCTCCGGGCTGCGACTCCAGACGCCGCGAAGTGAAAGGGGAGAAAAGAAAGGGAGAGGGCGAGACTGTGACGGGGGGAGGCCGGGCTCGAGGTGTTAAACATTTTTGTTTGCTTGTGACTCGTCCAGACGAGAGCCGCGTCTCCGCACCGCTCCGCCGGGGCGGAAGGTGCCGGGCCGGGGTTCCTAGCAACAACTCGAGGCTGGGGGTGGCCGCAGAGTGAGGCACGCACAGACCCAGACACAAAACCTCGCCGGGTCCCGCGCCCGGGCTGCGGGGCCTGAAACTGCCGCGAGGCCGGCGCGATCCGACCCGACCCCGGGCGGGCTATTTCGGCAGCCCGGGGCTCTCCGGGCGTTTGCAAAAGTCTTTCTGGAGCGGAGCGGCGACAGTGCGGAGACAAACTCCCGGGTTCCCCCCGCTCCGCCCGCCGCCGCCGCCTCCAGCGCCCCCGCCGCGCCCTCCCTCTCACACCCGCGCGCGCACACACGCACACACACACGCACACACACACGCACACACACACACACACACACACCCGCCACCCCGGGCGCGCCGGCGTCGCCTGCGAGCGGCGGTGTGCAGGACTTGAAGTGGGTGTTCTTCCCCGCTCCCCACCCCCGAAGCGTCGCCCCCATCCCCCGCCCCGGCCGCCGTCCCCCTCCCTCTCGCTCCTACGCAAATAAGAACTCGGCGATTCCCCTCCTGCCGCTTTGATTTCGGGCACCTCCGACAGATAATTGGGAAGGGTTTCCAGAAGGTGGGAAATGTCACCTGATTCACACTGAACTTTTAAAAGCTCCCCACCCCCAAGGAGCCGCGCACACCCTCGCTCGCGGCCGCCCTCCCACAGCCCCACACACTGGGAGACCGCCCACCGCAAACCGCGGAGACCCCCGTCTAGATTTAAAGCGCGGCTGCGCCCGGCTTCTGACGTCCATTGAATCGCGCGGGCGGCCGGCGGCGAGCGCGGGGCTGCGCCGGGATCGCTGCGCCCTCCGCCGCTGGCCTCTGCGACGCGCGCCGCTCGCCTGAGCCACCCGCCGCCGCGCTCCTCGCCCCGCGCCTGCCCCCAGGATGGTCCGTGCGAGGCACCAGCCCGGCGGGCTTTGCCTCCTGCTGCTGCTGCTCTGCCAGTTTATGGAGGACCGCAGCGCCCACGGTAAGCGAGGGGGATGCGCTGGGGAGGCTCGGCTGAGGGCAGGGGTTCTACTTTTCTGTCGTCTCCACTTGGTCTGCTCTGAGCAGCGCTGCTCTCCGAAGATGTTGGACCAACTTAGCGACTCCGGGATGGAGAGGAATGGGAAGACTGAAGGCAGTGACACTTTAGGACGGGGAGCGGAGTTGGGAGCTCGGTTATCCTTAAAAAGGAAAGGGAGTGAGCTGGAGTCTCTCGGTAGTTAGGGTTAGATGCTCCAAGTTCTGGCCATGATGACTTTAGATGTTATCTCCCCTGTTTGGCTCTGAAGAGGAGGACAAGTATCAGTAGCCCGGAGATTTCAGTCGACCCATCTGCAGTCTAACGTCTCTCCTTCCCACATCTTTCGGATACTTTTAAAAAATGACCTGGAGGATGGGGTGGAGGAGAGATACTGAATTTTCTTCGGTGGCTGGGGGACGTGGTTTCAGAAACTTTGCCCAAACTTGGAAATATGGGTGCTGAAAATTTTAGAGGGGAAGTAGCTTTGTGACTAGTGGATGCTTCTTCCAACCCCCTCCCCCAACCCCACACACACACAAAAAAACTAAATTATTACCCCCAAAGTGTTTGGAGGACTTTAGTACTTTACAGGTTTTTTTTTCCCCCTTTGCCTCATGCCTCTGTTAACTTTCTGTAAAACAGTGAGAAGCCCATAACTGATTTAAATTCTGAAAGGGATTAAGAGCAAATTTCTGAAGTGTATCTTTTTAAAATAGATTAATTTCAATTAGTTTCAGGGCAAAATTTTGAAAATAATAATAGCTTGCGGTCCAATTAAAGTCACGTTAGTGATTCACGAGAAGTCTTCCTGACCCAAATCCGAACATTAAAAAGGGGGAAGGGAGAGAAATTATTAGCAAAGATTTCTTGGTAGGTGTGAGATCGGTGTATATATAGCCGTGAAATGCTAAGCAGCCTCCCCTCTTTAACGTGTTACTTTCCCTGCTTTAGCGTTCACATTTTAAGCGTGCTGTAAACTGCCCTGCTGGGCACTGCCCCTGGCCGTCTGCGCCGCACTACTCCGGGTTGCCCGCCTTTCAGGGAGAGGCGCTGCCCGGGCGCCGGGACGTGGGCGCTAGGGAAGGCAGCCCTCGGAGATTTCGAAAGATCGCGGTGGCCGCGGGCGTGCTCCGGGTCTGGCGGATTGCAAAACGGGCCCGTCGGGCGGGCTGAGCCTCGAGGCCGCGCGGGGTAGCTCCGGGCTGGGCCGGGTTGCTTTTTTTGCTTTCATTTTTCACAAGTGCCTTTTGCTTGATCTGTTCCTGCGTGCGTGAGTGTGTGTGTGTGTGTGTGTGTGTGTGTGTGTCGGTCTATCGGTCTCTCTCACTACCCCCGCCCCATTCTCCTACTTTCTTAACCCCTGTCACAAATAATTCCCCTACCGCCTACATGAAACCAACATGTAAAAACATCCGTCGCATCCTGTTTTTGTCAGGTTCTTTAATCTGCTCTTCGAGTCGCTGCAGGTTATGAAATGGGACGAATAAAAGTAAACAGTCTAGTAAAAGTCAATGCAAGCTGCACGTGTTGTGTCTGGGTCACTGGTAACTGACATTGATATGGCTGGGGCGCTCTGGCTTCTGCCTCTCTCCCCCTTCCCCCTCACCCACCTCCCACCTCTGCGACCAGGGCTTTTTCGCCCCTCTTTTCCCATCCCTCCACCCCCTTCCATTTATTTTCTACTTTTCTCCCCAGTCGCTCTCTCTTCCCCTCCTCCACTCTCACCCCATCCCCACCGGGTCTCCCTTCCCAGCCGCCTCCCACCCCCTGCCCCACCAACGGCTCACTCATCCACCTCCCCACCCCTGTGTCTTCACAGCTGGGAATTGCTGGCTGCGCCAAGCGAAGAACGGTCGCTGCCAGGTCCTGTACAAGACGGAACTGAGCAAGGAGGAGTGCTGCAGCACCGGCCGCCTGAGCACCTCGTGGACCGAGGAGGACGTAAATGACAACACGCTCTTCAAGTGGATGATTTTCAATGGGGGCGCCCCCAACTGCATCCCCTGTAAAGGTAGGACTCTTCCTCCCCTACGTGCAGGCCCTCAGTAGAGGGCGTCTTACCCACAACTGCCCCACTACCTGGCTGGGATTTGGGACTAGGAGAGCTTTGCTAGTGGGCTTCCCCTTCCTTCCCGCAACCCTGGCAAGCCATTCGGGTCCAAACCTTGCCTGTTACATGCTGTAGGCAAAACACCCTGGACTTCTTAGCCAAGTGTGGTGGTGAAGCCAGCCAACCCACGCTCTTTGATGAGAGAGACTTGGGTAAGGGGCACAGCCCACAGTCCCCACCCTTTCACCCTCTCCCAGTCTTCTAGGAGAGAGCCTGGGCTCCTCCAGCAGGAACTCGGGGCTGCACGATTGCGCAAGGCACCCGCAGCCCTCCTGGCTGACCTGCGGACTGCCTGGCCCTGGTTTTAATCCATGCCTCTCTCCAACTCATAGAAACGTGTGAGAACGTGGACTGTGGACCCGGGAAAAAGTGCCGAATGAACAAGAAGAACAAACCCCGCTGCGTCTGTGCCCCAGATTGTTCCAACATCACCTGGAAGGGCCCAGTCTGTGGGCTGGATGGGAAAACCTACCGCAATGAATGTGCACTCCTCAAGGCCAGATGTAAAGAGCAGCCGGAACTGGAAGTCCAGTACCAAGGCAAATGTAAAAGTAGGTCCTACCCTTTTGAGCAAGACCTGGCTCCCCTCCTCCAGCTTTGTACCTGAAGTAGACCCCCTAGAAGACTCCTGGGGTATGATGTAGGCCACAGTAAGAGCCTAAAAGTACTACTGCTACTAATAAGAGCTATACCATATAAAGGATCCCTTTTCTAACTTCTAAAGACTCACTGAAGAATGCTGAAGGACCAACCTTACAGTCACAGATATTCTCTTGAAAACCACAAGGCTCCCCAAGTGCCTTTTGAAAGCCAGAGGCTTCAGCTTCATGATTTCCTTGATGATACCAGACGCTCACTCCCTAAGGACCAGATGGTACCTATTTATGTGTGTTTTCCTCTTTGTTTCAGAGACTTGTCGGGATGTTTTCTGTCCAGGCAGCTCCACGTGTGTGGTGGACCAGACCAATAATGCCTACTGTGTGACGTGTAATCGGATTTGCCCGGAGCCCACATCCTCTGAGCAGTATCTCTGTGGGAACGACGGAGTGACCTACTCCAGTGCCTGCCACCTGAGAAAAGCTACCTGCCTGCTGGGCAGATCCATTGGATTAGCCTATGAGGGAAAGTGTATCAGTAGGTATTCTGGATTGAGGAAGGAAAAAGAGAAAACAGGCTAGTTCTAGTGTCAAAACTGTGGGGTTAATCAATAAATAAAGCCCAAGACTTCCCCAAACAAAGTTTCACCAGAGGGAGAAATACTCTTCAGTTTGGGTAAACTGTTGTGACCACAGCATTCCCCACGAGACCATTGTCTTCTAGAAGTGTTGACATATATATTCAAATGCCAGCAAGAAGCAGGAAACAATATTCCATCTTAGAAAACTTAGAACTCACTAAATTTTACACATTTTTTAAGTGCCAGACTTGCTGGAAGCAAAAAATAATTACTTAACAGTTCCTAAAATCTGTTATAAGATCCTAGTAATTGATGGAATTCTTGCTCTTTTAAAAGATCCCACTTATGGGAAATAATAAGATACATATTTAACTCAGGGATACTGTGAAATCCTGTCATAAAAAGTACTGTTTTCATGCAATAATGTAATGTGTGGGAAACTAGGGGGGGCAGTTTGTGTGTGAGAGAGAGTTTCAGTTTTATTATCAAGCATTTTTGCATAATATTCTTTATTACCCCCATTAGTAAGCAATAAGACATAAATTATTCTTATGTTTATTGATAGGGGACTAGAGAAAGGCAGAAAAAGGGGAAATAGGGAAATCAGTTTACTCATCACAGATATATTATATCCTAGAAGCAAAGTCCTGTGAAGATATCCAGTGCACTGGTGGAAAAAAATGTTTGTGGGATTTCAAGGTTGGGAGAGGCCGGTGTTCCCTCTGCGATGAGCTGTGCCCTGATAGTAAATCGGAGGAGCCAGTCTGCGCCAGTGACAATGCCACTTACGCCAGCGAGTGTGCCATGAAAGAAGCTGCCTGCGCCTCAGGTGTGCTGCTGGAAGTAAAGCACTCCGGATCTTGCAACTGTAAGTGCGATTTTTAACCTTGCTGCAATTTAAAGCTTTCCCAGGCGAGCCCTAGGGAACGGACACTTTAAAAGCACGCAAACCTCCCCACATAAACCCATTTCTGTTTAAGTTAGGTAGCTGCTAAATTTCACCAGCAATTCAGTGATCCACGGAAAAATTCTCTGCAATGTTTCCTGGCTTGTAGGACTTTTCCGGTGATTATCAACGGGGTTGCCTCTAAAAACCTGTTTCCAGTTGTTTGCTCCTAATTCTTTTGCTTTAGTAGTGTGCTTTGCTGTTTGCTTTATTAACACTTGAATCTAAACTAACTGCTTCAAAAGGATTTTTTTGTTTTTTTCAAAGACAGCTTTATATCATCACACATGGGCTGCTGCTTTTTGCAGTTGCCTCTACTAACTCTGAATTAAAGACTCAAAGCAGTTATACCTAGAACACAAGAGCGCTTTTTATCTAATTTCAGGAATCTGCCCGTAAAACCTGAGCCATTGATTCTTCAGAACTTTCTGCAGTTTTTGACTTCATAGATTATGTTTTTAAAAACATTTTTTAAAACTTATTGCATAACAGCAGATGCAAAAAAAAAAAGCATCTCACTGCAAGTCATATAAAAATGCAACGCTGTAATATGGCTGTATCAGAGGGCTTTGAAAACATACACTGAGCTGCTTCTGCGCTGTTGTTGTCCATATTTAAACAACAGCTCCCCTGTATTCCCCCATCTAGCCATTTCGGAAGATACCGAGGAAGAGGAGGAAGATGAAGACCAGGACTACAGCTTTCCTATATCTTCTATTCTAGAGTGGTAAACCCTCCACAAGTGTTCAGTGTTGGCATAGCCTTTGGGCAAAAAAAAAAAAAAAAAAAAGGAAAAAAAGAAAGAAAAAGGAAAAAGAAAAGAAAAAAATAGAAAAAATATATTGTCCATACTGTAAATAAGTGTATGCTTATTTATTTGGGGGGAAAACTATACATTAAAGGACCTTTGTCCTAAAGCTCTCTCCCAGGCCACCTTGTTACTCATTGGACATGGAGAGGCGGTCATTGTGAGGTCTACTGGATGAGGCCCATAGTTGAGACTTGTAGACATTTATTTATACTGTGTCATGTTTTATAATTTATACATAAAATATCTGGTTGACTGTACACCTTGTTTTTGAAGAAATTTATTCGTGAAAGGAAGAGCAGTTGTTATTTATTGTGAGGTCTCTTGCTTGTAAAGTAAAAGCTTTTTTTTCCTTGTAAACCATTTAAGTCCATTCCTTATGATTCACTCACTCATCTGTCTCCCTTCATTTCACTGTTGTTAGACTCTTTTCCACTTTTAACAAACTTGCATGTCAGTTTCTGTCATGTTTATTTATTGGATTCTCTGCTGCCTGATCTGTACATACACGATCCCCTCGGGTTTTGTTTACAAGGAACCTTGACTGACCAAAAGGCATTATAACTCTGACTCAAATACAAGGTACAGAGGATACACATCTTTGAGGAAACTCCTACTCCAGTTCTCTTGTTAAGATGAAGACATTTGTGAGAGAGGAGATGATAGCAATGTTAGAATTCTAGTAATGTACTTTTAAGATGTTACAGATCCAAAGAAATGGAGTGATGTGGGTGTCAGGAGACTAAAGGAAGGTGAAGGCTACACATTCACCCTTTTGTTAGGTGTTTCCTTTAAGCTACTCAGCTGTACCTTTTAAATTAGTTCTTTTTCAACCAATGTGTCACTAAAAGTTATATCAAAGCTTTATCAGTTCAAGTTTCTTGCTTTTCATAATACTTTTTTCTGATGCAATTTTATATTTTCAAACATGGCAAGTTAAATATAAATTCATTTAAATATATAGTTTTGTACTTTTCTACCATGTAAATGTGCAGTGTATATAAAAGTTATAATGTGTATTTGTAAATAAATGATGAGTGAAAAAATAAAAAAATTTTAAAAAGCCAATGTGTCTCAATTCCTGATGATGCAAAAGTTGTTTGGGCTTTTGGGTAAAAATCTATGTGATACAATTTGCTGAGGAATATAGTATAGTTGTCACTGCAATTAAGTGGCTGTGGCCATAGAAGCTCCAAATTGAGGTAAGTTACAAATCACCACTGTGGAGTTTGAAAGATAAACAGATGTGAGGTCCTGCCACCCCTTGGTAGGAGTGACATATACCTGTCACTAACCACAGAAGGAACAGATGTGGGTTCCTCCCTGCAACATACCAAGCCTAAAGTTTCCTCTTTAAAAAAAAACATCTTTTTAACTGTCCTTGTTGTAGGCTCATCACCATAACCAGGGGAACCCTCCATCCTACTTTCCTCATCTAAACAAAGTTGAGTTTAAGTCTTTGAAAAAGCACACATTATGAGGAAGAGTGAAAACAGACTGGCAATGTTTGAGAAGCACATTCTAGAAATCAGAATATTAACTGCAAAAAATAGGCATTAAAATGTTGAACTTCTGGGTCTTGGTGAGCTGAAGATAGGGGTTGCAGTTGGACATTCATAATGATGTCCTTGGTTCATGGAGATTAAATAATTACATTCTCAAGGTAAGAGAAAGTGTCAATATTTTGCAGTTTACATTAGATACTGTTAGAGCCTCAGAATGGTATTTGGGACATCAATCGTTGGTACATCAACGGTCCTTGTAACACATAGGAATACATAACCAGTTCGTCAACATAAGTCTCCAGTTCATTGGGTGCTATGCTATAATTCCAAGCCTAAGTATATTAAAAATATCAAAGAAATGCAAGATGTAAAGAAGTGAGTATCAGAACTATGGGAGGGAAAGAACAGAGAACAGTCAATATTACCAACATTGCTGAACAAATAAATATGTTCTTTCTTTAAAAAACCACGACCCAAGTTCTTTTTTTTGTGAAAACACTCTTTAATATGAATAATTATTAAAAATTATCATCAGAGACCATTGGCTGTCAACTGTGGTCACCAAATGAGAAATTTGGTGGAAGCTGAGGAGCCTTTTCAAGAGACAAGAGTTTACATAATACAATAATTAAAGGACTGTTGGTGTTGTAACCTTTCAGCCCTGGCTTCCCATTGAAGAGGGAAAGAGAGGTGGAGAAAACAAACAGGCTGCCATTAACCGCAAGAAGACTGTTAGGGTCTAACTTCTTCAGTGCAGATGAGCTACTGGCTTGCCCCTAGGGAGAGGCTCTCAGGAAAGAAAAGAGGGCTAGGCAGATACAGTTTCACAGCCCTTCCTGGAGTTGATTTGCAACTTGGTCCCCGGATGCTACAGACGCTTTAAAGCTGCAATTGATGATCAAATTTAAAAACGTCAAATTTAACAGGCACCAATGTGTGTCTTGGCAAGGGGGAGTGATAAAATCAACAGCTTGCCTTTTAAACAACATCCAGATTATTTATTTAAAATTTTTATTCCATCTTTGTCAGCATCAATCATTCCTCTTAAATACTGACAATATCTCATTTTCCTTCTTGGGGTTTTGTACTTTTCCAGTAACCTTGCATTAGACTAGTTAGTACCAAAAAGTAGAAGTCTCTTTTAAAATTAAAATTAGATTAGAATCATTAGTTGTTAGAATTCCAACTATGATGCAAGAAAGTCTAATTCATTTACGCATATAATGTAATTAATAGAAGCAGTTGCTAGTAACTAGTTTTAATTAGTATGTCTACATCCTAATCATCATTAGGAATTACAAAATATAAAGTAATAATGAAAAATATCTCAGAAGTCTAACTTAAATTAAGATTTTTATATACTACACGGGATATGGCTCCTCAGGTATGGAAAAAATAAAGTCTGGCATAATTAAAATTATTCTCAAACAGGACAAATAAATGCAGTACCTAACCCTAGACTGGATCCTGCACCTAAGGGAGAAAATGCTGTAAATAACAGCATTGGACTGATTGACAGAATACTGTCCAAAGATTAAAGTATTGCATCAAAGTCAAATTTAGTAAAATTGATTACTGTACTGTAGTTATGTCAGGGAATATCCTAGACTCAGGAAATATGCACTGAAGTATTTAGGAGAAAGGGCCACAATGTATGAAGCTTATTCTTTAATAATTTAGAAAGAAAAACTATTATAGGTTTTATTGTTTTTCTCATATAGATTCAAAAAGAAAGTACACAAATGATAAAGGAAATGGAGTTAAAATGTTAACAATAAGTGAATCTGAATAAAAGGTATACCAGTATTTTTAGTACTATCTTTACTTTTGCAACCTCCCTGGAAGTTTAAAATTACTGCATATCCAGATAAAAAGTTAAAAAGATTTGAAAGTCGTTGTCAAGAAGGAGAGGTGCATAGCAGATTATTTTCCCTTATTCTCTAGGGAAGGAATGAAATATCAGAGTCATTAAAAATCATTTTGTATGACCAAAAGACTGGAAAATAATTACAGTGATTTTAGCAAGGTCACTTAGGGAATTAAAATTGGCAATGAGAGAATTCCTGACACCTAAACCAAACCCAAACTGAGAAACATCCTTTTCTGTGATCATATTAAAATTTAGAGTGATTAGTACCTTCACTAAAACACTCCAAACACTCAGTACTCCCATACTCCCCACTGCTTGCTATACATTATTTGACTCATGATTTAATCTCTCTGTACCTCAGTTTCCTCATCTATGTAATTGGAATAATGAAAGCGCTTCCCTCATAACAATGTTGTAAGGATTAAAAGACATGAAGTGTGTAAAGTGCTTAGATCAGTGCCTGACACATAAAAAAATAGTCAATAAATAAGTGTCCTCTAGTATTCTAATAATTGTTATTAATTAAAGAAAAAAAAGTTGGTATAATGAGTCATCAACCAAACTCTACCTTGAAAATGAAATGAATGAGAAATGGCACCAATCAAGACCAGAAGCACAAATGTGAACCGCTTTTAAAATGGAAAGTAAATATAATTTTAAAGTATTTTAGCCATGTTAATATTTAACAAAACTTCATGAAGTTCTAGGAGGTATAGCAAAAGTATATGTTCAAAAGAACAGGTTTAGATACATTATTTCCCATGGAAATTTAGAAAAAAATTCACTCGTTCACCGACATTTCCAAAGCCACAAAAATATGTCTTCTGTCCTTTCATTCACACACCCAACACAATTTCCGGTGATGAAATAAATCAGCCCTCTTTAATTTCAATATAATTTCCTACATGAGGACTGTAGATCCCTGAAGATGGTAATAGGGTAAACTATTTCCAAACTATCAAAAATTCTACCATAAATTGTGCAATCACCAGATATAAACAGATACATATATTTTTAATTCATAAACTTATTTGAAGATTTTTCAAAACCTGGGTCCTAACACTGACACATTTCTGTTCTTCCCATTCCACTTTCCATTCAGAGCACCACACAGGCCTTCTTCAGCCAAAAGCTGTCATGTAAATAGACACCAGGCATGCCTGCCTTACGTATTCAGTGGACCTGCCCAGACATGTCCAAATTCCAGCTTCTATTTTGCTGGAATCCCCCCAATGAGTATTGGATGGTCCCTGAAGTTTGCCATCCTTAGACCTCAGATATCTTGGCTAGTACCATCAAGATTCCTGTGGCAGAGTCCTTCAGACACTTAGGAACATATTCTCTGGATTAGACCAAATGTAATCCTGGCAGAGCTGTAATTTGTCATTTTTCTATTTTAAGAATATGCCCAGGGAACCAACTGGCAATGTTGGGAGCCGGATATACTCCCACCAAACATCTCTTGTATTCATTTCCCAAGGACTTAGGTCTCTGGCTAAAGAGCAAGTATAAGCTTCTCCCAAGAATTTGGGGCCCTACGAAGAAGTTAGAGGCAATAGTGACAATCTTGGTAAGGAAGAGGGAGCTCTACATTGATTCCAATTCCAAAAACAGATTTTGATGGATCTCTATTTTTTTCAGCATCAAAAAAAAAAAAAAATCAATGGAATAATTTCATGATCATGATGTAGCCCACAAGCAGTGATGACAATTAAAGACCAAGGTGCAGGCCTGTTTTTTGAGATTGCTATGAGCTTATGGCTCAATGACAGCAGGAAACCGAGGTGTTAAATTACTCAAAAGGCAGCAGTACCTGGAACTCCTAAGGTAAAGTCTTCTGTATGATGGGTGCCCCAGGAGAAGTCATCGGACTTCGGGCAACTTACTCACTGGGCATGTCAAACCAGGACCTAGTCATTAAAATTCCCAAATAAAAACAGTGCTACTTAAACTGGGGTACCTGGACCAAGAGCATCAGCATGGCCTGAGAGCTTGTTAGAAACACAAGTTCTTGAGTACCACTCCAGAATCGCTGAACCAAATTCACTAGGGTAGAGTCCAAATATTTATGCTTTAACAAGTTCTCCAAGTGATTCTTAATGCATGTTAAAGTTTGAGAACTACTACCCTGGAAACTCTAAGTGAGCCCCGCTTACCTGAAGTTCCAAAGGCAGCCAAACTACCTAAGCATGAGTCTCTGGTAGAGCTCCAGGGGAGCCGTGTTCTGCCCCATTCCCCCACCCTGGCCTGGCCAGAATTCCCATTTATAATTTGGCCCTATGCTGCAGGAATGTACCTAGTAGTGGTGAAGGCACTTGGTCACAGACACTGTAAGGCATATTTTTCTAACAGAATATTCTCACCCTCTGCTATGTTCCCAGTGAGGCTTAAACTGGGCTGACTAGAAGTTATGGACTTGCCTTCACCATCCCTTCCAATCATATGTATTAGGTGTTATATTTGTCAAGAAAAGACTAGAATTTTGAATGAAGGGTAGTTATATCCTAACCCTGGTTTTTCCTTAAATTGACCTTTGGTCCACTTGCCTTCCTTAGCACTTGGCTGCAACTTCCAGGAGTTCTGTGTCATCATTTCGAGTAGTACTTCAGCCTTGTCCATCGGTCAGGAAAACAAAACTGCCGTTCATTTCACTCATCTCTTCTAAGAACAGGGAGACCTAAGTAACCAGCTGTGCTAGAAATGCAGGTTTGAGGCAATGGTAAGTGAAACCCTCCAAGGGATGCATCCAGATGCAACAACATCCCACAGTCCATAGCCTGAACCAAGAGCAAAAGGGCCTCTCTCTTATTTTCTGGCCATTCTACCCCTCCTGGCTTCGTGTCATTTCCTACCTCAATCACCTCAACCATCCTTTCACCAGAACCTTGGTTCTGTGAATTCTTTTCCATTTTCCTACACCCTCTGGCCAAAATACTAACTGCAGATCAGTGAAGTCCACCTTCTCCACACCTGTACCTATGCAGCCGAGCAACACTGAAATCCTCCAAAAGTATAAATTGGTTGCCCTACACAAGGATGGGATCTAATCTCAGCGGAGTTCTTTAACCTCCTTTGCAATATCTTACATACATCTCTTGTTCCAGTTCCCCTCAGTGGTATTTCCAAACCTTCTCCACTCCCCTCACTATCAGTGAACCTTAGCTTACCTACCAAACTGGAAAAGAGTTACTTCAGCTTCCTCCACTGCCATCACTAAGCATAAGATTGACCAATTCCACCCCTTTTCTCAGTTCCTTCCCTTCCATCTCAGAGAATCTTATTTTCATATCTGTGTTTTCTACCACACTCCCTGCCTTCTCCAGAAACTCACTCACTCAGCAGCTTTCCCTCTATCATTTTTAAGTTCTCCCTCTATAGTGGTTTTATTCATCCAAGCCTATAAATATGCTTCATAAAATTTTAAAAATAAATTTATTGAAAATCAAAATAATATAATCAGTGGAGTTTGCCCAATTCAAAGTATAAACACACACACACACACACACACACACACACACACACACACACACACACACTCACCATCAGCCTTGGCTAGCCCTTTAAAGAAAAACCTTCTTTTATCTCCCTCTAGACACAACCTTTGGAGTAAATAGTCCCCACTCTCGGTCTCCACTGCCTCACCTCTCTCTCATTCCTCAATCCACTGCAATTTGGTCTTTTCTCCTGCTATTCTTCTGAAGAAGTTTGACAAATGTTACCAGTGACTTCCAAGCTACCCAATACAATCAACACAATGGACGGTATTCAGTCCTTATCTAACAGAACCTCTCCTTGAACTGCAAGAGTTAACCAGGCTCTCCTTTTATCAATTCCCCTGAGTTTTGTATTCCCACCCCCTTCTATCTCACCATATTTTGTAAGTCTTCTTTACGACCTCATGATTGTCTCACCAGTAAAGCAAGATTCACAGAGTGGCAACCCACAGGCTATATCTGACATATTTTATTTGATCACACAAATCTGTAAAATAATTTCAAATTAGTTAGCAATATCTAAAACTTAGAAAATTTTAACAAAAATCTAGATTTCTACTTTCTCTTGGAAAAACCCTTAAAACTGGGTGTCATTGGGACCTGCAACACCACACAGGCACAGTCTCCAGGAGCAGGGCAAACAGTAGATCTCTCCTTTAGATGAGACAAGCCTCCCCTAGTTCACTGCACTTTTCATTCTCCCACTGTCCTTTGCCTGGCTTGCTTCACTTGTCCATGTTTCCTGACTCTCCTTGGTAGGCCAAGACTTCCATTCTTCACTCCCTTGCTTTTCAATCTACATAGTCTTCTGTGTATTTCTCAGTATTCTAATATCATCAAGGTTTTTTGTTGGGTTTTTTTTTTTTTTTTTTTTTTGAAACAGAGTCTTGCTTTGTTGCCCAGGCTAGAGTGAGTGCCGTGGTGTGAGCCTAGCTCACAGTAACCTCAAACTCCTGGGCTCAAGCGATGCTTCTGCCTCAGCTTCCCAAGTAGCTGGGACTACAGGCTCGAGCCACCATGCCTGGCTAATTTTTTGTTTCTATTGTTAGTTGACTGGCTAATTTTTTTCTATTTTTAGTAGAGATAGGGTCTCGCTCTTGCTCAGGCTGGTCTCGTACTCCTGATCTCAAGCAATCCTCCTGCCTCGGCCTCCCAGAGTGCTAAGATTACAAGCGTGAGCCACCGCACCTGGCCCATCAAGGTTTTAACTACAATCCATATGCCAGTGACTGCAGATCTCTATGGCCAGCTCTGATATTGTTTGAGCTTTCAATCACACTTTCTTTTTTACGATCAGGAAATTGCACCTCTGCAACAGACCCACAGAACCTACTGCCCCTGCCAAAGGGATGCCCCTCACCCTGCTTGTTTCCTCACATATATTCCTTCCAAATCAAAATGTTATGGGAGTATATCCAATTGGTGAAACAAAGTCCCTACAAAGGAAGCTGGGAATTATAGGGTTACTTAAGTTCGACATTGAGAAGGTGGAATTCAGCATAGAGAAGTATAAGACTATAGGTAGGGTGTCCCAGAGATCTTGGCAGCCACAATGACAGGTAGATACTACTAGATAGTCCAAATAAAAGATAGATATAAAATAGTTAAAAAGCCATTGCAAGTGGCTGCAATGAATGGGAGAGAATAAAATTCATCTATATCAACCATGTTCAAGAGTATTTTCTCAGAAGCACTCAACAACTGGAAGCCATTCACAATATACTGCAAGTCAAATGTTCCGTCCAATAAGATGGCAGCCTCCAAACAATGCATGGTTTCAACACAATTCAGGGCAGAGAAATAGAACAGAGAATAGCAACAGCAGGAAAACAGAGAGAACAAATTTCCCAAATAACAAACAACGGAGATCAGCATTTGGCAGAATGTTTTGCAAACAAAAGCTTCCTGAACTCCAGCCTCTAGTGGATCAGTACAGGAACTAGTGTTTACAAATATGTCATTGAGGAGTCTGAATGTAACCTCAAGCAAAGGCTAGCGGAAAAATAAGAAATTTCTGACAATAGTACAGACTCTTGTATGGGAGAGCCAGATCTCCAGTGATGATGATGATGTGTGCCAGAGATCTAGGTGATTAAAAAAAAAGACCAGACCAGAATAAATGTTTCCCTTCACCAATATCTAGGGACAGATGAATACAGACTAATATAACATCGTGCAGGTTATTGTGTTTGATTGATTGATTGATTACCTGTTCAAAATTTTCCTGAAGTGCTTCACATTTTATAGGACAAAATTACACCTAAACAACAATCCACAGATGTCATTATTTATATTTTATGACAGCAGTTTGGGGATCAATTGCAATTTTTTCAAAATTCTTATATATGAACTCAGTATTAAATTAATGCAAAGTTTCAATAGTTGCTTAGGAGGATAATATAAACAAATGCATAACAAAATGTAATAAGTCAATATAAAATTGAGAATTTGTCAGAGAAAATTGTACTTTTAAAAATTAGCCTAGGTGTCCAGAATAGACAAATCTATAGAGATAGGAAGAGTCATGGTTGCCAGGGAATAAGGGAATGGGGAGAAATGGTAAATGACTGCTAATGGGTATGGGATTTCTTTTTAGGATAATATTCTAAAATTGATGGCAGTGATGCTTCATGCTTCCACACGCTGTGAGTATACAAACACCATTGAATTGTACACTTTAAATGGACAAATTATATGAATATATAATAGTTATTTCTAAAATATTATCCAGATAGTTTAAATGAAAGAATTTCATAGTTTCACCTAATTTTAAAATTTTATTTTAGTTTTACAAGAACCAATTTATAAAAGACACACTTTATTTACATTTTAACACATTTTAGTTGTATACCCATATTTACTTTCAATTTCTACACCCGTAAATACCAGTTTTGATGGTGGTAAATATAAATTAAGCACTGAAATTATAGCTCTAGAAAAATTAGGCATTTTAACTTCCATAGGAAAAAAAACGGAATCTTTTCATGGATTAAAAATATACCATTGTTTGTCTCAGTTCTATTATTGAAATAACTGCACAATTACTAAAGAGATGATGGGGAAAAAGAGTCAGAATTCTAAGGAAAAAGGACTTCTCTTGGCAATGAACACTTCTAGTAGCATCACTAAAAAAATTCTCAAACTAGACAAATGATAAATATCCTAGTCTTATCATATACTCCTTTTGTACTAAAAGTTTTTACCACAAAATTAAAACAACAGCAACCAAATTCATACGAAAATGTTACCAAAATAGAATAGTTTTGGTCCCGCCTGACTATTAGCACAATCTTGAGGCAATTAGTTATATTAGCACGTGTCTTTATTGGTTTGCTGCTAATTTCTATCATCACAAAAGTTGAATTTTCCCCTTTTGTGTGTTAAGTGATGCTGGAAAAGAGAATTACTAATAAACTCTTTTAAGAGTTTAATCTACAGTAATATTTTAGTTTAATAGTTACACTTCATCTTGGAAATGAAAAGTTTGCAACTTTTTTTGCAAATGTATTTATACACTCATTTTTTCTGATAAGAACAAATTATTCCTTAAGAAAAATTTTCACACCTAAAATAAATATGCGTTATTTTCCACTTAGAAACTAAGTAGAAAATTAGATTCTACCATCTGAATGTTAATTTTCTTTAACTAATTTAAATTATTTTCACAAATTGCAGTTTTAAAATTGCAGCTTTCCCTTTCAGAAGGTAGAGGAGGAAAGAGTTAACTATGTCTTTTTTCCTTAACACACTTTCGCAATATCCCCCAGTCTTACTCAGATTCTTATTCTTTGAAGTCGGATGTGCACTTTTTTTTTCAGATTTTAATTTGTTAATTTATTAATAATTTCTCTAGGGGGCAAAACTTGAAAATTTATGCAAGCACTTTGTTGTCTATCTAGAATATTAATTACATTCTATATCTCAAGATATCATATGCAACATACTATTGGAACGATGTATTTGCCAGATATCCAGAGAGAATTTTTCTTTGAATACCTACCTCAGTCCACATCATGCTCCCATAATCACCCCAAGCCAGTTGAGGTTTAGACAGACCAAAGTCACTAGCAGCTTACCTGGCAGAGATATATATACACATTGCTCCACATTGGGATTTGCCCAGAGATTTTAACATATGTACACACAACACTGAGTACGCTGATTATTCTTTTTGCACTTCCACTCCCCATCCATCCTCCCTCCTTTTCTCTCCGACTCTGTGCCCTGGAAGACTAAGCCCTGAGACTGCATCTCCTGTGCCCCCATGGGGCTGATTTCCCTCTAAATTTGGCCAGGCCACTGAGAAGAGAGCAGATGATGGGAGGAGAGAGACATGCAGTATTTATTACTTTCTTTCTCTCCGTTTCAGCACCACCTCTCTTGCTATAGCTACTTTCCTCCATGACTACCCAGGAGAAGCAGGGCGGCCACATCTACAGTTTCCCAACTCTAATTGAGCTCCAGAAACCCTGTCCCCACCCCTCTCCCGCTACCCCCAACCCCCCACCCTCACACCCCGCCACACACATCCCCACCCTGACCCATCCCTTCCTCTCTAGGGAAAGTAAGGGCTTCCTATTGTTGCTATTGTGCCTCACATCCCTGGTTTACTCTTTCACCCTAGTCTACACCTCTGTGAGTAGTTCAGCCATGAATGTGAGTTCTTCCGAGCCCATCTGGGGTAAATCCTATTTTCCTGCCAGAACCCTGCCGGACACAGGAGCCATCTAAGACTTCCAATTCAGACCTGATTTTTGGTTAACCAATTTTTAAATTACATAAAAAAAAGGAGGGAAAAAAACATCCAGGGAGAGAATAGTTTCTCTCCTACAGCCTAACATGACTACTTGTCAGTTTGATCTGCCTCTTTTCATACAGTAAAAAACATTGCTTTTGTTGACATTGCTTCTAAATTGTGACTCCTTACCCCAATACACCTGAATTTGTGCATTTATTTTTGTATCTAATTTAGAGAGTACAGCAGTTTCTCAGATGGGGAATAGGCAGCAAAGACAGGCAGCTTCCACAGAAAACCAAAACAGGATTTCATGAGGCCTCTTCAGTCATTATATTAGTATGGTTCAATTTTAGGGCTAAAGCAATCTATTCCGCCACTCTCTGTTCAGACTTGTCTCCAGTACCACAGTGCCAATTTGTTTGAAAGCACAAATTTTCAGTTGTGTTTTTGATAATCGATCTGCTGTAAGTACTGTTTTATTTTATTGCATGACTGAGGAGAGAACTCTAGACTCAGAATCTGCTACATTTTTCAATTGACAAGGGAACTTATCCTGGTCATGTAACAGGCAGAAAGCTGAGCATGGTGGTACCTGCCTATACTCCCAGCTACTGGGGAGGCTGAAGCAGGAAGATCCCTTGAGCCCAGGAGTTTGAGGTCAGCCTGGGCAGAACAGCAAGACACCATCACTAAATAAAATAATTATGAGGTGAGTAAAATCATAGTCAATGCAACAATTATCACAAGATAGGCTAATAAATTCAAATTGCTAAGGCAGACATTTATTACTTTAAGTGAATAAAAATAATTTTGTATAACATATATTCTAAAATAGTTTTTTATAGTCAGTATATTTAAACATGCTTTGAGATCAACACAGACTTAAGTTTATACGTTACAATTGTTAACAACAAAAAACCCTTGTAGTTAGAAGCTGCATATTATGGAAGACTCCCTGCTCTGACTTTTTTGTTTTTGTTTTTGTTTTTGTTTTTGAGACAGAGTCTCACTCTGTTGCCCGGGCTAGAGTGAGTGCCGTGGCGTCAGCCTAGCTCACAGCAACCTCAAACTCCTGGGCTTAAGCGATCCTACTGCTTCAGCCTCCCAAGTAGCTGGGACTACAGGCATGCGCCACCATGCCCGGCTAATTTTTTCTATATATATTTTTAGTTGGCCAGATCATTTCTTTCTCTTTTTCAGTAGAGACGGGGTCTCAGTCTTGCTCAGGCTGGTCTCGAACTCCTGACCTTGAACGATCCACCCGCCTCGGCCTCCCAGAGTGCTAGGATTACAGGCATGCACCACCACGCCCGGCCTCCCTGCTCTTACTTAATAAACATTTATAAGGAACCATAATTGTGTTTAAAAGAAACAAAATTTGTATGAATTTAAAGTAGAAAAGCTTTGCTCCTCCTCCCACTCTAGGCTGAGGGTTATTTGTACATTGTGTTTTTAAAACCATCAAATCTAAGCACTTATTTAAAAGGAAATAAAAAGGACCATGTGTTTGATGGGAATAGAGAATGCATACACACCTATGAAATTGAAAAAGAATACATAGGGGAAAGTATGTTTCTCTCCCACCCCTATGCCCTGGCCATCAAGTTCTCCTCCCCAGAAGCAACTAATATTACAAATTTCCTATCTATTTTTCAGAAATATTCAGTGCATAAGAAAGCATGTACCTGTATTTTTGTTTTGTTTTGTATAAATGGTAACATACTAGAAATTCTACTGTAGAGTTTGCTTTGTCTACTTTTTATATCTTATAGACTGTTCCACATCAATATAGAGCTGGCTCATTTTTACAATAAAGATACATAGTTAAATTACATGGCTGTACTGCAATTTTGTTTATTCACAGATATTTAGATTGTTTCCAGTATTTTGATATTATAAACCATGCTTCCTCAAATATTAAAGAATATATATTCTAATAAATTTAAAGTATAAAATATACACATATTAATTCCTAGAACTGTAATTTCTGAGTCAAAGGATGGGTTTGTTCTAAATTTTGACAGTGGAGATAAACGTTAGAGATTTAATCGATGATGAAGTAAAGACGTAAAGTAGGAAAATCTAATTGGAATTCAAAATCTAAATGTGTGTAAATAAATAAAATGAATAGTAAAAGCATTTGTTTTAAGATTGCAAGTCTTCTATACTTGAACAGAGACAAATTAGTAGTCAATGGGATTTAATTTGGTTTGAGAATGAGAATAATAATACAGAAATCTTGAGAAATAATTAAGAACCATTAGGGCAATTAAAAATAGTTCTGCATGGATCTTTCATGCAATCCCTTCTAATGCAGAGAAGAAAATTTAGGCAGAGTAGTTAAAAATCATGTCTTTAAAAATGACCAAATAGAACCTAAAGAGTATTGGTAAAATGGATGGGTGAAGACAACTGCTGTGACAATATAGTGTGAATAAAGAAGGGCTATTTCTTGTTTACTTGAATGACATTAGAATTGTCTTTGCAAGATATTATCAATTTTACAGAATTATTAGTACCATGAATTGATATGTAACAAAGTATCACAAATTCAGCAGCTTAAAACAATTCCCATTTATTCTCTTATTGTTCTATAGGTCAAAAGCCATGATGTGGCTGGGTTCTATCCTCAGGGTTTTACAAGGTTGAAACCAAGGTGTAGGTCAGTGTGTGTTCTCATCTGGAGCTCATGGTCCTCTTCCAATCTCATATGATTGTCACAAAACCCATTTCCCCGAGGTTGTGGGACATAGGTTCCTATTTCTTTGCTTGCTGTGAGCCAGAGGCTGCTCTCTGCTCCCCATTCATTGGCAAGGGGCCCCTCCCATCTTCAGAGCCAGCAACAGAGACTCTGCAGGGTAGATTCACACTTCAAACTCTTAACTTCCCCTGTCCCTGACCCTTAGACCCAGATTTAACAGGTTTAGTTTATTAGGTCAGGCCCACCTAGATAACCTCCCTGTTTTAAAGTCAGCTGATTTGGGAATATAGTGACATCTGCAAAATCTCCTCAGAGCAGTACCTGGATTAGTGTTTGACTGAGTAACTGAGAAGAGGCCTGTATATACCAGGGGCCAGGAATCTTGAGAGCTGTAATGAACTGAATATTTGTGTTGCCCTAAAATTTATATGTTGAAACCCTAATCTCAATGTCATGGTATTAGGTGGGGCCTTTGGGAGGTGATTATGTCATAATGGTGAAGCCTCATGAATGGGATTAGTGCCCTTATAAAAGAGACCCCAGAGAGCTTTCTTGCCTTTTTTTCCACTATGTGAGGATACAATGAGAATGTAGCTGTCTGCAACCCAGGAAAGGGCCCTCCCCAGAACCTGACCATACTGGCACCCTGATCTTGAACTTCCAGCTTCCAGAATGATGAGAAATAAATGTTTCTTGTTGAAGCCACCCACTCCATGGTAATTTGTTACAGCAGCCCTAATGCACTCAGACACAATTGCCTACCACATAACAGAATTTATTTTAAAGATAAAAAGTATTTGTTATTATTTCATATTTCACCATCACTTTGTCATTTATCATGTTCACTTAAACTATAAAATCAGAGAACAAGCCAGTTATATTCTTGGAGATTATGCTCTTCCTTTCTCTCACTCTCTCTCTTTTTACTTGAAACACTCTACTTGTCCCCCAACATTTTGAGATTATTCACACAAACATATCCTTTATTACAAAGTATATTTTATCAGAATTTCTTCATAAATTTTTTAAAGTGTCACATGTGCTGTCATGGCAGGAAAAATAAAGAGAAAGTGAAGCTATTTAAAGCATGGATTTCCATTTTTTTTTTAAATATATGCACTTATTCCTTGCACTTATTCAAAAGGAGGGTATGATAAATTAGGAAAAATAATATGAATGAAAATAACAATCCACATATTCAAATTATATAGAACCTTAAAATAAAAACAAATTAAGAAGTTAATATATAAGATAATCCTCTTACAAACCTCCTTATTTGCAATGTGGCCAATTAATATGTTGACTTTGCAATTTGTAACTTTGCAAAATAACCCAAAACAGCAGAAGAATCCAAATTCTACTATAAAGAATTATAAAATTTTTTTTCTAGATCTGCAAAAAATGATGTTGATATTTTAATGGGGATTGCATTGAATCTATAAATCACTTTGGGTAGTATAGACATTTTAACAATGTTGATTCTGCTGATTCATGAGCATGATACTTTTTTTTTCTTTTTTATTTCAGCATATTATGGGGGTACAAATGTTTAGGTTATGTATATTGCCCTTGCCCCACCCGAGTCAGAGCTTCAAGCATGTCCATCCCCCAGATGGTGCACATCACACTCATTATGTATGTATATACCCATCCCCTCCTTCTCCCTCCCATCTGCCCGACACCTGATGAATGTTATTCCTATATGTGCACTTAGGTGTTGATCAGTTAAAACCAATTTGATGGTCCGTACATGCGGTGCTTATTTTTCCATTCTTGGGATACTTCAGTTAGTAGAAGGGGTTCCAGCTCTATCGAGGATAATACAAGAGGTGCTATATCACCATTGTTTTTTGTGGCTGAATAGTACTCCATGGTATACATATACCACATTTTATTAATCCATTCCTGTATTAATGGGCACTTGGGTTGTTTCCAAATCTTTGCAATTGTGAATTGTGCTGCTATAAACAGCATAATACATTTTTGCATTTGTTTACATCCTCTGTGATTTCCTTCCTCAGTGTTGTGTAGTTCTTCCTGTAGCGGTCTTTCACCTCCTTGGTTAAATATATTCTTTGGTATTTTATTTTCTTTGTTGCTACTCTGAATGGTATTGAGTCTTTGATTTGATTCTCAGCTTGACTGTTGTTGGTATATAGCAATGCTACTGATTTGCATACATTGATTTTGTAACATGAGATTTTGCTGAATTTATTTACCAAGTCCAGGAGTCACTTGGTAGAATCTTTGGGGTTTTATAGATAGAAGATCATATCATCAGCAAAGAGCAATAGTTTGACCTCTTTTCCCATTTGGTTATGGAACCAGAAAAGACCTCAAATAGCCATAGCAACCTTAAGCAAAAAGAACAAATCAGGAGGCGTCAATTTACCAGACTTTAAGCTATGCTAGAAGACTATAGTAACCAAAACAGCATGATACTGGCACAAGAACAGAGACCTAGACCAATGGATCAAAACAGGTAACCCAGATATAACACCATTGTCATATTGCCATCTGATCTTTGAAAAAGCAGACAAAAACATACACTGGGAAAAAGAATTCTTATTCAATAAATGGTGCTGGGAAAATTGGGTAGCCAGATGTAGAAAACTGAAACAGGATCCACACCTCTCACCACTCACAAAAATTAATTCACAATGGATAACAAACTTAAACCTAAGGCACAAACTATAAGAATTCTAAAAGAGGTTGGAAAAAACTCTTATAGATATCGGCCTATGCAAAGAATTTATGAAGAAGACCCAAAGGCAATCAGAGCAACAACAAAAATAAATAAATGGAAGGAGGGGAGCAAGATGGCGGAGTGGAGGTGACCTCCTGGATTTGTGCTCCCGGAGAGGAAGGCATGGATCTCCACCTGCCACAACGCTGGAGGATTGCTCCTCCACAGGAAGGGTGGGGTGAACCCACGGAGAATCACCGTGGGACACAGGGAACAGGAAAAAACAGAGGCGAGTGGGAAATCAGACCGAGATAATTTGGAGAGTGCGGGACGGAAAACAGACAGCGGAGTGCGGGACGGCCGTACCTGCCTCACTGGAGAGTGGGGCAGGTTCAGCCCCACAGCAAAGCGGCTTGATCTCCGCACTTACCCCCACATCCACTCGGTCAGGGATCTGACTGAAATCGGTGCAGAATCACCGCGGGAGACCTGGAGCTCCGAGGACAGGTGACATAGGCGGGCGAGAGCTTGGACTCTGGCGGGTCTCCGGCGCCCTATCTCTTAAAGGGACAGACACGGACCTGCGCCGAGGCGAGGGGCCGCGAGCATGAAATATTAAAGCGGGACTTTTTTGCTCTTTTCTGCCCCTACGGCAGCTCTTCGGCCGGGGAGCTGCTGTGGGCCCTGGCGCCTGCCGAGCTCTGAACGCCCCCCCCCCCCCCCCCCCCCCCCCCCCCCCCCCGCCTCCGACGGGCGCATGCGTAGTCGCCATCTTGGTTCCCACAGCTAAGCGGAAAGGACCTTGGACTCTGGCGGGTCTCCGGTGCCCTATCTCTTAAAGGGACAGACGCGGACCTGCACCGAGGCGAGGGGCTGCAAGCGTGAAATATTAAAGCGAGATTTTTTTTTTTTAATTTCTTTCTTTCTTTCTTGTTTTCTCTTTATTCTCCTTGTTATTCATATTGTTTCTCTCTCTCTCTTTTTTTTTTTCTTTTTTTTTTTTCTTTTTTCCTTTCCAGTGGCCCTCCAGCCCAGGAGCTACTGTATACTCCTGAGTGCTCCAGACCCCCAGCTCTGATTCCTATCGGACCCTGAATATTGCCCCCCAGTAACAGTGATCTGCGGGTGGGCAGCAGCAATTGTGTGGGCCAAGGTCTAACTGCTGCAGAGCCATAGGGTGCCAGGCAGCTCCCCAGGAGGCTCCATCCCCTGATCCATAGAACCTCTCCAGGTCCCCTTCCCAGGTGCGAACACTGAGTGCTTCCCCAGATGCAAGAGTGTGGAGCCCGGACCTTGGGAACACTGGGACAGTGTAGACCCTTGCCCGTGGGAGCTGCAGCAGCTGGGTCACTGAGGGAGTGAGGGCACTGCCTCCTCTGCCTAGCCAGTGTCTTTCCTGCAGAAAGAGACAGAAACCACACATCCAGAGGAAGAACCAAAAGTCAGGGGGGGAAAAAAAAAAAAAAGAAAGAAGGGAAAGAAAAAGAGAGGGAGAAGAGGCTTTCTGCTTGCAAATAGTGTGAATCCTGCCTACTAACTGAAAGTCCACAACACAGTGATTTAACTTGCCAAACTGGTCTTAGGTCAAGCCAACCCTCTGGGAGTGGACCCATCAGAAGCAGTCCCCCAACTGAGATAGAAAAAAAACTCTAAACAACACACAACAGTCTCCCCCTATAGACAAAGGAAGCAACATACCTAGACTGTTTCACAGCCTAAGAACAGAGTACAAGACGTGCTGTTAACTAGACTAAAGCTGTGAGAAAAGATCTAACGATAGAGCCAGATGGGAAGGGCTCAGCGGAAAAATATGGGGAGCACAAAAAACCAAACGGAAACCTCGCCCCCAAAGAGAAATACCAACTCTCTTCCAATTGGCACAAGCCAGTTTCAGAATACCAACATGTTACCAGAAGAATTTCAGTCTTGGGTTATAAATAAGCTGAATGATATACAAGAAAAAATTGATATCCAACGCAAAGAAACCACAAAAAAATTCCAGGGTTTGGAAGAAAAATTCACTAAAGAAATAGACATATTGAATAAAAACCAAACTGAACTCCTAGAAATGAGGGATTTATTCAGGGAGCTACAAAACACAGTGGAAAGTCTCAAGAACAGGGTAGATCAAATAGAAGACAGAATCTCAGAGATCGAAGATAACTCTTTCCAATTAAATAAGACAGTCACAGAGATAGAGCAAAGAAATAAGAAAAAAGATCAGAGTCTTCAAGAAATGTGGGATTATGTGAAGAAACCTAACGTGAGAGTTATAGGCATCCCTGAAGGTGAAGAAGATAATAAGCAAGGTCTGGATAAACTATTTGAAGACATAATAGAAGAAAATTTCCCAGGCCTTGCTAAAACTCTAGATATACAGGTTCAAGAAGCTCAAAGAACCCCTGGTAGATTCATAGCAAATAGGAAAACACCACGCCACGTAGTCGTCAGACTGACCAAAATATCCACTAAAGAGACCCTTCTTCGAGCTGTAAGGAGAAAGAAACAAGTAACATACAAAGGGAGACCCATTAGAATTACGCCAGATTTCTCAGCTGAAACTTTACAAGCAAGAAGAAGTTGGGGCCCCATTCTCACTCTTCTGAAACAGAATAATGCCCAGCCTAGAATCTTGTACCCAGCTAAGCTAAGCTTTCTATATGAAGGAGAAATTAAGACATTCTCAGATAAACAAGGACTGAGGGAATTCACCAAGACAAGACCACCCCTCCAAGAAGTACTCAAAAGAGAGTTACACACGGATCATCACAACAAAGACCCACGAATGTAAAACCACCCAAGAACTAAAGATCAAATTCTAGCCACCACAATGGCTCAAGAGAGAAAACATAGCAAAGAAGTTCTACTCAATAAGATAAACAGAAATCTGTCCCAATTATCAGTTCTCTCACTAAATGTCAATGGCCTGAATTCCCCACTCAAGAGACATAGACTGGGCCAATGGATAAAAAAACACAAACCAAGTATCTGCTGCCTTCAGGAAACACACTTAACCGGCAAAGATGCATTTAGACTGAAAATAAAAGGATGGAACTTGATATTTCAAGCAAATGGTAGCCAAAAGAAAGCTGGTGTGGCAGTTTTAATTTCCAATAACAGTCTTTAAACCAACAAAAGTAATAAAAGACAAAGACGGTTACTACATACTGGTGAAAGGCACAATTCAACAAGAAGACATAACCATACTTAATATATATACACCCAATCTAGGTGCACCCAGATTCATAAAGCAAATCCTACTCGATCTAAACCAAATGATAGACAACAACACTTTAATAGTTGGAGACTTTAACACCCCACTGACAGCACAGGACAGATCCTCCAAGCAGAAAATAAGCAAAGACATAGTAGACTTAAACAGAATGCTAGAACAAATGGGCCTGACTGACATCTACAGGACATTCTACCCGAAATTCAATGAATATACATTCTTCTCATCGGCTCACGGAACATTCTCTAAGATTGACCATATCCTAGGCCATAAAGCAAGTCTTAAAAAAATTTAAAAAATAGAAATCATACCCTGCATCTTCTCAGATCACAATGGAATAAAAGTAATAATGAACCCTAATAGGAACTCTCATTCCTACTCAAAGTCATGGAAGCTAAACAACCTTCTTCTGAATAACAATTTTGTAAAGGAAGAAATTAAGTCAGAAATCAAAACATTCTTTGAATTAAATGACAAAGGTGACACAACTTATCAAAAATCTATGGGATGCAGCTAAAGCAGTCCTGAGAGGAAAATTCATTTCCATAAATGCCTATTTCAAAAAGGCAGACAACTTACAAATAGACAACTTAATGAATAGACTCAAAGAGCTGGAGAAAGAAGAACAGACTGACCCCAAACCCAGCAGAAGGCGAGAAATTGTTAAGATCAAATCAGAATTAAATGAAAAAGACAACAAAAATACTATAAGGGAAATTAATAAAACAAATAGTTGGTTCTTTGAAAAGATAAATAAAATAGACACACCACTGGCTAGACTAACCAAGAGCAGAAAAGAAAAATCTTTAATAACTTCCATCAGGAACATAAAAGGAGAAATCACAACCGAAGCCACAGAGATCCATGACATTATCTATGAATATTACAAAAATCTTTCTGCACACAAATTGGAAAATGAGGAGGAAATGGACAAATTTTTAGAAACACACAGCCTTCCCAAGCTCAATCAGGAAGAAATAGAATTCCTGAATAGACCAATATCAAGAACTGAAATTGAAACAGCAATAAAAAACCTTCCCAAAAAGAAAAGCCCTGGTCCAGATGGGTTCACACCTGAATTTTACCATACATACAAAGATGAACTGGTGCCCATCCTACATAAACTATTCTTCAATATTGAGAAGGATGGAATTCTCCCCAACAAATTCTACCAAGCCAGTATAACATTGATACCAAAACCAGGAAAGGATGCAACAAAAAAAGAAAACTACAGACCAATTTCTCTCATGAACGTAGATGCAAAAATTCTCAATAAAATCCTAGCAAATCGTATCCAAGTGCTGATTAAAAAAATAATTCATCACGACCAAGTAGGCTTCATCCCAGAGATGCAGGGGTGGTTCAACATACAAAAATCTATAAATGTAATTAACCACATAAATAGAAGCAAAAATAAAGACCATATGATCCTCTCAATAGATGAAGAAAAAGCATTTGACAAAATTCAACACTCTTTTATGATAAAAACACTTAACAACATAGGCATAAATGGGACCTACCTAAAAATAATACAAGCCATATATGACAAACCCATAGCCAACATCATACTGAATGGGGAAAAATTGAAAGCATTCCCACTCAGAACTGGAACCAGACAAGGCTGCCCACTGTCCCCATTACTTTTCAACATAGTATTGGAAGTCCTTGCGAGAGCTATCAGACAAGAGAGCAGAATCAAAGGTGTCCAAATAGGGACAGAAGAGATCAAACTCTCACTCTTCGCTGATGATGTGATGTTGTATCTGGAAAACCCCAAGGACTCAACCAAGAGACTCCTGGAATTAATTAACGAATTCAGTAATGTCTCAGGTTACAAAGTCAATACACACAAATCAGAGGCATTCATATATGCCAATACCATTCAATCGGAGAACCAAATTAAGGACTCAATACCTTTCAAAATAGCAACAAAGAAAATAAAATATCTAGGAATATATTTAACTAAAGAGGTAAAGGACCTCTATAAAGAGAACTATGAAACACTAAGGAAGGAAATTGCAGAACACGTAAATAAGTGGAAATCCATACCATGCTCATGGATTGGAAGAATTAACATCGTTAAAATGTCTATACTACCCAAAGTAATCTATAGATTCAATGCAATTCCTATTAAATTACCAACATCATTTTTCACAGATTTAGAAAAAATAATTATACACTTTGTATGGAAACAGAGAAGACCCCGTATAGCAAAAGCAATCTTAAGCAATAAAAACAAAATGGGAGGTATTGATTTGCCAGACTTCAAACTATACTACAAAGCTGTGGTTCTTAAAACTGCTTGGTATCGGCACAAGGGCAGGGACACAGACCAGTGGAACAGAACAGAAAACCCAAATATAAAACCATCCTCATACAACCATCTAATCTTTGACAAAATAGACAAAAACATACTCTGGGGACAAGAGTCCCTATTCAATAAATGGTGCTGGGAAAACTGGATGGCCACATGTAGAAGACTGAAACAGGACCCACAGATTTCACCTCTCACAAAAATCAAATCACAGTGGATAACAGATTTAAACCTTAAATGGGAAACGATTAGAATTCTAGAAGAAAATGTAGGAAAGACTCTCACAGACATTGGTCTAGGCAAAGAATTTATGAAGAAAACCCCTAAGGCAATCGCAGCAACAACAAAAATAAACAAATGGGACCTGATTAAATTAAAAAGCTTCTGCACAGCCAAAGAAACAGTCACGAAAATAAACAGACAGCATACTACACATCAGATAAAAGACTGATAACAAGAATCTATTTAGAACTCAGGAAAATCAGCAAGAAAAAATCAAACAATCCTATCAAAAAATGGGCAAAGGACATGAATAGAAATTTTTCAAAAGAAGACATAAGAATGGCCAAAAAACGTATCAAAAAATGCTCAACATCCCTAATCATCAGGGAAATGCAAATCAAAACCACAATGAGATACCACTTAACTCCGGTGAGAATGGCCTTTATCAAAAAATCCCAAAACAACACATGTTGGCGTGGATGCGGAGAGACAGGAACACTTATACACTGCTGGTGGGAATGCAAACTAGTGCAACCCCTATGGAAAGCAATATGGAGATACCTTAAACAGATTCAAGTAGACCTACCATTTGATCCAGCAATTCCATTATTGGGCATATACCCAGAAGAACAAAAGTCATTCTTTAACAAAGACACCTGTACCCGAATGTTTATAGCAGCACAATTCACAATCGCAAAGATGTGGAAACAACCCAAGTGCCCATCAATCTACGAATGGATTAGTAAACTGTGGTATATGTATACCATGGAGTACTACTCAGCTATAAGAAATAACGATGATACGACATCTCTTTGGTTCTCCTGGAGAGAGCTGGAACCCATTATACTAAGTGAAGTATCCAAAGAATGGAAAAACAAGCATCACATGTACTCACCAGAAAACTGGTTTCCCTGATCATCACCTAAATGTACATCAGGGAAGGATACCAATTGGATATCAGACTGGGATGGGGGGGGTGGGGCAGGGGATGGGTGTATGCCTACATGACGAGTGCATTGCGCACCCTCTGGGGAATGGTCATGCTTGAAGGTGCAGACCCGGGGAGGTGGGGGGGGAGGGGATGGAGGTATGACTACATGATGAGTGCCAGGCGCACTGTCTGGAGAATGAGAACGGACGCGCTTGGGACTCTGACTCGGGGGGATGGGCAGGACATGGACAATGTATATGACCTGAGCTTATGTACCCCCGTGATGAGCTGAAATTAAAATAAATAAATAAATAAATGGGTCCTGATTAAATTCAAAAGCTTCTGCACAACCAAGGAAACTATCATTAGGGCAAATAGACAACCTACAGAGTGGGAGAAAATATTTGCATGTTTTACATCTGATAAAGAGCTAATAATCAGAATCTACAAAGAACTCAAGTGAATCAGCAAGAAAACATCAAACAACTGCATTAGAAAGTGGACAAAAAACATGAACAGAAGTTTTTCAAAGGAAGACAGATTAATGGCCAAAAAACATATGAAAAAATGCTCAATATCTCTAATAATCAGGGAAATGCAAATCAAAACCTCAGTGAAATATCACCTAACTCCATTGAGAATGGCTTTTATCAAAAAGTCCCAAAACAACAGGCACTGGTGAGGATGCAGAGAGAAAGGAATACCTATACACTGTTGATGGGACTGCAAACTAGTACAACCTCTATGAAAAGTAGTGTGGAGATACCTCAAAGAACTAAAGGTAGACCTATCATTTGATCCAGCAATCCCAGTACTGGGTATTCACCCAAAGGAAAAAAGGACATTTTAAAACAAAGACATTTGTACTTGAATGTTTATAGCAGCACAATGCACAATTGCAAAGATGTGGAAACAATCCAAGTGCCCATCAATACATGAGTGGCTTAATAAAATGTAGTATATGTATACCATGGAGTATCACACAACCATTAAAAAAAACAGTGAACTAATACCTTTTGTAACAACCTGGGAGGAACTGGAGACCATCCTTTTAAGTGAAGTATTGCAAGAATGGAAAAACAGACACCACTACTCATGTACTCATGAGTACATGTACTCACTACTAAATTGGAACTAATAGATAAACACTCATGTGCACATATGGTAGTAAAATTCAATGGAAATCAAGCAGGTGGCAGGGGAGAAGGGGATAGGTAAGTTCACATCTAAGAATTTCTATTCCAAATTGGATTTCCACATGGAAAAGAATGAAACTGGATGCTTATCTTACATCGTACACAAAAATCAACTCAAAATGGATAAAAAACCTAAATGTAAAGATGGAATCATAAACTGGATAAACACCCACTTGCTCTCTCATTTCCTTTAGGACTCTCCTCAAATGGCACCTTAACAATGATGACTTCTATTAATATGATCTCCGTAAATAAAACAGTAATCCCACCACCACTCTCTTTCCTTCCACAGGATTTACCACAACCTTACAAAATATGTTTAAACACACATGTACATGCACACTCTTTCATTTATTTATTGTCTCTCTCCCCACACAGAATGTGAGCTCTAAGATAGCAGTGACTGTTCATTCCTGTATCCCTGACACCTCGAATGTTGCCTAGCACATACTAGATGCGGAACAAATAAGGAATGAATAAATGAATACAGAAATGAGTGCAAGGCAAAATATTCTGAAAAAGAATTTGTCTCACAGCACAGAAGAGATTCTCAGAAGGAGCCCTCAGATGGCACCAATGTTGCCAACATCTTGATCTTGAACTTGTAGCCTCTAGAACTATGAAACAATAAGTTTCTGTTCTTTAAGTCATCAAGTTTGTGGTACTTTCTTATGGCAGTCCTAGGAAGCTAATACAAGGATGAAAGCTAAAATGCCGCACACAGGAAAAGGAATAGAGAGAGCCCTCATTGGCATGGTAAAATCTGGGTGGTGAAGGCTAAGGTTTGTGATGCTGGAGATGCTACCTGGAAGGTGAAGGAGAAGACAACAAGCCAGAAAGGAACTCTGAGAAGCACAGAGACATCTAATAGGGATTTTCAATCAAGCCTTACTATGTAGTATATCATGTCATTCTTCTCTTCATCTCCTACCCCCAGAAATTCAGTAAACTCTACAACATTTGTTATTTCTTAGAGGATTTAGATTTGAAGTTTCATAGGTGAGGGTGAAGGGAAAACTTCCGCTTCATCCTTGGAAGGTTTATTGAAAAATTAATTCACATAAATGCAGATTAATTAAAAAAAGCATTTAAATTTATTACTATCTTGTGCACAAGGAGAATCACAGAGTAATTGCCCCATCTCTCAATGGAGTACAGATATTTATATATTTTAGTTTTTAGTGGAAAGGAAGATGGGGAAGTGTGGAGTAGTTTAGGGGGACAGGAAATGATTTTTAGGGGAATTTAATGGTATTGAAGAATATATAATGGTCTGGGACAAAGTCTGTTGGCCCTGCAGAGCAGACAATGGTTTATGACAAAAGTCTATTTAGGTTTGTTGACAGACTTTAGTCTTCTTTTCTGTGATATGGTTTTAGTTAATGAAAATTCAGAGAAGGGATCAGAAGTAACTGTTTTCTTCTTTGATAGGTCCAGACTTTCGGCAGACAAGGGAACTTCAGAGGATAATTTTATGCTGTGCTTTGGGAGAGATGGTGTGGGCAGTGGGAGGTCAGAGAGACCTTGAGGCATTTTCTCAGTTTAGCACTACAATGCACATGCTTTGCACTTTGAGGTTTCTCAGCTCCAACAGTAGATAAAACAAAAAGTCCTAGTTCCAGCTAAACATGGAGACAATAGGAAGTTTTCCCATTAAGCCCTGTCACATCTCCATTTATATTCCACAGGTATTTATTAAGAACCAACTATGGATCAGCAACAATGTACATAGAACTCAGAAATAAACAAGATAGACACAGTGCCTGCCCACATTGGGAAAGATAGATAATAAATAATTAAATTGCTATTGGTTTGAGTAATTTTACTTAAACAAGTAATATGTGTAAAGACAAAGTATAGGAGACCATAATAATATATAATCTAACGCAGACTGGAGGGCACTGAAACTCCGAATTGGAGGCTTGGGTCTGGCTAGGGAGTGATGAAGATGCTCCCAGGCAGACAGACACAGCTTGTGCTAACACTGTGCGAAAACAAAGGTCTTCGTTTATTTGAGAAACAGAAAGTAGGCCATTGAGTTTGAAACTCCATGAGAGGGGAAGAAAATGTAGAAAATAAAGCTGGAGAGGTAGGCAGGGGCCAGATCATATAAAAACTTTCAGGACTTTAAATTTTATCCAAAGTGTAATTGAAAACCATTGAAGCTTTCAAACAGGGCAAGAATATCATCAGATTTTAATTTTTAAACAATTTTCTTTCTGCTGTGTGGTGATTTGATTGGGGAAGAGGAGCAACATAACCAGTTAAGGGACCATTGCTGTGGTCCCAGGTAAAGATGACAATGATTTACTCTAGGGAGGTAGATTCTGTGTGTTGGCTTCAATCACACATTCAACCGCTCGTGGCTGTGCTTTTGATTATTCTAGGGGACCTTGTCACTTCCTTGTGTTCTCTCTATGAGGTGACTGCTGTTCCCAGGCCGATCATGCTCTAAGATGCTCAAGGAACTTCTTGGCTGTTCTCTCTGGAGAAAGTGAAAGCAAGATAAATATATGTGAAAGGGAGATCTTCCTAGAAAATGCCCACAGCTCTTATTTCTGTTTCCTTGACCCTCATGGGTCAGTCATAAACATGCTGGTTGGGGCTTCCACCATTTTATTTCCATTGACTGGAGAGCATTGCTTATTGGACTCAGATAGATCCCTTTGACTTTGGCAAAAATATCTGATGTTCATTTTTTTGCCAATTTTTCTTTATTGTAGTAAAATACACATAAATTTATCATTGTCTTAGTCTGTTTTTGCTGCTACAACAAAATACCACAGACTGGGTCATTTATACATGACAGCGACTTATTTTTCACATATAAAATTATATCACCAGTGATCAGAGATTATTTTACTTCTTTCTATTTCTTTTTCTTATCTAATTGCTTTGCTAAAACTTACAGTACTTTATTCAATAGAAGTGGTGAAAGCAGGCATCCTTGCCTTACTGCTGATCTTAAAGGAAACATTTTCAGTCTTTCATCATTCAGTGTGATAGTTGCTATGGGTTTTAATAGATGGTTTTTATTATGTTGAAGTAATGACCTTCTATTTCTAGTTCATTGAATGTTTTTGTCATGAAGGGTGTTAAATGTTGTCAGTTGCTTTTTCTGCAACAATTGGTATGATCAGGTGGGTTTTTTTCCTTCATTCTGTTAATGTGTTGTATTACGTTTATCGATTTTTGGATGTTGAATTATCCTTGCATTCCAGCACTAAATCCCACTTGGTCATGATGGATGATTCTTGTAAATTGCTGCTGAAATTCCATTTGCTAATATTTTGTTCAGGATTTTTGCATCAATGTTCATAAGGGGTATTAGTGTGAAGTTTTCTTTTCTTATAGTGTCTTTGACTTTGGTTTCAGTGTAATGCTAGCCTGACAATATGAGTTATAAAGTGTTACCTCCTCTTCACTTTTCTAGAAAAGTATGAGAAGGATTGGTATTTTTTAAATGTTTGGTAGAATTCACCAGTGAATCCATCAGTTCTGGGGCTTTTCTTTGTCAGGAGATTTTTCATTACCGATTCAATTTCCTTCCTTACTTATAGGTCTCTTCAGATGTCTATTTATTTGTGGTTTAGAATAGGTTTTTGTGTTTCTAGAAAATTGTCCACTTCATCTAGGTTATCCCATTTGTTGTCATATAATTGTTCACAGTACTCTTATAACCCTCTTCATTTCTGTGGAATTGGCAGTAAAATCCCCCCACTTTGATTTCTGATTTTATCAATTTGAGCCTTCTTTTTCTTTTTCTTAATTCAACTAGCTAAAGGTTTATCAGTTGTGTTGATATTTTCAAATAACCAACTTTGGGTTTTACTGATTTTTCTGTATTGTTTTTATATTCTCTATTCATTAATCTCTGCCCTAATCTTCATTATTTCCTTCCTTCTGCTAGCTTTGAGTTCAGTTTGTTCTTCTTCTTATAGTTCCATAAGTTGTAAAGTTATGACATTGATTTGAGATTCTACTTATTTTTTTAATGTAAGCATTTATGGCTCTAAAACTTCTCCTTAGCATTGCTTTCACTGCATTGCATAAGTTTTGATATGTTCTGTTTCAATTTTCCTTTGTATCTATGTATTTTCTAACTTCCTTTGTGATAGAAAGCAAATCAGAAAATGATTCATTGGTTGCTTAAAATTTGATCTAGTTGGTTTATTGTGTTAAGTCCTCTCTTTTCCTAATTATCTTCTGTCTTTCCCCTTCAAAAGTTTGATTACAATATGTCTTGGTGTACATCTTTTTGAGTTCATCTTACTTCAAATTCATTGAGCTTCTTAGAATGCCTCATGATAACTACTGCTATTGATTTTATGAATATCTTTCCAGATGCTTCTAACTAGGTTACTATGTTTAGTAAACAGTTTTACATAAATGGGATCATTCCATACATGCTTTTCTTCTTCACATGTTTCATCAAATTTGGAAAGTTTTTGGCCATCATTTCTTCAAATATTTTCTCTGCCTTTTGCTCTCTCTTCCCCTTGGAATCCCACAATGCATATGTTGGTCAGCTTGATGATATCCCTTAGGTCTCTTAGATTCCGTTCACATTTCTTCAATCTTTTTTCTTTCTCTTCCTCAGACTTGATCATTTCCATAGTCTTATCTTCAGATTCACTGATTCTTTCTTATGCCTGTTCAATTCTGCCTTTGAATTCCTTTGCCTTTGAATTCCTCTAGTGTATTTTTTATTTCAGTTATGGTACTTTTCAGGTCCAGTATTTCATTTTGGTTTTAGATTTTCTATCTCTTTATTAGTATTTCCCTTTTGTTAATACTTTGTTGTCTTGACTTTCTCCACATCTTCGTTTAGTGGTTTGAATAGCTTTAAGATGTTGTTTAAACTCTTTTGTCTAGTAGACCTGCCATCAGCTCTTTTTCACAAAAACTTTCTGCTGATTTTTCCCATTAATGGGGCCATACTTTTCTGTTTCTTTGTGTACCTTATGATTTTTTGTTGAAAACTGGACATTTGAATCTAGTAATGTGGACATCAGATTTTCCTCCTTCCCCAGGCTTCTCTGGTTTTGGCTATGTTTTTATTTTATTGCTATCTGCTGTCTCTGTGTGAAGGATCAAAATGAGATATTAACTGGAGGTCTTCACAGGTCTTTTCTGGATGGCCTCAGATTCCCCTTCAACCTATCTGGAGTTGCTATCATCTTGCCACACCTCTCTTGTGCCCCAGGCCCAGAATGCTGGCTCACCAAATCCCTATTCAGGGATGCAGTTAATGTTTGTCTTCTCTCTGCTTACATCCCTTCCTAGTTTGCCTCCTCTTCTCCTATCATATAAAATTTCTCCTCTTCCTGTCTGATGAGTAATTCCCATTCATCATATTCTCCATGTTCCTTACACTATGGGTCATGGTAAAACTTTATAATCTGAGTTCATGAGACTTAGCTTTTGACATTTAAAGGACAGCTTTTGAAAGAATACCAAATATAGAACCACATAGCTCAACTGGGGAATACCAAATCATCACTAATATCAGTAACATAATAAATACATGATTTCTAATTTTACTTGGACTGTTGGTATTTCCTAAAATCCTATAATTCCCTACGTTGCAATTGCTTCCAGTCTTCACATATACTATTCTATCTCTCTCTTTATTATATGTTAAAAATAACTTCATTTAAAAAGATTAAAACAGTACAGAAAAATTAAAACAGTACAGAAAAAGCCAAATAAGAAAAAGCAACCAAAAGACCAACACCAACGCCTCATGATAACTACTGCTATTGATTTTATGAATATCTTTCCAGATGCTTCTAACTAGGTTACTATGTTTAGTAAACAGTTTTACATAAATGGGATCATTCCATACATGCCTTTCTTCTTCACTGATAGAATCTTGTGGATATATTTTCTTATGAATTAATATAGAATTATATATTAATTTTTAATGGTCACATAATATTCCACTGTAGGATTATACCATAATTTTCTTTTCTTTCTTTTCTTTTTATTTCAGAATATTATGGGGGTACAAATGTTTTGGTTACGTGGATTGCTTTTGTACTGCTTGAGTTTTGAGTCAAATCTATAAGTGTGCCCATCACCCAGATAGTGTACATTGTACTCATTAGGTATGATTTCATCCATCCCCTCCTGCCCCATCCTACCTGCTTGATTTCTGCTGCATTTTACTTCTGTTCGTGCACATGAGTGCTGATAGGTTAGTTCCAATTTCATAGTGAGTACATGTGATGTTTGTTTCTCCATTCTTGAGATACTTCACTTAGAAGAATGGTCTCTAGTTCCATCCAGATTATTGCAAATGGTATTAATTCATTTTTTGTGGCTGAGTAGTACTCCATGGTGTACATATACCACATTTTATTAATCTACTCTTGAATTGATGGGCATTTGGGTTGATTCCACATCTTTGTGATTATGAATTGTGCTACAATAAACACTCAAGTACAAGTGTCTTTTTGACAAAATGACTTTTTTTCCTTTGGGTACATACCCAGTAGTGGGATTGCTGGATCAAATGGTTGGTCTACTTTTAGTTCTTTGAGGAATCTCCATACTATTTTCCGTAGAGCTTGTACTAGATTGCAGTCCCACCAATGGTGTATAAGTAAGTGTTCCATTCTCTCCACATCCACGCCAGCATCTATTGTTTTGGAACTTTTTGATAAAAGCCATTTTCACTGGGGCTAGATGATAACTCATTATGGTTTTGATTTGCATTTCCTTGATGATTATACCCTAATTTTCTTATACCTCCCATATTAATGGATTGAGTTGGGGAGAGTGCTAAAATAAACAAAACCAGAATAGATATCTTAATACATATATCATTTTGCACTTGTACAATTATCCTTTTGGAATAAGTTCCTAGAAGTGAGATGGCGGATCAAAGGTTATACACATTTTACATTTTGATACAACATGTCAAGCCTTCTAAGGATACCTTAGAATACCTTCTAAGAAGAAAGTATTGATTTAAACATCCAGAGTGAATGAAAGGGTCTGTTTTCCCTCACCTCCTACAATAATGAGTTGTTTCAATCTTTTAAAACTTTACAGATGTGGAAACTTTGTTTTAGGGTTGTTTTTATTTACATGCCTTTGATTACTAATAAAATTGAATATATTTTAGTATTTATTTGCCCCTTGTGTTTCTTCATATATCATTTGCCTCACATTTGGAGGGTTTGAATAATATTGCCTTAACTTCTGGGAAACTATGCCTAAATATAATAGAAGGCACAGTGACTTACTTGAGCTATATGCTTAATAATTGCTAGGTTCTCTCACAGTAGAAACAATTCTCCAAATACTTGCAATATGGGTTGAAATGTACCCACTATTACTTAGATGTACAAGAATTACACATTTCTGTATTTTTAATTATCTCGTCTTGTCCTTGAGTCCCCACTGCCAGGGATAATTGAGGAAACACTTAGCATTTAGTTAAAATTAATTATCACTGATTTTTTTCTATTGAATTATTTTTATAGATTTATTTGTTTGTACATTATCGCTATTAACCCTTTGATATGTGTTGTGAATTTTTCATAACTTTTCATTTATCATTCAGCTTGTGTGTATTAATAGTATTCTTTATCATGAAGATGTTTTAAAATTTAATGCAATTTCAGTTTCTGTGATAATTGTCAAACAATGAAATATAAATATATACCTTTATGTTTTCTTCAAGTTCTTTTATGTTTAAATCATTGATTTATCTTTAAGTTTGTAGGGATATAAAATTAGGAATTTAACTTCTCTTTTCTAAATGACTAGCCAACTGTTAAAATGTCATTTGATGAATAATCCATCTTTTGTTCCACTAGTTTGAATGCATCTTTACCATATAATAAATGCCTACATATACTTGGTCCTATTTCTAGACTCACCAGCTTTTTCTATAAACCTGTCTATTTCTGGGCCTATAGGACATTTTAATATATGGTAGGGCATGGCCGGGCGTGGTGGCTCACGCCTGTAATCCTAGCACTCTGGGAGGCCGAGGTGGATCGCTCAAGGTCAGGAGTTCAAGACCAGCAAGAGCGAGACCCCGTCTCTACTAAAAATAGAAAGAAATTATCTGGCCAACTAAAATATATATATATAAAAAAAAAAAGTTAGCCGGGCATGGTGGTGCATGCCTGTAGTCCCAGCTACTCGGGAGGCTGAGGCAGTAGGATCGCTTAAACCCAGGAGTTTGAGGTTGCTGTGAGCTAGGCTGATGCCACGGTACTCACTCTAGCCCAGGCAACAAAGTGAGACTCTGTCTCAAAAATATATATATATATATGGTAGGGCATAACATAACCCTCCAGATTCACCCTTCTCTACCCTGACCTGTCCCCAAGAGGTTCATCTGTTTGGAACTACAACACAGGTGCTTCTGTCTCCTGACTTCTGGTTGGGTTTGGACAACAAAGAGATAGAAGGGATTAAGGACAGTGAGGTCTAAATATTTATTATCCCAGCTTTTTATCTGTGGGTCCCTATGAGTGGCTATATCAAATTTCCTGTTCCTAAGATCCAGCCTCTCCACCAGGTTTCTAAGTTTCTGAATTCAGGGTTTCTTCCCCTTCCTCGTTTAGTCCCAGGAGTGATAACAGTGCCCTGGGTTGCCGGTCCTGGGTGTTGCACTAAATATTCCAATTTCCCCTATATGCCTCCTAGACCTTTATAAATGGTCCCTTTATCACTCTTTCCTCTCAATATCCCAATTTTAGCATGCCATTGATTTAAACATCCACCGTGAATGAGAGGATTCTCCTCATTACTTGGGAACCTAACTGATACAAGTGGTAATAGTGAAAACTTCTATCTGACCTGGCTTAAACTGGAATGCTTCTAGTGTTTCACCATTAACTATCCTATACTACAAATACATCAAACCATCTATACTATCCTTGAATATCCATCCCACCACCTCTATCCTCCCTCTCAGCATAAAATGAGAGCCATCCAATGGGAACATCCAAACTTCCTGCTACTGCACCTGCAAACTTACCTGAACATCTTTTCCTTCTTCCCTCCTCTCACAATGGAAGAGCAATGTCTCCTTCTGTCTCAGCCTAATTCCTCCAGTCATGTTTAGGATTGTACCCCTTGCATTTTTCTCAGGGACCATGGACTATCATCCTTCCTTTCGACTGACTCGAAGTTACCAGATTTAAACATTTTATGCCTGTCCCATCTTAAAAAAGAAATCCTTGTTGACTCAAGACCCCCTCCATCTTCTGTCCTCTTCTTCATCATCAAATGTCTTGAGTTTTACTGCTCATTTACTTTTCCACTTCCTCCAATTCCTGTAACTCTATGGAAACTGCTTTTGCAAGATCACTGTGTCACTCAGAGCTAGGCAGAGCTAAGAGTGCAAGAAGTTTGTCTGAATAGCACCTGTGAAATGTAAAGGAAGAGGAAACAAGATTTGAGCATGGAAAGCCTTCAGATGGCAATGCAGATCTGAAAAAGTCCCAGCTAATTTGACAGGATGTTCTGGGGCAACGATTGCTCCTTAGAGGAGCTATGGGTTGGGCAGAAATGTCCTTACCTGATGCCCCTGTCATGCTCCATCATTGTCTGGGGGCTTCCCAGGAAGAGGTTGACCTCAGTCTGAAAGCTGAAGCAGATCCTGAGGGGGCTAAAGCTGGAGACTCTGCCAGGGCACTGCATTTCTAGTAGCTGCCCAGTTCCATCTTGAAGGGAAATTGGAATAGTGTATACTCCATGGCTGCCCAAGCCTCCAAAAACCTCTGTTTTGCTAAAGGGTACTTTGGGTCCTCACTTAAAAAAAGACTTCCTGCATCTTTTTACACCATTGCTTACTTTGTCCTTAGAAACTATTCTTGTGTGATTCCCTCCTATGGCTCTCTCAGCTCCTTCTCAATCACCTTTGAGGGATTTGCTTTCTCTGACCACCTCACGAATGTTGTTCCTTAGGGTTCTATCCCAGGCTTTGCTCTTTTTGTATCCCACACACTCTGTCTAGAAAAGTCTCATGTGCATTAATATCGTCAAAATGCTGATGACTTACACATGCATGGCTTCAGCAAAGATCTCTGGCTTAAGTTCTAGATCTATGTTACCAATAGCCTCACAGCCACTTTAAATCCTTAAGCCATCCCAGCTGAAGTCTTTATTTTCCCTCCTAGCCTGCTTCTTCCCCTCGAGTATTTTCTATCTCAGTAAATGACACGATTGTCCACACAGTTGTCCACTGTCCTCATCTCTTCCATCTCTGCGATCTTATGCAATCACTAAATCTATCTTTTTAAACTTCAACAATCTCCCCAGTATATTCTCTTCTTCTTCACTGTTACTATCTTATTTCAAGCCATGGTGTTTTTCTCATCTAAAATATTGCAACGGCCTCTAAACTGGTTTCCCTCCTTTCTATTTGTGTTCCATCTTCATCCAACTTCATTACTAATCAAATAAATAAAATTTAAAATAACCATGTCTCTGGTGAAAGAAATGTAGATTAAAACAATAGTGAAACATAATTTTTACCTATTGTATTCACTTACTGTTTCTAATATAACAAATCACCACAATTTGGTGGTTAAAACAATATAAATGTATCCTCTCACAGTTATGGAAGCCAGAAGTCCAAAATCAAGGTGTTAGCAAGGCCACACTGTCTCTGGGGGTTTTGGGGAAAATCCATTTCTTACTTCTTACATCTTCTGGGGACACTTTTGGCATGACATCCCTGGGCTTGTGGCCACATCATTCCAATCTCTGCCTTCGTCTTCACATCGCCTCCTCCTATGTGTCTGTCTCAAAACTTCCTTTGCTCCTCTCTTATAAGAATACATTAGATTGCATTATTGCATTTAGGGCCCACCTGCACACTCCAGGATAACTCTCTTCTCAAGATCTCTAATTTAATCACATCTTATGCTAAGTAAGGCGATATTCACTCTTTTGTCATAGAAGGTAATATTCACAGATTCTGGGGATTAGGATGTGGATATATCTTTTGGGGGGGCACCATTCAGCCCACTATACCTATCAAAGTAGCAAAGCTTTAAATCAAACGAATATTTAACATAGACAAAAAGCAGGCACACACACACATTCACAACTGGTAAGGATATAAATCAGTACAACTCTGTTCAAAGCAATGTGGAAGCATGAATCAAGACTATTAAAAATATTCATACTCTTGTCTAGTAATTTGTCATTTAGAAATCTGTCTCAGACAAATATATTTCAATACGGACAAACAGAAGATTCAAATTTAAATATGTACAAAAATTTACATACCTATGGAAAAAAAACTAGAAAAAAGGTATCAAAATGTCTATAGTGGTTATTTCTGGATGGTAACATTATGGACTACTTTTTTATACTTGTCAATGGTATTTAAATGTTTCAGGGTAAATATGCATTAATTTAATAATAATTTAAGTTAATTTTCCACTTTAATCATATAAAATGTGGATTAGAATTTGATTGACAGTGAAGAAATTAGCCAAAGATTTGTGAATTATTTTTTAAAATATAAAATCCCATTTGACTATATCTCCAGAGCCAAAGCAAGACAGAATAAAAATTAGATTCTAGAAATCAAAATTTTGGGAACTGTGATTAAACCTTCAAATATGCCAGGGTTTATCTATCTCCAGAGAAGATTAAAAAGAAAGTCAGGCATGGTGGCGTGTGCATGTAGTCCCAGCTACTCAGGAGACTAAGGTGGGAGGATCACTTGAGCCCAGGAGTTTGAGGCTGTAGTGCACTATGATTGTGCCTATGAATAGCCACTGCCATTCCAGCCTGGGCAACATAGTGAGACCTCATCTCTAAAAAAAAAAAAAAGGAAGAAAGAAAGAAAGAAAGAAAGAAAAAGAGATAAGTGAAGCTGGTATGACCTGCTAGGACCACCCTGTTATGAGGGTAAAGGGGACTTTAAGAAATCACCTTGTTCATTTTATTACCTGAAGGCAAGCTGCGCTCTAGAGAAATTCAAAGTCTCTTTCAAAAGAAGTATTCTAGAAAGAGAAATCCAATATCTCCACTGGGTTTCCGTATTCTTAAATATATCAATTATATTTGACAATGTTCTGCAGGTTAAGTAACTGGAGGAGAGATGTGAGTCTATGAATTTTCTTTTGGGAACAATTTAAGAAACAAAGAGGAGACTGTTCCTTTGATATTAAATCTAGCTACATAAAGCACAAAATTATTTTATGATTCTATTTATAACAGACTCCTGTATGAACTCTAGTTTAAGATACAGACGTTGATAACAAAATAATTGTTAAGCAAATGATTCTCTCTATATAAAATTTTGCTAAAAAAATTAAAATTCTCCCTGGAATAAAAAAATTTTTAATGTGCTAAATCTAGCTAGGAGTAACATGTTTAATCCTCATCATCATCTTTAAAAAATCACTTAGTTCAACAAGACAAATGCCTTTTTCATTATGAAATGTTAGCATGTATGTCTAGATAGAACCTGAGGGTACCCATTAACCTTAAAATATAGTTATGACAAATTTATTTAGCATGTGCTTATTTAGTAATTATGAACTTCATCTATTCAATGCATTACTCAATAAAATCATTGAGGAGCAAATATCTTGCAGATCCTGTCTCAGGAAGCCTTAGAAGAAATGATGGCTTCCCCATTCATGACACACAAAACATCTTAAGGATTAAGACAATTGTAGTCAAAGGACTCTCCTCTTCCATTATGTACAAAGGTCCTCAAAGCCTTTAACCTCAAGAGATTATGCAGAAAATGTGCATACAGTTTCCCCAGAGGAAATTCAGTTTGGCTGACTAACTATGAGAAGATGAAGCACAAAGAAAGGGACAAGAATAACCAAAGAAGACATGCTGAAGTTGTGCAATTATCCTGAAAATTAAGATCCAGTTAGTTTGGTGCATCCATCCTCAAGACAGTGGCTACAGTTCTGAAAGATATCTTTCAAAGGAAGTGACTCTGCTTTAAGCAGGGGACTTATGTAGGCTAGATTTGCAAATAACCTATTATTTGACGGAGTTGGTAAAGATATTTGGGTTTTCTTATCATAACCTGCGTAGAGAATTATTTTAAATGGAGAATGGGATTTTAAAATAATTACGGCAAAAATAAATACATATATATTTCAAACATACATACATATATGGGTACATAAACTTATATATACACACAGACACACACAAGAACTGTCTTCTGCATTCTTCTGTTGAAAAATCATGAAATGACAGAAATACTCAGTTTTGAAGTAAAACTGAGAAGGCTTCAGTCTCAAGAGATTGATGTGGGAATAAGAAATCAAGAAAGGCCATAACAACGTTGGTTACACAGTCTAGGACAGCATGAAGGAATACTAGATAACTATTAAAAATGATGATTTAAATGTATATTTGTTGTCTGTGGCAAATTTTTTATTATAAAAAAGCAAGTAAGAGAACAACATATATGATGTGTTCCTCTTCATATAAAATTACATGTATGTATAGAAAGAAGTCTCTGTCATACAGTGAACATCCAATAAATAGTTTGTTGATGAACACAGTTAACCTCATGGTAAGAAGACCTGGGGTGAATTTTTTAAATTCCTTCTTTATTTTTCTATATGGTTTTATTTATCTTTTCAAGAAAACAAATATTTTGACAAGTAGGAAAAAAGAATTTCATTTTCTAAAAAAAGAATAAAAAACACAAAGAAGTAATAACATTGCTACTCCCTTACATGAGGCTCAGTAATGCAATAGTCTTGAAATACCATTCATCACTCAATTTGAATTTCAGTTGCATTCATCCTGTTGTTCCAGGTTTTCTCTTGTTTATAAATCCCAAGTTTCAGAGATAAAACTATTTGGATGAAGAAAACTCATTAAAGATAACGGTGCATGTATGAACTGCCAGCAAGTTAGGGAGGAAAAAAAAAAAGATTTCACATTTCTGTGCTTTAATTCAGGGTTTCTCATATTTTCCACTTGGGTATCCTAACAGTAGAGGAGAGTAAACTTGAGAAGGTATCTGGAAGGTCTCCACAATCTCGAAACTTCTTTAAAGTCTCACGTTTGACCTAAATAATTATGAGACTTTTGCATTCTATTCCACAGCATATCTGTATTTTTAATGCAAATGAGGTTTAAAATTAATTATCCTGGAGTAAAGTCAATGCTCCCAGAAAAAGCTGGCTACAGTTTCCTTGTGGTTTTGAGTGCCCCCTGGTAGGCTGAGGGGGTGGGGTGCTCATCCCAGCTAGAGAAGCAAGTCGTCAGTCTTCAAAGTGCAGTGTGTAAAAATCAGCGTCACTAACAGACCGGTGGCTCTAGTGAAACAAGGCTTCAACTTTATCCAGGGCGTCTCAGCACCTGATGGAAATCACAGAACAAGGAAGGAAAACACGTTATGAGAATGTCATGGAAGGCCTTGGAATTTACTTACTGTTACTTTAAAAAAAATTGTTTATTTTACCAGTTCTTTAATTCACATGCTAAAAGTTAAAATAGTATTTTCAAAAGTAAAATGTAGACTGGTCGGATAAGCAAAACATAGTCACTAGGTACTCACTAAGTATTTTGATTTGGGTAGATAATCAGGGATAAAACTGAAATTTTTTCTTTCAAGAGACTGTGTGTGCCATGGTCTTACTGGTATTCTGTCAATATTTTACCTTTACTACAGATTTTTTGTAAAATTTAAAATGTTTACAGAGACTAGCAAATGAATAAGCCCCAAGATATTCATAAATTGCCCACAATATCAAATTTAATTTTAAAATAATGTATTTTTTCCCTTCTCTTTCAGGACAACAAAACACAATTTATCATATGTAGCTATTCTCCAGACAATGCTATCCTTTAAAGCACGTACATTTTCTCTCTTAAGGAAACCGCTCTCATAATCTTCAAAATTAAAAAAAAAAACAAAAAAACTGAACTTTTAATAAAGGCTTTAGATAATTCAAAATCTACCCATAACTTTTATCACTCTTTTTGTTTCAAATGGAAAAAAATAATTACTCAGTATATCTCAAGAAGAGGGAAGCATGAGTAATAAAGATACCAATTGATGAACATTAAATTAAAACCACGTGAAAACTCAGCAAGAGGCTCAGGACAGTAAAATTAAAATTTAAAAATTAATCGTTTTAAATTTGTGGTGCCTGAGCAATCAAAAAAAATAAATTCCAATTTGTTGTAAACATGTGCTATTCAAAAAATATAAAATAATATTTGCTTTTGCAGGAGAGTGTAGCTGGAGCTGACAGTCTGGGGAATGTTTTCAGCGCTAAAGAAAATCTTAAAAGGCTTCTTTTTCTTTTGCAATTATTCATTTCTTGGGTTAAATGAAACGCATTGAGTCCCAAAGAATGATCTTATTTTATTTTTCTTTTCCCCCTCAAAACACAGTACTATAAAATAAAAGTTATAGAAAAAAAAATTAATCTATTTCCACCAAGAGGGGCATTTTAAAAAAAAATCCTACAAGTAGTTTTTTTACATTCAAAAGCAACTCAATGTAGTAAATTACTGTATCTGAATATCCTATTTTTGCACCACATTTAAATTGTGGAGACTGAAAAAGTAAGTGCCAATGCTTGATTCAAAGAGATATTTATCACAGTCTCTAAACTGATGGGAAGAATACACAGACACAATAGGGATTACAAGTCTCTTTGATGAAGTCTCCCTGATTTGAACCTGTTTTTTCCTCTTTCATGGAACAAGAGATAATCACCCTGAAATAAATATTTCCCCCTTTGAAAAATGATTCAAACAAAAGATAATTGAGCAAAATAAGGTACTGCTTTCATAGTTAAGGTGGTAAATAATAAATAAATACAAACAGATAAAACACTAAGATTATATCTCTTCATTCTATTTTCAAAAGAAAAAAGGTAATGAGCAGACGACCACTTGTAATTTACAAGCTGAAGTCTTCCTTTGACAACCCACAGATCAATTAAATCCTCTTCAAATTAGTTTTGATGTGTTAATGTGTGAGTCCCCCCACCTCCCTAAGTTTCCATGGACTATTGCTGGGTTTCTATGCTGGCTTTCCACTGAATTGTTTCTAGTGTTTTGTTGCATGTTAATACAAGGTCATTTAAAGCTATGTAAATACAGAGGAAAGTAACTCTCAAGCAGATTATTCCTTAAGATGCTTTATTTTCTCACACTGTCTTTTGCCTTCTACTAGCTAAAAAAATGTAGAGAAAATACTTGAAACTTGATTAGCTTTTTTCTTGCATAACTATTTGTAATCTTTAGCAATACTTAGCTTATCAAAATATAGCAGGTGGTCATATTGCAATTTTACAACCCGTTCAAATACACCTAGAGTCTTAAAATTGTTAACCTTAATCTGTCACAAATACTTAACTCTAACACAGAGTGACTAACAGGTAAAGAGAGAATATTTTAAATTTATGACTGGGTAATTCTTTTCACATATGATGGAATCCAAAACAATACCTCAGTTTTATCTGACAGGGAATTACTGTCACGTTTGCCTCCCCAATGCTTCCTGTTGGGGGTGAGTGGTCTATTCTTCAGCATGACAAAGTCTGATTTCTGAATGGCTGGTAGTGTCAAAGGGCCATTAGTATGCTAAGCCTTTTAGTGGCATGGGATAGCTCCATCCTGCTTTACTCAATTGTTGCAATTGGGCCACGTGACCAACTGATGATTTCAAGGCAAGCTTTGGAATCTTGATGTCTTCCAGAAATTAATATTCTTTCTGGTAATATAATCTACTGACGCCTCTTGCTCAATTTGTTAATGCCTGAAAGGAGGTACAGTCTTAGTGAAACTCTTGAGCCACGAGAAAAGACTCAGCAAACTAAATTGCTAGCTTCTCTCATAATTAGGTTTTAAGAGTTTAAAAAGACAAGTCTAATCTGTTTGGAGAACCTGTTGCCAGCCTTTATCATGTTCTTCATTTTTAAAAATTTTACAAAGAATGATAACAATTAGACTTAGAAAGCAATTTTTCAAAATTGAATTAAGTACAAACAATTTGGTGGTACTTTTCTCTTGTATAGCCAGCTGTTTATTACCCAGCTCTAATATTACTTTTTCATTTCTTAAAAATACTCTCTTCATGCTCATTAACTGCCAGCACCCCTAGTACAATGGAATAAGCACAAACAGTCATTTGAAAATCGAAGGAAATGGACCACATGAGTTCTGATTCGATACTGATCAATTACTTATTTTACTATGTCGTATACCTACTCTCCATTTAATCTGCAAACCAGTAAGTTTGTTGAAATAGCACATTTAGCCCCAAAGAAGGTTTGCAAGGTGATTCCAGATTAGTCTGGAAATGGTTCCAAAGGAGGAGACCAGATGGCGAAACCAATCAGTTTCTTGGTCTCACAGGAACAGGATTTATACAGTAAATGTTATTTCGTTAGAGAAGTATTTCAAGAATATCAGCCACATACATATTAAGTGCAGAGAGACAATACCTCCCAAACACAATGTTTTTTAGATTACTGACATTTAAATTGTCCACAAATTTGCCTTTATTTCTAATGAGTGAATAACAGAACTGAACAAATCTTGTCACTTCTGTGACCTAGGTTAGCAGAGACTGGCTGGATTTCAGAAAACCTGTTTCTTTCCACACAACGCCCCGCACCCCCGCACAGAGCTAGACCACACACCCCGCCTCCCTTGCGGTCAGGTGCAATTATGTGACTGAGTTTCACTAATAGGATATATTTACCTAATAGGATGTGCTTCATTGCCAGGCCTGGCCCATGAAAGTCTCTCATACGTGATCTTTAATGCCCCTTCTACATCTGCCAGCCTGGCTCAGATCATGGTGACTTTGAAAACAGGATGAAGAGGGCCGAGCCATAAGATAAAAAGAGCCTGGAAACACATTCCAGAAACACTTTAGAGTCAGGAATACCTATGCTGAATTTTATGTGAGTGAGAAACAAACATATTATTTTTGAACTGTTTACACATTTCATACTGGAAGTGAAGTAGTCCTGAAAATAAGTAATTTTGTGACTTTGGCTTAGACATCAAACAATGAGGAAACTGATACTGGAGGCTGGAAAGATAGAGAATCATGATCTCCAGAAGCAAAACACCTGGTAAAACTGTCTTCAATAAGAACTTGAAGAAGACCATGAAAACTACTTAACCTGTAGCATGTGTGAAAGTGACTGGAAAAAGTGAGTGACTGCCTTTAGAAAGCCACCACAAGAGTCCATGTGCTCAGAAAAGGATTAGCCAGCTTGCAAGCAGAAATGAAAGGAGATAAAGCCCAAAAATGTCATTCCTCCAAGGATTGGAAAGGTTGACTGCTTCTAAACCTTAGAAAATAGCAAAGAAGACTGAAAAAAAAAAAAAAGGCTTTGAGCAACAAAGGGCCCTAGGTGACTTAGGATAGTCATGGTTTATAGCTGTGGTTTCTGCCTAAATATTGATAATATTAATATAACTCATTCTAAGGCAAAAATCAGATTACAGGTATGGCCTTCCCACCCAAAGTCCAAGTGCCTTCAAGGTATCTGGCCAGTTAAAAGAAGAGAAAAAAGCATCACATACTATAGTTATCTCCTGCTATGTCACAAACCACCCAAAACTTACTAGTTTAAAACACAACCGTTTATCAATTCATGATGGTGCAGCTGGGAAAGAGCTTAGTGAGAATGTCTTGTCTCTGCCCCACAAGGAATCAGCTAGTAGCTGTACTTACCTGGAGCACTATTTACCATGAGCATCAAGGAAGCAAAGAAATAAATGAAGCTTGAGAGCTATGTCTAAGAAGGGCTTTTAGATGTGGTGACTGACATATGAAACTGACTGAAAAACACATCAATCAGAAATCCATGATGATTTGGAAGGAGTTGAATTGTCAGCACAATCACAAGCCCAAACTTTACACTGGGAACAAACAATAAAAATGGGCAGCAACCAAGAAGGGCACACTTGAGATGGACATATGGAGGACATAGGACACACAAGTCCTTCCCAGAAGTTGGTGTCTATGAACCAGAGAGAGCAATGGATAAGAGATTTCCCACCAGAGAGAAGAATCAGGGTCTAATAAAGTTAAGGAACTTTTGTAATGCCTGCCCAGCAAAATTTCAAAATCGCAAAGACTAATGATAGTTGAGTATCTAATTCATTTCCTTCCTGAATAGAAGTGTTTATTGCATTTCTACCATTGTAATTTGAGTGAATATGTTGATGGCAGTGGGGGATATAAAACTTGTCTTTTTAGTTCATGTCAGTAGGTGTCAAGTTGGCACATCTATGTGCATATCTGGATACAGTGTCTGCATAAAACTTTGGCTTCTTTTCCTTGGGAAGGGAATGACTGTTTTCTATATGCAAGGAGAAAAGAGAAAGAGATATTTGGTGATCAGAAGAGCAGACCATGGCATAGACTTTTAGGTGTTAACCAAAGTCCATTTCCTTTTCCTTCAAGACATGTAGACATGCTACTTTTCCCAGTTTACTCTTGCAGTTAAGTGTGATCATTAGACTGAATTCTGACCAATGGAATATGGGTGGAAGGGTATATGCCACCTCCAAGTCTAATCCACAGAAACTTTCCACACCATCTGCACGGCATCTTTTTTCATCCACTTATTGAATGGAACGATCTCCCAGGACCTTGAGAAGGGTAGAAACTAGGTTCCTGGCCTGACTGGGAATACCCCCATTGTCCAGACAGGTGAGAAAGAAACTTTTACTGTGATAAGCCACCGAGAATTTAGGGTTTATGTGTTAAAGCAATTAACAATATTTTAACTAACACAGGAAATTAAACAAGGAAATTCAACATACCTGATTCACAAATTACTGTAGAGTCAGTCTTATTTATGACCAACAAACCAATTGTATTCATTGTCAAGAAACATTTTTAAGTTTTTATTTTCTTTTATGGGGCCAGGAGAAAAATAAAACCTATAAGTCTTAGGCAAAAGTTGGCGTATTTACCTGGAACACTTTCCTTTAGAATTAGTCTCTTCTGAAGGGATGGGCTTAGGCAGCCATATCTAGCCAGTACTACCATCTGGTCCAGCTGACTGACAGGGCTGGAGATCTGATTCAAGATGGACCGACCTGATTCCTGTTCCACAGGAATGTGGTATTGGGAAACTGCTAGGTAGGAGTTGAGCAAAACAAGATAATTTTAGTGGGAGGATCCTAATGTGACTTCCATAAGCTTCTGCTGATCAATGGGTAAAATATATGACTAAGATTTGTTTTCAGATACTCCAGGAAAAAAAAGTTTGAGAAGCATGTGTGTGTGTTAATAAAAAAAAATTAAGAATAGTATAATAAATACTCATATACACATCAACCAGCTTTAACGATTATCAATATTTGCCACTTTTGTTTCTTATGTGTGTATACACACACAGTTTTTTAAAGCCGTGTATCTCTCATATGTTTAAAAATTTAGATTCTGAAACATGGTGGACTGAGGTTCATATTTTGTCATATTCTAGAAGTATCCAGCTTGGAGGAGTTATTTTGTCCTTGGTAAATTGTAATATTCTCATTTGAATCACCAAGAAAACATTAATACTCACATTTTGTGGATGATTAAAGAGAAAATAAAATATACAAAGCCCTTAGCATGTTATTAAGCATGTCGTAGGTACATCATATTTGCTTTATTATTTTTAATAGTGCCTTGGTGGAAGTTTGTATCATGTATACTAATGGCACAAGAGAAAAACTGGCAGATACTGCTTGTGGGGGGAGATGGAAGTGGGGACATTAAATGAAAGAAGAAACTGTTGATCTGGGTCTGTAAGATTGGATTGGAATTTTCTAAATGGATGAGATTGTACAGAGGGTATCCAAGAGAGAAAAGTGATGGTATTTTGGGTAAATACAAAGATATAGGGAACATTTTAATTTTTTTAGGCTGCCCAGTGTGTGAAACCCCTTTGTATCTTTGGGAAATTATCACTTTATGAATATTGATGAGAGGTAGATACCGTCTCTCACTAAGAAAATTGAAAATAAAACATTCCTTTTCATATCCCCTGTACAGCTAAGATATGAGAGCATGTGACCCAGATTCAGGCATTTGGCCACATTTTTTCCTGGATTTTGGATAGGGAGTCATTGACACCAAGGGCCCCGGGCAGTGGAGAATCCATTGGGAACACAGGTGGCAGTAGTGGTGGCAGTGGGTGCTGTTTTCCTGGACAACAGTGGCCATGGTTTCAGCAGTGAGATCTAGACAGCGGCGCACCCTGTATTTAGCACAATACTAGAGTCCTCATTGGACTAGTTTTTGTTGTATGATTTAGCTTTCACCTTGCTTTCTGCCTCACTTTTCTTATTATTGCCCTTTAGTTTAGTTCTTCAGACCTATTGTGAATCTATTTCCCATTCAGTATGTTTTCAATAACTTCTTTACTGATGCTCTAGTGACCTAGCTATTTGGGCTCTTAATAACTTCTCTTTCTATAGCCATAGTAGGTTTCTGCTGCTTACAGCTGGGAATCTTGATAGACAAGAAAATAGAGCAGGGCAAGGGGGATTGGAGGTAAATGGTAGGTGTGTGGTTGGGAGCCTGCAATTTTGGATAGGGTGGTATACTGGGCTTTTGCCAGCTTGCTGTCAGATTTCTTCCCTAACTTTCCCTGCTCTGCCATTTCATAAGGTACAAATTCTCCCGTGTCCTCTTGACTTTTGGCTTCTAGGTAGGTTTAGCTAATGGGAGGACATTTGGCTCCCTTCCCCCATGCTTGGAGAGTGGGCTTATCCCTGGCAGTGTATTTTTTTCCCCATGATTGCAGTTCCTGCTGGACAGCCTCTCCCTCCCTGATCCCAGCTCCTGCTGAACAGTCCTTGCTGTGGTTTCAGAACCTGTTGGATACCCGAGTTTTGGAGCTCTGGTGGCACCACTTATTCCCTGTGGTGCTTTAGCCCTAGGGTGATAGCAGATCCTGCTAATTCTAATATCTGAGTTGCCTCAGATCTTCCTTGTTTAGCTTCTCAGCAATTCCATCACCTGTGTAAATAATTCCCCTACCTTAAATGTCCTCTGTTTGAAGTATCTGAAGTGGTTTCTGTTTTCCTCACAGGACATTGATGCATATATATGTCAGGGAAAGCCTCGGAGAAAAGGTAACATTTAATCAAAGACTTAAAGAGAGAAGGGAGTTAGCCACGTTAATATGTGAGGGAAGTGTACTCAGGCAGAGGGAACAATCAATGCGAAGACCTAACATGAGAACATGCCTGATATGTTTAAGAAAACAACAGCGAGAGAAATGAAAGAGTCATAGCAGATGAGTAAGAGATCAAATCTGATGTGAGGACCCACTGGAGGGTTTTGAGCAAGGTAGTGACATAAATTGCCTTATATTTTTAGAAAGACCTCTGTGGCAGCTGTGTTGAGAATATGCTCTAGGGGGAAAGAATGGAAGAAGGGTGGTGTTGGCAAGAGATGATGGTAGCATGGGCTTGTGTGCTAGCAATAGAAGTGGTGAGAAGTGGTCATATTATAGTTGTACTTTGAAGGTAGAGCTAAAATAAATATTAATAATAAGTGTGTAGTAATATCTCATCATGGTCTTAATTTACATTCCCTTAATGGCTAATGACTTTGAATATCTTTTCATGTGCTTTATTTGCCATCTGTATATTCTATTCTGTTAACTGTCTCATGTCTTTTGCCCGTCTTCTAATTGCATTGTTTCTTTTTTTCCTGTTACATTTTGAGAATTCTTTATATATTCTAGACATGAGTACTTTATCAGATATGTGGTTCACAAATATTTTCTTTTATCTGTGCTGGTCTTTTTATCCTCTTAACAGGATCTATAGCAGAACAAATGTTTTTAATTTTGATGAAGCCCAGTTTATTCATTTTTTAAATTGATGGATTGTACTTTTGGTGTCATGTCTAAGACAATTCACCAACCCAATGTCCTAAAGATTTTCTCCTGTTTTCTTCTAAACGGCAGACTTACTAGAAAGAGCTTAGGGAGGTGGCTGAAGATGGGATGGGATCTAGTGCACAAGTGGAGGGATTGGCTTTAGATAGGGGCATGAGCAGTTCATCTATGGTAACAGGAAGGATGGTAGATTATGTGAGTACAGCTGGTGCTAAGTGGTATGATAGTCAGTATCTGAAGAAGTGTTCTTCTGATTTTTTCAATTTTCTCAGTGAAGTAAGGAAAGTCATTAGCAATAAGTAAGGACAAGAGAGGTTTGAGGAGAGAGAAGATGTGAAGGAGCCATGTAAAAAAGTGAGGAAATGAATAGGATAAGAATAAAGAAAAGTTTAATGTGATTGTCAAGTAGCATTAGGTCTCACTTGGTTTGTGGTCAAGTGAGACAACCCAGTATGGTTTGGTGCTTTTCTCCAGTCATGTTCAGTTGCAGGGGTGCAGGTGCAAAATAGAAAGAGTTGGATTTACTTTAAGTGGTACTTTTGCTGAGTAAAAGAAAATTAGAAAGAGGCAAGGGAGTTGTGCGTATAAGCAAGAAAATGATTGTATTAGTTGGTCATGGAATTTAATCTGGGAAAGAGGAAAGAGTTCTCATAATGGAGTGAATAACAAGGAAATGGTGATAGGATTAATGGGTTGGCATTTCTTATGGAATCAAAGGATGGTTGAAGTATCCAGGCTCCTTCAACCTCAGCATTCATTCATCATGGAGTATAGACCTTGTCCTTATGGTCTGAGTTATCACATTTACATCTAAGCAGCAGGATGGAAGAAATAAAAGGAGGGGATAGGAGGTATGACTGCTATCTGTGTTTAAAGGTAGTTTCCCAGAAGTTGTCACATGATACTTCCCTTTATATTTCATTGGCCAGAAGCTAGTCACATGGCTATTCCTAGCAAGAAAGAGGCTGAAAAATAAAGTCTTTATTCCAGAGGCCAGTAAAAAAAATAACAGTTTCTATTAGTAAGAGCAAGAGGAAACATACTGGGGTAGGCAATTACTATATTACTTTTCTACAAAAAATGTGCATTTTCCCACATTTTATCTCTCTGGAATAAAAATATATAACTGGTACTGTGTCAGAGTTCAACTGCTGCATTTTTTTCTTTCTTAATAGTACAGAAAATAATTATGCATTTTACAGTTGATGACATCTGTTGGAAGAAAGATGGTAGTATGTATTTTGCCAAGACAGAGAATACTGGAGGGAAGGAACAGATTTTCTTGGGGCAAGAGAAAGGGAAGGAATACAAATAATTTTGTTTTTTACATGTTAAGTTTGAGAATGACCCATAAGCAGTTGAAAATTTAGCGCTGGAACTCCAGAGTGTGATGGAGCATGTGATCAAATTTATGTGGGAAAATTCCTTGAATTCTTAGGAATTTTGATTGTTTGTACCCTTTGTTTTCCAAAAATAATTTCAAGTGGCAGTTCTTCACTATAGGTAGAAATTATTTCATTTGTTGCCAAAGCCTCAGCAGCACTGCCAGCTGTCATAATTTTATAAGATGATAAGGTATTAATTCAAGGTTTTCAAATAAATTAGCAGTGAAAAACAAGATGTGATTTAAAAAATTAGTTTGTAGCCAGTAAGTGACAGTGGAATTTTGTGATGTCTATAGTGATTGTATGTGAAACTTCTGATAGAAATGTCTGGTTTTAATTTCTTTTTTTTTTCCCTAGATGCTTTATTAAAGACCCATGTGCAAGGAGAAAAATTAAAAACAGACAACTTCAGATCCACTGTAAATTTCACATGCCATCAAAAAGGCTAAGCTAAATGTTTCTTTTGGCCACCATGCGTGAAATGAAAGCAAAAAGTAAAGTCAATTCACATTTTAATACTCCTATTTGAAATAATAAAATGGTATTTGGACTTAGACATTCTATTAAGTTCATTAGTAGAATCTATAGTTTGGGTGAAATTGTAAAAAAATAAACACACACAGCAAGTTATTTCTGTTCCATTCTCAAGTCTATATCCTGTATTTGATATGTGAGAAATAAGGAAATGAAGAAGGTTATTAAATTTTTTAAAATGCAAGCCCAGTAAAAGGTAGATTTATGCTTTCAGGTCTCTTGCCAGCAACATGGAGCCCCTAACCCAGATGTCCCACCAAGATCTTCAGGAAATGGCACTTGATCACAGATGAAATTTTAGAAACCAATAAGACCTGTAGACCTGAGAGAATAATCACATTAAACATAATTTGTATAAGCTTTTCTTAAGCAAAAATAACAATAGAGATGGCAGTTTTTTTTCTTATTTTTGACATTTTTAAAGTTCCCCTTAGCTTCATTCACTCATTCATTTATGCTAAACATCCTTTGGAGCCCACCATGGGTCAGAGACAAAGCTAGACACCGGGAAAATGACCTGCAGATGTCTAGGTAAAAGTATGAATAAAATTACATAGCTTACTAATTATTACAAGAAATTCTTCATTTGATCAATATTTATTGCAGAATTAGAACAATTGTTCCTGGAAGCATTGTAATGAAGGTAAGGAAAAGTCTGTCCCTAGCTGGAGGGTGATTGACCTTATTTATAAGAGGATTTTCCCCCTTGTTTTATAATTCATATTTATCACAGAAATTTCATAAAATACTGAAACTTACAAAAATACTAAGAAGGAAAAATAAAGCATGGAAGAGATATAGAAATTGTTGGGGTGGTGTCAAAATTGTCAATAGTGTGATGAGGAAGAAACTCACTGTGAAGGTGACATGTCAGTAAAGACCTGAAGGAGATGACAGATAGAGATAAAGATATAGATCAGAGAGAGAGAGAGAGGAAATGAGATGCACAAGGAAGAGTATTTCAGTCACAGAGAACAGCATCCTAGGAATAGGAAGCACCAAGCGCAAAGGACTTCAGATAGGAATGGGCCTGGTGTATTTTGGGAATATCAAAGGCAGTGGGTTTAGAGTGTAGTGAGTGAAGGGAGAGTAGGAAATAAGGTCAGAGAGCCTTTGGGGTACCCTATTGTACAGGGCTTTAAATGTCATAATAAGATCTTTGGCTTTTATTTTCATGGGTTAAAAAGCTCTTGAAGGGTTTAAACAGAAGAATGGTATGATCTGACTTTTGTTTCAATATCTCTGATCGCAGTGTGGAAGTAGTTCAAGGCCATTGCAAGAATCCATGCAAGAGGTGATGGTAGCCTGAATCAGAGTAGTGACAGTAGAGGTAGGGGAAACAGTCAAATTCTGGATGTATTTTGAAGACTGACATGGAGGGCAAAAAAGAAGAATTAAGAATGACTCCAATGATATTAATACCCAAGTGCTATGGTTTGAGTATTTGAGTATTTGTCCCCTCCCACACTCATGTTGAAACTTAATCTCCAATATGGCATTATTGAGAGGTGGAGCCTTTAAGAGGTGATCGGATTAATCCATTAGTGGATTAATGGATTAATGGGGCTATCATGGGAATGGGACTGGTGGCTTTATAAGAAGAAGAGACTTGAGCTATCAGGCTCAGCCTTGCCATGTGATGCCCTGTCCTGCCTCATGACTGTAAAGTCTCTACCAGCAAGAAGGCTCTCACCAGATGTGCCTCCTGGACCTTGGACTTCTCAGCCTCCATAACTGTAAGAAATAAATTCCTTTTCTTTATAAATTACCCAGCTTCCACTATTGTTATAAGCAACAGAAAATGGACTAAGACACCAAGTCAGGAATATATTAATAAAATGGAATCATTTTTCAGGAATACCTGTTAAAGTCTCTCAAAATTAGGGTTTCTTAGAGTGTCATTTGGGAAATGAGGTTAAGGAGACTAAGTGAATTAAAAGCTGTGCCAAACTACTGAGGAGCCAGCAAGGTTAAATAGTACTCAATGGTAGTTAAAACAAGTGTCTCAGGTTACTGTTTTATTTAGCAATGATGGAGCAGCTGAGGAGGAGGATTTTGGTCACCATTCATGAAATGCAAGCAAAAAGTAAAGCCAATTCACATTTTAAAATAATAAAATGATTTCTGGACCTAGAAATCCATTAAGCTGAATGATAGACTCTATGATGCAGGTGAAACAGTAAAAATAAATAAGTAAGTAAATAAATATATAAATGCATACATCAAGTTATTTCTCTTTCATTCTCAAACCTATATTCTGTAAGGTCAGGAAAAACCTCAGGTATGGGTGGCTAAAATAATACTTCAGAAGATGAAGAGAATCAGAGATTCTACTGGAATGTTAGCAATGCTGATGTTGGATGAGGGGCTGTGTGGAAGGCAAAAAGACCAGACAGTGGAGGTGTCCCTGGGGATTTCGAATTCACAGGAGGGGACCAGAATAGATGGTAGGTGGAAAGGCTGGGTTTTGGTCAACAAGGCCAATAACAGAGCTATAGGATGTTGCCCTTATGAACATTGGGACACATCATAAGTTATTCTTTGATGTAGAAAATCTTTATTAAAATTTAATACAAACATCAAAGCCACCTTTGGGCTTAAAATACCCTCTGAAATAGAGAACCCAGAAATAATCATACACAAGTATGGATAATTGATTTTTTGACAAGGGTGATTCCATGGAAGAAAGACAATCTTTTCAATAAATAGTGCTGGAGCAATTGGATATCCACAAGCAAAAACCTGAACCTCTTACCTTATTAACTAAAAACTTAGCTTATGAAAATTAACTTAAAATGGATCATAGACGTAAATGTAAAAGGTAAAACTACAAAACCTTTAAAAGAAAGGAAAAAACCTGTAGGATCTAGGGTTGGGGAACAGTTCTTAGATATGACATAAGAAGCACAATCCATAAATTTAAAAAATGAATAAACTGGGCTTCATCAAAAGTAAAAACATTTGTCCTGTGACAGGTCCTGTTAAGAGAATGAAAAGATAAGCTACACATGGAAGAAAATATTTATGAATCACATATTTGACAAAAGACTTATTTCTGGAATATATAAAGAACTCTCAAAGTGTAACAGAAAAAAAAAAAACCAAATAATGCCAATTAGAAAATAGGCAAAGGACAGGAGACATTTGACAGACTAGAATATACAGATGGCAAATAAGCACATGAAAAAATATTCAACATCATTAGCCATTATGGGAATGCAAATTAAGACCACGATGAGATATCACTACACGTTATTTTCTTTAGCTCAGCTAAAATAAATACCAATAATACCAAATGCTGGTGAGGATATTAAGAAATTGGATCTCTGGTACATTACCAGTGGGAATGTAAAATGGTACAGTTACTCTGGAAAGTATTTCATCGGTTTCTTAAAAAACTAAATATACATGTATCACATGACAGCAATTGTACTTTTGGGCATTTATCTCATAGAAATGAAAATTTATGTTCAAAAAAACCTGTATATGATAATTCATACCAGTTTTATTTTATAGCCAAAAATGGTAAACAAAATGTTCTGCAACAGATGAATGGTTAAACAAATTGTGGGACATCCATACCATGGAATACTACTCAGCAACAAAAAGGAATGAACTATTGATACATGCAACAACTGGGATGGATCTCAAGAGCATTATGCTAAGTGAAAAGAAGTCGATCACAGAAGGTCACATATTGCACAAGTCTATCTATATAACATTCTCAAAATGTCAAAATTATAAAAACGAAACAAAGTAGAAATCTCCAGGTGTTAGGAGGGTAGGTGTTACTATAGAGTGGTAGCACCAGGGAGATCTTTGCAGTGATGGAATAGTTCTGTATTTTGATTATGGTGGTGGTTACATGAAATGACATACATAGTAGAATGACATACATAGTAGAATGACATAAGGCTATACAAATACTTTATATCAATGTCAGTTTCTTGGCTTGATATTTCAACAGATTTATATGTAATCAACGGGCAGAAACTGGGTGACAGGTACACAAGACCTCTCTGTACTATCTTTGCAACTTCCTGTGAATCTATAATCACTTCAAAATAAAAAGTTTAAAAGAAAATTTCCTCTGAGGCATCTCTCACTTGCCTGCCTTCATCCTGTGCATTTCCTCTTTCTCTGGACATGACTTTTTTCTCTTTCTTTCCCCCTTTCCCGTATGTATTGAGTTTTCCTTTAATTGGCCATAATGCAGAACTAAGTCATTCCCCATCCTCCTGTTAATCCTATTCACTTAATTAAGATTATGTTTTCAGGCGCTTAATTTTAAAAGCAGGAACGTTCTAACTCTTTAAATTTCTTTAAAAACAAAACCCACAAACTAACCTGTTTTTTTATTTTATATAACCCATAGTCAATCATTGTTTTTTAAGGTCAGCAGCCCACAATATGTATCCAACGCTTATCTTGGAAAATAATTTTTGTTTTATATGCAGGAGCATTAATAATATTCTTTGTGTCTATAGATTATAAGCACACATTCAGGATTTACTAGAAAAACGGTGATATAAAATATTATGTTCCCCTGATTTTTCATAGAGATCCACACGTCAAAAAATAATCCTTTGCCAGGCCATATGTCCACATTTTTCGTTTGGAAAATATGATCATTACAACTAAAGAACAGCAAACTGAATACAGCCCTGTCCTGAGGGCTCGCAAACTGAATCTCACACCACTTTGGAAAAGTACTACTTTAGGTTCTCAAGGACCCAAAGAGCCCTCTGGCTCTTCCAGTAGGCTCATCCTCAAGTAGTCTGAGTTCTTCGAAAAATTTTGACTTGCAGGTGTTTAAATTTGCAAGTATTTTCTTTTGGTCTTTTCATTATCATTGTAAATAACCAGGTCCTAACAAACAACAAGGATTATAATTTATAGGGGTACTATTTACACCTAATGCACTTCTGCATTTTTTTCCCCATCCATTTTCCTTCTTACTTCTTTCAACCAAATCTTTCACCTCTTTCCTAAACCCCAGTATTTAAAAGAAAACACGCCCCCCGCCCCCCCCCCCCCCAGGATTCTGATAAATCGCGGTTGCACCGGCTTGAAAACGAAGGAAGTTAGTCCCTTGCGGCGACCCGTCTTCCCATCCTGGCGTTTGCCTGCAGCAAGATGGCGGCGGTCTCAATGTCAGGGGCGCTGAAGCAGGCGCTGTGGTGGAGAAGGGCAGTAGCTACAGCTGCTATTTCCGTTTCCAGGGCCCCGACCAGGTAACAGAATTGTCAGGCTGCTGCTTCAAGCTTCTCAGGTCCCTCCACTTTTGCAGAGTCTCTGCTGGCTGAGTCCCTGACGAGGCTTCGGGGAAAGCGTCCTCTGCTGACCCTTTCCTCCGGAGGGGGCGGGCGGGCCTGGGACTAGCCGCGGTGAAGGGGCGCCGGCCCGGCGAGTGGGGGTGTGAATCGGTAGCGGGGGAGGAGGACCTCTGGTTTCTTGGAAACTTTTGTCGTGTGGCGGAGGGAGAGGGTATGTGGGGAGGGGTTGCCCGTGGAGCTGTGAGCTGAACCTCACCCCCAGGGAAGGGGAGGAGTCTTACTGATTGCTGTCTCCAGTTTCCGCATCCTTCCATTTGTCACCTGTTTGCCTCCCACTCCAGTCTTTACTGAAGAGTTAAAAGTCCCTATCTTTTTTCCTTGGCTTTAAGTGGTTTTGTGTGGGTATCTGAACAAAAAGATTGTTTTATTCATCAGTCTGCTTGGAAGAAAACATGTTTGGAATTCAGTATTAGTAATGATATCACTGCTAGTAGTACTGGAAGATAATTTTTAAAAGACTGAAGGTAATGCTGGGAGGCTTTCCATCCACAATGTTATTAAAGCCTTACAGTAATTCAGGGATTGTTGCTATTGTTTTGCCTTGAAGCATTTTTGTGATGAGTTTTTTCGACTGTATTACTAAATCCTTCATTTCCATGTTTTTCCGAATTTTTCTGAGTTTTTTATAGTACTGATACTATACCTTCACACACATACTGGAGCAAAGATGGAAAGATTGGATGGAGAGATGTGAAGGGGGTAGGAGGAATGTGGGTGGTTAAAAATGGATGAGTGTCTGATAGAATGCTAATTAATTTAGTATTAGATAAATAGAAAGGAAATGCAGAGAGTTGAGATGAGTTAATTAGAAAAAAATTTTAAAGATGAGTTTTATTAAGGTTTTAAATAGTGGGTATCGGGTGGGAATGTAGAGGGTGTCCTGGGTAGTGTCAGTGGCTTGTGAAAAGGCTTAAATGCAATAGTAGAGCAATATATACATAGTATAGAGTCACTGAAAAGTAAGGATCTAAGATTGGGAAAGGTAAATGATAAGTTTGTAATTACATGTTCTACATACGGGGAACTAGAGGGATGGAAAGTATTTCTCTAAGGTAAAATACTCCAGTGGTTAATTTAGGGCTAGTACAACTGTGACCCAAACTAGTTCTTTTCCCCCTAGACATTATAGGGATTAGTTTTGCATTCCCAAATTATAAAGTACTCACCGAAGCCCCGGAACTGAAAACAAGTTTGAAGGGACCACTGGTTGCTTGGCTAATCAAAACATGGCTCTATATCTAAGTTTAAGTCATAGCCATTTTGTCAGCAATTATGGTAGTTGAAGTTAAGATAATACTAGATTTAGGAAACTAATGATAGTTATTACTACATTTCCAAATTTTAGAGTTTCTGCTTGTAAGTATGTTGTGAGAGATTTGAAAATAAAATTTTAAATCATAGGAGATGATCTTTTTTTCACATCTCAAAACAAGGAAAACGATTTTTAAATACAAATTAACACATTTATTTGCTTTCTATACTTTTTTTTTAAACCTGAACAGCTTATAATGTCCATTTCAATTTGAGGGAAATTTATGGGCCCTCCCCCTTACATATATTATTTGCTTTTCATCCTTAAGCACTCTTTTTCCATTATGATTTGAGAGGACTAGGATTTGAAAAGGTTGAGTGGAGAGACAATCAATTAATGAGGAAATCTACATCTAAAATTTATTTTATTGTAATACTTAGAAAAACATTTGCAATTGATATAACATTTCAGATCACTTTATCATGAGTAATATATGGGAAGTGGAAACAGTAAGGCATGTGGTAAGGAGGGGAGTGGGGAACAGAAGAAAAGAACTATCAATGGAAGGATGTAGTGAGCTGCTACATTAACTTATATGACTTCAATTATAGTATATCAGTAAAAAACAAAAAAGCAAAACAACCCAACCACATATACACACACGAAAGAGAAAGAAATTTAAATATTGCAGGTGATTCAGCTGATCTAGTTAATCACTTGAGCTTGTGCTCTAGAGTGATACTCAGTTTCCATGTGCTTCTCATTTCCCTGGACTGAACATGAGGGAGGAGAAAACAGGTTAAATTGTCTATATTTATCCTTACTTTCCTTGTCTTTCCTAAGGGACTTTCCTGGGTAAATTTAACTATTTAGGATATTAATCTATGAGCCAGATAAAATGGCACTGTATTTCAAAATAGCATTACTTAGGACTCAGGATATTTGAATCAGTGGTGTTATTTATTTACTTAAATATATTCATGTATACTTAACTCACCCAGCCCTGTATCATTTCTTAATTTTCACTAGGTCTTGTGTTTACCTCAAACATAGGTCTTTAGGGTGGTAAATCCCTGGAGGGTGTTAATTAATGACTATGGTGGGGACTGAGTGTATGAGACCTCTTTGTGAGGCCTATTTTGTGCTTCAGTCTCTGGCTTTATTCACTTTCTCTGTTTCCTTTTTCAGCATTAGATAAGCCAGTATGAAATTGAGTTTGCAGAGATCTTTAATAAGTTAGCAGTTCTTAAGGTTGACAAGAGTTCTGTGTATATTACACCTGGCTGGGAAGAGGCTCAACCCAAATTTGAGAAACATTTTGGACATTTAAGACCAATAGGTTGGCTTCTATTTCAAATAAACTGGATAAACAAATTCCTTTCTGAGGAGTAGCTGCTTTTGCTATCTATGTAATATATCAAAGCCAAGTTTTGAGAGCTTGCAATGTTTCTAAAGTGTCTTCTCATAGGTTTCTTTGTTTTTCTTATTTTCTTCATTTCCAGATAGCCATACTTAGTTGGTCAGTTTTTATTAGTAGTAGACATCTTTGTTGAATTCTTGTTAGGAAAATTAAATATTTTAATTCTTATAAATTGAGAATCATGTCTAGCACATTGTAAACCTTCTCCAGATAAATACTAAATTCACTATTTGAATAGCCTGAATACTTTTCTTTACTCCTGGTGATAAGTATTATGATAGATTGTATTATTGTTTAAAGTATTCACTACCATTCCCTGTTACAGGATTAGGTATCCCTAACCATTGGCCAAGTGACTTGCTTTAGCCAGTGATACGTTAGTGGAAATGATATACCATTTCAAACAGAAGTTTTAAGGGCTGTCCCATATTTTGCCATGTTCCTTTTCTCTCTGGTATGAGATGGACATAACCCAGGTGGGGTCTGCGTTTTTAGCCCAAATCCTGGAATGAAGACAACATGGTGCAAAGCAGAAACTGATTCTTATAGGCTATATAAAATACAAATTGAGTGAGAAATAAACGTTTGTTGTAAGCCACAAAAATGTTCAGATTGTTAGTTACCTCAGCATAACAACCTACACTTAACTCCGTTTTATACACACACACATTTGCAAATGAGCAAGTTTTAGCACATGCACTGATAGTAGTGAGGTCACAAGCTTTTTGAGGGCAAGGACAAATTTTTATTTTTGTATACTTCATGGCACCTAGTGTAATGGTTTGAACATAGTAGGTAAATGCTTATCAGGTGAGTAAATACATATTTAGAGATGAGTGATTGTGAGGAAAAGCAAGAAACCATAGGCAATACTTGTATTAATAGCCTCATCAGTGAAAACCAAATAGGCACTAACCTACATAAATGTGAACATAACATTTCTACAACCTATATTCTAATTATTTGCAGTGATCTGAGTTTAGTATATTCACCAAGAACTTTGTTAACTTCTGGAATGAAATTGTTTTGGAATGGAAACTCATACATTTTAACAAGTGTCCTGATACCTCTTTGGTATTCAAATTTAAAAAAGCAAAAGGTAGAGATGAATTTATTTTGGAAAGGGTACTTATTGGAACATGAGAACTTTTTTGTAATGACAGTAACTAATTTTACCTGAAATTTTTAAGCACATGGGGCTTAATGGAGCAAGATAGAACAACTTGGTTCCTGTATAATTCCTGCTAAAAAAGGTCTGTTTATGGGTAAGGTGAATATGGAAAAACCTTCTAAAATATATCCCTTGGTAGAAGTTGGGAATCGTTTTTGTGGTATTCTGAGCACAAATTAATAACAGCAGCTAACATTTATCTTTAGCTTACTGTGCATCAACCACTGTGCCAAGTATTTCACCTATGTTATCTCGTGTGTTTCCCACAGTAATCCAATGAACTCAGGTATTCTTATCCTCAAAAGTGAAATGGCTTAAGTTTCCATTGCTAGGAAATACAGTTGTCCCCCGGAATCCCTAGAGGATTGGTTCCAGGACTCCCTTGGATACCCAAATCCACAGATGCTCAAGTCCCTATTATAAAATGGTGTAGTATTTGTGTATAACCTATGCATATCCTCCAGTATACTTTAAATCATTTCTAGATTATCTTTGCCTAATACAATGTAAATAGTTGTTATACCATATTGTTTAGGGAATAATAACAAGAAAAAAGCCTGTTCATGTTCAGTACAAATGCAGCTTCCCCCACCCCTGAATACTTTTGATCTGCAGTTGGTTAAATCTATGATGTGGAACCCATGGAGGATTTACTGTAGTTTGATTTAGCAGTCTAAATGAGTATGTTGACTTTAGCAGTGAGGAATATTATATTTAATAATAATAAATGAACACCTCAGTATCTTCTCTGTAAGGTGTGGTCTTTATTTGAGAAACTATCTGATGCTCTTATCTTTACTTTTATTCCAGTGTTCTTTTTGTACAGTGAGAGTCTCCAAATGAGGAATTAGTTTTCTGTTTAAGTCTTTGTTAGCTAACTTTTTTCCCTCTAAATCTTGTTACAATTTTTGGTGAAAGACTGTATTGGTGACTTGATTATACTTTTTTACCCTCTTAAAAGATATAAAATGTATGTATTAAATGAGATACACTGAATATATTTTTTCTTTTTTCTTACTCCAGTGATCATTAGGAAAAATAGTTACTGTATTCTGCTGCCTTTAAAAACTATCAAGTGTCTGCTTTGCTTTCTGAGTTCTCTTGTCTGCTTTTTAATAGTGTTTTGTGTCCTTCTTTGACTGATCTGCTTCCCTGTAGCAGTTACACCACCAATTTTTCATTTATCATGGGCTTGACTATCAAGAAACTAAAGCTATTAGAATTTTGTGTAAAATCAAGTAGGCTTGGCCGGGCGCGGTGGCTCACGCCTGTAATCCTAGTCCTCTGGGAGGCCAAGGCGGGTGGATCGCTCAAGGTCAGGAGTTCGAGACCAGCCTGAGCGAGACCCTGTATCTACTAAAAATAGAAATAAATTATCTGGACAACTAAAAGTATATATAGAAAAAATTAGCTGGGCATAGTGGCGCATGCCTGTAGTTCCAGCTACTCGGGAGGCTGAGGCAGTAGGATCGCTTAAGCCCAGGAGTTTGAGGTTGCTGTGAGCTAGGGTGATGCCAGGGCACTCACTCCAACCCAGGCAACAGAGTGAGACTCTGTCTCAAAAAAAAAAAAAAAAAAAAAAAATCAAGTAGGCTTAATGAAGCACTGATTATGGCAGAAGTTTACTTTGTTGTGATTAATGCCTTGAGCTTTTTTAAGGTTAACAGATAATTACATTTAATACATGAGCTCTTCCAACTTTTCTTTCTTAGTTTACAGAGTCCAGAGATCCTGATGGAACCTTATTGTACCTGAATTACATAGCAACTACATTCTTCATAACAACTTTCATCTAAATATTTGAATATTTTAATAAACTATTCTAAGTCTTTTCTCTTTTAAGTAATGACATGAGAGCAATTCAGAATTTCTGTTTTGAGTTCTATTCTGTTATCTGCTATTGAGTATTTTAATGGGTAAATACAACCTTAGATTCTTTAGAACTAGTTAGTTGCTCATATGTTCGCATTTCTTCTTGTCTGGACTCACTACGCTTATGAGATCGTTCTCCAATTCCATAGTTTTTAAACCCTTACTGTGCATCAAAATCACCTGTTGTGTGCTTAAAAAATTCAGATGTCTTGGCCCTAATCTATAGTGGTTCAGTTAGTTTAGGTTGATGCTTAGCTGTATAGTGATTCTAATGGGCAGCTAGGGCTGAAAACTGATTTCTTTTTTAATAGTTTCCATTCTATATCTTGAAAGACTTCAAAAATACATTTTTCCTTGGGAGAGGAGTTGGGGAGATTTCCAGAAACAAACAAAAATGCTTCCATTTTTGCATATTTTTCTAATCTAAATTAAGCTTTATGCTTTTTACCCATGCACTACATAGAGGCATTTTCTTGGAGAAACTTTCTTAGAGGCAAAGAAGGCATTTTGATAATTTTGGAGAAAGCAGGCCATGTTACTCCCTCTCTGGAGACTCTTGTTCTTCCTTTTGGAAGGGCTCAGGTTTAATATAGCACAGCTGTTGAACTCTGCCCTTCAGAGTTTTAAGAAGAAAGTGTTTTATCCTTTAAAATGGAAATGACTTTTTTAGGGAGGTGGTCTTTGGCTGGATATAGTTCTCTAAGAAAAGTTTCATGCTTCTCTAGAGTTCTTTTGTTTCAGTGATTTCTTAGAATTGTTTCAAATGTTGAGAGCATTGTCTGTGAGAGTAAAGAACTGACTGCTTTTGCAGTATGTTTTGCTCTGTCTTTAAACAAAATTAGAAAAAGAATTTATTTCTTTGTGTTTTCTAGGACTCAAAAATATGTTCTTTCCTTTATTCAGCCACTTCATACATAAGTAAATGGTCCTTGAATAGGGCTTACTAGACAAAAGATCCTGTTCTAGATGACTGTTCAGCAAGCCATATGCTTCTCCTAAAAATGTCAGTCTGTCTTGATGAGCTTTAAAGTGAATACAGATGTTTTGGCTTTTTTGAGGACTACCACTCTTTGTATGGAACGAATACTACTTTTTCAAGAGATTTCTTAAATATACTTGTAGAAATTCACATGAAATTTATAACTTTTGTCTTTTAAGTCTGAAATTAGACTTTTAGACATTAGTAATTTGAATTTAATTTTAATCTTGATACAAATGAGATTTGGGGAAATAAAATACATCTTACGACTTGTTAAGATTTTGTATTTAGCCTTTTTAAAAATGTGAAACTTAATGTGTGTTTTAATATTTACTTTTGTGCAATGAAAAGTGATATTTTGGCAGGAAGGGATATCTTTTTAGATGTTCAGTGCTTTCTACTTTTGTACATTAACTCTAGAAATTATAGTTCATAGATTCATATAATGTTTGAGTTGGAAGAAAACTCTAGAATCATTAAGTCTGACCCTTTATTTAATGCAAGAATCTCCGGAACTTTCTGCTTCGTAATTATCTAGCTGTTGAGGAAGTATGGTGAAATTCTGGTAGCCCTAGAAAACATTCTATACTTTTAGACTTCTTGGTAAATGATGTTTTTCTTTGAAACAATATAGAACAAGTCTAACCCCCTATGCACTTTCCGCCCTTCCATATAATTGAAGACATTTGTCATCACTCATTCTCACTGCAAGTCTGTGCTGCAGGCATTAGCATCTTCAGTTTGTTTACTCTTCATGGATGACCAGATTTCCTGATGCTTTACTACCTCTTGGTATTCCTTACAATATTTTCCATTTTGCTAGTGTCTTTCTTTGACCTGTATATTGTACTTCTAATTAAATGAGATTATCAGAGGTTTTGGTTTAGTGAGCTGAGATTGGACTAAGGAAAAAAGTTGACTCTAGGTTGGAGTTTTAAAAATTTTATTTTTAAAATTATCATAAAAAATTCATTTTTTCTTTTGACATATAGTTCTTAAGAGTTTTACTATACTGATAGACTTGTATAACCACCACCATAATCAGGGTATAGAATACAATTTAATGGTTTGTTGTTACACTGTGTCATATCAGGATACAGAATACCAAAAGATTTCATCACCCTGAAGACTCCATCATGTTGTCCCTCCCTGACCCCTATAATCCCAGGCCACAGTTATCTTTTCTTCATCTCTATAGTTTTGTGATTTTGAGACTGTAATATAAATGGAATCATACAGTACACAACCTTTTCAGATTGGCTTCTTTTATTCGACATAATGCCTTTGAGATTCATATAAGTAGTTGTAGCAATAGTTCAGTCCTTTTTACTGTTATGTAGTATTCCATTGTGTGGATGTACCGTAGTTTCTTTACCAATTCACCTATTCGGGGACATCTGGATTATTTCTAGTTTTTGGCAATTATAAATAGAACTGCTGTAAACATTTGTGTATAGGATTTTATGTGCATGTGCTTTTGTTTTTCTAGAGTAGATACCTGGGAAAGAGATTCCTGGGTCATAGGTAAGTATGTGTTTAACTTTGTAAGTAACTGTCAAGCTGTTTTCTAGAGTGATTATACCATTTTGCTTTCCACCAGCAGTGTCTGAAAATTTTAGTTGTTTTGCATTATCGTTAACATTGGTATTGTCAGTATTTTTTATTTTAGCCATTCTAATGTGTATAATGGTATTTCATTGTGGGTTTTTACTTTAGAACAACTGTATTGAACTTTAATTCATATAGTATAAAATTTACTTATATAAAGTGTACAATTTGATGGTTTTTAGTATGTTCACAGAGTTGTGCAGCCATGACTACAGTTAATTTGGAACGTTTTTATCACTCCAAAAAGAAACCCCTTACCCATTAGCAGTCACTCCCCATTTCTCCCTTCCCTCCAGCCCTAGGTAGTAGACTAATCTACTTTTTGTCATTGTAGATTTGCCTGTTACAGCCATTTCATACAAATGAAATCATATAATATATGGTCTTTTGTGACAGGCATCTTTCACTTAGCATAATGTTTTCAAGGTTCATCCAAGTTGTAGCATATATCAGTACTTTATTCCTTTTTATTGAAGAATAGTATTCTATTGTGTGGACAAACCACATTTTATTTTTGTTGGATATTTGAGTTGTTTCTACCTTTTGGCTATTATTAACAATGTTTTATGAATATTTGTGTACAAGTTTTTGTGTGGATGTATGTTTACATTCCTTTGGGTAAATAGAGTAGGATTGCAGGATAATGTAATAACTGTCTATTAGCCTTTTGAGTAACTGCCAGATTGTTTTCTAAAGTGGTTGCATCATTCCCACTAGCAATGAATGAAGGTTCCAGTGTCTTCACATCCTTTCCAATATTGTTATTAATATCTGTTTCTTTTTTTTTTAAATGGCCATCCTAGTGAGTATAAAGTGGTATCTCATTATGGTTTTGATTTGCATTTCCATGATGGCTAACTCATTATGGTTGTTTTTTTTTTTGTTTTTTTGGAAACAGAGTCTCACTCTGTTGCCCAGGCTAGAGTAGAGTGGTGTTATCATAGCTCACCGCAACCTCATACTCCTGGGCTCAAGCAATCCTCCTGCTTCAGCCTCCTGAGTAGCTGGTACTATAGGCGCATGCTACCACACCTAGCCAATTTTTCTATTGTTTTAGAGATGGAGTCTTGCATGATGCTCAGGCTGGTCTCGAACTCCTCATCTCAGTCCTTCCACCTCAGCTGCCCCAAAGTGCTAGGATTACAGGTGTGAGCCTCCATGCCTAGCCTCTCATTATGACTTTAATATGCATTTTCCTAATGTCTGATGATGTTGAACTTTGGTAAAGTATCTATTCATCTCTTTTGCCCATTTTTACATCATGTTATTTTCTTACTGTTCAGCTTTTATAGTTCTTAAAATATTCTGGACACAAATTCTTGGTCATGTAGGTAAGCAAAAATATCTTTTTCTCTGTCTATCCTAAATTCATGACTGAGGCCCCTGTAACAAAAGCCAGATTAACAAGTGATCTGTTTCAGGGAAGAAGGGCTGGGGGAAGGTCAAAGAGACCTTCCTGCTCCTGCTATTTTTCGGTATTCCAATGTGACATATTTTGAGGTAGTGTGTCTTGAACTCCACCAGTCAGATATTTGGTTTGCAAATATTTTCTTCCAGTGTGTAGCTTTTCTTTTTCATTCTCTTAACACTGTGCTTCACAAAGTATTATAAAAGTTCTTAATTTTGATAAAGTTAGCTTACCAGTTTCTTTGTCTCATGGATTATGCTTTTGTTGTTATATCTAAGAGCTTTTTGCCTAACCCCAGGCCATGAACACTTTTTTCTGTATTTTCTTAGAGTTTTGAATTTTTATGTTTTATATTTAAATCTGTGATTCATTTTGAATGAACTTTTGTTTAAAGTGTGAAGTTTAAGTCAAGATTATTTTTTTGCATATGTTTGTACATTGTTTCAACACTATTGCAAAGATTATCCTTTTTGCATTTAATTGTTTTTGTACCTTTGTCAACAGTTAGCCATATTTGGGTCTGTTTTCGTATTCTCTGTTCTGTTCCATTGATCTAAATTCCTTTGCCAATACCACACAGTCTTTATAACTGTAGCTTTATAGCAAATGTGTATTGTAATTGAGTAGTTGTGATTCTTCCAACTTCATTCTTCTTTTTCAAAATTGTTTTAGTTCTTCTAGTTCTTTTCCATCTGAACGTTAGAATTTGCTTCATTATATCCATGAAAAATCCTTCTGGGATTTTGATATTGCATTAAATCTATAGATTAAATTGGGAAGAGTTGATATTTGTACTGCATTGAGTCTTCCATAAACATGTTATGTCTCTTCATTTAGTTATTTCTTTCATCAGTGTTTTATAATTTTGAATGTGCAGATCCTATGTATGTTTTGTTAGATTTATGCCTAAGGATCTCAATTTTGGGGAGCTATAGTAAGTAGCATATTTTTTTTTTTTTTTTGGTAAAATAGCTTTATCCTCTGTCAGAACACAAACCAACACACTTTGGGGTTAGGGGAAGGAAACATAGTCTAGCTCATGGCTCACTGAGAAGGGGGGGGATGAGATTACAAAGCCTCACCCCATTGCTTGTGCCGCTGAGATAAAGTCATAACCCTTATCAATATCTCATTATATTAAAAATATTTCCAGGGCCCACCTGGCTCTGCTCCTGCACAAAAAGTGTTAATCTTTGTGATACAAGGGGTGGTAGGGAGAGGCAGAAATTTAGGGGCAGAGGCAGCTGGAAAACAGGAAGGGAGACAAGCCACTGTGTAACTAAGGCCTTTGGAAACATCCAGGGGGGAGAGGGGCCCTGTCAGAGGCTGAGAAGTGTACCTGAAAGTTCTCTCACTGCTGTCCTCAATCCCTGATGCTCCGGAGTGATCTGTCCTTTCAGACACCCCCTGTGAGGTCCCACTATCAGAGTCTGTTCTTTTGTCGGTTCCAGCCTGTTCAGCTCACCAACCAAGTTTTGGGGTCCCCTATTGCTTAGGCCTCTGAGGTCAGCCCCTTTAAATCACAGCCCCCTCCCTAAATAAGTAGCATGAGGAGAACTGGAGGGTCCCTCCTGGGAGGAGAGTGTTCTGGGGGCGACCCAGTTTTGGGGTCCCCCATCAGTCCCTGACCAGGCGGTATATGTGGTGCTGGGCTCTGTGCTCACTGGTGGAGACCTCGAAGACGTAGGCGGTGCACAGCAGCAATTCCTGGGTGCCTGTGTTTGTCACCACCTGGAGGATGGTGAAGTTCTCAAGGACGCTGTTCATCATGTATCGCTCAGGCAGCTGCCGCAACTTGTGCAAGAAATTCACCAAGTACTCGCACATGGGCGAGCGCGGTAGGTGGTACACGAATCTCCCGTCCTCCAGCTGGGCCCGCTCCGTCTCCACCTTCTCCACCACCTGCTTGCCAAAGGAGCAGACCTTGGAGGAACAGGTGAGGGTCATGTGCTCCAGTTTCTCATACTGGCTGCTCACTCCGTAGAAGCCACCGCTGCTGCTGCCACCACCAGCGCCTGCCTCCTCTCCACTTGGGCCCCAGTTCAGGTCCGCCCAGAACTTGACCAGGAAAAAGGCGTGTGGGGGCCCACGATCGTACAGCTTTCGAAGACCACCCTTTTTCTCGGGGAATTTGTCGTAGATCTGCCGGACGTCCACATTCTCCAGCGGGGGTGCTCCGGGGCTGGGGCAGTGCTGGCTGATGTGTACAAACAGGTGCCTCTGCTAAGAGTCAACCGCAGCCGGCGGTTCCACGAAGGCCGAGAACTCCACCAGCTGCAACCAGGCAGTGCCCAGGGCTCGAGCCTGCCAGGCTGGGGGTGATGGGGCAGGTGGAGGCAGGGGTGAGAGAGCTTGGGGGGGCTCATGCCCTGGGGGGTCAGTAGCTGGGGGAGTCAGTGACAAGGAGAACGGTGGCTGTGAGAATGGCTTCACGTCTGGAACATTCCAGGGGGGTCCAGAGCCCCCTGAACAAAACTGGAGAAGCTCAGAGGCCTGAGGACCAGCAGGACCCAGTTTGACCTGCAGGGAAGGTGCAGAGATGAGCTGCGCCGAGGACATAGTAGTCATGGTCTGGAAAGCCTTGTCCTTGGAAACCTGGTCCACATTCAGGGCCTTCAGCTTGGACTGGATTTCCCTTGATTTCCTTCCTGTCAAAACCTGGATGTGACTAGAGACCTGTTTGCGAGTTCGGGTCTTCCCCGTTCTCAGCTTGATGTAGCGGGCAATCAGTTCATTCCGACCATACATCTTGCCTTCATCGGACAGGATGATTTTTTCCGGCGGCCGCAGGGCGTGTAGATGGCCAGGGCCTCCTGGAAGCTCTGCTCAATGTCTGGGCTCCAGACACCCTCTGCATCCAGGCCCCCATCTCCTCCAGCCCCTTTACTGCCGCCGGTACCCTCCTCACTGCCCTCTTCACTGCCTGTCCAGCCGCTGCCATCGTCCAGGGGGGCCCCAACCTGGGGTTCCCCCATCTGGGCCTCCCTGCCTGGGGCTGGGAAGCCGCAGCGGGCGGGGCTGTGAGTAGCATTTTAAAAAAAATTTTATTTTCTATTCGTATAGAAATGTGATTAATTTTTGTGGTTGACTTTGTAACCTGTAACCTTGCCAAATACACTTGTTAGTTCTGTAAGTTTTTTGTAGATTCTTTGGGATTTTCTAAGTAGATAGTCATGCAGTCTGTGGATAGGAACAATTTATTTCTTCCTTTCCAATCACTAGGCCTTTTATTTCTTTTTGATTTCCAGGAGGATGTTAAATAAGAGCGGTGACAGGTCATTTATCAATCTTAAGGAAAATCATTTGGTTTTTCCATTTTTCCATTATACCATTAAATATAATGTTAAATAAAGGGTTTTTTTTTTTTGTAGAAATACCCTTTTTTAGATTAAAGAAGCCCCTTCTAGTTTGCTAATAGTTTTTATCATGAATGGATATTATATTTTGTTTAATGCCTTTTATGTATCAGTTGGCATATTCTAGTGATTTTTCTTCTTTACTGTTAATATGGTAGATTATAATTGACTTTCAAATATTGAACTAGCCATGCAGTCTCAGGATAAACCCCACTAAAGTTGTGTTGTTTAATTCTTTTTGTGTATTGTAGTATTTGATTTGCTGATATCTTGTTGAGCATTTTTACATCTATATTTATGAAGGATATTGGTTTGTAGTTTTCTTTTTTGTACTGTCTTTGTTTAGATTTGCTGTCAGGATAATGCTGGACTCATAAAATAAGCTAGGAAGTTTTTCCTCATATTATGGGTTTTTTTTTTATTGTTTTAGTTTCATCCCACAAGTTTTGATATGTTATATTTTATTTTCATTTAGTTCAAAATATTTTATTTCCCATGAGACTTCCTTTTTGATCCATGAATTATTTAGAAGTGGTTTGTTTAATTTCCACGTATTTAGAGATTTTTCTCTTATCTTTTTGTTAGTGATTTCTAGTTTAATTGTTATGTTCTGAGAATCTAGTTCCCTCGGGTTTCGCTTTTCAATGTTTGCCCAGAAACTTGTAGCTTTCATTACCTTGCTCTGTAGTGCAGATCTACAGCTGCACCTGAATCAGGGGCTAAGGGATTGGAGGACAGAGAGAGGAAAAAAAGGAAAAAAAAGGTGTTGGTCCCACATTCTTGGAACCACAGTACCAGTGAATGGAGAGGAAGAACCATCTTCAGGTCTTCAGATTTTTGGCTCTTGCAGATTTCCATTATTACCACTGCATGTGATCACTAGATTGCATGTGGCTGGTTCATGGTATGTGAAGGAATAGAGAAAAGAGGAAAAAATGGGCAGTTTCCACAATTTCTTTGAACATTATTTTTCTTTCTTGCTCCTTAGGGTAGAGTGCTTCTTCTGGATAAGTGCTCCCTTTGGGTTTCTGGCTGCATTAGGTTCAAGCTGGGAACATTAGAGGGAAAAAGTATAGCCAAATCACTGCTGGTTCATGGGTACTTGTAATTCCATGATCTGCCTGCTGTTTCCTTCTCAGACCCTTCAAATAGTTGCTTCCTGCATACTGTCCAGATTTTATGGTTGCATTCAGTGGAAGAGACAGGGTGAAGTGTGCTTACTATATCTTACCTGGGACCAGCCATCCTAGGATGGGTTATTTGAAAAACTAAATTCTAGTATTTCTTGTGTTTTGGCACATCTGAATGGATTTAAAGGACCTAAAATGACTCGGAAAATGTTTCATATGATTAGATTCTTAACCAGTTGATTCTCAACTGTGGTGGAAGAAAGAGAGGAATTCACATACCAGAATCTTGGAAATGGGGCAGAGAAAGGGTTTCTTGGTTGAAAATCATGGCATTTAATAAAAGATGGAAGTTTGTTTCCCATGTAAGTGAAGAGGCAGAAAAATACATTGAGTCATTGACCATTAAACAATATATCTTAACTTTGAGAGATGTGGAGGTCAGAGATCTACTTTGAGTAACTGATGGGAGTTTTGGTGACATCTCTCTAGAAATGTATGTACTCATTTATATAAAATCAGATTTACCTTTCTAGAGGGTTCATAGATGCCAGGCTTTGTAACCCTTCCTTAGGTAGTATTAGGTCTATATGATGTTTTGTTTATACTAGTTCTTATGTTAGACCTTTGTCACTTGAAAGTCACAGAAACCGAGAAATTCAGATGACTGGGTTAGGCATGAAGAGAGAATTGGTTTATATTACCAAGCAATGGAAAAGGCAAGGGTGCAGTTAGCTGGTTTCAGGGACTGGAGCTAGAAAGCCAGCAGGCTCTCTTTTTCCAGTTTGTCTATGTCTTTTTCTTAGTAAAGGCTACTATTTCAGGTTGTTTTTTCCTATGTGGCAAATTATGATAACTGATGGAAATTTTTTCATGTTTATATCTTGTAGCTTTATCACCAGGGAGGGACTGAAAATCACTTTCTCTGATACTAAGTTTAAAAATCCTGGGGAAATACTTTATTTGAGTCAGATTAAATAGACTAAGGATTTACCATAATATACTCAATGTTTATAATTCTACTTATACTGCTGTGTTATGTGCATATAGATTATGGGAACCTTGGAAATCAGATGTAATGAAAGCTTTTCCTTCTCTGTTCAAAAATTAAGGACAGGAATATTTTATATAGTGAAATATTTGTGTTTCTTTTCTAGTTTCAAAAGGTTGCATTTCTACAGACTTTGCTAGGATGTATGCTCTTAGAACATCTACATTGAGGGTTAACAGTGTTCAAGCAAAGGCTAGATTATCATTTTTCAGGATCTTGTTTGGCTTCTCCTAAAGTATAGTCTGAGACAAGGACATGGGTGTAGGTGGTTTATTTGAGAGTTGATCTAGGAAGTAGGAGTGAGAAGCCTGGGAGTCAGAAAGGAAACAAAAAGTATGATATTGTGACTGTTGCTGTAAGCAGTAAAGGAACCCCCTGACCATGATTCTCAGTATTGCCCATTTGAAAGATGGAAGGCTTTGAACATTCATCCATAAGCTCTAATTCCTGTTTGGTTAAAAGTGTCAAATCCTTTGTATTTATGCTTCTGAAGACCCTGAGGCATGAGTTCACTTGAGGTGGGATGCTGGAGGTTGATGGGAGTCTGAACTGTGGCTGAAGTGACAAATGGGCCAAAAGAGTGTTACATGAGCACCAAAGGTACCTTAGAGGCTTCCTTATAGCTCAAGAGTCTCTGTAATCTCCTTTTTTTCAAAAATTTTTTATTTTTGGTGCTAATAATAAGAAGTCTAATAGCTTTTTTTTTTTTTTTGAAACAGGGTTTTGCTCTGCTGCCCAGGCTGAAGTACAGTGGCATCATCATAGCTCACTGCAGCCTCAAACTCCTGGGCTCTAGTGATCCTTCTGCCTCAGTCTCCCAAGCAGCTGGGTGCATACCACCATGCCTGGCTTATTTTTAAAAAATTGTTTTGTAGGGATGAGGACTTGCTATTGCCCAGGCTGGTCTTGAACTCCTTGCTTCAAGTGATCCTCCCGCCCCAGCCTCCCAAAGTGCTAGGATTACAGGTGTGAGCCATTGGGCCCAGTCTAATAGCTGTTGTCTATTGAGCACTTAGACACTGCGGTAATTGCTTTAGGTATATTATTTAATCTCATTAAAGTAAACAATCTCATTTTAGATGGTGTGTTGGCAATTGTATTAAAGTTTGATATATTCCCAGGGTTGTAAAATAACTCACCCTTATTGGAATTTGCTTTATTCACCTGTTCTGAAGGACATAACAAAGAAACTGGAAATTGAGGTCTTACGACTCACTTAACTATTAATAATAATAGAAGTTCTTGTGGGAAGAGATGATTTCTTCTATAAAATTTCATGTTTAAAGAACTCATGAGGCCGGGCACAGTGGCTCACGCCTGTAATCCTATCACTCTGGGAGGCCGAGGCGGGTGGATTGTTTGAGCTCAGGAGTTCGAGACCAGCCTGAGCAAGAGCGAGACCCCATCTCTACTAAAAATAGAAAGAAACTATCTGGCCAACTAAAACATATATATAGAAAAAATTAGCCGGGCATGGTGGCGCGTGCCTGTAGTCCCAGCTACTCGGGAGGCTGAGGCAGTAGGATCGCTTAAGCCCAGGAGTTTGAGGTTGCTGTGAGCTAGGCTGACGCCATGGCACTCACTCTCGCCCTGGCAACAAAGCGAGACTCTGTCTCAAAAAAAAAAAAAAAAAAAAAAAGAACTCATGACAACAGAATATGCCTATAGTATGTGCCAGGGTAGTCAACCAGGGACTGTGTATAACATCTCGGCAAACAAAGGTCAACCTACAGAGTTTTCTTTGAATTCAGTGTCCTAGATCAGCAGTCCCCAGCCTTTTTGGCATCAGAGACTGGTTTCATGGAAGACAATTTTTCCATGGACCAAGGGTCGGGAGGCTGTCATGGGTTGGGAGGAGGTAGTACGGAGCTCAGGAGGTGATAGGCGGCCAGGGGTTGGGGACTGCAGGGATGATCTAATTCCCTGGGTGAGCGTATGTTTTCTCTTCACCAATATTGCCTAAAACATTTAAGGATAGTTAAGAGACTTTTCTTCAACAACTGCAATTTAGGCTCTTGCTCCTATCCCACTTTCATCTCTAATTACTATGGTGGTAGTCTTGTTTTCCATCTTATTAATGTCTCAGTGTACCATTTTAGTGCATAGTTAGCACTGGAATGGATACAACATGCATCTGAAGTTATTTCACAAATTTCGGATTCCTTTTTCCTTAGTTGTGACTTAAAACATTGTTATTCTGTTGCTGATGAAGTCCATGGTTTATATCCATCTTATTTATTGCTTGTAAGAGGCTCCTAATTAGGGTTCAGGTTTTTATTTTGGTCTCAAATTTGATCTTTTGGCTTTGAGTTCAAACTGTGGATGTGTTTGGGAAACACTGCTTTCCAGAGATTCTTCTATTAGCTGATCATATTAACCATGCTGTTAGGCTATATTTTTAGCCTGCTTATCCTTGAGCTACTTTTTGGATCCATCGTATTGGCCTACCCAGAGTAGTTAGGAGCACAAGTTTTATGTTTGAGTCCCAGCTCTGACAGTTCCTACCTTTGTGTTTTCCTTGTTCCTATTTTCCTGTTCTATAAAATGGACATATTAATCCCTGTTTCATAAAGTATGTAAAGTGCATAGTGCAGTGCCTGGCTTTTGCTGAGTGCCTAATAAATTGTAACAACAATGTCCCCTCTTCCCGGCATCATCAATATAATTTTTTTTCTTTTTTTTTCCCCCATGAGATAGGATCTCACTCTGTTGCCCAGAGTGGAATGCAGTGGCATGATCACAGCTAATATCATCATTATTATTCTTTCTTTTGTAGCTTTTTTCTTTTCCTTTTTGTTTACTTTCTCCCTTGCCTACCTTTTTTTTTCTTTTGTAAGTTTTGTCTAGATCCCAATCCTTGTCCTGGATTATCAGAACATCATGGATTTATTTACAGTATTTATTCATGAATATGTAAAAGAATTTTCTGCACCTGGCTTTTTCCAGTTTGTGACCTCCCGTGCACTCCTCAACCCAAAGCAATCTATCTTTGGCATCCACCATTCCACTGAAATAGCTTTCAGCAAGGTCAACAGTGACCCTGTTGCTAAGTTGAATAGATTCTTCTCAGTCCTTATCTTACCTGACCTTTGCAATCCAAAAAGATGACTTTCTCTTTCTTGAAAGAGTCTTCCTTTGACTTCTGCTTTGCTTTCCTCTTTCTCAGTTCCCTTTGAATACTCATCATCTTTTGCCCATTCATTGAACTGTCAGTGTTTCTTGGAGTTTGATTTATAGCTCTTTACTCTTTTAAAAATGTTATATAATATTAAATATTTTATATACACATGAATATCTATACTGTATATCTGTTAAGCATAATAATAAAATGAATTATTGTGAACCTACCATTCAGTTTAAGAACTAGAGAATTACCAGTACCTTTAGTCTTTGTGTATTCTCTGTGATAGATTGTACAAAGGTCCCCCCAAATATGTTCATGTTCTAATCCCCAGAATTTATTAATGTTACTTTATATGGCAAAAGGCACTTTGCAGAAGTGGAAGTGGTTAAATTGTGGATCTTGAGATTGGGAGATTATCCTGGTAGGCCTGATGTAATCACAATGGTGCTTATAAGAAGGATGCAGGAGGAGTCAGAGGAAAGACACGGTCGAGTTGGAAGCAGAGATTGAAATGATGTGACCAAATGCCAAGGAATTCCAGCAGTCTCTAAAAGCTAGAAGAAACAAGGAACAGATTCTCCCCTGGAGCCTCCAGAAGGAATCAGCCCTGCTGACATATTGATATTATCCCCGTGAGACTCATTTTCAACTTCTGACTTCCAGAATTGTAAGAGAATAAATTATGTTGTTTAAATCCACCAACTTTGTGGTAATTTGTTACCGCAGCTGTAGGAAACTAATATATTCTGCTGTATCTTATTATCTACCCTGACTTCATTTACCATCTATTTACAGCCTAAATGTATGCAGTTCATTTACATCATATGCGCTTTTCATTCAAGAAATTCAACACATACACATGGCAGCTAGAAAAGGGTTGCCTTTAACCCCAAATGCAAGTTAATATTCTGATTATTCTGCTTAGTAATCATTTAGTACTCAAGAAACAGTAATTCCAGGACTAGAGGACTGGCTTATTAAGAGATGGTATGTGAGTCTCCATTGAGGGGGCCTTCCTAAAGAATTTCCAAGGATAATTTTTACTATTTCTGATTTTTGCCTAACGTACTTTAGTTAGTGCCTAACACTGATTTTATGACCTCTCCTTATAAAAAGATACAATTCTATATCTTTTTCCTGAATTCCAGATATTTAGATATAACCAGGACACTTCCACTTTGGATTTTCCATAGGCTTCTCAAACTCGGCATATCTGAAACAATTTTAAGGTGATCACTTCCTATACTGCTCCACTCATTTTCCTCTTAGTTATTGTCACCAACACCCAACCAGTTATCTAAGCCTGAAACCTGTGTGTTATTCTTGTCTCCTCCCTCTCATAGGCCTCATGTCATTAATTCCTAGTATTTGTTTTCCTAACTCCCACTCAATTTCTATCATTGCTGCAACAGTAGCTACTATCATCCTGCCTCCTAATTGGTCTCTGGGTCATCAGTCTTAATTAGTTTTCTATTTTGCATACAGGATGAAGTTTAAACTTCTTAGCGTGCCACAGAGTCCTTCCTGTTCCCTGCTCACTTCATTCTTTGGCATTGATACTTTCATTAGTCCCCTCCTGGCCCAATCTCCAGCCATATATAAACCCTATGTTTTAGTGTTGCTGAACTATTTGCAATCCCTAAATGCTTGTTTTCTCTTTTCTATAATTAATGTTCTGTCTGCCTAGACTGTTTCTTCTGCTTTCCCCTCTATGTCTTCTCTGCCCCCGCCCTACCCCCAGCACTCTTTGCCAAATATTTAAGTCCTGTTTATCCTTCAGGTGGCAGGTTAAACATCACTTTCCTTGATGACCATTATTTGAATTCGCAAATTTAGATTAAGGTCTTAGAGCTCCCTGTTCTTTTTTTGTTTTGTTTTGTTTTGTTCTGTTTTTTGAGATAGAGTCTCACTCTGTTGCCTGGGCTAGAGTGTTGTGGTGTCAGCCTAGCTCACAGCAACCTCAAACTCCTGTGCTCAAGCAATCCTCCTGTCTCAGCCTCCCAAGTAGCTGGGACTACAGGCATGCACCACTATGCCTGGCTAATTTTTTTTCTATATATTTTTAGTTGTCCAGATAATGTCTTTCTATTTTTAGTAGAGACAGGGTCTCACTCTTGCTCAGGCTGGTCTTGAACACCTGACCAAGCCCAGCTAATTTTTTATATTTTTAGTTGCCTGGCTAATTTGTTTCTATTTTTTTAGTAGAGACAGGGTTTTGTTCTTGCTGAGGCTAGTCTTGAACTCCTGACCTCAAGTGATCCTCCCACCTTAGCCTCCCAGAGTGCTAGGATTACAGGCATGAGCCACCACGCCCGGCCAGAACTCCATGTTGTTACCTCTTACCAGTACAGTAAGTCCTTACTTAATGTCATCCATAGGTTCTTGGAAACTGTGACTTTGAGCAAAATGATGTGTAACAAAACCAGTTTTACCCTAGGCTAATTGATATAAATAAGAGTTAAGTTCCTATGGTATATTTCTGGCCACAAAAACATCACCACATTGCTAAATAAAGACCAAAACACTTCTAATATTAAACATTGAAATAAATGTAAGCTATACATACATTGAAGAAAGATTAATAAAAACAAGTAAGATAATTATTTACCCACTTATTCCAGTTCATGGTCAAGGGTGGCTGGAGCCTGTCCCAGCAGCTTAGGGCTCAAGGCATTAACTGACCTTGAGAGGATGCCATCCTATTACAGGGTACACACACACACATTCAGACTGGGACCATTTAGGCACACCGGTCCACCTAATGTGCATATCTTTTGGATGTGTGGAGAAACTGGAGTACACGGAGAAAACCCTTGCAGCTGTGGGGAGAATATGCAAAGTCTACAGAGACAGTGGCCCCAACCCAGAATCAATTATTTTTTTTCTCGTCAATGTTATAATGAAACAATGTTGAATGAACTGACATTATTCAAGGATCTGCTATACTTACTATGCTATGCTTCGTCATGATGGGCTATTTACTTGACTGTGTTTCCCTCTAGACTTAAGTTCTTTGAGATGAGGAACTTTTTCTTCACTTGTGTGCTTTCACAACATAACACAGTGCTATGGACTCATTTGATTATGGAGTAATATAGAAATTAAAAAATATTGCACAGCAGCATCTCCATAAGTAGTATAGCATTTTAGGGTTTTTTTTTTCCTTATGAAATAGCTATTTGGGTTTTAAATGTAACCTTCATGGACATATCACAGATTACTGACTTTTGCAGTTTTACAATGCATGTTACTTCTTTCATACTATTGAATAATAATATTGCAGATTTTATCTTAAGACAATATTTATTAATACTAAAATGTATAAGTAAAATTCTGTCAGAAAGGCAGCTTTTTGTGTGATTTGCGTTTTTATTAGAACTCCAAAGTTTTTCATAAAAGAATGGAAATGTATTAAATCTAAATAATTGCCAGTAGTAAAGTATTATTGTTTTCTGTAATAAATGGCTATACAGCTATTATGCTATAGATTTTGGAATGGCAAAATGCTTGACATACAGAATAAACTGACTTTTGAGATTAGTCAGTATTCTGTTGTAGATCACATTAAACAAACCACGTGATTTTATTTAGTTAAATTTGTTCAGTTCTATTTATTTTAGAAATAAAAACAATTCAAAAATTGCATCTACTAGGGTTTAAGGCATTTTTGAATATTGTAGCTATTGTTACATTTTACTATTTCAATTAAATTACTGGAAAGTAGTTGAGGGGTGGCAAAATAAGAAGTATTGGTAGAAATATATTTGGGAAGATGTAGAAATCATGGCATTTCAACCAAAATGTAAACTAGTGCTTATGTGGTACTATACCTATATTTAAAAATAAATTATGAATGTGGTTGCCAAGACTGTACCACACATAATAGGCCCTAAATGTGTGAATGAATTAAAGTAATATGCCAAATGTTTTTTAATTCCCTTCTCTATCCTGGGGCATTGGATGCTCCGTGAAAACAAACATATCTGGAGGGTACAAGCAACATTCTTAAGGAATTTTTTCCTGACAGTCCTGCATCCCACCATACCACCCATTCCCCAATACACAGTTGTTCCTCCATGCGTAGAAAAGCACCTCATTTATACCTTTATCATAGAAATTACCAATAACAGTCAGACTATTTTGCATTGAGATTATTGTTTATATTTCTTCCTTCACCCAATAAACTGAAAGTCAGTAATTGGGTCTAGCATTGTATATAGTAGATGTTTCAATAGATGTTTGGTGAATTGAAAATAGGAATTAGAATCTTGGTATATATTCTTAAATATATATGGTTGACAGAGTTCAACTAGGTTTTTTAAACATGGATACGCTATTTTGTAGTTGATAAGTATTAACTTTTGTCAGGTCTTTCAAGCTTCTTTCCGGGAGTATTTTATTGCCTATGTATTCACCAACATAATTAAAAATATTTAAAGTTAAAAAAAATGTTCCTTAGCTGGGTGCAGTTGTTTACGCCTGTAATCCTAGCACTTTGGGAGGCAGAGACGGGAAGATTGCTTGAGGCCAGGAGTTCGAGACCAGCCTGAGCAAGAGTGAGACCCTGTCTTTACAAAAAATAGAAAGATTAGCTGGGCATGGTGAGTTGTACCTGTAGTCCCAGCTACTTGGGAGGCTGAGGCAAGAGGATCGCTTGAGCTGAGGAGTTTGAGGTTGCAGTGAGCTATGATTGAGGCCATTGTACTCTATCTAGCCTGGGCAACTGAGACCCTGTCTCCAAGAAAGAAAAAAAATTCTTTAGGTGAATATATTTAAATGGTGGAATATTATGAAAAGTGAATGGAAGAAGTACTGGTTTCACATCTCATTTTTCTGGTTGATTAGATTGGTCTTGTGGTTAAAATCAAATTGCATGTATAATTCTGGTAGTGCTTCTTATTAAAAAGTCATTGACTTAGGGGCATGGGGAACCTGTGGCCCCCGTATCCCCAAGTCCAGCCCCTTGACTGAATCCAAACTTCAGTCAAAAGGCCACCCTCAAGGATCCAGAAGGCCACATGTGGCCCCAAGGCCGCAGGTTACCTACCCCAAGAGTGGGAGTTTTAATTACTACGTTCAGGTCTAGTGTTCTGCAGTTTTATTGACAGGATTTGAATATATCTTGTAATGATTGTTGAGTTTTACTTAAATGTTCTGAAGGCCTGCAGAATTATATATTGAATAACAAGTAGGCTATTTTCTTCATCAAGCTAATAACCACTATGAATTTGTATGTGTATGTGCACATTATAATTTATTTTTATGTGACCTCTGCTTAGTTTGCTGTATTACATTTCTGAGGTAATAAAGTCTAGATTGTATTTTATACTTTTCTTTTAATTCTATTAGAATTTTCTTTTAATTTTAGCAAATTACTAGGTCAATTAAGTTTGCAGACATGCATTATTTTTTTTTTTAAACATTCACTGTATTTCAAAGTGGCACAGCTCTGCTGACTAGTAGTGAGTATTTTTAGTTTTTCTTTTATTAACAACAACTCACCTCTAGTTACAGTAATTTATTACTAAATCTTTCCCTGATTTGTCTGATTTCGGAAAAAAAAAAAGATCACTCAAGAAGAGCCATAGCATAGGTAGCAAACATCTACTGTAGCTGTTCCGGAAAATGAATTATTTAGTTATATTTAATTTGAACTTTTTTAAGTTGAATCCATGTCTTAGAGTTGCCATAAATTTTAGAGTTTAAGCTAAAAATTACTTAAATATTTTGAATGGAATTTAATCATTAATCTAGCAACTAGCTTCTCAAAAATAGTGAATTTTGCTAATTTTGCTTGGATATGTCAGGAATTGTTGTAAGTGTTTAACATTTATATCTCATTTAATTTTTTCAGTAGCTCTAAGAGATAATACCTTGGTTCACTAGAGGAAGAGTAGACAGTAACATGCTCTGATGACAGGAATGATCACCTGTCTAATCAAGTCAGGCTATAGTGTCCTCCATGAAAACGTGGTTCACAGGCCCTGTTATGAGAATCTCTGTTCACTAAAGCTAAATAACAACAGTAGTCTTATGGCAGGACTGGTCAGGTCAAGCAATCTTTCCCAAAGTGGGAAATCCCAGGCCCAAGCAGAGGTCTAAACATTGTGTGCTACTCTAAAAGTTTAGGCTGCTGAGCATGCTAAATTGTGAAACCTTGTCAGTGGTGCCCACGCAGTTTTTCCAGCCAGCCATATATTTCAAGTACTGCTCATTTCATCAAAGAAAAATATGCCCATCAAAAAACCCTTTAATATGAATTTTGGTAATGATATTTGAAGTTCATGTCCATAAACAGCCATCTGTAGGGAGTGTAACTAACCAACCCTAGGGTATAGATTAAAATTAACTTGTACACATTACATGGTACTATTAATACTGAAGGATTTTTTTTTTACTTCAGCTAAACTAGGTAATATTATTAAGTGCTAAGCACTTACTAAGGTTATATATATATTGCCTGATTTAATCCTCACAGTAACCATGTGTCATAAGTAAAAATATAGTCAACATTACTTTTCAATGTAATATTTTGAATACATAATACAGTCACAGAGTTCTATATATGTTAAATTCTACGTAAGTCTCCCTCTCATCTCTGTCCCTCATCTTTCATTTACCACTGCTTAAGCCCCCATCATTGTTAATAGTTTCTTCTGTTTGAAGTTTGTTTATATGTATTCAAGAAAATACATTCTTATTCCCCATTTTTCTACAAAGGCATACTAATCATAATTTTCATTTTGCTTTCAATTTTACAACTTTTTGTTACAATTTTCACACTTGTAAAAAAGTTGAATAGAGTGCAATCAATCTGTAAACCCACCACCTAGAGTTAACATTGTTAATATTTTGCTCTATTTTTGGCTTATTTTGCATAGATATGTATATAAAATAAGCAAAATGCATATATATGAGTATATAGGCATATACATGTATAGATGAGCAAAATGCATATATTACACATATATCCATTTTTACCTAAGCCATTTGAAAGTAAAGTAGAAATATCATGGTACTTCATCCCAAATACTTCTATTTTTTAAAGTAAATTACTACCCAGTCAATGAAGGATTTTAAGCAAAGGAGTGGCTTGATTGGGTGTAATTACTTGATTAGGTAGAAGATGCCTTTCAGGAAGAAAAGACTAGAGGCAGACAGGCCAATTATGTGATTGTTGTGTATGCATACCTGTTCTTGAATGCAAGCACAGATGAATTCAGCTGTCTTCTATTAAGCTACACATTAAAGGATTTTATAAAATGCAAGAGTGTCACTCTTCTCACTTTTTAGTTTTTGAAAATATACCTTTTTGAAATTAAAACGTTTATATTATATAATTGGTTTATTTTAAATTGTTTATATTTAAATTTTTCTCCATTTTAATTTATTATATGGTAAATATCTATAGATACACAGGCATACCTCAAGAAATATTGCAGGTTCAGTTTCTTACTACAATAAAGCAAATATTGCAATAAAGCAAGTCACAAATTTTGGGGCTTTCCCAGTGCATATGAAAGTTATGTTTACACTATACTGTAGTCTATTAAGTGTACAATAGCATCATGTCTAAAAATATGTGTATACCTTAATTTAAAAATATTGCTAAAAATTGCTAACGATCATCTGAACCTTCAATGAGTCTTAGTCTTTTTGCTGGTGGAGGGTCTTACCTCTATGTTGATGGCTGGTGACTGATAAGGGTGGTGGTTGCTGAAGGTTGGTGTGGCTGTGGCAATTTCTTAGAATAAGACAACAATGAATTTTGCTGCATCGATCGACTTTTCCTTTCATGAAAGATTTCTCTGTTGCATGCAATGCTGTTTGATAGCATTTTACCCACAGTAGAACTTTTTTGAAAATTGGAGTCAGTACTCTCAAACACTGCTACTGCTGTATCAACTAAGTTTATGGAATATTCTAAATCCTTTGTTGTCATTTCAACAATATTCATAGCACCTTCACCAGGAGTCATTCCCATCTTAAGAAACCACTTACTTTCTCATCCATGAGAAGCAACTTGTCATTTGTTCCAGTTTTATCATGAGATTGAAGCGATTCAGTCACATCTTCAGGCTCCACTTATAATTCTAGTTCTCTTGCTATTTACCATGTGGGCAATTACTTCCTCCACATCCTGAACCCCTCAAAGTCATCCATGAGGATTGGAATCACTTCTTCCAAACTCCTGTTAATGCTGCTATTTTTACCTCCTCCCATGAATCGTGAATGTTTTCATTGCCATTTTGAATGGTGAGTCCTCTCCAGAAGGTTTTCAATTTCCCCAGATCCATCAGAGGAATCTCTATCTATGGCAGCTATATAGCATTACAAAATGTATTTTTTAAATGGGAAGACTTAAGTCAGAATTACTTGATGCATGGGCTGCAGAATTGATATCTTGTTTATAGGCATGAAAATAACTTTATCTCCTTGCACATCTCCATCAGAGCTCTTGGGTGCCCAGGTGCATTGTCAGTGAGCAGTAATATTTTGAAAGGAATCTTTTTTTGGGGGGAGGGGCACTAGGTCTCAGCAGTGGGCTTAAAGTACATATTTAACATTATAGTAAACCATGTTGTAAACAGATGTGTTGTCATCTTGGTTTTGTTGTCTATTTATAGAGCAGAAGCAGAGTAGCTTTAGCATAGTTCTTAAGGGCCCTAGGACTTTCAGAATGGTCAATGGCATTGACTTCCACTTCAAGTCACCAGCTGCATTTAGTCCCTAACAAGAGAAGAGTCAGCCTGTCCTTTGAAGCTTTGGAGCCAAGTGTGGACTTCTCTCTAGCTATGAAATTCCTAAATGGCTTCATCTTCCAATATAAGGCTGTTTCATCTACACTGAAAATCTGTTGTTTAGTGTAGCCAACTTCAAAAATTATCTTAGCTAAATCATCTGGATAATTTGTTCCAGCGTCTATTGAATACCTCAGCGCTTGGTACTTCACCTTACGTCTTTCTTTTATAGAGACAGCTTCTTTCCTTAAATCTTGTGAACCAACCTTTGCCAGCTTCCAAATTTTCTTCTGCAGCTTCTTCCCCTCTCTCAGCCTTCATAGAATTGAAGAGAATTAGGGCCTTGCTCTAGATTAGGCTTTGGCTTAAGGGAATGTTGTGGCTGGTTTGAGATTCTATCCAGACCACTCAAACTTTCTCTGTATCAGTAGTAGGGCTGTTTAGCTTTATTGTCATTCATGTCTTCATGAGAATAGCACTTTTAATGTCCTTCAAGAACTTTTCCTTTGCATTTACAACTTGGCTAACTGTTTGGTGCAAGAGGCCTAGATTTAGGCCTGTTTTGGTTTTCAGCGTGCCTTCCTCACTAAGCTTGATCATGTCTAGCTTTAGATTTAAAGTGAGAGACATGGGACTCTTCCTTTTACTGGAACCCTTAGAAGTCGTTGTAGGGTTATTTGTTGGCCTGATTTCAATATTGTTGTGTCTCAGGGAATAGGGAGGCCTGAGGGTAGGGAGTGAGAGAGGGACAGGAAATGACTGATCAGAGGAACAGTCAGAACACACGCATTTATGGATTAAGTTTGCAGTCCCTTATGGATATGGTTTGTGGTGCCCCAAAACAATTACAACAGTAACATCAATGATCAATGATCACATACCACCATAACAGATACAATAATAATGGAAAAGTTTGAAATATTGGGAGAATTACTAAAATGTGACAGAGATTAACAAAGTGAGCACATGCTCTTGTAAAAATGACACCAGTAGACTCCTTCCATGTAGGTTTGCCACAAACCTTCAGTTTGTAAAAAAAAAAAAAAGAAAAAACCCAAAAAACAAGAAAATAACTGCATTATTTGTGAAGTGAAATAAAGCAAAGCACAGTAAAATGAGGTATGTGTGTATTAGTCCATGTGAGAGAGAATAAAGAAGTAGAACTGTAAGGCTGGTGGCAGGCACCCCTCGCCTCCCTAATGGAAAAAGAAGAAGCCCAGGAGACCTGCCAAGGACAATGCCTGCAAGGCCCAGCTAAGTTAAAGGGCGACCACACCTGGATGGTTACCCTGATAAGAGTCTCGGTTCCTAGAGTCCACACATACCATTGGCCCCTCCTATTTCTCAATACCTGCCCTAAAACTGCAAGGGACAGTTCCTTGCTCTCCCCACCATAAATCTTCCTGCCAAAGAAACCCCTACCCCCAGCCCTAAAAATATACATAAACCCACTCAGACTTCTGGGCGATGCGACTTTTCAGGTCTCTCTCTCTCTCTCTCTCTCTTTCTTTCCCGGGACCCAAAAATCTCGCCCGGGTCCCTCTCTTGGGACTCATTACCCTCACCCAGGGGCGCCCCAATAAAGCCTCTTTACTTATCCCTTTCAACTCTGCTCGTCTTTCTCTGGCGCCGGCCAATCCAAAAAACCTTACAAGAACCATTTGTTTAGAGAAAGTCTTGAGAAGATGTGTTCATCTTTTGTAGGATTCTCTTTCCTCTCGTCCCTAAATTAATTGGTCCTACTTGTTACCAGAAGGAAAGAAATGAACATTTGTTTCTTTCTAAACTAGGCACTCCTTGACAATTCCTTAACGTATTATTCAATTCTACCATAACTGTGTGAGGTATTATCTTTATTTTTGCAAATGAGGAAATTGAAGTGCAGAGCTGTAAAGTAATTTGTTCAAGATCATATTGCTCTTTTGATGCAAGAGGCCTAGGTTTAGGCCTGGATCTAGAATTTTAACATGGGTATGATTAACTCCAAAGTCTGACTGTTTTACAAGTCGTTTCATGAGTAAAAAAGCATATGAATGTTAGTGATTGTTTTCTTCTATGTGTATTTGTCGTTATTGGGAATTGTGTGATCCTTCCGCCTTAAGAGTGTCTGATTTGCTGATGGATAGACACTTTATCCTTGAATTAAAGAATAAGCAACTTCTACCAACTAGCTTTCCCTTTGATGTAATGTTGCTAGATGATGAAATATCATACCTTATAATTACAACATATTTTCTGTTTCATTTGCTTTTTATTTTATTTTAAATATATTTATTTTATAGTCATAATCCCAGTGATTTCAGGGTTGATCCAGAATTTTAAACCAAAGATTTGAAGCAAAAAAATGACAAGTTGGAATATTTCAAAGTGAAGATAGCCTTCTTTAAAAAAAAAATTAGGTGAGCTGTCCAAGATGAAACAGCAGCATTAGAGCCGTTGTGAAGCAAATCATCTAATGGCTTTTTGATCCCTTCGGAGCTTCCAGTGTCTTAGACAATAAATCATGCTGCCCTTAAAGATAAAAAATGTAGCTTTTTAAAAGGGACATCTTCATTCATTTAAAAATAGTAAACTGTCAAGCTATAACACTCCCAACTGTTTGAAAGAGTCAATGTAAAACAGAGGCCCTACAATTTAAATTCCCATTATTCTCTAGAGAAGTATATGAATAAAGAATTGCAGAATTGCTTATCAAGCTGTATCAGGCAGGATACTAAACTCCCAAATATCTGTTGCTTAAAATAACAAAGATTTATTTCTTGTTTATAACTACATGTCCCTTGTGGGACAATCAGGAACTCTACTATGTTTGTCCTCACTTGGGGATTCGGATTAACCACTGTTGGTTAGTACAATAGAGGAAAAGAGCTAGGCAATTACAGGTGGACTTTTTAAAGCTTTTGCTAGATAGTGTCACTTCCGCTCCTATTTCATTGGTTAAAATAAGTTACATGCTTATACCTAACTTTGGAGGTGGCAGTGAAGTATAATTCTAGAATATGTTCAGAAGGAGAACTGGAATTTTGGTGCACATCCCTAATGACATAACACATAAGCCTTATAAGGAATATACAGAATTATGTATGGTTGATTAGTAGAATCTTTTTTTTTTTTTTTGAAGGTGCTAAGTAGCTATGGAGTGATCTTATTTTGATTGAATCAAGGATCTTGATGCTGAAAGGTGAACTAGGTTATTAATTGAAAATATCCAGTAGAAAAATCAGCTGGTTCATTTGAGCCTCCTTTTCCTGTGTTTTCTCTGTTATATTTTCATAAGTATATTAAAGAAGATTTGCTCTTTTGTGCTAGCTTATAACTAAGTCTGTTAGTAAAGAAAGATCAAAATCATCAATCATTTTTATGTAAAAACGTGTTGAATAATGGTTCCAGTGCAAGGTCTGAAAAATCACAAGAGTTGTAATTGGTAGGGTACTTGGTAACAAAAAGTATCACTTATTTTGTATTACATAGACATTAGACATGTACTAGAAGTTTTTAAAAGTATATTATCTTGGAAAATTTGCTACAGGAGACAGTACAAATGAATAATCATATTGAAGTTCAATAGCTTCAGTCTGGACTTATAAAATTTTCTAAGGAGATGAGTGATTAATATGTACAGACTTACTACTTTTATGTTCTTATGTGAAGTTTTCTCTAGACAAAGTTATAAATCTTCAGCTTTGACAAGTTTTTGTGTATGTGTTTCTCTTTATTGGTGGTGTAAACTGGGGTTCAACAGTTTCTTTATAAGGCATACTCTTTTTTTATATTGTAGTGAAATGTACATATTCTAAATTTACCATTTTAATCATTTCTAAGGATAATTCATTGGCATTAAGTACATTCACATTGTTGTGCAACCATTGCTACCATACATCTCTAGAACTTTTTCATCTTCTAAAACTGAAGCTCTGTACCCATTAAACAATAACTCTCCATTCTTCTCTCTCCCAAGCTCCTGGCAACCACCATTCTACTTTCTGTTTCTATGAGTTTGACTACTCTAGATATCTCATGAAAATGGAATCATACGCTGTACTTTTGTGATTGTCTTATTTCACTTACCATAATGTCTTCAAGGTTCATCCATAGTGTAGCATATATCATAATCTGCTTTCTTTTTAAAGCTAGATATTCTAATGTATGTATATACCACATTTTGTGTATCCTTTCATCTGTCAGTGGACAATAGCCTTGCTTCCACCTTTTGGCTACTGTGAATATCACTGCTATAATTATGAGTGTACAAATATCTGTTGAAGTACTGGCTTTCCATTGTTTGGATATATATTGCAAAGTGAAGTTGCTAAATTATACCATAATTTTATTTTAAATATTTTGAGGAATTGCCATACTGTTTTCCATAGTGGCTATATCATTTAGCATTTCCACCAGCAGTAAAGGAAGCTTCCGATTTCTCCACATCCTTGCCAACACTTGCTACACTCTGGGTTTTTTTGTTTTGTTTTGGTTTGGTTTTTTTGTTTTTTGTGTTTTTGAATGATAGTAGCCATCTTAATGGATGTGAAGTGGTATCTGATGGTTTTCCTTTTTATGTCCCTACCATTTTTGTGCATGTTTTTGTGTGGACATACAATATCAGCTCATTTGGGTAAATGCCTAGTAGCACAATTGCTGATCATATGTTAAGACTATGTTTTAGCTTTGTAAGAAACTCTCAGACTGTCTTCTAAATTGGCCATACAATTTTGCATTTCCACTAGTAGTAAATGAGTTTTCTTGTTCTCTCCATCCTTGCCAGTATTTGGTGTGGTCAGTATTTTGGATTTTAGCCATTCTAATAGGTGTGTAATGCTATCTCATTATTGTTTTAATTTGTAATTCCCTAATGACATATGATGTGTTGAGTACTTTTCATATGGTTGTCATTTGTATATCTTCTTGGGTGAGGTACCTGTTCAGATGTTTTACTCACTTTTTAATTGGATGTTTCTTTTCATGTTGAATTCTAAGAGTTCTTTGTTTATTGTGGATACAAGTTCTTTATTAGGTATATATTTGCAAATATTTTCTTCTAGTCTGTGGCTTGTCTTTTCATTCTCTTAATACTGCCTTTTGCACAATAGAAGCTTTTAATTTTAATGAAGTCCAGCCTTTTTTTTTTTCCCCCCCCCCGTGGATCATTCTTTTGGCATTGTATCTAAAAACTCAGCACTAAACCTAAGGTCACCTAGATTTTTTTATATTGTCTTTTGAAGTTTTATAGTTTTGCTTCTTACATTTAGGTCTATTAACCATTTTGAGTTAATTTTTGTGAAAGGTGTAAGATCGCTGTGTGAGTACATTGTTTTGCATGCAGATGACCAACTGTTTCAGCACTATTTATGGAAAAGACTATCCTTTCACTGTTGGATTGTCTGCTCCATTCTCAAATATCAATTGATTATATTTGAGTAGTCTATTTCTGGGCTATCGATTCTTTTCCATTCATTTATTTGTTTATTCTTTAGCTAATACCACACTGTCTTGATTACTATAGCTGTGTATTGAGCCTTAAATACAGATAGTATCTGTCCTCTGGCTTTGTTATTCTTCTTCAGTATTGTGTAGCCTATTTTGAGTTTTTTGTCTTTCCATATGAATTTTAGATTCATACCTGGAATAAATCCCACTTAGTCACGATGTGTAAATCTCTTTATATATTGTTGGATTCAATGTCCTAATATGTGTTGAAGCTTTTTGTATCTATAGAAGAGAATTGCTTTGTATTTTTCCTTTCTTATAATGTCTTTATCTAATTTTGAAATTAAGGTAATGCTGGTCTCATAGAATGAATTAGGACAAGCCTCTATTTTCTGGAAGAGATCATAGAAATTTAGTGTCATTTCTTCCTTAAATGTTTGGTAGAACTCACCAGGGAAACCATCTGGGCCTTTTGCTGTCTTTTTGGAAGTTAATTATTGATTCAAAACCTTTAATAGATATAGGCCTATTCAAATTTTTATCCTTGTGTGAGTTTTAGTATTTAGTGTTTTTCAAATAATTAGTCCGTTTCGTCTAAATTACCAAATTTATGGGCATATTGTTAATAATATTTCTTTATTATCTCTTTAGTGTCCATTGAATCAGTAGTGATGATACCTACTTCATTTTTTATATTGGGGATTTGTGTCTTCTCTCTCTCTCTCTCTCTCTCTCCCTTCTCTCTTTTTTGGGGCGGAGGATGGGGTGTAGCCTGGCTAGAGGTTTATCAGTTTTATTGATGTTTTCAAAGAATAGCTTTTGGTTTTGTTTATTTTTCTTTACCAATTTCCTATTTACAATTTCATTGATGTCTACTATAATTTTTTCTCCTTTTTAGATTTATATTATGCCTTTTTTCTCTGGTTTCCTATGGTGGAGGTTTAGATTATTGAATTTAGACCTTTCTTCTTTTCTAATATGTGCATTCAATGCTATAAATTTTCCTCTAAGCACTGCTTTTGGTGAATCTTCCAAATTTTGAGAGTTGTGTTTTCATTTTCATTTAGTTAAAAATATTTTAAAATTTCTCTTATGACTTCTTTGACCCATGAGTTATTTAGAAGTGTGTTGTTTGATCTCCAAATAATTGGAGGATTTTCTAGTTTTCTATTACTATTTCTAGTTTAATTCCATTGTTGATTAAGAGCATACATTATGTGATTTCTGTTCTTTAACACATTAACTGCCATGTAAGTTGTATTTAACTCTCACTAATTTTGAGCCCAGGGTCTCATGAAGCCTATGTAACTCACATGTCTCTTTACCTTGGGAGCCATGAGAACTATTTTTCAAGTTACATATAACTCATGCACAGAAAACAATAAAAAACAACAAATTTTTCATTAAATTAGAAAGGACCGTTCTATTTTAGAAGTTTTTATTCTGTTTTCGTAATAAAATACTGTGGCCCCAAGGAAAAAAATTTTTTTTCTAGTGTGGCAGTCAATGTGTTAAAATTTGTTCAAGTGTGTTTTATGTCCCACAATGTGGCCTATCTTGGTGAATGTTTCACTTGAGTTTGAGAAGTACGTGTCTTCTGCTATTGTTGAATGAAGTAATTGATAAATGCTAATTATTAAATATATCCAGATATTTGATGGTGCTGTACAGTTGAACTGTACCCTTACTGATTTTCTGCCTTCTGGCTTTGTCAATTACTGTTAAAAGGATGTTGAAGTCTCCAACTGTAATAATGGATTTCTCCTTGCAGTTCTATGAGGTTTTTGCTGGCATATTTTGACTTCTTGTTAGGTGCATAAACATCAAGGATTGTTACCCCTTGTTGAAGAACTGACCCCTTTATCCTTATGTAATGCCCTCTTTATTCCTGATAATTTTTCTTCTGAAGTTTGCTTTCTCTGACATTAATATAGTTAAAGCAAAATTTGATAGTGTTAGCATGGTATGTCTTTTCCCATTCCTTTAATCCACTCCAACACTCTCTTTTAATTAGTATATTTAGATCATTCACATTTAAAGTGATTATTGAAGCCTGGTGTAGTGTCACATGCCTATAGTCCCATCTACTCAGGAGGCCAAGGTAGGAGGATCCCTTAAGCCTAGGAATTCAAAGCTGTAGTACACTATTATTGTGTTTGCGAATAGCACCTAGTAACATAACGAGATCCCATTTCTTAAAAAAAAAAAAAAAGTAATTATCATTATAGTTGGTATTCATATCTACTGTTCTCATATCATCTGCTTTCCCCTTCCTTTTTTGGGTGATTTTTGTTTTGCTTTGTAAGGGTTCTTTATATATTCTAGATATTAGTCTTTTAGCTGCTGTATGTTTTACTTATCTCTGATTTTTTCTTTATTTTAATTTAGTTTGAATGCCTTTTGTTCAAAAGTCATTTTTCTTTCATGGTTTGTGGGGATTTTGTCTTGATTTGGAAGACTTTATCCACTCAAAACTTATTTTAAAAATCTTTTATATTTTATTCCAGTATTTTATACACACACATACATATTGTACGTATATATGTATTATGTGTGTATAAATATGTTGTAAAATCCACCTGGAATTCCTTAGTATGTGATGTAACTATTTTAGAAGGGAATTCAAACATTTTTCTTTCATGAAAGTATAGCTAGTTGTCTCAATATTATTTATTGAATAGTCCAGCCTTTCACCACTGATTTGAAGTTGTACCTTTATTATATAATAAATCTACAGATCTATATAATCTGTTGTTGTACTCTGATCTGTATTGTTTGATGTATGTCTGTGCCTGTGCTAATACCATGATATTTTAATTACTGTAGCATATTATCTGGCAGGCAATCCTACTTTATTGTGGGTTTTTAAACTTGGTTATTTTTGTGAATTTTTTTCTTCCTGATGACAATCAACTAATTTAATAAAAATTCTTTTAGGATTTTTATTACTATTGTGCTTAATTTATGAGTTAATAATTGACACTTTTGTGGTAAATTTGCTTCCAATTTATAAGATACGTCAAAGTACAGCAACATAATTCCTTCCTTTAAGGCATTCCAAACTAGTAGACTTTTTCTTTTTGGCCAGTATAATTCAATGATTTGACCTTCTTAAATGTGAATTTTTAATATATTTTTTGTGCTTTATAATATAATTATTATCATCACCTTAACATCTTTATTTCTTATTCTCCTTATTTTCACCTCAGATATATTTATTTTTATAACTGGTTGCTATAAATTTGGATGTGTCTTTTTCTCCCTTACATTTGCCATCATGCCCTCCAATTTCTTTGTTACCATCCTTCAATAGTTTGCCCACACTGCTCTCCTTATTACTCCTCAATTCCATTTCAAAGTCTGATATGTGAGCATAATTACCCTTATCACTCTTGCACAAATCTTTCCTTTGTCTGTTGGATGACTCTCAAAGGAATAGTTTCAGTTTTTGGCTTGAGTTGTGTCCACAGGCATAACTGCTATTAGTTTCTACCACAGGTTCTGCGGGCTCAGAAGAATGAGGAAAAGGACATCTATCAGTAGGAGCTCCTTCCTTTTTACTGATTTGACCAGCTTAACACTTTAAGATAATATTAAATGCTGTAGATAAAGGTTAGAAATTATTACAATAAATATGAATTAGAATAAAAGAATTTATGATCGTGTAAAGAAATTATAAAGAGATTATCTTCACTATTATTTCCTCTAACTTAAAAAGCATTTGTAGGAACCTTTTCTTTCCTTTTACTCTGTACATATTCTCACAAAAATAGTCCCTTGACCCCTTATCTTTAATTTTCCCATTAACATTTGGTTCTTTCCTGCTTCTATCTAATGAATACAGTATGCTCAAGACAATTGAAATTTTCTTTATTGAGTCAAGATATTGAAAAACTTCAAGATCATTAACTTGAAAATGATTGACCCAAATATCAACATATTTCAGGTTTGAAGTAATTATTGTGGCATGGAGAATATGTATTATCATTTCAGTTAGAACTCTCAGTAATATTTCCTTATGGTTTAGCATGGAACTAAATAGTTTCTCAGTTAATGTGAATTTGGATTACTTCAATTTGTAATAAATTGAAAACAAACATAATTAATTCTAATCAAAAAGCTAAGGATTAATTAATTCCTTAATGATTCTTGAAGGATTAGTAATTTTACTTTAAAAAGTAAATTTCTGGTGCCTTGAAATTACTGTTCAATTTTAATGTTTATAGTAATAAAACCATATTCAATTATTTAGAGGGATTTTTTTTATATCTATAGCTAGACACAAACCACCCTAATACTCAATTGCTTAAAACAACAATAGTCTTCTGACTTGCTCACAAATCTGCCATTTGGGCAGGTTTTGGGAGGGAAGCTTATCTGCTCCATGTAGTGTCTGCTGGGATGGCTTACCATAGGCAGAGGTTTCATGTCCAACTTAGCTCGTTCAAATAGCTGGCAAAGTGGTGTTTGGCTCTCAGTTCCTCTCCACATGGACTTCTCTGTGGGACAGCTCGATCTAACTTACAACATGGTGTCTGGGTAGCAAGAGTGAAACATCCTAACAAACAATGTTCTAAGAAACAGAAAGTGGAAACTGCTAGTTTAAGGCCTGACACTGGAAACTCACATAGCCTCTCTTCTACTGTCTTATATTGATCAAGCAGTCACAGAGCTCAGATTCTAGAAGAGCATCTAGATTTCCATCTCTTAATGGGAAGGAAGAATGTCAAAGAAATTTGGAACCACTTTTTCAAGCCACGATAGGGGATATGGGAATTTTACTAAATCAATTCTTAGTTGATAAAGTTAATTTATTTCAAAGTGGAAATAGTGTTAATACTTTGGGTAATTTGTGTTATTCAGATACTATTTTTTAGTGCAAATGGTTTGCTTTTTATCTTTTTGCCTCTTAAGACTTTTTGCAAAGTATATTTTGAAGTATTAAAAACAGTATTTACAAGATCTTTATGAAGAAAACTAGAAAACTGAAGAAAATCGAAGAAGATCCTAATGGATACATGGATAGGAAGATGGCAAGAGCATGTTTCATGAATGAAAAAAAATGGGTTTCATTAAAATTAAAAGCTTCTGCTCTGTGAAGAATACTGTTAAGAGAATGAAAAGACAAATCACAAAGAGATAATATTTGCAAAACATATCTGGTAAAGGACTATATCCATTGAAGGAGCTCAGGAAATTTCACCCCAAAATATGACTCCTTGGTATAAAGAGTATTTTGAATTAAAGGCCCTTAGAGAGCTATAGGCATTGTTAGGGGCTTTCCCCTTTTTCTTCATAAAAAACCAGACCCATCAAAAAGAACAATCAACTTCCCTTCCCCTCCCTGTTGTCTCAATGTATTACAGGAAAGGAGATCAAGAATACAACCAGACCTGGCCCACATCATTTTAAATATAATACCTGTCTCTCAGATTAATTTACTTTCCCAAGAAAATCACTTACAAGTCAATCTATTTCCTCCCCATTCATTCATTCTCCCAAGTATCTATTCATCCTCCCTAGTAACCATTTATTGCCACTAAACAGAGTTACCTATATTCCTCATCTCCTCCTCCCCTCTAAAATGAGGATATATAAATTTCTGGACCCCGTTGGGATATTAGGTAATCACTCTGTGATTCTCCCTATGCACATGGTAATAAATAAATCTCTTTCTCTTATTAATCTGCCTTATTGTGAGTTGATCTTTCAGCAAACCTTCAGGGGCAAAGGGGAAGTTTCCCCTCACCCCACCCTGCTCCCCAGTTTGGTATAGCTGGCTAGATCTTCAAAGCTGCTCTGCTCTTCTGAAAGCCACAGTGAGGAGAATCAGCACTCTGACCAAGTGGCAACATGGTACGATACCTTACCACTCCCGGTTTTCCTCTGTCTCTCTGTGGACTCCGGTTGAGCAGATGGTAAAGATCATTGTCTCTTTTGCGTTTCCAAATTTAAGATTAATGAAAGAAAAGGTTTTTGTAAGTAACTAGTCTTGGTATAACAACTCTGGTATTTTTTTTCCATACTTTGTGGTATGAATATTCATATTGTCTGATCCCTCTCCTCTCAGTAATAGCCATTTTTGTTGTTGCTTTCCTTTGTCTTCTTTTTGTGGTGGTCTGTCATTAAAAGAGGGTTACCAGGCCTAGAACCTCTGTAAGCCCAGTATTCGAGCCAGCCCTGCAGGCTAGCCAATTATATGGTTCTGACTAGCCCAGCCTCTGTTAAAGACAAACTTTGCTACAAGTCCCTAAAAAGAAAAAAAAGTATGAGGTTTCTCTCTCATCCTTTAATATATCCCTGAGCTTGTCTTGTGACAGAGTGGGAATTTTCTCCTCAGTCTCTGCCCTCTGGGGGCTGTGTACTTTTGGAATTACGCCAGGCAGCCAGTCTGAAAAAATTGGGAGCCCGAAACATGAGACACCACACACATAATCAGCATACTCTTTGTACCAAGCATGTCAAGCTCTTGGGGGGTGTTTGTCTTATAAGGTCCTATCGTCTTTGTCTATCTTAAGTCTATTTCTGAGAGTGAACTTTTGGGAATCATGGGAACTGCCTCTCTTACGCCCTCTGCAGGAACACCTCTTGCTTATATGGTAAAAACTTACTCTAAACCTGGAAAATTACCACATGGGGTTTCTCTGAAGAGGCTTATTGGATTGAGTTGGTTTTGGAATAAATATACCAGTGATAATTCTAATTATTGGTGGCCAGAAGATGGATCCTTTGAACTAGAAAGACTCCTTAATTTAAAGAAAGTTTTAGAGAGCTCTAATCCTAAGCGATTGCCTTATCTGTATTTATGGGAAGATCAAATTGAAAAAAAGACACTTAACAGTGTTGTGGCTAGCCTTAAAAACTCTCTTAAAAAAACTAAAGAGTGAAAATCTGACCTAGAACAAAAATTAAAATTTGCCCCACCTTAAGCCCCGCTCCAACTTGTACTCCCCTTTATCCTCAACTATCTGTTCTGACCCCCTAGATGATCTTTGGATTTTGGGGTCCTTGGTCAAAACCACCCTTACAATCCACCGTTAATTCCATAGCAATCTTCCTTAATAACTCCTAAAACTATCTCACTCCCAGTTTCTTCAGGAAACCCTTTAGATAACCAACTGCCTACTTTAACTTCTGTGTCCCTCCAAGATTTACAGAAGTCACTTGGGGCTGATTTAGAGTCCCAAGACATACAGATTGAATAAAAGCTGAAAAGCAAAAGATAGGCTTATCACAGAGTCAAGGCAAAACTTGGTTTTCTGTACCATATGCTGCCTCTTACTTTCCGGGGCTGTGTGATCCAACTCTGTCAGCTCCAGACCTCCCTATGTAGTGCCGTCTGAGAATGTATCCAGGACCCCCACCACAAAGAATTCATGTCCCCTGGACTACAGCAGATCTGAATTACTAAACCCTTTTGCCCCCATTTTCAGAAGATCCTACCAAATTTAGAGAAGAATTGGAGAGGCTAGTAACCATTCATAATCCCACTCACAGGGACCTTGACTGGCTGCTAAGGGGTATACTTCCCACCCATGATTATACTGTAGTCATTAGATAGGGCAGAAGGCCTCTAGAAGAAAACCCTATCCATGGAGGGAACAGGTGGCCAGATCCTCTCCCTAGACTCCTTATAGATGACCTAGAAGTAGCTCAGTGAAATGTTGATATTCAGGGCCTGATGGGGTTGATATTGGAGGCTTTCCCTCTTAAAGTTAATTTATCTAAAGTTGAATTATGTACTCAGAAGGAGGGAGAACACCTTAAAGCTTTTATTGAGAGATTGATACAAGTTTTTCAGAGGCATATGACATTAAATCCTGAAGCACCAGAGCACAGAAATCTTTTTTTTTTAAACTATGGAATATATTGAGTATTGACACAGAAATCTTTTAATTTCTGCCCTAGTTGGAAATCTACTTCCAGATATAAAAACACAAATTCAAAACAGTATAGTTGTCTGGGCTGGTCAGCCTCTAAGCGTTACAATGGAAGCAACTTTTTTGAAAATGGCTTGCAGGAGAACCAAAAAAAAGAAAAATTTGAAATTTGTAATTCTTACTTTGCAGGTTGAATCACTGCAGAAGCAAAAACAGTCCTCTGAAAATAAATTAAAATCCTCTCATTTTTCTGATCAGTCACAGAATATTCCTCCAGATGCCTATAGATACTTCAGAAAACCCAGACATTAAAAAAAATGCTTGTCCGGCCCTTAAAAAGAAAGGAAAACTAAAAAAAAAAAAAAAAAAAAAAAAAAAAAAAGCCCTCCCCCAAACCCAGCAGGTTCATTTTTCTTATCCTGTGGGACAATACACCGTTGATTGACAGGGTCAGCCTATCCTCACTCACACCCTAAACCCCACCATTAAACTTAAGATAGAGGACTGGAATCGGGAATGGTATTTTCTAATTGATAATGGTGTGACATTCTCTACCATTTGATCAGAGGAATTATGTGTCCCTCTCATCTCTAATTCTATTCCAGCTATTGGAGTCTCTGGACAACCTATTTCATTACCTATCTGTCAGGTCACCCTGATATCCCTAGGTCCTCTTAACACCCAGCCATCCCTTTTTAATATCCGACACCTCACCTGCAAATCTTTTAGGTAGAGACCTGTTAACAATTTAATGCCCATACAACGTAATGGAGAAGTTTTTTATTTGTCTGGGCTCAGACCCAAACTCCAAACTTCCTACTCTCCTTAATGGAGACCCAGTCTGATTTAAATTCCTCTAAGCAAACAATCTTACTAGAAGTCCCAGGTAGCCTCTGGGAAAAACACGCAGTTGAGGTCAGACTGCCACAGTGTGCCTAACCCACATGCATTTCCTGGAAAAGAAAGAAAACCTTCCCTTCAGTAGTTTAGTACCCCCTCTCACAAGATGCAGAATGGGAATTGAACCTATAACAGACTCCCTTTTCCAACGGGATACTTGTCTTCATCACCTTACCCTGTAACACCCCAATTTTACCAGTAAAAAAAAAAAAAGGAAATGTGATTCAGATGGGAATCAAATCTGTTGATTTGTATAAGATCTGAGAGCCATAAACTCCTTTGTAATCCCTCAACACCCTATTGTGCGTAATCCTGCTACTATCTTTACCTCAGTTCCTGCTGATGCAGCCTGGTTTCCAGTAATTGATCTCTGCTCAGCTTTCTTTTCAATTGCACCCTGACTCACAATTTCTCTTTGCATTTACTTTCAGAGGGAGACAAATAACATGGACCCAAATACCTCAGGAATACTGTGAGGCTCCTTCAATATTCTCTCAAATCCTCAAAGCTAATTTAGACTCTGTAAACTTTACCCAGGAATCTACTCTTGTTCATTACATTAATGATCCTTTTACTCTGTAGCAAGACTAAGCAACCCTCTTAGACTCCCTTATTCTTTTAAAGGCTGTAGCTGAAAGAGGCCATAAAGCCTCCAAGTCTAACCTCCAGTGGGTACAGATAACTGTTATTTAGTTAGGACATGAAATATCTCAGGGTACTCAAAAGCTCACCCCAAAACACCTTGAGTCAATTTTGTCCATCCCTCTTCCCAAAACTAAGAAACAGCTAAGTAAATTTCTTAGGAGTACCTGGCTATTGCTGCCAATGGATTCCTAATTTTGCTGCTCTCGTTAAATCGTTATATTCCCTCCTCCCAGATAGTATTCAGGAGCCTATTTTCTGGCCCTCAGAGGCATTTGACTCCGGTAAAGCCCTAAAATTAGTATTAGCCACACCTCCTGCTCTGGGCTTACCTAATTTTGATAAACCCTTCTACCTATATTGCCATGAAAATAATGGGATTGGTGCTGGTATTTTAGGACAGCCTTTTCCTCTCATATCCATCCTATAGCATAGTTTTCATGCCAGTTGGACCCTGTGGCAGCAGGCATGCCCCCATGCCTACATGCAGTAGCAGCAACTGCCATCGTGATTGACAAAGCCAGCACCCTGACATTAGGTTCCCCTGTTCACCTGTATGTTTCCCGTGCTGTGTCTGCTCTCTTACAAGTCCATAAAACACAGCACCTCTCTACGACAGACCACCTGTGAGCAAGCTGTATTAAGCAATCCCGTCATTATTTTACATTGTTGCAATACTTTAAATCCAGCTACCCTCATTCCTCTCCCTAGTGATGGAGACCCACACTCCATCTCACATGATTGCCTTACAGCTGTCGATATGGTTTCAAAGCCATGAGAGGATCTCTCAGACATTTTTTTAGACAACCCAGACTTACTCCTCTTTTGTGATGGCTCTTATAAACGAGATTTCAAAGGAAATGTAATAACCGGTTATGCTATAGTTACCCCATGTGAAACTCTTGAGGCATATTCTCTGCCTACCATAAAGTTAGCATAAGCTGCTAAACCTATAGCCCTCACTAGAGCTTACACATTGGCAAAAGGAAAAACTGCCACTATTTACAGAGAATCCAAACATGCCTTTGGAGTCTGCCATGCATTTGGCACAATTTGGAAATGTTGTGGTTTCTTAACTTCTGCTGGCACTCCTATTGCCAGTGGGCCTATACTTGCTGCCCTATTACAAGCTATTCACCTTCCTTTTAAGATTGCTATTGTTCATTGCCCAGCCCACACTAAGGAAATGGGTACTGTATCCCTAGGAAATGATAGGGCATACAGGACTGTTAAATATGCAGCCCAAAATGGCCCTCCCTATGTTTTTTCCACTCAATTTATTACTCTGCCTTTGTCGCTGTCTGGTATTATTGATCCAAGAAGGATAGGTGGGTACAAAATGGTGCTAAACAATTATCAGGTGGATGTATATTGGGCTAAACAGACTCCCTGTGACCCCTTTTCTTTTAATGTTGTGGCTTGCACTTATCTCCCATCAGGTGGGACAGACATAAATACAGATGGGGGATAATTAAGGAACTAAAAATAGGCAATACTGCCCTGGGATCTACACAATCTCTGACCAAATTATTTCTCAGTGTACTATTTGTAAATCTCACCAAATCTCTAGAGGAGACCAACATTCTCCAGAGAGCCCCCAAGGGCCCACGTTGCCCCTGGTGGCACTCCAAATTGATTTTATAGATTTACCTCCAGCTTTAGGCTTTTCTCACTATTTGATTATTGTTTGCATGTTTAGTGGATGGACTGAATGCTACTGAACTAGGTGTGCTGATGCTGTAACAGCGGTAAAGAAATTAGTAACTGAGGTTATTTCTCATTTTGGTATTCCTTTATGGATTGAGTCAGATAAAGGGACTCATTTTACAGTAGAAATAAACCACTTGCTTGCAAAGGCTCTGGGCACTCATAAAATTTCATAGCCAGTGTCATCCCCAATCCTCAGGACAAGTAGAATGTAAAAATCTAGACATAAAAAGGGCTTTGGGAAAAGTCTGTCAAGACAGTGGACTTAAATGACCAGAAGCATTACCTTTGGGCCTTATAAAAATCTGGAATACTCCAAATAGGAGACATTAAAACCCCTTTTGAAGTAGTGTTCAGTCACCCCATGCCTACTGGCACCTCTAAACCTTCTGTTTTTGGGCTGGCTGAACACTGGGGGGATTTAAGTGAACTATTCAATACTATGACTAGCTACACACAGGCGCTAACTAATATGCTTGGAACATATCATCAACAAGTGAAAAGAGCATGACCTCTGCCAACTGACAAGTCTTCCCAACCTTTTTGACCAGGAAATTATGTGTTTACATCAAAGTTTTTAGAAGAAGACATGCACTGTCACCTGTCTGGGACATTATTAAGTACTGTTAACCACCTACGCTACCATAAAAATAAAAGAAAAATCTTCCTGGATTCATGTGAGCCACACCAAACTACACCAAGACAATTGGGGGACCATCCCTACAGGTGATCTTCCAGAGCCAGTTCCCAGGTCCCTGAAGCAGATGTCTTCACGAAGTAGTTAGCTTTTTCCCAAGATTATGGATCAAGAAACCCCATTTTTCATCTAAAATCCCCCCTTTTTAACCCCCTTCTCCCCCCCTAAAAAAGGTCCTTTTTAAACGTTTCTTCTTTTAAGCCTCACCCTTCAAGGACTGCACATTGGAAGCTGAGTGGAGATCATCTCATCCTATCCCCTTCTCCCTTTTAATCTTCCACTATGATTTTTCTTTCAAACTATGCCTTTCTGTTACTAACCTTTTTTCCCAGCATGTCAGGCACAGACCTGGCATCCCTTTGCACCAGTCTTTCAAACCCTGTCCACATCAATTGATCCGTCTAATTGCTGGTTATGCCAACATCTAGATCATGCAAAAGAACCTGAATTCATTTTTGTTTCTGCCAATGTGAGTGGCTGGTGGAACCAGTCCAGAAGGTGGATATATGACAAGATGTGGCATCCACAATGAGAAAAAAATAAACAACATGCTGCTTCTCTTGTTGAGGAGTCAACTGGACATAGTAAAACCTCTGTGGAAGCTCAAGAACTGTCTTTTGCTCAGGTAAAGTCACTAGAAAGAAAATTTTCTCTTTGCATTGAAGAGAGGGATGATGCTGGATCTTTCCTGGGTGATATACTAGGGCAATATTGTGATCAGACTCTATGATTTAATTCCACAGATGGCATTCTTGCACTTCTTACAAAGATCATAGATGGAGCTGACACCAACCCTCATGATGTCAATGCTTGTTAAATCACCAGATGTTATGGATGACTCATAAGCCAGGCCTGTGCAACTTGGGGTAGCTCACTTGCTCCCGTTAAGTTGCCAGACACTAAAGATTACATATGGATAAACCAAAAGTCTGGATTGACTTGGTTAGGTGACAAAATAAAGCTCTATAACTGCCAGAACTGGACCAAAGGCCTTTTATATCAAATACTTCGCAACTTGTTCTATTCCCACAGGAACACATGGAAACCGGAGATGTGGAAGTGCCAATGAGGAAGAAAAGGCATAGCAAACTCCAGACTGGGAGGTCACAGGTTCCAACCTGATCCCATCTGTAAATAACGCTGGTCTTTTTATCTTGCGTGGCGATAAAGTGTACAAGTGGTTCCCACCTAGATGGTCAAGACGCTGTGGACTTGGTTACGTGACACCTCTGTTAGCAGGTTCTCCACTTTAAATGCCAGCCAAATTAGAAACATGGGCTCTTTCATTCATGAAGTGGTACCACACAGATGTACTAGACATGATATTAAAAACCCCCTTGTATATCACAGTTCTAAGTTCTTTTTGGTGCTCAGGATTCTTTTCCTGGCATTTGGAACTTATGAAATTGAAAAGGCAATGTTGAATCTCTCCATGATAACAGGATAAGAAAGAGTTCAATATCCCTATACAAGCACTGGAAGCACTTCAGTCAGAAGTCAACAGCCTAGCCTCTGCTGTATTTCAAAACTGCTGTGTTCTGGATGCCCTGACAGCCTAACAGGGAGGAGCTTGTGTGATTATTGGTGAAAAATGCTGTTTCTACATAAACCACTCAGGGCAAGTAGAGACTGATCTACACCTCTTAAAAGACAAGATAAGTACTCTCCGTCAGGTTAATGAAACAAAACCATTATATTGGTCTGACCTATTCCCAGGAATGAGAGACTGGTTTAATGGGGTGTGTGGAAATGTACTTAGATTTGTTCTTTTCTGCTTCTCATTCTAATCTATGTTCTTGTCTCCATTTTCAGATCTCTTGTTACTCAGCTACTAACCTGATCTCTCTCTCCACAGCCACCAACTCAGCTTTTAATATATGAAACTTATGGGGAAGTTCCAGAGAGAGAATGAAGGAGCTCAGGAAATTTCACCCCAAATTATAACTCCTTCGTATAAAGAGTATTTTCAATTAAAGACATTGGTCGGGGCTTTCCCTCTTTTTTCATGAAAAAAACCAGACCCATCGAAAAGAACAATCAACTTCCTATCCCCGCCCTGTTGTCTCAATATATTATAGGAAAGAAGATCAAGAATGCAACCAGACCTGGCCCAAATCATTTTAAATATAATACCTATCTCTCAGGTTAATTTAATTTCCAAAGAGAATCATTTACAAGTCAGTCTATTTTCCCCCCATCCTCTCTAGTAACCATTTATTGACCCTAAACAGAATTACCCATATTCCTCATCTCCTTTTCCCCTTTAAAATGAGGGCATATAAATTTCTGGACCCCATTGGGATATTGGGTAATCACTTTGTTCACTCTTAATTCTCCTCGTGTACATGGTATTAATAAATCTCTTTCTCTTATTAATCTGCCTCATTGTGTATTGATCTTTCAGCGAAACTTCCGAGTGAAGGGGAAGTTTCCCCTCACTCCCACAGCATAATATACAAAGAACTATTAAAATTCAACGATTAAAAAGTAGGCAAAAGCTCTGAACAGACACCTCACCATAGAAGATATACAGGTGGCCAATAAGCATATGAAAAGGTACTCAACATCATGTGTCATTAGGGAATTAAAAATTAAAACAACAATGAGATAACATTACACACTTATTAGAATGGCAAAAATCCAAAACACTCACCACACCAAAGCTGGCATGGATGAAGAGAACAAGAAGTCTCATTCGTTGCTAGTGAAAATGCAAAATGGTACAGCCCTTTGGTAGACAGTCTGGCAGTTTCTTACAAAGCTAAAACATAGTCTTAACATATGATCAGCAGTTGTGCTTCTAGGTGTTCACCCAAATGAGTTGCAAACTTAGACCACACAAAAACCTACACATCAATGTTTTTAGCAATAATAACCAAATGTCCATCAGTGAATAAAGGGATAAAGAAAATGTGTATATTTATGTTTTGAAAGTTGTAACTGCATAGATTTTTAAAGAAAAATAGATTATTATGAGTTGAGTGGTTGCTACGTAACATTGAAACAAACTAGAACTATATTTAATTCTAGTTATTAGAATCATATAAATTGTCATTACTAGAAGAAACTTTAGAGCAACAAGTTCCTAATTTTATAAATTTTCAAAGAATGAAAGCTAGAGACATAGAAGTAAAGGATTTGCTCATAGACAGCTAGTTAAGTCGTAAAAACCAGGGTTGGAAATAATATTCATTTCCAGGATATTTCTTTTTCTTACAGGAAACTTATATAGAAAGACTAAATATAACAAATGGAGTGTATACTTTTAATACCATTATTAGTAATGGTAATTGATAATAACAGTCACAGCCCTCAGAGTTTATCCTTTGGGCTTAGAATCTAGGTTGACATTTTAGAACCCTGGAAATGGTAACAGGCCAATTAACAAAACAAATAGGTAGACAGAAATAAAGGCAAAGTCATGAGGCAAACAGAACTTTTATAAGTTTCTCAAAAATGGGTACCAAATAGCAGAGTAAATAAAATCACCATTTATTTTGTAATGACAGAGTCACTGTTTCTACATGTATACTTCCTAGTGTTATGATAATTGCCCAGTAAAATATGGTTATTAATATTTTGGCTGTTCTGAATACTGCTACTGTGAATACTGCGGCACAAACATCCGTTTGAATCTCCACTTTCAGTTCTTTTGAGTTTATACCCAGTAATGGAATTGCTGGATCATATGTTAATTCTATGTTTAATGTTTTGAGAAACCATCACACTATTTTCCGTAGTCGATGCACATGTTACATTCCCACAAGGGATCAAATTTCTCTACATCCCTGTCAATACTTATTTTCTGTTTTCTTGGTAGCTAGCTGCTGTAATAGGTGTGAAATGTATCTCACTGTGTTGTGATTTGCATTTTTCTGATTCTTAGTGATATTGGGCATCTTTCCATATGATTGTTGGCCTTTTCTATATATTTTTTGGACAAATGTCTATTTAGGTCTCTTTATTCCATTTTTAATTGGGTTGCTTGTTTTTTTGTTGTTGTTTAGAGTCCATCTTTTAAAACTTAACAAATTACCCCCTACTGATTTGTAAGAGCTCTTTTTCCTATTTTGGGTATTGATCGCTTACTGTTCTATGTTGTAAACATTTTCTCCTTGTTTGTTATCTGTCTTATGTATCGTTTACAATATATTTGGTTTAGAAATTTTTGGTTTTATGTAGTAGTTTTTGTCATTTTTTGTTTTCTTGGTTTTATATCTTTTTTGTTTAACAAGGTTTTTATACTCTAATGTTATTAAAAAATTTTTCTTCTGCCATTTCACTGATGTGACATTCCTTACAGGCTAGTCAGCAAAAAGATATTTGCTATATAATTCATGTTTAGTCTAAAATTTACCTATAGATTATATTTTGTATGTATCCTTTATTAATTGCTGTATTCATAATTGACTCTGAACCTTTGTGGCTACCTTATCTGGAATTGGGGGAAATTTTTTCTCATATTGATACTTTTAATAATTGCTTTCTGTTTAGGGTCTAGTGACTTATCACATAACCTAATATAACCTACACAAACACATTATATATGCTTTTTAACCTAGGCAAATTTTTCTGAAATAAATTATATGAATATGTTGTTTTAAATAAAAATTAAAATCCCTATTTTTGATCTCTTTGAAATTTAGTGTATCTTAAAGGTTTTTTGTTTTTTTTTAATAAAAAATTTTAATTGTCGGCTGGGCTCGGTGGCTCACGCCTATAATCCTAGCGCTCTGGAAAGCTGAGGCGGGTGGATTGCTCAAGGTCAGGAGTTCAGGACCAGCCTCAGCAAGAGCGAGACCCCATCGCTACTAAAAATAGAAAGAAATTATCTGGCCAACTAAAATATATATATAGAAAAAATTAGCCGGGCCTGGTAGCGCATGCCTGTAGTCCCAGCTACTCAGGAGGCTGAGGCAGTAGGATCGCTTAAGCCCAGGAGTTTGAGGTTGCTGTGAGCTAGGCTGACGCCACAGCACTCACTCTAGCCAGGGCAACAAAGCCGAGACCCTGTCTCAAAAAAAAAAAAAAAAGTGATTTTTAGCTTTCTGGTAGGATTATTTTACTTAATATCTTTTTTTACTGTGTTTTTTACATACAGGTTGATTAAAATACAAGATAATTTTTCATGTGTGTATTTATTTATAATAAATAGTTCACATATGTTTACAAAAGATACAGCTTTATTCTTATAGTTGGAGATTAATCTAAAATTATTAAAATATATCCTTAAAGTAAATTATGTATGATTTTTTAAATTAAGAAATTTCCTTTGGATTATAACTAATGTACACTAAGATTTTATTAAACAATTAAGAGAGAATTGTTTAAATCCACTATGTAGGCCAAAATTGCACAGCCCAATGAGTGTTCAGTTTTAAATCTATTTAATAATTTGCACTATTTTTACCTAACAAATCTCGTCATTAGGGAAACTACCATAGTCCCCTTTATCTATGGTTTTGCCTGTCTCGGTTTCAGTTACCCATGGTAAGCCATGGTCCAAAAATATTAAATGGAAAATTCCAGAAATAAACAATTCATAAGTTTCAAATTCTGCACTGTTTTGAGCAGCATGTTGAAATCTCAGGCCACCCAGCCCTGTCCCGCCCAGGATGTGAATTATCCCTTTGTCCAGTGCATCCAGGCTGTGTAGGCTGCCCGCCCTCGTCACTTTAGTAGGCATCTTGAGGATCAGATAGACTGTTGTGGTATTGCAGTGCTTGTGTTCATGTAACCCTTATTTTACTTAATTGTTCTATTGTATTATTATTATTGTTACTCTCTTACTGTGTAATTTATAAATTAAACTTTATCATAGGTATACATGTATAGGAAAAAACATAGCATGTATAGTGTTTGGTACTATCCACGGTTTTAGGCATCCACTGGGAATCTTGGAATGTATTCCCCAAGGATACGGGGGCGGGGGGGGGGGCACCTATATTTAGAAAATGTAACTACATTTTCTAATATTTCAAGTTCTCATGAGTTCTCTTATCATTGGCTAATGTTTTTCTTGCCGTATGTGTATTTGGTTAAAAGTATTCTTTTTTTTTTTTTTTTTTTTTTTTTTTTGAGACAGGATCTCACTCTGTTACCCAGGCTGGAATGCAGTAGTGTCATCATAGCTCACTGCAACCTCAGTCTCCTGGGCTCAAGCAGTCCTCCGGCCTCAGCCTCCTGGGTAACTGGGACTATAGGCATGCACCACCATGCCTAACTAATCTTTTAATTTTTTGTAGTGAAGAGATCTTGCTATGTTGCCCAGGCTGGTCTCAAGCTCCTGGCCTCAAGCAATCCTCCCGCCTGGAGTGCTAGGATTACAGGCATGAGCCACCGTGTCTGGCCCCTAATTTTTTTATTGTCATATTATTGATCTTAATGATTTTCAGAATAAAATAGATTATAAAAAGTGCATAGTTATACTTCTTTAATATTCTAACAACTAAAACATATATTTTAACTGTTCATGTAAATAATTTAAAATAATTTCCATATAGATATATTTTGTGTAGAGTGGGACATTTACAATGATAAAGAATTACATAATATCTTGAGTTTGGAAAATAATTGACAGATTTTTGAAAAAATATATTTGCAAAGCAATAAAGCCTTTTGTATTGCTATCTTTAAATTATCTGATTAATATGTAGGTTTCCTGTAAATCTGTGTACATGTTACTGAAAGTTGAACTTTTAACACAGTTTGGCAGTTATTGATGATTAATTATGCTGCCTCAAAATTATAATGTTTCTACTCCTATAAAATTTTTAAAAAAGAGAAAATTATGATAGTGATTATATTGTATTAAAAAAAGAAAGGACCAAAGGCTATATATTTAGTTTGGAAATTTGAGCCAACCATAATTATATATACTAACTTATTTTCAAAAGAGAAATCTACCTAAGATGCCTTAATAGTTTGGAATACTTGAAAATGCTAAAATGTCACAGTCAGGGATAGGTATGACACTTGTTTTTAATAGTGTGAATGACAATGTGTACATGAAATAAAAAGGGTGTTAGCTTTAAGTAATTTCTTTGGGGTGAGGGGAAAAATGCTAATATAAAGGAGCTAGATTCTGTGCCCATTTTACTTCCAATTTAATATTTCTATTTTAGCCATTCGTACTTTCTCTAATTTTGTGAATGGGATGAGGACTAAACTGCTAACATTAGTTAAAATAATCATATAAATCATTCCTATTTAAACTACTTTTGGTTTGAAATTAGAGTGAAGAACTTACTGAGATTTTTTTTTTTTTTTCCCTTTCTGATGCCATCTATTTAGAAATCAGCATTCCAGAACAGTTGGTATAGCTTTGCATGTTTCTGCCTGGTCATGACAAACCAGCCACTGTGTACTCATGGAGAGTAGTACAGTACTTGTCACTGATGGCATTTCTGTGACAGAGAGCCTGTAGACTGACATAAAGTGCAGCCTGTTGTGAACTGTCAACTGAGAGTCTGCCAAAAACTCAGCAGACAGAACTAATTGGGGAGAAAAAGGACTTTTGTGCCCTCTTCTCTTTCTTCCCTTTCCTTTTTTTGTTTTTAAATAAGACAGATATTGTTAAAGTAGTTTGTTTATGTAAGATTTGTCTGCCTCTCTTTTCCCCTTGCATGGATCATTTTTTAACTTAAAGTCTTGCACTGCAGGTCGTTGAGCACTTCCACATGGAGGCTGGCACAGGACCAAGCTCAAGACACGCAACTCATAACAGTTGATGAAAAATTGGTAAGGATTTTCTAGTACACCCTGCTATGATTCTGCCTTTGGGGTCATTTTTGTACAATAGATATTCAGAGTGTTTCTAGAAAAGTGATTTGAATTTGAATTTCTGGATTATACATGCATTTTAGGAAGAAATATTCACAAAAAGATAAAGATTGTATTAAGCATTACACACATATTAAGTCATACAGATATTAAGAAATTAAAATTATGAAAAGCTTCCATTTTTGTGGTGTTTATAAGTAGCAATTGGAACACTTTTGTAATGAAAGTATTTTTTATTTTCTTAGTTGTACTCCTATTTAATTAAGTTGTGAAATACTAACTAGTACTATCTAAAATTAAATATATTGGGTTTTCCTGGAATCCTGCAACATTATTTTTACTGTATGTGTGTGTATATAAAAACTCATATATACACATGTCCCATTTCTGTATATGCATGAACGTTAGATTACAACTAGCAACAAGTAAGTAATAATCTTTTGTTAATCAGTAGTAGATAGAATTTTGGTAGCTCTCACTTACAAAATTTTTCATTGTGTAGTCTGTCACTTTAGGTACAACTTGATATTTATGCTTATGTTGTACAATAACATACCTTTGGTAATATTTCCAAGACTTATGATAGAAATGTGTAATGATGCAAGCATGCGTTTCATTTTATATCTGGTTTTCTAGTATCAAATATATGGGTGTGTTTTTTAACTACTCCTTTATCATATAGTATTTTATCACTTAACTTTGAGCCTCTAAGCATAATCTAAATAATAGGTCACACTTAAATTTCTATTTAAAGATATATTTCCATTAAAGATACAGACAAATAAACAGATAAGGAAACAGACAATTTGGAAAACTTATATTTTATGGCTTAGGTGGACTTATCTTAAAATTATTTTAGGTCTGCCTACTGACATTGCTGTCATCCTGCTCTAGGATACGTTATCATTCACCTAGATTGCTGTAGTAGTCTCTTAATTGATCTTTCCAGACTCTTTAATTTTGCTCTGATTCATTTTCCACAAGATAGAATAGTCTTTAAAAATGCTAGTTTTGTCACCCTCTTGTATAAAATCCTTTGGTGTTTCTTGTTGCCCTTAGAGTAAACATTAAAATCCTTACATGGTCTTTGAGGTCTTGCATGATTTACCTCCTGCCTTCCTCTCTAAGATTATCTTGTTTTATATTCTGTGCTCCAGCCACACCAAGCCTGAAGTTGCTGTCTTTTTCCTGCTTTAGGGCATTCAGCATTTCTGTTCGTGCTAACTGGATGCTTTTTACCAACCCCTAGGTCTTCATCTAGTCAACATCTACTTATTCCTCAAATTTTAATCAAATACCACTTGCATAGTCAATTATAAAATAAATGAGGCAGTTATGTGTGTATGTGAGGAGGAGGATTTTCACGTCTTGTGTTTGTTAATTACTGAGGGTACTATTATTCTAATTTTTCCTAGGACCATCTATCTCTTTTAAGCCCCAGAGGTTCTTGTTCCAGTACTATGGTTTATTCTCTATAAAACAACTCTTTTAAGTTCTCTTCTTTCTAGTTTGACGAATGAGTGAGTCAGCCCATAATATGTTGCTCTAAACAAAGTGCTATGAAGCATACCAGAGAGGTATACAGACTAGTTTGATGTTTTTAATTGTATGTCATAAAATCAGTTGTATACCTTTGGTGAATTTTGTTGCCCTGTATAGATTTTCCCCAGCTGTGTTATATCTTTCTTGAAGTATAGTCATCCCTCAGGATCCGTAGGGGAATTGGTTCCAGGACTCCCTTGGATATCAGAATCCACAGACGTTCAAGTCCCTTGTATAAAATGGGGTAGTATTTGCATATAACCTGTGCATATACTCTCATATACTTTAAATCATCTCTAGATTACTAATCTAATGCAATGTGAAGTGTTGTACTGTATTGTTTAGGGAATAATGACAAGGAAAAAAAATCTATACATGTTTAGCACAGACCCAGACATGCATTTTTTTCCCCAAATATTTTTGATCTGCAGTTGGTTGAGTCCATGGTTGCAGAACCCACAGATACGGAGGACTGTCTGTCAGTCAAAATGTCAGTATGGCCCTTTCCTTTTGCTCTCCCTTTGCTGAGACAGTGGGTCCAGTTGTCATCTGTGACACATGTATCATGCTCTGTAAACCTGTATCTTGCTCTCGCTCTATAATCTTATCTTTCTCTCCTCAATAAACCTCATTTTCATGCTTGCCTTACTTTGGAGTGTCTGGTCATTCTTCAGCCATGAGTGCACTAAGAACCTACATTTCAGACTAAAACCTGACGTATTCACAGCCAAAATTAAAATACAGGTCTTTCTCAATCCACAGCCTCTTTCTCATGTTACCTCAGAATAGTCTGAGAGATAGAACAAGAAGATGACTAGACAGTTGGCTAAACAGGTTCTAGAGGTTCTAGAGGCCTGTGTTTCAGTCATATCTCTATTGATACCTCTTAATATACATTTCAGTACATTAGTTCCCTAAGTCTCAGGATTTTGTGTTATGAAGCGAAATCATAATATAAAATCTTTTTTAATAGATTATGATGAAAATAAAATGCAAAAACAAAACAACTTGGTAAATAGTTATCAATATTCTAGTTTTCATTATTGTTATTATTTCATACTCTTTTCTCCAAGCTGTGTCATTGCATAATTTAAAACAGCTGTTGTCCAGATATCAGAAGTTTCCATCATCAGATGTCCTGGTTTTGTTAGGTAGATAGCGAGGGATTCTGGGTCTCCTAAGGACAAAAATGGGTGCTGTGACCCCTGTCTTGGTCCTGCTCCACCCTAACCCTCTCCTGAGCAACTGCCATACCTGGGGGAGGAGGGAATACCCCATGAATTGGCCAGTCATAACTTAGTGCGCCAGTTGCAAAAGGACTCGTTAGCCCACAGGCTAAGCAGCATAGGTACCACAGAGTCCGGAAATTGACCTAGAACAACCCTCATGTGTAGCAATGCAACTCCCAACTATCCAAAGTGGTTCCCTGGTGACGTCTGAGCCACTAGGGAGGTCCCAGTCTGGGCACTATAAAACAAGATGCAGACCATAAACAACCCCCTTTTTGTACCCTTCCTTTTGCTCTTCCTTTACTGCAACAATGTGTCCAGTTGTCATCTGTGATGTATGTATGATGCTCTGTAAACCTGTATCTTGCTCTTGCCCTATAATCCTATCTTTCTCTCCTCAATAAATCTCATTTTCATGCTTGCCTTAAAAAAAAAAAATCAGTATGGTATTCTAGCTGAAATCAATTGATGCCTTATTTATAATTTTTCATAGCTATTGAAGTAATATTTAATATGGATAACTGAAACCCATATGTAATTCTCATGCCTGAGTTACAGCAATTCATTTAGGTCTATATTTAAATTGAAGTATTAAAATAACCCAGTAGGTGACATAATGCTAATAGAGTTTCATATCTTCTTGTTTCTACACACCCTCTAACGGTGGGTTCAATAAATAACATAATGACAAGACCAGGGGCTCAAAAGGGCACTTCCAGAAATACTGAGTAATTGGAGTTGCTTACTTATATTTGCATTTTGAACAAAAGTGATTTTAAAATATATATATCAACATTAATGATAAAAACGTTTCAAAATGTGAAGTAAATCCATGTATTTTTAAAAGATGTAGAGACAGCATTTTAATGTCTCTATTATTATAATGTAAACTAGTTTATTAGTTTAGTATACCATTTTTTTTAACTACCCAACACTAGATAACTGTTACATTTGTAAATTAGCATAGGTGATACCTTTTAAAACCTAGGGCTTAAGCACATAGACTACTTAGTTGGGGATCTATTTTAGTGGTTATTTACAGTTTTATAAAATGGATCCTGGAGATCTAAAACCAGAGGATAATATTAGATGTTACTTAGTGATATTACTGAATTCATTTATTTTTCATTTTAAAAATTGTCTGACTTTTGTTTAAGAGAAATCTTATATGGGGATCTAATAAGTAACTAAATAAAAGCTAAACTACTAAAGGGTGAAGGTTGGGGGGCAGGACGTGAGGGAAGACTTGTAAGCCTTTCCCAGAGGAGCCTTCTGCAGGGACTTTGTGGAGTGAGATTTGGAAAGATAGTTTAATCTTCTGCTCTTTTTTACTAGACTGTATAGCTAATCGTCTGACTTCTGTTTTAATAATTTTAAGTTAACTCATTTCTTTTTGAGACTGCTCTTTATATTACTGATGAGCTGTAATTATTAGAAAGTTGTTTCTTAGGGAGAAAGAACAGTCTTTTCAAGAAATGATGATGGAATAATTGTATATTTATATGCAAAAAACCCACAAACTTTCATCTATACCTCATACTACACACGAAAGTTAGCTCCCAAGTTCTAAACATAAACTCATGGTTCTAAATTTAAAATCAAAAAATATACTAATAAAATTTCTGGAAGAAAATGCAGGAAAAAATTTTTGTAACTTTGGGGTAGACAAATATTTTTGAGACCCAACACCAAAAGCATGATCCTTTTGTTTTGTTTTGTTTTGTTTTTGGACACAGAGTCTCACTTTGTCACCCAGGGTAGAATGCAGTGGCTTCATCGTAGCTCACTGCAACCTCAAACTCCTGGGCTCCTCATGCCTCAGCCTCCTGAGTAGCTGGGATTACAGGTGCATACCACTACATGTGGCTAATTTTTCCTATTTTTGGTAGAGACAGGGTCTCCCTCTTGCTCGGGCTGGTCTTGAACTCTTGAGCTCAAATGACCCTCCTGCCTTGGCCTCCCAGAGTGCTATGATTACAGGCATGGGCCACCGTGCCTGGCCCATTTTTTTAAAAATTATAAAATTGGACTTCCTCACAATTAAAAACTTCTCTTTGAAGGACATTGTTAGGAAAATGAAAAGACAAGCCACAGGTTGGGAGAAAATACATGCCCAACACATCTGATAAAGGAATTGTATCTGAAAAATGTAAACAACACATATAAAGAAACCAGGCTCAATAGGCTACAAACTGTTTGATTCCATTTATTTTACATTCTAGAACAGGCAAAACTCTAGAGATAGGAAATTGTTCAGTAGTTGTCAGGGATGGATGGAGAAGAATATTTACCTTTCTCATTGTGTTGACATTTACACTGACAGTACAAAACAATTGTGGTAAAGCTGTTGGCGCTTAGCACAAATCAAAACAGTGGCCCCAAACTGTGCTACCAGTCAATGTAGCTTTCACTTCCTTGCAGTCAAGGATTTAAAAAGAAAAATTAGTTTTACTTAATGTCCTTAATGAAGCAGTGAAAATTTTTAATTTTAAAAAGTCTCAACCCCGTGTACACATCTTTTTATGTTTCACGTAGTGGAATGGAAGTATGCATAAAACACTTCTGCATACCAAAGTATAATGGTTGTTTTAAGGAAAAGTGCTTGTATGGTTGAGTTGCTGTTGCAAACTGAAAATTAACCACTTTTTTCATGGTACAGCTTTTAATTGAAAAGACAGTAACAGATGACAAACTATGGTTGTTTAGTTTTTGGTACATGGCAGACATTTTCTTGAAAATGAACTTGTTACTTCAAGGAAGTATTGCCCATGATAAGCTTCTGCTTTCAGAAGACAGTTAGGATAGTTGTAGAACTTGATTTTGCCACTGAGCTGTTTGAGCTTGACATCTTTCTGGTACTTAAAGGCTGTTCTAATGGGATTGGTAATGAATTTAACAAATGTGACTTTTTTGATTTTTCTGTAATAAAATATGTTAATATTCGGAAGCTCTGCATACCTCTGTAAACCAGTATTTTCCATATGACCAAAGCATGGTATTATAAAATCATGCATGAATAAAAGTTTCATGTAAAGTGCAAGATAGAATAGTGAATTTTAATGTAATCAAGTATGAAAATATGAAGACTATTAAAATATTGCTCCTTTTTCTACATATCTGTATGACAATGAATTTCTTCATATATTGCCATAACAACAACCCACCACAGCAGTGTGAATGCAGATGAATTCAGCTGTTTTCTTTTAAGCTACACATTAAAGGATTTTATAAAATACAAAAGTGCCACTCTTCTCACTTTTTAGTTTTTGAAAATACAGTTCTTTTTAATTAAAACATTTTTATTATATAACTGGTTTATTATTTTAAATTAAGCTCATATTTAAATTTCTTCTCCATTTTAATGTATTATATGGTAAATATCTACAGATACACAGGCATACCTCAGAGATATGGCAGGTTCAGTTTCAGATTACTGCAATAAAGTGAATATTGCAATAAAGCAAGTCACACAAATTTTGGGGGTTTCCCAGTGCATGTAAAAGTTATGTTTCCACTATACTGTAGTCTATTAAGTGTACAATAGCATTATGTCTAAAAATATGTATGTACCTTAAAAATATTGCTGAAAATTGCTAACAATCAGCTGAGCCTTCAATGAGTCATAATCTTTTTGGTGGTGGAGGGTCCCCTTACCTCTGTGTCGATGGCTGGTGACTGATGAGGGTGGTGGTTGCTGAAGGTTGGTGTGGCTGTGGCAGTTTCTTAGAATAAGACAACAATGAGTTTTACCACATAGATTGACTCTACCTTCCGTGAAAGATTTCTCTGTCACAAGCAATGCTGTTTGATAACATTACACCCACAGTAGAACTTTTTTCAAAATTGGAGTCAATACTCTCTGCCACTGCTGTATCAACTAAGTTTATGGAATATTCTAAATCCTTTGTTGTCATTTCAACAATATTCATAGCATCTTCACCAGGAGTAATTCCTATCTTAAGAAACCACTTATTTGTTTATCCATGAGAAGCAGCTTCTCATTTGTTCCAGTTTTATCATGTGATTGAAGTGATTAAGTCACATCTTCAGGCTCCACTTCTAGTTCTCTTGCTATTTCTGCCACATGGGCAATTACTTCTTCTACTAAGTCTTGAACCTGTCAGAGTCATCCATGAGGATTGGAATCATTTCTTCCAAACTCCTGTTAATGTTTCTATTTTGACCTCCTCCATGAATCAATGAACGTTCTCATTGCCATCTGGAATGGTGAATCTTTTCCAGAAGGTTTTCATTTTACTTTGCCCAGATCCGTCAGAGGAATCACTATCTATGGCAGCTATATAGCCTTACAAAATGTATCTCTTAAATGAGAAGACTTGAAAGTCCGAATTACTTGATGCACAGGCTACAGAATAGATGTCATGTTCATAGGCATGAAAATAACTTTATCTCCTTGCACATCTCCATCAGAGCTCTTGGGTGTCCAGGTACATTGTCAGTGAGCAGTAATATTTTGAAAGGAATCTTTTTTTTTGGGGGGGGCACTAGGTCTCAACAATGGGCTTAAAGTATATATTCAATATTATAGTAAACCATGTTGTAAACAGATGTGTTGTCATCTTGGTTTTGTTGTCTATTTATAGAGCAGAGGCAGAGTAGCTTTAGCATAATTCTTAAGTGCCCTAGGATTTTCAGAATGGTCAATGGCATTGACTTCCATTTCACGTCATCAGCTGTTAGTCCCTAACAAGAGAAGAGTCAGCCTGTCCTTTGAAGCTTTGGAGCCAGGTATTGACTTCTCTGTAGCTATGAAATTCCTAGATCAGCAGTCCCCATCCTTTTTGGCACCAGGGACCAGTTTCATGGAAGACAATTTTTCCACAGACCAGGGGCGGGGGCCATTGGTGTGCGCCCATTTCCTAACAGACCACAGACCGGTACCAGGTCGCAGCCCAGGGGTTGAGGACCACAGGCCTAGATGGCATCATCTTCCAAGATAAGGCTGTTTTATTTACACTGAAAATCTCTTGTTGGGTGTAGCCGCCTTTATCAGTTATCTTAGCTAGATCTTCTGAACTTGTTGCTGTTTCTACTAAATACATCAGCACTTGCTGCATTACCTTACATCTTTCTGTTATAGAGACAGCTTCTTTCCTTAAATCTCACGAACCAACCTTTGCCAGCTTCCAATTTTTCTTCTGCAGCTTCCTCCCCTCTCTCAGCCTTCATAGAATTGAAGAGAATTAGGGCCTTGCTCTAGATTAGTCTTTGGCTTAAGGGAATGTTGTGGCTGGTTTGATATTCTATCTAGACCACTCAAACTTTCTCTATATTAGCAGTAGGGCTGTTCAGCTTTCTTGTCATTCATGTCTTTATGGGAATAGCACTTTTAATGTCCTTCAAGAACTTTTCCTTTGCATTCACAACTTGGCTAACTGTTTGGTGCAAGAGGCCTAGATTTAGGCCTGTTTTGGCTTTCCGCGTGCCTTCCTCACTAAGCTTGATCATGTCTAGCTTTTGATTTAAAGTGAGAGACATGAGACTCTTCCTTTCACTGGAACCCTTAGAAGTCATTGTAGAGTAATTTCTTGGCCTGATTTCAATATTGTGGTGTCTCAGGGAATAGGGAGGCCTAAGGGTAGGGAGTGGGAGAGGGACAGGAAATGACTGATCAGAGCAGCAGGCAGAACACATGCATGTATGGAGTAAGTTTGCAATCCCTTATGATATGGTGTGTGGTACCCCAAAACAATTACAATAGTAATATCAATGAGTACTGGTCACCATAACAGATATGATAATAATGAAAAAGTTTGAAATATTGGAAGAACTACTAAAATGTGACACAGATTAACAAAGTGAGCACATGCTTTTGGAAAAATGGCACGGATAGACTTGCTGAACAAAGGTTGCCACATACCTTTAATCTGTAAAAATTATAATTATCTGTGAAGTACAATAAAGCAAGGCATGATAAAATGGGGTATGCCTATATCATATAAACAGACTCTCACTGGCATTCTACTAATTTTTAAAAGTATGAAAGAGTCCTGAGACCAAAAGGTTTGAGTCATTCTTCTAAATCTTCTCTTTTCTGGGTTAAACATCCCCAGGGCTTTTATTTATTTTACTGAGTTCCAGGTAATTAATTATCTTAATTACTCTCCAGTTTGACTGAATCTCTTTTAAAATATGTTGCCACGATTTTTCATACTACAGATGTGGTGCAGGTTGTGATGAGGATTATTGCTTTTATTCCTTTTAATCACAGCAGTTCTAGTCAGGCAACTTTAAACTTTAAATCTCATGCTTCTGATGTGGATTTCATGGAGAGCTAAAACCTCTGATTCTTTTTTATTTGTACTGTTATCAAGTCATGTTTCTTTTTATTCATCTTGAGTATATTATCTTTATTTATTATCTTTAACTTACTATTCACTCAAAGAACATCTTACCGAGTAAAGCTTAATTTTTTTTTTTTACTATTACGTGTTATAGGCAGAATTTAATATACAGGATAAAATAAAGGAATTTTCTTAGTACTTTGTGGATGTCAGTACCAATGTAAGTTCAAAGAAAAAATTGGTTTTTTTGTGGACATCAATTGTATGTTGACAGCATGTATGCTATCGTTTTTTAGCCATAGAATGTAGAGGGGGACAGTCTGTCTCATATTTTCTAGTGCAGAGAATCCCATTCTCTCATTTTGGAGCTATATACAATGTTGACATTGTTAGTCAATGAATATTCAGAAAATAAAGTTGTGATAGTTCCTTTATTATTGTTAACTTAGAATTTAACATTAGAGTACGTGGTAATTTTCTAACTAGTCAGTGTTAAGAATGTCTTCTCTTTGTTGTGCATGAACTGCTAACTAATCTTTTTGTTTACTCTTGGAACTAATAAGAGTTTAAATATTGAAAAGGCAGATGATAGCATGTTAAAACAATCATGTAAACTTATATTTAATGTTTAAAAAAACTTTTTGTGGGCTGCACTCTCATTATTTCCAAATATGTGATAACAGATAACAAGGAAAACTTACAAATGGTTGTTTGCTTGGCTCTTGGTTTTTGTTGCAGGAGGAGCTGTGCCATGGAGGTTGGGTGAAGAATGTCTTTGCCTTTGTGCTTTATTAAGAGGGCAACTTTTTTTCCTTTATGCCTCCCCACCACCACAATCTCCTTTCAGTACATTTGATGAATACCCAAGTTTAATGAACATGTTGTCTTTTTTATGTACTCTTAGACTGTACAAAGGAGAGAAGTTAAATTTGCAGTGCTCTTTAAAGATTTTGAGTATGTATTCCCCTACAAAGCAACCAAAGCATAAATTAGACCTACATAGGTATGCTTTTGATTTGCTTTTTAATCATTTTTATTACCTGTTTTTTACATACTGACTCCTTGTTTGTCACAATTGCCTTATGTTAACTATTTACTACTACAGTTAAGATATTAATGCAAAAAATAGAAAAATACTGCCAGGAAATGTAAGAATAATTTCAATTTATTAATAAAAATAATACAAAGTAAGCTTTAATAGTTTGGAGATTAGTATATTACTTTTGTATAAATTATGTTGGCACCATCTTTCCCTTCATTCCTTATTTTATTCCATAAGTATTTACTGAGCAATTACATATGCCAGGCACTATACTTAAGTGTTTATATTGACACTTTAAATTGTTTGTTTTCATTTATGTCCTCAGTTATTTTGTTTAAAAGCTATTAAGTACCACCTGTTTTAACTTTTACAAAGGTATTATGGTTAGTTACATAGGCATCCTCAATTTAAATGTATGTGAGAATGGAAACTTTTTATTTAGCAGTCTGTAAAACTTAAGTCTTTCGGGGTATTGTGGAGTGGGGAAGAATAGCTATTATTACAAAGCTTGTTTGAAAAAATTACTTCATAGTACACTGCTGTTAATGTAAAATCCTAATGTTAGACATTTTTAGTATTCTCGATTAATATCGTCATTTAAAAATTAGGTATGCGTGTAAAACAAATAGAATCTGAATGTTGCCAGTTTGTTGTATTTCACTACTTGACGGTTTCTTCCACATAGCAATAAAACAGCAGTTAAAGCCTCTGTACTTGCTGATACTTGCAATAAGTAATTAATTACTCCTTGATTAATAAGCACATGGTACTGGTAGCAGGTCAGCCGATGTGGTTTTAATATTGCTGTTTTAGAATGTCCCTACAGCAGGAATGGTTATTTAATAGAAAAGTTTTTGTCACTGTAGTAGTTTTTAAAATTTTTTCATTACTTGAACTTGTTCTAAGAAGTATGTAAAATTGAATAATTTTTGCAAACCTTCAAAAATAGAACAATTATATTTGCTATATAAGTATTTATTTTGTTTTTTCTTCCTATGGTACTAAAAACTTATAGATAAAAGCTTTTTGTAAGTCTGCAAATTTGAATTAAAAATTGGTCATTAAAAGGTGACCTGCACAAAAAGATAAACCTAAGTTAAAGACTTACATTTGCTTTGACTGTTTGCTTTTTTTTTTTTAAAGGGGTTAGTTTTCTTTTGGTGAGATTACTTTCTTTTGGTGTATGGCAGCACTATCTCTGTTAGATTATTAGAAGGAATAGTGTCTGCGATTGGAGTTATACAGCCTTCTAGCATCTCAAGTGTCTGTTTTGTCTGGACTTTACTCACGCAGCATTCTTGTGCAAAAATTTCAAGGCTTTAGTCTGGAGCACTGGGTCAAAGGATATGTCTCTTTGAAGGGTAGACAGGAGTTTTTTATGTTTTATTCACTAAGTAGTATTTCATTTTACATCAAAGAATAGTAGCCTTTGAGAACCTACCATGGTGGCAGTTTAGCATGTGGGTTTTTTTTTTTAAGACTTTCACTAAATATGGATAATGTTTCTTCAAGTTTTTTAGCCTACAAATGCTTATTTATAGTCTTGTACTTAGATGAGACGTTTAACATAAAAAGAGAAAAAGCATTGACTAAACATAAATGTTAATTTGCAATATATTTTATGTTTTAAAAGCAACTGTAGTTTTTTTACAATGTACTTCCCTGTGTCGGTTTTTACACTACCCTCAAGCTATTGAAAAAAAAAATGGATGAATAGCCTTTAAGTTTGTAGCAATACTGTTACTTAAAATTCCAAGGAAGAAGTAGTGACTAAAGATTTTGGAAGTGTAAATTTTATGGTGACATGGCCATTCTTTAATTGGTCTTTTTTAGTGCTATCGTGTGTGTGTGTGTATGAGAGAGATTGATTTTTAAAAATACCAGACTCAAGTAATGAAAAATGTTAATACTTACTAAAGCTAGAAGAAAAGGTTCTTCTTTCTGCACTTTTTTGGTAGATTAATCAGTAAATGTGTTATGTACCAATAACATTAATCATGCAATAAATGATTGCTGATGTGTTTAGATGATTACATTGCATTTCATATTCTTAATACATTATACATATAAGTAAACATATGAACTAATATTAAAATAGTTTGTTTTTATGTTTATGGGTAAAACAGGCTCTTAAATTACTGAAAATTTATGTACATAGAAGTTACTTAATCATTTAAAGCAGAAACATTTCTACTCTTAATAATGACCTAACTTTTAAAGCAACTTCCAGTTAACTCTTTTATGTATTTAACAATGATGATCATTAAAACAAGTCAAATTATTTATCATATATAATTATTGATAAATTTCTCGAGTACAGAATTTTGTTTTTGTTTTTTAAAATATATCCCCATTAAAGTTATTTTACATATTATCAAGCTATTAATATATAAAACTTATTGCATACCACAAAGGAAGTGAATGCTAAAAATAATAGTTTTATATGCAGACAGGAACCATTAAAACTTAAAAAAGAAAATGATCTTTCTATATTTAAATTGTTTAAGGAACAAAAGATCTTTCCTCTACAGTATTCAGCCATCTCTATTATCTGTGATTCTTCAGCAATTAAAGCAGATTTATTTTCCTCTTTGTTCCTACTTGGAATACTTGAACAATGCTGGAGAATTGAACTGACTGGAATGTTTTATCTTTCAAAAGCTTTAAAGTTCTATGTACCAATTAGCAAAATACAGTAAAGGTTTAAACTGTTAATAGCCACAACATCTTTAATGCATAGACCTGTAGTATGCTAGAGCTGTATAACAGTTCTCCATTGTATGTCTCTTTTAAGGAGAGTAACTGTGTCAGTTCTTTTCTTGCTTTACTACCTGCTGTGTATGGAAATTGTGTATAGTACTTGACACTTGCTTTCAAGAATTTAAAATTCTTGCATGTTATTATGTAGGAGCTTTGGCTCAGTAAAGTAGAATTAATATTTTGTTTAGATTTTATGTTAAGGTTTTTTGTCATATTTTAGAGATTACTCTATATGTGAAAATACATTATCTGTTACTCTTTAATGAATTCAAAGTACATAAACTGTATATTATTTCCTTGAAAATTGTTTATCAAATTTTTTTACTTAACTGGATATAAACTAATCATCAGATTTATATTAGAGTATGTAAATACCTGTTGCTTTATTTTATATTGTGTTTGAATGTAGGTTTTGAGTTTGTTTTGTTTTGGTCTTTTTGATAGTAGAGAGTATTTTATTGTTAGAGCTACAGCTTTTTTTATCTGGCCAACTTGCCAGATAATTGTAGAACTCAAGAATTCATCCAAATACCCACCATAAACTTGTTAAAGCCTCATGTCAATCATTTTATAGTAAGTTCTCAATGAAGACTTGGGTAAGAGGATGTAAAGAAATAGAGTAACATCATTTGGTGATGATTATTTTTTCTCTTTATATCATGTATCTCAGGGACTAGAACTAGAGCAAAGAAAAGGTGAATGCAGACCTCAAAATTTGAGACTAGCCAACTTTGATTCTTTTTCTGTGTTCAGGCTTTCTAATTTTATATAACCTAGTCTCTACTTGGATTCTACTCTTCAAAATGCCACTTGCAAACTTACAAATATTCATGTTTTACAAGATGGGGAAGTTTAAAAAGCAGGGCAGTGATATGGAAGCTTTACTGTATGCAGTGTAATATGTCTCCATAAAACTACTTCTTTATTAGGCATACTCTTCTAGAAATGCGTGAATAGGCTTTTTGTTCAGTTGCTGTTTCATGTTTATGCTTCTAACAGCCTTCAGCATATTGCGTATTAGTTGTTGAGGGTTTTAAAAATTTTAATGCTTCTAATAAAATAGACCTGAGAAATAATATTGACTTTTTCTAAGCAACATGTAGGACACAGAGATATACCAAAATATTGGACAGAGAATGCTAACTTAAATTGAAGAACTGAGGATCTGATTAGTGTACCAATTTGCATGTATTACAATGATTACTGGGTATATATTGTTATAATTCAAATCTATCAATTAAAAAGATTTTTAAACCTAATTGGGTAGTCTGAGATTTGACATACAGAGAATTATAGCAAGGTTCCTGGTTTAGTGTGCATTATAATATATCAAACGTTCAAATATGGATGGTATGGTCTGTGCCTCGAATGTTCAGAGATTAACACTCCTATAGAGCTAGTAGTTTTCAACTAGGACAATCTGTAGTTGTTTGAAGAACATTCACGAAATTTTTTGTTTTGGGGGTTTTTTTGAGATAGGAAACAGACTCTCACTATGTTGCCTGGGGTGGTCTCTAATTCCTGGGCTCAAGCAATCCTCCCACCTCAGTCTCCTGAGTAGCTGGGATTATAGGTATAAGCCAATGTGCCCGGCTTCAAGAGATTTTTCACTTGTCTCTTATTTACAATATAAAAGATTACTGTACTCTTTCATCCATTCTTTCAATTATTTTGGGCACCTACTATATACCATACTCTAGGCCCTAGGGATATAGCTGTGAACAAGGACAACATCCTTGTCCTTAGAGCTTTTATTCTCATGTGTAAGCATATGCTAACTTTATTTAAATATAATTAAGATACTTTGCATAGATAATGAATGTTATATAAAAAATAAAATTAGGTGATGGGATAGAGAATAGCTGGGAGTTGGGTGGAATAGGAGTTATTTAAATAAGGCAATCAAGGAAAGCCACTTTGAGATGGTACGATATATGAACTAAGATGTGAATGATGAAAAGAACCAGCTATGTGAAGATCCAAGCTAAGAGCATTTCAGGTAGAGGAAAAAGCTAATGTCCAAAAGTATAAACTAGCTGGTAGTAGTCAAAGAACAGAAGGAAAGCTATGATGTAATAAGAAAAGGGGAGAATTATATAAAATGAGGTCAGAGGTGTAGTCAGGGGCTGGATCAGGTAAGAAAGCCCTTTAGGCCCATGACAAGTGGGCCTTCTATATAGGAAGCCTTTATAGAGTTTTAAGTGGTCTGATCTGATTTACTGATTAAAAAAGCTGCAGAATTACTTAGCTATTATGGTAAAGGGTCACTTCCAAGCAGCTCAAAGGATGAGTTTGTTGCCATTTTTGTTTATTCAAGTGCCCTTTTTGATGTTCGTGAAATAAATTTTACAGTTTTCGTAAAGTTATGTTTTCCACATACTGATACAAGTGATTGAATATTTAACAACTTTTTTTTAAAGGAACCCAATTTTTGTCTTTGCATTTTAGATTTTATATATGGTATAACAATGCAGTGATTTTTCTATTAAATAATCTTGTTAATTTGAAATTGCTTTTTGATAAAGATCATATTGGGATCTAGAGTAATAAACTCATTTCCCTTTTCTAACTCTCCACTCCTATGGCCCTTCCTCCTGCACTTCCCCCCTACAAAGGAAAAAAAATTAATGGAGATTTATCATAATGGTAAAGGAAGATAAGGAGAAATTGGCTGAGCTGCTGTCCGCTAGGTAGGTGCTGACGAGCCCCAAATACATTTAAGCACTACACCTGGCTTTAGCCAGTGGCATGGACTGGGTAGTGATAGTTGTCTGTCTACATCTTAACTTTGACTCTACTTCTCTGTCTCTCCTTTCTCCCTCTTTCTCTCTGTTTCTTGGAATTTGTCTCTCTTCATACTGTTGGTGTAGCTCTTTCCCTCTGTCTTTGTGACTCTCCCTCTTTTGCTGACTATGTAGCTGAAGGTCATCTCTCTCTCCCTTTATGGCTTTGTGAGTTTCCCCCTTCCTCGCCCCTCCCACTCCGCCATTCTCTAATTTCTTTCTCTTTTTCTGCCTTCTCTGTCTCTGTCTGGTTTTGGTTCTCTGTCTCATTCTTTGGCTATCATCATTCTTTTCTTTTTTCCACTTCCATATCTCTTCTACTTCCCTTGTTCTTTCACCTCTCTCCTTTCTTCCACACTTCTGTTCCTTTTGTCCTTTTTCTTCTTTCTTTTCTTCTTTCTTCCTTTCACTTTCCCAGAATGAGTAGGGAGCTACATCAGAACTTGAGGGGAGAGACAGAGAAGGCCCCACCCTCTAAGCACTTTTTCCTTTTATTGTCTTATTTCCCCCTTTATAAATATATAAGACTTTTGGAGACATTTACTAACTGCAAAAAGAAATACTTTGATTTACACATTATTTGAAATTTTCACCCTAGAGAGATACATGGATAGTAGAAAGATCATGGACTTATTATAGATACAGCCTGAGATCTTTAATCCTCTTTTTTAACTGTACAACCTCAAGCAAATTATTTAACCTCCATGAGTGTCCTCATCTTATAAAATGAAAATAATACCTTTTAAAATTTGTTTCGAAAGGTAATTATGAATACCTACATTAAGCAATGGGAGAACACAATTATTTATGTTCATCATTCGATTAAAATTCTTTTACTCCTTTTTTTTTTTTTTTTTGCTGTTTGGAGTTGTTAGTCTGGAGAGAGAAGCAACCTGGAATTATTATTCTTAATCGATTCTGAATTAATTGTGAAGACTGTTTTTCTGAGTCAGCTATGCAGATACTGAGTTGTAGGGGATGATCTTGGACCAAAATGTTGTCCTCAATTACACTGGGTCTTATTTCAGTCTTGTGTGTTCATTGGTATATGTATGTGTGTATGTAGTTGGTAATGATTTTTGTCATGTAACTTGCCTTTTCTAGTAGCCTGTAGCATTAATATCCTCTAATATCATCTATAATATTACTGTCTCTCATTACATAGTTTCTGACAATCAATTGTATAATTCTTTAATTGGCGTATTGATATATAATTATTCCTTCAATGAGAAATTTCTTTAGTCATTTATAATCTATTTTTAATGGTGGAAATTTAAAACTGAATTACTCCAAGGAAGTTTCTAAAGACTATATTCATATTATTGGCCATTAAAGTCTATGTAATTTTTTAAAAATTTTATTGATTTTAATAGTAATGAATACACATTAAAAATTACATTGTACATCATAAATATATACAATTTTACTTGCCAATAAAAAAATAAAGACATATACTTAAAAAATAGTAATATGTGCACATTGTAGCAACATTAATTTGGAAATGATAAAGTATAATGAAGAAAATTAAAATAACCTTACAGTTTTGGTGAATTTATTTCTTTTTGGAATATTTAAACACTAATATCCAACATATTTATGTATAACACAAATCATGTTTTATAATTTTATATCCTGGTTTTCATTTGTTTGCATTATATAGTGAATATCTTTCTGTCTTTAAAATTATTCAAAAACATAATTATAAATGAATATATAATTTCCCATTATATGGCTATACCATAAAATATCAACCAACATGCAGTTGTTATACTACAGGTTATTTATAATTTTTCAAAATTATACATAATGCTGGAATGAACATCTTTACAACTAAGTCTTGTCTTTGATAACATCTTTATTTTAGGATTGATTCTTTGAGGTAAGATTGCTAAATCCAAAGGCTTAGTATCAACATTTTAAGTATTTTTTTATACCTAGAAGTAATTGATACAGAATACTTCTAGAGAAATTTTAACCAATTAATTCTATGTAATTTTATAGCTATGGTTCTTCATAGCCTGTGCGTTATTTTTAATATATATGGTCCAGTTCTGTGGATGCCTTTCAGACTGACACATGGAGTGTAGCAAATTCTACCTAATAGTTGAATACCGTATGTCTAAGATTTAAAAAACAATAAAAACACATAATACATAAATGATGCAGCATTGAATTAAAGTACTCCAAAGCCTAGTACATCCCAAGAATCAACATTATGAACTTATCTATCATTTTACTATAAATTTATGGATATGCTGGTTGATGAGATTTCTATCATAAATATATGTAAAATATTAGGCCCCAGTGCATAGCAATTAGTGCTATATAAGTGTTAATAACTCTTGCTACTGCTACTATACCACTACTACTACTATTACTGTTGTTTAATAATACATTATAACAGAGTTTGTGGTATAAAGAATGTATCTGAGGAAGTTCTGAAACTTTCTCCCTATTCTTTTTTTTTTTTTTTTTCTTTTGAGACAAGGTCTCGCTTTGTCTCCCATCCTGGAGTACAGTGGCATGATCATAGCTCACTGCAAGCTCCAACTCCAAGGCTCAAGTGATCCTTCCATCTCAGCCTCCCAAGTAGCTGGGATTATAGACACGTGCCACCACACACAGCTAATTTTTAAAGTTTTTATAGAGACAGAGTCTCGCCATGTTACCCAGGCTGGTCACTCAGGCTGGTCTCGATCTCCTGGGCTCAAGTGATCCTCCAACCTTGGCCTTTCAAAGTACTGAGATTATGGCCATAAGCCACTGTGCCCAACCTTTTTTTAATTTATTGATTGATTGAGTGAGTGAGTGAGTCATGGTCTGGCTATGTTGCCCTAGACGTAGAATATGGTCTGTCTTAATTAATGTTTTATGTACATTTGGAAAAAATTTGCATTCTCCGATTTCAGGGTTTGGTGTTCTATAAATTTCAGTTAAGTTTTAAGTTGATTAATACTGTTATTCAAATGTTCTGTATTCTTACTGATACTTTTATCTACATATTCTGTCAGTTTCTGAGAGAGAAGTGTTAACATCTCAAACTATAATTTGTCTCCTTCTGTTAGTTGGATCACTTTTTGCTTCACTCATTTTGAAGCTCTGTTGTTAGGTGCATAAACATTGAAAATTGTGTGTTCTTGATGAGTTGATGCTTTATCCTTATGTGGTGTCCCTCTTTTTCGTGGTGCTATTCCTTGTTCTCAGGTCTGCTTTGATGATTCTATATAACTGCTTTCTGGTGTCTCTTGTAAGGACACTAATCCCGCCATGAGGGCCTTGCCCTTATCTCATCTAATCCTAATTACCTCCCAAAGGCACTATTTTCCAGTACCATTACATTGGGGATTTAGGGATTCAACGTATGAATTTGGGAAGGACACAAACATTCAGTCTGTAACAGAGCTTTTCATTGGATGTGCAATTCTAGGTTGAAGGTTTTTATTTTAGCATTTTGAAGATGTCATTCCAGTTTCATTTTTTAAAAATTGTGGTAAAATATTGTGGGAATCAAAGGCCCCTGGCCCTCCAAAGATTCACCAAACTATATGAAGCAAAGGCCCCTGTGCCCATAAAGGTTCACTGAAAAATCACACACATGAGGCATATTGATTAATAGAAGGAAAAAGGTACAGATTTATTTAACGTGTATACAAGGGAACCCTCACAATGAAGATTCAACTCCTCAGTGAGGTACAGAGGTTTTTAGAGAATGGGGGCTTGAAAACAGAAAAACAGGTTTTGGGAGGAAGAGGGAAAAAGGCTTGACTGGCTAGAAAAGGTGGTCTTAATATGTAAATGTAAACCTTACAGGTAGCTGCCCTCAGAGAGACTAGATGGTAAATGTTTTTTTTCAGACCTTTAAAGGTGTCAGACTCTCAGTAAATTTTTCCTGGATTTGGTAAGGATAGACCTGGCTGTATTAACGCAGGTTATCTACAGATGTAATCCCCCACCCCCTACCCCATGATAGCTTTGCAGTGTTACTTCTATCTGTGAGACTCATGGCAGCCATCTCAAAATATGTCAAAGAAATATAGTTTGAGGTAAAATATTTCTAACTTCCTTCAATGTACATAACACAAAATTTAGCATCTTAACCATTTTTAAGTGTACAATTCAGTGGCATTAGCCACATTCATAATTTTGTGCAATCATCACCACTATCCACTTCCAGAACTTTTTCATCATCCCAAAGAGACATTCTGTACCCATTAAAAAATAACTCTCCATTATGCTCTTCCCCATTCCCTCATAACCTCTAGTATACTTTCTGTCTCTATAAATTTGCCTACTTGAGGTACCTCATATAAGCAGAATTGTATAATATTTGTCCATTTGTGACTGGCTTTTATTGTTACCGAAAGTTTGGCATTTGTCCCCAAGGTCACATCAGAAGAACAAGGACAAGTGGTTTGAGGAGAAGGAAAGAGGAGTTTATTGCTGGCAAACAAGGAGGCTGGCAGACTCTTGTCTCAAAGTACTAGTGTCCTCCTTCTGAGCAGAAGTAGAGCTTTAAAAGTTCTGATCAATCCCATCTTTGGCTAAGACAATCTTGTGACTTCTGCCCAGATAATTACCTTGAGCCATCTCCTGTGGTTCCAAGAACAAAAGACATTCCGCTGCCCCTCCCAACCACTGGCCTGAGACAGCGATGGAGGTCCTAGTTCTGCAAAAGGAGCCAGGGATGTTTTAAAGAGACATGAAATATTTTTGCCATTTTTTTTCAAGCCATTTCTTCTGTTACAATATCATTGGGCATAATGTTTTAAAGATTCATCCATGTTATAGCCTGTGTCAGAATTTCATTTGTTTTGAAGGCTATATATAATACTCCATTGTTTTTGTTTATCCATTCATCTATCTGGATGGAAATTTGGATTGCTTCTGCCTTTTGGCTATTGTAAATAATGCTGCTATGCTCATGGATGTCCAAATGTCTGTTCAAGTCCCTGTTTCTAATTTTTTGGATTAAAAAAGTAGAATCATTGGATCATGTGGTTATTCTGTGTTTAACCTTTTGAAGAACAGACATACTGTTTTCCATACTGGCTGTACTATTTTATAATCCCACAGCAATGCACAAGAGTTCCACTTTCTCACCAACATTTCTTATTTTCCATTGTTTAAATAATGGCCATCCTAGTTGGTATAAAACAGTATCTCAGTGTGTTTTTTATTTGCATGTTCTTAATGACGAGTGATGTTGGACATCTTTTCCTGTGCTTGTTGGCCATTTGTATATCTTCTTTGGAGAAATGTCTCTTCAGGTTCTTTGCCCAGTTTAATTGGGTTGTTTGATTTTTTTGTTGTGTTGTAAGAGTTTCCTGTATATTTTGCATATTAATCTTCTATCAGATAGATGTCCTTTGATGCACAAAATTTTTAATTTTAATGAAGTCTACTTTATCTGTGTTTTAATTTTGTTGCATATGCTTTTGTTATTTCTTCGTGAGGAGCCAAGAAATCTTCACCAAATTCAATATCAGGAAAATTTCCCCTTATGTTTTATTCTAAAAGTTTTATAGTTTTAGCTGTTACATTTAGGTCTTTGGTCTATTTTGAGTTAACTATCATATATGGTGTGTGGTAAGGATTCAACTCCATTCTTTCACATCTGGATATCCAGTTTTCCCAGCACCATTTGTTCGTGCTTTTGCCATTGAATGGTCTTGGCACTTTTATTAAAAACCTATGGACTGTGTAGGTGAGGGTTTATTTCTGGGTTCTCTATTCCATTCCATTGGTTTGTCTGTTATTCTATGACAGTACCATGCTATTTTAATTACTGTAGCTTTGTAGTAAGTTTTGATACCAGGATGTGCAAGTCCTCCAGCTTTTGTTATTTTTCACGATTGTTTTGAAACAAAAATTTCATATGAATTTTAGGATGGTTTTTTTTATTTCTGTTAAACATGTCATTGGGATTTTGATAGGGATTACACTGAATCTATAGATTGTTTTGAGTAATGTTATCATCTCAACAATATTAAGACTTCTAGTTTATGAACTCAGGATGTCTTCCCATTTATTTATCTCTTTAATTTCTTTCAACAGTGTTTTGTAGTTTTCCACATACAAATTTTTCTCCTTTTTGTTAAGTTTATTCCTAAGTATTTTATTCCTTTCTATGCTATTGTAAATGAAATTGTTTTTGTAATTTCCTTTGTAGATTATTGATTGTTCTTGTATCAAAGCCAACTGATTTTTGTGTATTGATCTTTATATCCTGCCATTTTTCTAAATTTGTTTATTCTAATAAGTTTTTTTTGTGGATTGTTTAGGGTTTTCTACATATAGATCATGTCATCTGGGAACAGAGATAAGTGTACTACTTCTTCTTATTTTGGATGCCTTTTATTCTTTTTCTTGCCTGATTGCTCTGGCTAGAATTTCCAATACTGCATTAAATAGAAGTAGCAAAAGTAGATATCATTGTCTTGTTCCTTAGAGGAAAAGCTTTCAGTCTTTTCCATTTTCTTTTATCATCATTATGTGTGTACATACTGTGTCTTTTCTTAAGACTGCTTTTAAAATTTTAATTTTATCTTTAAATTTTAGAAACTCAATTATTCTGTGTTCCTATGCTTTACATTTATCTTGGTTGAGTCATTAAGATTCTTGTTTCAGTAAGATTTGGGGGTTTTTTTGGTTGGTATTTTTCATCAATTTTGAAAATTTTTTAGTTTCTTGTTTTTTGTTTTTTTTTAAATTCTGCTTCAATCTCTCTTCTCCTTCTGGAACTCTAACACTTACATTGTACTGTTTATTATTGCCCAACCAGTCACTGAGGCTAAATTTATTTTATTTCCAGTATTTTTCTTCTGTATGGTTCAATTTGGTTATTTCCTATTGCTCTGTCCTCAAGTTTAATAATCTTCTGTAGTGTTCAATTTTCTATTAATCCCATATACTGTTCATCATTTTAGATATTATATATATTTTGCCTTTTATGAAGGCTGTCAATATATTTCTCAGTTCTAACATTTCTATTTGGTTCTTTTCTATAGTTTTCATTTCTCTGCTGAAATTCCCCATCTGTTCATTTTGTCCATCTTTTTTCTTTAAATCTTTAAACATTTATAGTAGCTATTTAAAACCTTCACTAATTTCCACATCAGTATTGTTTCAGGGTCTATTTCTATTGAAATAGTTATTGTAGTTGTGTTGAGTTCAGATTTTCTTGTGTATGTATGCATTTAGTGATAATGATATAATTGATACTCTGATTGTTTTGCTATTGGGAGTCTAGATTTTGTTGTCTTTCTTTATAGAACATTTAGTGTTGTTTCAGCAGTTACTGCCTGATTAACTTGATCCTTTTAGTGATTATTATTACATATGGTATGTGTGATTGTACAATTGCTCTGCTTCTAAGATTTGACCAGTTCTTGTGTCTCAGTTGAATGCTTGGAGTGTTCAGCCAAGTCTCTCCACTGTGGCTTGCTAGAATTTACCATTACCTGTCCTACTTCACAGAGTCTCATTTTACGCAATGACCATGCAGATTTCTGAAGCTCCATTTTTGCCTAACACCTTCTCTTCGACACTCTGCCTCACAAATATCTGAACTGCAGTCCCTACCTTTTCTGTTCAGTGATGCTGTTGTGTTCTGCTTGGGCTTCACCTCTCTACACCTATGCCTCTGAGATGTATCTCCAGGCATAAAGCTGAGACAATTGTAGGAGTACATCTTGAGTTTTCCTTTCAGGGATCACAGTACTACATTGTGACAATTCTTTTGTAAAATTATTTTGTAAAAATGGCTTCCTTAATGAATCTTTACTTTTTTAACCAACCTTTAACAACTTGCTCAGTTATTCATGCTCTCAATTCTGTTTATAAAGCATATTTACAAACATCCTTTACATACTACATATATGACTTACTTAAGGCTTCATTTTAGTGTACTGCCAAACTTTAGCTCTTAGTTATTGAGTTATGTTTTACCAAGACTCGGTGTGCTTATTTCCATACCTGTCTCTGCCATTATACTTGACATTATAATTACATAATTGAATCAATTGAATTAATTGAATATTATAATCTGATGCTATATGAGGACAAAAGAGTTCTTCTGTAACAGTTCTGTTGAATACTTTGAGAAGATGATAAAGGTGAATTTCTAATGATGGGGTTCAAGACACAACCCCAGAGTATGGCACTATGGCATACTAAATATTTTGTGAAAAAAGCAAAAGCAAGAGAGTCACTCTGATCTTCCCTCTGCCTGTCTCTCATGAAGTAGGGTATAAAACCTAAGAATGATTTTTGACTTTTGCCTGAAGCAGGGCATAAGATCTTTAGGTGAAAGGTGCCCTCCCTGTGTCTGGAGGAAAGGAATATCCTTATCTTCAAAGGTGAAGGATCACAGAGAAGAATCTGAACAAGCAGGCCTTGTTAAATTTCCCCAGTTTATTACCATTAAATCATAGCCTTTTTGCTCTACTTTATTTCTCCACCGGTTTAAATGTTTCTTTGGGTCTTCATTTCTTTATGAAGGCTCTTATGTCACATAAAACTTATATTAAATAAATTTTTATGCTTTTCTCATGTTTATCTGTCTTTTACAAGACAGGGCCTCAGCCATGAACCTAAGATGGGTAGAGGAGAAGCTAATTTTTTCTCTCCCTATACTAATAATTTCTGTTAAAGTAGGTAGAGGTAAGACCTTATTAAAGATTGTGATATTAAAGGAAATCATAAAATCCTAGATATACTTTGGATTCAGATTATTTTACAAACATTTTTATATTCTCACTTCACATTTATAAAACTGAAACTATAGGCTAGGCATGGTGGCTCATGCCTATAATCCTAGCACTTTGGGAGGTTGAGACAGGAGGATTGCTTGAGGCCAGGAGTTCGAGACCAGCCTGAGCAAGAGTGAGACTGCCATCTCTACAAAAAATAGAAAAATTAGCCAGGCGGGATGGCACATGCCTGTAGTGCCAGCTGTTTGTGAGGCTGAGGCAGGAGGATTGCTCAAGCACAGGAGTCGAGGTTGCAGTGAGCTATGATGATGCCATTGCACTCTTGCTCGGGCAACAGAGAAAAACCTTGTCTCAAAAAAAAAAAAGCTGAAACCATAATTTGTAGATGGTGTATTTCTTGCTAGTTTATAAAAGAAACAACACTTAAGATTCTAATCACTGAAACTATACTCAAAGAAAAGGCATTGCCCTACATAGAAGATTATTAAAAGGATGCATATTATCCTTTTTTGCATTATAATATTTAAGATGTGTTTATATGTGCACACATGCATGTTTTTATTACTTAGCATTTCCCTTTTTTTCCCAAATATATTCAAGTAACTGACCTGCTACCAGTTCCTAATGACAGAAAACTTCTATTGCGTAGTTTAACTTTTATTCCTGTGCTAAATTAACAGGGAATTAACTTATACTTTTTAAATGTCTTCTTGTAGTCTAGTTTTATTTGTATACCATTGTCTCATGAATATTTCTTGATTAGATCAGAAGCATTCAGCTTTTATTGTTTCAGTTTCCTTTTCAGATGTAATTAATTTCATTTATTACTTAAACTATTACTTGATTTTAAGAAGTTTATTTATGTTCTGTTCCTTTGGCCTAATGTTTATTCAACAATTATTTCATATTTAGTTCCCTGCTGCCAAGCCTTTTGTTTTCATAACTCTTAATATATGCTGTGTGTTTGTCAGCATTTTAATTTATTACCAGGTGCTGAAGAGTAATATTTGATTAAGAAATAACAGATTGGTTCTTTTGAAAATGTAATGTTATATAAGTTCCAAATAACTGTGGTCAAACTTTTTTCCCCACTTTCATTACAGCTTCTGAAAATCTATCAGGTATCCTGAGATAGCCACATGACTTAATGATTTAAAAATCAAAAAAATCCTGGGTTAAAAAGCAAAGAAATAAGACATTTTAGCTATTAAAAAGTTATTTTAAATAAGTTATTAAATGTTATATTTTTATAAGTATTAAAAATGTATTACTTTAATGTTCAAAATACTGGTTTTCGTTGAGGCAGTATTGATCTTTCATTTGTTAAGTATAATGTTTTTTAACAACTTCACTTTCAGTTGTTAAAAAGTTAATAGAAAACAAAGATTGTTTTAAGTGTTTCTTTACAAAAATGAAAAAAGTATTCCAGTAGATTTTCCTGATTTTGGGGGGGAGTTTATTTTTATGTCATTTTTCTAAAATTGCATTTGTCATAAAGTACCTTCTTGTTAGACTTGATTTGGCTACAGCATATGTCAAATCAGGTGCTACTATAGGGGAAAATAAGTAATATCTTTTCCTTACCTAAAAATTACAAGGTTCATGGCCGACACCCATATAACAAAAGACAGATTAACGTGAGAAAAACATGACAATTTTTTTTTAAACAAAGTTTTACGTGACATGAGAGCCTTCAGAAATAAAGACCCAAAGACCCAAGGAAAACTGTATATTTTTATGCTTGGATTTGATGAAGAATGGACAGTCCTGTAGAAATGTGACTAGACAAAAAGGGGGTATGATCTAATGGTAGTAAACTGGGGGAAACTTAGCAAACCTATTTGTTCAGATTCTTCTTGGTCTCTGGGTATAGAGCAGGACCCCTCTGGAATGAGAGTCTTATGATTTCTTATGACTACCTTTCTGGTGAGGTAGGTCATAGAAATTTTTTATGATCATGCTCCATGGGAGAGAGGCAGGAAAAGGTCAGAGAGTGACTTCCAAGGTGCCATATTTTGAGCCCCAGTCCTACAAACTATAACTTCATTAAGTAAAAATCTGAAAATATTTGCCATTCCTATACAATTACAAAGAAATTGCACATCTGTTCAATTGAGATTGAGCAGTTCATTAGGTTTTGGGTGAGTGTTTCCTTTGCATGCCTGTTTCTTCTGGTAGTAGGAGCTCTTACAAAGCAGTGTACCAGTTGGATCAATTTTGAGAAAATTTTGATAATTTTTTTGTTTTTACACGTCAAAAATCAAATTCATCCTCTCCTTTCTAGTTTTGTATGGAATAACACACACTAAATAAAGTCAAGCCAATTAATATATACCTGTTTCTCTGTGCCTTGAGAGTATAAAGGGAAATTGGCCTACTTATAGTATTAACACATTGTTGGTAGCAATGTAAAATTTTACCTCTCTTTTGGAAAATAATTAGATAACATTGCAGAGACTATGGAAATTCCTTCAACCTTTGACTTATTTAATTCTAGTCTAAGTGATGAACGTTAAAAGGATTAGGTTACTGAGGGCTGAGTACAGTGGCTCATGCCTATAATCCTAGCACTTTGGGAGGCTGAGGTGGGAGGATCATCAAACCCAGAAGTTGGACACCAGACTGGGCAATAGCGAGACCTCATCTTTACAAAAAAATTTTAAAATGATCTGGGTGTGGTGGTGCACACCTGCAGTCCCAGCTACTCAAGAGATTAAGGGAGGAGGATCTCTTGAGTCCAGGAGTTGGAGGTTGCAGTGAGCTATAATGATGCCACTGCATCCTAGCTCAGGCAACAGAGTGAGACCCTGTCTCAAAAAAAAAAACCAATTACTGAGAATTTCATTATAGTAATCTATACTTAAAAAGCAATAATAATAAAACATTTGATTTTTCAACATAAAGGAGCAAGCTAAGAAATTATGGCACATTAACTTAATAGATTATTAATGAGACTCATTAAAACAAATATGAAGACTTAGTAACTACATAAAGAAAGGGAAGTTATGTTACATAAAAATAACCAATACAAAATAACTATTGTGTAAAATGGATATGTATATGAATAGTTGTTGGTAGGTAATGCAGATTAAAAAACGGTTGCTATGGTGTTAAGCATATGGATATATGTTTTTAAATTTCCTTTTAATATTATCGTAATGTTTTAACAGTGTCATTTTAAAATTTTAAGTATCCTGAAGGAATCATTTTCGGCCTCCTTGGTCAGGTATTTTCTGATAACTTAACCAATGTTGTATATGACAGTATAATTATTTCATTATATCCACCCCTTCCTACCCCATGGGTACACAGATTATAGATTTCTTAAATTAAGGAATAAAATCTTATCCTTATATCCTTTGCCACCCCTAGGATAGTTAATTTGGCATAGTAGAATCTTTCCATTTGAATTGAAACAAAGGTAAATGATATCTTATTTCTTTACTTTCACGAATGTCATAGGTGTTTTGGTATGTGGCTATATAAAGTTATTTAACATTGTACTCAAGTGTTTTTGACATATACAAGAAATGGAGTATTCAGCCCTTATTAAAAGAAAAGTTAAGTTTTTCTCTCCTCCATACTTAAAGCAACTTATTGACTCTAGTTATAAAACTTTCTTTGTAGAATGTTTTAATTATTAACACATTTTTCAAAGAAGATATTAATAGGATATTTTTCTGCATCCTGGCACCAACTTCCCATTAGTTGTTCACTCAGTCCTTTTAAAAAATGTTCAGTAGTAATTTTCATGAGAAAAGGGATCATGTCTGCACTGTTGAACATTGTGTGCAGTGTCTAATACACAGTAGGTACTAAAAAATATGTTGAATAAATGAGAAACATTCTTTTTGTTGCCCAAGGTAAGAGCTTTACATACATTATTTAGTCCTCATTTTGCCATAGTAAGCTGATTTTATAGATGATGAACCAGGAGAAGTCTATTATTTGCCCAAAATTGAGAGTTGGGATTCCAACCCAGTTTTGACTCACCCCTTTGCTTTTAGCCATTGCTCTACTCAATCCAGGATCTAGGAGTAATAAAAATAGTTTGAGATTGAAAAATGTGTCTCTAGTTCTTTACTTTTTATATGATTAGCAGCATCATTTACATGATCTATTCCTATCATGTTGCCCAAGGCATTTCATTTAAAACTGCACTTTGTAGCCAGGCATGGTGGTGCACACCTGTAGTCCCAACTCCTGGGGAGGCTGAGCCTGAAGGGTCGCTTGAACCCAGGGGTTTGCAGTTGCAGTGAGGTATGATCATGCCGCTGCACTCTAGCCCAGGTGACAATGTGAGACCCTGTCTCAAAAAAAAATAAAAATAAAAAAATTAAACTACACTTTGTTTCCATGATACTTTTGCCCAGTATGCAAAATGTATAATAACATATGTTACATTCCAACACTTGATTCATTACTTGGTTGTACTCCTACATCAATTCATTGCTTTAATGTTTGTTAACAAACAAAAATTGTCTCTACTGGCACAACTCATACTTTGACATTTTTTATTATATTCAAATCCCTATGGCCACTAACTTTTTAGAAGTCTTTAAAGTTCTTCCATGGACAGTGAAGGGATATGATTGTGCTATTTGCCAACTCTGTATTTTTTAACCTGTAAAATTTATTTCGTAAAATATCCTTAATTATATATGAGACCTTTAATGAGTTTCTTGCTTTAAGAATCTGTGGGTTACTTGAAAGGAAGTTTTTATTAACAGATTTAAGACTTTTAATATCTTTCATGGTTGAAGTAGACTATAAACACAGTCATCAAATTTAGATCAGTTTTAGCTCTAAAATATATTTAAACACATGATTGATTGGTAATAGCCTGGAATGGAACAAGTTTCTATAAGCAGTATTTTTACTTAATGTTCTAATATGTGCTCTATTAAAGCTTTTCAACATTGATCCATAATAACGAGCAATTTAGTGAAGTTACTACCAGAAAACCTGCAAAAATTTTGGCTTTTCTGCATACACTGAGAGGTCTAGCAAAAATTCATCCAAAAGTGGAAAAACCTTTCATTTAATTCTCTTTATGACAAGTATAAACTGTTACGGTTAAGTGGGTGGGGCAACCGGAAGTAATTACTAAGGCCAGTGGCATTTTTTGTGGTTTAATAAAGGCAGAAGCTAATTATTCAGTTTTTATTTAAGTGAAATGGTGCCAAAAAGGAGGTTCCTGCAGAGCAGCTGCACTCCTTCACTGTTACCCTAATTTACCAAAGACACAACTGTCACAAACAAAACTTTTAAACTTGATATATAGCCACAAAAGTAAGGAGGCTTTTGTTTGGAGTGCATGCAGAAGAACTCCTTTATACAAATCAACCGGCAGATGACGGACAATGATGAAAATTTGATTCTTTGAAGTCATAATAGTCATTGAAATGTGTGAAATTCTGGTATTGAAAAGAGAGCGGCCAGCAAGACTCTAAATCCTGGGTGGTTGCAAGAAGCTTGCTGGGAGGTTTTTCTGCATTTTGACACTAACTTCCCATTGCTTGTTCTCTGCTTCCTTTGTTTAAAAAAAAAAGTTGAATTCACAAAAGATAAATGGGGACAGTTGATAAACCGAATCATACAGTTTTTATATGGAAAACTAATATTTTGTAATGGAAACTGATATTTGAAAGAATAAAGTGCATGTACATATATAGGCATATACCTTCATAATGATTTTTAAAATTCTTCATTTAACTAGACTTGTGAAATGGAAGGTCTGCTCTCATCTCCTCCAAAATATAAAATTGTGAAAGAGATGGTGTTGAAAGAGTGAACTTTGGAATTATGACATGCATCTTTTCAGTACAAATTTTTATTTGAATGGCTTTAATCTGTGAATTATGATTGATTTTTAAATTACCATTTCTTAAAATAGCATTTGTACATGAAGTTGTGTTTCTGAAACTATTGGGATAGTGACATTATTCCTAATAAGAATATAGGTTTCATGCTTTACCCAGCTGTTTAAAAATTAAAAGTTTTAAAATTCAGTAAATCTGTGTGTATTTACTTATAGGGTAACTTATTTTATTAGAATTTATAGATAGTTATTAATTGGTGAGTGTTGAAGTTCTTCAGGTGCCAACTGGAAGGCTTTTCATAACTTATATGATTTTGCTTTTTTGTAATCATAAAAAATTTATGAATCATTACTTATAAATTATTTATCTTTTACCAATAAAATGAGAAATCTGTAAAAAGTAATATTGACATCTTCAAAGCATTTCTATCTTTTATAAGTAGGTTTAAAAAGTCATAGGTGATGCATATTGCAATACAGAAGTAGAAATCTATAGAGAATATCATTAGTTCAATATAGTTTAAATGGTTTGCAAATGTTTTTATTTTTTTGTGAAAGTTGAGTTAGGTAGCTCGGTGAGAACTTCGAGGGAAAGCAAAGCATTGAAGATACAAGCAGAGTTCAACATAGTGCCTCATAGTTCTTTTCAAGTGTTACTTGTTTTAATGGAATCTTAGAGTGGGAGCTTTAGCCCATTGAAATGTGGCTTAAAGAACAGGTTCTTCTGTCACTAGCTGAAGCTGTGTGGATGAAATGATAACAATAGAGTGTCGTGATGCATTTTAAAAGTGTGAGAAATCAGGTTGTCTAGACTGTGAGAGTGTGCCTACGGGGACTAGGAATTTTAGAGCTTCTGTGCCCTTTAGGTGTCAAGTATGTGAGAGGTGCCAAGCCTCTCTATTCTGTCTTAGACAGCAGCCCAACTGGGCACAGTACCTTATGTGTCTTCTGCAAGCAAAAACAGAGATTCTATGTCAAGACAGCTTAGGCTTCCAAATTCAGAACTTTAAGTTGAGGGAAGATAGCAAAAAATAATTGCCATAATTTGAAAAGACGTGGAAGATTGGTAGTTATTAGTTCAAAATATAACGAGCTTAGCAACATTTTGTAGCTACTTATTTTAAGGAAGTTTCCATCCTAAAATTCATTCTGAGCCGAGTCACTTCAAGTTCTTAAGTAGAGGCATATGCTCTAGAAAGTCATTAAAACTTAAATTCACACCTTTAAAATTATGTGCCAGTTGCACTCACTTTGTTTTTACTTTAACCTAGATGTAAAAAAACTTTTAAAAAAACAAATGTAGGCACATATTAGAAGTGCATATTTATGTAAATATTTATATGGATGATTTTGATAGTTTCTTTAAGCAGATTGTGACAGAGTAGCCACACCTAATTATTGGTGCAGGTGGAAAGGCATTGTGTTAAAAAGAGGATTGGTTGCCAACTAAAATAACTTTAAAGAATTGTTTTTTTTATCTTGTGGGTAGAGGGACTAGTTGAATCAAAAATAGTGTTTTTCCCAGTACATACTGCAGCACTAAGTAGTTATACTAATTTTTTGGTTTGTAGCATTGATAGACTACAAATAAACATTAGCCTCCAGTAGGGGGATATATTATAATTAAGTGAAAATTCAAAAAATGGGTTAAATTTTCTAGTTTTCACAAGTTTACTATAATCATTTTCGTGTTAACTCTTTGTTGTTTTTAACCAGTTATTCAAATTTTTCTTTAGTGAACTATGATTTTAAAATGCTTGCTTAATAAGAATGATATGGTTGACGCTAATATCATTTTACTTTGATGGGATAAAGTATTTTGCCATTACTAAATGCAGACTTAAACTCTAAATTACTTATTTTGTGTCCTGACTGCCACTATGTTTTGGTAAATATATCTAATCTGGGACATCAAAATTCTGTGCATTTGCCAATTGAGCATCTGTTACTGGATAAAAGCATAGTAAAAGAGAGTTAAGGAAGTTTACTGTTTTAATCTGACATTTCTGCAAAAATTATGCAACTTTTATGGCTTACCTTTGCAGAATAGATTTGATTACATCATTCTCTCTTCAGTAGGTTTCACCAAAAGGAGATAAATCAAAATACCAGTTAAAGTTCTTAATTGATTTTAGTTGTTTATAAAAAGTTTCAGGCCTCCTTCTGAAGGGAATGCCTTGTGGTAAGCAGTTTGACACAGAAACCACTGGTAATAGATTTTTTTCTATTTAAAATTTAGTTTCTTCTTATATCCCTTTTATTATTCCCCTTACATTTTGTTCTCCTCTGACTAGTTACATCTGCTCACAGAATAAGAATGTATTAACTACATGATCTTCTACCATCAAAAAAAAAAAAAACCTTCAGAAATTACCAATGCTTTGTTGGACAAAGGGGCCTAAAACTTTTTTCATGACTCCTGTGCCACTGTCCCCTAACACCAGTTCCCAGATATACCATTTACAAATATCTAATAGTAGTTTATGTGGTAAAATATCAGAGTAGTAGTGAAATAAGCCAGAAAACTTATTTCAATTTATAAACAAATCTGAACAGGGTTGCATAAATATAGGGAACAACAAAAGCACAGTAGTGAGTATGTAGGCTGTTTGAAACATGTTTGTTTCTTTTTCTGTAGGATATCACTACTTTAACTGGCGTTCCAGAAGAACATATCAAAACTAGAAAAGTCAGGATCTTTGTTCCTGCTCGCAATAACATGCAGTCTGGAGTAAACAACACAAAGAAATGGAAGATGGAATTTGATACCAGGGAGCGATGGGAAAATCCTTTGATGGGTTGGGCGTCAACGTGAGTACTTTGGTTTAACATGAATATTGTTTTCAGCTCTTTTTCTGTGTAGATTTTTCTTTTAAATATATTGATTTTCAAACTCTTTCCTATACAATATGGTTATGACAGTACTTTTTGAGAGTGTTAGATATCACTGTGCTCAATGACATAGATTCTACATATTACATATATGTATGTCTTTATGTACATATAAGTGTGACTCAACAGCAATAAAGCATAGAAACAATCTTTTTCATACTATTTATTGGATAAAAAATGACTGGCATTGTTAGCACTGTTAGCATACATAGCATACCCAGGCTATGTGTACAGTGGCTCCCTCTTTATCCGTGGTTTCACTTTCTGCAGTTTCAATTATCCCAGGTACAGTGCAAGATATTTTGAGAGACAGAGAGACCACATTCACATAACTTTTATTATAGTATGTTGTTATAATTCTATTTTATTATTAGTTATTGCTAATCTCTTACTGTGCCTAATTTATAAATTAAACTTTATCATGGGCATATATGTGTAGGAAAAAAAATAGTATATATAGAGTTGGGTACTATTTGTGGTTTTAGGCATCCACTGCAGGTCTTGGAACTTTACCCCCGTAGATAAGGGGAACTACTCTGTTAGTCTAAGATACTGTGTAAATGGTGTTAAGAATTTAATTACCCTTTGCTTTAAATTGAAATAAAACTTTATAATTTATATATTTTGATTGTAAGGGAGGGTAGTAACTAGGTGAGTTTAGAAATTAGCTGATTTGAGGGAAACTTACAAATTTCTGAGATCTTGTGATTAATAAATTACTTTTTACAGTACATTGGATTAAATACTTATAGCACCAGGGAAGTCAGTGACCTAAATCTCCATGATGGAATAAGTCCCAAATGTTAAATAGCAGGGTTGCCTCTAGTTAAATAAAAGAAGCTGCCACTAGAGAAAACATTAGCCAGGTAAGGTAGAAAATTGTCATTCTTATTGAGACTCCTAGGACATTATATGTGTCCAGTCTCCAATTTAAGGTAGTTATCAGTTTAAATCATCTGTCTGTTTGTAAAAAAAGTATAATATTTTACTTTCCGGGCAATTACCTGGGAGAGTTTTTGTTAAAAAGATCTACTATGTTACAATTTAAATAGAGTTATACTTTATTAGGCAAATAATATATAGGTACAGTTTTTAGGTATTTTGATGTCCTTTAGATTTTGTTTCATGTAATATATGGAATATTTTATAAATCACATGCTTCTAGAGACTAAAGGAATTTATAAGGAAAAACTTTATCCATATCCTATGATTGAAATATTCTTATTCGTTAGAATCACGTGAAATTTTAACATGTTTATCTGTACCCCAGACTGACTGTAATAATACATTCCCAGGAACATTCAGTAATAAATCATTTTTTATTTGTGCCTTGTATATTCTAAATTGTTTCTGGGTAAAACACTTTATATAAGAATATAAATTTGAGTGGTATAGAAGAGAAAAAGTCATATCTTTTCCTCAATCCATCACAAGACTTGTGGCTGAGGCACCTATAATAAAAGATAGATTAACAAGAGAATAATATACAAATTCACTTGTAAGTTTTACCTGTCAGAATGAAGACCCAGACAGGGAAATCTGTGTATTTTTATGCTTATGTTTGATTAGCTAGGCCTGTTTGTTCAGATTCTTGTTTGTGTCCCAGTGTCTTCAGACATAAGGACATTCCTTTCCTCTGGGAATAGGGTGGGTACCTCTGGAATGAAGGTTCTTAGGACCTACCTCATAAGAAAGAGAATTCTGTTATGTCCGGCTTCAGGGGAGAAGGGCAAGAGAAGGACAAAGAGAGCTTCCTGCTTCTGCTGTTTTCTCAAATGCCCAGGTGCCATATTTTGGGGTAGCATGACCTAAACCCCATTGTTTAGATTAAAAAGTTTTCCTTTTCTATGCTTGACAGAGGTTCACACAGTCATCATTATAGCTCTGCTTAGTCTAGAAATAGCATAAACAATTTTTGAAATATTTAGTGATTATTTAATACCCTGCTGCTTTAAAAGCAAACTATAACCTATTGTGCATGAATATAGAAATGCTTTTATTATATATTGATTGAAAATGAGATATGCTACATGTTTGGGAAGTAAAGATCTTTTGAAAATCTAGTTTTTCTAAAGTAAAAAGTACTTTTGAAATGGTAGACTCTCTGCAGTTGGTTTGTCTGAGGCACGGTTTTGGATCTTTAAAAAAAAAATTTCTCTTTGTTCTGATATTAAGAAACATCCACTAGCATAAAAAAAATACAATAAAAATATCGTGACTTTAAAAATTTGATTATTTTATCTGATTAGGACAGGGACTCTATTTGCCATGTTTGCTGATACTAGAATCAGGATTATATTTTATTTTTTCTGTTTTTGTGAAATATTTTAAACCTTCTATAAACTTGTTGGAATTGTAACCTGAAGGTTTCTCATGATCATCTAAGAAAAGTTTAACATTTAACTAAGAAAGAAACCTGTGTAAAAGATAAATTAATGGTTTGGCCATAGTTTGGTTCTCAGTCTGCTTATATTTCATTTTATGATTCTGTATCTAATATTATTATGGATAGTGTAGGAAAAATATTTAAAACCTGGCTAGATATATGCGGATTTGTATTTTTTTTTAAATTGGGAGAAATATTTAATGAGAAAAAGAGAATGTTAATATTTTAATGTGAATTTTACTGTTGGTCATGATTTTGAGACATGCTAAAAGAGAAATGACTGTCCATCCTATACCTAAAATACATTTTTTCCAAAGCTACAAACTTTCCCCAATATAGGGGATATGGGGCTTAACTATATTCATTTCTTCTGATAGATTACCTTTGGCTAGAATTACCATATAGATGGATGGCTTGGAGGATTTAAGACACCTAACCATGATAATCTAAGTGTATTACAGAGGGTTAGAAGTGTGTAACATAAGAAATATGACAAATATAACAGAGATAATCTTTGTACACCTTTTTCACAGACTTGCAATTAAATACACAGATAGAAAGGGATACTTATTTCATTGAGCAACAGAGGCAGTGCTTATGGAGAAGATAATTTTATAAAGTTACTGATAATTTTGTGACAGAAATTTGAAATCTTAAATATTTTCCTGTAAGTTTTTTAGTGGGAGTTAAGGGGGGGGGGTTGTCATTGTGGGCTTCATGACTATAAATGTGGTTTTATTTTTTAAAATGTACTGAGTAAATTTAATTGTTACCTGTTTGCCTACAGTATTTTTTTTTTTATTTTGAAAGGCCACTTTTGTTCACATGTAGGATTTTAAGATAAAAAATGTAAAAACAAAGATCAAGCACATTTAATTTGTATTTTTAAATACTATATTTACATTTCTTTTCTCATCCAAAGTGGAGCTTTTCTTATGCTCTTTCAATTACCTGAATCTTTAAATGTTAAAACTCAAAGGTAGAAGGTTTATCTTTGTATAAACATGAAAAATATGTTAAGATGCAAAGTCATCCCTTGGGTTTGACCCAAGGTTTTTACTGTTTAAATCTCTGTGATCCAGCTGCGGGAAGGAGAAGATGACTCATCCTTGTTTTAATATTATAGCTAGTTGCCAAAGATGACTATTGGTTATTAATTTCATATATTTCTTGACAGTCTTTTATCTGTTAGGTTAGTAAATTCTTGTCATTATTTCTGTAAGCAGTACTTAAATTTTGATAAAACCTAAAAACAAAACATTTATTTTTTTCTTAGTTATATTAATGTACATTGGCCATTGAAACTCCATGGCCATTGGACTCAATACTTTTTTGTGTTAATTTCATCATATTCTAAAAATATGACTTCCATGTTTAATTTTTCATTAGAGAGTTATGAATCTGTCATTCAGCTTCTGGAAATAAGGATTTGTTCCATGTCATCATGGACATAGAAGGTCAACTAATTTAAACAGAGATGTATACTAATTTAGATGTTGCAAATTCTCTCATCACCTAACTCTTAGTATACTTGATCCTCAAGCCTTAGTAAGTCATCAAAGTGGACATCATACTGAGGCTTGCAGGTAGTCCTAAGTAAGTAACAAATGAAAGTATTGTCTGTGCCATTCTTTTCCCCTTACAGTGCTCTCTCCACATTGCAAAGGCAATTTTTTATTTGCTTTAATCAGATGGTGGTTCAGTTTTTTAAAAATTTTGAAACACAGATTCTGTCTACCTTTCTTCTCATTACTGACTTTATTGAACAAGTAAATGAGTATGTTTGTGTTGTAGATGTAAACAATATAGATATATGTAGAATAAGCCATGAAAGTTACAAGTTACACCTCTCCCTTCCCTTTTACTGCCCATGTACCCACTCCCTCCATAGAAGTAAACCCTGATAACAATTTGCTATATACCCTTCCAGACTTTTTTCAGTGCATTTTTGTTTATATGTAACTTTATATGTCTTTTGGTAAGATTTGATGATTTTCTTAATACAAGTTAAAATTACTCCTAGATACTTTACTTTTTATTGCTATTTTGGATGAGGTTTTTTTTTAAAGTTGATTTTGCGTATAGCCACCTTATGTACAGTCTCTAGTTCTCATAGCTTTTCAGGGGATTCACTTTGATTAGTTAGTCATATCTAAAAATAATGGCAGTTTGTTTTCTCTTATGTTTATGGATAACTTCTTTTTCTTGCTTTGTTGCATTGGCTAGAATTTGCAAATAATGTTGAATTTTAGTGGTGATATCCAGAATCCTTATTTCTTCTTTCCTTCTGTAGCAGAAATGTTTCTGATGTAATAAAATGGACAGTTCTTTCCTAATCTTGAGTTAGCAATAATTTTTTTTAAAAGTCAGGAATGGGTACTGAATTTTATTAAATACTTTTTCAGCATCTATTGAAGGGCATTTTCTCCTTTAATTTGTTGAGTTGTAGTGAATTTCAATTATATATTTCTAATCCAATTAGATATTTTTTAATTGGACATTGATTTACTATTTTTAAGTATATTGCTTAATATGATTTGTTAATATGTATTTAACATTTTTGCATTTAATCAACCAATGGAATTGGTCTATGGTGGGTGGTGCATGCAGGCACACACTGTCCTAAAGCAGAACATAGTTTTTTGTCATTGCCCAAATCTTTGACATTTTTTTTTACCTCAGAAATATTTTAAAATAACAAATCAATATTTTAATAAATGTTATTTAGACATACTTTTCTTTTCTATAGTCTTCATTATATGTCTCTTATTCAATTCTATTTGGAAAAAGATGACCTTCTGACATTTCTAAATGGTGCTAATCAAAGTAACATTTAGGGGCATTTATTAATATAACAGCTAGTGCTACTGAAACTGAACAAAATAAGCTAAGCCTCCCAAATAGAAACTCATTCACTTTCCATTTTCTTTCTTTCAGAAGGCATCTATTAATAATAAAAATTCTCAGTGCCAGAATGTTTCATAAATATCTTTCTTGCAGTCATAGTTCTATTAGGTAAAGTCAAGAGTCAGTTGATAAGTAGGCTCTGTTCATAAGCAGAAAATCATAAAAATCTGTTTCATGTTATATAGAACAAAAGGCAATATGGTAATCAATGTTAGATATTATAATTAATGTTGGAATAATTTTCTGTGTTCATTTTATTGGCTTAGTGGTGTTTATTAATGTCTAGTAAAGTACTTTAAAATGGTATCATTGGAAGAAAAAAAATCAACCTTAAAACTCTGAACAAACACATTATTTTGCCAGAGTTAATATTGCTTTTTAAGAAAAACTTTTTATTGAAATTTTACATACATTCAGAAAAGTATACAGTTTTGTGAATTTTTACAACTTGAACATACCCACACGACTAGCACCCAGATTGAGAAACAGAGCATTTCCAGTACCTTACCCATCTCATCCTTTGTTCCTTTCCAAAGGTAAACACTATCCTGACTTCTAACAACATAGATTAGTTTTACCTATTTTTTTACTTAAAGAGATCATTCTTTATGTGCTGTCCTGTGACTGGCTTGTTTGCTTAAATTTATGTTTGTGAGATTCATCCATTCCACATTATTTACTGATGGGCATTTGTGTAGTTTTCAGTTAGGGCTATTATGTATAATATAATACTAAAATGAAGAATATTGTACATATTGTGTAGTGAATGTGTTACTTTCTAATATGCTAATTAGCCCCTGAACTTTAGTCAGTTAATAATCAAAACAATCTAAGAAATATCAGTAATCTCTGATATTAATTCTGTGATCCCTTATGCTTCTCAAGTTAATGACAATAGCAATGTGATGAATTTTGTTCTAGCAGACAGTTAAATTACTGATAGATCACCTTGAACCTGTGGAGGATTTTTATGCATTGTTAGCATGGTTCTGTTTCAATTTTACACTTAGTCTTAGTCCTAGAATATAGTGTTAAGAAATAAAAAGTCATGGCCTTTTGTTTACCAAGTTCTCACTTGAGACTTAGTCTCCTCTGTAGCAGACAACTGCTGAAGTCTCTACTCAGTTCTTTCAGCCTTTCCAACTATTGGTTTAGAGCCTGCTCATTCATGTGCAGTTCAAAAGCTGCCTCCTCTGTGGATTCCTGCTTTTCACTATTTTCCCTCTAACTTTTCCAGTTGCTTGGCAATCCTAAACTCCATCTCCAGACTCCTTGTACTAATAAGACTATAGCTTTCTCTTTGAGTTCTCCTAGATCCTAGCTTTCTGGACTGGAGAATACCTTTAAAAGAAATGCTATAAACTTGGGTGGGATCCAATGTGGTTCCTCTTTTTTAAAGATTGAATTGTCTCCAGTTTCTTTCCTGCTTTTGGTCATTCTCTGGTCTCTTCAAAAAAATTTCTTCTGTTTTGTCTAGAGTTTATAGTTAGGTAATCTGATATGCTACTCTGCCGTTATCTAAATTGGAACTGCAGTAATTGAACAAATAAAATCTAAAAATAAAAGCACAAATTATATTAGTGGAGATTGAAAGAAAATTATATACTTTTGGAGGAGCGTAGGGTATGAAAGACTTCATGAAAAAGGTTGGTACTCAAGGTGAACCATGAGGGATGGTTGGGATGGACTTCTATACACAGAGATAGTTGGGCGAGTCTTCCAAGTGGAAGGAACAACAAATTGAACTGATAATAGAAACAGCTGGCAATCTGATTTGACTAGCTAGTTACTTCTCAGGGGAGTAATTATGAAGAAGGATAGAAAGTAGTTTTGTCTATAGTTTATTATAGAAGTGCTTAAATGCCAGGTCAGGAGACTGAAGTTAATGTGGTAGACAGTGGAAACTGTTTGAAGTTTTTGAGCTGGGCAGTATGTTTGGGAGATGAACATTAGAAAGATTAATCTGGCAACATGGCGAAAGGTGGATTGGTCAAGAAAGGAGGCAGAAAGATTAGTTAGGAAGATGTTATGGTAGTTCAGAGAATTAAAAAGGTTATAAACTGGTATTTGTAACACACCGAGAAAAGAACTACAAAATATAGGAGATGAAGAAGAATGAGAAGGGTAGAAACCAAGTGGCTGGAAGAATGGTGGCTTTGTGATGCCCGTTGTTGCTATTTAACTTATGTATTTCTTCATAGATAAAGTGAGGATAATGATAAAGACTTTACCACTTTTGCAGGAAATAGAGCTCTGGTCTCCTGGCTCCTGAGTGTTTCCTACAATTTTTTCTGTATTGTTTTTTATTCTTAACTAAGCCAATGTGCCTGTCAACACTCAAATTACTGGATAATATTTATGTTGACACTTCTGTTCTCAGTATAGCTTATTTAACTATCGGTTGAGAAATCATGTGTGTTTTGAAAAGGAGGAACCAATGGAAAATAATCATTTGTTATTAGTTCTAATATAGCCAGCCATGTGAAGCTCTCTTGCTTGCAGGGAAGCAGGTATGATACGTATGATTATAGGGGTCTCTTAGGAATCCTAGAATAGCAACTATGGTTTATGACCAGAACTTCAGCAGCAGCAGCAATTTGTGGGTCTTCACATCAATGAGAGCTCCTTGCTACATATTCTCTTCTGTGTATATCTCATATCTTTCTACTATCCACATTACTTACATAATTTTCGTTTCTGTATTTTCTACTTCTATAATACATTTCTAAGTGATGATTCACAGAATGCTATATTTACCTCTGAGAGGTGTACAATAAAACATGTGCAACAGTGTTCTACCTTTTTATAAACATAAAAATAAAAGTGACATTCTTGAAATGGTATTTTGTAAACAGCCTATGTAGATTCTAAATATTAACACTATCCTAAAATGAAGAACTCAATTGGGTGTCAGATCTTGTAGCTTTATTTTTTTATGCTTTAAAAGAATATTGTTAATGATGAAAGGTTCATTAAGAAGAGTGGGTGTTGTTGCCATCTTTTTGGGGGGGTAAAAATAGTACTGACAATTGTACTCATCAGTAATCTTCTTGATATTGAATTTTAAGGTCAGTTTGAGTAAAATGGTTTTCTTAAAGATTAGCTGAATGTCTTTGCAATTATAAATTTTATTATATGATGTATTAAATCTCTCAAATTTAACACAGAAAGATATTCAAATTATTAATGGTTTTCAAGAGATTATTACAAATAAAACATTCCACTAATAGTGAACTTATTTGTTTTCTAAACATTTTATTTTAATTTAAATATTGATTTTTGTCTTTTTCTAGCCAAAGCTTAATTTAAATCCTGGGAAAAAATTGTTTCTTACAGGGCTGATCCCTTGTCCAACATGGTTCTAACCTTCAGTACTAAAGAAGATGCAGTTTCCTTTGCAGAAAAAAATGGTATGTTTGGTCTGTTTTTATTTTTACAAATAAAGTCAAGATAGGATTTTATGTTTTTAACCTGAAAACCATTTAGAGTATAGAATTTGAGTTGAAATAAGTCTTTAATGTATATAATCAAGTGGTTTTTAGACTTTTTACTACATCAGAACACTCCATCCAAAAAAAAACTGGAAAAGGGAATGCCCATGTAACATGTAAAAAGACAAACTGTGCTCTAATTTGAAGTAGGGGCATAGAATAAAACTACTTGGCTAACACCTACCTTGTTTATGAATTTCTCTGCAAAATTGCTAAAATTTGGTTATTTAAACTTCAGTTGAACATATTAAATATAAGGCAGCCTATTCCAATTTAGACACTTCTATTTCTTACTAAGTTCTTTCTTACATTGAGCCAAAATCTAATGCCTATTATTCAATCTAATAATTATTCAGTTACTTGAAAATAGCTATCATTATCATATTCCTTCTAAAATTTCCTTTAAGGCAAATATGTATATTTGCCACTGTTCTAGATATGGCAGGCCTAATACCAAGCACAATCTCAACTGTACAAACAACTAACACCACTGGTTTATGTTGATCTTGCTATCAAGAAAAATGCAAAATGTGTTTTTTTCGCTCAGCGTTTGCTGTTAAGCCAACACAGTGTAGTGAAAGCAAGCTTTGTAGTCAGACCAATCAGGATTCTAATCCTTATTATGCCATTTTGAAGCTATATGATTTTGGATTAATTTCATAATGGACTTAAGGTTTCCTCCATAGTTGAAATAAGGATACTTACCTTATGAAGTGGGTGATACCTGATACATAATAGATAATTGGTAACTATGAGTTCTGAACCTCACCTCTTGCCAGCTGGCATTTGTGCTGTTTGTCTCCCTTAGATTTTTTATCTTCTTTTTTGAGACAGAGTCTCACTCTGTTGCCTGGGCTAGAGTGCTGTGGTGTCAGCCTAGTTCACAGCAACCTCAAACTCCTGGGCTCAAGCAATCCTCCTGCCTCAGCCTCCCGAGTAGCTGGGACTACAGGTATGCGCCACCACGCCCAGCTAATTTTTTCTCATATATTTTTAGTTGTCTAGCTAATTTCTTTACATATATATATATATATTTTTTTTTTTTTTTTTTAGCATAGATGGGGTCTCACTCTTGCTCAGGCTGGTCTCAAACTCCTGAGCTCAAACGATCCGATCCGCCTGCCTCAGCCTCCCAGAGTGCTAGGATTACAGGCATGAGCCACCACGCCTGGCTTTCTCTGTCTCCCTTAGATTTAAATTCACTACTGTACATTTGTACTTAATGCACTCTCTCGTTCTACTTGGTCAAATTGAATTTGGATCTAATTTAGCTTCAATTCAAATGAGATAATGTCTGTTTTAGTGCATTGTTAACTATAAGGCAGTATATAAATGTAAAAGATTATGGTAGTGTTATATAACATATTTGACATATAAATGTGAAAGCACTATAAAGGTTATTATTATCTGACATATTTGCTTTTCTTTCCAGCTTAGTATTGTATAATTTATGGTTAAAAGTCTGAAACCAAACTACCTGGGTTTGAATCCTTGTTGGGTCACTTACTATCTATATGGCTTTGTACTTCTATTTCCTCATATGTGCAATGGGAATTGCTGTGAAGATTAAATGAGTTAATAAAAGCAAAGTGCTTAGAATAGGATCTAACACATAGTAAGTATATAATAATATCTTATTATGTTATTAGTAATAGACTTTTAGGAAACCTTTCTGAGAAAGTTTTTAAGTATAATTCCTTATTAACACTTTCTTGGCCAGTTCCTAATTTCTTAATTACATAATTGTTCTCAAAGTCGCCTTTTAAAATATTATTTTGACTTAAAATAACATTGCTCTCTTTCTCATTAAACTGTAACATAGTTATCGAAAAATAACATTGCTCTCTTTCTAATTAAACTGTAACATAGTTATCGAAAAGAGTTCTATTAATGTTTTTCATCTTTTCAGCCTACCGTATTTCATGTCTGACACCTTGAAAATTATTCATTTGAGGTCTGTAACATGAGTTTAATAACAGGAAATCTAATTAAACTGTTTAATCCCTGGTTAGTCTCTAAGCGGTCACAAGGACTGCATGACTACAGTTGCCATGTGAATTGTAGGTGTGAAGTAGCCACTGCTGCTATTGAAATCAGATACCTTTCCAATCTTACTTCTACCTCCCCAGGAAAGAAAATTGAAGAACATTATCAGTGTCAATAGAAAATATAACCTGAAAAAGCCTAGTGCATAGTGACTTACAAAACTGTAGGCTAACAATAAATCAGGAATTTGAACCTACAGGATATGTCTATCTTGGTCACAGCTTTTTCCCCAGCACCTAGCACAAAACTTTACATATAATGGACACTCAATATCTGGTGAAAGTAATGACTTTCTGAAATATATTTCCCTACTCAATAATATAAAGCCACTCTCATCTCTTAGGAAATTCCTCAATCATTATTCCACCTTTGAATTCACTGTACTACTTATGATCTGCCTCATTTATTTAACATTTAGCATTATGTATCATTAAATAGGTAAGTCCTGTTTCTTCAGCTATAGTGGAAGTGATATCTAAATAAACACTTCCATTGCAGTGTTTACAGAATACTGGGGTGGGGGATCTTTTCCAAATTCTACAGTGTCTCCTCTGCTCTGATTTGTCCCTCTTGGGTTAGGTAAATAGTGGTGAGGAACATACAAGTGGATTCCCCTTCCCTTCACAGCTAACATCATTTTGTTGTGAGTTGGTGGTGTTGAAGGTTGGATAAACCAATGTTCTGGTAAGTTAATGCATTAAAAAAAATGGTTCAGAGGCACTACTATGTAAGACTACTGGATTAAGAGGCTGGTAGTTAGGATTCTAGTTCTATAGTTGTCTACCTCACAGGAGAGCTTGAACAAGCCATGCTTCACTATACTTAGCCTTTGATAAACATGTTTCTTCATCTTTTGAATGAGAAGTTGGATTGAGTGATATTCAAAAACTGTAGATGTAAGGATGTTAAAGCCCCTGGACGAGTTTATACATGTCTTTCTTTGCTAGCCCACTGCCCTACTCATTATATGCTCTAGAGCTGTGGTCCCCAACCTCCAGCACCCATCTGCGGGCCCCACCTGCAGGCACAGCCACTACCCATTGCTTGCATAAACTCCAGAGCCCCCACACCCATCAGATCAGCGTCAGACCCTCATAGGAGCACGAACCCAATTGCAAACTGTGCATGCAAGGGATCTAGGTTGTGCGCTCCCAATGAGAATCCAACGCCTGACGCCCTGAGGTGGAGCCTAGGCAGCAACTTCTGCCCTACCCCCCATGTCCTTGGAAAAACTGTCTTCCAGGAAACCTGTCCTTAGTGTCAAAAAGGTTGGGGACTGCTGTTCTGTAGGGAAAAATCGTTTTTGTTGATAAGAGGTGATTCCGTGTTGATAGTAAAATCTGGCATAGTTTATGCATTTGTGAGCATTAAATGCTTATCTTTCAATAATATCTAGAAGTAGGAGATTAGAGTAAAACTGCCACATACAAACAAAAAAAGATAACTTGTATACTCAAGGACTATTCTGAAAATTAACAACTTGCCTTTCATCTCCTTCTTAGTTTTCTCATTTCTCTTACTTTTAAATATTAAATAAAAAGAAAGGAGAAGTTATAACCATCATTTTTCCCTTGACATCAAAGATTGCATTTTAGAGAATCAATATAATGAGGAATAATATTTTCAGATTCCATTGCTTTCTGTAAAACATATTTAATGTCTTCTAATTATATTTTGCGACTCAGGTAATAAGTATCACAAAAGCTAAATTTATTAAGTAACAAGGTCACATAACTATAAGTGGGGGAGCAAATTTTATTTGAACACAGTCATGTTTATTCATTTATGTATTGTCTATGACTACTTTTTAGCTACAATGGTAGAAAAGTAGTTATAATAGAGACCATAAGTCCCTCAAAGCCTAAAAATTTTTACTACTTGGCTCTTCACAGAATGTGTTAACTGACCTCTGCCCTAAACCATTATATATACTACCATAATACTCTGACATCTTTATAAATCAAAAAAATACCCTTTATTCAAACATCTTCAAGGGTCTATGCTTAATAGACAAACTCCTCAACTGATAAAAGTTCTTCACAGTATAAGCACTGACTTATCACCAGAGCATTAATCTAGCTTTATCATGTGCCCCAACTCTCCTTTATGCCCTTGTACCCCAAACCTGCTATATACTTTCCTCCATCTATGACCTCACTCATACTGTTACTTTCCTCATTCTTATTCCTGCCTATGAAGCTCCAACCTAGTTTTCAAAATCTGTTCTATATGCCATCTCCTTTCCCTTTTTTTATTCCCCTTCATCTCCCACCTCCTTCCCTCACCTGGATGAGCTCTCCTTTTTTAACTTCCACAATAATTTGTTCCTTTTTCACAGCTCTTATAGTATGGTTTTATATTTTACCTTTTTTGTACTGCCTTCGGTCAGAAATATGTGGAGCACCCTGTTGTATGCTGGTGTTGTGTGACTAGGTTCTGGGGATAAATAGTTACATAATACATAGTCTTCATTCTCAAATTATATTTTATCCTGCATACTGAATTATAAGAACTTACTATGGAGAACACCAAGTCTCATTCTTTTAATGTGCTTCATAAATATTGGCAAATTTGAATAAATTTAATAATGTTCTAAATTATTCTCTAGATTGTTTTAAACTTTAAATCACTATAATTTAGCTACTTATTCTGTCTTTTTAGAAGAACTGTTAATGCCTTGTAATTAGATATCCGAAGACTAATTAGCAATTTCTTACATTTTAGTGTGTAAAATACTCTACAACTAGTAAGTGTTGGAGTTTAAGGGGGTTAGCACCCTGAAGAGTATTGCAGTGTACTTAGATGACCATTTTATAATGTTAGAGTTATTTCCAAACTGTATGTTATTTGTTCTGAACTCTCCCTTTGACAAGGGTACTGTGAGCTTATAAAACAGTACTGACAAAACGCCCTAGAGCAATCACAGCTCCTGATAGGGCCCAAGTTTCTAGATTCCAAGTCCAATGTTGGGGTTTTGTGTGTGTGATATTATTATGCTGGTAGATCTTAAAAATTAATAATCTAGATCTATACTGTCCAATATTATAGCCACTAGCTATGTGACTTTAGCTCTTAAAATGCATTTAGTTGGAATTGAGATGTGTTGAGTGTAATTAATAATTTTTATTACATGTTGAAATGACAATATTCTGGTTATATTGGGCTAAGTAAAATGTATGATTAAAACTAATTTTACTTGTTTCTTTATTTCTATAATGTGGTTACTAGAAACTTCTAAATTATATATGTAGTTCACATTATATTTCTATTGGACAGTACTGAGCTAGAGTATTTGGCAATAGGATATATATTATATGCATATTTTATATATTTTATCAATATATATTCTATAGTGAATATGAGAAATAGGATATACTCTTATCCAACTTGGAAAATGTCAAATTTTATACTTCTTAAGACATACAACTCTGTTCTTCAGAAACTCTTACTGAATATGAATCAAGGATAATTAATGACAAATCCCGTTAATCACCTATTTTAATTTGTACAGGCTTATCTTTTTAAATAAGAACACCCTCATCCCTGAGACTAAAAGAATTTCTCTTCCTCCTGCTGTTGATAAATTTTACAATAATCCCCTCAGCTTCTATCTTTTTTTCATAGCTCTCTCTTCTCACCATACCTCACTTCCTATGGAAGGCTGGTTCTCTGAAATTAGGGAGTGTGAAGGAAGAAAAGACTTGGATGCTCCCTATGACTCCCTTTGCTCCCTGATTCCAACTCCTCCCTCCCAACATATCACACATAAAACAAAGAAAATATAAACACCCATGTGTCTTTTGGCCTTAACCCGTGGGCCTCATCTTAAACTTCTCCCTTTAAGCTCAGCATCTATTCCAGAGGAACTCTTTAAAGATAACCTTTCTTTGTAAGGGGGAAAAAAGAATATCTGGGGTTTCCTCTGAAATGTAGATGAACCTTTCTTCAGTTCTTTTTGTACTGAAAAGACCCACCTTTCTCACCCAAGTGGCTTTTGTCTTCCCTTGTGTTATGTGATGGGTTTGAAGGGTGGGGAGGATGGTGAAGCTGCATCTTGGAGAAAGGAGGTGGAAGTCAGCTGTAGAAAATTTAGATAGTGGAAGAGTAGGATCTACTATCATTTACATGCTAGCGGAAAAACAGAAGTGGCTCCCCGTTTGATCTGATTTGAAACTTTGCGACTTATCTCTGGTATGTCATTTTACACGCCCCCTCTCCCCGCCTTGTTTTTCTCATTGTTGTTAGCTGTAAAAACTCTTTGAAATTCGCAAAATAAAGGAGGTTTTTTTCCCAGGAATTAGAAAGGCAGTGAAGAGCTGTGAAACTGCATTCTGTCCACAGGGGGTCTGTTGGGGTGGAAGACCCCCCTCTGAAGTAATAATAAGTAGAAGCAGGAAAGGAAGCTAACAGGTCTGGCCCTGTATCCAGGAAAATTTTTAAAAAGATAATTGGAGATGCAGCTCAGCACATAGAGTTTATCCAAGAAGTGGACACCATCAGTAAGGTCTAGACTTCCACCTAACTTAACCTCCATCTGTGTATCTGTTATGGAGTGGGGAACCTGTGGCCTTCTGATTTCAAGATTGTTCCTTTTTAAGCACCAAAAGAGGCAAGGAAAGCTCCATCTTTCTCTGCTGCACTCCTTTTAATAAAAGGATTTGTTCTGTAAAATTTGGATTCAGTCAAAAGGCTGCATTTAAGGACCTGGAAGGCCACATGTGGAGCCACAGGTTTTTACAAACCAGAGCCGCAGGTTCCCTACCCCTTTAGGCAGATGTTATAGCCAGTTCAAAGTGAAAGTCAAAACAGCACAAATATATGTGAAATAAAGGAATGAAGTGCAAATGGGGACAAAAGTGGGGGGTTTTGGGGGGAGTCAAGTAGGATACAGGACGGGATATGTATACACACACACACATCAGTTATGTACAATTTAAAAAGTTGCCAAACATGTGAAAGACAAGGAACTGAGCTAAAATCTTATAACCTGGAAGGGGAAGGGCGTGCTAGAGACAATGCACAGTTTTCCATTGAAACATAATATTTTTCTACTCCTGTCCTTTTTTTGATAAGGAAATAATCTCAAAGAGATTATTTATGATCAAAAATTAAAATTGGCCTGATTATTTACATAGGTATAGCAAGAGTGTTAATTTGCCATATAAGCTTTCTTGTTTGCATTGCTGAAAGTTTTTATACAGAATCTCAGATTGGACTTTTAAAAGTCTCTTGAATCTAGGATGCCAAGCCAAAAACTTGCCACCATATTTCTTCCTTCAGTACCTACTAATTTGGGCAAATTCCTCCCTTAAAATTCCAAAAATATCCTAAGGGTCCTTTTTCCCTCTAAGGCTGGGAACCCTATAAGCCAGATGCCAGGCCACTTTTCTAGAAAGACATTGTAAACATTGGCTCCATAAAGTCAACCTTAAGTGCCTTAAAAGTGTCTGTTCATATCAGATTAAATGAGCATCACTCTGAAATGTGTCATCCCAGGTAAGGCCTAGATTGTATAACCAATGTTTTCAATTATGTCCTAGTACTCAGAATTATGGACATAAGCAAATAGCTATATTGTGATGAAAATAAGAATATTCAGTAGAGTTTCCAAATTCTGGAAGTGTCACACAGGGAAAATGAGATACCATTCACAAATATTTCATTTCAGTTTGCAAAGGAGACACTACTAAATTGTAATGAGTTATAGATACCTTAAGAGGAAAGAGAAAAGGCTTCCTTATATGTCCAAAAAATAGAACAGTAGAATGATATCAACCATATTCCAAACATACAATTATAATCATTCCTCATCAGTTCATTCACTCCTATATGTAATTGATTCTTATCCCACTGGAATATAAATGTATGTGTTTCTCTACTGGAGTTCCGGAAATACTGACTCCATCCACTGGTATGGTCTTAAAATTGTTTAAATGATAGCATCAAAAACCTGTACCTCAAAGTGCCTGGCATAGTCCTTTTCCACGGGACTCTGAGATAGCCCTTCTTTGTTGAAGATGAAGCACTCTGCCCTGTAGTGGATTGCAAGAGTTTGCAGGGAAGCATCAGAGTAAAAACAAAAAAATAAAACTATTTGTAGATGATATAAATGACTATAGGTGACATTACTGATAATTGTTAAAAGTGAAATATATGAGTTTATAACAAGAATACAACTTGAAAGTCAATTCAAAAAGTTGTGGACAAAATATCTGTAAATATAATCATTTAAGCTTATTTTGACAGTGAACATTCATCTAATTTCTAAAAATAGATGAACACAGTCTTTAGAGGAAAAAATCTTGAGATGACATAATAATCCTGAGATATAATATACCATGAATAAGCCAAGCATATAGTAAGAATATCAAGTAAAAAGATTCAGTAAGTCTGGAATATGTCCTAAATATCTGTGTGTTAATAAAACTCAGATAAGTGACATGGATTCCAAATTAACATTTACTGGCCTAGAAGATGCAAGATTTAAGCTACAAAAGTAAAGATGTGACCAAGTTAATATTTTTAAAAAGAACTGAAATGATGACTGGTAAACCATACTGTTATAGTCTATAATCAGGCAAAGCAGTACAAGGGCTCTGATAAATAGAACATATCATGGACAATGAGGGCATTGATAAATCTCTAGGAACTTATATAGCACACGATTTTGGAATTACTCATATTAATAACATTTTACCCATTAAATTTAACCTCAGGATGGCTAAGCATCTCCTCTGACTTGATAATTCTTCCCATACTTGACAACTCTTTTCAAGTAGCTCATTAATAATAGCATATCAAACAAACCTAATTATGTCTAGCACCTCTCTTTTTACAAAGTGAAAGAATATGTCTTTGTAATTTTCCAGAAGCCCTCTGGGGAATCTCAAAGATAATTCTAGGTGCAAAGATGTCCTGAAAGTTTTATTTTACATTTAGGATTCAACTTTGGGAAGGCAAAAATCAAAAGCTCTCAGGAGATGTGAGCACTTAGGGTAGGTATTGGATCACAACTGCCTGAGAAATCATCTTTGGCTGCTCATTTCAAAGTCACCATAAAACTTACAAAAATGAACATAGAAGGTTATATGACTATAAAGAACCTTAGTTCTTACATAAGTGATCAAGGACTTACAACACTTTTAAGATTATTCTGATTAGCCATAGAACCTTTGCATTTAAGGCAGGTTAGACATAAAAAAGAATCATCCTTCATATTATAGGCAAAGATGGTAAACAAACTTGAGCAAACATTACTAGGATTTTAGCACATTTCATAGCTTTTCGGATTTATTTTTTGCACATACAATAATCCAAAGCAAATAAAATTTCCTTTCTGCAAATATTATATTAATAAAACTTTCTATATCCATTCATGTTTTGCCTTTTGCCATTCTTTCTCATTCTGGCACAGTCATTTTACTTTAGGACACAACTCTTTTTCCCTTAATAAACAAAAACACATCTTGTTACCTTATATTCAAAGTTATTTTATTACCTTATGTACAGAGTTATATCTTTCTACCACTATTGCTCCTAGTAGAATTTCATTCATGTATATTATATCTTTTAACCAAAGTTACTTTGATTTCATAGAGAAACTGGGAAATGGGTAATTGAAAACTGTTACACCAGCATTTTAGTAGACTAGCAGAGCTCATAAGTACATATAACACAACTTTCTACAGCCATATGCATTCCTTATACTCCAGCCTCTCCAAGTGACAAACATGTTCACTAACAAATTCAAAGATAATAACTTCTCTGTAGCATATAAAAATAAGAAGGATATAGAAACTTAAAATTTTACTTAGTAATTATAGGAGAGAAAAGATTTCTTACCCATTGCTAGGTTCATGGCTAAGACTCCTATAATAAAAGACAGTTAAAAATAGAAAAGCAACACAGTTTTATTTAATATAAGTTTATGTGACACGGAGCCTTCAGAGATGAAGACCCAAAGAAACAGGAAAACCTGTGTATTTTATGCTAAATTTGATGAAAAAGGATAGTTGTGCAGAATTATGATTGGACAAAGGGGCTATGATCTAATTAATAAACTGGAGGGAACTTAGCCAGGCCTGTTCCAATTCTTCTGTGTCCCTCTGTGACGTTCCTTACTTTTGGGTAAGATAACATACTATAAAACCTAATTACTGTTGAAATAAAATTGTCAGAATAATGAATCAATTTGGTTAAACACAAATTTGTATTTTTCATGACTGTAAACTTTAAACAGAAGTAATACTAGCTTATTTGATCAGTAAACATATGTAACTTTAAGAACTTATCAAAGTATAATGGAATAAAAATCTATCCTTGTATTATATTTAACACTGATAAATCAGAAAACACAGGTTTTTATTAAAAACCAAAATTATTAATCTTCTTTGTCAAAGATTTACCTATATTATATAAGCTTCTGAAAATGTTTCAGTTTGTTCCCCTGAGAATACTTTTTAAATTTAGCACATTGAAAGTATTAGAAGTTCAATTTTTTGGTTTTCTGAGAATTTTAGGATTATGCAGTTTATATAATCCCTTACTTTTCTCTATAAGCTAATCAGAACAGAGTTCCTTAAAGAGACTTTATAATTCATTAATGCCATCTGGAGGTAGAAAAACATTACCTATATACACACAATGAAAAGCTTTTCTGAATACAAATATGTTGATAGACATACAGTGAGATAGAGAGCTTATAACTTCGATTCTAACTTTAGCCATGGGTTAATAATAAGAACAAAATTATGGAATTTTTGGTTCTATATGAAAGAGTTGTTCTCAGTTAAATTCTCAATTGATTTGAGCTCAAAATAGAAAAGATTAACAAACTAGACCTCTGTCTTTTCTCACCCTACAAAGAATAGACCTCTATAAACCATTAATCTGTTTATGGGGATCATCAAATGGTCAGCTTCCAAAACCAATTCCCAAAATTAGTAGAGAGCAAAATTAAAATTAGAAAAACAGAGTCAGCAAAGTTCTCTTGCTGCTTTGGATTCACCACTTGGAGCCAAGAAAAGCAGCATATGAGCTTAAGCATGAAGTGCACCATTTCTTTGGTGAAGAAGTTTGCCTGCTTTTGGTTGGTGAATCTGTTGGATGTCTCAGTTGGTAAAAGAAAATTTCCAGAAAAAGATACAGTGACTCTAACACATACATACAATAAACGCATATTGAAGAATTTATTTGACTCATATAATATATGGGAGCCAGGCAGATGTTCAAAGGACAAGTCAAAACAGCACAGATTTGTATGGGGTAAAGAAATGTTGAGATGAGATGCAAATGTAGACAAAACTGGTTTTTCTGAGACTGGGTTGGGGGAGTCAATTAAAACACTGCAAGACAGTACAGAATTTATGTATCTGTCAGTTACAGTCAATTCTCCTTATTCATGGTAGTTATGTTCTTTAAAGTCACCTGAACACTAACTTAGCAAATACTGAACTATTGCTCCCAGGAGGGGATATACATGGTTAGGTTTACTGTGAGCCTCTGGTGGCATCATTGTGTTAGCTAATACATAACTTTGTTTTATGTGTATTTCTGTTTAAAGACACTTTATTTAACATATACTGTTGATTCATCAACACTGAACTTGGCCCAACAGCACTATATCTCATGCCTGAACAAAGCCTGTGTAACACACACACACTGTCACATTACAGCCTTCTTGCGCTTAGGGACATTGGACAGCACTTTGCTACTCTTGGGGGCCATTTTAAAGAATGAAATCACCAAGAAGCACAAAAATGCAAAAAATGTGGCACTAAATAGACCACAAAAAGTATGCTTGTTTACAGTATGAGAACTGAAACAAGAAGGCAAAGCATTGCTTTGTTTGACCTCAGCTGGGAACATGAGTGTTCAGTGACTCAAATTTTTTTGCCATTCTGCATGTTACAAATGACTACAGAAGCACCATAAGTATTGATTTTGTGGTTATAAATAAATTTTAGTGAGTAGGCACATTCACAAATACAGAATCTGCAAATAATGACAATTACTTGTACCTACAACTTACAAATTTTTTTTTTTCCTTAAATAGTTCTTTCCTCCCAATTTCCAGTCCCAGGTCCTAGCGCTGTCATGTGGCTAGGAAAATGTTCAACTTGACTGCTAAGGCTCCTGGGGCAGGATAACTATAATTTTTCTCATAGCGGTAGTGTTATACATTGTGGCTTAGTGAGGTTGCTAGAACATTATGGGTTAAAGAGGATTCTGGGACTTCCTATGAGTAGCCTACACCTCAGAGCAGTTACATCAAAATCTCTGGGATTGATTTTTGCCTATTTGTGTAGTTTCTTTCTCCAGAAAAATGTGTTCTAAATTTCTAATGACTGATCTTCAAATGTACTTTTGGAACACAAAGGCTGGAGTAATTGATTAATACCTTGGTTTGTTTGGTGGCAAATTCTGAATAGTGTGGCTTCAATTACTACTTTGGAAATACTATATAGCAAGTATATTATTTGATAAGATAAAATTTAAGGGGGTCATTGACTGTCACCAAGTGGGGTTTTTTTCTCTTGAGAGGTGGAGCAACTGCAGCAGGTGTAGGATATCTAATCTAATGAATATTTCAGGTGCCTCATGTTTTCACCTTACTTGTTTAATCATTTTATATAATTTTCATGGAGAGAATTGCTTTGCCAGTATATCCAAAACCCTACTATTTCTCCTCCATAGTATTTTCTAAAAGAAGGTCTAGGATACTTTTAAATTATTCTGGACCTTCCCACCTACCTCCACCACACCCTGCCCCCATATTAAATATGTACTCAGGACTTTCAAAATAGAGGGACTTTTAAAGTGAAATTCCTGAAAAGCTATTCCCCCACCCCCAGCCCTTAATTTATCTTAAATTTATCCTTTACTTTCAGCCAGGTATAATGTGGGTACATAGCCTGCTGAGGAATCACTTTGGCCTCCCAAAGCTTTGCTATTCTGATCCCAGGCCTCAGTTAGAAGTGACTGTCAGTTATGTTTTTGCCAAATGATGTGGTGGTTCTTGTTCTGTGCACAGATGAAGAGTAGGAAAAAATCATTAAACTATTCACTTCCAAATTAATGTCAGGGTTTGAGATCAGGGTATTAGAAGAGAAAGGCATTAATGAAGGTTACTAGAGGTAAAACATTTCACAAGCAATTAAAGAACTGGTGAGTGTTTCTCTGTATTTTTGCATTACTGAACCATAAATGAAATTGTTCTGTAAATAAAAATGGAATTCATCTTCTTTTTCTGTCTCATACATGGAATTCATAAGTTCATTGTTGTGGTCTGGTTTTATTCAGAGCCTTTTTTTGGCATTTGAGAAGATTACACTAAATATTCATATCATAGGAAATAGAATCTCCTAACCATTGTGGAGACCTACAAAATAAACTGGTATATTCCCCAAAAAAGAAATTAGGCATAGGATGTTAAAGATCACATTTTAAGTTTATTAGAGCATTTGCCAAAGGTACTTCTGTGATACTGGGGCTTAAAGTTCAAAATATTTTTGTGAAAGCATTCCAGTGTGTGATATAGCAAAGGGAGTCAGCTTCTTATCATTTAGGTGCTGGTAGTTGGATTTGTGGCTAATCCATGCCATATGGCTACTCTCCTCTGGGAAGTGAGGGCAGCCCTGGGAGCTTTACCCCATCTCTAGGGCAGCTGCCTTGGACTCAGTTGCTTTGATCATCTTCTGTTACACAGCTGGGAAGAGCAAGGGATGGTTTTCAGTGTTCTAATAGGACAACATATGGGACCACTGTCATTGTAGACTATACCTTCATTTTATATAAGCATTCTTCAGAGTGCAAATGTTTTCACTTCCATGATCCTATTCAAAAAGACAAGTTTGGCTTCTTTGTTTTACCAAAAAAAAAAAAAAATTTTTTTTAGGGTTGAAAAAAAAATTCTTATGGAAATTTAAACATTTCATTTGTAAGATTCTATTCTTAAAGTTCTACATTCTGTTTCTTGTAAGATACATTGCATTCTTTTTAGGAACAAGTTTCAAATAGAAGTAGAAAAATGAGTATAATTCATCTAAATTGTTAAGTACACTTTTAATGTCCTTTCAAGTGTTGTTATTCTTCAAGTTATTTTGTCTTTTTAGCTAAAGCTCACTGCTTGCTCAAGTAACCTTTATATTCAAGTATAGTGGGACCAGTAAATTTGTTCTTCCAGGTACCGTAAGGTAAACACTTTGGAGGAGGATGCTTGGAAATGTGATCAGATTCTTAAAAGTATTCCAAAAAAGAACAAATTTTTATTATAGTGACAGCCCTACATAGTAGAAAAGTTTTCTGGATGATGGATAGAAAATCCAAAGGGAAATTTATGTAGATTCTGACTTTAGTTTCAGTCTCTTAGTAAATTATCATCAGACTTCCTCATACCCTTGTTTTTACTTAATTTTAGAAGCACAGTTGCTTGTGCAACTTTGGGAACAAAGTTGTTTTCCACAAAAAGGAAGGGAAAGAAAATTTTTCCCCTATACATCCTAACAGTCATGAGTGGTTGTGGTAGAGTAATTACATAGAGATGGATCCTATTAGCAAATGCAAGTTTCTTCCATGTGTATTTTTGTTTGTTTTTCACAGGGTGCTTTGCCCATCTACATTCCAATCCCTGTCATGATACTTCTATTTATTGTTGTTATCACCATCAACAGCAACTATAATCTGGCTCACAATTCCCAAGAGCTAGCACACTCCTTAGTTACCAGGAGAAAACCCAAACCAGTTTTCTTTTCTGTGTATAAAACTTCAGCCTTCTCACATTGCAGTGACCCTGACAGCATTTTGAAACTCCATAACCAGAATGGATAATAGATCTATGTCTGAGTTCTGAGGTAGTAAAAGGAATTCTTTTTCTCCCTGTTGAAAAACTGAGTGAATAAGGGAGGTATGAATCAGGTATGTGTTTGTGTATAGCACTAGTTCCTACATATTTCCAAGTGCTTTCTCATTTCTTCCACAGTTTCATTCATAGTGTCTTTATTGAGCTGAAGAGTATGTGTTGGGAACATAGGTTGTCTCACCCATCATCTGGCAACAGAAGGTCATGGAGGTCTTGGGTAACTTGCCAATGGTCATTGTAACCAAACAGAATCTAACTACTAGGCACCATTTCCTTCCTTACAACTGGCGGGAAGCATTTGGGAGACAGACTTATTTTCCAAGGATTCTTAAAAGTCTTTTCAACATATTTTTTTTTAAATAAAAGGGAAAAAATTACGAGATCACACAGAATGAAAGGAAATGTGTGAAATAGATAAAAATTGCAATTACAGGATATTTTTAAAGAAATGCAGTTCTATTTATGAGGTAGTTAGATGCGTAGCTTTAAAGTCAACTTGGGTTAAAGCCCTGGCTTTGCCACTCAGCCCTGTGACTCCATGCTGCTTATTTTCTTTATGCTTTATTTTTCCTTATAAGTTAATATAAAATTAAGGTATATATAATGACTACTTCTTTTTTTTTTTTGAGACAGAGTCTCACTCTGTTGCCCAGGCTAGAGTGAGTGCCGTGGCGTCAGCCTAGCTCACAGCAACCTCAAACTCCTGGGCTCAAGCGATCCTACTGCCTCAGCCTCCCGAGTAGCTGGGACTACAGGCATGCGCCACCATGCCCGGCTAATTTTTTCTATATATATATTTTAACTGTCCATATACTTTCTTTCTATTTTTAGTAGAGACGGGGTCTTGCTCTTGCTCAGGCTGGTCTCGAACTCCTGAGCTCAAACAATCCGCCTGCCTCGGCCTCCCAGAGTGCTGGGATTACAGGAGTGAGCCACCGCGCCCGGCCTATAATGCCTACTTCTTAAGGCAGGCAAGCTATAAACACAAAAAAGTCTCAATAAAAATACGTTTAAAGCACTTAGCACAGCCTAGAACATAGAACACTAGGCATGCTCTTGCCTCAAGACCTTTGCCATTGCTGTTCTTTGCCTAGAAGCTCTTTTTCGAGACATTTACATGACTTACTCCCAGAACTCCTTAAGGTCTTTACTCAAACATTACCTTCTCAGGGAGGGAGGGCTCCCCTATCTACTCCATCTAAAATGTTTTCTCCTTAGTACTCATTAGCATATGATATGTACTTTTAATTTAGATATTACTGTATTAGCACCTAATATATTACATATTTACTTATTAATTTCTTTTCCCCTACTAATGTCAAGAAGTTTGAGAAATTTTTCTGGTTTATTCACTGGTTTACCTCCAGTGTCTACAAGCAGTCCTCAACATAAAGTAGGCAATCAATAATATTTATTAAATGAATAGCAAATACTTGGTAAATATTATTGTTATATCTCCTTTATTGAATATTTTTGTAATTATCAGCATCATTTGCTGATGAATATGAAAAATGCTTGAGATTTTTATGTTAAAGTTACTGTGCTAACATCACAGTATTAATTTGTTTACCAAAAACCCCTTTCTGTAGTTACTAAGTTAAATTATAGATAACCCAAAACATCACAAATTCAAATTGAATGAGCTCCAATATGATGGAAATTTATTTATATCCATATTTCACTTACTATAGATGATGTGTTGCTAGGTGGTTATGAATCAAATTTGAAGAAATAATAGCTTTAACATTTATTGAGTGCTTACTAGTAAGCTGCTTGCTAAGCATTTTGGATGAATTAATTTGTTTAATCCTCATAACAACCATATGAAGTAGACACTATTCTTATGCCCTTTAGGAAATTTTTTGAAATAGAAATGTACATTGTTAACGTACTTATTTTGTAAGTTCAGATTCTCTTAAAGTAAGATACAGCTTTACAGCTTTTTTTAATGGGTAAGAAAGTACTCAAAACATTTTCTCTGCTCTGTGAAAGTATGGTTTTGTTGAGCAAAGAAATTGAATTAGCATTTTGTCTCTTTGGATTCTGATGTTTCATTTGCTTTCCTGCTTCTCATTTCCTTATAGTTATTGGACTTTTCTTTGAAAGTGAATGAAGTTCTAACAGTGGGAGTGTAGTTTTCTCTTATGGATAAAGTCGTTTAAGTTAATTTGAAGTACTCTGTTAAATGTTATGATTTTCCCTTTTGGACAAGAACAGCAGTATACTTTGATGACTTGAATTTCAAAGGCTTCATTTTTGTGGCAAAAACTGAATTCTAAGACTATTGAGATGTAAATTTTGTGGCAGCAAATATACTGACCAATATCAAGAAGTTTACTTAATTAGATTATATAATATTCAATATGGACATTTATACATAATTGCATGATGCAGCTATGAATCAGATGTTTCAAGATGAGTTAAAGTCCTGAGAGAGAGAAATGATAAATTAGTTATAGGGATGATGTCTTAGTTTTGCATTGCTATAAAGGAATACATGAGACTGGGTAATTTATAAAGAAAAGAGGTTTATCTGGCTCATGGTTCTACAGGCTGTACAAGAAGGGGAGCAGACGTGTCAAATGCTGAGAGAGGGAGTAAGAGGGAGAGGAGAGAGGCTACCCACTCTCTTTCAACAACCAGGTATTGCATAAACTAATAAAATGAGGAGAACTCACACATTACTGCAGGGAGGGCATGAAGCCATTGCCTGCCGTGTCCCAAACACCTCCCACTTGGCCCCACCTCCAACACTGGAGATCAAATTTCAACATGAAATTTGGAGGGGACAAATATCCAAACCATACCTGATGGGAAAATTGATCTTAATGAAGAAAAGTGAAAGTTATGGGGGTTAAAAAGGAATAGAAGGGTGTTGACTTGCTTGTTTCCCATATCTTAGGGGAACTGAAGAACAGAGAACTTAAAGTAGAAGATGTAGGCATAAATAAACCCAGTTTTAAAAATTATAAAACACTGAAAAGGCTTTGGAGAGAAGATACAAACACTCAGAAGAAAGTTTTGACCAGTCCTCAATTTTCTATGCGTAAAAATCTCCTGGAATTGACAGTTAATGTGCAGCTTCCCCTACCCGCACCAGAGAGTCTGATCTGTTGGGCCTTTGATCAGGCTTAAGAATTTGCATCATTATCAAGTACTTCTATGTGATTCTAACTAATGCAGATAGCCCTTGAAACAAAGTTGACAAACTGAGTTTAATCAGTAGCCTGTCAAAATCCAGGGGGCTAAAATCAGATTATCTCTAATGATCCACTCCAACTATGTAATATTTATATATACACGGTTTTCTGTATCCCTTCAGATGACTTCCAAATGTTTGTAACCCCACCATCTTTTAGAAGAACAGTGATATGGGTCAGATTGTTCAGGGCTCCTCATTGTAGAGTTTCTAAAGTCACATGTTAAACCACATAGAGGAATGGAAATTTTTATGTAATATATAGAAATTGGTGAGCAAAGAGAAGTTGAATTATGGGTTATGCCTGTATTTGACATATAGTAAATCATCTTCAGGCAATCTTTTGGGTTCTCTTCTCACACAGGATTATAAGGGAACAAATTACTAAGTATATTTCAGATGCATTGACACATACTCTTGATGATAAACATTAAATTATAAAATTTAACCTCTGGCTTGTTGTCTTCTTCAGGTATCTTCTTTAATTATGTTCCTGTGGGTTTGTTTTTTGTTCTTCCCCTAGGGTGGAGCTATGACATTGAAGAGAGGAAGATTCCAAAACCCAAGTCCAAGTCTTACGGTGCAAACTTTTCTTGGAACAAAAGAACAAGAGTATCCACAAAATAGGTTGGCACTGACGACTATATCTCTGTTCTTGACTGTGAATAAAGTCAGCTGTGCAGTATTTATAGTCCATGTATAATACATTTCTTAATCTCCTAATAAATTTGACCTTTAAACTACAGATACATTTTGTGGTGTCTATTTTAAATGCTTTTTGATGTCTCAAATTGAACATGTTAAAATTTTCTATGTAGAGAGGAGATTTGAGGTGGTCATACCTCTAGGAAATCTTAATACTTAGAATCTATTAAAAGGAATTCTTGAAATTGTCTGCAACATTGGTGTTTTATGTTCACTTTTTATAGCCATTTCCCAAATTAATAGTGGTTATAAACTATCAGCCATCATTATGAAAACACTGTCTTAGAAATTCTTATGTTTTACCATAGGTAAAGTACATGATCACATTGAAATCTTATAAACCTAAACCCAAATCTCATTATTGAAGTCCTCTTTAACTAGAACTTTAAATTCACAAAGCTTCTTTGAGCCTGAATGAATTGTGTTTCATAGTAATCTCTGCCCGGAAATCAATACTTTACAATTTTAAGGGGTTCAGGTAAAGATTTTATATTCTTAGGAATTGAAAGAGTCAGAGAAAATAAAGTTCATTGATGGGGATTTTTAGTGTTCACTGTTGGTTTTTGGAAATATAAGTATATATAAGCTTTTGTTGTTTGTTAATCATTTAGGTCTTACAGTACAAGTTATCAAACACATGCTGTCTTATTAGACTATTCAATAAACACTTTGTATACTAACCCTCATAATAACTATTAGTAGGCACTATAGTTTTCCCCATTTTGCAAAGAAAGTACATAAATCAAGGCTTAAAAGGATTAAATAATCTGCTCAAGATCACACAGGTCTTAAGTGCCAGAGCTCGGACTTCAACCAATGTCTATCTTCAAAGCCCATACTCCTCTTAATTACTTTTAGTTATAAAGAAATATAATTGATTAATGACAGGTGATTTCTTAGGATTGTTAATATGTTGTTTGATTTACTAAATACGTTTTCTCACAACTGCATTTCATAAAACCACTAATAGCACATTGACCTAGCTCAACAGCAAAACACATCATAGTATAAATTTGTATACTCTCATTTTGGAGAGCATATTTGCAATGTTTTTTGAACGTGTTACTGCATATTACATCTAATTTGAAAAATCCATTTCTAGGCAAATAACCTATGGATATATATATATAAAGGTAAGTGTACAAAGATATTTATTATAGAATTGTTTCTAATAGCTAATAAAGTTGAAACAATCTAAATGTCTACTAAAAGGGGGATAGAGTATGGTACAGTTGTTAAAAACAACAAGAAATATCTGTATTAGCTTTTTGGAATGATGTTCAAAATGTATTACTAAGTGAAAAAAACAAGAATAGTAGATACTACATGTGGAGGTGAGATGAGGTGGCTGATACTTACATATATGTACCTAGAATATTTTAGAAAAGATATGTAAGAAATTCTTAATGGTGATTTTTTTTAATAGATACCATTGGATTGGTTGTGAGAAAGGGGGAGATTTTTCACATTTAACTTTTAACACACTGAATATCTTACTGTACAGATGTATTATTTTTATAATTATATACAAACACGTGCGCAGGAGGCCCACTACATCTTATATGTTGGCCATTTTAGCTTTACTTGAAAAAAATATACGTTTTAGCAACTACTATTTTAGAATTTGAGATAAAAGGTAAACTTTGAGGAATGATAAAATATACCTGTTAAGAATCCTCAGTTTTGGAAAATTCACAAATTCATGGAAATTAAACAACATGCTCCTGAACAACCAATTGGTCAAAAAAGAAATTAAAAGGAAAATCAAAAAATATCTTTAGACAAATGAAAATGGACATGTAACATACCAAACTTATGGGCTGCAGCAAAAGCAGTTCTAAGAGGGAATGTTATAGCAATAAATGCCTACATCAAAAAAGAAGAAAAATCTCAAAGAAATGTAAGACATTTCAGAGACTACAAAAATAACTAAGCCCAAAGTCAGTAGAAAAAAGGAAATAATAAAGACCAGAAAAGGAATAAATGAAATAGAGATTAGAAAAACAATAGAAAAGATTAGTGAAACTAAGAGTTGGATTTTGAAAAGATAGAATTGACAAACCCTTAGCTAGACTAAGAAAAAAAGATGACTCTAATAAATATAACTGAAAGGGAAGACATTGTAATTGAGATCACATAAATAAAAATGATCATAAGAGACTATGAATTATACAACACATTGGATAACTTAGAAAAAAAAAAAATTCCTAGACACATACAACCTACCAAGATTGAATCATGAAGAAACAGTAAATCTGAACAAATTACAATAGAGTAAGGAGATTAAATCAGTAAAAATGTCTCCGATCAAAGAAAATCCTAGTACCTGATGCCTTCACTACTGAGTTCTACCAAACATTTAAAGAACTAATACAAATTCTTCTCATACTCTTCCAAAAATTTGAAAGAGGGAATACTTCCCAACTCACGACAAAGCCAGCATTACCCTGATACCAAAGCCAGACCAAAGACTATTAAGAAAATTAATAGGCCAATACCCCTGATGAACATAGATGAAAATCCTCAACAAAATCCTAGCAAAGTGAATTCAAAAGCACCTTAAAAAAAATCATCAACTATGATCAAGTGGGATTTATCCCTGTGGTGCAAGGGTAGTTCAACATACGCAAATCTATAAATGTGATGCACCACATTTATATATAGCTTACTTACACACTGCAGAATGAAGGACCAAAACCATGTGATCAACTCCATAGATGCAGAAAAAAGATTTGACAAAATTTAACATCTGTTCAAGATAAAAACTCTCAACAAATTAGATATAGAAGAAATGTACCTCAACATAATAAAGGCTCTATATGACAAGCCCACAGCTAACATCATATTCCGTGGGGAAAAGTTGAAACCTTTCCTCTGATCAGGAACAAGACAAGGATGCCAACTCTCACTACTTCTATTCACATAGTACTGGAAGTTCTAACCAGACCAGTTAGACAAGAGAAAGAATTAAAAGGCATCCAAATTGGAAAGGAAGTTAAATTATCCATTTGCAGAATAATATATATGTGTGTATATATAAATTATACATACACATAAAATATATACATATAATATATACGTACACACATGTGGCACAAAATACTAGCAAATCACTGGTATAGCCCTTAAGGTATAGCCTGTTTCATCTAGGCTACAACCCTATACAGCATCACTGTACTCAATACTGTCGGCAATTGCAACAATGGCAAGTATTTATATATTTAAATACAGCTACATGTAGAAAAGGTACAGTAAAAAATTGTGTAAAAGATAAAAAATGGCATACCTGTATAGAGTACTTAACCATGAATGGAGCTTGCACAACTGGAAGTTGCTCTGGGTAAGTCAGTGAGTCAGTGGTGAGTGAATGGGAATGCCTAGGACATTACTTATACTTTGTAGGCTTTGTGAACACTGTATACTTAGACTACTTACACTTTGTAGACTTTATAAAACACTGTACACTTAGACTACACTACACTAAACTTATAAAAAGATTTTTATTCTTCAGTAATGAACCCTGTAACTTTTTTACTTTATAAACTTTAATTTTTTAAAACTTTTTGACTCTTTTAAACTTTGACTCTTTTACAATAACACTTAGCTTAAAACACAAATATATTGCACAAGTGTACAAAAATATTTTCTTTATATCATTTCATAAGCTTTTTTATTTGTAAAATCTTTTCTTTTTAAAGCTTTTTGTTAAAATTGAAGACATAAACACAGGTTTGTGTTAGCCTAGGTTTATACAGGATCATCAATATTACTGTCTTTCACCTCCACATCTTATCCCACTGGAAGGTCTTCAGGGGCAATGACACACATGGAACTGTCATCTCTTATGATAATGATGCCTTCTTCTGAAATACTTCCTGAAGGACCTGCCTAAGGCTGTTTTACAGTTAACTTTAAAATATATATATATATATATTTGTGTGTGTATATCTATATATACACACACATATATTTTTAAATATACACATACACATATATATAAATAATATGTAGAAGGAGTATACTCTTAACAAATATAGTAAATATATAAACCAGTAAAATAGTTGCATATTATCAAGTCTTATGTACTATACATAATTGTATGTGCTCTACTTTTATACAACTAGCAGCATAGTAGGTTCATTTACACCAGCGTCACCACAGATATGTGAATAATGTATTGCATGACAGTTCTGTGGCTAAGCAATAGGAATTTATCAGCAAAATTATAATCTTATAGAACCACTGTTATATATGTGGTCCATCATTGCCTGAAATACTAAGGAATAAATTTAACCAAGGAGATGAAAGATCTGTACAATGAAAACTAGAAAATACTGATAAAAGAAACTGAAGATAACAAATAAATGGAAAGATATGCTATGCTCATGGATCAGAAGAATTTTACAATTGCCTGAAAAGGAATTCAAAATAATGATTAATCTTAAGGAAACTTGGTAAGATACAAGGGAGTACACCTAAACAGCTAAAAGAAATCTGCAAAATAATTCATGATCTGAATGAGAAATTCAAGAAAGAGATAAATATTGTAAAAGAGAACCAAATAGAAATCTTGGAGCTGAAGAATTCAATCAATGAAATTAAAAACCACAATTGAGGACTTCCACAACAGACTAGATCAAGCAAAAGAAGGAATCTGTGAACTTGAAGACAGGTCTTTTGAGAGCACCAAACATTAACCACTAGACCCACCAGGGAAAAGACAGCTCTTTTGAAATAACTCAGTCAGAAGAATGAAAAAGAGTGGAGACAGCCTACAAGATGTATACCATATTATTATTGGGCAAATAAATACTTGCATTATGGGAGTTCCAGGAGGTGATGAGACAAAGGAAAAGAAAGTTTAATGAAATAATTGCCGAAAACTTCCCAAGTCTTCAGAGAGAAAAAGAAGGACTGGATATCCAGTTCCAGGAAGTTCAAAAGTCTCCAAATAGATTCAACACAAAGAAGTTCTCTACAAAGCACATTATAATGAAAATGTCAAAAGTCAAAGAGAAAATTTTAAGAGCAGCAAAAAAAAAAAGAATCAAGTGACATATAAGGACATATTTATTCAACAGATTTCCCAAACAGAAAGCTCACAGGCCAGGAGAGAATGGAATGACATATTTCCAAGTACTAAAAGAAAAAAACTGCTAGCCAAGAATATTATACCTGCAAATCTGTCCTTCAGAAATAACAAAATCTTTCACAAACAGAAACTAAGGGAATTTATCACCATTAGACAAATCTTACAAGAAACGCTCAATGGAGTCTTACATCAAATGAAAAAATAACCACCATCATGAAAACACATGAAACTATAAAAACTCACTGGTGGAACTAAAACACAAAGGAGAAAGAGAAGGGAGTCAACCCTTTATTAGTTGAGGAACCTTCCTGCTATATCTAAACCATTGAAGAGTTTTTATCAAGAAAAGAATGCTGGACTTTGTCCAATGCTTTTCTGCATCAATTAAAATGATCATCCAGGAGGAAAGCCTCATTAGCACCTGAAATCAGCCAGCGCCATGATCTTGGACTTTCCAGGCGTTAGGTCTGTGAGAAATAAATTTGTGTTAAGTGAGAAAAGAAAAAAAAAAAGTAGTTGACAGATATTTCAAAGAGAATGAGTTTAAATTTCGGTAAAACAACCTACTTACATCAGCATACAATAAGGCAAGTAATACAAGTAAATTGTCTTCACAAAATAATTTAGCATTCTTTCTTCACTTTAATTTTTAATGTAAAATGTAGCAGTCACTTATTTCTGTTGTTACTCTAGTAGAAGTAGCTTCCAAGGCAACCTCATTCATTGGCTGAAAAATTCAGAATTGTTCTTTTCTTTTGCATATCTGGTCCTTTTTTATATAATAAATCAACCCCTAACTGTTTCTGGGTTGTTTCTCTCTTACTACTATAGAGTGCTACTAGCATTACTATAGGTGCTGCCAATGCAGTGACTTTTATGTTCAACTTTGGTATAATTTATTTCTGTAAGATGAACATAAAGAGACCCCATTTGTTGTTTAATAGATTTTTGCCTTCTGGATATTTGGGGATAAATAAGTATGACAGATCCAAAAAGAAAGAGAATAACATACACAGCTCTTGTGAAGCTGAGGTATGAGGATTGTTTTGAGGCTGGGAGTTCAAGACTCGCCTGGGCAACATAGAGAGATCCCATTTCTACAAAAAAATTTTTTTAATTAAAAAAATTTTAGTACTAATACTTTGATCAGCTGTTGTCTTTATTGACTGAATCTGAGCCCCAGATTTAAGTAAACTCATTTTTGGTTTTAAACCACAGTGACAAAAAGGTGATGAATATTCATTAATGGAATAAGTTTTTATTTGGTGATTACTGTATGCTATGTACTATGTTACACCCTAGGGCACAGTGGAACAAGATCTGATAAGGACCCTGCTTTCGTGTAACTTATAAAACCGTAGGGGGACTTTATATTCTGCCAGAAATTGCTAGTTATTTAGTCTGAGCAAAAATTGAGTTAGACTACTTGTGTTTGAATTCCAGTTCAACCATTTACCAGCTTGGGGATCCTTATAAAGTTAATTAAATGTCTCTGAGTCTCAGTTTCCTCATCTCTGAAATGGTGTAGGTGAAGATAATGATACAATCAGAGTGGCTATTCAGCACTAATAATTATTGTACTATTAATTCAGCACTTCCTGTGCCATGTACAAGGCAGAGTGTAACACACTGTATGGGAGTTCTGTCTCCTCTAGGAAGACATTCTTGAGCACTCCAGCCCCATGAAGTTAGTCTTATGAAACAGGACAATTTGTTTGATACTTAGTGTATACTGCTTTGTATTGTTAATTATGTTTTTAAATATTGTGTTTTCCCATGACATTGTTCTACAACATGTGATTTAATGGTCAGTTTAATCTTCCAGTTTTCAATATTTAGATTATTTCCAGTTTTTTGCTTTTCTATTTTAGTAAATATAGCTGTTACCTCTTCAGCCAGACTGTAAATGAAGAGTGAGGATTGCATTTTCTTTCTCAGTGTCTTCCACAAAGGTTCACTCACAGGAAAGCTCAATAAACAATGGTTAGCTTGAATATTTAGATGACTCTAATAAAAACCAATGCTCTTATGTCCCATTCTCTTCTAGTTTTCTGCTAATATGTCCTTGAAACTATTTGTGTATGTTTACTGGAACTCTACTCAATAACTCCTTGAGTTAATGCTGTTTAGACTCATCTAAAAATTAAGCACTCAAGTTATTGTTAGTTTTTTAAAAATTTAGGACTCATTAAAAATAATTATGTGCTTCATCTTAAATTTAAAATAATCTTTCAAATTCTCAAACTGAAAAAAATAATTGTCCCATTATTACAGAGTAAGTTTCTTTGAAGATGAATCTCAAACCTAAATGGGTTTAAATCACAAAAAGATTTAATCGCAAAATTGAAAAAAATTAGATTCTGTGATTTAATTGATCACCCATAAATATAGAAATGATTACATCTGTTCTTTCAACTCCACTTGGAGGTGGATCTAGGCTGAGGAAACTGAATGCAGGGATATATGGCAACTCTGGGAAGCTCATGAGAAACTTTGATGTCTCCAATTGTCAAGGCATTTAACAAGAATGAATCCAGGGGATTTCATTATTTTAGGAAGCATGTGATGCTGATTTTGTCAATGAAGTGTGCCAACAGTGGCATTTGGTAATAATGTATTATAACAATAGATTTTCTCCTTATCTAAAAGTTACTAATTACATTTTAAGGTTTTTTTCCCTCACTGGAATTTTCCCCAAATTTTTAGCATAAAAATACTAGAAAGATTGAAAATGAGCACTCATTTAAGTGAAATAAACTTCACTTAAATTTCATAGTTATTTTGTCACATTTACCTACTTTTCCGTCCACTCGTTCCTTCTCCCTGTGTGCACTCGAGCTCGCTCTCTCACACACGCATGTGTTCATGTTCTCTTTTTCTCATTTACAAGTAAGATACAGACATCATGATTTCATCTCTAAATACTATGGGATTTATATTTTTGGGAAAAAAAAACATTCTTTATCCACTACCAAATAGCATTGTTATGATACAAAAAAGACAGATTTCCCCAGTTTGCCACAATATTCTTTTTTATACTGATTTTTCCAGGATCCAATCAGTAATCATACATTGAACCTTAGTCTCCTTTAATCTTGAACAGTTCACCTGCTTTTTTTGTTTTCTTTAATGACATTTTTTAAGAATCCAAGGTTAGTCATTTTATAGAATGTTTTCCAATTTAGATTTCTCTGATTGTTTCCTCATGATTATGATTAGATTCAGGTTAACATTTTGGTAAAAATGCTATATATGGAATATTATGTCCTCAGAGAATCACTTCTGTAGACACACAAAATCACTGTGCAATTATTGCTAATGTTAAGTATGATCACTCAGGTAAGGTGGTATATGCCAGATTTCTTTATCATAAAGTATGTAAATCTAAGAGTTGATGCTTTGAGATTGTGTGAATCCTGTTTCCCCACAAAATTGCACCAAATTGTTTTAACATCATTTGATTATTCTTGCCTGAATTAGGTATAAACTGAAGGGTGTAAAATGGTGATTTTCTAGTTATATCATTTCTTCTACATTTACTAGCTGGTAAATGTTTTTTGTTATCATTATTCTTGTTCATTACTATTGACTCATGAATTCTTTTTTGTTCAATATTCATTATTATCATTATGTTTAATGTACCAGATTTGACCATTGGGAGCTCCTTCAAACTGGCTCTTAAATCCTTTGACATTTCTTCATCCATTTTTGAGTATTTCCTTGATTTCTGAAATAGTATCTTTTAGCTTTACCTTATACATTCCCTCCTCAGATCTGGACTCACTCATTTCTCCAAGGCTGTATTTCCTTCTAGTGAGAAGTAATATTTAGAAATCAAGATTAGGGTTCTATGTATGTTCTCATTGCTATACTTGTAGACCCATGTCCACACACATGTTTTATGTCATGATAACCTCCAATTAATTCTACCCCAGTGGCTCAGAGTTCTTCCTCTCCCCCATGCCCCTTCCTCTATCTCATATTTTATCACCCTTCTCCCACAATAAGATTCCTATTTTCTACCATCAGTGTATTTATTCATTTGTTCTATCCCACAATACACACAAAATAGTTTTAAAATTACTGTTATGATATACCACCAGCAACAAACTACAGGTAAAGTTAAGGATTTTTTCATAGTTCTTTTTGTCTTCGGAAACAAAATTTATAGAGGAGATAAAGTCAGTACTGTGTCCCAAGTTACTTGAATTAATTGGTTACTCAATTGAGAAGATCATATTGTTAGAATTCTTATACAGGGTAGTCTAAAAGTCAGATTTTCCATTCTTGCAGTCATTTGCATCATGACTAGGATGGCCCATGTGGAGCAAGGCAAAGTGAAGAAATATTGGAAGAAATATTACTCAAATTGACATCTGCAAAAACCAAAGACTAAGATACTTTTTAGTTTTCCATTACTGTGTAAAACAAAACAAATTCTTAACATACCTTATTTGACGAAGTATTTGTTTACTGGTGTGATTTGGTTTTCCATTTATAAATCAATGCATGGGAAGATGAATTCATTTCTAGTTATACTGAATGCAAGATACTAGTGAGCTATCCAACTAAAGATGCATAGCAAACAATAGGAAATGTGAGTCTGAAGCTTAACAACCTGGCCAAGAGCATTGGCTGTATGGTAATAATTAAAGCTATGGCAGTGAATATGGTAATAAGGGCAAGATTATGAGGAAGAGAGAAGGGAGGCCAAGGACAGTCCCTTGGGGAAAATACTTCTGGTAAATGAAGAAGAAGAAGTGGTAAATAAGGAATAGAGACGGCCAATAAAGGATTTTTTAAGTGAAAAGAGCGCGTTTAAGCTCAAAGGCTAAACACCTCTTTAGGATTGCTAGGTGTTGCCAGGGCTTAGAGAATGCTGCCCCAAAGTATGGTATGTTGGCATGCCGATTGCTTTGAAACAAAGGAAACTGGAAGGACCTCAAAAACAAGGTGTCTTTGACCTTCTCCCATCATCTTTTCTCCCCCAAAGCAAGTCATAGAAACCAGAATTCCTTTTCCCTGAGGTGGGTCATAGAAACTAGAATTCCTTTCCCCCAAAGCAAGCCATGAAACCATGAAATCTAGAAAGGTCACTCTATGACCTACCTGCCCTGAAAGTCAGTCATAAGACCCTTTTTGTGCTAGATGTCCTGCCCCATACCCACAGGAGAGGAATGCTGCACAGAGAGACCAAGAAGAATCTGAACAAATAGGCCTTACTAAGTTCCCTCCAGAACCATTAGATCCAGAACTGGTACCACTACTTCATACCCTTTTTGTTCAATCACATTTCTTCACAACTATCCATTTCATTCATCAGACTTAACATAAAAATACACAGTTTTCCATGGGTATTTGGGTCTTCAGAAGTAACCTGTGTCCTGTAAAACTTTTTAAAATAAAGCTGTTATGTATTTCTCCTGTTAATATGTTTTTTGTTGTGGGGCATCAGCTTTGATCCTTGTAATGGGTAAGGAAAAGACATTACCTTTTTGCCCCTACAGTGCTTAGGATCCAGATTACTAGACTATCAGAAATGGAAACTGAGTAAAATGAGATGCAACTTCATAGAAGTGCAACATAGTTCTGCTAGTAAGTATCAGGTTTGTTTAGTTTTTGTATTAGTTTCTTTTGGCTGCTATAACAAATTACTACAAACTTAGTGGCTTAAAACAACATTTATTCTAAGTTTTAGAGGTCTGAAGTCCAAAATCATTCACTGGCCAAAATCAAGGTGTCAACAGAGCTTTGCTCTCTCCAGAGGCCCTAGGAGAGATTCCATTTCCTTGTCTCCTAGAGCTGCATTCCTTGGGTTGTGGCCCTTGGCTTCATTTTCAAAGCCAGTAGCAACTTTACTCAGTCTCCCCATTACCTTTGTCTCCTCAGGTCAAACTTCACACTGCCTCTCTCTTATGGAGAGTTGTGATATACTTAGGACCCGTTCAGATAATCAAAAATGTGGGGAAATAAAACCATGAAAGACATTCCAGAACCACATCACTCTTTAAGCTGCCAATCTGTCATGTTTGTTTGGTAGTATCATACTTGTCAGCATTTATATGCATCATTACTTTTGAGAAGGACTTTGAAGGGTAACTTAATAGATCTAATTTAAATTTATAAAACAGAGTAACTTTTGCAACTTCACAAAACAAATCTTTTCATCAAAATGAGGCTTCATATTCTCTGTCCTTTTCAATAGTTCTCTAGACTGTTCATGTGCCCATTAGGACAAAGTGAGGCCTGCTTAAACCAAGAAAAGTCTAAAATAAATAAGTAAATAAAGTAAATAAATAAATTTATCAGCTTTAATTTCCCCTTTGGGGGAGAGCCAAAAGCATGGCATTCTAAAGCATGACAACCATTAGACCAAATCTCAGATGTGCCACTTGTACTTGACTACTCTGAGACTTAGTGTCCCTATCAAATGATACTGAGTAAATAAGCACTTAATAGGTGTTTAATAAATGGTGGACACTTTATTTCATGAAAATTCACATCATTAAATATTATTTGATTGTCTATCATGTGGCTAGGCAGTAGGCTAAATTCATGTGTACCTGCTAGGATTTCTATTTTAGTAACTTTTTTAACCTTAATCATAATATGAGAAAGATAAAGCAGGATACCTACAGATATTAGAATTTAGGTTTAACATTTAAAGTTGTGTTTATAATTAAGAATAAAGAAGACTTAACTGACCTGTTGTAAATTCTTGAATTAATTATTATTTTACAGGTAAGAAATAACTTGGAAATAATGTAAGGATCTTAAGTGAAATCTTTATATCTAGAGAAAATCACCAATAGGAGGTTACAATGTAATATCTACAGACATTTTTCAGTATCAATACATAACTATCAGCCCTGAAAATTTAAGAGTTTGAATTTGAAGATTTTTATAAATCTGGAAATGATAATGTATGAATGAAGGAAATTATATTTTGTTTAAAATCGAAGAAGATGATCACAAAGTAAAGTTTGGTTTATCTTTATAATTAAAACAGATTCCTCTTCACGATGAACATCATTTTTTAGTCTTCTTAACAGTGAAAGAATTCATGAATGGTTGCATTTTAGTCCCTCATTAATTGATAAGTCATGGGTTTGTATCATACCTTCCTAAATAGATTATTTTCTTGTAATTATGACAGCAATTAAAAAAACATGAGCCAACCAATCTAAAAGTGTTAATACCATTTCAAGTAAAGCTTACAAATATGAAAACTCAAAAAATCATTCTTGATACCAGTTTACAATCCTTAAAAAGAAGAAGATATTTTGAAAAAGCAAAACTATCCAGTGATTGTTGGGGATTTCCATGCGAGTCACAAATAATATATATAACATAATTAACAGCTTGCTTTAGTCTTGCTTACAAATGGCATCTCACCTAAGGGCACACAGGGCAGAGCACTTTGGAAATATAAACTATACAAACGTAAGATAGGGAATGACTGAACTTTACACAAGAAGAAAGAAAGTTTCTAAAATAAGGAGATGAAGGGTCATGGAGGACCATAAGACAAGCATGAATTAAGTAAATATGTAATAGTATGGAAAGACCCTGACAAGTACATAATGCAGAGTCACCACATATTAAACAAAGTATAACTTGGAGCAAGTCAAGAATTGCTTAAGTTTCTGAAGGATCAAGTGCATATTGCACTTTGCTTTAGGTTAGAGCTCTCAAGGAGATATATGGTGGGAATGATGGAATCCCAGAAGAAAACAGCAAATGCTAAGCCAAATGCTAAAAGGTAGATCATATATTTTAAAAATTAAGAGTCTTTAAAAGGAGAATTTAATAATAGCATAAAGCATTGGATTTCAAACATTTGGTATCAGGATCTCTTCACACTTTAAAAATTATGAGGGGTTTCTGGTTTTAGCTCCAAAATGTAAAGAGCTTAAAGTTATTACTCCATCCTTACAAGGGAAAACTAGACAAATTAAAAATCAACAACTTTTTTTGATCTGTCAGAGAACTGAGATCACAACACAAACCACCACCCTGAAATCTGAAGAGATATGCAAATCCAGAGAGTCATGCCAAGATCAGCTTACCTAAAAAAGCTGCTGGAGCCAAACTGGTGGGAATACTTCAATGGTAATTTTGACAAATCACTAGAGGTTGAGTGTGGACTAGCTCGAGAATGAGAACCTCAAGGCCATAGTTTCAGTGGGGCCATGATTCTTTCTTGCATTTACCTCCAAGAACCTGATAAGGCTCTCAGGGTAAAGACCAGGAATGATGTTTGCAACATTAAAAAGTTCTTGAGAGCTATTTAACAACATACTTAAAAATTAATGGAATAGTAAATTTGTGTTATGTGTTTCCTACAATAAAATATTGATAGCATCTATATACACCAATGATAACCAGTTAGAAGATACAATAGATGAGGGAACCCCATTTATAATAGCAATAAATAAGATGAAAGATAAAATACTTAGGAATAAATTTAATAAGAAATATCCAAAACCTCTATGAAGAAAATTATAAAACATTTTTGGAAGTCATAGAAATAGATTTGAATAAATGAACTCTTTGTTTTTTGATAGGCTGTCTTGACATCATAAAGATGCCAATTTTCCCCTAATTGATTTATAAATTTAATGTGATTCCAGTAAAAATTCCAATAAGCTTTTTAATGGATCTAGATAATTTGATCCTAAAGTGTATATGTAAAAACACATAAGAATAGCTTTAAATAACACTGAAAAAACTCAAAACTCTGAGAGAGGATACTTAAACATACTACAAAGCCTTTATAACAGTTTGGTACTAAAACATGAGTAGATGGGCCAATGAGAAAGAATAGAAAATCCAGAAATGGACCAACTGCATATAGAAATTAATACATGATAAAGGTAACATCTCATAGTACTTGGGGCAAAGATGACCTTTTTAATAAATGGTGTTGTGACAATTGAAAAATATAAAATTTGATCCATTGATTACACAAGACTAAACTCCAATTCAATCAGAGATCTAAACAGGAAGGAAGGGAAGGAGGGGGGAGCATGGGGGGATAGAGAAAGGGAGGAAAGAGAGAGGGAGGGAGGGAAGAATTATATAAATTCTAGAAGAAAACATGGGCAACTTTCTCTATAGCCTCACTAAGGATAGGGTTTTTAGCTATAATTTGAAACTTTTAACTATGACTCATAATTCAAATGTAATAATAGAAATGATAAATTTGACTACATAAAATACAAGTACTGGGGATGATAACAAACCATAAACAAAGTTAAAAAGCAAATAAACTGGAAGATATTTGCAACGTATATCACAGTTAAACTACTAATTTCTAAAGTACTAAGAATTTTTAAGAATTGATGGGAGAAAGAACAAAAGATCCTATAGAAAAATGGGTAAAAGTCATGAACAGATAATTCACAAGAAGATACATAAAAATGGCCCTTAAACATATGTAAAGATGTAATTTCAATCATAATAAATGAAAATGCTATTTAAAAGTATTCTGAGATTCCCTTTTTCACCCATTTGATAGGCAAAAATTAAAAAGCTTAACAATACATTGTTGTTAAGGCTACAAAGAAACAGGCATTCTTGTACATTGCTGGTGGGAATGTTAAATGATACAGCCCCTAACAATATTTAAGAAGCTACATATGTATTTACTCTTATACCCAATAATCAGGAATTCATTTTGAAGGTACAACTCCCAACAAATATAAAAATACATACATACAATCACTGATTACAATATTAAAAGTATTTGAAAAATATAAGAAACTACCTGAACATCTAAGCAAAATGATAAGAGGTTGGATGAATAAACTATGGAACATCCATACAACTGGGTATTCTATAGATATTTTTTAAAAAGTGTAAGGAAAACTTTCATATGAACTGATATGGAGTAATTTCTAGGAGATATTATTCACTGAAAAAATAAGTGGAAAATAGTATATACACATAATTATACACATACACACATATATACAAATATATAAATATGCTACCTTTTGTATAACAAAGAAGACAAAACCAGAAAATAATGAAACTCTTTACTTATGAGGGATGGAAGAGAACCAGGCAGAAGGGATATGGAAGTGAGTGATACCTAAGTATACCTTTTAATATAGTTTTGATTCTTGGAAGCATGCTAATGTTCTATGTGTTTAAAAAATAAGGATGATAAGAAAAAGAAGTCCTAAAATGTAAAGCAAACTGAAACAAATGATCCTACATGTATTTTAAATCAATACCATATCCACACTGAAGAGGAAAGAAACAAAGAACTTATATACACACCTACATACAGTTTCGACACATCTCATATATATATCTATATCTCATATATATAAGTATCTATATATATATAGATACCTATGAGATATATAGAGAGATATATATGGATACATATGAGCTATAGATATATATATAAAAAAACAATAAAAGCACAGCCAGTAAAAGCAAAAATAAACTAGTTCGATACTTTAAAAAGCTTATACATAGCAAAAAAAAAAATCAACAAAATAAAAAGGCAACCTATGGAATAGGAGAAAATATTTGAAAACCATATAACTGATAAAGGGTTCTTATCCAAAATATATAAGAAACTTCTACAACTTGATAGCAAAGAAAACCAACCAAACAAAAACCCCTAAATAACTTGATTTTAAAATGGGTAAAGGACCTGAATAGACATTTTCTTAAGAAGACACACCACGAGCTATATGAAAAGGTTCTCAACATCACTAGCCATCAGGGAAATCCAAATCAAAACCACAATGAGATATCATTTCACATCTGTTAGAATGAATATTAAAAAAAAGAGAGGAGAGAAAGGGACTGTATTGGTTCCTATGTATGCCATAACAAATTTCCACAAATTTAGTAGCTTACAATACCACTAATTAACTAATTAATTAATTTACAGTTCTAAAAGATAGAAGTATAACATGGGTCTCACTGGGCTAAAAATCAAGCTGTTGGCAGGCCTACCTTCCTTTCTGGAGGCTCTAGGGGGAAATCTGTCTTCTCTTCCAGGTTCTAGAAGATGCCCACATTTCTTAATGCATGGCTCCTCTTTCTTCATCTTTAAAGCCAGCAATGTTGTATCTCTATGATCATTCTTTTATACTCACTTCTGCCTCTGACTCTGACATCAGCCAGCAAAAATTCTTTTACAGACTCAAAATTAGGGTAGGCCCACCCAGATAATTCAGGATAATTTCCCCATCTCAAAGTCTTTAATTTTAATCACATTTGTAAAGGTCCCTTCTTCCATGTAAGGTAGCATATCCATAGATTCCACAGATTAGGGCACTGACATGGAGTGAGGGTGAGGGGTCATCATTCTGCCTACCACAAGAACAGGAAAACATATTCAAAGTAATAATGTCTAATCACTTGCCAAATTTAATGAAAAACATTAGTCTACCCAATAAGAAACACAAACTTCAAGTAGGATAAGCATAAAAAAAATCCATACGTAGACACATCTTAGTCAAACTATTGAAAGAGAGAAACCATGAAAGCAACAAGAGAAAAATAATTCATCAGGTACAAGGGAAGCACAAAAAGATTAACAGCTGATCTCTTATCAAAAACCACAGAGGCCAGAATACAGTAGAATGACATATGTAAAGTGCTGAAAGATAAAAAGAAAAAAAAATCCTGTGCAGCAAAATCATGTTTCAAAAATGAAAACAAACAAACAAAAAGACCTCCCCAGATAAACAAAGACTGATAGAATTCATAGCTATCAGACATGCCCTGAAAGAAATTTTAAAGGCATTTCTTTAGGCTGAAAGAAGGTGACATTAAACAGTAATACAAATTTACACAAAGAAACAAAGGGTACTAATAATGGTAATTTTGAAGATAATTACAAAAAAACAATATGATTACATATTTTTTCCCTTTCTTTTCCTAAACATTTTTTAAAAGTTACAAAAACAATAACTATAAAATTGTATTGTTGGACTTCTATAAAGATGCAACATATATGACAATAATAGCACAGAGAAGCAGGGAATGAAGCTATGTTAAAGCGAGTTAATGACACCAGCCAGTAACTTGAATCTATGGAAAGAAGAGTAGCAGAAATAAATAGATTGATATCAAAGATTTCATAAGTATATTATTTCTTCTCTTAGTATTTTTTTTTTTTTAGACAGAGTCTCACTGTTGCCTGGGGTGGCTATTTTTTATTTTGTAGAGATAGGGTCTCACAGTGTTGCCCAGGCTAGTCTCAAACTTCTGGACTCAAGTGATAACTCTCTCCTCCAGTTCCCAAAGTGTTGGAATTACAGGAATGAGCCACTGTCCTGGACTTTGCTTAGCTTCATTAAAAGATATTATATGCTGCAACATTTATAATCCTGTATTGTTGTGTGTATAGTATATATTGACGTAAGCCATATGATTATACCACAGGAGCACGGGGAGGAAATGGAACTATATTGGAGTACAGTTTCTATATCTTACTGGAATTAAGTTACTATTAATCTGAAACACATTCTGATAAAATGCATATTGTAAACCCTAGAGGAACTATCAAGAAATTATTCAAAATATATTTAAAATTTTAAAAAGAAAATAAAATAATTACATAATATAAAAAGAAGGCACTAGACAAAGAATAAAGGAACAAAAAGATATAACACCTACAGAAAAAAAATAGCACCATACTACCCAAAGCAATCTAAAGATTCAATGCAATTCCTATCAAAATACCAATGAAATTCTTCACAGAAATAGAAAAAAAACTGAAAAATCTTTATGAACCCACAAAAGACTCCAAATAGCCAAAACAGTCCTGAGCAAAAAGAACAAAGCTGATGGCATTACACTACCAGACTTCAAATATACTACAAAGCTGTAGTAACCAAAACATTATGGTACTAACATAAAAATAGACACATAAACCAGTGGAACACAACAGAGAACCCATAAATTAATTCACTTATCTACAGCCAACTGATTTTTGACAAAGGTGCCAAGAACACTCATTTGGGAAAGGATAATCTCTTCAATAAATGGTGCTAGAAAAACTGGACATCCACGTGCAGAAGAATGAATTTAGATTCTCTCTTCTCACCCTATACAAAAACAACTCAAAATGGATCAAGGACCTAAACATAAGACCTGAAACTGTAAAACTAGTAGAAGAAAATGTAGGTGAAATGCTTGAGGGCATTGGTCTGGGAAAAGATTTAAAGTTTAAGACTTCAAAACTATCGGCAACAAAAACAAAAATAAACTATTGGGATTATATCAAACTATTTAATAAAAACCTTCTGAACAGCAAAGGAAACAATCAATAGAGTGAAAAGACAGCTTACAGAATGGCAGAAAATATTTGCAAATTATTCATCTGATAGGGGATTAATATCCGGAATATACAAGGAATTCATACATCTCAACAGTAAAAAACAAAACAATCCAATTTTAAAAATGGGCAAATGATCTGAACATTCCTTATAGGACATACAAATGGCCAAAAAAAAAGAAAAAAAGAAAAAATGCTCAACATCACTAATCATCAGGGAAATGAAATAAAAAAATCACAGTGAGGTATTATCTCACCCCAGTTAGAATGGCTATCATCAAAAAGACACACACACACACAAAAAATGCTGGTGACAATGCAGAAGAAAGAATTCTTATACATTGTTGGTAGGAATGTAAACTAGTATAGCCATTGTGGAGAACAGTACAGAGGTTCCACCAAAAAACCACAAACAGAGCTACCATACAATCCACTGATACCACTACTGGGCATTTACCCAAAGGAAAGGAAATCATTATATTGAAGAGACATCTGCAGTGTTTATTGTAGCACTGTTCACAATAACCAAAATGTGGAATCAACCCAGATGTCCAACAACAGATGAATAAAGAAAATGTGGTATATATACACCATTGAATACTATTCAGCTATAAAAAAGAATGAAATCCTGTCATTCACAGCAACATGGATGGAACTACACATTGTGTCAAGTGAAATAAGCCAGGGACAGAAAGTTAGACACTGCATATTCTCATTCATATGTGGAAGCTAAAACACAGTTGATGTCATAGAAGTAAAGAGTGGAACAGGGGATTCCAGAGGCTAAGAAGGGCAGCGAAAAGGGAGAGATAGGGAGTGATTTGCTAAAGGATACAAAACTACAGCTAGATAAGAATAAGTTTTAGTGTTTCATACCACTGTCGAATGACTATAGCTAACATGATATAGTTTAAAATAGGAGGATATTGAATGTTCCCAACACAAAGAAATAATGTTTGAGATGATGGATATGCTAATTATCCTGATCTGACCCCTATATGTTATATGTATCAAAACATCACTATGTACCCCATAAATATGTACAATTATTATGTCAGTTAAAAAATATAAAACTAAAATTTTAAAAAAGCAGCACATTTCAGATAAAAAAAATAAACATGTAGGCTGAAAGCAGAGGACTGTAAAAAGATATACCAAGCAAACAGCTGGCAGAAGTGAATGGGAGTGGCCATGTTAATATCAGACTAAATAGGCATCAAGACAAAACTGTTACTAGAGACAAATAGGGGCACCTTATAAAAGAGCCGATTCATCAGGAAGATATTACAATAAACATATGTTTTCCTGACAACAGAGCTCCAAAATATATGAAGTAAAAACTGACAGAGTTGAATAGAGAAATAGACAATTCAACAGTAATAGCTACAAATTTCAATATCCCATTCTTGATAATGGGTAGAACTAGACAGAAAACCAGCAAGTATATAAAAGACTTAAAGAACACTATCAACCAACTAGACCTAAATGACATTTGTAGAATGTTCTACCCACAACTTCTCAAGTGTACATGGAACATTTTTCAGAATAGACCATATGCTAAGCCATAAAAACAAGCCTCAGTTTAAAAGGACTAAAACCTTAGAAAGAATGTTCGCTGACCACAATGGAATTAAATTACAAATAAACAACACAAGGAAATGTGGGGAATTCACAAATATGTAGAAATTTAAAAGCACATGTCTAAATAAACCATGGATCAAAAAGAAATAACAGGGAAGTTAGAAAATATTTTGAGCTGAATTAAAACAAACACAACATACCAAATTTGTGGGATATAGCTAACATAGTGTTTAGAGGGAAATTTATAGCTGTAAGTACCTACATTACAAAGAAGAAACATTGCAAATCAATATCCTAACTTTTTACCTTAAAAAAATCAGAAAAATGTGAAAAATATTAGTGTGAAAATGGGCTCAAGATTTCTTTTTGGGGTGATGAAAATGTTCTAGAATTAGATTGTGATGATGGTTGCACAACTCTAAGTGTATAAAATTAATTGAATTCGGCATGTAAAAAAAGCAAATTCTATGGCATGTAGATTATACCTCAAGAAAGCCATTATAATCTTGTGTGAGCCATTGGATCAGGCAAGATTCATTATCAATGGATATTAGATCTAGGAGGAAGTTTTGGTGAGTAGGATATTTGCATGATCTTAGACTGTCTCCCTATTGGTTGTTTTTGTGCCATCAGTGCAAATGTCAACACAGTAAAAACACAAATAACATTTGCTCTAATTATCAAAAGAGTTTTGGCCTCATACATTTTCTGAAAGGATCTCAGGGAAACTCAGCGGTCCATGGACCACTTGTTTCAAAAACACAATCCTACTTGTTCTGTATCTTCATGAAAAGCAGAATAAAAGGAAATGAGCATGAAATTTATGTTATCTATACAAACACATCCTGTCTATTAGTAGTATAAAGGAATTAAAGCATGTCTCTGAAAGTTGTAGAATTTTCTTCTTTCATATCTTTGTGTTTTTTGTTTTTATTATGAAAATATTCAAACAATCATAAAATAAGACTAATATTGTGACTCCCCATATGCCCTATTTACATTAAACTGGTATTAATATTTTGCCATATTTGCTAGTATATCACCCAAACAGTTTGAAGGAAATTCCAGACGTCATAGCATTTTACTGGTATTATACTCTAAATCTAGTCCACATTCAGATTTCCCTAATAGTTCCCTGCCACCACTACCAAATGTCTTTTGACAGTTAATTTGAATCTTTTTTTGGATTTGAATCCAAAATTCAAGGTTTGTACATTGATTTAGCTATTATGAATTATTAAAGAGACCAGGTCAGTTTTCAAATAGACTGTCCCACATTCTAGATTTGTCTAATTGCTTCCAAATGGTGTTATTTACCTCCTTTCTTGGTTCCCCATATTTTATATCAACTGAAAGTTCAATCTTAAGCTTTGGTGAGACTCAGATTCAACATTTTTGGCAAGAATACATCAAGGTGGTACTGCCATAAAAACTTCTATAAAACGAGGTAAAGGCCCATCTTTCTTGAAGGGTTTAGTGGCAGTTCTAACTATAAGTAGGTTTATACATCTTTGCTTTTTCTTCTTCAAAATCTGTACAACCCAATCCTAGAGTTGGAAATATATACAAGAACACCTTAGCTACATGGTTGCCTCACAGAACTGGAGGATACCTTCATGACAGAGATCTAAGCTAATTGGCTTATCCAGGGACATGCAATTGTTCAGAGAAATTTCATTAGCAGATTTGCTTAGCTGTGGTCCTTTAAAAAAGCAAATGTTTTTCAAAATCAGAGTTACTGTTTTCTTCCATCATTAGCCTGCCCAAGTACCCCTAAAAATGGTGATTTTTTTTCTACTTCATTAGGAAATATCTTTCACTGATGGATAAACTGAGGAAATCCTGTAGACAAATAAGAATTTATTTATAGAGCATTTTAGAATCATCAAATGATAGATTCTCCACCTATGTTGTAACTATGATTTCTTGCAGGTGGCTGTTCATAAGTTTCTGAATTAATGACCTTGGTTAAAATAAATGTAAATCAAAACTAAGGAAATGACAAACAGAAAAGGGGACCAAAGACTACTCTAGCAGTTCCCAGTGGCATTAGTATAATTAAGATTCTATTAGGTTTCTCAGAGGTTAATAAATTCACAGTGCAGATAATGCTCAAGGATGATACTTGGCACACAAATGTTTAGCCCAGAGCAACACTTTTTACGAAAAATCTAATTAAGCTAGTCAGTGAAGGGGGTTAAAAATGGCTGATCTGAAACCACAGAAAGAATTTTTCCATTTCAAAAGTCTTGTCATGTCTGGCAGTGGTGAGAAGGTGAGTAAATTCTTTGGAATGTACTAAAAAGAAGAGAAAATCCTCCTTTCAGTCTCTTCCTATAGCAACCCTTATTCCTCAGGTAGAATAACCATTCAGTGGTGATAGCACTTTTCATGGCTTTTTTTTTTTTTATCTGATAAATTTGAAAGACTCTAGCAAATGACTGGGATCTAGGTAGCAAAAGCGTAGCTTTAGATTGTGGAGCATGTGTAAATTGAAACATCTGCTACTATGGTGTTTACCAATTACTCAACTCGAGAACTGCATTTTTGTAAGAAAAAAGACTCATTACATAGATATCATACTGGGAAGAAACACCTTGTCCATGAGACTGAAACTATGTCCAACGCTTACATGCCACTCAGTTTAGCTTGTAGCTTCCCAGAGCTCTGGTTGGCAGCTGAACTATTCTGCTCTTGCTGAGTTTCGATTCTAGAATCAGTGATTTGCTTCAATGGCTACATGAGTCATAGCCCAGGTACAACTCCTAGGATCAGGAGGAGGGCAAATCTCTGGCCTGCAATCTTTAAAATCATGCACAGAGTTTCCTGGGCTGTGATGAAGGTGAGTGAGTCCACGGAAACGCACTCCATTTCGATTTGGTATTGTTTAATCTGGATTCACTTGGCAGACATGGTTTAAGAACAAGGCAAGTCCTCCAAGCCCCTGCTTTGCTTAATTTTTCCTGGTGACCCATATAGGCTAAAACGAGTGGCAGAAATACAGTTTATCTTTCAGGAAAATAGTAATTCCCTTTCTGAAAAATTCAGTCTGCTTTTTTTTTTTTTAACATGATCTTATCAGTAAATAGGATGACATTCTACTTTTACAGATGGGGAATCAGTCAAGCACAGAAACGGGTGGGAAGGGGAGTTACCAAATGCTACACCTGCAGCAGGACTGGAGGACACGTGGCTGGAATGAGAACAGTGCCCTCTGCCAAATAACCACCCGTCCGTTTCTATGCCTCGTCGCACCAGCCCCACCCACACATACAAACAAGCAAATAAAACAAGTTAGTTGGCACGATTCCTAGGATAACGAAAATTGACACCTGTTGAGCACTATGTGCCAGGCAGTATTCTAAGTGCCTAAAATGTAATAAATTATTTCATCCTCCCAACAACTCTATGACTTACAGATGGGAAAAGTGAGACACGAAGAGGTTGATTAATTTGCTCAAGATCAGAGTGCATTAGCAGCAGGGCGGGGCTTGTGAACTTAAGCGGCAGTACTGTTGTCTCTCAACCACAATACCGTGGCCTGTTGGCACCTGTATTCCTCTTCAATGCTCCCCCCTCTAACCTCACAATTGTGTACTGTACCAAAGTATGGGCTTTAGGCTAAGATACAAGAATTGGCATTAGTACCAGTCTACAATCCTTTATCCTAAAATGCCAAAATTCAAAAAGTTCTGAAATCTGTAATATTTTTAGAGTTTTAGAGACATTTCATTTGGCAGCAAACCTGACTTAAGACTATTAATAGTTTTATTTATCACAATAGTGCAAATATTCACACTTTTGCTATAACAATAATTGTCACATTTATTTAGTTACAGATTCTGGTCAGACCCTAAAGGTACCGTGTAATATATGATATCTGCATTATGTTACATTCAAAAAACCAAATTCTGAGTTTCAAAACACAATTGCCCCCAGGAGTTTCTGAATTGTGAACCCATTGGAAGTACTTTTTTCACCCTCATAACTTAAAAAGGGATGGTTTAGATGAAGATCTGGAAGACGGATTCTGATTTATACTGTAGTCACACACACGAGAAAACATCCAGAGAAATTCTACAAATTTAATTAGTACCACATAGCTAGTTAGTGGCAAAACTGGAATTGAGGCCCAGATCTTGAAACCCTGGCGTCCAGAGCTCCTGATACAGCTGTTTGGCACGGGATCTACACTTCCTTGACTTAGGGCAGAATTTGGAATGGCTACAGTGGGCTGAGCAGATGCTAGGGCGGGCCATGCCACAACTGGCCCCCACAGCAAAAGTTCAGGCCTCTCTGATTTGTAGTTTTCTGAAATTAGGGGCAAAGGTGAGCAGTGGGTAGCAACTTCACCTAAAAAGGTAGTTAGTGTGTGTTGCCAGTGTGCTCAGGAACTCTATTTTGAAACTGAAATTCCAGCCCTCCTATCTTCCCACCCAGTCCATTGCTATAGGAGTCTGCATTGTAACAAGCACTCTACTGACTCCAGGGCAGAGTCCTCTGACCACACTTGGTTCAGCATCGTCATTCTTAGTCAGAGCCTGAATCCCAGGGCCTCCAACTCGCAGGCCTCCCGGGGCAGCCATTCCTATCATAGCCTCTTTGTGACTGGGACCCCCTCAGAGCTGTGCAGTGCACTGCGCGTGTAGCCTGCAGCCCGCCCTGTACATCAGCAGACACACCTCCCTTCATGAATGCCCATTAAGCCGACCCAGTCTGGGTTAGGGCATCAGCCAGGGAGGGCCAGCAAAAATGAGAAAAGTTCATTCAGCTCAGATGTACTACTTATCTAGAATATTATAATCAGGATATGTAGAAAATAGCTATTTTAATTTCAACATACATATTTTTTTACAGTTAAATATTGGTTTTACTTTTATTGCCAGCATTTAAGGCTTTGAAGGATCTTACCCTAGCCCTGTTGACACCTATCTTTCTTCCCTTTTGTGTCTTTCCTTAGTCTTTACCACTTATCTGCCTACTAACTTCCTTCCCAAATTAAACCCACCTTTATCTACTCCCCTCCAAAAAAGCAAAACACATCTGCTCACTACTTTCTGACCAGTCTTAACTGTTCAAAACATCCTCGCCTGAACTGGCTTCTGATTATCCAAGCCTGTTCCTAAGCTAATAACTCACGGTAGAACCTCAGGCACTGGGGCAGTGGAGCAGTCGGGGATTAGATTATTTGTTTAGTTTAGTTGTTTTTTTTTTTGTTTGTTTGTTTTTTAACACTTTTAAAACCATACCACATATCTGCCTCATTATTCATGAATGTTGATAGAGAATCTAGTTTTTACTGATTGTGCAGGCCTGGTTGTCTGAGTTTATTTAGGACATGTGTTCAAACCCCCTCACCCATAGGAAAGGTGCCAGAAAAACCAAACAAAGGTCTTTCTCAGAATGAAAGATGGCCACCTCTTTTCCTTAAGATTAAACAGACAAACCTCAGGCAATGTTGATCAAAAAAAGTATAAATAAAGATTATCAGAAATGAAAAGGGAGATAGGCAGATAAAATAGGTTTTTAAAATTATCTGAGCTAAATGTACTGTGGTATTTTGCCTCCTGAAATTAAAAATGAGCATTAATGAAAAACTGTTTGAATCTGAATAAAGTCTGTTGTCTACTTAATAGAAATACACCAACGTTAATTTCTCAGTTTTGGAAAGGGTATCATGATTATGTAAGATGTTAACATTAGGAGAAACTGGGTGAAGGGTATACAGAAACTCTCTGTACCCACTTTGCAACGTTTTTATAACTCTAAAATTATTCTAAAATTAAACATTTTAAAAATCATACAGAAATTTTATATACAATTAATGGTCTTGTTTTTATCTGTGAAAAAAAGGAAATTCCTGATACATTCTGAATGTTTACTTCTATTAGGAGCCATGAAAACTCAATCAACTAGGTTCACTTTCAAGGATTGACCTGAATATTACATTTGCAAGGAGCAAAATGGGGGAAAATATCAGATAAAGGTTATGTTCTTACTAAAAGAAAACCTGAAGATTAGATAAGAAATGTATTTCCAATCCCAAATCCATTGATTGGCATTGCTAAGTGCCAAAGAATCATCGAGGAAGCGAAATAAAATGGACTACAGTTATTAGTTGCTTGTGGTGCTTCTCCTTCTGTGAGGAAATTCCAGTATCCCCAAGTCTGTGACTACCATGTAGGGTTCCCACTCCTTCCTCTTCTCTAGGGAGAAGTGTACAAAGACAAGCTGGAGTGGATTTTGCTGGTTCTAAGGCCATAACTATATTCGTCCCAATAAGAACATCACTTCCAGTCACTAACAGGTAATGTAGCTAAACCATAATAAAAGCTACTGCAAAAGCAAAATTTCAGGTGAACACAATGAACCAAAGTAATCCAGAGATCATTTTCCAGAAGCAAGGAAGTTGGAGATGCACAAATAAAATCCTTCAGGGATTTAGAAAAATATTCTACCAAGACATATTCACGTAACTGTTTTAAATGAAGGCAAAATATTTCTGGAGCTCTTCAGTGGATAAGAAAGTGCTCAAATTTATCTACTGCACCATATAATTTATTTCACTTAAGAACATCAAAAGAGTCCCACTGTATGTTCTCCTCCATTTATAGAGGGGTGGGAAGTGTTCAGAGGGACTTGAAGCTAAGTGGGCAAATCCTTATGAGCTGGTATATTTCTACTGTTGGAAAAAGATTACTCTAACAACGGATTCCACACAGCCCCACATCTACTCTTTTACTTGCTAGACTGCCCCTTTGGAAGTGCCTATGAACTCTGTATGATATTTTAGGAACACAAAAACCAATCCTGACCCTCACTGACTGCCAAAAAAGTATATAGGAAAGCTGTATTTTTCCATTGGTCATATGCCCCCACATGAAGAAACTCCAACAGCCCCAGCAAACTTGTGCTGCCCTTTTTCTGAGGTCAGGTTGGGGGGGTGCAGAAACAGGGTTGCGCTCTGTTGCCCAGGCTACAGTGCAGTGGCATGATCATAGCTCACTGCGGCCTTGAACTCCTGGGCTCAAGGGATCCTCCTGCCTCAGCCTCCCAATGAGCTGGGACTACAGGCATGAGCCACCACACCTGGCTTGTACTTCTTGATATTCTCTATTTGAGCAAGTTGCTTCAGTTTCCTCATCTGTAAAATGAGAACAGCTAATGGACACATCTCAGGGCTACTATGTGAACTAAATAAGAGAATTATCTCAATTATCCAAGCAAGAAAGGTGCTGGCAACAATGCCTGGCACATAAAGTACTTAAAAATATTTGTTGAAGGAGTAGATCAATGGATGAATGAATAAATTCTGTCACTACCTCTAGATAAGTCGTAAGTCCCTGCCATACTCTCCCTAATGCCTGGGCCCCTCTTCTGAATATTGGAGGGCTGAGTAGGTAGCTGGAGTATTGATTCCAGCTATTGGGTAGCCAAGTGCCTGCTTAGCCGAAAATGAAGCTCCAGAATGTTGGCTGTCTTGCAGGATGTGCCATTATTTCAGCCAGTTTCTAATGCAAATAAAACTGCTTCCTTTGCCCCCACTACAACAAAGACCTTTTGTGAGTTCTAACCTCAAATGGAATATAATACCTTTAGAAAAATGTCTAATAAATTTGCTTCCCAGGGAGCCATCTGGTGCTATTAGATTGTTTAGGTCCCAGTGTGTGTGTGTGTGTGTGTGTGTGTGTGTGTGTGTGTGTGTTTACGAGCGCGCAAGGGCAGCTCTGGATTGAAGGAGAATTGGGTAGATTCTCCAGACAGGGGGTTGCATGACTTCTTCTTTAATGTGGTGAACCCCAGTTATCAGCCTTAGGTCCCAAAGCACAGGAAAAAAGAGTACATGGTGTTTCACGCAGTTCTGTCTTTCTCCACTGGGATGGCCCATGTGCAAGATTTTAACATATCACTCTTCTATATTAACCCTGGGTTGGCCTGCTCAGCCAGTCTGGCCTCCTGGGCAAACAGAACTGTGGGTAAAACCCTCATCCCCAATCTCCTGAAGCTGACAGAGTCACAGACCATTCCCACCCCCCTGCCCATGCCCCAATCTTCTCAAGCCCTCCCTGCATCAAACTCTGAGCAATGCGGATACCTGCTTGTTCTTGTGCCTTGCCCAGACCACGTGTCTCTGCCACCCTCTCTTTTCCTCATTCCTTTCCTCTGTACTTTCATTTGCTCCCCCTTCTACAGACAGGCCAGGCTGTAGCCCCTAGTCCTCAGAGCTAAGACCCGGGCATCAGGAGCCTGCTCTTGCAGGGAACTTGAATTTGATTCAAACTGTTGACTATGCAGGGTGAGGAGTGAGAGGCAGCTCTGGTGTCTTCTCACTTCAAGTTTCACTTTGTAAGCAACACAAACCATGGCTGACTTAAGCAGAAAAGAAATTGTTTTCACAGGATAGGAGGTAGGTAGTTCACGAACTCCATAAGAACACTAAGCCCAGAGAGCTGGCAGGAGCACAGACCCAGCCCAGGGACGCTCTCCAGCCCCCACCCACACCCCCAGGACACGGGGGCTCCATGCTGCTGCTACTGCAAACCAAATGGCTGCTTTCCTTTTGTGCTTCTTGGTGCCACTGACTCCCTGTCCAAAGACTGGGCTGATGCACCTAAGGGACCCGCCCTAGGCACATGCCTAAACTTCAGCAGCAAGGAGGGCTAGTAAAGGGGGATTTTTGGCCTTTAGGGGAGAAATTTCTCAAACACAGAAAGGTAGTTTATATATTAGCACATTGACTGCCGTACTAGAAAAAAAAACATTTTCCCTGGGGCCCCAGTGTTTTATTATGAAAATAGAATAAAAACTTCAAAAACAAACTGATCCTTTCTAATTAAAAATTTTTTATTTTTGTATTGTTTTCTGTGTGTGAGTTATATGCAACTTGAAAAATAGTTCATAAGGGTAAAGGTAAAGAGACGTGTGCGTTACATATGCTTCATGAGGCCCCGGGCTCACAACTAGCATGAGTTAAATACAACTCACATGGCAGTTAATGTGCTAGGTAGCCAAAAATGACAAATGTTAATTGCATTTGTCTCATGACTCTCCGTTTTGTTCCTCATTCCTGTTTTCCTGAAAACGAGCCCTTTCACAATGCCCTCTCCACCTGCCGCTGCAGAATGCCCCGGGAATCCAGGCTCTGAGCTCCTGCTTCAGGTGCAGTGTGTGGTTTCCCAGCTCAGAGTCTGTGACACGGCTTCCCATTTCTTCCCCAAAGTTTTCCTTGTGCCAGTTTTGAAGAGAAAGAAATGTCATCACTCTCAGCTCATCCTGACAGACAGGCTAGGAAGGTTTAAGCTGGTGTTTTTCTTCTCCACTTTGCACTTTCCTTACTCTGAAGTTTAACACACTCTTACAAACCATATGGATTGTCAGATCAGATTCTTTGCCTACTTAATTCTACAATCACCGCTCTTGGAATACACAGGGGCTGGATCCAGGTTGCTGGGAAGCCATAAGCTTATTAGGGCTAGTAGAAACCTTTCTGAGTTGGCAAACAAGCCCTTGAAGGAAACAAGTGAGGATACTGTCCCACAAAGGTTCCCTGGATATCAAAGCTCGTACAGAGACTGAGCATTAAAAGGTCATCAACTGAGGGGGAAGATGCTCCTGTAGCCCCTCCTTGATGATCACTAGCAAAAGCCTTTGTGTTCACGCCATCCCCTTGCCAACATTCAGTTCCCAAGCTTGTTCTCTTGTATCTGTCTACCCATGTCCTGGACAGCAGCCAGCCTACCAACGCTGAAAGGATGGACGCTAGCTGCAGAGAGACTGTTTGTCTGCTGTCTACAGAGAGAAGACAGCAGGACACCAGGACAGCTGTTGGAATGGAGAGGAAGTGGGCAGCTGCAAGCAGGGTGGTCAGAAGAAATGCCTTCAAGATGCCCTGAGATGCAACAAATCACATCTCTACACAGCCAAGCGGGCAGAACAGCCTGTTGAGATGCAACCAGGAACACGGGATTCCTTTCTGAACAGAAGTCTGGGTCAGGAAGCAGCAGAGCGGCCAAAGGAAGTAAGGACCATTACACGCTGGCAGCAGCTCTGGTCACCAAATCAAAGGCCCTCTTCTGTGTGGGCCTCTGGAATGTTCTCCAGGTACTCCGGAGCACCCAGGAGAGGATCACATGGTTTTACATGCTTTTTGGTTTAAAGCAAAAGAAGTGGTTTCAAAATCCTCCCGATTCCATTCAAGTGCTTCCTAGCACATTACTCTATATACACCACAGACAGGATGCAAAGTCTTGCTGGCCAGGTCACTATAGGTACCAGAACAGAGATATTAGTACCCTGACGTGACAAAGAGCAAGTACAAAGGGGGGAAAAAATCATACTAAGCAGCTCTGGGAAAAGAAAGATAACAGGGATGGAGCCCAAATCCTGGCCTTCAATGCTAGCAAGCTCTAATCTAAGGAAAATCTCAGTAGGTTGCATAATTATTCCTGTCTACTTAGAGGAAACTAAAACTCTTTCTGGCCTCTGAACTGTACGTACATAGGTATGAGGCAGTAAGCAACTTCACTGAAGCAGTTCTGAATACACGTACACACTTATAAAGAGGGAATGTGATGGCTTTCTTGTATCACCCCCTTTCCAGCCCCATGGCTTATCTGAAGTTCTTTTAAAGATTGATTCTATAAAGGTGATTCTCTGGGGGTCCAGAGAAATATGATCCAAAAATGAAGTTGCCTGGTGATGTGGGATTGCAGTTGCAGGCTCACAAATTCACCCTGTGTTTCAGATTGGGCCTGTTCACTCCTCGATATCCCTTTTGTTAACTTCTCCACATCCAACTGAGTCAGTTATTTTGAAAAACTTTTGCCAACTAAACAAATGTCCTTTTAAGTGTTTTTAAATGTTCATGCCTTGTCATGAACAAATGTTTCATTTCCAATACACTTTTTGCAATGTTGAAAATCACGTCCATTGCATTAAACTAACCCTCAAGTCTATCCCTTGCCTCATCCTGACTTTTGGCAGAAGCCATTTTGCCAGAAAATGTAAACTTGAGACACCTAACAAGTATCTGAACACCCTCAAGTTGTTGATTAAAGATCCACTATTGCAGAGGCCCAGTGTGTGGACTACAAAGGCCATGTTTCATGTGAGCAGTAAAGAACCTAACTGGCTGTAGCAGCCTCACAGAGGACTCCAGACTGGTTAAGGCCTTTTTTCTGGAAGCCCTACCTGATCTGTTCCTATTCTAATAAGCCATCAGTTGAAACTCCTGATTGTATATGATAAAACATGGAAGTCAAGACCTGGCCTGGAAGATACTGAGGGCAGAGATGGTTTCCAAATACTCCCAAAACATTTTATCGTATTAGTTTATTTGAGATGGGATCTTGTTATGTTGCCCAGGCTAGTCTCAGACTCCTGGTCTCCAGCCATCCTTCTGCCTCAGCCTTCCGAGTAGCTGTGATTACAGACACATGCCACTGCATCCAGTTTCAACATACTTGATTTTTTTTTTTTTTTTTTTTTGGAGACAGAGTCTTGCTCTGTTGCCCAGGCTAGAGTACCATGGCATCAGCCTAGCTCACAGCAACCTCAGACTCCTGGGCTCAAGAGATCCTCCTGCCTCAGCCTCCCGAGTAGCTGGGAACTACAGCCATGCACCACCATGCCTGGCTAATTTTTTCTATATATATTTTTAGTTGTCCAGCTAATCTATTTCTATTTTTTTAGTAGAGACAGGGTCTCACTCTTGCTCAGGCTGGTCTTGAACTCCTGAGATCAAACGATCCACCCACCTCGGCCTCCCAGAGTGCTAGGATTACAGGCATGAGCCACCACACCCGGCCTCAACATACTTGATTTTAAATGACCTGCTTATCTGATGAGTCTATCAGGAAAGCTGAGTGTAAATAATTCAACTCAGAATGAAGATTTATTGAGAATTATCCAACTGGATATTATAGCATATCTCAATGTAATTAAAATGTAGATGTTCTTTCTCACAATGACTGTCCTGTGACTATGATTAGGAAAGGGCAGGAAAGGCCGCTGGGCTGTGACATACACTTGGAATAACAAGGTAAAGAAGAGTAAAGAAAAGGAGCCAGGTGATTCTGGCCGGCCGAAATGGGCCCTACCCAAACAAGATACAATATACAAAGAGGGTGGAAGGTGTGATCATGAAAGGTCGAGAAATAGAGTAAGGCAGGATGGAGGGAGAAGAGGTAAGTTCTGGAAAAGTCCAGGTTGTCTGCAATCATATCACAGAATTTTAAACAAGTGATGCTGGGCTTGGCCGGGCGTGGTGGCTCACGCCTGTAATCCCAGCACTCTGGGAGGCCGAGGTGGGAGGATCGCTCGAGGTCAGGAGTTCGAGACCAGCCTGAGCAAGAGCAAGACCCCGTCTCTACTAAAAATAGAAAGAAATTATCTGGCCAACTAAAAATATATATAGAAAAAATTAGCCGGGCATGGTGGCGCATGCCTGTAGTCCCAGCTACTCGGGAGGCTGAGGCAGAAGGATCGCTTAAGCCCAGGAGTTTGAGGTTGCTGTGAGCTAGGCTGACACCACGGCACTCACGCTAGCCTGGGCAGCAAAGTGAGACTCTGTCTCAAAAAAAAAAAAAAAAAGTGATGCTGGGCTGCTGGATATTCCTCTGCCACTTTATTTCTAAACTTAAATTGCTTACAACAGTTTTTCCCTTTCACAATACAAAGTTAAATTATAAATTTATTTGGGATTTACTGAGAAAGTGATAACACTGATGTACTGATTTTAAGTTCACATGTCCAATGTACAAAGCCTATACTGAGTGGTCAAGAAACAATATTTTTTCTTTTGTAAAGAATTCATTTTCTAATTTTTACCATGTTTATGTTCAGTTATGATTTTGCTCCAGAAGTCTCTATGGAAAAGCTATCTAGTTCATGACAGTAAAATTCCAAAGCGAAGCAGCTTGTTCTTCCAGTTTCCATCCTTAGGGCCTGATAATGTCCACAGGGCCAGCGGTGGGTGGTGTGTACCCAGTCCCGAACCTCAGAGGCCCACACACCAGTGACTACCCAAAGGGCTGCTGTACCCCACTAACCAACCGCTCAGCCTCTCCAGGGAGCCTGTGACGAGGACAGAGACTACAGAAGAAAGTCACCCAGTTTCTCTCTTCCCTCTCCACGGTCAGGAGGCCATTCTCCTAACATGCTGGGTGAGGATCCGTGCTGAGAGGTCCACGCATGGTGGATTTCAAGCCCTTCATCTTCTCCAGACACCAGCAGCCAAGACGTTTTTGCTCTCCTTCTCACAGGAGCTGGTACTTGCCCAGTTCTGAATTTCTGTTGGAGCGCAAAGATGTGCTGACACTTTTAAAGGAAGCAAAACGTGGCAGAGGCTGCTCCGTGGACCTGTCCTGCTGGCCGGCTACCTTCCCAGACTCTCATTCAGTTCCTTCGCCAGCGACCTCTCCGGGATCTTCTGTGTCCTTGGAATTTGGCAGGTACTAAGGGCTGCGTGTTAAGCAGCGTGATCTGCTGGCCCAGCCACCCAGGCTGGATTCTAGCCGTGCAGGGTGATTACAATCTTGAGTGCTGGCCCTTCCTAGAGAGAGACTGATCACACAAAGCCTCTGTTTGTTAAGTTCCTAGACAAAACACCTGCCCTCAGGGGCTTAAGTTCCCTTTGTGGGAGTCCTTATCTTTTTCTTAACTGTAATAGTAGAGGTTGGATCATGCTGATGCTAGAAATTTGCATTCCATACAAATACCTCAATGCTGTGTGTACTGAATGCATTAGTCAGGACATGCACATAATAAATTTAAAAATTAGAGTATCGACTCCATGCATGGTCTTGTGCTAGGCACCCTTTTACTAGTGGGTGTTTCTTTATCAAAGTATTCAATCACGGTCAATTAGGATAATGAATTTGCATAATACTGACAAAGGTAGTATTCAATATATATGTTATTATGCCTAGATATAATTATGCCTATGATTTGTTTCCTTAGAGGTTAATATGCCTCTGAAAAGAGATATTAATATATACAACAATGGCACATCTGTTCCCTACACGATAGGTGAGACTGATAACACAAGTCTAATTTTGCATAGTTTTTTGCTTATTATTAATAACATTTAAATTGAATTAAGCAATGCTGTTAGCTCTGGATGATGGCCTGATTCAGCAGGACTGATGCAGAGGGTGACTTCTTTGATGTAACAAAAGTTATTTAAACGAGTCCGGGGACTGTGGAAAGTTGCCGTGAAGCAAGTCATCCACAGGTCTATTTTATAATCCCTGCACATGGGAGAAGGCCGGGCCATGCTGCCAGCAGCCATCTGGGGTGGGGCGGGAGCTGTGGGAAGCACACACCTACTAACGGGAACAAGATAACCCATCCAGAGAGGGATCTATGGTCCTCAAGAATGGGTAATTTGTACCTAAGACTGTGTGTTAGAGCTATATGAGCCGAGAAAGATTTTTAGTGGAAGCCAGAGTTTCGTTTTTGAGCGGGATCAGTCTATACCTGCTGGCATAAATCACTCCCAGCTGAAGGAACCGGGCCCACAGCTTTCTCAGACACCTATTCTTGGGGCCAGACACAGGCTGACAATGATATAAACGCCACAGAAAAGGCTCTCAGGGTAAACAGAAAGGAGGAAAGGACCCTGGCTCCCTCCAGCCAGCACTGCTCCGAGTCCCACCTTCAAAGGCCAGGCAGGGTGTCTGGAAGCCAGAGGCATCTCCCACCACTGGCCTGGCCTGGGGCTGGCACACACACAGTCCCAGCTGGCCCTCAGCTGGGAGCTCTGGGAAGCCCTGATTCAGCAGGCACTTCTGCCTAAGCGTGGAAGACAGGTCCCTTGGCTCCTTACTGGTGACCTCCTGCTCAGGTTGTCACCTGCTTCCAAAGAGATTTAAAGTGAGGCATGACAGGAAGGACTGTTACAAATTCAGACTATTTCTCTTTATTTGTACCTTCTTTCTTCTCTCTCATCTTTCCCTGTGTTTCTTCCTTCTGGCTTCCCTTCCCTGCCCTCCACGCACTCTGTGTCAAGTAGGCGAAGCCTCCAGACTATGGGGAATGGCCATTTCCTTAGTCTTCCCATGGCTGCCCCTAAAGCCATCTCCTTTCGAGGGCAGCTGATCCCTGAAGTCCGTGTGGCACAGCCTCCAGGGAATAGGTCGGCTAGGGACTCGTCAGGAGGAAGGACCCTGCATCTGCTTCCAGCTTCCCCTTGTTATAAGCAGATGCAGCCAGTAAAGATTTGTTTCTGGCCGTGAAAAGGAACCCCTAAATCCTGAGACAAGCTCAGCAATGAAGGGGTTACTCTCCTGGATGTGGGAGTCAGGGAGTGTAGAAAGTTGCCGGACACTTCTCAGCCTGTCTGATGGAGATGCGACCTGGCACCACTGAAAAGCTTTAAGATTAATGGAGAAAAGGCGAAATCTGACAGCTTTTCCGCTGGTTTCAGTCCTCCTGGGTGGGCCGATTGGTCTTGAATGTCACTAGCTACTTAATCTTGTGTATCTGAAACAGACTGGCGTGTTTGGGGAGCCCTGCTTGCTCTGTATAGACATCAATTGGAGAGGCAGATAAAAGGAAACTGCATTGAATTTCTTCTTTAAGCCTTTCACCAGGCACTTTCTGACTGCATTATTTAATCAGTGACCCCAGCACACACAACCATCCTGTGGTGGACGCTCCCGCCACACCCCTGGTGCGCCTGCGATTTTCCTGGCCAAGTGGCTAGACGCAGACTCATGCCACCTGTACGTTGCTCTTGCTTACCAATTTTTTTTTAAACTGTATGGCCTCGCTATTCATGAACTGTGGATACCTGCTTGATCTGGTGGCAGAGCAAATGGATTTCCACATAGATCTGCTAGCACAAATGTAGATGGGGAAAAGGAAAAAAAAAAATCCTCGAATATACCAATTTACCTGCATACATGTCCCAAACAAATAGGGTTGAATTATTGCTTTATATCCAAAATATCTACACAAGAACAGAAATTTAAAATCAAATGATGCTTTCTACATCCTGTTTTGTCAAACTCAGCACATAAAAGAAGCCATTTGGGTTAAGTGCCAAGCATCAAAGGAGAATGAATAAATAAAATGACAGTGTTTGCAGAGGAGGTTACAATAGGTTGGGTTCTTACATTTAAAAGATAGGAATGTTTTTGTGGTTACTGTATGAAATAACTGTCTGGTCTGGTGTAAGAAGCATGTGATGTGTCTTACACACACATAATCGTTTCCGGGGAACCTGCCATAACCCTTGGCAATATTTCCAATCAGGACGGAGATTCCCTTGATGTATTTCAGATCATTTTCCCTTACCCTTTTATCACTTTCCAATTCTTAAAACCCGTGAGCATGGCTGAGTCTATCATCAGGTGATGAATAGCCAGGGACGACTGAAGCTAATAGACTGTATTAATCGTTCTTAGCCTGGCATCTGGGAAAAAGTGAAACCCTCTACTTTAAAACATAGGAGAAAGCCACATTCCCTCCTGTCTGAAATTTGCCACGTGAGAAGCACACACAGGTGAGTGCAGAGCATCTTCCTGCAATGTGCTTCTGGCTAGCAAGAAAGGTCTTATTAATGCAGAACATTTTCCAGTGGACAGACACGGAACTCATTGTAAACCACACTAATTCGTCTGACCACCTGAGGAAGAGGGAAGACATAAACTGAGCCCTACACCATCGCAATGTGTCACAGGTCTCTACTATGCCTTTGCAAGAGCACCAGATATCTGACCAATTTTAAGGTACCAGCTTCTCCTCTCCGGCTAAGGATGTCTGCTTAAAAGAAGATACAGGAAGTTACTGATGGGCCCTAAAATTGAAAATGAAGTTGAAAATTTGTCTTTAGTATACCAAAGCAAACTCATTTCAATAATGTGAGGTTACATACACTTTATTTTGCGAATTTCCTTCTCTTCTAAACACAGCCTCACATGTGTCAAAGCAGAAGACTGGAGCTGACTGAAATGATGTCAAGGAGACTGAAGCCAGTCCGCCTGGCGGGCGAGGAGATGGAAGGCCAGCGCTTCTTTATTCTTCCTCAGTGTGGCTGCATCTTCAGGGGACCGGGAAGTAGCTGGCCAGAGAGCATAGAAAGGTACTGGGTACAGATTTCATAAACATCAAGAAGTAAAAGGGAAGGAAGGAAATTCATATACTAATACACAGGACTGAAACTGGAGAGACTACCAGATACAAGCGGTCATTTTTCCTGGGGATTAACTGTGAACATTTTTCAACATTGAGATATCTGAAACAATCTCTCCCTTCTTCTAGGTTAAAAAAAAGAAAGAAAAAGTTGTGTAGTCATGAACAATAGGTGAACCCACAGAGCAGGAAACCCAAGTTCCAGACCTAAATTTGTTGCCGGAGTCTTCGAAACCCAGGCTGTGAGGCACATTTTGAATGAAAGGTAGGCATCTCTACACTCGTGGAGAGCCAAGAGATTCAAACAAAAAAAGCCCTGAAGTCACTCTGTAATCACTGGACGACTTTAAGAGTTTCTCCACAGCCATGTTTTTGCCACTGTCATTTTTTATTTTTTTTATTTTTTTGAGGCAAAGTCTCGCTCTGTTGCCTGGGCTAGAGTGAGTGCCGTGGCGTCAGCCTAGCTCACAGCAACCTCAAACTCCTGGGCTCAAGTGATCCTCCTGCCTCAGCCTTGCGGGTAGCTGGGACTACAGGCATGCACCGTGCCCGACTAATTTTTCCTATATTTTTTAGTTGTCCAGCTAATTTCTTTCTATTTTTAGTAGAAGCAGGGTCTCACTCTTGCTCAGGCTGGTCTCAGAACTCCTGAGCTCAAACAATCCTCCCGCCTCGGCCTCCAAGAGTGCTAGGATTACAGACGTGAGCTACGCGCCTGGCCTGCCACTGTCATTTTATCTTTAATGGGGTCTATGTGTGGCAGATACAAATGTAAATAAATTATGGGATCCACCAGAATCTTCAAGAGGATGAATCCATGACTCTTTAGAGGCAGGCTGATGAGTTTGAGATATAAAGAGCGTATTGGGAAGAGATGAATTTAAAATATGTTCTTCGTGGCCTACAAAGCTCTTATTTCCTCACCACGATGTAATCTAGTGAGCACATGGAAAGGCTTCCCTGCCCACAAATACCTTACTAACTGGCCTGTGTGGGTGCTTTGGGGTTAGCGTTCTGTATTACCCAGAGTCCCCATTCAAAGACATAACTGAGAAGGGTGCCATATACATTCATTGATCCAACAAATAACTTTTTGCTTCTACTGAGTGCCAGATATTGTGCTGGGCATACAGAAATGATTGCAATAAACATGTTGTTGCCCTCATGTATCGTTCCTAGTGCAATATCTGACTTTCCCAGTGGATGTTAAGATCCATGTGAAGAATGTTCAAAAAGGAGTTGTACAGGATGCTGTGGGAGTTTAGGTTGTGTGGTCAGGGAAGGGTTCCCTGGGGAAACCTGAGTGACAATGCTGGTGATATTCCAGAAGGAACAGAAGACCTGGAGGCAGAGAAGAACGCAGCATGCACAAGAAATTAAAGACAACGAAAGAACTAGAACATAAAGAGTGAAGGAAGAGTGGTGAGACACACAGGCCAAAAGGGCACGCAAGGCCATGTCACAGAGGATCTCAAGGATACTGATGAAAAGTTTGGTCTCTATTCTAACAGAATGGGAAGCCACTTAAGGATCTACTTTAAAAGAAAAGTGACATGATTAGATTTGCATTATACTTCAGAAAGACCTACTGTGAAAGCTGTGTGAAGAATGTGTTGGTTGGTGTCAGAGAGGATTCCAGGAAACAGGTAGGAAGTCTGCAGAAGTCTGAGTGGGAGAATGAACTAAGGTGGTAGCAGCAAGATTGGAGAGAAGCAGGCATATCCCTAATACCTGTAGTCACAGTCACAGTGAAAGTGCTTCCGAGCCCAGAGACAGAGCAGAGGCAAGCAAGTCATGTCAAGATCACATCCTGTCCCCAGGAGGTGGGTCTTGGCACATGTATCCCTGACGGCTCTGACCAGAAGGGGCAGTGGGAGGTGAGGCAGATAGTTAGGAAGAAATACGCTGAAGATAACTGACCGCCTGCGTGACTTCTAAAAGTTATGCTAGTATTTATGTTACAAGGAATTTAGTTATAGTAGAAAAGGATTCTGCAAAGGCTTCCTTTAAAAGGGGAGCTTGTATGTATTTCAAATATATATGACATACATATAAAATTTATATAATGCCATAGAGCAGCTGTACATATGTCTAAAAGTCAAAGCCCTATATAATACATACATATATATTGTATATATATACATGTAATATATATTCCATTCCATCTCTTAACACCAGCAGCTAATAGGTTTCTTTCTACTGTATCTCTCTACTTCTGGGTCTATCGATTGAGCTATAGATTTACTAAGAGTTTTTTTTTTTTTTTTTTAGACTAAGTCTGTGTTTGGGCCTTGTTACTACAATGATATAATTGATTTGAATATTATACAAATAAAACATGAGAGCAAAATGGTGGTTGTTTCTGTGAAAGTCAGGTTGGAAGCTTGGAAAGATTCAACAAAGGTGAGTTTCTAAAGAAAAAGTTGCTGTCAGATTATGTATGGGCAAGACAACCACAAAGAATTGGAGAAAAACCCTAGAAATATATTCTGTATTCAGATTCTACAGCAAATGCTTTTAATGTTCTGGTCCACTTAAATGAAACACAACCAAAACTTGTAGACGATGCATTATGGGTGTAGCTGATGCAAGAAAAATGACGTGGAACCCTGATCAGAAGACCTGTATGAAATGAATACCCATTTTAGGTTGTAACCCGGGAAAGCACTATTCTGAATGTCAGAAATAGTTGAGTGTTAGCAATTTCATATGCTTATATATACCTAATACATGTTTAAGTAAAAATAAAATGTTAAAGTACATATATTTTTTCCTTATGTAATTCCTCTTGTAAACAAATTTTTTCAATTATTTGATTAGCCATAATTCTCACTATAATATAAAAAGGCTTCTACCATGGTACCTAGGGCCTGGGTATGAGGAAGCCACACATTCCAAGTACAGACTGCTGGGTTACGAGGACAGTGTAAGAAACCAAAGATCATCAGAACCCCAACCTATCCAGGAAAGAGACTATTTTCTCAGCCACACCTGATAAGATTTCATGAGTAACTAGTGAGGAGGAATTAGGAACTCTGACCAGAACCCTCTGTGTATCATTTATAGCCTATTGTATAAACATATGCTACATGTTTCAGTTTATTATATAGTAAACTACACATAGTTCTTATTTCATAGTGTGTTTAGTAATTCTCATTTAATCCTTTTGTATCTTCATAAAGTCCTGAAAGAAAGAATCTCTGCAGCTGCTGCTAGCGATGGTGATACGTACCCAGCAGTCCTGCTTGGACTAGGTTCCCAGGCAAGCTGTCTCCTTACAGATACTGCTTTAGGAGTGCCTGTTTTGGTTAGAGTTGCACATACATAAGGAGGACAGCACATTGAAAAGAAGTGCCATTTAAAGTCATGTATAACTTTTAGTAACAACTACTTACATTTATACTGAGTCCTGTGAATGGGATTCAAGGGATCTAGGAAGCCTTGGAAACTGTTATATATATACATTTTTGGAGGGATAGATGTCTAGCTTTCAGCAGAGTCTCAAAGGACCCTTTAATCCCAAAAGAGGACAGGAATCATTGGTATAATAAAAGGAATGGAGTACTGATTGATATATGCTATAACATGGATGAACCTTGAAAACATTATGCTAAGTGGAAGAGGCCAGTCACAAAAGACCACATCCTGTATGTTTCCATTCATATGCAAGTCCAGAATAGGGAAATCTATAGAAATGGAAAGTAGTTAGTAGTTGCTTAGGGCTAGGTTGGGGATCAGGGGATAAGAGAGGGGGATGATAGATAGCTCATGGGTATAGGGTTTCTTTTTGAGGTGACGAACATGTTCTAAACTTGACTGTGGTGAAGAGTGCACATATCTATGAATATACTAAAAACCATACAATTGAACACTTTAAGTAGATAAATTGCATATTAATAGCATATAAATTACAACTCCATAAAGTAGTTTTTAAAAAAATTATTGGGAGGGGCTTCAAGATAGCTGACTAGATGCATCAGGTACTTGCCTCTTCATGGAGAGAAACTATTATAGCAAGTGGATTATCATATTTTGAATATCATCTAAGAGAAAACACTGGAATTCAAACACAAAAGTGATGGAAAGCACTGACCACAAGGAAGGAGAAGGAAATGAGGTGGCCTTTTCAGCTAGGAAAGGCTGGGAGTCTGAAATGGCTCCCTAAGGTAAGGAAGGTAAGTAAGTAAGAGAGAGATCCCCAGGGGTCCATATATTCTCAGCAGACTCCTACAATCCTAGCCACAGGATACCCTTGTGGGACATGAGACTAATGTAGGGAGCTGCCTGGAGACCCCATGAAGGCAATGCTCCAAACAAATAGCTCATGCTGGGTCCCATAAACCCGTGAGTTCTAAGCAGCTGTAGCATGGTGTCATTTAAGAGCACAGCTTCTACTGGACTATATCCTGCCTTGCCACCAGGACTGAGATAAAAGCCATGGGCAGTGATCCCACTGCTCCTCCCAGCTGAGGGGTGGGCATGCATTTTCACATGCCCAAGGACAAATTCCATTACCCACAACCACCACCACTGTGGGCTGCTGTGGGGCCAAGGCACAAGTGAAGCCCATACCCCCTAGCCCCAGCTGCCTGCCTCTGGCTGCTCCCAGAAAAAGAAATCTTGCCCTCCCTAGTAGCAGAGTGCAGTGCAGCCACTGCTGTCCCCACCTGAGCATTCTACAATCAGTGACCTAAGGATCACCCACCCTTTCCTACCACAACCAGTGCATGCACCACAAGGCAGGGGGCCTGAGGGCAGATCCAATTGGCCCAGCTACATCTCTGCAGGACCCAAGCACAACTTCCAGGGCCCTGAGAATCACTCAGCACTCCTTCCAGGTCTGAGGTTAGGCCCACTCAATCTGTTGCCACCACCATAGCCGGCACCCACCACATGTACCGCTTGTGGGTCTGGAGGGCCAGCTCAACCCATTATAGCCACTGCCAATACCAGTGTGGACCACATAGGTCTCAGAAGGTTGTCTCATCATTGCTACTGCCATCACCCATGCCATGCCCACTGCCTATGGGCTCAAAAACCTGCTCACCTTCCCAACCCACCACTGCCATTCCTGGCACCCAAGCAAGCCATGTTCAGGCCCAAGAATCAGCCTGCCTGGACCATCTGTCACCAGTGCCATTGTACACTGCCCTGGATCCAAGGACAGACACAGCCAGCCCAGCACTGCCACCACTAGGGCCCAAAGATTGGCCCACCTAGCATCCCAGTCCCCAGCAAAACTTCACCACAGCCTCCACTAACAATGCACCCTAAGCCATTAAGGAAATTACAGACACCACTGATGCTGTTTACAGCCAAAGAAATCATATAGAGCCTACACTATTGCACACACCCAGAGTACAAACCAAAGTTCCCTACCCAACCAACACCATCTTCAGGAAAAAGTCCTCCCCATGAAAGCAAATTTAAAAAACTAGAAGCAACCATTCCACCAATGTAAATACATAGGAAATATGAAAAAGCAAGGAAATACGATACCTCCAAAGGAACACAATAATTCTCCAGTAACAAATCCCAATCAAAGGCAAATTTACAAAATCCTGGAAAAAGAATTTAAAACATTGATACTAAAGAAGTTCAGTGAGATACAAGAGAATTCTGAAAAAAATTAAAAAAAAATTTATATTCAGAATATTAATGAGAAATTTATTGAAGAAATAGATATAACAAAAAGGAACCAAACAGAAACTGAATTCTGGAACTGAAGAATTTACTGAGTGAAATAAAAAAATACATTCAAATCTGCAACAATAGACTAAATCAAGCACAACAAAGAATCTCAGAAATCAAAGACAGATCTTTTGAAATAACCCAATCAGACAAAAATAAAGAAAACAATAAAAAAGGAGTAATGCCTTCATGACACATGGGACAACATAAAGTCACCAAATATTTCAATTTTTGGTGTCCCAGAAGTCAAAGAGAAAATGAAAGGGTTAGAAAACCTATTTAACAAAATAATGGATGTAAACTTCCCAAGTCTGGCAAGAGATTTAGACATCCAGATACAGGAAGCTCAAGGATCCTCAAGCTGATGCAATTCAAAAAGTTCTTCCATGGCACATTATAGTCAAGCTGTCTAAAGTCAAAGACAAAGAGAAAAGTCTAAAAACAGCAAGAGAAAAGGATCTAGTCACCTACAAAGGAACCCCCATCAGAATAATAGCAGAAAATTTACAGGCCAGGAGAGAATGGGATGATATATTCAAAGTACTGAAAGAAAAAACTATCAGTGAAGGATACTATACCCAGCAAAATTATCCTTCAAGAGTGGTGGAGAATTATGTCTTTCCCAGACAAGCAAAAGATTAAGGAATTCATCACTACTAGACTGACCCTACAAAAAATGTTTCAGGGAGGCCTACATCCAGAAGTGAAAGAATAGTAACTACCATCACGAAAACACATGAAAATATAAAAACCACTGGTAAACACACAAAGAGGAAGAGAAAAATGTCAAATATAACCATGACAGAATACCAACAAGCCACAATGATAAATAAGAGGGAAAGAAAGAAACAAAGGATGTACCAAACAGCCACAAATCAAGTAATAATGTGACAGGATTAAGCCCTCACATATCAATAACCTTGAATATAAACATTAAACTTTCCACTTAAAAAGTATAGACTGGCTGAATGGATACAAAAATAAGGCCCAGCTATATGCTGCCTACAAGAAACACATCTCACCTGTAAAGACACATTCACTGATTGACAATAAAGGGTGGCAAAAGATATTCTAAGCAAACTGAAAGTGAGGAGGAGTAGCTATACTTAGATAAAACAGATTTTAAGTATACAATGAACATAGACATAAACTCAAGTTAATCTAATTAAACCAAAGAAGGAATTGCATTAATTTGCATCATGGGTAAGTCCATCTAGTTTCAGGAGCAGGCATAGCCAGGGACTCCAGTGACCTCTCAGGACACTGAGTTCTTCTTCATCTCCTGGCTTCATCCTCCAGCTGACTTTCCACATGTGGAGGCAAAGATACCAAAGCTCTAGGTTCACATTCCACCAGCTTAGCAGTCCAGGTAGAAGTGTGAACCCTTTTCCAGACAATGCCAGCAAAACTGGGAAGGCTCTCATTGGCCCAGCTAAGATCTTATGTCCATCTCTGAACCCATCACTATGGCCAGCGGGATGGAATTACATACAGTAGTTGGTCAGGCAGGCCTGAATCACATACCTTATCTGTGGGTGTAGGATAGATCAGCCTTCCCACTCCACCCCACAACCAACCCCAAACCAGTAAGTGTGCTACTGCTGCATATCTATAGACATTTACTCTCTTTCCAGGGTATGATAATCTTTAAGCTGAATGGTGAGCCAAAGAAATTTGGCAATTCAACTGTGCATTTACTGATCACCTACTCTGTGGGAGGCACTCGTCTATTTATCTCTTTCCACATTCTGTGTGTAAATGAACATGAACCCTCAGACACATGGGGAGCCTGCCAGATGCCAAGGCTAATGAGAATCTCATATAATCAATTGTTTATACATTTCATAACAACAGTAATCCCTTCCTCATGGCTTCAAGTAGTTGCTGAAGCCTGGAGGAGACAACCTTTGTAAGAAATGTGGATAAAATTATATGTCATGGTTATTTTACTTATTGAATATTTTCTTGGTCATGAGTTTAGTAAAGAGAACAAGAAAACACAAAAGAATGTTTCGGGAAGCCCCTGCAATGTTAGGCAGTGACTGATGGGAAGAGGCCAGCAGTGGGTTTGTATTTGCAAATGGCCAAACCCTGCAGATGGAGGTCTGGTCTAGCTGAGGGTTGGACAGTCCCCCTTGGGAGCCAACATGGGTCTAAATCAGATGCATGCCATTATTCATCCTTCAGGCCATTTTGTTAGATGTTTGGATTTAATTTGTGGGTGTCTTTTCCTTTTCCAAAAGCAGAGTTTTGAACATAGAGGAAATCTAAGACTCCAGGATGTGCTGCTGAGCTGTGGCCTCCCCTGGGGCCCATTTCCCATCTTTAAGTATTTTCATGGGTGATTCTCATTATGTTCCAGTCGTGTTACACATGTGTGTCTCTCACCTCAAAGGGCGAGACCTAGTTGTTCATTATCACTAATCAAAATTGTTTCTTTAGAGACTTCCCATAGTCAAAAAACTGTAATAGAAAACTATAGTATACAGGGTGCAGGTTTTGAATTCCAATCTGGCTTTGAATCCTTACCTTCCTCCACTTTTTATTACCACATCATACTAAGTAACTGACTTGTTATGTTTATTGGTTATGACTGTGTTCCCAAGTTCCCCAGCACTATGAGCTCGAGGAGGACAGACATCATTGTCTAGTTTCATTCGCAGCTATGTCTCAAGCACCTAGAACAGTGCCAGGTACTTTGAAGGCACTCAATGAGTATTCGTTGAATGTGTGAATCTAGAATCTACCATTTAACATGGTTTCTATTTTCACCTTTAGGACTTCACTCTGAGTATACGGAATTACATGGTTGACAGGGAGGAGCAAGGCTTAATACAAGCATCTACATGTTCTCTGTTCTTCTCATCTTCTCCCGACTCCTTCATCTACCCAAAGAAGGGTTTCATCTTTTTGTATAAACCATACACCTATACTGAGGTCAGCATGCATTTTTCTCTACTTTAGGTTTAGTGTATAAACTCTATGTGATAAGTTCTCTACCTTTGCTCTTGATATAAACAGCTACATTTTGGAATCCCAGCAGAAGTTCTCTCTCAACGAAGCCCGCCTCTTGAAAAATAAAACGTCAAGAGCAATTTGGCTTTTAGATGACTGTCTCTTCTGTGGACTTAAAAACTCTATTTTGAAACTCAGTTGAGCAGCTTCTTCTTTGTCTTACAGTATATCTGCTCTCCCCCTGAAATAGGATAGGTAAAAAGCTATCAATGCTGCCTAGGAAGCAGTGACTTCTCAGTATTTCAAAATAGCTCCATACTATATCCACTTCCATAACTGATCAACATTCCGCCTGTTGGACTCTTCTTTGCCTTGCAACACCTATATATGATTACCAAACTGAGCATGTTTTTTTCCTTCATGTCTTCACTTGATGCATGATGTACTCATTTCATTACCCAGCTCTTAGAGGGCATTCACTTACTGGAGGCTCATCAACCAACCCCCATCATGGGAAATGCTGCTTCCTTCATGTTCAGATGCTGCGATCTAAAGTCTGCTTCCTTCCTAGTCTCACGTTAACACATTCGTCAACAAAGGTTTGCCTGGGAAGGCCAGTTTACTCTTATCCTATTTGCAGCTAATGAGTGACCCTAAAAGAGTTCATGAGGAGGATGCATACAGAGTGAGTTAGAAGTACAAATAGACTATCTGAATTCACCAGTTTGCTTTCCAGTAATGATAAAAATTTTAAACAGTGAGACAGATTTAAAGAAAATTTGTCAGAAAGCAAGAGAGAAAAATATAAAAAAGCCTCTATGTGCAAGTAAAGCCAACAGCTGATAGTCCAGGGCTGAGGATACCTCAGTGGCCCCTGGGCTGGAGGGCAGCGGGCAGTGGTGGCCTCTCCCTCAGCCCCACAGTGTGCAAGCTGGGAAGACAGGCATGTCAGCAACCAGGCCATGGCAAGCACTGGACAGAGAAGGGGGGCCCAAATTGATTGTGACTTTAGAAGCCTGAGGGAAATCCCTTTGTTCTCAGGGCTTAAATCCACATCAAAAGACTTCTAAATTCCCAAAAATGAAATTCAAATTTTGAGAGAGAGGGACAGCTCACTGGAAGACTCGATTACCCAGTCCCTATAAAAAGTGGATGCATCAGATATCCTTGGACTAGTTGCCATTTACAGTATCCAATTGACTCCCCTCACTCCGAGTCTCTGCACAGTGGGCAAACTTCTGATCAGAATCGGCCTTCTTTTATTTTTTTGGCTGTAAGTATAAAAGACTTAACTGGAACTGGCTTAAACAATAAAGGGTATTAGTTTCTCAAAGGAGGAGCAGTCTGAGGTGTGGAGGGTCCAGGGTTGGTAAATTTAGAGGCTCAACATCATCAGGGACCAGACTCTTTTCATGATTCTGTCCTGCTGTCCTTGGGGTGTCGGCTTCGGTCCTCTAGCTTGTCTCCTTACGGTCACAAGATGGTAGCAACAACCCTGACCATAACTTCCACACACACAAAAATGAGAAGTCCATAGCGAGAACATTTCTCTGTAAACAAGAAAACTTTCCCAGGCCTCTTCCCATCCTCTCAAAAACCTTCCCTTCATATCTTATTGGTCATAATTGTTTCCATACCCTTTTCTAAGCCAATTGTCAGCAAGGCGAATGGAATAGCCGTGATCAACTTGACTAAACAAGACCAAATCACCTTTTGGTCCTGAGGGTGGGCCCAGCTTTCCTAAGGCACACGGTCACATGTGAAGGTATCAGAATTCTATTAACAAGAAAAACCTGTGGAAATGGCTGTTGTACATCCGAAGCAACCAAAAGTATCTACCACACCACAAACATTTCCTGCAAGGAAAGATAAATAGGTAGAGAATTCAGCCCTATGGCTCTTATTTGTCTCATTACTTTAAAATGATTCTTGTTTACTTAAAAATTTGTATTCGTCTTCAGAAACAAAAACAAAGCTCCAAGAAGGAAGAGGTGATTTATTAAACTTCAAAGTGATGATGACTCACCAGACCTGCTTTCTTATGGGATAGATGGACAGACAGATGCCTGGCATTCCCAAGGGCTGTGTGGGGTGAACAGGAGAAATAGGGAGAACCTTCTCTAGTAAAAGGTTTGGCAAATGCCCCTTAGGGCTCTTGATGTGCCAGGCACTGTGCCAAGCAGGACACCAAGGAGATGGGGCACAGTCTCTGCCCCTAGGAATCCAGTCAGCCAGGATTCCTAGATCCAACCGGTCCAGGAGTCCAAGGCCATCCAGACGGTTTGGGTTTCTGGTTGCCTAATCAGTGAGTATGGCTAGTCTTTCACCAGCAGAGAGACAGAGACAGAGGGTAATCTCTCCGCTGTCCCCCATAGCTACATGCATCTTGCTTCAATCCTTAGGTCTGTGGTCTCAGCAGACAAGGCCAGCAGCATCTGCCCTGTTCTATAACTAAATTGGTTCAAATTCCTGCTCTCTAGCAGAGCACTGGTAGCATTTCTTTGGAATAATATCTATAGAAGAAAGCCTTAAAGGAGGGCAAGAAACAAGCTGGGAAAGGGGGTGAGGGGAGTAGACAGAGTTCCAGGAGGGAATGAGCAAAACTGTATATGAGAAAGCACAGGATCAGGAGTGGGGCATGCAATAAAAGGGATTGCCCCCATTTCCCCTGTAAGGCAATGGTAACACATAAAGAATTAATTCAAAGAGTCTCAAGACCTCAAACACTGTAAGAAGCAAAGTGCTGACACCATGAGCCCTTATTTAGTAGACATTTTGGGCTTTGTGGGTATATTAGATTAAGCACACAGGGTAGAATTTTATTATTGTCACTATGGTTAAAAGTAATTTGAATAAACTAGAAATACTAAAGGGAAAAATAAAGTAAATTCCTGGAAAAATTGACCACATCTATTATTATCGCCCAGTGGGTGAATTATTTAAATAATTTACTACTGCCCATATGGATGCAGATATTTACCCATGCAGCAATAATTAATAGCATTGTCCAGAGAAATTTATTTCTACAGATGTAAACAATGAAATTTATTGATGCTTCTAGTCAGTCACAAACCAGCATTTTAGGCTAGAGTACAGTGGCACAATCACAGCTCACTGTAACTTCAATCTCCTGGGCTCAAGCAATCCTCCTGCCTCAACCTTCTGAGTAGCTGGTACTACAGGCACGCATCACCACACCCTGCTAATTTTTAAATTTTTTGCAGAGGCTGGTCTCGAACTCCTGGGCCTGATATGGTCCTCCCACCTCGGCCTCCCGAAGTGCTGGTTTTACAGACATTAGCCACTGCACCCGGCCCCATATTCTTTCCTGATAAGGAAAATGAACTGAACAAAGATTTTATGACACAAACCAGTAATTTTACTCACAGGCACTGCTATTGTCCTTTGTCCTTTCTAGCAGGCTAAAGTGCTTACACAATCAGGATGAAGTTAGAATCTACTGTATAAATATGCTTTAACTGGGATACTGTGAGATGAGACTTCCAACCAAGGGAAAGTTCAAAGACTGAAGATGGCCACTTCTTCTGTGCCAAAAATATTTCATAAATGTAGAAATCATAGAGGGTGAAAATTTAGAATGGAACACCTGACGATTATTCCATATGAGGTGAAGACAAGATATTAATAATAAACTCCTTGATATATTCCAAATGTCCTGGGTATACAACCTGAGACAAATACCAAACACAGTCTACTCTTTCCACAGAAGATTGTGAAGCTCGATGACAACAATGATGGTATTAAGGTCTCTGAATTTTCCAAGCTTCTAAATAAAGTCTGTCAATATCCCCTAAGCTGAGTATGGCTAACATGAAAATGATACAAGGTGTGAATATATTGTAGCAATATGGTTTAAAATTAGAATGTTGGCTGTGATGTGCAGACTACAGGCTGTGAAATTAATATGCAGGGATGCGATATGTAGGATGTGTGGCGTGAAAAACAGCGTGAGCTCCTTGAGGACAGGAACTTGGTCAGTCTTGTTCACTATTATATTCTTCTGTTGTAGAGCTGTGCCTGGCTCATAGTAGGTATTTAATAAATATCTCCTGAGGAACGAACGAATGAATGCTGAATGTTGACTAATTGGCTGGTCCACCATCTCTGCATCCTGTCTCTCTTGCAATGCGCTTCCCTCCAGCTTTCCTTTCACCCAGGGCCACGTGGTCACCTCACCTTTTCCATGTCTCTCCTTCCTATTTCCTTCCGTCTAGCCAATTTATGGGGTTGCTCAGCAAACGTTTTGACTCCAATTGGGAAAACAAGTTCTTAGTGCCATCATTGTCACCTGGCCCAGACTCTCAAAACAAGCCTGGTGTTGAAGAAAATGTCAACTGAAGGGGTTTGGTCTGCCCCCCACCTCCTGGAAGGTTAAACAGGGCTTACAAAACATTTGACGCATCTGGAGATGGAATCTGAGCTGCTTCATTACCCTTCCAGAGAAACCTCTCCAGAGCCGCTCTCACAGCCACTGGCACCTGCAGTGGCTCTAGAACTCTGTAACACAGCAGCTCCCTATTACCTAAAATAAAAGTAGGAAATTAAAAGAGACTTCAACTGGAGTTACTCTCTCCTAGAACTATAGGATGAGCAAACCAGACTCAATTTCTTTATCTGAAATAGGAAAAGGTTGTTTTAGATTAGTGGTGCACCATGCGTATGATCTGTCCTATAGCTATGTGTTGTGTTTTGACTATTGTATTGGTTGGGGTTCTCTCGAGAAATAGAACGAAAAGAATATACATAAATGTGTAAGAGGAGATTTATTGTGGGAATTGACTTACGAAGTTATGGAGGCCAAGAAGTCCCACGACATGCTGTCTGCAAGCGGGAGAGCCAGGGAAGCTGGTGGTGTAGTTCAGTTTGAGTCCAAAGGCGTGAGAAGCAGGGGAGCAGGTGGTGTGACTCTCAGTCTGGGGCCCTAGGGGCCCACCGGTGTCAGTCCAGAGTCTAAAGGCCCAAGAATCTGGAGTTCTGGTGTCCAAGGGCAGGAGAAGACGGACGCCCCACCTCCAGCAGCCAGAGAGGATGTGCCTTGCCTCTGGCTTTTTGTTCTACCCGGAACCTCAGTGGATTGGCTAGTGCCCACCCACATGGAGTGAGGGCGGGTTTTAATGACTCTGTCCACTGATTCTATCACCAATCTCTTCCAGAAAAACCCTCGCAGACACTCCCAGAAATAATGCTTTCCCAGCCCCTTGGGTATCCCTTCACCCAGTCAAGTTGACACCTAAGGTTAACCATAACACCTTCAGAAATAAACCCTTTTAACATGAATTAGTTACCAAGATTTAAAGAACAGGAGATTTCACAAAGCAACAGCAGCTGGAGCCAAGTCTTAACTACAGCAGAATCACAGCTGGAGCTAAGCCACAGGTCCCCTCTCTAGCTGGGCTGTGTGCTCATCCCCTTGGTCCTCGCTACTCTCTGTTTTCTCTGGCTTTGTTTAGGTCCCTGTGGTATGTTGGGGTGGCAGGCCTGCCTGACTCTTTCACTAGTTTGCCTGATTCCTGTAGGGAGATTCGGATCTCTGAAGTTAGTGACTAAGATCTCTTCTAGCTCTCTGACTTTCGGGTATTTTAATAAGTCACAGCTGAGACTTGCATAATGTGTTCCCACTGTCAGTGATACTCAAAATTTAAAGTGCCTACAAATGCTCTGAGGATATTGTTAAGATGCAGCGTCTAATCCAGTAGGTCTGGGGCTGGGTTTGAGGTACCATAGTTCCATCGAGCTTCAAGGCCCCCTACTTGTCTGCAAATTCCCTTTCAATAGATTAGTGGAAATTAGAATCAGACAGGGAGTGTTTTAAAAATATACCAACACCCAGTCTGCATAACCAGAGATTCCGATTATTTGGTTTGGGGTGGGCCCAGGTAATGTCTTTTTTTTTTTCCTTCACATCTCAGATTATTCTAATCTACCTCCAGGATTGAGAACAACTGCTACACTAACACTAATCCTCAATATCAAACTTCAGCTTCCAAGCTGAATCGTTAGCTCTAATATGAAGACGTTAAATTTGTGTAGTTTTCAAAGGCCAGACAGCAGTGATTACCGGGAGGTTAGTGTGTGCAGAAGGGCTTTTCCGTACCTCAGTTGAACCCCACTTTCCCGCTCCTCGAAACTCCTTCAAGCTGCCGCTGCCCAAATTTCTGAGCCAGTTCTTTGTGTGACTTCTTTGAGCCTCCAGGAATCAAACCTGGTTGTATCTCTCATGTCTTGGCTCACTGGCCTGAATTTCTTAGCTCCAAAGTGAAAACCTAACAACCCTTGTCACGCATGCCTCCGGCGCCTGTGTCCAAGCCCTAACCAGGTCTGGCTCAGCTTCTCAGGTTTATTCCCTTCCACCCACCTCCTGTTTCTGCGAGGCTGCTCGTTCTGACCAAATGAAATCAGGTGTGGAAGGCAAGTGCCACTTAACTGCTCTTGAGTGGTTCTCCCTGAACCTGGTCCCAGCCTGTGCTGGGCTGTCCCTACGCCTCTGCTCTCTCATTAGTCCATTTTCTTTAGTGCACTGAGGGGAAGGTACACATAGGACCATTCCTTCTTGCCCCATCCCTCCTACACATACACATAGCTTTCCTCTTTCCCAGCTTCAAGACTTGGGATCCGTCTCTTAGTCTGGAGACCACTCATAAGGATATTTCACTGGAAAACATGGTGAAAAGCATTCTACACCTAACACCACTTATCCACCTCACTTCCTCAAGGATATAGGGCTTTGTATTCCAGAAACTACCAAGAATTCATGACCCTGAGCCTGCAGATAGGTAGTTGAGGAATGGGATCTTAGAGTCTGCAAGAGAGGAGTACCCCACTCCCTGGTCACTCTGGACTCGGAACCCACCCTCTACACTTCCCTAATCCCCCAAGGCCCTTCAGGAGCCCAGAACTTGCTAGTTGTCCTGTTTGGAGACAGGTTGGCCTCTCCCCAACCCCAGGAACTAAACCGGAACTAATCACTTCTTGGTGCCTATAGGAAACAGGCACACGGCCTTCCATGGCTCTCTTAGAACTACTGCTTCTTTCCTGGACGGGGAAAAGAAGAGGGCAAGATGCATTGGCTCAGTTGTGACGCTTGTTCTCATTCACTAAAAGTTTTATATTTCTCTTCCTTTGTTTTCTTGTCCAAAATCTTCTGTCTCCCAGCCAGGATGTTAGAATACATAAGCCTATATGCTGAAAAAGGTTTCAATGAATGAATAAATAAATAAATACATATGGTCAAATGGATGATCACAATTTAAAGGCATGCTCCTGCAGAAAGTCCAATAAATGTTTGCTGAACATCCTCACAGGTTAGGACTGGACACTGGAAATAAGGCAGTGAATAAGATGGCATGGCCCTTGCTCTCTCCCAGCTCACAGTTCAGGGAGAACTGATCTGCACTCTTTAGTATACCAGGGCCTGTGCACCTGAGGGCAGCACTGTGTGGAGGGGAGCTGACCAATAGGCTTCAACTCACAGGTCTGTGCCAATCAAGGGAGAGTACCGGGCTGACAGTTCCATGACTACCTCTGGGTTCCTTGATCTAGAGTGATGCCCAGATGGATAGACAGTGGAGGCAGAACTAGTGCTGGTACCAGTTTCTATCATCCCAATATAGTTTAAACAGCATTAGACTAGGAATTGTGAGATCTGTCCTTTAAGCCTGGCTTTGAGCCTTGGGTGACCAGGCTTTTGGGAAAAACTATTAAATATATAGACTTACTTTCTCATTTTAGTAGTGCACATTCTCTTCCAGAAGCTTCCCAAGAAAGGGTGCAGGAGGGTAAACTTTTTGAGTCTTGGCATCTTTCAGAATGCCATCAGTCTCTTTGTTCCCAAGAACAAAGAAGTCAATCACAGCATAAAAGACTTGCAGGAAGAATTCAAAATGGTGAAAGAAAGACTTAAATCTATATAATTGTTGTAAATGTATAACTGGATATAAATGTCAACAATAATTCTTAACAATTCTTAAAACCTTAGAATGAAACATGGATATTACTACAGGGAGGGATAGGAAATGACAAAGAAAGAAAGAACATAAAGGAAACAAAAATTGGAAAGGGAATTATAGAGTGAAGATTATGCCACCTCCACATTATAAGAAACTGCTTCATTTTTGCATAGTTTTTAATGTTACGTCTGGCACACTCTGATACCGTTCTTATTCCCATTCAGTTATCATATGTGGCCTGTTTTTGTTCTCTGGAAAGTCTTAGGATATCCTTTTTATCCTTGCTGTTCTGAAATTTCGCCATGCTTGCCTTAGTGTAGATTTTTTTTGCATTTATTATATAGGCCCTTTAATCTGAAGGCAGGTATTTTACAGTTCAGGGAACATTTCTTGTCTTATGTCTTTGGATATTTCATCCCAATTTTCTACATTATTTCTGGAACTTCTATTAATTATACATTGAATTTCCTCAATTGATTAATTGTCTTTATCTTTTTTTTTTTTCTATTCCATCTCCTCTTTTGAGGCTACTCTCTGAGAGTTTTCATCAACTTTATTCAACCCTTCTATTGACTTTTTAATTTCAGCTTTTAAAAAATTTCCTATTTTTTTTAAGGCAGAGTCTAACTCTGTCACTTGGGCTAGAGTGCAGTGGCATTATCATAGTTCACTCCAATCTCAAACTCCTGGGCTCAAGTGATCCTCCTGCCTCAGCCTCCCGAGTAGCTGGGACTTCAGGTACACGCCATGACGGCTGGCTAATTTTTCTATTGTTTTGTAGAGATGGAGTCTCACTCCTGCTCAGGCTGGTCTCCAGCTCCAAACCTCAAGTGATCCTCCTGCCTTGGCCTCCCAGAGTGCTAGGATTACAGGTGTGAACCACTGCACCTGGCCTAATTTCCTATTTTTTATAACACCCTATTATAGACATATTATTTTTTATTATCTCTCTGCACAAATTAATCACAGCACTTAAATATTTATATTTTAGTTTTCTTCTGCTTCCTGGAGTTTTTGTTTCCTCTGAGTTCCTTCTTTGTCATTCCCCATCAATCCCTGTTGTTATATCTATTTCATTTTAAGGGTTTAAAAATTATTAAGAATTATTGTTGACATTTATATCCAGATACACATTCACAACAATTATATAAATTTAACTCTTTGCTTTGACATTTTCAATTCTCCCTGCCAGTCTTTTATACTTTTACTTCATCTTGATTCATCATTTAGTCAGCCAGAATATATCCTCAAGTCATTTTTTCAAGATGTAATACATAGGAAGTATATTTTTCAAATCTCTTTGTCTAGAAATGTACTTCTGTTGCTTTAACAGGAAAAAAAAAAACAATGAGTATAGTATTCCTGGTTTTTAAATTTTCCATTCAAAGTCTTGTATACACAGCACCATTATTTTCCTGGCATTTACAGTTGCAGAAACAAGTTAAACGTATGTTTAATTTTGTTCATTTATGGTAATATTTTTCTGGCTAGATGCATGTAGATTTATTAACTTATTCTTATAATTCAAGCTTAGCTACAATTTTTTTTTTAGAATAATTTTTGGCTGAACCAAGGGGCCTTTTACATCTACAAATTCAGAAATCTTTTTCTTCCTTGAAAAGTTTTCTTTTTCATCATGATTTGGATTATTGCTTCTGTTCTAACTACTCTAGTTTCTACACTTGATCTTAGCCAAAAGGTTGAGAAGCAATTAACTGATTACTCTAGTTTCTTTTTCAGGAAATCTATGGTTCTTAGTTGGCTCTCTCTATTCTCTGAATAATACTTTCTTATCCACCAGCTATTCTTGCATTAAAAAATATTTATTCCCAACCTTTTCTCTATCTTCTGGAACAATTTCTAGGCTTATTCTCCACATTTCTGGCTTTAATCCTACCCTGTCAGTTTACACCTCTGATGCAGATTTTAATTGTGCTATTGCAAGTATTGTTTCCTCGCAGTTCTATTTTACCACTCCCAGCTCCCTTTTATTTTCAACATTTTTATTTTATGTTGTATCATATGATTTGGTTATTGTAGCATTAGCTTTTCAGTTCAGAATGTTCCCATCTATGGCTTTTTAAAACATTTTCTTTAATTATGGGTACATAATAGTTGTATATCTTTATAGGGTACATGTGATATTTTGATACAGGCATACAATGTGAATTAACCAAATCAGGGTAAATGGGGTATCCAATACCTCTAGCACTTATCATTTCTTTATGTTGGGAACATTCCAATTTCACTCTTTTAGTTATTTTAAAGTATACCATAATTTTTTGTTGATAATAGTCACTTTGTTGTGCCTAGCAAATATTGTTCATTCTATCTAAATATCTAACTATATTTTTGTACCAAATAACCACCCCCACTTTATCACCCCCCTCTCTGCTACTCTTCCCAGCTTCTGGTAACCATCATTCTACTCTCTATCTCCATAAGATCAACTGTTTTTAATATTTATCTTCCACATATGAGTGAAAATATGCGAGATTTGTCTTTCTGTACTTGGCTTATTTCACTTAACATAATGCTCTCCAGTTCCATCCATGTTGTTGCAAATGGCAGGATTTCATTCTTTTTGTGGCTATATAATATTCCATCATGTATATGTACCATAATTTCTTTATTCATTCATCCACTGATGGATACTTAGGTTGATTCCATATCTTGGCTATTGTGAATAGTGCTGCAATACACATGGGAGAGCAGGTATCTTTTCAATAAACTGATTACCCCTCCTTTGGATAGATACCCAGCACTGGGATTGCTGGGTCATAGGAGAGTTCTATTTTTGGTTTGTTGAAGAACCTCCATACTTTTCTCCATAGTGGTTGCACTAATTTACATTCCCACCAACAGTGTATGAAGGTTCCCCTTTCTCCACATCTTCAACAGCATTCATTATTGCCCTTTTGTTAAAAAAAATTGTAATTGGGGTGAGATGATATCTCATTTTAGTTTTAATTTGCACTTCTCTGATGACTAATGATATTGAGCATTTTTCATGTACCTGTCAGCCACTTGTATGTATTCTCTTGAGAAATGTCTATTCAAATCATTTGCCCATTTTTTAATTGGCTTACTTGATTTTTTTTTCCTATTGAGTTGTTGGAGCTCCTTATATACCCTAGTTATTAATCCCTTGTCAGATGGGTAGTTTGCAAATATTTTCTCCCATTCTGTGGGTTGTCTTTTCCCTTATTGATTGTTTGCTTTGCTGTGCAGAAGCTTTTTAGCTTGATGTGATCTCATTTGTCCAATTTTGCTTTTGTTGTTTGTGCTTTGGAGGTATTACTCAAGAAGTCCTTGCCCAGGGGAGGGCAAGGAAATGTCCTGAAGCATTTCCCCAATGTTTTCTTTTGGTAGTTGCATACTTTCAGGTCTTATATTTAAGTCTTTAATCTATTTCAGTTTATTTTTATATATGGTGATAGATAACCATATATAAAATCTAGTTTCATTCTTCTGCATGTGGATATGTAGTTTTCCCAGCACCATTTATTGAAGAGACTGTCTTTTTCCCATTGTGTATTCTTGTCATCTTTGTGGAAGATAAATTTGCTATATATGTGTGGATTTACTTCTGAGTTCTCTATTCTGTTCCATTCATTGATTTATGTGTCTATTTTTATGCCAGTATCATGCTGTTTTGGTTACAACAGCTCTGTAGTATAATTTGAACTCAGGTAATGTGACTCCTCCAATTTTGTTTTATTTGATCAGGATGGCTTTGACTATTCTGGTTCTTTTGTGGTTCCATAAAAATTTTAGATTCTTTTTTTTTTTTTCTGTGAAGAATGTCATTGGTATTTTGATGGGGATTGCACTGAATCTGTAGATTGCTTTGAGTATTATGGACATTTTAATGATATTGATTATTTCAATCCATGAGCATGGGATATGCTTTCCATTTTGGTTTTGTGTATATGTGTGTGTGTGTGTGTGTGTGTGTGTGTGTGTGCCCTCTTCAATTCTTTTCATCAATGTTTTATAGTTTTCATTACAGTGCTCTTTCACCTCTTTGGTTAAGTTTATTCCTAGGTATTTCATTTTATTTGTCACTATTGCATTAATAAATGGGATTAGTTTCTTGGTTTCTTTTTCAGATTTACTGTTGGCATATAGAAATATTACTTATTTTTGTATGTTAATTTTGTGTCCTGCAACTTTACTGAATTTGTTTATCAGTTCTAATAGTCTTTCTATTTGTGAAGTCTTTTTTTTATTTCAGCATAATATGGGGGTACAAAAGTTTAGATTACATGTATTGCCCTTCCCCCTGCCCCGAATCAGAGCTTCAAGCGTGTCCATCCCCTAGACGGTGCGCATCACACTCATTATGTATGTATACACCCATTCCCTCCCCCCTCCCACATCTGCCTGACACTCGATTAATGTTATTCCTAAATGTGCTCTTAGGTGATGATCAGTGAAACCAATTTGATGGTGAGTACATGTGGTGCTTATTTTTCCACGTGCAGTCTTTAGGTTTCTCTAGTTATAAGATCATATTATCTGAAAGCAAGAATAATGTGACTTCTTCCTTCCCAATCTGGATGCCCTTTATTTCTTTCTCTTGTCTGATTGCTCTAGCTAGAACTTCCAGGACTATGTTAAATAACAGTGGTGAAAGTGGGCATCTTTGTCAGGTTCCAGATCTTAGAGGAAAGGCTTTCAGTTTTTCCCCATTCAATATGATACTGGCTGTGGGTCTGTCACATATGGCTTTTATCATGTTGAGGTAAGTTCCTTCTATACTTAGTTTTTCCAGAGTTTCTATCATGAAGGATGTTGAATTTTATTGAACTCTTTTTCAGCATCAATTGAAATGATAGTTTTCCTTCATTCTGTTGATAGGATCTATCACATTGGTTGATTTACATATGTTGAACCATTCTTGCATCCATAGGATGAATCCCACTTGATCAAGATGCATAATCTTTTTAATGTGTTGCAGGGAATCAAAAAGAAGCCTGGGGCCTGTACTAAATTCATGACACAGGCCAAAAGGCTGTAGTACTTGGGCAATTGCTATGGCTGTGCTGGCTTGGGGCCAGCAGACTTTGGATTCACACGATCCAGTGAGACACCAGCAGTGGTGGCCAAGCCACTGCCTGTATCACTAACTTGGTATCATGTATTATTGAAGATGTTAACAATTTTATAAAAATTTGTTCTCACAGTGAGTCATTTCTATTATTATGTAGTCCCTCTAAGTCATTAGCTCTAAAGGTATCAGAATTATCTGGGGAATGAGTGGGGTTGACTTCTGGCACCATTCTGAGAGATACCAATTCAGCAGGCTATGCTGGTACAGATGTGTCCAGAGCTCAAGGAGGTCTATGGTCCACTGGAGTGCAGGTTCCATCACCTTAGTCCTAAGAGGTGGATGACCACAGCATGCAGCACAATTCCTCTTCACTCACAGGCATGCATTCATTACTTTGGTTCTGCAGGAAACAGGTTTTAAGTTTTTTCCCTACTTCCAAGGCCTTGATCTCTGACATGCTAAACCAATTAAATACATTTAAAACTCTGATTCCCTGAAAGCATTCTAGCAGAGCTTTTTGTCTCTGCCCCTGTCTACAGTGCTGGGAGTAACCTAAATCAGCAATGCTCTACCACTGTCAGTCCCTAGCAGAGCCCTACTTGAATAAACATGTGTTGAGGTGAAGAAGGGAGCCCACATCTATTAAAGGAACAGGGGTTTCCATGCTCAGCATGGTGCCTACACTTTGTGTCTCTGAACAAAGTGGAAAGGGAAAGTAGAGAACAGTGCACAAGACCTTCCACTCATCTCTCAGTTGAGCTGCCTCATAAGAGGAAGTACAGCTAGCTTTTGGATATTTTGCTGGATTATTTCCCCCTTCAGTGTGGATCCATCAGCTACATTAAAAATCCCGCTCAGCTTCCAGCAGAAGAGTTTTGTTTGTTGGATAAGAATCTGATTCTGTACATTTTCATTTTTATTTGAGCTTTCACAAATATTTTTACCAAGTTGGAAGCTAAGAGAGGCAGCATCAGTTGCTACTAGATCGATAGCATACTCAATAGGAGTCAAAATTTATCATGAACAATCCAAAATGGGATGTACGATGCTTTGGGAAGGGGGAAAAAGTTGAAAGTAAGAAAATGAACTTTTTTTTTATCCAGTTGTTCTCATAATTATGCTTCAATACACATGTGGTTTCAGACCATTCCTTTTGTTTGTCTATCTTTTCCTTTCTTTTTGTATATTAAAATGGGGCTTTCCCTTATTTCTGTTCTTCCCTTTCCAACCAGACTATGCCTGGGCAGAAATTTCATGCTCTACTTTCTCTAGTCTTAGAATCTTGGAGCCCCTTGGAGGGCTCTGTCTTGGCCCCAGGGAGCTTACATAAACCTGCCTCGGCAGCAAGTGCCTTTCTCAGGTAGATGCAAATACTGCTGCTTTCTATTAATTTCCTTTCTACCCACACACTTTTCCAATTACCTCCCCTGGCTCCTCATACAGCTGTCATCACTTAGGTATATATTTTGTGCTTATGTTACTTATGTTATTGTGTATATCCATTATATTTGTCCTATTTCCATAGTTATACTGCACACTCCTTTGACCAGAGGAACCCAGTCTTCTATTTCCTTTGTAACTGCTCACGGTCTGCTGTGTGTGCCCACACATGGAGGCCCCTCAAATTGAGATGATTACACGTTTCCTTTTGCACACACACCCCCAACTATAATGACAGGGTTTTTTTCCTCTGTAGTTTCTGTTTCTTAATCATTTCTCATTTCCCTCCCCATTAACTTCAGTTCTACAAGGCTTTGGATAGAGTTTTGGTACTGGAAGTCAGAAAACCTCTGTTCTTCTCCACTTGTATCTACTACCCTGTAACTTTATACAAGTCATTTAACATCAGTGAGCTGTGGACTCCAATGTATCTTTGTAAGGGGGGAATTATAATGGCTTCCTTACAGGGTTCCTGATTGCCACTGCTAATAATGAGCTCATATTGTGCTTCTAGCTCAGCTGAGATTTCAGAGCTTCTCATCAGTGATTTATTTTTGTTGTTGTTGTTCAATACTCCCCTGCCCCTGGGCCATGAGAGTATATATTGACTGAGATGTTTCCCTGCTTTGACAGCAGGTGGGCACAGCTCTTCAAAGAGAAAGCTCCTGGCCTGAAACAAGTCACAAGAAACATTGTTTACAGGGTGTTTGAGAGCTCTGGAGGCCAGCACTACCTCTTCTGAGCACATTGGTTCAAAGGGTGGAATTGAAAAGGACCTCCCAAACAATACAGGCAAAGCCCTTCTGTATGGAGAGGAGGGCTACAGCCCAGAATTCAAGCTCCCACTTACATTCCCTGACCAGAACCAAACCTTTCCCAAATTCTCAAATTGGTTATACTACTACAGCCCCAGTGTAGTCATACGATATCTTCTACGGCTGCCATTTCAATCCAAAATACTGTGTACTTAGCCTTTATTCTAGAGTTGCTCAGTGGTGTCAAATTTCTTCTAGTAATAGCATTGGCTGTTCCAAAGCCTAATTCCAAATGAATCATATATGGTCTTATTTCTGAAATTGATATCAATTGATGTTAGGCCTGGGATTTATATAATAGCTATTTATGAACACCATCCCAGCATAACCTTCCCTCAAGCCACAGTGTCCTCTCCAATGAAGGCTGAGTGCAATTCTAGGTCTCTGTTGCTGACCAGAGCCCCATTCAGTTTCTAGACATTCAAATCTAAGTATTAGCCCAGAGCCTGGTACAAAGTAGGTCATCAATAAATATTTGTGGAGTAAAGGCAAACATAAGCCCAATGAGGTATCTTGATGAAAACTTATTTTCTAATTTCAGTTTGAAGTATATGGAAAGACTGGTTCTCTCCCCTAGATAGCAAGTATTGAAAATGGTAAATTCCCTCATTCTCAAGTGTGACTTGGGCTGGGATGCAAAGAGAGTTCCAACTTGCCAAGAAGTCTTGTTAACTTGATTCTCTCCTTGCAGTTTCTTTTGGTGCCAGCTCCAACTGGCAGTTCCTGGAAGTTTCCAGCAACAGCATCTCCTGATGGTGGTAATTACTATTGGCTGCCCTGGGAATGGCAGCCACTCCTATAAAATCTTCAGTGTCTTTTACGTCCCTGAAGATGCTCCATGCAACTTATTCAGAACCATTCCTACAGAGCAGTCCAAAGCTGGAGCACTGCTATTTGAGCAACTTCCATCTGTTACTGCTCCAAGTCCTCTGCTGCTTTGCTGCTCAAAGTGTGGTCCATGGATTGGAAGCACTGGAATCACTTGGGAGCTTGTTAGAAATGCAAGATCTTGGACAGCACCCCAGACCTACTGAAACAGAATCTGCATTTTAACAAGATCCCAGGTGTTTCCTATACACGCTAAAGTTTAAGAAACATTGCCACACTACAATTCTGATTCAATAGGTCTAGGTCTAGGGTGGAGCCCAAAATTCTCCATTTTTGAACAAGGTCCCAGTGATGTTGACACAGCTGGTCCAGGGACCACCCTTTAAGTAGCAAAGCTTTAGATGCATTAGGGAAGAGTGTGTTAACTATCCACTCACCAGCATCATCACCATCACCTGTCACTGCTACAGTCAAGGCACAGATAACTAGTGTTCCCTTAGCCTAAGGACACTGTTTCTCAGTTCTAGCTACATACCAGAATCATCTGGGCAGTTTTTGACAAAACTGACACTCTGGCCCATCCGCAGACAGTCTGGATTGAATGATGTGTGAAGAGACCCAGGCACTGGAATTGTTCAGCAATACCTTAGGTGATTCTAATGGATGAAAAACTATCAGGCTAGGAAGAGCTCTTAAAATTAGAAACAGCACTCTCTGCCTCCCCACTTCCACCAAATTCTCTTATCTCTCCTGAAGGTCTAATCTCTTGTGTCTGGAAGATTTTAGCTAAATTCCTAATTCTCCTTCAAGTGCCGACCATCCTCCCCATGAACACAAGAACACTTGTGTAAATCAAATTCTAGCAGACCCTTAGTAGTATTCTAAGAAAACTCTAATAGTGACTTGAAGGTGCACTGACAGATGGTTTCCCTTCATAAACTTCACCATGAAACTAATTCTGAAGAGTGCCATTCTTTAAAAAAGAAAAACTCCAAGAGGGGCCCTGGTCCTACAGAAACCTTGTGAAGGTCTTCCCACTTCACAAGTTGAGAGGAATTCCCTAGGAGAAAAATATTAAGATTTCGCTTTCCTGTATTATTCTGTCTTCTTCAATCTTCATACTGGTTATCAAGTTTTTCCCCACATCACTTGCTATCTTTTATGTCCTGGTGGTCTTCTCAGGGAATTCCTGCAGGAGGTCCTTGGCGCCTCTCTTCATTTCTGAATGCAGTGTTGGAGTTAGAGGGTGTCGATTAATTACTTCTTTTCTGCTCCAAGCCCCAAAGCAATTGCCACGTAGACAAAGGAGACTGGGGTTCTGAGCTGGGGCCAAGGATTGCTGATAAAGCTAGACTGGAGAGCACAGCTAGGGGGAGGCCCCAGCAGGCTCCTAAGACTTCTCACACAGCCCTACTGACTATTCTGAACCAAACTGCAGGCCCTCCCTCTGCCAGGGCAAAGTCCAATCCCAGGAAACTTCCAGAGATAGAGAAAGCTCATCTTGAGGATGCTTCTTGGAAAGTGAGAGTGGAAAGGGTTGAATTGCAGGTGTCCAGTCCTCCATCCCAAGCTCACCAGAGAAGCAGAACAAAAGAGAAGAAGTCATCTTGCTGTAGGGCCAAGAGGGGAATGTCAGGAGATTCCCCCAGGAGGCGGCCATCTTGCACAGAGCTCGTAGGGAGGCAGGTGACTCAGCTGCAAATCCTGATTGGTCCTCGAAGAAGCAGTAGTGAAACAACCGGCCAATCAGGCTCTCCCCACTGGGCTGGTCTTTTCAGAGCTGGGTCTTGTGAGGTCACCCCGAGGGCACCACTGGCCCAGTGTCCAGGGTGACGGTGGTTTCACCAGATGCGATGGGCTCGGGGAGGGTTCCGTTGGTTCCCATTTGCAGTAGAAATGTGGAGTGTTTTAAAAGAAATATATTTCCCTCACACTTAGTCACACTCAGCCAGCGGCATTATGTGTGAGTCAATGAGACCTTGAAGCTGCTATAACTGCAAGAAGAGTTGCTCAGTGCCAAGCAGTTTTCCAGTAAAGTAGTTTAAAAAGGAAGGGGGTGGGGTGGGGAGGAATACAATGATAACCAGAAGAAGGGACAAGATTTAAGAAGTTACTGGAAAAGACCACCGAGCCTAGTTCCACAGAAACAATACGCATCAGAGACCGTCTGTGCTTTACCGACTGGAAATGTGGCTGAGGCGAGGAGCGGGCGGAGGGAGACTGGTGGCCACAGAGCAGGGAGGGCTTGGGGTTCACAGTGAATACACTGCTGACATTTAGCCAAGACCCAGCTAATTGCTCATGATTGTTTTCTCTTTTCACATTTACCCATCTAAGCTGGGGATGTCTCCCAGGCACTGCAGATATAATTAGAGTTGGGTTTCTGTCTCTCTCAGACTTGGGCTCCTCTTTGGAAAATCAGCAAAAGTATACAAATCTTTGGTTTTAATAATATTCCAATGATTTCCTAGAAGCGTCCTTAAAGTCAATAGGTGTGTAAGTTTCACAAGAATTTATTTTCTAAAAATGAAAACTAAAAGAAAGGGGAAAGTCAGTACCATGAATGGTGCAGCAAAATGGAGGCTGAGTAAACTAGTCTATATAATTAATTACAGAAGGTATTGCTGTTTTCATTACCAAGTAGACCTGGAGCCCCTTTAAGCTAATTAATGCAGTTACAAGCTGTCAGGGAGGTAGTAAGGGGAAGGAGACCTGCCTAATCCATGGCCATTAAACAAGCCCTGTGTTAGGGATTCTGTGTTTGTTTTCTTTTCTTTTATCCCTCTGAGCAAAAAGACTTAAATTGTAAGTGGAGACTTTTCACAGCACAAAACTTGCGTCATATGTTTAAAAGCTGAGGCAAAATCATTTTTCGGCAGAAGTTGTGTAGTCAAGTCTGGTATGTGTCCTCCATTAAAGGGATGGTTCTCAGGGAGATTTACCATATGATGCATCCAGTCAGTCTGCTGACTCATTTTGGACTGGGCACTGGGAACTAGAACCAGGTTCAGAAAGGTACAGAGCTTTCAAACAGCCTCAGGGATGGGTGCTCACAGCTGGGATGCCCCACCTGCCCACAAACATGGTCCAGGCCACAATGGACCTATGATACTGTCCCCTCTAAAAACTTCTAGACACTCAGCAGTTCACTTCATGGTTTACCTGTCCAAAACTTAATCTCCGTTTTCTTAAAGTACATTTTCCAAGCTTCACATTAGTCTCTTTTGTATTTGTGATGATTTTCCCAAATATGTTTGAGAGGAGATGAAAGAAATTTTAAACTAAGTGGATCTCACATGCAAACTAAGATGGCTTCATCTATGTACTCATTAAACTTAGAACCAGAAGGTTGAAAAGAGCCTAAATGTCAACCAATACAACACCCTGGTTGCAGATCCGCTGCAGATATGAAAACCCACATGGGCATACAACTCATTCTTGGACAGGTTTGAAATTGCTCAACTTCACTGAGAATCACCCAAAGCACTGCTGCAACTTTTTACAAAAGTCTTTTGGTTAATTAGCAACATTAAAGAAAGATGGAATTTTCCATGAGCAGAGAAAATAATATTCAAGTTTATATCAGCGCAGAAATCAGCTTTTCTATTCTGTGAATAGCATTTGAGCCTGAAGCCAGTAAATGTACCATTCAAGTCCTAGTTTATAAACACTTTGATATATCTGAAACACACATATATGCAGAGAGAGAGAAAGAGAGAGAGGGAGAGAGAGAGGGAGATTTCTTCCCACAAATCCCACTGGATTGTCTTCAGAATGCAAGCTGTAGGTCCATGAAGTCATATGGTTTAATTTCAAGAACTTACTGAGGCTTGGGCTGGTATGTAATGTATATGTTTCCCTAATCCTGTTTGTTTTTGCTAAAATATGTAATGATATCCTTAGGCTTGTGCCTAAGCTGTGTCCACTACTGGAGTTCTGGTGACCAGTTAGGGCAGCCTCCCCAGACCCACAAGCACAATGACTGCAGGCCCTTCTGAGTGAGTGAAGGGAACAAGGATCAGGAGGAACTTGCCTCAGTCAGAAAATCTTGGTTGTAGAAAGGATGGGATATCGGGCCACCTACGTTTATTTCGTGGCCTGCCCCCGCTGGACTCGGTCTCAGTTCTGGGGGAAATCGGCTGGTAGTAAACACTGAAAAAAGATCTATGTGCTGAGAGTTTATTGCTTTGTCTGACCAGAACAACACTCCCGTACTTTTAGTAGGATTCTGGTGGGGCTGCCAAGCACAGTTTCTCATCCCCTGGCCACAGTCATTGGTCCAGTGATGGGCATATGACCCAACCACAGTCAATAGGCTCTTCCCTAAGATATTCCTACCCAGAGCCCTCTGAATTCTATGATTGTGAAGCTTTCAGACCATAGGCCTAGGGCTGGTGACAGTGTCCAAGCTTCTACCCTCATGGGGACAAGTCTAAGGGAATAAAGTTAACACACAGAAACAGGGACAAAAACTTGAAAGAGAAGGAGTGAGTTCCCTAATGTTTGAGACTCTAAATCTGGTGGCTGCTGAGGCAAGCTCTATCCACTGTCCTTTCCCTAGTTTGGTTATGTCAGTCAGGAAACACCTCTCCCTTTGGTTAATTTAGGTTTCTAAATTAAAAATTGGGTGTCTCTGCCACTCTGTATAAGGTTGGGGGCGCAGGCTGCACTGTTTGGGAGCTTCTCTAACAGAGGATTCACAAAAACCAACTTGCCTTGCACCATTGTAAAATCTGTGCATTGGATATGGGTAGAACATGTAATTTATCATACACACCAGGACAATTCTGGGAATAAAAAAGGGTGCTATTAAAATTATATCAGGACAACAGGCATAAGCTAGAAATTTATGGCCCCTTTAGTGAAGGATCTAATCTGGTGTGTGTATTGAGATTGTGCCTAACATAACAGTGGCAGAGACCATAATACCTGGTGGGGAACCCAGCTGGAATGGACCATTCATGAGCTCAGATGAACACTCAAGAAAACCCTTGGTGGCATTTGTACAAAGTTTGGGATCCTCTACTATTCTGGTGCTGTTAGCATGACTCTGTTTATGCCCTCGGCTGACCAGACCTAGGGATAGTCACATTACAAACAGGAAAAAAAGAAAAGTCTGGCTAGCTTTCTTGGGGAACACAGATGTACTGCTCAGCATATGGACCATGTGCTTTCTCTACAAAAGTGTCTCTGATATCCAGGGTGGTATCAGAGCCAGCAGCCACACTGGCAGGAAGTGACATTGGCCCTTTGTCCGTAGTTCATTAGGCCACTGTAGGCCCTGATTCAAGTTGGACCAGTCAGGTTCTTCCTCCCAAGATTTAGGACGAACTAATAGCCAGTTAATATTCATGTGGCTGGGAAGGTAACATGTTGATCCAGGAGCCTTGGGGCAGCCACATTCTGCAATGTGAACAGAGAACCAGAGAAAGCTGTCTGCAGAGAGAGAGAAAAGGAGAAGCAGATGTTCTAAGAGCAGCAGAAATGAGAGGCGGAGTTTGTTCCTGGGTTGCTGACAAGCCTCCCAGGCCCTCGTTCCTCAGGTTGAGCAGTATTCCTGCTCCTGGGCTCCAGGAGACACCCTTTACCCTTTTACCACCCCCCATGCTCTGCTTACGCTAGCCCAAGTTGATTTCTATTTCTTTCCTCCAAAAGTATCTGAACTAATACCAGGAAATATCTTTTTGATGATTCTAGAGCTCATATATTCTCTAAACAGTTTATGAGCTAAACATTTCCCTGTGTGTACCTTACCTTCAAATCCAAATACTTATTGTTCCTTCTCTAATTGAAGCAGCAGCACATTAAAGGAAAATACAAAAAAAAAAAAGGAAACATTGTCCCTGTACTTTGAAGTCACATGGGATCCAGGATCCACATGAACTCAATTAAGGCAAGAGACAAACAAATAAACATTCAGGGGTGCCTCTTTCGCATACAGTATTTCATCACATGGTACCAGCATGTAAAATTGAGATGTCAAGAATGATTTGACTAACTTGCTCACTCAGTTTTTCCTAAGGTGGACAAGTGCTGAAACACAAAGATTCATGAAATTCTAGCTGAAACACATACAGAGCTGATCCCAGGAAAAATTGGGAAATAAATGGAATTTGTTAATGTTTCCCCAACTCCACTTTCTGTGTTTTTCTCCCATTCAAGGCTCCACATTTCCCTCCCCACTTCCCCCCGAGGCAAGCTGTCTGACAAACTAAATTACAGTGAAGGGTTAGTGACAATTTGTTACTCCTATTGGGTGTATTTGCATTTTTTAAAAGTCTAGAGAGGACAATTCAAAACCAAAGAAATGATTCTCTAATGTTAGTTTTTTTGCTCCAATGCAAGTTGGTATAGGAGCTATTTTGGGGGATGTATAATTGTTCTGAAAACTTCTCTGCTTACATATAAAGCCAGAAGTGACCTTGATAAATAAGGTGAATGCAAAATAGAGTGACAAAATTTAGAGCACTTTTTTAGTAGTCTATCTTAAGGAATTTTACCTTTTACTTCCTTTTGGAGGCCCAAATTCCAAGTCAGAAGTTGGGAATGGAAAAGAATGATTGGAAAGCAAACCATAGGCTGGAGTGAACAAGAAACTTTGGTGCTTCTTTGTGTGTGTGTGTGTGTGTGTGTGTGTGTGTGTGTGTGTGTGTTAGAATTGGCTAAAGGAGTGTCTGAGTTGGGGTTGGGGAAGCAGAGGAGACACACACCTCAGCAAAGGTATAAGCTCCTAGACTAGAAAACCATGCCACCCAGTCAGGAAAAAGGAACCAGTCCCACCATGGCCCTACAGGTCTCAACTTCCTCTTCTGTAACATGAAAGAGATGGGCTTCTCTTGCCAAAGACCAGAGCTCTTCAGCCTGGGTGGGCAGACAGCAAACTGCTGTCCCTCCTCTGCTGCAGGCTGTCTAGCAGGAGTGACCAAGCTACACTTAACAAGCCTTCACCCCCACAGGCAGGAGAGCCAGAGACACCTGCTTTAACATAGGCACCAGGATGGGAGCCCCAATCATTCCCAGGAGAATGACACTGACTAGAGAACAGCGGAACCCTGCCCCGCATGGAGGGAAGTGCTAGAGACTCCAGAAAGGCCTATGGGGAAGAAGGTGATTATGTCGAGTGCTTGCATTTGCCTGTTGATGTCAAGGACGCTGTGTGGCATCAGAGCTTGGTACTGAAAAGTCCATGTCTTACTTGCACTTGGAACTAGGCCAAGCCCTCCTGTTTGTCCCTTGCTCAGAGAGATTGATCTTGAAGGAAGGTTACATTTTACAATTTACAGCAATGGGTGGTTGGTGTGGAAAGTATGTAGGAATATCAAAAGTGAAACCATATCAATAAAGAAACATTTCATGCTTTAAAATGTACAATTAAAAAAAGTTAAAAAAAAAAGTGAATCTAAGGGTGGGCGCCCATGGCCTGAAGTCTATGCCCATGGCACTTCAAAAACTATCCCAGACAATGTAAAAGTGTGCAGGTACTACGGAAAGCAGCATGGAAGTTCCTCAAAATATGAAAAATAGAATTATCCTATGATCCAGCAATTCCACTTCTGGGTATCTATCCAAGAGAACTGAAAGCAGGATCTGGAAGAGATGTTTGCACATCCATGTTCCTTGCAGCATTAGTCACGACAGCCAAGGGGCGGACGCAGCCTAAATCTGAATGAACAAAACGTGGTATATGCACACAATGAATTGTTATTTAGCCTTTAAAAAGAGGGTAATTGTGTCACATGTTACAACATGGATGAACCTTGAGGACATTTTACTAAGTGAAATATGCCATTCACAAAAAGACAAACACCGTGATTCCATTTACATGAGGTATCTGCAACTCACAGAAATAGGAATGGCGGCTGTCAGCGGCTGAGAGGAGGGGAAACGGGCAGTTGTTCCACAAGTATAGAATCTTGGTTTTGCAAGATGAGAAAGTTCTAGAAAGCCAATATGCAATGATATGAATACATTTGATACTACAGAAGTATAGATTTAAAAATAGTTAAGATGGTCATTTTTATGTTATGCATATTTAACCACAATTAAAAACAAAATCAAAAACCCCGACAGGTGACCTGGGAGGAGCAGGGAGAGTTTCCTTTTTCAGTAGGGGGAGTTGGAGTAGGACCACCTGGAAGTAGTTTTCCCCAGGAGTAGAGAGGGTGGAGAGGATCAGCAGGTGTCTACCTGATGTGGGAAAATTGACACATTTAACAAAACCAGGGCTGACTCTGGGGCGATTTCTGTTTCAGGAGCAGCCCCCGAAGGCGCCCCAGCCCTGGGCCTCCTCCTTCATTCGCTGGCAAGTAAACAGAGATGGGAGGCTCCCTGTTCTGGGAAAAAGCTAATCAAATGATCCAACTGCTTCTCGTCTGCAACCCCGAGAGAGGTACCAGGAAATACAGTTTTGGCTGCGAGGAAGATGGCCATGAATAAGGGAGGCTGTCATGGAAAACCTCTCCCTGGCCTCCCAGCTCGGGCCAGGCCTCAGCCTTCGTACGCTGCCCCAGAGTAGGTATCAGCCAGGGGGCTGGAGTTAGATCCAGGCTCAAGCAACACAGGCATCCAGCCTCCCGCCTCTGCACTTTGGGAACGAAACTGTCTTCTCTCCCCATCCTATTATTTAGTGTTTGGGAAAGGACCCAAAGTTAGCTAGGAGGCTGGGAGCTGGGAGTCACTGCAAAGGTGGGTTGTGGCATTAAGAGAACAGTCACGAAGCTTGTAAATCCAAACCCCCACAGACAGTTTTCTGCCATGTTCCCAAGTGTCGCTCTTGGCTGGGATAGCAGGGAGGAGTAGGGCTGCAGAGAGAGATGCTTCTCCCTCCCTGGGAAGCAGTGTTCCTGGGACCCTGTTTCAATCTTTGCTAATGAACCATTTCAGAACAACTGAAGTCGCTGGAGTCACTAATAATTACATAAATTTTCTTTTCTTTTTTCACTTAAAACTCTTAAGTCTCCATCCACAAGGGCCCATTTTTAGTAACACGCTGAGTCTTGCCAACATCCTGGGGCTGATTTGGTCTTTACACTTCTAGGAATTTCCAAGGACGTGGGGGGGGTTAGGCTGCCGAGACGGATGTGAACGTGTGTGACCAGCAAGGAGCTTCTAAGGTCTGAAGATTGGGAAGGTCAAGGGTCAATCTCTCCTAAGCTCCAAAGAGGAAGTAGCCCCCTCAGGTCCTTTCCCCTGAGTTTTTCTCTAACCTCTTGAAACCAAGAGCCCCACTTCACCTCCGCCACAAGGTGACCCAGTGCCAGTATTGTTTTTACTCACTCTAACCAGTCCCCAGGGCCACATCAATGCAACATCCAAAAAGGCAAGCATTTGGAACTCCAAAACCCCCCAGAGATGGCAACAGGACTCTGTGATGATGTGGTTTATGGAGTCTCATTTTTTAAAATCCAGCATACTTACAATGAATGATGCTGTGGAAAAATAATTGGATTTACCCCAACTCCTTTGCTATTTATTGTCTTGGATGGCACTAAGGTTATATCGGAACATAGCCATAAGGAGAAAAGGCTTTGGAACAACTAAAACACATTTTCCCCCCAAAGTGAATCTGTAGTTAACCCTTTGTACAATGTAAGCAATGTGACTCTTGCATAGTGTTTTCGAAATATTGAGACAAGATTAACAAACAAAAGTGATTTTATGCTCTGAATTGAGGCTACATTCGTTATTTTGTAGTGCCTGCCATTTTTGCAAAAGGATCTCTGATAGCCAAACCCTACTTTTTGTTGTATTCCAGGTCTTAAGACTCAGGCCTTTCCTTCCCTCCCATTGGGTAAGGGCCCACCATACAGAGATGTGGGTACTCTTCCTTTGGCCTCTATTACCTTCAGGAAGCCAGCCCAGGGAAGCATGTTGCACTAAGCCTTGTTTTACTGTGGCTGACTTTAATATGTGCTTGTGTTTTAAGACCTCAATATTTGCAGCTCCTAAATTGTCATCTCAAATTCCAGCTGGTGGGTGAAGATAATAAAACTACTCAAGGATCAAGACAGTTGACTGCAGCAGGACACAATCTGGCACCCATTTCACAGGCAAGATCCTGCAATTAGAACATTTATAACAGCTGACCACTGGACGCTTTCAAGGCTCTCCTGAGAAGTTTGCAAGGCTCCCAAATCCAGTGGATCATGGCTCAGTCAATGCTATCAGATTGAAGTTGTTCTTCCTGCCATGAACCCGTCTTTCATTAAACAAGATGGGCTTTACTGGGCCAACTATTTGCTCAGTTTTGCACAGTAATGTTTAAGGATGCAACAAGAAATCTGCTCTCAGATCTCTGGGAAACATTCAAATCAAAGACTGCAGAGATCAAAAGTCCTTGAAAAAGCCATCTGGGAAATTTTGTGTGTTGACAAGCTTGCTCTTGAAGCTCACACACACTTGCAAGATGACAAGCAGATACCATAGACTTCTGGGAAAATTCAGTACCACACTACGGCCTGACAAAAAGCCGCAAGCTTTTTAAGGTCATATATCAACTACCAAGGCAATACCTGCACTCATCCCCCAACCACACAGTTGATGGCTTTCATGGGAAATAGAGCTGACACCTCCTTGATGATGGTCTAGTGATACACTGGTTAACACAAAAAAAAATAAGCAACAATGATAAAAATAGCCACCATTTATTAAGTGCTTGGCATGCTCAGCTTTGCTGAGCTTTTAATATGCACCATACAGTAGATCTTCATAATTCTATGAAGCATATATTAACATATTTACCTGATAGATAATATTAATAAAATTTATGTTGACAGCAGTAACTTATTCCAAGACATAAAGCTTTTAAGAGGCATGGCAACGACACTAAAGAAATGTCATTCTTCGTCTTTGAAAGCCATGTCCATTGGATGTTTTCCATATTGTTTTCAGCAGTAGTGGCAAACTTCTTCTCACCCATTACATCTCAGTCAAATGGGCCACTTCTGTGTGAAGACCACCCTGCCTTTTCTATGCATGTTCTTTTCTCAATATCCCAAGATGTTTTATATAAAACTTCAGGAATGCATTAATCTTATTTTAGTAGTAATTATTTGTATAATTTGTATGTCTCCTGTTGAAGACTGAGAATTTCTTGAGGGCAAGATCCATGTCTCTGTGGCTTATGACTCTAAGACTGACATAGTGCTTGGCACAGTTAACCCTCAATAACTCTTGCTGAATGGATGGACAAGCAAATAGACCCCAGATACCTAGGTAATATCATCTTTTCAATAGTGACAAAAGTATTAAATTGAACCATATGAAAATGCCATTTTTGCAAGTCCAAAAAAGTCAACTCTGGACACTTTTGTACATGTCAACCTAATAAATCTATTATAGTAGGTGCGACTATTCAGAAATGTGGTTGGTTTTCAAACAGATGTATTAAAATTCACACATCTAAATGAATGCTTTAAAAACCTGTTGTCACACTTTATTGAGAATCTCATTTATTTTTATAGTTCTGAAATATTTAGTCCCATATATTCATTCAAAACCAGCTGGTCTTTGGAAGTCCTTTCATTACACAAGGCATTTGTCACAAGATGTTTGGCATGCTTGGAAGGACAGTATCATATAACGGTTAAGAATGACTTCCTAGCTATTTAACTTAGGCGAGTTACTTAACTTCTCTATTCTTTCCTAATCTGCACGAGCAGGATCATAATAGTGTTGGTCTCAGGGGGTTGTCATAGGGATTAAATGAGGTAATACACAGGGCTTAGAACAACGTTCAGGACATACTATGAGTTCAGTGGGAGTTAGGTGTTGTTATTACTGCTATAGGAATTGGGCTATATGGAATGCGCATATGTTGGAATAGCAATAGAGTGCATGAGTTGTCAGTAATAGACTAAATAAATGAGTAAAGTGATGATAACACAGACTGTATTTCTACCCAGATATTTCCCTGAGAGAATATGTAAATCAAGAATTTTTTCTGAAGAAAATGAAGTGCATTAAGAGGGAATGAGTTTTGTAGTTTTCTGAGTGTCTGAAGCCTTGTCATTTATTTCTCCATGTGGTATCCCAGCACTTAGATGTCTGCTAGTGTTCTCTGCAATTCGATGTCCTCTTATTGTACAAATCCAAGTCCAGCAGTGGTATTTGAAAATAATCAAACTGGCATCACCAATCCCTTTGTTCATTTCTTTCTCCCCAAAGTTTCTTTCTTTCAAACAGTTTTGAAATTCCATTACTAAATTTCCTCTTGCCTTTTAAATACATTACACATTGTGTTACGTATTTGTGGTTGAGATAATCACGTGGATCCATTTGTTTTAAATTAAATGAGTTTAAGCTACAAAATTCTCCCAGTGTCTTGGTAAAGGGCTGCTCTGCATACAATATGAGCAGAGCCTAGAGCCAAATAATTAGGAACTAATTTGTTAGAATATAACCTGCTGGCAACTTTGAACACTATCTGTCTAAATTCCTATGTAGAGATAAAGTTCAGATTCCTGGAAGTTCAACATAACCCAGTAGCAAGGAGTATGTTACAGTTAACGGGACCACTTCTAAATTATAACCAGATATAGGGCCCTTTCTTTGTCTTCTGCGTTGGGTACTGTCTGACATTGTTCCTAAACCAACTGCATGTTTGGGGACAATTAAATAAAGAAATTAGGTCCAATGTATCCTCTATTGCAAGTCAAAAAATGAAGGAAAAAGGACAAGCTCTGCAGAGATATAGGACAGGAACTAATTATCCGGAGCAAAGTAACAACAGCCTAAAGCACCTTACCCTCCTTTATTCAAACATATTTGGAAAAACTGCGTATTTATACATACATATGTATAGGCACATTTTGCATAAATTTACATAAATTTAAATAGCTTACCTAATGCAGAGAGTTGTTCCAAACCAATATTTGAAGTTTAATTTTAAAACATATACCTCATGTAGAAATTTGGGTTAAAGGATGGGTGGTAGGTACGTGGTTACTGTTACATTATTTCTGAGTTTTAAAAAAATCATGTTTTAAATATTTCATAAGTTAATTTTTTAAAAAGTAACTAAAAATTAAAGATATTACCCAAATGTGTGAAATGGGTGCAGTTCCTTTGGCTGAGCTCACCTGCCAAGAAAACAGGACGTATGAAGGGAGGAAAGTGCAGGCTATGATGCTGTTACCTTTCCACATTAGTAAGCATACCTACTGCCTTTAAGTCCATAAAAATAAAAGAAATACAGCATTATCCCACCACGCTGTGAAATTCCCTCCCAGACACTTTCAAGACCTGAAGTGTTTATTTTATTCTGCAAAAGACGTCCTGATGAAAGCCACAAGTAGTTTCTAAGAAGAGGGATATGAGTTTAAGAAAAAGTCTCTCTGTTCTCATGGCATTGGCTTCAGAAGGAAACACATTTGTTAGCCACATTTTGCACTGTTTGGGGCCCTCAGCTTTATCCAGAGTTTTCCCTCTCTGTCCACACTCCCACGTTATCGCCTTCATCCACCCAAGTCAACAAAAGCTCTGTGATGAAAATAGATTCTAGGGCAGAGGAAGGAGTGTTACTTAGAAATCTATAGTTTATCTGGTAATAATTGTTTTAATAATGGTAAGGAGGAAAGGTGGGTGTCAGTGGTTCTGAGGGGAATCATTAGTTCGAGGTCTCTGAGCATTCAGCTAGTCATTTCCTTGAACTTGGGCTGCTCTGAATCAGGATTCTTTCTTTCTGAATAATTCCTGTGCCTATGCTTGGTTCAGAATTGAAACCTAGAAGACAGACTGCAAAAATTAAAGATCAAAACTTTTGTATAGTAAAAGAAAAAGCCATAAGAACAGTAAAAAGATAAATGTTAAACTTGGAAAAATTGTCCGCAATTTAAACTACAGACAAAGGTTTTCAATATCATTAATATACAAAAGTTTCTAAAAACTACAAAAAAAAGTTCAACTACATTATAGATAAACAGGCTAGAGATAGGAATAGATAACTTATAAAGAAAGATTTGGCCCTTAACCATATGAAAAGACACTTAAACTTGCTTATAACAAACTAAATGCAAATTAAAACTATGTGGAGTTACTATTTCTCAATAAATATAGGGCTACTAGAATGGCAAAAAAAAAAGTTAGACAAGATACTTTATTAGTGAAACTGCAAAATGGTTCAACTTCTACAGAAAGGAATTTGGCAATATCTAGCAAAGTTCTACAAATGTTCACTCTTTGATTCATCAATCTCATTTCTGGGAATCTACACCCTCGATACACAGGCAAAAATATGAAAAGACATATTGTTAGGGTAATTCAGTGCAATATGTTTTAATAACAAAAGACTGGAAACAATTCAAATAAAGGATCAGTTGAATAAATATTGGCACATCCATTCAGTAGAGTACTACAAAGCCATAAAAAGGAATGAGAACACAAAAATATACACATATATTTTTGTACAGTATAAAATGGAAAGGCTCTTTCAAAAAGTTATGGAGGAGGAAACACTTCCTAACTCATTCTTGGAGGCTAGTGTTGTCTTGATATACAAAAAAAAATAACAACAAAAAAACAGACAAAGACATTACAAGAAAAGACAACTACAGACCAATATCTCTTATAAATATAAACACAAAAATCCTCAATAAATGCTAGCAAATCAAAACCAACAACATACAAAAAGAATTATACACCAGGACCAAGTGTGATTTATTCCAGTAATGCAAGGTTGGTTTAAAATCAGAGAATGAATTAATGTAGTACATCATATCAATGGAATAAGAAACAAAAACCACATCATCATCTCAACAGACACAGAAAAGCATTTGGCAAAATCCAACACTCTTTTGAGATAAAAACACTCAACAAACAAAAATAGAAGGGAACTTCTTCAACCTGATAAAGAGCACCATAAAAAAAAAACCACAGCTCACATCATACTTAATAGCAAAGACTAAAGATTTCCCTTCAGATCAAGAACAAGACAAGGATGTCAGCTCTTGCCACTTCCTCTCAAAAGTACATTTGAGATTCTAACCAGAGCCATTAGGCAAGAAAAAGAAATAAAAGGCATCTAGATCAGGAAGGAAAAAGTAAAACTAACTCTATTCACAGATGGTATAATTTTGTACATAGAAAATCCTAAGGAATACCATTAAAAAAATCTATAAGAATAAGTAAGTTCAACAAGTTTGTAGAATTATAAGACCAGTATACAAAAATGGAAGGATAAAACATTTTAAGGGAGGGAGGGGACAAGGTGGAGAAGACAGACATAGAAGCTAGATTTTTATGGCTACCTTGCATTGTAGATTAGACTTTGGAACTCTAAACTCTGAAAAATATTCTACATATTTATAAAGACAAAATTTAATTTAAAAAGACAACCCCTGGATATATGTCACTGTACATTCATCGAAACCCATAAAATGTATAGCATCAAGAGTGAACCCTATTGTAAACTATGACTGGATGATAATGATGTGTCAATGTAGGTTCATCAAGTGTAACAAATGTACCACTCAGGTGGGGGATATTGATGATGGGAGAGGCTATGCATGTGTAGGGATGGGGGCATATGGGAAACCTATATACCTTCCTATCAATTTTGCTATAAACCTGAAACTGCTCTAAAAAATAAACTCTATTAAAAAAAAACCTAAAAATTGAACATAAATTAAAACAAATGACCCTAAGTATATACCAAATTGGTGGCATAGCTACACATATAAAAACTATTTCAGTGATGTTAGTATGCAGTAATTTCAGTGTACATCCTGAATAGAATGTACCTTGAAGAAAAAAAGAATTACAAAAATAATTTTTAAAATATTAAACTGTTTTTAATAATCATATTGGTGGTAGTGTTGGTTTTGTTATTTTGAGACAGTTATATGTATATTATGGAATAAAATAAAAGAGTAATCATATTGTGTCACTGAGAACTAGGCCTTTCCACTAGGATAAAGGAGAAATAGGTGATGGTTTGATGGGGTTAAGCTGTGGAGTCTTGAATTTGAAGTCTTGAGTTATAAATTTATTAGGTCATTAAATATGAAATGTCCAATTTTGAATCAGAAGTGTATCATATCTCAAACCAGAAGCAGTACAATTAATCAAAATATGCACCTAAACTATCAACATAGTTTTGCCATCTTAATGGTAGCTTGTTTATGCCAGCAGCAAAGAAGCCTAGAGAGCAAGTGGCGATGAAATCGCAAAAGGCATTTTCCACAGCTTGTTGAGAATTGAATATTTTTCCTTTCAAGAAGTGGTCCAAAGGCTGGAAGAAGTGGTTGGTGCAAGGTCTGGTGAATACAGTGGATAACAGAGAGTTTCCAAGTCCAGCTTCTGTAGTTTGAGCAGCGCTGTTTGTGTGACATGTGGTCTTGCAAAAGGATTGGCCTGTCTTTATTGGCTAATCTTGGCTGCTTAATCGCAAGCATCCTGATCAGTTCATCCAACTGGTTGTTGTAGACATCTGTTGTAATCAATTGACCGGTTTTCATGAAGCTATAGTGGATAATACCAGCGCTGGACTACCAAACAGACACCATTAACTTTTTTGATGAATATTTGGTTTTGGAGTGTGTTTTAGCACTTCATCTTTACCCACCATTGTGCTGAATGCTTGTGATTGTCAAAAAGAATCCATTTCTCACCACACCTACCAATACAGTGTAGAAATGGTTCGCTTTTATGTCGTGATAGCAAAGAAAGGTAAACTTCGAGATTTCTTTTCTCTCATTTAATTCATGTGGTACCCATTTATCCAGCTTCTTTATCTTGCTGATTTGTTTCAAATGGTCCAATATTGCTGGAATAGTAATATCAAACCCTGCTAATTCATGCGTAGATTGAAATGGATTCGCTTCCACTACAGCTTTCAGCTCATCATTATCCACCTTGGTCTCAGGTCACCCACGTGGCTCATTTTCAATATTAAAATCACCAATGGAACTTCTCAAACCATCTACATACTGTGTGTTCATCTACATACTGTTCATATCCTTCCCAAACATTTCATTGATATTTCAAGCTGTCTGCACTGTATTGGTTCTACGATGGAACTTATCATATTCGAAAATAACACATATTTTTGACTTATCCATGGTTTCACAAAAATTGCTCTAAAAAAATTTGAAAGATAATCACAAGCCAAAATGTGCATTTGCAAGACTGAGGATGTACCTTCACAATAAAAATAAAACAAGATGCATCAAAGTGAAATGTCAGAAATATCAACTGTCAAACTTAGCACTTAAGGAAATCAGACATTTCATACATAATAACCTAATATAATGTATTTTATCTATAAGAAATAAAATCATTTCCAACCTCTGTCCTTTGAAAAGGCCTAACAGTAATGACTAGGCCAGTAACAATGAGCTCTCCTAGTGCTCAGATTGTGGTCCCCAAACATCATTTCCAACTTAAAAGGGTCATTGTGGGTCTGCAGTAGGAATTGCAAAAAGCAAGTCTTCAACATTTTGTCTTACCAGAAAGCAATAAACTTATCAAAGATTACTGGGCTTGTTGTGGGTTGAATTGTGTTTCCCCAAAATATATGTTCAAGGTCTAACACCAGGTACCTATGGATACGACCTTATTTAAAAATAGGCCCTTTAAAGATGTAATCAAGTTAAAATGAGGCAATACTGAATTAAGGTGGCCAAAATCCAATGACTAGTGTCCGTATAAGGAGAGGGAAATTTGGACACAGAGACAGGGAAAGAACACCACGTGATGACGAAGACAGCGATTGGGGTGAGGAGTCGGTAAGCTGAGGAACACCAAGGATTGCCAGCAATGGCTAGAAGGAAGGCGGGAGGCATGGAACAGATTCTCTCTCAAAGCCTCCACAAGAAACCAGTCCTACCAACATCCTGATATCAGACTCGGGCCTCCAGAACCGAGGCAATAAATACATTTCTGTTGTTTTCAGCCACCCAGTTTGTGGTAACACAGGAATAATGTCAAAAAGACTCAGAAGCCAACTTGAAAGGGCTGTCACTGGCCAAACATGGGACAATCTGGACATCATCAATAATAGTAATTCTAAGAAAGTAAAATAAACGTGTCTAAATCCTTAAAATCATATTGAAATTTTTAAATTTTTAAAAAACCTAATTACATAACTTTGGAGGATGCTAGAGAACTAACACAGTATTTTGTTAAAATATAAGGGAAAGAGTCAAATATTTATCCTGACTTTCCTATATAAATGATACCATTGGTTAGCCAAAAAGTAGGTGAGGAGAATTTTCTCTTTATAGAATTATTCCAGCTAAGATGTGATAGAATATCACCATTTTGAAACCTCTAATGAATTATTGGATCCAGGCCACAATCATCAATGGCTGCTAATGAAAAGAGAACAACCGTGTGCCTTCTACTGGAGGTAGACAACACTATGATGTATTCTTGGGGGGAAAAAAATCAAACTTAATCTGATCAAGTCTCTAGTTCCAACCACCAATTTGCAGAAAACACAAGGGACAAATACAGTTATTTAAAAAATGTTATGGGGATGCAATCAGTGAAAAGGCAGGACACAATCTTACAGGAAAAATGATTTGGTTTCCCAAATAAATTGCAAAGAAAAACAAAAACACAAACAGGAACCCCTAGATTAAAAGAGCCTTCAGAGACACCAACTAATTGTAATGTGTGGGACCTAAAAGAAACTGAAGACAAAATATTTATAAGGCATTTGGGGTAATTGACTGGATATAAAGGAATTATTGATAATATTTTAAGTATGATAATTTGTTTCAAAAGAAAATCTTTATCTTTTAGAGATAGGTGTCAAAATATTTACAGATCAAAAGATATGAGGTCTGGGATTTGCTCTAAAATAATTCATCAGGGTGGGAGGAAGTGGGTGGCGTATAGATAAAATTAGATTGGTCATGTCTTTATATTGTTGAAGATTAATACATAGGGTCTTACTAACCTTTTCCTTCTGCTTTTGAGTATTTTAAGTATTTTTCATACTAAAAAATTAAGGATGAAAAAACTTGCCTGAAAGAGCTAGGGACGCTGACCGCTAAAAACTTGTAATTCACAATGTTAGCAGAGACCAGCTGAAAAGCCCCAGCAGAGAGGGAAGCCCCAATTACTACCTCCCGGTGGCTGTTTTCTCCTCATGAGCCAACTGTGAGAGTCCTGCCCTAACTCACAGGGCTGCAGTGAAGAGTAAGTAAAGGTTGAAAGCCTGTCACAAACACAAAGTGCTAAGTGTTTAACAATAGTCGTTGGAAGGCAGTTCTCTTTATCTTTTTGCTGAGTTCAGGCTCAGGGCCACATCAGTCCTTTGGACTTGTGTATTTATTGCCACTGCCCTGGGCCTTTAGACACAAAGATAGATCCAGACCCCTGACTGCCAGTGCCTTAGTCTGATATCTAGACCACCCACCCACTTCCCATGGCAACTTCCATTTCAGGAAAATATTTATGGGAAGGCACCTGCTCCCAGGGTGGAAAAAAAAAAAAAATCCAGCATTTGAACTGAAATCATTTTCTCCCATCCTATTTTAACCCACTAACCAAGTGTTGAGGGCATGACATATTGAGGCTGCTTCCACCGGAGGAGTCACAAATCCCACAAAATACTATTTCATCACAGAGGGCCTTGGCCTGTACCATGGACTCATTATTACCAGAATAATACTTCAAAAATAATGAATCACTAATGGAATAAACACCTATGGAGTTAGACATTGTGGCTGCCAAAGCAATAATTATGAATAATATGCTCACAGCACATGCAATGGAGGAAAGCACATCAGTGGAGCCCCGATGTCATCTGCAGTTTTTCTGGCAGCAGTTTTAATTAAGAATAGTATAATTAGCAATAATCACAATTAATACATTGACTGCCATGCTAGAAACAAAATATTTTTCCTTGGAACCAGTGTTTTATTACAAAAAATAGAATAAAAACTTTGAAAACAAAATGATCCTAATTTAACGAAAAATTTGTTTTTTTTGTTGTTGTTTTCTGTGTATGAGTTACATGCTACTTGAAAAATAATTCTTACAGCTCCTAAGGTGAACAGATGTGTGAGTTACATATGCTTCACAAGGCCCTGGGCTCAAAACTAGTGTGAGTTAAATACAACTCACATGGTAGTTAATGTATTAAATTTGGGATCCCTGTGGCCCCTCTACAGGATTTCTCAATCAGTCCACACAAGCCTGTAATGTAGCTTCATGTTAGGTATGATTACACCCATTTCACAGATAATGAAACAGGTTTGTAAGTTTTCTCAACATCCAGCAAGTTAAGAATATTCAGGCTGGGCGCGGTGGCTCACGCCTGTAATCCTAGCCCTCTGGGAGGCCGAGGCGGGTGGATCGTTTGAGGTCAGGAGTTTGAGACCAGCCTGAGCGAAACCCCGTCTCTACTAAAAATAGAAATAAATTATCTGGACAATTAGCCGGGCATAGTGGCGCATGCCTGTAGTCCCAGCTACTCAGGAGGCTGAGGCAGGAGAATCGCTTAAGCCCAGGAGTTTGAGGTTGCTGTGAGCTAGGCTGACACCACGGCACTCACTCTAGCCCAGGCAACAAAGTGAGACTTTGTCTCAAAAAAAAAAAAAAAAAAAAGAATATTCAGAGGTATGTTCTTAATCTGCCAGCCCACATAAGGATTTTATTCTCACATAGTATTTATGATCTGATATTTCATAATTAATTGAAATGCAAACCTTTAAATAATAAAGTTGTGCTAATCCTCCCCCCAAATGGTAAAAGACATATTACGGTTTGGAGTTTCCGAGAAACAATTTCAAGCTTTCCTGCAGGGCCCTGGTCTTCATGCCATAAAATGTGTCTTTTTGTTCCTGAGTTAGATGTTTGATGGTTGTATTTTGGGAGATGTAGGTACACATCAAATAGTAAATGTTTCCTTAATCATATGTAAAAATTAACTAGATCTGGATCATAGACCTAAATATTAGAGCTGAAACTATAAACTTTCTATGGAAAATATAGGAGGAAAATCCTTGTGACCTTGGGTTAGACAAAGTTTTCTTAGATAAGTCACAAAAAGCATAGGTCAGAGAAGAAAATATCGATAAACTGGACTTCACCAGAATTTAACATTTCTGCTCTTTAAAAGATATTGTACAGAAAATGAAAAGATGGCTGGTCCAAGTGCAGTGGTATTTACAACTGATTGATTACAAGCAGTTAAAGATTCCTTTGTTCTTTCTCCATTCTCATTGCTTCACTTGACTAGCATTCAAAATAATGAAAAGATAAGTCACAGATTAGGAGAAAATATTTGCAAAACACAGTTGACAGAGGACATCTAGAATATATATTTATATATCTTTTGACTTGATAATGAGAAAAACCCAATGTTTAAAAAATGGGTAAAATATTTAAACAGACACTTCACCAAAGGGACATACCATGGCAAATCAGCACAGTAAGAGATACTTAATGTCATTTGTCAGAGAGAAATGCACATTTAAACCATAATGGGATACCACCACACACCTATAGAATCACTAAAATTAAATTTAAAAGACTGATAATACCAAGTTCTGGTGAAGACACAGAGCAACTAGAAATTTTATACTTTGTTGGTGGGAATCCAAAAGTGGTATATCTACTTTGGAAAAACAATTAAGCTGTTTCTTATAAAGTTAAACATACCCTTACCATATGACCCAGCAATCCTACACTAATGTATTTACGGAGAGAAATGAACATGTGTTGACACAAAGACCTATATGTGAATGTTTACAGCAAAGTCCTGTTCATGAATGTTTATATTAGCCTTACTTATAATAGCCCCAAACTGAAAATACCCAAATGCTCATCAACTAGTGAGTGGGTAAACAAACTCTGGTATGGCATACAAGGAAAACAAATCATTGATACATACAAATATATGGATGGATCTTACACACTTTATGTTAAGTAAAAGAAGCCAGAAACAAAGGGCTACATATTGTTTGAATCTATTCAATGACATTGTGGAAAAGGCAAAACTATAGGGACAGAAATCGATCAGTGGTTGCCAAAAGCTAGTGGTATGGGGAGGAGATTGACGGTAAAGGGGCATGAGAAACCCTTCTTAGGTGAAGACACCATGGTATTTATCACAGGTATGCAAAGTTTGTTCAACATTTAAAAATGGATTAATGCAATCCATCACATCAATAGGCTCATCAATAGGTTTTTCAAAAGAAAAACCACATGTTCATATCAACAGATGTAGAAAAAGCATTTGACAAAATTCCATACTGATTATGATAAAAACTCTCAGTAGAGAAATGCATCTGGAGGGGAGCCAAGATGGCCGACTAGTGACATTACTTGTCGGACTGTCCTGGCTGAAAGGCAGAAGGTTGCAACAAGGAGAGTGGAGAAGAATTGACACTTGGGTGTGGATCACAGGGAGAGACAACAGAGACATCTGGGAACCCCACCGAGAAAAACTGCAAAGCTGAGAGAGAAGAAGGTAGAGAGAAAAGGACAGTGGCACAGACCAAATCCAGAGAGACTTGGAGCCCAGTGAGAGGGTAAGGGGGGTTCCCCTCCCCAGCTTGGGTGCCCTTGGCGAGCAGCAGGACATAAAACTCACACCCCATGGGAGAGTGCCACGAGAGACCAGAGAGCTGGCTTTCTTTCACATAGATGCTTCCTCCTCCGCACCTCCTCCATTCATAGCATCACAGAAAGTAATGTTGGCTCAAGCCAGCTTCTAGCTCTGGCCCCACCCCCCATTACAACCACAAGAGTGGTTGTTCAGATTCTTCTTGGCCTCTCTGTACAGCACTCCTTCCTCTGGGCACAGGGCAGAACACCTTTCACGTGAGGGTCTTACAACCTGCTTTCAGGGAAGGTAGTTCAGAGAATTTCATGGCCATCCCCCACAGAGAAAGGTGGTGGCCTTTCTGAGAGTGCCCTTTCTGCTTCTGCTATCTTCTCAATTTCCAGATACCATATTTTGGGACCTCAGTATATTCTGAGATCCGACATAATCCATTAGGCAATACCTTCGTTCAGCTTGATTGGACAGATCTGGATGGAGGTTAAACATATAGGGGAAAAGAAAGATAAAAATTTGGATTAAGACCAGAATGTGGACGGCCTGGAATTTTGTGATGAAGAATTTGAGCCTGATACACAATGAGTCACCACTGAAGGTCTGAAGCAGTGAAGTCATGTGTAGAAGCATTGCTTTAGGAAAATCAAACTGGCAATAATTTATAGGCTAAATTAAAACAGAAGAAAGTGAGAGTCAAGAAACCAGTTTAGAAATCCACTGATCCTTGAGTTGTAAGGTGAGGACAGCTGGCATTAGAATGGGGCTATGGGAATGGAAAGCAAGAAATGGAGTGAGAAACAAGGCTGACTTCATAGGCATGTGAACTCTGAAAGGCCCTGCATTTTAATTCTCCACTATCATTGTCCTAAAATTCTCATAATTTTGTCTTTGAACTTGTGTTTTGTAAGCAAAGTCCAGTGGGACAAGGGATCATATGCATGAGCAGAGGACACAGGCACAATCCTTGTCTGCTGTTCCTTGCCATCCTTGCCTCCCTCCCCTGCCCATGTACATAGAACATTCAGGATGCCTCTGAGCACAGTATTCCACTGGGCTCATGATGCATGGGAGCTCAGTTCAATTCAAAGTAAGTACAAGGGAAGCATGTGACCTCTGTGACTGAGTAAGCAGAGGGTCCTGATACCCCTAGGAGGCCATGTTTTCTGTTCAAACTTGGTTAGAACACAGAAAGAAGGGAATGGCATTCCAAGAAATATGAACAAACATGGGAGCCTGTCACACCTTTTCTTACCTGTGTTACTTCCCTGTATTAGCCAACCCTTTATGCTGAAAATGGTGACATACAAGAAAAGCGATCGGTAGGGCAACCCATAGTTTTGTTTTCTTCTTTACTTATCAGTGTCCTTCTCGTCCTTCTTGTGTAGTGTTTCTACTCTTCTGGTAAGAATGAAATGCAAACGCAGGTGTGAGCTATGAAATATGAACTGTGTTATTTTGGTGACTTCAACTACAAGTTAAATGCTCTTAGATTTGTGTTTTAAAATGGCATTGCACAATATAAAAATGAATGGTTAAATTTTAAATTTAAATTTTTCTTTATTTAGAATGATAGTAAATAGCAAATAAAAAAAACACCATGACAAGTTGAGAGAGAGCACATGGAAGGAAAAAGCTTCTTATGTAACTTCAACAGCACTGCTTTTGGGATAAAAAGTCCTACATTTCCATTTTGCTGTGGACTCCATAAATTATGTAGCCTGCCCTGGGCAGAAGATATTTTACTGGAAGAACCAACAGGACTTTATGACTCCCTATGAGAAGCAATTGAGCAGTCAGGTAGTATATCCTATGCTGCCAAGACTGTAGCAATATCACATCTGGCAGCAGTGTAACTGGAGCCTCTGGAGTGAATAAGCTCACTTTTACTGCTCATTCTTTCTTCTTCTTTTTTTTAATTGTGGCAAAATATACATATTATGAATTTTTACCAACTAATTTTATGTGTTCACCTCAGTAGTGTTAAGTATATTCATATTATTGTGTAGTCAATCTCTAAAACTTTTTCATCTTGCAAAACTGAAACTCTGCCCATTAAACAAAAACTGCCCATTCCCCTCTTCTACACCCTGGCATCTACCATTTTACTTTCTGTTTCCATGAGTTTGACTATTCTAGATGGCTCATACAAGTGGAGTCATATGGCATTTGTCTTTTTGTGACTGGCTTACTTCATGTCATCACGGTTCATCCATGTTGTAGCATGTGACAGGATTTGTTTTTTTTAAGGCTGAATAATATTCCACTGTGTGTTTATACCATGTTTTGTTCATTCATCCATATGTAAATGGACATTTGGGTTGCTTCCACCTAAATAAACTCACTTTTAATTGTAATTGAAACTTGCCTCAATTGCTTTTGACCTTCCACAAGGGATTTAAGGTGATTTACAGGAATACCAACAAAAAAAGAGTAAGCAATGGATTAAGGACAAATGGAAAATGTGGGTAACAAAATAGTAAAGCCAAGGTCCATTGAAAACTTGACTGAAAAAGTTTTCTAAAAACTATGTACCCACAAAGTAGCTAGATTGACCTGGAATGACCGATTCTCATCCAGGGCTTCCCTAACTGTTTCATGTCATGGCACATACAGAAAATGCGAATATTTGCATGGCATATAGAGATGAACTAATGAGGCTGCTCTCCACCTAAGGGTGATGGTCCCAGACTGTACCCACATACACTGAGGACTGAAGGAACCAGCATCTCAGGTCCAAGTGTGACCTACTCCTAGCATGCCATGGCTGTCACATACTGTGTGGGAAACTCTTTCAGCTTACCCCCTTAGAGGGGCCCTGCTTTGATACAAGGTGCATATTTCAATTGTCTGTAAATGACCCAAACTGTCATTTCTATCTCCTGCAAAGAAACTGTAGAAAGCACCCAGGCTTCAGAGTTAGAAAAATTGTGGTTGTTTCTGTTTCTGTCACTTCCTAGTTATGTGATTAGACAAATCACTTAATCTCTCTGAGCTTCAGTTTTCTTATCTATTAATAAGACTAAAAATATCTCCCTTATAGGATTGCATGGTAACTCGAGATAATACTTCTTGGCACTTACCAAATGCCAGACACACAGTTGACATCCCAAAATGCTCAGAATTAATAATAGTAGATGTACCAAACTAGGACCTGTTCCACATATTGAAGCAGCTCCATAAGAACTTCCCCCCAAATCCTATGTCTTCCATTCATTCATTGATTCATTCATACAACAAATATTTATTGAGTACTTATTTTATGCCAAGCACTACCAGGTTTGGGAAATATACCTGGAAAGCCAAAGTGTAGTAGAGAGCTTCTAATCAGGACATTTGTGTTCTAGCCCAGGCTGTGTCACAGTGTCTATGTGACTTTGGGTATGAATCACTTCTATTTCTTGGGCCATTGTATTAGTCAGCTCTCACTAGGTTAAGCTGTAAAACAAGCAACCCTAATATCTCAGGGACTTAGAAAAACATTCTCTTCTTGCTCACATTACATAAAGGATGGGGATTGACCGTAGTTCTGCTTCACTCCAAAATCCACACTGAAGGTGAGCATGCAAGGTAGCTCTTCTCCTGGTGAAGGGCTGAAACAAGAGGACCCCAGCCACACCACACAATTGCATTTAAAGTCTCTGCTCTGGAGCAAATGCCATATCCACCCACATTCCATTGGCCAAGCCATAGGCAATGGGGTGGGGAAGAAACAAATAATAATGAACAAAGGACACAATCTACCACCATTGTAGTCTTCCTATTTATAAAATGAGGATGTTGGGCTCGAGTTCTCTATTCCCTTACAACTCTATGTTCAGTAATTCTATGATTTCATAGAGAGGAGAGAAGCATCATTGTTAATCATTGGTGTCCTGTTGAAGGAGCTGAGAGTCTCACAGCTCTACTGCCACATCAAATGCAAAATACCTTGGGCAGGGATCCTATATTATCTGACAAGCCCATTGCTCTTTTGGAGGGAAATGCAAGTATAAAAGTAGTTTTAGTAAACTTACCTCTGAAACTGTTTTTCCACTTTGATCCCTTAGGTCTTTATGGACTTCACTGTATCAAATCATAGCTCTCAAAGACAACAGCCATCCTAAAAACTTCATGGGTCCTGAATTTTCCTAAACAAAATAATATTAAAATTGTAATGCAATTTTCATTGTCACTTTAAAAAAGTGTCACTTGTCACTTTAAAAAAACCAACTCTATAGTAGATCTTTCAATAAGGTATAACAGTGTTCTAAACAAGCTTCCAAAATCATTTGCTTACAAATATAGTTTTTAATTTATCATCCATCTGAGAAAAGGGCTGGAACAGGGTAACCCTCCTCAAATAAGCCACTAATCAAATTCTGTGTTGTGGGCCTTATATCAGCCTCCAAATATAACTTTTAATCATCTGAGCTCCTATGGGCTCATTAATAACCAGTCTCATGTACCTTGCACTGAGCTAGAAGCAAAAAAATGATTTCCATTTTACTGTTACAAGTGGCTATAAATATGGAGGGCCTGTTATGTAGCAAGTACCTAGAGGTTCAATAACTTACCTAAACACCAAACAATGGAGCTTATTTTAAACCAAGGCTACTGTGATATGCAAGTCTTGACCCTACCCCATCTTGCTGAAGAAGAAAACCCCCAAATTCTTTGACTACCTCTATCTGCCAGGAAGATGGAAGGATAAAGAGCTCTTTCTCTTCTTTAGATTTCAATTGTCACTATTTTTTCCTCCTTGGAAGAGGAGAGCCATTATACTCTGAAATTTCTACATGCAGGATGTGAGAGGAAGAAATGTCTACCATAAGGGACATTGTTTTGTGTGCTTAGGATGAAATTTGATTAAACAGGTGAAATGCAAGCATTCTCATACGTATATATGTACATATATATAAACCAGCATACCCTTTAAGAGAACAACCTTCTCTTAAGTTTCTCTTAAAGCTTTCCTTGGCATTAGATTTATTCTGACCCCACAGGGGCTGCTGGCTACATGCTCAGCGGGTAGAAACCAGAGCCCCAGACCTCAGTCCTGCGTGCTATAGTATGCTGAGGATTATACGGTCTCCTTGAGGTAGGAATGAACTGAGGTCTCTACGGAAGAAAATAGCTTTTCCTTCTGGCTAATGGATGAGAAGAGTCGCCCTATCACATCAAAGGTACCATGTTCATCCGCCTACCGTGGGGCTGTGGCCATCCATCTGCAACGTCACCAACTCGGCCGCCCAGCCAGCCACATCTGGAAAAGTTAAGCGAGCTGCAGAGCGGACACGCGTTGTGGAATGTTTTCAGCACAGCATATTGATGACAGGCTGTACCATTTCTATTCCTGTCTGCATCAAACCTAATAAGTTATTTGAAAGTTAAAGCTTCAAGGTTTAGGTAAGTTATTGAGGAGACTCTGTATGTACTACAGCCAAGAGCCATTCTTTGAAAAGTAAAATGTGACAGGACCAGAAGGGTTAATGAGATGCACAGAAAGGGTCCCCAGGAGGGGCTCCGTGAAGAACAGGCGTGTGTACCCCGAGAGGACAGAGGCGCTAGGGACTCCTCTCAGGCAGAGCCAAACACACCACACAGTTTCCGTCTGTCTGTCCACGGGGAACGACAACGTGCCTGCCCTAGAAAGCTGCCCGTACCTTCTCTGACTGCCCCGGATGGGTTCAGTTTCTTATGTCCACATTCCCAACAAGCCCCTCAAATCAGGAGCCATGTCTTAAGGCTTTATTTGCGTGTTTTTGTAGCTTTGACGGCCTTGAGCACGGTACCCGTGGAAGACGCTGCATCACAAGTCCCTCTTGTGCCGATTCTGCAGGTGATACGACAGCCTGGCACAAGGACAACAGAACTAGAAAGATAATCCTGTGGTAGCTCTACGCTTTTTCTTCTCGAAGCTCCTCAGCTAAGGAAAAGATTCTCTTTTATTCTAAAGCCTTTCTTAAATAGCATTCTTACTCACCATCCATCCATAGATATTTTCTATCGGAATACTGACTTTAAAAAAAAAAGTTTTCTTCATGGAGCCCCAAAGTTCACAGCACCCCCTTCTTGATGGAGCCTCATGGGGAATTTGAGGAAAGAAAAGGAGGTACGTGGCTGGGGAAGGGGTGGGGCAGAAGAAATTCCGTGGTCTTTCTACAAAAGCTTCTGACTGTAGGGCTAGCTCCATGGTGCATTTGGCTTTAGACAGGTCCCTCTTAGACTCTTGCTCAATCTCTTAACTTCCCCAATCTCTTTCCTCCTGCTCTGTGTTCGTCTTCAGGAAAGAGTCATTCGGAGAAAGTTTGCCTTGGTCCTTCTCACCCTCCACAGGGAATTGGCAAGGCAGGGAACATTTTTAGAGGTGGAAGATCAACGCAGGCATCGGCTGTTAGTTCAAGAAAATCCCAGCAAGGCAAGACTCACCCTTTTTCACACATGGACCGGGAGAAGATTCTTTTTTAGGAAGCTCAATTTGATCAATTTTGCTACCTAATGAGAAGATGACTGGACACAGGCTTAGTGGGGCCCACATGAGTGGTGAGTGGCAGAACTAGAATTCAAATCTAGATCTCCTAACCCCATTCACAGGTAGTTTCACTTCATTCTGTGTGCCCCACGGGTTGTGTTTTCTTAGGCCCATTTTCTGGGGGTTTAGGTAGATGAGCTTGTGGAGGTCTGAGCTGCTCACCTATACATGCCTGTCTTTAAGGACATGATTTTATTTGAAGAAAAGTTTTCCCAGTGAAAGAAAGATGGTATTGTCTACACTGTGTGACTTCCAATTTTAGGAAGATTCTACTAAGATAAAAGATGGAAGCCATTCTCAGGTAGATCTGTGTGCACTAAGATCCTTACTAGAGACCTGGTCTGGTCCTTTTAAGCCAAAAGGCCTTATTATAAAGACAAAGCATTTATATTTGGGTCATTGGATCATACACAAGCTCCTGCCCCTCTGATGGAAGAAGTTCTGATTTGTCCTTTTGCTATTTCTGATGAACACCATTGAGATTTTAATATTTATTCTCTACAAGAATAGCAGAGCCATTCTGAGTGAGTGTCCGGTCGGACAACTGGGGTTTGCAGCTGGCTCTACCACTTACTATGTAACCTTGGGCAATGTAAAAAACAAAACTGATTTTTAAAAAACCCTTTATGTCACATAGCGTTGAAGATTAAATGAGCTCATATATTTAAAGCACACAGTAAATGCTCAATAAACATTTGCTATTATTATTATTATTGTCATTGTTATTTGGGGGCCCCATGGAGAGGTCCTACATAATGTCAGGCATATAGTTCTGAACAGAACAAATGGGCTCAGCCTCATAATTCACAAGTTCTAAATTCTTGGCTTAGGCCACAAAGTTGTTGTCTTAGGTCATGGTGTTTAGGAGAGAGCTGTACTCACAGTAGAAGAGACCTGGTGGACTCCGTATGTGAGTAATTCACCTTTTGCAGGGAAACTGACAAAACCACTCACACTACCCCAGACTGGTGGTGTAGCTAAGGCTGGGATCCAGAAGCACTGTTCTCTAACCATCAGGCAAGTGCAGTCTTTGGATCTGTTCTAGTTGGCTCAGCTAAAACCCACACTTCCAATTTTCACACTATCTGTAAACGTTTAATTTGAAAAGCTTTTCTATTTAATATCAAACAAGTGAGAAAAAAATCTCATCAGCTCATCGATGCCTGTCAGACTTTTATTGGGAAACGGCGACAACTAGAAGTCAGCTGAGTGGAGGCCTCAGCAGGATTTCTCAAATGGCTGAGGGGAGAGCAATCCATCAGCCTACTGAAATCTCACGTGCCATTTGGTTTAAATATTAAAGTTCCTTTGAGGTTAAGTATTAGAACCAGAAGGAAGGCAGGATTACAATCTGTTAGCCTGGGCTCCACATGCAGCAATTGCCACAAATATACCTCTTTGCAGCAAGAGGGGTCACTGCCAGCCCCAGATCTCCCCAGCTCCACTCACCAGTCAGCACTGGGCTCTCACATTCCCACCAGCCCATGTCCGAGGCTGCGCAACCCACAGTCTAGACGGAGAGACCGTGCGATATGAACGTAATGGGAGGCACAAAGGGGAGGCACATGTTATTTTAAATTTTCTAGTAACCACATTTTTAAGTAAAAAGAAACAGGTGAAGTGAATTTTAATAATATATCGTATTTAACCCAGTATGTCCAAAATATTATCATTTCAGCATGTTGTCAATATAAAAATGAGAGATTTTACATTAGGTTTTGCACTGTGTCTTTGCAATCTGGTGTGTATCTGACACAGCACACCTCAGGTGGGACTGGCTACCTTTCGCGTGTCCAGTAGCTACCGTGTTGGACAGGGTAGGTCTCGGCTGTGGACAAGATAAATCCCACACATGGCACCACATTGCAGCAGGCCAGTGGTGAAAACACCCAGCAGAGTCTGAGGAAGGGTCTTGGGAGGCTGAGAAGCGTTGGGAGGACCCTGTGAAACAGAATCTGTCACCGCAGTTCCTTTTGAAGTGCATTTGTTTGCAATAACTTTTATAAACATCATTGCCTTTCTCCCCTTTGTTTCACAGTTCTGGGACCCAATTTATCTCTGACGGAGGAGAGTATTATTTTCTCAGCTGTGAATCATGTTAATTGGGCAGTAGATAGGTAGGAATGTGGAGTAAACACTCTAATACCTTTAACGCTTTTGATGGCTTTTCCAGCCCAGTACTGTAGATACTGTAGGCAGGGGAGAGAGGCCCCCTCCTCCCGCCAAGGATGACAAGCCCCTGCCTACTGCAAGGAGGTGGAGGGGTCACGAACGCATTCCAAAGTGAATGCATTTCAAAGTTCAGATCCCTTGTTCTTTGCTTTTATTTGCCACTCAGATAACTTGGATTCTTTGGCCAGAGTAAGTACAAAAAGGCAAGTTATCAGGAATCTTCTGAGACGAGATAAGGTTGGGGAGTTTTTGCAGGGTATAGTGGCATTTGGCACTCACTCCTTTTCAGGGGAGTCATTGTGCCAGTTGCTTTTCCTTCCATAACAAGGCCAGTCTTTAACCTCTCGGGCCACGGGGTGCCTAGCCAGCTCAAAGGGATGAAGAGAGGTCTGTCTTCCTTTTCTAAAGTGGGAGCAGAGGGATTGTAAGGAGGGAAGGCCAAGCTGTGGAACGCTCACCCACGCTCAGGCAGACCAATTGTAGGAACAAGTATCTGTGTAAACTGAAGATCTAGAAATTGGTTTCCATAAAACTATCCTGCCTTGCACCCACCAGAACGTCTTCCTGCAACCCAAGGGTAGGTGTAATAGAGTTTGATACCTGCTGGCTCAGAGCACACGGAAACCTTCTCAGTAGAATCGTCACATGTTTCCTTCAGAGTCCTCAGTGTGACCCTGTTCCTCATCCTCAGATCCGGGTCCTCCTTCCACCCTCAGAAAACCTCTGGACTGGGCGACACAGCAACTGGCACTCAGAGTCCCGAGAAGACAGAGGACCTGTGGGCTCTGGCTCCAGGGCAACGCCCAGGCACAGCGTCGGGAAGAACACAGCTGTCGTGGGTTGAGTTAATAGCACCTGGAGAGAACAAGTTTCCTTGTTCCTCATTCCCCTTCATGATGCTCCACCCTCTTCTGCCCTCTGCTGCCTGCAACTCTCAAAAGTAGTCACGGTCAGAATCACCTGGGAGCCTGTTAGAATAGATCCCCGGGCAGCCCACTCACAGATACTCTGATTGGGTCGGTCCGGGAGCAGGACTGCAGGTTCCTGTGCGGACCACACCCTCGGGAGCCCTGCTGCCGGCCTGCTGGAGTAATGCCGCCTCCGTGCCAAGACTGTGATGTCACTATCAGTGTGTCATTTTCCCCTGTGCATTCGAAAGATAGTATCGTGATTCCAGGGTTGTGTGTTCTATATATGGAAATGTATGATGCATCTTTCTGATCCCCAGTAGACAACAAAATCATTGAAAGGACCTATTTTTTTGATTTCCAAAGACCACCTCATAGGGCAGCCAGCCTTTGTCCTGGACAAGCTGGGCAAGGTGCCTGCTCATTACATTGCCCCCTGCCGGGAAGCATCAAAACAATTGCTATGCCCTCCTGGCCTCCTCCTAAGAGTTTCCTATGCTTTGCACCGTATGAGCCTGCTATTCTCGCCTGCTATCCCTTACTGGGACTAAGGAAGGGCCACCTCTCTGGAGTCCACATCTGCAAGACGGCAGTGGCTTATGAGTGATCAGCCTACAGGTGTGCTGCACCCTAGAAGACTGCCGTGTCTTCCCTCTCAGAGTTTGCATGTGGCACAGGGACGGGGAGCCGGCTAAGTGGAGGGGGGCAGAGTAAAGCGCACAGCAATGCCGCACCAGCAGCGCCCTATGGCGGAACACCAGGCACAGTGAGCGACCGCGTGGCTCGTGGTTCCCCCTGCAACAGCTACCACATTACAGCGATCGTGAGAGCTAACATTTATTAAGCATGCATGGCAGGCAAGGTGCTAAGTTTTTTATTTACAGTATTTCATTTAATCCATATAATGACTTCATGGTTATGTGAGTTGAGTTCTTAATATTCCCATTTTACACATGAGGAAACTGTGCCTTGAAAAGGTCAACAATTTGCCCAAGGTCGGCAAGTGTTAACTCCAGGACTCAAACCGAGTTAATGTGTTTCCGAGTTCATACACATATCGAAGAGAGGGATGGCTGTATAATTTGCAAAGCCCAGAGCAAAGTGAAAATGTGGGACCCCTTATTCAAAAAGCAGGGGAAAAAATGAAACTGATATAAAGCTTTTTCCTTTTCCCAAGGTCTTGATCTTGCTGGGCCATGATTATTGCTATTTGCTATGCAATGTCATTCTAAGAAAAGTTGAAAGTTAAACTTATGAGCATAAATTTTACCATCCAACTTATACCATCCATCTTATACCGTCATCTTATTGTGCAATGCCAGTTTTAAATGCCAGTTGTAACTCATATGCACAATCATTGAAATGACACAATCTGTATACTGTTTCATAGCTCATACATGCATTTGTATTTTGCACAAAATGAACTCATCTGTTTTTATTTCACTTCTTGATACATGCACATTCCACCAACACTCTCAACTCCGGGCTGCTGATGAGTCAGAAAGGACTGAAAAGAACTGGAACCGTGGGTCACCCTGTCTTCCCCTTCCTTCTAAGGCATTATTTTCAGTGTACAAGGTTGCCTAATACAGGGAAGTAACACAGGTAAGAAAGGACACCCAAGGCTTCCTTGGTTGTTGGTGTTTCTCAGAGTGCCGCTGCCTTGTTTCTGCATTTGAAGCTAGTTCAGGTGTGGACGGAAGGCATGGCCTCTGGGCATGTCAGTGCCACCTCTTACCCAGTCATAGACTCAACACACCTGCTTCCTATATACTTGGTTTGAGTGTTGCTGAACTCTAGTGCATCCGGGGTCCACTGGAAATCTGTGCCAATGGGACACTGGAAATGCTATTAGTATATATGAGCAGGCAGGTAAAGACATGCATGTTACAATATCTTCTCTATTCCTGAGAAGGCTTCATTGTCTCATGGACTTTACTTACAAATGCAAGTTCAGTAGTAAAATCATTAAGAATTCCAAGATGTTGACAGCAGAGCATTAAACCAAGCACAGGGCCCTTCTGTGTGTGCACAGGACACTGTGTGAATGCGATGGATCGAACCCTGTGAAGCTGAACCTGAACGGGGGAATGACTAGAAGTTTTTGTCACCTAGCTGTTGCTGCATGATGTAAAGCACTACTGCATCTTAAAATATGTTGTTGCACCTCTTTCCCGGCTGGAACCATGGAGGGTGCCGGAAAGAAGAAAAAGAAGGTTCTTGCTGTGCCAAAAACCCTCAAGGGAAAGCAAAGGAATTTTGCAGAGCTGAAGGTCAAATGCCTGAGAAAGAAGTTTGTCCAAAAGATGCTTCGAAAGGCAGGGAGGAAGCTTATCTGCGAAAAAGCTAAGCATTATCACAAGGAATACAGGCAGATGTACAGAACTGAGGTTCGGATGTAGGATGGCAGGAAAAGCCGGCAACTTCTATGACCTGCAGAACCCAAATTGGCATTTGTCATCAGGATCAGAGGTATCATTGGTGTGACCCAAAAGTCCAAAAGGTGTTGCAGTGTCTTCGCCTTTGCCAGATCTTCAATGGAACCTTTGTTAAGCTCAACAAGGCTTCAATTAACATGCTGAGGACTGTAGAACCATATATTGCATGGGGGTACCCAAACCTGAAGACAGTAAATGAACTAATCTACAAGCGTGGTTATGGAAAAATCAATAAGAAACAAATTGCATTGACAGACAACGCTTTGATTGCTCGATCTCTCAGTAAATATGGCATCATCTGCATGGAGCATCTGATTCATGAGATCTATACCATTGGAAAATGCTTCAAAGAAGCAAATAACTTCCTGTGGCCCTTCAAGTTATCATCCACATGGGTGGAATGAAGAAAAAGCCCATTTTGTAGAAGGCAGAGATGCTGGCAACAGGGAAGACCAGATCGACAGGCTTATGAGAAGGATAAACTAAGGTACCTACCATGATTATTTTTGTAATCTGGTCAGTTAATAAACAGTGACTGCTTTCAAACTGAAAAAAAAAAAAAATGTTGTTCCAGTTATCTTAGCAGCTCAGCTATGCAGCCTCAGAAATGGATTCCTGCCCACCTTATTTGTTGTTGGTGGGCTTATTCGTTGGCCATAATTAAACCCTATCATCTGAGGCAACTTGAGTGTGTTCAACAAAGCACTCTCTGGGTAGCCTCTGGGGCTCCCCAGGCCTTTGGAACTCTCCCGAGGGCAGTGGGAGCTGCACCCTGCAGAACCTCCACACCTTCACCAGCATCATGGGAGTCACCCAGTCACCTTTGGAGGAATCTAGTCCTGTCTCCATTGTTCAGGACCAAGGGTCTCTGAAGTGATGGGCAGGTAACAGAGGCCAGGAGGCTGGTTTTCATGTTCTCTCTTCATCACCTCAGCTCCTCAGTTTGGCCTTACTCATTTTATTGTTGTTCCCTTTGACAGATGTTTTTTTGCTACACGTCTCATCTCAATGTATTTACTTGTCTACCTGTTAGCTGCGACTGCCTTAGACTTCCCCCTTCCAAACCACCCTCCTCCCAGGTTACTTTTCCTAAATAACTGCTTTGATAATGCCACTCTTCTTTAAAACATTCAATGGCTCCCCACGGCCCCCTACATTTCATCCCAGTTCCTCACCCTGGCATTCAAGGCCCTCTACAATCTGACTTCAACTCACCTTCCTTTCCCTTTGTTTTCATTCTTTCCTTCTGGACAAGAGATGAACACACATGATCCTTACCTCCTTTGTGCCTGTACCATATCCTTCCTTTCACTCTCACTTCTACATTGGCTCCATCACAAATACACCATGTCTTTCTACTCTACAAAAACATGTTAACATATATTGTGTATCTACCCTATGGTCAACAATATGTAATAGGTGGGAGGGAATTGTTTGAGTTAAACAATTTAGTGCACAGAATTAAATATTGTTTACTTCTTCCACTTCCCCAGAACATGATGACCCAAGCTGTTGTTTGTTTAAAGTTTAGCTGAAATGCAAGTTATCACAAAAGCAAATTAAAACAAGATTTCATTTTCCACCTATTAAATCAGGATAGATTAAAATAATTCAATAGCTTAAGTTTACAAGGTGATGAGCAATAGGAACCAGCATCTAGTCATTTGTAGGAATTGTGAATTATTACATGTTAGGAGGACAATTTAAGAATATGTTTTAAAAACCATAAAACTGTTTACAGCTTTTGATCCTGTAATTCCACTTGTATTTATTCTATGGAAATCACCAGGGAATGTGCATAAATATTCTTCCACAAAGACATTTAAAACAAGTCCAAATATCTAACAGTAGTCAACCAGTTAAATAATGGTATTTGTAAGTGCTAGACAGCCATTAAAAATCATGTTTTAGGAAAAAATTCAACAGCATGGAAAAATGCTAAATATATTAATAAATAAAAAGTATGCTCTAAAACAATATGCATAGTATGACCCTAATTTTGTAAAAGTATTTAGAAAAAAATTGAAATGATATGCATCACAATGTTAATGTGATTTTGTCTAGGATTGCAATTATTTTCTATTTTCTCCTTTGCATTTTCCACAATGTGAATCTCTTTTATAATCATTGATGGTAAAGCTCACTTTCATATAATTCCAGCCCTATGAAAGAAAATGTATGACTTGAAACCCTTGTTTTTAACCCGATGTTGTTGGCCAGTCAGTAATATTTGTGACATTTTCTATGTTAAGCGCTGTAGATTTTAAAAGGCAACAGAAGACAAAAGCATTGTCTTTCTGTGACTTACAAGCTAACAACACAGAAAGCACTAGACAGAACCAGTGACCTCTGAAGAAATAAACACATTTAAATAGCAAATATTTAGTTCTGAGCACTATAACAAATTTTGTAATTGGTTTTACCTTTCTCAAATACATACAGCTCAATGCCTTGCACATAACATACATTCTATCAGTGTTTGTTGAGTGAATAAATCAATGAGTGGGCAGTTGAATGATGACAGACAGAGGGTTTTGGAGGTCAATGGAGGGAGCTGTGTTTACTTGATCTGGAAAAGCTCCCCGACCACGAGAGGCTTGGCTTCCAAGACCAAAGTTGTAGCTTTTGTGTAATTTCAATGGCTGTAAAACCTCCCCTCTTGTACCTTCCAACCCACCTCAGCTCCTGCGGAGCTTTATACCTAAGAGGTGCAGGGGGAAAATTGCTTCAAACATACATTACTGGAATCATAATTGTCATCACTTGTTGAATGTTTCCTGTGTGCCACACACCATGAGAAGCACTTTGTACCCAAGATGTTATTCAACCTGCATAACCCTTTGAAGTAGGTATATTACCTCCACTATGGACGAGAAAACTAAAATACAGGCATTTAAATGATTTGTCCAGTGTCGTGTGACCAGCAAGGAGTACAGCCCGACTCCAGGCCAGTCCTGGTTGACTCCAAACACTGCAGGATTAGTCACCATGCTACAAACTTTCTTCTTGGAATCAGGACACAAATTTTCAGTGGTGATTAACATGCCAGACTGACACTAATTTTTTTTTCTCTTATTTTCTTTTTCTTGGTACTGCCTACACTTGATCTTAGCCAAAAGGCCAAGAAGTGCTATTTTCTTGGTATTGTTTTTAACTTCTGCTGAGGGTGTAGTGCTAGCCCATGGGAGTTTTTATTTGCACCTCACTATTAATAAAGTTACTGGCTGTTAGGATATCATCTTCCTTTGCAAGAAGTGCCGATTCAAGTCCCTTGCTAATTTTTCCATTAAGCTGAATTTTTTTTCTTACTGGTTTATAGGAGTTCTGCATATATTTTGGCAACAGGCTTGGTTTTGCATTGCAAATTATCATATAGTGTGTGGTTTGTCTTTTTACTCTCTTCACTTTCTCTTTTCCTTCTTTCTTTCAAAAACTTGTTGGGGAAAATGTCAATTACACATTCCGAGGCAGAACACAGGTATCATGAACTTCTACCGTCATTGGGCTTCCACAGTTATCACCCACAGTCCAGCTTGTTTCATCTAATCCCCATCTCCTTCTGCTCCTCTCTCCACCTAATAGATTATTTTGAAATAAATCTTGTGCATCATATTTCATCCATAAATATTTCTGCATGTGCCCCAATAGATAAGGGCTCTTTAAAAAAACACACAACCACAATTTTGTCACACCTAAAAGATCTCAGTAATCAATCATTCCTTGATTCATAAAAATATTCAATAAGTGTTTAAATTTCTCAGTCTCAAATTTTATTTTACATTTTAGTAGTTTGAAACAAAATCCAAATAAGGCCCATGCTCTGTAATTGTTTGATGGAGCTCTCAAGACTCTTCTAATTTACAGATTTCCTTCATTCCTTTTTTCCTTCTTGTCACTTAAGAAACCAAATCATCTGTCAGTCAAATTTCCAGTAGTCTGGATTTTGTGTCATTTAACATACTCCTCCGTTTCTATATTTTTTGCAAATTGTTAGATCCAGAGGGTTGATCAGACTCAAGTTTTATTTTTTTGGCACGAATACTTCCTAGGTGGTACTGTATACTTCTGTCTGGAAGCACACAACAATGCCTCGTTGCTTCCCTAGTTGTGACTCCAGCAGTGACAAATCACGGCCCAGATCTGTTATTAGGGGCGGACATCCAATTATAAACCACACATTTTAATTAATCTCTGGTATTTTGTGACTTCACTGGATCCTACAGTTTTACCTAAAAATTTGATCAGGAGGCTGAGGCGGAAGGATCATTTGAGTCCAGGAGTTCAAGGCTAGCCTGGGCAACACAGCGAGACCCTGTCTTTAATAAATGAATAAATAAAACTCTGGGTGATTTGAAATTAACAAACTGAATGGAAACAGAGAGGTTTCTGTTACAGTTAGTTTTTGTGATCCTACCTGAATATCCAGGCCCGTAAACTGGAAAGCGACATGTTGGGGTTCTCTAAGGGGGACATCCATCAGGGGGCCTGGGGCTGGTGAGGGAAGAATAGTGCAGGCTTTAGATGTTTAAGGAAATGCAAACTATGTTGACACAGATTTTGCAAAAGTGTTCTAAATCCAAAATGCGTTAACTCTTGCTAAAGGACCAACTTTGTCCAAATAGCATCTTGGAATAAATAATGAGTTTAAAGAAGTCTCTCCAAGTTCCCAATCCTCAATGAGAGGAAAACAAACAAGCCTCTTGAAACCCCAGTTAACTACCTAACTAGGTAACATTTTTTTTTTTTTTACCTAGTTAGATAACCATTGCTACCTAACTAGGTTTAAAAAAAAAAATCCAGCGGGTTATATAGCTTACAGGTTATTGCCTCTGTCTGGGCATGTGAACTGTGACAATGCTTTTATGCAGCAGTCTTCACTGTTAGGTGGAATAAAACACAGGAGACTGCAACTAAATAGGAATTTTCCTCTTGGAGATTCAACATTTCAAATATAAGTCATTTGTGTGATCAAGACAGAAGGATGAGATGAGGCTGTTCTAGAGGAGGCAAAGCCCTTTGAATAAAGGGAGGATGAAAAGAACAGTACGTAATTGAGTTTGGTTTTGCACTTTGGAAGCACTTCTGTGGGCCAGACACAGGCTTCGTTGTTGTAGCAGCAAAATAGCAGAATAAAAGGTGTTAGCTTTACAGAGCTCTGTTTAGAAAGATGCTAAAAAAAGGCAAAGCCTTTTTCTATGTATGTGGCTAGATTTCTAGTTTTATTAATGGTCTCAAAAGAAACTAAACAGCATTCAAAAACAATTCTAAATTAGGGGGGCTGAAAAACCAAGATTAGGACCAACAACAAATATTTAAAAATCGAGAGACTCGAACTGCAATTTTAATATAACAAAACGCCCCCCTCCCCAAAAAATGTTGTCTACACTTATAGAAATAATTCAATTTAACCAGTGTTACAGGAATTAGAGTCCTACAAAGACAGGGACTAAGTATGTCATGTCTACTGCTATATCCCCAGCATCTAACACAATCCTTGGTGCATAGTAGGTAGTCAACAAAAATGCGTTGTATGAAGTCCTAAAATCATTCAACCCAAAAGTTCCAATTGCAAAACAAAACCGTACGTTACGTTGAGTCTCGACAAGCTGTCATTTCAAAAATCCTGTCAAAGCTGCTTAATAAAAGTGTTGGGTTGATACATCCCATGTCTAGAAAGTTGTAAAACAACTGGAGAAGGTCCAGACCCAAACCTGACTTGCTCCAGATTATGGGGAATGACAGCCAGACTTACTGTTTGCATTCCTGTCTCTGCCTTTGGTGAGCAGTTTCCGTTCTAACAAAATCTTCTCCTTTTTAATTTACACCGGTATTTATGTGTCTAGTGATTTAATATCATATCACCCCAGTCTGGTCTTTGAGGTGCCCTTGACTAGCATTTTTCTGATTTACCTTTACATGTATTATACACAAACTGGCCAGAAGTCATTCATCTCAACACGAGCCTCTCAGGTAAGGATCGTGGTTTCACTTCTCTGTCCAGAAACAGCCTTCTCCGCAGACTCTGCTTAAAACCAGCTCCCCCACCCCCATGTCTTCTGTAAGCTTGTCCAGACACAGGGTACATCATCGGGCCAGGTCTTCTAGTCATTCCGTTGCTTGCGAAAGCAATCATTTACAGGCATTTGGTGTTTTGTCTGACATCTGTTTGATGCTGGAGCTCCAGCCTTTGTCTCAATGAATCACTTGTCAGTGAAAGTTGTGGCACTGCAGCCTGGATTTCACACTTTCAGGAAGGGTTTGCCTGTGATGTAAGTGATCTTAGGCTTTTTGAAATGACCAGCTCTCTCCATACCGCCCCCCTCAATCCCATGAGGAAACAGGAAAATGAGGGAGATTGGGGAAACTGACACTTATTCAAGGTTTATTTTGATTTGCCCCCATGGGCTCGAGCCAGGCTTTCCTCTCTGGGGACCACGTTGCCAACTCAGCTCCACGGTCAGAATGTTGCTGCTAGAAAGAACCAGGCTGAAATATTTGTGAGGAATATTTTGAGAGCATCAGAATAAGAAGAGATTTTGGGAGAAAAAAAAAAGAATAAGGGAATTCACCTTTATTTGGTAGCTTGCAGATCATTTTTTTTCAAGTGCAATTTGATGGCCATACTCATGTTGGTCCGTTTCTAGCTAGGGCAGAGGGGATCAGGAGTTCGACTGTGTTACAAAGCTGGCTGAGCCTGGCAAGGGATTAAATCCAGAAGTCCCTTTCCTTATTCTGCAAGCAGGGAGGGTATAGTGACCTCACAAGGTATTTAGGTTGGTGAAGTTGCTTTGAAAACCACAGGCCCACACTATTCTCTTGTAAAAAATGATTATTCATAAAGGAAGGGGCAGGTTAAGGCTGAGAACACAGTAGGTGGCCTTGTTACACCAGGAGCCAGTGAACAGAGCATGCTTCTTGGAGCAGAGATGGAATGCAAGATGGAATTATGGAGAAAATCTGACAGAAGAATCCTGGGCTTTTTACTTCAGCTTGTTTTGTAAGGAAAGAAAGATGCTAGACAAGGTGTATGTTGGAGAGATTCTTCTTTGTGACTTTTAAACTCTTTGCCTTGGTTTCACAGAAAGTGAAGAGGTTGTGACAAACAGATGAACCCCCAGGAAGGGAAGTCAGAATTTCCAGATCTGATGAGACAGTGGGTGGAAGAAAAGGTTTTTAGTTAAGGTTTTAATTCGAAGAGAATAGGAAAGGGGAGGGGAAATTGATATCCCATCTGAGGCTTCTGAGTCTTACACGGCATCTTTTCATGTTCCTAAATTAGTGCAAGGGGGTGGGTTAGGGTGCCAAAACTTGGGCTCATCAGTCACTGCATGCATCTGAGTTGGAAAACATTTAAGCCTGAGATGCAAATCATTTAATCATGCTGACTCAGAGGTGACCAAAAGCTGTGAGCCCTTGGGAGCCAGGAATTCCCAACATGATGTGGTAATGCATTTCACAGTGTAAACCTCAGATCTCCAGGACCCAGGCTGGGGAAGGAGGGAAGGCAGAGACTCTACATTCTAAAGTTTCTGCGTAACAAAGACAGACCCTCCCTTTCCAAACACATTGAAAATGAGGGATCCCAGGGGGCAACTCCCACTTCCAGCCCCACCACCCCACACATACCTTTTCATTTCTGTTTGTGCCATTAGGTCAGGAGGTTAATGAAAATGCACTCTAAAGTTATAAAGAGGATGAAGTCAGGGATGAATATTAGTTTTCCATTCAAGTCTGAATATGCAATCTAGACATGAAGAAAACCCCATTTGCTTCAAAATCTTACAGTTCTGTCCTCATTTGCTTGGATAGGTCTGAGACCCTTAGGAAGCTGATAACTGCTAATTGTCTACCTTAGAAACAAGAATAGGAATGCAGGTTGGATCCAGCTTAGTAGAGACGTATTGCAAGTCTCTGTGTGCCAAATACTAAGTGTCAGAATAATGTTGCAATTGGGACCAAGCAAAAGCTGGAATTTGAATGTTTCATCTTTTATTGTATTTCTTTTTTCTCTCTTGTCTTCCATCCATCATTTTTCTTTTTCATTCTCTCTTTATAGAATACTCTCAGCCTTAAGGATGGGCCTGTTCATGTATACTGTTTCTTCTTGAATCACTTAAAAATATCTACTTATTTCCCAAGTGCATCAATCCATTGAAGGAAAGAGTTCATTGCACCAAACCGCGCCACTCAAGTTGGTTTTATGGCAAATATTAGAAAATGATCCTTTGATTGAAGGATGACACCTTATAACATCTTGAATCTGTTCAAACACTCAAAGGAACAGCTCCAGTGAAAGTAAATTGCTGGTGAAGACAAACCAACTGGAAAAGACACTTTTTTTTTTCTTTTAAGGTTTTCACAATGGCTTCAAAGGAAATGCGAATCAATCATTTGTTTTGACCCAAGAGCAGCAGAACTTATTTTGGAGACTTAAACAGGCAATACAAATGAAAACAGAAATCTGAGACTCCCAAATGCTAAAGCTGAAAGGAGTCAGTCTGGAAACATCAATTCTACTCAGCGTTTATTTTCATTTGAAGATAGTGGAAATCATTTCTCAATCATGGACAACATGAGTTCTCCTTGCCTGGCAAATGTCCACATGACTCTGTTAAACTCTAAGTATAGATGCAGTATTTTTAAATAGAAAGACAGGGCAATATGGCAGTTAATTAGCAACCAATACTGTAAACTACAGTAGATACAAAGTTTTATCATATAAATTAATTGCCATTACAAAAAGGCAACTGCTTTAGCTAAGAAGGTACAAAAACTGGTAACGTCCATAAATATAACAAGAAGCTAAGTGAAGAAATACATAACAGACTGTTTTTCCTATATAATATTTGAATATGCAAACTAAGACACCTGTGGCACTTTACATGAAAGTAGGAAGATGACATACACCCCCACCCCCGCCCACCCACCTCCCCACCCCCACCCATCCAGGCCCCACCCCTCCCCCATGTGGATTTCCAAAACATGGCAAATTCTAGGGTTACAAGGACAGGATGGTGCATGGAAGCAGCAAGACGGCGAGCTCCGACCTGCTAGACAAAGAAGGAGCCTTCTTGACAGTTGTAAAGCATTAGGCGTCAGACAGAAACTTGTCAAAAACAGCTGTTGTTGGGTACTGATTGATAATGTTTTCATTCTGACGGCTGAGACGCTGCAGACAGTCGTGGGTCTGAGGAGAAGCCCATCCCTGGCGCACACATGAACACACACACAGACAACGGGAAGTCATTTAACAGATGGCTTAGGAGCACTCAGCCACAGGATCTTAAAAAGACAACATTCTACATTTAATGAACTTGCAGGGAAAGCAAGGCCTAATAATCATTTATTTTTCATAGAAGATGAGCACAACAGGACAAAATAAAAACAGGAATTGTGTAACTAGTCATTGGAATAAAAGTTTTGTGCTGTTCACGGATTATACAGTGTTAAAAATATTCAAGGATGCTGGAGACAAAAGTGTATATGACTCACTGTGGATCTTTCCCGATCCAGGCCATTAGAAAAAAGCCTAAAGAAGTGTTCAATGTTTTGAAGGTAATGACTGCATTAAAATCCACTTACAATATTAAACCGCAAAAACTATCTTTGAATGATATTAAGGGTCTGAAGTGTATCTTCTGGAGAATTACAAGCTATTACATCACCCTGTAATACAGTGTGGGTCTGTGGTACTTGGGTATTGGTCTAGGCTACCTAAAAATTACAAACATGTTTTCATAACTCAGGGGTAGGGAGCAGTTTTCTATCACTGGGCCACCTGGTATTTTAAGTGGTCAAAAGTCTACAGAGTGTGACAAAGAATATTTCATCTATGAACGTCAAAATCCATAGATTTTTCCTGATTTAGAAAAGATCAAAGGTGCTAAGCCTTAGTAAAACTGTACATTTATCTCCACATAATATTATCATTTAAATTAAATGAAAAAAATCATTCCAAAGATTGACTCTGAGCCCTAAAATTGTTTATTTGCTGCAGCCCCAGCACACTTTTAAGGGCAGACTGAAACCCCTGAAAATAGAGGTTTATAATAGAAATACTGATAGGCCTTTAGCTACTAGAGAGAGGAAAGCTTAACAGACTCCATTAAACTACATTAGCACTTAATGACTGAATATACAGATGATTCTGTCTTTGATATCTCTGTTAGATCCATGCCAGCTTAAACTCTAACCAGTATAAACTATACTTCTTTTTGCTGTTTTTAAAATTTTTTCTGCTATTTTAAAAATGATTGTCTCTATTTTAATTAAACACTTCCAATTTTTAGAAAAAGATACCTATATTACATTGCAGCTTGACTTTATATAGGCTAATCTTTCCATTAAAAAATATTTGAGGACTTGATCAAATGTAATCAGTGATGTATACATGGTGCCTAAATTTCCTCTAACTCCTCTCAAAAACTAAAACAATGTCTTTGCTCTTAAAAGAGGGGAGAGAGACTTCAGATGTAATCAAGGAAACATTATGTTGTCTTTAAGTTCTCCAAAGCCAATTTTGCTATGGCAGGATATTCCTTCCTGATAAGGTGATTAACTGAAGTTTTTGGTGCTCATTTTTCTCTCATTGTCTGTAAGGTCAGTATACAAAAGACAAAAAAACCAAAAATAAGATGAAATAAAACAAAACAAAAACCCCAAGAGATATTGAAAATGATATACATATTATGTGGAGTCTCAGTCACACAATACTCCACTCCCAAACCCAGGGAAAATTAGTCAAGGTCTTGTGAGCTTTACCGAGTCCTTCATAAGGGATTTGATTTCCATGAGCCATGAATTCCATCCGTTTTAGCACAGAGTATAGAAGAGATGCTTAGAACAACATAAGGAAGAGACATGCGGTGAAGATAATTAGTGGTAAACAGAGAATAAATTCTCTCTCAGTAGTGTGTACTTGACGTTAATGCCGATGATAATTCACTTGATTTACAGAATATTCACTTTACTAGAGAGATGAGAGTCTGAAATAACTAGAGAAAAATAGATAATGAAGCCATTATAGTCTTGATACCAAAATAAAATTAAAATGAGAAACATGACAGGTTCAAGGCCTTTTGGGAGCCCATTTTCTTTGCCAGATTTCACATTCTTACAGCGTCATGGTCTTTTTCTTCTAACAAATTTATCAGCTGAGAGAAGCTGTCTTTCAGTGCATCCATGTTATCCAGCGAGCAGGGCTGCAGGATCCAACGTTTTCCACGTGCGAGTGGTTCAAGTTCAAAATATTTTTTGATCTTGAGGGGGAAAAAATAAAGAAAAATATATTATTCATTACATCAGAACCTTTCTCAAGCCAACATTTTGAGTGATGAAGTGGGGAGATTTCAAGGAGAATTTATATGAACTGTAATGCTTAGGGGTTTCTAGAATCCTGTCCACAGCTGTTGTTATAATGTGGGTTATATGTTGTGACCTGGGAGTGTTTTCTTTAGGGGTGAATGATCTGCTTACGATCCGCCACCATTCCACCCATACAATTAACAGCATGGGAGGTCTGATGAAGTCTGAGAAAGAATTATATGCACCATGGCACTGGGCAAAATACACTGCAGACATGAAAAAGATTCATTCAATCAAAATAACTAGCAGAGTAGCTTTCACTATCTCACCCTGCCAACTTATTAAATTGGTGACAACCTACAGCACGTACCATATAAATTACTGAAGACTCAATTATTTTGACCATCGAGGACATAATACAACAAAAAATCTGATTTAAATAATCTTTTTTTCTCTTTCTCTTAAAGTTCTAGTATCTATTTCTGAGACCCGGGAACCTGTTTTCTAGGAAAGAGGATAGAAACCGAGTGTGTGTGTTCGTATGCACATACAAACCTACATACATTTACATACATATATAAAGCCTCCCAGCTTTTTCTTCCCTCTCAGTCCTGAATTTTCTGGGAAGTATAAATCAAGCCTTTACAATAGGTATGTGGGGTAGCACATGTGCTGTCTTAAAAACCTGTTCAACTAATAACCAGTCACAAATCACTTGTATTGGTTAGGATATTGACTAATAGCAGTTAGTATTACCAATTCGTAACTGTGAATAAATGTCAAAGTGCTATGACATCCAGAAATATTGAGTTTTTCTCAAAAGGTATGATAAAGTGAAAAGTTCATAAAGCTTCTCATGCACACAGCCACAACATCGTATAAGAATAGAACACATTTATTGCCCAGTAAGGTTTTACATAACATACAATACAGTTAGTGGCAACATCAAAAGAGGCATTGTTCAAAGACATTCTTGGTCAACAAATTTCATTAAATCCCATGTGCCATGAAAAATTCCAGGGTCTTACCTTAGTCAATACTTGGCCCCCCAAAAAAGTACCTAAATTTTACATGCCATTCCCAAATGCAGTTTCGTTTTGCCTGTAACATTGCAAGCATTAGACTATTGTTAACGGCAGAGAGACTGTTAACGTCCAAACTGGTATTAATATGTTTGTACATTTTTTTCATATGAGGAAGAAGATATATATATATGAAATACTAAGTTATGCTAATTTAGGAACTAGAAATGTGCTAACATTTTATAGTCCATGTGTGTCCAAAAAGTCCTCCTATAGATATGTTTAAATTCATAACACTAATTAAAAAAAAAACCTATAAGAATTGCAGAACCCTCATTAATTCTGAGTAATGAAAATCTCTCATTTACAGATCAGAAAATGAGTACATAACTCTAGAACAATTTTTTTGCCTAAGGTAGTTTACAAATCCTGTTGTTAAAAGGATTCTTGCTTGTTGAAAATACAAACTCCATTCTTTTAGTTTCTTTTCTTTAGGGCACTGAAGACAATTTACGTCCAAGAGAATCAGAAATTGCTAGTGCAATGATCAGTACCAGGACCAACTGTGCCCCATGGAGGGAAGAACGGCCAGTCACCGGGGCCCTCAACCCCAAAGAGTTGAGAATCAGAGATGTTGGTCTCCCCGTTTCTGCCACAAAGCGTGGCTTCAGATTGCATCCCTGAGCACAGAAAGTGGGACTGCTGTGCTTACAGTGCAATCTGGTATTCCATCAACACTGCTTCCCATCAAATAAAGCACATACCATCCAAATTCTGGCACATGAAGCAAGTTGTATCCTTGCCATTCTTCATAAACCCAAATCCAAAAGGACAGCATTTTCAGTATCACTAATAACTGGGAAGAGGGCTGGTTGCAAGAAATTCGATAATATTAAACAAAAGCACCAAGATAGTAAATGCCTCTCACTAATAACACTTCTTCCAAGTGGGTTCATTTAAAAAATTACACAGAATTAACCCTGGTAGCATATTTATATCTAATTTGAAAACCATGTTAGATTTAAATAATCCCAAGATATATTAGCAATTTGTGATATATTGCAGTACCTACCGGATACAAAACAGTGAGGTTTAGCTACCCATTAGGTTGGTTTCTAGGCAACTGAAAACATAGTCTATCATGCAGGCACACTTGGAAGAGGATAAAGATGTCTGAAGGTAGATATGCTTCAGAAGTTGTTCCTGCTGAATAGCAAACATGAGAAGGAAATGGAAGCTGCAGTGACAGGGTGGTCACCAGATAAAGAAGCCTCGTGGTGTTAAGCTGACAAATATGGCTGGGTAACTTGAGATTTTCAGATCCATAACTTAAGTGGGTAACTAACGCTGCCATATTCACCCCACTGGTATCCCGAGGATTCCATACCACTCTACATTTATAATATCAATTTTCAAACAAGTTTTGCCATTCCAGCAATATTCAAGCACAGTGAGTGAATATTTGCTGCTGGAACATAGCTTTCATTACTCAGAGTTTCATGTTTCTAAAAACAAACACTACAGAGCGGATGAAGACTTAATGCTCTAATTCTGACTTTTTTAGGATAACATTTTTATTTTGTTTTCTTCTATTAACCTGAACTTCAAATTTTACTTCCCCTGTATTATTACAATAACAATTACGGTTACATTTGACCTGTCTGCCAGTGCTTTTTTGTCCTTGTATATGTTGATGTATGATTTTAAAGAATGATGTTTAAGTTTGACCAATGTAAGTCAAATGCTGATATTGTTTTCAAGGTTAAAAAAAAAAACCTGCCTGTGATACCAGAATCTATTTTTTCTGATGCACATACATTTCTTAAAGGTGATTTTCTTGTCAAGATAAAAATTTTACAAATGACTCATGAGAAAATGAAGCTAAGTCTTTTGACTACTTTACCAGTTGCTTAAATATCGCTAAGTGGAAACTGCTGGAATAAGGAACCGGTGATTGTTTTACATTGGCTTTTGGAGACCGCGCTTTGGGGAATGACATCAGAATAGAGCTGCCTGGCAACCTGTGGTCATTTATCTATTTTGGGGATAGCCACAGAGAGTGGGCACTTGTTAGCAGCCATGTGTCCACCCTAGAGATAGGAAAACAAAGCCACATCAGCAGCCAACCTATTTTAGCTCTGTCCCCGGAGCCCTTCTCCACTCATGCCACTGCCTGGTAATTTGCATTATCGCATTCCATTATTCACACATCGCATTGACTGTAAAGCCCTAATATAACAGAGACGATGGCACCATCTCATTGCTGCTGATGTTTGTAGCAGCTGTTAAAACCTGTGAGACATTACATAGCACAGGAGACCCACTCATTGGGTAGGAAATGTCCTTTACTGTCCCCTTGAGTAGTGAAATTATCAAATAATTCTTTCCTGGCTCCAGGATCTCTATTAGGGTAATAATGATGTTCACTGATTTCCCTGTCTTGCCCTCACTTCGGATACAAAATTTTTTATTAATACTTTCAATTCTTGCCAACCTGGTATGATTAAATTTCTAGCAGTCATCATTTTTGAACTGCAACAATAGGTCCGTCCTTTTTAAAAACTCATAAACATCATTTTATTTAAAATGATAAGCTGCTCGTTTTTCCTATTTTTGTTAATGTGTGCCCAGAGGTGACCTAGTTTCCCTGAAAGCACTCTAGGAGCATGGGAATAGAATAGTCCAGAAAGGGTTTATTGTGTTTTGATGTGAAATAGAGTTAGGTTCTAAGCTCAGATATTTACAGAGCTTTTACCCATATGAATGTGTGGTGAGACGTTAAAGAGAGAGTCAGGGTATGTGACAGTTCTTTGTTGTGTGGGTCCCTGCTGTGGATCATAGAATATACCACCCCAACTTCTAGTGTACTAAATGCCACCAACACCAGCCAGTCATTGCTAAAACTAAAAATGCCTTCCCCCTGCCCTGTCAACACACCCCCCTAGTGGTCCTGCCCTGTTGGGAACTGCTGCTGCTCTTGCAGCTGGTACCTCTTGCCCCTGCCCAGCGCCATTAGCTTATTTTTTCTACACATTCACCACTGGGATCAGAAGCTGGATATCTGCTTTGCCCATACTTCCCCAGACCCCCTCTACACACAACTCTTACGTTCCCTCTGTGAAAATCTAGCGCATTCTAACTGACCCTCCTTAAGGTTGTGGCGGGGTTGTTGTGGGGTTGGGATCAGTCTGAGGAGCTTTGGAAATTTTCGTCCTGCAAGTTGGCTTTCCACAACTTCATTCACTCAACCACCACCTCCGCATGTGGCCGTGGTGAGCGTGGGTGGGCAGCACGGTGTGCTCTCGTGAGCCCCTGTGCTGGTGCTCCACGTGCCAGGGCAGAAGATTCCACAGATGAGGGCAATAGTGTAAACCAAAAACAAAGCAGAAATAGCAACAGCCCGGCCGGAGCACTGTCCTTGTCATTTGTGCCATAAGAGCACAGGGTTTCTCCCCGCCTGGGCTTTTTAGTGACCATAAAAGACTGTTTAATACTGTACTGTTTACTAAGGCCTTTTTCGCTTATTTATAACACTTGGACTGTATTTAGCTGGAAGCAAGAAAAACAACTGATTCAAATAAAGAGGGATACGATTATTAAGAATAGTTCTTAAATCATGGAACTCAATTTGAGGAAAAAGTATTTTGATAGATGGCTGTTAAAAGAAACTTCAGAAATAAAGGCGCATTCTTTTTCCATCTCTGGAAAAGGAATCGGGAGTCAGGTCTCGTGAAGGAGTCTAGGCTGACAACTTCAGCTCCTCCAAACAGCTAATGTAGACTGGGTGAGGATCTCAAACCAAATACAGAAAGCCAGGGACAAAGAACGGCAGCTGTGATATCTGATGGGCAGCAGGGCAGGCTGGAGGGTGGCACAAGAGAACCGGGCTCTGTTAACTATCTTGCACACAGTAGAGTCATCATTGCTTTCTTGTACGTTTAAATACACAAAGTGTCCACTGCATAGCTTGTATTTTTCAAAGAACCATATGAAAAATAGTTTTTGAGACAGGATCATATTGGTATTAACCTCTTTGGTGAAAGTGTGGTCTGGGCTCCAATTAATAGGATGCCAGGAGAGCCTGAATGGACTGTGAGATTTTGCACGATCATTTCCACAACTGTTACAAAGTGAGCAGGACTTTCCTCATCTACATCCTAGCTCCTTCTTTTAATCACTACAGCAGATGCATCTATTGTGTTAACATGTCACATTGGGGGAAAACATTCGTATTGAAATGCATCTTGGTGGTACACTGGGGCCCGCTGACATGTGGCCAGCGACAGTGGATTGGGTGGATTCTCTCTCCAACTCTGGGTACAAGGATGTCAAATTGTACAAGTCATGAAATCAGCCACAGTTTGGAGGATTTACACCACAGAAATCTGCAAGTATGATGAACGAGGACTTTTTTCTTTCCAGAGTTCATTATTAAACATTTACACCACACCACTGAGTATATACATTTTGTATGTGTGTTTGCAAAGGGGCCCTCCAGCTTTGCTGCCTTAACTGCAGGAGCAGGCTTAACTTGGTAACCTTCACCAAAGTCACAGAGAACTTTGCCCATGCCATGGCTCCAGGACAGGGTCTGGAGATAAAGTGGCAGGGCATGATTAAGATTCTTCCGAGTGCATTCTTGGTAGCTTGTTCAAAGTAAGGTCAGTCTAGAGAGCAGCACCAGCTGTTCCCTTTTTGTTGTACTGCTTGAAGGATTTTGAAATCTTAAAAAGTACTAAATGTGTCATGAAAAGCAGAAATAAGTAATACAAATAAAACCAATTTGCCACAGTCCCAAAGCTAGTACAACATAGGATGGATATTATTTACTTTTTACTGAGTATTAATTAGGACCAGAAAATGACAACTTGATGTTAACCAATATCACAATATTATTAATACTTTGGGAATGCAAACATATAATGGATGATTGATTTCAAGAAGACTGTGTGTAATATAAAAGTATAGTTCTCATGAGATGCTTCTTTCTTAAGGATACTAAAGTTCAGTGCAGCCCACCTGACCTTGGAATGATCAGAAACCAGATGAGTGGCTGTAGGTTATTACCTGTGACTGAGCCTGACCCTTATTATAAGTCTTCTTCTCTAGTCAGTAACCTCTGATGTGTATAGAATGTTATATATATTGTGACAATAATTATACAGAAACCCAGCCTTCCAATGCATAGGAGAACTTAGCATGTCCCACTATAGCCAAACAAAATGATCCTATTTGTTTTGGTGGTAGCACCTAGGATCTGAAAAGCCTTCCTATTTTTGTTTAATCAGCTAACCTAGAAGTATAGAGAAATTTACAAGTATTTCTTTCTTTTGGTATGCCTGGAGGGCTTGTTTTATTCTCCTACCCAAAAAGCTTGCTTATCAGACAACCACGGTGAGAGGCACAGTTAGGTATGGATGCTTCCTGTCTTCAGGGACTGAGGGAAGATGCCCAGTATTCCTGTATCTGTACCCTCCTCCATTCCCGTCAGTCTGTCTGGCCCTCTACAGCCTGGAGTGACTCTTGAATTCAGGCCTTTTCTCCAATTCCTGCTTCCAAGTCAAGGCTTCCATCCACAGGTGGAAAGGATCAGCCTGCACATACGCTCTCATCTTTTAAGACCCAGTAGAAGTCCTTCTATCACTTCAAGGGAAAGCTCAAAGGATACAGAAGAAACTTTTTAAATTAGAAGGAATCTTAGTCACAGTAGCTATTGTTGGTTGCCTCCCCATCACCCAGGCACCATAAATTCTCTGTAAATAAAGTTTTATTGGAACATAGCATGCTCATTCACGTAATCTATGGCTGCTTTCACACTACAATGACAAAACTGAGTAATTGCCACAAAGACACTGTGTCCCGCAAAGCCTAGAATATTTACCACCTGACCCTTTACAGAAAAAAAAAATGCCAACACCTGGCCTAAAGCATTCCGCAGCTGTCTGTTTGGTCCAGCAGGGAGGCACAAGGAATGTTTGGGTGGGGTCTAGGGCATCAGGCTTTCTGGGCCTCAGTTTGACCACACATTGCTAGACCTCCTCCTCCCTGCTTTGGTTCACACTTCAGTGGAATAGAGAATTTGTCTTTTCCAATTTGGCCAGGCTCTCGTTATGATTTCAGATGCTTTGGATTGAATTTCTAGCAGGCAGAAGGGTCATCTCTCAGCACAATCATATTTTATTTCCTCTTTGTATTTAGCCTGAGTTTCTCTTTGTGGAGAGACTTCCTAAAGACCACAAGAACTAGCCAGGGCATGGGAAGTTTTCCTACAAAGTCCCCTAATGCCACACCCCATTAGGCACATGGTTGGTGGCCTGTGAGTTTGAGGTTTTTGGTTTCCTTGAGGATGGCTTTTAGTGCACAGCAGTACTAGTTGTTACTCTGCAGTTTTAAAAAAGAATATATAATTTATTAAACTTACACTGTCCAAAGCCTAGTTTTTTCTGAAGCTTTTATATTCAACTTAAAAATTTTAATATTCTATTTACATATCTTTTAAATTTTAATCATCACATTCAGATATGATAGTCAATTTTCCTTTTAAGCATTTAGAATATCTAACAAAACATCAAGTAGTTGAGAATTCTTAAAAATTTCTTCCATTAAATTTATAAATCCAATGACTCTTGAATTCTGGTACATTCTAAATTCTCATACCTTTCCACATATGAGGGCAATTCTGAAATCACTTACACATTTTAAATTAGAATTAAAAAATGATGCTGGGAGTGGTGGCTTACACCTGTAATTCTAGCACTCTGGGAGGCTGAGGTGGGAGGATCACTTGAGGTCAGGAGTTTGAGACCAGTCTGAGCAAGACTGAGATCCTGTCTCTACTGAAAATAGAAAAAATTAGCTGAGTGTGGTGGTGCATGTCGGTAGCCCCAGCTACTCAGGAAGCTGAGGCAAGTGGATCACTTGAGCCCAGGAATTTGAGGCTGCCATGATGATGCCACTGCACTCTACCCAGGCCAACAGAGTGAGACTCTATCTCCAAGAAAAAAAAAAAAAAGAAAAGAATTAAAAAATAAAATGACTCTACCAGGTTGACCTATATATAACATATACTTTAAATGAAAGTATTAGTATTGTGGGTTTGATTATTTTATCACTTTTATATTTTTAATGTTAAGCTTTCCAGGGTTAAACAGACTTTTCACTAAGACTTTTCCATCCAAAATGAAATGGGTATAATTCCATGCAATTCAAGGTTCTCATCTCACTGCACTTGGGCTGGTTTTCAACCAAAATTTTTGGTGACACTCATTGTAAAGTTGAACCCTTTAAAAAATAGTTGCTTTAACAACTAATTGAAGACTTTGGTCTTCAAAGGGGGTTGTTTGCTCCTGAATACATGCTATTATTACCTATACTCACTGTCTACTCACAGAAGTGGACACCCTCTCTTAAGATTGTAGATAATTTCATCTACTGCTTGGTTGGACTTGACTTTACATTAGCACATACTTTAATATCTTTCCTTTTGGCTCTATAGACATTTTGTTTTCTTATACTGATATATAACATACATACTCTAAAATTTGCCCTTTTAAAGTGCACAATTAATTTGTTTTTAGTATATTCACAAGGTTGTGCCACCATCATCACTAATTCCAGAACATTTCCATCATCCTAAAAGAAACTCCTTAACAGTAGCAGTACCTCCTCAATTCCTCTTTCCTCCAGCCTTTGGCAACCACTACTCTCTTTCTGTATGGATTTGTCTATCCTGGACATTTCATATAGATGAAATCATACAATATGTGGCCTTTTATGTCTGGCTTTTTTCTCCTAGCATAATGTTTTCAAAGTTCATCCATATTGTAGTATGTAGCAGTATTTAATTCCTTTTATCGCTGAATAATATTCCATCGTATGGATATATCCCATTTTAAACAAAATCCATTCATCAGTTGACAGATATTTGGGCTGGTTCCACTTTTTGACTATTATGACTATAATGCTGCTGTGAACATTCATGCGCAAGTTTTTGTGTGAATATGTTTTCATTTCTCTTGGGTATACATCTAAGAGTAGAATTTCTGGGTCATATGTCAACTCTATGTTGTCAAATGCCTTTTGTGCATTGAGATGATCATATGTTTTTTGGCCTATATTCTATTAACATGGTATACTATAATACATTGATTTTTGTATGTTGAAACAACCTTGTATTCCTGGGATAAAGTGTACTTAGTTATAATATGTATAATCCTTTTTTATACATTGTTGGAGTCATTTGCTAGTACAGCTGACCCTTGAACAATGAGGGGATTAGGGGCACCAACCCCTTGTGCAGTTGAAAATTCACGTATAACTTTTAACTCCCCCCAAACTTAACTACTAATAGCCTACTGTTGACCAGAAGCCTTACCAATAACATAGTCATTAATATATATTTTATGTTATATGTATTATATACTATATTCTGACAATAACGTAACCTGGCAAAAAGAAAACATTATAAAGAAAATCATAAGAAAGAGAAAATATATTTATTAGTCATTAAGTGGAAGTGGATCACCATAATATTCTTCATCCTTACCATCTTCATATTGAGTAGGCTGAGAAGGAGGAGCTAGAGGGGCGGTCCTGTTGTCTTAGGGGTGGGCAAAAGCACATAATTGGATCCTTGCAGTTCAAATCCATGTTGTTCAACGGTCAACTATATTTGTTAAGAATTTTTCCATCTATGTTCATTAAGAATACTGGTCTATCATTTTCTTTTTTTTGTAATATGTTTGCCTAGTTTTGGTATCATAGTAATCCTGGCTTCATGGAATGAGCTGGGAAGTGTTCCTTCCTCTTCTATTTTTTAGAATAGTTTGAGAAGCCTTGGTGTAAATCCTTTAAATATTTGGCAGAACTCAGCAGTAAAGTGAGGATCCTGGGCTTTTCTTGTGGGAAGTGTTTTGATTACTAATTAAATGTCTTTACTTGTTATAGGTCTCTTTAGATTTTCTATTTCCTCTTGAGTCTATTTCAGTAGTTTGTGCCCTTCTATATGTGTCTTGTATATTTAATCTAGGTTATCTAGTTTGTTGGCATATAATTTTTATAGTATTCTCTTATAAATAATCCTTTTCATTTCTGTAAGGTTGGTAGTAATGTCTCCTCTTTCATGCTTCATTTTAGTAATTTTGAGTCATCTGTCTTTTTTGTTAGTTGAGTAAAAATTTGTCAATTCTGTTGATCTTTTCAAAAAACTGTTAGTTTTACTGATTTTCTCTATTGTTTCCCTAATATCCATTTCATTTCTTTACCATCTAATCTTTATTACATCCCTCCTGCTTGCTTTGTGTTTAGTTTGTTCTTATTTTTTCTAGTTTCCTAAGGTTGAACAAACATCTAATTTTAGTGACATTTTAATAGCATTCTATTGGATCTTACCTATACACACACACACATACACATACATACCTACAAAAAATTGTTTTAATATCTTTAACTTTGTTGGTTGATTTGAATAGGTGAAGTTCTATATTCTTTTTATATTTTTCTTATTTGTCAGGGCTATAGCTCTTATAAATATAAAAATAAAATTTAATTAGATTTTATATATCTGACATTTTGTTCCTATATTTACAAGAGCTAATGACATATTCCAAGTTACAACAAATAAAATTTTAAACAATCTGTTTTTCAATCGGAGAACAGGAGTCATAATCTTACAAATCAGAGACTGAAGAGTCCTCCTTACTTCTTTCCTCCCTACATCTACTTAACCAATTCTACATTTTGGAGTCTGTTAATTGCAGATCCATTTCTAGTACCAAATTATGAGTATCCAAAGAGGCCTGTGGTTGAAAGAAACACAATGCCCAACTCAAACTGGCCTAGAAAGATGAAGAAGATTTATTCATTCATATCCTGAACTATCCCCTACTAGTGTGGACCCATTGGATTTAGAGCTGAGGTTCAGTTTCTAGGTCATCAGAGCTGAGGTTCAGTTTCTAGGCAATTCCTGCAGGATATGAATGTCAAGGGAAATAGCTCTGGGAGCTGTTGGCAGCCATCTAAGTACTACATAGAATGAAGCTAAGAAATAGGTCTGAGGATAAAGCTGATAGGCAAAGGAAGAGAGAGCCAAGAAAACCACAGAAAAATAGATGTGATTGAATCATAGACCCCTGAATCAAACTATGCCAAAGGCCTGCAACCTAAGAGCTGCTTAGTTATATAAGCCATTATATTCTCCTTAAAACAGGTATTATTATAACATATATACTATATATGGGTGAGGATATCAAGACTCAATGAGGATGAAGTATCTTCACAAGTCTGTGGTGAACCCCATTTTCAATTAATAGGATAACACAGATTTGGATAATTATTCTCTAATTTTTTCATGGGAATGAGTCCTCAGTTCCATGAGGGCACAGACAATGAAAAAAATTATTTTGTATTTTCTAACATAGTATAATGCCAGACACAAAGAGGATACTATATTTCATCTCATATTAAAATTTTAGTAAATGAAGGAAATTGAATATTGGAGAGAAGTTACTAATCTTTCCAATTAATCAGGCCAAACATGCAGGAGGTGGGATTTCATGAACAGTTTCAAAACCATAGATCTAAAATTGGTTCAAACTCTATTACACATATGCCTACAGGCAGCTGCAATGAATCGTTTTGCAAACATTAAAGTAAACAACCTACCATGGAAAAGAGAACCACTCCAGAAATCTCAAGACCTACAAAGGACACTTATGTTTTGAGCTATTTCTTTAATCTGTGTCCAAACAAAGCGTCTAATTCTTATCTTAGAGAATGAAAAGCACTGACATAGGCAAAAGGAGAAGCTTCAGTACGCTTGTCTTTGCATGCAGGTGCAAGCATCAGACTTTTCAATAACATCTATAACAGTCATTAATTACACAGGCAGCCAGGCTTCAACAGCACATCATTTTATTCTCCTCTTCTCTTTTCTTTTCTCCTCTTCTCTTCTCTCCATCTTTTCTATAAGCATTTTCATTCTGCTCTTTCAAAAGAGTATTTGTTTTTGGTACCAAGTACTTTTAGGGTATTATACTTGATTCTGTATCTTCCATGTTTGAGATAATGGTTATGATTTACCTATATTTCAAGAAAGCAAATATTGTAAGCAGATGCAGGAAGAAATCTATCAATGAAGAAAATTTTCCTGGCAATAGAATATGGTTGTTTAAGGATTCCTACCTATATGTATGAGGGCTAGTCAAGTATGTACTAGACAGGAAAGGGAATTAATGAGTAAAAACCCCAAACACATATCAGAGGCAACCAATTAGCTTGTCTGAAACACAGGCTTGTAAAGCTATAAGTAACTTATAAAATGGTCTGCTACACACGAATAAAATGCTGTTTAAATGGCTTGCTTAACTAGATGCATTCACCATGAAATTGATTCTTTTAAGTTTTTATTTTTAACTTAATAGCCATTAACTGTGCATATTGAAATGGCTAGGCAGGTGGGAGGGTGGGTATTATAAAGTATAAGTTGAAGATACATGTTCCATATTTTATGAGGTTAAGGAGTATTTGAAAAAGGAAAGCTCATCAGTTACCAACAACTATGTCTGCCTCAGTAAATGAAATGGTTCAACACAATTAGATTATTCCTACCTTACCTTGCTAAAAGCTTAAACTGGGATTGGTAGATGTGCTCTGAAGACATTCCAGTACTGAGAATTTGTGCTTTTGTGTCACACAAAGCACTGTTTTCTCACTACAGCTTTTGATTCTGTAAAATAGCATGAGAGGAAGAAGACCCTGAACCTGGTATTTTTCAAATCCAATATTTGCTTCAGAATGAACATTAAATTTCATCCCCCAAAGACTTATTTTTCAAAACATTTGAGGTAATTTGATGTTAGCTGACATATGAATAATTCCTAATCCTATTTCATATTTTGAATTTTCTTAAAAACCATTGTATATTTTAAAATGAATTTTGGCCATGCCTCATATTTGACTTTTTCTGTTATATAAGGCTCCATGCCACAAATATACTTCAATCAATTACTACCTGATCAGACAACAAGGAGAACATGCTTCAATTTTGTCGAGTCTAACTATCCTCCCTGCTTATTCAATATTGGTACTCCACATGTACTTCACTAAAGCACTATTGGTTGGCTAACACAAGGGATTCTCTGGCTCAACAAAATATTAGGGAGTAGTTAAAAGATTGTTAAAGACACAAAAATCTTTTGAAAACACTCTATATATTAAAGGTTATTTGGCTTTTGTAATGGAATATATGTCCCCTATCTCAATCTTGCAGCTGTTGGGTACAAGAAAGCAATAGCAGTAGCAACAAGTCAAAATATTAATATATGGAACCCAAATAAACATGTTTAGCAGTGGCCTTGTGGTACTATGGCAGCACTCTGTCCTAACAACGACAACATTCAGATGTTGGAGCAGATTCAAATTCTTGGGCCATAAACAGGAGACAGACAAATATGGCAAGCCATGCATTGCTCAGCCGCCAATGGAGGGTGCCAATGGCCCTGTCCAGATGCAGAGATATTCAAGGGATGTTCCTGTCAGCAGTTTGTCCTCTGGCTACAGCAAGGAGCCACCATGGAAACACTGGGAGGGAAAGGAAAAACAGGAAGGCAGAGAGGGCTGGTGAAGGGCTAGGGGCTGGGGGCAGAGGCAGCAAAAGCTGACAGCTGCCTCAGTAACACATCTGAGCAAGGGGGACAGGTAACAAATGGCCTTGTAACAAAGTGCCATGTTAGTCATGGGGAGAAAATTTCTTTCCCTGCTGGCAATACAGCCAGGAGCCCGATATCCTGGCAACTGAGAAATATGAGCTTGGAAAGAGGCTTGCAGGCAGTCTAAAGAAAAGCTAAGTGGTAATCCGTCCTGAGGAATTTTAGCCAAAAAAACCCACATAGGACTAGTTGAACTCAGTATAAAGCCTGTGAAAGACGAGTCTGGAGAACATTATAATAAGACATAAAGAGAACACCAGAAATGAAGGTTCAAAAAGCCATTGACTAGATTTACCACAGCATTGTTACTGTGGCCTTGGGTCCTTGCTGTCGTCCCATGACTACTCAAAACTACTAGCTCTCAACCAGGGGAGGAGAGGGGCAAATGTACCTCCCAGGAGACATTCACTAATGTTTGGAGATTGTTTTGGTTGTCACAACAGGGTGGGGCTGAGGGAGCAGAGTGGGTGGTTGCTACTGGCATCTGGTGGGTTGGTTAGATGCCAGGGAGATGCTGCCAAACATCCTATAATGCAAAGGGCAGCTTCCCCTATTCCCCCCAGCCAAGAACTATGTATGCCAATAATGCCAAGGTTGAAAAACTCTGCTCTGAGCTGATCTTTTAAGGTAAAAGTCACAGAACAAAAAGCCCTGTTAATAATTCAATCCACAATCTAGCAGCACAAACCATTGGGTTCCCTCCCTGGTGTCAGGAGGAGATTTAGAACCTGGACTGGAAAGGTAGACCGGGAGCTACATCAGGGAGCACCACAGGTCGATGGTTTCTACTCGCTGTCCTTCTTTCTTGTTCAAGGTGAATAATCAAGAGGTTTTGGTGGGGCCAAGTCAGTATATAAAACTGGGTTGAAACAAGTGTACCGAGGAGAAGCTACCTCTGTGAAACTTGGATTCAGTCAAAAGGCTGTACTCTAGGATCTGGAAGGCCACACGTGGGCCCGAGGCCTCAGGCTCCCTTCCCCTGGACAGCCACTGCACTGAGGATATAAAAGTGCAGCCCTTATGGAGCTCACATGGTAGTGGAAGAGACTGACAAGTCAGTGAGTAGATAAGTAAAGTCAGGTAGGAATAAGTGACACGAAGAAAAGAAGCTACTAGAGCAGTAATAACATTTGCCACAGAACTGATCTAAAAGAGAGACTGAAGGTATAACATGAATAAAAATAAAGCAGTCACAGATAAGGACAAATCTTTAATTAGTTTCAAAACAATACCACATATAGTTACAGTAAACACCCTATGGATAAACCTCCACTTGATCATCTAGGATCAATGGACTCTTCATTGCCTGGAACAAGACAGTGACTGATACTGCCGGCACAACGAGTGCTCATGACTGGCGGACACAACACACCAAATGATGGTATCTATGTGGTAGGTGTTCACGGCTGGCAGACTGCTGTCTAATTTCTGCTCCTAAGTTGCTTCACAACTCTCATTATGGCAATCATATTTATTATCATTAAATTTGACAACATGAAATAAGAATCTGAAAAGAGAATGTCTGTTTGTATGAATAACTAAAGGAAATACATTCAAAGAATTCAATAAAGGTAAGTCATTGAAAACAAACTGTTGAATTAATTTGATAAGACAACTATAAAGGATTGAGAAGGAAAGGTACAGATTGCTTCCCAAGTGTTTTTAACTTATGGTTCTATTTTAAAGAAACAGAAACAAAAAAAATCATAGGTAATGGTTTTGTTTTGTGAAAGAAATTTAACAGACAACTCTGATTAGTGGCCACAAATTCAGAGGAAAGGCCTTGGCCTAATATCAAAAGATTAGTGCCTTTCGTATATTTTAAGTTAAAATAAATTACTTAGGGCATACATGTATTTTTTTAAATGACTTCCAACTTTAACCAATTCCTGATTAACTGTTCAACTACCCATTCAGATCAGGCCAGATAAGTGGGCTTCTAACTGCACGTGCTGCTCTAAACTTCCCATCACACCTTTCATCATGTCTGAATCAAAAGCCTTCTCAGAGGGGAAGTCATTAACACCCTCTTCAGTCTGAAGTTTAGAGTGTTATATAAAAACATGTCCACTGTCAGAATCAATACTAGTGTCTATCACCTCAAATCCTTTTGTGAAGAAGAGCAGACTATAAATAAAATTAAAATACTCAAACCCATACTCACGTACACACCCACACTCCTGCAGTTTCCTGTGGAAATATCATATCTATAAAAGCACATGGTTATAACTGGATATGTTGTAATTAAATATAGTGTCTTTTAAAATAATAAATATTATTCTGAATGCATTTGTAAACTATTTTCTAAATAGAACTTATTCCCATTTTCTAGACCCAGTACACCCACCAAGCAAATTCCCTGAGTTTTCTTAGCCAAGGCCCTGGATTATCGTCTTCCACACTTACAGTTCTCTAGGGAACAGAAATCTCAGTGTTTTGCAGAACAGTCCTATTTTATCTTGAAATTATGTTTTTTTCTACCCTTATCAAGTTGATTTTTCCATTTGTAAAATGACAATTCTATAATGGCACTTGAAAATAAAGATCATATAATGCCAATGCCTAACAAATGATAGCTGGTGCCAACTATCTATTTTTAACTAGAAGGTAAATGTCAATAACAGAATAATATAAAATGATGCATGCAAATGGCATTTATCTCGGTGTGCCTACAAATTTATTTTTAGTTAATGAATTATTTGATACCTTATCCTCGTCACATTTAGTGTCAGGGGACCTGGACTTCAGAGTCCTTGAAATAGGGTTTGTAAATTTTAGGTACCTAGTCACGACATCTGTCACACACAGAAAAGATGTGGTTCTAGAGAAATCAGGATTTGAGAAATTCTTATCTATTTGACTCCAGCTTCTCACCCAGACACACAACGCATGTAACCTGCACACTTCTCAGGAAGTTAAATGCTGCACCTGGTTTTCATAAAACACATGGGAATGCTGAAATCTGCAGCTGCTAAAATACTTGCATTCTGATTTCTTACATGAAGTCACAGACATCAAGTATGTAGCAACCTGGTTACAGGTTGAACTGCTTTTTGGCATCATTAGAAGGGGCAAACTGATTTGATAAACCTGTAAAGGTATCTGCTAGGGCCTAAGGGTTGCAATGTATGGATCAGTAACAAAAACACTGCACTCTGGAATGAGGATTTACCCAGTTCTGACATGACCACTGACCCTGTAAATCACCAAGACATGGCGCACTTCCTACATAACCTGGGGAAGAAAAGGAAATGGAAGAGATAATTATGTACAATATAATGGGTAGAAGTTCTGCATGTGAAGTGGAATGGAAGTGAACTGAACTAACTGTTCTCTCTCTTGCTCTTCTCACTTTCACAAAGTAGGTTATTAAGCCAAGGACTTATTTAAAGCACTGAAAGACATAATTTATTAAATAGCACTCATGGAAGAATTGAAAACAGTTTCCTAAATGAGCAAATTACTCTATCCTTACAGGCAAGGCTCAATTTGGAATGGCTTGCATAACTATCTTAATGGTTTTTTGAAATATTATAAATTAGGCTCTTACAGTTCAGGTTCAAGAAATTCATTTGTGCTGCATCATAGATGTTTAAAAATACTCCTATATCTGCACAAAGCATAAAAAGCTCTCTGGAAAATCATGAACCCCTTGCACACCCAATATCCCACCCCCCCAAATCCTTTCCATCTGCCAGCTGGGTTTCATTTTAAGAATTTCACACTGAATATAAAGTGCTATTTTGACCATGTGGCTCCAGAAATGTGAATTTATAGTCTATTCAGCTTGTACTCAAATGATTGACAGAGAGGGGATTAACCAACTGGATGCTATGAAGACACTGCCTCTTCCTTTAGGTCACTTTAAGTCCGCAGGCAAGGATGACCATCATCCTTATAAAGTTTCATTGAGGCTAGCGAGAAGTACAGTCTCCTAGCAGAGGACTTACTTTTCACTTAACTACTAAATGGCTACTATGCCTGAGAATTCTTTTCCCTGTGTTCTCATACCTCTTACAATCCATCTATTTTCCCCATCTGTAAAATGGGTATACTAAAGTTAGCTCTCTTAGACATCCCTTGCAATGATATCCACTGGCCGACACATAACCCACATCTATAATTACTGGTCTTCCAGTTTAAGAGTAAAAAGTGGCTGGGCATGGTGGCTCACGCCTGTAATAATAGCACTTTGGGAGGCCAAGGCAGGAGGATTGCTTAAGGCAAGAAGTTCAAGACGAGCCTGAGCAACATAATGAAACCCACCTCTACAAAAAAATTAAAAAATTAGCTGGACATGGTGGTGCATGCCTGTAGTCCCGGCTACTCGAGAGACTGAAGCAGGAGGATCGCCTGAGCCCAGGAGTTTGAGGTTGCAGTGAGCAAGGATTATGCCACTGCACTCTAGCCCAGGCAAACAGGCAACAGAGTGAGACCCTACATCTAAGTAAATAAATAAATAACTAGAGTAAAAATTTTGGAAAGAGTGTGTGTGTGCATGCATGCATTCGTGTGCATTTGGTTTTCTGGGTGGGAGCAGACTAGAGGAAACTGGCATGGAGAAGAAGGTTGAATGGCTGGCTTAGAATTCTTAATGTCTGCACTAGCAATGGCCAACAACTCAAACACAGAAGAGACTCTCTGCACATAGTATTTCAGAGATCGTCTGAAAGTTTTGGGCATCTAGAAATGTTTCAAATACCACTGTGATTTAAGATTTCCACATAAAGCAGTTCTGGTTTTTCAACAGTTACCTATCTTGTTTCAGACTTCTCATACTCAAGTATTATCATAGGTATGAAAATGATGTTATAACTATATGCAGTAGACTACCTTATCTGCAGTTTTGCTTTCTGTGGTTTCAGTTTCCCCAGTACAGTACAATTGAGAAGGTGAGAGACTCAATTCACATAACTTTTTTTACAGTCTGTTGTTATAATTGTTGTATTATTAGTTATTGATGTTAGTATCTTACTGTAACTAATTTATAAATTAAACTTTATCAAAGCGTAATACATAGTTGGCCCTCTGTATCTGTGGGTTCTGCAACTGTGGATTCAACCAACTGTGAGTTGAAAATATTTGAAAAAAAAATTAAGTCTGCACTGAACATGTATAGACTTTTTTCTTGTCATTTTTCCCTAAACAATACAGAACAACCATTTACATAGCATTTATATTGTATTAGGTATTATATGTAATCTAGAGATGATTTAAAGTATATGGGAGGGTGTACATAGGTTATGTGCAAATACTACACCATTTCATATTAGGGACTTGAGCATCCTTGGATTTGGGTATCCCAGTGAGGTCCTGGAACCAATGTCCCACCGATATCACAGGACAACTGTATAAGGTTTGGTACTATCCGCGGTTTCAGGCAACCACAGGGGGGTCTTGGAAAGTATCCCCTTTGAATAAACACGGATTACTCGTATTCAGATTTTCTAAATCTTTCTTTGTGGCAATGTTAGGATCACGCTGTTCCTGTGATTCTGTATACTAACTGAATACACACTAAGTAATACTACTATAAATCTGATTTCTGTTTGACAAAGTTCAATGAAAAGATATTCAAACATTGACTTTTGAGAAGGGTGTGTAGGATGTATTTAGATCTGATAGTGTGATACTGGAGCCATTCTCAAAATTAACGAGCATATCTAAACATGTGTATTACATACACACAAATGTTGACATCAGAGGAAAGATGACATCATCAGAAAAATACATGTTTATTACACTGTCAAGTCTGGTCCTGTTCAGAACAGGAAATGTTGTTTGTAGGTGGGGTCTTCAGCTTCTAAGTTATTCTGGAGAATAATAACAATGTTTTCCCTCCCTTCTCTTTAAGACAAAACAAACAAACAGGTACACTATAGAAAAACAATTATAATTAGGGGAAATTTCTACTTGCCAGTAAAGATAAATATGGCTCTATTAAAAAAACTCACCAGTATCATATATTTAAGTTTGAGGTACCTTACACTAACAGTTAAGAAAGTTATGTGAACATAGAGAAAGGTATGGAAGAAGCCACATCAAACTGGTAACCCTGGATGGAAACATTGGGGAGTGAATGAGGAGGGCAGATGATGAACCTTTTCTTTATGTATCTCTGAATTATTGTGGTTGAAACAATTAAGTGCCTACAGTTTTTGTACTTTAAAAAACTAATAAAGTAAAAATATACATATTAGCACATCAAATAGCAGAAAGAGAATTTAAGAAAATAAAAATACACTGTATGCAGAGACACATCCAGGAAGGTATCTGGCTCACAGAGAAACTCAACAAATGTTAGTTGTATGAACGTAAAGAAAACAATAGTTGACAATATGAAAATTCTCCTCATAGGATAGTATCTATTCATGAGCTTTTTAACCATCATAGTTAAGAAATATAGATTTTTATCTATCTTAGCATTTTGAAGATTTAAATTTTAAGTCAATAATAATTTACTTAGGTTATAAGTCTGTCCACTTCTGGAAGGTGGGTGACCTTCCAGGCAGGCAAGAGCACCCTCAGGATTCTTAACTTTCACAACCGAAAACCTGACATCTGTTCACCAGGCAGCAAAGTTTACATGTGGATTTTCCATAATCAGTGGTACCAGCACTTCAGGCCCTGGACAGGAAACAAACCTACTCTCTGCTCTTTATCAGAAGTAATCTTTAGAGAAGATCATTTAAAGGGCCAGGCCACCCGTCTTCCTCTACAGGATATCTAATGCTACCCCTGAATGAAGTTCAAGGATACCTTGTTGAAGGCTATAACATCAATCCACTCCATGGCATTTTAATACCAGTATCTTAACTTTATTTAATGTCACCAGAAGAAAAAGCCACAAGAAATTCAAAACTACATTTACCATAAAAATGTTGCTGTGCATTACTCATTAGATCACTCAATGTCTTCTGTAGGAAAAGTCTTTTTATTAATAGAATTGTGTTAGAACAGTTTTTATTTTCCCTGTGGAAGACCAGTCCTCCCTCTCTACCAGTAAGAAATATGTTGCAGATCACAACTCTCCTAGGTTTTTCATTTTTCAAAAACCCAGAGCACCAAATAGGAAACCCAACTGGAGTAACGATTTGATCTATGGAATTGGGCATTGTATTAATAGTTGCCTTTTCTTTGTCTTGATCTTCTTCTATTTTAGGTTTTTATTAGTACTATTTTCATGTGAGTCACTTCTTTGTAGACAGAAACAGTGGACTATATAGACAAATAAAAATAAAGTAATATCTCTGTCTGGAGTTGAACAATAACATTCAATCAATTATCTCTGCTTGGCATTATTACTTAACAGAACACACCCAGTTTCATTGAAAGCCACCAGGCTTGTGTCATTCTTACTATTTTGGGGGCTTCTTAAAAGTGCTTGTCAACACTATTACCGTAAAGTGGAGACTCCAATTTTAACAAAATTGTCTTGGTATAAGAAACTCCAACTGAAGTTAACTCATTTTAAGAATGGATCTTATAGGCTGGGCGCAGTGGCTCATGCCTCTAATCCTAGCACTCTGGGAGGCCAAGGAGGGAGGATCACTTGAGGTCAGCAGTTCAAGACCAGCCTGAACAAGAGCGAGATCCCCTCTCTACCAATAAAAAAAAAAAGGAAAAAGAAAAATTAGCCAGGTGCAGTGGCATGCATATATAGTCTCAGCTACTTGTGAGGCAGGCAGGAGGATTGCTTGAGCCCAGGAGTTTGAGGTTGCAGTGAGCTATGATCCCATCGTGCCATTGCACTCTACCCGGGGTGACAGAGTGAGACTCCATCTCAAAAAACAGAATGGATTTCTTCAATAGGTCAAATATCTTATAGCAAAACACAAGAGATTGTTTAATTGTTTTACTGTATAAAGCAAAGGGTGCTTCAAATACCATTTCTTTTCCAGATTTTTCTCCCTTCCTTTCTCCCACCCTCTTTCTCGCTTTGTTTCTGTGGTAGTAGTGCTTCCACAGTGTCTTCCCCCCACCCTGCACTGTGGTGTTTTCAGGGTATAGGATTTTAACTGTACTGTCCAGTTCTTATTATCTTATAGATCAGATATCAGATGTCATCTGGCATTTTTAATGCTACATGATCACACCCAGCAGCATTCTCCAAAATAATCTTTCAATGTGGTGGTGGTAAAATCTAAAAACAGCAAAGTTAAGGTATCTTTAGCCATAGGACTTCAGCCAAACCATGAGATAAATAAAATCTGCCTTTGTTTCTTTTTCATCTTCCTTTCCAAGAACTCCTTCTAGCAATCCCAAGTCTCTACGCACCTTCATATGTGACAGATACTCCTTTATGATTTAAAAAAATATATTAACTTATTAATCCTCATGTCAACCCATTGAGGAAGGTACTGTTATTATTCATTTTCTCAAAACTAGGACACTGAGGCTTGGACAGGTTAAATAACGTGCCCAAGCTATGGGGACCGGATGTGATGGTGGGGGTCTGGCCCCGGAGCCCGTGCATAGTGAAAATATGCTGTGTGTCAGCACGGTGCACTCTGAGCTAGCACTAACAATAAAGAAGTGGATATCTGTGAAAAAAACAGTGGTTAACAACAGGAGATAAATCCTACGGTACATAACATTAGGTACCCCTAACAAGACTGACTGGGATGAGACTTGGTTGTGATGCCTCCTGAAGTCCCTTGAAAATTAGTCCACACAAGCAATGGACTCAAGAGCGTGACAAGTAGTACAAAGCATTTTGGACCATTGAGTCCTTTCTAATGTCTTCATATTTCTTCACTACAATCTTGCTTGTTGGAGGAACACTCCCTCCTCCAACAGGCATCACTGAATGCACTGACACATGGCACAGTGATAAAGTCAAGGTTTGTTGGTGGCTTCTCATATATTCCATGGGGTCCCCAAGAAGTCAAAGACTGGTAGAGTTGTGGAACTTGGTCATCTGGATTCAACCTATCCATTCATTTATTCAACAGATATTCATTAGGCACCTGATATGTGCCAGATATTTTTCTAGAAACTAAAGATAGAGCAGTGAACAAAGCAGAATAATTCCAAACTTTTGGCTGCTTACATTCTAGTGGGAAGAGACTTACAATAAGTGTAATAAATGAGTAAAATACTATACAGTGTGTTAGACCAGTGGTTCCCAACCTGTTTTGGCACCAGGGACCAACTTGATGGGAGACAATTTTTCCACGGACCAGGTGGTACGTGAAGGGCAGGTTGGGGGATGGTTTTGGGACATTTACTATGCAGTCAAACCTCTCTGCTAATGATAATCTGCATTTGCAGCCATTCCCCAAAACTAGCATCACTGCCTCAGCTCCACCTCAGATCATCAGGCATTAGATTCTCATAAGGAGCACGCAACCTAGATCCCTCGCATGCGCTGTTTACAGTAGGGTTCACACTCCTATGAGAATCTCAAACTGCCGGTCATCTGACAGTAGGCAGAGCTTATGCAGTGAGGCCAGTGATGGGGAGTGGCTCGAGGACTGCAGTGTTAGATAATTGGTGTTAAGTACTAGGAAGATGAAGCAGGAAGGTGCGTGAGAGGTCTGCAGTTCAAAACAGGGTGGTCATCTCTCAATACTTACAGATTCCCTATCTCCCTAACTTTCCAGCCAAATTGGGTTTTGTTACTCCTTAAACCTGTCTTGCCCTTCCCACATAGGAGCTCTTTGGTCAAGACATATCTTTCTCCTAGAAGGCCCTCTGCCCTGTTTTTGTGTGGGTAGTTTAGTATAATAGTTAACTGAACTGAAGCCAAAAGTACCTATATTCAAATCCCTACTTCACCACTTACTAGCTGTTTGACTTTGGGCAAGTTCCTTCACTGCTCTAGGTCTTAGTTTCCTAATTTGGAAAATGGGTATAATAACAATATGAATAATACCTACATCAGAGGGTTCACTGTGAGGCTCAAATGAATTAGAATATTGAAGTATTTAGATAGCACCTGGTACTATTCCACCACTACTATCACAACAATTAACATTCTGTCTGTGCTTAAGACCCAACCCAAATGCTACTTCCCAGTCTGTAGTCACAATAGCTAAACAAGAGATTTTCCTTCTTTGAGATACTGTAGTCCCTTGGTTTTATCACTACAATGATAGTGTAAATATTTGTAATGATACAAGGTAACTACTGTAAAGTACAATTATTGTGTGTGTGTGTGTGTGTGTGTGTGTGTGTGTGTATGGAGAGACAGACAGACACTGCTCCTCCCCCCATGAAGTCACAGCTGCTGAGGGTTTAGAATGAACACAAACTTTTCTTCTCCAATCTCCTTCTCTTCCCTTCCATGGAGTGTTTTAATAAGTTCTTTATTCATATACACCATAGAGGGGATAGGACAAGGAAATGGGAGAGAAATTAGAACACACACACACAAATTTGTGGTTCTATGTTAGTTAATTACATTTAAATCTACCAATCTTGATCTAGAAAGAAATCTTGATCTCTTTCTCTGAGGAAAGCTCATACGGTAGGCAAAGGAGGGCAGACACAGTCCTGTCCTCTAAGGATTCACAATCTAAATTGTGTAGAAAGCCTTAACAAAAAAAAATCTCTCTTACTGAACAACTTGAGCCCTAACCCTACTTGAAACTATGCCTCACAGTGCTTGCTGTCTCCCCAAATATACCATGTATTAATTTTCATACCTCAGGACTGCTACTTATCCAACTGACCCATTCTGGAACTTCCCTGCTCTTCCCTGTCATCTCCCTTCCCCCAAGAACTGATTGCTCCCTCAGCCCAAGTTATACATGAATATTCATTCATTCACTTTCCATCTCCCCTGCTAGAATGCGAATTCCTGGGTTGAAGACAGATCTCATGGTCAAAGAGCTTTGCCCACAGCAGGCCCTCTCACTTATCTTGGCCAATCCTGAGTCTGGGGCAGGGCCTGGGAGGGAGCAGATGCTTAGGGGTTCACTGAATGGGACTCAATGAGCTGCTAATAAGAACAGCCATAGGCATTTCAGTCCCTTCTTCCTCCCCTAGTCCTTGTCTTCTCAGCAGAGAGGCTGGGTACAGAGCTGACCAAACCAAACTACTGAAGGGAAGAGATCCACAAATACTTCTTGAAACAAGGTAGGTAGGATGGTCTGTAGCTTTTATTCAGTTTGTTGGAGCCTTTATCACACATGCAGCACTGTGCTGTGGGACAGAAAGACAAACAAGGCCTCAAAGAACCCAGAAGCTACTGGATGAAAGAGACAATAATTACAAAGAGGTGTACCACATGTGTATACAAATGGCCGTGGGAGCACAGAGGACAGGGTGAGATTTACCTAACAGTTGTCAACCCATTTAAGAGTTCAAAATTAGCCGGGCATGGTGGCGCATGCCTGTAGTCCCAGCTACTCGGGAGGCTGAGGCAGTAGGATCGCTTAAGCCCAGGAGTTTGAGGTTGCTGTGAGCTAGGCTGACGCCACGGCACTCACTCTAGCCTGGGCAACAGAGTGAGACTCTGTCTCAAAAAAAAAAAAAAAAAAGAGTTCATAGTATTTATAAATTATAAGAAAATAGTATCAAAAGAACCTTTAAAATTATAGTTCTCAAGTCTAGCATTAAACAGTTTAAACAATGTCTACATTATTTTGTAGATAATATGCTGTTTCTGAAAGCTTCTACTTTTATGACTCAATCAATAAGAGATTCCTTCTAGCTGCCACACTATTTATTTTAGTTGTAAAAACTTGAAAAAGTGAAAGGAAGAAATTCAAAATATGCATCCTCATCACATTTACTCTTTTTCTGTAGAACAATGTTGATCCAAGAATAGTCTCAACCAGGGCAATATATATTGTAAATTTCATTGCACCAAGTAAGAAAGATAAACTACTTTATTTTCCAACTTGACTTTTGACTTGCCAGGTGACTTTAAGTGGTTCACCTCTTGCTTCCCAATTTGGCTTCTAGTCTAATGTAGAAATTCAAAAACTTACTCAAAGAACATCCAGAACAGATTTAAGAGAATATTTTAAACTCAACTGAGCTGTATCCAGGTGAAGAGTCAAAATGAAATACAGAAAGAGAAATAGAAAATTAGGTTCCAGAACATAAAGTATTAAAATTTTTAAAGGAAGATTTTACTATGACAGAAGCAGCTAATACATCTTTAAGGCATCAGTACTAAGCCTGCCCAGCAAATACTTGGCTAACCTAGAATATTTTGATAGAAAAATAAGGGTACAGGGAATCTTGTATGAAACAAGGAAAAGGCTACGTGATTAATAAAAACCCAACAAAATTTTCCCCAAGGCCTGTTAACATTACAAGGAGGCACAAAGCATTACTTAGAGCAAATTAAGACCTAACAGGTCATTTAGAAACTTTCAACCATCTCAACATTTGATGTTTTACCATTTCATTTTTCTCTACCTATCAAAAAGATGGCTTACCTCTAACCCAAACCTCTGATATTCAGTAATCGCCCTGTGCATAGTTATATGAAGGAAACCACTACAAAAGAAATGCACAAAGCTTCAGTTTACTCTAGATTCAATATCCTAGGTGAAGACAACAGTTTTCATTTTCTTTTCTTTCTGGGGAACAAAAGCCTCAGACAGGAAAATCTGTCCCTTTGGAAAAGGCCCAGCCATTTGTTCTCGGGAAGGCCTCTGAAAGCAAGCAGATAAGGGAAAGTGGATATCTGGACTTGCCTGAGAAAAGCCTTTTAGGTCCAATTGTAGCAACTTATTTGAGAGCTGCAACTCATTAAGTGTGTCTCTGATATCACTTCAGATATGAAGATTAGTGGAACATACCAGTAGATTGAATCATCAAAAAATTCTCTTAGGTATTTGAACATAGAAGATTTGATGAAAAATTACTCCATTGGCTCAAGCTTGGATGGGCCCCTTGTAGAGATAAGATATAGACACCTTTTAGACAAGGGCTTTATTCTTCATAAATGGAAGCTCAAATTGAGAACATTCTGACAACCCGTCAACATTATGATCAGTGTTTGTTAGGAGTGTACATATATTCCGTGAGCACTAGCCAAACACATAAAATCTAGTCTCTGCCTTCACAGAGCATACAAATTAAGAAAACAACCCCATCATCCACTCCCATTCTGGGGACTACACATCAGAGAACAGACCTCTTTTTAAAAATGCTACCAGTTTATTTCCTTAAATTCGTATTGATCCAGAAAATAGTGCTCTTCAAGTCTCTGGCTTGAGAAGAGCGGCTATGATTAACCTTTTCTGATAATCAAGAGAAGCTGCTGGCTATCTTTGCATTGCCTCTAGAAGGCTTTAACACTGCTCTAATCTCTCATTTATCAAACTCGTTCACCAGGAGTGAAGGGGGCCCTTTTGCTCCTTATTTTATGAGTCTGCCAGAAGTGTACAGGCAATCAAAACTGAAGCTGAATTCCTCAAAATGCTTCTGGTAAATAGACAGAAGACAGTATTATGCTTACACATATTGCATATTCTGAGCTATCCATCTTAAAGTGAGACTCGAAAGAGACTCTGAATTTCCCATTCTTAGAAATCACATGACATATGCAATAAGAACATATGGCCACGAGATAGCTGAGGCTTCAGTTTGTACCACAGCCAAGAAAACTAGGCACCCAAGTGCATAACTACTAATGAATTAAGGAATAATGCAGAGAAGTTTCTGAGAGAAGGAAAATAGAAGAAAACCAAGTTAGAAAAATCAGACATTTTAAAGGTATCTGGCAATTAGGTACTATCTAAGAATATTTACATAAATGTGATAATGAAAGGGATTTAGATTTGGGGGGAATGGAGAGGGAAGCTTCTCAAACTCAGCAGAATTACAACAATTATCAAAGACGATAGAAAGCCTTTTAACAACACAAACAGGGGACCGCACGCTAATAAATATGAAGCTCTTAAAATCTGGCTCTAAAGTAACAGCCACACAGGTCACTGACATTTAGCAAATGCAATCAAAGAGTCTGAGTATCTGGAAGAACATTAAGTACACAAAGCAGATGAGATACATTCAAGGGTGGATGGTATAATTTGGTGAGGCTGACAGTAAAAAAAAAAAAAAAGTAACATTTTTTTTGAAAGTCCATGAAACTTTAAAAGTATCAACACAAATCTATGACCTAATTAATTACACAGTTAAATCCATACAAGTAGATAACACAACTGATTTTATGGCTTCTGGATTTCTATTTTCTCTGTTGGTTTTGTCCTCCATTGGGAAGGAAAACTTCAGTGGTTTATCTTATAAGCACCAGGTGTGAGTGAACATTCACTGGGCAACTGTACAGGACATAATAGACCCCTCATAACCCCTCCCTGTCAAGGCTTTTGTTATAGATCATTGCCAATCTCTGTGAAAACAGGAACCATATTGCAAAGATCAGCAGTCATACAGTTTAACAACTTCAAATCCCACATCGTAAGTCTCAGAGGTGTGTGCCAAAGGTGTTATTCAACACACTGAGTAGTAAATAGCAAAAGCCCTCCCCATCAGAGTCGCTCCACTTGGAAGAAATTAGGGAAGCCATTGAAATGAATGTGGAATGGTTTGCAGAACCTTAAGTATTCACAGTAGAATCTACAAATATAAGACTAGCTATCCCTTATAAAAATATCTGTGTTCCTGCCAAGGGAACTCACACTCGTGGAGTGTGGAACAGCATAAAGTTTACCTTTTATGAAGATAAGGAAAAAGATCAACCTAGTGCTTGCTACAAACAATAATATGAGTGGGAAGAAAGTAGTGGTTGAGGACAACAAAACGGGATGGGAAAGGAAAATAAGGAAGGTTTGACATGGCTGTGTGTGCACTTTGAGAAACAGCTAAGATTTCCAGATGAAAGACCTGTGGCAGGGGCTAGTATATTTCTCCTGAGTGGATTCAGGTACGGGAGAAGGGAGGGTAGAGGGAGCTAACGTTTACTGAGTACCTACTAAGTGCCAGGCTCTGGAATACCATGTGTTTGGATCCTCTCACTTGTTTCTCACAGCAACCAGTAAAATTGGTGTTTGGGTTATCGTGTTTGGGTGTATGTGCTCCTCACATCAGCCCTGTGTCCTTGAACTAGAAAGATCACTGTTCTGCCATTTTCTTTTCTTTTCTTTTTTTGTTTTTTGAGACAGAGTCTCACTCTGTTGCCTGGGCTAGAGTGTCGTAGCATCAGCCTAGCTCACAACAACCTCAAACTCCTGGGCTCAAGTGATCCTTTTGCCTCAGCCTCCTGAATAGCTGGGACTACAGGCATTTGCCACCATGCCCGACTAATCTTTTGTGTATATTTTAGTTGTTTGGTTAATTTCTTTTTATTTTTAGTAAAGACGGGGTCTCGGTCTTGCTCAGGCTGGTCTCGAACTCCTGAGCCCAAACGATCCACCCGCCTTGGCCTAGAGAGTGCTAGGATTACAGGTGTGAGCCACCCTGTGTTCTGCCATTTTCTAATTATGTAATCTTGACTGAGTCAGTTCATGTATTTAGTTTCATAATATTTTAAATGGGGAAATAACAGCTATCCTTGAAGGTATTGGGCACAAATATGGGTAAGGTCTTTAGCACAGTGACTACTCAGAGGTGCTCAAAAATTGGTACTTCTATGAATAAAATTTATGACTACTTAATAGAAAGCTAGAAGTTGAACCTGGGTTGTCTAACTCTAAAGACTGTTTTTTTTTTTCCACTTAGGGGTTTCTCAGCTTGGTTTTTCTCAAGCAGGACTTTTTTTTTTTTTTTTAAGATATACTCTCATGCCAAAGACCCAAACAATCATTCCTTCCTGTAAGTACTTTTATAAATTTGGAGAGCTATTTTACCCCAATTTTTAATTTTTAGTAAAGTAACTCAACTTTAGAAACTCTTTCCCCATATATATACAAGGTTGGAGGGAAGTTGTAGACATGATGAAAGGATCTCACATGTTTTTTGTTCTTGGCTTCAACTTGGTGTATATCTCACTTGGTTGGCTTTCATAATTTATATTCTTGTCTTTTGTGCAAAAATGGCTTTCCAACACAAGGTGAACATTTCTATGGGTTCAGGCTCATCTGCACAGTCCCCGAGCAACTGCCAACATGGCAAGCAACACTGTGGTTGCTCCCCAGGTGCTCCTAGAATAAGAAAAATAATACCTGTCTACTTACTTTACTACGTGTCTGCCAGGCATTGTAGTAAGTGACTTAGGTAACTTTGGCAGAAACTGCTAGTACACACCAACATCTGTGTCCTCCTCTTCTTCCAGGGAAAAAGCTACACTACACTTTGCATTCTGTCATGGTTGGCTGCAGCCAGGTGACTGAGTACTGGGAACGGGGGGCACAAGTGACATGAACCACTTCCAGGCCTGGCCCAAAAACAAAACCTCTGTGCCATCCCCTTCTTGTGTGAATAGTTCTTGCTCTCTCTTTTCATGAGTGGTTTAATAAAGTGGGCCCGAAGGACCTGGAGGAGAGCAGAACAAGATGGAAGGTATCAGATCCTTGAATAACTACAATGGGCAGAGCTATGGACTGAAAGCTAATGTACACCTTTAAAGCAAGATGTACCTGAGTGAAAAGGTCCATCCATTACCGCCTGCTCATCGAATCACCTCCTGTTTTATTTAACTTGTAGAGTAGCACCATGTGGTTGGTGATCCTCACCAGCCAGCCTCTTAGTAATGAAGTAATCTGAGTCTTCTGATGTGCCATTTGTTTGAGTTTCTGGCATGGCCATCTCCAATTTTCCATCCTCTCCTTTAAGTCTGAAGTTCAGCTCTGTTTAGTTCAATTAACATTTACTGTCTCCTTGCCTGTGTTTAGTAACAAGGATGCAAACATGATTCATGCCTAGTCTCTGTCCTAGGACCAGAAGAATCTAATATCTTACTATAAAAGGATCATTATTCTGTGCTAGTTCATTCGGTCCTTGAATGTCTTTGTAGTTTTTAAATGACAATGACTATACTAACTTTGAGGCCTCATTCTTGAAGGTCCCCTAACTTTCTGTGTAGATAATGCCTGGTGCAGGGGAATATTTAAGGTATTAAAGACACTACCCAATCAGAATGGATGCTGATGGTAGTGCTGCAGCACTACCATCTAGAGGTTCTAGAGGCTCCCTACTAAGCCAGGAATTACTGCTTTGGTTGTGGGATTGTGGGGCAGCCCAGTAGATCCTGGGGGAAGGACCAGTGCAGTCAGATAAACAGAGGGGCATTCAAAGGGATGGACCAGTACTTCCATATTTTAATGACTGCTATGTACATGGTAATGCATACTGACAGAATATTGCCTTGATGTGGAGCAGGTGATGGAAAATCAGACTTGTTAACCTCAACTCCACAGGAAAAGGACTCCACGTTTCCATCTCTGCAGACAGTTGAGCTGTGTAGATCCTGAACCAGAAACACAAGAGGAAAACAACCTGAAAACCGTCTGTTCCCCTGAGCGCTTTCACTTTCCTTTATGAGCATTTCAAGTAGAGCGGCACTCAATAAATGTTGCGGACGGACTGACTGACATTTATTGAACACCCAGTGTAGACACAGCATGTTCTGGGAAACTTATAAAGAAAATACAAGTGACCTAATTTAAACTTGCAGTTATTTTGATGATTATTGTAAAAGGCAGCCTTTTGGAGATGCGTATATAAACACAGCTACACCCCAGTGAAGTCTTGTGAAGAGAAAGGTAACTGCAAACTTAGAGTAAGCATGTTTTGGAGCATGATTCCTCCCCTTCATCGTTCAAGTTCTGGTCTTCATCAGCTGCCACTGGAAAGGGGTCAGCCAGAATGAAACGCCCATAACTCAGGACAAACAAACAACCACCTCCCACACCTGAAAAGAAAATCCTCACAATTCTCCCCAACGTGAAACACAAGTTTGTATTTGTGATCTGATTCTGAACACTATAAAACTTTCCATTCGCATAAAATATGACACAGCTGCTTCTGAGGAGCAAGCTGCTCCTGCCCCCCAGCCCCTTGTCCTGGTGAAAGCCTACTTGGTAAAATGATCTTTGAGTGCCAGAAATGAATTATACATCCTGAAAGTTGTCAAATGCACAAAGCTTTCTCAAGTAAGGATGATTTACTTAAAGGCAACTCCTTTAATAGTAACCTAAACTGAGACATTCTTTCATTTCTGGCATATTCCTGGGCATGTCAAAATAAAAATCTTGTAATATTCAAAAAACTCGTCAAGTTTTCTTTGTTTTTAAATAATATTTTTTAAACATCCTGATTATTTTTCAGACCAGATAAACACTGTAAAACTAAAAGACATAGAAACACTTGTAACTAAAGCTGACGATCTTAGTTGAAAACCACTAAATGAAAATTTTCAATTAGAAAGCAAAGTACTGGAGATAAATGAGACATGATTATGAGTTCTCTTCCTGGTGTTAGATTATGACTTTCAGGGAAAGGAGGTAATAAAAGTGTCGGGACAAAGGTATTTGTCTGACATTGTGTCAGATTTCTGAAGGCCCATGAGCACCTTGAGAAGTAACAGCTGGGAGGAGCAGGCTGAGAGCTTTAGCAGCATTTGGAAAGTTGCCATTATGTCTCCTTCGCTTTCTTAAAAAGCATTCATTTGGTATTTGTCTTTTACTTTTATTAGCTTAAAAAATTTTAGCAGATTGTCACACAAACGACATTATGGGAGATTTTCACAATTTTGTTGATTACTTTTCAAGCCTTTCTTAGTGTTACTTTAATTATTCTAAACAGCATTTTAAAACTGTTTAGATAAATTGAAAATAAGATTCATTCCAAGGAAATGATATGGAAAAGATATTCTTAGAGTCAGAATTTTCCAGCCAGAAGAGGACTTACAAATCATCCATTTCAACCCTCTCATTTTACAGCAAGGAGACCTGGAATGACTAAAGCCAAGGGTAAAATGACTAAAGCCAAGGTCAGCTAAGAAGGTTCAGTGCATGAACTTAGACTTCTCATGTTTAGGCCAATTTTCTTTCTACTAATGGCCAACTCCACACTGCTTCTCGTTTTTCATTTCCACTCAGAGGCTGCTCACCATAACTCCCCTGCCTCTTCTCCCCAACTCTGGACAGCAACCAAGCTGTCTTTGGCCACAGCAACACCTGGTGGGTGTCACAGAGACTCGTGGTTCTCCCCCAGCAAGGATGTATATGCATTCACTTGGCTCTCGTCTTGGTATACCTTCTATTCTTTCTTTCAGTTCTTATCTAATCAATGTAATTGGGGAGTACCAAATACCTAATTTATAAGTGTTCATAAATTTATAGGAAATGAGAAGAAATTATACTTAAATCAGGAAACTGTTAAGTTAGACATATTACTGTCATATTAGACATAATAAAGAATTCAAATCTCTCTAAAAATGCTTGTAAGTTGTCTTTTAGCATTTCCATAGAAGTCTCCTTCTGCTGCCTTTAATAAAATCTGTTTCCTCTCAAGCATCAGTTTTTAAGATTTTAAATTTTTTTTTTTTTTTAGAGACAGGCTCTCACTGTCACCCAGGCTGGAGTAGAGTGGTGGGATCATAACTCACTATAACCTCAAATACTTGGGCTCTCAAGTAATCTTCCTGCCTCAGCCTCCTGAGTAGCTGGGACTACAAGAGCATGCCACCACACTCAGCAATTTTTTTGTTTTTGTTTTTCGTAGAGATACAGACAGGGTCTCACTATGTTGCCCAGGCTGGTCTCAACTCCTGGTCTCAAGTGATCCTCCCACCTCAGCCTCCCAAAGTGCTAGGATTACAGGCTTGAGCCACGGTACCTGGCATTAAAAAATTCTTAATCTTTATCCTTATTGCAGATACTTCAACTTTTTTCTTGAACCTTTTGTTTCTTTTGCCGCTTACTAACTAGGAACATCATGAAAGTCACTTAACCTGTTACTTTGGTAGAAAAATGATGACATTATATAAACTCAAGGTTCTCTTTCTGCCTAAAAACCTGTAGTTTCATAATTCCATTTTTATAATATATTAGATGAGGCTTTGTAGCTAAGCCTAGCCATTATTTATAACAGTGGTTTTATAACTCTATTTTTAAGCAGAGAAAGCCTTTTTCCCCCCAAATGATATCTTACAAAGAACTTGAATATACACAGTAAATATAGGAGGGATCCTCTGGTTGAAACAAGGGTTGGGGTCTACCAATTATATATTCTTTTTTTTTAATTTCAGCTCTTCATGGGGGTATATATTCTTATTAACCTCTATGTCTTCAGTCTTTTTTGTTGTTAATTACAGACTGAAATAAGGAAAGATATTTAAAAAACACTTGAAGAAGATATATCATCATAATCCAATATCTTTTTGTATCAGGAAAACAGAAAACATTCTAGTTGATGCAAGCTAAGGAATTTAATACAGAAAACTGGTTACACAGGTGATGGAAGAACTAAGAATCTCACCCAAGACCGTGATGGAATCCAGAGACTGCCAATAGCAGAAAGCCACTAACACCCACAGGGCTAGAGGAATGCAAGGAGGAGGTGGCTTTACTAGATCCAAGAAGCCAGGACCATCTGGTGGGACCTGGGACCATGGCAGGGGCTGTCCAGTGGAGAGCTGGAACCATGGAGGACATGCTGCCCCTGTGGGAACAAGTCCCTCACCCCCAACCATTCTACCCAAAGCACAGAAATATAACAATATCTCTCACTTCTTCCACACTTGTCCTTACCCTCCAGCATCCCGTCTGTCCCTCCCTGGACAGACCGAAGCAGAAGCATGTTGGTAAGAGAACCTGGGCAATGCAGTTTATAGAAGGGAAAGGAATAGACACGACAGCAAATAAACAAGACTAGCTCCCTCCTCTTCTTCAAATTGTTCTATACCTATTAAAATAACAATTCAGCTGAAACCAATGTCCAATCTTATAGGAAATCTGCCAAATGGAGCATAGAAGATACTATTATGTATAGATTTATGTAATAGGTTTCCAAAGGAAGTTGTTCCATGGGCCAGGAAAAACCCCCACAAGATTCAGCAGAACCAGAATATATAATGAGGTAATGACCTCATGTGATGAACTCTTTGGTCACACCTAAGTCAGCCAAGATTTAAAAAAAAAAAAAAAAAAAGCCCAATTGCCCTTCTAGCTCCAACATCTCTTTCTCCATTCAATTTTATTTTTAGTGTGGTAATATACATAACATAAAATTTACCATTTTAACTATTTTAATGTGTGCGGTTCAGTGGCATTAAGTACATTCACATTGTTGTGCAACCATCACGCTCTCCATTTAATCTTTAATCTCGTAACTTGCAGTGAGCACACGAATACTCAACACAGCAAAGACTGAACTTCAAGTTTCTTTCTAAATCCTTCTCTCTTGATAACTTCATTAGCCACGTGTTTCTCAAGAATGGAGCCTTGACATTATTACCTATAAGTACCTGTCTGTCCACTCCACTCCTGCCTAGCTCTGTCCAACCCATATCTTGGCCTTGTCAAGTCACAAATGTAGACACACACACACACAGCCTCGTTTTTTTTCTTCCTTCAGCTAAAAACTCCTTTCTGTGAGCGGCTGGTTATTCATTTGGCTCTGTTACCGTCCGCTTAGGTAACTGCCCTTGTCCCCAGTTCGCATCTTTAAGCCCTTTGCATGAGGTTTTCCTAGCTCCTCATCAAATTTCCTTCTTTAATCTTTAGTACTTTCTATCTCAATTCAGTGCAGCACTGCAAGTACTGACCACACATGTACTATGTGTCTTATGACCATGTTCTGCTCCCTGAAAAATGGCACAGACAAGGAGCTTAGGGTCTTGCAGCTGAGTTTGGGTATTCAAAAATAAAAGTATGTGACAAATAGAGGATGCAGGATCAAGCACAGTGAAGCGAAAACTGAGCACCACCAAGAATAAAAAATCAATGATTTGAACAAGGGCTGTGGCCACGACAGCCTGGGTACAAATTCTGGCTTTGCCTTTTATTAACTACATGACCTTGGGTGCTTCTCTTAACCACCTTAAGCTTCGGTTTCCTCATCTGTAAGACGGTGATAACATACACATTGCCTCTAAGGCTACTGTGTGGACTAGGTGAGAAGCTGCATGTGTTAGCTCAGTGCCTGGCATGTAGGAGGTACTGCATGAATGTCCCCTAATCTTACTGACCTCCACTCTCATTCTCAGCACAGAGACAGGCTGAGGGTAGCTAACATTACTGGAGTCCTCATGCACAAAGCAGGCTTTGAGATAGGCCTTGGATATGTGCTTTAAGACTTGAATAGAGGACTTTGAATACCAGAAAAGTAGGTATGAATGATGGTTTCTTAAGTAGTTTACATATTAAATGATGGCAGTATTTTAGGATCAGAACTTGGATTAATTTTTTAAATTGCAAAGTAAATGTAGGCATTTTGGTAGAAAATCACTGTCGCTGTTCTGGCCATGATCTTTCCACAAAGGATCCTTCAGATCCTCGGATCTTTCTTTTCACTTCCAATTCTCCAACTTCACTATGAAGTGTGGATAAACAAAGGACTAAAACTCAGCAGATTGCTTCAGGTTAAAGAGAGGCTTTGCCAAATACCCTTTATATGTGTGAGGTATAAATTGAGAGTCCACTTTGAGGACTTTTACAAACAAAAGAGAGCCAGTTACCCAAATTCTACAAATTATCACTGATATCCATTCAAATTCATTTCCCCTCCCCCCAAGTGTATGGTCATATTTATGGGCTAAACTTGAAAAAAAATTATGATATTGTTAGTCCAGGAAGTGTATGCTGGATGATGGATTCAAGAAGATGTCATATACAATACTCAGCAGAGTTCACACAAAGATTTTGTGCTGTCTCTTCCCTCACCTCCAGGTGTTTATACTACATAAAATTCACTGCTTTACCCAATGCCCACTCCACATTCAGAATGAAATGATTTCCTACTGTAAAAACGGTGTCATCCAAACACCCACGATACCTTGGACGTCTGATTTAAGACTAATGAATTTGCCAGTTTGTATAGGCCCACATATTTATACTTTAGTAAAAGCACTGTAATTTTGTTTCTGAAATTCTGTTCTTTTCTTCTATAAGCAGAAATGCAGAGAACCCAAGAAAGATAATCTTTAAAGTTTTTACTAAGTTAAAGCGAAACAATTCTCTTACTTTCACTAATTAGGCCATCTAACTCTTTGTTTAGATAAGCATTCCAGATAGGAAGTAAGTTAAATAAAAATACATAAATACAGATTGGTGAGATAGAAGGGTAGAAGGATAAAAGGAGGAAGTGAGGGTAAATATTATTTTTCCTTGAATGGGAGTATTTTAAAGCTAAATGTCTTTAAGAGTTATATAAAATATTAGTAATTGTAGCCATTTGAGAAAAGTACAACCTGAATATGTATTTCTTTTATGGGTCAAACAGGAGTCAGGATATTTGTGAGTACCCTTTGTACTACTTCAAGATTGTTATTAAAAAATAAGCATACTGAAAACTATAATACTATCATGTGCTGACTATCCATGCATGCTAGCAAATAATAATTGTGAATATTTATTACCAATCCACTGAATCAGAAATAGGTCACAATTTCAGAAATAGCTTTTCTACCACTGTGCAAGATTAATTCCCCTTTATTAAATTCAGTTCCTAAAAGAGAATTGTCTTATCTGACAGCATTATAAAAACAAAATATTTCATATATGGCAGTGCGAGGAACTTGGCCATGGGCGATGAGGTGGAGGGCCCAGTGGACTACCACAGACAGGTGGTTCACAGCGTCAGGAACCGATGTGTATGCTCATCTGGCTTCTCAAAGTCCCCCTGCAAGGCAACAGTGTGGCAGAATGCAAATGGGAAATAAAGGTACAGCAGAGCTTGTACTCTTCTATTACAGAAAATGAAAGAAAGCACAGGATGAGAGTTTAGTATGGGCATACATGCTGCTAGCATGAAGTGTTCTCTTTCTTTACACCCTGTTCTCAGGATGGGTGGATCCATCTATTGTGGGTTCTTTTTATATTAAACACTAATGAGGAGAAAAATAATTTAGAGAGTTTCACATTTAGGCCCGATGCTATCAAATACTTGGAAAGTTGACATAAACAAAAATGGATTACTAGCATTACTCAAATTAAAATTTTAATAATACAATAAAAATTTTTTCGTAATAAATCTAAAAATCACATACCTACACAAGTTGCCTCTTCCTATCCAATGTATACTGTGAATGGCTCCCAAAGAGAGGAGGTAGGGAGACAGACACACAGACACATTTTTTATTGTTTTAGCTTTTAAAACTTGAATGTTATCTAGAGACCTCCATCTTAACCAAGACCCTTATGACTCCTCCTCCTGTTACTAGAGACCTGCCAACATTTTTTGGTCAGCTGAGAGGGGTATCATGAGGGCTGACTAAATTTGGTATTACCAAACAGCCTGAGAAGGAAAGAGTCACCTGAAAGAGATGAAATTTACCATACCTTTCTACATATCATGTAAATTTTAAAGAGTCCGATAAATATTCCATAAAAATAGACATCACTTCTAAGTGGAAGAGATTCATTAGAAAGGAGGCAGAGGTATTGTTTTTGGGATTAGGGATCATTCCAAAGCTAAATCAGTAAGGAACATATTTGAGGTTGCCCAACACTCCAGGTGAATATTTTCAGAGGTCAGCTAATGTACATGCGACTTTCCTGTGAAGACACAACTAAGGAAGCAACCACTGTTTCCTCTGAATTATCCAGTATCCTACCTCCAGAAACTTTTAATGTTCAAATGGTTTCCGTATAGAAGATATAAGTTGGTATAGGGAATTAAGCTGTAAAAATACCAATTTAATTTCATAAAATCTGTTTGATTTTTTTTTTTTTTTTTTTGAGACAGAGTCTCATTCTGTTGCCTGGGCTAGAGTGCCATGGCATCAGCCTAGCTCACAGCACCTTCAAGTTCCTGGGCTCAAGCAATCCTCCTGCCTCAGCCTCCCGAGTAGCTGGGACCACAGGCATGCGCCACCATGCCCAGCTAATTTTTTTTCTATATAATTTTAGTTGTCTGACAAATTTCTTTCTATTTTTTTAGTAGAGACAGGGTCTCAGTCTTGCTCAGGCTGGTCTCAAGAACTCCTGAGCTCAAACGATCTATCCGCCTCGGCCTCCGAGAGTGCTGGGATTACAGGCATGAGCCACTGTGCCCGGCCATTTCACGAAATTTCTTTGAAATAGAAGCAATTTAAGTGGAAAGACCATGTCACAGATTCCTTGAGGAATTCTAATTCTGGGCACTAGATTCACCTTCCATGATTTTATTTATTTCTACCTAGAAAGGATTCTTGAGAATAAATGATGATGCTCCTAGTAACTGAGTAAAGGGAAAGGTGTAAACATGGAATGCTTTCCACTTTTCATATGTTAATGCTTTCATAAGTTATAAATTGTGATTATAAATAATCTCAAAATGAAATCCTTATGAATATAAATGTATAGTGTCAAATTTATTTGGCTTAGAAAGAGGAAGAAAAATTAGTGATAGCTATATGCTATTAACAAACAGGCACATATTTTTAAATATTTTTATTTTTATAGATTTATGGGGTACATGTACAGATTTGTGACATGGATATATTACATAGTGGTGAAGTCTGGACTTTTTGTGTAGCCCTCAGCCAATTAGTGTATGTAGTATCCATGAAGTAATTCCTCATCCCACATCCCCCTCTCACCCTCCTGTTTCTCCAGTGTCTATTATTCCACTCTCTAGGTCCATGTGTCCTCATTATTTAGCTCCCACTTGCAAGTGAGAACATGCAGTATTTGTCTTTCTGTGTCTGAATTGTTTCACTAAAGATAATGGCCTCCAGTTCCAACCATGTTGCTGCAAAAGACATGATTTCATTCTTTTTTTATGTAAAACAGGCATATTATTATAATGAAAAATTTAGGGGAAAGAATCCAAGTTTAATCATTCCTCCAACTTGCGCTGCTACTCCTACTCCAACAGGCCATGCACTGCAACACGCCAGGGCACCATTCACACAAATTACTGCATGAATGATACTCCTGACACTTAAACAAAGATGCCCAGAGGCTGGGCGCAGTGGTTCACGCCTATAATCCTAGCATTCTGGGAGGCCGAGGTGGGAGGATCACTTGAGGTCAGGAGTTCAAGACCCTGAACTCTGCTAATAATAGAAAAATTAATTGGGTGCAGTGGCATGCACCTGTAGTCCCAGCTACTTGGGAGGCTAAGGCAGGAGGATTGCTTGAGCCCAGGAGTTTGAGGTTATAGTGAGCTATAATGATGCCACTGTACTCTAGCCAGAGCGACAAAACGAGATTCTGTCTCAAAAAAAAAAAGAATAAATAAATAAAATTTAAAAAAAGATGCACAGAGCATATAATCAGTTTGTTACTGTTTAAAGCAAACTTAGTGTCATTTCATTCTTTTAAATTCTTTTCAAAATTTAACTTGAGATTTAAGGAAGAATTCAACAATTTAATTTCATCAGGGTAGATAGTGTGCTTGATGTAGTCCCTTACAAATCTTTAGGGAGCCTGCTTTTGTTTTTATGTTACATTTTACCTTTGAGAATAGTCTCAGCATTAGGCAGGCATCACCCACCCAAATTCGATCTCCCTCCTAAAGTAAGCCACGGAAACAGATATCTTTATTAGAGCCCATCCTATCTTCCTCATCTTTAGCACCTTTACTTTCTTTCACCATTTACCATAGGAATAATATTAAAAGTTATATTTATTTTCTTACATAGTACATTGCTATTTTCTCAACAGCATAAAAACCCAATGAAAACCAAACCAGACAGACATTTCATTTCTTCTTACTTTAGCCCCACAAGCCTCTCTCTTTGTCTCAACTCCTGTAGAGGCAGGTTTTGCTTATGTGTGTTTGCTTTTTTCAATAGCTGTCTTTCATATAAGCTTGTAGCAGCGGTCCGCAACCTTTTTGGCCCCAGGGACTGTTTTCATGGAAGTAGATAATTTTTCCATGGATGGGTCCGGGTGGTGGAGCTCAGGTGGTGATGTGAGTGATGGTGAGTGGCTGTAACTACAGCAAGTACAGATGAAGCTTCTTGCTTGCCCACTCACCTCGTGCTGCACAGCCCCCAGTTCCTAAGTTTCCTGGAAGACAATTTTTCCACGGAAGGTGGGGTGGGGGTGAGGGGGGTGGCAGTGGAACTCTGCGGCCTGGGGGTTGGGGACTGCAGGGCTAGAGGATTGGGCTTGGGTCCTATACATTGTATTTCCTGCCCACCTGGCACAGTAGCTATTTAATTCAAAAATATTTTTGGATGGGTTAAGCCTACCCTAAATCACTTACTGGCTTTAGGCTGCCACGCACGTTTATGATTGTTTTACATACTGCATGATTTCTGGCAGCATATGAACTTTGCTGGATCTCAAAATTTAGTTTTGTAAATTGGCATTTATATTTTACTTGATAAACTAAGAAGGCGCGGCCTCGGTGCCCGCATATTGCTACGTTAACAAAAAAATCACAGCCACGAGCATTTTCAAACAAATTTAAACCTTATAAGGAAGGGAACTTCCGCTTATTAAGAGAGAACTAGGATAAAGAATTCAGAAAACATATGCTTTTGGGGAGGGTGAGAGGAGGCAGTAGAAAACTAAACTTAAAATGCTTTGGGTACAAATTCCCCCAAGGGAGCATAATTCAAACGGAACTGAGCAACGCCCACCAGCCCCTGGCCCTGCCAACATCTCCCCCTGCATAGAAGAGCTTTGCCAATGGTTTTTACCTCTGGCACAAAGACCAGTTACAAAATGGACCTACTATTCCCAATCCCAGGCTTTCTAAATAGCAAATAAGCAAGAAGAAAAAAAACCTGCATAAGCGGATCACCATCTGGGTTGAGGAACAAATTTACGCCAATGAAGTGGTACTACAAGATTATAAACATTCTGGAAGTCTCCGTGCCTTGATCAAAAGTACTGGGTGAAAGCCAAATTTGGAAACAGAAAGCAGCCTAAAGCCAATGTTTGTGGTCTTTATCATTCACTGGTATATTGGTGATAGGTAATGCTGGACATTGTGTCAATGTGAAGTTAATAAAGCCTTTGAGATCTGAGCAAGTGGCTGGCAGTAACAAATCAGGCCACAGGGAACCGAGATATGCAAATGGAGGTTAAATCTGAGATCTTCAAAGACAAAGGAGCTCAAGAAATTGCACAGAAAAATGTAGAAGGAGGGCTGGGGCAAAGGACAATCAAAGCCCCAACAAAGTCCTTTCTCATAATTTCCCTCATCTCACAAATGTCTCCAAATTTACTGGGTGCAATATGGCTTATTTGAAAAGATTTTTCTAAGCATGAAACTTAAAGCCATAGTTATCACAGAGTCAATGCTTCAGTTTACAACAAAAAAAGAAATGAAAATTCTTACTTAGAATAGGACCAAGTGCCTCTGCTGTACTCTTTTAGCATTACTTCTTGGGATAAACCTTAGAGCTTTTTATCCCCAAAACAATAACTCTATCCAGCTGTGCTTCATGCTCTCTAAGAATCTTCCAAAGTCAGGGCATGGAGGTATGGGTAGAATTAGCCCCCAAAAGAAGATTAATCAAATCTAGAAGGAAAAAATACATAAAATACAGGAAAGGTATAGTTCGAATAGAATTCCTTTACAGGTCTCAACCATCAGCAGAAAGCTTTTCTATTATCAGCAAAGCTTCAGAAAAAACATTGAAACATATTAGAATGAACACTTAAAAAGCTTATCCTCAATATCCATCAAGTTTAAAGATCTCTTCTAATGAGAATCTATGCTTTCTTCTAAGTTGCTTAGTTTAGTTTTAGAAGATGATGGCTGATAAATTTTTACTTTCACATCTGCAGGTTATTTCCAAAATCTGGCTTAAATACTAATGACCTAAGGCTAAAATCTAGATTCTGAAGATTCCCAAGGTTATGTAAATGACTGCTGTGTGGGCAGAATCCCTTAAGCTCTAACTCAAAATCAGCCAGGATTGGTAAAATAATTGCTTTTTCTTTTACTCTGACAACTTTCATGAAAAGGAGATCATTAAGATTTCATCTGGGGTTCTAGATAAATATTGAAATTATTATAGCTATTTAATTAAAGATTTTTGGATAGATGTTTATAGAAATGTTTCCTATGATCAGTATGTGCATTTAGTTGATCTATAAAAATACTCCCTCTGGAGTGCTGTTTAAACCTTTCATAAAATCTTTAATTATTTGTTACAACAGAATATAATGAGATGAGCTGCCTTTATATTCCTGCTGCAATTGGAGGTGGACACATCTGCAGACTCTGTAGAGACAAATGCAGAATTTCTGGATGCTGGGGTAACTGCCATTTAGCTCAAGGCTTTCTTACTGTCATTTCATTAGAAATCTGAAGTCTGTAACTGCTCATCAATTTAAAAGCATAATTTTTTTATTGTTTAACCAAAATTCCAGGGAGGATAGCATATAAATTGAGAAAAAATAGAAACCTGGCTACACAGAGCTCTTAAATAAACTTAACAGCTGCCCCAAGACAGAATATTTAAGTAAATGTACATTAAACTCTTACCACTAGACATATACATCTTTTCCCTATAGTTTGTAAGAAGACCAGTTCCAATAGAAGGCCTTGAAGGATGTTATTACCCATTCTCCATCTATTAATAGAATAGTGCAGTAGTCAAAAGACTTTCAAAAGATAAAAGCATCATTCTCTCTAAAGTTTTTGGACTCATGCCCAATTCACAGTCATATTTTCATATTTGTCAGCTCAAAGAGACTCTTTTATAATAGCAAATAAAAATTAAGTGTTCACATTGGGCTTCAAAGCAAAATTCTTTCAGTGATGATGCATAAAGCACAGTATACATCTTTCTTTAGGAAGGTTTACTGCCTCAAATCCAATATTCAAACTGGTAACATCACAGAGTTAAAACATACTGGGACAATGACTGCTAAGATCTGATTTAAAAAAATTAGGCTAATTATGCAGAAAAGAGTTCTCACATGGTGAATCCAGAGCCCTTTCCCAGAGGTGGCATTTTTCAGAAATGTCCTTAATAAAGACATGGAAATGAAGAGTGAACAGGGATAAAAAGAGGAGGGTGGATCCCAATTAAGATTCCTTTACCACTTGGGGGGGGGTACAGGGCAGTCTCAGAATAAAGAATTGCACCACTCAATAAACTAATGTAAAAAAACCTATTAAATAATACTAGTCCATTGGGTGTTACTTGTTTCTTGGTAAACATACTCACATCCTAACACTTTTTGTTGAATTACTTTCCCACTTACTGAAGGTGCTATTTTCTTTACACCCACTCTCATCCAGGAGCAGTGTCTACTGATAAGCAGATATGTATTCATGCTCATGAGGCATACAAGCAGTGATAAGTTGTTGACTTAAATAATTTTAAATTATTGACCAAAAACAAAATCACTATCAGCAGAACCCAATTTAGCTACTAGCTGACAAAAGAGTACAAAAGAAAGCCTGTCCTCTTTAGAGGTATCTAGCACACATAATTCTTTTGTTTTAGCAGTTAGTGGACTTTTACATTTCCCCACAGAAACATGCCTGGAAGTATCCAAAACCTCAGGGCCTGGGGTAGTGCCCAGCAGATAGTAATCTCTCAAGGAGCCGTTGAGAGAAATCCTTTGAAATATGGTTGAATGTCTTCTGGATTCTGGGTAAACTTGGGGTTCAGAGGCCAACTGACAGTGGGGAGGAATTTCTTCATGTCTGATGTGCATGTTGATAGCTATGTTCCCCCAAAGCAAACAACAACCCAAAATCCTAGATAATCTCAGAGATATGTTCATAATCTCAGAGAAAGGGAAAAAAGAAAAAAGCAAGAAATCATTCAAGAAAGAATTAGTTTTCAGAGAGGGGTGCATATATACATTCAAAAACCCAATATTTCTATATATAAATATCTTCATGTTAGGCCTCTTTACTTAGAAACAATGATTATAAATAAACAGATGAGGCAAAAACTACCGTTTGCTTCATACTTGCACGTTTCATGCTTTACGTCTTTTGTGCATCTACCCTTAACTTTATGAGGTAGCTGTGATTTTGCCCATATCACAGTTTAACAATGCTCAGAGAGAGGTTAAACGATTTGCTCAAGGGCCACATAGCTAGAAAGTGGGAAAGCTGAGTTTTAAACCCAGATTTGTCTGATTCTAAAACCTATATGCATAACTACTATACAACTGTCTAGATTGGAAAAATCAGAGTATTAGAGCAATTGCGCAAAGTTGGACCAACTTGAGGTTCAATCCTAGCTTTGCCATTTGCTGTCTGTATGATATGGAGCAAACTTTTGCATCGCTACCTGAAAAATTACACCTATCTTTCAGGGTTGCTGTGTGAATTAGAAACAACGTTTTAAATATATCTGATAGCTGCTAGCTGTTGCTGTTGTTGTTACTGTCATTATTATTACAAGGGATATGGAATTTTGAAATTCATTTGAGGTTGACTAACCAGTTTTCTCAATTTATCCGTGTATTTTATCTGCGTATAATCTGAGGACAGGGCCAGTCATGCAGTGAGAGTTGTCTGCTGGGGTTGGCTCCAGCAAAAGCTGAGCCCAGAACTCTGGCCTCCTGTTTCCTTGGCCAGTACTATTTCTACCACCCTCTGTTACCTCTCATTTGTTTTACTTTAAAAAGACTAAACTAATCCCAAACACTGCTAATCAAATCCAAACCAAATAAGGAAAGAAACTGTTCCTCCTTTGCAGGGAACCATAAAATAGGAATGCAGAAAACACATGCTTTTGGAAAATAATCAACAGAAAAACTCAATACTCTTTGGGTACAAATTCCCCCAAGGGAACACAGACCTGACAGAATTGAAAAAAACACCCACTGGTCATGAACCCTGCCAAGAGTTCTCCCTCCCTGGAGGCTCAATGTCAATGGCTTTCACCTCTGGCATGGTGACCAATTACAAAATGGGCCTTCCACTCCTAACCACAGATGTCCTAAATGACAAATTAAGTGTCCAAGAGATAAAAGGTTATCGGGGAATAAGTACAAAATACACATACACACACGCACAGCCTGACGTGGGATTTAAAAAAGTCTCATTTGGTTTTCAGCACATTTACACTGGTTTTTCTTTTCTAGGATAACTCTTATATCAGCAGTTTAAATAATGTTTAATACTTGAGAAAAAAGCCCCAAACGAAGTGCAAAATAAGTACAGTCATGTGTCAGTTAACAATGTTTTGGTCAAGACAGATTACATATACAATAGTGATCCCATAAGATTATAATACTGTATTTTTACTATACCTTTTCTATGTTTAGATACATAAATACTTTCCATTGTGCTACAATTGCCTACAGTATTCAGTACAGTAACACGCTGTGCAGGTTTGTAGCCTGGGTGCCACAGGCCATACCATATAGCCTAGGTGTGTAGTAGGCTATACCATCTAGGTTTGTGTAAATACAATCTATGATGTTTACACAACCACAAATCACCTAACGACACATTTCTCAGAACATATCCCTGTCATTAAGCAATGCATAACTGCATGGAAATAACAGTAACACCAACCATGTCTCCTCACAAAAAAAGGGAGATGGGTGGGTGTGGGGCACTTTAAAGGACTTCCCAGCCCAAACATTGTACAACTGGTATAACCATATCATTATATCGTTACCACTCTGGGGTAAACAATTTCCATGGTCATTCATATCAAGGTCAGAACAGAGCTCATATTCATTCTCATGAGAGTATAAATAACAGTGTTCATTATCAGTGACACATAGTACTAAAATGCTGAAATAATTTTCTCTTGATCCAGAGGCTTCTTAAAACTTAATACTTATTAAAACTTAATACCCTCAAATAACATGGCATTCAAAATTTAGAGGAACCTACAAACATGAAACATGCTTTATTTTGCTTTCATTTGTATGTCTCTTCCAATTTTTTTTTGAGTTACAAAGGGTGATTCATCCATATTTCTCATTGGTTAACATTCTGCTAAAAAAAAAAAATGTAAAAAATTTTAAACTGGCTTATAGTGCCTTGTGACACCAAGGATACTTAGTGAGCAACTGAACCATAGTATTAATACTACATACTTACTTTAGGGGACCTCCCTATCACATGTATGGACAAATACTCTTACTTTTTTATCCAAAGAATTAAGAAATCAAATTACATTTCCAAAATAGCTTACATACATTTTCCTACTTGATAATCTTTTCCTTGCTTCGTATACATCGATCCGTTGTCTAAGATGTTCCAACCATCCTCTTTACTAGGTTAACATTTAAAATACAATTCTTCTTACTGGTGTTTGTAGTACTCATCATTTTGTTGTCTGACCATATTAATCTCAGGATACCATGCAGATTTCTCAGCATTATAAAATTCTTTAAGTATTTTGGATTTCCTCTAAGTCACTTACTGTGAAATCAACAAACATTCCATTGCTTCCTCTTGGACTGACACCCAAGTGATACCTTGGTTTCATTTCTTCTAGAATATACTACCCTCAACTACCAAAATTAAACATATTTCAAGCATCATTAACTGATTAGCTTTAAGAAGAGCTCTGAATGCATTTATTGTCACGGTGAATAAAATTTGAGGCAATTGTTATTTTCCTTTAAGTACTTTCACCTTTCCTTTCAAGCAGGGAATTATTATTTTCTAGTAACTTTTCTTATGAAAGTATTACCTGTCTTCTGTCTCTTCCCATAGTCTTATGTTTCAGGCTAATGCATGCATTTCAGTTTCCATTTTATTGACCTTACACTTGGTTACTAATGCCATTAAAGTTTTTCTCTTCACAAAATTTTGGACTGAGGAAAATATTCAGTCATAATATTTTTGTTTTGCAAATAAAAAGTTAGATACCATATCACTCCCTATTCCAATGTTCCTTACATTTGAAGAATGTGGATTAATAATCATAAAAGACTAAATTTAAGCAATATGATTCTAACAAATAAGAACAGAAATCTGTAATTTAGAAGTTACCCAGAAAACAAAATGTTGATTTTTGCTTGAAAATAAAACAAAGTCCTTAATTTTTTAAACTAGACCAATAGTACTACTGAATTCCCATAGGAATGTAGCAGATTTGCCTTTTCTTAATTTGTAAAAAAACCTCAAACCCATAACCTTTCTCTTTACCTTTGAGCAGTTTAATAAAAATCAAACTTTGAAAGAGATCAAGAGTAGGAATCAAAGTTCCAAAGATAGCAAAGAAAAAGCCAATTATTCTGGTGGGAGTTACACATACTTGAAGCATTTTTCCTCAATATGACATGGCATTAACAGGCATTCACTCATTATGCATATTCTAGTATAACATTAAATGCCCACAGGTAAATTTCTACAGACACAGAACTCATATGTCATGCTTCTATGTTTAACAAAGAACAATCATGGATTTTTTAAAAAGGAGAGAAGGAAACATATACACTTCACTTATGCTTATAACTTCTGGAACTTTTATGTTTAATATGAAAAATAGAAAAAGCATTTCTAAAGTGATGTCAATTCTTTTGAACTTCTAATAATTTGAATGTACATTTAACAGCAAATAGTTTAATGATCACATCATGGAGCTGACTTAACTCTTGAAACACCTTTGTAGTTTTATTGTTCTGTAAAAGCAAACTGTTTTATCGAAAATTGTACTAGGTCAAGCTTTTACAAGAAAAAAAGTTTATTATATTGCTCATTAAAGCTTACCAATTAATTACCAAGTTTAGTCAATGAGGTTCCTTTGAACTGCCTGTGAGATGAATATTTTATTACTTATTTTCATAACGAATAGATTTGAGATTTTTACCCTACAAAATGCCAATGGTTTATTTCACCATGTTATTTGTTAAATCAAAGCATTAGTCATTCTTTTCTTCTAATTTTCTCCTCCTTCTCTTTTCCCTTTACTGTTGTATGAGTTTTTTAAAAAAAGAATATTTAAAATATGAAGAAATCCAACTTTATGCATCATTAAGCCATGGCCAAATTCATAATAAAATGTGCCTACAATCCTTAAAAAAAGGATTATGTACACAGAATTCCATGGAAAACTTGCTGTTCTTAGAGAAGAACAGAATGGAACAGATAATAAATACATTTCCACATCTGAGGTAGATTTTTCTTTTTACAGGAGGTCAGGTAAGTTCATGTAGAAAAACTCTACAGAATGAGCCTGTCATTAAAAATAAATGAAGCAAGGATTATTGGGTTTAAATAGTTTTCTTAAGAGTCAAAAAAGTTTTTATAGGGCTTTAGCCAAGTACATGAAGATAAGTGATGCCCACTTTTGGTTTTGCCAAAGAACACTATTCTGTTCAGAAACTACAAATTCACTCATGAGTTCACTCAGTGGCTCTGGCAGAATGAATATCAACCCGGGTCAATTTTCCATCATAAGAACCCACTGAATATTTGCCAGTCTACTCTGTGTCTGAACTATTAGGTAACAGCAGGCAATGCATGTTTCTGATGGGGCACGTCTTTGAGTTGTCAGTGTTTCTCCCTTTCTTCTCTCCTTTCCCTCCCCTCCACCTGGTGGGGGGCCCACCTCTCCACAGGGTGCTCACTTCTGACTGTCTCCAACATTAGAAAAGGAAGTCAGAGAGCTAAGCAAGGGCTGGATCACTTAAGGCCTGGACCAAAGAGCTATTTATTCTAAGTGTGATGAGAAACCACTGCAGGGGTTCTGAGAAGGGAAGTGATATTACGTATTTAAAAGATTTGTATAAAGATTATAGAGCACCAAAAGTGGAAGCAGAGGGGCTAGGTGGGAAGCATTTACAAGAGTAGAGAATGGCCTTTTGGACTAGAGTGGTAATACTCTAGACAAGTTTAGGATATATTTTGAGACAACTGGTCTTGCTCATGTGGGCAATGAGAGAAACTGGTGCCATGGAATTAGGAAAATGGGAGGAGGGGAAAGAAGGAAAGGATGCTACTTGTACTGAGATGAAAAACACTGGAAGAGGAGTGGGTTTGAATATGTGTGGGTGGGGGGACTTCAGAAATCTTTTGGCTTTAAATGTAAAATGCTATCAGATATAGAAGTGGGGCAACTGCAGAAGCACGGGAACAGCCTGGAGCTCAGTAGAGAACTTTGGCTAGAGATGTAAATGTGGAAATCATCAGTGTATAGTTGTATTTAAAACCACGAGAAAGGTTAGATCACCTAAGATATGAGTGTAGATGGAGAAGTGGTCCAAGAAATGAGGCCCTCATTCCAACATTAGAAGTCAGAACATGTGTCTGAGTAGTAGCAGCCAGTGAAGAAAGTACTTTAGGAAAGAAGGATAGATAGATCCACTGCAGACTGCTCAGTAGTTGAGGCATTAGAGAACTGATTGGCGTGGCTTCCAGAGGAAAATGTGAGGTGAGAAAATGGAGGCAATGAAGAGACAGTAAGTATTCTTTCCATGAGTTTTACTACAAATATGTACTTGCAGAGTCAAGAAAGGTGCTAGCTGGAACAGGGCTGGAGGGGTGGATAAGAAAGGACTTTTAAAAATTTTAATAGACCCTGTCAGTCAGGAGTATTTAGAATTTATGGGGGGCCAGGTATGGTGGCTCACATCTGTAATGCCAGTACTTTGGGAGGCCCTGGCAAGAGGATTGCTTGAGGCCAGGAGTTCAAGATAAGCCTGGGCAACACAGTGAGACTCTGTCTCTGCAAAAAATTTAAAGAATTTAATAGGCCATATAATTGTACGTTTGTATCCTGATTGGAATGATCCCCATAGAGAGGGGAAAAAATTGATGATGTCAGAAAGAAAATGTAAAATCAGTTGGTGAAAGGAAAAGGGACACAGTAAGACAGTGGGTGCGGAAGGCTGGTAGATTTGGTTCAGGGAAGACAAGGGTTCTTTTTGGATGGGTTTTTATTCCTCGGTGAGATACGGAGTAAGGCCATCCACTGAGAAGGGGGGAAGTGATGTTGAAAGTTTGAGATAGGAAGAGAAACTATGAACTAGTCCTCCTCAGAGAACTGACCAGGGAAATGTGGGAAGATTGCTAGGAAATTAAGGGCCATGTGATCCTTTATCAGTTTAATAGGAAGCCAGTCAGGACTGTTGATTTTTCCTCCTGTCTTGTTAGTTATTCAGGTGCAGGTGTGGAGTAAAGGAGTTGAAAAGATAGGAAGTGACTGTCAAAGATGGAGCTTGAAAAATGAGGTTTTACAGGTGGTATAGCTACTTGTAATGACAAGGTCTAGCAGAGAACCTCCTCGGAGTGAGTGGCTGAGGCAGAGTGAAAGGAAGAATGTTGGCAGAAAGGAGCTCAAGGAACTGAGTGTCTGGGAGCTGGATGAATTTTCTACCTGGGGGATGGAGTTTCCAAGAATGACAGGCTGAGCCCATGGGAAAAAGAAGAGTGAAACCAGGTACTCAAAAGCTTCAATGAACGATGGACAGGAGGTTGTAGAAAATGTGTCCAGGAGTGTAGCAGGCAGGATTGTATTATATGATGGCTTAGAACTCAAAGGAAATGGGATTTTTAATTGGAAGAGAAATAGCCTGGAAGTGGCAGTAAGAAACAAGAAAGACACTTACCTTGACTCTGGGCTCCATGCTATACGGGTATGGGATATAAAAATCATGAAGAAGGGGCCAACACAAGAAGTAAAGGATGGAAAATGAACTAAGGTCCTCACAGGGATCTTACAGGGCCTCTGACCTATATGGGAAACACCACCATGCCTGGCACAGAGCCAAACATGTAACAAGATTTGAACAAATACTTGGGTTTTAACGAAAAGGAGTTTTAAGGTATTATCAATGCTACAGACAAAGAGCCTAGATATGGGGCTTGAGGGAAAGTCCACAAAGGAATGGTTAAATAGTTTGAGCAGGAGACTTGGAATATATGAGGAAAGGACGAAATAAAGAAATGACCTAATCATCTAGCGAGCAGCTCCCATTGCACTGTCAGCTATTTTCTATCCTAGTATCTTATCCTTTTCCTTGATTTCTTTGCCAATTGTTTGTCTTCTTTTCTAGGATTGCTAATTTTCTGATTCATTAGAAATTCATCAGCTAAGAAACTATATTAATATTTCTTTTGCTCATCACTGTATACCTAAGGCCTAGCAAAGTGTCTTGCAAATATAAGGTGCCCCAAGAATATCAAATGAACAAAACAGGTGAGAAAAGCATGGTTAGGAGGCCCATTTAAGTTATACTGTCCAGAGAAAGGCGGATATGAGTTCAGTACTTCTATGGATCCCTTCTTTGGGATGTAATTTCACCCCTTTAAAAGGAAGGGGTGAAAACAAACGCTGAATATTGGCTCCTGGGCAACAGATCAGGAAGGCTGTAATCTTTTGAGCACAGGACTAAACAGCACTTAACTGAGGAATAAGTTTGGAACAGCCAAGAGTGATGTGGGTCAGTTCCTTCTTTTCTGTTGCCCCATCTTCAAAGCCCTGTCTCATGTGACCTTATCCCTAAGACAACTCCATTCTGCCCACAGTTGTCTCCCATGTTCTCCACTTTCTGGTCTAACAGACCACGACTATGCCCACCGTACTTCTGGCTTCTTCACTAGCATTACCTTGCAGCTGTGAACACAGACATATTTACTGTTTATTGCGTATGCACATGTGAGTTAAGACGCACGTTGACATCAGACGGTTTATCTTTTAGATTATAAACTCTTAGAAGCCGGGGTTTGTACCCTCCCTAATGTAATCATTGGTTAGTTAACTCAGTTTGTTTAGGTCAAGGGTGAGGGTTTAACCTCCAAATGGATTATTTAATTTTGCTTTGCTTCACTGCCTTAAGCTACCCCCCCACCTCAGGCATTCTCAGCACACTGAGAAGTGTTAAATAGAGACAGAATAGTAGTAGGGAAAAAAAAAATCACATCTGAATCAAAATTCCCAACTTTACTATTGCAAACACCATATGTTAAAAAGAACAGCAATGAAATTCCAAAGCACCTGAAAAATGAGTTGAGAAAACAAAAAGGTTTATATAATCTAAAATTCCCGACTGCAGAAATATGTAAACATATATTTAAACTTGAAATGTATGGCCATTCCTATTAAATGTAAAGTCAAATAAATTTATGTTAAGTAAAAAGTAGTCTTCTCCTTCCACTAACTATAAACACAGAAGTTTAGAGCCGGGAAGAACCCTGCAGGCCAGACCCCGCATTCCGTAGATGAAGTAACTGAAGCGCAGAGAAGGGTCACTGAGGTACCCCGCGTGAGACAGCACTACAGGCAGGCACTGTAGAGGTGGGGAGACCACAGACTTTGGAGACAGACCTGTCTGCATTTGACCCTGATCTCCCACCTCTTAGCTGTGTGGCACTGGTAAAACTTCACTCTTTTAAACTTCAGTTTTCTCATGTGTGAATGAGAAATAGTATCACTATGGTTTGTTGACAAGGCATTGTAAAGATTAAAAGCAATAATAAATGTAAAGTGCCTTGCACAGAATTTCTGGGCTAAAATGACAGAATAAAACCAGATTACCTAATCTTTTGCCTAAGCCCTAATGGAAGAAACTTAAAATCATTGTTTAAAAAAAAAAAAGTCAAAAATCTTAGCAGAAACCGACTAAGTTAAACAGAACATCACACCATAATCTTCAAAAGTGACACCCATGAGCAGGAGATTTTAAGATAAAAAGAGCTTGTGTTGGAGATGGGAAAGTGAGGTAGACAAAATCCTGAAAACGTTCATTAACATCCCCCAATTTGGGAAAAATGGGACTGAGGTGGCCTTTTGGCAGCCTGGGGAAAAGATGGGAAAACCCGTCTGGAGTAAAAACCCTTCCCTGCCATCACAGCATGTCCTCAGACACAGAAAAGCAAATCAAGGCTCAGCATTTTGGTTTTTCGTGCCTGGGAGGAAAGGAGAAGAAAAGGGAGATGAGTCATAATCAAACAAAGCTGATTAATTACAGCCAAACTCTATTATAACGCTGCATGTAGGAGTCTAACAAATCCAATCACGTATGTGGGAATCTCATTACCATGAAGCTAATGAAATAAGGACAAGGGCTGGAATGAAGGGGTGGGATAGCCAACTGCCAGTTGAGTTAAATCAGAGTTTGTGCTAACACAAGGTTCATTAGTCTGCATGAGTTTACTGTCTTTCAAGCAGTAAACAAAAGTTTAGCCATAGAGAAGAATAAATAAGATCTGAATAAGTGTGTGTGTGTGTGTTTTGAGGTGGGAACAGAATGAGAATGAGAGGGGAGAAGAGCTCCAGGTAAAGTTCCCTTCCCTCTCTGTGGATTAATGATGCCATGGTGCAAGCACACAGGGTTCCTGGTTCCTCTTTCTCCATTAGCCGGGAAAAGATAGAAACACCTGCTGCGGGAAAGGCAGGGTGTGGCAAGGGAAGAAGACACCTGGGGCTGAACTTCTTGGTCAAAAACAAACAAATAAAAGGCATGCTATCATCTCTTTGAATTGGCATAATAATCCAAAGCCAGAGAGGACAAATCCCCATATCCTCACTCCTCCAAAGAGATGCATCTGTGAACACGCAAAGCAAACCTTGATGCAGGGCACTTAACACAGTAACTGAGGAAGAGCAAAGCCCAGATTCTACAAGCAACTGCACACAGCCCCAGCCCAACTAATTCTCCCTCTTCTCCAGCATGTGGGGCCTCCAGTCAACTCTTCAAACTGAATGCAGCACTAGGACAAGGCACAAAAGTCTAATTAAAGAAGGTAAAAAGGAAGACAAGAAAAATTCACCAACATTACAGAGTGAAGAAAAGATCTTGATTGAATCGTTCATATTCAACTTAAGTCTAACAAAGAGAAAAGACAATGACAACTAAGCAGGAATACTGGAGTAAAGATGAAAATGAAAGAAAGGCAGAGGAGTGGGAAGGAAGCAAGAATCCGCTTTAGAAGAAAATACAGCCCTCTCTCCCTCCTCCTCCCCCCATCTCCACGAGTGCTTTACACTACAGGACTAAAGAAAATAAATGAGACATCAGTAATGAGATAAGTTAAAAGAATGAGATAAGGAAGACTGCAGAAGGAAACATTTCACAAAACAATACCATCATAGAACCAATAAGCAAATTAGAAAGAAAAGAAACAGAATGGGCACAGGTGAAAGAACTAGTGACATACCAAAACCCACCCTGGAAACTTGAGATAATGACAGTGAATGCGTGTAAGATAATGATACACAGATTAAGGCAATTCAAGAATGGGGGACAGGCAAGGACAGATGAATGTAAGTGTCTAACATAGAGCTGAAACCTGATAGTAGGTTCCTTAACAAATATTAGTGAACTTTACTCCACCTAACAGCAATCATCACTTATGTAAAAAACAATGTTTTATGGTTCTTTTGGTCTTATACAAGCTACCTGTAGAAGCAAATGATAAAAATAAACTGATAGGTCTTGTAAAATTTGCCCTGATGTCTACTTTGTAGTGTTATAAATCTAGTATTTATGTAACAGTGGTTCTCTGGGAGAGAAGCATTAGAGATTTGATCTCATACACAATGCTTATTCAGTGAATAGAAAAGAGAAATCTGGAAGCAATCTGGTAATCCAAAACCACTAGTTTATGCTGTTGCAGGCTTTATCTAATAAATTTCCAAAGCAACTATAGTTATTAAAATAGTGAAATTATTACTTCCAAAGGGATATATGTTTTTATTACAAGAACAATTAAGATAATTCATTTGTTTTTGTATAACGTTTTTCATTAGCCAAAGGTCGCATACTTGCTAAAATACGATTCTAGAAGTACATAGTAGACAATATTCAGATCAAGTGAGCCACAATTATGCCCCTTCATTATTTCCTCACATGGATCAGAACTCACTTCATTGAGAAATACTGGGCTAAAGGGTTTAATGAGACTCGCTACTAGAACATAAATGCACACGGCCTGGAGCTCAAGGACTTTTACAATCACACCACACACACACAGAACCACAAATCATTATCTTTCACTGTCATTCTGAGAAGTGGCACTTAAATTTATCATCTTAGAAACAATCCTGCTAAGTAAAAGCTACATAATGTCTGCCACGTGGAAGGTGCTTGATAAACTTAAGTTGAATAAATAACCCTCAGATCAGCAAGACAACAATTTAAAAATTTACATTGGCTATAACAATTTTAGAGGACTCTAAACTTCCAGCTGAAGTCAGTGCCCTTCACTTCATGTTGTTTACAGACTAGCTATGTAACCAGCACTCTACTAAATATCCAGTGTTCCACAGGACAGGGCATTTTGTTCATGAATATACTAAAATAATAAAGAATAATCCACTGTGTAATTAAATATGAATAATGAAGAAAGCACTTAACAATTTGACTTCTATTTTCAAATGAAAAATAGAAAGTTGCCTATTTAAAAAGTTGCTGTGTTTGAAAATGGATCTTTTTATGGATTTATAACACAATCAAGGGAGCAACTTTTGCAGTCCGTTCTCAAATACTAGGTGTAGTTTCTTCTTCACTTCAAATGATGACATGGAAGAAAGCATGCATATGATCAAACACACTTTACTCAAAATATAGCATTAATGGGCTTGCTCATATTCCAAGGATGTGTCTCCTTGAACACTGGTTTGTTTCATAGTTCTCACTTTTTTTGGGAGGGCTTGACTTAGTCCAAAAATGCTATGGCATGTGTACAAAAGTTAATGTCTTATATTTTGAAATAGAACAAAAAGGGAACATATACTCTGACAGGGGATTCTATCATATTAGCTCAAAACACGGAACTTTATCAACTTGATGAAAGATTTCCCCAAGTTAGAAATATTACAAGTTAATTCTCTTTCCAGAAAACTGCTGCATATGTGAAGAGTGGAAAAAAAATACTCTAAACCAAAAATTTAAGTTAGGACTAAATACTAACAAGTGAATAGCAAAGAAGGTAAGTGCCTTTGCTCAAGGTCGATGTGCTAACAGAGTGGCTTGCTTAGTTCATGTGCAGATATTTGTTGGCAAATGTTAAGTGAGGCAGAGAAAAGGTACTACATTAATGTGAAAAATAAAACCATAAATGTGAATGTTACAATTAGATGATTATGTGAAAGATCAACCAAGTAATAAAAGTATGTAGTACTCAAGTTGTTTGAAAGGATGCAGTGCTCAAGGTAGTGAGGAACCAGTTCAACTAAGGCAAATGGAGATTTCCTTTGCTTTTTCTTTTTTAAAGAAACAGGGTCTATGTTGTCCAGGCTGGACTCAAACTCCTGGGTTCAAGTGATCATTCCACCTCAGCCTCTTGAGTAGCTGGGACTACAGGTGTATGTTAGTGCACTCTGCTCAAATGGAGATTTCTAAGAACAGAAAGACAATGGTCTCATGACAGTTGGTCAGCTGTGGTAGCAGCTGGGGTCTGAGTTTCTGCTAACAGTATGAGAGAAGAAGGGCCTGAGAAGAGAGGGGGGATCGGAGCAATTTTCTATTTTCGTGGCTAAGCTCACACAATCTACTCGTAGCTCTTTGCCATTTGATTACCAGCAAAACAGATTACTTCTCCATTTTGGGGTAAGCATGATGCAGGATTTCAACTCATGCTCTATCATTACTCATTCCAGGCTACAAATTAAAATAGTCAACTACTAAATTTATGTACCTGATAAAGAGATCTTCCATCTCTATCTCAGCACTTTTTTTTTTTTTTTTTTTTAAGCAAAGTTCATGTAAGCTGGTAGGTCATAGTGAATCCTAAAATGTATTCCCGCAGGGATATAATTGGAACATTTTCCTTCTGGTCTTTATTAAACATAATGTTCTAAGCATTATGAGTGCTCTAAGGTATTTCTTGAATAATAACCAAAACTGCAGAGTGAAAGTAAGTGGCAATTAAAATCCCACAGACAGAGGGGAACACTGAGCCTAGGAAATAGTAGCATCTGTTCCTGACAATGGCTGGACTCATCCAACCCCGGGTCAGCAAACTCGGCCTGAGGGCCAAATTCCGCTCACTGCCTGTTTTTGCATGGCCCACAGGAGCCAAGAATGGTTTTCACATCTTTGAATGATTGGGAATAAAAAAAACAATCAAAATAATAATAGTATTCTGTGACATGTAAAAATTAGATGAAATCCAAATTTCAATGTCCAAAATTAAAATTTCATTGGAACACAACCACATTCATACATATTACCTATGGCTCTTGGGTACAGCAGAGTTGAGTAGTTGGGATTTTGAATATGGCCTGGAAAGCCTACAAGGTTTATAATCTAACCATTTATAGAAAAAATTTGTGGACTGTGAGCTAGATCAGAGCTTCAAATACTGTCTGTCGTGAAGAATCTGGTTTGTTTTGTATTTGTTTTCTAATCCATCATGGTTATTAGCTATGCTTTTGCAGAATACAAAATCATTCACTTGGACATTGTAGTGATGTCAAATTGCCATAAATTTCCTAAATGCTTACTCTCATTTTCTGTATTTATCTACCTGCATATTGGAACAGACGTTTTGTGGACTGGAACCAGTCTGCAGACCATGATCTAGATAATTACAAGAATACCTTCCTAGAACTTTTTGGAAAACCTTACTCCTTTCCTATATACTTTCTATACGATGATCCCTAAAAATTTCAGTATATAATTTGTAAACATACAAACATAAACTGGGTAAATTACTGTTTTTCTATGGATCTTTTTCCTTTGAGTGATATACTTTAAAATTATAGCCATTGTTTCTCCCTTACCAACTGCTACATTATATAATATTTTACTATTCTCTTAGGCTTTGGATAAAAGAAAAAAAATATTTCTTTTACATTTTGCTTTTGGGAATAACTCAAACTTCATAAATAAAACTATTAGTCCAAATGTTTTTTGGACAATCTGTGCTGTGATTTTTGAAATTGTGTGTGAAAGAAGAGAGTGAAAGAACCTGAGTCCTTGCACAGACAAAAACAGTTTCTTATGTTTAAATTTTTAAAAGGTTGAAAAGATTTCTTCTTACGCTGGCTTCATAATTGCAAAGTCCCTTGATATGTCAAAGGCCACAAAAGTAATTTTTAGTTTAGGTACAAAATGTGCTTTGGGCCCGTTTTATATGACACTCCCTGGTTTTAGTGTTGCATTTAAAAAAACGAATGTGCAAAAAATCATTTCCACGAAACTTTTTTTTATTGGCTCAAAGTAGTGACTTTTAAATTTCAATCTTTATCTCTCTAGAGAAATGCTTATTTAATTCTACTGCAATTTTTGTTTAAGAAATGAAATAATTTTTAAATGGTTTTTAAACCTTAAGAAAGATGAAACTCCATTATTGTGCCAATGACTTTTTTATTATCAGGTGTCAGAGGATAAAACATTCAAATAAGAAACAGCACAGGGATTTCACAGCGTCAATAGAAAAGAAAGTCTATAAAAAGGAACTCAAGGTGTGTTTAAGGATGTGAAAAGAGCAAATAATCCCTAAACCTGTTTCATTAGATGATAAATAGGAAAATGTTTTCTTTATTTGTTGTTAAAGAAGAATGTTGTTGCTAGCAAAGGATGAAAATTTCAAAGCTGAGGGAATATAAAACTGCTGTAAATTAAACTTCTGCAAACGTCCACTTGCCTACACAGCTCCACTGTCATAAAACAGTCAAAATAGTTAAGATACATTTATTCAGAACAATGACATAATGTTTATAAATATTTATATGTATGCTGAACTAGACCATTACTGAGAGCTGCAGCTGTGGTATGGAAAGAAAACTAGGACTTGACTGAAGGCCTCATTTTGCCAGTTACTAGGCTCCACGATCCTATGGAAATTATTTAACCTCTCTAAGCCTCCTATCTGTAAAATAAATAAGATTCGACCTACCCCAGAGGAATTAAGCAAGATAATACAAGTACCTTGGGAACTATAAAATACTATGCAAATATAAGGGGTTATTATTATTGAGTAGGGAGCTCAGAGAACCTTAATATGTATTATATGAACCTACCAATTTTCTGTAATGAAATGAACTTTCTATACAGCAAAATAGATTGAGTTCTCTGTATACTTTAACATCCTTTTCTAATATCACTACTTCTTGAAGCAGAGAATATATTGAGATAAACCTCATCATACAATTTATTACACAAAATTTAACTAATTATAGTTGTGATCAGGGCTACTGATGGTCAAGGTGCTATGAGTGTGAAGCAGGAGGATCTTTCTAATATGGGGGGAGAGGCAAGGGACGTGAGGATGGGTACAGGCAGCAACAGCGGGAATTACTTTCTTTTGTGCCGACACCTGAAGGAAGAGGAGGCATTAGCCAAGGAAATGGGAGAGCAAAACTATTGTTCCACATATTACATTTTCATCATTTAATGAGATAATCATAATTAATATATACACATCAAAAAATCTCCGATCCATCATAATATGCCTATTTGTGGATTCAAAAGCCACAAGCAGCAGTTATTATTTAAGAGCCTTATGCTTTACTGCATTATCTATGATCCCTGGAAAATACTAGGTTTCCCATCTCAGAGTTAAGACTTAAGTTGTGAGATGGTACTGGATTTTTGTTAATCTTTTGCACATGCACATTAAACATATGGTATAAGAATAGCATTCCACTTTCAAAATCTAAGATTATTTATTTTCAGATCTGTAGCTGAATATGTACTAGATCAAGGACTTCTCTGTTCTATATAAAATATTTCTCATCCTTTACTTTTTTTTTTTTTTAATCCTAAAAGACAAGGGAGCTTTCTTTCATTCTTCCAAGAGGTAGAATCATCCTTATGCTTGGGTAACCAGTGCTGGGGTCCCCTTGTCTGGATAACACATTTAAACGATGACGGTATGAAATACAGACAAGGAAGTCCCAGTTACCTCAGTAAGGTTGCTACATGCATCCTCTCCAACCTTCCTCTGTAAATACATGCCTCTCTCGTGGGATCCAAGCCCTATGTCAAGGTATAGAACTTGTATGCCAATTTCTCATTATTTTGGAGGGGATTAAGCTAATTAATTAATACAATACAAGGAGAAGAATAAGACAAATACTTTCCAATAATATTTTCATGTTCTACAGCATAATTCCTCACTGGATCACCTGTCCACTGTTTACACATCATGTCCCTGCCTCCCCCACTTCCCAACCATTTCATGTCTGCCCAGAACAGCTTTCTTATCACACCAAATGCTTGCTAGCCTGAAAAGTATATAGAAACTCAGATTCTATTTTAAGGATCCATGTAAAGAGGTTACATTATTGAGAGTCTATACTGTGCTAGGCCTCCAGGTCAAGTGTTTTACATTTGTGGTCTCATTTAATACTAAAAACAGACTGAAAAATCAGGCATTATTATCCAAAGTTTGCCCCCAATATACTGCTTACTAGGACCACATTGCTTCTTTGCATAGGAAAGAATACATTTCCTTTTTTAAAACATTGTTTGTAAAGTGGAAACTATTTTACAGAAAGAGCCTCAGTCTAATTTCTGACCTCCACTCCAGTCACTGTTTCCACATTGCACCTGCTCTGGGGTAATATAGGTGCCATATTTCATCACTATTTTCTGGAATCTGCCTAAGAAATAGTTCTTTGGGTGAAAGTCTCTGTACTCCTCTAGCATTGAAATGCACATCTCCTGCTTTTGATTAATATAAAAACAATGTCCTAGTTAACTAGAAGTTCGCCTAACAAATATTTATTGAGCACGTCTCATGTGCCACACTGGGCCAGGCCCCACAGATCATCCTGAATGGAGACCTTAAAGATCCTGCTCCTTCAGCTAAGGATTATAGGACAGAGAGAGATAGCAACACTGAAGAAAAGTCTATACCCTTCCATTTAATCCTGATATCCCAATGATTTCCTTCCTTCAACAATAATTACGTTACTTTTCAAAAGAATGAAAATTTTGATCTAATCATTTTTCTGCCAAGGTAATATAGTGAGATTTACCATTTCCTCTTTACAGAGTTTCATAAATACATAAATACTTTGCAAAGCATCCCTTATGAGCTTACGTTATATTAGGATTACAACTGCAATTATTAATCAAAATTCTAAAACCAGGAAGCATTCTACAGTTTAAGAAAGAATGTTTTGATAAATAAAACACACCTCTAAAACTTTATATTTTAAAGTAGGGCAGGAAAGTGACATCAGCAAAAATGGTAGACTAGGCACCTCCAAGCTCCCTGTCCCCCAAAGAAACACTGAAAATCCAAGCAAAAACTGTGAGAATCAACTTTCTCAGAATTCTGGAACAGACAAAGGTTTATAGCAACCAAGCAAATGCTAAATCAACAGAAAGGCAATTTAAAAATCATAGGGAAGTACTGTAGCACGTTATATGTTCTGGCTCAACTACCCTCCCTGGCTCAGCAGTGATCTTGAAGATGGCAGCCTATATTTCCAGTGTGGGAACTGGTCCCTGGTGCTGAAGAAAGTATAGCAGACCTTATTTGTAAAGAATTGTGTCTGTAAACCTATGTAGAGGCTATCTGAAAGTCTGAGACAAGGTGCTTACCTTTGTTTCACCAAACTCAGAATGCACTCAGAGTGGAACCCCTTACAAGGCTAACAAACCACCTGCAGTTGCATGGGACCAAAGGCATACGAGTGCCAAAAACCTGGAAGAAAAAACTGCAAAGAGAGTTTTGTTTTGTTTTGTTTTTTTGAGAAATTAGGGCATTAAAAAGTGTCTGTATATACCGGGCAATTAGAAAGTCATGCACATGCCCACAGCAGGATGTATGTTCAAAAATAACCTGAGAGGTTTTCTTCCCCTCCATCTATCCTTTCTCTCTTTTGCTCTTGGCTCCTGGCATTCAAGGAAATCTGTTTCAAAACACTACCTGAATAGAAGGTTAAGGAATGGACGTTTGAGAGACTACATATGACAAAGAATATAGACCTTATAATAATGGTTCAGAAAAGTCAATAAAACAGCTACAGCCTATAGCAAATGACAAAAACAAACCCTGAGGAGGGGAAAGAATGATTTTCAGTGTTGCCATAATATTCAGAATGTCCAATTTTCAATAAAAAATGATAAAGCATGCAAAGAAAGAAAGTATGGTCCATTCACAGAAGAAATTAACAGAAACTTTCTCTGAGGATCACAGGTAATGGACTTAATAGACAAAGACGTTAACTCAGCTGTCTTAAACATGCTCACCATACTAAAGGAAACCATGGACAAAACACTAAAGAACACTAGGAAAATGATGTGTGAATAGAGAATATCAATAAAGAGAAATTATGAGAGTGAACCAAACAAATTCTGGAAATGAAAAGTATAATAATTGATTTAAAAAAAAAAAAACTCACTAGAGGTTTTCAATAGATTTGAATAAGCAGAAAAAAGAACTAGTGAACATGAACATAGGTCAAAGCTGGGCATGGTGGCACACACCTATAGTCCTACTTACTGGGGAGGTAAAGACAGGAGGATTGCTTACGGCCAAGAGTTTAAGATCACAGTATGCTATGAGCAAATGCTTGTGACTAATCACTGTGCTCCAGCCTGGGCAACATAGTGAGACTCTGTCTCTAAAAAGTAAAAAATTAAAAAAAAGAAAAAGACGATGGGTCAATTGAAATTATCCACTCTGAGAAGAAGAAAAAAGAATAAAGGAAAATTAACAGAGCCTAAAAGACAATACAAGTGCACCAATATATACACAATGAGAATCCCAGAAGAGAAGGGAAAGGAAAGGAAATAACATTTGAAGAAATAATGGCTAAAAACTATCAAAATATAATAAAAGACATGAATCTATACAGTCAAGAAGCTCTACAAACTCCAAGAAGGACAAATACAAAGAGATCTGCACCAAGACACATAATAAACTTATTGGAAGCCAAAGAATTTTGAAATGAAGAGTTTTGAAAGCAGCAAGAGAAAAGCAACTCATCACATACAGTATGAGGATCATATTGAAAGACACTTAATACGATTAACAGAAGATTTCTCATCAGAAACTACATAGACAAAAAAGGAGTCGGACATTTTTAAAGTGCTGAAGGAAAAAAAAAGTCAACTATGAATTTTATATCTAGCAAAACTACCCTTCAAAAATGAAGAAGAAATTAAGACATTCCCAGAAAAACAAATGCTGAGGTTTGTTGCTAGGAGATCTTCTCTGCCAGAAGGCTAAAGAAAGGTCTTTATGCTGAAATGACAGAACATTAGATAGTAACTTAAAGCTATAACAAAGAAAGAACACCATTAAAAGTAACCACATAAGTAAATATAAAGGCCAGGATCATTTTATTTTAGGTTTGTAACTCTTCTTTTTATTGCCTATGTGATTTAAAAGACAGATGGACAAAACAATAATTTTATACCTGTGTCAATGGGCACACAATGTATAAATGCAATTTATGAGAACAACAACATAAAGTGGGGAACAGAGTTGTACAGGAGTAGAGTTTTATATGCTATTAAGTAGATGTCAAGTCCAAGTAGATTGTTATAAATTTAGGGCATTAATTGTAATCCCAATGATAACCACTGAGAATATATCTAAAAAATATAAACAAAAGGAAATAAGAGAATCAAAATAGTACATTACACTAAAAAAAATTAAACACAAAAGAAGGCAGTACAGGATAAAATGAGGAACAAAAAAGACATAATACATACAGAAACAAACAGCAAAAAGGCTAAAAGTCCTTCCTGTCAGTAATTACTTTAAACGTAAATGGCTCAAACTCTTCAATATAAGGCAGAGATCAGCAGAATAGATTTAAAAAAACAAACCAGGAGCCAATTATATGCTGTTTATAGCAAACTCACATTAGATCCAGAGATACATATTGGTTAAATTAAGAGGACAGAAAAAGATATTGTATGCAAATAGTAAACAAAAGACAGTTGGGGTGGTTATATTAATATCAGCCAAAACAGACTTTAAGTCAAAAAATTCTACAAGAGACAAAAAAGGATATTATGTACTGATAAAATGGTCAATTCGTCAAGAAGATAGAAAAATTATAAATATATATGCACCAAAGATCAGACATTGACATAATTGAAGGGAGAAATAGTGCTACAATAATAGTCAAAGACTTCAACACCCCACTTTCAAAAATGGAAAGAACAATCTAGATAGAAAACCAATAAGGACATAGAGGACTTGCATAATATTATAAACCAGTTAGATGTAACAGACATACATAGAACACTGAAGCCAATTAAAGAATACACCTTCTTCTCAAGTACACATGGTACCTTCCACAAGATCAATCGTATTAGGCCATAAAACCTGTCTCAATAAATACAAAGTATGGTAAAAATCATTAGACCTAATTTTAAGTTTTTAAAAGTTTTATTTTCAAATAAATGGCTTGGTTAGTAAATTTAGAATATTAATAACACAAGATACATACTTAAGCTAAATGACTGCCAAGGTAATACCTATGAAACTTTATGAGGGAGAAAGGGGAGTACCAATGCCTCAAGGACACTTCCTAACTATGTGCCTGGCAGTGGGGACAGAACAGAAAATAAAACAAACACAGAAACCCTGCCTTCATGGAGGTCACATTTTGGTGGGGGAAATGATCAATACATACATCAAGAAATGAAAAGCCTTAGTTTCAGGTTCTAATAAATTTTATGTAGAAGATATTATAGGGTAAATATGGGAGAGAGTAATTTGGAGGCCTGTTCTTGCTAGGGTAAAATCCTCTGCCTCTCTTCTTCTGGAGCTAGCCCTGGAGGTGTGGTCCTGTCTTGAGGCCTTTACATTTGTTATTCCTACCACCAAACACGTTCTGCAGTGGCTTGCACTCTTTTTGTCTTTGCTCATTTGTCGCTTTCTCAGTGAGGCCTTCCATGCTCATCCTCACCTAAAATTGCACTCTTCTTCCTCCCAACCCCACCCCTCTGTCAATTCCCTTTCCTTTCCCCTCAGTCCCCTCAACCCCTACTTAGCACTTATCACCATCAAACACAGAACACATTTTACTTTGTTATCTTGTTTATAATTTTTTTCCTTTATTGCACCAAAAGTTCCAAGAGGGCAGGGATTTGGCTTGTCCTAATCACTGCTGCATCTCCCATGCCTAGGGCAGCATCTGACACATAGTGAATTCTTGGTAAATATTTGTTGAAAGAATGAATTAATGGAGATGTTGAGCAGACAGATGGATATATGAGTCTGTGGTTCAAGTAAAATGGCTTGAAGTGAAGATATAAGTTTGAAAGTCAAAGGAGATTAAAAACGATATTATTTTCTTCAACTTAAAGATGTGGAAATTGGTTCAGACAAGGCAAATGAGTGTGTACAATGTATACACCATCTTCTCATTGTCTCACAAGCTGAAGCAAATCTAGCTGGTAGAAGAGATAAACATTTTCTTGGTGCATATTCTAAAAGGAATTTAACATCTGGACATTTAAAAACAAGAACACTGAAAAACATAAAGAAATAATGTATCTTTAATGGTGATTTTCTTATTGTGACCCTTGATGACAGCTCAGGTCAATACAAAAGTAAATGTACTTCAGTGAGAGAATCTTAAAGTCCAAACCAAAGATGCTGGGACACAAAGATTTCTTGAGCTCTAACTTAATCTAAAGGTAGAATTTAGACTAGCTAATGAAGTAGAGATAGTTCGTCCTCCCTGTCTGTTTCAACAGGAGCATTCAGTTCAAGGGTGACCTTCCTTGTGTCTATTTTGTATTGTTCAGAAGAGAGTGCATTGTATGCTAGGTGCCCAAGTTGCAAGGCTGAACCTTTATCATAAATATCAATATGTCTGACTTGTTTTCTTGTTAAGATAAGTGGCCACTCTACCTCTACATGGAGTGAGGATTAAGTGACTCTCCAAGGTCAGTCACAAGGCTAATGGCAGAGATGGGGCTTGACCCCAGTTTCCAAACTCCCAGCTCAGAGAGTATTCTACTACTTTTGATCCTCTGTGCCTTTTATACTCAAATAATAAAAGATGCCAGGTCACATTTCTGGAACACTGGGTGGGATCCTGGGGCTATCTGTCTTTTTAACCTTTCCCAAAGCACATATCACTGCAGGAAATAGAAGAGGCTTGTTCTTGATAGGAGCCCCTTGCACATATCTTGTCCTTGTACCACACAGTCCAAATGTTAAGGCTCTAAGCATCTGCTCATTACTCTTTCTCTATCTACATCCGGTCAATGACTAGGGAATACCAAGGACAAACAGGAAATAGAAAAATTGCTTCTATATAAAACAATGTTATGGGTACGCTTGAAATTTTTTTCAATTGCTGTTTGGACTAGGAAAAATATTAATAAATAGGCTCATAAATTTTAGAAATCATTATATCTACAAGGATCAAGAATGTGATCTTAAAAAAAACCAAAAATCATTTCCATTGGTTTTATTTTATTTTTTAATTTCAGAGTATTATGGGGGTACAAATGCTTTGGTTACATAAATTGCCTTTGCACCGCCCAAGTCAGAGTTACAAGTGTGCCCATCCCCTGGACAGCACACACCACATCCGTTAGGTGTGAATTTACCCATTCCCTCCACCCGCCTCCCACCTGCCCAACACCCTATGAATGTTACTTCTTATATGTGCACATTAGCGTTCATCGATTAGTATTAATTTAATGGTGAGTACATGTGGTATTTGTTTTTCCATTCTTGTGATTCCATTGGTTTTATATTTTAAAATAGCATGTACTAGTTGTTCATGATGCACAAAAACTTCAAAAAGAAAAAATTATGCCTAATCCCATCATCCAAATGGCCAAATTTTTTTTTTTTTAAAAAGGAGAGAAATACAGGAACTGGTTTAGAAAATTCCAACAGTTAGAAAAAGTATAAAACACAAGAAATGAGCCTCGTGATCATCTACCTTTCCAGTTCCACTCTGCAAATTAATTACTCTTAATTGTATGTATTATATTTCTGTGTGTCTTTCCAGAAAAAAATATTTTATGTTTTAGGAGCCTGTGTTGTTGTATATTAATTTAATGTGTAGAAAAACATACATAAAACAACTCATACTGTTCAGACTTCTGCAACTTGCTTTTTTGACTATTTTATCCTGAAGGTCTTTCCATAGCAACACATATTTTTTCAGGGATTGTAAGGTATTCTATTGTACAGAAGTAATGTATAATAATTAATTTAACCAGTTCCCTGACAGACATTTAGGTTGTTCCCAGTTTGTTACTATTATCAGCAATACTTCAATGAACATCTCTACACATATAGCTTGGTATACTTTTAGAACTATATCTTTAGGGAAAACTACTGGTAGTAAGAGTATAGGGTCAAAGGGAATATGCATTTGAAATTTGGGTGGGTATTACCAAATTGCCCTGTAAAATGCTTTTACAATTTACACTCTAGCAAACAGTGGGAGATCATAATGTCCATAGGTACCTTTTAATCAAAAGGTACCTAAAATTAAAAGCTAGGATGTAAACATAAACTATACTTGTATATTGTATTCCATGTATTCTGTCTTTGGGTCATTGTGATTTACATCATTACCATTAACTACAACACATATACCTGGAACTCCATGTTACCAAACAACATTTATTTACTGAGAAAACAATTCATACTCAATGCTATAGAACCTTCCATAAGAGTGATCCTGGGAGTTGGAAGATAGCCCAGTAACTATAATTGGAACCATACAAGAGTGTGTTGTGTGTGTCAGCTTTTGAACAGTAAGTTTCATTTTGAAATCTATCTGAATCAGCTTGTAAAAATCTCAAAACCAAAACATTTGTTCATTGTCTCCATGCAAGGGTCAATCAGAAATATATATTAAATGTATATTCTATTTTCCTCAAAAGTAATGAGAAATAATTCAAAGGAGTATTCAACTTAAGTGATGTGAAAAGATTTCATTCTTTTACTTTGGCTCATTTAAATCAGATCAAAGGCTAAAGGATATATGAAAGTTTTAGAGTGAATTTTAAAGTATAAAGTTAATTGTCCTATGGATAATAAGAAAGGAGATAGCTGAAGGTAGTGGTTAAAGAGAGTTATCAAAATAAACTTTTTAAAAAAGTGAGGCCTATAAAGCTATGTCTCGGCTTGTTTCCTTATAAGTTGTGAGACCAGACAAATCATTTAACTCTCTATGCTTTAAATGAGGTAATAAAAATAAAACATTTAGCCTAGTGCCTGGCACTTAGAAAGTACTACATGCATATGGACTACTATTAAGCTACAGTCACTATTATCCCAATATTGAGTAGGTCTGATAAAAACAGGAATATTTCCTAGGATATAGACAAAAAAGGTAATAAACGATAGGAAGAATTTGAAAGTAGAAATTTACTACCTAATTTTAGCACACTTATCCCCTTCCTCAAGTGAACAATGAACATGTTATCTCCAAAGAAGCAGATCACAGTGCAAGCTTGTCAGATTTCCACATTGTGGTTTTGATTTTCCAAGACTTTTGCAGGCTTTGGCATGGTAAAAATACATCTTGAAACCCTTATTCTAGAACTGAAGAATTAAAGTTAGTTTGCTTTGGGTGAAAAACAGTGTTTCCCCATAGGAGCCAACACAGAAACTCTTCTGACACAAGAGGCAAGGTTTATCTTTATTTCTTCACTTAATTTTATAAATTTCATGCAAAACAAATTCACACAAAATGAAAATTCAAGAACATAAAATTGATTCTAAAACATAACTTGAATATTTCACTTCCTTAATAACTGATTGCTGTGAGAATTCTGGAAATAGATGGTTAGTTCTTCTCAGTAATAAATTTGCTTTCTTTTTCAAGCTCTAACTACTAAGATTCCCTAGATTTGATCTTGTAATTTCTCTTACCTGAATGGTAACTACATGGGCCGCCGATCACAGCTGAGGCAAACTCTGTAGAAGACTGCCACAAGCCTGGTTGTGCCCACAGAGCTCCTCCCTCTTCTTGGACAGGAGTTGAAACTCACTTTGATCCCTTTTATAGAACATTCACTTCACAGGAAGGTCTCCACTAAAAACCAATTAGTGTAATATTCCACTGTAAGGTCATTTTACTTCTCTGTTTTTCCTTTTTAAGAAAATTTAGTATTTCCCCCTTGAGAAAAATACCTAAAAGTGTCTATACTGGTTTTAAATGCTTAATTATTTAAACCAGAATTGATAAGATCGTTGAGCTAGTAGAGACTTTCACAGTCCTCTAATCTTACTTCCTCCTAATGTATAAATCTTTTCTACAACATCCTTGATGATTAGACATTGCATTCTGACCTCATACTCTATTAATGTAGAACCTACTATGATGTATAACGTGTTATAGTAAAAAAGCACTGAATGAAATAAATGTTGAGATAGCTGTGGTAATATCCCTACCCTGCTGCTCAAGGTAAGCCACTTTTCCCATTCTGGAATTTGATCTTCTTATCTGTAAAACATGGGAGTTGTCATTTATTGATCACTAATATGCCTTTGAGGCCTGTCAGTGTGCAAAACATTTCTTAAGAAAATCCTTGCCAGAAAGTCCTAATTGTTAGAAACTTCCTTTAACTTCTACCCATGTCCCCTATTCTTGATGCTGGAGAGATTCAAAGAAGTAGATTTTCACATAGTAGTTCCTTAAAATTGAAAGCTAGGTATCATATCTGCCAGAAGCATTCTTTCCTCCAAGCTTAGAAGATTCCTTAGAATATATTAATATTTCTTGTTTGTATATTATTAGTATATCCTTTTATGATTTAGCAGTTGAAATAATGGTTAAAAGGACAAAACTTACTGATGGTATTTTGGAGGAAAAAGTTACGTAAAAAGTTGAAGTTTTGCAACTCATAATGTATTTTCAAAGGCTTTATTTTTATAAGAGGTTAAATAAAGAATATTATTTCAGTAATCTGTAACTGACTGACAACAGTTGACATTTAATTAATTACTACTTTTATGAGCCAAGGTTTTTCTGTCTTTGTAGGATTTCAAAATGCTGAGATGGGGGACATTGTGTTGAAATGTAGTAAAAACCTTAGAGACCACAGAAGGGAGTTGGGCTGTTAGGCCTTGAATTAAATGGGCCATGCACTGTGCATTCTGGTGTTCTATTTCTGTTTCTTGGTTTTCATGTATTCTTCCTCACTGTTGGTCTGTCTGCTATTACTTCACACTGCTGCCAATGGACCTGACTATAGCAACTCATCTTTCTTCTTCCAATTTCCTGCTTCTGATCTATTGTGGGTTTGGCACCCAGATAACCAAACATTTTAGAGACTTGTCTAAAATTAGAGTAAATGGACTGAGATACCATTTTTTTCTTCTATCCAATTGGATAAAAATATAAAAGAATGATTATTATCGTGAGTGTGGGGAACACAGACAAACTCATATTCTGCTAGAGACGGCGTATAAACTGGTATTAACCCTCTGGATAGCTATTTGGCAATCTTATTTTAAAAGTCCTAAAACAACGCATTCCCTCAAACTGACAAATCTCACATGTAGGAATCTGTCCTCAGAAAATAGATGGACAAGTACAGAAAGATATACAAATAAGGCTTTGTTTATAATAATGAACAACTGGAAAGATCCTATATATTCACCAATAGGGCACTAGTTTAATAAGCTGTGCTGCTAGCATATAATGTCATGAAAAAATGATATTGAAGATCTATAATTACCAATTTGTACATGCTGTATTGGAATAAAAATCAGTTCACAGGCCGGGCGCGGTGGCTCACGCCTATACTCCTAGCACTCTGGGAGGCCGAGGCGGGAGGATTGCTCGAGGTCAGGAGTTCGAGACCAGCCTGAGCAAAAGCGAGACCCCGTCCCTACTAAAAATAGAAAGAAATGATCTGGACAGCTAAACATATATATAGAAAAAAATTAGCCGGGCATGGTGGCACACGCCTGTAGTCCCAGCTACTTGGGAGGCTGAGGCAGAAGGATTGCTTGAGCCCAAGAATTGGAGGTTGCTGTGAGCTAGGCTGATGGCACGGCACTCTAGCGTGGGCAACAAAGCGAGACTCTGTCTCAAAAAAAAAAAAAAAATCAGTTCATATATTATGATCCCTTTTAAAAATCATATTTGAATGTAAAAATCTGCAATATTATAGACAAATATTAGTTAATAATCAGTCTTCAGTATATAATTTCAGAGTTTTTAGTTTAAAATTTTTTTTATTTGTAAAAATGACTTTTCCAAAAACATTAATACTTTAAAGCTGGCTCAGACTTCCATGTACACACAATGAATTCATCACACAAGTTATTTGTCTCCAAAATTTCACTAAAATGGCAATAAAGATATGTAAAAGTATTAAATGATAACGTCAAACCAAATGGGAGGAGTTAAAAGCAGATGAAAGATTTCAGCAATGAAGATGGAGAGAAAAATGGTTGGTTTGAGGATCTTAAGGCTACGGTGGACTTGATAAACTTTAGTTGCTAGATATGGAGGGATCAGAAACAGAATTTGGGTTGGTGGGATGGTGGTGCTCTTCATTAAGTCTGGGAAAATAAAAGGGGCAGGTAGAACCACAACAGGTAAAAATCGATTTAGTTCTGGACATCTGACTTTGGGAGACTTGTGAGATGTCTAGTAGAGCCTAGATACACAGATCTGCCATTCAGCAGACAGAGCCGGGAATCGCCCGCATGTGAGTGGCAGCTGAAACCAGGGGAGGACACGTGGTCACGTTGGGAGACTTGTCCCGCAATAAGAAGCTAGGGGATAGGATCCTGGGGAACATCAACATGTAAGAAGCAGCAGAGGAAGAGCAATGCAGAGGGGGCCCACAGCAGTAACCCAACAATAAAACCGGGTGCCAAAGAAGCTACAAAGAAGGAAAATAGAAACGTGGAGACTGAGCAATGACAGAAAAGGTATAAAAGGTTTAAAAAAGAAAAAGAAAGACTAGCAAGTGTCCACTGTATTTGATACCAAAGAAGCGATTCTTTGGAATTGGGGGTGGAGGGGTAAGGAAAAGCCCAGCTGTGGCCAGAGGAATGAGATGTGAGTGGCTACTTGGGGACATTAAGTTGAGGTTAGGGTTTTGGTTTTGTCTCTTTAATAGAGGAGAGAGTTAAGCATGCTGAACTGAAATTATATGCAGCACGATATAAACTGATACTCTATGAAACTGGTTGTCTGAATAAATTAATACAGCTTTCAAATAATCACTCAATACCTTTCAACAAAACAGCAGCAAAACCTGACATATCTGATCTTTTGCTCTTAATTTTTCTTCTATTTTATAATTATCTAAGACTTGACATATGAAAACATAGAAATTTAAAATATCAAGCTAAATTTGAATATTTGGGGGAGGATGAAGGCAAAAAAAAGCAAATAAATCCTAAAAGACAGAAACATCTTCATTGAAACTGACTTTATTAAGACACCTTAAAACCCAACAGTGTAATTTCACTAAATTAAATTAATATTAAATTAAATACATATTGTCTTGATAAATTAGATGTAATTTCAATTTTAGTATGAGAGTAGCCAGAAACTAATATTTACTCTACGCTGCTGTGTTCTACTCAACTAACAGCATCCTAATTTCGTAGTGGCCTGAAGGATTGTGCAGTTTTCAGAGGGGTTTACCCTTAACACAGAGCATTTAAACATGCTTCATTTTTTGTTACCCAAGTACATTTTATATCTATTAAAATACTCACATATGTCCTAGTGTCTTTAGTAACTATATGTTTACATAACAGGCATTCTTTGTCCACCACAGCATATTTTTTAAAAACTGAACTACTTGCAAAAGCACTATTAGGTATTCAGCAATTTGAATTCCCTAGTTAGGGAGATGGGGCCAAATAGTATCATACTTTTTTTTCTGGTAACTATTCATGGCAGAACTTCAACTACTTTCCTCTTAATGTGGTGTTCTGTGCAGTTAGTTTTTCTTTCCGTGTCTATCTTAGAAAGATGGATTTTCAAAAATTAAAAACATGTGACAACAGTGATTTTAGCACATTTTGCCAGGGGCAAAATGCAGCATGAACAAAGAGAAAGATTAATTAATTTAAGTACCTACTCTGGTGAATCAGATAGAATTATCAAACAGATAAGAGCAGGTCTGTTGCTATTTCTAGTCATCTCTTCTATGCTTAATATATTTTTAAAAAGTTATTTCTGCTTTAAATGTAACAATCTCAACAAAACCCAACACGAAGCATGCAATGAGATATGATCTCTGAATTGTGTGAGTTGACAGTTTTCCTCAAGTGCCTACAATAGTCTGGAATAAGAAAGTTACAAGAACTTTTCTTTGTTTAAATAGTAAAAATGTAAAAGGTTAAAACTCTTTATTGGTAAAAATCATTCATGTTTATTCAAGAAGTTGTGATGGTAACATGGGTTAGGACATTTAAAATGCCATAAATTAAGATGAATTTTGCATTTATTAATATTACAGAAGCATATCTAAATGAAAATGTGGATTAACGTCCCAAACCTGGTATATTTCTTGGCATATCTTAAAGGTGGTTGCATACTGGAAAAAATGGAAAATCTTACATTAAGTTAATCTTAAGTCCAATGTGTGGTGCATGCCCATGTATGCATCTAGTTTAAGATCTCACAGACTACAGATGAAGCTTGAAGGGAAACTCCCCCCACATGATATCAAAGGTGACTGTGAAAAAATTTGAAATAAATTTCTATTTTTTAGTAAAAAAGAAGAAAGATAAAAGATAATAAAAATAGAAAATAAAAGAATTGTTAATATAATTCAATGAATTTTGACTATAAGAGCTATTGGGTTATTTTAATAATTATTTTCTGAATGGTATACTGGTCTCCTAGTTGTGCCAATTTCAGGAGGGTACAAAAAATCTACACAATACAACTCAGCTTCTAGCATACATTTGAAAATGAAATCACTTTTGCTTTGAACAATAGCTTGAACAAAGTTCCAGGTTTTTTATAGCTTATTTCTCTTCCATTTCCCCACCCCAAACTTTACAGCAGACAAAGAGAGAGAGAGTGTGTATACTCCACATTCATTTGCTAATATTTGGTCTTCAACTCTAGAATCCATTCTTAATGACACAGTTGCTCTGTTTCACCCTTTTGCACTGAACTACTCACCAAACGCTATTAACAGTTATAGAGACAGCTCCACACAACAGATGATTTTGTGTAGATAGGCTGGAGGACAAGTTGACTTTTGTTAATCGGGCCTGAAAGTTTTCCATCCCACCTTGGGCAGTTTACCGTACAGCTTGCCAAACTTTAAAGTTATTATAACTAGTTTCACACAGATGCCAGACAAAACAGACAAGGGATTAATTGGAATGATCACAAATGCATTCCTTCTGAATAAATTAAAACATACTGGTCAGTGCCAAAAGACATTTAAAATAGAAAACCTGAAACTAATCAATCAAAACGAGTTTAGTTCTTTTTGATGTTATAGTTGGGAGACATTTCACTTTATAAATAATATAAAAATACCTAGCGAGAAAAAAAGAGAGAGAGAAAAGGCTGATAGCGTTAAAAAAGAATTCTTGCACTGTCAGAGAAATGCCTAAGGAGACAATATCTTCTGTGGCTGGTATTTAAAAAAAATTATTATTGTTATAAGTAGTAAGTGATAAGAGTTAAAAGTCTTAAAGAAAAAAGTGAAGACTCAAACTATTGGCTCAGTTTTTAAATTATAACATTGAACAAATCAAAGTCAAAGTGTAAAAGCCCAGAACAATACTGGGAGATGAGGGCTGTGGTCAGATGTTAGACAGACTATCCAAACAGCTGGAAAAGATGTTGATTCTCCTTGGGAAATTTGTAATGTATTTGACTCATGTTTTCATGGAGCTGTGGACTGTCCTAAGGGGTTTGAAAGAGAGAAAACTTGCCAAGAACTTTATCTGGAAAATGATAGTATTTTTACCAGTTTTCCAATTAGACAACAAAAGAATTTAAAGAATAATAACAAAAAACACGCAGAATCAACGAATGCTATCTCTGCAACAGTAACATTCAGGTTATATGTTCAGAAGTTACTGAGTAAATTATCCTAATTCATTTATACACAACTATTTCTTAAAAATGTATCCCTGCACAACGCAACATGAAGTGATAAAAAAATAAAGAGGAGGGCCTTTCATTACTTGAGTTGGATGATATGTTAGATTTCATTTTCCGTACACACACATTTTCTAAACAACGTGTTCAATAACAAGTTTCCTTATGCATGCCTTGGCATACCTACAGCTAGAATCTGATTCTGAGAGGCCAGAAAGGGAAGATTTGGTAACTGAATTCTTGCTGATGTGATGCAATTTTTAGTTCTAAACAGCCCTAGCATAGGCTTTGCTCAGTTTCTTAAAGGCTTTTAATTGTTTGCTTCTCAACAATTATAATATTCATTTCCCCAAATCAGTCTCAAAGATGGATTGGGAACTTTCTCTCATACATAATGAAATACTTATGGATGAAATACCGTGATGTTTGGGATTGGCTTCAAAATAATCCAGTGTCAGATAAAGAAGTACATGGGAATACGGATTAAATAAGACTATCTGTGAGTTGTTGACTGTTGAACTAGTGATGGATATATGGCGTTCATTATACTAGTCTCTCAACTTTTGTAAACACTAGGAATTTTCTATAATAAATTTGTACAAAGTTAAAAAGTGGAAATACAAAAAAAAAATCTAAGGTCATAAATATAAATAATTAAGACAAAATAAGCTTTCTCCACACTTTTAAATTTCCCAGTGATTAATTACCTGACCACATTGACAGTCATTTTTTTCCTAAAAAAATATAATTTCCTTATTTTGGATCAAATTTTTAATACCGCAATTATTGTGATTATTTTGATTTGTTCCCCAGAAGCATAGTACAGTATAGTAGGAAGTACATTGAACTTTGAGTCAGAAAACTTGGGTTTTAAAGTCCTGGTTGTGCTATTTGTTAACCACATTATCTCGAACAAGTCATTTAATCTTTCAGGGGCTTAGTATCAATATCTCCTATGCTTGTTTCACAAAGCAAGTATTAGGTTTACTAGATGACATTTCTGCTTTGTTTGTTTGTTTGTTTTGGTATTTCAAACAATTCAATTGTGTCAATTTCATATGGGTCCAACCTAGTAAAATTTATAATTTCTTTCTTCTGGACACTTTAGAGCCAGAGATCATTGTTACATAACTTATTATTATATAGGTTTACTAATATAAGGGGTCAGGGGATTTTCTGTGGAACATAAAATAGGAACCTATTTCAATAGCTAAATCAAAATGAGAATTGGTCCCATCCTCCAATACCAGTATTGTATTGGGATTTCAATGTCAAGGCTATGTGAAGGTGTATGTCTTCCCTTCTGAGCTGTTACGTACGGGAGCTGATTGCAGGTTTGCTGCTACCAGTTTTTCCTGGTTATTTTCATGTTTGCAATGGCCTGAAGATACCTGAAGGAAAATTTCTAGAAATATTAATTGCTTTTTACTCTATCATACCCAGCTTGTTTGTTTAACTGTGATGTTACTTGGACAGCTATAGAAAAAGCATGAGAGCACTAAATAACTATTATCTACTAGTGATGAAAATGACAGTGATGGCTAAGGGATTTCAATTTACAAGCATAGCCGAATGCAAGAAATCTAAGTATAATGGTCCAAAAGATAAATTGAAAATGAAAATTTGTAGTGGATGTAAACTTGCTTAAAATTTTTAATATCAAAAAATACATGTAGACATAAGTTAACTGATGTTAAACGGTGTTTCGATTTCTATGAGGTGGCATTTTTTTAAAGGCATTATAAGCTGAAGTCATCCATAATATGCATAAATAATGCTAAGATATTTCCAATGATTTTTCTCTTTTGTATTTGTGGGAAAATAATAAATTTTTAAAATTTTATGTTGAATTTGAAATTATATTAAATTGAACTTCAAATTTTGTGAATAAGTCATGGTTACTTTCCCAGTGACACAATCTAATTGCTCATTTTGAAACAAACTATACAATTCTAAGGTTAAGCAGTAAACGCTTCCATTCCTCCAAAAAGCATCCCTTTAGGGAATTGTTAATGGAAAAGCAGCAGGGTTTAAAAGATATGGCAGGTAAGAAAAGTTCAAAATGAAACTCACTGTCCAAATTTTCATAGCAAACAACATATTCTGATAATTCCAAAGCTTACTGAGATAAAACAACAATTCTTAAAAACAATCACAGCTTCAATACTAACAAAGCTAAGCAAAAGAACCAATCTTAAGTATAAATCTTCTCACTGTTAATTTCCTATAGTCTTCAATTTTTTTAATTAAAACCATGCATTCCTCTTTATGCGGATCTGGGGCTGAAATCTAGAGCCCCATATTGTAATACAAAAATACAACTACATGGGAGAAAAAATCTGGTATGTAAAGAATGAATTATATCTTCACTTCTTAAGAAGTCTATTATTTTCCAAAATTAATGAAATTAAATAAGTTTGGAAACCAGATCCATCAGGTGACTATATAACTATTTTGGTTTAGATATCGAATTTAACAATTCACAACCCAAAATAACAAGTTATTTTAGCCATTTTCCCAATATACATAACACTAATATAGAAAGGACAGTGTAAGCTCTTAAATAGCTGCCGCTTATTCCAATAATATGATGAGATTGTTGGAAGGCATTATTTTAGATGAACTGATAAAATCATTTAATATCCATGTTGTAACTCAGCTTTGTTCAAATACACAACGTATACATCCAGATGTATAAAAGGTACTTGGAATAATAGAGCACACGAGTCACTTTGTTTTAGTCCCTTCCTCCCTTCGCATTAAGGCCACATTCACGGCAGTGTCAGTAATACCATCAGCAGCCTTTAGCTCACTTGATCACTGCTCCTTCTACATGTTTCTCCCTCCAGCTCCTACACTCTCCTGGTTCTCCTTTTGCCACACTGGCTGCTCCTTCATAGTCTTCTTTGCCGATTCTTCCTTTTCTCTCTCACCGCTGATGCTGTCATGCCCAAGGCTCAGTCCTGAGGCCTCTCCTCCTCTCCATCCTCACTTGCTCCCTTGGCTCCAGCAGCTCACCTGGCACCTCCACCTAGACGTCTAACAGGTAGAGCCAACTTAACACAGCCCTATACTTGCCTTTCCTAAAGTTCCCAGCCACTTTATTTTCTAGTTGGTTAGGCCCTCCCAAATCTCAAAGCCATCTTGATTCTTCTTTCTCTCAAACCACACATCTAATCCATGAGGAAATTCTAATGGCTTTTTATTCATATCTTCCAAGTACCTTGATTGCTACCTCTGGTCTGTACCACCATGACTACCTCCAGTCTGGACTGCTGCAGCAGCCTCCTGACTGGCCTTCCTGTCTCTAGCCATGTCCCCCTGTAGTCTCCAGGAGCCAGAGAGCCAGGTATCCCTTTAGTACCTATGTCAGCTCATGTCACTCTTCTATCCACAACCCCCTAAAGGCTCCCCCGTCAGTGAGAGTAAACGCTAATGCCCTCACATGTCCTGTAAGGCCTGCTCCTGCCCCTTTACTGCCCAGACTTGTTCTACTCTCCTCCACCCATCCCGCTCCCCATGCCATCTACTCTTTCTATGCACAGTGGTCTTCTTGTTCTTTAAGTGCTCTGGACGTTCTTACACCTCACCGTTTGGGAATTGTTCTCTCACCTTCCTTAAGGCTTTGCACAAATGTCCTCCTCTGAGTGAGGTCTGTCCTGTTTTAAACTGTATCCCCCTCACAATTGATTCCTTGTCCTCCCTATCACCCTTCCTTGCTTTAACCTTCTCCACCCAACTTATTACCTCATCACCATCTGACCTGCTATATGTTATTCACTTGTTTATGAACTCTCTCTCCCAACGAGAATTCCTGAGGGCAGGGGGTTCTGTGCACTGTTCATAGAAATGCTTATTACATATGGCCACTGAATAAATATTTATCAAATATATGAATGAATGAATGAACAAATGCCACTATTTTTGGCAGCAGAGAAAATGGTAGAAGTAGTCAGGACCCTGTGTACAAGTAACACTGAATAGTTACTATTACCTGGCCTCCCCTTACCTGCCCCCAACCTGTGGAACATGCCTCTGCCCCACCAGAAACCTTAGATAGCAGCAGACCAGAGCTCAGAGATCTTGGGGGAACACAGAAGTTAGGAGAATAGTTAGCACGCATTTATCTTCACTATAGGTAGAAATGGGCTTGTGATCTCTCTGGGAAACTGATGCAACATACATAACATTGCATACAAGCTAGAATCTGTTTTCCCAGAGAAAAAAATCCCATGTTAACTTTTCAACTGATTTATAAATTGAGTACTGCCTACCATTTAGCAAGGTGTTGTCATGTACCTGCTTCTTGGCAAGTTGCCTTAGACCTCTAGCATGCTGTCCAGGCTGGTCTAGCTGACAGAAGAGTGAACACAGTCAGTGGCTTGGTGGCTAAGTTGTTGTTAGTGCCTGGAAATGTCAATTAAGTCTCCTTTCCTTATGACTTAATCTGAGAGAAGAAAAATGTCATTTTATAAGGTTACTAGGTGGTTTTTTTCCCCTCAATAATTTTTCCTAAGGTGTAAAACATAAAACATTCTCTGCTCTCAAAGGAAGAATGTCTCCCATATATTAGTAGATATGAATTATTTTTAAAGCAAATAAAAGTTTCTCTGTGCTCAATGTTTCCTGCTTGGAAACAATGTATCTGTGAACAGAGATCAAAAGCATAGATATTAGAGATAATGGCAGAATTCTTAAGGTCACTATATTAGGTACTTCTAGCCTATCCTCTTGTCCAGACTTGTCCTAACCAAATAAATTAGCCTTGTATCATTTGTGTATTTCAATCACTCAGCAAATATTTAAGTAAATAAACATGACAGGCATTGTTCCAACAGTTAACAAAATAAACAACAAGTCGTTATAGAACTTAAATGTCCAATTTATTAATGGATTTAATGACTTAGTCTCTGCCTTGCTGCACATAGAATCTGAGACAATTATAATTCTAGAATTATTTAAAGTCTGGTTGAATCCCGAGAGAGTCCTTGATGATCACTGGGCACGCATCCGAGACCCAGGAGAAAAAGAGGTCTTCTGGCTTCCTTACTGAGCTGAAGGCTTCCTCCGACTGACTCTGTCAGTGAGATGGCCATAGGCCCTATCAGGTGAGTGGCAACAGTGAGGAAAGTCAGCTGGTTATGTGCACGTTAGGGAGGCCAGAAACAATGGTGCTGTGAAGGAGGCATCGGGGAGCTCTGACTTGTTGGCTGGGCTGAGAGCGGTGGTTGTGTGGGCTTGATTACCGAGGAACCAACATCCTCTACTCCAGCCTGAAAACGCAATCTTTTTGTCTTACTCCTACAACCTCAGTTTTTCCTCGTTACCATACTAAGCATTTCCTCCTTCGCTAACCTTTCTCCCATATCAATTCATAAGTGAAGAACGAGAAATGAGGTGGGCAGAAATGTTGCCTAAGAGATCCCCCAGCAGCTTCTAATTAGCATAGTCACTGAGAACACCTCCAGTTTCAGCCAGCTGGGACTTGACTTGGTGACTGTCCATTGCTGGAAGGAGCACAGTTTTGCTAATTGGACCACTGCATTCAAAGAGAGCTTGCCTACAGAGCACTCACAAATGGTTCCCCTTGTTACCCTACACCTCTCACAAGTTCTCAAGGATCTTGGCCTATAGGGCACCCTAAATCCTTGGTTAGTGTTTGGCATGGACGTGATGTAAGGCTGTAAGAAGCAGCATGCTGAGGCCTGTGAAATGCTCAGTATCTAATTCTGTTCCCTTTCATGGCAATATTTAGTGACTTTATTTAGCATCAGAAAGACACTAGGGGCATCTAGGCCCATGGAGTATGGCAATGCCAAGAGTTCTATTGATAAAGAGTCTGAAAATGGAAAGAATTAAAGAAAAAGTGTCACATGATTCTTCTGGGAAAGGACCAAAGCCAGTTGAGACACAACCATCCACTGAGCTTGCAGGTGGGTGGGTGAGTAGAACATGCTGGCCTGACCTGCCTAAGGCTGCTGATAGGTTTAGGACATCAGTACAGCTGCTTGGCCAGAATCCCTGGCTCTGAATAGGTCATCTGGCCATGTAACTATATTAGTAAAAATGGCAAAAAGAAAATGAAGAGGCCATACCTTTCTACCAAGGAAAGCTACTAAACATCAGGGCTCCCTTTGGCACTAAAGATTCACACGTCCTGGATTTAGACTGAGTGCCATCAATGTTCTATTTATCAAAAGGGAAGAAATTGATTTCCTGATAGCTTAGTTCATTTGTCTATTAATAAACATTATTTAGACACTTTTCATATTCCAGGTAGTAGGCTGTATACAGACAGCAGAAACACAAATAAGACATAATCCCTGCACTGACAGACAAGCACATGAGTATCAAAATAGTTGAATAGGTGGCATGTCAAAGATATGTCTGGGCTGAGCCTAGAGTCAAAAGGAAAGGCATGCAGGTAGAGGGAATAACATTTGCAAATGTTCCAAGAGCAGAGTGATGACATGATCTATTTAGGAAACTATAACGGTTCACTGAATTGTCACATGTTGTGAGCCAGGGAGGCTAGAAACAAGCGAGGAGGAGCTGGTCACAGAGGGCCTTCTATGCTGTGCCAAAGAATTTGAACTTTTATACCAAAGGATATGGGGAGGTACTTAACTTTTAAGCAGGGGACCGATATGAGCAGATTTCCAGTACAGAGAAAAATGACCTGGCCAAATGTGGAGCGGGTAAGGCTGGCAAGAAGCCCCAGAGAACAGACTAGATGATTGCCCCAAGTGACTACCTGATAGATGGAAACTGGACAAATAAGAAGAGAAATGCACACAAGAGATCAATTTTCAGGATGTTGAGCTTGAGGTGGTGATGGTGGTTCAGAAGCGTTGGTATCTAGGAGGAAAGTTCCATACGTAGGTGAAGGGAGGTAGACATGGGAGACAGTGGCATGTGGGTATAGCTTAGCTCCAAAGAAGACTGACAGCCACATTCTAGGGATGATATATTTGAATAGTAACTAAATTCATGGATTTTTCTGCTGAAGTATTTATACCCATTAGTGATTTGTCTCTGGACTATGGTAAATATTACATTTGTTCTCATTCCTATAACAAATATAAATTAATTACTAAGAGACTAACAAAAAAGCTTTGGTACACTTTTATCTCCGAATTACAGTGTGAATACCGGGAAATTTGAGACATAGGCTAAAAAACTATCCCACTAATAGTAATTTTTTTTTTTTTTTATTTAGCACAGCAGTTTTTTGCACAGTGATTTCCTCCCCTCTTGGGGAACTAAAAGGCTATCAGTAATAACTTCACTTCTAAGGTTAACTCATATTTAACCTGTAAGTTTTCCCATCAAATCTGTGTCATGAATACCTGGTCTGAGTTTTTATGGAATATAATCAATGTAACCTCAGAACCTAAGTCCATGCGATTTTGCCAAAACAAACTAACCCAAATGATTGACCCCACTGATAGAAGATATCATATTTTGAAAGATACCAGCACAAAATATAAGTATTTCAAACCAAGCTCCTTGATGACAAAAAGAGCAGAAAAGTCTTATCAAATCTCTGGAAACAAGGTCTGAGAACAATGAAGTCAAGTCAAGAGAATCTGGTTCTCTCTGCATAATGCTTCCACTGGTGCCCTGTATGACCTTGGGCAAGTCCCACCCCCGCCCCTTACTACTTTTCTTCCTATCACCATGTGGAATTTTATAAAGTATTTTATGTTCTTTAGATGAAAGATACAAAGTGCACCACTTAAGTGGAAAATCTGAGGCTTTTCACTTAGAAGGGGAGGAAAGACTCACTAGTACACACAACCATTCCAGTGACAAAAACTTTATCTGGTGGCTTTAGTCTCCAGCTAACACTTAAATCAACAAAGGCCTGGGTCACATGTTCCCAAACATTTCAATGTAGAAAAGGGTGGAAAAAAGGGAACCTAGGGGAAAATCAAATTCTTCAAGACATACATTGCTGTAGCCTGAGAAAATATTCAATACTTAAAAGTTACTGTCAATTCAGGAATGCTTGCAAATAAATTTATATTTTTAATTATCAGATGGTATTCACATATATTTGAAATAGTGGTATCTGTACTTATGAGACATAACTCGTCAGTCATAGGCAACCACTTGGTTTGCAATGAGAATGAGAGACTCCTGACGTTAAATCTTAGCACTCATCCATACGTTCTGAAAACTGAGCATTGGAAACCTCTTCCTAGCTTCACTAAAACTTTGGTTTTACTATCTACTTCCTAATTCTCCACTTATCACTGCAATTATAAGAAAAATCACAGACAAGAAGAACGCTGAAGTCCAACATTCTGAGAAATTTTCATGCAAGATAAAATTTTCTACAGAGAGAAAGGAACAAAGTACCTCAGGTGCAACTTGCGCAGAAAGTCACATAAAGTAGTGGAAGGAGACATAAATACAACCAACTGAGGTTAAGTTTCTGTACTTTTCACTAAGGGAATAAGAAAAGTGTGTTTATAAGATTTATCGAAAATCTCCTTTGTAGATAAAGAGTTTTGTAAAATATAAAGCACTATACAAATAGTAAGTGGTTCAAATTTGCAGGGGTAGAATATTAACTTCCAGAACCACATAGGCATAGCTGCATTATGAGATTTCGTCTCTTTATCAAGGGAGTCAGTAATCTCACTTTACTGTGGGTGTCAGGTCACTCCTTGAACACTGCTTATCCTGAGTCTGTTCTTTCAGAATAACACATGTAGAGGTAGGCAAAACTGCTCTGTCAACAGGGGAAGCAGACATAGATTATTATAAGTTAAAAGAGCTACCATTTATTGATCACTTCCTAGGTGCCACGTGTTTATAAATATTATATAGATTCTCATTAAGCCTTACAATGCAGCACTTCTTTTAATCTCTACTTTTAGTAGAGGTGCCAGGAGCAGTCACAGAGCTGGAGAAAATTCTGGCTGGCCTGATTCCGAAGGCCCCTTCACTACACCAACACAGCCTCCTACCAAGTGATAGGAACACAAAACTGGGGTATTTTCCCCAGCTAGAGATGCTAAAATAATATGTTCAGTACCTGCCTGGCAACTCTGCCTCAGCATCACAATTTAAAGTCTTGATTCTAGTTTCTTTCTTCAACTACTGATTCAAATGTACAATTTATTCCTTTGGGTGCTATTGATTTCACTGGTTAATAAACACACAATTCCTAAATTATCATACTTATTGCAGTTCCTTGTGTATCTTCTCTGATGCCCGTTTTGTAAAAATTACCAAAGCAACTCAAACACATGCTATGTTATGTCTATCTTCTATTTCCCCGTTTCCTAGTACTGGTTTGAAAAACAATCTGTAGTCACTCTTTTAACTAGCATCTAAACAGTGCCAGCATCGTGCTAAGCACTTAATTTGTATTACCTTTTTTTATTCCCTATGACAAAGCTATTAATTTGGTGTTGGGTCTCCACTTCACAGACGAGGAAAGAGTTTACACAGCTAATAAGTGGCAAAGCTGGATTCTACTGGACACTTAAGCCCTGATTTTAAGTCCCAATTTTGAGCACTATACTATGGCTATCCAGAACACAAGCACAAAGTTTTCTTATCATAAGAGATTAACAGTTAAAGGCGCTGGATGGAGACATGTAAGAAAGTATCAGAATTTACTATTTTATACCTGCTTAACTTCAATTGTTTTCACTTCACTTTACTTTTAATCTCACAGAGCTAAGAATTTAGGATTGTGAGTTATTCAAGAAGCCCCCAGATTTAAGAAGGAAGCAGTAAAAATGAGCTAAAATTACAGCATTGAATCTCCTTTCTTAAAACAAAGATATGCTCATCTCAAACATTTAAGAAATAGAAAACCCCAAATCAAAGCACCCCCACGAACACACCAAAAGGCATCTCTAAAACCGCCCTGTGCCCTCAGCCAAGGAGACTTACTGAAGGAATCGGGCTACTTAAGGGAGAAGTCTAGATTCAAACGAACCTCAGTTCCTTCAGAGTGGACCCCGGTTGAGACACAGTGACAGAGGAGAATCTTGTAGATCAGTAAACTGGAGATGCTATAGCTAGATTTGGAGGAAAAAATAAATTAGAATTTCCTCATTATTATTTTTTAAAACTTTAAATATGAAAAATGAGAAAATAAATATTTAGTAACATGAGTTAAGGAGTGTATGAGAATAGTATTAATTATGGCTTTAGGACAATCATCCTTAGGTTTTATTAAATACGTTTTAATCCAGTGCAATGCCAGATATAGAGTAAGCCAGAAGGTACCCTGAAGGTCAGTCGTTGAATGGGAGTGTGAAGGAGTGGGATTTCTAGCGCCTGAGCCTTTCTGGGGCACTTACCAGAACTCAGATAACACAGTCTGCAAGCAACTGATACTCTGTGAGGAGTGGTGTGTACATTTCAGTACAATCTTGATGAAAATAATCATTCTTTACTCAGGACTCTTAGTTTGAAAACTTGCAAAACATCAATTTGCAGTATCTATAAGAACTCTTGGAAGAAATCATGGAGCATTTTCAAAGCCAGGCAATGAGCTTGGACTTTCTTGTAGGAAAGAAGAAACTACTTGAGGTTTATGAGCAGCACGGGGTTTCGAGAGGGGGATCTTAGAACCAGGGGAACAGTGTGGAGAAGTAAGGAGAACCTGGATTATTTTGGAGACAAGCAGAAATGGAATGAAAGTTAGCTCTAGACTGAACACTCCCAGATTTTCCCCAGCTGCTTGATGTCCTCAGGTTTTTAATCACTCATTTTTTATTTTCTTGGAACCAAATGGTCAGTGGGTGAAAGTGTTTTAATGAGCTGGGGCTAATTATTTTACACACAGAGTGCAGAAGGGCTGTGGCTGAGGGACGTCTGAGGTATAGCAGAGGGGGTGGGCTGAACAAGAGAATCCTCTGAAAAAATGACCTCATCATTTTTCAGTATTGCTGGAAAGTATGGCCAATCTATTATTAATATAAATGAAGGACTTAATTAAATAACTTCTAATTGATCTCTCCAGATATCAAATACAACTAATTCCATAGTTTTTTCCTATATAAACTGCCAATTATGGAATCAGTCGATTCTTATTCTTTTCAGGGTGATGTATGATATCATGTAAATTATAAATAGTGGCCAGTGTAGTTTCTTAAGGTAGAGATTTCTATAATCATCTAGTAATTCAGTGTTTATGCAATTTCTAGGTGCTTACTGGAGAAACTTGTAAACCTATTTTGAGTTATATGGGTGTCTTACTGTACATAAGTATATATTTTTTAAAAATTTTTCTTTTAAAAAGATTAATTGACTCAATACTTTTGCACCTTAGGGAAATGCAGAGAACTCAGTGTTAGACCTACACTCCAAATTTGTGTCACAGATTTACAAAGACCTTCTGAAATTTTCAGTTTGGGGTCTCTGGACACCATGGCAGGTGAGGGCAGGCTGCTTAAATCGCACTGTCTCACCAATTTCACTTTCAGGATTCCTTTCTCTTAAAAGAATGCCATAGGAGGTGTGCTCTGGTTCACTCCTGCTTCCCTAACAACTGTTCCGTTTTAACAATTTGCATTTTATTTTGGACCAGGGCAACTGTAATTGTAAATTGGTCTACTTTCTTTAATCTGGGACTAGCAGCAAATCATTTTTAATAGCCTTTAATTCCCTTTTTTAATGAGATATCTGCATTCGGCAGTGACTCAGCCATGTACTGCCGTAGGCTAGGGTGGATGAATCACAGAAAATAGACGGAAGAAACCCATTAGGTAATCTCTTGGAGCTCTCTGCCAGACTCAGGATGATTCCCAACAGTAAAACTTCTAGGACCAGCTCAGCATACTTTTTATTTTCCTCCAAGGATGGAATTGTTAACCCTTCCACCTTAGGTTGTTGTATAATTTGGAGAGCCCACACTCCCACAGTTGTCTCCCTGCTGTCCCGTTTACTCTCCTTATCCTCACTGTACCCCATATATCACTATAAAGCTTGGGGTCCACCCAGACTATGTTCATAAACTTTTCTTCCTGTCAGTTTGCAAGCACTCATATATTTAGAGAGTGACCTCCCTGCATATCAAGGGAAAATTGAACTAGATATAAAAGAACTTCTTATACTTCTTAACCCTTGCCATAAAAGTTAGAAAAGGACTCATATCATGGACTCATTCTCAAAGGCTGCTGTCTTTTATATGCTTTCCAGTTCTTTGTTCGGCTTAATTCTCTTCTTGCTGCTTTCCTCTGAACTCTCTCCAGCTGTTCCACATCTGGAATTTAGCTGTTCAAAACTGAACAAACTATTCTTGGTGTGGTCTTACTTGACGCAGATAAACTCTAGGTCTCATTCTCCCTTCATCTCTCTTACCCTGCTTGCTTTTTCCTTTCTTTTTCTTTTTCCTTCTCTTCCTCATTCTGTAAACTGCTTTGGACATTATGTTCTGAAGAGTTATTCAATTCAATGGGCTCAGGAATAACAGTAATGACAAAAATCTCTTTTGAGGCCCCACAGCCTATTTAGTTGATACAGTGATGCCGTTTAGGATTTCCATTTCCCACTTTTCTACAATTAACATTATCATCATCAATAATAATCACCTCCACCTTTTTTTAAAGGTCAATGTATTGCTTTCTTTGTAATTATTCCATGTAGCTACTATTTGTTAATTGGCTATTTCCTATTTCCATTTCATTTCCAGCCAAATGCACTATTTTGGCTATGACTATTTTCCTGTCGGTTAATTTATAATGTTTTTTCCCCCTTTGCTAAGGTTGGATTATTTTGCCTTCAATTTACTGAGAAAACTCTTATTTATACTTTCAGCCTAACCTCCTCAAACACTTATTTCTTCATTGTCAGTGACTCTTGCAATCTTTGCAAGATTCAGAATTGGAAAGGACTGAACCTGTAGTTAGGCCACTTCCTTTGACCTTTAATTATGGCTGCATGTCCTACCAGTGTCCCCTCACATTTTAAAGTCCAGCTTCATTTATAGCAGAACCTAGTTAAGGAAGTCTCCTTTAAATAGGATGGGCCTTAGAGAGGGGGACCTCGGAACCAGGGGAGCAGTGAATCTCCTCTCCTGGTAAGGAGAACCTGGATTACTTTGGAGATGGCAGAAATGGAAGAAAAAATAGCTGCTAATCTATAAAATGCTTCCTATCTGAGTTATTGTCAGAATGGAACAACTGTATAGCCAGATTTTAGCCCATCTGTTTACACAGAGTGAGTGATGTACAAATTATCTCACTCTACCAAGGGTGCTCCCAACTCGGCATGAACCAACCTTCTGCACCATCCCCTCTCCCGAACAGCAGGTCCTCCCCACATCCTCACTCCTACAGCCACCTTCTCCCCCAGCTCCAATTATGCTGGGCTCAGATTTTTTTTCCTTAATTTTTTAAAATCATGGTAAATTATATATAACATAAAATTGACCATCTTAACCATTTGTAAGTGTAAAGTTCAATGGTATAAAATACATTCACAATGATGTGCAACCAACACCATCATCCATCTCCACAACTCTTTTTATCTTGCAACACTCAAACTCTTACTCATTCAATAATAACTCCACATTTTCCTTTCTCCTCAACACCAGCAACTACAATTCTACTTTCTGTCTCTATGATATTGACTACTCTAAGTGCCTCATATAAGTGGAATCATACAGTATTTGCCCTTTTATGTCTGGCTTATTTCACTCAGCATAATGTCCCCAGAGCTCATCCATGTTATAGCATTTGTCAGAATTTCCTTCCTTTTTAAGGCTTAATATTATTCCATTGTATGTATATACAACATTTTGCTTATCTATTCTCATCAGTTGATGGATACTTGGGTTACTTCTATGTTTTAGCCATGTGAATAATGCTGCTATGAACACAGGTATACGATAATTTTTTATGATATTTTTCAAACATATACAAAAATAGAGTGAATGATAATATTAACTCCCATATACTCAGCAATATCAATCTTTGACATCCCTAATCCAAAAGTCCGAAGGTTAGAATTTCTTTTCTTCAGAGATTCAAAGACAGTTTTCAGTCCCCGATGTCCCTTTGTAGGAATTTTCCAGTGTGCCTTGGGGATGACCCCCAGTGTGACTAGTCTTTGGATCTGATCACCACTAATCCCCTGTAACCGCAAAACTAAGAGAACACATGTCGTCATCCAATTTGCCAGTGTTTTCTTTTTCCTCTCTCTTCATTTACAATTCTGCCAGAAGTTCTAAATAAAAGAACAGAGCACCTACCTTCTTTCAACTCTAACTCTAAAATGTGTAGTTTACCTTGAATGTTTTTGCCTATGTTCTGTAATTCTTACAAATGATCATAACATCAACTTTCAAATAGCTTGAGGCAAGATTTTGGAACAAACAGGCAAGATACTGTGAGGGAGAAAATAAAAGCCAGCAAAAATAAACTAAAAAGTAACTGATAATTATTTTGGGAGAGACCATTTATTTTTCTATTCTGACAGTCTTTTGTTATTTTGCTTTTCATTAGCATATCTAATGGAGCTAAGAGCTCAGATCAAATGTCCTCTAATTTTAATGTGCTCTACAATCAGTGTTAAAATGTAGGTTGTCAGGCCCCCAGCTCCAGAGATCTGATTACATAAGTCTAGATAGAGCCTAGGAATCTGCATTTTATCAAGCACTCCAGAGGGTTCTGATGCACATGGTCTCTGACTATGTTTTGGGAAACACTGAAGAATTAGATGAGGAACACAGAGTCCTTATAAGAATTTTGAAGAGAGAGCGTTCTTTTTTTTTTTTTTTTTCACTTGAGGTAATGAGGGGACAGCTTCACAGAGACGGAATCTTACTTTGTAATATTCATTCAATCCTTCAATCACTGAAAAAAATTTATGAGGCATCTACTACATAGCGGGTTCTGTTCCAGCTACCGGAGCTAGAGTGGTCAACAAGCCTGACAGGGCCCTCCCCACATGGGGCTGAGAGTCTAACGTGAGCAGGATTTCAGGAGCAAATAGAAGGACCCTCATAAACAAAGAGGGGATGACATTTAAGGAATATCCAGTTCAATGTTGGGCACTGTGGTGAACACAAAAGAAATAAGCACACGGTGCTTTATCCAAGGACCTACTTCAACAATTACATGCTGATTTGCTGTGGCGAGATTGTGCCAGTGCCTAAACTGACACAGCAATGGGGAGACAAGACTGAGACATGAGAACCAATAAAGAATAATAAAATAATTTTAATCTTAATTGTGGGCTAAAGATTAAAAAAGCAAATCTATATGAATTTGGTGTTCAAGTTAGGATAACTTAGAAGGGCTTCCTGGAAAAGGGAGATCTTGGAGGACTGGAATGCTAACAAGGCATTTCAGAGGGAACCAGTCCTGTACTCACATTCAGATACAGAAATGCTACCTTGCCACTCAAGGTGTGGTCCTTGGATCAGCAGCATTGGTATCACCTGGCAATACTACTGCGTAATAAATGCAAAATTTCAGGCTCTGTCCAGGTCTCCTGAGGCAGATTCTATTTTAATGAGATCAACAGATGATTCCTATGCACATTCAAGCTTGACAAGCACCATGCTATAGAGGTCAAAATTGAGACGGGCTACACATAGCAAAAACAGGGCTTGGGGGTACAGTTGAGAGGCCAGGGCTGATAATATTGATGTACGTCAAGAACATAGAGGTGATAACCTTTGCCCATAAAAGTGAAAGACCTTTCCAAGTGTGAGGAAAAGAAAATTAGGGAAGTTTGGGCATCTCTCATAGTGAGGGGAATGCACATAGTAAGAGGTAGAAAGCAGAAAGAAGAACCAGATTAGGCAGAGACTAGAAGGGGTAGAATGGTACAACAGAAGTTAGTGAAAGAGTTGGAATAGCTAAGGCTTCAGTGGAACTGGGCATTGGAGACATCTAAAAAGAAGTCAGCAGTTATGCCAAGAGCAGTGGAAAGCCATCCATGCATTTAGGCAGGAATATAATTTCAAGATATGGCCCAAGACACGAATTAGAAAGGTCATCCTTTTCCTAGAAGGTAGGTTAACAATGAAGTACACTAGAGATTATGTATAAATGTAGAAATAAACACTAAACTGCTTCCAGAACTACGTAGCCAGGCCGACAAACTTTTAATTAAGTCCGTCTGGTGTGAGCTTCTTGTGTCTCTGTCTTCCCTTCATTTAGATCTAGCCTCTTTTCCATCTAATTTGTGGAAAAAGCACGTCCACACACACACACACACACACACACACACACACACACACACGTATACAAACACACACACACCATCTTCCTTCCAGAGCCAATGCTTCTAAGCTTTTAACTGGGTTCCCATTTCCAGACTTCTTTCACTTGTCTTTTGAGAACCTACTCAGACATTCTGGATCCTTTGGCACATCTTATCATTTAAAGAGAGTGAGGAGGAGAGGTTACAGATTTTGTGGCTAATGAATCTTTAAAGAAGAAAGGAAGCTCAAGTCAAGTTTCCTTCCATTTAGAAGATAGCCTTAGGTCCTTTCAGAAATTAGTTAACTTCTCTGAGCCTAAGTTTTTTTTCATCTATAAAGCTGGAGACTGCTCTCTCTCTCTCTCTCTCTCTTTCCCCCTACCTTTATAAAAAAAAAATTAAATAAAACATTGGAGACATAATAGTCACCATGTAAGGTCTTGGAAGAATTAAATGAATTGAGTTGTAAGTCGCTTTATTATAGTGCTTGACGCATAATAGTTGCTGAAAAATGTTAGCTTCTAAAGTGTTAGGAATACACATCAACAGGAAGGAGAGAAGGAAAAAAAGAATGAGTTAACCATTTAATATTTATTTTGTGGTAACTTGCACTTAGGATTGAATCAAGACCTTCATCTTATTAATGGACACATGCTGTATGCCTAAAATGAGCAGGAGACTCCTCAAAAGATAGTTTTACAGCATATTGTTTGTTTATCTGGATTTTAATGGTGGACTATAGCAGGAACATGAAGTAAAAGTCAGCTGAAGAAGTTAAGCCTTTAAGGACAAAGAGGATGGATGAGAGAGAACCTCAATGCCAGTCCAGAGGTGCTACTTGATAGATAAGTTCCCTAGAATCCCAGAAACACTACCTAGCATAAGGGTTGGTGTTTCAATGTTTGGGAGGAGAGGCAAATTTCTGAAAGGCTTGAATCAACTGAGAGAAATATGGAACATTTATTGAGTACGTTTCAAGGTTATTCAGAGGCATCAAGAACTGAACACAAGGTGACCTTGCACAAGTTACTTGTCTCTCTAAATGTTAGTTTGCTCATCTGCAAGGTTGATGGACTAGATAACCTTCCTATGGGCCTTGTAGCTCTAACAGAATGTGGGGAGGGGAATAAATAATTAAAAAAGAGCCTAGACTGTGCAGTCAGTCAGACCTGGGCTGGAATTCTGATTCTACCACCCACTAGGCAAAGTACTTAACATCCCTGGGCCTCATTTTTCTCCCCCATAAAATGGAGAAGATAAAATGTGTTTTGTATAGCTATTGAAGGATAAATGATAATGTTTCTAAATTATCTGGCACATAATTAATGGAACACGTTCATATTATTCTATGATTGTGTGTTAAATGTACCCATTGCCAAATTTACAGAATAGTTTTCCTGCAACTGACTAAACGGTGATCATTCAGATTTCAAAAACATTCCTTGCTTTACAAAAAAGATTCATCCCAGGCTCCTCTTAGAATGTGACTCAATATTCACCTTGAGCATTAGAAAGACTTCTAGAATATTTAGATACATGTACCCACTGTTGAATATAAAGTGTAACATCTCCATCCTCAATAAACCCTTACAGGGAAGTGTGCACCTGTGTGTGTGTGTGTGTGCGCCCCCTCTTCTGTTTGTAAAGCATGATCGTATAAGTGAGGTTTACAAAATTGTGCAGAGTTTGATTCTCTGCTCTTGAGAAACTGACAATAACTTGTCTTTGTAGGAAGACAGGTACTCAATGCCAAAGGATCAAAAGCATTATTTTGAGAAAGAAAAATGGGGCACTTTTTCCACAGAATAGTGTGAAGTAATTAATGTTTATAAAGAACTTTGATATGCTTATGTGCTTTGAATGTAAACATTTTTAAGGGCACCTCCATTTTGTAGACTAGATTAAGAACAGGACAGTAATTAGCATGTTGGAAGTCAAGAAAAGGTTTTAAAGAAAGCACAGGTACAGATAAAAAGAAATACATAAAACCCATTGCAATTGTTATGTAAAAGGATCCTCCTAGGTCAGATTTTCTGCATGGAGGATAAGCCAGGTGAAATATGGAAATACACATTTTTTTTAGCTCAGGAAAAGCCAAGTTCCTCAGTATAAATATGTCTTAAATAAGTTTTTAAAAATACTAAATCAATTTAAAGTGCTAACAGCCTTACCAGGACGTAAATTCTTAAACAATTAGCTTCATTCCCAACAGGATCAAACACAAGCGCTCAGCCAAGACAGTTTAGCTCCTAAGCTTGGTGTGTTCAAAGAGAATCTTGATTTGAGCAGAGTGTCATCTCCAAATGCAATATAACCCTTCTACACACAGCTCCATGGGAAAGCATTTTCTGGAAACCAGATGAACCTTGTTTAAAACCAAAATTTTGTTTCTGAAAAAATTGGGTACAAATAGAATTTTTAAAAATTGAATCATATCCCAAATGCCCCAGAGAGGCTCATATCTCAGGGAACCCTGTCACGAATGTTTTTCAAGTGAAGAATTATTTAATGAATTGAAAAAGCACCTCTAATTTATTTGCTGCATTGATTTGGGGGGGGGGGTGTTTTATAATTATGTGCTTGCTTTTTGTGGCTTATTTTGAATAACTTTTTTTTAAAAAAATGTTTTTTTTCTCTGAATATTTCCTTTTTTTTTAAGTGTAACTTTTAATAAACCCTAGGATTAATTCCCCCATCTCCCTACCCTACCCCATGGGTATAACTCCATTTTTGAAACGAAAGCAAATGGGATAATTGAATTGAATTTACTGGAAAGTATTTTATGGTCAAATTTTCAGAACTCATCTGTTCTTTACCAAGAACGTGGGAATATGGATCTTATTAGATCTAGGGAGCCGGTGTCCCTATTCACTGTTGGACAGTTGATTTTTAAAATCAGCTTGAATTGAAGTGATGGGTATGAACACATTGGCTTTGTAGCTCACCCCAATCAGAAAGGGATGAACAGGGCAGAATCAGAACATATGCTTCTGTGCAGAAAATCTGCTGCACACATATTTGCTTCAACTCCAAGAGACTAAGTAATGTTTCTGAGTTGAGCAGAGGTTCCCAAACTTTGATTCATGAATCCCTTAGTCTCTCAATAATTTTTTCATGGTGCCTCTAGGCCAAAAGAAACATCTAACATTTCATTTCTTAAGTAGTTAGGTTCAAACAACTAAGTAGCTGTCCTAATACCTTAGTAGCAGCTTGAGAAAATAATACTCATAAATTGAAAGAAAAAATTGTATCTTTATTTCATTCTTAACCACAATGACTTACTAAAGGATCTGTATACCTATTGGGCACTGTGCAACTTCTCAAATCTTGGAATCTGATTGGATGTAGCCACCTTCATTTCTTCTACATTAATTGCCACAGAGTACTTGCTTTTTATCAATTAACCTACAAAACGCCAACTTTGGAAAGATATGACATCATCAAAAGGAATGTAGCGCCATCTAATGTTGAAACTATGAACTACCTCAAGCTAGCAGTTCATTGGGTGTCTAACAGATACCGAATATTGATGCGTTTTCCTCTAAAATTTAAAATATCCTCTATGAGTTGACTGTGGCACCCTGGGGTGCCTTGGTACACAGTTTGGGAACTACAAGTTTAGCGTCAAGAAAGAGACTTTCCATTTTCCTGAATAATTGAACAGTGTCTTAAGATTTCAAAACCTGCTTGGTATACACACACACACACACAAACGTACAGAGCCGAAATCTACCCTTGCTTCTATGTACTTCTTATCCTCGATGAAAAGCACTATTCCAGGTAGGTCACAATTTTAAAGATAATATTTTTATGGCAATACCTACGTGAATGTATTTAAATATTATACCATTAAATTTCAGTTTTACTTCTATGAATTTATATATGGCATGTGATTTAATTTAGGTTAGACTAGGAAAAAAATGTTATTTTCTCAACTAAAGTTTTGTGTTGTAATATAACCTAATATTTAGTGCCAACATGTCAATGAATCTACCATTTTGGGTGCCTATCCAACTCGAATGTGTAAGATATCACATATTCAGGTATAATGGCTGTAAAGTAACAGTACATTGCATAAAAAGGTTACAAAATGTGGCAATTGCCTTGTGAAAGAGATATTAAAAGCACTGATTCAGGATAATGTTAAGTAGAAATTTTCCATTTCGGCTGATAAACATTTTTCTCCAGTAAGCACAGTGGAGGTTGTTAATGATAGAATAATTCTATTCCTAGTCTTCATCCCTGGAACCAAGTGTTGACCCTCTTTCTTCCTTTGCACATAGCCTATTTATTTCCATTTGCTGCTGAGGATAAACCATGGATTGAGTCATCTCACAATTTCCTCTTCTACCTTTGAAATCAAACTCCAGCCTTACATTAAACCTCACCCTGCCTATTTCAACTTTCTGCATGTTCACCTCACATTGTTTTTGCCCTAAGGTTCTCCTCCCTCCACAGAGTTTTATCTGTGTCCTTCCTTTTCTCTCTCTGCTACTTTGCAGAAGCCTCCCACACAATTCTAGGTAAAAGCAATTTAACAGAATGCCCTCAGGTGGAATAATCAGCCATCATGATTAGTTAGAGTCAGGTCCTGGCTGAATCTGGGATCAGTGATGGGTGTCTCCTCCTGACCAAGGCAGTCTGCAGTGCCAGAGGAGCAGAGTTACCGGGAAAACTCCATTCAGTTTTGTTAAGTGTGGCATTTTCTAATCAGCACGGCACAGAATCTTATTAACAATGTGGATAAAAATGAACTCAATTCTAATGGTTGTGTGTCCACTGTCAAGATATTTGTGGTTCACTACAGCAAAGAAGTTCATAAGTACTAACCCAATCAAGCCCAGGCAAATGAAATAAGCTGAGAAACTGAAATAAGCACATTGATAAGGACAACACTGAGAAAACATCAGCTTTGGGGCCCTTACTCTTCTCTTCAACAGATTTGTATTTTGTTACTTTTTAACATTCTGGCACATAGTATTCCACCTCAGGAATTATTTTAACTCATATAATGACATTTAAGAAAAAAAGAGCAAAAAACCTAGAAGCTTTTTCCAGTGCCAAACTCATTTAGAAAGTTTAGCTTCTGACTAATGTAATGATGCAATGTAACAATACCAAATTCTTTCATAATATTTAGGAGTAAGTGATTACTTGTGGAAACTGTAATGTTTCCTAACAAACCAAGTGTTTCAGGGACAGACCACCCAAATGTATTATTATATAAAGATGTCAGTTACATAATTACATGAGAAAACAACACGTTTTACTTTTTTGTTTTTTAACAACAATTATCCTCTCTGGGGAAGATGGGCTGAATTAGCTGCTTAGCAAAGTGCCTCCTAGGGGCTCCAATTATCTTAGACACATTTAAACTGGAACCTTGATAATGTACATTTAACATGAGGAAAATGAAAATGTCTTTTCTTCCCTCCAATCCCCCACTCCTGCCATGTCTGAAGTGACTTTGCTGAGACCACCAACAGTGAAGATGCATTTAAAAACTCCAACTCAAATTTAAACGTAGACCATATACTGTTGCCTTGCTGTGATTTTTTAGATTGTTTTATTTAAAAGGTCTTATACTGATAATATTAAACATTATTAGAGTCATTTAAATAAAAACATATACACACATATACAAAATCAAATACCTAGTTTTCTTAATGAGCATTGAAATAGTCTTTAAAAGTAACCAGGAATATTTTAAAAATGTGAATGTTAAGTTGCATTTGATTAAAATGGTTATAAACATCTGTGTACATTGGAATGTACAATAAATGGTTTTGAAAATGGCTATACTGCTTATGTATAAAACAGAAATATTCACTTTAAACATCCGATGCCTCACTACTTATATTTCTCAATATTTTGTCAGACATGCATATGTGTTCAATGTCAGAAAAGAATTATGCTAGTCATGTCCAAATTAGCAAAATAGCTATATATTACCCATCTTTGAGAGTGGTACGTTATAGTTTATCAGTGAAGATGGCAAAAGAATAAGATGTTTCATCAAAATGCTCAGTGTTTCTCAATGGGGACGCTATTGGCATGTGAGATATGATAATTCTCCCTTTGGTGGGGCTGGCCTTGTCCTGGCGTCCCTGGCCCCTGCCCACAAAATACTAGTAAATGCTCCCCAGTCATAGTGATAATCCAAACATTCCCATAGGTTCCCAAAAGTCCCCTAGGCAGGAAAAGCACTCTCCAGTTGGAAACCACTTGCCCAAAGAGTCTCTAGCTAAAAACAGAAACAAAAACAGAATAATGGTGAAGTTTGCTAAAGCTTCATTATGTGGTTTAAAAGGGGGGGGGTTGGGTGGGTGTTCTGAATAATTGTATATAATTTTACTTCCTCATCTTTTAGTTTATTTGTAAAAGGTTTATATCCTTGAGGCTCACACATTATCAGTGATTCTCATAGGCTTCTTTACAGGAGAATCTTCAGGCAGACATGCCATTCTGGGAGTCCGAGAGTATTAATACATGCAGAGGGATGAGCAAACAACTCAGTTTTCTTCTATTTTTGGTTGACCCCAGCCCTGCCATCCAGCTGGAGACAACGGTGGGAGAAATGAGATTGGAGAAAGATATCTCCTGGGACTGACCTGACACCTACAAGAGGAGCCTCTGAAGGCCCACAACAGAGCTGACCTACATATAACCACACCCAACATTGTAACGCCCCCTTCAGCTCGAGATAGGCAGCTCAGATCTAGGTCTATCCTGGCAAATGTTTTCCTTTTGTCACTTAAAAATAGGTATATGAGGCTGGTTAGGTGAAAGTCCCCTAGGCAGGAACAGTACTGTCTCCAGTTGGCAACCCCTGACCCAAAGAGTCCCTAGCTATAAACAGAATAATGATAAGCCTAACGCCTAACATCTGCAGGCAAAAAGAAACAGGGAGAAACAAGACACTGGAGACCCGCCAGGATTTTAAATGACATCTTTGCCTGGCCTTATGGGAAAGACATGGGGTGGGCACAGGCTTGACTTATGCCAAACATGATCTTTCTATTTTTGCATATGGGAAGAAAGAAAAGTTCAGAGATGATGAGTAACTTGCACGTATTCTGCGCAGTTTAACAAACCGTTATTCTTTTTGCAATGTACTGCAAGATCTCTTTCCAACAGAAGTACTACCTCAATATGGTGAACAATAAATATCTCATTTAGCAATTTATGCTGAAATGCAATTACTTTGCTGAACCCTGAAAACTAACTCAACAAAGTTCTGCCTTTTACATTATAAATCCAGTTCACAAACAAAAAATAAATATGGTTTACAAAAACCCTACAAGCTTTTTTCTCCAGATAGCCTCAGTCGTCGTCTTCATTTAAGTCCTGAGCTCAGAACAGTTCCCTATCTGAGCTCCTCATCGCTGGCCTACTCGTTCTTCATTTCTTGATATGTACCCATGACCAACAGTCGTCTTGGTTTATCACTCTGGCCACAGCATCAAAATCTCCAATCAGTGTAAGGCTCTCTGCTGCCGTCTTAAAAGTCGCTCTCCCTATTTCCTCAAAACCAAATGGAAGGTGCCTTGTACTTCCTGACTAGCATGCCTGCCCACACTTCTTTTTCTCCCTCCCTAAATCCTCATCACCTGAGAATTTTCAATAATGATCCAAATGGCCACAGATTATATAATCTCAGCACGGAAGCAGGTGAGAAATGAGAGGGACTTTGGAGGCCATCTGATCAACAGGGTAGAAAGTGTTCTCTGAGGGGCTCTTTAGGTTCTTCGTAGTCATCTAGATACGGGAGGAGGAGGTTGATGGGGATGCGAGCAGCAGTAGGACTGACAGTCCTCACCTCCGATGTAGCCATAACAATTCCACTTTAATCTGTTTTCCCAATTATGCTAAGTATAATTTTATTTTAAAAAGAAAACAGAAAGAGGATAACGGTGTGGAAATCTCCACTTAGAAAGAGAAATGTAAATCCACTCATCTATTTCCAAGCATTCTGAGTCCTTTAAGGAGAGGTTGATGTGAATTTTGCAAAAACTTGTGATTCGCAAAGGGTCTTTAAAATGCCTAGTCTCTTAGCAATCCTAATCCCTCACCTTAAATACTGGCCTGGACCACCTGGAAAAAAGAAAATGTGATTAATGATGGATGTGCTGGAAGAGGAATAGAGAGACTCATGTTTGACTCCTGGTTTTCCCATTAGCTAGCTGCTAAGCAACTTAAACTCTCTCTCTCTGCCTCAGTTTCCTTGTTTGTAGAATGAGAACTTGGCTCCACTCAGGCATTTTCTGGCTGCAGTTCTAGGTTCTATGAACAAGACTTCATAAGAATTTTGTGAGAGGGGGATTGAGCCCATATTATCCCTGCTTTTCCCAGCTCTTGAATAAGGTAACTTTCTTTTCCAGTGGAGGAAAAGTGTCAAGGAACTCAGGAAAAAAAAAAAAAACAACAACAACAAAACACAACCAAAAATTCAAAAAAACACAAGCTTTCATCCACTCTGACACCAGAACTAATGGAATGTTTATAGACAGACTGGCTGGCCTCAGCCTTTTAGTTTCTCTCCTTTTATCTTTCTAATCCTCCTTTCAGTCTGTCACCCCTCACATCTCTTTCCTTCCTTCTTAGCTCTGCTGCAATTAAGTCTAACATAGCTTTAAGTGGCTACTGTATACAAGGCACTGTGGTTCAGCACTCAGATTATATAAAGATGAGTAAGACACAGCCCAGTATTGAAAGGGTGCTTGTGGTTTAGGAGGACAACTCTGGCAGAAATATGAAGGGCCAGTGAGAGATGCAATAGAATAGAAGTGGAATATTTACATAAGAGATGAGGGCATAAAAAGTTTTCGACTTAAATCAACTAAACTTGAGAACTGGGAGGTGAGAGAGAAAGCTGCTCAATATTAATTCACTGAGTTAATCAGCTGGTCAATTACTGAGTTGTGTTCCAGGCACTATACTAGATGCAGCAGTTATAAAATGAAAAGGCCTGGTCCCTGCTCATGCTCTGAAAGGAGAGACAGACATGGGGAATGGCTTTGGTGGCAAGGAAACCAGGACAACACCAAACAGGAGAGGGATCGTGTCAGAAATGGCAGACATGGCTGGGAGGAGAGAGAGAAATTAAACCCCAACTAGAATAATGCAATTATTTAACATGATGTTAGAGGGACGTCGGGGCATTGGTGCATTCACGTAAAGTGCAGTCAGAAGAACATTTGGATATAGATTCGGGAGACAGTCAGTGACATCAACACCAAGATGTTGTCAAGAGGGGAACCATGAAGTAGAAAAAATATACCATGGAGTAATAACAAAGAAGGAAGAAAGGTCTGTAGGACCAAAACCTGCCAAGTATCTACACTCAAGTAGAGAGGAAAAGAAAACTGAGTGGAGAAGACAGTGAAAAGAAATGTAGGAAAAGAAGCAGGTGTGTGCAATGCCAAAATATGCTAAGGAAGAAGAGAACTTTTTTTTTTTTTGAAACAGAGTCTCACTTTGTTGCCCGGGCTAGAGTGAGTGCCGTGGCATCAGCCTAGCTCACAGCAACCTCAAACTCCTGGGCTCAAGTGATCCTACTGCCTCAGCCTCCCGAGTAGCTGGGACTACAGGTATGCGCCACCATGCCCAGCTAATTTTTCTATATATATTTTTAGCTGTCCGTATAATTTCTTTCTATTTTTAGTAGAGATGGGGTCTCGCTCTTGCTCAGGCTGGTCTCGAACTCCTGAGCTCAAACGATCCTCCCGCCTCGGCCTCCCAGAGTGCTGGGATTACAGGCGTGAGCCATCGTGCCCGGTCGGAAGAAGAGAACTTTGAAAGAAAAGAAGGGTTCAAAAATAAACGGGAGCAGAGAAGGGCAGGGTGGAGTAGGGAGAGAAAAGTCATAAGATTTGACAGTTAATTAATAAAGACCTCTGAGAGTGCAGTTTCACTCGTATCTACATGGAGGCCATGATGATCTTCCTTAGACCAGCAGTAAAGAGGAGCTACACAGTGGACCAAGGGATTGTAGATGCAAAGAACAGTCCTTCTTTCTTCTCCTTTGGGTTTTTTGTTTGTTGCATTTGGAGAAGGCTTGAACGTCACTTTTAGGCCAAGGAAAAGAAATGAATCTGCTATAAATTCTCTGACTATTCCCCCCAAAAAACAAAGACATCAACTCTTAAGTTAGGGGTTTTCAACCTTTTGAAAATCTTTCTTCTGGTCACTAGCTACATGTGGTGGTCATAATATACATAAATGAAAAGGCCACGGAGCCTGCCTGCAACCATGCCTGGACGGAGTCTCACCACAACTGGGGTACATCTGGGACGGTGAGTGAGGTTGTACCGAAAGAGGCGAACAGCCACTCTCCAGAAGAATTGAGACTGAGGAAAAAGGAGAGGCTGATGTGACTGCTGATGTAGAATGATGTGCCGTAAATATTAAGACGCCTTGGGCAGAAAAAATTAGCAGTTAGGTTTCAGATGACTGAGCTGCCTCTCACAAGAGCAACTCAAGGTAATAGGTTACAATTTGCAGAGATGCAGGAGTTTCTTTATTCCAAGATGAATGTTGTTTCTCCTAAGTAATGCTGGCAAGGCCAGTTAGAAGTGACAGTAGCAGTAAGTAAAAGAGAACTGATAATATTATTTCCAGAATCTGCAATATATGTTTAAGACATACATGCATAAGTATATATATGAAAATATACACAAATTCTATATACTGATTCATTTTACACACAGATTCATTTTTCATATTAATTCATTTACCCCTCCTAGTTCTATGAGGCAAGTCCAGTGATCATTTTTATTTTATACAGAAGGGGAAAGAGTCCCAGAGAGGTTAAATAATACCCAAAGGTTGTCCAGCTAAGAAGTGGGAGAGCAGGGACTAAAAACCAGCTCTACCCCACTCCTGAGTCCATGCTGAGTCAGTACTTGAACACCACGATGGTCTAAACCCTACCTGGGAGAGACCTAGTTGGGGTCTGATTGATAATTTGTTCCCTTCTCCTTAGTGCTCCTCTAAAGCAAAAACAGAGATAATTCATTTTCCATTTAAAAAATGTATCAATCTTCTAAGATTGTGGAAGAAAAAAAAAATCAACCCATTAGAAAAAAGCCTCCTAAGAAGGCTGTCCATATTTCTGCGCACCAAGATTGTGGATGGCAAATCCTACAGGTAAAGTTTAACAAATGACCCAGCCTGTCTCTGGGGTACGTACAGTAATCACTGTATTTCCCTAAGTCTTTCATACCCCATTTTCTCTCCTCCCATATAGGAAATAACTTCTCTCCCCAATTCTTAACTAATAAATAAATAAACATATACTTACCAAAACATATCTGTTTTGATTTGTACAAATTTATTCAAATTTCTCTCTGTAAACCCTTCCTTGAAAGGGGTTTAGTGCTGACATGGTAGATTTCATAGTAATCACACCTACACCCAGGTTGGCTTCATGAGTGTGTGGCCTACTGTGAAGTAGCCCAGAACCCCACTCGCAAAAGGTGCCCAGGCTCAGAAGGACTCTGAGCTTAGTTTGTTACTCCGTCATGATCTTGAAATTCTTATTTTTGAACATGTGTCTTTTAAGTGAAGTCTGATGGAACAACAGAGCATGTGCATGAATAGAGAGGATACATCAAAGGAAAAAGTTTTATATTTTAGTACTTTTAGTGACAGTTTTAGCCTGTTTTTTGAACAATGGGATTTTAATTTTGTACTAGGCCCTAAAGTTATGCATTAATAACCAGCCCTGCCTGTAACCCTCTCCCCCCAAAATGGGTTTTGTGTGTTTGGGTATTGGACTTAATACTCTACCTTCCCTTTTATTCATTTCCTTGTATTATGTATCTTAATAGATTATATACACCTTTGTGGGGACAATCACTATCTTTCCCATCTCTTTATCATAAGCTCTCCATACCTAAGTGCCTAATACAGTGCTAAGTACACAGAAGGCACTTGATAAATATTTGTAAAGTCAGTACATCACTCCAATTAGATAATTCTTAACCATTCCATGATGACCACAACTGTATCTTTTCCGAATTACAAAATCTGGTTCCCAGAACACCATAAAGTACCAACCTCCTCTTTCTACAGAAGCCTACAAAAATAATGGCCCTTTCCTTATTTGTAAGAAAACAACATTTCAAATTAATAAAACTGATAAGTGACATGGTATTAGGTTTGTTTTTAAGGGCTTTATTTCCTTTTAACTTTTTGTTAAATCTGAGCATCAAAGCATTTTTTCCCTGAGCTTACTATTACAGCATCTTAGATTCCAAAACATGGCAAATGACTTTTCCTAAGGGTTGAGCGCTACTTCATTCAATGTTTAATTTCAGTCAACAATGGCCGAAGGAACATCCCCAAATGCTTATCTCTCAGAGGGAGCAGATTTAACTACCAGCCTCTGGTGGTCTAAAGGCAAGTAACTGAGGTCAAGTTTCCATCTCAGATTCCCAGTGCTGTTATACCTTGTACTATTGCTAGATTCTCGTGCTGGCCTTATTCAGGCTCTTTATAAGGATATGATTTATATCTTATGATTCAAGTTCATTACAGGTGACTACATCCAAGACAAATACTATAAGGAGCAAACAACTCTTCATATAATTCACTTTCTCTGTGGTTGGAATCACTGGATGCTAAAAAGTCACTTATATGAAAAATATGAATTGAAATGGTTAAGTATCTCATAAGACTCCAGGTTCAACAGTTTTCTTTTTCCCATTTTGGCAAGCATAGAGATAAAGAACTCAGAAATGTGTCCTTGGCTACCACAAGGGGAGGGAGATCCAGGACACACATGGAATAAAGCAAAAGCCAATTTAATAATGATGTCCTTTATCCAAAGATGAAGGGAGACATCAGTTGTCCTCTAAATATTAATAGAGGGACCCAAAACCAAAAGGCAATGGTTGAGAGGCATAGGGAGTGAGCTAGAAAGCGTAATAGCGTGGGTATCTGACATTCGGAACAGTGGAGAAATCACAAGATAAAATTGAGTTTGGGGAGGTGTTATAAGGGTAATAAGAGTCTCAGTTGCAACTTTTTCATTAGCTTAAAAGAAGAAGTCGTTGATGTTTAACATTAGTTGTAATAATTTAAGAAGGACCAAATGTACACTGTGTTGAGATATTTTAGGCAGAGTAATCAAGACACGGAGAGCATACTTTATTCACACTGTGACTAAACCTAGCACACTGCCAAAAAATAGGATTTGGAACAAATTTTGGAATAAAAACTACTCATCTGTTTTGCAAAAAGAAATCAGAAGCACATCAGCGTAATCAGTAATTTTAAACTTGCCTATTAAGTCAGGACACTGATCGCTAACAGATGCATATATTTGCAAATTTCTTCAACAAAGTTGACAAGCTCTGCATCACAGGTCTCTTCTTGCTGCCTGGAATATATGTTTCTGAATTTCTAACTATGCTCATTGCTAATGACTCTGAGTATCTTTGTCAGTTCCTATTGACCAGTCAGACACTGCACTGTAAGAAAGCCCAAAGATAGGCTTTTCTAGTCAATAACTTTATAGGCTCAATGCAAATTGAGCAAAAAGGATTGGCACTAAGTAGTCAGTGGAAAATTCCCTGCTTTTGGAATGATAGCCTGGGGACTAAATGTGTAAACACTCTGGGTTTGCACCTGAAGCACTTGAGGCAGAGGGCATGAGTTTTAAATTCTGAATGGGCAAATAAGCTCCCAGGGGAACTCAGAATGTAGTTCATGAACTACCTCATTTTGAAGTTACAAATACAATGTACCACAGAGGGGAAATGTGATGTGGACAACTGAACACTTATTTAAAGGTGACAGTGAGAATGGAACGGAATAACCATACATAAGTATGAATGAAGTTTTATCTCTGCTTCAAATTCTAGAAAGAACCACATACGAGCTGGGAACACCATGGCTACATACCACAACCCCTACATTCTCCAACGGGTTACATTTAGTAGCCAGACATTTCTCACCAATGTGGATTTTTATATGGATTATAAAAAGAACACACATATTGAAGATCCATGATTGTGCTGAAGGTCTTTCACGAGAATTTTGAAAATTTCCTTCAAAATCAAACTGTTTTTCCCAAAACAATGCCTGAGCCATGGAAACAAGTTTAAGCTGCCAAAGAATTCACCTGTGATGTTTGTATTCTAAAGACGCTGAGATGTCATTTAGAGCTGCAGTCCCCAGCCCTCTGGCCGGTACCGGTCTGTGGCCTGTTAGGAACCAGGCCACAGAGCAGGAGGTGAGTGGCAGGCGACTGAGGCTTCATCTGTATTTATGGCCGCTCCCCATGGCTCACATCACCGCCTCCCCACACCCCCAAGCCCCATGGCAAAGTTGTCTTCCATGAAACCAGTCCCTGGTGCCAAAAAGGTTAGGGGCCACTGATTTAGAACATATATATTACCTTTGGCCTGGAACTAAACTTGAGAAATTAGTGAACGTCTTTCTTGTGCCACTTCCTTTAAAAACAACAAACAAATCCCCCAAAATACAGATAATGAGGGTATCGCATTAAAAGAAAGAAACAAAAACAAATACAAAAAAACCTGTGAGAAACAAAAGCAAGTGTGTCAGCCAATAACTTTAAATACAGGAAGCATACAGACTTCTGGAACCAAAAATGAAAGGAGAATATCAAAATGAATCTATTAACAATGTAACACAAGCGTGAATAAAAATCTCTCCATCTTTTCTGCTAGTCTCTTACTAGCCCCACCTCAAAACCTTAATAAAGCCTTATTTTTGCACTTTCACAGAAAATCAGCCTTTAGTAACCAACTTCCTTGCCATCTCTTTGGCTCTTAGGTGATTAAGATCGAAATTTGCCTGTTGGGCAACGTTCCTATTTACATCTATTTAAATTCATTTACACTCACATATAAAAACCAATATGGTAGTTATAGTATCATCACCAAGTTAGAGATGAGGAAACTGAGGAACAGTGAGGTTGAATAACTTGCTCAGTGTCTTCAGTGGCCAATCTCCACAGTCCATACTTTTACCCACTATGCACTGCTGCCTCCCTGCCAGGGTCATTTGTACTTACTAGTGACTTATTTTGAAGCATTTAGTAGTACTTTATTTAGAGGACATTTGATAAATGGTGCTGGATGGTTAAAATTCTATATGTAGAGGTGTGTACGCCTGTGTGATTATGTGAGGATGCTTTAGACCTGAGGTTTGTTTCAATGAGTACATATACAGAGAAAAAGAAATTCACATTTTATTAAGGGGCTACAATGTGCTGGTCAGTGCACGGCATTTTCTGCTAAGTTAATATTCGAAACAATCCTGCAAAACAAGTATTGTAGTTTTTAATTCTAACGTGTGTTTGTTAAATGGATAGGGGAACTGAGAGGCTCAGCAAGGCTAAGCCAACTATGACATTAATGTCATACAGGTAGTAGATGGCAGAAGATAAGACACCCCACCCCAATCGTGCTTTCTGGTATCCGAAACTATTTGTCTCTTTGTTCTTTTCTTTAGTCCCCAAAGACCCAGAGAGAGCTAAATGGCTCATAGGAACCAGTAGTACCCCCGATTGCTTTCTGCTCAGTATTTCTCATGGTAGAGCACATAACGGATGGTCCTCATATTTTGTCTTACCACTTTTAAGAATACTTCATTGATCTAGTTTGCATCTCCCAAGGACTGGCAAACCCCGTTAACTTTGGAGGTTATTGAATCCAGAAGCCTGGTTCCATCAGAGGTCTTAGTGTACATGCCCCCTTCCGTAAGTGTGGCCACAGCTGTTTCTGGGTTAAAATTGAGGTGACATTTCACAGATATACCCCTGGATATAAATCTTTAAATAGTCTTGTATTCAAAAGTACCCGAACAGGCTTTCCAGAAATATTGAAATAAAAGTAAAACCAAGGATTTCAAACATTTTGACCATGATTCACTGTAAGAAATATTTTGATACTGAAACCAAATACACATGGATGTATGTGTAAATACATATGCATAACCAAAAAAAATTTTTTTTACAAAACAGGGTGTTCTTTTACAACATTTTTATATTTTCTATTCAATTTAGTTTCCTTTTTTTCCCCAAACAAAAAACCCACAAAAGTCTTTACATGGTTCCCTAATCACATTGCAACCAACAGCTTGAAAAACAGGGATCGAGAACATACTGTTCCAATTTTAATTAATATTTTGTGCAGAATGGAATTAAAAAGACTTGTTCAGCCAAAATGAATAATATTTATTGATTTCCTTTCATTTATCTGGCCTAAATGTACTTAGAATGAGACTGTTATTGTTGTCTACCAGGTGGAGAGTAGATAGGTCCCCTTTTCAACACGTGCACCCTTTTATGCCTTTTGAATTTTGTACTGGGTAAGTACATTGCCCACTTGAAAATTAAATAAAATGAAATTTTTACCCTTCTGAAAATCAGATTTCTAACTGGGGCTGTTTTTGCCTTGCTTGATTTCATTTTGTTCTGAATGTTTTAAGACGGATTTCTTAAAAACAATTTTTCCAGGAAGAGAAGCTAAAGGTCTGTGGTTTCTGGGGCACAAGTCCCCCTTTTAAAAATATTGATCCACCTTGGGCTCTTTTTCAATCTTATGCACTTTTGTACCTCTCTTAGTGTTTTCAAAATGGATAGCCAATGGCATGTTTTGATAAACTTGGTTAATTTCTTTACTACATTAAAATGCAAGTACTAGTCTTCTAGATTTAAATACATTCATCCTATTCAAACAGTCATTCAATAGATTTTTCTCCTTACTACATTATGGATTTTTACCTGCTCTAAAATGACATGTGATCCTACCCTCCAAAAAAATATTTTTATCTTTAAATTTTAAAAGAAAAGAAAGGTAAACTTAATTTTTTGGTATGTTATTATCAATTTTTTAAAAATACAGGGATAATTATTTCTCATTTGACATGCTTTATACTCTTAAGTTACTTAAAAAAAATACACATTTGGTCTATAGAGCAATGGAGAGGGAAACTTGAAAACTGTATTAGCATAGGAGCAAAATATTGCTATTAGATTGACTATTGCTGCCACTTTCCTTATGGACCTTCCTTCTAAGAAATATACACTTGAGCCAAAAGAAGATACAGAAGCCTGAATATTCTATTACTTACAAATTTCTTTCAAATCAAAAGCAGCTCACAAAGTTGGGGAGTCTTGCCTGCCTTGACCATTTGAAAGCGGAAATGTAGATTACATGGAAACTCTGTCACTCTCAGGAGAGACAGGGTTAAATTCTGCAGGAGACTTAGACCTTCTATACACCAGTGAGTCATGGAAAAATGCAGAGACTGGCTCCTGCTTTAATTCTGCTGTCTCCAAAAGCAGCTACATTTGACTGTCCTGCAGCTGATGTAGCATTATGTGTCAGAGGGGCTAAATAACTCCTATAACTCAGAAACAGTTTTTTTTTTTTTAATGTTGGGGAGAAATTTGTTTAAATGCCAAAAGACCTCTGGGCGCATATACAAAGTTTTAAAACATTTCATGTAAGAGTGAGGAGAGATGAGTAATCCCCTAAGATAGGAATGGAGAGAAAAGGTATCTAGGGAAAAGAAGGTGTGTCCTAATAAATATCAGGTGGACGGTGAAATGTGTATATGGACTGCATTTTAAACTCCATTCCATTAGGGGCTAATACATTGCTACTAATAATTGGATTATTAAAATGGTGCCGATTGCTCAAACCTTTGTACCCAAAGCACTGGACTATGTCATCCAAAATTTGAAAAACACAAACACTTTTCATAACAAAAGTTCCCTCAGACTTTTGACCTCTCTATTTCTGGCATTACCCAAAGCTAGAACTTGCAGGGGTTGGGGAAGTAGCTTATGATCACTAACTAGGGTTTTCTCTTTACACTGTTTTGTTTACTCGTTTCTTCACCAAAGCCGGGGATCGTCCCTTTAGCTACTGCAGCGTTTCTACCAGATGCGACAAATCACAGGGGTGTATTTTGACTGCTACTCTGTCATGTGAACAAGAGAAACACTGAAATCTTTCTTTTACCAATCCCTGTGCTTCATCTTTGTTTTCCACATTTCCCCCAAATATTTGTAAACTGCTCCAGAGAATTCTTCTTTTAATATTTTAGTCTTCTTACCTCCCCTAGATTAAAATGTTAAAGCTTACGTTAATAAAATAAAATTTGTCATTAATTGGAAATAATGTCGCATCTCCACTATATATTTTGGCATTGTCATGTCAGTATTGCGGCTGATTGGAGGTCTGGGAGACAATTTATTTTAATGTAAAGAGAACCAAACACTAGAAATTATTTCTGTGTAAGTTATTTCAAGGTTCTGAAAATGGTCTGGTCATTTTCATTGGTATATTCTTGCGATAGGATTCATAGTTCATTATAAATAAAACTTCTATCAGAATTGGTGAAATATAAAACAAAAGGTGCTTCATGTTATATGAATACAAACCAATGTATCTTAATTCCCACTAATCTTTTATAGTCTAAGTGAATGTTCTCTTTGAATTTCTCTGTATTCACCATCATTGTTAAATTGCCATAAAGCTGCTTTCAACTTTTCAATCACTGGGGAGAAGACAGCAGTACTGGTATGAACTTCAAACCAAGTAACTTAGGCAGGTTTGTTGCCCTCATTTTCCTCTATTAATCCTCTATTAACCTAAAGTTACCAGTCATCAGCTTTCCATAAGAAATGTAATTGTAAATTTTCTAACATTCAATTTAGTAATTCAAATATAGATTCATAGGGTTTTAAAAAATATTATTCCACCATTACTAATTTGGTTAGATATGAAATGCCCCACATTCTAAAGAAAGTAATACTGAAGGCTATGTATTACAATTGTTAGATAACTGTTTCAGGTCAAAAAAGATTGCTCTGAGCTCTCTGGCTGCTGCAGGCAACACTGCTCACATCCCAAGGGGCTGGGGATCTTGCGCACAAAGCTGCTTGTCTTCAGCCCAAGAGATGGAATTCAGCAAGCATGGAGTTGACTTTCGCTATAAGAACTTATCGATAACCGCAGTACTACTAAATCTTGCAACTTCTATATTCAGACAAACCTGATGAAAAATGGGTCAAAATTTGAGGCTCACTATTGGCCTTCTTTGGCAACAGAGCCAATCCTCGGTAATCCATGGAAATGGCAGGCAGGGAGAATAGGGAACGTCTCCAAAACTCATTTTAGCAATGTTCCAACAGTTTTAGTCACTGGAGCTCCTAACAAACAGCAGAATTTAAGGTTCTTCTTCAATTCTCAGCCCACCCTCGAGGTGAGGTGAGAGAAAGGGAGGGAGGGGAAGGGGTGGGCAGATTTTTTACTCTCCTTTTACTGAGGAAAAAAACAAAAACAAAAAAAGACAAGGAGGAGGAGATTAAGACAAACACATAAGGCCACAAAGAGAGGGAGAATGATGACTGTTTTCAAGTGATTTGCATCCTTTTAGAAGACCTAGAATAAAGGAAAGCCCTCCTGAAAAGCACAAAAACACTGCCTTACTTCATTTCTTCCTGAAGGACAGATTCACCAGGACTAAATATTTTCCTGAAGAGGAGACTTGTTGCTAAACAATACATACATAGTAATAAAATCACCTTATCTTTAACAATTACTTTATCAGTGTTTAAGCAACGAGAAGGTCTAAAGTAAAACAAGAAGACTCTTTTCAACAAATTAGCTACATTTTTTTTTAGTAGAATTGTGATATGGAAGGATTAAGCGATAAATTTAAGACTTCAAAAACACTGTTCTAAAAATATTTGCCAAGTTAGACAATTCCAATGGATACTGTCGCTGTAAAACATTTTTACTTTCCATTAAAAAATATTCTTCCATTGGAATTATCTACAGACTCAGTTAAAAAGACATATAAGAAAACCAGTCTCAATACCTGGTAGATATTGCCTCATATTTGACCTAATCTGGAAAGGATCCAACATGATTCAATATATTCACTAGACTTATTGCTGAATAACTGTAGGCTAAATAAAAAATAATAATAACCTGATATGCAAAGCTGAAGACAATCCAACACCAACGACATCAAAAGAAGACACTGGCCTCTGAAGGAATTCTCTCATACATTTTGTTGATTCCAACGACGACTCCATAAAATCAGTAAAATCATAAAAAATTAGCTGTAGTAAAGTCTGTGGTTAATATTAAGAAGTCTTAGAGAAGTGATTAAAGGTCAAATTGCAAGAGAAATGCCTAGCCAATGCTGAAGGTTGAAAAAACCCTCTCTGAGCAAACTTAACCATGTAAGGCCTGGTCTCCAGTTGGAAAAGAAGTGTGGTCTTGATAGAAGTTCTAAGATATTCAATCTGCGGTAATATACACTGAATTCAGCACTCCAGAGTTTTATACTTTATGGCTTTATAAATGATAAAAACGTAAAATATAAGTGTTTCACCAAACTTCACCATTATTACTTCAAGGAAGTTGGATTATAGAGAACTTCCATTTTTTCTATGACCCATTTCTGTAATGTGTACATTTCTTAAAATGAGCATATTTCTTCTGTTGACAGAAAAGAGTGTTTTTTTGTAATAAAGAACAGAAAAAAGGTGCAAGTACTTAGAAATATTATTCTTCATGGGTGGAAGAAATTTGATAGTCATTACACAGGCAGTTGGAGTGCGAAATCCCCTGAGCTCCATTTTCAACTTCTTTTCTAAGAAATCATTTAACTTAAGACAACCCAAGATGCAGCAACCAAGACACAGAATTTGAAAGACTTGCCTAGTTAGGAAATTCGGGAAGGGAAGCGTGAATGCAGTCCTTCTATCAAAGGCAGTGGAGGGAATGCTGATAAACTGTTTTTGCTCTGGTCTTAAGAGAATGTAAAGTGTCTAATATCTTAATAGCCAAACCAGATATTGTAAATTTAAGGAAGCATTTCAAGAGAGTTATTTACAAAATACTATTGTTTTGTATAAAAATAACCACAGATTTTAAATACACTTTTGAATATATTCCTAAAATGGCATACATATGTTAAAAAAGCCTTTTATATCCTTGTCATATTTCAGTTCAAATAATAGCTCTGGAAGCTATATAAGAGAAAATACTGTCCCATCCCTTTAGATAAGCAAATATCATAATCTTCCAGAAATAAAAGATTCTACAACTTGCTGATACCCCTCATCACGGTATTTTATTGTTTTGTAGGTTCCATGCTTCTAAGCATCCAGCTGAGTCTCTCTTGCTTTGATTTCAGTTCCCTGGCTCTTTTTTGGTCACTCTCCCTCACGCCACTAAAGACAGCAATTAAGTCTTGCCTTGAACGATTGAGGAGTTGCATTAATACTCACTGGTTGCCTTGAACCCAGGCTATAAGAGTAGGGAGGAGAAAAAACCCCAAACTAACATTCCTTTCTTTTTCTTATTTTCTTTCATTCAATTTTAAGACATCTTTATTAGTTCTGAAAACTGATTATAGAAAGTTAATTTCACTTTACAAGTTACAAATATGCAAGCCATAAGTTTAAGTTGAAAAGTTTAATACAGGCTGAGCATCCCTAACTGGAAAATCTGAAATCCAAAATGTTACAAAATCCAAAACTTACTGAGTGCTGACATGATGTTCAAAGATCATGCTCAAAGGAAATGCTAATGGAGCATTTCAGAATTCAGATTCTCAGATTGGGGATGCTTAACCAGTAAGTGAAGGAGTACAGGAAACTTTACCCCAGAACATGGATCCCTAGTATAATGAATATTTTGAATTAAAGGCCCTTAGGGATCAACAGACACTGGAAGAGACCTTTCCCCTATCTACATATAGACTCAAGGGACACACAAAGAGAACAACTGTTTTTCCTTCCCCTCCCTGTTATCTTATTATCTACTGCAGAAAAGAAGACCAAAAATGCAACCACACCTGTACAGACTCTTTCACAAGATGTCTCTCGGCCTCCTTCAAATTCCAGAAAGAACTATATTATAAATTCATTTCTGTTCCTCCATCCATTCATTCTCCCTAGTGATCATGTATTGCCCTTCAACAGAATTCCTCTTCTCCCCCTTCGATACCGTTTTGCTAGAATCCAAGTCCCCATTCTTTCTCTAACCTCAAGATGATATATATATGCTTCTGAACCCTTTGAGGGTAGGTAATCACTCTGTGGTTCTCCCCTGTGTGTATGTCAATAAAAGCGTATGCCTTTTCTCTTATTAATCTGCCTTTTGTGAGTTGATTTTTCAGTGAACCTTCCAAGGTCAAAGGGGAAGTTTTCCTTCACCCCTACATAAGTATAATGCATATATTCCAAAATCTAAAACACTTCTGGTGTCCAAGCATTTCGGATAAGGGATAGTCAACCTGTACAAAGTATTCAGTTTATTTATCTCCCTAACATCCGCACATGAGTTATTCTTTTATTAAGCTGAATATCATGTAGGCTTTTATATTATAAATCTTCATATAATGATTACAGATAAAAGAATCACAGAACTTGAGAGCTGGGAGACTTAAATGTTACCATAATCATTTTACCACTGACACAGTAAAAATTTCACATGGTCACAACACATTTAGTTGTCCCTCAATTCTGATGCTAATCTTTATTTTATTAGAGAATTTTGTATGTTAGAAAACATAGCTTGGTGTGTGTATGTGTATGTGTGTATTGCTGGGGCAATGTTTACTCTCCTGTTAATCTATATACTGCCAGTTTATTTCATACACTCAATTAGTGAACCTTCAGAGAGTAGAAAGTTTTCTCTCTCCCATAGTGTGTAATATGTATATCTTGCTTTGAGTCTCTTACAAGTATTTGTCATTCCCCGTCAAATAATCTCCACAAAATGCCCGTGAGGCAGAAAGTAAGTAGACAATGGATGAAGGGCAGTCATTGGATGCCTAAGATCATGGAATGGGACAAGTGTAGGACTGACCCCCTTGCAGGCCAGCTTTATGGGTGTGCCACATGTGTAGTCAGTCCTCAGGGCCTGACACTCCCAAGAGCCCCATTCTTGCTGTAACACTTTGTTGTCACTGCCTTGAAATTCTTAATTTTGAAACAAGTAGCCCCACATTTTCATGTTATTCTAAGACCACATATTATGTAACCTTTCTGCCACCTTGCCTTTAATACCCACTGCCACCCCATGACAATCTCTAGAAGAGCTGCAAACACAATACATTCGGCAAGCGCTCCATCCATGTTCTTCCTCAGGCCTATTTCATTTGTTGCTGTTTGCTCAGAAGTTTATCACAGCACACTACAGACCTCACTCAAATACAATCTCATTTTCCCACCTCATTATTTTCTAGGCTAACCTCCTCATGCTACCCTTTACATATAGAACATTGCCCCCTACTTTTCTAAGAAGTCAAATGCCTTTTAACATCTCTAAGATATCGTCTCAAAATATATTCTACCATGTTTTGTATTTACTGCCACTTATTTCCCCCTCTCTCCTGTTTAAAACTATTTATTTATTCATTTATTTACAAGCACAGAGTTTCAGGGTTTTTTTTTTTTTTTAAATGTGTGACTCACCTTATTTATTTTTTTTGAGATGGGCTGTCACTATGTTGCCCAGGCCGGTCTTGAACTCTTGGCCTCAAATGATCCTCCCATCTTAGCCTCCTAAGTAGCTGGAATTATAGCTGTGAGTCACTGTGCCCATAAAACAAATTTTTAGATTGAAGAGATTGATTTTATAGTTGGAAGGACCAACCCCCTAAATGACTGTAGGCCAAGGAAAAGCAAAGACAACAGCAAAGAAAGTGAACTTGCCAACACTTTAATCCTGGTGTGTCCTCTACTTTTGCCTCAAATTCTGGCACTTGATTTGACTTGCCTTTGTTGTTTTGCCCCATGTTGCATCTAGTTCTCTCTTGGAACTGAAACATCGTAACAGCATTAAGGACAGTAATGTGTATGGAATTTTCATCAATACATTTGACCTTAGAATCACACCCTTGAGCACAAGGGAGAGCTTATAGGCTTGACATATTTTTCCAAAATGGTGTGTGTTCACTCACGCACAAACATGTGCACCCCTGGCCGGTGTATTTTTATTAACTTCAAATGAACCGACATGAAGTGAAGTCTGAGTATGCTTTGGCATTTTCAGCTTGGTGCATGTCTGCCAGGCACTCCTGGTGTTGAGGTACTGGCACAGAGCTGTCTCACCTCCAGGAGCAAATATAGCTCCTCAAAATTATCAGGGGCCCTGCAGCCAGTGTTCTCTTGGCTAGTATAACTTCACTACCAGCTGCACTGTCATCAGCCCAGGTCGACATTCCCACACCACCCAGAAGGAGCTTGTTCTGTCAGAGTTTAAGGAGGAATCAGTGCCTTTGTGAAAAAAACCCTCCCAAAGGGAAGGCTAGAAAAATGAGCCAGAAGCAGTAACTGGGGTCTTTTGAAAACTAGTTTTTAAAAGGCCTCCTTTTTCCTTCCCGTTCCATCTGTTCTCTAACCCTTCCATTAACCCCCAGAGTCTCTTGTTCTTGCTCCCTTCCCCAGAACTTAAGCAACAGACAAAAGACACTCTTCCTCACAAGTCAAGAAAATTGGAATGGACTTGAGTATGGCTAAGGCAAACCCGAAGAGGAAAATTAATAAACCACCACAGTACCCAGACAGATACCATAAACAATCATGATTCACATGATAATTCTAAAATGAGAAAAAGATACAAATATTTTTTAAATGGACAGAATTTAGAATTTCTAAAACACCCATATAATCATTAGGCTCATTGCCTAATGAAGAAGCACATTTCACATGTTCATCTTTTTTTTTTTTAAATCTGTATTCAAACCCAACTGTATCAAGTTTACCTGTTGCATAAGCACCAAAATACTAAGACTTTCAAAAACAATGAGCTCAAATGCATATCTTTTTCTGTGAATTTCACTTTAGAGGTTTAGTGGACTGACTTGTAATTTGTCACCTTTTGTCTTTTTCAGCAGTATGTCATTAAGTCTTTAATTTGGCGTTTCCTGTAGTCTGCAGTAGGATATATGCTATTTTAAATCCAAGGATTGCAGACATAGATGGTGGGTAAAAATCTGTGAACCATAAGTAAATTCTTATAAGGAACATACAAAAAAGATTGTTCTTCAGTCAGACTTAAGCCATTACTTTTTTCTAAAGAAGAAAAGGCACAAGTTAAGAAAAAGGCACCGTCAAAGACCTTCTGCCCAAATGTGCATCTCCATGAAGTTTCCTGCTGAGTGCATATGAATGCACCGTGATCTGGGAAAAGGATCCAAATAGGATTTCAAACATCCAAAAATTTTAACTCAAACATTTAGGTATTTCACCATGCTGCTATTCATTCATTCACTGATTTTTTTTGTCTTAGTTTAAAGAGATGCTAAACAAAAGGAGGCAAGCTCTACATGTATTTACATTCCAAAACTAAGCTCCCCTCACCATCCCCCAAGTCTGTCATCCCTTCACAGCTAAACAAACCGTAAAGTCTAGCCCTAAGTTGGGGAAGAGAAGCAACAAACATGGTAGGAAAGTTTCTCCTTTTTCTTTGACAAAACAAAACACTCAGAGTGAGTAATGTATTACAGTTTCCAATGTTATTTTTTCCTATGATTTGTACACTTTAAGATAATGTATGTAGGCTAAATTAAGGACCATGATAAGATTCTTTACTAATTTGGTACTATTATGGTCTTTATTCTTAAACAGCTTTTGGTCAATGAAATGCTGTGGCATCTTCACTAATAAGTTTAATGAAAAATATATGTATATTAACTTGTTTATAAAATTGATGAGTTTATTGTAAAGTACGAGAAACACTTTCTGATACTCCATGAACAAGGCATTTTTATTTTTTAAGTTATAAAAATAGAATGCCCTTAACCCAGTTACGAAGTACATAAGTTTGTTATCTAATAGTGAAGGTTTTTCCAAGTGATTTTATTTGTGACTTTATCCATTTGTTTCAAAGATAAGTAAACTGTTATTTAAATAAACTGAATATTATTTAAGTAAGCTCACATTTGCTTGGAGATAAGGTTAAAGTAATTAATTCCCTGGTATTCCTTATTTCTAAGAGACTCTGCACTATTTGGAATCTTTATCTTAGCAAATGACCTGAGATTCTTCACAGCAACTTCAGGTGGTGCTTGGTAAATCTACAGAGGGCTATACCTATCAATCTATTATTTGTTGTAGGGATTTCTTAAAAGCTTTCAATTAATATTATACTGAACAATACTTTGAGCATAGTTGGGCCATAAAATCAATGAATTACCTAAATCTCTGAATGTATTTACAAATTCTCAAATTTCAAATTTAGATCTTCTTTACAGACATAATTTCAGAAACATAATGAACTGTATCCTAATTTTGAAAAAGATATGTGATTATAATATTATGACATTCTAAAGCTCATGCCAACCAACATAGCCGTTACAAATATATATACTTGTGTCAAAAATCTAGAACAAAAAGTAATATTTCTAATTGAGTTGCTATAAATTGAAGAGTCAAGTATAAATTTAAGTACTATCTACCTCCATTTAAAACATAAAACAGACTTATACTTTCACTGTTTTTCACAAAATACCTACAGAAGCTTTCATCTACAGCACACTTTGCAATTATTCTCTTCTCACATCTGAAAAGCAAATTAGCAGTTCTCAAATGTGATGCTACAACACCAGTCAAAAATGTAAAAATCTGAGCTTTGTTAAAACTAGTCTGACAAAAACTAAATATGTCTGTAGATCTAAAAGAAATATAACCAAAAAACCCTAAAGTAAACAAAGGAATATTAAAGTTACATATCAATGGAAAAATCATCCATCTAAAATACTAAAACAAGACTTTAAAAATCAGTGGTGATCCTCCTCTCCCCACAGGATCAGTGGAGACTGCATGGGGAACCTGGACTTGCGGGGTAATGAGGCATCCCCCCCACCCCCCATAGGAGCAATGTCAGAGGAGGCCTATTAGGACATTCACCATCACTCAGCAGTAATAAGGCCAACCCCTTGCAGTGTCAGGAGAAACTATACTTGGAGCAGTAAGGAAGAATCCCTACCTCTCTCAGCCAGGGAGGTATCTGAGGAGGGCTAGTAGGGAGCCTAAACTCCCACCTATGACAGGAAATAATGAGGTGCACTTACCTCCAAGTGTCCACGAAGACCTAGTGGGTAATCTGGACATCCAATCCCATCCGATAAGTAAAGAGGTAGGGCAGTATCAAAAGACATCTACTAAACAGAAGATTTTAAAAAGATCCATCTGGAGTTTCATAAAATAATAGCCAAAATGTCTAAGATTCAACGGAAAGTGACGTGTCATACCAAGAACAAGGAAAACCTCAACTTGAATGAGAAAAGACAGTCAAGAAGTACCAAACACCAAGATGACATAAATGTCAGAATTACCTGATAAGGGTTTAAAATCAGCCATCATAAAAATGCTTTAATGAGCAATTGTAAAGATGCATGAGACAAAAGAAAAAATAAGTATCAGGTAAGAACAACCAGATATAAATTTTAGAACTGAACAATAACTGAGCAATACAAAAACCCAGTGAGTAGAAAAAGCATAATGGAGAGAACAGGGGAAACAATCAGTACACTTAAATTCCTTTAATAGGGTGACAAAGATTACCCAATCTGAATAATAAAGAGAAAATAGGCTGAAAGCCATGAACACAGCCTCAGCAATCTGTGGGACAATAAGTAAAGATCTTATTTGTACTGCTGGAGTTTCAGAGGAAAAAAAGAAAAAGGGTAGAGCTAAAATTTTTTTCTAAGAAATAACAGCTGAAAATTTCCCAAATTTGGCAAAAGACATAAACCTACAGATTGAAGATGATTAGAGAACCCCAAACAGTTGATAAACCCAAAGAAACCCAAGCCAAGACACATCATAATCAAACTTCTGACATATAAAGACAAAGAAAATCCTTGAAAGCAGTAAGAGAGAATGACACCTTACCTAAAGAAAAATAATTCACATGACAGCAGATTTCTCATTAGAAACCATGGAGGCCAGAGGGAAATGACACAACATTTTCATGTGCTAAAAGAACAAATCCGTCAACCCAAAATCTTAGTGGAAACATCCTTCAGAAATGAAGGGGAAATCAAGACATTCTCTGATGAAGGAAAACTGAGAATTTGTTACTAGTAGACCTACCCTAAAAGAATGGCTAAAGAAAGTTCTCAAAACAGAACAGAAATGATAAAAGAAGGAATACTAGAACAGCAGGAATAAAAAAAAAAAATGGAAAGCATAAAAATATGGGTCAATACTGTTGGGGCTCAGAATACAATGCCTCCATGGCACTTTGGCACGCTGAGTGCTTTGAATAAAGGAGAATCAAGGTCTCTCTGACATTTTCCTGCCCATGCCCACCCTATCCTTCCCAAGGAGGGAGACAGGAGAGGCTTTTTCTGAAATTCCCTTACCTAAAGGAAGTTCCTCCAGAAGGAATGTAATTGTTTTGAGCACCATCTCTATAATCTCATCAAACAGGGAAGATTAACTCACAAGAGATTAAAGGTCAATACCACACATTCTGAGGACTGCTACCTGAGAGACTTTATCTGCATAACAAGACAACCTTTGTTTGCCATGTGCTTTATCCCCTCAACCTCCCATAACCTGTCACCACCTCCCTCCAGAAAACCCAAGCCCCTCTTTCTTTCTGTGGCTCAAAATGCTATTTAAGCTTCCACAGTTTGGCCCTTCCTTGAGTCCCATTTTTGTGGGACTCCCATGCATATGCACATAATACATTTATATACCCTTTTTCCTGTTAATCTGTCTGCTGTCAAGTTTATTCTAGAGACTCAATTATCAGAACTTCAGAAAATGGAAGGAAAGTTCCCTTTGCCCCTACTCCCTTCTCTTGAGATAAATTATGTTTGATAGTTGAAGGAAAAATCCTAACACTGTCTGATGTAGTTCTCAATGTTATCAAATAGGGGGTAAAAAGAAGAACAAACAGAAATCTTTAGAACTGAAAAATACAATATTAAAATTAGAAACTCAATGGATAGGCTCAATAGCAGAATGAAGAGGTCAGTGGTCAGCAAACTTGAAGACTGAACAATGGGAATTACCTAATCTGAACAACAGAAAGAAATAAGGCTGAAAAAAACAGAGGAAATATTTAAGATATTTATATTATAAATGAGGAGGGTATAGGGATGTACAAGGAGGTAAAAATGTTTACATTTCACTCAAATGAGTAAAACACTGACATCAATAGACTATGATAGATTATGATGTATAGTGTAATACCTACAACAATACTAAAACAACTAAACAGATTACATTTTAAAACATTACAGATGAATCAACATGGAATTATAAGCAATGTTCAAATAATCTGCAGGAAGGCTGGAAAACCAAAACAGTGAAAGGTAAAGAGAGGGTTAAAACAAAAAAGTGAAAGGGCTGACTTAAACCTTAACCTTTAAATGATGGGAAGCACTGTATCTTGACTATGGTGGTAATTACACAATTCCACACATGTGAGAAAAGCGATATAGAACTATATACACACAACATGCTGTTGGGGCTCAGAAACCAATATCCCAAAATATGGTGCTTTGATATGCTGAACCGAAGAAGAATGCTCAAGATGTTTCTGACCCACCCCCAAATCCCCCATCTCTTAATCCTCTATGTCTCCCATGGCACAGGATGAAGTTTCTTGACATTCCCTTATTCTCCTAGAGTCTGGACCCACCAAAGAAGAATCCAATTACCTCTGGTCCCTTCCCTGAGTTTTCATTAACTAAACTCATATCACAGGAAGAAATACTGAATGAAGTCTGTCAACACACCTGGACAGACTTTTGACAGAGACCATTGTCTGCTCTGTGGGCCCACTGGATTTTGTTCCAGGCCAATGTACGTTCTTCAATACCATTGAATTCCCCTAAAAATCATTTACTACCCCCCTAAAATCATCCACACTTCCCCATCTCCCTTTTTCCAGAGAAGAAGGGTATACAACCATTGGTACTCCACTGCGTAATGCAATAACCACTCTGTGATTCTCTCCTGTGCACGTCAATAAATTTGGATGACTTTTCTTCTATTAATATGCTTTTTCCCTTCACCCCTACAGTACCAATGCCAATATTCTGGTTTTGATATTGTACTATACAGTTTTATAAAATGTAATCATGATAAAAATTGGGTGAAGGGTACACTGAATTATCTTTGTAACTTTCTATGACTCTATAATTATTTCAAATAAAAATCAATGGCAAATATGTAATATGAAACTATGTGAAGATAATGGCACTTTTGTTGCTTTATGAAGAGAAGCAAACGTGTGATTAACATGTACTATAAAGTTAGATTCATCCAGAATTTAATACTTTGTATTGCATAAAATTTAGTAAAATAAGTTTTTAAAATTAATATTTAACATAATTTTACCTGTCATTTTAGGGTCAGTATGGCATTAACTCAATTCATATAATTATTACGTCTCCAGGAATAAAATAATGTATATAATGGGGATTCCTAAGCAAGCCTATGATTTACTTTGCAAATATTTAAGAAAAATGTATTTATGTTCATCATGGTATGTAACCCTATTTTCCCATATCTAAACAACATATGGTTACTCATATTTAATAGAACAGCTAACAATAACAACCCATTACTCAATAATCTGGATAAAGAATTTGCAGTGTCAAGAAAAAAATATATATACAAACATATATGTATGTACATCTATAGTTAATATAAATACAAAGTAAAGTATAACATCAAATCCAGAACCTTTTTAGAAGGCAATTCAAGGGAGAAAAAGCTATTTTTATTGCATTTACTAAGTAAGTTAATGTTGAACAAACATTTCATGAAGGGTTCAACATAAAGTGGTACAAAAATGATAAAGGTAGGTTACATATGTATAATTATAGTATGTATTTGTGTTATATATATATTTAAAACATAAATTTTCTATTTTTTTTTTTTTTTACTTAAAACCAATAAAGATAAAGGGAAAAATGGGCTAAATCTCAGGCTGATTTGATGTCTACAGAAAAACATGAGAGCACTTTCCTGCCATTAAATGGAAATGATCTTTGGGTTAAACAGTCATTTCTTTGTGAAGCAAATGGATAGTGTGGATAGCAACTGAAAACTTAAGTATGCCCTCACCTGAGTTTCCTTATATCTGCTAGCTGAATACACACATATGATATGATTATAGAGAGACAAAGGAAAAAAAAAAAAAGCAAACAACACTCATGTATTGAAAGCATTCTCCATGCCAAAAACAGCAAACCTAATATCATAGATTATGAAGGAGATTCTGTAAGGAAACAGAGAATTTAATTCAATTTCTTAAAATTAATTAGAACCTTGAACATAAGATGTTAAATTGATATAGAACCTGAGGCAAAACTTCTAATACATCACAGTCACATTTTCTTAAACAAGGATTTAAAAATTGGAAAGTCCCATAACCAAAAGATGTTCTTTCTGAATAAAAGCAACCAAAGTGATAATCACTCTTTTTCTTTCTTCATTCTAGTGGGGAAAGATCCTATAATACTGGCAAATTTTTTGTTTGTTTTTGGTAATTACAAAATCTGATCACATCAATGAGAAAGCTATTTTCCAGGGATAAATTGACAAGGAAGGGGTTTTGAAAACTTAAAATATAAGGGTATCCTCTTATAAGAGTAATTAATTTCTGGGAATATTTTACTTGCCATAAAAACCAGGATAGTGTGAAACTTTTTGGTACTTTTTCTTAGAAGTATTTATAGAACTTTTCAAACTATAGGTATTATGATTTTGTGCCATCCCTCTTTGGCAGAAATACTAGAAATATCATCTTCCTATATTTCAGCCTCTTCCAAGAGGCAAAGGGCTTGATGGGATAATTTCCCCAAACAAACCAAGAAAACCCAAATAAATTTTTAGTACCAAGGTTATAGCTATTTATCAGAGAAGCAAGTAATTTTATATGTTAAACCATTTCCTTATAGTTTTTATTAGTAACTGAGTTAATGCTGAGTTTTTAGACTAACTTGTTCTAACTTTGACACACAGTAAGTGCCTGATAAATAATCGTTGAGGAAATAAATAAAAAACATATTCAGCATATACTAACAATCAAAGTTTATCTTATTTATAATCTGTCACATAGCAAAATTATAGCTTTCAATATATAATTTTGGGTCTGCACATTCATGAGAGCAAAAGGAAATTTTCTTGAGGCTGTAAGGGGTAAACTTTCTATTATTAGCTTACAAAAGCTAATTAGGACTGTAGGAGACACCGGTAGAGCTGAGCCCTACCACCATTGTCAATGTTGCCTCAGTCATTATGCCATTATTTTTGGAACAGCACCTAGAACAATAAGGAGAGATACCAATGAATAAGCCATATTAGAAGGACTAGGCTTTTGAGGGTTGTGACAAACGTGAACTAAGCTGACAAAGGCTACCATAAAGAATCTTCTACTGTTCCTACTGACAGATGTTCTTACGATTTGATGTAAAGATCTCTTCTATAGTTACAGAAGGTGTAGAAAGGCAAAGTCTTATGCTCAAGATTTTCTTTCTGGATATATAAGGTGACTTTATATGTCCAGACCTAACTACAGTGATTTTGTTACTTGTGACTAACTGAAGTGTATTTTGTTATTATTCTTCCTTTACTATTCATTTCAAATGAGTGGGTTTGTGGTGTTTTAAAAAATTCATTTGAGTGCCTTTGGTTTATAACAGTGTAAACTGTGAACAGGCAAAACTGGTAAAAGAAAACGAGTCACCCAGTATTTATAGACAGTTAGGATCCTGTTGAAAGTCAATACGACCAAATATCTTACCATCAAAAGAAGAAAAAAAAGAGAAAGAAAAACACCAAGCAATAAAGCTGTGCTTCTAGAAAGTTTTTGAAAGAAACTGTATCATATCTTGTCTTAACGAGTCAGAAGTCAATTGTGAATGGTGACATTCCTCCCTGTATTAATTACTTAAACTTTCTTAATGAAATTCAGGTGTAATCCCCAAGGCTCCGCAGCCCAGCACAGTTAACTGCAGAATATGGTATTTGCCAAAGGGGAATTAATTATGTTAAGAGAGGTCTACTATGAATAACAACAAGTCTAGATTCACTATTTACTGAGTAGTAGAAAAGTTAAATGATACACCAAAATTTTAAATTATAAAATTGTGAAATACTATCAACCTCAAAATCATGACCTATCTATCATTTAGTTGAGTAATTTTGGTTTTGTTACATTTCTACTTTTACCATTTGATCTATGCTTGTAGCAAATGCCACATCCAACCTGGCCATTTGTAGCAGAAGGAGACACTTTTCTTATACCCTTTTCTCCTCAGTATTCTATGTGACCTACTTCTTAATCAAAGAACCAAATATTATACTAGCCCCCTCAGGTCAAACAATCAGAACAAACTTATTGCCTGTGTTTTGGGATGAATAATTCTGAGAAGAGAGGTAGTCATTTTTAATATGTATATTAAAGTACACTTATTCCAATATCAACCGGTTAGTAATAACTAGTATTTCTGTCTTCAGTGAGCAATGAGAGTTTATATAAATGATGAATCATTCCAAGTTCCATAACTGCCTTCAGTCAAATATTAAGGCTGGTTGTAGTGGCTTACGCCTGTAATATCAGCACTTTGAGAATTCAAGGAGGGAGGATCACTTTAGGACAGGAGTTTGAGAGCAGCCTGGTCAACATAATGAAACCCTGTCTCTTCAAAAAAGAAGAAAACTTAGCTGGGCACAGTGGCTCATGCTGTAGTCTCAGCTACTTAGGAGGCTGAGGCAGGAGGATCGCTTGAGACCAAGAGTTGGAGGCTTCAGTGAGGTATGATGGCATCACTGCGCTCCAGCCTGGGTGACAGAAGGAGACCTTGTCTCTTCAAAAAAAAAAAAATTTGTAGTGTACCTCAAAGACGTGTATATTTCACAGTCCTTTCCTAATACTAAGTCCCATAACAACCCCCATGCCTCAAAAGCTCTTTCACTAATTTGAGTAAATTTTCTTTTCCTATTAAAAATTCACCTCTTCAATTCACTATCACAAGGTGGGCCAGTTTGAAGGCCCTCTTTTTAGATTAAGAAAATAAATAAAAATTGAATGTATCAACATTTTCTATATCCCTAGTAAAGTGTTAGCTTGTTTCTTTAGATTTTCCCTAACATGTTGAGTTGATCTTTAATATTCTACACTATTTAATTGGCACTTAATCCACTGAAAGCAAAGAGCAGGACTGGGTATTTCTCTTTGGATATACTGAGTGTAGGCAGTCAGGAGTATTAAGACTTTATCAGGGCTCGATGTGGTGGCTCATGCCTGTAATCCCAGCACTTTGGGAGGCTGAGGCAGGAGGATCACTTCAGTCCAGGAGTTGAAGACCAGCCTGGGAAACAGTGAGATCCTGTCTCTACAAAAAAAAATTTTAAATGTTAGCTGGGCGTGGTGGTACATGCCTGTAGTTCCAGCTACTTGGGAGGCTGAGGACGGAGGATCCCTTGAGCCCAGGACTTCGAGGTTACAGTGAGCTATGATCATGCCACTGCACTCCAGCCTGGTTAACAGGGTGAGACCCTGTCTCAAAAAAAAAAAAAAAGTAAGTAAACAACAAAAACAAAGAACTTATGGTTATGGAGTAAGCTGCATCAAACAGTTGTTTCAGATCGTAGGCTCTTGGGTCAGACTGCCTGGGTCCAAATCTCAGCCCTGTCTCTTACTTGCCATGGAAACTTGGGCAACTTCCTTAAAGAATTTTCTCAGATGTAAAATGGGGATAGTAATAGTAACTATTTCATCAGGTTGTTGGGAGTAAATCAGATAATGTTTGTTACGAGCCTGGCACAATGTCTGGAAAACAGTTAGTTTATAAAAATAGGTACCACCACCACCACTACCACCACCACATCTAGAGAAACACACTAAAGAGAAGTCACAATCCAGGTCTCAAAGAGACTGACTTCAATCTCATTTTGGAAGTATTAAAACCCCCCACCCACCAGAAATACTGTAGACATACTAAGTATATATGACATACATAATAAACGCACATACAAATCACACCTTCAGTGACAAAATACAAGTAATGGGGTATTCATATTCACAAGAAATCTGAAAGTGAACAGTATAAAAGCGCTCCTACACGGCTAGGAAAGCCAAAGCAGCAGGTATGTATAAGACACATAAGGGCTTCAACACGGGGTTTCTGGTGAGGGGAATAATGTTTTTAAAAAATAAATAAAAGGTTGTGGATGGATCCAGAGACACAACACATCACTACATATTATGACTATCATTTCTTAAGAGAAAGAACACTAATAAAAATATTGAAAGGTCATAAACTCAGAATAAAGAACAGTCTTTTCAATTGTATGTCCTTATAGCTTTTTACATTTTGAAAACATTAAAACAGAGAGATGTGATAGGGAGTAACCGATGAGTGTAAGAAAACTACCTGTGCTAAGAGCTGAAGTCAGACATACAAAGATCTGAAGAAAGATAATTCCAGGAAGGATCATCAGCAAGTCCAAAGGTCCTGAGGCAGCAGTGAGTTTGGCTTGTGCAAAGAATAGAGAGGGATAGGAAAAAAAAAAAAAGACACACAAGTAGGAGTAAGATTATATAAAATCTAGTTTGAATTTGACTCTCGGGATGATAGGAAGTCTTGAGATGGGGTTTAAGCAGGGATGAGACGTGATAACAAGCCAAGAAATAGCAGTAGAAGGATAATCTCCTACCTGGGTAAAGAGTAAAGAGCACTAAAATGGAAGTAAAATCAGTTCTGATATTTGAACCATAATAAAGGTTGAAAGCACCATTCAAGGTAATGGAAAAACTAAGGAATAATGATGGGCTAAAAGGATCAGGATGATTCAGGGCAACGTTAAAGAAAAGAGAGTAACACAAATGAGGAAGTGCCTGGAACTACTTTAAATGCAAATGACACATGTTGAGAAATTATATCCATAGATGTGGAAGCTACCACATACAGGTGATACAAGTATACTGGATATATAAAGATAAACTTTGTGAAACAAGAAGGACAGAATCAGTCCTGAGAGTCTAAGTTCGTGGTGAGAAGACATGACCAATCTTATTCTTACAAAGGTTTAAGCTTTGATATTGAAGACTCATAATGAGAAAATGATTTTGTGCCACACAAAGAATTTTCTAATAATGAGTCACTTACTAAAACAGACATTTAAGACTATCTAAAAAAAAATTAATGTTTGTGAGCCACTCTTTTGCACCACTTGGGAAAGATAACCCAGTGCTCAAGTCATTAGTGTAATGCCATCTAGTTTCTGGAACTACCAGCTCAAATGTCATCTTGGCCACTCATTCAAAGTAGCTGAATAGACGACATTCTATTTCATGATGGGAAGATGAAACATTCAAGTTTTATCTTGTGCAGGGACAGTGTAGATAGAACACATGGCACTCGTGAGAACAGAGGATTGACTTTCCATTTCAGGTAACATTTCCCAAGCTCTATAGGCAATATCTGGGGGGAACATACCATGTGCCCTATTGCTTTGGTGATATTACTCTCTAGAGACAAACAGTTATTTTATGGAAAGTTTATTCAGAGGTGCATCATTTAAAAGCTCATCTGAATGTGTCCCCTTCCTCCATAAAACAAATTCTAAAATATACCACCATTCATGGAAAGAGTGATTGACATGCTCTGGTCATCTCTGTTGTCTGGGAAAGAACTGTCTTTCCCTCTGGACTTTGCAAAATGCAAGAACTAAATGCTTTATCCCCAATACATAGACCACGCACATTCCTAACACACACACTAGATTTGTGATACCAATGACAAAGTTTTTCTGATCTTCGACAAAGCAGACGAAAAATACACTGGGGAAAAGAAGCCCTATTCAGTAAGTGGTGCTAGAAAAATTGCATAGCCACATGCAGAAGAAAGAAACAGGATCCCTATCTCTCAACATACACAAAAATTAATTGAAGACGTATGAAATACTTAAATGTAAGGCATGAAAACATAAAAGTTTCAGAAGAAAACATAGGAAAAACTCTTATAGACATCAGCCTAAACAAGGAATTTATGACTAAGACCCCAAAGGCAAATATAGCAATAACAAAAACAAATGGGACTTAATTAAATTAAAAAGCTTCTTCACAGCAAAGGAAATGACAGAGTGAATAGACAACCTACAGAATGGGAGAAAATATTTGAAAACTACATACATCACAGAAAGGACTAATATTCAGAATTTACAAAGATCTAAAACAAACCATCAAGAAAAAAAAACTAATAACCCCATCAAAAAAAGGGCAAAAGACATGAACAGAAGTTTTTTAAAAGAAGATAGACAAATATATGAAAAAAATGCTCAACATCACTAAAAATCAGGCAAATATAAATTAAACCTACAGTGAGATACCATCTCGGACATTTTAACAATGTTGATTCTACCAATACATGAGTATGGGATGCTTTTCCATTTGTTTGTGTCATCAGTAATTTCTTTCATCAGTGTTTTGTAGTTCTTCTTGTAGATATCTTTCACCTCCTTGGTTAATTCCTAAGTATCTTCTTTGTAGATATTATGAATGGTATTGAGTCCTTGATTGGACTCTCAGCTTGACTGTTAGTAGTATACAGAAATGCTACTAATTTGTGTAAACTGATTTTATAATCTGAGACTTTGCTAAGTTTGTTTATAAATTCCAGTAGCCTTTTGGTGGAGTCTTTAGGGTTTTCTAAATACAAAATTGTATCACCAGCCAACAGGGACAGTTTGACCTCCCGTTTCCCAATTTGGATGCCTGACTGCTTTCTCTTGCCTGACTGCTCTGGCTAGGACTTCAAACACTATCTTAAATAGAGGTGTTGACAGTGGGCACCCATGTCTTGTTCCACTTCTTAGGGGGACTGCTTTCAACTTTTCTCCATTCAATATGATGTTGACTGTGGCTTTATCACATACAGCTTTTATAATTTTGAGATCTATTCCTTCTGTACCTAGTTTTTTGAGGGTTTTTAATCACAAAAGGGTGCTGGATTTTATTGAATGCTTTTTGTGCATCTATTGAGATGATCATATGGTTTTGGTTTCTGTTTATGTGGTGAATCATGTTTATTGATTTGTGTATGCTGAACCATCCTTGTATCCCTGGAATAAAACCCACTTGATCATGGTGGATTATCTTTTTGATATGCTTTTGAATTCAGTTTGCTTGGATTTTGTTGAAGATTTTTGCATCTATATTCATAAGGGATATTGGTCTGTACTTTTCTTTTTTGTTGTGTCCTTTCCTGGCTTTGGTATCAAGGTGACACTGGCTTCATAGAGTGACTTAGGGAATATTCCCTCCTTCTTGATGTTATGGAATAGTTTCTGGAGGATAGATACTAGTTCTTTGCAGGTCTGGAAGATTCAGCTAGTTTATCTGTCTGGTCTGGGGCTTTTATTTGGTGGGAGATTTTTTATTACTGCTTCAATCTCACTGCTCATTATCGGTCTGTTCAGGATCTATTTGTTCTTGATTCAGGCATGGTAGGTGTGTGTTTCCAGGAACTTATCCATTTCTTCTAGGTTTTCTAGTTTGTTTGCATAGAGGTTTTTTAGTATTCATGGATGATATTTTATATTTCTGTGGTATCAGTTGTAATGTCTCCTTTCTCATTTCTGATTGAGGTTATTGAGTTCTGTCCCTTCTATTTCTGGTTAATCAGTTATTCTTTTTAAGGAGACTAAATATAGAACCTCATTCCTTTCTGGTTTGTAAGGTTTCTCTTGAGAAGTCTGCTGTTAGTCTGATAGGTTTTCCTTTGTAAGTTACTTGATGTTTTCACCTCATGGCTTGTAGGAGTTTCTCCTTCATGTTGACTTTGGCCGGTCTAATGACTGTATACCTTGGTGATTCTCTTTTTGCAATGAATCTCCCAGGTGTTCACTGAATTTCTTGTGTCTAGATTTCTAAATTTCTAGCAAAACCAGGGAAGTTTTCCTCAATTATTCCCTCAAATAGGTTTTCCAGACCTTTTGCCTTTTCTTCTTCACCCTCAGGCATGTCTGTGATTCTTATATTTGGCCATTTTACATAATCCCATACTTCTCATAAACTTTGCTCACTCCTCAATTCTTTATTCTTTATTTTTGACTGATTGGGTTAATTTGAAAGAGCTGTCTTCAAGTTCTGAAATTCTATTCTTAAAACTTTCCACTGTGTTTTGTATTTCCCTAAATGAATTTTTCACTTCCAGAAGTTCTATTTTTTTTAATATATCTATCTCTTTAGCAATTTTTTCATTCATTTTCTGAACCGTTTCTCTGGTTTCTTTGAGTTGGTTTTCCATTTTCTCTTGGATCTCATTGAGCTTCCTTACAATCCATATTTGGAATTCTTTATCTGTCACTTCAGTATTTTCATTTTGGTTGGGATCCATTGCTAGAGTGCTCACGTGCCCCTCAGGGGCTGTCCTTTCACTCTGCTTTTTCATACTTCTGGAGTTCTTGCACTCATACCTACTCATCTGGAGCAGCTGTTGCTTCTTGTTTTGGGATTTTCTTGTGTTTAGACGGGGCTTCCCCTGCCCCTTCACTCTTAAGGGTATGTCTGTATCATAAGTTGGTTAAGGACTTTTGGCTTTCTTTGTGGGTACTTTGATGGAGGCCTAGGTTCCTGATGGACACCTTGGTTATAGATATCCTTAGTGTGGTGGTTTTCTTAACTGATGTAGTTATTTGTAGGCTGTGGTGGTGGTATACTATGTGCATGGGCAGAGTCCCTGTCTCTTGCTGACAAGGGAAGATGAAGGTCTTTGAAATTCTTTCTCTTTCCCCAGCCCTGTGGTCTTCTTAACAGTGTGAATTATATTGGGATGCCCAGTTTAATCTCTGAGACAGTAGGTGGTGCTTGTGGGTAAGAGTTAGCCATGCCCTGTATGTTTGAATCAGTAAATGCTGTAATGGGCTGTACAAGTTGTCCTCTCTGCCAGTAGGTGGTGATTTCAGGAAAGAGCCTGCTACAGTGGTGTTTTGGGAACCTATGTCTGGCTCTAGTCAATCAGGAGAAGCACTGGATGCCCCAGTTGGTGGGCAGGACCCTGGAGCTCCCAGAGGACCCTTTCTTGTGCTTCACCTCAGCAAAGGCCAATGGAGGAGTGAAGCTGGGTGAAGCTGGGTCAGACAAGCCTGCAATTTAGGCTCCACAAAGAGGTATCTTGGGAGGAGTCAAGGGTCAGTTCCCAGGCCACTGGGGAAAGTCACCAGGGAGGGGCTGAAGTGGCTCTTCTAAGCCAAAAAGTCTGCTTATGGGGGTTGGGCAGTCTAGGATTCACAGTTTGGTTGTCAAGAATGGGTTTTGCTCTTCTCCCTCTTCCTTTGCTCTGGGGATCTCCTTCTGGTATCTGGCCACAAGCAGAAGCTCAAAGTAGCTAAGCTTATCAGTAATCAGCAATGGCACCACAGGCTGGGAGCTTTCCTGCCCAGGCTCCCACCCCAGACCAAAAGCATGACTTTTTCTCTCTGTGTGTGTGGGTGCTCCACAAGTGCACCGCAGCTTGGACCCACCCTGCACGCTTTTAGTTCTGCACAGGAGGGCTCCGTCACTTCCCATGACTAGTTTATAAATCTCCCCTCTGTGCCCCTGAGCAACACAATCAAGTCCTCTGATCCTCCAAGTTCAATCACTGACTGTGCCAGGGAGAAGCATGTTGGCCCTGTGTTGCCCATGGAGTGCTCAAGCAGGCTTAATGTCCCTTGGCTTCAGGGTATGCCCTGCTTTGCTGAAGCCACCAGGCAAGCAGCAGCAGTGAGGGCCTGTAGGAGGGAGCTCACAGTCCAAGCACTCTTTGGTCTGCTGCAGGTCTTTAAGAGGAAAAGTGTGAACCCCACTCTCTGTAGAAGCCTTGGTGCAGGGGGTACGCCAATAGAGGGGAAGCAGTCACTCCTGAGAGCCCCAGCTCAGTCATCCTTTGGGGCATCCATGCTGACTCACATAGAAACTGCCACTCAGCAGCAGTGAGCAGGGGAGGGGAGAGGGAGGAGACGAATCTGAATAGAAGAGAGCTGGCACTCTGGTTCCCTTTGTCCCTCTCCCTGGAAGGAAACTCACCTGCAATGTCCAAGCTCTGGGTTCACACAGTTCCCCCTGGAACCCACCGGCCCCCTGTGACCACTGCAGTCTGGGGAGGAGTTAGGAGATGTTTTTGTGTGGACCACTGACACAAAAACTGATGGGCTGAAGCTCCCTGGGGAGGACAAAGGCACACAATGGGTGGAGAAGCAATATAGTGCCCACTGCCTCAGCTTGGATCTGTGGTGAGGGGGAGAGACTTCAAGGGGGCTGGCAGCCTGGTGCTTTGTTCTGAAGAAGCTCCCAGTTCACTGGCAACAGCAGCTTTGGGGCTTGTGAGGGTAGAGAAGCTCTCCAGCAGCTTGGGAGCCTGCAGTTTGCCAGAAGTGTGAGGGAAGAAGAAACAAAATCCCCACCTACCCTTTCCACAGGGCTCCAAGTTCCTCTGGGATTGGTTTCTGCCAAAATCTTGCTTCTTCCTCTTCTGCTCCACAACTTCTTCTTGTGGAATTTCTAGTAGTTTCTGACACTTTTTTCCTCAGAATTACACCTGAGCTATGTTTTTTTCATCTAAAACTTTTCCTTCTTTCTGAGATGATCGGGTGACCTATGTTGCTAACCAGCCATCTTGCCCAAGAATCAAATTACGTGTTTAAAAGTGACTACATATTATTTGCGACATTTTCAAAATTTCAAATAAAATTTGGCCCATAAATTGTCTTATAGTCTTATTTCTGGCCCTAGTAATAATGTCAGAATATTTTTATTATAAAAATATTCAGAAGAATGTTCAGTCCAATTTCTACTGCCTCATTCCTACATATTCCAACATGGACTGAAGGAAAACACACCTCATTTTCTTCACTGTTTACCCAGAGACGATGAGAACTGAGGGTCCACCCAAGAGTAGGATTCTGTTTTCCTTCATTTCTATACTTTGTATAAGCAGAATGAGAAGCACCTGTTAAAGTTGTCAGATGATTAATGTGGCAGATGGGTAACAGGGCTGGGATGAGCTCTATTTTCAGACTAATGAAAACCTAATTATTTCAGAATTATATTTATTACTAATTTTTTAAATAGTCCAAAAATATAATGGCATTTTGCCATTATAAATTTGACTTCCAAAATTAAATGGATTTAGTGTTTCATTTCCTATACTATATTACATATCAAAAATGATTTTAGGTGGGATTTTAAAGATAAGTAATTTTAGTACATCTCAATTCAAAGACACAAAGTTAAAAGGGATGATTTTATTTTTAAATGGTAATAGTTTACATAAAAGATTCATCATATATAAGGAAGAATATATTTTCTTGTTTTACATCTTTTAAAATTAAACTGAGAAACAAAACTGTGGGGAATATAAATGTCTCATAAACAACTATTTTTATTTGCCAGAAATTGGTCTACTTGTGAGTTACGGAAACTTTTGTATCTTAATGACATTGATGCTACTAAGCCATTAAAAAAAAAAACTTCAGAAGATTTAAGATTTTTATCCCTGAAATAAAACACTACATTTTCGACTACAAATAAAGTTCTCAGGCTGGGTATGGTGGCTCACACCTGTAATGCTAGCTCTTTGGGAGGCTGAGGCAGGAGGATCACTTGAGCCCCAGAGTTTGAGGTTGTGGTGAGCGATGATGACACCATTGCACTCTAGCCCAGGGAACAGAGAGAGACTTTGTCTCAAAAAACAAAAAAATAAAGTTCTCTCACATACTAAATGCATATTTCTCAAACACTTTAAAAAATTAATAAACATATTTAAAGGCCATAAGTTTCAAGGAAATATTTTGTCTTCATATTTTCTCTTTTATTTTTGTATTTAGCATACATTGAAGTATCTCCCAAAATAAAGAAAAAGTTCACAGTTAGCTATGAAGAATGATGAGTAATAAGAAATAGTAAATATTTAATGAATGAAATGTTAGAAAGTAATAACTCATTTTTTTTTATTTTCACAGATTGTTAATCTTTCTCTGGACACTAAAAACTAACCATTGAACTACAAAAGCAATAGCTAGAAATAGTCTATATCTAATGCCTGCACCCTAATTATTGTTAGGTTTTACTTACCAAGTAAAAATAATAGATACTCTAGAAGATATTTCAAAGACTTTAGTACTTTTGATCCAGGACTCTTGGTAACTATTGTGAACTTCAGGATGATTATGGTATTTAATAATAAGATGTTGAAGTACATTTGAAAAATGGATGACAGCCACTTGAAAAATTTCATTTGTATTGATCACCATTTCATTGGAGTTGTTATAGTCTTAAAAATATATCTGCAACTGAAGGGGACATCATAGTATGCTAACAAGCTAAAACAAACATCATTTATTTATTCCCTATCATTTATTCTCATTGCTTCTTGGCATCATACAAACATTTTAATTTGAGGCTTTCCAAATTTTGCAAACATTATGGGCCTTCCTTCAAGATACTAAATTATCTACCCTAATCCTCAAACTATTATATATGTTAGAAATAATTTTTTATTTAATAATCCATTTTAACTATTAAATCAATATCTAGAATTGCAAATCAATCATACTTTAGTAGCCAATAGAATATATATTTTCTAAGTAATTAATTTAATGACCAGTAATTTATGGCTGATTATAGCAAGGGATATTTTAATGAGAGCATATATGAGGCTCTCATGTGAACGTAATAAAATTGCTATAATTCCAAAAAAGTTTTTGCTTATTTATACCCTGCTTAGAGATATCAGGAAAATTATATTTTATCCAAACACTGTGCACTGCAACAATGGCATAATGAAGACATAAGACTCTCTTGGTCTAATCTGATTCTCTGCAGAGCAGATGTAGTTAGTACTTAGCAGTCTAGACTAAATATAAGGAGATTTATTTTAAAGTGCATCTTGACCAATACTCTTGTGATAGTCCCAAGATGAACTTAAGTTTACTTAATTATGATAAACTGCTAAAACATATGGAAAATCCCTAACACAAGTATTCCAAAAACAAAAGAGAACTAAAAACTCAATTGTAAACCCTCATGTAAGTCATTGAAAAAACTGAAATACATTATAGATTATTGAATTATTAAACAGTAGAATAAAGTCTTCCATTTTTTTCCCATCTCAGTCCATGAATTTACGTGTAAGATTAGGTGACAAATAAATATTTACAAATATCATTTTTGACTTAATAAAACAGACAGGACTTATTTGTATAATAAAAATCACATAAATCATAATCACAGATATACAATGAAGGACAATCAGAAACTAAGACATTTGTTGCCTTCAGAGATGTCATCATCATTGCTGTGCATTCATGCTCCATTTCTAAGTTATAAATTCATTTGGGAAAAATCAATGATTTTCATTATATCGAAGGAAAATTAACAGTGCTGATCTATACTTTTTACAATTTCTTTTACATTGTTAGATACTCTAAACTCTTCCTCCATGCCTGGTAGATTTAAAATATACTCTAAGATATAATAAACTTTTTTGTGACCATCATGAATCCCCAAGATTGCCAGAGATTACAGGTTTCTGGAATTCCAGTAATCATGGTGGCATAGAAGAGGTGCCACTAGTCCATTCTTCCATCTATACATCTATCTACTCACTTGCTCATCCAATTCTAACCATGCACCCAGGTATCCACCTACCTAACCAATCACACCCAACATTTATTGTATCCTGTGACACAAGGTGGGGACAGTAATTTAGTCCTAGTATTTAGGAGTTCATGCAGGGAAAAAAAGACTTGAAAAATTAGTAGATGAAAATAAAGACTGAGAAGAGGAAACAACATTAAAACCACAGCAGAGAAGAACAAAAAATACAAAAGAGGTTATATACATCTTATAAGACAAGATAGTCATCCTTACACAACCTCTATTTATATCGCTCACTTAACTCTTTGATATGAAGTTTCTACAGTACATAATATGAAATGATGTGTAAAATAAAGGATATGATCACTTGAGGAGAACTGTAAAATTCTTTAAAAGGCAAACAGATTACTAAATACAGCTAGAAATGGATAGAAATTTATCTTGAAAATATCTTTACCTTCTAACTTTTGCATTTCAATATTCACAAAGCTACCGTGCACTGGAGGAAAATCATAAAAGAGCATAAACTATGTGTATACAAAATTGTAAGATTATATGGCTGAAATTGCAACCCATTTATTTCAATTTCAAACAAGAATCTAGATTAATTAAACGTTTGACTATTTCACAAGCATCAGCTTGGCCCTCTGTGTTTATTCTCCTGTGATTCACAGAAGAGCTCTGAAAAACTTCTAATTTTGTTCTTCAGTATTTCTTATCTTTAGATTTCGTCATGCGTTAAAATCCTATTTAGATTTGTCTGGCACCGATGTCAAGTTTTTCCTGGCCAGTGGCATTATGCAGATATTAATCATATTTTTTAAGTGGCCAAGGGCATACCAGCAATATACTTTGTCCCTCTCCTAATGAAAGGAAGTTCACACTTAAACTGATGAATTATAACACATCTGAAGTTCCACTGGGATGAGAAAACCAAATATCAGATCTAATAAGATAGGTGCAACAATGGAATCTTGAAAATACAACTATAATTTTCATAAAGAATACCTACAAATTTTTGTCAGAAAATCATATTTCTCTTAGTTTTATGATGAAATAATTGCAGCTAAAAGCTTACATTCTATGTTCGTTGTTCCCACAAAGGATGAACAAGGGATGAAAAACTGTAATGTAATAAGACTGATCACAGCAGAGCTGGTAACTGCATCTGCAATGTTTTTTAAATCCTCAGAGCCAAACACAGTTTACCACTACGTCCAACAGAGTTTCAGTGTTAAAGGAAGTTCAGTAACTACCTTCAACTACCTTTGAAGGATGTAAAGTATCTTCTAAAAACTTTTCGATGCCACTGATACAATTTTAAAAAGGGGGAGGGTCTTATCTAAATCATGTAGAGAGTTTTCTATAACAGTTTTTATAAAATTTTTACAGTGCAATTTTTATAGTACATCTATAAAACACATTGGAATGAGGTCGTCAAAATAGTGTTCAGCTCCCAGCATGAAAAGACTAACAGTAAGGACCTGTGTTTGTTTTTACTTTTTAACTCCTATTGTCTGAGCCAGATTCTCCTTTGGACCTTATTTTATTCAGATCACTGCAACATCCCTGCCAGCAAGTAGAGAGCACACTTGGTCACTCCTTTGCTGAAGTCAGCCAAGAGAATATTCTATCAGAGAAAGTAACATACGCCTCAAAGGCTTGGAAGCCAAGGGAAAAACTGAGACACATACAAGACAATAATATATAAACCAATTAACTTAGCCTCTCAGGAAAACTGTCTTCACTCTCATCAAATTGTGTATTATCTGGCAATATAAATTGAAAATCTATTTATAGAATAGTCAGGCTAAATCTTTTATTGCTAAAACAGAAGTAGTAAGGGTCAAAAAAATGCAAAATCCTAGGAAACACATTTTTTTCTAAAGGCCATTTAATATGCTTTGATACAGATACAGATTACTTTCTTGTCAATGGTTCTTTTGTCTTTCTTAAAACTGTATCTGCACAACAACTAGGTCACCTTGAATTTCAAGTACAACATTGCCTATAAATTTAATTTAACATCATATTATCCATAATTACCATAAACAGGAGGCAGGTGTGACCCTTATGGTCAAGCTAGAGGGACTGAGGACAGGATGGGTTAATCGACTTGCTCAAGGCTCCAGGGTCTGAGTTGACTACAGGCTCCATATGAGCCATAAGTATAACCTGGCTATTAAAACATTATTGCAATCATATGCTTCTTTAAGAAGTAGTACTTCAAAATCAAGAGAGGTACCAGCCCCATTCATTGGATAGTGCAGTGTTCAGCCCATCTTATTTCAGCTCTAGATAGCATATTTTAACTGTTCATAGTTGGAATAGAAAGCATTGACAGAAGGTAACCAGCAAAGCAAGTAATCTGAAATTTATGTCCCATGAACTCTGAATCAGGGAACTCTGAATGATTTACTGAGAAAAGAAAAGGCAGAGCAAGGGCCTGAGACCTGTGTACAAATATCCAAAGGATTGGCTGGTTAAAAATCCCCCAACAGATGATTGGCTCTAGTTGGAAATTAAAAGGAAGAGATTTGTTTAGTTTCTTTGTTTCTAAATGCAATTAGGGCTACCACAAAAGAATGGGGTTCTTTCTAATATATGTAGTATGCTTCATATGAAAATGTTCTAGGTCATGTAATGGCCTAATCGTTTGTCAGTTTCATTGTTAAAGGGATGCCTAAATTGGGAAGGCAGTTGAATGACACATGGAAGGTCCCCTTTAAATCTAAGATTCTGTAATTAAAGGTCATGGAGTTTGGCAGAAAAGGAACCAAAATCAGAACTCAGATCTATGCAGATTAGTTCTCTGCTTTTCCTTTATTATCCAGACTCTTGGAATACCTGATTTATAGGTCTCTCCACACTGTTACAGCTTATAGAACACCTAAGGTTCTCCTTCTAATAGAGTTGATGCTATTAACTTGCTTAAAAATGTTTGATAATTCCTAAGGACAAAGGCCAATCTGTCTAAAGTGACATACTCTAGTCCCCACCCCCGAATCTCCATGGTTTCCTACCACTCTTCTCTAACTTCCCTGAGAGTGCTAAGGGGGGTAACATGGTTAGCAGCTGTGACTCCAGGCTCTTTTCCCTGTTTCAGAAAGGCAGCTTTTCATGCGCCAGGCACAGTGGCTCATGTCTATATCCCAGCACTTTCAGAGGATGAGGTGGGAGGATTGCTTGAGGCCATGAGTTTGAGACCAGCCTGGGCAACACAGTGAGACCCTGTCTCTACAAAAAGGCAGCTTTGCTTTTTTCTCTTTTTCAGGTAGAATTCTACATAAGATTTCATTTTTTTAAAAAAGGTTTAGCTTTAGAAAACCACTGTTCCAGAAACACAAGAGCATCATGGCACCTCTAACAGCACTACTTATAGTACTACTTTCCCTGTCTTCCTGCCTTTATACACCATCCTTACTTCCCCATTCCCTCTTGGCAAATGCCTCTTCATCTTTTGGAGCTCTAAAACAAATGCAACCTTCTCAATGAAGGCTTCTTCAATTCTCAAGGCTGAATTACTCTTTCTCTGATCCTATTCTACACCTGCCTCTCTTGTAGCACTTTCTACCTTTTAAGATAGTTAATAGTAGAAAAGCTTGTCCTTCCTACACACAATTAGCTTCCCAGGGTTATGGGTATGCCTCATTTATCTTTTTATGTCCCATACTTAGCACAGTGTTTTGGACATAGTAGACCATCAAAAATTTGAGTGAATGTTGGCACTGATTTTCAACCTGTAATCTCTAACATTCTATGATTCTGATCAAGATTGAAGAGAATTATAGAATAGTAACCATGGCAATATTGTCCCTATATTTTGAGCAACATTTTTGACAACTCTTGAATTGGCAATAAGAATTGTGATCAATGAGAGACGTAAAGGATAGAAATTTCCTTTAGGAAGTGATCTCCATAGACATGATGATAGAAGTCATGGAAATAAAGAGTTTGCCAATTAGATTGGCCTCTCCAAGTATCTTTTTCCAGTTCTAGCAAGTAGATTTTTTTTTTTTTAAGACTATATTTCTACCACAGGAGAAGGGAACATTTAGTACCATCGGCTGGGCACTGTTAGGCACTTACATACATTATTTCATTTAATACCACATTGCAAATAAGGTTGTCCTATTACTTCTACTTTATAAACAATGACTATGAAACTTGGAAACATTAAAATAATTCAGTCTATTTATAATAGTAAGTTCTATATTGTCACTCATTGCATCTTGACTACTGGTTTACTCACTCTTTTATTCATTCGTTCCATCTACTGATTTGTACGTGAAACCTATTAAGCACATAAGATGTATCTTTAACATACAAAAGTTTCCTGCAAGTACCTGACTTGGGTAGATTGCAAATACGCAATTTCCAACTCCAAGCTGCTTTGATTTTCAATTTAGAAACAGATCATCATTTAAATCAAGGCATATTTTGAATTCAAAAGAGGTAAAGATGCACTATTTAGAGGAAAAAAACCTTTGTATCTCTATGTGATTCATTATATTTATAAATTATAATGTGCCTAAAATAGCTTTTTTTCTCAAATCATTTTCTTGAACTATTTTTAAATAAGGTTTTTTTATATGTTTAAATATTGGTCTATATCTTGTTTGTAAAATAATGACCATTAAATTTTTAAAATCTCCACAAACATTAGCTGATATCACATAATAAAACATTTGACAATCTCACATTTCTATTCCCTTTAATTTGACATTATTTTATTTAAAGTAGTTTTAACAAATTTAAGGCAATTTTGGATTTAAGATTTCTCTTTTGGTTTTGTTTGTTTTAAAATGCACCTCTCTGGCCAAGATTTCAGTAAGCCAAATTTCAGACTAAGAACACATTTTAGAAGTTTCTTCAATTCAGAACAATGCAGTAAACCCAGTTATATCACTACTTGTTAGCCCAAGGATTTGGCTATACTGCATGTTACTTCATGTTCCTGGAAAGAGAACTGCTGGGAAACAGTCAAAGCCTGATTGACCATACCATACCTGTACTGATTATGGTATTCCTACCCCCAACAGCAGCATTATAAAGTAGTTCCCTGGACATAAAACACAAAGCATATCTTTAATAATTGGGCCACCATTAGTTGTAACTATAGTTGCTTAACAGAACTTACTGCTTGAAAGGCTAGACTAGAAAAACCCTGGGGCTAGGAGCCATACCTGCTTCATAATCTTTATCTAAATTTGTCAAACTAAACTTCAGAATTCTACAGATTCTAGTTTTGTCTCCTATTCATTTATTGTAGGTGTTAAAGTGTGACTTGATGAACATCGTATCAGATACAGATTGTTTAAACTAGAGCAATGTGTCAAATAAAGATCTTTGGTAAGAACACAATCATTTACATTAGAGTAAGTAAGTTAAGAACCAAGAAGAAAACATCCACCTTAACTTGGTTTATTATTCCACTTTTGGCTGTCTAGTCTTTAGGTCACAGAAGTAGTGTGGGAGCTGGGTGGAGCTTGCCAAGGTTGTAGGTTCAGAAACATTTCAGCATCTGGCTCTCAGTCAATAGAAAGCAATGAATTTTAATCACCATTTTTCTGTGTAATTCCTCACTGGACTACAAAGAGCCAACTCACCTGAAGGAAATGCTAAAAACAGAATAAAAAAATAGTCACCTTCAATTTCTATAGTTTTCTGTCCTACTTGATTGATATTTCCTGCATTTACCTATGACTGACTCCTTCTTTATGCAAGGGTGCTTATTAGATTGTGGTTTATCTGCAATGAAAAGAATGGTTCAAAGTATCTAAATTTTCACATAGCTCATTGTTCCCATGGGGAATGAAAATAAATAGATCTACAAAGAAAAGAATGACTAAATTCAATATTTTTATTGGGTAACTAGCATGTAGTAGGTCCCAATAGGGGCAGAAAGAAATAAAAGCAGTTCTTGCCCATAAGGAGCATATAATTAGATTAAAAATAGGCTAAAAGTGTTTGAAAAATCAAAAACAATATAAAATACATAACAGTTTGAATAAAAAAACCAGAAAAGACTCAGACATTCTGTGATTAATTGCCAGATTAACGACAGAGGCAATAAAGTGTTCTAGGGATTTGAAGAAGGAAATGATCATGTCAGAATGGTGGGTCAAAAAATGCTATGGGAATGATGGGGTTGACTTTATAGATTTTTAAAGAAATGGCTAAATTCAGATAAGTACATGAGGAGCAAGAGTCAAGCCAAATAGGGGGTAAATGTAGAGTATATTTGGGAATAGCAAGTAAGCCAGCTTGGTTGCAGCAGAGTTTGGTTAGGAGAGGAGTGGATGTTAGGATAGCATAGCAGGCTGGGGCCATGCTCAGGAGTCTCAGCATTCCCATTGAGTGTTCACTGTACCCTGGTCTTTATCTAGCACTTTACATTTACACTGTCATGTTTCTGTCTCTCAGTAACCCAGAGAACTAGGTATTTGGGTCAGGAGGCACAATGAGTTGAAGAGACATACTCATGAGTGAAAGAGCCAAAATTTAACCTTAGACTCTCTTGCTCTTGCCAGTGGGGGCATGGGAATTTTTTGCATAAGGGCATGATATGAAAGATTTAGTAGTTCTAGGAAATGTAATCTAGCTAGCTGGTATATTGAGGGACTGCATTAAACAGAACAGTAGTTCCACTGAAAGGTTCAGAAACATAGGGGAGTTCATGTAACTGCAAAAGAGATCAGGGGAGTGAGACTGATACCAGTATGCCAAAACCAATTAATCAATATCTTGGCCATGCTACTATCTGTGTGTTGGCCTCATTTTCTTCTACTGCATGTTTAGTGTCTCCCACCACCATGGTGGATGCAGGGCACGGAGGGGAGAACAGAAAGCAGGCAGAGAGAAGAGGCCACCACAGAGAAGGTGAGGACCTCTACTCCAACATCTTTGTATAAACTCTCAGGAAAGGATTCTGATTGGCCATCTCTGTGGCTAGGAGGTAGAGTATTGAGGGTGATAGTACAATAGAATTATAAGAAAATTGTGGAGGGAGTACACACCACAGGATATGAGATGCCATTCTCAGAAGATATTGAAAAACAGCTGCTGGAAAGGCAACAGTTATTCACTACATACAATCAGCAAACGCTGAAGGCAAACTAAATCATCAAGACAGAACAAATTCTTCCATGACTGCAAACCATGGGAATAGTACCGATCATGCATTTAACACATTAAATGTCATGTGAGTTGTATGTAACTCATGCTAGTTTTGAACCTGGGGCGTCATGAAGCATATGTAACTCACACGTCTCTTCACCTTGGGAGCCCTGAGAACTACTTTTCAAGTTGCATATAACTCATACACAGAAAACAACAAAAAAATAAATTTTTTATGAAATTAGAAAGGATTGTTTTATTTTCGAAGTTTTTATACTATTTTTGTAATAAAACCCCACGGCCCCAAGGAAAACATTTTTTTTTCTAATGTGGCAGTCAATGTGTTAATTATGTTATCCTGAGTTAATTCGTTATCACATAATGGAGTTTGCATTTTTATTTGCAGATATATTGAAGTTATATAAACAGAGCTTATTATTCTAATGCTAAGATGTTTCCAAATTTATCCTATGTCTTTCTCTACTGGTTCCCATGTCTTGTTTTTTACTTTGGGGAAGATGATTTCAGTTTTATCTCTCAGACGTTTTTATAGAATACTACTTTCATACTCAATTAATTACCTTTCATTATAATTCTATATTTCATCATATTCGTATTCTTTCTCCTAGCCGTCTCCAAAGGAATCATCAGTGTATTACCAGGGTGACTGTGCAACAGTGGAATAACTAGACCTTTCAGGGATTATTGGACAGTGGTCCTGAACTAACACTAATTCCAAGAGACCCAAAATATCACTGTGGCCCACCAGTCAGAGCAGGGGCTAATGCAAGCAAAGAGATAATGGAGTTTTAGCTCAGGTCAGTCTCACAGTGGGTACAGTTGGACCTTGAACTCATCATGGGGTTATTTCCCCAGTTCCAAAATGCACAATTGAAAAAAAACTACTCAGCAACCGGCAGAAGCCCCACATTGGTGAGGATATAGAATTTTTCTTATGTTCTTCTAATCTTTTCTACCTTCCATTCTGGGTGGTGGAACTTATACATCTCAGCTGTTCAGAATTAGTCCTTTGATTTTAAAGGTAACTGCCTATAATGTCAACATGTACATCTAGAGGTACAGATGTATAGAGACAAATATTATAATGCTTCTTAAATTATGTGTGTGTATATGTATATACACATATGTCTTAAATAATATCCTCATGGTTTGGAGATATCAAGAAAGTGAATGTTCCAACTTTTTCTTAAACTTACAACTGGAAGCTAATCCAATTAAATTAATCAATGGCAGATAAACCATTTGATGAAATATAGAGTTTAAGCTTTAGCTTGTATTTTGTTCTAAACAACTTCCTTCCAGAAAGAATGAGCAGTCAAGTTGAATCCATTGTTTACTGGAACAGACCCCTTATTGGTGCATTCAGATAGTACTACACTATCTTTCCTCTTTCCCTACACCCCCCTAGCCATGTGCAGGGAATTTTCTCCTTTTGTTGGTTAACACTCTTCCTCATCTGGATTGCCTTCAACTATGTGACAACAAAGAACTCAAGCACCAAAATAGCAGCAGCTACATATCCTCTGCATGACAGTGTAATTTCTTCTGCCTTAAGGCTGTGTCTAGCACTGAAATCATAGTCTGTTTACTTCGATCTGGTGCTACATTACACTGGGAGGGATTTAACTCTTACTTATAAATTCACAGGGGAATTATCTCTCAGCTCTGTTTAGCTTAGAATCGGAGATGAAATTGTGCAGTTCTTGCTGTTGAGCCAATTACGGCATTGAGCAAAATCTTACCTTCCAACTTTATAAGACAAGCAAGAATACTGTGCAGTCTCTTACAATGCTCAGTAATACAATTATTAGAATGAACACAGAAAATTTTGGGTGGCTAATGAGTATAGGAAATTAATTTTGAAAGTTTCCCATTTGACTTAAGTGTTTGGTTTTCTCTTCAGATGCTTCTGCTGGGGAATCGGTCCTTCTGAGTTGAACAGTTGTGCAAAAGAAAATTTGGCTAGGGATATTATGTGTGTATGTTTAAAACTGTGTTGATTATCTAAACAGTCTAAGTGACCACAATCCTTTATAAACCAGTATTCTATCTATAATCTCTCAATCAGAAAAAGTCAGTCATTTTTAATGTCACTCTTTCTCTCTCACCCATGATCCCTGAGTAATTTCCATGTCTATTAAATTCTACTTTTGAAACATATCTATAGCTGTTCCCTACTCTTCTTTCCTAACTGTTAGATCCTTAAAATCTCTTGCCTGAACTTTTAGAAAAGTTGACTAATTTAATCCTCTGCTTCTGGTCTCTTCCTCCATGATAAACTTTCTAAATTATGAATATAATATCACAATTCAGTTTAAATAATTTCTATAAATCCCACTATAAAGAGACTCATGAATGTATCCCCGTGCCTGGTATAGAATTAGGTACTCCATCAGTATTTGTTCAGTGAATGAGTGAACTCTCCATTGTGGGGGTGTGGGAAACCAGCATTTCTTGAGCATCTCCCATGTGGTACGTGTGTAAATTCTCCAGCACTTACTGATCTCTAGATAACCCCGTGGTTTTCATTAAATTCTCACAAAAGAAAAAGAGGCGAAATAGGTATTATTCTCATTTTAAATATGAAGAAACTAAGGTCTTGAGAGATTATATACCTTTCTCAAAGTCACGAGACTAGTAAATAGCAGGGCTGGAATTTGTAAGTTAAGCCTGAATTCTTAATCAACTCTCACACCTATGATAGGAAGCTCAAAGTTGTTTCCTGACTCCTTGCTTTAATATTTAACATATTATTTGACATACACGAAAGAATACATATAACACATATGAATAGCCTAAAAATACGTAATAAGCAAGTCATTTTTTAAAATGTGAGCAAAAGATCTGAACAGACACCTCACTAAACAGGCAAATAGGCATAGAAAATGATGCTCTACATCATTTGACATTAGGGAATTACAAATTAAAGCAACTACACACTACAACTACCACTACACACTTATCAAAATAGCTAAAATCCAAAGAACTAAAAACACCAACTGCTGGTGAGGCTACAAAGCAATCAGAATGAAAAATGGTACAATCACTTTGGAAGACAGTTCGGCATTTTCTTACAAAATTACACATAGGCTTAACATATGACTCAGCAATAGGGCTACTAGGTATTTACTCAACTAACTGAAAAGCTTATGTTTACATAAAAACCTATATGCAAATGTTTATAGCAACTTTATGTACAAATGTAAAAAACTAGAAGCAATCAAGATGTCTTTCAATAGAATTGATTAAACAAATTGTGCTACAGCCATTCAGTGGAATATTATTCAGTGATAAAAAGAAATGAGCAATGAAACCAAGACAAGACATGATGAATCTTAAATGCATATTGCTAAACAAAAGAAGCCAGTCTGAAAAAGCAATATACTATGTTTCTGATTATATGACATTCTAGAAAAGGTAACAATGTAGAGGCAGTAAAGGTCCGTGGTTGCCAAGGCTTCAGGGTGAGAGTTAAGCAAGTGAAACACAGAGGATGTTTTTTAATAGAGGTGAAACTATTTTGTATAATACTGTAAATGTATATATTAAATATAGTAAGCATTTGTCAAGACCCACAGAACTTTTAGCACGAGTAAATCCTAATGTACGAAAATTAAAAAAAAAAAAAATCAACCAGAAGGTCAGGGGATCCCATGATGGAGTACAGAAAGCAATGAAAGAAGAATTTATGAAACAATCTCACTGAAAGGTATTGAGGTATAAGGTGTTGACCTAAGTAACTCTGGAAATACGTAGAGGCTGTAAAAATAAAGGCAAAGGGAACTGTACATAAGAATTTTTCCCACAGGGGTATGGATTAATAATTTTGAAACCACTATACATGTATACTGAAATTAAACAATTGAGTAAATGGATGGTGGATAGTGTGAGCCAGGTTTCTCATTGTTTTCGTGAGAGGTTACAGATATACAAGGGTAAAAAGGTAGAATGATCCATATGGGAATGAATTAGAGCTTGAGAAGATCAGTATCAACTCATGCTTAGCTTAATACAAATATACAGGATTACATATAAAAATATTTTTAGATATGTATAATACATGGGTGTGTGTGTGTGTGTGTGTGTGTGTGTGTGTGTGTGTGTCCTTGCTCTGCCAGCTGAAAGGGCCTAGAAGCAACAATACCCCAGTAGCGCACCAAGTGCCTAGATCTTGGTTTCTAATTCCATTCTCCACTGAAAGGAACCAGGACTGATTCTAGGACTGGGGCAGGAAATATACAAGATGAGTGCAGAGCCTCTTCTAGTATCAGAAAGTTAAGAAGTGTCAAAAACTAAAACCCTGAAAAAACTCCGAACCCCACAATGAAGACGGTATATAAAAGGAGTCAACTAAAAGAACACAACATGGCCAAAACCGCAACAATTTGAGCAGCAAAGTAAAGCAGTATTGGATTATAACCCAAAGTATAAAATAAATATCCATGAGTCTCTACTGACGTAAGTAAATAAATGGATAACAAGAGAGGGAGAAGAGACAAATCTACTATTCAGGAGAATTCCAAGTAATTTATGTAACTACTTTAGGAAGAACATAACTCCCTGCTCCTTAAGTATGGCTGTGCAGACTGACTTTCTTCCAAAGAGTATAGTATAAAAAGGGGAAAAAAGAGTGACTCTGGAGTTGAGAAACCTGACAAATACCACCTCAGCTAGGTGACCTATGTTAACATCAACAGTGATACATCATGTTTCTAGTATATACACTTGATATGACGCGATGTGGCACTACACTTCTGTGATCTTCCTATGAAGGCATGTTCTTCAAAATACCTGACAAATACTACTCAAAACTGTCAAAACCAAAGAAAGTCTGAGAAGCTGTCACAGATGAGAGGAACCTAAGGAGACACGAAAACTAAATGTAATGTGGTGTCCTATAGGGGTTCCTGGAACACGGAAAGACATTAGGTTAAAACTAAGGAAATCTGACTACAGGATGGACTTTAGTTATTAAACCATGTGTAAATATTAGTTCATTAATTATAATGAATATACCCCTAGTATTAACAGGGGAAATCATTCTAAAACAAAAGATTATTTAAATAATAATAAATATCTGTCAACGTATCACCTAATCATGAACAAGAACATTGTCTGTAATTTACACACATCTTCTGTGTGTCATCCCTTTCCCTCCCCCCCCCCCAAAAAAAAAATCACTATCCTGAATATTGTGTTTATTAATTTTCCTTGTTTTGGTATAGTCTTATCAAATATATATGCATGCATACCATAAAATATTTTGATTATTGAGCTTTATAAATATGGCACTGTACCATATACTATCTTCTGAGACTTGTACCAGTAGATAATTTATAAGAAAGTTTACTGCAGTACTGTTTGTAACAGCAAAATCTCAAAACAAAGCAAATATCCTAGAACAGATAAGTAAACTGTGGTATATCTATACAGTGAACTATTACATAAAAGTGAAAAATATGAACTATATTCAATAATGTGGGTGAACTTATTTTTTTTTTCTCTTTTTTTGGCTCAGGAGTGAGCATTGAGTGGATGAACTTTAGAAACAAAATGCTGGATGAAAAAAGGTGAAGGTTTTAATCTGACGTAGAAGGCTCTTTGCCAAATGGCCACAACATATCTCATCTAGCTCACTTCTTCATGATCTGTGTTCCAGTCACACCAAACTTCTCACTGTTACCTAAACATTCCACACCCTTGAATACTCATTTGCCTTTTTTTTAAATAAAGAGCTGTTTTGATATATAATTCACATACCACACAATTTAAAGTATATTTAAATACCCACTGCATTTAAAGTATATAGTTCAATGGCTTTTAGTATACTCAGAGTTGTGCAACCATCTCCATAATCAATTTTAGAAGATTTTTATCACATTACAAAGAAACCTCATACTCATGAGCAGTCAAACCCCATTTCCTGCCAACTTCCACACCCTTCCTAGCTCTAGGCCATCACCAATTTACTTTCTGTCCCTATGGATTTTCCTGTTCTGGACATTTCATACGTCATTATCAGTGGTCCCCAATCCCCGGGCCACAGACGGGCACCAGTGGGAGCCAGGCCACGCAGTAGGAGGTGGGCGGCTGTCAAACGAGCAGGGCTTCATCTGTGTTTGCAGCCGCTCCCCATCCCTCGCATCACCGCTCCTCAGAGCACAAACCCTACTGTGGACTGTGTACGTGGGGGATCTGGGTTGCGTGTCCTTGTGAGAAGCTGGTGCCTGACGATCTGGGGTGGATGTGGGGTGGTAGTGTCTTCCCCACCACCAACCATGGAAGAGTTGTCTTCCATGAAGCTGGTTTCTGGTGCCGAGAAGGTTGGGAACCGCTGATTATACGATAAATATATACTATCATCATTATATGATAAGTGATACAATATGTGGCCTTTTATAAATGGTTTCCTTCACTTAGCATGTTTCCAAGGTTCATCCATGTTGCAGCATGTATCAGTACTTCATTTCTTTTTATTGCCAAATAATATTCCATTGTATGGATATGCTTATTTGCCTTTGTACATCCAGTTTCTTCTGTCATTAATGGCTTTTTCCTGCTCTGTCAAATTCCTATTTGTCCTTGAATGATCAGATTAGAGATTATTTCCTTAATTCCCACAGCCCTCTGTTTAAGCACTATTATACTTTTCACACCACATTATAATTATCCATGTGTACTTCTTTTCCACCTACCAGTGACCTGTGGCCTCCCTAGGAGCAGGGAAAGAGCTTTGTTCATCTTTGAGTTCTTGGCAGCTAGCAGAACCTGACCGATATCTACTCAACAAATATTTATGAAATTAGTGAATGAGTAGGTTCTTCTCACATTTCTCAGGTTCACACTTATTACACAAAAGGAATATGCGATAGTGTGGAAAGAGAATATAACATTTAGTGTTGTTATGGTCCCAAATCTGGATTCACATCTGAGTTCTGCTTTTGATAACTAGTGGTCCTGGATGAGTTGCCTAACCGCTGTTAAGTCCCATCCAAAATATGGGGACAATAATATCACCTCATACGGTTCTTGAATTTAATAAGTTACGTTTGTAAAGAGTTTAACCCAATACTGGTAGCCACTATTATCACCAATGACAAAAACCATAAACAGAAGAGAGAAGGGGCAGGTCATTAAAGAAGTGTGATTCAAATCCCTCATTTTACAAATAAAGAAACTGACACCTGGTGAGGTCAGGGGAGATGCCAGAGGCCACCTGGCCTATTCAGGAAGGAGTATGGTGTAGTACAACACAGCTGATTTTGAATCCTAGCTCTGCCTGGTACTGGCTCAATATCCTTGGGCAAGTCCCTAAACTTTTCAAACATCAATTTCCTCCTGAGTATTTGGGTAACAATAAATACCTAGCTCACAGAACAGTTTTGAGAATTAAATGAGAAACTGTGTTTATATAGTAGGCCTTCAATGATGACGATGATAGTGGTAAACATACACACACACACACACACACACACACACACAAACACAGATACAAAACACATATACTTTGAATACTGCATTGACAAATTAATAATTGGTAGAGAGAAAACTTTTATAAAGAAGAAATGTATAGTTTAACCAAAAAAAGAGGATAGAAATCATCTTAAAAGAGAGATTAAATTTTAGGAGAAGTGATTTATAGTCAGTCTGAAGTACTAACAGTATCTTATAAATATCAGTAAGTAAAATAATGTGAGATCTTTAAGAATACAAGATGTTTACAAAATTAATTATTGTTCCTCTTGCCTTCCATCTGAACTGGCTTGTCTTTAAACTTTATAGTCTTTTCTGATATTCCCGAAGCAGATCCTAAGGAAACAAATGTTCTCTCTGAAGCATCTAAAAGACCATCAACCTAGTTTTCCTTCAACAATGAAAACTATAAGACTGGCAACATATTTAAAGGTGATAAAACAGGTGTTAACTATACCATTGTTTAAAAAGAACATTCTATTCCTATTAAGTTATTTTTCTTAGAATGTATTTGGTTATTTACTAAACAGAGGCTTAGGTCTCATTATAAATGAAGTGTAACATATTCAAATTGTAATGACTCCCACAGACAGAAGTTATATATCACCATTGAAAGCACAGTATGGTTTCTAAATCTCTACAATCTGATAACATGAAGATACATGAAGAAAATTGTGAAGAATACACAGTGATGTTTTACCTCTGTCTCTGCTAATTTACTGGTTTCCTTTTTTCTATTCAAGACTGATTTTTAAAAAGGCCTTCCCCCCTTCATTTTTTTCCTCAAGAGTTTTTAGCTTGATTATTTTACATGAATTATGTATTAAACAAACATTTATTGAACCCCACTTTATACTGGGCATTATTCTAGCTAATGGGGACTAAAGTAAATGGAGACCCTTCTCTCCTGGAGCTTATGTTCTCATGGGGTGAGATAAGTAGCAAACAAACAAATGAATAGGAAATATGTGAGAAGAAAATAAGTGCTATGAAAGAAAAAAATAAAATAGTAAAAGATCTAGATAGTGATTGGGGGCAAGGGCATTAGGAAAGGTATCTTCAATAGGTGACAACTGAGAAAATTCCTGAAGGAGGTGAGGGAGTAAGCCGTGGGCTATCTGGGCGGAGTGAGGAGCAGGTACAAAGGCTCTGAGGTGAGATCACCCTTGCCAGGCTCAAGGAGCAGGAGGAGGAGGATGGTGTGGCTGGAGCTGGAAGATGAAGTCTGGGAAGTGGTAGAATCCAGCCAGATCAGACCAAGCTTTTGCTTTTACCCATGGGCAGCCACAGGAGAGTTTTGAACAGAGGAGTAATATCACTCAAACTACACTTTAAAAGGCTCCCTTGGGTTACTGTGAGAGAATAGAGCTTAGAGGAGAAAGGGGGAGTCGGGGAACTTTAGAGACCACTGCTATTGCTCACAAAGGTGGTAGCACTGGGGTTGGTGAGACGTGACTGGGTTCTGAATACATTTAGAAAGAATAATTTTAACACACTCTTCTTACATTTGTCACAACATATCCCTTTCTTAAACCTCAGTCCAAAAGCCACTTCCTCAAAGAAAGGCTTTAAATAAACTTATGGTCTCCAAGCCATTCACATAATCCCCCCTATTTTTCCCTAATCTGTACTTGTAGTTGTTTTGCTTGTATAGACTAAAGGTCATTGTTGTCTCAGCCTAACAGAAACACAGGGATTACTAAATCAGCCAAGTGACATAACATGGCTGCTTCCTAAGGAATGAGTGGAGTGGGCTTAAAAGGCTCACGGATCTAGAAAACTTAGAGTAACTCACTCTTGTCTCATCAGCCTCCCCCCCTCCTTTTTTTCCCCCTATGGCTGCTTTGGCACTACCAAGGCCCTCCCTTCTGACACCATCTTCACCGTGAAATGAGGCAACCTCGGGAATACGATGAGATCAGTCAAAACTCATCTTACGTGTCCTTGGGGGTTCTTTAAATTTGGTATTCAACATAGTGCATGGACTTCAATTTTTGACAGCTTAACCAGCTGTATTTAAATAATGGCACCTGTTCATTTCATCACTTGCTTAGATGACCATGATACTCTGGCATTATAGCACTAATGCAAAAACACAGACAAAAACCATTTCATATTGTTTTCCAATACGTAAAATGTGAGAAAGAATACAGAAAGGTCTAGAAACATATACACTGAAGTTTCGATAGTGGTTACTCCTACAGAGTGATAATCGGAACCAAGATGGGCAAACAAAGTATACTTTGTTTGATTGTAACGTACCACCTACTTTTGAGAATAAATTATTCTCATCGTGTAGTTAATTTCTTAAAGGTACATGTTAGTTATTTGGCTCCTTCAGCACCATTGAATTAGATGGTATTCTATAACATGGAAAAAAGCTTTTACGGAAAATTAATGCTTGTTTTTCATATTCAACTTCCAACCAAATATTGGGAGTAGTTTAAAAATTTCTTTCCAAGTTGAGATTTCAAAAGGAACACTGGCTATGCTCACAATATTTTGGACCTTTCATAATAATGACTAGATTTTCTTAACAACTAATACCTTCATCAGGTTCTATACCATAAGAAAATCTGGCAAGAAGACTAAGGGTTAACAGGACGGGTTAACAGAGAATAGAAGCTGGGGTCAGGAATAAAAAAATGGGGACGGTAAATAGTAAAACCATGTTCTTTACCAAGGAGCTCACCAAAAGAAACAGCAAAAAGGAAATAAAATGGTCATTGGAGGATATGAATTTTAGTAGAGGCTAAAGGTAGAGAAATCCAGGACTTGTATAATCATAGTTTTTAAGAAGTAGTTCCTTTAAAGTTGCTTGTTTTCTTCTTTTATGTTTCAATTCCCAGTTGTGCAATCTATTTTCCTTAGCTCTCACAATAATCCTGTCACAGTAGAATCGTTTTACACAACTTCAAAAAGAAATTCTTCATACATGAGGCATAGGATGTTGGGAAGAGAGAGAAAAACACCTAAACAATCAGTGACAGCTGACAATAAATCCTGCACAAGGCACAGCATCATGAGGATGTAGTGTGTCCTACGAGTACACTTGGCTTATGCCTTGAAGGACTATGGGCCAATGACAAGTTAAGGGGTCTGTGGCTTAATAGACATTCTCTAGGAAGTATGAGGATTCTGCAGTTGGTTTTCACTATGCTGCCAAACCATTCTGGGAAACACATAATAGATTTGGAGACGCCAATGAACTTCTTTATCCCTTCCCTTCTCCGTGTTCACCAGATCCACACACATTCTGCAATCCCCACTGTCCGGCTTCCTAACAGACACAAAGCAGCATACCGGAGACAGTAAGACGAGAGGAAACCCAAAGCTTTAAATGAGGTGCAGCTTTCTCACACAGAACGATGATAAATAAACTAAGAGGGCACAGAACCTGAATTTAATTGCTTTTACTACTTTGACTCTGATGTAGAGAAGCATTGATATGTATGACAAACTCCTAAATCAATGTGAACTCATTTCTTATTTCTTATTATTATGTTTCACTTGAAACTGTCTAAATGAGTTAGAATAGCTCATTATTTTTTCACCCAAAGGGTTTGCCTGCTACTTCTTGTTTTTATCTCAATTAATTTTGTGCCTGCCGGACTAACACAAATTACCACTTCCGTGTCTTACACTTTTGATTTAAAAATAAAGCTAATTTGGGAGGTGTTTAAAGCTTTATTAATATTTATACAGCCATTAGCAGTGGCTATGATGTTAGCAAGCTTCTTTTTAAAATTAGAAATTCTCCTTCCAATACTGTCTCTGAGCTCCAGCATTCCCACTCTGACCACATCATTTTTAACATTTTTCTTAGGGCACAAAGCGGAATTTCACATAGGGTCACAGAAAAGTTGGTTTTGGTTTTCCCACCATTTATCTTGCCCATTCTGCTCAATGAGTCAGACTTACATAATACATTTCTTTCTCTGACTTTCTTCAGAAATTCAGAGGCAGCATGTTCTCCTGCAAAAATGCATGGGTGCTGTGTAACAACCAAGCACTATTCACCGTCTGTTTCCCCTTCTCCAAACTGAACCTGGCCTGGGCAAGTAAAAAAAAAAAAAAAAAAAAAAAGTGCCACGAGTACTCTAATATGATACTGAAACACAAGTGAAGGGATTATCCCTTAAAAGGAAGAAAGGCTACAAAGGGCATGATCCATACCAAATAATGTGGCCTACGGCCTCTTTTCCCACTTCCCCTGACAGTTCCTCAACCTCAAAAACAAACAAACAAAAAACCCCCAGTGCTTTTAGCACAGTAGGGCAACTAAGGAAAACCCAATAAATGTGACCATGAATTGGGAATGTAGGTCTGAGGCTGGTGGGGCACTATGGCTCACTCACGCTTATCGGGAGGCCGAGGTGGATCACTTGAGCCCACGAGTCTGAGACCAGACTGAGTAACATGGTGAGACCCTCATTTCTACAAAAAATAAAAAAAAATTAGTCGGGCATGGTGGCATGAGCCTATAGTCCCAGCTACTCGAGAGGCTGAGGTGAGAGGATCATTTGAGCCCAGGAGTTGGAGGTTGCAGTGAGCTACAATCATGCCACTGCAGGCTGGGAGATAAAGCAAGACCTTACCTCAAAAAATAAATAAATGAAAACAAAACAAAACAAAACAACGGTCCTGAGGCTGACCGTGTGTAACAATGGAACAAGTAAAAATAACAGGACTGTGCTCAGAGACACAAGCATTGAGAAAAAGGCAGCATGATAGTTGTTTCTGAGAGCATGAAGCTATTGTATAAAGCCAGCTTTCTTGAATTCTTATCCCCACATTTCCTGGACATGTGACCTCAGGCATGTGATTCAACCACTCTATGCCTTAATTTTCTCATTTGGAAAGCGGGGATAATATTTGTACTGCTCTCACTGAGGTTTTATGAGTACTAAAATGTTAATGGAAGAAAAGATTTAGTGCCTGGCACATATTAAGTATAGCTGACCCTTGAATAACATGGGTTTGAAGTATACGAGTCCACTTGTATGCAGATGAAATATAGTATTTGCTGGATATGAAACTTTCATACGGAGTATGAGTGGGTTCTGCAGGGCCGAATGCTCAGATTTGGATATGAGGGGGCAGGCCTGGAACCAATTCCCTGATAATACAGAAGAACAACTCTACTCAATAAATATTTGTTGACTGGAAAAGTTTAGACAAATCAAATCAAACACTGAACAGAACAGCAATTAAGATATAATGTACATTAAAACAACATTACCTATAAGACATTTCTACCCACAATCATGGAATTAGACAAATTTGAGAAGTGAAATGCAAAAAAAGAGTTTTAGTAGTTTTTTTTTTTTTGCTATTAAAAAAAGGGAAAATCAAGGATAACCAGAACTATTTAATCTTGAAGGAAGACATTCTTATCATGTTTGGTAATAATTTATTTGGTATTAATGCACATGTATTAACCTGGCATTTTTCATGTATTGCTCAGAGCTATCTGTGCTAGCCAACATGATAGCCACTAGCTACATCTGGCTGTTGAGCACTTAAAATGTGGCTAGTCCAAATTGAGATGTGTTATAAGCATAAAACACACATTATGTTTCAAAGACTTAGTATGAGAAAAAGAATGTAAAAAATCTTAATTTTAATATTGATTACATATAAAAGTTATAATATTTGGAAATCTCAAATTAAATAAAATGCAATACTAAAATAATTTCACTTATTCTTTTTATTTATCTTAAAGTGGCTCTTAGAAAATTTAAATTACATATGTAGCTCACATTTGTGGCCTGCATTATATCTGGACAGCGCTAGCTTGGATCAATAAGGAATATAAGCCACACTATTATTACTACTATTTCTAAACATCAGTTATTGAGTTCTTACTCTGTTAGATGTTTTAAATACATTATTTCTAGCATCACAATACCTGTGTCTAATAGGCTATATTTTCTCTCTTTTTGGTAAGATGAGGAGATGGTTTTAGAGTATATATTGCTGCATGTCACAAAGCTAGTTGTGTGCAGAGTAGGAATGAATGCACCGTCTGTTTGATTCCAAAGCCTGGGTGCTTTCTGCACCAGTGGCCAGATGGAACTAGAGGTACAGGAGAGGAAAAGGGCCCTCTGTGAGCAAGAGGGACCGAGGACTTCCCCAGCAAGGCACCTTGCAGTATGTGGAAATATGCTAGTCTTATAAGGGCACAACTTCCTTAGAATTTAGAGACAATTCCAGCAATCCTTTATCTCTCATGAACAGAGCCATTCTTGTTCCACTGTACCCAAGCCTATGCCCCCCAACTGCCAAAAGAAAGGCAGGAGAAGAATTCATGGGCAACATAGTGCACATAAAGAGAAAATGAAGAGAAAAAATTTCAATTAGAAAATTCATATGCACAAGGATACTATTTGCCATGTTATTCATAAAAAATTCAATATGGTACAATTTAAAGGTGCTAATTTTTATATATAGTCAACAGTAGAAAATGCTTAGATGTTATCAATATATGACACAAAAATCAAATACAGCATTATGCATACACTTATTACAGCTTTGTAAAAGGACCCACATATCATGAAAGAAGACTGACAGGGAACATTGAAAATTGATAATAGCTTTGTCTTAGGGCAATTCTCAAATGGGCAGGGGGAGGCAATTCTGACCCACAGGAAACATTTGGTAACATCAGGAGCTATTTTTGATTATCACCACTCAGGGGGTGCTACTGGAATCTGGTGAACTGAGGCCAGGGATGCTTCTAACCATCCTGTAACACAGAAGATGGACCCTCAAATAAATAATTATCCAGCTCCAAATGTCAATACTGCCGAGATTGAGACATCTTGTAATGATATTGTAAATTTCCTTCTTCTCTACTTTCTACAATTTTATGCTATATTATCTTATAAGATAAAAAAATGAAATAAAAATATAAAAAATTATCACTAAAAAAGTAACCCAGAAAATAAAGCATAATCACCAATATGGAAGGTGATTTTATCCATGGGGATAGGTGCTGCGTGATGGAGATGGGTCTATTAATATGGTAATAAATTCTTCCTAAATATTTCTTAGATTTACTAAAAGCTATACCCAAAAAAGATATATGTAAATTATGTATGGATTAAAATTTGGCTATGTTTGCTCAATCACTACTTGCCATCGGGATGATTGATTCAATATCTAACAGCAAATTGGCACTCCTTTCACTGTTGGGATAGCATTTGCTAAACATCAAAATATTTTTCTCACTCCTCTGAGCAAGTAGTATTTCATGGGTGTTATTATTACTGAGATTGACAATATATGCTGCTATTTACACTGCATTTAGGAAGAGAGAATTTTTGACAATTTTCTTCAGTATTATTGTGCATTATTGTGATAAAAAAGGCATAAAACTTATACTTGTATAAATTCTGTTTAAAAACTACTCATTTTGCGAACTAAACTACTTGTACTAACAGATTATCTGATTAAACATTTCACAAAAGTAAGTATATATGTCATGCTTGCAGACATGAAAGAGTGCATCTGCAAGCTGTTTATAAACTCATCTTTTTCTTCATTCAGTTATATCAAAAGGGGATTTTAGAAAAAAAATATCTACAGGAAGTAACTATTTAAATAAGCCTATTGATGCTGTAAGGAAGGTCCAATTATATTCTATCAAATGCTTGTGCTATATCATTTGACCAGAGAAAACTCAAGAGCTCTTTAACTCAAAAGCCAGTGAAAATGAACAATTCCATTTTTTCCTTTGAGCATTCATCATGGTTTTTGTAATCTCCGATACATAGCACACTGCCTGGCACTTGGTAGATATTCAACAACTGTTAGGTGAATGAATGAACATTTATGAAATCACACCATGGGTTACCCAGGCTTGTGTCAAACTTCCTGATAAGAAGTCTTACATATTTTGGTTCCCTTTCTTAAGTTACACTCATACATTCACTTACTACCAAAACTTACTACTCACCTATAAGCTCTTACAGCATGTCACGCATACCACCTTTGTAATACGTATCATTTACTGTTATAATTATTTGTTTGTATATCTATCTCTTCCACTAAAATGTCAGCACTTAAAAGATAGAGACCATGTTTTGACACTTTGTTCTCTGACTTAATCTTCAATAAAGAGCTAGAGGATAAGAAAAGAATGGTTCAAAGAACTTGTCTACAGTCACATAATTAAAAAGTGGTAGAGCCAGGATTTGAACTGAGCATGTCTCATTCCAAATTATCTTTTTTCCATTTTACCAGACTGTAAAGAAAATAGGAGTGAAGGTAGAGTGTGAGAAGAGTATGAATTAAGGCAAAACAAAACAAAAAGTTTTAGATGCTTGGTAGGATACAATCAATGGGTTCTACTGTATTGACACTGAGAAACAAAAATTCAAGAAATTGATATGGACAACTGCATGGACCTCAGAAGTAGTCACTAGAAAGTCAATGTATCCAACATTTATGGAAAAATCAACCATGATCATTGGGTCATTCTTGATGAACTTCTTGAGGAGAAGGACTACATCTTTTGTCTATTTCTATAGCTCTAATTTATGATATAAATTGTTGGAAGAATGAATGACTATATGACATGGTCCCAATGAGAGGGAATCCCAGTCTTGTAGAGTGACTTCAATAGGTAAGCCAAGTGAGATAAATCCTATAACAAGGCAGCAAATTGTCATGGGGCATTAACCTAAACAAAGCAGACAAGAGATTCCACCGTAAATTTATCCTAATTGCAATTTCCCAAGTACAAAAAATTAAAATATTTATCAGGATCATGCCATCTCAACATAATGATACCATAAACAGGCTCTTTGTAAGTGTAATATGTTAATATTGGTATTATTAGGACACCAAATGGCAGAGTAATTAGGAAAATGTGTTCTGGAGCTTACTGCTTGGGTTTTTAACTCAGCTCTGCCATTTCCTAGCTATGTGACTTTAGGCAACTTAATGATGCTCACCTCATTGGGTTGTTAGTAAATTAAATGACAGCCATGCAAAGCACTTAGAATAGCACCTAGCACAATATACATACTTAATAAATGTTTGCTATTATTACCATTGTTGTTGTCCTTGTTATTTTCAAAATGCTATATTAACATAAATTTTTAAAGAATCATTGGGCTGCTTTAAAATAACATGACATTCTGAAATTACTGAAAGTAAAAAAATTATTAAGTTTTCTGTACTTGGGTGAATCTAGTCATTTGAGACATTTTCACTAACTCAAAATTAATGAGAGAAAGCCAAATATAGATAGATGGTGGTGGTAATAATGATGATAGTAATAATTCTCACCCTAAAACATAATTATATGTGCTGTTTGAATTTTTGTCCCTTCCAAAATTTATATTAAAACTTAATCCCAAAAGTAACAATATTAAAGAGGTGATTGGGTCATGAGGGCTCTGTCATTCATAGATTATTGGATTACTGTGCTAACCACAGGAGTGGGTTAGTTATCCAGACAGTGGGTTATCACAGGAGTAGGTGGGTTATCAAGAGAGTAGATCTGTTATAAAAGCCTGTTTGGTTCTTAGTTCAGCCCCCTCACCATGTGATGCTCTGCACCACCTCAGGAGTCTGCAGAGAGTCCCCCCCAGCAAGAAGGCCCTCACCAGATGTGGCCCCTCGAACTTGGACTTCCTAGCCTCTAATTTCCTTTCTTTATAAATTATGCAGTCTCAGGTATTCAATTATAGCAACAGAAAACAGACTAAGACAGTATGATTACGTGTGTGTATGTCTGTTAAAAACCATATCCTTAGACATACCAATAAATAAATGTTTTTAATAAGAAAAAATGATCACCTGCTTGTAGAAAATATAACTTGAGCATCTCAAATTTCCAAAGAACTGCAAATTGTTCTCAAAAGATTTCAAATTGGCAAGTAATCACAGGCAAGGTAAACAACAGTTATAGTTCAGTCTGAATCAGACTTGCTTTTTCAATATGTAGACACTTTTTTTTTTTTTTCAAAGCCAGACACAACCTGCAGCATTCAAGTGGGAAACCTGGAATTCCTAAAGGCTTCTGTGATTTTTTTGTGCACTGGTGTTCAGAATCACCTATTGACAGTGTCAGCGAAAGTGGTAGCTAATTAGAAAATAAGAGCTACACCTTGGCTCTAATAATAATAAAGAATAGACACCCCATCCTCACAAACCTGCCACTGCGTCATTTTTCTTGTTGACAGGACATTTGCACTGATACCAAGCCAGTTTTGTCCTACAATAATAGGTTTCAGGATCTGTCTTTTTAAATAATACTGTGGTCAGGACAGGTTGGTTACTATCAGTCACAATCACTAACAAAACATTTTCCTATCATCAGTCCTACCATCTGTCCTCCCAGTTCTCTCCACACATGGGCTTGGTTGAACAGATTTTGAACTGGCCAAGGTCACTGCACAGCTAGCCTCCACAGATGGGGACAGTGTGAAAAACCTAATTGCAGCTGTGGATAAACACAAACAAGGACACACATGGTTGGCAACATCCCTGTCTAGACTTGATGGTGGCTCAGTGTCACCGAGTATAAAAAACAAGGACATAGTGTCAAGGTAACTATCTGTTAGGGACAGTACAATCATTAAGAAATGCTATCATCATGTGATCTAAACTTCTTTAAGTTATTTAAACAGCAATCTTAAAAATGGCAAAAGAGAAGTAATATTTCTTATTATATTTATGTTCTCTAAAATTTGTCTAGGAAAAACATGTCTTTCTTCAACAAAAAGATAGGGCTTGGCAATCAGCACAGTGCCATAACTTACCATGTGAAAGTCACAAACATGACCTATACATAGCACAGAAGATATTGAGTTAGTGAAAAAAATGAAATGTCCTCTTTCTATATATTTATTTCATCTGTATCAAGATTCCCTTTTCCCAGTTCCTTTCTAAAACAAATTACTTGGTTAGAAACTTTACTTTGCTGTTTTTTCAACAATATTTACTTGGGTACATATACCTTCCATTCTATACCCCTAAGACACTCATCAAAATGGAATTACATTGAAGTTGGTATCCTAGATTTTCCTCCTTGAAATGCATATGGCCTCTGGTAATTTGTATTGTCAATGTCTTTTCTAGACATTCAACATGTCTGGTCACTCAGGTTTAAAGCCAAACTGATGTACATTACTTTTTGAGAAGTTGTTACATTTAAAATAAGTTATCAAGTCAGTGATATTTCAAAAGATTGTTGATAAAAAAGAACATTTAACTGTAACCATACTGAACAGACAGTTGATTACAGAAAGACATGTCAGTGCACATATGGCAGCCGGATAAATTATGCACATCTGGATTACTTTTGGCAAGAAACATAGCTAAGTGTCTAAAGCCAAGTTTAGCAATCTGTCACTAACAATATGTACATTTATTTTAAAATGTCAAGGGCTCAAAGTCATATTTTCTATTTCTTCATAAACTTTCCAGCTCTTCATAAGACAGCAAACAGGTGACAAAACACATTGCCCAAACTGCCAAAGGCTGTATAAATAAGGGGTAATTTTGAACTTCTCACCACATATACAAGAGGACTCAAAGTCTGAAACAAACTCATATGTTGTGGGATGTAGTGACATACAGATCTCAAGGAAGACTGTTAACATTTTACTTTAGAAGTTGGTTGCAAAATGCTTTCATATAAAAATATGGCTGGCCCCTACGTGGAGCAGTAAACAATGTAACACTCTGGGTGAAGCAAATGGAAATAGTCTGATGGTGTCTACTTATAAAAGGAAAAGACCAATGTCTCTGTGATCATCTCAGATTAAGTTTCCTTTATTCTATTGCCAATTACTGACATCATTTAAACCCCAAAGAAATGTTTTCCTACATCTAGTCCCCTTGATTAAAAGGAAAGCCAAGAGACACGAAGGTGGCTCAAACTAGCAGTAACAAGAAACTTTACAATTGGATGTGTGAGTATCAGCCAGGTGGCAATGTAGCAGTACCTGTAAGCACAAAACTCATCTTGACTATTATGCTGCTTGCGAGTTTTTCTAACATTCCAGGCTTCTTAACAACTTCAGTAGGAATGCCAAGATATATCATGAGGACTGGGTGGGGCCCCATCATTCCAGGTGTTGCCTTCCAGTCTCATCTGTGCTGGCAGCAGAGAAAACCCAGAGTGGAACAATTTTATTCATAGAGTGATAAACTGAATATTTGCAACTCTGTGTCAGCCTCTCTTCTAGCTCACTAATTTGGCCATTTTACTGTTGGTTAGCATCTGTACTACATAATAGATCTAGATAATAACATTTTCAAATGGTAAGGGGGAAAAAAATCCTATACCTCTAAATTACACAGATTAGTCTTCAAACACAAGGTCTACTGCTCACAACCTTAGCCTCGTCTGTAGAATAAGGATGATTGTGAGGCACCTACCTCACAAGATGGTTGTGAGAACTAAGTGCCTAACGCTTAGGGAATTTCAAAAATATTGGCTGTGATCATTATTATTCCTTTTCTCCTCCTTAAAGTGACAGACTGGGACTAACAAAATTCATAAACCACAGATTGCCAATAAAATGTTGTAAATCCAAGAGGAAGTTTATAAACAACTGGGAAGAAGGGAAAGGAATAAAGGAGATACGGATCCAAATACAAAAATATATTTTGTTAACTTTTTATTTGTATCTGCTTTCCTGTTGTAGAGTTTGATGTATACTGAACTCTACTGTGAATTTAAATGTCTTTCCCTGACTGGATGGATAAAACACAATTTGCTATGTTGTTAAAAAAAGGCACATGTTTTCAGAGTTGTTGGTTTCTACCATTTATCAATACAAAGAGATTTTAATTTAATAGTATTAGAGGTAGAGAGTAAAATATATTTATTTCCTTCATAATGTTGATCTTCTCTATTTGATTATACAGCTTAATTTTTAAATTATACCTGGTACAAAAATGCTCAAATAAAGTGTATGTATAAGAAGGTAAAAAAGTGAAAAGAATTTGAAATTAAATGAGTCCATTTGCCCATATTTTACTTTCTAAGGCCTCAATGGCAGCAATTTTCACATACTATTCATGTTCTTTAGTCTCTTATTCTCCATACCCTGAGGGGTTTTATGTCCCCACAGTACACAAAAACTTTAGAAATATAAAATAAGTGGATCTGGTATCATGGAACTGTTAAGTACCAGAGGACTCCAAGATCTAGCAAGCAGAAAAATCCAAAGCAGTCCTGATAGAATGATTCTTTAGCACTGAGTACAGGGGAAAAAAAGAGTCTTAGGCTACCATACTACCATGTTACTTTAAATGAGTTAAGACTCCTGACGCAAAGAAGCTATTAAGAGAATTTATAATTTCAATGGTTAAATCAATGTTCCTGATCTTTGAAAAGTTAGGGAGAGTAAATATAAGGGATTCTTCCAACTCTAGGATTCTGTAATTGTCACTAGGCTGACTAGGTAGATTGAGAAAACTGACATGCTTTCCCTCAGGTAGATGTTAAGCTTCTTCAGATGGAATTATATGAGGTTTTAGCTAATATCATTTTTCTTTTCCCCCCACCAGGTAACAAAGCTGGGAGATATTTTTCTTAATTTTTCTATAATAGTCATTTAAAATTTTATTCACAAGAGAGCCAAGAAAAACAAAAAAAACAAAACAGAAGTTAGAACAAAGCAGTCTTTGGGTTAATAACATATATTCACTTTTCAAGTTCATGTGGGGCTTTAAAATCATAATTATTTAATCTTGTATTTAAATTGTAAGTTTAATAAGTACTACATAAAATGTGGCAAAACAAAGAGTATAGACTAGGTAAGAGGATGAGATATGGAATGAGACAGACCTTGATTGTACACTGACTCTGCAGTTTATCTTTTAATACATTATACTATCTGATATATATCCATAATAAAGTGTGTATCTGAATACATATGTATGTACTTGTGTAAATAACACATATATACACACCCACCACAGGGTTGGTATGAGGATTAAGTGCGTACCTAGTGCAGTGCCTGGAAGATATTCGATTGCAAACTAAAAAATCAAGGTAGTATAGCAGGTAATGTACTGAAAAATTATTGATGTGTATCATATGTGTTAAAATTAAAGCCTTTGCAATAAACTCTTTGAAACAGTGACAAAGAACACATACAAACTATCTTTGAGAAGATGATCCTCACAATGGAATTAAATCACAATGAAAATAAGAATCTTGTAAAAATCATCTTCCCAAGGCCAAAACATTTTTAGCAGATATCTTTTGTTGCAAAGGTAGTAAGTTCGAATAGATCCTGGAGGTACATATGCAACACTTAAAAGATGAAACTAAATGAACTAATAAAATTCATAGTGTTAATTGGGTCCGATGTAGGGTGGTCTTTTTTTAAATCCCCCAGGCTATGTTCAAAACACCTATGGAAGCAGAAACTACTACGACTCCTAAAAAGCTTCCTGTGCTCATCAAGAGGCCAACCCCTGGATCACTTCAGGTGCCACATAATCTGTCTTAAGCAGATCCTTCCTCTCAGCAGCTGCTGAAGGAGTGGTAAATCCTTATTAACTTCCCTTATGATAATATATTCTATGCTATGGGGGATATTTCAAGTAACTCCAAAGATATTTAGTTATGCTTCATCATCATAAATGAAAACTTAACAAGGAGAAATTAAGAGTACTGATAAACTTTTCTTATGCCTGTTAACACACTGTCATTCATTTATTTGAGTTCTCCAAACTCTGACCTTCTTTTGGATGGAATGCAAAAGGATGAGGGATGATACTTTCTCAAACTGGATGTTTCAAGATGTCTGCTAATCAAAGAAAGAAAATGAATGTGCTAGGATTATCATGAAAATAACACAGAAAACATGGCTCCAGAGAAGCAACTTAAAAAGCATCTTACCAGGCCCACACAGAAAATCACCACGTTAGACAGTTCATTAAACTTCTCAGAGATTAATTACTGAAGAGACTGGAGTGAAGGCTACAGAATCTATGAAAATATCCCCCAGAAAAATGAACTCAGACACTGAGCTATAAATTTAAAGAATTCAAATGGAAGCAATCCACCTCCCAAACAAGTGTTGAAAAGATCTGAAGGAATTAGTGTTCTATGTCAGCCATTACATGGGGAAAACTGATGCTCACTATTCTAACGGGAAAAATGTTCAAGCATTTATGCTAAATGTTCCTGTGGGGTTTCATTACTTAATTAACATGCATAAATGAAGTCTGGAGTTTGTAAAAAAAAAAAAACCACTGAGAAAACAGCCAGCCTTGATAATGAGTAATCACTTCAGTCTCTTTATCCAATATTCTATTTTAAATTATAAACTTTAATCTAGGTGAGCTGTCTGTTATTTGGCAAAGATGTGAGATTTTTACCTCAGGGAAAGGATAGGCAGGTAGAGGGGGGCTCTAATATGTTTTTTAACTATATTTCAAGGAATATTTTACAATGTATTTGTGAACACTTTGGTGGATTCTGGGACCCGAGAAACCATTCCTTTCAAAAATTATAATTAATAAAGCATTATGGAAAAAATGCATGATTGACAATGTCTTTCTTGAGTTATGCTAATTTGATTACAATAAATCTAAGTAAATCCTAAACTAATTGTTTCTTTCAAACAATAGCATTTCCAGTATTTAAAGGAACTGCCTTCATAAGAGTCTTTTAATTTAATTTTGTCTATTATTTGTAGTACCCTCTCTTAAGGTTAATAAAAACAAAGCAAGCACACTGACTTATTCCTGATGCCCAAATTGCTGAGTTTTTCTTATTACTGAACTGAATTTCCTCCTAAGCATCAGTGTGCTACAATCAACTCAAAATCCTCAGAATAGATTTGCTTAGGATATATATTGTGCTTACTCCACAGCCTGGTCTGAATAACAGCAAAGTGTAGAATACACAACAAGTCAGGAGGTAGAAATGACTGTACTCATTATATGTAATTTATACCAATGAGTAAAGAAACAACATGAATATCCACAATAACCTTCACATAACTGAATGATACACAACTGAAGCTCAGTAACTCTTCTTCAGGAATGAGTTTTAAAGTTCTATTTACATGTATATAAGAAAGCATATGAGTACTCTACAAATTAGTTTTAAAAGCATTGGCCCAATGGTTAATATTCAACCCTCACTTCATCCCTACTTTAGAAGATGTATAACACAGATGTTTCCTCCAAAATTGCTGATCTCCCTAACACTAATAGCTAAAATGAGTATTTTAACTAATTAAGATTGACTGAACAATTCTTAGGCAAAACAAATAGAATAAGCATCATTTCCAATCACCAAAACATTTTTAAAAATGCAAATATTATGTCATAAATAAAAATGGTCATATATCAGCTAATTCACTATCCTAATAAATCTTGACAGCATGAAAATCAGCTTAACCTTTTAAAATTTTATTATGATTGAGTGCTATTGTAAACACCATACTTGTTTTAGTATAGTATCTCTTAATTAAAGTTTCAAAGAGGGAAAATGATTTTTAAACAAAGTACTACCAATACCTTATTTAAAGCAAAAGAACTCAGTAGTTTATGCATTTCATTAAAATATCAAATTTATTCTTTAAAAGTAAATGATACAGATGAATAGCAAGCAGTATTTTAAAAATTTATAATTTTAAATTATGATTTATATAAATATAAAATGATTGGAGTAAAGTCAGATGCTAGAATATTCATGCATGTATTAATGCCTATATTACAGCATTATTTTTAGTTCCTGGAAATAAGTTGGCTTTTTGTCATCTCATCCCTTTGCTATGATTTCACTGGATAATTATGCATTGAAGTCCATTACTCAAAGCATCCATTGTTGAACAGAACCAAAACTACCCAACCCAATAACCACAGAATAAAGAACTGAAAGAAAATTGGCTATAACCATGGATCTTAAAAGAGAACCAAGCAACAAGCAAATAGGTCCCAATATTAAGTGCTAATGCAAAATTCCATTGCCTGAAAATTGTTCTTTTCACTTGCAAACCTACATAATATTAACACTTTCTGAAACTCATTTTGAATGACCTGTCTTTTTATTTTTAAATAGAGATTTTTTTTTTTGAGACAGGGTCTTACTCTGTCACCTGGGCTGGAGTACAGCGGCATCATCATGGCTCACTGCAACCTCAAACTCCTGGGCTCAAGTGATCTTCCTGCCTCAGCTTCCCAAGTAGCTGGGTCTATAGGCATGTACCACAATGCTCAGCTAATTTTTTCTATTTTTAGTAGAGACAGGGTCTCAGTTTTGCTCAGGCTGGTCTCAAACTCCTGACCTCAAATGATCCTCCCACCTTGAACTCCCAGAGTACTAGGATTATAGCCGTGAGCCACCATGACCAGCCTAAAGTTTTATTTTCTTAACTTCATTGGAAATAATCATGGAAACATGTTAAAACCAAGTATTTGAATATTAATTTCTAATAAATATTCACATTCAACATGGTTCATAATTCATAGAATATAAATATCAAACAAGGAGTGAAAAATATCCTGAGAAATTTGTTCATCAGGGCAAATTCAGCTGAGTGTTATAATACTCCCATGTCCTTTAAATGTCACAATAGGGGAATGAGGATGGAACAATTCTCTTTTCATTTATCCAGAAGAAGACGAGAAACTGAAAGCTTTTAAAATTTCAAGTCTGTAAGTTGTCTTAAGTTTTCTAAGGAAGTCCAAGATCAGGGTGTCAAATGGTGAATTTCTGTTGAGGTCTCTCTTCCTGGTATGAGATACCTACCCTCTTGCTGTGTCCTCACATGGGGAAAAGAGAAAGCTCTTGCTCTCTCCCCCTCTTCTTATAAGGCCTACAATCCTACTGGATTAGGATCTCACTCTTACGAATTCATTTAGTCTTAATTATCTCCTAAAAGCCCTATCTCCAAATATAGTCATATTGGGGGTTAGGGCTTCAACATATGAATTTGGGGGGGGCACAATTCAGTCCATAGCATAAGTCAAGAATATATATTCTATGTCATTCATGAAAGTATGTATATGTTATATAAACTTTTCTTGTGTCTAGTTATTGGTTTTTGTGTGATGTCCACTTAGCCTTAGTTTGAAATTTTTAAACTAAACAAAAAGAAGTTAAAAGTATTCAGTCTATTAGTTTGAAATAACTCCTTCTATGGGTGCTCTACTAATGTGCCAGGGAATAATCAGTAGGATGGAATTGTAGCACAAGCATCTTAAACTTGAGAAAGAAAGAACTCAAAGAGTGCTTGGCAACCACTCCATCTGATGAAAACTCTGATGGAGGCCTATATATCTTCATATTTTACAGTGAAAATATCTGAGGGAAACATAAAGGAGAATGTGCAAGCACATGTGCTATGTCTAGAAGTTGAGATTTCACACAATGCATTTTTTTTCAGTAATTATATTTGACAATGGAGCTTAATTTATCAAGGAAGAAATAACCATGCTGTCTTTCTACTGTCAAGACAGCAAATCAAAGAATTGTATTTCATGAGCAATGCCTTCCAATTAAAAAAAAAAAAAAAGGAAAGAGAAAAGCTCATGTATTCTGTCGAGTGTGTGGCAAATACATAGTGCCACTGTGGCTATTTAAACAATTGAGGCTCATGGAACTAGGGAGAACTCTTAATGCAATTGGAATCCATTCAATGGTACACTTTAATTTTTAAATGCTTTTCCTGAATATTCTATGCTATGGGGATTGAAGGTTCATTTGACTAACTTATTGCAGGACCGGTTGTGCAAGAATTAAACGTGCTTTGGCTGGATACTTACAATGAAAGGAATCTGAATATATTTAAATGTAATACATATTGTTGTTTCAGGTCAAAAGTTTTTCCATGAGAAAATATCTCTGATTATATCTAAAATCAAAAGAAAAAATTCCATTTTCTCCTTACTTAGATTCTTTTAGGAATGCATTAATTATATTATCAGTATTGCATCTGTCTTTATTAATAATAGGTATATAGTAAACACTGGTTCTCTAAGCTGTCAACCTTTCAGCACAGAAACTTCCTATAGTAATATATAACTATAATCATGTAGAACTGTGAGTCCTGCACAATATCTAATATTAATAATTTTTGAGTACTATTTAATCAGGGAGTTTTTCTGTTTCAAAGGGTGATAATACTTCAGAAAAAGTTTCTCATTCAGAATAATTGTTCATTATTCAACAAGGATTTATTGTATACGCACTACACGTAAATAAAGTAGGGAGACGGCTGGGGGAATTAATCATACAGACAAGATGCCTGAGTGATCTACGGGGGGTAGTCATCCCCACGTTGCCAGTGTTTATCCCACGCCAGCTTGCTGTGGGAACCACGGGGCTGAGTTGCCTCGTGTTCAGGAGGAGTCTCATCCCAGAGGAAATCAGGAAGTCTTCCAGGAGGACCACTGGAAATTAGCCAGGCTAGGAATGAAGGGCAGAGGCAGGGGCATGGCAGGCCCTTGGAATGCTCTCGTACCATTGCCTTAGTGAGTGGTCTTGGTACTTTCAGCCTGTGTGACCAAACCCTCAAGGGGTCTAAAAGGCCTTTCAGGACACCGTACGCTTCAGAATGGGAGCAGATTCTCAGTCCACATATGGTTGCTGATAGAGTGGCTGGGTGGGGTAAGACTATTCTTGGGCTCATCTAATCTTAGAGATCTGGAGACTCTCAGAGGGGTGGAGGAGTAAGATAGTTTTGGGGCCACTACAGTGGTGTTGACTTTCTTCAAAAAAGATCCAGAGGCTGTAACTTAAAATGGTCTATCTCAATTTATTCTTATTTGTTTTTAAGGGAAAACGTACAACAGGAAGAACAATCACTCTGTCTACCCTTCCACCTCAACACTGCCCTTCCACCCCTCCCCAGGAGAGGCTGTAAACTGCCACTGCTTTTGTGCTCCCTCGCATGCACAAAGTCGTGGGCAGCCTTCATATTGCCAATTCCACTCCAGAGCTAAATCTGTCTGTGGTATTAGTGCACTGCAAGCTGAGCGGTAGGGCTGGGTACTCTCTGGAGGACAAAGTGCTAATGCTCAGTAATTCTGCAAACATATGAAGACAACATTGCCTACCTGCCAAGGGTGTGGCACCATGTTCTGGCAAAAAGGACTGCAACTGATTTCATTCATCCAAGTAAATTCTTACGGTGTAATGGGAGTTGAAAACATCATCTTGGAAGCTACTAAAGGGACAAACATGATATGAAAATGATTGGGCGGGAGAGGTCATATTTACGAATCCTTAGTGAGGCTATTTTATGGTTTGGATATTATTGCTTTGGCTAATGTCTGAGTGTATATATACAAATATTTTAATAAAAACAACCATAAAATTTGAGAAAGCACTTCACTGAAATTATAGAACAAACATATCTTGGATACTATACTTTGGGCAAGGCTGAATTCATTTGCTTTGGGTGAGCTGAAATGACACTGTTACCATGTCTTTTCTCTATAGAATAGGGAAATAACAATAACAAAAAAGAATAAACTATTTTAACCCTGTTATCTTCAGAGTGCTTAGCAAACTATTGGGATCAAAACACATCACAGGACAATCTTCGGTTTTACTTGACAACATTTAACAGGTCTTATAATTCCATTTATTTTATCTATTATCCCTTTATTTTATTTACTCCTGGTGACCTCATTTCCTTCTCCTTTGCTATAGTTTAGACCAATGCTATTCAAAGTGTGATCTGAGGGCAAGATGTGGTAAGTACAGAAATTGAGAATAAGGCTTTTAGAAATTTTTGTAGCAATTTGACATGGCTATGATTCCCAAGTATGTGACTGTGTGACGGTCTCATCTCATTGAACATAGAGACCAAAAATATCAGTTCATGATAGACTGGGGTGAAAAATGGGTCCTTGACCACAAATAGTTTGATTAGCCTTGGTTTGAAACATTTGGCAATTGTGTGCAAAGTATTTTAAAACTCCCTTCAGCTATTCATATATAAATGACTGCAGAATTTATTAGGCCAACACTTTCTAACTTGTACCCTTAGATACAAAATAAAGATGTTCTTGGTGTTCAGAACATTCCAGCTGCCTCTATTGTCTTTGGCAGGTTTTTCACTAGGAGAATGGTGCCAGTTGTGGTAACTATGGCTTTGAAGAAAAGAGAAGGGGCTGATGGATCCTGGGACAGGCAGACTACAAATAACCATACTCACCCCTGAGTGTCCTGTGGCTTGGGGCACCACACATAAGCTTTATCATCTGGGCACTTCAGCTAATCTGGGTCAGATCTAACGAATACTTGGCCAGGTTATCCCTTTGGAAGCTGTAGCCTTTTTTCAAAATCCCCTCTAACTGCTCATTAGTTCTAGAATTCTATAAATGCAAATAGCCTCATCCTGCTCATAGGAACTTTAGGGAGATATTTCATGACCTAAAAGAAGCCTTCAAGGCAATCAGGCAATGAAAGGGCTATTAAACAAAAGTAACTAATGTATACGTATTTTGCAGTAGCTTAAATGGACATTTATCAGATGAGAAGTTTATCAGGCTTTCAGCTGGAGAGATTTCTTGGAGTGGTGATTGTTGACTCTGATTGCAGTGTATTTTAAGACATCTCCAGATAGGGTGGGGGTTAGGGGGCACAAAGAGAATATTAACCCTTCCTCTACTTATTATTAATCCTAATAAATACTCTGTGAAATATTTATGCTAATTAGTCATAAAATACACTATGCTAGGAACAAAAGTAATCACAATCAGTTAAATAAAAATAAGGCAAGTAGCCTGATAAGTACAATGAATTTGGCCTTCATTTTTCTGGGCTTTGGGTTTACTTCTCACAAAAACTAGAATCAAGTTCCTATAGGCAGTTGACTTAATGATTTGAAAACAGTAGGACGAAACATGAAGCCATAAGGCAGGGATGAGAAATTTATATATGCAAAGTAAACATATATTTTATAGCCAAATAATTTTCATGGTTTTAATGATTTTTTTAAAAACTACATTCAAGGCTGGATTAATAGATTACTTCCATTTTACAGTTGGGCAGGCAGAAGGAAGGTGTTTAAGAACTCAGAGTCATATAACCTGTAGATGGTACTGCTGAGATTTTGGGGTACATCTTCTGGTTTCTAAACTAAGTCATGATATTATGCTACTTTAGCAATTTGTAGTCCCAGATCTTCTTAATAGCAAAAACCAAAAGCATGTTATGGTTGGATTCTTTGAATTCCCCACTTTCAGGAAGTAGCACCTCTGGTTTGGACAGCTACAAGGAATGACAGAGGTACTAGGCCACAACTGCCTTTACCACAAATATTCCGGTCTGCTAAACCATAAACATGTGACTCGTTTCCATTGGCACTTACCACTTTCACGAAGGCCACAATGGAAGAAGCCAGAAACACTGCTACCACATACATCTACAGACAACAGAAATAAAACTAAATGGCTTGAAATATTAATAAGCATAATTGTGACAATGTGTTTTGTATATTGGCTGATTTTACAGCCACAGAAATATCATGCATCCTGGCACCATCCACTAGAATTTTCCTGTTAAAGTAGCAGGATACAATGCCAACTAACATGGCTGTCTCTAGAAAGTATGTGTGAAGGCGATAAAGAAGCAATACAGGTAATAGGGCAAAACACAAAAATAGCAAGAAAAGAAAACTACTAATTCTATAATTGGGGAATTGTCAGGAAAATGATATGAATAAATTAAGGTATAAAGAATGTCAAGGAAATTGTGTTGACTGACATGGTCAGATGGGATTGTCAAAACTTGCGTAAGGTATATGTGACGAAAATGGCAGAAAATGTGAAATACAGGATTAAAAGAAAAACTTCTGTACTGAATCAAACACAACAGAACAAAGATATATGTACACATAGTACTTTAAAAACAAAATTACAAAAAATAAGCTATTTGGCCATTGAAAATAAGCCTCTTCCCATCCTTGCCCCATTGCCTAGCATGAAAATGATTTGCTCAGCTTTTTCAGAGATATTAATAGAATAAGCCTGATGAAACCACCAAGGAAACAACCATTCCCAATGCCAAAAGGAAGGAGAATTTTAATCCATTCATGTCCATGGACAACAGTGTACAGCACAGCCCCACTGAAGCATGAGCTGTGAATAGACAGGAAGCTTCCCGAGGGTAGGTATGATTAGTTATTTACATGGGAGCTTAGCAGAGTCCTTTTCATATTTTAGGTATTCTTTGAATGCTTGCTGAATTAAATTATTCAATAGCCCTCTTTTCTGGTCAGCCTTGAGAATCAAATGGTTTATTAAGGAAAATAAAAAGTCCAAATACTTTTGAAGCTAATTTTGTAGCAGCAAATTCAGGATGGGCCTAATGACCTATAAACTAGGCTACAGCAAAATATTTGCTGGTAACAGAGTAGATCCTAAAGGTGGTTTTATCAGATAAAGTGCAATAAATCTTACTGAAGACCAGCTCTCACATTGAGTGTGACCCCGTATGACTGATTACTTGAAATCAGTGTTAGAATCTCAAAAAGAGGTAATTTGGTAAAGCAAAGTAATACTGTTTAAAGTGGTATACAAACATAAGCAGTTATTCTCCTAGCTTCAGCTCCAGCACCCCCTCCAGGAAGCTGGCTCAGCCCACTGTAGTCCATAACAGTTTTGCCAACTAAACTCAAAGCCCCATTAATGTAGAAAATAATTACAATCTACCCTTGTGGCATCTATTAACTTTTCTTTAATCATGTTTTGTCTCTCCAATTAGACTGTAAGTTAATTAAGGGTAAAAAGATTTCAGACATTTCTTTTGTAACCATCACATTTAACACTATACAAGGGTGATTAAATATTAGATAATAAATTTAGGTAATTTACCACAGTAATAGGTTACTAAGAAAAAAATCACAAATCTTCTCTATAATTATGGGAAAAGCATTTGATAAATTTCCTCATTCATTCATAATAAAATTCACCTCATAATAGTAAAGGATATCTTTTATTTAAAAGTCCTTCATCTGTTACCAGATTAAAAGCATTCATCTAATAAATTAGTAAATATCCTGCAGTAAACATCACACTTAAAGGGAAAATGTTCAAATCACTCCTTTTACAAGCCAGAGAGAGTCAGAAACACTTGGTGCCACCAAACCTATTCAAAATCATCCTGGAGATAGTAGTCAATGTAGGAAGACAAGAAAAAATAATAGAAATAAGACATGAAAAGGAAGAAACTTTCATCAGCTGATGAAATTAAGATATGCTGAAAAATTATAGAATATACAAATAAATCATAAGGATTAAAAGTCTAGCAAGTTTTCTGGCTACAAAAATCAACATATAAATGTAAATTTCTTATATTTTTATAGCAACAATCCGTTAGAAAATGTCACATTATGCACAAAGATTGGCAAAATTTAAAAAGCTAGATAATACCATATACTAACAAGGATATGGACAAATGGGAACTCTTATATACTCTGGAAAACTTCGTGGTAGTACCTCATAAGGTTGTATGTGCATGTACCCCATAACTCTTTCCATTCTTAGTTATATACCATTGAGACATGGTTGTAGTTATACATATGATTTGTTCAGAAATGTTTATAACAGCAGTGTTTGTAACAACCAAACAATGGAAACAACCCAAATATCCATCAACAGTAGAATGAATAGATCATATATTCAACATGATAGAATACATAGCAATGACGATGAATGACCCACTGCCTCAGAGATGAACATAGATGCATTTGAAAAAGATAATCATAAACAGAAAAATAGAAAATCATAGAAAAATACATTTAGTATGTTCTGCAATTTATATAAAATTCAAGACATAGGTCAGCTATTACACATATTATTTGGAGATGTATACATAGGTGGTAGAAGTATAAAAAGCAAGAAAACAGGCAACATAAAATTCGAGACTGGCCAGTTCTGGGTGGGGATGTAGGGGGATGTAGAGAAGATTAATAAGGCACTGGTGGTGTTCTATTTCTTAATACGGGTAGAGTAGAAACTGGCATTTGTTTTAATACTACTCTTTCAATTACATATATATTTTCCATACATTTTATACTTTTGATATATTTCACAAGAAAGAAAGAAGGAAGGAAGAAAGGAAATGAAGGAAGAAAGGGAGAGAAGCAAAGAGGGAAGGAAGCAGGAAAAAATTAAGAAAAGAAGGAAGGTAATTATAAAATCCTTGAAATGCTAAGGAATAAAACTAAGCCTGCCATGGCACCTTCTTGTGAATGAAATGCGTACACTTTTGCAAACACCACTGTAGCAAGACATGTGCAACACAACCGCAGGAGGTTATAACAAGACAGCCCACTTAGGGCTGAGATTAGGCTCCTTGCACTAAAATTGATGTCATTTGTCATAATGCAGTTGTTTTATGGCTGAAAGGCATAACTGAAAACAGTGGTATTTTCTTATTTGAAAAACAAGAGTTTCACTAAATTTCCTCTAAAAGTTTTAAGTACTAGGTTGAAAACCAAAGGAATCTATTATACATTTCTTTGATTATTTGCAATAAAACAAGAATGTGTATCAGACTTTGGGGGATATTTTTTTTCCACACGTTGGAAATCTGAAAGGTACTACTTAAATGTATGACCATTGACCCTAAATAGATTTAAATCCAAACCATGCTATTGAGAAGCAAAAAAGGCAATTAAAGTATCAACACTCATGAGACCAGCCAAACAACCTTTTGGCAAATGTTAATATAAATGTTTTCATAACCTATGTTTTTTAAGGTCACTATTCAAATTTCAGAGCTACACATATCACTGTTTTCAGAGACTTATTTCTTAGGTTTTGAAGAGCTGGCGTCTGTTACTCAAACATGAGGTCAGTACAGAAGTTTTAAGCTTGGAAATCTCCTACAATGTTATAGCGCTGTACTCATATCTGCACATGCAGTGAGGGAAGGTGGGGCACAGGGAAGATGAGGAAAACAGATCCAGAGACTGTCTGCAGAGCATCTGTTCCAGCAACCCAGTTGTGGGCCTTCTCCTGGACCAATAAAACTCCATCTGGTATGGGAAGCTAACTGTTCCCCAGGTGGTGTGCCCACCTGTCAACTGACAGTTGGGCTTGTGCCACTGAGAATAAGGGCAGACACATTTTGGCACAGGCCTTTGGAGCATTTCTTTAACTTAATGGCTGAGACTTGAGATGAAGAGATGAGGAAACACAGAAAAGAAAAAAAAATGCAACGGGCCCTGCTGGTCCCAGGCCCCAGCTAGGGAATCTAGGTCACGCCTAAAACAGGCGTCTGATGGGGTATGCCATAGAGGGCGGAGAATGGCAGGGAATGGTGCCAGCCGCTGCCTTTCTGGGCTTGCCAGCCCTTGGCAGGGATTCTGGAAAACGAGACATCCCAAGTCACACGCATTTCCGCACATTCCTCTCCCTCCCCAGCCTCTAGCTACTTACATGTGGCTAATGGACAGCCTGCTGAAACTTTAAAAAAATACAATAAAACTAGGATATGGAATCTATCCATGTTTATCCCAGAATGTTTAGGTCTAACTAAAATACACTTAAAAAAGTAGTCTCCTTGTGAAGCTCTATGCTATGTATTTATTCCAAGTGATGTCCAAAACCTTTTTGGAATTCTTTTGGCATTTGGCTTTAAAATCCTTGGCATATTCTTACCAATTAATACCTTTAGTGATGAAGATGTTTGGCTCTAAAGAGTAAATTTTATTTACCAAAATTGTGTGAGTAGGTGCTCAATGAATACATATTGAATAAAAGAAGGAATGGATGAAAGAAAAACACATCCATAGTTCTTAGACAAATTCCTAATTAAATGGGTGACCAAGCATGAAATATACAATTTTTTTTTATTAAAAAAAAGCAAAAAACATGTAGGAATTTTCTTGTATGACTCATATGCCAGAACCCAGAAGACCATTTCAATGGAGGGAAGGAGACATTGCTTAAATAACCAGACAGCCTCTCAAGGTAATCTTGGATTTAGAGATTATCAACCTTTTTATCATTGCATTAGTTTTTAAAGGGTTTATATCCACATGCTTCATATTTTCTCCTGTCCTCTAGTCCTAAGGTTTCCAAGGCGCCATGCCTCAGTAGGCTGTCCTTTCCCTTACTGGGCTGAGTTCCAGAGATATCTCTGACTAGTTGTCAGACATAACTCCAGTCCAAAGGATCTTTAGGCCTATCTTTATTTTGTCAAATCCTGCAATGACATGAATTTTCAAAACCAAGATATGTTTTAAACAGGAAAGTAAGGTTCAAATTATATCATTTCAACTTACAACACTTTTTCCTACAAAAGTAATATATCATCAATTTTAAAAGTCTCTGTGTTTAAAAGAAGACAGCATACATACACACTTTGGGGTTATCTTTTTAAAAAGTCTTATTTCTTCATAATTATATCTCATACACATGCATATATATTATAGGCACATTTACATGCAGACATATAAAGGAAGTATTCATAAAGGATGAGTGATGGACAAACACAAAGCCATGCTTTGATGTTAAAGATGCAGCTCTTCACTGTTGAGAAGGATGTGTAATTGAATTCTTGGTAATCACTTAGAATAGTGTCTATTGTTGAATGTAGAGTGCTCACAGAAGGCTTGTCTAGGGAGTTTGCTCTAAGGTGAATTCTCCATAGCACAACTCAAACATGAAAGACACCCTGGCACTGAGACAAATGCCTAGGCCAGAGCCTTCTCTGAATCCTTATGGGGTCACTCAGAGACCAAGGCAGGCACCCTAAACTTGGCCTGACGTGAACTGAGAAAACTTGGGCAGCATTTGGCCCTCGGGTAAGGATATGCAGAGCCTGCTCACGCTCCTTGTACACACTTTTTTGCACATTTAGCAACTCTCTATTTGATTATCTTTCTCTAATAAAGAGCGAGCATTTTAGTGGATGTTCTGATTCTCAGAATGCAAAGGCAGAAGGTATGTATGAAGGTCTCCACTACAATTCTACCTATTAAAAGACTGATTTGGGTTACCAAACTTCTTTTTAAATATGAAAATGACCTCTGGAAAATGTGCAAAAATGACTTTAGCTTACTCTTTTCTAAGTACCAATATTATACAATATGTAAATGACTTCACTATTGGTGGATGGGAAGTTTAGAATGCACCCTGATGAATATCAAGGGTCTGTTTTAAAAACAGATTATCTCAAATATAATTTATACAGATGCATGCAGGTTTTAAAATCCGCATTCTTAAGTACAGATGTGTTTTCAGTGTGGTCTCAGAGGGAAGGTTTCTATACAGGGTTTAGTCTGTGAAACAATTAGGGAAACAGATGAAAGGCATTTCAGATGATTCCCCCAGAGACACAATGGTTCTCAAGACTTGATGCTTATATGCCCTACTGGGCTAGTAGATACATTTTTGACATTTACCACCTGCTTAGCAAATGTCATACCAGTTAATCTTGATATTCACCAAATTTCTGACTTCCTAGACCAGACTGTGTCTAGTTGTACAAGGTTTTTATTTAGATCACCTTAAAAATTGCCACATTTTCCCAATATATTAAACGTACTTCCATTTCTCAAAAAGAAAAATAAAGAACCATTTTACTAATTAAATCTTATCAGAAATACATGGATTTTTGATAGTAAATATTTTTTGTTCAGGAATAAAACATGAAATTCTCAATTAGGTCCAATATAGCACAAAAATAAATAGTAATGATACAGAGACTATACAAAGATACAATAACAGCAACAAAAAAAAGCACTGGGGTACATAATTCGTATGAGTATTTTAAATATCTATTGCCATTTTCTCCTAAATGTACTTAAAGTATTTTTAGAAATGCTACATTAATAATTCATTGCTATCATCTAAATTGTTCATTCCATCCATCTTTAGAAGTGAATTACCATCATTTCACAATAAAGCAAATAGTTTTGAAAACTATCCACCTGGAACACTGCACAATGAGAGGGACTTGGTCTGCATTGCTCACTATTCTGCATTCAGGGCACCATAAGCATTGAATAAATTTGTGTATCTGGAAAATATTTACTGAGCATTTACTATGTTTAAGGAGCTGTTCTAGGCAATGAAAATATCAATAATCAAAACAGACTTGCACAATGAATATTTGCTGGCTTGATAAAAGATAGATCAGTCACCTTCTTAATAAGAACATCAACTATTTCTGGAATAAAGATGTAGTGTAACTATATGACTGAAAAAAGACAATAGTGGTATGAAATCAATACTCAAAATTCTTTTGAGAACTAAGACGTATCTCCTAATGTCACTATCCTACAGTGGGCCTGCAGCGTTCTAAAGAATAGGGAGCAGAATTTAGGAATCCACTGTCACTTTGAGTACAGATGAGTTGGTCTAAAATCCCAGACCATCTTTCCTCCATCAGATGTTACCTCGGTGGTAGAGTACATGTATTTAATTTGAAGTACTAAAAAAAGGAACTATTATCTAATGTTGCCTTTTAAACTCTGTGACTGGTAGTTGTTTCTCATTTAAGCATTGGAAGGTTTACATTTAGAAAGTTTATAGTTCTCTTTAGAATAGCTAACAATTACCAAAATAAGACATGTTGTTTTATATGCCTTTTTTTAAACTGTTCCCTCTGCCCCCAAAGACCCTTTTCTACTTTCCCTTTTCCTTCTCATCTCTCTTAAATTGATGAATGAATAAACACATGGATGAATGGAGTCTGAGAGCTGCAAGAGGCCGGTTACAGCCAGGAAAGCTTAGGAAGGAAGCTGGGTGTTTACAGAAATGGCTTTAGGTGTCATTAGTTCTCTAATGCAGTCTTGTGTTATTTCTAAAAACAAAGATGGACGGGACAGTAAGTTAAGCCCAAGTCAGCAGATTTTCTCCCCCAAGTACTAGAATACAATAGCCACTCTGTTTCACAAATACATAAAAACATACTTGGATTAGTTTCTTCAATATTACTCTCATTTCTATTGAGCTTCTTTGTAAAAAATGGCCCATCTGCAAATTGGCAGCTGGGGCCTGTCCAAGTAGCAAAAAACCATCCAAAAAGAAAAAACTTGATTTCAGACTTCAAAGTAAAAAAAAAAAAAAGAAAAGAAAATTAAATTATATTTTTAAAATAAAATAAAAAAATTTTTTAATTGACAAATCATTGTGGTGGAATGAAAAAAGTATATGATTTGAAGCCCAAAGACTTAGGTTTAGGTCACTAGTCGGGTCTTACATAATTTATTACTACATTTCTGTGGACCTTAGGTCCTTCATTTATAAAATGGATAAGATAATTCCGTATTCCCAGGACAGTCCAGAGAATTAACCTGATATAATGTATGTGAAACATACTTTCCACTGTACACGTTAGTTTATATTAATTTCAGACCCTCCCCTGTGCTCCCACAGTACTCTTTACATATTTCCAATGTCTGTTACCATAATATACTGTAATTATCTGTTATATGTAGGTGCCTTGAGGGAAGGGACCATCTTATTCATTTTTGTGCCACCTAGCACAATACTTGGCACACAGTGAGTGTGCAAAAAATATTGGTTGAGAGAATGATCACAAGTTGTTCTGTTAAATAAACAATAAAAGTTTTAAAACATTAAAGTATGCTTCAAATTCTGAACCAAGGTAGCTTTCATCTTTGGAAAAGTCTCTTTTGCCAATTTGTAGATAAGCAGGCATATCTATCTACAAATAGGACAGTTTCTACAGGTAAGTCTTCATATAACGGTCATTACGTAAGGCTTAAATTTGGTCTATTTAAATATGTTGAACAAAATACTCCTAACACAGCCAAAGCACCTGAATCAAAACTGTAAGGGTAGCCAGTCCATCTTCTGGGCACCCTTACTACACAAAGAAAACACTTAAGCTTACATACCGTTTATAGCCCTAAAGCAAGAACTACTCACAGAGCTTGAGGTAACTAATATCTGCTACAACCAGCCAATAACACTGCAATTTGTTTCGACTTCCATTTTTATCTCAAACACAAGGTTTTATATTTTAATCTGTCTCTCTACCTATCTATCTACCTATGGTCCTACCTACCTACCTACCTTAACTAAAATTGAGAAGCTGGCACTATCAAATGTTCTTTAATTCTGCAGGGAGATAGCTTTTATTGGCTAGCCTGAAAAAATGATAGTCAAATAAAAGCACTGTGACCAGTAACTGTAAATTTTTTTTGTAGTATATAAACTCCAAATAGGTTCCCATAACAACATTTAAGCTGGGCAACATGCTATACTAACTTGGTTATTTTTTGGTGAGCCATCTATCCTCTTTAACCCAAAAGGTGTAAACAACACTAAAGATGAAAAATACACTCACTTAAGTTTGAGGTGGAGGAAAGAAAGACTTTAAAACCTAATTTGGTTTTATCAATTAACATTCTGATTGTGCTCTATCGGGAGGACACACATAAGCACGTGTGTACATTCACACACATACTACTTCGGTGTTGGTGTGCAGGGACAAATTTAGGAACTACCTCCAGTTATGAGGATATGAATTCCCAAACACATTCTTATAGCATTTCCAAATGGAAAGCGTGGGCACCTCATTAGGGGTCGAACATAGGGCATAAAAAAGTGCAACGACCTTGCTCGGTTTGGCTTCTCTTTCACATCCAAGCTCCTTATAAAACAGGCCAACCATGACAGGATGTTTAAAACTTGCAGCATTAAAAAAGAATCTAGGTTCACATAATTATTTCATAACTACATGCAAGACTGAGGAAAGTTTGATGCTACTCTGTTTGCTGCAATTCAAAGGTGAGTTAAAACCAACTTTGGAATTAATAGCTTTTGGAGATCTGAAAGCTTTCTAATACCAGGATTTTCAACTCTGCAATTTAACGACAACCCTGCTGTTGGCCTTTCCTGACCTGTTGTGAAGTAAATCAGGCAAACTAATGTGGGCTAACAAGTCTTTTTCACACTGTTCGATCCCCCTGCCTCTCTTTCCTCTGCAGACATTGCCTTTCTCCCACTCTGTCTCACCATCCTCCGTCAAAGCACACAAAATGGCCACTGTAACCCTGCTTCACTGCTCATTAGATCACAGGTTAGTCAAGTGGAACTGCCCAGGGTTCCCAAAGGAGAGCTATACTTCAAAAATCTGTCCATGTCAAATGAAGAAAAAAAACCCTGAGCGTGGGGTCACCCAGATCAATGATCAAAAGAAACTGAGAATGAAGGGGGAAAAAAGCACACCCTCGTTTTTGTTAAAAACACACACAGGTCTGATTTATTATAAGGAATACAGAGATACGATGGACTTTCCTCCTCTTATGCTCTGTTTTCATTTTTTAACTCAGTAATTTGTTTTAATCGGGCCCTGTCGGTTGTTAAACTTCAGACTTTTGGAAGGTCTACAACTAATCCTTAAAATTTCTCAAAAAGAAAACCCACTCCAGGAAATCCAGCTTTAAGGAGGACTCTTAAATGTTTCCAAAAACACTTGAGAAGCAATAAAAGTAATACAAAGTAATCCACTTTTAATGCTTGAGAAGATTCTATTTAAATCTGAAAGTAAGAATTGGTGTGATAGGCACTCTAAAATAATCCGAGTAACCTCTTGGGCCTTGGAAGAGAAGAAACAAGTCTGTCAATCACATTATGAGAACACACAAGTGACATGCTATAAAAGGCAGATTTCTGGGTTTTGGTGTGGCCATAGATATCTATAGGTAGGCCCATACCTTGTTCAGTCATCTCCTCCATATTTATGCTTTTCAGAATATAAGATTCTATACTTGTTTTTGTACTTTTTAAAAAAGATAATGCTACCAACTTAACAGTACTGCAAACTTGACATATTAAAAATTAAGCCAGAATGACAAATTTGGAACATCTTAAAGAACAAATCAAATTTCACAAGTGAAAATCACCAAAAGATTTGATTTACTGGTTTCCTCATAACTAAAGAGAAAAGAACATTTTATTGGCTAATGATAAAAAAGAGTTTTTGACAAGAATATTGTATATATGAAAGTAAAATAAATTAATTGCTTATAATTTAACCTAACAAAATTTATAAGGGTATACAAGGTCTTCATTGTTTTTTTGCTTTTCTTTGAATATTTTCTTTCTTTTTTGTGTTTGGAATTTGTTCTTCAAGCACCCTCAAAAGAATATAAACATTGTGCCTAAATTGCTTTTTTTCTGTTTCATTTTTGTGTATTTAACAAGCACTCACCTGACACTTTATATAGCTGGCACTGTTATAAATGCCTTATGGAACATTAACCCGTAATCCTCATAACAACCCTGTCAGGAGAAGGGGAAAGAAAGTCGGGAGCAACATTTAATACTGATTGAGCACTCTCTATGTGCTAAGTCCTCCTTTAATCCTCACCATTCACTGTGAGGTAGGTTCTAGGATTAGCCCCATTTTACAGATGAGGAAACAGGTTTAAGTTTTTGCCCTGTATTATTCAGATGGCCAACAGTAAGAAAGATTCAAATCCAGAAGGTCTGACCTCAAAGTCTTCTGGTTTGTAATCTCCAAATCCAAAGTGCGAAGTTACCTATCCATCAAGTTAAAATTTATGTATATCCTATGACCTAGTAACTCCAATTTTACATGTATACACTTGAAAAATGCTAGCATGTATACCCAAGGAAACATGCACAAAGATCTTCCTCAACAGCTTTGTTTATAATCATAAAAATCTAGAAACAAACTAAAAGTTTATCAATAAAGGAAGAATAAATAAAATTATATCAAAATCATGTTCTGGAACATAATATATCAGTGAAAATAAATGAGCTAGATTTACATGTATCATATGATAATCTCAATAATATAAAGAAAAAAGTGCTACATAAAAATATGCTGTAAGGTACCACTTATATGAATTTTTATCACACAAATCATTATTTTATATTATTTAGAGACAAACACATATATAGTAAAAGTATAAAAATGTACACTGAGAAAGATATACACCAACTTCAACATATTACTTGCTTCTGAAAAAGGAGTGAGGATGTGAAAAGAACAGAAGAGAGGAAAGGAAGGAACTTCAAATGCAACTTTAATGATTTGTTTCTTTAAAGAAAAGATCTGAAATAAACATGGTAAAATGTTAACATCTGGTAAATCTGGGTAGTGGGCAGATGAGTTTGTCTATTATATTAATTTCTGTACTGATCTGTACATTTGAAATTTTTCAAAATGAAAATAATTAATAAAGAATGACAGATGTATACCCTCTTATAAGCACAAATGAATCTTTCTTTTGAAATATGACTACATGGTTCCCCTAAGTCCCCTTGCCTCATTTGACTCAATGAACTGCTTAAAAATCACACCATTTTAACAAGTTAGAGATTAAATTGTTAAATTTTCTTGAGATTATTATAATACCTTACTGCAAGTATCTTAGAAGTATCATCTTTAAGAAAATTCCATTAATTAATATATAGTCCATATTTCATTATGTTGCTAAGCAAAGTTCATTAAGTTGGTATTTCTAACATTTTCACTTTCAAAGTTTAGTAATGAAGTAGCCTGGCTAAAGACTGAGAGTTGTAAATTAGAGCTGAACAGGGCACATGAACAGAAAAGTAAACTACTTCTAATTGTATACTTCTTTCATACCTTCTTAAAATTGTATCATGTTGTTTTGTTAATCATTCAGATTACTAAAATAAGAGTAAATGAATTTTTAAAGATTATGTATTATTACATTATAACAGGGATCCAAATGAAAATAATAGAAATACATTTTCTATAGGATGTTAGTCATATAATCTTAATTGACAGAGAATGGATCAGGTAATTTCAACTACAAATCTTTACAAACTTATATATATTTGTGAACAAAGTGAGTTAGAGAAGAGTTGTTATTCTAAAAATAATTCCAGTGAAAATAAACCTAGGAATTACAGCCATATCTCTTGCTTTAACATCTTAAAAATATGACATAACATTAAATAGTACACATTTTTCAGTTCATCGTTACTATGACTAAAGAATCATATGACAAAATTTTGACTAACTAGAATCTAACAAGAACCAGTAGTAAAAGAATTAGAATTTTTCAATTCCAGTAATAAAAGAATTAGAATTTTGTGTTCCAGTTTAACAGATGAAACTACAAAATCACAGATTCATATTGAGTGCTTTACCAAAAAGCAATGTTTCAGACCTTGGAGTTAGTATTGATTCAACAAAATACTGTATAAATTCTGCATCTACACTGCTAGAACTGATGTTCTAAATAATTACAGTGGTGCTACAACATTCAGAACCATTAAAGAGAGATGATTTCCGTAGAGCAAAAAACTGTGCTAACACAGTTTAAAAGACTTAATAATATGAAAAGAAAACAGGGAACTTCTGGTAAAGTGTAAAAGAGCTGATACTCAAAAATTTCTGTTAACAAAAACAGGCCATTGCTCAAGCAATCTGGTGACCTCATGCTTTACCTTAAAGTCTGTTTTCTCTTTTTCACTTAAAAAATCAGCTTAATTTGCTTATTAGTATAAAAGTCATTGAAAAGCCAATGCTAATTTATAAAAAAATCAGGAAGATGTCCAAATTTAAGCTTAAGAAAAACATCAAAGTTAATTAAAAAAATAGGACATTGATATTTTTAATAGCCCAAAACATGCAGAAACATATATTCACACATTTAAATAATTCAAATATTTAGACTTACCTTTCTAACAAATGTGACGAGTACCACTTTAAATGAAACTATATTAGAACTGAGTAAAATGTAAATTTTATATATAATAAAAAAGAAAGGTATTCTTTCTTAAGAATTTGTGGTTTTATGTTTTAGAAAATTCAGGGCATTTGGACACAATGATTTGCTTTCCCATAACAAGAGTGATAACAATACTACTTAGTACATATTAATATAAATTATACCTCTATCTCAAGATCTTTTTAGGCTATTTTTCATGATCCCTCTAATGATTATTCAGTCCTCTTCAACCAAATATGCTGAAGCATGATGAGAGTATCTTTCTTTTATATAGCACAGTTAACAACTGTAATTCTTCAACCAGCTGTTCTCTAAGGATTCTCCTGCCAAGCTCTTATTTTCATTTCATTATTTCTTTGTTCTCTCTGCCTAAACTGTACACAAGTTACCCAGATTTTCCACTCTGGCCCCTTTCAATAAAGGCTTGTTTTGGCTTCACAATTAGTCACAACCACAGTCTAAAAATAAATATTACAAATTCTATATGCTAAAATTATATTATTCTATGCAATCTCCAAATTATTTCACAGTTCATACATAGAATCTTCTTCTCATAAGGCTCAACTGGTGTCTCATTTATAAAAATGATTCCAGTTACTTTCTGGAGCCATTTACCACCTAAACATTCTTTATAGATAATTCTTTTAAAACCCAATGATCTTATTTCAGGTGTGGCATGAACTAAGCTCAATCTATGTACACTGTGCTTGGGACAACTGAATGCGGACACTTGAACATGTTCAGTTATAAGCCTAAATAAAACAAAATGAAGCCCTACTTGGCTCTTCTCCTTTGTGACTTAGTAGAAAATTTCTTTGTCAAAGATTTACATGGGTATAAATTCAGATTTTAGAATTTCTAGTAAAGAAGGTAGTTCCCACTTCATTATTAGATACTGTGATATCAAACACAGCAAAGACCATAACAAGCCCCAGTCAGGTGAAAACTATGTGCTACCCTCAAAATGAGATGCTATTTTTCTTCATTAGACCTTTGTAGAACACCTCCTTGCTGGTACTGAAAGTCTGTGTCATACCTTCATTTGAAACTAGTAGATAACCCTTTTCTCAAGATATAAATACTCAAAGTGGTTATGTGAATATTTAAATAATAGAGTCATGGTTTAATATACTAAAGAAAAAGAATTAGAGATTGTAGATACCAGCAAACAAAAGAGAGAGGAGATTCTATAGTCAAATTACTCAGGTGTGGATTAGACCATTTCTATCAGAGCCTATGGTGCACTGGAAGAGTGGCCACTTCTAAGCTTCATTCGGTCTGTCACATGTACCATTGCACATGTTGAGTCCATTGTTTTCATCAAAGGCACGTGCAATTCATAGGTAAAGAAAAAAATAAAGTGGGCAGGAGAAAAATGCCTATTTCTAAATAGCAGAGTATTCTATTCATCTCAAAAGATGAAAGCAGATATCTTTCATTACATGTTTTTGTTCTTAGAAGAAGACCAAAAATATGTGATTTTCATATTTGTGCTAACACAGCAGAGCTTTTCAAAGTCACTGCCAGAAATGGCCTGGTTTTCTTACCTGCTTTTTCCATGCTTTAAAAGTTAAGGATGTCTGCCTCATTATAAACCTTGCTGGTTCCCCAGACTTTCTGTAGTCTGGCTTTGCTGTGATTACTGGTCAAAACCTTTAATTACAGTATATAGTTTGTGCAGCTGGCTGGAAATTGGTCTCAGGGTCAGTGGCTCTTCCCGGTCCCCTCTTTCCATTCTTTTGAAGCAATATTGCTGAACTGAAGGCATTGTTCCAGCTTTCTGGTGTGCGCTGTCTGCTGCACATTATGAATAGCTTTGCAATCACTCTAGCAATTGGTTCTTCAACTGCCTTTAGGTTGTCAATTGTAATTCATTGGCTCCAGGCACCTTTTCTCTTTTCATTCTCTTGAGGTCTTTTATTACTTAATTTGCAATAATATTAGGGAATGTCTTCTTCAGACATGTCACTAATGCCTTACTGATTATGAGGCTGGGGGTACATCTGACTTTCATACATTTGCCTGTTAAAATGTTTCAATATTTCTTTCATCTCTGTGACTTGTGATGCCAATCTTTGCAGTATCTTGTAAAGAATTTTGTTTAATCCTGAAGTCATCTCTCTAAAGAATAATCTAATGAATCCCCCCTTAAAATATTCTTGTTGGAGTTAATTTATATAGTGACTTATAGTTATTTTCATAGCTTCCCAAAGACATAATTTCTCATTTTTGTAATAAAAATTAAGCTTTAATATTTTCTTCTCATGTTCCATGCTCTGTTCTTTTTTAATATATAAAAAATTATAATTTTGAGTGCTATACAACTCAGAAATAGTTAGATAAAGGTTTTTGTAATAGATAAGGTTTTGTAAGATAAAGGTTTTTGACTAGAAAGCAATGCCTATGATTTCAGAAACTTTTAAGAAGACCTATTTTTACTTCTCCTCAGACATCTTTTTATAGATTATATAAGAAAACAAACTATTGAAAATGAGTTCTGATGCTTCTGCATTGCAAAATCAACAGGAACTTTGTCTTTTTTAAGGGGAAAGAACAAACAAACATATCTCTTGACCTATTAAAAAAAAAAACACCCCTTAGTATGTTATGTCTCAAATCCTTAGTTCTGGATAAAATCCAGCAGATTAACCCCTCTCATTAGTCTCGGCCATCCCAGAGCAACCAAGGGTATTTTTAAGGAGACACTATGTAATAATAATAATGATAATAATTATCATAATGATAATAACTAACGCTTATTGTGCTTTTTATCTTCAAAGCACCTTACTGACATTAACTATGTGTCTATTTTCAAATTAATTTAACTCGACAAATGTTTTATTAACTTTGTAAGCTATGGAATGTGTACTGGCTGAATTTTCTTTTGCAAATAAAAAAATAAATAAATAAAAGGAACCAAGGGCCAAGGAAATGGTACCTTAAACTGTTGTCTCAAAATCAGCTATTACCTTTGTTGAATGAGGATTAGTGAAATACTAATTTTTATATTTGTATTTCAAATACAAAATTGGAAATCCAGATATAAAGTGTGAAGTTTACTATTACAACCACTCAAATACATATTGCTTCAAAAAGACCAGAAAGAAGCCAAGTAATACTGTTTGGCTAGAATACATTTCTAACTTTACTAGTTAGCATATTTTATTACCATAAACTATTTAAACATGTATATGAAGAAAAAGTATTAAATACAAGAATTTTTTAAAATCCTTCTAAGTAATAAATTATTTTATTAATTAAAAGGCTATGTTTGTTTTTATCAAATTGAATTCATTACTTTAAAACCATCTTGATTATGTTCCCAAAGAGTTTCATTACGTACGAGTCTCTGCGTGAAAAATATAAACAGTAAACTTTTGCGATTCCAGTAAATGAAATAAGGTCTATAAAGTTAAGGTATAGGTAATTATTAAAAATGTATTAAAATAATACTATTCAGTCAAGATGTCCTGCCATTTTCTTTGGGGGATTTTGGGAATGAAATTGTAACCTGATATGGTGTTAAACAAGGTCCTCAAGTGGATAAACACAAGTATATAAAATTAAACATTTATAAATACGGTGGCTAACAGATGAAAGCTTTTTAAAACTACATATTAACAACATGGTTAGAGTGGTGAGGATTCATGGAAGATATGGTTCCAGTGCCATGTTCAAGGATCAGGTCTGGTGCAGAAGAACAGTTTTTATATTCAAGGGTAGAAATAGATGAGCTGGACTGAGTAAGAGAGCAGTAAGGAAATCTGGATAAAGTTGATGGCATGAAGCCAATAAGAAAGCACGTGTGGTATGACGCAGAGGTAGTCGCTCTTTCAAACAACTACAGTTGCCTTTCTACAGTATCTGTGATGGATTGGTTCCAGTATCTCCCCTGGATACCAAAATCCAAGGATGCTCAAGCTCCTGATATGCAATGGCATAGTCTTGGCATATAACCTATGCATATCCTCCTATATACTTTAAATCATTTCTAGATTACTTTTAATACCTAATACAAAGTAAATGCTATGTAAATAGTTGTTCTACTGTATAGTTCAGGGAATAATGACAAGAAAAAAAAAAGTCTGTACGTGTTCAGTACAAATGAAATTTTTTTTTCCAAATATTTTCAATCTGCGGTGTGTTGAATCCATGAATGTGGAACCCGTGGATACAGAAGGTTGACTATATATTGAGCAGAGAGACATAAAAAAGCCATAATGCCTGTACTTCAAGGAGCTTACGATCTTAAGGGGTAGATAGAAAAATTAATAGGCAAAGTTCTAATATTATGATTGGATAAACCCAGAGTGCCAAGGGAAACGAGAAGGAGGCATCTAACTCAGCCATGGGTGTTCAAGAAGACTTCCTGATGTGATTTTCCTATGGGAATAGGAATGGTGAGTGGTAGATGAACATGAATGAGCAAAAAAAAAAAAAAGAATCCAAGTACAAATCACATTAACATGCAAGATCTGTGGAGCTTCACTTGATTTCAGAAGGAATTAGAAGGTTTTTAATATAGGTATCATGAAAAATTGATAGGAAGTTTGTTCTTTCTGGTCTGTGTTGAGAAATAGGGAAAAAGCGTCAGGGGATGAGAACTATTAGGAAGCTCTGAGAAGCACTGCAGAGGCAGACGTGGGAGAATAGGACAATGAAATGTCTGTATGTGGAAAATAAAGAAGAGTAAGAATTGAAAAAGGTTTCAAAATTTTCCAGCTTTATGTAAAATGAAGATATGCATGTGACTGAATAAAGGAAGACACTGGAAAGGAACGGGGGTTTTAGAAGAGAACATAACGAATTCTTTTTTGGACATGCATTGTCATATTTTGAAATGTATTGCTTTGTTATCCCACTTAAATAATTTTCTTGGGACAATGGATCACTCTTATGCAATATATTTGTTAATGGAAATCTTACTAGTTTTTGGTGGATGCAACACAGTCTCATCATATTACCTGCCAGATGTAAGACACACAGGTATAAAGAGGGAACAGTGATGAGATCATGGTGGCTAGATGTAGAACCAAGGGCATCAAGTATACAAATTTACTTTCTTAAAGAATGCATATGAAAAGAAAAAAAATTAATAGATATGCAATAAATATTCTGGCTGTTTCAGTACTCTCAGCTTAAAAGCTGCTCTTTTGCACATATAATAATGACATATTTGTATGAATAACTAATGAAATGATTACTAATTCAGCTTTTCTTATAGGTTAGTAAACATTTTCAGGAGATAACTGAGTCATTCAGTGGAAAACTGACTTCCAAAACCTCTCATTGTTTCCCCAAGATTTAATTGTAACAGTGTGGAGTACATCTGTAAGGAATGAACAAAAAATAATTTGTATCTCTCATATCATTTTAGAATAAGTACACGTCCCATCAGGGAGTTTTCAAACTGCTCACACCATAGGTATGTATACTGCTCCATGTGAAATCAAATCAGCATTCTAAAACACTGCCAAAAAAGCAGGTCAAGATACTTGGAACACTACTAAGATTTAAAGTATATAACACTTTCCGATGATTATTTTACAAACACACACACGTTTCTCTCCATATACAGAAAGTAACATTAAATTAAGCTAAGTATTTTACATGATTTAAATACTGCTTTGCATTTTTAATAAAAGGTTTGTCATGTAAAATCAGAGAAGATATTCATACTTCATAGAGCTACCAGAAAAACCTGATCTGTTATCAAGCAATATAAACATAAAACAAAAAATTTTAAACTAGCTTATTATTTAGAGACACATATTTGTACAAAAGTTTCAATCTGTCGAAACCCTTTCTGATCCTTTGTAAAAAGAAAAAAAGTATACGATGTAGAAATAATTATCTATAAATAAGAAGTAATTATAATTACATGTGATAGTTAAATACCATAAAAACATACTAGTATCCTCTTCTAGAAGATGCCTATATATTAAAAAGTAAGAACTAAAAACTATTCACGACAGAGTATTGACTTCATTATTAAAAAAAATCTGAATATTTACAACCAAAATAAAAACATGGTCTAAAGGAACCAGTAATGTTTATATTATAAAAATACTTGCAAATGCTCTCCTTACATTTATATTCTATTCTTTTTAAAACACCAAGTTCTATACATATCACAATAACAAACTGAATCACAATTGCATGAAAATTGAGAGATACTGACACTCTAATTTAGAAGCTACATTTTCCTATGCTACAACTAATGAGCCACGGACTCAACAGAGTCATTTGACCTAATCATTCCACTTCAAAAATATGTTTCACAGTTTTCACAATTCTCAATTCATATTTGTTTTAATAGAAAATATTCAGCAAATAGTTAACACTATACTTTTGATGTACTATTTCTGAAAAAGTTAAATACTTTTGGATTAAGAACACAGACAAACATCAAATCAGATGTGATTGCTCAAAATATGGACTCTTTCTTTCATGTTAACAAAACGTATCATTTTATAAGACACAGTAATACCCAATAAAACAAAAATAAAATTTTAAAAGCCAGGAGGTAAAAGAATCACAATCAGCAACTGTGTAAAGGGAAAATACGATTACATTTATTGGCTACTATATCAACTTAACTTCTCATAAAATCCTCCTAATCTATTAAATAACTTCAGAACTGAAGTATGCTCTCCTATGGGAGTTGTAAAACAAATTAGATACAATTACAATTCAATACAAATAAAAACCCAACTATTTACCCCTAAGATTTCTCTTGTTTTATAGTTTTATTATTTCAATTAGACCAGAATTTCCCCTAATGTATCAAGTGGGCCACTTGACATAATTACAGATTTTTCTAGCATGTTTTCTATAGAGAAAAAGTTGATATGAGTAAATTCTGGAAAACTGTGGTAACTACACCTCCCCAAAGTGAATACAACAAACATCTGTTGCAAGAATTGCTTGGCTTTCAGACAGTATATAAAGGGTGTTCTTTTTCCCAGAGTTTCGTTGTTTTTTTTTAAGCTTATTTGTTAAAAAATACATGTTTCCACTCTCAGTTCGTAAGACATACAATCTTAAAATTCTGGTAAGTGAAACACAGGTCATTACCAGGTGTATTAGAAAGGAAAAATATGCGACATACAAGACTCCACTTGCTTCTGAAAGGGCAAGAAAATAATTGGGCATGTTGCCCTCTGTCTGTGGGTTACACAGTAATTTTAACCATTGTCTTCATTTCTTAACTCAGTGCTCCACACAAACACAGCCACAGTCATAGGAGGGGCGGGGACTAAATATAGCATTCCTAATGATTTTTATTCTCTGTTGGAATCCCATAAATAACTCAGCTTTCTCCTTTGGATTTCACTGGCTTCTACCTACTTCTAAAGTCAACAATATCCTGATATCCTCATTAAATAATAAGTGAGTTCATAAAGTTTTACTCCAGTGACAGGATAAATAATTGCATATTTTCTGCATTAAGGACAAAAATGTAACAATTTCAAATAGCGGGAGGAAAAGAATCAATAAGTCTTTATGACTTATTTTCTTAACTGCAAAGTTCAGTGCTGAATGTATCTTCCCTGATTTTGAAAGAAAAGAATTTTGCCTAAAATTCACAGGTATTTTGCAGAGCAAAACACCATCTTTTTAGCATTCGGAAATTCCATACAATCTACACAAATTAGCAGATAGAAATGAATAAAAACGTTTAACAGTAATAGGTCACAGGGCATGCAATACTTTTATGAAAGAAAGGTCATCTTTTTAGATGACCACTTCTAAATATATTTCTCAAGTAACTTGTGACTTTGCTAATTTTTCAATCTTCTACCCCCTCTTCTACACATGCCAACCATTTTGAGGTTACTGTTTATAAAAAGTTTAAGATTCAGTTTCACAACTCCATTTTTATGCTAATAATAAAGTATTGATTTAATTCTTAAAACATTCCCAAGAGTATTTCAACAGGGCATTAAAACACACTATACGGAGAAACCTCTTTGTCATAAAGAAATGGGAAAAGTCCAGGAAGTTTTTCTCTTTCTGGGGGGCCAAACCCACAGTAAGTATGAGCAATTCATTATGCTTCCACAAACTTTAAGACCTATAATGGAATTTGCCCATGTATCCCATTAAAGCAGTCTAAAATGTTAACATGCACCTGTATGGTATGTGTTTTTATAATCACAGGGAAATGGTATTATGCAAATTCCATTACAGGAACAAATTTTGAGAAAAGTTAATTAAAAATGGATACAAATAACAAGAGAAGTCAAAGTCACATATGCTCCAGTATATATAAGTTTAGAATCATTTTCGAACTATTTCTAAGACTACTCTACATTTACAGTCATCTGTCTTACTAAAAGATGAATCACAAAAAGGGGAAAAAAGATATTTGCCCTTTACCTAGGAGAGCAAGCCAATACACACAAGGAATATTTAGAAGCAATTAATTGCTAAAAGCTTCCTTTATTCAATGTGACAGTCTTTAACTCCTATGGAGGGTTACCAAGAGTCATATGTTGGGTTTAAAGTATATGTTAGTTTCAATTATATGATGTCTAAGGAAAACAGATAAAAAGTTTCTTAAATTTAAAAGCAAAAAGAAAAGAAAATCTCTTTTCAGATATTGCATATAATTTGAATAATGTGATTTGAAATTATAATGGCACTTTACATCTATCATAGGTTACATTAATATGTATATATTATGTATACATATTAAATTATCTATGTGTATTCTGTAATATGCACATATATAACCATATTTCCACAATGAATATCAGAATAACAACACATTTGCAGCAAAGGACCTTATAATCATAAAATAATTTAACATCCATAACTACCCATCATTACATACAAATATATCCATTCTACAGACAGAAAAACTGATGCTGAGAAGTTAAAAGTTTTACCTAAGGTCTTAAGAACAGATCAAGAAGGCCCCACAATTACAATGCTAAAGATCTGCACATTAATGACTTTCTGAATAGATTTTACTGCAGTTTTTTAGTTTAATTACTTACTATCATCTGTAAGACATTTTCCAAAATCTAGAAAGAAAAAAGTTACTAAATACTTAATACTGAATGAGGCAACTAAAGATACATATTAGCTCTTTCTGTTTAATAATATATCCTTGTCTCTATTATTTTTCTAAAACTTAAAACTCTCTCAATGTGGTTACTCTGTCACCTAGTACTTCAAATTTCAAAGTAAATTATCCAAATTAATCCCATCACTTATAAATCACATTATTCTTATTTTACAGGTGAGAAGCCAAGCACAGGAACAAAGCTATTTGCCACGGGTCACACACTAAGTACGAGGGAAGTTTGGAGTTAGAACATGTTATGTTCTTGGCACATCTATGTTTTGGACTAAAGGGCAGTATCAGTCCTATTAATCATCTTATTCCAAAGTCACTTGAGGAAGCACACAGTTTTCTGAAGGAGAGGGGAATATACATTCTGAAAGTTACAAGAGTAAAGGAATACATCAAGAGTTTTGATTTCACTGTACTTAGGTTATAATTACCATAATTCAAGTTTTAAAAACTATTCAAATACCTTATTACCTTAGTACCATGAATCAGAAGCTCTACTGGAAGAGACACTAATTATTTGCCCAGAATCAGTCTGATGTTTTTACAGGAGAGAAATAAGCTAACAAATGAAATTAAGTGAGGAAGATAAACAATGAGTCCATGTTAAAATGTATTTGGTGGCATGGCACTTGCAAGATAAGACATTAATTGTCAGCCTGGCTGATAATAGAACTCATTGCTTCTAGTCAACAGTGAGTATTTTGGAGGGACAAGAACATGGCATTTGAAGGCAAGTGATACACTGTAATATACTTGATGCTGTCCTTGAAAAGCTAGAGGAGAATGAATTAAGTCAGTAGGTTAAATAAATGTTAAATAACCAGGCCTTTAACCCTTCAAAATAGATGAGAAAAATAACTAGAAACATCCTTTAACTTCTGCTAATCAGCTAAAAACAATCTGTGCTATCCAAGAAGGATTAGGTATGTAAACAGGTACTATCAGACTGATACGCACTTTCTGCTTCCTAAGAAAACTAAGGTTTCATGTTGAAAACATCATAACCAGTATAGCCCTAATTATATGTATCTTTCCACGTTCAAATATGGCATCAAAAGTCCAACCAACAAGGTAGACAAAGACTGTCACATTAATGAGACATACCTCTTGTACTGAGCGAGCTGCTGGCTTGTCTTGATGATTGGCCAGTATTAAAAAGGGTAAAGTGCATAACTGTGGATGCTGAAGAGCTGAGTGCAGTTCATTTCTAGCAGTTTCTAAATCATCTTCTGAAGAGGCACTGTCTAATACAAATATTACCCCTTGAGATCCTTGGTAGTAGCGGCTCCAGTATTTCCGGATATTATCAGCCCCTGTCAAAAACGAAACAAATTTCCTTTTTAAAAATAGCTTTCAGCAACTGAAAAATGTTCCCAACAGTAATTCCTACTAGAAACCAATATATCTTTTGAACACTAAGTGCTAAACTCTGTGGTATGGAATAGAACAGGAATTTAGAAAAAGCACAGATCAGAGTGAATGGGAACAAAGAAGATATTAGAGTCAATAGGTAGATATGGCCTTGAAGGAGAACACAAAAGTTTAAGAGTCATTCTTCATGACTTTCACATCAAAATGGGTGAGAGAGAACCAGGATAAAATACTTCTCAGACTTCAACTCAAAAGAATATTTTTAGATTTTGCTTAACAGTCCTAAATGAACTATACTCTCTACAAATTGAGTCTGAACTTAACTCAGAGAGCAGGGTGACCTAGAAGTCAACCAAAGCTTCCTTCCATACCATTAACATCAGCTTGGTGATATTTTTTAATAGAACTGCTTGAAGATCATGACAGCCTTGTTTAATTTCATGTAGAATTATGAGCACAATACTCTATCTGTCAAAAGTGCTAAAATTCGTGAACAACTAAAAACTTGGCCTTTGGTACATTTGTATAAATCCATCTGCGTTCATACCCCATGGGGAAGGATAAAAGGCAATGAGCATACACTCAGGCTCTCAATGATATGAGATGTTTATGGAAACGTGGAGATTCTCTTTGACCAGACACGTCTTATTTCTCTTTGTATTTCCAATATCTACCACAATGTATAACTCAAAGTTCAGTACAGGAATAAGCAAAATGATGGGATGAAGGGAAGAAATTATATACTAATTAAGCTTTACAAAGTTTGAGACTAGAACTTTAGAGATTATTCAGTCCAACTCTCTGAAGAAACTGAGGCAGACAGAGTGAGGCAGAGAGAAGTAAAGTGAGTGAAGCTCATTTATGTGTCTAGTAAATTACAAAATTGGGATTTACATCTGAGTTAGTAGACAATCTGCCCAGGGAAGGCATGGACATTTCCCGTTACATCATGAAAACTGGTTTGATTACTTTGATTCATGAATAGGATGAGCAATTTGTGTGTATGTTAGAGTGAGAGTGGTGTGTGTGTGTGTAGGGAAGGGATGTTATTGGTTATATAACAAAAATTAGATTTTAAGGAATTTTACCAATTTACTGTATATGATCAGTTCCCAACCAGTCAATAACTATATTTCAGTCTGTCATTGAACATCTAGTTCCTATATGTTCAACATGCTGTGATAAGTGTTAGGGATAGAAACAGTGGGGACTGGCATTGGTGTGTAGTGGCTGGCAAGCGCCACCTGTGTGCATCTCTTTCCAACTCTGTGTTCAGTGACATCATGTTGGTGGATTAAAATCAGCCAGGGAGGAAGTAATTTCACCATAGAAATCAGCAAATACTACATATCAGGACTTTTCCTTTCCCAGAGAGCCAACATACCACTTGATGACACTGAGAAAGTCATATTTTCTGGGAGAAAGAGAAAAGAAAATTCAAAAGATTATAATACAATGTCACAAAGTACTGTCATAGAGGTATTCAGTAGGTGCTCTAGGAGCAAAACGTAAGGCATCTTACCCAAAGTGGGGCAAATCTCTTAGAAGAATAATATCAGTAATCAAACAGCCACCATTTATTAAGCATTTCCTATGTTCCAGGTACAGTGCCAAGTGTTTTAAAAAGAATAGCTCATATAATTCTTATAACAGCCCAAGGAGGGAAGTATAATTGACTCAGGTTTTGAAACTAAGTTTCAGATCCCAAAATCTAGGATATTTACCATTACACTATACTAAAACAAGTCGGTATGTAAGAGAATCAAAGACATTTGATGTTGAGTAATGTTAATATGCAAAGATATAGGATATAAGCAGGGAGGATGCATATTAGACTGGGTTAAACCAAGAAAACAAAAAAAATAAAGAATATATTTAAGCCAGAGATTATTTAATATAAGCAATTATTTGCATTAAGTGATGGTGGAACTAAGCAAATAACAGGGGTGCTAAGATTAGCAACATCTTAGGTTAGGTTCCCTAGAAGCAGAGCTTGAGATGGCATTTATTGTACACCTGATTGTAGATGGAGTGCTGTCAGGAGAAACCCGGAGTGAAAGAAGCAAGCTGGAATGAAGGACGAAGCTAGGCAAAGACATTGTTTCAGAAATGTAGCCTCAGCTTGATGCCATGAGGGACTCTAGAGTGTGGACTGAACCACAGAAGTTGTCCAGTCCAGAGGCAAGGGGGCTGGGCCATTACACCCTGTATAGTCATTGGCTATGAGACACCCCAGGGGAACAGGAGGGGACTGGGGCCTCATTTCATAATCTCCCAAACATATTTGGTTGGGGCAATTACTGTCAGCCAAGGGCAGTCCTCTGGAGAAGGGTACAGGTGTGAGTCATTAGCAGCCAATACCCACAGCAGCTGGGAGATGGATGCACTGGCCCAGTAAAGGAGATCTGGGTAGGATACCAACAGCATCTGCTACAAGCTACATCCAGACACTATCCATATGCTAGAGACCCATCCATAAGCTTGAGGGACAAAAGAGGAGGCAGTGTTACCCAGTGGTAAATGTTCAAAACAACAAAAATATTGTGTGCATATCTATCTGTACATAGGACTGTTATAAGTTTTACTAACATAAAGGATGGCTAGCACACAATTTTCATATAATAAGAATATATACAACATACTTTATTGTAAATTCCATAGAGCCAATTAATGATCACAGGATGCTTTCATTGGTTTTGTATTCATAGCCAAGCAATGGTTGCAATTAACCAATGAGTGTAGTTCTGACATGAATGGTGGTTGCTCTAAGTGTTTTACATATATTCATTCATTTATCCATGACAGTCTAATGAGGTAATTACTTTTATCATTCTCCTTTATCAATAAGGAAACCAAAACACAAAAAGATTATGTAATTTCCCCAAGGTTACACACTAAAAATACATTTAGGTCTAGTGTGATTGAAATAGAGGTACCATTGACTAGAGAGGCAATAAAACTAAATAAAGAACTGTGCTACCACATAAGCTAGGAGGAAAAACATGGAACCCTATTGGAACAAAAGGTACCTAAAGTGCCTATATATTAATGGGAATATGTCCAAGAACAATTTCCAGCCAATTAATTCAATGAATATTTATTAAGTACCTATTCCATACAAGTCTCTGAGCTAGGAACTAAAGAGTTACTTAGAAAGCCATTATTCCTCTTAGCTCAAACCCTCAAATCCTATGAAGTAATAATAATTACGAGGCCTGCAACTATATCAGAGAGAACAAACATGTTTGCACATTAAAGGGTGTCCAGGGAGTCAAGTATAAAGAGAAGAATTTGGTTGCATGTTTTAATGGAATTTTTCCATTGGAAACACATGAGACAGTAGAAATCCAACTCATGCACTCATTTCTTTCCATGAGAAACTATATTTTCATTTGCCACATTTAGGAGTATATAAGGTACCTGAGAATAGTGAGACAAAACAACAATGCATTCAATGACAATATTAGTGGGTGAAAGAAATCCAAGGAGAAATACCATAAATTTTTTAAATGCCCCTTATATGACATAATATATGAATAATATATTATTAATAGTGAAAAGACCCTTGCCTTTAATCTTCTGCTACAATCTTCTGCCCAACCTTAACATTTCTAACTTTCATCACAAACACTGAGCTTGTAATTCTAAATTCCCCTTTAGCCTCCTGCACATGCCTTTAGTCAGCAGCAGCCTAACACAGATTGGGGCCAAGGAAACCAGCAATGTGGAGAAGGGTTGTATACAGTTGTTGAGTCTGGCTTAGTGGACTGTAGTTTAGTCACCAGATTAAAATGAGAAATGGCTGTGTCATCAACCCAGCTGCTTTGAGGAGTGATCCTAATTGGGAAGGTTAGGGACACCTGTTTGATGCCTACATTCCCACAAACCAAATCCAAAAACAGTAACAAACACAGGAAGTGACATCTACCATCAGTCTGAAGCCACTTTTACTCTAAGGACAGAAATTCCCTGCTCTGTGTCTCTTCAATTACAATTGTTATATAAACTGGTTAAACTTGGTCTATAATTTGCACCTTTAGATTAAAAAATAAAAGGTAGTCTTAACAGTAAAGGGCCCAGGTGGAGGGTGTTGCCAAATGTCCTAATTACCCAAGGTCCAATCCTGCCTTACTAAAAGTTGCAAGGAACCCCTGGGAATCCAAGAGCTCATTCTGAGAGCCAAACAGGAGAGCCTGGTTTAAGGTACCACAGTAAGTATAGAGGGAAAAACAGGAGACTAACAAGTCCTTATCGTGTAAGTTCATTTCTGTGGCACACTATGGATGTTAACAACATTCTTGCATTATTTATTATTTCATTTATCTAACAGCTATTTACCGAGGACCTGGAACCATTCTAGGTTCTGGAGATAGCAGTAAACCAGACAGACAAAAGTGTCAGTCTTTAGACTGCTCACAGCAGAGCCAGCCTGCAGAGGTTAATAGTTCCAGGTACTCGTTTTCTCAGCCTCACTTGCAGCAGCGCAGACTTAAGATTCAGTTCTGGTCAACTGGGACCTAACAACGGCCTGCCGGGAGCATCTAGAAAAGATTTTGTTCCTCAACAAAAAGGAAGATGCCCAAAGAGAGCTACTTCTCTCTTACAGCTTTTAGATTTCCTTGGATGAAAAGGTGATGCTTTAAATAGCATTAGCCTTCTAGCAACCTTAAAGGAGACATACCTGTACATTGATGATGTCAGAAAAGGAAGACAGAGCCTGGGTCCTTGAGAACACCATTGACCAGCAGAACTAACCACCTACATTATAAGGACTCCTTAACACGGGAGCACAGTAAATGACTGTTAGTCAAGCAAATTTTAGAAGAATTTGCAGACAAAAAGATGCTACGTTCCTTCACATTAAAATACTATGAATAAGTTCCTTGGAAGAGTCATGCTTTGAGAGACAATTGACAAATAGCCATCACCCGACCCTACTACACCTACATACCAGGTTACATACCTAACCTTGTCAGATGTCTATACACATCATCTCATTTAACTCTTTTGGCTTCATGATCCTCATCGATGAAGAAATTGGGACAGAGAGGATAAGCATTTTACTCCAAGTCCAGCTAGTAAGTGGCAGATCTAGGATTCAAACTCTGGACTGATTCCAAAGACCATGTGTGCTTTTCCCACTAAATGGTGCTGCTTCCCACCAGGGAATGTGAAAGCCCCAGTCAAACTGGAATGGATGGAATACTCAATGTGAATGAGCATGCATGTTTAAGAGATGTCCCCACAGGTTTTAAAGAATGGTTAACACTGATATCAGGTAGAAAGAAAAGTAAAGGCATCCAGTGGAGGTAGGTAGGGGTGCTTGGAGGAAACTAGGTTACATGTTTTTGGGGGCACAGTGAAGAGAATGAGCATGAAATACAAAATCTGAATTAGTGACAACTGGCTAGTATGAAGACGATATGGATGGTTTTGTAAGCCAGGCAGAGTATCTGAGCTGCATTCAGCAGTTAATAGAGAATTATTAGAGATCCCTGAGGAACACTACGTGGGGTGGTCTTGTCTTGTTTAAAGGTCCTGACTACTACTCACTGCCTGATAATATATTAATAGGTTATTAAGTACGAAATGTCCAATTTCCTTAAGTACTAAGTTTAACAGTTGATATCTGTGACGTTTCACTTTGACACTTCTAGCTTTTTGTTGTGAAGGTACATCCTTATTTTTTCAAACACATAGTATGGGTTGTCATTACCTTTCAAATTTTTTTTAGAGCAATTTTTGTGAAACCATGGATAAGTAAAAAATTTGTGTTATTTTTTAATATGAGTTCCATCATGGGACCAATGTAGCACAGAGAGCTTGAAATATTAACAAAGTGTTTGGGAAGAATGTGGCTAATGAACACAAAGTATGTCAATAGTGTGAGAAGTTCCATTCTGGTGATTTTAATCTTGAAAATGAGCCATGTGGACAACCTGAGACCAAGGTGGATAATGATGAGCTGAAAGCTGTGGTGGAAACAAATCCATCTCAACCTACACGTGAATTAGCAGCAAGGTTTGATATTACTATTCCAATACTATTGGACCATTTGAAACAAATCAGCAAGATAAAGAAGTTAGATAGATGGTTACCATCTCATGAATTAAATGAGTGTCAGAAGAGAAATCATCTCAAAGCTGGCCTTTCTTTGCTGTCACAACATAAAGGCGAACCATTTCTACACCATATTGGTATATGTGATGAAAAATAGATTTTTTTGACAATCACAAGCATTTGGCACAATGGTTGGATAAAGGCGAAGTGCTGAAACACAGTCCCAAACCGAATATTCATCAAAAAAAAAGCTAATGGTGTCTGTTTTGTGGTCCAGTGCTGGTATTGTCCACTATAGCTTCATGAAACCTGGTCAATCGATTATAGTGGATCTCTACTGCAACCAGTTGGATGAAATGATGAGGATGCTTGCAATTAAGCAGCTGAGATTGGTCAACAGAGTCAGGTCAATCCTCTCGTTCAAACACAGGTCACACAAACAATGCTGCTCAAACTACAGAGGCCGGACTTGGAAACTCTCTGTCATCCACCGTATTCACCAGACCTTGCACCAACTGGCTAGCACTCCTTCCAGGCTTTGGACCACTTCTTGCAAGGAAAAATATTCAATTCTTAACAAGCTGTGGAAAATGCCTTTCCAGATTTCATCACCACTTGCTCTCCAGGCGTCTTTGCTGCTGGCATAAACAAGTTACCATTAAGATGGCAAAACCGTGTTGATGGTTTAAGTGTATACTTTGATTAATTGTACCGCTTCTTGTTTGAGATATAGTAAACTAAACTTTTGAATTGAAATCGAACATTTCATATTTAATGACCTAAACACTACGGAGAACAGTATCACCTACCCATACCTGAGCTTCCTCTAGGCCCAACTGCCAAGCCTCCAGAGTTCACAAACCTTGAAAATGAATAAACTTATATACTACACACTCTTGTACACATGGACAACTGCATAGCCTGAAAAATATTAGCTTAGTAAGGTATTTCTATATTTATTAGAAATCTACCATAAGAAAACGTTGTGAGGAAGGAAGAAAAAGAAGTCCTTCCTTCTCCCAAAGGCTAAGGAACCATGCAAACAGCTTCTGCCTTCTTTTGGATTCCCCCAGTACAAACAGTTTGAGAGGTGACTACAGGAAACACAGTGGCAGAGTAGGACATGAGACAGGGGTAATACAAAAGGAAGGTTATTAAGCCAGAGACCTCAGTGGGTAACCAGACTTTAATTCTGCTGGAACTCTGGGAGCCAGCATAGAAGAGACTCTGGGGATGAAGGAGTCAGGTCTTATTTGCCTATCTCCCCTCCACCCCTCATCAGTGGTTGGCTGAGGGCTGTTGAGGAGGGCAGGCATTAACTTCCCAGCACTTCCAGCTTGCCCAGAGCACCCAGGCAAGGTGTGCTCCAGCAGCCAGAGGAAGCCCCCAGGCAAAGAACCAAACAGAAGGTACAGGCTGTGAGGAGGCAGTCTGATACCAAGGAAAGGGGGTTATAGGTGGGACACCAACAGGGCCTCCCTCGGCTACCCAAAGAATAGCATTTAAGTGTCAATTCAGGCCATTTGACTAGCTGTTGGCTCAGTAGCAGAGAGCACAAAAAATGCAATCATTATTATGTGGAAGTAAAAACCAAGATTTGGTTTATGTAATGCCCATATACTTGGCAGAAAATAGCCAGTAAGTCTGTTAACATTAAGCAGCAGTTCTCAAAATGTAGTCTTTAAGACCCTTTCAAGGAGGCCCAGGAGACCAAAACTATGTTCATAATTATACTAAGACATTATTTGCTATTTTCACTGTGTTGACATTTTCACTTATGGTGCAAAAGCAATAGCGAGTCAAACTGCTGGTGAGTTAGCAGTGACAGAGGTACTGGCAACCAACTGGTAGCCACTGTATTCTTGACTACCACATACTCGCAGAGAAAAAAAAGGTCAGTTTCACCTGAGAATTCCCTCAGTAAGGCAGTATAAGTTATTAGTTTTCTTAAATTAGCTCTTAAATATGCTTAAAAATATTCTATGTGACTAAATAGGAAGTATGCAAAAAGCATTTTTGCTACATACCAAAGTAGACAGTTATTTTCAGGATAAGTACTGGTGGTGTAAGTAGTTTGAGTTGTAAGCTAAAGTTGTTTTTTTTTTTCTTTCCCCCATGGAACTCCATTTTTACTTGAAATTTCAACTTACAAAAAACTATGATTATTCACACCTGAGTATGTGATAGACATTGTCTCAAAAATAGCCTATCACTTCAAGGAAAACAAACGATAGTATTTGTTATCAATGATAAAATTTGTTTTTAAGCAAGAACTAGAATTTCAGAAAACTTGTTTCTTCCACTCTAAGCTTGACAGCTTCTCGATGAGATTGGGGGTGATATTAACAGATATTTATAATGCAATGTGTCAACATTTAGATCTACATTACTCAATGGATCAATACTTTCCAAATGACCAATGCAATGTTACAAAACCATGCATAGGTTAAAAAAAAATACATTCAAAGTACAAGATAGACCAATGAATGTTAATTAACTGAGTATGCAAAGTTCAATGATATGGCTTTCAGACTGCATTATAACTGATGTTTAAGAAACTACCACTTGTTAAAGAATTTCAGTGTAGTGTCAAAGGAGACCATAAACAGTTACCTAAAAAGGCTGTAAAAACATGCCTCCCTTTTTGAACTACATATCTATGTGAGACTGGATTTTCTTCATATACTTCAACCCAAACAACATATAGCAATAGATTAACTGTGGAAGACGTGAGAATCCAGCCCACTTATGTTAAGCCAGATTACAGAGATTTCTATTTTGTTTTCAAAATTGTTAATTTTCATAAAAAATGTTATTTATGTTAATATGCAATGGGTTTGTTATTGTTACTTTTAAAGAAATTTATAGTATTTTAAAAATATATCAGCTTTAATTTCTAACATGGCAAATATTAACACATATAAGCCACATAAACAAAAGGCCTTTGAGGACCTCAATTTTTGAAAGGGTTAAGGGGCCTGAGACCCCAGAGAGGTTTCAGAGCTATAGGTACTCATTGTCTTTAATATGCAAAAAAGACATTTAAGATCCACTAAAATTTAGACATATATTTAGAGTTATTTTCCAGCAGGAATAAAAGTCTTACTTTAAACTATCTTTACTTTCACCCTGACTGTCTCGTGTGCAAAGATAGGAGAGGTGGAGTTGGAAGAGTAACCTCAAAATTTAAAGGTCCATATAGGAATTATAATAATCTCCTTGGTCTCATTATGTTGGAATTCTAAGCCAGTAGTCACACACTTTAATGCCTAGAAAGATTACTATGATGCGTGCAGCCCAGGAACCTGAACTTTAAATAGCATGCCCCCAGGAGATCCCAAAGCAGGTGGTCCTCGGCCCACATTTTATAAAACAAAGTTCTAAATATTATACAAGCTGATACATCAATTCCCTCTTTTCACTTTATCCTCCCTCAACACATATTCTGGTTGTATGTGTTACTCAAAACACAATTTTACATCACTACCTTCAATGGCAAGTCCTAACAATCGTACTTGAGGACTATGCCTGCATTCTGACATCTGCCCCTCCTCTATGTTCTCTGGTTCACAACCTCATCACCTTCCATCTGGATCACCAGGATGGCCTTCTAACTGGTCTTTGCACAGATCCAATTAAATTACTAATATTTGTTGCGATGGTTTGAATGTCCCCTCCACAATGTGTGTTGAAAATGACATTGTGACAAGGTGGAACCTTTAAGAGGTGATTAGGTCATGAGGGTTTTGCCTTCATGTATGGATTAATGCCATTATTATGGGAGTAGATTAGTTATTGCAGGAGTTCATATCTCTCCCCACTGTCCTCCATGCTCCATCACCATGTGATGCCTTCTGCCATGCTATGAGGCAAGAAGGTCCTCATCAGATGAGTCCTCTCAATCTTGGACTTCCCAGCCTCCGGAATCATAAACCAAACAAACTTCTATTGTTTGTGAATTACCTAGTCTGTGGTAGCAGCAGAAAATGAACTAAGATACTTGTTTAGAAAACTAGCTCAAATTATATCACCACTCTTCTCAAAAATATTAAATGCCTGTAACTTGAAGTTCCCAAACTACTTGAGTTAGCAATTAGGGTTCTCCATAATCTGGCTCCACTTTGCCATTCCTATCATATTCCTCTATTGATCTCCTTGTATACTCCACAAATGTAACTTCTTGTTCTCCTGGACCGGACTCAAGTTTTTTAGCCCCATGCATTTGGTTTTGTTAACTCTTCTGCCTAGAGTTCCTACCATATCAGTTCTCCCATTAGCTCCTGCACATTCAAACCATTACATACCTTTGAAGGCGCAAAGTAAATGTCACCTACTCTACCAAGCCTTACCTGATCTTCCAGCTGGAAATAATTCTCAGAAACTTTTAGTCTATTTTTCTCTTGGTTCTCCTCAGAGCACTTTCTACCCTGTGGCATAGTCATCTAAGTACATATTTCATCTTCTTGATTAGAATGAAAAGCTATATGGGAGTTTTGTGCATTTATGTGTCTGGTTCATCTCCACACTCTGAACATATCTAACACAAAGTTTTACAAATAATAAAAACTCAATAAATATTTTTTCAATGAATTTTTTATAAAATATTTATTCTGATTTCTCAAGCATAGAATGTGGAATTTGTCCAGAAAATCATTCTTTGATATACAAATAACCTGTCTTTTTGGTTAATGATAGTGGCTTGTTTGTGTATAGTTATTAGCATGTAATTTTTATGTTGCTGGCACATATCCAGTTTTGTAAGAGATCTCTCCTTTGCCACCTGGTATTAAGAATTTCTTAAACATACACAAAATTCAACTTCACTCTACTCATTGCTTGGGCTTTCTCAGAGTTCTGTTTTAGGATTTGGAAACATGCAGCCACAATATAACATATGCTAAGCACTGTACTAAAAACAGTGCTCTTTGGGATCTTTTTGATTCTATCCCATTTGTGATCCTTTAACACAGTTCTGATGCCCAATAGAATTAGTAAGCCAAGAGAAACCGAAAGTACAGAAAGAAAAAGCTGTGGGAATAGTTCTGGGGAAATGTTCCCTTCTATACTCCATCAAAAGCAAAATGTTGACTCCCTAGAAGACCCACAAACCCCAAGGTGATCACAGTTTACATAGTTTCAAATGTTTATTAAGCAGCAAATTCCTGAGAGGTTGGCATGACACAAAAAGCAAAGTACTTTTGTGATATTCTAGAAAATCTGGTGGCCAGACTAGAAAAGCTAGTATGGGAACAATTTTGTTAAAATTGCCATTGACCAAAGCAACAAATTAGGAAAAGCCAAAATGGGGATTTTCTGGCTGAAGTGAAAGGTATTTGTTACATACCCAGGGTGGAATAAGACCTTTTAATACTGTGGAAATGCTACTGCATTCTAGCATAGCTTGCCATTTTTACCCCACCAGTATTTTTTTAATCAAAAACTTTAACTTACTAACTCTGTGACAACATTGACAGAGATGAATGAGGTTCTACATTAAGACAAATTCACAGCCCATAGAAAAAGTTTAAAATATCTAATGTCTCATTCTTTATACAATAAAGTCTTAGAGTCACAAGTTGTAAGCTTGATGCTCAAAAGTAGAATATATTTGTCTCTCACTTTAAGTACAATTTTCCTTCTGTGATTAATCAGACCTCAAAACAAGTTACTACCATATAACCTACTCATGTAATAAAACCTTAAGAGAATTCTGCTTGCTTTGATTCTACCCATATTACTCTTTCATCTTTTAACACTCTCTATGACATTCCTGACAGAACTGCTTATCAGAGCTCCCAAGGCGAGACTTCAGTTTTCCTGCCTGGACCATTCCCTTTGCTCTAGTTGTTGTCACCCCACTGATTACAGAAACTAGCCAGCATCATGCCTAGGCTTAAGTATAAGACAGTGAATGGCAAAGGAACAGTCTAGACTTCAGAGGGGTGACACCAATGGTTAATTTAATAATGTACATAAGCTACTATGTAATTTGAATTATGTAATCAGACAAATCAATGTGCTTTATTTACAAGTCATAAATAAATACAGGCAGTTCTAAGTTTAGGAATCAGGTATGTTCCAAAACTTTCCAAAGGTTCCAATTTTTTCAGAATACAATACACAATTTTCCTTGAAAACAAGGCAATGCATTGGAATTGGATTCAGCCCTGGTAGAATGATGGCAGCATGGACTGTGAAGTCAGACTCACTGGGTTCAAAGCCTGAATCTGCCACATGTCATCTGAGTGACCTTGGATAATTAGCTTAATTATTCCAAGCCTCAGTTTTCCTCTCAATAAAAGGAAGAAAATAATATTTAGGTACCTCATAGAATTGTGCGGATTAAATGAGATAACTTTTTTAGCATAGTGCTTAGAATATACTAAATGTTCATATGGTCCGTCATTTTACAGTTATTGTTACTAACAAAAACTTGGCCACCATTTAATCCTATAACTTACTAAACTACTGAACTAACTCGAGTTTTAAGTCTGGAACTGAAAGTCTACAAGATGCAGAATAAAACAGACAAAAAGAATAGGTTCTCTGCAATTCCCAAGATAACCAATGTTATAAAAATCAACCAAGTTTTTATTTGGGATGGATCCTTTCTTCTTTTCTAGTAACTTTCTTCCATATCCTGTATCACCCTCAACCTCTAGTACTTTCTATTCTCCAACTTCTTCCTCCTTCATTGCTGCACAGATTTCTTCCCTTGATCAACACCAAAAAAGAGGTTTCTCTCCTTCAAATGGAAATGCATGTTCTTTCAGCATAGAAGTTTTCAGCTAGATTTTAAAAGAAATAGTGTGATTAACCAAGTTAACATTCAGATGACACTGTCATATAGTTCATATGATGAAAAATCCCAAATTGATCACTATTTCAAACTGATGTGTGTACACGTGTGTGTGTATACTTTTCAGAGTTGATGTTATCTACAAGGCTGACACCATATGGTATTCATACAAAGCTATTATTACACTTTACAACACTTCTCCCTCTTTTGTTATAAATGCATAGATGACCAAAAATCAGTGCCATTGTTTTCAGTGGCTCACACGGCTGTACCAGGAAGAGCTCAGGCTACCATTTGTAGGCCAGTGTTTTTTTTTTTCTGCCAAGGTCTACTTTGAAATAAAGTATATTAATTGAATTATGAATAGGAGAAAAGCAAACACAAACCTAAGCACAAAATGGGCTCTTTTTCTCAGGAATTCTTATAACTGCTTATAGCCCACTTTCTGACAGCTTTTTCACAGCTTTCTGCCTAAGCATTCCAATTTCAGCAGCTGCCTGTCTCCATATCTCTACTAATCAACTTCGGTGAAGTGTCCCAAGATCCTCCTTGTTTGTCCTGTTCACCACCATCTCTGGGTATCTATACAGAATCTGGCACAGAGCAGGCAGTCATTATTTGATGATTAAGCTAATTAAGAAAAAAATGAAAAATGAGTATGTGGGCTATTGGCCCATGGATTTAAATATAAGCAGTCTCCTTTTTATATAGTCTAAAATAATTCTTCCTCGCTCCCTCTCTTCCTTTTTTGTATTTGTCTGAAACCCTGTTTCTTCTCTCTGAACTTCTTTGTAAAGCAGCACAGTCCCTTAGTGTCTGTCCTCAGAAGGAAGCTTTCCCTTTGTGCTTTGAAACACCGTTATGAAGGGGATGCTAGTGATATGATGACTCCATTCCAGCCAATCCCAAATGAACGATCTCTGTAACTGATGCCGGATGAATGAAACGTTAAAATCTTATCTTAAGGCCATCAAACTTCCTTTTTTACACAATTACTACATATTAAAAATAAGATTAGCCCACGATATCACATATACCATTAAACAGATTTCTTCACACTTAATAATATCACTAAATCAGTAATTGCCAACCTTCTGTCTCATGCTATGGGATGTATGTCATTATCTCAAGAAGCAAGCAGAACTCTCGAAATTAGGTTTAATTAGCTTTAAAATATAAGTGTGGATGTGTCATGCAGCATTTGGAAACAGAGGGTTATACAAAATTGAGTGTCATAACAGAAAAAGATTAGGAATCAGTATACTAGCCAAAGAGAAGATAAATGAGTTTGAAACACTGCCTGAGGACAAGCACTCCACTTCCAAATACAGTTTTCCCATGAAGAACACACTCGGAAGAAAAGAGAGAGACATCGCAATTTAAATGATGCTAAGCCTACTGTCTAAATTTTATTTAGATTGGGATAGTTAAAGAATATATTCGCCTGAGGACAGAAAACAGACTACATGAGAAGAAACATTTATTAGATATCCAGTAGGGTTCTACAATGCTGAATTTTCTTAAAAGTCTGATATTAGATTAGGACTTACTTTTACAGCTGAATGATCATTCCTCTCATAGCCTTCTTACTCTAGATAGGTGAAAACAATTATGGGGTAGACGTGTATAAAAGTATATTAATCTGCTTAAGTTTGCCACCCTGATGGAAGATCAATGTCTATTTTTTTAAAAAATTGTTTCGAACACATTTATCGTAGACTTGCTGCTGTTTTGAATAGTTTCTCTTTTATACAAATGGCTAAATAGAAAAAAAATATTAGCACAGGAAAAACACATTATCCACTCCACCCCCATTCTTTGGTTTGTCTCCTTTAAGATCTTATCTCTTCTTTGATTAGAAAAATGATGGCCTTGCTATAAACCTCAAAAATCAGATTTTATTCAATATACACATACAAGAATACAGTCTTAGCACAAATCAATCTAAGGTCATACATCCTTGTTAATAATCAATGTGTAAGAAAACTTTCTACACAAAAGCAGGCTGCATCAAGAAACTATGACCCATATTTTTTATTTTCACAAAAGCCACAGACCATGTCTTTTCTTAATACCTGCCATAATGAGTTATGGGTGCTCAATAAATGAGTTTTGGATTTACTTGAAGAAAGTTCTGTCAGGAAGAGCATAAGGTCATCCCCAGGTAAATTACCAAAGCACCACAGAAACATTACGTGGTGAAGGCTACCCCTTAGTATTTGTGACAGGTAGACTCTAAGATGACCTGTGATGATCTCTACCTATTGATATTGACACCTTTGTGTAATCTCCTCCCCTTGAGTATGAGCTAACCTAGAGCTTTAACCAACAGAATGTGGCAAGGTGATTAGATGTCACTTCTGTGATTAGGTAACTTCCATCTTGCTATCAGATTCTATTGCCTTATCGTTTGCAATCTTTTATAAAGCAAACTGCCATGTTGAAGAGGCATATGGCAAGGAATTGAGGGCATTCTCTGGCCAACAGCTGGCTAGGAACTAAGGCCCTCAGTCTAACATCCCCCTCTAGAAACTGAAATCTACCAATAAAAATGAGAACTTAGATGGAGATCCTTTCAGGGATGAATAATATTCCATTGCATAGATATACCACATTCTGTTTATCCATTCATCTGCTGATGAACATGTGGGTTGTTTCCACCTTTTGGTTATTCTGAATAGAGTTGCTATGAATATGGGTGTACGAGTTTTTGTTTGAACCCCTGTTTTTAATTCTTTTGGGTATATTACCTAGGCATGAAATTGCTGGGTTGTATGGTAATTCTATATTTAACTTACTGAGGAAACATGTTAAGTCTCTAAGTTTGTGGTAAATTGTTACACAGCAATAGATAATTAATGCAAAGTTTAAAATAAATTTTCAACTAGTTAGAAAGGTCCAAATGTGGACTAATAATTAAAGGGAGAAAAACCTTAATAATTTACCATTGGTCTGACTGGCAACCCACTATTGCTGTCATCAATAGCATTTACTACATTCTCAAAATGCTTCTTTTGAAGGCAATATTTCTAAATAATTGCTATGAGGGTTTACTGAGTTGTGTACTCCACAGATAAGAAAATGAAAAGGACATGGTCTGCCCTCAGAGTGCAGGGATCCCCAATTAAGAATTATCACTGCTGATATTCCCCAGAATTCTGTTCATCAGCTTATTTCTTATCTCTTTACACATCTTCTTGGGAATGTCTTCACTCACATTGTTTTAGCTACCTCTAATATCATGAAAACACTGAGTTCAAATGCTCTCATTTAATTTCTCCTGAACACCTATACTCTTATTTATTATTGTTTATCATATATTCCCTTCTAGATGTTCCCCAAGTATTTTAAACCCAATTTGTCCCCAAATAAATTCATTCTTGCTATGCACTCTTTTCCAACCCAGCCTCCTGAATTCCCTGTTGGGATTATCAGCCAAGATTGAAACTATGAATCTTAAGAGTCATTCTTAACCTTTTATCCCTTATTCCTAACAGTCAATCATCAATCAACCAACTTACCCATTCCTTTCTAGCCCAGTGTAACTGCCAAGCTCTTGGACACTTTGAAACTCCACTGCTATGATCTGAATGTGGCACCCAAAAAGCATGTGCTGGAAACTTAATCCCCATGCAATAGCATTGGAAGATGGGGCTAATGGGAGGTGTTTAGGTCATGACGGCTCCACCTTCCTGAATGGATTAATGCTGATTATAAAAGGGCTTGGGGCTGTGAGTTTGAGCTTACTCTGTCTCACTCTCACCCTCTCTCACTCTTCTGCCTTCTGCCATAGGATAATGAAGTAAGAAAGCCCTCATCACATGCCAGCACCATGCTTTTAGACTTCTCAGCCTCCAGAACCATGAGACAATAAATTCCAGTTCTTCATAAACTACCTAGTCTCAGACATTCTGTAACAGCAGCACAAACGGACTAAGATACCCACCATGCATATTCTTCTGGCTGTTTTTCCTCTGTTCTAATCATGGCTTACCCAGAAAATTCCTATGCACATTCAAGTCTAATCTCAAACCTTATCTCTCTGTGAAGCCTTCCTTAATTTTATTTTTTTTTTTTTGCCAAATTGCCTTCTCCCTCCACTATGATCCTAGAGCAAATTGAAAATCCCTTCAATCTAAAGAACTAGACTTATAACAATGCATGTACTTTTAAACGTCCAGTTCTTTATGACTGCCCTGGGCTGACAGCTTTCTATACTTATGTTTTGAAACCAGTTCTCCTGAATATTTTAGGTAGCTACTATAGGAACCAGCATATAATCTTCATTCAATTCATGTGTGTTGAATTTAAAATAACCATCTGATTTATATTATTATTCACTTAGTCAACAAATAAGTACTTGAATGGCTTCTATGTATCAGATGTAACACTGGGCATCAGAAATACAATGGCAAACCAAACAGATATGACCCTTGCCTGACTCATGAGCTCATAGTCTATCGGTCACTAAGTTGATGACATCTTTTGACACTATGTCATTTAGGCTTCAACCTATCTCTGAGCCAAACAAGTATTTCCCATAAAAGGCTATTTATTCTCCTGATTCTTAAAGTAATAATAAAAAGTGGAAAGTTAAATTTCTTTTCAATGAGTTGTGAATAAAGTGAATTTTATTACCATCATTGTCACTGCATTAAAAATAAACAATGAAAAAACCCTCTCAACCCCCTCCTTGCACCTGTCAACATATATGACTGTTTTCACAATATACCTAAACATTTATTGGATGCCTCAACCATCCAGAACACATCTAAAACTAGTAGCCATGAGGCAGCCAATAGAAATGTACCCAAATGAACATCCTAAAGCTCACATGCTTAGCATTCTAAAAGTCCCTCAGGCCCACACAGAAATCTTGCCTAGAAAAAAATATGATCACACTTAGTTTCTTGGCTCCTGCTCAGAGCATATTAGAAGTAGTAAATCACTATGTGGACAACAGAAAAGGCAGAGCATCTACCAGAGACAGGCATAGGGGACAATTGCAAGAAGAGATAGCTGCAACAGAGACTAAATCAAGAGATTAAGAAATTAAAACAGAGAGAAGAAAAAGTCAATAACTAAGAAAGAAAATAGGGCAAAGAACAAAAGTTACAAGCACAGCAGTTCAGATTTAATGCAGCATGGAACAGCCACCCCAATTACCACCATACTGCAGGATTTCTGATGTTCATCAAATAAATGATGAATTACACTCCTGATATTTTTATTTATTATTATGGAGAATTTTGAACATGTAAATGCAATCATAAAAGTATGATGAATGCCATTACACAATTTTGACAACCATCAATCCTGGCCAATCCAGCATCATCCCACTTTCTCCTTCATATTATTTTAAAGCAAATCTCAGATATTACCTTAATTTCATTTGTAATTATTTTGGTACATATCTCTAAAAGACAAATATTCCTTTTAAAAACATAACCAAGGTACCATTAATACATTTAAAAGAAATTGGAATCAAATTGTAAGGTTTTTTAACCCATTCTCAGCATTAAAATGCCTTAAAATTTTTATATTCTTAATTTAATTGGTTAAATGTCAAGTGAGATAAAGTGCTCTGAGAAACATCCTCTTTGCTAATGCAACAGCCGGTGAAGATGTAACATCATTAAATTATGATATTTTGGCATTTAAATTTGATTTTTTAATCAAGGAAAATCCTTTTATAGAAAATCATTCATTAAAGTAATTTTGTTTAGTCTACAATAGCTATTTCAGACTTGAAGTGTAAGAATTTGATTTATTATTATTTCAAAGCCATATACTAATTCCCTGAAAGAATTATTAGAAATGATTTATTAATTTACTGGGAGCCATGCATAGGTAATCTTGAGCAAATTCCATGTCAAAATGCAGCTTCATTAGTACTGAGATGTAATTATTCTTCAAAAACATCATAAAATCAAAATCAAGTAGGGCAAAACAAATATAATGATACCCACATGAGAAAGATAGAATTTGTCTTTAGTGATAAACTTGGATAGGAAATTAAAGAACCTGGGATCCAGATCGACTGTGATGTCTTCTTTCAATTGAAGGAACATAAAAGAATGGGACTTTTGGTACCTGAACTGAGAACTAGAAACATTTCTAGTACATCTAAGGGAGAATCTGTGTATGTGTAGAGGGGAGGAGGTGGTTTGCTGGGCAGAAAGCTCAAAACAGCTTTAAATTGAATTTGAGAGAGAAATACGTCCAGATAATATCTGCAACTACACATCTTATCTTCTTCCTAACTTGGATGTGCCTTGGAAGGATTGCAGATGTGCTGAGATCCCTGAAGCACTTAGGGTGTCTAGTGGGACCTGGGGCATGCTCCCTCCATCTCTTGTCATCACCTCTAGCAGGAAGCAATTTCTGTTTATCATAATATACCACAAAAATATTACCATTTTCAATGTGTTTGATAATGTAAAAAAACCTTGAGAAGCATTGGTCCAAAGAGCTTGGCCTGCCAATCAAGGCTCTTGACAATCTGACCCAAATGACATTTCTAACCTTGAATCTTTCCACACCATTTATGAAACCGTTACACCAGCCAAAATGAACTGCTCGTATGTTCCCCTTACACCCATCACGCTTCCCAACTGCTGTTGCCTCTGCTTATGACTTTTCCCTCTGCTGGGAATCTACTTTTTGCCTATCTCTATATTTTCAAGTATAATCAATTCTCAAGCCCTGTATTAAATGCCACCTGCACCACAAAACTATTTCTTTTCCTGCATTTATATATCATTTTTTCACCACTAAAGAGCCAGAGTAATTTATCTATAGTTTTTAATGTCTTGTATAACTTTCTATAAGATTTTGTACTATTATTACTTCTATACAATGTTTTTAGTTTACCAACTAGAGTCAAGCCCTTTGACAGCTAAATTCAAGTAAATTCACTCCGGCAAACATTTTCTGAGTAACTTTTATGTGCCAAGTAATATACAGGTGCAGAGGATATAAAAATTAATCTAGCTACACTATAATCAGAATTATTAAGCATTGTTCTTAAAGTTCTACCCAATACAATATGGCAGGAAGCTAATGTAGGAGTTAACCACTGGAAAGGAGAAAAATAATCATTTGCAGACGATAATGGTACAAATTCAAGAGAATTAACTGGAAAACTTAGAACTAATAATAATACAGTTCCATAAGGTGATTAGAAACAAAATTAAAACGTTTTCAAATATCTTTATAATACTACATTAAAAAAGCCTTAAAAAAATTCATGTGATAACAAGATATGCTAATATGGAAAGATATCCCAAAGTGTGTTGGGTAACACACAAAAACACATGTGTGCACGTAAGCACACACACACAGAATGTTTGTATAAATGAAGCATCACACTATGTAATAAATATAATATTTCAATTCTTTCCAAATTTAAATATATTAAATATATTTATAAATTTAACATAAATATTTCAGTTCTTTCCAAATTTACTAATAAGTTTAATGCATTACCAATCAAACTCTCAAGGAAATCTTTAATCTGAAATTTCAGCTAGAATAACTAGCATATAGAATAGTATATTTTTAAGAGCAAAATGATCAATAGACATGAACAATTACAAAGGAGATACAGACAAAAAATTTTTATTTGTTACAAAAAATAAAAACTCAAATTATATGGGCCATTTTTCACTTATCCAGCTGTCTAAAAAAATCTAAATGATGATCTGCAACGATAGGAAAGACTCAAGAACAAAGATAATAGAATGTATTCCTAACAGGAATGTAAATCTATATAAATTTTCTATAAAGCAGTTTTGTACCATGCATCAAAAGCCTTAAAATGTTTTAGGCCGGAATTTTCCTTTTTAAATATCTAACCTCAGGAAATATTCAGAAACTCAATAAAAATATATGCTTTTAGAAGAAAATCAGATAAATACTAAGTGCCAGGTAGAGAACAACACAGACATATAGGAGATCTGGGAAGTGCCTCCCAAGGACACAGAAACTGAGAGTTGGCGAGGCATGGTGGCTGACACCTGTAATCCTAGCCCTCCGGGAAGCAGAGGTGGGAGGATCACTTGAGCTCAGGAGTTCGATTGAGAGTCACTCTGAGAAAGCACGAGAACCCATCAACTAATAAAAATAGAAAAAATTAGCCAGGCGTGGTGGCGCATGCCTGTAGTCCCAGCTACTCGGGAGGCTGAAACAGAGGACCGCTTGAGCCCAGCCATGTGAGGCTGCAGTGAGCTATGATGACACCACTGTACTCTACTGGGGCAACAGAGTGAGACTCTGTCTCCAAAAAAAGAAACAGAGTTATTTTATAATTATTAGAAATTGGTGAGCCATATTAAAGAGTCAAAATTCTCCACAAGTGAGATTGGTTCAGGAATACTGACAGATACACTGAGAAAAATGAGTCAATAAGGAGAGGAAGTCAGCAACAGGACCCCAAGAAGGAGAGATAAAGTGGCAAATGTTGGCAGTGCCAAAAATGTGTACTGTCCAACTTTGGTAGCAGTTGTATTGTCACTAACAGTCATACCTCAGAGCGAGATGCTCTCAGACATGTGCCTGCTCAGAACCCTATTTAGTTAATTTTAAAGCAAAGAAGGGTAAGAAACCAATGACAAGTCTAAGTCTCTGAATTTAATTGTGATCATCAAAGAAGAAATGGTTGATATGTTATCCTAGTGGCTATAATACCAAAAACGATCATTTACCCTAGACTTTAGAAAGGATTTCAACATAATAATTGGAAGAGAAAGAGAAGGAGGAGGAGAAAAACCAGCCCACAACTGGTCATCCTAAAGAGGAAAATAGTTACAGAAGGAGGAAGCTATGAGAAAGGGAAAGACTAAAGGCTAAAATCAATTTTTGTTTGCAAAAATGTTAAGGGCAGACAAGCAAAAAAAGAAAAAAATACTAGAGAGGGCCTAAAAAGAATGATTTCCAATCTGGACAGAGTTCAGAGGAAGATAAATTTGCAGTTAGGAGACAGTGCTCAAGCTTCTCTAAGCTAACTCGAGACTCCAGATCCAGACAGATTATATACCAAGACAGCAGAAAAACTCAGAATTCACCACAAAACCACTTTGAGCAATGTTATGTAACAATGGAGAATGAGAAAGTTAGCAGAAGACTGGAGATAGGCAAATATTGCCCCAGATTTAAAAACTGGAAGCATTACGAACCCATGGGTTCACTAAGAATAAGTCTTTCTAAATAATTCTCAACTCCTTTTGGAATGACTTGCCAGGTTGGTACATTTTGGGAATATCATAGTATGAGATCATTTCTGGACAATATTTGACAAGTTGTTCGTTGTATCCCTGGGCAAGAAAGAAAGAATTCAGGTGGCAGTAGTTAGGTAGCATTACAGCTGACTTAACTGCCATACCCCAAAATTCATGGATCTGTGCCAACATGGAAGGAGTTGGGTCTTCTATGATTTGCAACCAACCTTGGTTCTCACAGCACTTCACACATAACTCTATTATATCAATTATTACACTGCATTACAGTTATATAATTACATGTCTATTATCCCTATAGACTATGAGCTCCCTGAGGAATGATTACATTTTAGTCATCTTGTTATCCCTAGGAGGGAGCATGAGATTAGCACAGAGTAGACAATTTGGTACATGTTTATAAATCATAATTGAATAAAAACATTGAAGATATCATTTTAATATTTACAGATGGTCCAGAGATGAAAGGAATTGCTAATACATTAGATGACAAAACCAAAAAAGTCAAAAAGTCCTTGACAAGCTGAAACAATGAGCCAGTGATTACACAATAAAATGTAATAGAGATATAAGTAATGTCTGGTACTTAGAATTTAAAAAAAAATCAACTGAAGAACAGAATGGGAAAGACCTGACTGGAAACAGCTGAATGTTTTGATAGCAAATCCAACATGAGCCAATGGGGTACTGTGGCTCACATTGTTGCCATTAAGAGAAATAGAACTCCTAAAAGGAGAGAGATGAGGGCTGCTGGTTAGACCCCATCTAGAGGATCATGCTTCCAGACACACATTTCTACAAGGGACCACCACAATTTAAAAGTTGCCCAGAAGAAGGAAACCAGTGTGGTAGTAGACCTGGAGACCATATCATATGAAAACTATTTAGATTGAAAAATGACCTTTCAGAGAATATGACAACAAAATTCCTGTTTCTGAACTACCGTCTGGGGAAGATTATTTGTTAGTGTGCCTCCACAACACAGAACTGGGATCATTTTCGCAAAGGAGCAGAAAGTTGGATTTTAGTGAATTATAATAATTAAAACTCTTCAAATATGGCATACATACACGCTTTCTGAGCCACGGACTTCCTCACCCCTCAATCTGGGACTGTTCAGCCCAGCCACGTGCCAGGGATTTGAAAAGAGCAAATTCCTCCTTGGTATAACAGGTTTGAGCAAGAAACACCTGACTTAACATATACGGTTTCATATTATTTTATGAGATGAAACTGCTGGAAGGTAGAATGCCATAATAGGCCTCAAATAACTTGTAAGACTCATTTCTGAAGGAGAATGCATGCGCTTGTCTGACAGCGCTTCTGAGAAGGATGGGTTGGAGCACTGAAGCTAAGGGCACCTACAACCCACCCTCGATTCCAGAGCGTTAACAGAGGACCTGCAAGGCACTGCCATGTGTCGTGAGAACAGAACTCTCCCAGATGGCAGGAGGCAAGGGAGATGAGGAACATCACCTTATTATGCAGGTAAACTGTAAAAGCATATAAAAATATATAAGCAATCAAGAAAAATGAACTTATAAACTTTACAACCATTCCCTCCATCTTTTGCATACTGACTCCCAGACTCATTGACTTAGTACAATTTTTCAGCCAAAAAACCTGGCTACCCTGACTAATGCACAATGTTTATTTAATATGCAATTTTTCTAATCAACCTTCAAATGCCTTGAATAACCAGTTACATCATGAGACATAGATATCTGCATGTTTAAGATGAATTCAAATTAGAAGTCAAAAGTGAATTAGAACGTGAACTTACATCCAGTGAAATATAAGCAAGTCAATTTTTCAATGCATCTTGACTAAATGTAAAATATCATCTGTTTTTGTGACAAACAAGTCTGTGCCATTAATCATATGCTTCCAGCTGCAACAGCTCACATTCAAATTAAAACCATGAAATAGCATCACAGTGTCAAGATTCACACAAACTGATCTTTTAACAGATTGTGAGAAAAAAAATATACATTAAAAGAAGAATCTGGAGAAAATGTTACACAATAAAAACATCTGAAAGAGCTTAAGCACACAAGAAGATAAAATTCTGGTTTTTGAACTGTATAGGAATTAAATGTTAAACAAAACTCACAGCCTGCTCTTAAACAACAAACACATCATAAAAAAATATTTCTTTTTATAGCCACGGGGCTGAGAGTTTTGCTGTTTATATCTGTCCCAGCATACAAATCCATAGTACTGCCAGGACTGTCCCTTCTGACTTTACTGGGAAGCTAGACAGGACAGTCTGCCTGGGTTTCTTTTAGTTTAGTTCATTTTGTGTCCAAAACTGGCCCAAGAATCATCTCTTCTTCAGTCACTACACTCCTGCCTGCCAGTTGCACCGCTCCAAACTTTTCCCTTCCAGCTACAGATATTAAAATGTTTTGTTGTTTTAAAATTTGATTTAGAACTGCAGTAGATAACTTTTTTTGCTTCAGGCTTCCCTAGGTCAGCAAGCAGCAGTGATGTTCAAACAGCGCAATGGCAGCCACTGCACATTAAAAACAAGGCTGGTGCCAGGAACCAGCAAAGTGATATATTCTAGGTTAGCTATGTCAGGCACTTTCCAGTCCCAAAGAAGGTTTCATATGGTCAGCACATGGGTCAAATGATGCACATGGCTGTCCTGTACTTACTTGCCCCTTGTGTCTTTCTCTGGTGACCTGCCCCATTGAGCCCCCTGGACAAGATTCCCAGGGATGCTATGAAAGCAGACACGTTTTTCTAAGAGGCTTTTCTACCACAGGGCTCACACTGTATAGCCATGGTGCTTGATACTTTTGGAGTATAATCTGACAAGCCACAAATTTTTATCAGTCCACACCGATTCCACTTTTAGATGGTAGCCCAGCCTTAGCATATCTGAGAAAACAGCCATAAGAAAAATAAGAGACAAAACACTGAAAATCTAGAGTACACATAAAAATGTTAACAGTCATACTCCCAGTCGGTTAGCATTCTAGTTTCTCTCATTAATAAACCAAGATGAGACTGGGGTAGTCATCATGATACAAGATATAAAGATACAAGAAGAATAATGAATAGGAGCTTTATCTCAGAATATTCCTGGCTCTTACCTACTACATTTCATTATCTCATACCTCTCTTTTCTCTCTTTTCCTCGTTCAGAGACATTCTGTTCCAGATGACAAATGGAAGAGTACGTAAGATTCTAATTTCACAACAGCCTACGGAGAATCTTCCCAAAGAAATTTAACGAGAACTTAAAGTTGTATATGACAGTTGTGCATGGTGGGTTTTAGGGATTTTGAAACCCAGTAAAATAGATTTTAAGAAAGAAAGCTTTTTAAAGTAAAGTGGGATGAGGAAATAATATAAACAGAATATTGTGTGATTAATACTTACAAAGGAGAATCTTAGAATCAATTTATGTCTTAAAAATGGTCTGGAAAATATGTAGCTAAATCAAATAACTTAAAAGGTATTAGGACTTCAATATTTAAAGAAAATTTGGAGTGAAACCTTTTATAAAACTGATAATCTTTCATAACGCTATAAATTATTTAATAAAACCTGCTAATTTATAAATCTGTATTATTACATATAGGGTTTTCTTAAAGCAGAGTGTAGCTATACATGTTTTAAAACAGGAGGATCTCAACAATATTTTAAATGACAGATGACTAGATTCTACTGATATTTCTAAAAGCACAGGGTCCATGGATAATAATGCTGTGGTGTCAAAATCATATTATTTTAAACTCGCTGCACCACATTAGCAGAGAATTCTTTTTAATAATACATTGCATGCAAAGAATCAAACTGAAATAAACTATTTAGGTCTCTTAAATCTGGTTAGTACTCAATGCTTCCTGCATAAAGTAGTACAAACAGGACTTCTTTTCATCTACCAAGAGAAAAACCATAATATAACTTTGTTTTTAAATGTCCTATTTTTATCAAATCATGCCTTAAAGTACTAGGGGAGGAGGGTGACCATTAGTCTCTGACTAAAGCTTTGGTAGATAAAACCCAAGTTCACTTTTTACTTCCTCATGCAGAATTTTTTTCAACACATTTAGACTCAAATTGAGCAGATCAATTTAGAGAAGGGCAGAAATTAGCTGGCACAAAGAACCCCAAAGTAATTATAATCTTTTTCAGATTAGAATAAAAGAATCAAGGTAAAGTGACATCTACAGTTCTCTGATAATTGTTTTTTCATTTTTTTCTCCACTGATTCCAGAAACCTGAAGGAGACAGAAGGCATGAGCTGGGAAGTTTCATGCAAGAAGAAAGCTGTGTGCTGCTTTAGTTCCAGGAAGTAAAAGGACAAAGGAATAGTCCCCTGACACCTGTCAAGAGGTCAAGATGTTTAATACCTGAAACAAACAAACAAAAAAATCAACATGAAGGGGAAGGTCCAAGGCTCAAAGCATTAAAACATTAAATTTGCCTAGGACAAGACTTGAAGAAGATACTTCTAAAAATAGAAGAGAGAAAAGGTCACCTTGTTTTGATTTTAAAGATGAGCCATGGCAAAGGCTATTAACAATAGTTAAATATGCAGAAAACAAAGTACTTCAACCTACGTATCTAATCCTTAATCTGAGGTTTGCTGTTCTCATTCATTTTGCCCTGGATTTTATGCCTTCGTTTTAAGTAGAAACATGGCAGTGGATTTGGGGTCTTTCCTCTCAGCTTCCTTGCCTACATGCATTCCTGGGCCCTTTTAAGGATCTGAATTTAAAAAAGTAACCTCACCTAATAAAAAGGTGCTTATGATCAATGTTGCCCTCTTTATTCACAGTATTATTCCTGCTACACCTGTGTCAAAAATCCCCCAGTATAATTTATTTTTTGAGTTGTCTTAAAAATCTGTAGCAAGAGTTAAACTAAACCTCATGATACTAACATGCACAACTAACTCAGAAAGGGAAAACAAGCCTTTGATGGAACCATAAGAAAACAAATCTGCATTCACCAAATTTAAAGGAGGGAGACATCTTCCTATCAACTCTAAGGTTTCAGATGCTGCTGCTCCCATCATCCTCCCTTGGATTAAGATGACTATAGAGTCAAATGCTTTCAGGGTTTCACAGCCTGAGCCTCCTATTATTTTTTATAGATACACATAGAATAAAAAATCACCAGGAAGTTTCAAGTCTGTTCAGAAATACACCTAAAGACTTTATGTACCTTTCCTACATTTCTAAATTTAAGGAATAATCATTTTGTATCTTAACCCATCACCATTTATACAGATTTTTATCAGCTCAAGTAGAGATAACTTGGCCCTACAACTTGATAAATGTTTGCAGAATAGACAACTATATATAAAAGGCTAACAGTGTCAAACAAAGTCCATATTTTAAAATATCAATGTATCTTTCTGACTACAATCTATCTTAAAGCCCGTGCTAGTTTGACAACTAAGTGCTCAAGAAGTTTGCCTCTGCATTTTAATTTCCTGGATCGTAGTAGGTCCATCCTAATTTGCTGAGATTCAATCTAATTAGTAAGAGGGAAATTAACTGATATCTAAATCTATTTAGAAGACTTTGGAAGAAAAAGAAAACTGACAGAATGATTAGTGCTCTGCCTCTGGTCCCTAAAATATGGATTATTTAATGACATGGTAATCCCATTACCAGCTGATTGTACCACCAATTATGATTTTGAAATGAAGGGGTTTTTTTTCTTTTCATGCCCCAAATTTATATTTATATTTATATGTATAGCATGGAGTACTACTCAGCTATAAGAAACAATGGTGATATAGCACCTCTTGTATTTTCCTGGATAGAGCTGGAACCCATTCTACTAAGTGAAGTATCCCAAGAATGGAAAAATAAGCACCACATGTACTCACCATCAAATTGGTTTCACTGATCATCACCTAAGAGCACATTTGGGAATAAAACTAATCGGGTGTTGGGCAGATGTGGGGTGGGGAGGGGATGGGTGTATACATACATAATGAGTGCGACGTGCACTGTCTAGGGGATGGACATGCTTGAAGCTCTGATTCGGGGGGATGGGGGGGAAGGGCAATATACGTAACCTAAACTTTTGTACCCCCATAATATGCTGAAATAAAAAAAATAAAAAATAAAAAATAATTGAATATTGAGAAAAAAAATCTACCATCACTTTAAAGAAAAAGAACATGGGAGTGGTGGCTCCCATTCTATGGAAATCACTGATGGCAAAGCAGAGAGAGGGAAAACATATTTATGTTAATCCTCTTAGCATATTATGAATAGAATATTCTTAAACATAAATATGCCTATAACAATCTCAACCAGGCATTTTGCTAAGTCTCAGAAAAATGAAACAAAGACATACAAATTAAAAATGTATCTTTTTATTTCAAAATAAGATCTGATTGGAAAACTAGCCAAAATTATGGTCTGGATAGTATAAGACTTATAAAAGATGAGCCCAATAAGACGATTTAAAGCTGCAAAGATTCTTCAACAACCAAAAAAAAATATTTCCAATGCACATATACAAAAAATGTGTTTTGGAAGCAGATGCTTTGTATTAATAATATATTTTTTTCATTTTGAGGTCATTATTATTGTTTTTCCCCCAACCTGCTACTTTCTATAAGACCTGTATTTTGCCAAATGCAGAATCACCAGTACAAATAATTTTCATAAATATAACTGCAGAGGTTGGGAAGTGAATATTGTATCACTATGGTTTTTAGTATTGCTATGGAATGAACCACAACTGGGTTATTCTGAGGAATCTCTCTTTGTATAATGAATCTGTCATACATATTTCTTTGATTAATTGAGTGCTGCTGTATGTAGACAGATCAATCTGTCTTCTTTTATTAGCACTGAGATTTTAAAAATCTACATATTAAATTGATGGATTTGATAACATCTTGATCTTAGAGTTTTAAGTGCTTACGTATTTAATCTTAACAATTCAGCTACATATGATTATCTAGAAACTGATATTTTTCTTTCTGAGTCTTTCCACAGTCATGTTTATCATTTTTTAAGCTATGGATTTTACCTTAGCCTATCTAAAATAACTATTCACTGGAAAGCCATCCAAGAAAAGGGCCAAAAGTCCCCGACAAAACATACTTGCAATAATTTTTAACCTGAGATGATTGAAAGAACATCTTTTCATTTTGAAGAGTATAGAATATTTTAATAGTTTTCGTGCAGTATAATTAACATATAACAAACTGCACATATTTAATGTGTATAATTTGACAAGTTTTGACATATGTATGCACAGTGAAATCATCACCACAATCAAGATAATAAGCATATCCATCACCTCGAAAGTTTTCTCATGGCCCTTTTAATCCCTCTCTTTCACCTCCTCCCACATCTCCTTTCCCCCACCCCCAGGAAACCCCTGATCTGTCACTAAATATTAGTTTGCATTTTCTAGGATTTTACAAAAATAAAATATGAATTTATCCCAATATGAGAATACTATTTTATTTTGTCTGGTTTTTTTCACTCAGCATAATTATTCTGAGATTTATCCATTTTGTTGCATGTATCAATAGTTCATTCATTTTTAGTGTTGAATAATATTCTGTCACATGGATATACCAACCAAAATTTGTTTATCCACTCACCAACTGATAGCATTTGGGTTGTTTCCAGTTTTGCAGTATTACAAATAAAGTTGCTATAAACATCTGTGTACAGGATTTTGTAAAACCTAAGTTTTGATTTCTCGCAAGAGTGGAATGGCTTCATTATAAGATTGGTGTGCATTTACCTTTTTCAAAGACTGCAAACCTGTTTTCCAAAGTGGTTGTACCACTTTGTACTTCTGGAACTGTATGAGAGTTCCAGTTCTATATCTTTGTCAACACCTGATATGGTTGGGTTTTTCAATTTTAGATATTCTATTAAATAATAGATGTGTAGTGGTTTTAATTTGTATTTGTATTTCCCTAATCACTAATGATGCTGAGCATCTTTGCATGTGCTTATTTACTTCTTTGATGATGTATGTGTTCAAATCTTTGTCCATTTTTAATTGCATTTATTTTCTTATTATTGACTTCTAAGTGTTCTTTACATATTCTTCATACAAGTCTTTTATCATGATTTGCACATAAGGTTTTCCCAGTTTATGGCTTATCTTTTCATTCTCTTAACATTGTCTTTCAAAAAGCAGAAGTCTGTAAGAATAGATCATTAAATATGAAATGTCCAATTTCAAATAAAAAGTTTATTATATCTCAAACAAGAAGCAGTAAAATTAATCAAAGTATGCGCCTAAACCATCAACACAATTTTGTCATCTTAACAGTAGCTTGCTTATGCCATCAGTGAAGAAACCTGGAAAGCCAGTGGCCATGAAATCGCTAAAGCCGTTTTCCAGACAGCTTGCTGGGAATTTAGCATTTTTCCTTGCAACAAGTGGTCCAAAGCCTGGAAGAAGTGATAGTCAGTTGGGTCAAGATCTGGTGAATACGGTGGATGACAGAGAGTTTTCAAATCCAACTTTTGTAGTTTGAGCAGTGTTGTTTTTTTGTGACATGTGGTCTTGCAAGAAGATTGGCTTGTCTCTATTGACCAATCTTGGCTGCTTAATCACAAGCATCCTCGTCATTTCATCCAACTGGTTGCAGTAGACATCTGCTGTAATTGACTGACCAGGTTTCACGAAACTGTAGTGGATAATTACCAGTGCTGGACCACCAAACAGACACCATTAGCTTTTTTGATGGATATTTGGTTTTTGGCTGTGTTTCAACACTTCATCTTTATCCAACCATTGTGCTAAACACTGTGATTGTCAAAAGAATCCATTTTTTTTTTTTTTGATACAGGGTCTTGCTTTGTTGCCCGAGCTAGAGTGAGTGCCATGGCGTCAGCCTAGCTCACAGCAACCTCAAACTTCTGGGCTTAAGCGATCCTACTGCCTCAGCCTCCCGAGTAGCTGGGACTACAGGCATGCACCACCATGCCCAGCTAATTTTTTCTATATATACTTTTAGCTGGCCAGATAATTTTTTTCTATTTTTTTTTTTTAGTAGAGACGAGGTCTCGCTCTTGCTCAGGCTGGTCTCGAACTCCTGACCTCAAGCGATCCACCCGCCTCGGCCTCCCAAAGCGCTAGGATTACAGGCGTGAGCCACCGCGACCGGCCAAAAGAATCCATTTTTCATCACACATAACAATATGGCATAGAAATGGTTCACCTTTATGTCGGGTCAGCAAAGAAAAGCAAGCTTCAAGACGATTTCTCTTCTGATGCTCATTTAATTCATGTGGTACCCATTTATCCAGCTTCTTTACCTTGCCATTTGTTTCAAATGGTCCAATACTGTTGGCATAGCAACATCAAACCTTGCTGCTAATTCACACATTGGTTGAAATGGATTTTGCCTCTTCTACAGCTTTCAGCTCATCATTATCCACCTTGGTCTAAGGTCACCCACCTGGCTCATTTCCAAGATTAAAATCACCAGAACGGAACTTCTCAAACCATTGATATACTGTGCGTTTAATAGCCACATCCTTCCCAACCACTTCATTTATATGTCGAGCTGTCTGCACTGCAGTGGTTCCACAACAAAACTCATATTCAAAAATAACATGTATTTTTTACTTATCCATGGTTTCACAAAAGTTGCTCTAAAAAAAAATTTGAAAGCCAAAACATGCATCTGAAAGAATGGGGATGTGCCTTCACAACAAAATAAAACAAAACAAAACCAAGAAGTGTCAAAGTGAAATGTCAGAGATATCAACTGTCAAACTTAGGACTTAAAGAAATCATACATTCCATACTTAATAACCTAAATATTAAGAAATCCAATTTACCAATTTTCCTTTTATAGATCATGCTTTGATATCTATCTAAGAAATCTTTGCCTAACCCAAGGTCACAAGGATTTTCTCACGTGCTTTCTAGCAGAGGTTTTATTGCTTTAGGTTTGAAATTTAGATCTAGGATCCATTTTGATTTAATTATTATACATGGTACAAGGTTACAGTACTTTTAAGTCTTGTTTGATGTGTCATTATTTTTGTCTATTTGCTATTAATTTCTAATTCTATTGCATTTTAATCAGTATACATGGTCACTGTGTAAAAATTTTGTGAATATTTCAAAATAACATTTTCTGTTTGAGTATAAAATATATAACTATCAATTACATCAAGTTTGTTAATTGGCTATTTAAATCCTTTATATATTTTTATTTGATCTGTTGTCTTCTAAAGGAAGGAAAGCTAAATTCCTCTACTAATTAGGGATCTATTGACTTTTTACATTTTGTTTTAGCTTTATATAATTCAGGATTATGTAGTTAAATATTTAAAGGTTCATGATTACTTAGTTATCTTAGTATATCAATATGAAATCTCTTTATTCTACTTAATGATCTTTGCTTTGAATTCCATTTCACCTGATATTAATATTACTTTACTTAGTTTTCAATGGCCTTTTTTTAGGGTATCCTTCCTATTCCTTTATTCTTACCTTAGAACATCTTTTTGTTGTACAAGTGTCTCTTATTGCCATAAATAATTGAATATGTTATTTTTATGCCACTCATATTATAAAAAGTAAATCTAATCTATTTATATTTATTGTGATTATTAATACATATGTTTTCATTTATCATAATTTTGTTGGCTGTTTAGTTTCTTTTCTTAAATTTTGCTGAATTTATCAAATATTCTTTGCTTTCTCTCCTTATGGTATATTTCCTTTCTTAAAAAACATTCTCATGGAAAAAAATTCACGCAATACAAATAAAGCAAAATTTGTATTTGATCCCAATGAACTCTCACTCCATTCCCTAAGATAATTTACTAAATGAGCTGAATATATAAACTTTAAGTTCTTAAAAATGCATTTATGAATATATCATCCTATTTTCATTGTCATGTTTACTCTTAACTGTCTTTAAGATACATATTTAAACTTCAATTTTTCTTTTTTAAATTATAATCTATACTCTAAATAAGAACATAATATACTTTTATGCCTTTTTACTCAACCCTGCCATCTCCCATGGTAAAATCAGAAATAATGCTTGTGTGTGTGTGTGTGTGTGTGTGTGTGTGTGTGTGTGTGCGCGTGTGTGTGTGTGTGTGTGTGTGTGTGTGTGTGTGTGTTGATGTGTCTGTGTGAGAGAGATTATAATTAATGATTTCTTTTTCTTCACAATATGTCTAGCTAGGTACAGTTCTTTTCTTAATTATACTTGATATTCAGAGGGCTGATTAAATCTGACATTCTTTTTTTTTCCATATTTGAGGCTTTTAAAAAATATTTCTGTGATAATTTTATCTTCTCTAGTTTATTTTTTCTCTCCTTTTAGAGATTTAGAGGGATCCTGGAACTTCCATAACTATTTCTTTTGTCTCTTAAATTTTCTCCCATACTTCCAAAGTGCTCCTTTTGCATGGCACTCTAAGAAGTTCCCTAACTCAATCTTTAGTTTCCCTAATTTACATCTGAGTTGCCTTAAAGGACATTTTCATTTTAAATTTTAAAGTCAAATTTTAAATTTCTAAGTTCCGTGATTGATTCTATTTTATGAATATAAACCTTTCTACATCTCTGAGTGAGTGTCTTCTTCTGATAACTCTATTACCTCTAGGTCCTTAAATGTTTTCTCTTCTGATTTTTCATTGGGTATCTTTCTTTCATGGTGTTGATTTTTTTCATATTGTGGTATATCATAATTATATGCTAATCTTTTGTTTGAGAACTCTGTTTGCCAGCTCTTTTGTTTACCATTGACTGTTTCCAGTGATTAATGGGGACAGACAAGTGCCTTCTCTCCTGTGTGTGTGGGCATCCTAACCCACCTGGCAGTCAGTACATTACAGAGGCACTGCCCTACCTCTTTGGGTCTAGCACCCACACTCAAGGATTTAGTTTGTGGGTAAACACAGCTGCTATCCACACTTAACACAAGGAGAAAAGAAAAATAAAGGCACAGCTCCAAATGTAGAGCTCCAATTAATAGCTCTGATGAGCTCTTTAATAATCCTGATGAATTCCTCTTCTATTTCATGTTTCCGTTGTCTGTACCTCAAGCTTTGTCCTGCTTTCCTTTGTTATAGATTTAAATCTATTTTTGTAATACATTTGTTATTGTGTGTTTTCTGGTAATCTTTGCCATATTGTGGAATTTTGGCCAGGGAGGGAGAATAGAGATATATTTTTTAAAAAATCAGTTATCAATTATTTAAGTTGCTTAAATTTAAGGGCTTCACATTCTTGTATTAAAAATGTTAATTAACTTTACATAATAAATTCTTCACACTGCTATTTCTCCCAATGATGCCATAAATATCAGGGAACTTCAAGATTAAAATGATCAGCATTTTCAATAAAGTCTTAACTTTGGACCTCAAGAAATTAAAAGCAACACATCTGTGATGCCTCAAAACAATTCTACCCAGATCTACCTTATTCAGCCTCCGATGTCAGAGAATCGACCTGATCTGGTAAACGATGAATAGCTACACACATATTACCTCTTTGACAGTTGGCAAGTTGCTATTATAATTATAGGAATTTAGTAAAGTTTAATTTTTTCTGAGAACTTCCATAATCATTATGTCCAACCACTCTCCCACCAAAACAGCAAAACAAATGGGCTCAGAGGACCGTGTGTGTGTGTGTGTGTGTGTGTGTGTGTGTGTGTGTGTGTGTGTGTGTGTGTATGTGCCCATACACATGCACGGCAGGGCAGAGACTATATCCTCAGGGCCTGGCATGTAGGTGGTATTCATTAAATATTCACTGAAATGAATTAACCAACAATAACAAAACAGCCTTTTGCTTCAGAAGGGTCTAGCCTTACTCTAGTATCTTGGGCCATAATTTGGTAAATTTCCTTCCAGCTTGAGACTGCTGATATGTTTTTATATATACTTTATTAGTATATCAGTAGTCTCAAGTACGGTGAACCCATAAGATTATGGTGTGTTGTTCAATGTTTCATAACTCTCCAATCTTATCTCATCCATAAACCAAACCCACTATCACCTCCATGACTTTTGTCCAAACTGTCCCTTTTCCTAGACTCTTTCCTCTGTAACATCTCCTTTGTCCTTTTTATATGATCCTAATTTTGTCTCGTATTCAATCCTGTTATAGTATTTACCACACGGGACTATAATGCTTCTCAAAGTATAAAAAGCACAGTGATTAGTAACTTTCAGTTAGTATTAGTTGTTATTTTATGTATGCATACTCTGCCTCATACTACACACACAAAAAAACTTTGAGATTTATCCAAACATCTCCTGTACAAAAAAATTAAAAATAAAAATGATTGAGGAAGTCAGAATCAAGGAAAAATACAGCAAACGATGGATGCTATGCACTCCTGCATAGCGGTTAGAAGAAGGCTCTATGATTCACAGGGGCCAAAGGGAGGTAGATCCTGTGAGTTTCAAGATAAAAATAAACCAGTTATGTTAAACTTAAACAGGAGGATAGTTATCAGCTTCTTCAGCTGCTGGAAAAGAAAGCAGGCTTAGAAAAGTTAAGGGCCTTGCCCAGTGTCCCCTGGCTTGTTTTGTTAGAGGAAAATACTGATCTCTGGACTTCCAGTGCTGTTGCTGCAATACCACACTGAAACCAAATACACAATGAAAATTAGTTGCTATTATGGCAACCCCTGGGAGAAACAGAAATACTTATTCCCTTGTGAGGGATAGTAAGTTAAACTAAGAACCCAACACAAATGTTCTCTGAGGAAGTTTGGTAGAGTTTGAAGATATGAAATGACCTGATTGCCCCCAAAGAGGAAACAGTGGTATAGCAGAAACCTTAAGAGGCACATGAGATTCCCTATTGTCAGGTGGGGTCGAAAGGCCAGGAAACTAGTTTCTAGAATATTCTATATGTGCGTACAGTCTTAGAAGAAGTGGACTGTTAAGTACTATACTAGACTATGACTGGGAAGACAGATTTTTAAAAATTTCCTAGGGCACTTCTCCAGAAGAAAACAAAAATTAAGGTCAGGTCTACATCAGCCAGTAACAGACTTCTGGGCCCCTAGATTCATTTATTTGGCTCTGCTGACTGCTTGGCTCAGTTTTCCCTTAGCAAGTGTAAAAAACGCTTGAACACCACCACCCTGGGATCCTGTTCAACCAATTCAGATAGCTGTGGCCTTTTAACTCACATCCAAGTGACTTGGCTTTATACCAATATCATTTCCCCTAGTATAGCCTAAGCTTAAGTGAGAAAGTACACAGCTCAGGGAGCCAGGAGTTAACTGGCTGTTCCCATTCCAGAAAGGCCTGGTTCTTTTCCTAGATAAGGAAACAATACTATATCAAGAAGTTGTGATAATTCAATACTACATATCACACTAGATCCATGACTATAAAAAGAGAATTAGTGGAAATACCACCATCTATTCTTAAAGCATCTCCCTGAGGAGCTTTAGGCAATGTAACTTTTCTCTTCCAGCCCAATCCCTTGGGAAATAAATAGAGGTGATTTATTAAAACTTACATTTTGCAGATAGGAAAATAACAACAAGTTCAAATGCAGAGAGTGGCAGAGGATCTTGAGGCTATACTATACTTGCTAAACCACATTTCTTCCTTATATTATGCAACATTTACAGAATATGCATTTACTTTTGTGTATGTGCCTGTTATTTAGCACAGTCATAAGGTATATTCTATGGACATGGCCTTACTTGAGCCCTCCTTCTGCACTGCCATTTTCCTTTGCCCGGGACACATTTTCTCGCCACTTTTCCCATAGACACCTGTGTCTGTAGATGTCTAAATCAGTTTTCAAATGGCAAGCTGCTTTCTCCTATACCAGCAAGAATTTCCCCCACTCCACCTGTCCCTCAAAGCAATGTAGCCATAATAACACCTCTGCAAGTCTCTCTGCCGCTACTGTTTCTTTTTCTAATACACAACCAATTTATTGGTTTATATTATCTTTACTCCTCTGTCTGTGTAGTGTACCATGACTCTCAGTGATTATGTTAAATTCATAAGTATTTCACCGGAGTCTTTTTTAAATGAGAGGTGCTAGTGGGGATATGGAGAGGGTAATGCTTAATAGACATAGGACTGTGAGAACATGTAAAATAAAAATTAAAGAGCTACTCTGCCCTCCAAAGTAAGATTTAATAAAAGGAGATGCTGAAGGAAGAAGCTTTATCTTGGTGAAAGACATCAAATGGCCTGGGTACAAAAGGCAGAAATTTAAAGGAAACAGGCAGCAATGCCCCCTGGGCTGCCTGTCAAGAAGTCTGCCCTGTACAGTTTCTGGAGAAATTAAGAAATGCAAATAACCTGGACAAATTAACAACACCCGAAGATAACTAGCAGGATACAAACAAACAGCACCTTTCACTACGAGAAGGCGTATTCCTTCAGGCAAACAAAGAAACAGGACAGAGACAACATCTGTTTCATATAACAGCTTGGCTGCTGAAAGAAGCAACCTTTTTTAAAAAATGGCTTAGCTGACAATCCACAAAAATCATTCAATCACTATTGCATGGGCTGAAGTAAATGGGTAAATGAACACAACTTGCACTTTCCACGTTACCCTCACTGCCTTCTAAAAAAGAAATGTTGTCTTTTCTTTAGAGGAAAAAAAAATAAAATAAAGTGCAAACAAAAATCTTTATGAACGTTTCCCTTTTGACTGACAACTAACAGCAATGAATACTGAATCGTAAAAGACAGCTCACCCCTTTTCAGCTTTTCTTTGCCCTTCCCAATGTCAACTGTAAAGACACTACTGCCCAAGAGCATATTGGGTAAGGATGGCAGCCGGAACAGGGAATAGGGAGATAATTCAGATATAACTCACAAGAACATTAGAGGAACAAAGTAAGTCACTTGACAAAACCAATCATGGTTCTAGAATTCAGTCAGGGAATATTATGATGTCTGGATCCTTATCAATAAATGATAACAAACCAAACATGTTAAGAAACAAAATTTCATGTCTGGATTCTACCAATTCACATATAAAATTTAAAAATCAAGGGAAAAGCACCATGAATGCATAAAAATTTGTTCATAGATTTAAGAACTGGACATTTCTAAAATGAAAAATTATTAGAGCTGTGGTGTCACTGCAGTGTGGACAACTGCATTCAACTCAGCTAGGTGCCAGGGGCTTCACTTGCCTTTGTAACGTGGTTATAAGTATATGAGTCAGATAGAGAACGAAAGCAGCTAAGAGGCAGTGATAGAAGAGAGTTTTTAGGTAAAATCTGAAAACAGAAGGAAAGGTGATAAGGTAGACAGGGACAAAAATCATCTAATATCAACTCGTGTGGAGTGCCAACACTATGCTAGGCGGCTAAACAAAAGACTCCAGTGAGGTCCCTTCCTAGCGGCTTCTCGGTTTAAACAGATATAGCACAATGAGGGAAAGATCACCTTGCCTGAGAGGGAGAAAGGCATGACCACAAAGAGAAAAAGCAGTCAATATGTGATTTGTGTTATTTTTGGGCGTTGGAAAGAAGACTTTATTGACAGGTGTCCTTTTTGGGGGGTAGGGGTGGGGGATGGCCAAGTGAGAGCATAATCAGTATAAAAGCAAATCTTCCATAATGTCAGCTATGGGCCAGGCAAACTCTCAGCGGTTGACCTGCATTAACTAATTTAGTCCCCACAGGATTATATTAACATGACGTAGGAACTATTATTACCACATTTTACAGATAGAGGAACAGAGATACTGGAAGGTGAACTTGCCTAGTATCATACACAACGTCTGGGCTTTGACACAAGTCACTAGGAAGAAGGAAAATTCTTTGAAAGATTAATCCATCTGTCCATCCAGGATCCTTGCTAGGTAGGTGTCTTATATGATAGTCAGAAATAAAAATAATCCAGAGCAAGACAAGCAGAATAATTAATTAAAACTAAAAGAGAAGGGATTTAGATTAGCTTCACCAAAAACCTCCTGAATGAAAAGAATATGTAGGGAAAAAAGTTCACTCAGCGATACTATGGAATGTTCTTATAGGAATCAGAACTAACAGCTGGCCTTGCCGGATGGTATTAGAAAACTCTTTCAGGTACGTAATGGCCTAACCTAGAAATTTGTTCTAGGCCTATAGGAAGTAATATTTGGCTTTAACTATGGAGAGAGAGAAGTGCACAAGAGCTTTTGCTAGTGTCTCTACCTGGTTTCCGCAGGACAGTGCTAGCCTTAACTGTGTAACCACCACCACTTCCTAAACTGAGCCTGGCATATAATATGTGCTCAGAAAAGATTTGCTGAATGAATGAAACAGCAAGAAGAATATGAAAACGAAATGATTGTGGAAGGTTCTAGACAGTTTGGAAAGCAGAGGTAAGACTTTAAATCAAATGGCAGTCTTGAAGAAAGCACAGAAGGGAAGCATGGCTACAGCATCAAGAGTCAGAACCATAACTGAATAAGAGTTTGACCTGAAACATCCCTAAATAAGAAGTGAGGAAGAGAAAACAAATGATAAAAGCAACTGCAAAAGCAACTGATTAATTCCTATAAGTTTCTGAGCAGAGAGCAAGGTGTTCTTGTTTTGTCATTATGATGTTTTATCAATACACTGTTAATGAAAAAAATACCAATATGTGAAGACTTTAAATTGTGCAGATAATAGTGACAAAGCAACAGCAGACAACACCTGGGAGCACTTCCCTTGTGCACTGGGTAAGACACTTAGGTAGAGAGCTCACTGATTCAGTGCAAGTGCTCAGATTGAGTCCCACCTCTTTCTCCAAACCACCTCAGTCAAGTCACTCAATCTCTGTGTCTTCCTGTCTGGTGTCTTATAATCTGTGAGATAATATGAGCAGCTACTCTCTAGGCATGAAGTTGCAAGGATCAAATGAGAAAAATGTGTGAGGAGAGAGAAAAGGGAATAAGAATAGAAGAAGAAAATTCAGAGTTCCAATTTGACATAAAGATAAGCACAATCAGCGCACACTGGTGGGGTGCCGAGTAAGTTGAGGAGAGCAAGGCATTCTTCAAGTAGCCAAACAGAACGAGCCCACCATACCACCAGGCCAAACTATCTTTGTGACATATCTTGTACTTTGGCATTTACATTTTTTTCCCTTAATTTCATTATTTTCAAAAACTCCATTAATTTGCTACATTTCTTTTCATGATTGTCTCCACCACTGAATCATGAGTTCCTTGAAGACAGGGGCTGTATCTTAGTTCTTTTATTCGCAGCCCCTAGGATCATTCTGTACACACAATTAATCGTGATAGAATGACTGGGTGAAGAGCAGGAAAACACCACTTGAGAAGGCATTGATGTGAATGAGAACTATAAGACTTTTTACGTAAAAGATATAGAAACACTTTGACAAAACAGAAAATTGATAAGAGCAAAGGATTACCTATTTATGTATGTTATATATATTTAACACACATATTAATATATACACATGTAAAACATATATCAGGTGTGTGTGCAAACATATAGTTTGTTATTAAGATCCCCCAAAAGTGACTCTTATTTAATTTAACTCCATTATGCATTGTTAGTTCATCCCATATCATTTCTTCTTATTAGATAATGAGAACAAGGTTAATGCCTTTTCCGATTTTGAAGAAGTGAGAAATGTAACTTAAGGTTAGGAAGGAGAGTGAAGGAGAGCCTTGGAACTATCTGCAATGGGTAAGGAAGGACGTGAGCAGGAAGGAAGAGGGGTCACACTGTTCTCTTGAAGTAACCGCAGGAGAAGACTACCTGGCTGACCATTCCTCATTAACACCATCACTGCCCTGGCTGTCAGTATCTGCCTATCTTTACCCATTTATCTTCTTGAATTTCTCCCTTGAATACAGAATTTTCCCCTGTATTGATAATCTGATTGAATGCTGATTAATCTGTCTTCTGAGCAACCGTTCACTGGTGAAGGAAGGTTTCGTACGTTCACACATTGATCCTAACACACTCAACTCTTTCCTTCCAAACTTAGAATGTCTTGACCAAGCAACTCCCTCTTAGATAATTTGATTTCAGTAGGTCATAATTCTCCCTAAATGCCGCACTCCTGATATTGAGATGACCTTCTTGGCACTGAGGATATACTTGAAATCCTAGGAAAGTTACACTTTCTTTATATGTGTTAGCACCTAACTTTTATGTGTTCTTGGTTGAGATATAACCTAGTACCCAGTTTAAAAAAATATTTGAATTAATGAATGAACCATCAAGGAAGCAACTCCCTCTATTGCTTGCCTCTGAGCATGTGACACAGGATACACAGTCAGATTCTATTCAGAAAATTCCCTCCCTCCTTGAGACAGTCTCTTAACTGAAAACAGAGCTATTAAAGTGTGTGTGTGTATGGGGAAGCGTCTATGCTTAGGGTAGAAATTTGCTCTTTAATACTAATGTGGGCCAAAAACCCACACATCAGCCTGGAACTAATCTATGTGCTCCAATCTCTGAGGTTCCTTTACCTGTATCTCTCAACCTTACTTCAGAATAGGTATAAACTAAAACATTACCACCAACCCCTATGGTATCCTCTCCATTGTAATTTCCATTTTAGCAATTGTCAGGACAGAGTTCTTTCAGCAAAATCAAACTATGCTTGGGAACGGACCTATTCCCACCTTACACACACACCCCCAACTTGATTTTTCATTCTACCGAATTCCAGTAGCACAGAGCCAAGATTATAAATTGCTTGAAGTGTTCACTTTTTTTTAAACTGTCCAGATACGTTCACTGTTCATTTCTTCCAATTAAACATATGAAATAAATGCTTTATCAATCAATAGTTTCTTATATCTGGAGGGTGTTCAGTAAGTTTTGTGTTCAACATAATGACCTGAAGACAAAATACTAAGTACCAACCATATTTAAAACCAATAGAATTGTTGAAAATTCTTGAATCATCCTTTTTTTTTTTTTTTTGAAGGGTCTCGTTTTGTCATCTAGGCAGCAATGTAGTAGTCCAATCAAAGTACTGTAACTTCCAACTTCTGGGTTCAAGCAATCCTCCCACCTCAGCCTCCCAAAGAAGGGAGCTAGGACTATAGGCATGCACTACCATGCCCAGCTAATTTTTTAATTTTTTGTAGAGGTGGGGTCTCACTATGTTGCCCAGGTTGGTCTTAAACTCTCGTCCTCAAGTGATCCTCCTGCCTCAGCCTCCCAAAGTGCTGAGAGATTACAGGCATGAGCCACTGTGTCCAGCCTCAAACCATATTTTTTGATTCCATAAACTTTTACAATATGTTCTCTGACTTTAAAATATCCATAAATAATATTGTCAAAGTATAAATAGTCACCAGAAACCACAAAGTAATATTAAAATATCCAACCTAATAGAACAATCTTTTAAAAATTTTGCATAGAAAAATTATTGTATTATAAGAATATTCAAGTTTTGTGATTGGAGTCAAAATGACAAAGCCAAATGTCTTAAAGAAAAATCGGAATTTATCAATGACCATTACTTTTAAATATTAATGCTATAAAAGCCAAAGATAGATACAAAACAGACTGACAGAAGCAAACCTGCCCTAGACACAGTGTTCTAAACATAGACACCTGAAAAGATCAGCCAGTACTTTATTAGGTAAAAATAAAAGCCAAACACTAAGAAAATGGCATGAAGTTGCAGTTTCAATTTCATCAAAATAAAAATCTGTCACAGTTAGAATGACCTTAAGAAAGAATAAAAAGCCGAGACAAAACAGGGTAAGGTCAATATCACAAAATGATTAAAGAGATGGAATAGAACTCTCTTCTAAGTCATTAAACTCACTGATATTATACTGAACTCCAGAGCACTTACCATTTTCCTATGCATTAGAGAATTTAGTGGGTTCACTGAATTGACTGATTTCTTTGTTAATCTATTTACATGGGTTAAGACCCTGACTAACATAAAACACAACCAAAAAAATGCCAGACAGAGTGTAATGAAAGACTGAGTGATGTATGGTTTGGGGTACAGCCTATCTAATAAATGTGCTTGGCCAGCAAAGAACCCATTGGCAAAGATTTATTATTGGAACAAATACATTCTAAAAAAGATCTAATAGAATAAAACCAGCCGTATAAATACAAACTACTCTAAAATATAGTTCTTTGCCCTGTATTTCAAAGATTATAATTATCCTCAAGTGTTTCATTCAAGAATAAATTTTTTTGAACAAGTAAAACCAACAAGTATAGTGTACAAATTGCCGCTAGTAGTGCAGTTCTTTGATTCATACAAAATAAAGTTTATGTTACTCAAAACTCTTCAACAACTTTTAAAACATATGCAAAGAGAGGGAAATATTTCTAGGAAGTACACTATCAAGAGAAAAGGTAAAAATGAATCACTACTAGAATAAATTATCATTTTCTTAATTAGATACATTAATATCAAATTAGTAAAAGTTAAGGGCAGACATAGAAATGATTTTAAATGTTATACCTCCAAGTTCTTTTACATTCAAGATGGCATTCTGGAATGGCACTGCTTTTATATTAAAACCTAAAATTAGAAAACAAAAACATAAGCAGAGAATTAGCAACTTAACTTTTAAATTAAAATACTTAAGACACTCAAATCCCCTTTTTCAGGCAGATTAAGATTTACTTTTCATATCTCATATTTATACTAGAAACACATAATTTCCAAGATAAACTGATAACCCAAAATTATCTTCTACCATTTTTCAAAACATAGTTGTGGATTGCAGCAAAATATAATACTACCCCCTTTACTTCAAACTATTGCCTTATTCTTCATTATATAATGTCACTCTCAATTTTTATCAGTTATAAGGAAGATATTTTGAAATATGGAGAAATTTCAAAGAAAATATTAAATCTACAGGGACCTTTGCATCTAATTCCTAAAGTTAATGTCTTACAATTTTTTCTCGCATATAACTCTGCAACCCTAGAAATTAAGGTACTTAAATTACAATCATTTTATATTAGAATTATATAGTATTTACATTAATGTTCTCTTTAAAGGACATGGTTGATATACCATACAGACATTTTTCTTAAAAGTACAATCATAATTACCCATTTATGCACAGGTGATAATTTTATAATGCATGTGATAAAATATTTGTATTATAAAAATATATTCACAATATATAGTTCTATGATTAACCATGTATTTAGGACTTAACTATTACCATTCAAGACAATAAATCCAGTCACGACATATGTGAATATGCATATACCCATACACATATACATATGAAATACACACACTGAGTCTTTCTGAAAGGATCCACCAGAAACTGGAACTAGTAATGACTCTCAGGAAAACTGGGGATCTGGAAGTTCTTAAATAGGAGGGAGTTTTTTTGTTTTATTTGAATGTTTTGCCATGTACTTGCATTTCTTTTCAATTAAAAGCCCCACTAATTTTTTAAATTTATCAGTAGTTTGAGCATACATTTTATTTAATATGTTAAGCATTATAAATAACATGTACTATTACAGGATGAATAAAACTCCCTTTTTCAAGAAATTGTCAACAAAGATGGTAACACACAAATACTCTTCATTTAAGGCAAGTTATGATAGGTACCTGGGAAGGTGAAAAGATATATAAAGTATGATGTGGATAAGAAAACTCTTTTACATGGTTTTGCTACGCTTTATAAAGAAGGAAATCAATATGCACCTTTTTAGTCCAGCCTATCTTTTACACTCCTTTGCTGTATGTTTTCTCAGTACTTTAATAATCTATATATTACCTTCCACCTAAGGCAGTTATATTATGTTGAAGAATTGACTTAGGAGTCAGACAGAACTAAGTTTAAATTCTAGCTCTGTCATTTATTAACTCTGTAACTATGGGCAACCTACTAGCCTTGGCTTTCCCATCTGTAAAACAGGGATGATACTTCACAGGGCTTGTTAAAAGGACAATATATGTACCATGTTTATCACAGTGACGAGTACACAATAAGCATAGAATATGTGATTGCTGGCATCATGTTTCAATTGATGCTTTTTTGGTTGATAATGTAATTGATATTTTCAGCCTGCCTGAATATATTACAAACTTGTAAGATAAAAATTCTGGGTGCTCATTTATTCATCTAAATGCTTAGTTGGAGCTGCAAAAGTTATTACTGAATGACAAGTACCTTTGTTAGAGGGATAGAGGTGTCAACAGCTGAAATCTGCTGCACAGAAAGTACAGAAAATGTTCACTGGGCCCTCTAAGAATCTTCCAAAATATACCCTTCTTTCATAGGTTTAATGCAGATTGAGACAGTTAGCACAGCCATTATGGTTAATGGTGCGTGAAGTCACTGAATCTTGGTAAAATAGCAGGAGGAAAGAGGAGACAGTCTCATGTGGCTGAGACAGTGGCATGTACCTGGGCCTGCAGGAAAGCCTCTCCAGGTGTCTGGCCTCTGGGAAATTAAGGAAAGTCAGTGCCAATCATAATACTCTCGCTGGCACCAAAATTTGCCTGCAGGAGACTTGGATGCTTCAATGTATCTACCTACCTCACATGGGTGTTATATGGATTAAAAGGCAGTAATTGTGAAATCCTAGAAACAAAACACCCTCTCCAAATGCTAAGCAGTCTATTTGGGACAACTCAAGTATGGATTTTCTAGAGAAGTAGAACAGGCATAGGCCCCAATTTTGAAAAGGAAACAGTTATGGAGCACACCAGCAATGTTTAATCTGCTTTGATTCTTAAAAGCTGACAATATGCAGGTACTCAAAGGAAGTAATATCCTTCCAGAAACGCTACACTTACATGTGAAATACAACTTTTGAAGTTTATTAACCCAACAGGCGGATTATATCACTGTTACTGTCTTTAAATCCTTGCAGAGACTTCATAAGTTGATTACAAAAATGTCCTCAAATGTTCACACTAAGCAAAGTAACATAGCAAAGTTATTTATAGGCATATAAATGTTTCTGCAGAATACTCATAAATGTTTTCTCCCCAAATAGAACACGAGTGGCTAGATTTATACTGCAAAGATACATATAGCTGTCCATACTGCTGTCTCCATATTATTTTTACAGCATAGCTATAGTAATTAATGTTCAGAGAACAAAGTCTAGATAATTGAAAAATAAGAAAATGTACTACTCATGGCAGAGAAACAATTTTTTTCTATTTTATTCATTCCAAACACTTGTAAGGATTAAATGAAACTAAAAATTTAAGGCCACACTTTCAGTTTACTTGAAAGGCAACCAAGAAAGGTGACTATCAGATTGTATTTTATTGTTTTACATTAGTTGAATGAGGCCACAGGGTAGAATTAATATAATATTAATATTTAGTAGGGATACAAAGGTCACACCATCACAATACCCTTCTCAAAAGGTTGCTTTGAGGAATAAAAGCTACCAGGTCACATGGGCTCTGGAGTAAGAATGTCTGGGTTCAAATTCTTGTTCTTCCATTTATTAACTGTTTGACTTTGAGCAAGTTATTTTGTTAGCCTTTTCTGGTATCCTTGGACTAGGCTGATTTTTTTTCTGAGTTCAGGCTCTTCCAGCACTCAGTACTTCTCCTGTGTGATTTACATAATTGTAACTACCTATTGGTTTATTATTTATGTCTGTCTCCCGGCTAGACTGCAACGATGCATAATGGAGAAACCGTGTACAATATATTCTGTATGCCAGTGCTTGCCATATAATAGGATCTCAATATTGTTTAAAGATCTATGCTAAGGATTTATATCTATTTACTAATTTAGTTGTTAAAAACAATTCTAAAGTTAATGTTGGTACTACTGTCCTAAGAAGAAAGTGAAGTTCAGGGGGGTAAAGCACCTTGCCAGAGGTACTAAGTGCTATATTCAAAACCTAAACCTAGGTCTTGTCACCAGAGTCCTACACTACAGGGCTCCATAAACCAACAAGCTGACAGATTCATACTATTTTGTGCAATTTTGAACCTAAATGCTAGTGGAACTGACTGGGCAAATGCACACGTGCCTAATAAACCCACTAATTTACTTCCCCTTCCTGTTTAGAAATAATTCAACACAGGAAACCCAAATAAGTGTTTTCAGGTCTATATAACATTGCTTTCTTATTAATGGAATAGAAATGATAGCATGGGTTTAAAATATACTTTTTTATAGAAATTATTAATAAAATCAGGAACTTAGGAGGGAAAGGAAAATGTCCAACTGACTCAGCCACAATAGTATGATTGCTTTCTTGCTTCTTCAAACAGTAAGTGTCTTCTGATGCTCTTCACAGGGAGCCAGTGCTGATGTGACAAGCCACGGTCCTAGGAGTCCCAGTCATAGCTCTTAGACTCACTTAGAGATATATGTATATGTGTGTGTGTATATATATATTTTTTTTCTTTTTTTACTTTGGCCTTGAATCCCTCATCTGCAAAATGAGTGGACTAGATTAGCTCTTCGAGGTTTCCTCTGAAATTAGGATTCCATTATTTATGTTAAACAAGAAGGAGGAAATAACAGTAACCACTGAGTCGATCACCAATGGCCTCTATTTGGCTGAAGGCCCCATGGGAAGGTCTCCCCAGGCTCCATTCAAACAATTTGATGGCTGAAGCCTAAGTTACACAGTCATTTTTTCCTGGCCTATCTAAGCTACATTAGCAAGACTAAAACCTCCCCTAAGATTTAACCCCACAAATTTTAATAAATACGTGACTTAGTAACTCTTTGGGGAAATAATCGTTTGCACAGCCTTTCAGTCTTTGTTTTGCAATCCTTAAATCCAACAAAACCTGTAATACGGGGAAGATGGATTTGAAATTTCTCATGCAGGGAAGGCATTCCTGGAATTGTAACAAAATTAGTTTGGGGAGGAAGGTTAGTCTATTTTTATTCATTGTGTGGAACAGATGAGTATTTTACATGGACCTACAGACTGAACCCTCCTCCTCGCCTCCACCAAGTCTACACACATGCACACAGATACGTGATGCGTGCTTCTGAAATTCCTGGGTCACTCTAAGAATTGCTGAAGGGAAAGACATTCCACAGATCTGGTGGCCTTAACCTGGACCAAGGGCATGATTTATGCCACGCAGTTTTGTGATGTTTGGACAACAGTTTAGCAAAATTCTTTTAAATATGATTTCAACATCATAAAAGGAAATTTAATCTACTGGCATTTATAAACACAATCCTTTGATACCAAAATCTGCCTTTCTAACTTGTTTTTCTTGTTGACTTAACATATATGCAGCCAATACTGAAGTTTCATGAACTTTTTCTATATTTCTTTTAAATTGTCATGATCTTTTTCTATTTTAATTGAATAATATACTACCTTCCAATTTTTCAAATACAGTAATATATATCCCTAGAAGATATTTTCAACCTTTTTTCATTCAAAATGTTCAGTTTTCTCTAGGTTGTTCTGCATGTTGCATCAATATATTATCCTAAGGCCTTTAGATTCCATTCCTCTGGTTTAAAAAGAAAAAAGAAGGGAAAACTTGTGTAATCTACAGTTTAACAATTCCTCTTATCAACAAACTCCTTGTGCACATACAGTCAAGGAATTCACTCTGGACAGAGTTCACTTGTGTTTCTAGACTAAGGTACAAGTTACCCAATTTTTCTCTCCCCACCAACAGGTCCTGCTCTCTGGAGGATTTCTTGGCCCTTTGAACTTTGACAATTTAAGAATCTTTTTAAAATTATGTCAGAGGTGAAAGACAGCTGAAGTTAACAATCCAAAAAACCTTGGATTCCCTTTCTTTTTGAAGAAAAGGCAGACACTCTGGACTTGCTGAAACTGGAGGGACATACCTTTCTTATGATGTGCTCTTTAGACACCAACTCTCACAGTAGATTCTCTTTTGAATTGTTCAAAACTTTTCCAACAAATATTTCATTTTTAATTGGCTTTACAATGTCAAAACATTATAAAATACAGAAATAGCTTAAAAGAATAAAAGTTCACCCATAATTGGGCCACAAAAAAGCACATCATTACTTTTGCATGTTCTTTGCCAGTTTTTATTCAAATGCATAGTTTTACATGGTTTAATTTCAAAAATAAATGTAAATTTAATTTTTAAATTTTCTTCAATAGAAGACTGTACACATTTTTCCAATCTGCAATCATTCCAATTGAGGTACTATGATTAATTAACAAATTCCCTTGCTGTAGGGAAGGGCAGCACAAGCTTTGCTTCCTTATAATGCTTTTAGACCACTTCACCATAGCCATCTCTTAATAACTTTCTACCTGAAGTTATAACATCTGCTTATATATGGACCTCAGCATCCCCATCGACCAATTTCAGGGAATTTGTTCATCTATCTGCATGAATTCAATACTTGGCTGACAGTTGTTCACCACACGCTATCTGCTTCCATTCTTATAAACAATATTCTTCAAACCAATAGCCAAAACTATTCTCTAACTTTCGCAGTTTTCAGATTTCTAAAACTATCAGCTCTAATTCACATCAACCATATCCAATTTATAGCATAAACTTGTTGATTCCATTAAATTTTCTCCATTGTCATGTCATTACCAACCAAATAAATTTTATTTATTCTTTTCCAAAATGGAAGCCTTTCATTTCTTTTTCTTGCCTGATGCAGTGGCTACAATCTCTACTACAATGCTAAACAGAAGTGGTGAGAAAGACATCCACGTCTTGTTCCTGATCTGATCAGGAAACAATTCAATCTTTCTCCATTAAGTATGACAACAGCTGTAAGGTTCTCAGAGAGATCCCTTTATAGTTGAGGGACTTCCTTTCTATTCCTACTTTGTTGAGAGTTTTTATCAGAAACTAATGTTGGATTTCTTTTTTGCATATTTTAAGATGATTTTTTTTTAGTTTATTGGTATTATGAATTAAACTTACTGATTTTGTTCTTTTTAATTTTTCTTTTATTTCAGGAAATTATGGGGGTACAAACATTTTGGTTACATGTTATGACTTTGCAACCATGATTTGAGACATGCCCTTTCCCCCCTCCCCAACAATGCTCACCACGTCCATTAGTTGTGAGTTTACCCACCCCAACCCCTCTATACCCAAAGAATATTACTACTGTGTGAGCAGCTTCAGTTAGTGCCAGTTTGATACAGAGTACATGTGGTGCCTATTCTTCCATTCTTGTGATACCTCACTTTGGAGGATGGGCTCAAGCTCTACCCAGGAAAATATAAGAGGTGCTAGATCACCATCATTTTTTATAATTGAGTAGTATTCCATTGTATACAAATACCATATTTGATTAATCCACTCACGGACTGACAGGCACTTGGGTTGTTTCTGCATCCTTGCTATAGTGAATTGTGCTGCCATTAACGTTTGAGTGCAGATGTCTTTATCATAGAATGACTTTTGTTCCTTTGGGTAGATGCCTAATAGTGGTAGTTCTACTTGTAGCCCTTTGAGGTATCTCCAAATTCTTTTCCACAGAGGTTGCACTAATTTGCAGTCCCACCAGCAGTGTAAGACTGTTCCTATCTCTCCACATCCTCACCAGCATTTGTTGTTTTGGGATTTTTTGATAAAGGCCAATCTTACTGGAGTTAGATGATATCTCATTGTGGCTTTGATTTGCATTTCCCTAATGATTAGAGACGTTGAGCATTTTTTTATATGTTTGTTGGCCAAAACTTATTGATTTTTGAATGTGAAACCAACCCTACACTCCTGGGATAAATACCACTTGGTTGTGATATATAACCCTATAAGTATATTATTGTTCAATTTGCTTTGGTATATTTTTGTTTATAATTTCTTATCTGTGTTCATGAAGAATATCTGTATGTAGTTTTCTTGTAATATCTTTGTCTGGTTTTGTCTGGATTAATGCTGGTCTTATAAAGGAATTGGGGAGTTTTCCTTCCTATTCAATTTTCTGGAAGAGACTGTGCAGAATTGGCATTATTTCTTCCTTAAAACTAGTAGGATTCACTGGCAAAGCCAACTAGACTACAAGTTTTCTTTCTTTTTTTAACCATAATTTCAATTCCTTTAATAGATATAGGTCTATCAGAGCTCTCTATTTCTTCTTGAGATTTGATGATTTGTTTTTCAAGGAAATTGTTCATTTTATCTAAGATGTCAAATTTATTGACATAAATTGTTTTGTAATATTCCCTTATACTCTTAATATTTATAGAATCCATACTGATATTACCTCTCTTTCCTGATATTGGTAATTAGTGTCATCTTTGATTTTTCCTGATCCGTTTGGCTAGAATTTTATCAGTTTTATTGACCCTCTCATTGGTCTCACAAATTTTCTCTATGGTTTTTCTATTTTATTGATTTTCACTTTGATTTTTATCATTTATTTTCTTCTGCTTACTTTGGGTTTAATCCATTCTCTATTTTACTTCCTTAAGGAGGAAGCTGAGGTCATTAATTTGAGGTCCTTCTTTTCTAATACAGGCATTTAGTGCTATAAATTTTCCCCAACATACTGCTTTAGAAGCATACCATAAATTCTGATATGTTGCATTGTCTTTTAGTGCAAAATGCCTTATCATTTCAATTTTGATCCTTTCATGATTCATGGATTATTTAAAAGTAATTGAGTTTCCAAATATTTGAGGATATTTTTCAGAGACCTTCTTGTTATTAATTTCTAATTCAATTCCATTGTGGTCTCAGAATACATTTACTATGACTTGGATCCATTTAAATTTATTGAGACTTGTATGATATACAGATGATGGTCTAATTTGGTAAATGTTCCATGTGTACTTGAGAAGAATGTTTTCTGTTGGGTAGAGTATTCTATAAATGTTAATTAGATCAAGCTAGCTGATAGTGTTGTTCAAGTCTCTTATATTTTAGGAGATTTTCTTCTAACATGATTATTGAAAGAGACTGAAATCTCTGATTATAATTGTGGGTTTGTCTATTTCTCTTTGCTACTCTGTCATTTTTTGCTTCTTATATCTTGAAGCTCTTTTATTAGGTACATAAATGTTTAGCATTATTTCCTCTTGATTAAAGTTCATTATGAAAAGAACTTCTTTACCCCCAGCATTATTCTTTACTCTGAAATCTATGTTATCTGATATTAATATAGCCACTCAAATTTTCTTCTGACTAGTATTAGTATGATGTATCTTTTTCCATCCTTTTACTTTTAACCTATTTGAATCTTTAAAGTTCATTTCTTAACATAAGTATTTGGTTGGGTCTTGCTTTTTAAAATCTAATCTTATCAACCTTGGTGTTTTAACTGAGGCATCTAGATCATTTACATTTAATTCGATTATTGATTATTACATTTGAATGTATCACCTTGCTACTTGCTATTTTTTCCATCTATATGGAAAAAATACCACTTCATATACAGCATAACAACCTATAATAGTGTACTTTCTTTTTCCCCCATTACCTTTATATTATTCTCATGTATTTTACTTTTTTATGCTATAAATTCTATGATATATGGTTATTATTTATTAAAAGTTACCTTTTAAAGATATTTAAATAATAAGAACTAAATTTTATATAATTACCTACATAGTTTCCATTTCTGGTACCCCTCATTCTTCTATATAGATCCAAACAAATTTCTATCTGATATTATTTTTCTTCTGCCTGAAAGACTTCCTTTAACGTTTCTTATACTGCTTGTCTGCTAGCAATAAATTCTTTCAATCTTTTTGTATCTGAAAAAGGTTTCATTTTTACTATCTTTTTAAAATATATTTTTGTTGGATATTGGTTACTCTTTTCTTCTTTTCAGTATTTTAAAGATGCTGCTCTACTGTCTTCTCATTTGCATTATATCCAGTGAAAAATCTGACGTCATCCTTATTTTTATTCTCATGTATGTCTTTTATCTGCTTTTAATATTTTCTCTTCAGATTACTCAAGGTTCTCAGGAGAAAAGAAGAAGTGAAGAAGGTACACTTTGTATTGCTCTTACACATATTTTTGGAAGCTATTTTGCTTGAAGAGAATTATTAAGCTAATAAAGTTTATATAACTGTGTAACATATTGCTCAAAAGATATCCACAATTTTACAAACAACCAGTAAAGTACGTATTCTCATCAGAAATCCTAAACCTTGTATACCACTAAACTTCATTTGAAGACCTGAACTGGCAACCTATCTCTGTCACTAGCTATGTAACATCAGCCATGTCAACATACCTTCGATCCTTAGGTGATTTAAAAACACAATATGGAAAAAGATTCTTATTCGTCCCATAGGTTGTTACTAGGCTCACAGAGGATATTTTATGTAAAAACACTATATAGATTCAATTTATTGTCATTTGTTTATTCATCATTCGACAGCCATCTGTATCTATGCCCAAATCTCATGCCAGGCTCTACAATGCCAAATAAGATGCTTTATCTGCCCATAAGAGCATAAACCCAGGATGGGGAGATAGACATGTAAACAAAGCAGTGTTACAGGCACTAAAGAGCAGAAATATGGACAACTTCCAGTGGGGAGAGGAGAGGGGGTTCAGTTCTGAGGAGGAAGGTTTGCATGCAAAAAGGCTATGAATGATCTCTGCTCATCCACTCTAGGGTCTCCCTACCCCTTATTCTTTCTTTCATCCTATAATCAAGCTATGTTTCTGTTTCTTTGCAGCACCACAGTCTCTTATCTTAATTTTACATCTGGAAAGCTCTCAAAACCTGCACTTTTTTTCTAACTTATTTGGTGGCAAAATCTGACCTGAACTGATTGATATACAGCTTTTTTTGATCATCAGTATTTTTCCTACTTGCCAGGATATGCTAGTTAATGATTTCTTCACCTACCTATCACCTAAGCCAGGAATTGAGCCAGCTAGGGCTTCCCCCTCCCCTAAACCCGACTGCACAAAGCTCTGTCAATTCTAGCCGTCAAATACGTATCCTAGCTATTCCCCCCTCTATGCCTCCAGCCATTGCCTTAGCCAACACCTTCATCATCTCAGCTGCACCATTACAAAAATCTTCTGAATCTCCTGTAACAATGATCCTCACAATTCAGCCTCCACATTGTGTCCAGCTTAATCCTTCTCAAAAGAACATGTGCTCATGTATTATAGTCTCCTTGCTTAAAATACTCCGATGTCTTTGCACTCTCCATAGAAAAAGCTAAAATTCCTGAGCATGGTATAAAAGGTTGGCCAATATACAGCCACCACAGACGTCTTATGACTTGTCTCCCGGCACTCTATTTCACATACACTTCTAGGCATAATTGTGGTTCCCAGGAGGTGCCAATTTGTTTCATGCCCCTTTGCCATCACACAAGCTTTCCCTGTGCCCTGAAATCCTCTTTTTTTTCCACCCCACTCTCTTGTTCCTGTGTATCTACCAGGTTTACTTATCAACTTCAGATCTGATGGAGAAAACTTCATTGTGCATCTTTCCCTTTCCCTGTTCCAGGCAACACGGACCACACCCCCTCCTTTGTATGTTTCTGACATGAACTTAATGTTTATGAGACCAGTAGACTGAGACTCCTGGAATACTGGGATCACTGCTTATCCCCAGTGTCTAACACTGGACCTGGCACATACTAGGTGCTCAAAAAGTGAACAATCTTTTCAACTGTCCCAGACAATGTCTTGCCCTACTCTTTCCTCAGCAGCTCTTCCCCTACGGTGGCTCTGTTCTTCATCTCCTACAACTGTCATTCCACTATTTTCTCTAATTTATACTCTTCTTCTCTGCTTCATTATCAGAAGAAAGAGAAGAAGCCTTTGGGGAGTGGCAATAGCCCTATGAGAGGGTTTCTCACCCTTGGCACTAATAACATTTTGGAACAGATAACTATTTTGGGGGACTGGCCTATGCATTGTAGGATGTTTAGTAGCATCACTGGCCTCTACCCTCTAGATGCCAGTAGCATCCTCCCTTAAAACATCTCCAGACATTGCCAAATGTCCTCTGGGGAGGTTGAGGGGGGTGAAATCTCCCCTGAAAACCACTGCCCTAGACTGACTTTTCTTGACTACTTCAGGAAACAACGTGGCAAAGCTGATCAATAGTCTCCTGTACTGACTATGCACTAGACAAAAAATGATGAGGGAAGAAGATTCAGATACATCAGTTTACAGTTTAGGGAGTATATGACCAACAAATGTAGGCTGGAGTGACACTTCAGGGAAGGACAACACTCAGTGGGCCTGAGATGAATCCATTTTGTCACAGCACAAGAGTTCCAGGTTGCAGGATTAGTTGTATATTTTCTTGGGTTTGACTTATTCAGTGCTACCAAAATGACCAGCCAGAGGGATACATTGACGCAGCAATTTAATGCTATTAAATCCTCCTCAAATCTTTTTTATAAAGAGAGAGTATTTAAAATTAAAACAAATAAACTGAGCAAAGCATTAAACTGCAAAGAGAGACAAGAGGAGGAGAGAAATCATACAAATAGCATAGGAAACTAGAATGTCTCGGGAACAAAAAAGAGAAAGGGCTAGAACCCTGGCGCGGTACCCACCTGTGGTTGACACAACTTCCTCAGGGCTTTCACTGCAGAGCTTTGACAATAGACTTGTCTTGCCAGAACCTGTGAGGCCTATGCAAACCAGGTCATATTCTGGGCGTGCAGGTGGTGGTCCCTTGCAGCAAAGTGCTCTAAAACACTGCCAAGAGAGGGAGAAAAAATGTGGTTCTTTTAAATGAGATTGTGGAAACAAACCTTAGGAACATTTAACATGACTAAATAAATATTAAGACTATTTAAGTAATTAAACAAACTGTTAATTATAAGGAGGAAAATGGTAACTGAAGAACGGAGAAACCGCCTTAACCAAGTGATCAAAGTTAACATCCTGAGTCAGGAGACTTATGTCTACCTCGTGGCAGGTGTGCCACAAGGGGCATGACATCATCACACAGGATTCCTGCCAAAACTGCACAACCCGAATCTAAGCATGAGGAAGCCAGATAACATCAATCTGAGGGGCATTCTATAAGACAACTGGCCTGTTCTTCTCAAAAATATCAGTGTCTTAAAAGCCAAAGACAGATTGAGGAACTGTTCCAGGTTAAAGAAGACTAAAAAGACATAATAATGAAATGCAATGCATCTTGGACTGGATCCTAGATCAAGAAGAAAAAAAATGCCATAAACAACATTATGGAGACAATAGGTGAGGATTGAATACAGATTTCAGAAGGTTAAATTTTCTCAATGTAATAATTGCACTGTGGTTATGTAAAGAAAACCACTGTTCTGAGAAAACATTCTAAATATTTAGAATGCCTCTAAGTATTTGGAGGTGAAGGGTCATGATGTCTTTGATTAACAGAAAAATTCTAAATCTCTATACCTCCATCTCTATCTGGTAAGGAGAGTGATAAAGCAAATGTGGTAAAATGCTAATGGCTGGTGAAGCTGAGAAAACAGAAAATTCCTTGTTCTAGTTTTATAACTCTTTGGTATCATTTGATATCATTTTAAAAATCATTAAATTGAGTCCCTGTATATATCACTACCTTCCTGGCCTTGGCTAACCTCTGTTTCAGGTCAACTGACCTCAGGGTACTATGAACTATTGTGCATGTCGTTAGTGCACCACATACCCCTGTTTGCTCTGCAACAATTAAAGACAAGAGGATCTGGGAGACAGAATATTATTCATGTAGTTATTATCTTTCTACGTACCCCATATCCATTTCTTAGGGGCCAAGTATGTTCTAGCTTATAGAGCCTGAAAGATTCAGCCCTGAATGACTCATGAGAAAAAGAAAGAGGAAGAGAGGCGGGTAGACCTACTCACTTCTGGGTCATCTGGAGACCACGACAGAAGAGACCTATAAGAAGCCTGTGTTGATTCTTCTCACTCAGATAAAATCTCAGTCCTAATTGGCTGTCATGCTCTCATAAATCAAGCTTGATTATTTCTCTCCCTCATTTCTCACATCTAGCCAACAAATCCAGTCCATATGACTCTGAAGTAGCTCCAGAATCTGTCTGCTTCTCTCCAGCCCAGGCCACCATCACCTGGACAACATCAACATTCTCTCACTGGTTCCAGCACATTTACTCTTACACTCTATTCTCTACACAGCAGCCAACGCGATTGTTCATAAAAAGAAAATCCTATCAGATCTGCTTCAACCACTTCAGTGACTTCTCCCAGCTCTTGGGCCCAAACTCTTATCAAGGTCTACCCCACATTTCGTGATCTGCTGCAGCCAACCCCTCCAGCCACGCCGACCTTCTCTCACCTCAAGGCACTTACTGTGCTGTTCCATCTTCCCCCAACTTGGCTTAGCCAATTCCCCATCAGTTTTTAGGTCTCAGCTTAACCACACGCCTTCCTCAGAGCAGTTTGCTCTGATCCTAAGACTGTGCTAGCAATTCACGTAAGCTCTGCAGTACTTGTGTGAATTCATCACACAGACAATTACAGTCTTTTATTCATCACCAGACTGTGAGAACCATGTCTGTCCTCCTCCACCCACCCTAGTATCCCCAGTGCCTAGCAGAAGACATAGCACAGAATCTATACTCAGTAAGTAACTGTTGAGTGAAGAATGAATGATATTTAAATTTCACCTAAGAAAAAAGAAATCATAACGGTTAATAGGATAATTTTATCTATACTCTCCAGGCCCCCCATGCTTCAAGAAAATAGTGCCAAAGTAAGAGAAAACCTTGACTTTTTCACTTCACTTCAATGCCAGAAGTTAGCCTAGTTCCCAACAGAGTGAGTTTGATGTACAGGATCAACTTTCTCAGTAGATTAGAGCTTCTTTTTGTCCTAAATTCATTTTTCCTCAGGTTTTTTTTTTTTTTAGGAGGTTTTGCCTACTTTTGGTAAACAATTCTATGCCCCATATTCTTCAAGGATTTATTCAACTCTAATCATATTACCTCTCAGTCTTTTCAAGCTGGAGGAGTCCTACTTATTTCAGCTGGCCTTCACACACCAGCCTCTCCTACTCCTTTGCTGGGTGCTCTTCCTTGGCCTCACTTTAGTTCCAGTGCCTTCTCCTACAAGATTAGTGACCACAACTACCAACAACATTCTAGATGCCAACACATCATATCAAGGATTTGTGTCAAGGCTGGCTGATGCTGACTGACTTTTTACAAACTTTTTGTAAAGTCTGTCTCCCAGACTCATGATGAGAGTCTTTCTCAGAGACAGATTTATGTGTGTGTGTGTATGTATGTATATACGCATGTACGTATTCCCTCAAACATGGCCACTAACTAGCAGTTGTTCGCACTTAGGAGAGGTCTTCCATGTTAGTTCTGGCAGGCAACAATGCTAGTCACCTAGTTTCTCATACTAGGCTTCTTTGGTCTTTGTTGAGAAGGGAAAAGGGGAGAGACTCTGTTCCTGGCTCTGGAGACCCCCATTGTCACTCAGCTCCTCTGCCAGAATTCCTCTGGACTATCTCCTGGAGGGGACTGGCCCAATTATCATAAATCTTAAATACGAAATGATTTTATATGTGACTAACTTCTATATCATCCTATTTAAATTACTTGTATACTAATATCACTTAACATATTTTAGCCAAAAGTGCCACAATTTCATCTTCATGTTCTTTTTTAAAATCCAGCATCTAAAAACTTTGAAGCCAAGCCCATTAATATCTATATCACCTGTTAATTTATTCTAGGTCATCTGACACTTCTGACATAAAAGACAATTTAACAGTGATATTCCGCTGCTTCTTTGTTCTTTTCTTTTTATATTCTTGCCAGTGATGTCATCTCCACTCCCAGGGTTCCAATCACATAATGGTAAAGACTTCCAACATGACATCTCCCCCAGCATCTCCCAAATGTTTTTCCTGAACTCCAGGCTCTATAGTTCCAACTGATCTGTAAGAACCCAAACTAAAACTGAGTAAAACAAAATCCTCCCCCCAAAACCAGAGGCTATGGAAATAAGGTATTTTGGAACACAAAAACTATATTGATAGTTATTATAAGGAAGAATCTTTGAAATAAATAGCAGATTCCTAGAAATAAATATGTACTTGAAATAAATGAATAAATAAATCCATCCTATGGCTAACAGGAATAGTGTCAGATTTTGAGACAACAAAATAAAATGTTTAAGAGTATGCTACTTCAAATAGGGAAGGAATGTTCATGTTTTTTGTGTCGGTTCCTTAAAACTACACAGTTTTCATTTGTTTTTTTGTTTTAAAACTTAACAAAGCTTTGGATCTTATAGTCAATTTACTTAAAATTACTCATTTTGGCCTCTAGACTATACTGTACCAAAGTTCATTGTGTTTGTCTCCTACAGCAGCTCTTGCATTGTTAAGAGTAAGCCCTTTTCACTGTCGTACAATGCGAAACACAATGCTGTCGGCAGTCCTGACAGCAAGCGGCAAACTCAGGCTTCATTCCCAGGCCAGACACTAAGGCATTGTATAACTCTGTTCAAGCCTCATAAACCTATCCATGCTTCAGTTTCCCCATGATTAACCAGTAACGTTTTAACACTATCTGCCACTTCCTTTCTTAGGGAGGATGTTATGAGGCATGGGTTCAATGCATTATGCTACTAAGAAAGGCACCACACGGGTAAATAACTGTTCATCAAGATGCTCTTTTTCCCAAGGTATCTTCCTTGGGCAAGGGCCTGGCAGCTCAACACACAGCCCAGACTGTAGTACTGCCCTTTCCATCAGCCCACAGCAGCCTCCAGATGCTCCATCCCATCCCAGTTCAACTAAACACACAGAACCCTTGGCCCTCCCTTGCAGCAGGACATAGAGAACTGAGCCAGTCTGAATTATAACTGTACTCTCTGGGGGGTCAACCAAGGTCATGGTCCCCGTTGCCTGGACTGCTTCAGTTCACAGGTCTTTCCACAGTTATGATTTGCTCCTTTTTTTAAACCCAGTGTATCGACCATATTATGTCAGGACACACGATGTTTCCCCCTAGCACGTGCCCACAAGCTTCTGTCAGAGTTGTATGTGAGGAAATGGTGTGCCAAGGTCTTGAGAGAGGACAAAGACCAGAATCACCAGTAATAACTCTGCCTGTGTCATGGACTTTGGACAAATAAAATAATTGCATCATCTGTAACTGAAATATGAATTGGCTAAAAAGCAGAAGCAAAAACCTTAGGAATATTTGCTTGAAAAGGAAGGTGATCACATGCATTAGAAATAAAAATCAGCAAAAGATAAAATTGCAAGGGTAAAATGAGGACTTGCATTTCAGTCTTGTGGCCTAGCACCAAGACAGCAAGATCATCTTAAAATGTCCTTAATTCTGTTAGGGACAGTGCCAGATGTTTGGTAGGTCTGGCAGATCACTGCACAGTGAATAACCGCTCATCAAGTCAACACTGCAAAGCACTAATTAAACATTTAACTGTACCTTCCATTTCCCCCTTAATGACTCCAGCTACCCTCCAAATCACTCACTAGACCCTCAAACAGTCTGAGCACTTAATGTTTCTGTGCCACCCTGGTCCCATGCAAGCAGAAGGAAAGGTCCTCCCTGTCTTTTCTATTTGGTAAACTCCTACTCAAAGTTCTGCTTAGATCGCACATCCTTTGGGAAATCTGCAATTCCCTTGGAGAGAACTAATCCTTGCTTCCATTCCTTGGTCCTATACACATACTTCTAGCACTGCAGTTAATATTATGACACACGCATTTTTTTCTAATTATAAGATTCATTAGCTGATAGAAATAACCACACAGACCCAAAGACATATCCATTCTTGCTCCTATTATTGGCTCAAAAAGCTTAACTTCACAGCTACCAACAGTGGTCAGGTGCTAAAACAGAGCAGCAAAGTTGTGCTACAAAAACATATTCCTAAATGAGAGTCAGCTCAAAACCCTCCCACTCTGGCACTGGCTCCTGCATTGCCAGTATTTCCTACCATCCTGTGTCGCTAAATTCCCAGCCTTTTGGGACATGGCATTTATTTCAATTGATGCTCTGTTTTCATCATGAATACATGATTTTATTCTGAGCATGATTTCAATTTGATTGAAGCTCTGTACAGTTGCTGGAAACTTTTCTTCAGTCAGCTTCAGGATTTCCCCACAGTCAGTCACTGCCTGAGCCCTACACTGTTTCCTCCTTATTTTAATAAAGGTCTTGCCAGACAGAAATGCAAGATCCCCTATGGCAGATAACCAGGTGGCTTTCTATGTAGCCCAAGGGTGGGCCTAGCATAGCCCTCAATAAATACTTGTTAAATTAATGAAACATCTATGAATTGGTATATAAAAGCAAGAGATAAGTCACCCGTAACTTTAAGTGGATACATTTCTCATGCAGTTAGGCTTCCAAACCAAAGAGTTTGGAATAGGGTACATTCTCACCAACTCTCACAATGAAAAAAAGATTTTAAAAGGAAGTCAATTTCTAGAAGTGTTTTCTAACACTAAACATGTTCAATGAATAAAACATTAATAAGTGCTTAAATATCTAAAATAACCTAATTTAGAACAAAATATTTTCCAAGTCTATAACAGTCAGATATGGGTCTGTCTTTTGAAAATGTAGCCCAATTCAAAATGCAACACAATGCAAAGTGTGTGACAGTATTTGTCAGAGCTGCTTGAGCTCTGCAGAAGACATTAGGAAAGGTGAGTATCTTAATTACTTAAAAACAAAACCAAAGGGAGCTATTGAGTGCCATATATAAGTGATTTACATGTATTAATTCATTCCGTCCCATTCTACTATATGATTCCCATTTTAAGATGAGAAAACTGAGACTCGAAGAAGCTAAACAAAGTGCTATGTGGAATAGGATTCAAATCCCAGCAGTCTGGCTCCAGAGCTATTTTCTGAGCCACTGGAATAGTAAGCTTCTGAGGGTGTGTCATGCAGAAGAGACTTTTAGATCCATTCTGTGTAGAGGGCGACACAGAGATAAGAAAATGTACCAGAGAGCTATTAAGTGGCAGAGCTGGGGGTTGAGCCAGGGCTGCAGCTCTGGAGCCCTGGCTCATGTCCTCTTGGCTCTGGCAAAGCCATGTCTAGAGTCAGGGATCAGAGCATCAGAAGTGGGTGTTTCTGTTGTTTTGTGGGGGTGAAAGAGTGCTTTAAATAAGTTTGCCTGTGTAAGTGAAGAGAAACACACCTGGCAAAGGAAGGCAAAGGTGCATGTCCTTGTATTACTTCTATACTTACACTGCCAAGCTTATGGCTAAAGTACCTTTCGTTCCAGGCAAAGAGGACCTGCAGCTTTCTCCAAAGTCAGAAGACTTGGGTGAGAAACAGTATCCTTAAGGTTCCTGCCCTCCTGAGTTAGGGAGTAGAGAAGAAGAGGGGCTTGGCTGGGTTGGAAGACAAGGGATACTGAAGTGCTGCTGGCTTCTCTTTCTTACTGTTTGCTTCCTTCCTGTAACCCTTTTTTATCCTCTGGAAAGGACAAAGCTTATTATTTATTAGGAGAAGCCCATGCTGGCTGCAGAGATTTCTGATTAAAAAAAGCACAGCAGCAAGGTGGAAAAAAAATCTCTATTAGAACAGTCCTCAAATTTTCCCCCTTAAAATACATGGGTACGTAAATTATACTTAAATAAATAAATAAGCAAATACTAAATAAAATGTTTTGGGGGAGAGTATGGGAGAAATACATGAATAAACTGGGTTGTGCGGAAAGGCACATGAAGGAGAGGATCTATGATGAACATGCAACCTCTCAGCTAATCCTGTCTATTTGTAAGAAGAAAATGAATGTCAGATATGTCCTGATGTCATGGAGTAACTAGTGTTTCTTGCAGACAAGTGAAAAGAATAAGTTCAAAATGGCACCTAGAGCAACAGCAATAATAAACAAGGCAACAGAGTGCTGTAAAGAGGCCCTTGGCCGCCAGACATATCCCGGTAGAAGACTCTTCCCCACGTTGCAAGAGCAATCTACTTTTTGAGGTGGAAAATCCTGTCACCCTTTAAAGACCCTAGTGGGAAAAACAATAAATTGTTTTTACAGAAGATGGGTCAAATCTTTCAGCCATGTGGGCTGCTTGGAGCTCACAGATGAAGGCTTTGGCCCGGAATTGTCCCAGGGCTGAGGCTTCTGTCCAATACATCACGCTGCCTCAGGACACTAAGTCTGTCTTTGCCTTACCCTTTGTATTTCTCAATCCACATTCCTTTTTGGGGTGAAATACTCCATTATTTCTGCTTTGTTCTGGGCTGTCTCCTGTCTCTGTCCCTATTAACTCGTGGCAACAAAAGAAACAAACAGAAGCAGGGGATTTCATGCTTAGCAGCTATAGACATTGGCCTCACGGCTTTGCAGAGAGACAGACATCTGAGACTTTGAATGTAAGAGAGTGCCACTGCGCTGAACCAGACCCGGGGCCCACGTGGCTCCCAGTCTGCATCAGTCATCCCTCATCAGTGGCATTCACAAGCCCTGGTTCGCGGATTTCAAGATGAACCAAAAGTGAGGTTTTAAAAGTTAAGGCATGTATCCGATAATTAGGTTTAAGGAGACTAATTCAAGATTCTTATATAGACCTAGCTATTCAAAATTTCAGGTCTTTTCACAGTGGAAATGGTTCAAAGGAATAGAATTTTTTTTTTTTAACTAAGAAACTCAGAAAGGCAGCTAAAAGTAAATAACAAATTACTTGTTTTCATAGTCTTTTGTATCTTTTCATTTTTTTAAGTGTAATTCTTAAGTTGTAATGACTAGATGAAAAATCTAATTTTTAAATATCAGTTTTTATAATAACAGAATTATTCAATAAAACCAGCAATAAAATCCCCAGGCATGACTGTCTGTAATAAGACCCAAGCTTTATATGCCACGTTCATAAACACCTCAAATCAGAGCTTCACCCAAATCAGTTTCAGACCATAGGCTACATTTTTTGTAAAGAGAAAAGAAATAACAAATTTAGATGAAAGCGAATGAGAAACTAATACATTTTGTATCAAATCTCTTTTTTTGGTCATTAACTGAATAGAATATTTCTAAACAGAAAGTAGGGCATAAAGATATGCAAACACTTTTAACATTCCTTACCGAGGGTATTTTTCTATATTTTCTATACTTGGGAAGAGTTTACGGCATGAAAACATTTAAAGAGAGCTAGATTCCGTAGCTGACCTTCAAATGGATTTAAGCATCACCAAAAAATGCCCAGGAAAGATATCAACAAAGTAGATCCTTTCTGCTTTTGGAACTCGATATGGGGAGGCTTGTAACCAAAAAAACAAAAAGGAAAATAAACCAAAAATCTTTTTCTTGTAATCTGTAATGGTGGAAATCTTATTCTATTCCTTCACTTAATCTTTAGGCTCCATAAAGACAGAACTCGGTCCTACATATTCTATGGATCACCACTTCCTATAAATCTGTCCAAGTCCACCTCTACTACCTGTTCCTCTGTACCCCTAAAGCCTTTGTTCAGGACATAGTCACAGTCCCTTGGATAACTATACTACCTGTTCTCCTAAATGGTGTCATTAGCTCAGGTTTTACCCAACTGTAATTCAGTCTCCTTAAAATCTTTCCATGGCCACCCAAAACTGTCAGGATAAAGGACAAACTCCTTATCTAAGCAGACAAGGACCTTTATGATCCAGCTTTTCCCTTCATTTCTGGCCTCCAATGGTAGGGAGAATATGGGAAATAATGTCTATAAATCACCTAAAACATGATTTGACAAATAAAACTTAACTGATAATAATATTAATTATAATTATTATTTTCTCATCATATACATGGCCCTCATGGCAATTATATGGACCTTTGTGCAGTTGCTGATCCATTCTCTGTCCTCTCTGTGTCAGCAAAGGGGCCAACCCTCTGTCTACACATCCTTCCCCACTATCTTCCTCTGGCTGGCTCCGAGTCATCCTTCAAAATTCAACTCAATGAGCGTTTCTTCCAAGAAGACTTCTGTGCCCCTCAGTCTGATTTTGATGACCTCCAAATTCCCTTAGAACTTGTCTATTCCACTGTCATAACACTCATTAAGTTGATTTACCATCCATCTTCACCCACTGGACTTGGAGCACTTGAACACGGGTGCTACTTCTAATTCAACTCTGGAACCCGAGTGTCTGACACAGCAGCCACCATGTGGTCGGATATGCTCCCCAGTGATTATGTGTGTGGCTCTGATTAAGTGCATAGTCAGATAAGCCTGAAATAAAGCCCTAGAGCGGGACAAGTCACTTCACCAATAGCTGTTACCTAATCTAGAAAATAAGGATCATCTCACAAGATTGTTGGGAGTAGTAATTGAGGTACTGTATACCAAATGCTCAGCATAGTACACAATAATCAATAGGTATTATTGTCATCAAGAGTTATTATGGGATTTTTCACTTAGAACAATGTTTTCCTAAAGAAAACCAGTTTTTATGACCACTAGTTAGGATTTTTCTCACAGTAGATAATTAAAGATAATTCAGGGTTTCGGTTTATTTTATTGTTTATTTGGTCAAAGACCTGATATGATACACCAAATACCAATGGTGGCTAATGACACAGAGGCAGTCCTTTTAGTTTGCAATAATAAGACCAATTAAAAGGGAACATAATGTGAGGTATAGTGGGAAAATATTTTTTTTTCCTTCTCCTCAGAGGGAAAATCCATAAAAACAGCCTTTAAGCATTAGTGGTCTATGTAAACAGTTGAATCAATTCTCTTTGAATATGAATCTCTATACAGACCTAGACAAAAGCCTAATGGGGTAGAAGTGTCTATAATCCCTGTGCATCCTCAAATCACACTGCTTTAACTGCTGACAAAGACAAATGTTTACTATGGTCTAGCGCGGAGGAGCCAATACAGTGAGCTAGATGCTATCTCGCCTCACACATCAACACACGTGCCAGACAGATTCTGATTGCAAAGTCTGTTATTGGTGATGAGAGAGGCAGAGAGGGCACAGCTGGATGTTTCAGATCTACAGCTGAGCTGGCAGCAGTGGGAGTTCAAGCCACCTTCTCACTTTAAAAGCTGGAATGAATCTGAGAGAGTTATTTAAAGGTGTGTTTTATTAAAGAGGCACTTTCCGACTACTGTCAAACTTCTTGAGCAAAAGCTGAACACAAAGATTAAGGCAGATCTGCGTGGGGTCATCTATGAGATGTCAACTGATTTCTTTCAGTACCCACAAATCACTCATCAAAAGTGAAATACCAAAATAATCCATCTGTTCCCTCACAAGATTAAAAGTAGCATGTGTACTTCTTAATTTAGATTATAAATGCTTTTAGTATTTGCTTTATTTTATTCCCTGAAATTAGAACAGGAACAAATGCTTTAAATTATGTTCCTTGAACTTATAGCCCAAATGATGTAGACTATGCAAGTATCATGCAACTGATTGATTAATAAAGACAGTAGAGAGATCCCATGGGCCTGACATAGGGTCTTACTAGAATAAAGTCTGAATATTATCAAGTCTTTTTTTTCTTTTGGTCAGCTATCACAGGAATTCTCAAACTACCAGGAAAATATGATATTTGAACATTCCGGGTGTTTTTTAAAAAGAGGTGTCCTCCTTTTACTTTTCTACCAAACAGGCCTCTGATTGCAAATAAGAAAAAAGTGATTCATTGTAAAGATACTGGTAATTCACAGAATTGATGAGAAAGCTAAAGAGCAACAAGAAACAAGGCAGTCCAAGGTTAACACCACAGCAACCATCATTAGTTTAGGAGTTGCCACTTATGTTGACTGCATGCCACCCTGTGCCAAACTCCACTGCAGTCACAAGAATGACATTGGAGTACACAACCGGCCAAGTCTCACTTGGTCTCATGCTGGGGCCCTGGCTGCCAGGTGGTTGAGAAATAGCTGCTTCCTACCTTCAGCAATAGAAGGAGGGAGCCCTGACTCCAAATTCTCATGAGATTTTCCCCCAAAGTAAAATATACATTTGCAGGACAGCCAAAATCAATATCAACTACACACTTTGTCCTCTGGCTCACCAGGCAGCACACCTTACCTATTACTATAATTGAATGACGTAAGATAGAACAATATTTGTTCATCTTGCAATTCCATAGGCCTATTCTGACAAAATATGCTGGAGGTTTGGGAATGGCCAAGAGTCAGGCTGAATCAAGGCAGAGGGCAGGATGAGAGCTGGTAGAAAATCTGGCCTGGATTTTCCTGAGCAAACACGTTCTGGTCTCTCAATGTCCCACTTGTGCACTATTATTTAATACCCAGCTCTCCTGTTCTACACGCATTCCCTTCTTCCTTTCCACACTTCTACTAATAAATCATCACAACGAAGATGATGCAGGCTGGCTGTGTATGTAGAAGAGGCAAATGCCCGACAGTTCTTATGTTCATACTTGCATATTTTTTGCTTTCCTTTTAACTTTAATATGCTATAGAAAGAAAATAGGACAGAACACACTTGGAGCCATGTGTAGCACCTAGCTTTTGTTATTTAAAAACAAAAACTCAGTGGGGTAGTCTGGGCTATTGTTTGTCACTAGAAACATAGACATAAACTCTTTAAGGATGTGTGACTGGGTAATCTTTCCTTTCTTTCTTTCTTTTTTTTTTTTTTTAAACAAAACCACTCCGGTTTTCAGTATGTTTGTCTAAGTAAGGTATAATCTTTCAAGTCTCCCTTTTCCAATTTGCAAATCACACCATAATTGTGAAGCAACTGTTAAAACAACAACAATAAAAAAAACTACTCATCTGGAATATGCAAAAGAAGAAATAGAGAGCATCACATTTATGGTTAGCAGAAAATAAATAAATAAATAAATAATGGCATCTGGCTAACAAACTCAGCCTTCCCAAAAGAATAAAACCTCAAGGCTAACTATGATGTTAAAGAAAAAATAGTGGGGGAACAGGAGTGGGAGGGAAAGGATTAGAAAAAGGCATGTGTTTTGTAACACAAGCCTAATTTGTTTAGTGAATCTGTGGAAATAATTTATGATATTCTATACAAGGAATTATGACTCTATCCTGAACAGACTGTAGTTCCCACAAAGCTCTCCATAAGTAAGAAAGGGCATGCTCATGACTTTTGGACTTTAGTGTTAAAACTGATTTTATAATTACAATAATACTGGATACAAAGGTTCTCAAGGGAATTGTTTATGCATAAATTAGAGACAGTGTTTGCCAGAGATAAAATATTCATCACGAAAAGAGTACATAAAGTGTATTTGACAGTCAGGGCTCACTTGAACCATGCAAGGGGACTAAGACATCACCAGAAAAATGCAAGAATTCTCTGCTAAGTAAAAATCTGAAACAAAGAATTTCAATCTTAACAAATTCTGCATATATTAAAATAAGACACTGTCACATAATGTGGGGGCAGTGGGGTAGAGAATAATAAATTGCCCTGAGATTTTCTGAACCAACAGGACTTCCAAAGCCAATATATATTTAATAATAAAGACCACAGCTCTCTCTTCAATCCTATTTTATTTTATTTTATTTTTTTATTTTGAGACAGAGTCTCGCTCTGTTGCCCGGGCTAGAGTGAATGCCATGGCGTCAGCCTAGCTCACAGCAACCTCAAACTTCTGGGCTTAAGCAATCCTCCTGCCTCGGTCTCCCCAGTAGCTGGGACTACAGGCATGCACCACCATGTCCGGCTAATTTTTTCTTTATATATTTTTAGTTGGCCAGATAATTTCTTTCTATTTTTAGTAGAGACAGGGTCTTGCTCTTGCTCAAGCTGGTCTCAAACTCCTGATCTCAAGCGATCCACCCACCTTGGCCTCCCAGAGTGTTAGAATTATAGGCGTGAGCCACCACGCCTGGCCCCTATTTTAAATTTCTTACAAATTGCAAACTTCTCTACAACTTAAGTTCACATATCAGGCTAACCATTTATTTGTGGAATCTTTAGGGTTTTCTACATAGAAGTTCATATCATCTGCAAAGCCAACATACAAAAATCAGTTCCATGTCTATATACTAACAATGAACAATCTGAAGAGGAAATTATGAAAACAATTCCATTTATGATAGCATGTAAAAGAATAAAATATTTAAGAATTAACCAAGGAGGTGCAAGTCCTTTTTTTTTTTTTTTTTTTTTTTTTGAGACAGAGTCTTGCTCTGTCGCCCTAGCTAGAGTGCAGTGGTGTCATCATAGCTCACTTCAACCTCAAACTCTTGGGCTCACACAATCCTCCTGCCTCAGCCTCATGAGTATCTGGGACTACAGGCACGTGCCACCATGCCCAGCTAATTTTTCTATTTTTTGTAGACATGGGATCTCACTCTTGCTCAGGCTGTCTCAAACTCCTGACCTCAAGCAATCCTCCCACCTCAACCTCCCAGAGTGCTAGGATTATAGGTGTGAGCCACTGCACCTGGCTGGAGGTGAAAGTCTTCTACAATAAAAACTACAAAACAGTGTCAAAAGAAATTAAAGCAGATATAAATAAATGGAAAGACATCCCCTGTTCATGGACATTATTATTAAACTGTCAACGCTACCCAAAGTGATCAACAGATTCAATTCAATCCCTATCAAAATCCCAATGATGTTTTGTATGAAAATAGAAAAATTCATCCTAAAATTCACATGGAATCTCAAGAGACCACAGATAGACAAAACAATCTAGAAAATGAAGAACAAAGCTGGAGGACACACACATCTAGATTTTAAAACATAAGCTACTGTAATCAAAATAGCGCGGTACTAATATAAAGACAGACATATAGACCAATGGAACAGAATAGAGAGCCCAGAAGTAAACTCTTACATATATTTAGTCAAATGATTTGGGGCAAGGGTGCCAAGACCATTCAATGGGAAAAGGGCAGTCTTTTCAACAAATGGTGCTGAGAAAACTGGATATCCACATACAAAATAACGTTGAGCCCTTACTTAACACCATATACAAAAGTTAACTCAAAATGGATCAAAGACACAAATGTTAAGACCTAAAACCATAAAATTCTTAGAAGAAAACATAGGACAAAAGCTTCATGACATTAGATTTGGCAGTAATTTCTTGGATATGACACCAAAGATACAGATGACAAAAGAAAAAATGGACAAATTGGACTTTATGAAAATTAAAACATGGTACATCAAAAGAAAATATCAATAATTTTAAAAAGCAGCCCACAGAATGGGAAAAAAATATTTGCAAATCATGTATCTGATAAGAAATTAAAATCCAGAATATATAGAGAACTCCTAAAACTCAACAACAAAAATCCCAATTCAAAAATGGACAAAGGACTTAAACAGACATACAAAAGAAAATATACAAAAGGCTAATAATAATAAGCACATGAAAAGATGCTCAATATCACTAGTTATCAGGGAAATGCAAATCAAAACTATAATAAAATACCACCTTGTACCCATTAGGATGGCTACTGCCTTAGTCTGTTCATGCCGCTATAACAAAATACCCAAGACTGATTAATTTACAAAGAACAGAAATTTATTTTTTCACAGTTCTGAAGGCTGGGAAGTCCAAGATCAAGATGCTGGCATTCAGTGTCTGGTGAGGGCCTTCTTGCTGCACCTTCATATGGCCGAAGGATAAAAAGGGCCTCACTAGTTCCCTGGAGCCCTTTTATAAGGGTATTAATTCCATTCCTAAGGCAAGAGCCCTCATGATTTAATCACCTCTTAAAAGCCCTACCTCCTTATACTATCATATTGGGTCTTAGGTTCCAACATATGAATTTTGGGAAGGGCACATACATTCAAACCATAACAGCTACTATCAATAAAACAAAAAACAAATTTAAAAAAACAGAAAATAACAAGTGTTGGCAAGGATGTGGAAAAACTGGAAACCTCATGCACTGTTGGTAGGAATGTGAAATGGTATAGCCACTAGGAAAAACAATATGGCAGTTCCTGAAGAAATTAAAAATAGAATTACTATATGATTCAGTAACACCATTTCTGGGTATATACTCAAAAGAATTGAAAGCAGGGTCTCAAAGAGACATTTGTACACCCATGTTCACAACAGCATTATTCACAACAGCTAAAGCATGAAAGTAATCCACATGTCCAACAATGGATGAGCGGATAAGCAAAATGCAGTATATATATACAATGGAATATTATTTATCCTTAAAAAAGATAAAAAGGAAGGACATTCTGACATATGCTACAACACGGATCAACCCTGTGAAAATGCTAAGTGAAATAAGCCAGTCACAAAGGGACAAATATTACTCTTTGATTTCACTTACATGAGATAGAATAGTCAAAGTCATAGAGACAGAAAGTAGAATCGTGGTTACCAGAAGCTATGAGAGTAGAATATGTAGAGTTATTGTTTAATGGTATACAATTTCAGTTTTACAAGATAAGAAGAGTTATGAAGATGGACGGTAGTAATGGTTATACAACATTATAAATGTATTTAATATCAATGAACTATACATTTAAAAATGGTTAAGATGGTAAATTTTATGTTATATGGATTTTACAAAACAAAAAAAAAAACAGGGGAAAAATAAAAAACCCTCATAACTCATTCCAAACCTATTCCTCCTGAAATTTTCTTCCTCTCAGCTAACAGCAACTCCATTTTTTTCAGGTGCTCAGGCCAAAAACTCTACAATGATCCTTGGCACCTCTATTTCTCTCAAACCACACATCCAATCAATCAGGAAATCCTGTCAGCAATAGCTTCAAGATACATTCCAAAATCCAACTACTTCTCACCACCTCTACCCTTAGCACCCCGGTCTAAGCCACCATCATCTGGTGCCTTGATTATTGTAAGAGTCTCACAGCAGGCTCCCTGTTTTCACTCTAGCCTCCCTATAATGTATATACAACACAACAGCCAGAGTGATCCTGTTAAAATATGTCAAATCACATTTCTTTTCCACTCAAAATCCTCCAAAGGCTCCTCATCTTACTCAGGGTAAAAATCAAAGCCCTTATAATGGACCACAAGGTCCTATGAAATCTGCCACTACCTCCTTTCTCCCCTGTCCCCAGTTATTTCTATGACAACATCTACTACTATTTCTTTCCTCTGTCTGTTGCTCCAGGCAAACTGGCCTCCTTGCAGTTCCCAGACCATGCTAGGTACAATCCAGCTTCAGAGATTTGCCATTTATTCTGCCTAGAAATCTCTTGGCCTAGATATACACATGACTCACAGTCACTCCTTTATCTTGTTTGGGTCTTTACTCACACATCACCTTTTCAATGACACCTGCCATGATCACTCTATTAAAAATCGCTACCTCACTTGCTAACAACATTCTCCATCCCTCTTACATGCTTTGAGTTTTTCCACAGCACTTGTCTTCTTGTCTCCTCAATAATTTACTTATTCATTTGTTTATTTTCTATATCCCCTCACTAGAATATAAGTCCCATGATGGCAGGAATTTTTGCAACTGTTTTTACTGGTGCACCCCCAGCCACTAGAACATGGCCTGGCACAAAGTACATGCCCAATGAATATTTGTAAACTTATAAAAGTAAATAATTTATTAAGGGGTTTTCACAGATCCTTCTCAACCATACTGAATTATTTCCTAACCTTTTATCAGCAGATGGAGGTAGATGGAATATCCTATCCACATTTTTCATCTCACATCCTATTGGATTTGACATATCTTATACTTTTACCTGGCTCCGACCCACATTTTGAATTCCTCTAGAATTACACCACTGAAGTCATGCTAATGACAAAGAGAGGGAGGCCTAGGCAGAGCTCTAAAGTTTTCCAACCTTTTACAAGTCAGGCACAAAAGGAGAAACCAGTCAGTCTGGTGAGAGAAAAATCAGAAAACATAGTGTCATGGAAGTCAAGAAAAGTTAAGTGTTCAAGAGAGAAGGTAACCATGTAAGATGAATTCTTCTGAGTAGTTAGGTAAGATCAAAAAACAGATAAGCATTATATCTGGGAATACGGAAGATGTTGGTGATCTTCACAAGCACAGTCTTAATGGAGTCATGGAGACAGTAATCTGGAGTACTTATTTAGGTCCAATGACACTCTTTTCATTTGACATGTTTCATCAAGAATATTCCTTCCATTCCTATGGCTTCAACTATATTGACGATTTCCAGATTTCATGTGTGGCTTCAATCTCTCTCTCTGGAGAACCCAACTAGTATTTTTAAACTTCCTGTTAGACATCTATATCTAGATACCCCTTAGATACTCTCAAATGAATAAAAAACCAAATTCACTATCAGTCCTACCACCCACAACAAACACTTGTTCCTTCTCCCTATATTTCCTATTTTAGTAAATGGCATCATCAACCAATCCATCATTCAAATCTAGAAGCCTCTTAGTACCCTCAACCATTTCTCTCACACTGTCAATAATTCATTCAAGTCTCCTATTCATGTTGATATTACCTCTTAAGTATTTCCTCAATGCATATACTCTAATCTATTCCTACTGTTTTACAATAAAACCTTCATCATTTTTTGCCAGAACTGTAACTACTTCAACATAAGTACTCTATCTAGCACATCATAGGTACTCAATAAATATTTGTTGATACATTGAAGTAGCTCATGTGGCTCTATTATAAATTGTTCAAATTTATGTTTATAAAATTAATTTTTTACCTTAATAACTAACCATGGTTGATTTTTTTTTAAAAAAACTGAATAATTTGGGGCTGGAATATAAAGCTGATAATAGTCATAAATAAAAAGATCCCAAATTAGAAAGTTTTGTTGGATTTGGGTGCCCCTAGGGAGACTATGGTAGTGAACACAATAAAATTCAACTAACTATTTTCTATCATCCCTCCTTGTCCACCCAGCCTTTTTGACAACATTTTTCCCATTCATAATTTACTCTACATTGTCTAAAAACTATAATTCCAGTGAAAGAGCCTAAGCATTTCTAAAGCAGACAATATATGGCATAAATTACTAGGTTCTCCTTGTCAGAAGCATGAACCCAATGGGAACTCATCATGAACAAGAAGAGAGAGGCCATTACCGGGAAAACACAAACAAGGGTAAGAGATGATGCAAGCATAAAACTCAGGGCTCCTCATCTCTCCTTCATTTACATGAGACCCAGTAACATAGTCTTAACCCTGATAACCTCCATCAGGCCTCACCAGGAAAGAACAGAAAAGACCTCAGAAGTATTTTGGCCCCAAAACATTTTTGAATCAAGTTAGAAAAAGTTATGAAACTCACAGTTGTCATACTTGACTTGTATCCAGAAACACAATTCAAATGAAGCATGTAGTCTAAATGGTTGATAGTTTTCAGCTGGATGTACTTTCCAGCCACCTAATATGAAAAGTCTAATCTTACTCTAATAAAAATCTTTGACCTGGTAACAAAAAATATATACCTTTGTGGTAAAGTGAGAAGAAGTGGGAGGTAACAGAAATGGTAGAATGACTTTACAAAGTTTTGTACTTTTAAATACTTTTATATAAAATCTGTCTGAAAGGTCAAAACTTAGAAAGAATCTACTTCAGCACACCTGATACACCATACACACAAAAATGAATCATCTTTGATCTAACTCACACCATAGGACAGTTTTACCTTTAGATTTACCAACTTCCCTAAAGGACCTCGAGTCATGCTACTTGGAATCCCAAAGGGTGGCCTGCACAATGAGGTGTCCCACAAAAAGTAGAGTGTCCTACTCTTTCTCTACTAGTAGAGGGAAATGACATGGAGACACCCCTTGAGACACTCAGGATGTTTATTTACTCAGAAAGTAAATCTATATTCCTTTTGTCCATGGGGCAATTATCATTCTCATTTCTCAAAGCCCAGGGTCCCTAACTACTTCACCCTAATTCAGGATCACATTATACTCTAGCTCTCATAGTAGTACATAGTTCATGTTGCTAATGTACTGTATACTTACTACATTACATTAGAGCCAAAATATGTACTGAATGTGTGTCTCCCCCATTTCATTATGGTTTAGCTCTAAATCATTGATTTAAATTTATGTCATCATACCCAGCATATTTATGTTTATGACAGGTATAAATCAAGGGACAAAATCAATCATGACTCGTCTCAAGCAAATTGAATAGATTAGTTAAAAATAGCCCAGAATCAAGATGAGATTAATGGAAACTAGGAAGGTTTTGGCCTCAGTTTTTGAGGTAGATTCTCTATTTGACTACCTATATTCTAATTGGTAATGCACTTGAGTGTTTCAGAAAGATCTGAAAGACATATTTCCTGTTTTAGACTTTGAAAACCATCTTATAAGAATAACAAAAATGCAGAAGAGTTCATTTTAGAACATATTTTTAAAAGAAATGAAAATTTAAATGAGACACGTCCTCACGTATGCTTGCATACTGACTGTTCTTTGAGAATAAAAATGAAAAACGTTAATTGCCCACTATATCTGATTTATATGTGGAAAAAAAAGATAAATCTACTTGAAAGCTTCTGGAACCCTGAGTCCTGAGTGAGAGCTATACTTTCCTTATAATAAACTCCACTCTCATAATTGGGATGCTCCTCTTAAAAATTAAGCAACCTGTGGTCAATATATACTTGGGCAGCAATGCTCAAGACAGGGTCATTGTCAACAAAAAGAAAATTAAACTCCTACATTCAGACAATCAATGAAAATATGAAATACAATGAATCTAACTTCTATTCGTCCTTTATTCTTTAGGAAGCCTGCAAAAAACTAACATGAAAATTTTAAAACATTACCAAACAGTGATGGTTTAAATAGTTACAAAAACAACTGAAGGCCATACATAGTCAATTCACAGGCTAGAAAAGGAAATAATTTGCTATTTCCATTAATCTGAAAGTTGGTCCAACCTCTGATATTTCAGGAGACCTTCTTTCTGTTATGTCTAGTCCAGTTATAAGGACATACGAGGACACACACTTACTTTGATTTTTACTCCTGATGTCTAAATACTTGTAATAAATAATTCAACTAATCAGAAATGTATACAGAAAAAAACAAAGTCCCCCATACTCTAACCTCCTAGAGATGATCAGTGCTCGATTCTTCAACTGTTCTATGCATATACTAGTATATATACATCCTTCTCTTTTCTTTTGTATACAAAAATCAGATCATAGTATGCATGGTTATACAAGTAGCTTATTATTTCTCTGATTTATCATAGACAGTCCTGTGTCATAACACAGAGGTCCACCTGATTCTTTTTAACGTCAGCACAGAATGTCACTGTATGACCATCCCAAAATTTATTTTATCTATCTCCAACTGGTAGCTAATACATAGTTGATTTTAAACTATGTAGAATTTGGATTTTTAAAGCTAGAAAAGCCTTTAAGTAGTATGTTTTATGGAATCCAAGTTTCTCGCTATAGAAGCACATACCAAGGCCCAAAGATACTGAAGCGTATTCATCAAAAAGATCACAGGTTTGCTTGGTGGCAGATGGGAAGGTGGACCACAGCTTTTCCACTATTTAGAAGCTGAGAATTCAAACTCTGGATCCAGATTTCTGGGTTTGGTTCCTACTCCATCACTTATTAGCTGAGCCACTTATGACAAATCACTTAAGTTCTTTGAGCCTATTTTCTCATCCCCAATAATGGGACTAACAGTTATTATTAGGATTAAGTTAGTTGTAATGAAAGTGCTTAGAATAGTGACTTGGAAATAAAGCAATAAGTGCTAATTATTATTATTATTATCATTATTATACCATGCTACTTCGAGCTTACTTTATAAAATTTTTAAAATTTCTAGGCCAGGCCTGGCAGCTCACACCTATAATCCTAGCATTCTAGGAGGCTGAGGCAGAAAGAATGCTAGAGCTCAGGAATTCAAGACCAGCCTGAGCAAGAGGCTCTATTAAAAATAGAAAAATTAGTCAGGCATCGTGGCAGGTGCCTGTAGTCCCAGCAACTTGGGAAGCTGAGGCAGGAGGATCATGTGAGCCCAGAAGTCTGAGTGAGGTTGCAGTGAGCTATGATGACACCACTCTACTCCACCCAGGGCAACAGGGTGAGACTCTGCCTCAAAAAAACAAACAAAACAAAACAAACAAAAGAAAAATTTCTGTTCTTCGTGTAGGTAGAACAGAAAACACAAACTTTTAATTGTTATTCAAGATTTTGGTATTTATACATTCAATGCTATTTCTTCATTGTTCTTTAATTAGCTATTAAAATACAAAACTGTGATTAAATGGCTACAGTGGGATATACTGAATTATGAAGGATTTGCGTATATTCAATTGAAACAGGATTTTTAGCAGAAATGTAAACATACATATTTATGCTCAAGTTATTTGTTACCTATATAAACCTCTTTCAAATGAGGAATGGAAGAAAAAAAGAAAAGAAAATCATCAATCCTATATTTTCATTCATATGAATTTGACAATAAAGATGAAAACTTTAAACTCTGACGAACACATCAGTCAATACATACTGATTCTTGAGCAGTAAAAACACCTGTTCCAGGCGGTGGGCTAATATTTATGGGAAACAGATGTTCGTTTTAGCTCTTCATGAATTGTAAGATTTGTAATTTATTTAATGTTGGTGGTATTTGTTTTCCACTATTATATTTTTTACTTACACGTTAGACTGAAGTGTAGTAGCAGAGTCCAAATTGTTTGAACATCTTTCAGCAGCAAGAGCAAAAATGTTAGCAGGCAATGCATTGTAAAAAAGCAGCACAAACTTGTCTGGGTGTTCTCCAGGTAATGAGAAACATCTCATGAATGCCAAGGAAAGAACTTTAAATAACTGCTCTTTTAACACACCTTTCAGGTAAATGTCTTAAGGCCAGTGTCACAGGAAAGTACCTGAACGGGAGCTACTTCATGATCACACTAGCTCTGAACATAATTAAAACTAATCCTTTTACCTGCCTACATTTCTTACAAGCAGTCTGTCTAGCACAGTACATAAAAAAGGTCTGCATGTTTTGCACCAAGATTCAATCAGTACTTCAACATGGGGGAGGGAGGGGATGCAAGTCCAAATAACAGCAACTCATTCACTTATTTAAAACATTCAGCTATTTTAAAAGGCTTAGAAAATATAGAGCATAATGGTGTAGCAAAATGACAAGTCCTCATCAGAGGCACTGCATCCAAAATTTGCTTACCTCAAGCTTTGAGAGACAGCCAAGATATGAAAACTCTAGAGAAGGAAAACCCTATGCCATGACTTGCATTAAGAAACAGGTGATAGAAATGAGGGTGCTCAAAATTATGCAAGGAAGGGTATAAAAAAAATCTTCACTTAAAAATTAGTTCATACAATTATAAACCAAGCAGGGGTGGAGAACCTGTTGCCTAGGGGCCACATGCGGCCTTCTGGATCCTTGAGTGGCCTTTTGAAGGAATGCAAATTTTACAGAACAAATCCTTTTAATAAACATTACTAATAATAAAAACAAAAATCCTACCTTCTCAACTAATCAGATTTACTTTTCACCACTTTTTTGCAGCTCAGTTGGATGATTATGGTATACACAACACCTACACCTTCTGTCTCCACCTCAATGCCTCAAATTCAGTAGGTTAGGCAAAAAATGTGATTCTAATTATCTCAACAGCTTTCTTTGGTTTTACCCTCAGTTCAAATCTACGGCTTCCCAAAGAGAAGACCAGAGTACTGTATTCTCCATGGCCTTAACCTTGAATCTATAATGAATCACTTTGAGTTTCTCTTCATAGATGTATCTCTTTCCATCCTTCCCAATTCATTCACCCTACACCTCACCAAATCCCCGCTACCACCCACCAAAGCACCATGGAAGGAGCAAGTTTTTGTGCTTTCAGATCTGAGGTATGACAAAGATTCACTGCTTGGCCAAACTTCAGTCAGCCTTCGGAACCTTCCACTTGCTTGTATAATCCAGTTTTAGCAAAGAGCCCTGCTGAGTAGTTTAGTGAGAACCCTCTCATATCTGATAACCGCTGATACCTGATTGGGTTCCTCATCCGCCAGCATCCCCCAGGTGATGTCTGATCCCCCTGGCCTGTCTTCAGCAAGAATCCTGTTAGGTCATTTTAGCCAGAACTCCCCTTACCCTTGCTGTTTCCTCTTAGTAATTTTCCTTCCACTGGCCCCCATGGTGCTACTTGGCTACAAATTCCCATTTGCCCATGCTGGATTTGAAATTGAGACCAGTCTCTCTCCCCTAGTGCAAGACCCCATTGCAGTGGTCCCTATACCTATGGTGATGATCCTCAACAGTCTTCCTTACCAGGCTTTGTTGAGTATCATTGAATAATTTTTCTTTAATAGATAACTGAAAGTAGTAATAGGCCATCTCCCTGACCTTCTAACTTTAGTAATTGGGACACTTTAGAAAACTCAAGCCAAAAATTTAAACTTACATATGGATAAAAATCAGGTGAGCAAGCTCAGTAACTGGCAAGAAATTCAAAGCAAGAAAAAATTCCATCACACCACAAAATATGGGTACCAGCTAGAATATATGATATAAATAAATTAGAAATTTGATATTTTAAAAGTCATATGAATGAGCTCTCTCTTTAGCTTGAGTTTAATGACTTCTGTCCCCTTAAGGGTTTTATTGTTTAACTTTTTTTTTAGGCAAGTACAATTCAAAAGCATCCACCTCTACTGTAGAAGAATCAAAGCAGAGAAACTACATATATTTGTATGATACAGGAGCGAGATAGGCAGAATAATGTTCCCCCCACCCCCCAGATATCCATGTCCTAATCCCTAGAACCTGTGCCTATGTTGTGTTACACTGCAAGGGGGGAACTAAGGTTACTAATCAGCGGACCTTAAAAAGATTATCGTGAATTAATCCAAGTGGGCCCAATGTAATCACCATATTCCTTAAGCAGGAAAGAGGGAAGCACAAGAGTCAGAATCAGAAAGCTAGCATGTGAGAAAGACTAATCATTGCTGGCTTTGAAGATGAAAAGGGGCCAACGACCAAGGAATTCAGGCAGCCTCTAGAAGCTGGAAAAGGCAAACGATTCTCCCCTAGAACCTCTAGAAAGGAATGCAGCCTGGCTGACATCTTGTAATAATTTTATCCTGGTGAAACCCATCTCAAACTTCTGACCTCCAGAAATGTAGCGTAACACATTTATGTTGCTTTAAGCCACTTAGTGTGTGGTAATATGCTAAATTAGTAACAGAGAACTAATACAAATGGGATGCTGAAAAATGAATAGTTCTTCTAAATTATATAAAAGGCCATCTTATATGTAATTACCCTTAAAGCATTTGGAAGGGAGGGTACTGTATTTTTGTTTTCTTTGTTCCTATTTTTAAAGTTTTCTAAAGCCAAATTAATATCTGAAATATCACCTTTCATAAATGAAATCAACAGAAGTCTTAACATATTTCTGATATGCCAGAAGACATCCAATACATAAGCAATATAAGCAATGTACCAGAAGTCCTAGAGAAGCAGCAATTTTCCATTATAAGGATAAGAAAAGTTAATGTGAAAATTCCCCATTCTCTGCCATAATTTCTGCCAAAGACATTCAGCTCCTGTGGGGACACTTTGCCCAAACATCTTTAAAATATTCATAGTCCTAGGTTGTTTTCTCCTCGACACCTGGCCCCGTCTTACTCTGCTGAATCCACAGCAAGTCCCATTCCACTCCACTCCCACCTTCCTCTACCCCTCCCCTCTCTCTTTCTCACTGTCACACACACATACACACTTGTTGGTGTAAACCTCAGAGGACACAAATTAGCTTTACTACCAACCAACAGAAAATATAATTATCCCTAATCAATTGGATATAAAAAAGTTTTAGTATATTTCAAAACCAAATAGAGTAACATGTAACTGCTGGTAACTTTACCATTAACCTCAACTACATAGCACATAGCCAAGAATGCTGATTTTTCTTTTAAACAATATATTTCCTAGCATCACAATTCCCCTTTCTTATCCATTGGAATAGATTCTAGACAACTAACTACTTAACACCATTTGTATTCTCTTCCTAAAGTTAAATAAAAGTAATAATATCTTGTTCCTATTTCCTAATATAATACAGTCTATGAAAGTATGAGCAAATATTCAATGATTAACAAAGTCAATTCTATGAAATTATACTTTTGTTTCCATGTCACACACATAAGTCTCTATGTCCCCTCAGTGACACTGATTTTGAGACTCTTGAAGATAAAAAAAAATATTGTCATGGTTAAAATTATGTGTGGAACCATCAACTATTACCAGTCGACACACAAATGAACGTTCCCCAGAACTGGTTTGTGGACAAATGTTAGTCAATAAAGTTTTCAGTAACCCCATGGTGAACTGAGGAAAAAGAAGAACAAGGGTGGGTGGGTTGGTAGATTTGTGTCTCATAAAGCTACTTTTATTCAATTTAAAAGAGTTATTTATTCAAAGATTATAATGTTCCTACAGCTGGGGGTGGGAGGGTGTTAAAGTTGTGAAATGAACTCAGTGATGGTCCATGAGAGTTGTTTTTCTAATGTCCTTTGTTGGCAAAATAAAGTTCCACATTTGCCCACCTCCCCAGGGTTTTTCATTTGTTTGTTTTTAATACTACGGTTCTGTAAAATCCAGAAATCTTGAAGCGACTACTTAGAGAACTTTGGAAAGTTGAGCAGTAAAATATATATTATTAAATTATACACAATTTTCATTTTAAGAGCGAAATTGACATCTATGTTTGTAAAATGTTAACCAAACAACAAAATGTCTTGTTGTGACAATTATATTAGTAACAGTGAGGGTGAAAAGAAAACAAAACTAAAGACTGAACTTTTCCATTCATAGCCATGAATACTTATGATGAAAAACAAATCACACATGATGGCTATCTATGCCAGACTCCATTCTATTCTCTGTAATTCCCGTAGGAGACTCGTAGGAATTCCGCACTGCCCATGTTTTCAGGAATTAGGCCTTTCACTTTTCTTCCTCTCTCAACACCTTCTGAGAACGTAAACTGTCATAAATAAACTAAGACTTTTGGCAGAGGTACATTGCTTTGAATTACCCATCTGTACCTGTTATCTAAATATGAACTGCCATTATCCTCTTGGCAATTAAATTAACTCCAGACTGTGGCCTTCTTAAAATCCAGACAAATTATCCAATGCCCAGTGTTCTTCTATAAAGATAACCCACACTCTCTAAATGTGATAATGGTAATGAAGTTTCAACTCAAGTTTTGTACTTTTTTCCCCACCTCTTTACATTTTAGTGCAGACACAAAATAAGATTTAAAAACTTAAAAAAATTAAAGCTTGGAGGTCCCCTATTAGTCTTGTGAATCAAAGGGCATAATCAAAATATGGATTCTGAACATCTTGCCTATTTTAGAGCAAACAAAACTCACTATTTAGTAGTTAACACTCAGAATCCAGGTATCTGTGTAGCTTGTGCACTATATCTCATGGAAGTACCTGGGGAAATATAGAGTCATTTACTAATAATCATCTTTGCTATCAATTCTCTCGCACTTTTCTAAGTCCCTTGATTGCACACTCCTCAAAATCACAACTGCTATGGTGTGGCTAGCTCTCACTCTGGGTGAAGTACTTTCCAAACACTTTGGAAGGATTATTGCATTTAATCCTCACAACTCCCATGGGAGTTATACACTTTAAATCAGGCCTCTGTGACCTTGAAGGAAACTGAGAAGTCATTTGCTCAAGATTACACAGCTAACAAGATCTAGGATTTGAACAGAGGTCTCATTTGAGATATATATATATCTCCACTACACTGTATTGCCTCTTATGGAAAACCAAAGGGAGGTTAAAAGGGTATTCTATGTAGTTTCCTCCAAACAGAACAAAAGTTTAGGGATCCCAAAATACCAGTGTACCAGAATTGCTGCCCCTCTTCCCTGGCTGGTCTCTCTGATAGTTACTGAAGAGCAGTTCTTTGACTTTAGGGTATAATCTTCCAGACGCTGAGGACTATATTACTTAAACTATTATTATGTTCAGGTCCCAACCAGAAATGAAACCTGGCATCTTGTGTATGATTAATCGTTCAACAAATCTCATTTAAGCACCACCCTATTTAAGTAACTGAAGAACTAAATATGTGAAAACCATCATTCCTGTCCTCTAGGAACTTGTGATCAAAGGTATAATGAGAACAAAGACTGCCAGCAGAAACAGTAACTAGAATTACCTAATGACCACGACTAACTTCCTTGTCCTTTTCCTCACATTCATAATTTTCTGGGGGATGGAGAAGGACAAGATGAACACTGTTTATAACTTTAAAAATGTCTAGTGGAATATACTAAATTGTGCCCCTTTCCCCTCACCCTTGCTCTGGTTTGTCCCTTCCTCCTCCACCCCAACCATTTGTACTTTTTCTATGCCAAATCTAGATTAATGATATCAAATTAAGAGACCTGGAGAGGAAAAACAAAAGAAACCCAACAGCGGAAATAAACAGCTTACAATAATCTGGCCTAAAGTCTATGTCTGTTTAATTCTATACTTATATAATTATGTATAGTTTCAAGACATACAGAGATAAAAAACTAATTCCAGCACCTCAAATAGAATAATTAGGACTTTCCAAAATATACAGCTTGTAAAGGGTGCCAGTAGGATCGACTTCTGAGTTGGTTCTTCATTCAATTAATATTGACTGAGTGCTCCTCGGTGCCAAGAGGTAAGTGCTCACAGGAAGCAAGGAAGGTATGCTCTCTGCCCTCATGGAAGTTATGGGCAAGAGGGGAAATTAATATTAAAGAGAGACACAAATAAACATTTAAATGCTGACAGTGAGAAGTGCTATGAAGGAAAAGAATAAGGTGCCTTTAAAAAGTTTAACAGATTGTCTATTAATTATATTTTAAAAAGCTGGGGGAAAAGAAAGTTTAACAGAGGTAACCCAATTTAGATAGAGAGTTAGCAAAAGCCTCCCTGGAGGGTTGGGGGGGAACAGAAAACATTTTAGCTGAAATGAATTGGAATTAGCCAGACAAAGAACAAGGAGAACAATATTCCAGGGCGAAGGAACTATAGTTACATAAGCTCTGAGGAGGAAAATAGCTTGATTTGTTGTAAAAATTGAAAAGACAAGTATGATCTCAAAGTAGCCATAAGGGAAAGAGGAAAATAGAAAAGCAAGAAAAGGTAAGGGCAGCCAAACACCTGAACACACCTAAACTGAAAGTCTTCTAATAACTTCTGATAACATTCCAGATACAAAATAATAATAAATATCCAAAGCCCATGTCTGAAAAAAATAAACAATTAAAAAATACAATAAATTTCCAAAATTCTCAAAAGACAGACATTTGGAACTGGAAAGGTTCATCTAGTCCAATCAGCCCCACACCTTTCAGATGAGAAAAGGGAGCTCCACGTATGAGATGCTGTCATCCTCCCTCCATCTTCTATGTCAGAGGACCCTTCCTCCTCTAGGAGAGAGCAAACTTGCTCCTCCTGAGAGCATGCCCTACACCACATGCCGAGAATATACAACACAAAAGGGACTCAGAAGCCACTGTACAGTAGGTGTGCAGGATGTGGCACACTCCTCTCATGGTTCCTTTCAATATGCAACTATGTGTGTGGGTGTCTACATGCACAGGAGAGTAAGAGAATAAAAAACAAGGAGTCCAGCTGCACTTAAAACCCTTCTAAAGGGGACACTTTTGCCCCCAATGGTACCTTTTCTTAAAAGCATGAAAGGCACAAGCATCTAAACACAGAGCATGCCTCTGTTCGGTTTCATTCCTCTTCTGTGGAATTGCTCACACTGCACATATACTTGCAGGCCAAACTGCCTGCTGAGAAGACAGTCTGTAATTAGAAAAATGAGAAAAGACTTCTGATTAAAGTGGCAGGTTGAATGCAGTCGTTTAGTTCCACCTTCCCCTAAAATGACTAAAAAAGATTTTTAAAAAGACAAACACACTTGGATGTAGAAAATAACTACAATAATTTGGAAACTAGGAAGCAGAAGAATGAGTGGCAACTGTGGTCTAGCAGCCCAGAAGATGAATTGAAACAAGCAGTGGGGAAAGATGGGCTACACCACAGTCGCCCCCTAGGACTCCCAAGATGCTCAGGACTGGGTGGAATTCAAGGTCCCTTATAAATGGGGGTGAAGGTGGGGCTAAAAACAGGAGGACTGGCTTAAAGCTCTTTAAGGAAGAGCTTGAGTTCTATTAGTAGGTCCTCTCTCCCATTTCACATAGCTGGGCAACTGGCCCTGCCCACTGGTAGAAGGCTATACCTTCATTGTCTGAACTAAGGATCACCAGGTACACACTATAGCAGGAATATGTATGGAAAAGGAGAATTAAGTGAAACTTTACCACAAAGCAAGTATTAAAATCCCCAGCTCCTTCTTCCCCAACTTGCTTCCCAGACCACTGAGAGCAAAGCTGATATTCTCCATGTGGATTGAAAGATCCTTCTTTGGTGTATCTGACTAGCCCAAGAAAGAAAACCTAAAGAATTATTGGGACCTCCCCCAATAAAACAGCCAAATGACCCTGGGGTGAAACTCAGAGTTGACAAATCTCACCCTTGCACACAGAACTCTGAATTAGCTTTCTATGCCACACGTTCAAGAATTGCCAGGCATCTAAAGAAAGCCATTAATATGAAAGACAGAAACCTAATACATGGGGGCTGGCCAGCGGGGGGGAAGCAACTTACGGTAGGCAAAGCTATACAATAACATAAAAACTTAAGTAAGTTTATAATATACACACACACACACACACACACAAATACAAATACACACCAAAGCACACCATGAAACTTCAGAAGACTGGAGTTGCCAAACAGCATTAAAAACAAACAAAATCACCACCACCACAAAAAAAGCAAGTCAGATACAAAGGGTACAGGATCAAAATAACATTGTTCCTCTGGATAGCAACACTGGAAGCTTAGAAACAAATGTTGTAATGTCTTCAAAATTGTGAGAGAAAATTATTTCCAGCCTAGAGTACTACACCAACCATCAGCCATGAGTCTGATAAGCCAGGTCTCAAAAAATTGACCTTCAACACACCCTGGAGTAAGCTAAGAAAGGGAAAGCCCTGGAAGCTAGCATGGTCTTATAGGAGAAGGGGCTCCCCAGCATGATAATTCAGGGGGTCCCCACGGATGACAGCCATGCAGGAGAGCTGGACAGCAACCGGCCCAGACTGGAGTAGATCAGAAGCTTTGAGAGAAATGTCACCAAGAAGAGGAACTGGGTAGAATCTGACAGCAAACCTATCTGAAATTATCAAGAGGAAATTTACACAACTCAGGGGAAAGACCCGGGAATGAGTTAATGGTGAGGACACAGCAAACTAACTAAATGACAAAATATGACAATGACTAACTCTAGGGAGAGTAGGGTTGAACAAGAAGGAAAAGTCATCATGATGTACTATATGACAGCTATGAATAGGGTTTATAAAGGCATAATAATGTAAACACATGGATTTACCCAAAATTATAACATTAACCATATGGGTAGGATAGGGAGGTGGGGGAAAGTAAGAGGTGTGTCAGGGATGGATGGGGAGGGAAAAGAACTAAATCCTTATCTTCCAGAACAGAAGCCAATAGATAATGCTCGTGACTAAAATATCAATAAATAGCCACATAAGCATATAACTAGAATGATGGAGGTAAATACAAAAAAAAAAAGGCTAAATATAGTAGTTGAAAATGGAGAAACTGACAGAGAGAGAGAACTTAGAGAAGGAATTGGAAGGGAAGGGAAGGAAGTCACCACTGGTTTTCATAATATGTTTTATGAAATTCTTTTTTAAAAAATATGTTCATATATAACACTGATAAAAATAAAAAATAAATAAAAAATCTGAGATATGGAATAAAATTCAATATTCACTTCTGTATCCTTTATGGTATTATTAGAAAAAGATGTATGCCTGTATTTTATAGCACAGGTAGTGCTATTCTTTTTAAAGGATTATTTTGAGGTCTTCTTTAGTTGAAAGCACATTTAATGAAAAAAATCATTCACTTCAGGTCATTTTTTAGTACCTAGACTGGCCAGACATGCTGTATAAATGGGCTAATTTGTGAACAGTTATTTGCAAAGTCAACATTCTTCCAGAGTGTTTGAAACCAGCAGCCTTTCTTATTTTTTATCTTTTATTTATTCATAACCTGCCTTCTCCCTCAAAAGAGTAAGACAGCTATCTTTTTCTTATATCACAACTTTCTCTTCAAAATAAAAGATACACAGTGAGTTAGAGGATTATAGAGTGTTAATTAGAGCATACTTTCAGAATAGCTAAAGAGACTATTATTCTCTTTGAAAAAGAAAAGTTTTTTTTTTAAAAAAGGAAAAAGGGAAAAGTGGTAGAAATAAGATAACTTGTTCTTTGTGTCCTAATATTTGGCTTGAATACAATACCAAATTTTTATTCCTTTATGTCTTTCATGAAAGCTGAAAAGGCAGAGAAGCCATAATAAGCATAATTCACAAAAATATGCTTTTTCTTTGTTAAGTAGTTCTCACTAAAAAGCAAGACATTTTGAAATGTATTCATTTCAAAATATATAGCAAGTTTCTGTGGCACAGTCATCATTACCATAAAATCCTTCAGTCAAATTAAAATTCTCTTGTGCACACTATAATTTCTTAAGCAAGGCACGAAAATTTTGATAAAAATAATGCATATTATCCATTTTTATTGGAATCCATTATCACTTTCCAACTAATTTGCTCCTAATATTTCCTTGGAAATCTGTACTTCAAAATAGTGAAGGAACTCAACATGTTATTTTAACAAAATGATAAATGTATTATGAAACATAATATATTTGATTATCAAGCTAAAGCACTGCAAATAGCCATCACAGAACCCAAATTCACCCATAAGATTCCATCCCCAGAACAGTCCTCTGACACTGAAGGATACCTGTGCATGACAAACCCTCGGAGGCATCTAGACTTAAAAATTAAAGAGCCATTCTAACTAACGCACTTTGATTTTCCAAAGAAGTTTTGTTGTTGCTGCCATTGTTCTTGAATTAACTAATCCTCAAGTGGATTCCAAGCCATTTTAAAGAATGTTTACAAGCACAAACATCTTAGAATTGAAAGAGGCTTTACATACTATGACAGTTCAATCTCTTTTCCTTGAGATGCAAAACTGTGGCACTGAGTTATTAACTCAGTTGACAACTCATGGTTAATTCAGAGTCTCCCAGAACCCAATCTAGTGTTCTTTCCGTAATAAGACGTTACACAATCCACAAAACCAGTACAATTACTATTTAATACTTTTAGCAACCAAAATTAAAATACACATATTTTTGATAGTTTTTGTTTATAGTCATACATAAAGGGATGTTATAACCTCACACAATGTGAAACTAGGATTCTCTTAACTGTTGAAAAGACAGACTATCCAATTATAGCTATAATATTACTGAACCAGAAATATATCTCCAGTTTATCTTCCCAAATGAGGTTAGTGATTTGTTTGGTGTGAACAAAGTACTACAAATTGTCACAGAATGGGTGCTATTGCTAGCTTCCCTCCTGGTCCCACCAGATCATAAAGGGTAACAAGTTTGGGGGGGTGGTGAGTACAGGGAGGGAGGAAGCACAGTACATGCAGTTAGAGAGCTGTTGTATCAGGTAAGCCTTTAAGATCCATTAACAGACCCTATTCACTGATTGAAAGCCCTGGTAATCAGAAAGTAATTCCTCGGACAGTTAACAGATTGGAATATCAAAGAGCTGATGTTAATTTTAGGTAGCACTTACATAAAACACTTATATTCTCATCTTTTAAAAAGAAAAGGATAAAGATAATCAGAAAGTTCAGGAAGCAAATAGAGGAGCAGACAAAGTCCAAAATGAGGTATATGCTCAACTGGAGCAGACCTACTTATCCAGACAAGAGTAATTTGAGTAGGTAGAAATGCCAAGTCATTAATTTGTTTAGGGATCTTGGTTATTGGCTGATTACATTAGGAATGTATGTGGCTGCAAGTAACAGAAACTTCACTGTGTAGTGCTTTAAACCAGGTGTCACCAAACTTAAAGGGCCAGAGAGTAAATATTTTAGGCTTCTGGGCCATATAGTCTCTGTTGCAATTACTCAACTCTGTCACAGCGTGAAGACGGCCACAGTCAATACATGGCTGTATTCCAATAACACTTTGCTCACAAAAATAGGCAATCAGCCCATGGGTCATTATTTGCCAACCACTGGTTTAACCAAAACGCCAACCCCTGATTTAAACAAATAGGACTTATTTAAAAAGAAGCTGGCCTTTTCCCCAAGGTAGTAAGAAGGCCACAGCAGCTCTAGATGTCACATTCCTGTTCAAGAAGAGAAAAAAGCAAAGGGAAAGTGGAGGAGGAAAGCTGAGTCAGCCACATCTGTCCTGTTTCACAAAAGGCCAAAGCTTTCCCAAAAGCATCTCAAGTAGACATTAACCGCCCCCCCATCCCAATAAGATCACTGGTCAGAACCAAGATACACAGCCACACCTAGCTGTAAGAGAAGCTGAGAAAATGAGGAATAAAACACAAGAGTGTAAGTGGCTTAGACAAATCGCAATTCATTCATTGCCTGAGGCTAGACACACTGCTGCCTCAAAACTAGGGTTCTTTTAGCAAAAAGGGATAAATGACTATTGAGTATACAATTAACAGTATTTGTCCCACTGGACTTTTTTACATTTTCTCTGTTGGTCTAATCTGCTCAAAGAAAATAAACTGTGCTTTCTTAGCTTTGAACTAATGAGTCACATGGAGATTGAGAAAGGTTATGCATATTTGGTCTATGGGGGATAGGAATAAATGCAAGTAAGAGTGAATCTACAATCTACCTCTAGCTCCCTAAAAGTAGTGATTTAACAGGAGGAGAGGAGGAATGAGGAATCTGAATGGCAGTCCTGGCAGCCCAGCTTTGTGACCTTAGCCAAAACACTTAACTTATCCATGCCTCTGTTTCTCCAACTGGAAAAATAAGATTGTTAAATTAGATGCTCTCTAAGGTCCCTTGAAGTGCTAACATCCTATGACCCCTTTACATACGTTGTCTGATCAAGCAAATATAGCATAAAGTATATAGTCAAAATTTCATTCTAAATATAGTAAAGCCCAAAGTACAAATGTGAAGGATTCCCAGAGTGAGTAAAGTCTTAAACTAAAGAAGAAAAAGGATATTACTCAAATAACTTTTCACACATTGCTAAAAGACTGGCATTCCATTCAATCCTTCCAATTTCCAAGAAAACACACGTGTAAGAAGGGTAGTTAACTTTTTTAAAACACCATAAATGTGTCTTGTAAAAATTATACTGTTTCTTACAACAAACTTAAAATAGTTCTCAAGTCCAAAATGGTAACTGTTCTGCTAGACGACAAACTTGGGACGCAGGAACCCCCTCCCCACAATCGCCATAACCCCAAATAAGCATCGCCCAAAAAAGGGGGTAATAATTTGATTTGCCTTTGATATGCTCCCTCAAATGATCGCCCTTTCAACAGTACATTGGAAATTAATCAAAACATAGTCCAGATCACTGAGGTTCCTTAAGAAATGTGTTTTTCAAAAGGAATCCAAATGAATAACTCTTTTAGCAGTTTGAGCAAAACAGGAAAAAATAAGGAAGAGAAAGGGAAAAGAAGTTTGGGAGAAAAAATTCTATTTAGCAAAAATGCTCCCATATTTTTCTAATAAGTCTTCTAGTTTTATATCCATATAACAGAGATAATCAAATTATTTTCAATAAATTTGTCTTTAAAAAATCACCACAAACCAAGCGAAAGCTCTAACAAGCAAAGAAATTAATGCAGAAAATGTTTTAATTTAGTGCATTTAACTCAGTATTTAAAGACTTGAAAATGAACAAAATTGAAACACTATGACTTTATTATTTTAGAAAGAATGTAATTTGTTGAGATTTAGTTGAGCACCAATTTTTTTAACAACTGATAAAATACACTTATCACTAAATTTGAACACCTATATTAGAGAGGAGAAGTTTTAAAAAGAGGCCAAAATAACAAGCTCAGGGTAATCAAATGCTTACTGTATGGCAAGAGTAAAAAAAGGAAGAAAGGAAAGGTGAGAGGAAGGGACTACCGGAGACGCAGGAGCCACTGCAGGTTAGCAGGAAGCCCTCAGTTCTTGCACATTTAAGAGTGGATGCTTTATTCAGTGACCGATACCACTTTGCTACTGCCACCAGAGTAGATAAGAGATATCCTATGAGTAAGAATTCTGCAAGGATTCTGCCCTGCAATAGAACAGGCAGCAGTTCTCAATCCTAACATACCAAAGGGGTTAGCAGGGGTTTCCCCAAATGCCTGTTCTCAGATGAAAAGAACTTCTTTTGAAAAACGCTGGAGCATTTTTCACCTCTGGATGGACTGTTTCCCTAGATATTGTCTGCCATGGCTATCTCAGTGTTTTAATCATCCCCCAGCCTCTTCACCATTTGTCATTTACACCAACGTACAACAGGAAAATACATTTCCAGACCTGCCTCAGCATGTCCAGGATGGGATGCACTCTCACTACTCAAACCACTTTAGACGAAAATGTGCAAAACGCATTGCTTGACCCATTTATTGAAAAACACACAAACTAAGTTTAACCTGAAATGTCCTGAACCCTTCATGTGGTCATTTCCATCCTTCCAGCCTCATAACATCAATGATTGAGAACTTAAGAGGGTTTGGGTCATATTTATTTATTTATTTTAAACCCTCATGTCTCTCACTCTCCTCGCAGGAACCTGTGACTCTTGCATAGCATAGTAGCTGTGACCCCGCATTGGAAGGAGGTATGATCAAAGGCAGCCTGGCCAGACTTGGGAAAACATTTCCACTGAGAATGGACATACTGCCTGTCAAAAGGTTATTCCCACCGCGTTGGGGCAGCAGATCACGTTACTCCAGAGTAACAACATGAAAGGGCAGAATCTGGCCACAGTCACCCACATACGTGTTTTTCTTTCCAACAAGGGCAAATGGGAGACACCAGCCCGAACAGAACATCCTTCTTATCACTTGAGGGGGGTGGGGGTGGGGAGGGGGCCCTTCCCTAATCAATACAGCTCCTAAGCTGCAGCCACTGTTTAATTCCTTTTATATTTTTCTTTTCATTCAGAAACAGCTCACATTCAGCACGACTTTTCTGTCTTAAACTTTTTTTTTTTTTTTTTAAATCCAAGCAATCACAAGCTATATTCTGTGGAAGACAAAATAACTTTGGAGGCGTAAATCTTAATGTCAATGACAGGAAGGCTTTGGTGAACCATTACCATAAATCTGACAAACGCTAATTTGATGGGTGGCTGTATCTGTCTGCTGCACGGCCAGTCTAGACAGTCTATTGAGAAATCCTAAAACACAACTGTTTGTTCCCTGTAACACCATCTGGATATGGCAATAAGCGCCGACCCAGCGCCATTCACACATGGATCAAAGCACATGCTAATGCTATCATGAAGTCATACACATAAAAAATTCAATCTGAGAACTCGAAGCAATTTTCCTAAGTCCTCAGTGAAGAAACCCCAGACTTAGTGCGACTCAAGCTAAGTGCGCGAAGGGGGGAGAGGGGGGAAAAAAGGAACCGAATATTTAATGAGCTTGGGCTTCCAGAGGAATGTTAGGCCACCCATTGTATTGGAAAAGGCTCATGTCACACTTCAGTCATGGTACCCGTCAGGGTGCCCCTTTACAAAAATTGATCTGAGGACCTTTGTAATTACCTGTTTCAGCCGGGGGTAGGGGGGTGGGAGGGTGGATTCATGACAAGAAATAAAAGAAGGGATCCAAGGTGTAAATCTAACATTATATTATATTGGTCTGAGCTGGTAGAAATTTTCAATATTCCACACAATATTAAAAACCTTTCTCATTAAACTGCACTGTGGCATTAGATCAAAGAATCAAGGGCCTCCTATTGAACTCCTTTAAATATTACAAACATAAGAGCAAGTCTGGCTGTGCATAAAATAGAAACAAAGCCAATTTTTTTGTCCACCCTCATCCTATAGCTGGCTGGAGAGAAACGTTGCTTGAGAAATCTCTACTGCAAGTCAAACAGAAGAATCTTGACTTCTCCCAAATATTTAACAAGGCATAAATGAATACTAGTCCCTATGAATTAGATCTGACAGGAATTTTTCAGTAAATCTGTTACTCCTTCAAAACTTTCAGCTACTCTTTCAAAATGCGTCACTCAGCAGCACCACTCCAATTGCAAACCATAGAGGCCCTGTTTCTTCCTCACCACCCTGTGATCCATAATTCCCAAGAAGATAGGAAGTTCTTCCTACAGGGGTGCTTCATTCCATTACGTACTTCTTTAAGTAACTTTGATTCATGTCCTTTTTGGCTGGCTTATATTATCTTCTATCAGTACCTAATATTAACAGAAGAACATAACTAAAAATATCTTATGAATCTGTTATTATTTATTACACTTATCTCTGTTTGCTATGTTAGGTCCCAAATTTTCACATACTCAGCATAAGCTATGTACAAATTCCCACCAGTATATTTTATTGTACAGCAGTTATAATAGTTGTCTCCACATTATGTGTATATGTCTGTGTGTGACCAGACACACGTACAACTAACTGAAACTCTAAAATGTAAATGTATTAATCATGCCATGGTGGATGATTTTAAAAGGTAACAGCAAAACCTATCAGAAATTGCATGCTATGACTAGATGCTTCAACTATCACAGGTTGTAGCTAATGTTGTAAATTTCAAGTTTATACAGTAGCTAAGGCTATTATAGCTCATATCCAGAATAAGCTAAGCATAAAATAACTGAAACAGATCCCTTCTACTCAAGAGAACCCAGATGTTTTATCTCTTTCTAGTTTACCTGCTAATGCCTTTAAATAGAGAATTAAAAATATTAACATTGCATTCCAATTTTTAAAATATTTTAAAGTAAAGCCAGAAGCCAGATCAAGTCTATAATCAGTCATTTTACAATTCTAGATATAAAATCAGTAAAGAAACAGAGAAACGTGGAAGATAAACAGTTAAGCCATGGTTTTAAAATTCAGTTCAATTTGAAATGAAGACTTCTCCTCCCAAAGTATTTCACAAACAAAATATGTTTATCTTCTTCTCAAATGGAATATTAGTAACAATGCTTTTGTTTCCTCAAAAAAAAAAAAAAAAAAAAAAGGGAAAGGAAAAAAGCCTACCAATTTTATCCTCCCGTTCCATAAAATCTTCCCTAAAAATATCTTAAAATAAGTTTAGGAAACATACCAACTGCCAATTGACTATGCAAGTTTCCATTTAAAATGATGATAATAGAGTGTTAGTTATTTTATATTTAATGTAGAGAGTTAATTATTACAACATAATCTGGATCACAAAGAAAAACAGAAAAACAGCCTATTCTTCTGTACAGCATGTTTCCCAAGGGACCCACAAAAAACATAATATAAGAAGGTAACCCAACCTTCCCCAATCATAGCTTTATTCCCTCAACTTTCAAATAAATAAAAAACTGTAAAGATACTAGCTATCTTGGTCTACAAGTTAGTGCACACCAAGATATGTTAGCAGAATTAAAAAGTATTCCATTTGCAAGGCATACACGTAGACCTGTAGGAACAAAAAAAATAAAAGTGTTCACACAAACATACATCTCAGATGAACCACCATAACAATCAGATGTTACCCTAGGTAGAATTAAGAGAAAAAAATACTGGTACAAAATAAGTGAGAAATTATAATCATTCCTGTTAACCATTTTATATATAGACTTTTTACAAATATAATTAGAAATCTATATGCCATTCTCCATGTTAGACTGACTAAATTACAACTGATAACCATGTTGTCTACCAGTAATGGCTTTCTTTCAGGCTGTGTCTATAATTCTGTATGTTTAAAAGGGGGGAAAAAATCACCCAAACATTGCTTAATGTAGCTAATCAAGCATTTTCAAAATTAGACTGGGAATGAAATGTTAGGCAGTATTTGCAATGATTAAAAATTGTTGTAGTAGAACAGTACTGCCATCTACCGACAACTGTTTAATAGTGCCTGGGGAGTGTTCCCAAGGGCAGTCTCCAATTTATTTGTATCCAACCAAATACAAATGCAGACACCGTGCAAGGAACCAGAAAGAAATAAAATTCAGATACCCCACGTTTTTATCTCTGACTTTTAAAGAGGTAATATCTTCTCTTTTTCCTTTCAATGCTTAGAGAGCATGATTTTTTTTAATTTTTGAATTGTTAAAATACAGTGGTGACCCACAGACCAGTTATTTCCTAGTAATTAACATCCAGCCAAGAAGATGGCTGTGCCTATATCCATGAAATGCTCATGCTCCTAAAGACAATTCTTTTCAATACCACAAAATACTGTATCTATTATCCCTTATGTATAATTAGAATATATCTTCTAACAAAAGCCATTCACAAACATGCATAAGACTAGAGGTATTCATTTCTATGTCAATCATAAAAGCATCCACAGTACCACCCAGGAATCCTTTATTTGGGGTCACTGTGGGTCCAAGTCTGTCTCTGGATTCCTGTTGTAGCCTTACAAACCCCTCAGGGAGGGAGCAAGATGGGAAGTCATGGTGCACACTGACATTCTAGAGTTGGCAGAACTCGATAAAAATCAGTGTGTACCAGACAAGACTGCAGCAGCATCATGAGCGAGAAGAGCCTTTGCATACCTTTTACAGTACTCAAGAAGATACCTATTGGATGCTTTATACAAGTTCTATCTATTTTTCAGTAGTTTAAAAGTAGATGTCAAGTACGAAAATACACAACATAAATATTCTTTAAAGCAACTTGGACCCAAATGATAGAGCAACTGAAGACAGCAAGTCTTCTCTCAGTGTACATGGATGCTGCATTCCATTAATGACTTAAAATATATATAATTATGGGCTATAGATTTTAACATTTTAGAGAAAAATTGTGGCTGCTTTTTTTTTTTTCTAAAACAGTAATCTGAAAACAGATTAGAGACAGAAAACATGTAAATGACAGATTTTAAAAAGGATTTAGTCTCCACTAACATAGCCCTTTTAGGCCACATAATTGAAGAACTCCAAAGAACCACAAAATAAACCGAAAACCCCAGACATAAAGAGATCCACTTATTAATTAAAAGCAGCTCTCTTTCGCTATTAAAATAAGGTTGGCCATGCATACTTTATTGCTGTCACAATCTCACATGAGGCAGTATTCAAAACACATAAAAGTAAAGTTGAATAGTTCTCTATGTAGGGAATGGAGTTAAGTCATGTCTGCTTGCACAAAACTGTTTTGCAAAGCAGCCATATATAGAGGATCAGAGTGGAAGGAAAAAAAAAGACTAAAATGCATCGAATCTCAAATTCAATGCTCTTCTTTGGTAAGGACAGTGAGGTGTGCTGTGGACAACATGAGTTGAACCAGGAAAAGCCTAAAACTTTCCCTTTTTTAAAACTAGAACTAGAAATCAAGACAATCACCATGAAAGAAAGAGGCAGGGAACTAATTAAATAAATTACATACTAATTAAATACAAGTTATTTGGGGACTTTTTTGTAAGACTGGGTTTTGTTTTTAAACACAAAAAGTCTGTAGCATACTGGTTTATCTGTGAGAAGAGGTAATGGTCGAAGGAGAGGGAGAGGGAAAAAATGGAAAAAAAGGAAAAGAAACAGAACAGTAATTACCAATATTTCATAACGTGGTTTTTAAGAATTTCCAAAAATTACATTACAAATATTGTGGCCAAAAAGTTCACTCCTCATACTAACTGTTCTTTAAAAGCTATGGGTAAACAAATAGTAAAATCAAGAACTAAACGGAAAAGGATAAAATTTGTTCTTCCATATTTAATATTCATTTCTTCAGGAATTAGATAATCTATTGGTATCTTGGAAGAATAAACACCTTTTTTTGCCGTGACTCTCTGAATCTCACAGCACACCAAAGTTATTTATGGTCTTTAAAAGTATGGAAAAAAGAAATTCCTACAATAGATTATAAAAACAAAATATGCTATCACCTTATTTTATGGGGTACTAATAACCATATAAGTATTCCAACTGTATGGTAACTGCCATATAATTACAATGCCTAGTTATTTATGTCTAGCAGATTACATAGTACTAAAGAACATTACCTGTTACCATATGTAGACATTTGTGGTTGGCAGATGTGGAAAATACTTTACCATAAAGGTCAAAATTGGCTTAGAAATTGACCCAGCATACAAACATGATTTCATTATCTCCACCTCCCTCCCCACCTCCATTTTGTTTGCTTTTGCTGTGGATGAAAGGAGGAAAAATAGAAGGTTCTAAAGGAGATATACAGCTTTCCAGTCAATGGTTTATTTAAGTGGAATCTGCTACTGAACTTTATTCAGCTGGTTTCTCCCCAGAGCACATCCTCGCTGAACCTTCTGTTTGACATGTTTCATTACCTTGAAAAGTTCTGGCATGGAATTGAGATATTACTGGTCTTAAGTTGGAAAGGTTCTTCTTGCTTGATTTTGTAATAAGATAACAAGCACCTTAACACCCATTCTACATTTCATGGTATTAAGAGACCTTAAAGAACAGAGATCCTGACGCTGCATGCTAGTTCCACTTTCCTACAAGTTTGTTTACTAGGGAAATTAAACAGACAATCTCACGTAATTTCTCTTTGAAATTAGCAATGGCCCCCGGCAAGAGATAAGAGACAATGTAGTCATATAATTTATTAGTCTTTGTTTAGTTTGGGGAACTAATGGTGACCAATAAATCGTGCGATCTGCCTGAAACACCCCTCTGCCTTGGTAAGATTCACAGCGCCGAATCTAGTCCTGGCACTAAAATTGATAAGTCCTAAGAGTGAAATCAGTAGACATGTGTCTTTTATATTTTTCCTTTAATTCTGAATAAAATTCCAGAATTTAGGGCAGTGAAAAGCACTCCCCCACCAAAAAAAAATCTGACATTTTCTTTCTGCCGAAAGTCTAATTTCTCTTTCTCCAAATTGCTTCACCATATGGAAGGAAAGAATCTCCACCTTTTATCTTCAATCTGTATCACAGTTTGGGCATATATGAGAATTGTGTATTCACTTTTACTTTTCTTCTTTAGTTTAGAACTAATTAACAACTTTCTTGCATGTTAAGACCCAAAATTCGTACCCCAAGAACTGTGGTACATTTCACACAGGTCAGAAGACAAGCATTATGGAAATGAAATGATCTTATGATGACTTTGCTTTAATAGGGGTTTTACACAGGGGCTTTCCTGGGAAGATGTCCAGGCAAACTGTGTCCAAAGCCCAGAATGAAGGGAAAATTCACCTTGATGTAACATAGTTGAAGAGGGATTTGCTGATTTGTCATTTTAAATGAAACACAAACTTCAATCCCTGCCCAGTTATGAGAGCATTCCTTTGTCCTCTTACTTAACAGATTTTTCTTTTCTTTTTCCTTCCTTTCCTTTCTTTCTTTCAAATCTTACAATTGAGAAACCACTCAAGACGCTGATGTGTGTATACACACACACACACACACACACACACATATATATCTATGTACACACACACCCATCTTCAAACAAGGGTTAATATAATAAGAGTCCAGCTGGTTCAAGAAAAAAATATATCCAAAACAATCCCACTCTTAAGCATAAACTTCACACAGAGAACTAGATATAAACAAATCACATTTAATAAGAATAAATAAAATCTCTGTCAAACTTACAATGAGAAATAAAAAAGAAGTCATGGGGGCCCAGAGAAGTCATTTTTACGTTATTTGGCCAGAAACACACACGCTCGTGCGTACACACACACAACCATACACGTAGTTTTTCATCTGGAAGCTTGGAACAATTCTGAACAATGAAAAGGCAAGAGAAATTTAAGCAACTTGGGAAACACTCTTCCTGTGCCAAATAAGCGTAAACAAAATAAATTCTAAAAGCAAATTTTAAATACTAGAGGATGGGAAGTAAAAATGAGCCAAGCTGGAGTGAAAGATCAATCCTGAAAGAATAAGAAACCAAGTTCCTCTTGAACCCCATCGAATCTCACATTTCTAAGAAGCACGATTCAGTTATTTGAGCTGTCCTTTAAACAAAAATTTAAACTTAAAAAGACAGCATAATTAAGTCAGTCCCTTAGGATTTTGTTTAAAAACGCAATACTGATTACTTTCACCTAGAAGATTTAGGAATATGATATACAACTATTATGTGCCCATAATAATTAAAAATAAATATACATGTATTTAAAAATAAAAAAGATTTAGGAATAGTGTGGCAACAAGTGGCACTGCGCTTTAAAAAGAGCCCCCTAAAACCATCAAAGCTGATATTTTGTTTAGTAAATGATTTGGCTAGGACTCACCACACAAAAAACAAAACACAACCAAAAAAAACCCCAAAAATATTTGAGCTGCCTATCTGCCTATTTGGACACTATGGTGCTTGTTCCACAAAAGTCATCATGGTGTTCTAGGAGCTTCTCATCTAGGTTAATGCTGACACTGCTGGTCAGCAATAAATCCAAGCTATGCTCGTCACGCAAGCACGTTAGAATCATCACCTTAAATGGTATTAAAGTATTTGTACTGTTGGGAAGTAGGGAATGGGGTGAGGGGAGGAACAGGGATATAGATTCTTTCTTTCCCATTCCACTCTCTGCTGCTCTTTCTTATCTTCCCAAAGAGGAAGAGCAGTTGGAAACTTTTCACCCACCCAGTCATAGTGGGATAAAGTTGGAGGGCACTAGTGAAAAATGGGAAAACCCTTCCTTCCCCACGCCTTTATCCCAAGCCTTGACCTAGGTATAATTCATGAAAGGAGACATGTCATTTGGGAGTCAAGCTGGGCCTTAAAATGATCACGCATCATGTTATCAAGAGGCAGTGACTGTTGTAGGGTAAAACATCCTCCATCCTCCTTTCAGGAGAACAGTGAACCATCCTCCCATCATGTACAAAAACTACCTATTTTCTTATAAAAATTTAAATCACTTTAAAATTTTACATTCAAATTGGCTTAGTTCAAAAGACTACCTAGGAGATGTTCGTGTTTTGTTAAAATACAGAGGGGTTAAGGAATAAGTATTAAAATTCTTAACTAAAGAATATTTTTGATAATTTAATGGTACCTTTCCTGTGGCACTTTAGAGTTCACACAGTAGGCCATGGTTTAGAAGCTAAATTTTCATGTGATCCCAGAGCCTCTTAAATAGGTCACTTTAGAGATATAAAATCTATGCGTTGATTGATAATTGATATGAACTATTTGGCCCACTAAGCATAGACTTACATTAGACAGATTATTGGAGCTTTCAGAGATAAGCCTGCTAACAACATTATTTAAATATGAAAATAACAGACCAGACGCAGTGGCTCATGCCTGTAATTCTAACACTTTGGGAGGCTGATGCGGGAGGACCATTTGAGGCCAGGAGTTTGAGACCAGCCTGAGTAACACAGTGATGAGACCTCATCTTTACAAAAAAAACCAGAAAAATTAACTGGGTGTGGTGGCATTCACCTGTAGTCCCAATTATTCAGGAGGCTAAGGCAGGAAGATCACCCAAACTCAAAGAGTTTGAGGTTGCAGTGAGCTATGATGTCGCCACTACACTCTAGCCCAAGGACAGACCGAGACACTGTCGAGGAGAGGAGACACAATGAATTCTATGGTACTTAAATCAAAGCTTCAAGAAAACAGATCCAAAGGGCACATGCCTGAGAACTTACTATGTACTAATTAAATGGCATAAAAATACTTGCAACACAGTCATTTCAAGAAACTTATACTCTAATGAGGCAGTAGATCTAAACAACAAACTTAACACAAGGCAAAATGGACCAAGGACTAATATTGTGAACAAATAGCAACTGTGAGAGCACCAGTGATGGGAATACCTTCTTTGCCTCAAGAACTGAATGAAGGCATCTCAGGAGGAGGTTATAAGAATACTGTAGAATTTGAGCAGTGCCTTGAATGTTGGGTGCATTCCGAGCAAAGAGTACAGCATAAATAGAAGCAGAAGAATAAAAATTCAGGGCAGCGTCCAAAAACAGATGTGGCTGGAGCTTAGATTATATTAAGACAAAGTGTGCTTGTGGCTGTGCAATGAAGGGACACGATGACACTTAGGAAGTGAAGACTCAGCAGAGTGGAGTTAGGAGGAGCGTAAGGCGGTCATGAGGAAGCCAGAGTAACTATCCAAGCCAGAAGAGATGCAGGCTGAACTCCAACAGTGACAGTGGGAACGCAATGTGGTGACCTTCCACAACGGAAAGGACATGCCATTTCACTAGATGGCTATGCGAAGAAGAGGGTTGAGACAAGGATGACAGGGAGGATGGTATCACAACTGGGATAAGGCACAGGAAATGGAATCGAAGGAGGAACGAAGGAAAGGGAGTTTAATTTTGAACAATATGGGTTTGAGAGGCCAGCGGGACAGACATCTTAATACAGCCAGTGAGTAGAATAAGAGATTAATTAGTTGATCGATCAATTGATTTCACATCTGCCACTATCCAAAAAAATTTCAAATGGCTCAACTATGAATACAATTATATGGAAAAAATATAAATAACTATAAATCAGCATTTGGGCTCAACATTCAGAGATTGGATTGTGAAACTCAAGAGGGATCTAGGGACTGAAACTGAAAACTTGGACATCATCAGTGTAAAAATGATAGTTGTCACCACCCCTTGAGAGTGGGAGTGGTGGGAAGGGAGAAAATTTTCATTTTTTTTACTTTATAACAAGCTTTTATTGTTTGAATTTTTATCAGCAGCAATACTAGTTTTTGTAATTTTTTAAGCCAATATTTTTTAAAGAAAAAAATGAAACAAAATGATCGAAGCCATAGAACAGATAATATCACAGCTTTACTCCTCAGATACGTATACTTAATATCTACAAGCACTAGGTTGAACACTGTGAAAAACACAAAGGTGATTCCAACCTGAGTCCTGCGTGAATCTAGTGGGAAAACTCAGTTATTGGAATCAAACGTGATTCAAACTCCTCCTCTCCCACTGACTAATAGTTATATGGGTGAGTTCTTTTTCTTTCAAGTTTAACTTTTTTTTCCCACTGAAAATGAGACTTATAATATACCTCATAGGGTTGTTGTAAAGATTAGAAAAGTTAATGTAGCTAAAGCACCTAAAGCACACAGTAGGTATTCAATTAAGAGTCCCTGATTTTGCATCATTCTGCCAAGAAGGGGAAACTCAAAATTTAAGTCAGGTGGAAAAAGAGACTGAAAAGGAGTTGGTCAGAGAGACTGCAGGTGAAAGAAGATGGCACCATGTCATGGAGATCAAGGAGAAAAGCAAAGTGCCTTTACTCATCCATTTGACATAAATTTCCACCATTTAAGACGTGCTGGGGTGGTAACTACAACAAAGGTGATGGAGATAGAGGTAGATTCTTTGGCAACTAGGAAAGAGGTCCTTGCTGACTCAAGAGAACAGTTCCAGCTGAACAGCAGAGGGCGCCACTTGGCCAGAGGACTAAGGAATGAGTGGGTGGTGAAGAGTGAAAGTAGGAACAGGACACAGGTGTCCAGGAAATTTGTCACCAAGGGAATGAGAGGCTCTTGTGGAGATAAGATTTCAGGAAGGTGAAGTGGCTCATCGGACAAAGGGAGAAGAGGCCGTGCACAGGGAGAAAGTGAAGACAGGAAGGAGGGGGCAGAGTTCATCGTGTGAGGCCCTGAAGCTGACCAATGAGTGCCAAAGTGGAGAGGCTGACTTTGGGCAGGAATAAGAACACACCATCGAATCAGGAAGAAAGTGCAAGAAATGGGTATAAAATATGGATAAAGGTTAGGGTATAAAGGAGAGCTGAAGAAATTCAATTTCATCAACATCTACTTTCTCAATGAAAAAGAAAGCAAGATTACTAGGGAAACTAGGAAAGCAGATGGAAATGGGATCCCAGACAAAAGAAGGGTCTAAAACTAAAAGGACTGACTCAGGAGTACCAAGGCACTAGGAGAGGCAGGTGGCACACATCAATACCAAGCACTCAGCCCAGAAATGTGATTTCCTCCAGTGATTTTCAGTGGCCTGGTAAGTACACAGGGAAATGAGGGCTGGGAGAGGCAGACAGAATCGTTGGTGAAGCAGGAACTAAAAGAACAAGGGATTCTAAGGATGCCAGGGAGCAAACAGCTGATACGGGGGACTGGGGAGGTCAAGGCCTGAGGGGAGAGGACGAGGATGGGACTGAAAGACAGAGGAAGAGGAACAGGCAGAGCATGGCCGTTCAGTGGCTTTCAGATGAAGAACAAGCAGATTTAGAGGGAGTGAAGGAATGAGCAGGCGAAAGAACAGGAGGCTGTGACCAGAGAACGAGAGCTCAGAGCTTGAATCCTCGGAAATGGGGCAATCCCAGGCCATGCAAACAGCTGGAGCTGGCTCCTTAAGAGGAATGAGAAACTCTCAGAATCGAAAGGCCAGGCGTTCAGCCCATCATAAAACTGGAAGCTGAGGTTATTACCTATGATATTGGCAGAAGACCCACCGCAGTGAAAAGAGCCTTGAAACAAGTCTAAAGGGGGAAAAAACAGGAGAAACAGAAAAAATAAAATTTTCTGAATAGATTATTTTCAAAGACTATTAAAAATAAGGTTTCATTAGAAATAATGCCTTGCTTTTCGTCTTTTTAGATTGGGTCTTATTTTTTTAAATAATAATAAATAAAACTTTTCTAACTTAAACAAGATCCATGTTAGGAAAAGCTATTCCACCATTCATATGCCTTCAACTGAAGCAACATCAAGGAACTGAACTTTTTCTTCTTCACCTCAACCCATCTCAAACAACATGGCAAAATTACTTGCAATAACTGAAGGAGAGAACATTGATTCTGTCAGCACGTAGGCCAAGTTGTCTGAGCTCATCTTCTCCCTTCACCCAGTTGGGAAGAAAGGGGACTGATGACAACAAGATCGCTCAGCAGCTTGCTAAGGCAAAGGTGTGCTGCAGCACGTCCTCCCACACAAGCAAGGTAGCGTGACTAACACAAGACCTAATCTTCATTGCGTTTACACAGCTCTTTCATATCTGTTACTTCTCTTAACCCTCACGGGCATTCTGGGAGGCTGTTATTACTTACTATGAGCATCTTTTTATAAATGAAAAAAGAGACTTCTGGAGCTGGAACACTTGCTTAAAGTTGCTGAATCTGGCAGTCAACATCTTCCCACTCCAGAATTCGGCTCTTGCCACTAAATCACACACCCTGAAGTCACTGCAAGGGCCACACAGACAGGGGAGAGCTCAGTGGAACAAAGAAGGGCAGGCCCCTCTGCACAGATGGCCTCACCTTTCACGCCACATAAACTGAGGCTGGGCAGAAGTCGGCTTGCCCTGTAAACCCTGGGTGCTGGGTGTCGTTCTCTTCTTAGGAAGTGAGGCCACAGAGAGGCCTAAATGCTCCTGGGTCACTCTCGAGGTCACATAGGGCAGCTAAAATACGAGGCAAGGTAAGCACCATCAACAAGTATTCCTTCGCAATACTTAAATTGTCACTTAAGACAACTTTTACATGTTAGAATGCATTGAACAATTGTCAATGTGCTCACAATCGGTGAGAAGACAAGAAAACCCAGAGTCAACATGGAAATCTACAATGACATAATCACTATTTCAGAGCTGCAGAAACAAAATAGTAAGATAAGAGGATGGGATGGGAAAAGCAAACCACAACACCTTCTCAAAGCAAGAGACACACAAGATAGACTGGGACCCATATGTCTGCAGCACCAGAGGACCCTAGGCACCTACAAGAGAAAATTATCAGAGATCTAATTTCTAAGGGCACCTGGTTCCAAACATATCCCACTTCCAGTCTGCCTCATACAATCTCTGATCCCTATAAAAGAGAGAAAAGGAAAAAAATTATCCATAGAAACTCAGCCTGGTGTCAGCTAAGCCTGGCAAAGCATTCTATGGCAGGCCACATTTTATCACAGAACACAAAGATCTGAAAAGGTTCCCTGAGACACACATTGCTACAGAACTGTTGAACCAAAATTATAGCTAAATCACTAAATTCTACGTGAAGCACAGGGCAGAACAGGTTCAACATTCAGAATTAGCTCAAACAGGTTAATTTACTCAGATAACTGGGCAAACCTCATCTTTTGTGAATAACAAGAAGATAGGGTAGAAAGCCAGATTAAGGCACCATATACGCAAAACTGTATCACCAGATGATGGTTACACAACTCTGTAAGTACTAAAAACCAGTAGATTGTACAGTCATGAGTGAATTGTATGGCATATGAATAAAAAAGAAAGTATTGCCAGAGATTATAGATCTATTAAACAGTCTTTTCTAACAGTATTTCTTTGTTTCATCTTAATTTTCTAGAAAATAAATGTCACTTTTCTAGCACTTCCTCTGTCCACTTTCAGGACTCATCCTTGCTTTCTGTTTGTGACATCTGGATTTCATCTGCTTGCTAACACCCTGACGTTGCTCTCCACTCTGCACACTCCCACATACAGTGTACCTGGAGCGTCTCTCTCCTTTATGCACCTACTGTTATGAGAATTACTTTACATATTTAAAAACACACAGTTTGAGGAAATTAATCCACTTAAATTTCCTTTTCAAAGTCAGATTGTGAATTACTATTAGAAATTAATTAGGCACCCTGGCTCATATCCAGTGGACTCTTATTAAACTATAATTAGTCTTCTTAACAGGAGGATCTTTTCTGCTCTCTGGTGATATTAATAATTCCAGCCACGAGTCAATGAATTAAAGGGACTAGAGAAAGAAAATATCTAGTTAGAAAGTTATTACATACAGAGATATTGTGAGAAGAGCATTTTAACAGGGAGAATTTAATATAAAAATATAAAGAATGAGTTAGACAGGGGTTGGAGAACTGAAAAAAGCAAAAAGGAGGCCACTTGGGCAACAGGTGACCTCACTGCAGGAGACTGGGAGCCCAGGCACGAGGTGGGTGCAGGCCTGGGAAAGGGTGCTGCTCAGCTGCTGCTGGCACCTCAGAACCTGGAGGGGGAACCCCAGGGAGCTGGAAGCAGAGCTCTGAGGACAAGGCCCTGCCTGGCTGGCTGGTGCTGACGCCTCTGAGGGGGCTTCATAAGGCTAGTTCCCAGGATGGGTAAACATGCTGGACATAAACCCACTCCCACTGCTGGGCCAAGGAGAAGAGCCATTGCTGAGGCATCTCCAACTGGAACAGCAAGAAAACAGGACAGAGGAACAAGTGTCTCCTCCCTCTTCCAGCCTCGCAGTCTCCCTCTAGCGAGCGTTAGCAGAATCCAACAGGGAGCACCTGGCGAGGGAGAAATGCAGGCCCAATCAGAAGTAGGTCTGGAGCTGAGAGCTTAATATCGGACACAGCAGCAAGACAGGCTCACTGATGCCCAGGGCAAGCCCCTCACTTGCAATGTCCCTAGTACCACAGGGACTGCACCCGGAGACAACAACATCAGAGAAAGACAATGAATAATTGTGACGTAAAGGCCATTCTCACCTCTCCCATTACTGTTTCTTGAAGTTTCTAATTATTAGGTTTTACAATAAAAATTCACAGATATCTAAAACAGTTCCAACCTCTTCCACAAGTAAGTTGCTTATTTGTTCCTCATTTCCTCAGGCTCATGTCAACACCAGTGCAACCTTCACTTGTGTGAAAGGAAAAACATTCCCTTTAATGTATTTCAGGAATCAGGGAGGATACTTCGCTGGTATCACTGATCCCATTTGAAGGATTCTAAGAACTCTTCAGTTAAGAGGTCTGTGTTCCTTATTGCCCAATCTCCTTTAAATAAGTTGTGTGTTTTAGAAAGGAGATGTCATGATATTATTTTAAAAGCACCAAACAGTCTAGGTGCAGTCGCCCACACCTCTAATTCCAGCACTTTGGGAGGCCAAGGCAGGAGGAATGCTTGAGGCCAGGAGTTCGAGACCAGCCAGGGCAAAAATACAATTTTTTTTAATTAGCCAGGCACGGTGGCACATATCTGTAGTCCCAGCTACTCAGAAGGCTGAGGCAGGAGAATCGCTTGAGTGCAGTACTTTCAAGTTGCAATGAGCTATGATTATACCACTGCACTTCAGCCCTGGCAACAGAATATGACCCTATCTCTAAAAAAAAAAAAAAAAAAGGCACCAAACATACCATCTCTAAAAATAACATGCTTCCTGTTGGGAGAAGCATGTTAGAATGTAGAATGTCTGTGAGGGATTTGTGGGGCTTATTCCCACCCATGTTTCTGGAGGGGATGGCATCTGTGACACTCATATGGAACACAAGGGCTGTCTTGCCACTTTGGTTGTCAGTGGTCACACACAGATGTTCTTACTCCTCATTGCTCGACTGAGTCGCCTCAACTCATTAAACATTCCCTGAGCTATGAGCAAGACTTCAACCATGGAGACACATCCTTTAGACCAGACACCTCCCCTTAGAAAATAATCCTTGAGCAGCAGCAACAGCCTGTCCTGTAGGCTAAGAATCTCGAGTCATCACACGATCTCAACGTTTGTCTTTCCTTTATTTTTGAATGTTTCTTTCTTCTCTACCAGCTACAACATGTGCCCTGAGATGACAATATCCAAAGTAGTGACTGAATGTGCCTGCCCCCTGGTGGGTGACAGGGCAAAGAACACACTGTGGGAAATCCTCTGGGTTAGTACATCAGATTCTGAGACCATTAATTAAGAGTGCTATGGAAGAAAGCTCACAAATCAGAATTCACGCTATTGGAAAATTACGAAGATCTGGCATAAAATTAAATAAAGTAAAAAATTTAAAAAGAAAAAACATTACTAAGAGACAGTTTTAGACACAAAGCATTAAGACCTTAGCTTGAGATATACTGACCTGAGCACTTTCTGCTAAATTGTAAACTACTGTGGCTAGGTGTCAATGTGTACCTATTGTTGTCCTAGTTTCTTCCAATTAAATTATAATCTTCGGGGTAGGGCCCAGGCACTATTGCTTTTCTTTTTTTTCTCAAAGCTCCCAGGTGATTCGTATGTGCAGCCAGTGCAGATCAGTGGCTCTGAACCCTGGGCAACGTTTCTAAGAATGTGTCCAAGGACCACCTAGATCAGAGTCAGACCCCATCTTAGACCTATTTAATCAAAATCTCTGGAAGTGGGCCCTACATCCAAAGCTTTCTGGATAATTCTTAAGCATACTACACTGAAGAAACTATTATATAGAAAGGGTTACAGGTAGGTAACTCCTGGTGATGGAGGTAAAGTTGCCTCAAAACAAGGTGACCTAGAAACCGTGAGACAAGATTCTCCTGAATGTGGTCCAGGGCCATATCAACAAAGGTCAAATAGAAGGAGCAGCTTTCAGGACAGACCAGATAGACTCAACTTATAACAAAACTGGCAGGAAAGGCCCCATCAAGCCTGCATGACTGCTTGGATTTCTTTTTTCTTAGTGGGAAGACTTCTCTATCCCACCCTTTCTTTCACCTCTCAGACCTTATACCTCTACTCCTCCTCAACCCCACTCCACATAGAACAGAGAGCCAGAAAGTACTTCTTGGGGAAAGAGGCACCTAACAGTCTCTTTCTTATTGCCTTCTCCCTGGGAAGTAAATATTTGGGAAACAGACACTCCTTGGGGCATCTTGGGCTAACCAAAGTCAGTCTGTTTTATCATCCGATCTGCCGCCACCCCCAAAAACATGCAAGGCAGAATAAGCATCCAGCACCTGCCTTAGTAGAATAGCCCTGGAAAAGAACTCCTTGGAGGTAGAGTTGAGGGGTGGGCTCAAGTATACAACTTCTCAGGCCAGAAATATGGGCTGAATTGCTTAACAAAAGACCCAAGGGGCTGGATGGTGCTCATAAATCATTTACGCTGACAAGAGTTCTAGGACCTTGTCCTAGATTTGCCCCTTTGAAATATCCTAATGATATTTAGTCAAGATTTAGAAACAACAAGACTTGAGTAAGCCATGTTTAATAAATATATGCCACACATTTTCTATAGGAAATCTCACTTAGGAGAATTAAATAAATACAAACTGTTTGCATTAAAAAACAAAATATTAATACAAGACTATAAGGACATTCCTACCTCCTGACAATCCTGTATAAATTACTGGATTAATTCAAAATCGCAACCTTACTTTCCCACCAAAACTGACCAGAGAAATGTGTCAACATTTGCTAAAAGCACATCTGCTGTGCACCATGCTACAAATTTTCCAATGTTGTTTCACTGCCACAGCAGCCCTGAGGGAGGTACATTACACTGGTAAAGAACTGAGTTTGGCATAGGTTAGGCAACTTGCTCCAAATCACGCAGCTGTCAGTGGTAGAGGGAGGAAAGGTAAACACATTTTCATCTGTCCCTAGTGGCCATTCCTCTACACCACAGGGGCTCCCCCTGGGATGTGGTCTCAACAGGCGCTGGCCGTCTCTGATCTCCATCCTCCATCTTACCTCACCATTCTCTCTCCCCTTCTAGGCCAAGTTGTCCAGCGCAACTTTATACCTGGGTTCGTAAATAAAACACCCTCAGGGCAGGCAGAAAACCTAAGCCTGTGAGGCAGCACCAATGAGTAAAGGATACTAGGGGACAATGAGGCCTGTGGTGAATAGGAATATGGCCCTCCTGAAGGCACTCAAACTCCATTTTTTAAAAGTAACACTACACTGGCCAATAAACATTTCTAGGGCAGTGCTCTTTTTAAGCCTTACAGAAAATAAAACGAAAGGTGAACCAAAAGGGCACAAAGAAGCGAGGAGGGACTGCCCTAAATGGCATTTTGTAACCACCAAATTGGCATGAAGCCAAGTGTCTCAATGTGGTCTCCTCCAATGCAATGTGACTAAGTTGAAAAAAAAAAATGTTTTTCCTTTTCATGGACCTGCTCCTTCTCTTGATTTTCCTGTTTCTCTCAAGGAAATGATCACTTCCCCAGCCAGCTGGACTTGCAAAAGGTGCCATCTGGGCCCTTCCCTCTCCTGTTATGGTATCACCGAGTTTTCCCTGTCATCCTGTCCCCTCCCTCTGTCCACTCTCATGCAGGCCCTCACTCCGTTAGGCCCCTTACTTGTTCTTATGCATCTAGCATTTTCCCTTGGATTCCAGCATAATAATCACTCAAATGTGTATAGTCCTTTGCAGTTATAAATGTGCTCTTGCTACATTTTCATATTTTAGTTTTATTTTGAGTGACACAACAGCTTGGTGAGGTTGCCAGGGAAAATACTATTTCTAATTCATAGGAGATGAAAGAAACATTCAGGGGATTTAAGTGATTACCCGTTGCCACTAGAGAATCTTACCAATGGCATTTTTATCTAGATCAGCAGCCCATCTCTCTCTTCTTCTCTCTGTTCCTTCCCTCCCCCAAATCCTCAGAATAAAAGCCAAGCTCCTAATAAGACTGACAGAGCCTATTAAGTTCTCTGGCTGGTGCCTCCTATGTTAGTCAGCTCAGGCTGCCATAACAAAATACCATAGACTAGGTGGTTTAAACAACAGAAGCATATTTTCTCACAGTTCTGGAGGCTGGAAAGTCCAAAATCAATGTCTGACAGGGTTCACTTTCTGGTGAGGGCTCCATTTCTGGCTTGCAGATGGCCACTTTGTCCTCACATGGCCTTTTCTCGGTGCATGAGTGTGGAGAGCAACAAGCAAGCTCTCTCATCTCTTTTATAGGGATGCTAGTACTACTGGATCAGGGTCCCAGCCTTGTGACCTCATTTAGCCCTAATTACCTCCTTATTGGCCCCATTATTTGGGGTTAGGGCCTCAGCATATGAATTTGGGGCCCTACTCCCTCTCCAATCTCAAGTTAAGACTTGACCCCTCAGCAGTCTACACCCAGCCATACTGACTGCTCACTGCACTCTTACCTTCATGCCTTTGCACAACTTACTTCCTCTCCAGAACCCTCTCCCATTTACCTTTCGCTTGACTAACTCCTCACTCTAAGTCTCAGACCACAGAACCTTATTTCCTCCCAAAAGTCCTGAAACCTGACCTGCAACCCCCTTCCCCTCTGGGATTTTAGGCCCCCACCAAATATTCCCATGACCCTGATCACAATTGCCTCTGTCCCTTACTAGACTCTTGGCTCTGTGAAGTTGTTCAAAAAAGTTGTTAAAAAAAAAAACCAACTGTTAGTGTTTGTTGCCAGTGATAAAATTCAAGCTTTCAAATGAAAACTAAATTCTTAAAAAATTTGTATCTGCCACCATTAACTTGATAAATTCCCAAGACTGATACTGTGTCAACATTTGGAAGATTTACATAACTCCATGAACCAATATTTTTCAAGGCCAATGAAGAATATTACAAAATCATGCACAAGTAAAAGATTCTTTCAAAGTCCAAGGCAAACCAATGGATTTTAACATAACTGAGTAGCATAAGTCCACTGATAGGATTTCAGGTTCCGCACTTAAGAAACTACCACTTGATCATTTAGATGTAGAATCACAGAATACTACCCACAATTATCGGAAAAGGATATTAAAATACTCCTCTTTATCGACTTCATAGCTGTGGGAGGATGAGTTTTCACATACTTCAGCCAAAACAACTTATTACAGCTGATGAAATGCAGAAGCAATGCCACTTTCTCACTATTTTTTTTGTTTTGAAAAACAGTTATTTTTTATTTAAAAAAATGTTATTCACATTAACATGTAATGGGTTTATTATTTTTGAGGGGGGGCAGGTTGAGACAAGGTCTTGCTCTGTTGTCCTGGCTAGAATGCTGTGGCATCATCATAGCTCACTGCAACCTCAAACTCTCAGGCTCAAGTGATCCTCCCACCTTGGCCCCCCAAAGTGCTGGGATTATAGGTATGAGCCACCGCACCTGGCCCTATTATTGTTATTTTAAATGAATTAGTAAATATTTTCAAATTGTCTCTATTTTAATTGCTAGTATATTAAGTATTAATAACTATAACCCACATAAATAAAAGATATTTAGGGGCCTTAATCATTTTTAGTAGCGTAAAGGGGTCGTAAGACCAAACAGTTTGGCATTCCCTGGTGTTTCAATGCCACATCAAATCCAAATTGGCCATGAAGCTTCCCTAGCTATCCCCACCCCATAGTGCTGCCTTTCGTGCCCTGCTAGATAGAGCATTCTCTGTCAATGCCACTATTTTAATAGTCATATGGTTGCTTTATATTAATGAGTTATATTTTCATGTGATAGTCTCCTGGTGTCCCTGTTTAAGAATTCTAGGGAATTTGCTTCTGATAGCTGTTAACACAGCTAGCTTCATGAAACTAAAAAGAAAATTATAGACTTAAACTCCTGTCTTGTGTCAAAAAAAGAGTAAAATGCACCCTCTAGTGGACTTGTAAGCTCATAGAACACAAAAAAAAATTTTGTTGGGTTGTCGGAATAATTATGTCCTCATCCCAGAAAATTAAGATTATAAAATAATGAGCATAGGAAAATTATTAACTTTAATTTTTTGATATGTTTTAAAAAGAACTAAGAAAATGTGAAACCAAATCTAGTTTGAGTGTAGTTAATAACTAAATGCAAAAGTGAACCTGAGGTCACAAAAAATAACCTTCTCTTTTAAATTCTTTTGAGTTGATTATATACCAGCTATCCAAAATAATCTGTTTAAATTATATCTTACTTGTTAACTTTAAACATTTAGAAACATTAACACTGATGGATAAAGTTGCGATTATTAGTTCAATTTCCAATTAAAACTGCTCTCAATTCACTACTTGGGCATTCCAGTGACCTTTATAAGGTCTGAAAACGGACCTTTGAAGGATAAGAAGGATAAGAACCAAAGGTATACTTGGGGTATACCTTTTTTTTAACTTAGTATGTTAATGTTAAAAGAATTTAATTCTATGCATCTTTCTCTAGGATAACATAAGAAAAAAAGGCGTCAAAATATGTTCAACCTTATACTTACCAGTTAAAAATGTCTCAAATGTATGAATATATTCATAATATATGAATATATGAAAGATGTATGAAATATATGGTTAAGCTAAAAATGTACTTACAAAATAATGGGGCATATGATCTAATTTGTATTTTTAAAATTTATATAGGAGCACCCGTTTATGAGCACATATGCATACATGTTAATTCTGTAGTAAACTAACATTTTTACTTTTGGGAAGGAATATGCATTGATGGCAAAAGTAATAGGAGAGCATTTTACTACCCTTCTATACTGTTTGAATGTTGTGAGCATTTTTACAAGCTTTCGCTCTGTCACCCAGGCTGTAGTACAGTGACATGATCTCGGCTCACTGCAGCCTCAGACTCCTGGGCTCAAGCAATTCTCCCACCTCAGCCTCCTGAGTAGCTGGGCCTACAGACACACCACACACCTGGCTAATTTTAAAAAAATTTTTAGAGACAGGGTCTCAGTATGTTGCCCAGGATGGTCTTGAACTACTGGCCTCAAGTGATCCTTCCACCTCAGCCTCTCAAGTAGCTGGGATGACAGGAGCAAGCCACTGCCCCCAAACAGGGAATTTTTTAGTAAGTTACAGAGATAATTATTGCAAAGTATCATATGAAATGGAAGTAATTAGTTATTTCATCAACTAGGGTATTAGAAGGTTTGAGTAACAATAAGAAACTTCATGTAGCCACTTAGTTTTTAAATTATGGGATTGGTATTTGGAAAAGGAATTTTTTAATGCCTTTATCAACAAAACACAATGTCTGATTCCTTCAGTGACAACACAAGTTGAGTTGGTATATAAAATCCTCTCTGCCACCCTTAAAAACTCTGGCATATATAGTTAACTCCTTTCTAATTGATATTGTCTGACCAGAGCATAACTATGTTCCTTTTCTCGCTCTCAAATTCTATGACCTATGAAGTGCTGAGATGCTGTCATGGTCACAGTGGCATTCTTTACCTTTTAATTTTCAATAGAGCTAGCCTCAGCCACACCTGCCGAGTGAATACAGTACTTTAAGTGAATAACTGGCTTCAATTTATCTCAACTGGAAATGGCAGGGTTGAACTAAAACTAAAAAAATCAGTGGTATTACCAAACTTCAACCACTAAGGAGCACACTCTTCCAACTATAATTTGAGCATCAGGTGCATAAAGACAGAAACGATATGTTGCTTCAGCTGTCATTCTTATCTGAACACACAGTATCTTCAAGTCAACAACTTAGGCAGATGGAGCAAACCAGCCAAGAATAAATTTCTGTTGTCAACACTTCCATGAAATTCTATTTGTCCTTTATAACATGCCAGTGTTTCACTCTCTAATCACATACTGCCCACTGGATACATTCATTTAAACAAACCCCTTCTTTTCTTCAAGTAATTAAAACTCTTTAATCTCTTATCCTATTTTTAAGCCTATTCCAATTATTATTTATGTTTGGAAAATTTTTTTCATTTTACTAAAATCCTCTGTGCTCAAAGAAATATAATTTCCTACTGGTGAGCTAACTTACCTCAAATACTCAAATAACGTCTAAAAAATGTATTTCTCTACTATCACACTGGGGATTAAAAAATAAAATAAATATATTTCTCTGAGCACAGGCAGAGCAAGTTTTAAAAACAGAGGTAGGAGTAATACAAAAACCATAATTCAGTTTTTAATGCTGCCCAAATTGTATGTTGAAGTTATATGGGAAATTGCTTATTTATAAGGCTTCCTTAACTGTTGGCTTAGCATACTATGATATAAACCGTGGTTTCTCCAAGTGTCAGGCAAAGGATAACAGAAAATAACCTTTTGGTGTACATTTTTCAATTGTCACCATAAGACATATTCTTATTTTTGATACTACCTATCAACCTCTCAATTTGAGATGAAAGAATGTCTTTTTAGGAGTTTTACAATGCTGGCATGCCTTTTTAAAAACATGGAAATAAAGCATATGAAATTATATTAAAACAAGAACAAAATCCTACAAATAAGATGGCAAGATAAGAATAGACTTACAAATGCACTCTACATAAAAAATGATCAGAAGGACCAAAAAAGGAGTGAAAAAGGCAGGGGGATTGGGGATGTATGTAAGAGAACACATAATTCATCAGAGCTAAAATTAAGGATGGGGATCAACATAAAGACCCTGATGGTTCACACAAATTACCTTTCTCAAGAGTAAAATTTGAGAGAAGCAAATATAGAAAATTTTGGCAACCCTCTCAATACAAAGTGGAAGGTCTCCACTTACAGCCTTCTTCTAACCACATCAGTAGCATTCAGGAGTCTCAGTTCTAGGATTGGAATCAAAAAAGTGGGGCCATTACTAGCCAGTTTTCTCTGAACTCTTAAGGTAGACTACTCTGATACGCACTCTCCTATCCCAGAGAAGTGAGATCCAACATTGTTTTAAGTAGCAGCCAGCATCTGTTTAGAGCAGCAGCAGGTAAGTTACATTTGACTTTACCATACAGACAACTTTCAGGAATTTCTTGAACTGAAAAGTGCCCCAACCAGAGGATGTTGAACCCTGGTAGCTTCCTTACTAGTAGAATTCAGCTGTGCATGTGGCCACTTAACTAGAATATAGCTTCGAGCCTCCCTCGCAGCCAAGTGTGCCCACATGTCACCATTGGAATGCAAGTGGAAGTGATGCGTACAGCTTCCATGTCACTAGCTTCTAAGGGAATTGTTTGCTCTCCTTTTCCACTAGTTTTATTTCCCTGCTGGTAGAGAAGCATCCTACAATATTAGAACCTTATTCAATTATCATTAAAACAGTGCGTTAACAGCACATGATGAGACAGGTAAATCAAAAAACACACAAAAAGGGGGAACCCATCAACTATATATAGGGACTGATAAATGAAGCAGGAGTGTTTTATGTAAATTATTATTATGTCAATTTAGAATACTAGAACAGAAGATTGTTAACAAAGACCAGCTGCAGTGGCTCGTGCCTATAATCCCAGCACTTTGGGAAGCTGAGGCAGAAGGATTGCTTGAGGCCAGGAGTTTGAGGCTATAGTGACCTATGGTGGAGCCAGTGCAGCCTAAGAAACAAGAGTGAGACTCTGCCTCTTAAAAGGGACAGAGGAGAGGGGAGAGGGGAGAAGAGAAGAGAAGATTATTAATAAAATCTCTTTGTATACACAAAACTTTAAATAACATAAATGTTAAAAAATTAAAATTCATCAAGAATACCACAATTTGAAACCTGGCACATCATATGTATACTGTGTTTTTAAGACTACTGCCATCTGAGAGTATCATATTAGTTGACTAGAATAAATGGGGTGGGGATCCTTTTATAGAATTTGTCTTGAATTTACCAAGTCTTCGAAAATAATTTTTAACTGAAAACCGAAAACTGCCACCGTTCCATCTTTGGCTAATGTAGCATCTCAACTAGTGGGAACATATGGATAACTCAGCAGATGGGGCTGGTCAGCCATTAACCCTATGGAAAGAAAAGCAAAGTTGCATCCTTGCTTCCCAGCTTACTCTAAAGTAAATTCCAATTGGACTCAAATTTTAAATGTAAACAATAAAGCTATGAGAGCATCAGAGGATATTTAAATAATTTTAAAGTCCTTACATTCTTAGGGGTGGGGAGAGTGTTCAAAGGATGGATGGAAAGCATCAGGCCATTGTTTCCATAGCACTAACTCCCCAACATCCTTCCTTGTTGTTATGGCCACCCCACCCCTGAGTTTAACAAAGTTGAAAAACAAAATGGGAATGGAAGAAGAGGGAGAGGCCTGGTAACTCAATTTTTCATGGCCAAGGTCACTCGATTTTTTATAAGCCAAGATCCAGGGGTGGGTGACCCTTTGTGCCCTGGAAGTGTCACATGTGACGCCAGCACTGCCAGCTCTAAATTCCGGGTCTGAAATATTCTTTATCCCAAACCAGGTCCTAAAACACACAACAACAAAAAAACAATAGCAATAACAAAGAACCCTGAGGAAGTTGTCAGTAAGTGTTCTCTTCCTGACTTCTAAAACCAGCCTACAATACAGGCCTGTGAACTTGAGTCTCAAAGGAGGCCCCATTTTTCCCATATTACTCCACCAAAGAATATTTCTTAGGAAAACGGGGCACTAGAGTAGGTGGTTATCTCTACATCCATCTTAAGTTCATGTTCTTCAGCAGTTATGACTCAAGAATCTGACCTTGACATTAAGCCAACTTCATAGATCAATTGTCACTTCAAAGAACAAGAAAAACTGTGAGTAAAGGTTAAATGAAAAGTTTTCCAAATCATTCTCAAAGCAAACAGATCAGGTTGCTGTAAGAAAGAATGCAATCAATGCATTTCATGAGCTAAAAAGGTATTCTTAGAAACAGGAATGCCTGACCCAGGAAAAAATGACTATGACTGTCAAAGGTTTGGGCCTTGATGTTTATGACTGGCAAACGACAGAGATAAAATTAACTAATTTTAAAGTGCAAGTGTTACAGTTATCTAATTTAATCCATAGCAAAAATGCTGAGGTAAAATACCATGGTGCTAAAACGATGCAGTTAGTGAGGGGCAGAATAAGAACCCAGATCAGGTCTTCTGACTGCAAGATCAGAGGTATTTTGCTCTGTCCTATAGCACCCTCTATGGTGGAAATGACACTTAGGTCAATTTGTAACATCTGAAAAAGACACTAAAACTAGCTATACCACTATCAGTAGATAAGAAATTGAATCATCTTGGGCAGTAGCAAGGGAAAAGGCTTTTACAGAATGCCGTTTTTTCTGAGAAGCAACTAACTCTATTATCCAAGACACTGGATTTAAAAAATGGTATGGAAAGTATAATTCAAATATCCCTTCTGCAATAAAATATTGCTATGTATCAGTTGAAAAAAATCTCTTTTCTACCCCAAATCTTAGTGTAACTAAGGTGATACACTTAAGATTTATGTGAGTAAAGAATCACCTAAAATAAATACTAAGTCCTTGGTTTCTCTGGGTTTGCATAAGGGAATCTATGCCCCTGTGGAAGAGACTGCCAGGGGTTCCCCAGTGCGTATTCTCCCCTGCCTTGTAAGAGAACCGAGCACACAGCCCCATGGGGAAAATGCTGTGTTTTCCAACCTCACTTACAGTTAAGTATGACCATTTGTCTATGTTCTGACATATGAGAGTAAACAAAAAGAGAGTGAAATCCTAGAATGTTTTCTTCAAGGAAGGGGGCATATTCTTTGCTCTTCTTCCTTCTTCCTTCCTGATGTCTGAAATATGGGCATGGTGGCTTGAGCCATTTTGGACAATGAGGTTTCAGCCACACATTGCAGATGGTGAAGCAACAAGATAGGAGGCTGGGTCCTGGAAGATCAGGGGCTACCACACTCGCCCTAGACTATCAACCTGCAAATTTGTTTCCCTGAGACAGAAATAACTTTCTAATTTGCTTTGCTGTTCACTGGAGAGTATAACCTAATTCTAACTGACAACAGCACCCATGATTTCTTACTGTTTTGAAACATTCAAGCATCTCAATGATCTCAAAAGATGTCATTAAATCCTCTAATTTTTAATTTACTTTAAATTTAAAAATATTTTTATAAGCACATGTCTGAGCATACACATATGTAGAATGCAGACACTTGCAAAATTAAAAACCATCAAAAATCCCACTCTGGGGTACATCAGGTAGCCTTCATCAACGCTTGCACGATAACCTACTCATAGCCTTTCTACAACACCTAACATATTGTATTGCAAGTGTTCATTTATGAGTTTGCCAACACCACCCCACCTCCCTGCCAACTAGACTAGGAAGTTTCTGGTTCACCATCAAATTCTTAATGCCCAGCATAGTGCTAGGTAGAGCAATCACTCAGAAAATGTTTGTGGACTGAGTGAACAAGTGAAAGACTGGCCTTAACAATGAGGGCCCTTCTCCTGATTTGAAATCCTCTCAAAGTACAGGTTGAGGATAGCTAATCTGAAAATCCAAAATCTGAAATACTTCAAAATCCTCAACTTGCTGAGTGCTCACATGATGCTCAAAGGAAATGCTTCTTGGAGCATTTCAGATTTCAGATTTTCAGATTAGGGATGCTCGACCAGTTAAAGTATCTGCAAAAATCCAAAATCTGAAAAACTTCTGGTACCAAGCATTTCAAGTAAGGGATACTCAACCTATTCTAGTTAGACATGGTATGAAATGAGTTGTGAATTTACTCATCTCCTATCAGTAATCTGATAATAAATATACAGCCATAGTAACAAAGTCGATTAACACTATGATACTTAAAGTCCCAATTCTTAATTATTCTATTAAAAATAAGCCTATAGAACAACCAGTATCAGATTAGTCTGGTAATCTAAATATAATTCACCCAGTGGTTGTGTTAGTAAAAAATATCAGCCTACGTATTATTATTAGTTGGAGTCATAAGGAAGCAAACCACTCTACACAAAAATATTTTTTCTAAAATGTACTATACTTAACTTTTTGTCTTTTATATCTTCATCTATAGAGTGGAGATAATTATACTTACCTCACAGGTTGGGGTTTTTCTCCCCCCAAGAGCACATGATTTTTAATGTGCTTCTCAAATTCTACTACTCTCAATAAATGGCAGGATAATAGTATTTTTATAATTTGCTGCCTTCTTAGGTAGGTTACACTAAATACAATTCAACTTTTTGTTATGACTCAAATTCATTAGTGTGGGTCGTCTTGAAATAATTACATAATCACGTTTTAAATCCAATTCTTTAATAATAGAGGCGTGTGTAGGCAAATTACATAGCAAGCACCTACGGTTAAAAAAAGTGAGCACATCTTGAAATTGAGAAAAATCATATTAAATTTTCTCCTCTTTCAAGATTTCAGGGTGTCCCAGAATGAGTGCCTCAACTTCTGGGGGCTCTGTCACCACAAGATGAGTTTGAAGACCAACTAGAGCAATAATTTGGGGTCTGTATTTCTTTTAAGAGCAATCTTAATATCTAAGTCACAAAGGACTTGACAGAAGTAAAGGGATCACCCTAAGTATAACCTCAGACACATAGCAAGACAGAAGTCAGGCTGAATGACTCAGCCAAGCACTATACAGAGACTGGGTAAATACCCTAACCCCAGGTCTCCTCACCTGCCCAGATCAAGACGGCCCAGTGATGCTTCCTGAAGGACCTACGTGCCCATCCTCTTCTCCTACATCACTCTTACCCTGTACACACACGTATGGATGGCTTTTGCGGCCTAGGACTTGACAACAGGACCATCTTTTCTTTTTCCCCTGCCTGTCTTTATATAAGTTAGGCCTTCGACACTGTACCTAGCACTGGCTGGACTCTTCAATTAGACTAGTCCTTATCATGTTCCTTTTTATAAACTTTTTACAGCACGTATAATGAAAGTTGAAACAAAATTGTCTGATGTCTTGAACTATTTTTTGTTATTTATTTTTATTTATTTGTTTTTATTTGTTCTTATTTGTTATTTGGATATCCCACCATGTCCTAAAACTCATGTTCCTTGGAGATAATTTTCCTCTCTCATACTTCTTATTCTGTCGGTTCTACTATCAATCTCTAAAGAAAAAGTGCTAACTGGTTATGAGGATAAGGGAGGATTTGAACTCAGGCATGATGAGAAAGTGTTGATCTGGGAGATATTTAAGATGACATGGTAACAGACTGAATATGGGCATGAAATATAGGAAGGATTAAAGATGGCTCATGGGTCTCCCTTCCTTTATGATTAAGTAGACAGTACATTCCTTAGGGAATATAAAAAAGGAAAATGGAAGCACTTATTTAAAGACATTTTCCATTTATGTAATTTCTTGCTTTGGAAAAACAGCAGAGAGTTCAAGCCACTATATTCTCTTGACAGCACCTGAACTTACACCAATCTGAGCTTCGTCCTGGCACCTCAAGGCTTCCTTCAGAATTAATCTCTGGGCTCTGTCCACACAGGACCCCTCAGGGCTTGTTAGTGTCCATGCAGGGTCCAGCCTAGGTTTCAGGCCCTTCAACACAGTTCCTGTGTGTCCTAGTGCATACCAGGCCCTGGGCAGGACCAGGCCTACATGGTATCTGTGACATGGTGCTTGGAAACCTTAGCCAGGTGGCAGTTCCATAAGGCTGGTGGGAATGTCAAATAGACCCAGTCCTAATCTTGGGTCTAATTTGGTGAGAGTATCATGAAGTTACTGCCAATAAATTCTATTTTCCAAGTTCTTTGCTTAGGGATGGAGTAAGGTAAATGCTACAAAGGTTTGAGTACAGCGCCCCAGCCCTCTGTCATGCCCTGAGGAACCCTGTGCAGTCTCACCATGGCTGACTGCTCCTTGCACTGTGTCCTGTTCCCCTCTGATGTGAACACATGAGTGCTCTGGGCCAAGGGTAGTGCCTGTTCAGGCTCAGGGCCCACAACAGCAGGACTTTTCATGGTGGCTGGGTGACCTTCCCTCCATCTGTTCTGCCAGCTGTGGCACATGCACCTCTCTCAGTGTGACAGCCAAACTCGGATCTGCAGATGTGTGCAGGGGTGTGCCATACTACTGTGCCCCACATCAGGCCCCTTGAGGTTTTGCAGTAAGGGATAGACCTGTCAAGGCTGGCAGAAGGGACCTGCCTTTCTCCTCGCGACTCTGCTACCATGTCAAGACAGGGTCATAAACAATCAGCCGTGCAGAGGACAGAGCAAATAGCCTCTTAACCCTTCTTGTAATACAGGTAGCCTCTGATTCCTACCCCTGTCTCCCTTCAGGGGGGTTTTCAGAATCTCCCTTTCTTCTCCATTTGCACAGATCCTTCTTGGGCTATGCTTGGATAACTGCAATAAACTCACCTCTGTCATTTGAGTCTACTCGTACTTTTGACCAACTGATTTGCTGAGTTTCATTCCATAATAAAATATGTTTGTAGAAATCCAAATTTAGAAAATAATGAGAGGGGTTTTAATTGTTATCAATTTGTTACCAAACGTTTCTTTTACTTTAGAAAAAAATTTATTATTTGATCCCTTTAATCAATCAAGCCATGAACCAGGCTTTGGCCCTGTTTCTACAAACACTAGGAGAGCTGGGTTTGTGTTCTAACACCTGCATTAATGAGCCCCAGCCTTGAACAAATCACACAGGTTTTTGAAGATTCAGCTTCCTCATCTATAAAACCAGACTTTAAGTTACAATAATAATATTTTCCAGGGAAATAACAGATTCCTTCCAATTCTAAAATTCTCTAAATACTTACTGAACTCCTACTATGTGTTAGAATGGTGGAATGGAGGAGGATAGAAAATAGGTAATCTTAAGGCACATACAATCTAACTTGAGAAATACCGTATAATTAAGTTCTAAAATGTATGTTAAATCCAGATGGTTTAAGAGCTAAATAGTAAAATAATAGTGATAACAACAATAATAGCAATAAGTATTTGAGGAATATAAAAGAAAATAATTTTTTATAGTCCTACATAGGGAAAGGCCTCCTATCCCCTTTTCTGGCAACAGTACCTTGATTAATCATGGAGAACCACCCTGTCCCCAACTCAGTCCATATGGTGTGGGTGGGGAAGAACCCACCTCCAGCTCCAGAGACGGGCATCAGAGCAGGCCTGGGCAATCATAGTCTCACATACCCTCCTGGCCACAGGGTCTGGTTACTGGATGAACTAAGCCACGACAATCAAAGGAAATGAGACTCCAGAACAGGACTTCTGCTGGAACTACTGGGAACAAATACTTTCTTAGAAGGACTACTCCAAGGCCATAATGTAAACACAGAGCTTCTGGCCACCCTCTTACCACCAGAAAGGGAGGCTCTGCCTGAAGATGGAGATAGCACAGAGTAAAGCAGAGCTCAAAAGGGGGTAAAGCAAATCAGCTGAAGGATCTCGCTTGTGCCTCTGAATGCAGAACTGCCTGAAGGCACAGTTACCGCTTTTTTTCTTAGACCAGTTTGCAGTTTGGGGCTGAAATCAAGGGTTATAACTAACCCACGTTCTCATAACATTCCAAATAAAATTAAGATTGCAACCTTCACAAAGGAAAAAGAATCTCTTTGTTCATACCTTTTCAATACAGATAATATAAAGCAAGCCTTGGATCCGATCTCTAGATGTACATAACCTTAACAACTTATTATAGAAACCCGATTGTCCCTCACAGTATGAAAAACATCCTCCTGTAAACATGGTTGCAACAATTTTTTTCAATCGTTTAATTATTTGAAGATTACATCTCCAAGTATTAACAATAATAGAATATTACTTAGGAATAGATTCAGAAAGATTAAAAAACAGGCAGTAGGCCATTAAAGACAATATGACAAATAATTTCTGTAAAACTATTATTAGTGTCACAAAATTGTCCTGGTAGTATCTTTTGAGAAAATATGCACCAAAGAATTCCTGAAAATATGGTGCTAAACCTTGATTATAGCCTGTTGTAAATATGTGTAATCCAGGAAAACTCAAAAGCCTGTTATTTGTATATAAATATAACATATTCAAGATGACAAGCTGAAATTACCCACCCTTTTCATTCTCTGCATAAGCACAGACTGTATTGTAAATAAATCCTTGCTAGTCTAGATACCAAATGAAATCCATAAAAATGGGAGACATTGGAAAAGGTTTTTAATAAGTTGTAGTACAAATAGAAAAGCATGTATATGGTGACTGATACTAAAGTGTTTAGTTTTCTTATAATACTAAAAATTCAAATGCTTACATAGTTCGGACAGAAAAATGCCAGGTATAAAGAAACTGTGATTAATGACCACTGGATGAACCTGAAGGTTCGAGTCCCATCCAAAGGGGGCAGCAGTCACTCAAGAATAGGTCTTCCCAATTCACTTTTTCAAAGAAGCCAGAAAAGTGAAATTTTATGCGAAATGTCTTAACATCAAAAACATATGGCCCACTGGCCTCTAATACATTTTGCTTGGCCCACAATTTCTTAATATTTGTTGTCAATGTTTAAGATCAACAGACTTCATGAGTGACTTCTGCCCCCTTGTTCAAGATTTAAGAGTGAGAGCCCTGGGCCTAATCTCTAAAAGGAGCCCACGGCTGACGAGTATGGGCTAGAATCTGAGCAATGACCAAAGGCAGGTGTCCCAGCAGTTAGGACCAAATCTCTTACTCTTAAATTTTGGAGAAGTCATCTTCCCTCTCTGGGTTCTGGGCCTGTTTCCATAAAATGACAAAACTAGATTAAATGATATGAAAGTTCCCTTCAGCAATACAATTTCATCATTCTATAAGAATTCCCTAAAATAGTTTATATAAGGAAAAACTCTAGGTTTTGCCCACATCTAGTAATGCAAAAAAGACCTTACAAAAAGAAAAACACCCACCTACCTGCACTGTTCATATTGGGAATCAAGATGAGTCTGCACAAAAGTAACTGACAAACTAATGAACTTCACAGACCTATATGTCTTGAGTAGTTTCGTGAATCTTTATGAAGTTTTTCGTGTCAAATATCATTAAAGAAAGACACGTTCAAACTCAACAACCTTACAATCACAGAGAAAGGAAGAGTCTTTATCTGTGTTCCTTAAAAGGGTCATAAATGCAAAGTGATGCCCAAATGCCAAAGGAGCCCAGATACCAAAGAATGAGGCAGCCAAATCCAGTTTGTCATTTTAGGATGATTTAATCGAGGGATTTAGGGACAGAAGACAGGTAGATCTTCGCACCACAACCCCCCAGACCCAGGGCTTACATCTGGGGGGAAAGTATGCATGCTCTGGAAGAAATGTGTAGGTGGCTGAGAGAATCTGCTAGCATCACAGTGCACCAGCATCAAGGGTTGTTTTGGAGGAAAGGTAAAACATAGTGAATAGGTTTTCCTATGTAAAAAGCAATACATCAACTAGACATTTTGGAAGCATTCCCAGACTCGGGGTTAGTCAGGCAGATTAGCATTTGAAAATAAAGTCACTCTTGTGCCCACAATCTGTAAGGAAGTATGGAACAGAACTATTGAACAAAATAAATGTGCTTTATATCACTCCCTAAAACATGGGAAGGAATTTTCTCCTGTCTACACCCAAAAGTTTAGAAAAAAGAAAAAAAAATGTTGAGATCACAAAATCAAACACAATAAAGGTCAAGCTAAGAAATAATCTAGATGGGCAGCAATTCCATACCTTCCTGTTATAAATATAGAGTAACAGGCTTTGAATCAGAAATGCAATTTAATCGAAAGGCTCCTATCAGGCTCTGGAAATTGAGTTCAGAGTGGACACTATCTGCCTCCATCCAGCACTGTCCCTCCCCATCATTTCCACCATTAATGATTTCCCTAATTCCACTCATCATTTAAACAAAGAAAAAGGCAGCCATAAAAATACCATCAAAAGGTTAATTATCAGCATTTTTTAAAACTTACAGCACTGCTGGTGTTTTCAGTATTATTAAATCTGAAATTTTTGAAATTAAAATGTAATTTTAATAAATGTTATTCACATCAACATTAATTTTTGGTGTATACTATTTCTAAAATGAATAAAGAAAATAATAATAATCCCCCAAGTAAATTTTCTTTATGGAACCAGATTCAATTCAGGAATAGAGGAATATTCTTCTGTCTAGGTATAATTAATGTTTGGGGCTGCCTTTCTTCAATCTTCCCTCCTGCTATCTTTCTATAAATTTAGCTTTAAGATAGTGTCCCATCCCTTTATTCAGTCTCTCCCAAATAACCTCTAAAAGGAATCTTTAAGAATGGTGTATAACATTCAAAAGAAATTAGTAATCCAGGATTACTAATTAGCAGCTACTAAATTTTAACAGAAATTATGCAAAAGAAGTCTCTGGTATGGTATGTGTCAAAGAAATAGTATGCCTTGCTTGGATTATTGAACTGGGCAGAAGTCAAACTAACTGAAAATATTTTAAAACTTCTTTATTTAGGTTAAATGAGCAAAGGGATTTTTTGATTAATAAGAATTCTAAATTTTGAAATCTTTTCAAAGAGACAATCTGATATATTAACGAAAGAACAAAACAGAAGCCGGGTCATCTGGACTCAGGTACAAACTGTGCTGCTGCTAACTGGATAGGCTATAACCTCAGGCAAGTTCCAAAAAGCCTGCTGGCCCCTGAGCACTCCCGCTCTGTGAAATGAGGGTCTGGATTTCTGAAGTCCATATAACTCTATGCTGAGGCCCTCTCCGATAACACCGTAACCAATTCATGTGGTATTCAAAATAGGTCATATGGATTAGCAACTCTGCACCCCTTTGTCAGTTCTTCACTGTAACATCCACCTAGGGAAGTGTAATTGATAGATTTCTGAGCCGAAACCCCTTAAATCATAACAATGTCCCAGAAACATTAAGTGTGTCCTAGAAAGTTTATGGATTCTTTGATTAAACATTTTCTGAGCCAAGTCTTCTTATTTTGCCCACATTCAAATTTAACAGGTGTACAAAATCTTGTGGGATTTTTATATTAATAAGATCTTCACTCACTATTTTGAAACTAACACAACTGCCTTTACTTAATTCCCCTGCCCTTTTTTCTCTATCAAATTGAAATATTTCCCTTAAGATCAACTTCACAAATAAGGGTTTACAAAGTCTTCTACTCCCCCTTACTCTAGGTTCTTTTAATTAATCTGAAGCTGTTCCTCTCATGGACACATCCCTCCAATGAATTCATCCACTTCCTACATTTAACCACAGCCTTTAAGACACTCCCAATCTCTTGCTCTTACAAACCTGACCTTACCCCAAGCTTCATACTCTTAACATAAACTATCTGTTGCATAAGTCCACAGGGGTACCTCATGGATGCCCCAAACTCAACATGACCAAAACTAACCTCCCCAAACATGCTCCTCCTCCGAAATTCTACTTCTCAGTTCCCAGCAACCTCATCGCCACCACCATCCCAGTCACCAAGCCAGAATGGGGGAATCCACCATACCACTCTTTCATCTCCTTGATGCAACACACAGAATAAACAGACAAGGCTTTCCCCTCTTAAACGTGTTCTGAAACTTCTCCCTTCTATCCCTGCTACCATCATGAAGTTCAGGTAACTTTTCTTTTATTCACATGTTATCATCAAGCTTAGGCACTCAACACCTCCCGTTTGGAAGGCAAAAACTCTTACTCTTTTTAAATATAAAGCACAGATATATACACAGTACATAAACACATATTTAATGCCACACAGTATCTCTGTGGTATTTAAATTAAAATGAAGAAAAAACATCTAAAAAGGCTCAGAGCTGTGTGGGGTACAATGATGAAAAGGTTGGAAATGCTACATTTGTTAGATTTATGGCTCCTTATCAGCACTCAAAGACCATATAAATGCACATGGAGAAAACTACAAGATAAATAATTCAAAGGAAATTAATTTCTGTGTTTTCATTTTTTCAGAAATCTCTTTTGTATCTTAAATGTTGTTAAATATAATTTCCCCCCTGCTGAAGGGAGGATGCCACTAGATAGACATTAAGGTGAAAAGAGTTTCTTACTGAACGTGACCTGGAAATTAAGGAATTAAAGTGGCTTTTTTTAAAAAGGAAATTACATTTTAAAACACATTATAAAATATGTGTGAGAAAGTAGCTAGGACTGAATTAAGATTGAATAGTTATTTATATCTGTTTCCTGTTTAGCCTTTTGACAAAGTTCAGCCCCGTATTTTACAGTCGGCTTTGGATAAGGCTTCCCAGAATAACCTTCATGTGGGGGTCTGCTACTAGGGAGGACCCCAGAACTACATCCTGCAATTCACACCCTATGAACGCATGGTCTGCTAAACTCAACTTCAAAACAAAAAACAAAACGTCACTGTCCCATTTCCTCTGCAAAGCCCTGTTTTGAAACTCCAAAACACAAAGAGGAAAAAAAAAAAAAAAACTGAACATGTTTAGAAACAAAGGCATATCATGAGGTAACATTAAATTAACAGTCTTTTCTTATTTTTAAAATTAAGCCATAAATTCCTCTTCACAATATGAGAAATGGACTAGGTGAGTCTATGAGAGAAAGACACATTAGTAACATTTTTTTATGAATATATGACATTTTTACTCTATATCAACATATTAATTCATGAACTAATGTTTGTTAATTTGGGCAATCATGAAAATGAAAACCTCAAGTTATAGGCAAAACAAAGTAAAATTAAATGAGATAATATAAAAACCTAACAAAAGCACAAGAACTTTCATGAATGAGGAGTGAGAACATTGCAGGATGGAAGACAAACTTCCTGGGTTTGGAAGTGGGCCCCTTAAACACTGGGGCACATCTGGCAAAAAGCACAAGAGCAACAAAGGGAAGAGAGTACTGATGGTGAGGAACAAATTTTTACCTCCAAGCCTACGCCATCAAAAATGTGGGGTCCATAGTAACCTGCTACAGACTAAATTGTGTCCTCCCTAAAATTCATATGTTGAATCCCTAACCCCCAATGTGATGGTATTTGGAGATGCGGCATTTTGGAAATAATTAGTTTTAGAGAGGTCATGAAAGTGGGGCCCCCATGATGGGATCACTGCCCTTATAAGAAGGGGAAGAGACACTAGCACTCGCTCTACCATCTGAAGACATAAAGAGAAGGCGGCCATGCACACAAAAGCCAGGAAGAGCCCTCATCAGAACCGAACAATGCTAGTACTTTGATCTAGGACTTCCAGGCCCCAGAACTGTGAGAAATAAGTTCCTGTTGTTTAAGCCACCCAGTGTATGCTATTTTGTTATGGCAGCCTGAGCAGACGGATACATAACATTGTAAGAAAAGATCATTTATGACTTGTCTCCGTATTGCTTAACCCCAATGGCCTGAAAATTTTCACTCCTTATCTTACTAGATGGCTCTTCCGCATTTCTGCTCACTGTCTCTGAAAAACAAATCTCCGTTTGTTCCAGGCCATTACTCTCTTAAACCTCTCATTTCACTGGCCAGTCCTTCCCCATCTCCTTCACGGTTTCCTCTTCCACAGCCTCCTCCTCAATCATTACTGTTCCCAGGGTCTCCTCTTAGGCTCTTCTCATCCACATGCTGCATTTAACCACAGCCCTTAAGTTGATACTTCCAAATCTCTTGCTCTAGCCCTGACCTCTCCCCCAAGCTTCAGACTCTCATAACAAATTGCCTTCTATACACATCTACACTGATGTCCCTTAGACACCTCCAACTCAACCTGGCCAAAACTAACCTCCAAACATGTTTCTCCTCCCACATTCTACAGTTTAGTTCACAGCCCCTCACTACCACCATCCCAGTCACCAAGCTGGAACTGGGGAATCCCAGCTAACACTCTCATCTCAACACTTATCATCACTTTATCCTCCTAAATACTCCTTTAACCTCTTAAACATTACTTGACTCTGTCCATTCTAGCCCTGCTACCGATGTACCAGCACAGATCCTCCCCTGTTTAATACCAAGACTATTAAAGTACTTCTTCCCTGCCTCCAAACTTAGCCCCACCCTAAATCCATCCCCTACACCGTAGCCAGAAGGACCTGGCTAAAATGCAAAGTGATGACCTGGTTTCACACCCCTCCTCAGAACCCTTTCACTAGATGCTCAATGCCTCCCAAGTAATAACAACATTAGCTACCTGTGTCTAGTGCTTATTGTCAGGGACTATTCACAACACTTGATCTGTATTAAGACTGGCAGTAGTTCTATGAGGTAGATGTCATTATCATCTCTACCATACAAATGAAGGGAGTGAGGCACAGAGATGTTAAGTAACTTTCCCAAGTTAGTTAATAATGTGGGAAATAAGCTGAGAATTGAACCTAGGACATCTTGTTCCAAAGTTGATGCTCTTAGCCAAGAGGCTGCCCTCCTCAGGGAGGACTGCTGTGTACAGTCCTCCAGGCCTGGCCTCTCCTCAGGGCCCTCTCTGGCGACTTCCTGCCATGTATATCATGAATATTACCAAAACTGCCTGCAGCTGAGCCTCAGGCCTCAGTTCCCACCTCCCTCTCTCACCCCGCGCAGGCCTCCACCTTGGCAATTATTACATTAGCTTGAAATTATTTGTATCTGTTGCCCCAGAAACCATTTCTCATTCATCCTTGAGTCTAACATAGTTCCTGATATGCAGAACATACTGAAAAGATGTTAGAATTGAACTTTAAATGACAACCACAGTAGAATGAAAGAAGACAATTCTTACAGGATTAAAAATTGTCTTCAAAAAAATCCCTAGTGTTTCTCCTTTTCAGCACTTCATATTTTGCCAATCTAGTCGTTCAACATTTCCTAATAAACATGCAAACCTCATTTCTAAGAAGTTTTACTTGCTCACTTGAAAAATCTCACAGATGCCGTCCTAACTGCCAATCAGCAATTCCCCATTATCCACTGGTAACAAATTAATAAAGAAATATAAGAGGACATGCCCAGCTGCTTTGGGACAATCAACTTCACTGACATGCCTGTCAAGAATGAATCAAGTCATGAGGACTTAACATGCTGTGGTTATAAACTTCCCAGACTCTTAGCACTGACAGAGCCCAAAGAGATCATCCAGATCAGCGTATCATGGCACAGATGAGAAACCACAGCCCACAGAAGTGATCCTGAGTCCACATAAGTCAACAACAGTCACAAAGTCCAAGCAAAAATCTGCCCTCAACTCCTGGTCCAGCCTCCAGTTGTATAATTATTTCCCCAGACATTTTTAATTACTAAAAATGAAATGTTCTAACTAAGGCTCTCCGAGATCAAGAAAAACCAGCCAAGTTAGAACCAGGGTTTTGTGGGGGGTTTTATTCTTTTTTAAAAAGATCTAGCAGGCAATATGAGAGACAATGCAGATAAAAAAAAAGCTTTGTTATTTTGAGGTGTTTCTACCCTACCAGGGATAAAATATGAGCCTTAAGTCCATGAGAAACATTGGAAACCTTGAGTAGGAGTAAATGGAAGCTATTCAAGAAAGCTTATGCAGTGGGACTAATTACCAAACAGTTTAAATCCACCATGTAAGAAGAAAAATAACATGAATATTATTTATGTCCTAAATATCAATCTGACACCCATTTTTTGGATGTGTAAGATGGGATTAATGAACCTGCTTCAAGATAGATACTTAAATGTTTCATTTCAAAAATGTTGAAGCAATCCTTTTAGAAACTTTTTGAAAAGCTACTAATTCTTCCTTTACTACTAAACAGGCACTTTAACCAACTAAACAATGGTGCTGCCCCCAATTCTTCCTCTAAATCGACTCCTATCATTACTCTCATTTCTTGTCCATTCTTAAAGTAAAATTCTTTGTCCAATTTTTGTAGCCTTAATTGTTATGAAATCCCCTTCAGCCCTTCTGAGTTTAAAAGGTGGAAGATAAACTTACCATGTGGCATACATCATAGTACACACGTAAAATACTTCATGTATCTCTTCTATCCTTCAAAGCACCCCTGTGGAAGTAAGTGTGTTATTTTATCCATTTTATAGATGAGGAAACTGAAATTTAGAATAACTAATTTGCCCCAGTCACAGAACTGGTAAATGACTGGGATCGGGAAACCTGATGTTCTTGTGTTGGAAGATGACCTCCCCTGAAACTATTTTGCTGAACTATATCTATCATTTATGTAAATATTAATTATATTTAAATTTGCAAATATTAGATTTAAAAAATAAAATTGTCAATGTTCAAAAATTCTCCCAAGGAAAAACATTTAAAAAAAAACATGAGCATACAACTTTTTATTGGCTAGATGAATGGTTGCTCAGCTTCCTCCCTTCTTCTACATACCCTAGTCTACAGCACTGCCAGGATAATCCTCCAAACACTTTATATCACTTTCTGCCTAAAAATCTTCAATAGTTCTTAACCCCCCAGAGAATAAAGTCTCATTTCTGTAGTCTGCATACAGAGCCCTTGCTGTGATGGGTGGTGCCATGCCCTATTCCACCCCCTCCCTGATCCCTCCTCTGACACCTCCTTACTCTCCCCTGTCCTGCTCTCTTCCCTCCAAGAGAAAAGCCAGAATGACCTCCCTCACTATTCTTCCTAAACCCAGTGTACACTTGGCCCCTAGGCCTTAGTGTCTTCATTTCTCACTCTGTTCATCATCTGCCTCCCCCCTCCTTCCCCTCCCTCCTCTTACCATGACTTGCCTCATGACTAGAGTTCCCAAGACAGATCAGAAATGCTTTCAATACCAAGTGAGAATCATATATTCTGGAAGCAACCTCATGGGTTAACAGAAAAAAGCAATGATGTTATCAAAAGTAGGTTCAAAAAATGGGAAAAGTATATTCTGAGCTTCCCATCTCAGAATGAAAGCCAAACTCCTTACGAGATCTGTCCTCACTGCCCTGCCCCACCCCACCTCCAACCCTGACTTCTCTTCCTGTGGCTTCCTCTCCTCCAGCTGTATTTGGCCTCCTGGCTGTTCCCCTATTCACCAAAAGTACTCTGTCCCAGGACCTTTGCAATGCTGTTTCCTCTGCCTAGAAAGCCCTTCCTCTACTGTCTGTGCGGCTCACTCCTATAGCTGCTTCTTCTGGTCTCTTATTAGTTGAATGAATTTCTCTGACTCCCACACCATGCACTCCTTTTCTCACTGCCTTCTTAGCATCATCTGACATTGTTGCAGTTACTTGTTTATTTGCTAATTGTGAGTCTTCCCTACTAGAATATAAGCACCATGAAGCCAAAGATTTTGTCTGACTCATTAGAACAATGTCTTGCACACACTAGGTGCTCTATAAATATTTGTTGAATTCCTCAAAGGCAATGAGTTTGCCTTGCTTATCTGTGAATCCTTAGTGCCCAGTACTGGTTGGGTATATGTAGAACCAATGACTGTTCAAAGGAAGCAAGTCTTGGGGATTCACTCCCCAAGTCAGAATAAGAAGAGAAAAAGGCCAAGCATGGAACACTGGAAGACTGATAATACTTAAAGAACGAGTGGTAGCAAAGAAGCCAGTGGAGAAGACAAAGAAAGAGCAATCCAAGAATTAGGAGGAAAATTAGCAGAGTTGTACTGTGGAAGCCAAAGGAGAAGTGACCAACAGTGTCAAAAGTTGGCAGACAGGATGGGGGCTGAAAAGAAGTAGATGCCTATAAAATGAGTTGAGCTGGGGTAATAAAGCCACAAAAGAGTTGCAGTTGGCTAAAAGAAGTGATGGACTTCTCTTTTAGAAAGTCAATAAAAGGAAGAAAGAGTCAGATAGGCAATGGCAGGGAAACAGAGTAGGGAAGGTATTTTTTAGAATAAAAGAGACTTGAGTCTATGGAGAAGGAAAAACTCAAGAAGATAAGAGTAAGTGAAGATAACAAAGAAAAAAATTCTGGAGGGAACTGGAAGAGCAAGTTAACCAAAGAGCCTTGGAAGGGACTAAGAAAAGAGAGAGATAGGCAACAATATATACAAACATTTGAAGGAGAGGAAAAGTGGAAGGATTCCTCTCTAGTTCCTCAGTAAAAAAGTTCATGAGGTCATTTCTGAGCTAAGGGAGAAGTGTGGTTGTGGTTGAGATAATTTTTAAAAAGATCTTTAACAGCTATGGAGGAAAGGAGGAAATCCCCAGTTTCTAAGGGGTCCATAGTACTCCTAAGGGGCAACAGAGGAGCCAGGAGAACTTGTAAATCATCAGTCTGTATCAAAGCCAGCCAACAGGGCTACATAGTGGTTTCTGTCAAGCAGCGTTTGGCTGTCTGCCAGGAGAAAAACAGAGCTAGAGTGGCCAGGACTGGGATTGGATGTCAGGGTCCTGTGGAGAACATAGTCAATGAGTGGCCACAGGGGTTCAAGCTGAGCACGGAAATTAAAGCTGCAGGTGTGAGTGGGGCTGATACAACTGGACAACAAGAAAGAGACCAGATTTCCAAAATCAGCTTGAGGATAAGAAACAAGTTTAAAGTAAGAGAAACAGATATCTGATTTTGCAATCTCTTAAGTGAGGAGAGCAAGGTCCAGGAAGTTCTGAGGGGAGACACAAAGCTGGCTAAGAGAAGGGCCTATGATCCTGGGGTCTTGATGAGAGATGATGGTGAAAAGAGGGAGAAATGCAGGCACATGGGTAGCAGGGAAGAGGCTGAAAAGATCACAAAGAGCTGGCTGGGGTGACAGGGGACCATCAATGATATGGCAGAGTACAGAGGTAGTGGGGGCAGCCTAGTGGGAGAACGATGTTGGCCGCAGAATGAACTGCTAATCCTTCTCTATTAGGAATCTTCTCCCAGGGCAAACCAGCTCTGGAGAGATCTAGAATTACAAATGGGCACAACAAAGGTCAGTGGGGCCATAATTTTAGTCAACCTGAAACATAATTCACTCTCTGAAACAAAACAAATTATAAAAAACAGGGTCCACCTCATAATAGTGACAAAGTTAACTTAGTCTTACTATATTTAGTAAACTAACTTCAAATGTTTTCAATCAAATGCTATATTAAGCCAAATCATTCCTTTTTCCTAATTATTAAACATGGCTTGAAAAAACTAAAGAAAACATAACACTGCCAATTTGCACAGAAGCTTAGAAAGTGACTCACTTAAAACCCCCTCCCCAAATTTAGGCAAGAAGGAAGAAGAAAAGCAAACAATAATGTAAGGCTTTAATTACTGCTTCACACTTTTTATGATAAAACATACACTTCAAAAATTCTAAGGTGACCAAAAAAACCCTTAAGCATGCTCCGAACTAAAGCAAAGAAAGATATACATCTGTAGGCATTTGACAAACATCTAGGTATTTTCATTTAATTATCCCACTCTTGTTGAGGATATTTTCCACATACAGAGTCAAATTAAGGAAAGCCAGACTTTTAAAAAAAATAACTGAATATTTACACTGATCAATACCAAAAAAGTCTATAATGTGGTAATCCCACCGCAGCACCCAGAGGTGGCAGACAACTGAGGTCTCTGATAGGCTCACTGTGAGAATACTTATGGCACCTTATCTGCACTCTTACTTCTAAAGTTTTTAAAATTTCATACTATACCTGTGGCTCATAAAGGGATATTATCAGAACCACCACCTAAGGAGCTGTTCTTAAAGACCTCAGACCTATCAGAATCTCTAGGGATAAGACTCCAATAAGAAGACTTTAATTTTAACTTCCAGTGTCTTCCATGCACTCCTGTTTAAGAACATCTGCAGCATAATAAGGTAAGCAAGGAGTGTTGATTGTATTCTTAAGAATGGTTCTCAGCCTTGTCTATACATTCGAATCACTTGGGGAATATTAAAAATCTCCAATGCTAGGCCACACAGCAAACCAATGAGTACATCAGAATCTCTGCAGATGAGCTAGACATCATCAGCCTTTCGCCATCTATGTGATTTCCATCGCCAGTCAAGGTTGACCAGCACCGAAGCAGAGGACCACTCCTACATATACTTTATGTAAGTGTGCAGTAAAGACGTATGCAAAGAGCTGGCCCACACAGCTGTTTGATGAATCAAGGAAAAATGGTAATTTATAATTCTGTGAATTTCTCCCTATTGGAACAAAGCAAATGGATACTCCACACTATCAGCAAAATGCAGGCTAGTGCTGAGAAGCTCCAGACCTTGGAATAAATGATGAACTATCTATGAATCATAAGGCAGACATAAGAAACCAAACTAAGCAGGTGACAATATGTTAAGAAACTCCTGGATGCACTGAATACTTACTAAAAGGGTCCCAACATCACTGCAAGTGAAAGATATGCAAATCTAGTAGTGAAGGAAAATTTTCTTTACAGCAGAGACAGCCTCATTAACTCACTTTGGCTACCCAATCCATGTCTTCAAACTCTTTCAGTTGCAAAAGAACATCCAGAAAGGTCTGAAGTCCGGGTTTTTAGATGCTTATTTGGCTCTTTTTAGAAGGAATCCACTTGCTGCTTAGAAGTTGACTTATACTTTTGCCCTCTGAACTTTCTGAAGTTTCAGCAAACAAGTCTTTAATAAAGACGCCGCGCATTTAACAAAGGACAAGCCTTCTCCCACCAGTTTAACCACTAACAGGTTTTGTGTCACAGGATAAGGCTCAATTAGGATTGGTCAAAACAACACGATGGATCATGAGGCTGGGTCATACCACTTTCCAGGGCACCAGGAACAATGCATAGTAATCAACATGTTAGCACCTGTAATCAACACCAGCCCAGGGAGCGGGCAGTAGAGTTAGGAAGGTTGAAGAACTGATAGAAACACAGTACCAACAAATGAAAATCTACGCTCACTGAATTCAAACATAAACGGGTTCTCTGCCAAGCCACAAGAGAAAACTGGAAATTGGTTGATTTTAAAGTTACAGTTAATTATACAATTAAACTAAGGGATCAAACATTTAAAAGTAGACACATTACAAGCACCTATATAAGGTTAAGAAACCAGTAGAGTTATTAATATTATTATTTTTCTAAACCAAAAGAACTTCCCCAAATTTTGGCAATCTTTTAAGGTCACTAACTAGTTTATTAAGAAATGAAAGCAGTGGGAGATGAGAGCTGGGAAACAATGAAATACAGCCAGGAAAACTGCACAAATTTTCTTTCAAAAATAAAAAAAAATTCTCCTATAGATTAAAATAGGGATCATCAAACTCTGTTTCCATGGAACACTGACATTCTGTGCCTTGAACAGAGCTGTTCCAGTACCCAAAATCACAAAATGAAGATCATTTGCCAACTAACACAAGAGAATAGTTAAGATTTTTCTCAATTTCATGATGTGCTCACATTTTTTAATCTTGAGTAATTGCTATACAGCTTGCCTACACGAGCCTCTTTAATATAAGGAATCTGACTTATGACAAGATTATAAATTAGTTACTAGAAGCTTTTTGTCTCCAACATTTTCGGGTGTCACAGGAAGAGTACTCTAACTTTGAGGATCTCTGTCGCCACTAAATGAATTTGAGGACCAACCCAGAGCAATAGTTTGGGGTATTTTCTTTTATGACTAATATTAATACATAAGTCATAAAAAACTTGACAGGAGTAAAGAAATCATTGCTTTTAGTAGAATGGTTCTAAGTCACAAAGCCCCTCATGATGGTTTTATGAAAAGGGTCTTTGCAAATCTCAGCATCTAGCCTAGTGCCTGGCACACAGTAGGCACTTCATAAAGGGGTTTGGCCCGAAGGTGGAGACACAAGCAGTGTTGTGTGTGTCCTTCCATGAATTACCTGGATGACATGGCCTCACTTTCCTCAACATGGTGGGTGTGGGGATAAATGTTATCACAAAATTGTTTATACCAAGTTTAAGAGAAACTTATCATTTTTGCAAATCATATTAGTACAGGTTGCTTTTTGCATTAGAGCACTTTGTGCTTTTCTCTCTGTTTCAGACACTAGCAACTCTTAAGTTGCTTTCCCATCTTCCATAGCTCCATGCTGGCCTTTTAAAATCCTCACCCCAGCCCTGCTGTGATTTGCATGTTTTTCTATCATGCCTGTTTAAAGACAAGGTCTGGAAATATGAGACAGAGTAAAACTCACCATCTTGGGCCAATTATGGGCATGACCTTGCTTTCACTACTCCAATCCTTCAATTCTAGGAATTTATGTTCCCAGGAAAGACTAGTTACTGAAAGGGACATATATATAATTACTTTAGGTAATGTTCCAAACTTTACTTCCAAATCATTTTTTTCTTATACCTGCATTTACTGTGTCTTAATGACGTGAAATGTAAGGGTAAAGAACTGTGCCAGAAACAAAGAGAAAATGTAAAAAGTTTAAAACATACAAAACAAGCCTACAAACATAAGAAAAAATTTCAATTCACTGGTAGTAAAAAATAAAAATTAACAATCACTTACAATTAACTCAATAAAAGATATATAAAATCAATAAGATACTATTTTACCTTAGGTAGTAAAGATTTTGTTTTGTTTCACTTTAAATTATATAGAGTTGAGATAAGGAGATATACAAGAGGGTAGTCACTCTCATACTTGGCTGGTGGAAATGTAAACTACAGGTTTCCTAACCTGAAAATCTAAAATCCAAAATGCTCCAAAACCCTAAACTTTTTGAGTGCTGACATGATACCACATGTGGAAAATTCCACATTTGACCTCACGTGACAGGTTGCAGTCAAAACAGTCAAAATTTTGTTTCACGCACAAAATTATTCAAAATATTGTATACAACTACGTTCAGTCTATGTGCACAAGGTGTATATGAAACTTAAATGAATTTCATGCTTACATGTGGGTCCCATCCTCAACATATCTCATTACATATATGCAAATATTCCCAAATCTGAATAAATCCAAAATCAGAAATATTTCTGATGCCAGAATTTCGGATAAAGTTTATTCGACCTGTAGTTCTGGAAGAATACTGGTAATACATGTTGGGGGAAACTTAAAATGGTCCATATCTTGGACTCCACAATTTTATGCCTAGGAACTTATTTTAAGGAAATAATCATAGACGTTAATATTAGGAAAAAATTATTGTCTATCCTGCCCACACCCTCCTCTAGGACAGTCCCCGCCAAACCCTTGATAAACAGACAGGTAACCCAAAACCCAGGCTCAGCAGATTGATCCAGAGGCACCACCACCAAAGAGCCAGAGCCAGGCCGACACCTGACTTCTGACCTGAGCTGCAAAGATAAACTGGGCCAAATTTTTCTCTATTAGCAATTCCCATTTGGAAACTTAATCATGCTTTTAGGCTCTAGGTCTAAAGGGGTAATCAGTCAGGGCCAGTGACCTTTGTAGAATATAGAGCCAAGTTCAACAAAAATAAGCAGATAAGTTATTTGATTCATTTTATTCTAATCACTTTATTACTTTCAAAATTAAAAACAAATGCAAAAGTGTTTGGTTAGAAATAACCCAAGTATCTGGTTGCTTGTCAGAGAAGAGGTTACTGGTTTCCTGTGGGTAAAAACCACCTGCATCCTTTCTAAGCCCACACAAAGAAAGTACCTCCAGCAAAACAGGGATAGGTGCTTGTTTTCAGACCGCAATTGTTGGTTTCTTCTCTCGTTGGATTTTTTTCAGAGCCATATATAAACACAGGGGTACTGACTTACATTATTTACTCCTATAACAATAACACCTTGTATTTGCAAAACATACTTAAGTGGAGGTATGGGAACTGTTTTGGTAGACACTAGCTAAGTCAGCCATACTGTCATAGAACCACAGGCTGCTTGGTGCTCAAAGCACTTTAGAAATCAACCCATCCTCATATTACAGATAGATACTCACTGGGGGATCTCAAGTTTTTATTTTATTCATATGTTATTTCTATCTTGCCCCACATTTTTAAAAAAGGATTTGAGGCATATTGTAATTAAAGAGAAAATTGAAATGCTGCAAAAGGAGCAATTACTAATGCTTAAAAAGCTACACTCTAAGAAAGTCCACCTTCTCTTGGAAGGAAGTCCCAGGATCACAACCTGATCCTAAACTCAAATATAATTCCCACGCTGTCCCTAGAATAGCTCCAGAATATACAAATTCCTCTGTCCAAAGTCCCCAAGGCAGCTCAAGGTCCTCAAGAATAATGGAAAGCCACCCAGACCAGAAGTTGGAGTGGAGGGAGAGGGACATGGGACTGAAAACTCAGATTATTCCCAAGATTCAGTGATTAAGCCAAAGCTGCGGGGAAACATGAGGACCACAGGCCCAAAAAACACCCACCCGGAGCCCCTCCAGGCCAACCTGAGGAGGGGAAAGAGAGGCAGTTAGTGGAATGGGAAGAACATGATTGCAGAGGTGGGCTGTCTCAGGCTCTGTAGGGCAAACACACATTCAGAAATATAAACAATAGTATTGACCAGTCTAAAGGAGAGGGGCAAGATTGTATTCAGTCCAGATAGCTCCTTCAACCCTCATTTTCCAGTGGAGACATTCTCAATCCTGCCAGGCTATGCTCTTGGCTCTCAGTTCAGGGCAGAGCGATCTAAGCGATTGGACAGACAATCATGCAGAGAGAGCTGAACAGAGTGCACCTGGGATCATTCGGAGAGAACCCAGCATTTATCAGGCCTCTGCACAGGGAACAGAACAGCCTGGTGTGACCCCTGGGCACTCATCCATCTACACAGGCAAGACCCACTCACCCACATGCACACACATAAACTTAACCTTGCAGTTGGTTACTATCAAACGGTTCTGTTATCCATTCCTGATTATTCCAGAGGCATGGATATACAAATAAAAAAAAAATCACCTTTAAATCATTTCTTTCCAGGATAGAGAATGTGATTAGCAACTCAATATTTCTGTTAAATTACTTATCCTACACATCTCCTCCTTTCCAGTTTTGAAATTAGTTGAAATTCCCTGAAATGATGGCAAGTGAAAGAAACAATCCAGTTGAACTATGGGAATTAGCTAGGCAGGATTTTTGATACGGTATCTCACCATGCTCAAATCTATCAACCTAACTCAGAAAAGCCTTCTAGAATAATCAGTAGATTCCTGAAAGGTCAGGATATTGGCTTACCTCTAAAGCCTACCACTTTACTTATCATACAGTAGATATTCAACAGATAATTGTCAAACTGAACCAGACATATATTAGGTATGGAAATATTGGTACTAAATATGCAAAAAACTCAGAGAAATTCAGAAGTCTGGATTTTATATTATTACACAATTTGTAATCATGTAGCATATGCACTAAAAATATCTTTAGAGGCTATCTAGTCTAGTCCTCTCCTTTTATATAGAAGAAAACTGAGGCTCAGAACAGGTAAGTGAATTACTCCATACTTACCTGGTTACAGAGCCCCCAAGACCACCACACCTTTTTGGGGGGTTGGGGGGCAGTGAGGGAGTCATTTACTTTTATCATCTAGGAAGGAATAAGCAAAAGTTCCAACAAAATTCTGGTAAATTGGGTTCCCAACAAATTGAAGTTTCACATTAATGTGTTCTGGGTGATAATGTGCTAAGTTTAAATTAATAGCTTAATTATTTAGTTAATGGGCTAAGTTTATCTGGGATAGTGCATGTTTTCAATACAAGGCCTTTCCTGAAAATCATTAAATTAATAGAAAAATATGGATTTTTTTAAGTAAATACTTACGTGCAAGTTAAGGGCCATTTCTTTTCAGGATCTGACATCTCAACCTTCTCATTTAAGAAATCTAAACCTTTCTGTACATAAAACATCCATTTCCCACACACAATCCTAAATTCAAATGAATATTCCTGCCTTTTTTCAACAACGCTTTTCTTCCCATGATCCAAGCCATCATTTAAGTTTCCAGTTTAAATGTTGCTTTACAGCCAAGGCTAGACTCACAAGAAGTAGAATTGGGGATGATTTTAGTAAGAATTTAATTCAACCTCATCATTTTTCAGAAGAGAAGGCCCAGATTATAAAATATTTTATCCAAGGTCATTCAATTAAACAGCAAGGCCTGAATCATTACCTGCCTTTGCGACCCACAAATCTGCCTGCCTCCATGGAATAGATTCTGAGACCCTCAAAAGAGGCTATTACTGAAAAACTGCCTCTTCCCTAGAAAAATGATAAATCTCTGGTTACCCATTTGCATTCCCTTGTTAATAACTATATTCCTGTTTTCCTCTTATGTCTAGAGGTTGCTAGTTTTGTTCTTTCATTATAGCAAACAATTATTTTCTCCTACCTCTAATAAATAAAATAATGGTAAAGTATATTGATCTTTCCTTTTTGCCAAACAGAACTGTGAGCCCCTTCTTGCCCTCTTCATGTGAGGCCCATTAAAATAAACATTTTTCAGGTTCCAAACGTTTAAAAGTTTTACCTAATTCCTAAATTAGCTTATGTTTCTCCTCCCCCAACCCCCACACACAAATTCAGTTTGTGTTCTTTTCATATTAAAAGTTTAGACAGGAAATTAGATGATGAAATTCAGTGAAATGAACAGGCACTTTAATTCCTTTTGCCAGGCACTGGCAACAAAAAGTAGCATTTGGGAACATAATGCACACAAAGGGAGTCACTGGGCAGTAAAACTTCTGGCTTATCTTCTCATCCAGGATGAATTCATTTGGATGGGGTGGGAAAGCAGGATAACAATATAGCAAATTTTCCACTTTGTGGCCTACCATTGGTGGGAAAATGCTAAGGCAGAGATTACAGGGCCAGTGGTATAGTACAGTATTTTGGTTTTTAAAAAAACGGTAATCATACGCTAAAAGTGAACTGTGCATTTTATAAAAACTAGAAATGCAAAAGAAGGAATTTTAATAACATTAGTGGTTTTGTGATAACCCAACTATAAATAATTTGCATTTTGAACCTGTACAGATAAAGCTGAAGTAGGATGGCAGTTCAAATAGCCCAGTTAACCTATCACTGTCACTACTAACAATAAAAGGGATCAGATAGAATTAAGACACAATGAAGTAAATTTTCTTTAAAGATTTTTCTACCCTCACAGTGCAGACAGAGAAAAAAAAGGAATCACATAATTTTAAAAGATAAGGACAGAAGGGAAAAGGTAGTGTTTTAATCATAGAGTATAAAATATTAATAATAAGGAAGATGCATGTATATCTGCTTCCTAGCCCATTGTGTATAACCCTATGGCTCCACGGAGAAAGGAAACAGGAAACTAGAGCAAGACATTTAATGAACCAATGGGGCCAAAAGGGTAAATCAGCAACCCCCTCTATTTGGATGACTTCCAAAATTACATCCACCTATCCATCTGACAAATGACCATTGAATGCTTACTTTGGGTCTGGCAGTGATCTGGACAATGGGGATAGAGCAATGAACCAGCAGAGAGAGACTGTAACCATACAAACCTTCACTTCCAATGCTGCTTTTAGGCTGCAAGAATGTATTTCCAACATGGCATCTCCAACTCACACATCCAAAGCCAAGGTCACGTTTGCTTCCAAACTATGTCTTCTGTGAGTTCCCTATCTCAGTTAAAGGTATCACCATCCACTCACTTCTTCCGACCACTAATTTTCAAGTTATGTTAAACTCCAACCTCTCCTTCATTTCCACCTCTACCAGCTCCTTCAATATATCACCAAAGAACTGATCACTGAACGTCTACCGTTTCTTTAATGTCCCCACCTTTTCATTCCCTCTATCATTTGGTTAAGGATCTCATCACCTTTTGCCTAGATTATCGCAAGAGCCTCCTAACTGAGGCTTTTGGGTCTTACCTCCAAAAGCTGCTCAACATATTCCTCTCCATTTCACTTGATGGCAACCATATCCTTCCCCCCATTAAAACCTCACATGAATCCTTGACTCCTCTCTTCATTCTTCCCCATATCCAATCCATCAGGAAATTCTGTTGACTCAGGCTCCAAAATATACCCATGCTCTGACTACTTGTCACCACTTCCCTCCTACCAACCTGGTTCAAGGCAAATCCATCTCTACAATAGCTACAATAGCTTCCTTACTGGCCTCCCAGCTTTACTCTTGCCCTAGTATAGTCTATTCTTGAAATAGCAGCCAAGTGATCCTTTTAAAACACAAGTTAGTCTATATCATTCCCTACTCAAAACCCTGTGAGACACCCTCCATCACTCAGAGTAAAAGCCAAAGCCCTTAAAAAGGCCTCAGAGCCCTAGATGATCTGGCCTCTCCTTTTCTTTCTAACCTTATCTCTTTTACTCTCTCATTCACTCACCTGACTCTTTCAGCTCTAGCCATTACACTCCTATGAGTTCCTTAAACACAGAAATGCTCCTATTTTGGGACCTTTGCACAGGACACTCTCCTCTACATATCCACATGGCTAATTCCCTCACTCATTTAAGACTTTACTCAAATCTCACCTCCTCCATGAAGCCTACCTTGACCACCTATTTCATAATGCAACTTCCTCCTATGCAGCCACAATCCCCTTTACTCTGTGCTATTTTCCCCCAAAGCAATTATCTAACATAAGTAATTTAACCATATTTATTGTTTGCTGTGTTTCTCTCCATTAGAAATATAAACTCTAGGGGAGGGATTTTGTCTGTTTTGGTCATGGTTTTATGCCAAGTGCCTAAAACAGCACCACGCCATAGTTAAGTGTTTGACACTGGCTGAATGAATGGCCTCATCAATCACCCTGCCCTCAGGATTTCTGCCCCAAGGTCATCTTTCTCAAGCATAGCTCATGATGTCAATTCCCTGCTGTAATTTCTTTTTAATAATATAAATTAGGCTTCCCCTCAAAAAAAAGAAAATCCAACTCTCTTTGCTGATTCCTTTCAGCATTTTTGCTTTAATGACACTTTTAATGTTTTTGGTTCAACTGTCAGTATTTTAAAGAATACTTTTTCCTACATTAACAGAACAGTAGAACATAGTGGCTATTGGGCCTTCTTTGTGGCATTTTAACTCACCTAATTTCCTTTATAAAGTTACTGATTCTTTTAACAACATTATTTTCAGCAGAAGCACTACCACTTTAAAGACTGCTCAGAGGACACTTTAGGGGATATATAAACAATCTTAAATAATCCTAACTATTAAAGTAACAGAAAATATACTTGCAAAAGTTCTGACAGGGATAAACAATAGTAAGGTTCAGTTGATGCTAACATCTCTGAGCTCTACTCAGGCAGCTTTGCAATTGCATAAATCATAATATTCTTTTTAAATTGGAGGGGGACTCTGAATTATTTCAAATTTTGTACATAAAATGATACATTTTTATAGAAATTGAAAGAACATGATATAAAGTAACTGTTTTGTAGCTATGTTTGCCACCAAAATGTCAATAAGACAAAACGTCTTTATAGTCAGAATTTGCTTACAAATGTTTATAAGCACATCTATTCCATATATTTAGAAATAACTGTATTTAAGAGACATACTTAAAGAAAGCCCCTTAACCCATTTTATAAAATACTACAAACTGATATTGTGTATGGATTTTAGAACAGCTAACACTTTTTAAGCAGTTGCTGTTAATATATGTCAGGATCCATATTAAGTGTTTTACACCTATTAACTCATTTGATCTCCACAACGACCCTATAAGGTTGGTGCTATTGTTATCCCCATTTACAGATGAGAAGGCAGAGGTTCAGACATGCCCAAAGTCACAGAATTCCTAAATATATCCAGTTTTTTTATTTCAGAGCCCTTATTCTAAACCACTCCACTTATTGCTTTGACTCACACTTCAAATACACTAAAGAGAAAGATTTATTTAATTGCCAGTTGCAGTAACACCTTTTAAACTTAAGTACTTTAACCAGTCCCAGAATCACAGCACCCACGTTTGAACAATGGAATCCCACCACAGCTGACAGAACAGGTTAGGAAAATCCATCTCCTTGAGAATCTGGAGTTGGGACTAGCTTCTGCCTGCTTTGTAGACAGAGTAGCAGAAAAAATGTCTGTTCTACAGAGAATGGAAATTGGAAGTCAAATACCCTTTGTATTCCAAAATGGGGTCTCAAACATTTTGTAATTTTCATTTAAATTGTTAGGAGGCTTGGAGCTATTAGTTAATCTATCTTCCAATACACTGTTTAATATAGCACTGAATAAATGATGCAAGTTGTCAATGGATGAGTGATCAACTAATAGCTCTGCTAGTAACTGATTTATTTTTCTTCAATAAAGTTGCATAAACCAAAAAAAAAAAAAAAAAAGAAAGAAAGAAGCAGATGCAGAAAGAAAAATTAGAGACAAAGATCCCAGAGTATGTCAGTCACCAAGGCCTCCCAGTTTTGGTCCCAGGTCTTCCTGGGTACGGCCACATCCTTGCCCTTTGATGAGAAATCCCAGAATCTGGAAAAAGTCAATTCTCCATTTGTATTTATCAGCTTAAGAGGGTTTCTGTTACTTTAACTAAAAGTTTGATAATTCAATATTCAGATCTGGGTTCATACATGGGCTGAAAACCACATAGCCTTCACTGACTGCAGAGTAAACAAAACATGAGAATTTGAATTGCCAGCATTTAGAAACATAGCCAATTAACTTAAACAATGAAATTCCCCTAGAATAACAAAATTGTGATAGCCTCAAGACATCATGAAAATGACAGTTTTATCTTGGAGAGTTAGAAGATAGAGCAAACTTAGAGGAAAACCATGTGAGATACTAAAAAATAACAAGCAGCAGCTGCAGCAGCAGCAATAGAAGATAATCCAAAAACACAAGCTTCTTGCCATCGCAGAGAAACACACACACACAGGTGAGAAACAGAAAATAACTGGCCCCATTTTCAGACAGACAAAAAGTAATTCCCTTATGGTCACAAGGTTGGGTTTCCCAAAAAAACCTAAATAATTGTATCTTGTCACTTATGAAATTAAAATTAGAATAAATACTTTAAAATACAGGCAATCAGCTTATATCTAGCTCTGTAACTCTGAAATTAACTTGGACTCTTTAGATTCTAATCACTTTGACAGCAAAAGAAATTACACACCATCTCAAACAATCTACTCAAAACCATGGTTGTAAGGACAGCAAGTGATTTTTATAGGCTAACAGTCACCTCCCAATGTAATATTCATTCATTCAGTCATACCCCATGTTGTATGCCAGAGATACAGTTGTCTCTATGAGTACTTTTGAGGCTCTCTCCTCCCACCTTAGAGTGACGTATCTACATATAGTCATACCAAGTGTGATCACAAACACATGGGCAACGTGAACCAAAAAAAAAAAAAAAAGACACAAACTGTTTTCCGAAGCTTATTGTGAATACTGTGGCTGATATTGAGGCTGATCACGAGTTTCACAAAGGTTAGGGATATACCAAGGATTCCTAACTTTCCTTATTTGTGGTTGTAAACCTTTCTTGACCTTTAATTATGTTTATATTTACTTTGTATAAAAAAAGTGAATAAATTCCCATGTGTCCCGTAGCAAAAAGAATATTTCTGTTCTTCTGTACTTACTTTGATTAATATTTCTCAAGTTGTTGTTTGGTATACAGCACATTCTACTCTTTTTTTTTTTTTTTTTTGAGACAGAGTCTCACTTTGTTGCCCGGGCTAGAGTGAGTGCCCTGGCATCACCCTAGCTCACAGCAACCTCAAACTCCTGGACTCAAACGATCCTCCTGCCTCAGCCTCCCGAGTAGCTGGGACTACAGGCATGCGCCTCCATGCCTGGCTAATTTTTTCTATATATATTTTTAGTTGTCCAGTTAATTTATTTCTATTTTTAGTAGAGACGGGGTCTCGCTCAGGCTGGTCTCGAACTCCTGACCTCGAGCGATCCACCCGCCTCGGCCTCCCAGAGGGCTAGGATTACAGGCGTGAGCCACCGCGCCCGGCCCATTCTACTCTTAAATCTCATCAATTTCTCACTTTTCCCCTCCTTGAACTACAGGGACTTAATGTTTCCAGTTACTCTAACTAGCAACCTACACGTTCCTTGTATCAGTGTTGCTCAAAAGACTTTAGGCAGAATTATCTGGATATTTATTTAAACGTAGACTCCTGAACCTCAACACAGACCTACAAAATCACCCGTTGGCGAAGGAGCTACAAGAACTGTATTTTAAAGCAATGACCATCAAAATTTTTTGTTCCAGCATCTTCTGAATTATTTTTAAAGCTACATACTTATAACTCCCTTACACATTAAGCTGACATCTAGTTTGACAAGTTGCATATGGACACAATTCTAACTTACGTAAATATCCACATTTATAAATAAAACTGTTTATCACTCTTACATGGCCAAAAAGCTCTAAATATCAGATTTGAAGAACATTACTCATTTTATAAAAAGAACAAGCTCTTCTTCAGTCTTATATCCTTTTATTTTTATTCTTCTCAAATTCATATATCTTTTCCAATATCCCGAGTTTTAATATTAATGTATTTTTATGCCTGTAAATATTTTACCTATCACTCTATCATGCTTCCCTGCAAATGAACTATATACATAATTGACATCTTAAATTTCCTATGACCATACTTTTAAATATTTTTTTAAATTTTTCTTATGGATTTAGTTTCTGAAATTATTATTGGTCCACAATCAAAATAAATATGTGATAAATGTTAATAAATCCATTGTAATATAAAAAGTAAGACTTTTTAGTAATATATCTCTTAATGAGATGCATGGGTTTTTAACATACAATTTTTTATTGCTAGTATAATAGTTTAGCATAAGTTCTATTCCTATTTTTCATATGTAGATATAAGCCCTGAGAAGCTTGCTTTTATAAATAAGTAGATGGAAACAGAAGGTTTTTGGTTTTTTTTTTTAGAGATGGGGTCTTGCTCTGGCTGGTCTCAAGCTCCTGAGCTCAAGTGATCCTCCCGCCTCGGCCTCCCAGTGTGCTAGGGTTACAGGTGTGAGCCACCGCGCCCAGCCGAAATAGAAGTTTTGCTACTGTAATGTCATTAAATTCTTTTGACTTCCTCCTAGTTATATAACAAAAAATCACATCATGTCTTGTCAATATTTTTAAAGATCAGCTGACAACCTGAATATTTTCAATTTTATTGAAAGGAAAGAACTGAAAACGGTTTGTTATCTGGTCACATTAGAGTCATTCACTTTCTCAACACCAATACCATATTTTGAGTTTTTCCTCTGGTTTGTGCCTTGAAGGGTTTTATGTTCAAAGCGCATGCACCAAGATTTAGGATGAGAGAGAGTAGTACCTTCCTCTCCTAATGGAAGTAGGGTACTTGTGAAAAGGCAGGAGGTAAAGGAGAGTCTACATAGAGTTGAACACCAATTTTCCTTACAATCTTACCACTGCCCACCTACCTCTTAGAATGTCTTATGTATCTCCAGGAACATGTATATACTGGTTTCCACACACTGATTGGAGCCCTGTGCATTCATTCATCCATTCATTCCACAAATATTTATCAAACACTTGCAACATGCCAGACACTTATCCATGCACTGGAGATACAGCAGTGAACAAAACAAGGAACTTTCTGTCCTCATGGCCCTTCCAAGTGGTAACACACCATCTGTTAGGTTTGGTGCTACAGCCAGACCTGCCTGAGCCTCCTGTAGCCTGAGCAAGGCACTCTGTTCTCTCCCCCCATCTCCCAAAGAACTGTATACCCACTGTGATGGTTAATTTTAGGTGTTCATTTGACAGGATTAAGGAATACCTAAACACCTGGTAAAGCATTACTTTGGGGTGTGTCTGTGAGGGACAGAGATCAGTGTGTGAGTCTAAGTGGACTACATGGGCAGCCCTTCAATGTGGGCAGCCACCATCCAATCTGCTGGGTACACAGAGAGTATAAAAACAGGAAAAAGATGAATGTATCAATCTTCAGGATCTGGGATACACTCGTCTCCTACCTTGGGCAACAGAACTCTAGCTCCCCAGCCTTTGGACTCCAGGACTTACACCAGTGGCCCATTGGGCTCTCAGGTCTTTGGCCTCAGACTAAGAGTTACACCATTAGCTTCCCAGGTTATGAGGCCCACAGACCTAGACTGAGCCATGCCACGGGCATCCCAGGGTCTCCAGCTTGCAGACAGCCTGTTATAGGACTTCTCAGCCTCCATAATGACAAGAGCCAATTCCCCTAATAAATCCTCTCTCATATAGCTATACAATCGTCCCTCAGCGTCCACGGGGGATTGGTTTCAGACCTTCTACAGATACCAAAATCTATGGACACGTAAGTCCCTGATATACAATGGCATAGTATTTGCATATAACCCACACATCCTCCTATATACTTTAAGTCATCTCTAGATTACTTATAATACCTAATACAATGTAAATACTATGTAAATAGTTGTTATACTGCATTGTTTAGGGAATAATAAGGAAAAAAGTCTGTACATGGTTTAGTATAGACACAAATTTGTTTTTGAATATGTTTGATCCATTTCTGGTTGAATCCATGAATACAGAACTCACCAACTATATATATATCCTGTTAGTTCTGCTTCTCTGGAGAATCCTCACACACTCATTTGGTCCCCAGATAGTTATTAAACACCTATTGTATGCCAGAACCTTAGCTAAACTCAAAAGAATACAGAGGACGCAGACTGATTCTTCACACTATGCAATAAGCATAAAGCCTCTCATTCAGATTCACCTTGTGTAATATATTAAGTCACTGTTTAAATAAATTTGAGTACTACAAAGCAAAGACTAAATCATCACCAGGGTCAATTGAATTCTCCTCTGTATACATAATATTAATCTATTGGCTGTGCTTAAAATCTAAAACATAATTTTGTTCCCAAACTATGGATGTAAGTACACGACATCATGGCTAGTGGCTCCATTCTAGGATAATTTTTAACCATTGACAAAAACAAATTACTCTTCCTATCAGGAGAAAAGTACTAGTCCTGAGGACTAAACACTAAACATTTGTCAAGAAAACAAAGTCAACCATCCATGAAAAGCAATAGCATAAAAATGCACATTTGCTAGGGTGGAAATTTCCATTACTCAGATACACTCTTGGTGAAAATTAAGGTCCACCACGTCATTTAAGTTGGAAAATTAAAAGTATTTTAAGTTCGTAAGTTAAATGACTCCAAATGTTTCTTATCAAGAAAAAAGCCTCTCCACTCAACCACACAGCTACAACTTATAACTACCAAAAGAAATTTTACAAAGGCCCTTTGTCAAGGATGACCCTCATGTAGCTAGTCAATTTCCCACCCTCTTTCTTTTTTCTTGTGCCTTTTTAAAATTATTAGGATATCTACAGTCAGGAGATAAGTTATTTCATAATATATAAAGTTAATATAGAATATATAATAAGAATTTCTTCCCTACTAGTGGTAACACACTTGCAGCGATAGCCACTACGTCACATCATTAACCCTTGAAAGTGAAGGCAGCTGGCAGGGTGAGGAGGGCTCTGACAGTGACACAGAACAAAGCTGGTGGGGCCACAAAAGCAGACCTCCTAACTCTGCTTTCAAAGGCTCAACAGCCTAACCAAAAGAACTACCCAGGATGGAATTAACACTGCAATCAGATGAGGGAAAAATACTCTCTAAGGTTCCATCTAGATCAAAACATTATGATTGTAAAAAATGCCAAAGTTCAGCAAGCCATACTAAACTTATCTGACCTCTAAATGTGCTACAAAGCTATAATGAAAAAACAGATTGTGTAGTGAACAAATAAGGCATATTATGGCTTCTAAATAGGGAATAGTCCATGATTCTGGGTATAGCTAGAAAATACCAGCCTCTGAAATTTAGGTTAATTATGAATATTAAAAAAATCAATCACAAATGATGAGAAAAACTGGCATTATACACCCCTGACGAGATGCATTTAAGAAGGATACGATGTCACCTATGTAATATTCCTGTCACAAATGTTTAATCTGAATCTAATCATGAAGAAACAATTAGACAACTCTAAACTGAAAGAAATTCTGCAAAATAACTGGCTTCTTCAAAAATGTCAAGTAATAAAAGACAAAAAATGATGAAAAACTACTCTCGATTACTTTCAATAAATTCATATTGAACATCTACTATCCGGAAGGTGGCAGAGTGGGGTGCCTAAGGGCTCAGAATATAACAAACCAAATTCTGGCTCTAAATCCTATGTCTAGCACGTGGAAAAGACATTTAACCATGCTATGACCCAGTCTCCTCTCTGTAAAATGAGGATAATGATAGCACCTTCTTCAAAAGACCACAGAGAGTTAAATGAATTTCTCTATAAAGGTCTTAGCACAGTGCTGGGCACTCAGTAAGTGCTCACTAAATGTCAGTGGAGATCCTGATCTTGGTGAAAAGCCACCAGGTGCTGGGGGAGAAATAAAGACTAACATGGTCACTGCCATCACTGACCTTAGAGTGAAATGAGAGTTAGGGGAAAAAAAAGGCCAAGCAATTCTAAGAGTGTGATACAAGCACTTTGCCTGGTGAAAGGCTCTAGGGTGCAAAGGCGGCTGTTAGAGCAAGGAAAGGTGGTGTCAGAACCCAGGTAATGGCAGAGAGGAGAGGCAACTAAAAAGGGAGAAGTCAAACTTGGAGACTGCTACACTGATGAGGCAGGAAGAGCTGAGGACTGAGACCAACTCCTGGCATGGTAGCCGGATGGGTGTGGTGCCAGTCACTGAGAAAGGGAGCACAGGGCATGAGCAGGTTCCATCTGGGTCAGACTCAGAGGGCAGGGCCACCCAAGGGGAATCGTCCTGGAGTCACAAACATCTGTAGTAGAGAAGTCCTGATCTTGACAGAAAAGATATAGTCTTCATTCCCCAGAATAAAACAGCTAAACCAAACAGATTTCATCTTGATCTTGCCTGGGCTCCAATTTCAAAAGGTGTTTTTTAAAAATATGACAATCCCATCAATCTCATGTATTTCACAGTATAACTATCTTACTGTTTAAATATTAATAGATACTAGGGACCAGGTGGCTCACACCTGTAATCCTAGCACTCTGGGAGGCCAAGGAGGGAGGTTCACTTGAACTCAGGAGCTCAAGACCAGCCTGAACAAGAGCAAGACCCTGTCTCTACTAAAAATAGAAAAAATTAGCTGGGCATGGTGATGTGCACCTGTAGTTTGAGGTTGTAGTGAGACACCACCACACTCTAGCCAGGGGAACAGAGTGAGGCTGTCTCAAAAATAAATAGATACATAGATAGATAGATACCGGACTGGACATTTGTGGCTCTCAACAGGTTCACTAAACCTAAAAAACTTTAAATTCCCCTGCCAAGAAAGTTAGCAACATTAGCCAGATATTCTTACTCAACTGGAGAACATTATTTTGTTTATTAAAGGTAAGAAAGAATATAATTGTAAACTCTCATTTTCTAGGTTATAAAGCATGCAACCTCTCATTTACACCTCCTCCCCAAAATAAAATAGTCAGTACCAACTGTAACCACATGTGTTCATGTGTCTATGGGCAAAAATACATGATACGTTAATATCGTGAACAAAACACTAGATTCTATCTTGGCCCCATGGAGTCTCAAGTATCAATCCAACCAGAAGCTGGATTTGTCCCACAACACAAAATCGGTCTTACTGCCACACTATGTGCTCATTCAGTGTGTGCCTGACAATGGCTACAGGCAACACTGCGTATACACCGTCCTTGAGGTGTACTGCATTGAGGGCTCAGATCAATCTGCCTTGGCTCATTTCCTTGAGTTAGAGATGACTGTCCTCCAATGTCCATTCTCTACTCTCTTGAGGAATAGAACCCTTCCCCCTCCCCCAGAGTCTTGGATCCTTACTAGATTCCACACTCCAAGCCTCTTTCCGTAGTGATGTATCATCACGTGCCTTAAGTTCTGGCAACTGGGATGTGATGGGAAGTGATGCCTGCAACTTCCAGGTCATGCCCACAAAAAGGAACTACTTGGCCTCCACTTTCTCTTTCCCACATAATAAACAAAGATGTCGGAGTGGTGAGCCACCTGCGGCATGCACATGAGCAGAATAACTGAGGCCATGGAAGAATAACAAGCCAAAAGGAGCCTGAGCCCCTAACATACTCCTGAAGGTAATGGGCTAGACTCCAAACTGACTACCAAGTTGGATTTTTATATGAAAAAGAAACTTATCCTGTTTAAGTCACTATTATTTTGGTCTTTATTGAAATAGCCAAACCAACATCTTCATTCATTTTCACTCTAACCATTAAAGTCTACAATTATGAAGAATTTCTTTAATGAAGGTGTGCCTCACTTTGTCTTAGAGCTTTTCATTTCTTTATCATGACTGCATGTATCTCAGCATCCCACCTAGTCTACGATAAATATTTACACTGGAATCTTCAAGGGGCACAATAATAAACAGGTACGGTCACCACAACTCCTGTCCAAATGGTCATATATTAAACCTGTTCTTTAATTTGTTGCTAGAGCCTCAATATTTGCAGATCCCATGGGAAGGACTTCCAGTCTATCTGACAAATTTTTAACCTTGGTGTTATATATGATGATGGCATTCTAAATCCAGCATCAAGACTAACTACACTGACTTTTTCCCCCTGCTAGGAGAGCATAAATTGTACTGAGTCCTCTTTGGTGTTTGTGGTAGGCACAAAAATGCCCGCTCACCACCACTATTACCACCCCAAGATGCCCTCATCCTAATCCCTGGAAGCTGTGACTATGTTACCTTACATGGAAAATGGGACTTTACAGATGTGATTAAGGATCTTGAGATGGGGAGGTTATTCTGGATTATCGAGGAAGGCCCAATTTAACCACAAGGGTACTTATAGAGAGGGAGATAGGAGTGTCAGAGTCCTAGAGGAGATGTGACAAAAGAAGCAAGAGTTCGAGGTATGCCATTACCAGAGAGGCCATGAGCCAAGGAACACAGACAGCCTCCAGAAGCTCAAACAGGCAAGAAATGGATTCTCCCCCAGAACCTCCAGAAAGAACATGCCAACACCTTGATTTTAATCCAGAAAAGCCCACTTCAGGCTTCTGACTTCCAAAATTTTAAGAGAATTTGTGTTGTGTTAAGCCACAAAGTTTGTGGTAATTTGTTACAGCAGCCATAGGAAACTAACAGTGTCCTTACATGTAGCACTATATATTATAATAACCCAAATGAAGTTTAGGGTAGGACTGGCCCAGAACTAAAGAGCTAGATGGACATAAGCAGTATTAATAATAAACATTAATAGTATTACTAATACTACTAATAATATATGATTGTTTTTCCATTTTATTGTAATCACAAAGGTAGCTCTATCCCTCTCTCCCCCTAAAAAGTCAGAAACTGAATATGTAGTAGGTACAAGCAAACCCTATAATTAGATAAAAGGATCTCTACCTACTAGTGAGTGCATCTTCAAGATGAAACTGGATGCCATTTCTACTAACTCTGCTATTGTTTTGAAGGATGAATGCTTTCTCTGCTAGTATTAATAGCACTCAATAATTTCTTCAAAGGCAAAGGAAGAATTTAAAGAGTTTTAAAAGCCCTTATAACTAACCAAAATCTATAACCATGCATAATATTTTCCGGGTATTATTTAGTTCAAATCTCATTCATCACTTGGTTGAATTTTAGTTCATGCAGCTGTTGAGTATAGACAAATGAACAATCACCCCTGTGTGCTTCAAACAGTAGCATTCCAGGAGAAGTGCAAGATTAACTAACCCTACCTTCATTCATCTGGGACTCCCCACTTTCAATGTTGGTCAAAGGGGTTCAAAATCAACAGCAAGGTCGTTAGAAGCTAAAATTATCACCCACCCTCACCCTGTTTCTTGCCCACCATTGTGCTTCTGGCTCTGTGACTGCTGCAGTTCCCAACTCAGAGGTGTCTGGGGGCAATTGCAGGTCCGTTGGAGAGCACATTCCGAAGGGAAGTCCTAAGCAATGCCTCTGTGTGCCTCTCTGGCCCAGAGTTCATCCACACCTGACTGCCGAAGATTCATTTCAAGATCACATTCTTAAGCATGGCCTGTTTTCATTGCCAGGATTTCATACAATCATAGAACCACAATTGTACTATAAACTCTTGGCCTAAATTTACTTCCCTTCCTTCCTCTTGACCAGAACCTAATGAATGTTGTTTAATACCCAAAATGGTCTAGATCCATGTAACAGGACTCCTTTTGTTTCAGAAACTAAATTACTTCTTTGTAATACATCCCTATATTACATTGGAGAGAAGAATAACATTATCTCCTGTGCTATACTCATAGGAAGTAGAAGAGTTACATTCTTGGAGTAGAAACTTGGTTCTAAAGACTTTTTTCCTGGTTTAGTCTGTTTCAATTTGTTCTAGGCTTTGGCAGCCATTATAACTCCACTACTGATAATATGTAACTTTTTCTACCTAAGTTCAGTAGATTGAGGTAGAATTTATTTTCCTCATCTTCCTGAGTTAAGCCCCTCTAAATAAGCATTGTTGCCTTTCAGTGTCTACAGAAAGGTGTGCCTACTTCAAACCTTGTAGAAAAAGGTGGACAGCACACACAGGATATCCTTTGTTGTCTCTGAGTCATGATCTTTATTAAACTTTTTAATGGTTAAGGTTCAATATGCATTCGCCTATATACAACACACTTGCTTTTATACCTTGGAAGTTCTCAGTGTGTCTGTCCTACACATGTTCCATTTTGGTCTTGCTCACTTCAGATTACAGATTCCTAATACATAAAATATATGGCTTTTTGCCCCTTAATTTTTAAGTGCTTAAACAGCTGCTATTTTTCATTAATATTAAAAGCACCCGGGGGGCAAAAAAAACCCCTCAGGTCAACAATCTAACATTGTTTCTCATCCCATAAACTAATCCAGAATCTTTAAATTTCCTCCTTTACCTTTTGCTTTACTTAGAACTTAGCATTTATTTTTGACAGGAGGTAACATGAGTTTTTCTGAGTAGAACGTAGCATTTATTTTTGACAGGAGCTAACATGAGTTTTTCTGATTTATGTTCTTTATCTATAATTCATAAGATATCCTTCCCCCACACCGTGTTAGTCTGCCTAAACAAAATACCAAAGGCTGGGTAGCTTACACAACAGAAATTTATTTTCTCATATTTCTGGAGGCTGGAAGTCCCAGAGCAGGGTGCCAGCATGGTCAGGTTCTGGTCAGGGCTCTCTTTGTGGTTTGTAGACAGTCACCTTCCAGTATCCCCACATGGCAAAGAGAGATAGGAAGCAAACCCTCCAACGTCTCTATCTTCTAAGGGCACTAATCCCATCATGAGGGCCCCACCTTCATGACCTCATCTAAACCTGATTATTTCCTAAAGGCTCCATCTCCAAAGGCCATCATATTGGGGATCAAGGTTTCACTATATGAATTTTGTGTGGGGCGCAATTCAGACTGTCACATTCTTCTTTTAGGGACAATTTTTACCTGCCTTAGAATGAGTCTACAACCAGACTTTCTTCATTAAATAAGCAGAGACTGAACACCTTCAAGGTCTCAGGCCCAGGCTAAGTGGTAAGTATTTACAGATGAATGCATACAATTCCTGACATCAACAGTCCTAACATTCTCAGGTTCTAGATGTATTAATAAATACCCTATTGTGTTGGCTTACTGCAGCAGCCATGATGATGTGCCACTCAGATCTTCCTTCTAGAGAAGCACAGCTGACCGAAGCCTCCATGGCATTCAAGCAGAGGCTGTGTTTCTGCCGGGCTGCCAGCTAGTGTCTGAGCAAGGAGATGGAGAGGTCCTGGAGTCAGGGCTTTTCCTGCCCAACATGAAACTCCAGTAATGGGCAATAATAGGCTACTGTGCTCACGGAGGCCCCACCTACCCAACCAAGGCTTCCTCAGAACTACACTGCCGTTTAAAATTCTTCCTCCTCAACCCTCCTTCCTTCCCACGCTCCCTTCACAGATGTCACACCCACAGCATGGTCTGAAGGCTCTCTACACCTTCCGTTGTGTCTTCACCCTTTACCCCCCACAGATATTCCTCCAATTTATCTCTTGCATGCCAAACCCCAACTTGGCCTCTGCTTCTCAGAGGATCCAGAAAAATATACAAAGTAACTTCACATAAAATAACCAAAAAACATGTTTAGCTCCCAAGTAACCTATTCATCTAACGGGGGACAAACACTTACCTGAGATAAGCAGCTAAAACAAAAGGTGACAGAAGAAATAAAGAAAATCTGTTTTTTCTTACATCCAAACTAAGGCAAAACAGAAAAGTATGCTCACTTTAATATAATTGAACAAGTAGCTATTGAGCATTGGCCATGTACCAGATGCTGTGCCAGGTACTGTGAAAGATATGAAAACAAACACAGGACAGGGTCCCTGCCCTGAAGGAACTTACAAACTGTGCTCCTATCTGTTACACAGAACTCTCACATTATTCATTTTAAACAAAATCCTTATGCATTTTGTACACACATATATACGCATGCTTCTGTGCAAGGTGGATGAGTGAACAAAATAACTTCATATAAATCTTTTTAAGCCCTTATTTCGAAAATAATTTATTTAGTCTTTAGAAGAAAATATTAACTATCACTGTATTTCCTGTCTAGTTTCTCAGAATCTCCTCCCCAGGCCTTCAAAGGGAAAATGTCAAGACATTTTGTCACTTAAGATTAGAAAAGTCCTTTAATGGTCATCCACGTAAACACAACCCCACACTCCTGAGTTAAGAAATGGGATCAAGGCATTTGAGTCAACTGACATGGGATTGTGGGGGGGAAAAAAATCCCCAAACACCTTATTTATTTTTCTTTTTTGTTGTGTTGTAAAATATATCATACAAAAAGTATGTAAAGCAAATACATGGTTTAGATATAGCAATAACATAAAGCAAACACTGTGTGCCCACCATTCAGATTAAGAACTAGAATATTACTGTAACTATTAAAGCACTTTTCCTTCTCTCCACTCCTTTATTTAATTTTTTCCCCAATCTCTCTATTTCCTTGGGAAATTGTGAGTTTCCCAACCTCACAATTGACATTTTGGGCCAGATAATTCTTAAGTGCTTAACCAGCACATTGTTAGATGTTTAGCAATACGCTAGCTCAACCCACTAGATGCCAGTGGTATATCAACACTACCACCAGTTGTGATAACCAAAAGTTCCCAGACATTGCCATGTATCTCCTGGAGGGCAGTCACCCCATGTTGAGGACTGCTGTCCTAGAGGTAACTACAACCTGAATTTTTGCTTTCCTTTATAGTTTATCTACCTATAAAGGTATGCATGTAACCCTAAAACAATATATTGCTTAGTTTTTTTGCGATTGAACTTTGTAGAAATGAAATCATGCTCTGTGTATTTTCCTGTGACTTGTTTCTTTCATTCAGTAATATGAATGAGGTGTGTCTTGTTATAAGCTGTAATTCATAGAAATTTTTTAGATCATATATTTTTGCTTCTGCATTATAACCTGTTAAATTCAAAATCCATAATTTATTTAATCCAGTCTATTATTGATGGACATTCATATTGTTTCTAACATTTTGCTTTTATGAATACTTCTGCTAGAAACATTCCCTACAGAGGTCTTCTTGTAATTACACAACAATTTCCCTGAGGTATATATACCTAGGACTGGAATTGCTCAGTCATAGGATATGTTCTTATTCATTTTATTATTTTCCAAAGTAGCTATATAAATCTATAGTCCCACCAGCAGTGGAGGACAACTACCATTGCTCTACATGCTTTCCAACACTTGGTTCTTCACTTATTTTTTCACATTTGGTACCACAAAAATATACATTGCTTACCGTGTAAATGCCAATTCTACAAACAGCAAATGAGATCTGGATACAATCAGACATTCTCTATAAGATTAAAATAAGAAGAGAGTACAACTAAATGTTTGTACCAAAGAACTGGCTTCATTCCCCTTGCTCTTGTTTCCCTCTTTAAAGAAAATCTGATATATTCTGACAACTGCTTTATGAGCAAGTGATTGAATTTTTTCCTTCTATCTGCTTTTTCTAGGCTAGTTCAAACAAGACAGGTACAATAAAGTATGGGGCATATCACTTTATCACAGGACTATAAAGCAGACACTTCATCCTCTAATACAATAGTATCATTTAAGGAATGTAATTTATTGCAGTGGCTTAATTTCATTTCTTTTAAATCTTGCTCTAATATCCAATTTTAATGATAAATTCTTTGCTACAGTTTTATAAGCACTTACTTTTTGAGTTCAATTCTTATTATACCATAAATGTCTATAATCTTTATTTATAGTGGATAGAAAAGAAACCTTTGTAGAAAGGAAATGCTCATAGTTAAATGCTGAAAGTTTTGAATGGGCTGAATTTGGAGAAAAAACTAAGATCCTCTGTCTCAGAATATCAATGGCAATACTCAATTTAGAATTCACTTCTCACTCCCAAATCAAATTCAGATTACTAAAATGCATGCCCACTCACAAAACCGTGCATACCAAACATGAGTATTGGTTTCTTTTCCTTTCTTTAACTGAAGGAATATTTTTAGAACATTAAATTGGTACGTAGTCAAAATAATCTTAACTTTATATAGTCTAACATTGTTATTATGGTTTATTGTTGACAAGTAAAAGCTTCACCATAAGTTTACAATGGCACAAAGCTCAGCAATCATGGTTTTATCTATTGTGTCAAGGAAACAGATATAGGATCCCTGGATTCCCATGGTAGACAAAAGGCTTCCAAAGATGCATTATGAAGGCCAGTAAGTCCCATTAGACTGATTGCACCAAAGGCTCCTGCCTCTTCAGACAATATCCATAAGAAACTGGACTCCATATGATTAAAGGAAATTGATAAGGAAAAGATTGGAAAGCCAAAGGCTACATGCATAGACATTCAAAATATAAGTTACAACAATGTGGAAAAAAAGGTCAAACTCAAAAGATTTGTTGGGTGAAGTTTTTAAATTCAATTTAAACTTTCAAAAAATTCCCAAAATTCAGTGGTGGTATTGCTCAAAACAAATGACTGATGATGTAATATTGGCAATCATGTCTATTACTAAGCTATTACTATGATTATTATGGTAACACCATTGGATTTCTTTGAGTGAAATACACCACTGAAAACACCCCAGGGCAATGCCACTGGCATCCTCAGAGCTGAAGACTAAGAATGTTCATCACCTTCCCCGACATTCTTCCCATCCACCATTAGAAATTATTTTGATGTACCTTTGTAACATCACAGTGAATTATTTAACAATTCTCTAAGCAAGCTTGAAAAGTTATTTTCCCCAAGTGAAACATAACTATCTTATTTTATGCCATCTGGAATAAAAGACTATTTCCCAGCCTTCCTTGGAGCTAGGCGTTATCCTGTAACTAAGTTCTCTGAAATGAGATGTAAATGAAAGATGCTTAAAGGGAAAGGACTCTAAGAAGGTCCCCCTTTTGCTCTTCTGCCTTTCCTACTTCCTTTCCAGTCTGCCACTGAGATTTAATGTAGTTTCAGTGAGAATCTTGGATTGTGAGGGCACAATGAGAATGGTGGACAGGTGAGGTGGAACACACAGATAGATGAGTGGCTCCGGAGATGTGGATGACAATAGAGCTGCCATTCTCTCCTCCTCTTGACTGTGCATGAAATAGAAATAAACCTCCAACTTTTTTTTTTTTTTTTTTTGAGACAGAGTCTCGCTCTGTTGCCCGGGCTAGAGTGAGTGCCGTGGTGTCAGCCTAGCTCACAGCAACCTCAGACTCCTGAGCTTAAAGGATCCTACTGCCTCAGCCTCCCGAGTAGCTGGGACTACAAGCATGTGCCACCATGCCCGGCTAATTTTTCCTATATGTATATTTTAGTTGGCCAGATAATTTCTTTCTATTTTTAGTAGAGACAGGGTCTCACTCTTGCTCAGGCTGGTCTCGAACTCCTGACTTCGAGCGATCCACCTGCCTCGGCCTCCCAGAGTGCTAGGATTACAGGCGTGAGCCACCGCGCCCGGCCCCCTCCAACTATTTTAAAGACTGTTGTGTGTCTCTCTCAGCCTAACTGGTACAGAGCAATATTTGTTTTTAAAAATAGTGCTATAAGAAAGGGCTCTAGTGTTTGTCATGAGAGAATAACTCTTTTTAAGAGCTTTATCTATTTAAAAGGGAGAAATTTATTCTTTAGTTACTAAAAACCTACTTTTTACTCCTTCCTTCTCACATTCCCAAATGTACAAGTATTGTTATTGAGATGTCAAAATTATTACCCTGAAAACCCTCAACTTATTTTGCGTAACTTTTTTTTCTAACTAGCCTTCTTACCTCATTCTTTCTCTCTAACCTCTAATCCTTACAAATACCACCTTATCCTTGAACATCCGACCTCAGACCAGGTGGCATGTCTATCACCCAAACTCCAAACTCATTCTAACAATGATGTTCCATGATGGCCTCATCCCTCTAATTAGTGGGAGTCAGATACAAAGAGATATTTAAAAGCATAACCAAAATACCTTTGATGATGATACACAAGCTGGTAATTTAAAATAGCTACTTAATATTATTTCCCTGTATAGCTCTATTTGTAAAAACCTATTTTAACTGTAAACCCCTGGGACATAAGTCATAGCTTGAAATGAAAGATAAGTAGCTAATTATTCCCAATAAAAGAATGAATCTCCTCCCTAGATTAAACTCTGACCCAGTAGCCTTTAAATCAGCATTCACAAAACTACATCTAGACTTGCCTTAGGAAGAAGAATATTATTTCAAAAACAAACTCATCTTCTTTGCTGCCTCATGTGATGAGAGCACAAAAAAGATGTGTCAGAAGCAAGTCACAGCTTGGGTAAAATCTGTTAAGATAGCCGTATAGAAAAAAAAAATGGGTAATACAAAAAAAAGAAAAAACACTCAATTTGAAATTAAATGGTGATTACTTACAGTTTACTGTTGTTTTCCCTAAGAAATTTCAAAGGTAAGCATGAAAATAAAGGAGAAAAAAAAAGTCTTCAACAAGATGGCAGAAAATAAATGTTATTTACTATACAGTCCAAAAAAATTGATTTCAAAGTATAATCTCAGTTCCAGAGGGAGAAAAAAACAATTTTCGTTTTGTAAGAGAGCTTTTTTAATATTTAATATAATTGACAGCTTGGACTTTGATGTCCTATATGATCCCTCATCCTGATACAAAGCAAGATGACAGTCATATTTCCTTATTTTCTGCTCTATAATTTTGCTTGTGATGAAAATAAAGTTAACATAGCCAAATCAACTCTTCAGAGTCTTGGGAGTAATACATTAAACTGGTGAGACAACAAAGGGGGTAGGGAAGCAATAAAACCCCTTCGAAATGAGACCCTAGCTTAGATCATCTATTTTCAAATAAGGTTAACCAAAATCCAGCATTTTCTCTCAACAGCACCCCTGAACAAATGAGCTGGAGGCAAAGATGCAGGATTTGGGGGACGTGGAGGGCGAAGACCCATTCCAAGGTATATGGGAGCTCCAAAATGCTGCGTGGGTAGAACCCTCTCTGCATGAAGGTCGCGTCTGTCATTATGCTTTAGTCACTCCTCCAGACTGGAAATAAACGCTTGGGAATGCCACCTCCTTCAGAACTGGCATCTCCTTCTGTTAGTGTTGTCACTGAAAACATTAACAGTGCATTATTTAGCAACTCCCTTAGTATGCCTGAAAGTAATTTTCCCCAAATGGGAAAAAAGAAACTTTTTACAAAAACTCATTACAAAATAAAATGAGGTTTTATTTACAAAATGTGAAGTATTTTGCTCCTCAACTTCTATTTTATAGCTTCTTCAGACTAGGAAAAGGGATGGTAATAATCAACCTGAAAAGAAACATTTGCATATGGAGCAAAGCTAATAAAATTGGACTCTCAACATGTTCAAAAATGTTTTTAGTTGTAATAGTGCCACCAGCATCCCAAGAGCCTCTATACTTCTCAAGCAATCTAAAATTGTCCATGGATGGGATATGTAAAGGTTCAATCAGTAATTCAAAAAGGAATCATTGCCCTCAACTGTTAAAAAAAAAATGTTAGCACATTATCTCTGTGAAATTCCATCACAAAGATTTGAAAAGCCATATAACAGAAATAACCACAGATATTTGAGAAGTCATGCAGCAAAAATAACCCAATGAAAGCATAAATCATCATATCAGAATTTATAGCTTTCATCCCAGCAAAATTATCACCAATTTTCTACAAAGCATCACTAAAAATCCCATGTAACATGCAAACAAAAGCAGATTTTGGTTCAAATGCTGAAGGGAAGAACAATCCTCTTTCTGAAAATTCTGATTTAAAAGTATGGACAAAGAAAAAGAAATACCCTTCTAATTTCCCAGAGTAAAATAATGAATACCACTTACTAATATTTTGGAGAATTTATTCCTTCACTTTGTATTAGGCACTGGGGATTAAAAAATTCAATCTAAAGAAAGAAAGAAAAAAAAAACACTTGCAGAGCATCTTTAATGTAGCAGGCACTGCTAGATAAACAATAAGTACACATAGATAAACCCAGTATCAGTGATCTTCTAGCTCAGGAGAGAGAAGTAATTTAACATACTTGAGCCAGACAAGTGCAATATAAATGTGTTCAGCACATAAGAGATAAACAAAAAAAGAGTTTTAAGGAAACAGAATAGGGGCACTGAACCCAGTATTATAAGAGTGTCAGGAAAGACTTTCTAGAGAGGCACTTCCGAAATTGAGTCTTAAAAGATTAGGAGTTAGCCGGGTGTGAGGTAGCACAGAAGGAAAAAAGGGAATTCCAGAAAAAAGCAATACTGTAAGTGAAAGCAAGAAACATCCTACAATGTGCGAGAACTGAGGACTGCTGGCGCATGCCTTGAATACCCTCCTAGTTTACAAGCAATCACTTCTCAATCTGAGATCAGTCATTGATAGCTATTAACTATTTACATACTATTAAATACCTAAAATACATTCACATTAATATACAAAGCATCCTCATTTTAAGACTTATCTCTAACTCCCTGCCAAAGGAATTTCCATTTGTCAAGGACTAAGCATGGTCACATTATAGAGTCTGTTTTGCCTCTCCACCCTTTCAGATGCCAAGAGCCATAAACAAGGTGCTACAGCTGACTAAACCAGCAGGCAGTCTACCTTATGCTGGCCAACAACCCTGGTGTGGCCTAGCAGGAAGAGATAAACCAGCCTAATCATAGTCTCTCTCTTCAAAATTTGAGTTGAAAAATACTGAGAAAATGAGGCAGTTAGCAGTGCAAAGTGATGCTGAGAGAACACAAAAAGAAAAGCTATTAAATAACTTCATGACCATGAAGAATCCCAGGAACCTAAATTTACGAGGAAGCCAGAAGTATGAGTAAAAAGAAACTATATGGAAAAGAAAAGATATATCAATACAAAGCAGAGAATAACCACTCTGCTAACAAAAAAAAAAAAAAAACCCGAAAAGAAGTAGGCCCAGAGAAATACAGGTATGTGAAGAATGGCTGAGTGTAGTTACAGAGAAGTTTGTTTCTAAATGAAAAAATTATTTGCCTCAGTTTCCTTTCACCTAGGTATGGCAATATGACCAAATTCTGGTCAGTGAAATATAGTAAGAAAGTCTTAGTAAACTTCCAGGAGGGAAACACATTGTTCTTCCACCCTTTCTCCATCCCACTATCTGGAATGCAGAAGTGATGGCAGGAGCTCTGGCATCAATTTTGGATGAGTTTAAAATCTACACACTGTAGGCAGAAGCACCTTGGGCCCCTAAAGACTTCTGGACTCATTTGAGAAAAAAATAAAACTATCAAAGCCACTATTTTCCAACCAATTCCAGTCCTACCTGATACAGTGGTTGAAATAATTAAATGAAACAACAGCATCTCATTTAACTTAAGCCAGTTAAATGTAAGTGTTATGTATTCTACTTTACAGTAGTATTATTATCTCCAATTTAGAGATGAGGAAACAGACACCAGCTAGTATATAACAGAACCATGATTTGAACCCAAGTCTTTTGGACTCGAGGGCCAAGCTCTTAATCTTTAAGAACAAGTACTTGCAAATAAAGCCAAACAAACTGAGTAAAGCAGATTTATAGGTTTTATGATTCAATAAATATTCTGACTACCAAAGGTCCATTAAAAAAAACCATGCTGATGCAATGTCACTTACCACAAATGACACTTTGGGCAAGTCCCTGTGGCCCTCTAACCTATCTAAACATATAAGGCCCCTGCCAACACAAGTACCTAGGATATGGTATATGGGCGATGAAGAACACTGAATATAGACACCAACTCCCTATGCAGGGCAGAAACCTGCCAAATTCTGATTTGTAAGGAGTGAAAGATTTTCAAGAGCACACAGATTCTGGGAGGCCTGCAGCATAGTTTTTAACTTGGTAAGAGGCCTTTCTCATGATGAATTTTCCATGCATCATGACAACTAGAAGAGCTGGGCCTTAGTATTGTAACTTCCTAGACCTGTGGTTCCCAACCCCCGGGCTGGGGACCAGTACCAGTCGGTGGCCTGTAAGGGACTGGGCCACAGAGCTCCGCCGGCCCACCCCAACCACAAACCCACATTCATGGAAAAATTGTTTTCCATGAAACCGGTCCCTGGTGCCAAAAAGGTTAGGGACCGCTGCGGTTAAACCACTGATGCCTCAGTGTGGTAAGTGTAGGATGGAGCAGCAATCCTTTTGAAAGGCTCAAGGATTTTAGATGACCAGTTTGAAGGCACCAGTGAACTTGGCATTAACTCTCTCTTCATTAATTAAACAAACACATATTTATATTGAGCATGTACTTCGTGTCCAGCAGTGTCCTATGTGCTGGGGACTAAACAGTGAACAAAGTCCCTGCTCTCATGGAGCCTACACTCAGTGGGGGGTGACACACAAAAACAAATAAATCATCTTACATGGTGACAAGTTCTATGAAAAAAATAATAGAATGTGTAGGGGAGGGTAGATTGGGGGCACTATTATTTTTGAGAGCAGATGTGGTCACTCTAACAATATTATAGATGATAAAAAAAGGGATGCCAGAAAAGTTTTCAACAGCTCTGCTTCCGAAATCCCTGGCATAGGCAAACACAGTATTCTACCATGAAAAGTCACAGCATTAGACATGCAATAGTCCACAAATATTTATTGAGAAGCAGCCAGAGAGGCATTCAAACCATAGACTTGGATGGCAGACTTTCTTGATCAAATCCTAGCCATACAAGTTACTCTTTGTGGGATCCTGGGCAAGTTGCTTAACCCCTTTATATCTTAATTTGTCACTTATAAAATGAGGATTATAGTAGTACCTATTTCTAGGGTACTGTGAGGATTTAATAAGTTATAATTAGGAAATAGAGTAAGCTCCAGATTTGTGGGTTTTTTTTTAATTGAGTGTCTACTATGTTCCAGGCACACAATTTCTCTAAGCATCTGCACCTAAGGGCCCCAGACACTGGGAAGCCCCAGGGGATACACTCTGCCATGAGCTTCCACGGACACCTTAGATTCAGGCCTTTTTTCACACTCTCCTGTCATCTACATTACCAGGACTAACTCCTGTGACTTCTCACTGCAAATACTGTAAACCAGGACAGCAACTCTGACATTCCCTGATGGAGGAAATGTTCCAAAGCCAGAGAACTTAGCTCCTAGCACTCCGTCTCAGCAGACCCAACACCTGAGGCAAAAAAAAACGAACATTCATTTCTAGCCAGACCTGACAATATTGTCCAGATGGGCAATGTACTATGTTTAAACTGAAGTGGTTTTAGTCTACATTATGTAAAATTTTATCAATTATCACTTAACATTTTAATATTCAATATTATTAATATTTTGTAATTTTTATAGTGACAGGAATCTACTTTCCCATGCATTGCTCATTAGATACTTAGGAGCAACATCACTTAGAACCATAAGAAAAATTATAATTACTTAATTCTCCAGGATATGGATTCATCCTCCACTCTCTCCCTCCCATTCCTTTTTGATATAATTAAATTAACCCAAGTTTGTAGCATTGCTCTTCTGCTAAAACCTTAGAAATTGCCATTTATGGATTCTTTCCTTGAATTTATCATTTTAAGCCACTTTCATGAGCATGATTCCTATATTGTCCAATCTATATTTAAAGTCCTCAAAATATTCACATGGCCAAGCCCTTTACTAAATCAGTATTTCCATATTAACTTATAAAAATTATTATACCACCAAAAAAACAGCATTGATTACAGGAGAGCATGATCCAACAACCATTTATAGGGTCAAAAAACTATCTATTTGCTTATTAATTAGACAATCTGGGCTTTTCCTTTTGTTTTTCTGACTGTGGAGAGGGAAGAAAGGTGAGCTTTGAGGTTAGACAGACCTAGATTCGAACCATTCAGGAAGAGACCTTAGAAAACTTACCCACCCTGAACTTCAATAATTGGTCCTCAGATGTGAAAACAGTATAGTCGTACCTCGGTATCCATGGGGGATTTTTTCCAGGACTTTCTGCAGATATGAATATCTGTAGATGCTCAAATCCCTAATATAAAATGGTAAAGTATTTGCATAAAACCAATGCATATCCTCTTCTGTATTTTAAATTATCCTAGATTACTTATAATACCTAATACAATATAAATAGTTGTTATACTGTATTGTTTTTTAATTTGTGTTATTTTTTACTGTCGTATTGTCATTTTTTGTTGCTTTTGTTTGAATATTTCCAATCTATGGTTGGTTGAGTCCGTGGATGCGGAAGCTGTGGATTCAGAGGGCTGACTGCAATAATCCTAAAACTACTAACCCCACTGAATCAAATATGTAAGCATCAGGTGGTTAGCAGAGAAGACATTTTCTCAAACTTAGTAAATCCTAAACCAAGCCACTCACATGGGCTAGTCTCCCCATCGTGTCTTCCTAGTTCCCCTCTTATCCCTATATAATCCATTCCCCACTCATTAGCCAGAACAAGTTTTCAGCACATAATCGGGCCCTATCACCTCCTGCTTAGAACTATTTAATAGTTCAAGAGCAATCTTAACAGAACAGGATCTTATCAGGCTCCCCTCTGGGGCCTGGCTTCAGGGTCAGTTTCTTTGGGCCACTCTTCAGCATCTGATAACCCCAAACTCAGAGACTCACATGCCACACCACTGTCTTACACTTGCTGAAGACGATAACCCCAATCAATATGGTCACGGAACTACTTGGGGTTTTCTGTAAGTCCCAGGACTCCCTGTGCACAACTCAGGTTGTAGGATCTACCTACTTTTGTCCCCAAGGACTCAGTCTATTTTCCTTTTCTTTTTCAAGGGATACCACTTATTCCTAAGTCTTATAGATTTACTCTTTACCCCTACCCTAAAGCATGGCTGCCAAGTGGCACAAGCCCACCCTCCCTCCCTTCCTTGCTGTTCACGTCCTTGCTTCTCCAAAGGTGTGCACACTGGCCCTTCTCCTCACATGGGTTTTACTGCTAAGTACTAAAGGAGACCGACAGATATGGAAAGGCTGATATAAAAATCTAATAACTAAAGGCTACTCATTGCTGACGTTTCTGATGGGTAGAAAAGCAAGCCTCTTAAACTCCTGCCCTCCACCTGTTATCAAGAGGGTGGATGTCTCCAAACTCCTCTCTTCACTCTCAGGCCAGAAGATGGACTCACACAAGGGTGAGCTGTAACCCCTCATAAGACCACTCCTTTCAGATGAGCAGTTTACATTTCTGAGGACAGAGTTCCTAGTCGAGCATTCTGTTAAGATGGTGAACAATATCTGGCAATCATATTTACTGAAAACTAGTGGAACCACACACAATTCAAAAGGATGGCCTTGATTATCTTGCAAGTCACAGGAGAAAGAAAAAAATGACATTTATTAAGGTTCTACTATGTGCTGAGTGTTTCTATACTCTCATCTCACTCAGCCCTAACAATCAGAGCAATGTGAGTACTTCTAGGCCTGTTTTTTCAGATATAAAATAAAGAGTTAACTAGCCCCAGACACATGCAAATGGGGTTGCATAAGGGGCAGATATTCAAAAAATGTTTTTAAATGAAAACTGAATTTTCATTAGAGATTGAAATGAAGAAAAATACATATTCAAATGTACTTATATGAAATGTTAACACACTGGAAACCACCCACACATTACCTCGTGCTGCTAGAGTAACTTTTGGGGGGGAAGGGGAAATCAAGCCTCAGAAGAAAACCTGTGTTTTGCTTTCCGACTGAAGAAAAACTCAAGATTGCACAGTGAGGTACTCTACAATCTGTAACGTTTGTAACTATGATTCTACTGGAATCCTGTTCTTGTTCTTTTAGAATGTTGCACCAAAAAGAAAGAATAAAATGCTAACACAAATGAACCAGAAAACAAACTTAATACTCAACCATATGTCTAAATTCAGGTTTTATATTCCTCAAACCTCTTCATTGTCCTCACTGATACTAATAAACACATAATAAGTTAATATCATAAATAATCAATTTAAAAAAATCACATTATCACTTTTTTTATAGTTCTGCATAAAATTAGTTGGGAAAAAAATCTACTGCTTAAATGAATAGAAACATTTGAATTCCTCCCCATGATATTATGATTACATATACACTTGGTTTTCATCCACGGTTCTTGACTCATAACTCCAATAACCCTTGTTACAGTCTTCTGTTATAATTTGGGGGTGCTTTAGGCCTCAGAAGCAGGCCTCAAGAACAGAATCGCTCTCTCTGATCTTCTCCTGTCCTCCTTTCACCTGCCCAAAGCAGGACTCTAACCTGATTTGGGGTCATAAGACCCTCATTCCAGAAAGGGTCCTGCCTCATACCATGAAGGAAGGCATACTGCACAGGGAGGCCAAAAATAATCTGGACAAACTTTTCTGAATTTGGATTATACCTCTTTTGTCCCATCGTATTTCAACACACAGTCTACACTTCAAACACAGACAACCAATGAAGTTTCCAAAACACTCCCGAAGGACAGGGTTGGAGTGAGCTTCTGGAAAGCTGAACACATGGAGGCTGACAGAAGGTGAACAAGAACTCGTCCACATGCCAGGAGGATGAGGCACCCCATCTCCATGGGGACAGAAGCTCCTGCAATAGGGACCCTTCCAGACCTCCCCTATGAATCTCTTCATCTGGCTGTTTCTTAGTTTCCTTTAAAATATCCTTTGTAATAAACCAGTAAATGTGTTTCCCTGAGTTCTGTGAACCGCTCTAGCAAGTTAACAGAATCCAAAGAGAGGGTCATGGGAACCCTAACGTGAAGCTAGTTGGTCAGAAGTTAGAGAAGCCTGGACTTGTGGGAAAGAGGAGGCCATCTTGGGGACTGAGGGATCCGACACTCTGGGTAGATAGTGTCAGAACTAATTTGGAGGACATCCAGCTGGTTGCTGCTGCAGAACTGCTTGCTTGGTATTAGAGCACGTTTGGTCACAGAAGTCTTCTGTGTTGATGATTGCTGTGGTGTGGGAGCAGAGAAAAAACATGGCTTGAGTTTTTCCCAAACACTCCCCTACATCACAATGTTTTTTAAATAACTCACAGTAAAGCAGAGAAGGATTGCTTGATACACTAGGAGCAACTGAGAAGTATGGAAAAAGTTGAAAGGAACCTTGCACTTACTTTAACCTTTCACTCAAATGCATGAACCCGTTCTATAATGTTCCTAACAGGTGGGGAGCCAGCTTCTACTCTGTCATTTCCTACTCAAGGCAGATGAACAAAACTTGAGAGTTGCTTTTTACCCTTAACCGATATCTGCCTTCCTGTGATTCTGACCCTCTCATTGTAGGTATGCTTTCTGCAGATTCACAAAAGACTTTATAACCTTCTTAATACCTAAAGCCACTGATCATATTGCCTCCTTTAAAAGATACTCTCCAAGTACAGAAACCAAAACTCCAGTGTCAATGAAAGATAATGCAGTACTGCCTCTCTTCCTTGAGGAAGTAAATGTTACTCTACTACCCCAGTGGTTGTCAAACTACAATCTATGGGCAACTCTGGCTCACTGCCTGTTTTTGCCAATAAAGTTTTGTTGGAACACAGCCACTCCCATCTGTTTACCTATTACCTATAGCTGCTTTCAAACCACCATGGCAGAATTGAGGTTGGGACAAAGACTATATTACCCTCAAAGCCTGAAATATTTACTAGCTGATGTTTTTCAGAAAAAGTTGTCCATCCTGTTCTAGCCCATCATCTGAGGTTTGACCATAAGCTAAGAACTATATTATATTCAATGTCACAAGCTATAGTCTTGGTAGCCAAATGAGTCACCCCTGTATTATTTAGGATGCCTATATACCTGGCAAATAATAAGCTCTCAATAAGTATTGTTGAGTAAGAAAAGTCAGAAAGGAAGAGAAAGAGGTTGGAAGGAAAGAAGGGTAGGGCTTTTCTTCTCCCAATACTATTCTGACATTCCTACTTCATGGAATATTTTAAAACCTAGGTGTTTGGAAAACAGGATATCCACATGCAAAAAAAAGAAACAAGACCTTCATCTCTCACCATATACAAAAAAAATCAAATCAAAATGGGTTAAAGACTTAAATCTCAGACCTGAAAGTATGAAACTATTAATATTATTCTGAAAGAAAACATTGGGGAAATGCTCTAGGACATTAGTCTGGGCAAAGATTTCTTAAGTGATACCTCAAAAGCACAAGCAACCAAAGCAAAAACGGACAAATGGGATCACATCGAGCTAAAAAGCTTCTGCACAGCAAAGGAAATAACAAAGTGAAGGGACAACTCACAGAATGGGAGAAAATACTTGTAAACTACCCATCTGACAAAAGACTAATAACTAGATTATTATATAAGGAGCTCAAACAATTCAATAGGAAAAAAGCCAAATAATCTGATTAAAAATGGGCAAAAGATCTGAATAGACATTTCTCAAAAGAAGATATACAAATGGCCAACAGGTATATGAAAAAATGCTCAACACCATTAGTCAGAGAAATGCAAATCAAAACTATAATGAAATATCATCTCACTCCAGTTAAAATGGCTTTTACCGAAAAGATAGACAACAATGAATGCTGGTGAGAATGTGGACAAAGGGGAACCCTCATACATTGTTAGTGGGAATGTAAATTAGCACAGCCACTATGAAGAACAATACGGAGGTTCCACAAAAAACTAAAAATAGAACAATCATATGATCCAGCAATCCCACTGCTAGGTATATATCCAAAAGAAAGGCAATCAGTATACTGCAAAAATATCTACATGCCCATGTTTATTGCAGCACTATTCACAATAGCCCAAAGTTGGAATCAATCTAAGTGTCCATCAACAAATGAATAAAGAAAATGTGGCTCATGTACACAGTGGAATATTATTCAGCCATAAAAAGAATGAAATCCTGTCATTTGCAACAGCAAGAATGGAACTGGAGGAGTTATGTTAAGCAAAATAAGCCAAACACAGAAAGACAAGTTCCACATATTCTCACTCATATGTCAGAGCTAAAAATTAGAACAAATGATCTCATGGAGTCAGAGAGTAGAATGGTGGTTACCAGAGGCTGGGCAGCCTGCATCCAAAGAAATGAAATGATAAACGCTTGAGGTGATGGATACCCCAATTACACTGATTTAATTATCACACATTATATGCCTATTATCAAAACATATGTATCCTATAAGTATATACAACTATTATGTATCCATAATAATTAAAAAATTTTTTAAGTTTTAAAACCAGCAGGTCCTTTTCTTGCTGCAGCAAGGTATTTTAACACAAGGCTATATACCAGAATTAAAATTAAGGATCTACAGTGACTGTTTCATTTCAAGCAAATAAACACCAATTAAAATGTCATTTACTAAAACATAAGTCCTTGTTAATTTTGAACACTCAGGAAAATGTTACCCACATTCACTCTTAGAAATGTAATAATTTGTTATTGCTGCTGCTGTTGTTTTAATACCACCCAGCGCAATAATATAAAGCAATTAGGATAAATAATCTTTGCCTCAGAGATAAACTTTATGCCCTCTGGATTTGGGGAAGTACTCGAAAAGAACTGCTTTGAGACAAATGAGGAATATAATCAACAGAGCAAATAGACAACCTACATGGGAGAAAATATTCGCAATCCACACACCCGATAAATGGCTAATATCCAGAATCTACAAAGAACTCAAAACAAATCAGCAAGAAAACAAACAACCCCATTAAAAAGTGAGCAAAAGACATGAACAGAAGTTTTTCAAAAGAAGATGACAAATGGCCAACGTATGAAAAAATGCTCAGCACCACTAATTATCAGGGAAATGCAAATTAAAACCACAATGAGGTATCACCTTACTCCTGTTAGAATGGCTTTTATTAAAAAGTCCAAAAGCAATAGATGCTGGTGTGGATGCAGAGAGAAAGGAACACTTATACACTGTTGGTGGGACCGCAAATTAGTACAACTCTTATGGAAAACAGTATGGAGATTTCTCAAAGAACTAAAAGTAAACCTACCATTCAAGCCAGCAATCCCACTACTGGGTATCTACCCAAAGGAAAAGAGTCATTTTAACAAAAAGACACCTTCATTTGAATGTTTATTGCAGCACAATTCGCAATTGCAATGATCTGGAATCAACCCAGTGCCCATCAATTCATGAGTGGATTAACAAAATGTGGTGTATGTATACCATGAAGTACTACTCAGCCACAAAAAAGGATGAATTAATGTCTTTTGCAGCAATTTGGAAGGAACTAGAGACCATTATCCTAAGCAAAGTGTCTCAAGAATGGAAAAATAAATACCACACATACTCTCTAATACATTGGAGCTAACTGATGGGCACACAAGTGCATAGAGGGAAGTGAAAATCATTGGAAATCAATTGCAGGGAGGGGAGAGGATGAGAGGGGCAAAAACCCACCTAACAAGTACAATGAACACTACTGGGGTGATGGGCACATTTATAGCCCTGACTCAAGCCATGTAACAAAAACATTTGTACCCCCCTTAGTATTTTGAAATTAAAAAAAAAAAGACATACAAGGAAATAAATCATCAATGAGCTTGTTATAAATCCTGATTCATCTCCATCTTTTCATAATCATGCATTTTACCCTGGTTTATTCAAGACTTTTATATAAAAAATTAAAATATACATCATATCTTACATAGCTCTTTATAATTTTGACTTTTAAAGCAAATTGTTTCATTATACGTGTATTCCTTTATATTACAAAGAATCTGATGTGAAGAGTTTTAGAATCAGCAATTGAGGATGTATTCTCAACATAGAATCAACTGAGAAAATCTTTACTAAGTCTGTTTTACGAAATTATTCAAAGTGAATATTAAGCTCACATAATTATTTATGATAAAACAGTAATCTCTCAGAAGATAAGAAATGGAAAATATTCCCCTATGAGTATTTACAAAAATGACCAATACAGTTAGGTATTCTCCCCAAATAAAGACAACACTAGCACAGGAATCTATTTCTTACACACTTAGGCTGCAGAAAAATTGCAGCCTGCATCCACAGAAATGACAAAGAGAGCTGCACTTCAGGCTTAAAAAGTAATCCTATGCACACACGGCCCAAGGCCAGGGCAGTAGAGGCCCTGGAAAAAAAAAAAAAAATCAGGAAATGCAAAGAAAACCCAGGAGCAATCAAATGATCCTCTAAATCAGGGTTCCCCAACCTATGGTGAATTGCTTAATTATTTCATTATATATTACAATGTAATAATAATGGAAATAAAGTGCACAATAAATGTAATGCACTTGAATCATCCCCAAACCATCCCCCAACTCCCTCACCCCCGCCCCAAGTCTGTGGAAAAATTGTCTTTCATGAAAACAGTCCCTGGTGCCAAAAAGGTTGGGGACTACTGCTCTAAATGATCCAATCTTTAAAATATGCATCTTGAAAACCCCACAAAGCAAGGGAAAAATCATATTACACTAAGAAAATACTATTGGTGAACATTATAGAATATGTTTCTATATAAATATAAAATGAAACAGAGAGAAATCCAATAGTCCCAAGAGGTTTTCTACATCAAGCACAGTGACTTGAAAAAAGCCACATTCAGGAAACATTCAAAATGACCAAGAAAAGCAACATTACCCAATAAATCAGCCCAGTGCTCCTTCCTCTACAATACCCTCCCTCTCAGGAAACATTCATAAAGGAAGAAGGGATAAAAGAGCTGCCCAATAAATCACATGCTAGGGGGAAAAGTTCTCAAAAGCAGAAACCTGAATTTTAAGCTGTTTGATTCCAACAGAAGAGGAGCTGCGAGTTCAAAGAATATATATACTTCTAGAGTAGGACCTCAGAAAACCTGCCTATTCAGTTTAAAGTGAGTCAGCTCATTTAGCCAAACACATGTAACAGCTGTAAGCAGAACTGGCCTGAGGAGAGATGTGGGCCACCATATGCCATGCCAGGACCTTTCACCCCCATAAATCAAAAATAGCTGCCACTTAAAACACCAAGGAGCAGCTGCAGTATCTTTAACCCAGTTACTCCGTAGTATGTTTATTAAGTAGAAGCAGGAAGATTTTTGAAAGGTTGGTATTAGAAAAATACACAGAATTGGAGTGGAAACTTCTGGTACAATATTACCATAGGTCCTTGTTTTATATACAAAGTCTCAATTCAATAATGATAAACACTTTTCTAGTACTTACAGTACTAGACTCCCTTTTAAATGCTTTATATATATTTAATATATTAACTGTGAGGTAGGTATTATTATTATGCCCATTTTGCATATGAGGAAACTGAGGCACAGCGGCTGCACAGCAAGTAAGTGACAGAGCTAGAATGCAAATGCAGGCACTCTAACTCCAAAGTCAGCGCCTTAACCATTACTCTGTGCAACCTCCTAGTCCAACCACGTGTACCTGTGCCAGGCTCTGGGGATAGTAAGAGGCCTGCAACCCAGCCATGCACTGTGAAACAATGTGTTTTGTCCTGTAACAGAAACTGGAGCAAAGGGCTGTGGCAGGCCATGGCTAGCCCATTGGCACTCTGTGCCAATTCACAATGGGGACCTCGATAAGCTGAGCAGGGGCTGGATTTCAGCCCCACTGGTCCCCTTGGCCAGGCACCTACCTCTGTGCAGTGTCTAATAGGCAGAACTGTCTAAGGCAGCCCCAGGAGCAGCACCAGAAGGAGCTTCAAGTCAGTTTGGGTAGTGAAAGACCGGAGGACGAGAAGATTTAAGTAAGAGTAGGAAGGAAAAGGTGAACTCTTCAACTACAAATTGTTCTTTCTGCAATACTATGCTCCCTGACCATTTGTAATTAGATAGAAGTCAGGATCACGCAGGCCATCTCAGCTTTGTTAACACTGCATCCAGGTTGCCGTACAACTACTCCAGACATAACACATGAAGGCTAACTTCACAGGCTGCCCTAACCAAACAGCCCTAAGCAGGCTGCCCACGACAAAACAACCTCCTGGCTCCAACACACTGCCTGCGACCAGCTTTCAGTTTAGTTGAAAGGTCTCAGCCTGGGCCATCTTTATCAGCTCCTGGACTTACCAATTCAAACTCCCAATTCTCTGCCCTGGGAGCCTGATGCCAGCAGAGACTCAAACCCAGGGAGTCCTCCAAAGAGATCCATTCATGTGACAGATCCAGACAGCAACGGAGTCCCTTGAGAGGGTCCAGTCCGCCCACTCACCTGGACCAGAACTCCCCTGGAAGTGCAACCTCTTAGCAGAAAAAAACAGGCTGAGAGTCTTAAGAATCCAGCAATTGAGCTATGGGTTTATTTATCTGAATGAGGAGACCCTGCACAGCACAACTAACCTGGGCCTCACCTTCTTCCAACCCCTAACCAGGGAACTACTAGATGAAATTCTTTCGGGAAAACATCTTTCGCATAAGGTTATCCTACCATATATTGCTCTGTGCCTCCTCCCTAGCAAGCCATGGCCACTCTAGCCCGCACCCACCCTAGCCTTCCTGTAGAACCCTCTGCCCCAGTGCTGGTGTGTAACTACACAGTACTAATTTAAGGAGGGCTTTGGAGCTGGATTTCTTGGGTTCAGATCCCAGCTCTGCCACTTACAAGCTGTATTTCCTTAAACGAGTTTCTTATCCTTTCTACATCTCAGTTTTGACATAGGAAAAACGCAGTGATGCCCATAAGGATTAAACAAGTAAAGCCCTTAGAAAGTACCTACCAATATAAACTCTGTTAAGGTTTTTTTGCTATTTTGAGTAGCAAAAGGAGGTAGCAGAGAAGGAAGTATCAGGCACTATACTAAGAGTACATGTATTATTTCAGTTAATCCTCAGAATAAATCCAAGAAGTAGTTCCTCTTACTATCCCCACTACGGATGAGAAAAGTGAGGCACTGAGAAGTAACACAGTAATTGGTAAAGCCAGGCAGTTCAACCCAAGCCTGCAGCAGTAAACCATGAAACTCCTCTATATCTGCAAAAGCTTTGTTAAATGTACCCTCTAAGAACTTGTGGCCGAACTCAATCCCTCAAGACCACCCTCAGCCACCCCCTCCTTCACTCTCAGGTTAGGCTACCCTATCCTTTCACGACTCAGGACAAGATGCTCTATCCAGTGTTCTCTATGGCTCCTTGTTAATGATGTCAGCCAAACTTCCCTCCCTCACTGAGGATTTCTGATATCTGGTTCAGTCTTTCACTCCAACCCAAGCCCTGCCATGGTCCTGGTGACTTCACCATGCATGAGAATGATCCATCCAACACCTTGGCTATACTTCCTCTTCTGCCACCTGACTTCCCCGTCTCTTACACCCTGTGCTGGCCACAGCCACACACTGTAGCCTCCCCTCAGAGATCCTACCTCTGCAGTCTTAAATTCATATGCCCTATTGTCTGACCACTTTGAATTTTCTCTCCCTCCAATTTTCTGACCAGTGACTCTATACAACACCTATTGCTCAACCTCAAGACCACCAGTCCCTTGCATCTTCTACTTTTTATTAGCCCTTCCTTCCTTTCCATTAACTCGGATCTCACGTTCTATCACTTCAAGTATTTTCTTCCCAGTGTCTCAAATTCCTTTGCCCCACCATCTACCCAACTATTCACCCTGGAAAAACTAGCCTTTATCAATCTAACTGCGCACCTTCTTGAAATTACACATACAAAGGCAAGAAAAAAAAAATGACAACCATATAAATGTGTGTCATTGTTAAGTCATGATCTCTGACTTCAACATCGCCCAGCAACCAACCCTTCTGTGTCCCTGGTCATCCTCACCCTCGTTCTTCACGGCAGTTTCTTCAGCCCTACACAGGGTCAAACCCCTACACTACCATATTTCAGTTACATTAAGCAAAATGACCTCACATTCTGCTTCATCAGCATTAAGCCACTGCTAGTCCCATTTAAGAAGGAAACCCCCCCTCAATCTTCCAGCCCTTGCAGTTCTAGTCCTTTTCTTCTCCTTCATGGTGAAATTTCTTGCAAGGCTTAATTGCAGCAGAATTTCCTCACTTTCCACTCCTCAACTAATCAGCACCTCCACAGTCTCTGAATTCTGACGGTGCCCTGGCCAAGGTCACCACTGATGTGAATCCAGTGGTCACTCTTCATTATCTTCCATGATCTCTGGGCAATGTTTAACAAAATAGGCCACTTCCTCTTTCTAGAAATAGTCACTGTCCTCAGCCTGTTTGACACCACACTCTCCAGATTTTCTTCCAACCTCTTGGTTCTTTTTCTTCCAGGCTCATTTTTAGGCTCCTGTTCTTTTACTGATCCCATAAAACTGCATGCCTACAATGCGCCAGCAATGACTGAAGCAGTGAGCTTCCTCAGGGTTCTTCCCTTCCCACCTGGCACAATCCAACCCTCATGCATGGCCATGGCTTCAGTTGCCATCTAAGTGCTTAAGAATGTGTGCTCAGACAATCGCCAAACCTTGGTTCCAATTCTCGCTCTATCATGTCTTGCGCATGACACTCAATTTCTCTAAGCCTCAGTTTTCTAATCTCTAAAATTCTAATAGTAAATGAATAATGCATCAAAAATACTTAGCACTGTGCCTCCTACATAATGATATTAATCATATAGTATAGCATATAGCAAGTAACAATAAATGTATTATTTTTAACTACATCTCCAACCTCACCCCTGAGTTTCTATCTACCTACTTGAAATTTCAACTGCCTGGAGTCTGCACAAGCAGCTCAAACTCAGTCACTTTGAAATCAAACTCTCCCTGCCCCCATTCCTGCAAGTGTTACCTATTATAGTGCATGACACCATTAGCCACCTCAATGCCTGTGATGGTTCTAAAACATGCCCGTAAATCCTTCAACTTTCCTTTCACCAAGAGATGTCTGTCTCCTGCCCTTGAATCTGAGCATGCTTTGTGACTGTCTTAAACGGAACATAGCAGAAGTAATGCCACATCGGTGCTGAGGACAGGATAGAAAAGAACAAGCAGTTTCTGCCAGTTTCTCCTGGTACATTCATTCTGCAAACCTTCGACTTCAATGTAAATGCAACTCTCCTGAGGCCATCACATAAGAACACATGAACAGAGATGCCCCAGGAGGCCGCACTTGCCCAGTGCCCAACTGTTGCCATATTCCTAGCCCCGATACCAGACATGTGTATGAAGAAGTCTGGAGATGACCCCAGCCACCAATTGTTCATAACTTCATGAAGGGTCTGGAATAAGAACTGCCTAGCTGAACCCAGTCAACTCCCAGATCCATGAGTAAAATAAATTATTATTGTGTTCAACCATTGTTTTGAGGTGGTTACTCAGTAACAGATAACCAGAACAAAAACCTCAAACCAAAAACCTGAGAATGATCCTTAAGATCTCTTCTATTCTCATCTTCCACAACCAATCACAAAATTCTGGCAATTCTGAAATGTTGCTTAAATCCATCTACATTTCTGTGTCAATCCTTGCCCTACCTAGTTGTGATCATCATCATCTCATTCCTGGATCAGGTCAGGACATCTTCCTGACTAGTCTTGCTGCAGTCTGTCCTCCCTTTAAATTCCTTCTCTATACTGCAGCCAGATCTGACCATGCCACCACAGGCAAATTTTTAAGGTTCCCATGATGTGACCCCTGCTGGGCTCTGTGGCTTCGGTGCTAGCCACTGCTCCAAACCCTGCTCCAGCCACTCAGAGCTGTTGGGAATTCCTTGAAGTCATAGGGTTACTCAGCCCCAAGTCTCTGCATGCATAGCTGTTACCTCTTCCTGCCCCTACCACTGCCTGTCACTGGGCTAACTCTACTCAACTTTGATGTTGCTGATTAAAAACGACTCCTCTGAGAAGTGCTCCTTGGCCTTCAAGTCTAAGTTAAGTTCCCCTTTCATGTGCACCCTTAGTAACCTTTATTTCCCCTCCAGATAGGCTATGCTACCCCAAAATGTAACTGCTCATTTCTCATCATATAGGAGTATAAGCACCTTGAGGGCAAACTAATGTCTTATTCACTTATGTATCTCCAGTGCCCAGAACAGCATCAAAATAAAAACGGCTTATAGAAAAGTTATAGTTGAGTGAATGAATTATAAATTGTGTAAAGGCATATAAAGGCAACTTAATAATCACTTAAGTCACAGAATTAATGAGAAAGAATGGAAAGAAAGAGATAAACTAAAGTCAATGTCAAGGACATTGAGAGGCCGGGCACAGTGCCTCACACCTGTAATCCCAGCACCCTGGGAGACCAAGGCGAGAGGATAACTTGAGCTCAGTGAGTTCAAGACCAGCCCGAGCAAAAGCCAGACCCCATCTTCTACTAAAAATAGAAAACTTAGCCCGGCATTATGGCATGTGCCTGTAGTCCCTGCTACTGGGGAGGCTGAGGCAGGAGGGTCACTTGTGCCCAGGAGTTTGAGGTTGCAGTAACCTCTGATGATACCACTGCACTCTAGCTGGGGTGACACAGTGAGATTCTGTCTCCAAAAAAATTTAAAAAATGTCGATGACATTGAACGGTTTACCCAAGTTTCCACATTTAGTCAGTAGCAAAGCCAAGAACAGAATCAGGTCAATTGACTCCCATGGTACCTCTTTAGCATGTCAAAATCTTCAAATGAATCATACAAATGAATAAGTATCTCAGAATAGGGCCAAATAAGTTCTCCAATTTTAAAAAAAATCTGCTTTATAATCCTCTTTTACAATATCATTCTCATGCCTGGACATTTGGAAGTAGCTCCAAGCAACTTCAAATTTCTTTGGAGTACACACCCATCAGAATGCCAAAATGACAACATGAAGTATTGGTGAGGATATGTAGTAACTAGAATTCTCTTACACTAGTGGTGGGAGTCCAGTTGGTACAATCACTTTGGGAAAACGTTTGGCAGTATTTACTAAACCTAAATATACATACACTCCATGACTCTGAAATTCCACTTCTGGTATATACCCAACAGAAATGCATGCTTATTTCCACTAAAACACTTACAAGAATGTATGTGGCAGGTTTATGCCAAATATCCCAAAACTGGAAACAATCTAAATGCCCACCAACAAAAGAATGAATGAATTCATAATGATATATTCATATAATAAAATATTAAGTTGCAACAAAAAAGAACTACTGATTCATGCCACAAAACAGATGAAGCTCATGGGCAGGGTGAGTGAAAAAACACACACAAAAGAATACATATTTGTGATTCTGTTTATATGAAGCTCAAAGTCAAACAAAACTAATCTATAGTAGTACTACCTGAGAAGGGACACAAGGGAGATTTTTGGAGTATTGGAAAGGTTTTACCTCTCCATCTGGGGGTGGTTAGAAGGTACAGATACATACAAATTCATTTAGCTGTACCTTTAAAACTTGTACCCTTCACTGTAAGTTATACCTCAATTTTTCTTAAAAAAAAAGAATGTCTTCAGATGAATAAAAATTAGAAAAAAATGATGAGTAGCTTTATATAACACCTTATGTTCATGAAGTACGATATATACATTATCTCATTCAATCCTCAGAAAAGCCCTATGTTAAAGTTTCTTTGTAAATAAGATTCTCAAATCATTTAATAGTTATAATTGGTGCCTTAAAAAAAATCTCTGAATCAGAGCAGGAAGAAAGGAGGAAATAAATTGAAGTGATAGTAAAAATTAATTTTAACAGTCTTCTTGGGACTTGGAAAAAGCATATTATTTAAAATATGGATAAACTGCAAAACAGACCCAAAAAAAAGGTCTTCTCCAAGGTCAAACACAACTTTTTGAAGCCCAGCTCTTAAAATGCACAGGAAATACTGTGTTCCTATCTAATGTTTAGTTAAATTATTTCACAAAATCTCCAAGGTGTCACTGATGGGAAAACAAAGACAAAACCAAGGACATAGAGAGACAGACACACTCAGTTTATCTACAACTGCTCCCTTCTGTTAATGCTATCACACTGAGTCATATGGACTCTTGTACCAATCATTGTAGAAATTATAATTTTCTTTTAAAAAGCACTTTATAGCTTATTTATTATTTATGTTATTATTGCTAATTATCACAGAGGCTTTAATGCTATCTGGATTTTGAAAATGAGAAAATTGTGGTTCAGAGCGATTTGTCTTAGACCAGATTCCCAATATTTGGGGGTTTAGAAATAAGTACATTCTAAATACAAACTTGAGGACTGATAAAGATTGTCATCTTTTTATTCTGCAAGATAATTACATTTTAAGAGAGAGGAGAAAGAGAGAGAAAGGGAGAAAAACACTACCATTCACTATCATTTCAGAATAGAAGATATTCTAATATCCACAAAAAGTTGGAAAGATAGAATCTCAATTTTTAACATGTAAATTAAATTTATGATTACTCTTTAATAGTCTTTTGATTTTTCCATCTTGCCATGGACTGAGATTTGGGAAACACTTTATTTCACACAGATAACAGTTGAAATACCTACGGCAGGACTTCAAATTCAGGTCTTTTTCTTCTCTATCACAATAAAGATACGTACAGATAAAGATTACAGACATGTCACCAACACTTCTAACACATGATACAATTGTGGTTATTCAATTCTTCCTGACCCTCAGTTTCCTCAACATAAAACAGGAATAACAGCTCCCACAACTCTGAGAGGGTTGTTGAAAAGGACTAACCAAAACGTGAATGCCAATTAAGCACTTCCCACAGAATCCAGCACAGAGTCAATTCTCAATTGATATTTGCATCACTATCACCAACTTTATCATTATATAACTTTGACCTAACAAAAAGTGGTTGATTGTGTCCAGGCACTATTCTAAGAGTACTGAAATAGTGCCAAAAGCGTTTACATGGAATGTTCATTGCAGCATTTTTAACCGCCAAAATTGGAGCAAATGTAAAATATTCAAGGAAAAGATGGTCAGTTAAACAAGTATAGTTTACCAGTATAATGCAGAAAATTCATGTTATAGAAGGCAAATTATTAGAATTTAAATATTCATTAATACAAAAAGCAGGTTATAAAACAGTACCTTCATTATGATGTCAGGTGGATTTTCTATCTGAATGAGTCTACATATAGACTACAGGACAATATATAATACTAAAATGTTAACTGGTCATCACTGGTGGCCGGATCACAGATGTATTTTTTTTCCATTGTGCTTTCCAAATTCCTTCACTAAGCTTTTGCATTAATAACTGTTACCAAAATAATCTCAGTACTTACACAGACAAGAAATACACACGTACACACATTCAGTACATGTGCTTATATGATTAGAAAATGACTTGTAAACTGTAAAACAAACTGATGAATAATAAAAGCTGAAATGCACATAATAAAATTCCATTACACAGCTTATATGATTCAGATGTAAGGCTAATTACAAGAAAACACACAAACATAAACCCATGCCTCAAAACCATCACCTACTATATAAGCAGAAAGGGTAACATCCAACCCAGAAATATGAAACAAATATTAATAACTACAGATCTACATGCAGCAATGTATATTAATCTCAAGAACACTGGGGAAAAAGCAAGTTTCCAGAAGATACAGGCAGTATGTTACAATTTCTGTAAAATTTTTAACACATGCAAAACAATACTATATAGTTTACACATATATGTCTATATAATAAAAATGCAAAAACATACATGAGAGTGTTACCCTCTAACTTCAGAATAGTTGTCACCACTGAGAAGGGTGGCATGCAGACAGCAGGAAGCTCTAGCTCCAGCCTTAAAGTTTTTTTCTAAAAAAGCACCAAAATTTTGAAGTTAAAATGGCAAAATGTTAACGGCTATTCAATCAGGGAGGCAGGGACATAGAAGTCTGTTATATTCTTTTCTGTACTTTTTTGGATATTTATAATAGTTCATAATTAAAAATAAAACCCTGGAAGACCTATATTTCATTTTAGTTCCTGACTCCGTATCTAGATTGATGAGGAACAGGTATAGTCCTTCTGTGTCTCAATAAATGGTCCTAGATGCCTCCAGACTGTCATCCCCTTCCGCAAGAGTGAAAGGCCAGAGAAGCGGCCATCCTGTTGAAAAAAGAACCCATGGAGATCCCTCTCGGGGAGACATGGACACAACTACTAGGAAAAAGTTCTCAACCCTGAGAGAAGCAGTCCAGAGGTCAGAACAGTTCCCATCAAATCTAGGTGCAAAGGAACTTGATAAATGAGATTGTCCTGCAAATCCAACTTTTCAAATGGTTAGTTACTACTATCACAATCATGTAGGTGTGTTTGGCTATGAGCCAAAGAGCAGACTGCCAATGTTTATGCAAAGATGAAGGAGAGATTAGGTGAACAATGAAAGCAAAAAAATCAGTGAGCAAACTCACATTAAGGCACAAACCCACACGGTTTCCCCAGTGGGAGCTCCACTGTCACTGAGTTCCCAGAGAGCCTCTCTCAGATAATGAGATGACAGCAGCAACCAAGTGACTCCTCAATTTCTACCATTGTCTCTATGGTTCATGCAGCCCTTCTCACTCATCCTCTTAACAATTATTAAGTAAACAGCACCAAAAAATGCTTACAAGCATGGGCTTGGAATCAGACAGGATCATACCCTGGCCCTGACCCTCCACTGGTTACATGTTTCTGGCTAATACTCAACCTTTCAGAACCTCAAGTTTTCTCTTTTCTAAGTTGCTAAATCTTTTGTAAGTCAGCAGTATCTGGTTATAACAGGACTGCTGGAAGGATTAAATTAGATTATGTAAGTAAAACATTCTGCACTGTACTTGGTACATAGTTCCCTATTTACCAGGCACCAGACCAGCTTTTGCTGATAAAGTGGTGACTAAGATGGTCAAGGAACCAGCAGTGACGCAGGTTATAGACTCAGATGCCAGCCAATGTCTTTACTTTAGCATTAGGGTCTGGACTGGCCATATAAATTGTAGTGCAAATTGTGGCCCAGTGAAATGAAAATGCAAAGCACCGTGTTCAAAAATTAAGATTTTCAAGATAGTGATCAAAGAGCATTAAACCAAGCATGGGGCTCTTCTGAGCCCTGAGGTTACAGGCCTGGGAAGCCAGTCTTGCTAAAAGTATATGTGACCAGACACTTTGCAGACACTCAGAAATGAGGGTCCACCAGAACTGGGCTTCCTAGACTCATCCAAATGCCTCATTTGGGGAGATGCCAGGGGAGAGCCACAGCATAACTAAAGGGGACTGCAGGCTCTAAAATAAAAAGCCCCTCGGTAACATAATGTGTGAAAAGTATCAGTGGAAACTCCCATTTCTTGTTATCTATAATGCAGTGTTCAGACCTTTCCCAAAAATCTTTGCTTCTCTCCAGTCTACCTCAGAAACAAATCCTTTATAAAGTTAACGCTATGAGACTGCCCACCTAAAGTCCATAAGCAACAAGCCGTTTGTGGCCTACTGTCTGCTGGGGACAGCTCCACTTCCCAGCCAGAACTTGGGAAAGGAACACAGCAAACTTAAAAGAGACAAACAGATCCCGAGTCTCAGTAACCTCTTCAAAAGAAACTGGGGCTTGGAGCAGGCAGAAATGTGCCCCTGAAAGTTGGAGGGGGGCTGAGTAAGGAGGTTGCCTGGAAATACATCTGTGGTCACTTGATGAAACATTACATGCTGAAGATCAATCACCTCGACGACCAGAATAAGGACATCGCAGGGCAGGGGGTTCAGCATGCAACATAGTTCTCTTTCTAGCCAGCCTTCTCTGTAACGGTCACTTGGCAGAGCTGAGTCCTTGAGGACAAGGGAGCATCAGCCAGCCTGCTCACAGCCCCTGCTTTCCTTAACATGGCAGTTGTCAAGGAGCACTTTTCTGTACCTGTTTACTCAAAAAGCAGCGCAGTAAAAATTTCAAGTGCATTCTAACAGCTTTGACACCAAGCTGCCTGAGCCTCTGACCAGCAGAACTAGGTGGAAGGCAGTGAAGAGGGCAGGCCCGGGGGGGCCCCAAACCCAGCTCAACTGCTCACTTGCTAGCCTTGTGAACTTGGAGAAATTACACCACCTCCCTGAGTCTCAGTTTAACACCATTACACATGAAAAGTGCTTACAACGTTGTCTGGCAAACAGTAAGTGCTCAATAAATGTTAACTAATTTTTACCCTCCAAATTATAACTCACAGACTTAACTCCTTCCATTCGCCACCCCCACCCAGCATTGCGCACATGCCAATAAGCATGTGGCTTAGGCATCCTTCAGAATGCAAGCTCCTAGAGGGCTAGAATCAAGGTCTCTTTGTGTCCTCTCCCAGAGCTCCCACTATGAATAAGGCCGCGGTAACAGACGCTTGGGAATCAGACCTAACACTTTTGTAGAGAAGTTCTTACCTAATGGTATGGATTTTCTTCAAACATTTTTGTTATGTGAACTCCACAGATGCTAGATCTCTGTTTATTGTGCTCACATGATCTTTATCTTGAAAATTATTAATATTTAATGACTGCCTAGCCCAGCTGACATTAAGACTAAAAAGTGTTTGACCTATATTATTACTTTATAGTCAGTCATAACAAATATGACTGCCTAATCCAGCTGAAAGTAAGACTAAAAAGTGTTTGACCTATATTATTACTTTATAGTCAGTCATAACAAATACAGCTTGTAATGTTTATAGTCATTCAGGATTAGAAACAGCACACTTTAATCAATAAAAAAGTTCAGTTCACAGATAACTGAACATCATAGGAAGTCACAAATGCACCTTTACTCATCTTTTCTAATGGGTTCCACCCTTGGAGCACATGAGTTTCTGTTCTGGGTTGGTTGGATGGTTAGTTGGTTTTTATCCTGTGAATGGTGATGGATTTGCGATGATCCAGCCAATTCCCTTATTAGATCTTCCCCACTGACACACAAATTTTTATTATGGCAGATATAGCCTATTACCAAAAAACTAGACCAAGTTCACCAGTCTATACAAAGTAGAAATCTTATTAAATAACCTTATTAAATCTCGAACACAATATAGTAGTTCCCCTTATTGTACTGTACTCACCTATTTGGGGACCTCAGTTGACCATGGGTAACTGAAACCAAAGAAGGTGAAACCTCTGATAAGGGGGGACTAATGTATATAAATGCAATGAGCATTAATCGACAATTAACATCCACAGCTAACTGAGCATTTTTACTTGTCACGTTTTCATGTCTAACTTTACATTTCAGCTCACAATAAAACAAAGAAATACATAAAAAGAAACATACTAGAAAGCAAAGGAGCACATTGGAAGCTGTCTCCTCCCCTATGTGCCCTACTCAACTGTCCTGCCACCCCCTAGAGACAGTCCTGCAGCCAAGGGAGACTTTACAGTTGAGGGCTCATCCCCCATGACTTTCAGGGCCATGCACAAAGTAGGGGTTCCATACGTATTTGTTGAGTGAATTAATATCAGAATGTGGTTTTATTTTTATCGGTGTTAGAAGATCCTCGAAAGACTCTTGTGACTTCCTTGCTGATCACCGCTCTCAGTCTTTCCATAAATTGAGACTAGTTTAAAAGGCAGCCCAATACTTATCACTAAGCAGTAACAGTCATTATTCTTATACCTCCTGCGGATGGAGTATCGGCAACAAAATCACAATACATTAACATTTTATATTTGAGAAGCTATGTGCTGTTTATAAATTGCTTTCCCTCCACTATCTCAATTAATCATCATGGGCATTATATAGACTATAACCAATTTTACTCTGTTGTTTTGATAGCACAAGAGGAAAAATATGAAGTACAGATCAATCAACATGAGTCAAGACAGAAAATTTTGAACTGAAAAGAATCTAGAAGTTGATCTTGTCCAACCTCCCAGGAACATTTGGTAGATGTTTTTCTTTCATTATAACTTGACTGTTTTCTGCTACCTTAATGAAAAAGGCCTGCACATGGTCTTACTACTTCTACCTATCAGAAGAGAGAAAAAGTAAGATGACGGTACTGCCGGTTGGGAGAGCAGCTATGTTTACTCATAGACCTAGCAGGTGTGAACGTGGCCTTTAAACCCTAACATGAAAAGGGGGGAAAGGTGTGCGCCCTCCTAGGAAGATTCACGTAATTGGAAAACTAAGATTTTTGTGTTTAAATTGCCACCCTGGCTAAACAAATTATATCTTGATAATCTTAAAGTTAAGAGACTAAAGGATACATTCTGCATTCCCCACAACAAAACACCTAATCCAAACAGATTTTATCTTGTCTCAGGCTAGAAGCTGGTGAGAAAAAGTAGAATTCTCCTTTCCATTTCACATTCATTGAGTTCAACAGATAAAATATTGGGCCCTAACAACGTCAGGAACCAAGTCAGGCACCACACCAGGTGACACATATAATTATTTAGGATTAGCAAATTACCACTGTTTTCCTGAGGTGAAATCAATAAAAGCCCTGTCTTAAATATTAAAGTAGTATCCCTCTCCCCTCACCTTGGCTGTCACTTCTAATTGAGAACACTTCTTTTTAAATTAAGAAATCAACAGCAACTTCTAAGGTCAGAGAGCTTCTTCATCTGTTTTGATTTCTCAACCCTATTAAAAGGATTAATCCTCGTTTAAAAAATAGCTCCTCCACCTTTCTTTCCTTCCTCTTCCTTTCCACTCTCCTCCAAATAAAAAAGGTTAACTGATGATATCCAGCCCAAAGAAAAATGGACAATACATAGACACACACACACACACACACACAGAGCCCTCTCTTCCAGCATCCAACAGCAACAAGAAAGTTAAATACTGATTAAGAAAAAGTGACACATGCCATTATCCCTGTCAAGTGTATGGAAAGGGCACTTATCTAGTCCACTCCGCAAAATCGGGAGTCAAACTTGGAATGAAAGGAGTATTTTTTTTTTCTGGAAGGTAAGTAAAAGAACTTGGGAATTGATTTATAAAAGATAAGAATCCAGACACAGTCAAAGAAATTGATTTTTATTTTTCAGAAACACGGCTTTTACTAAATAAACACCATACAAAGATTATGCATAAGCAAGCAAGTCAACCTGAAAGGCGGGGAAAAGGAATGACGTGTGGCACATCATTTTCCTCTGAAAGTTGATGAGTAAAAAGTAAACCCAAAATGCCCACCTCAAGAGGGCTGGATGTTGTTTTAAAGTTTTTTTGTTTGTTTCAGTCCAGTTTAATACTGAAGGATTTTCTCAAATCTTTTCACAGCAGATACCCAGCATACTCATAAAAACCGATTTGTTTCCTTTAAGATTTTTTTCTCACCTCCAGTGATTTTTATGGGACTGTTTTGCTGCACTTGTGAATTTTAAATGCATAAAATTACAAAATAATTATTATTCTTATACAAGAGCAAAACTAGGGTGAGTGAGGGCATGGCAGGTACAACTAAAGCCCAAGTCAAATTTAAGGCCCAGTGATTTTTGACACAAAGCTTTTAGTAAATTGGCAACGAAATTAATCTGCTTTTAGGGTAATCTTGAGCCCACAAACATTCATCTACTCACCCTTAGACCACGTCTAAAGATTAACCTTGAGTAATTAACCACAGTTATCAATATCGTTTTCACTAAATACTTCCAAAGGCAGGTTTGTGATGCAATTTGTAAATCTAAAACACACCCAGTAAATAAAAAGATTAATAAAATGATCAACACCACCTGATTTTCTTTTAAGGTACTACTTAAGTATTCAAAATTAGGTTTCAGTAGTATAGTTAATGTCACCCTTTCCTATTTGGTAATTACCGTCAACAAACTTTGGCTTTTATTTGGGCAGACTGCAAGAACAAAACTATAGTACTGTATTTTATAAGACAAATTACAAATAAATCAGTTATTTAACTCAGAAAATAATCGTTCAGACACATTTAGCAACTCTCTTAATCTACAGGGCACCTTGCATTTTAAAAAATGTTCACAATCAGATAACCCCTTTAACCAGCTACAGTCCTGTGTGAATAACATTCCTTTATCACAAAGTCAGAGGAAGTTACTACCGTCAACAAATGAACAGCAAAACAGAATCTGAACTCAATTTTTGACTCAGTTCCATTCACAAAGTCATGCATTAACTACAATCACCACCATTCCCCACAAGATCATCAAGCTATGAAGCTTTAGGAGAAACATTTTCTTCGTGTAAACTAAAATAAGCCCAAATATACAGATAACATTACAAAACCATCTTTGCCCAGCGTTTCTTAATCATGAAATTATTCACAGACTTTCTCAGCACAGCCTTAAGTGTAATTCCTAGAAGGCACAGGCAAATCTCTGCCAAGCCAATCTGCAGTCGAAAACCGAGTGCATGTGTCCAACAAGATGACAGGAGGGTCAATGTTTCTAACCATCTACTTCAACTCTGCATGGCAATAGCGGTTCTGCTTAACATGGTAAACATAGCAATTGCATAGGATCGAACACAGCCCATGTAAATGAGGATCCCCTTAACCACAAACAGGCAGCTATGGGGAAATATAATTTCTGGAACAAAACATGGTGCTTGCATAATTCCACAAACACATACACAAGTCAATTTTACCATGATGTTCAGTCCCAGCACTGTGTTGACACTTTTCCCACCTAAAGTTCCCAGCACAAGCCTGGCCTAAAAGCACAGCTGGGATCCAATCCGTGCACAAGGCGACAGCGGCATGCACCAACGACCAGAACGGTGGGGTAATACCTGTCCCTACTCAGTCCTGTTCTGGCCAGGTTGCGATGTAGTTTAGTCCCTTCTACTTTATGGTAATGTGCTTTTAAAACCCGGCCACGACCGAGGTCATAGCTTTAGAGATCTAATAACAACAAAATGACCAGGGCTGCCGGGCACTTAGTGAGCCATTCTAGTTATGGCTCTTTAATAGCACCTGGAGTTCGGCTAAAGGGAGACCAGAAAACTCTTGCTTCCCCGGAAAGAAAGTCCTCTGCCGGGAGCGTAGAGGGAAGCAAGGAAACCGATCGCGGGCAGGGGACGCCCCGCAGCGGCCGCCGCGTCTCCCAGACAGCTCCAGCGCGACCCTCGCCCCGCAGCCCGGCCGGCCCGGGCCGCCCCTCTACCTGTCAGCTCCGCCACCCAGCCGCCCCGGCTGCCGCCCCTCCGAGTCCCGGGCACGGCTTCGGAGCCGGCTGCGGGAGAAGGAATCCCAAAGGCATCCCATCCCAAAGAAAGAAAGCAAAAAGGCTGTTCCTCAAGGCAGGGGGCCATCCGGCACGCCGAGATCCGAGAAGCGACACCCACCCCTTCCCCACACCTACCAGATAATCCATGTACAGAAACGCCTCGGTTATCCGGAGATCAGACATCCGGCAGCCTAAAGCATCCGGAACGACTCCGAACCCGGAAAAAAAAGAAGCGTCTCTGGCTGCGAGCGAGCAGCCCCTGAAAAAGCCAGCAACAGCGAAAATAACCGAGAGCAGCCGAGTGGCCGAAGATTACACAAGGGGCGCGGCGATTGGCCGGGCGGGCGGGCAGAAGGAAAGGAGAGCTCTCATTGGCTGCGGCGCCTATAAAAGGCAGGCCCCTGCGGGTGGCTGGAGAGTAGCGCGGGAGCGGCGAGGGCTCCGGCTTGGGTGTGCTGGGGGCGGGGGCGGGGGCGGCGCAGGCGGAAGAGCGAGCCGGGAGAGCGGAAAATCAGCTGGTGCTGAACGCAGACCTCTGAGGCCCGAGAGCCTCGGTGTCCCCGCCCACGCCCCAGTAGGAAGCAAGCTCTGTAACGCGGGAGGTGCGGTAGCCACTGACAATGTGTCTCCCGGAGCGCTTTCCTAAAAACTGCCTCCATGAGAGGGCACCACTGGGACGAGAAGTGTGTGCAAAGGTACTCAGCGAGCAAGGCTGTTCGCGCGATTTGAGGACTGAAAGACCTTCCACACCTTCATCATTTGAATCTGCTAAGGCAGACTATTCCAGCCTGATGTTCCTGAGGGTACACACTAGCCCCCTGCGCAGCCAGACGTAACTAAAGACAGCCTCTGGGGAAAAAACCGTTTCAGGACTTGGATGTAGTCAGTTTTTACACCCCCGGACACTCGGGAAGAAGTTAGTTATTTGCATGCTTTGAGCAGTAAGCACGAATCCAACGCCCCTGAATCAAATAAGCAATTGAATAAGAAACTTTGAAAAGACCCAAATACGATATTTGTGACGCGATGTCATTTTAAGAGGTAAAAATATATAAGCATTGTGCATTTCCTGGTAATGTCAATATTGCATTAAACTGGGGGGAGGGGGGAAGCCTGAATTGGATAGGAGGCTGGGTAAGAACACGCAAGGCTTTTTTTTTTTTTTTTAAGGATTCAGGCTATGAACAACCAGGCGATGCCAGACGCAGCTATTTTCTTAGGTACAGGTGACTGGAGTGCCCCACAGAGCTTAGGGAGAATGGAAGATGAGAGGATTGCTCTCACCTGTGTTAGTAATTAGGGCTTGCATACCAAAACCTTTCAAGAGTGAAACTGTATCAACTGAAATCTTTCTGAATTGACTGCCGGGCTGTGTAAATGTTTCAGGGGTTGGATTTTTATTTTACCCCTAACTTGACATCTCCCTTTTTTTGTATCGCCAAGAAACAAATGTCCATACAATAAGTTTACCTGGGTCTTGCCAAAACAATTCTGTTAGGTAACCATGGAACTCACCCTAAATGTGCACTTAACCAGTAAGGGCATGCAGCCCCTTAGAGGGAGGCTCCAGGTTGGTGAGCCAAGTGATTCTGGACATGCTATCTAATCTCTGAACCTGTTTCCCCAGCTGCAAAACAAGAATTCCTACTGCCAGAAGGTTTTTGAAGTGAAGGACTATGAATATATACATGCTGTTGATCCAATTTACAGGGTGTGTTTGTAAATAATGAGAAATTATACTTGTGAAGAAATTTCAATGAGTTTTTGTCTATTCAGGGGCCAAAAAGTCTCAATACCATCAAGCCATTAGATCTAATTTTGATTTTTCTTGGCATTCTGTTAATTCAACACACGTAGATTTAGAAGAGATTTTGACCTAGATTTTGGAGGTGATGGATTTCCATAAACCTACAGTCTTCAGCACAATTGAGTGAAACTAACTATGGAAATTGAAGGCCTGTCAATTAGCAGAACTAAATAGTAAAGGAGACTTTTTGTTTTTTTTTTTTTTTTGGTTTTGCTTTCTTTTGTTTTTCCTCTCTCCGTGAATAAGCATATTGCAAATGAGATAAAGGGCATGGGTTAGCAAAGAGACACTTTTTGATCCATTATCTTAGTGATAAATGATGTCTTGACTACTGCCAAGTCAGACTTTTGAGAGGCCTGTCAGTTTCTATGCAGGGGAAGATAATCATTTGGAAGCAGTTGGCTTCTCTCTTTCCTTTAAAAGCTAAGCCTAGGGAAAGACAGTTCTGAACAGAAGGTCATTAGGCTAAATATGGTCCTTGCTGCCTCTAGGAATTAGTATATAGGCCTAAAGCAGGGAAATGAAAGAATTTATTCAAGGAAAAGTTCCAAAGGCTACATCATAGTACTCTGCTTATTCCACACACATTCATTACAACTGGCATCAAGGAAAACCTTGTGTTCAGTGTAATGTATTTTAAAAAAATCACTGCTTTTATTTATAGGAAAAAAGTACTTATGGAAAACCTGCAGCTTCAGAACTCCATATGGAACACATTTTTTCCAATTAGGTGTTAGTTTTCGGGGATGTCAATGTGTCCACCCATGTCAGAGTAGAGGCTAACTTGATTGTGTTGGTATAAGCAGATAATACACTACCCACCACATGAAGCTGCAGTCATAGCTAATAGAGTTGGTAGCAACAGAAGTAATCACCTCAATGCATGCTTTCAAAAAGAATGTAAAGAGATTAGAATGCATTTATTCAATATACCCTACTATATTCCAAGTAACAGGCTGCCATCTTGAATTAGGCATGATCTCATTAACCTAGTCCTGCCCTTGCTATCAGTAAAAAGAACAACTCCCTTCCAGATTCATAGGAAAGTGTAAACTCACAGGGTAATTGCATTACTGCACAGGTTTTGAGGAAAGAGGCCATCAATGTCACTTGTCAAAAGCAAGAAGAAATTATTTTGACAGTCCATACTCTACAATTCCATAAAGACTACTAGCTAGCCAACTTTGGAGGAAAATTTTTTGTTAAAGTGTCACTTGTAGGAAACAAAAACAGAAATGCATTTTTGCAACTTGGTCTCCCAAATTCTGCCATCCAGAAAAACCAACATATTAGTGGCTATTTCCATCTACTCTTTTGTTGTTTTTGTTCATTCAATACATAACAATTTAGGGGAGAATACTGTCTTTACTAGTTTTATATCATACATATTCCATGTATAAATGTTAATAGTTATGTAAAACTATTGTATTAATATAAATGTACTGTTAACTGATGCTTTATTAGATACTATTATTATAAATATTGCAGTGAATTTTTGCTTATAAAACTGTCCACATCTCATTATCCTAAGAATAATTTCTAGAAATGGAATTACTGGTACAAAGAATATGAGCACTTTTTAGTACTCATTTTTGTATTAACTTCAAGTCTTATTCCTTCTACCTGCAACTCCAAAGGAGGGAGTGATTATCTTGCTTCATCCTTGCCTTGATTATTCCTTAATAGCTGAGAGATGGTATCTATCCCTCATTAGAACAACTCTTAAATCATGGACACTCCTTTTTCAGAAAATGTGATGTCCAGACACTGAATTGTACAGAAATCATCAAGGCACTTTGTTCGCTTAACAATTACAATAACTCCAGTGACTTTAAAATTCTCTTCTGAACCCTGTCACCCTTTTTTCCCAGGTGGTTGCCTTGGCCCCCACCTCTGATTCACCCAGTTCTCTTCTCTGCTTCCTAAACAACACACCATCACTATGTCCCATAAAATGAACCTCACCAGAGCAGGGTGACCCACATGAAACTGCTAACAGAACTTGATTCATACATGTAAGAGGTTAAAATGAGGTTAGAGGTTAGAATTAGAATTTTCTACTCTTACCATGGTGGCTACTTGCAACTCAAACTAAAGAGAACCCTAGCTGTAATAGCTGACTCTGAAGTTTTACATTTAAAACATCTCCCATGTCAATTTAAACCTGTTTTCTCCCCTGCAAGTAGATGTTAAAGTCTCATAAAGATCAGTGGCCTGACAGTCATGATGAACATTTGTCACTCCTTAACTAGATGAGATTGGGTAGATCACCTGTTCCTTCTAGGCTTCTGTTTACTCAGCTATGGAATAGAGTTGAACTAATCAGTAGATGATTAAGGATCACTTTTGAATCTAGAAATCTGTGCTCCTGGTTGGGGAGCAAGGAGATGTCCTTAAAAGATAACTTACCTCTTGCAATAACAATTTGCTGGGTCTTGAGCGATGTTTCATGTCATGGCAGACTGAGTTCTCCAAGAAGCAAATGCTGAAATGGAGTTGGGAATGTAAAAGGCTTATTAAGAAGTAACATCTGTGAAAGAAATGAGCGGCAGGACTGGACAGACGGACATGGCGGAACATTATACACAACTGACAATGTCTCTACCTGCCTTCTGGAGATCTCCAGAGCAAAAATTGCCAAATAAAGGAGTCCACGTTGGGAAGAAAGAGCTAGGCCTTGTACCATCATCTGGCTTAATCATAAATTGGGGGCCACTCCCAAAAGAGAAAAGGTGACCTGGGCTTGAAGGCAATGTAGACCTAAGAGTTAACAGATGAAAGCCATCAGCTAATCACACTCATTACAACTGGGCAGCGAGTCCTTTCTTGAATGATGAATCTTCCTTTCAGCCATGCATGTGTGTCTCAATCTCCCTCAACAGCCTGGCTTGGCACCTTGCATATAGCCCTTGCACCATTAAAGATGACTGGTTGCTAAAAGTATAGACCTCACATACATACAACAACCAATTTTGTTGTGTCAACATGTCACTGCCTAAACATATCTGTTAATACCTCCTGATGTGGTCAGTTCTGAGTGTGGGAAGAAAAATCAACAAATCCACCAGGCCCCATGATCAACATGCTGAAATCCCAGAGCAAAATCACAGATGAACTTACTTTTCCAAGATCACACATTAAGTAGTAGAGATAAGAATTTTCCTTCCCTAAATCTGGAATATCTATTTTTCCCCCTATACTGTTAGGTCTGGGGGAGGGTAAACAGGTGGCAAGGAAATGGTTAGGGGCAGAGAATGGGAACCGAATTGTAGCTAGGAACCAAATTGCAGCTAGGAATTGTTCCCTGGTGGAAACATACGTAGTAAAAAGTTCCTAGTAAACTTTAACTGACTTAGAGCTCATTATCATCTAATTAGCAGAACATGTGTGGAGCTTTGTGGAGAATTCTAGAAAAGACACATGTGCAGGAAAGGAAACTGTTACATAACCAACCTGTTATATAACCTACCATGTGATCTGTTATATAACACCAACCTGTCAATCACCCCAAAGGCGGGAAACAGCAACCAACCCTGCCAGAGGAAAGGAGAGAGAAACTAGTGGGCTTATAAAAGGCAGCAAATGCTCAGTCTCCAGGGTCTTTCTCCACTTCTGGAAACTGACCTGTTCCACTTTCCCTGGAATGTATTTTCTCTTTGTGTAGTTTCCTTCTATACTTTCATTCTTTCTTTAACAAGATAAACTGTTTGTATAAAATTCCTCTGTGTTTGTGATCACTCCATCATCAGCTTGACTTGGTACCAGTACTCATTCTTGACACTGGAAACCGGGGGACCAGGGAACATCCACACAGATGAATCTAACAATACTGCTGTGAAAGTGATAAGATCCTGAGATCTATGGGAAAAGAAAAAAAAGGGCCTAATAATTGGAGGAACTTCCAATTATTAGAAATAATAGGACAAAGGAAAGTAGAACAAAGTCCTTTACAACAACACAAACGTACATACAGTCAAGTTGGTGCAGGAGGAGTTGCTGAAGTGATTAAGGGATGAGAATGTGGTGAGGTTTTGCAAATCTCCGTGGAGTTTCTAGCTGAACTCTCAAAGAGAGAAAAACTGTGTCTTGGAGAATTTGTGAAGTGAACTGTTACAGATGGGAAAACAGCATATATCAATGGTAATAAGTAGGGGATGAGATATAGTTTATTTAAAAGGAGATGAATGTTTGAGCCCAAAATGTAGGAGGTATAGATGATTAAATGTGGGGAAGTATAATTGGTCTGCGTCAGCATTCACCAAGGAACTTCTCTGCAGATTATTGCCTCTCAACCTCCCATGAGGTATTGGTGACAAGCTGATTTGCAGCTCCATTCTATGTAATTGCTCACGTGTTCCGGTACCTGAGGCTGGCATATGATGTGTCAGCCTCATAGGTAAGTCCCCCAAAATGTCTTGTTTTCTTGCCTGCTTCCTATGAGATTATCACCTAATGGGAAAACTCAGGAACTTTGTCCCAACTATTTTCTTGTAGATATTCTACTGACAGTTGGAAATGCCTTGAATGATTCTGATTTATAATGTTGGTCTCTTCCTTTAAGGCTTACATGTAAGTAAGCCTTAATCCAAGCTGACACTTTATTCAAAGCAGCTTGCAAGGAGATGAGAAACTCAGAAACATAGAACTGCAATATGAAGCCAATGAAAAACGGTGGCTATCATGTCTCATCTAGATAATGCTTCCTATCTCTTCCAGTCTTGAGATTCTGAATATATGTAGTTTAAACTGAGAAAGACAGGCATATAGGTATTCGAGGCAGGCTAGTACAGGTTCATTCATTCCACGAACATATTTGGCACCTACTATATATTAGGGATGCTTGAGAAATTGAATCCCTGCTCACATAGAGCTTAGTCTGTAGTGGATGGAGATGGAAAAAATATCAACTAGTGGTAAGTACTATACAGGACTATATTATAAAGAGATGTGCTAGCAGGTAACAGGGAAGCATACTTTAGGTAGTCATGAATGGCCTCCCTGCACTGTACTAAGCAGTACAGTCCAATACAATTTTCTGTGATGATGGAAATATTCTATATCTGTACTACCCAATAAATATGTAGCTACTAGGTACATATGGCCATTGAGTACTTGAAATATGGCTAGTGGCTACCATATTGGACAATGAAGACGTGAAGTTAAAATATGAATGGAGGCCTTCCATTTAAACATGACATATTAAATATACTTGTTAGGTAGATAGTGAGGGATTCCAGGTCTCCTAGTGATGAAAGTGGGTGTCACTGCAATTCACCTTCCCACCCCCAAATGGGCTTTCAGAGAGGCTCAAGGGAGATCCACATGAATAGTAAGACTCAGGTGATATAACTCTCAACCATCCGATCAAAGTGGTTCCATGGTGACATCTGAGCCACAAGGGAGGTCTCCATTCAGACACTATAAAACAAGACCCAGACCATAACCAAGCCCTTTTGCTTTTTGCTCTCTCTTTTTTGCTACAACAATGTGTCTGGTCATCATCTGTGGTGTGTGTATCTTGCTCTGTAAACCTATGTCTTTCTCTTGCTCTATAATCCTATCTTTTTCTCCTCAATAAACCTCATTTTTATTCTTGCCTTGCTTTGATGCATCTGGTCATTCTTCAGTCAGGAGCACACCAAGAAACGACATTTAAGACTGCAACCCAACATACTTATCTCAACTCCCCTAGCCCCACCACTACAGGTCAGTAAAGGAATAAAAAGAGATCATCAAAGACAGAGAATTAAAAAAGAGACACCAGCATGTGAGAGGTCAACCATTTTGGAAAACAGAAAATCAATAGAGAACTGGCAGCTGACAGAACAGAACAGAGAAAGCTGAGCCCTAAGTTGTAGCGGGGCGGGGAGGGGGGGGCAGCCAGCGACAAGCAAGCTGATTCCTGCCACAGAATGCTCATCAGCTCAGGAATAAGAGGCATCTGGTTCTCTCAAGTGGGAGAGAGTGAAAACAGAAAGCAGCTTGTGCACCTTATAAAAGGAGTAGTTGAGCCCACTGCCTTGTTCCGTGAAGTCAGGTTACCACCCCAATGCAGACCAGAGTGAACATTGACTCCCGAAGTTAAACTGGAGAGGGGCTTGAACTCAGGGACACCAGGTAAAACCTAAAGAGTAAATTTAGTAGAGCTAGAAAAAAGCTGAGGAAATCACCCAAAAAGATAAATGTGGAGCGGTTGAGAAAATAAAATCAAAGCAGTCTGGAGGTCTAATACCCAATTAGATGTTTCAAGAAAAACCATAACAAAGGCATTGATGGGAGGAAACTATCAAAAATTCTAGCAAACATTCCAAAGTTGAAGACCGCATGAGTCTAAACTAGAAAAGACCCACAAATGCCCAGAACAATGAATTTTTTAAAAGACCCATTACCATTAAAGAAACAAGTGTTTAAAAACCATCATGTGGAAGCCCCATGTCAGACAAGTTCACCATCAAGTTCTACCAAACATTCAAAGAACAAAAAATTCCAATCTGAAACTATTCTAGAGTAAAGAATGCACTTGCCAGATCATCTCAAGCAACTATAATAACCTTGATATCCAAACCTGATAAAGAACATTGGGAATTATACCTCAGTCTCACGAACACAGATGGGAAAATACTGCAAGGCAACTCAGAAAAGTAGAAAGTAGAACGAAGAAAAAATACATTGTGACTAAGCTGGGCTTATCCCAAGGATGCTAGGTGTTTTTAACATTAGAAAATCAGTTAACTCTCCACATTAACTGGTTAAGAAAAAAAAAATCAGAATCATCTCAGTGTATTTTAAAAAGCATTAGAAAAATTAAATATCCATCAGTATTAGTTTGCTAGGGCTACCATAACAAAATACCACAGACTTGGGGGCTTAGACAACAAAAATTTATCTTCCCACAGTTCTGGAAGCTAGAAGTTTGAGATCAATGTGCTGACCCCTTTTGGTTTTTCTTGAGACCTCTCTCCTTGGCTTGCAGATGGGCACTTTCTAGCTGTGCTCACATGTGGTCTTTTTCTCTGTGTGTCCAAATCTCCTCCTCTTAAAAGGATGCTAGTCATATTGGATTAGGGCCCACCCTAACAGCCTCATTTTAATTTAATTACCTCTTTAAAGGTCCTATTTCCAAATTCATTTGCATTCTAAGGTACTGGGGGGTTAGGGTTTCAACATAGGAATTTGAGGTAGGGACACAATTTAGTCCAAAACAGCATTCATGGTTTGCAATCTAAGAATAAAAGGGAATTAAGTCAAATTGATGAAGGATATCTATAAAAAGCTTATAGTAAACATATTCAATTGTGCAACATTTAAGAGTGTCTGCTTTAAAGTCAGAAACAACACAAAGGTGCCGGCTAGCACTGCCTCTGTTCTACATTGTCATGGACAGCATAATTGGACAAAAAATATAAACAATAAAAAATGGAAAGAAAAAAACAATTCATCTGCAGATTGTGGTTGTGTATGTAAAACAAATCTGCATTATCAATTATTAAAATTAAATCTTGTTATTCGTTAAAAATAAATATAAAATTAATTATATTTCTAGTCACTTAGCAACAAACATCAGAAATGTTTTAATGTGTTCTTTTAAAATGATCTTTAAATTAGAAACTTTAAAAAGCACCTAGGAATAATTCTTACAACTACAAGACCTTGAGAGAAATTAAAAACCTAAAAACAGAGAGAGATACTATGATCATAGATGGAAAGATGTTGTAGAGATGTGAATTCTCCCTAACTTGACTTACAGATTTAAAACAAACGATAACATTCAAAGCCACAGAGCACATTGCATAGAAACGTTTCCTAACTACCCTTAATTTGTGGTGCGCACCCTTCTTTTTGTGAGTGAAGCGCCTATTTGTGCAAATTTCTGTTGGCATTTATCATATGTTTTGTGTGTAGTGGTTAAGAGCATAGATGCTGTAGCTAGTCTGTCTGAATTTGAATCCTGGCTTTACCTCTTTTCTAGTTCTATGACCTGAGGCATGTTCCTTAACTTCTCTGTAACTTATTTACCCTGTTTTATAGGTAAGGAATCAAATACCTAGATCACTGGGTTATTAAGATGAATAGTTAATGTTAGACACTTAGAACAGTGCCTGGCACATAGCAAGCATTATGTAAGTGTTGGGTGCTGCTGCTGTTTTTGTTCTCTCTCCCACTTGTCTGTGTTCCTTGGAGGAAGGAAATGGTGTCTCACTGGATTGTGCAGATTCAGAGCCTACTTCAGCACCGGTTACATAACACAAAATAAATTGGTAGTGGGGGCTGGGGATGTTCCACGTGTCCTGAAGAGTGTCATATTTAAAGAAGCCCGATTCAATAGAAGTATTTGAAATAGGAGTCCATTTCCACTTGTCTTAACATTACGTGCCCAAAGCATGATCCATAGCAACACTTGTGAAAAAACCCTTCTACATATCTCTTACCTCTCAGCTGTTTAGAAGCCTTTGTTCATCAAATGCCTGAGATTCTTCCCAACACACCATAATCGTGTATAAAGTATAAAGAGTTGAGTGGATCAGATTCCTCAGCTCATGGCACCCTACAACATCATCACTGGTCCACGCAAGGTCCCTCTCTTGATTTGTGTATTTCTGTTATACCCCTAACTACTTCCATTCCCTTCCTGTAATAGGAAATCATACCATTGTGCCTAATGAGTATCTCCTACTTCATCACCTGTCAACATTGTCCATGATGTCTCTGGTCACACAAAAACCCTTAAATCTGATATAATCAGATTCACCAACTTTGGGACTTATGACTGGTGCTTCTGAAGTTAAAGAAGTTCTTTCCTGCGACAAAATCAAGAGTCTACATCTTCAGTAAATTTCACAGCGTTCCTTTTCACTTTGGGGTCATTTATCCACTTATCAGTCCCTCTTTTGTATATGGTATTGAGATGTACACGTCCATCTAGTTAGCAGGGTTTCCAAAACCATCTGCTAAACAATTTATTCTTTTCCCCGCTGAGGTGGTGCCACCCTTAACCTACATAAAATGCCTATATACATGACTCTGACTCTGAACTCTTCTCTGTTTTATTGATCTATTTATTCTGTGCCAACACAGAACATATCTCTCTGGCTTCTTTCTTCCCTTACTCACCTTAACACAATTCCTTTTACATATATTGTTGGCTTTATCCCCAATGCTGCAAGAAAGAATTTTGGGAGGTAAGGGGCAGGGTATTGGGATTGTAAATTCAGGATTCTCTTTGGTGGGAGACTGAGGGAGTTTGTGAGCTCCCACATTGGTAAGTATGTTCCTTCCTAAACTCGTGGCACAATGATTTCCTACTCTTCCCTATAATGTGCCTTTCCACCCAGTAACAGATCTGCAAGGCCTGTAATGAAACAAAGGAAAAGAGAAAATCCTTGTGACTTAATTTTTCTTATAAAATAAGTTATTTTAAAGTTAAATACACCAGAAGCAGTTTACTTTCGAATCAATTACGTAAATCCAAGATTATCTATTCTTAGAAAGAAAACAAGGTATTAGGAGGAAAGATTGCATAAAAATTGATTACCTTAATAATTAATTTATGATTATTTTAAAGGAGCTAGGGGATTCACGAGAGCCATACTTTTCCAGTGTTTTCCCTACCTCCTTGCCATGACCCTGAGGTCTGTGCCTATATTCCATGTTTAATGTCACACAATGCAGACTAATTCATTAAAATGCCTTGTCTTTGAGAAGCTTTCCTTCAAATAGGAATCTATAATGTTGGAGATTTTTCATGCACATGGTGGTGTCAAATGCTCTGGGCAAATTAGAGCTGGAGGAGGAGATAGTACTGTATACTCTCTGCCAAAGTATTAATACATCAATGAATCATTCTTTACAAACACTCAGTCAATGGACACCTACAGTACCATCCTCAGTACAGTATGTCCTGGAACACGCTTAGTCCATCAGGGCCTCTTTTTATTCCCCTGGTGCATGGGTATGTTCTGGCAAATGTCATGGCAGACTGGTGGTGTGCCTGTGGTACTACTAGACGTGTTGGAAGAAACAAAGAACATGCTAGATGTTATATCATGTCTTTCTACAGCAGCTCAAGCTGCCTCCAAGGAAATAGTTCAGAGAACAGAAAGCAGTTTGGAATTGGTGGAAGTCAGTTTAGCATTATAAAGGACATATCATTTGGGGCTAAGAGGTTTGGCCAGTTTTATTAAGAGGAGCTAAAAGAAAGGATGGACCAAGCCATGTGACTTCATAGGATTTCCAGGGGTCCAGAGAGTAATGTCTAACTTATAACACCATGATCACATGTTGTGGTACAGCTATCGCTTGTACTTCTCATTCAGTTAGCTTAATGGTTAAGATCAATCTTTGGCAGAAGACACATCTAAGTTTCAATCCCAAGTGCTGTGTGACCTTGAGAAGGATACTTAACCCCTGAGACTCAGTTACTTTATCTTTAAAATGGGAATAAAATACTGTATAGATAACTGCCTTAAAGTTGTTGTGAGGATTAAATACGAATACACTGCACACTCATGCTGGCTATCCTTCAATGTGCTGAAAGCTTTGCTGGAGCAATTGTGTTTTCATAGACATAGACAGTGCCTTTGACATCGTCTGGAGAAGTAGGAGAATCCTGCTTCCACCACTGACCACTAAGGATCTCAGGGAAATTACTCCAAAAAAACTTTAGAGTTACAATATCATCTTTAAAATGTTAATGAAATAAAGTAAGCAAAAGGATAAACTGAAGAGCTATAAAAATACGAGATGGCTTTTGCTGATTCTTCTTTGGCTTTCCCAGTGTGACTCAAAATAGAATCAAAAGAAATTGTAAGCTGGGCAATCGAGTAATAGTAAGCTAGCTTTGTGTGCCACTAAGCTCTATGTTTTGTGCCATCTCCATGAAAGCAGTCAGATGCAGCAATATGAGACCCTCTGCTGCAACTAAAGTAAGGGATTAACCATTAAATTTTTCAAACATTTCATTTGGCTGCTTGGCTCATTTTCCCACTTTCATTAGTGAAAACTACATCTGCCCTCCAGCAGGTGAATAAAAGCTTATATGTTGCATAGTGGACATAAGACCATGTCTCCATGTGACAGATGCTCATGCACAGAAATATAGAATCACTGCCCTTTGGTAGCAAAATACGTAATGAGATCATATAATTAGGTAAAGCTCTCATTGTGTAGAAGTGAAATAATGGATAAATTATTATAGGAAATAGCTGCTTTGGAAGAAATACTTTGAATCTCAAGCTCTTAGTCACATTATTTTAAATGTTCTCCATACAACATATTACTTTGATAATGTCTAGACTACTAGATTAAATGTCCCAGACACATACAAAGTATCAAAATGTAAGCAATGCTTTGAGTTCACTAAGGAAAAATATCTGCTTTTGTCTTAGGCCAGTAATCCTCACTGGTCCTCAACTTTTAGCCTATATTTAAAAGAAAAAAAAGAAAGAAAAATTAAAAATATTGCCTGGTCTATAGTAATTCAAAATCTTATTCACTAATATTAAGTGAGAATTCAGTTTACACCATTTAAAGAAGTATTACATCCCAGATGTAAAACTCTTTGATAAGAAGGCTGGAGGCTCAGATAACTCAGTCACGTAATAGGATTAACAATTTTGTTTTGCGACAGAACAATTTTTTTTTTTTTACCACAAAGGGACATTTTGATAAATTAACTATTTATTTATGGTAAGAAAAGGAAATTATAGTAATATTAAGGCCATGTGCAGCTCTTATTCAAATTAAGAAATCAGTATTACATTGTTTCAGCCTCCACATTCTTATGAGAAGTAATTAACAGTCATTAGATGCTTGGTTATTATGACTGGTGAGGGAAGTAGTGGGGCTCTATTTCTTTGCTCAAACCTCTCAGGAAAAGGCTGTAATTACTGAGTCGGGGCAGTCACAGTTACGAGTGGTATTGTTCATGGGGCATTTCACAGCACAAAGCAATAACAAAATACTCAGTTCTCAGGACATCAAAGGTCATTTAATGAAAATGATTTGACACACCACAATCCTAAAACTTGATAAATTACTCCAAAATATTTTAAGAATTATGTAAACCCAAGAAACACATGTGAAATCACAAGCCTATTTTCGTACAGGAAAGCTTCTACTGAGGATCATTAATCTTATTAAAGACAAAGGCCCTTGTCTTGAGTCTGCAGTGGTATAGTTGGTCCACAGTAACTCTCAGGTATGTTTACTTATGTTTTGCAGGGTTGAGGTAATGGCTACATAGTAGGCCAAATTAGAATGCCTGAGTCTCCTCAGGTTTTCCTTTAGTGGTCCAAATTGAGTGCCTAAAGTTTCCAGTTATTTTGTGTAGAATGCAGCATAAACTGACAATAAACACAACTTTGTGTCATTGTTTGAAATTGTGAAACAGAGACTGACGCTGCTGGGTCAGGGAACAGAAAGGGAGGAAATGCTATTTTGTACCATATCAAACGTGATAAGCTAAATTTTCCGAAACACTAAAACATCCATTGTATTGAGAAAAGAAGGGCAAGAATGACTGGTTTAAATGTGCAAGCTGATAATGAGTGATGTCCCAGCTTTCACACATTCACAGATGCAACCCTTGAGAAAGGAACAGAAGCCTGTTCACAGATAAACAAGATTCTCCTTTTGTAAAGGGACAATTCGGGACTTGGTGCATTTTTAGTAAATTAACAGATGTTTTTAATAAATCTGTAAGTAAGAAGGATTCATCATGTTCACTGTGCTTGACACGTACAAAATTAAGCAAGTTAAATCAGTCCCAAAGAAAAAAAGGACTGGATTGTGTAGGCAATCCATCAAATGACAAAAAGAGGGTAGTCCCTTCAGGGAGCAAACTGCTTATACTACTTGAATATACTTCTGCTCAGAAAAGGTTCTATTGAAAGAACCACAGGTGTGAAGTTTGATATGAACTTGCCACAGTTTTCAATTCCATGCCTCATAAAATAGGGTAGTTTAACACTTGATGCATAAATTTGCATCAGATTCATAGCATCAACTAATTGGGAGAAAAGCACGGTTAAATATTAAGTTGTTCTGTGTAATAGGTGCTCTGGCATGCAATGGGCTCCCAAAAAGCCAGTCCCCCATTCCTAAGAGGGTACAGGATAACTTGACAACCAACAACATGGAATCTGGAGACAAATTCCGTGGAAGTTCCAACTCACACTCCACCTTTTATTGACTGGGTGATTTGGGGCAAGTTGTTTAACTGTTCCATGCCTCACTCTTCTCTTCTGTAAAATGCTGATAATAGAAACCTACTTCCATAGAATTATTTGGATGAAATTAGTTAATACATGTAAAGCTGTGAAGCACTTAGAATGGTGCCTGGAACACAGTAAGCACTCAAAGTAATTTTTTTTTCCCCACTTATGATTGTTAAGTTACTTGGATCCTAGCAGAAGGGTAATTAAGGGCTAAAGTATGCAACAAAAATAAAATATTATTGAGGCCTAAAACCCAAACCCTGGAAAAGCAGCACATAGAAGGCCTTGAGGTAAAGGACTTAGCTTAGAGGAGGGGATGGGACATTCTAAGTGACTGCAAAAGGCAGGATTGATCATGACCTTTAAGGAAAAGAGCCTAACCAGAGTGGCAAAATCAGCTTGCGAGAGCGCCTGTCCAGGTCAGATGTGGCTGGTTGATTGGGGTCAGGGCAGGGGGCTTGAATGCCATGGTTGAGGAGATCAGGCTCTGACAGGAACCTATGATTGTTCCCTCAAGGAATGTTCTAGAAATAGTATTGGTTCCTAAAATTAAGGTGGAAAGCATGGGCAGAGTCTAGAAGCAGATAGCTCCATTAAAAGGTATTGCGGGGCCCACCCAATTAGGCATAGGTGAGGTTGTGGACCTGAGTGATGAGCAGGAGTAGAGGAGGAAGGCAGCGGCTAAGGAAAGAACAGAAGCTTTGATGAGATTAGATGTGGGAACAAAGGAGAGGGAAGGCGGAGATGTCTCCAGAATCTTGAAGATGACTCCACTGGCTAATATTTCATTTAGATAAGACAGGCGTTGGTAGATAGTAGAACATACCCTCGGAGAGCACAAAGGGAGTTTAGGAGCTGGCCTTGCCCTTTGTATCTGGAGGTTTCTAAATCATCATTTATGAAACTGAAAGTGAGGAAGGAGGAGGCAAGACTTCTGAGTATTCCAGGGGAATTTCCTGGGCATCGGAGCACTGCTCGCTATGGCTGTTCATGGTTAGAACCACCTCAAGGCTTAGCAGCTCACAAGGGCTGCTACGGAGGCAGGACAAGGGCTACGAATAGGCCTTGGGATTGGCGGGAGTCAGAATAAAAGGCTTTGAAGCCATTTCTTATTATCTCTTTCCTTAGTGTGGACTTTGCTGCCTATTCACCTTAATGATTAGATTAACTATCACGTTATGTCATGTTATATACTATTCCACAAGAGTTAATTCAATTTTTACATATTTAGTATTTAGAAGGATAGCCTATTCTCCTCAACTCTGGAAAGACCATGCTAGACTAGGAAAAGCCTGAATTAAACAATCTAAATTTTCTTTCCACTAACCAGCTTCACTGTTCTGGGTTCCGGTTTCTTTAAAGAACTGAGGGTTGGGGCTGGGCGTGGTAGCTCACATCTATTATCCTAGCACTCTGGGAGGATCACTTGAGCTCAGGAGTTTGAGACTAGCCTGAGCAAGAATGAGACCACATCTCTACTAAAAATAGAAAAACTTAGCCAGACATGGTGGTGCATGGCTATAGTCCCAGCTACTGGGGAGGCTGAGGGAGGAGGATCGCTTGAGCCCAGGAGTTGGAAGTTGCTGTGAGCTAGGCTGACACCACAGCACTGTAGCCTAGGCAACAGAGTGAGACTCTGTCTCGGGGGGGAAAAAAAGGGAAGTAGTAAGGGGTGGACTACTTTGTCATGGTGGGATTGTCAGTAACTTGTGTTCCTTGGCTGGAGGACACTGTGAGGCAATACTTGTCATTGGTCTCACAGATGGACTGCTCCAGCTAGATGCTGGCTGAAAAATGATTTACCCTCCTATGTTCTGTTCTCCCTCTGATTCCCACAGCACAGTAGGAATTGCTATAGATCACTTGTTCATGATGAGTCCTAAATGCCTTTTGTCCTGAATGTAGCTGTTAGTTCCAATTTGCCCCCCATACCCCATTTCCATTCTCTGACCACCTCCCTACCAACTGCATCCCCCCGGCTCCCTTGCCAATGGGAAGCACTGGCTAGAGACAAGGAGGTGGGAGTTGAAGAGGGGTTGGAATGTGTGCTCCTGGCACTCCTGTCCTGCTGTGGCATAGTGTGGCAATGGCCACATCCTTCTACATCCCCAGCTCTGGTTAATGGGCCTCTTCCATGATTCTAGCTCTCAGTGACTGTGGTAACATTGGTTCTATCGTTTGTCCCTTCATGCATGGAAGTGGCAATGGCTTCCTCTGTGGCTAGTTCATGGTGTTTCACCATCACTTGTTGATTCTCCTATACCCTGTCCACACCAATGTAATAGTCCCTTTATTAAACTCTCTCCCAAACCTCAGCTGAATGGCCTTCTATTTCCTACCAAAATCCATTCTTGGAGGAGCATATGGTGATGAAAGCAAGATGATACAATCAGACATTCCAGAGGAACATGTAACTTCATGAAGCTTTATTTTATATAGGCACATTTTTTTCCCTAAGGGTTTAGGTATGTAACTTTATGCTTGAACTGTTTGTTTAGAAAAGAAATTTTTTAATGATATGAGATATGATGAAATAACTTAGTTTTTGAAGAGAAACCATGAAGTCAAATTCATTTTGATCTTAAATGTATGCAAATTATGGACTTGAAGTGTATCAAACATCTCTAAACAGGCTAAGCACTGTAACAAGTAAATACAGTAAGGGATTTCAGGGTTCAGACATTACAAAGTGGGAACTGGTAGAAGAGTCTATGCAAGACTCTGCATCAGGTACTGAGCCCAAAGTTGCTATAAATCAGTCAGACCAGCAGGTGGGAAAAAAAGCAAAGATGAACTTGAACTTCTCAGGACAAGCCAGAACCTGAGAGGACAAACTGGAATCCACATCTGTCTCACACTGTCTCCACCTCGGATGCTATGGGTGACTTGCAGAAGAAGTTGGCACCTTTCATCATTGAATTGCACATGCCTTTGGCCCAGGATTTGGAGAAACTGAATGAGATCTGGTAGTAACTGGAAGAAGTGTGGTCCCAAGTACCCACCTTATGTAGACAAGGAGACCAGCTTATCAACACAGTGTATACAAGCTGCCTGGCACCCTACAGTGACTTTCAAAGTGTAAAACAGTGTGGCTGTGGCTTCACTTCTGTGTTCTAAACCATCCACAAATTTTTCTTGTGGCCAGTGCTAACTCAGAGAGCATGGAGGGATGGGAATTCTGGAAACCTTTGTTCCCGCATACCAAATTTGACAGAGTATAAAGCCACCACAATCTACCCATGCCTACTTATGCCCTATGCATACCTCTTTATCCAGACTTATCTTCTAAATAAAGACATAAATGGTAAAATTATGTTTCCACCTAACATGCCACAACTATCACTTGTCCCAAAGCCCTGCAAAAATGCCCGGACACTTTCCCCAAAAGAGGACAAAATCCCCTTATCCACCTTTGGGTGATGTTTATTCCTCTTTTAGCTGAGTCATACTCCTTGTTGATATCCTCAAACTTATGCTGAGATATAAAATTAATTACCATTATGTTAGATAGCAGGGGACTAGGAGAAGAAAAAAAATTATGTATAAAGTACATTCATATCAAAATAAGGTAGGAATACTGATAACTATTTTAGTCATTATTTCTGCAGCTGATTATGTGGTCTTTGTTCTTTGACTATCTGCTCATATTCTCTTTGCCCTCAAGTGTTATTCTTGTCATAGATGCTTGCCTATGGGGGTGACCCAATCCCTTCACATTCCTAAAGGGTCCGAGCCATTAGCTGCTCGACCTGGAGTGGGTTTTGTAATTTCCTATTAATGTTAATCTCTGGGTATGTGTATACTACTTTCCTTGGACTGCCATACAAATGACCACAAACTGGGCGGCCTAAAACAACAGAAATTTATTCTCTCAGAGTTCAGGAGGATAGGAGTTCTAAATAAAAATGTCAGCAGGGTTGATTTTTTCTTGGGGGCTCAGAGGGAGAAGACCTATTCCATGCTCTCTCCCCTAGCTGCTGGTGGCTGCCAGCAGTCCCTCATGTTGCTTGGCTTGTGGCAGCATAATGTCAGTCAGCATCCATCAGTACATAGACATCTCCCCTCTGTGTGTCTCTGTCTTTTCTTATAAGGACACCAGTCCTATTGGATTATGGCCCACCCTCATTGAGTATAAACTCATTTTAACTTGATTATATTAGCAAAGACCTTATTTCCATATAAGGTTACATTCACAGGTATTAGAGGTTAGGATTTCAACATATTTTGGGGGAGAAATAATTCAACCCATAATAATATGGAAGATGTAAACATGTCTCAGAAATCTGCATTTCAGACATACTCTTTCTTCACTGCATTTTGTAGTGAGTGACCTAAATTCCTCTTGATGGTCAGGATCAATCACCCCAGCCAGTATAATAATCCCCATTTTTGCCTCAGGAATACAAAGTGGCCAGGTTGTAGTCTCCGCTTCCAATTGAATGAAACCTTTTTTGTGTCTCCTGGTAGAAGTATTTCTCCCTTAGGAATTAACAACCCTAGATCAACTTGAGCCCAGGAGTTGGAGTTTGCAAGTGAACTATGATGACGCCACTGCACTCTAGCCCAGGTAATAAAGCAAGACCCTGTCTCAGAAACAAAACAAAACAAACAAAAAAAGAACTCTAGATCAGTAGAGCCTAAAGTTATGGTGCCAGGAAGCAAACTCTTGCCATTGCACTCCCAAGGGTAATAGTAAGAAGAGCCACCACTATTTCCAACTCTTGATTCCACAAATCCTGGCTATGGGAGAAATAGTACAACCTGGCTTAGACTATGTACTGCAACCTGCAAGATATTACCCCAGCCCTATGAAGTGTTGCCATGCAGCTAGTGACATAACTGAGTTTTCAGAGGCCATTCTTTCATTTCTTCAGGCCACCCTACTTCTGAGTGATGGAAAGGGGACCAACATCAGAAGACCAATGAATTCCAAGACCATGAGCTTATTGCCATACTATACATGCTATAAAATGAGCTTCTTGGTCAGAAGCAATGCTGTGTAAAATACCATGAAGGCATTTCATAGGCCAGAGATGGTGGTTTTGATACAAGCATTGTAGGCAGGAAAGGTAAATCTCTATCCAGGGTGGGTATCTACTCCACTGAAAACGAAGTGCTGCTGTTTCTATGATGGAAGTGGTCCAGTGTGATCAATCTGCCACCAGGTGGCTAGCTGGTTCCCCTCAACCCCATGCCTGTCCCCAGGGAATGGTACCATAGCAGGAGTTCAGCTGGTCTCTGCTGTTGGGAGATTGGCACTCAGTACCACCTATAGCAAGATAAGCCTGGGTGAGAGGAAATCCATGTTGTGAACCCACATGTAAACCTCATCCCTGCCATGTTGCAAAGCTCACTAGGCAAGGGAAAGGATGGCTGGGGGAAAGGCTGACTAACATACACAGAACAGGTCAACTTGCCCATGATTATTAAAATTCTCTTCTGAGCTTGCTCTTTTAGGAGTACTGACACGAGACAGAAATATCTTACACTCCATGTGAATGCCATCTAGTCACATGCTAGTTCCCCAGACCTTTTTGTCAGCAATTTTCTGATGATGTTCCTCGTAGTCTGTGACTATCCACCTAAACCATTAACTACTGCCCATAATCAGTGTAGACCTCTAGCCTCTGGCCAATTCTCCTCCTAGAAAAGATGAGCAACCAGACATACCACTCAAAGTTCTGCCCACTGGGAGGAGGAGTTTACTTTAAATGCTGTCCTTCAGAGCCACCCCGGTATAGCACTTTAGTGCTACAGTCACCTACTTCTAGGTGATGTTGGCAAATCAAGCAAAATTTTCTATTTTTTTCTTCTTCTTTGGTCAACTAGCCATAGAGAATCCCCCTGAGGCTTTAGGTACAGACTAAGAGGAAGAAGCCCATGCAGCAGCCATGGACATCTGGGCTCCTTGCTCATACAACTTACTTGTGCCTTCAACACTGCTGATCACTGAGGAGTCCTATCTTGACCTAGGGCAGTGGAGATATCTGGGAAATGTCAGCAGTCTTTAAGCCTGGGTCCTTAAGGTTACCATTTCCAGCTGCTTCCCTCCCAGAAGGGGCAAGGAATGTGTTAGTCATCACCATACCCCACTCATTACCCCCTGCTGTTATGTAGCCCTCCCCTCCCCATTGCTTCAGTTACTGAGAGTAGAAGTCTATTGGAGCAACTAGGGCAACCTCTCAGCTGCCCTTTGTCAGAGTAAAGGTACTGGGGGCAAGGTATTCCAGTGGTCTGTAACGGTACAGATTCCCACATGCTCTGATCCCTCCCTCAGTCCCAGTGGAGGTTGGAGCCACATCATAGTGAAATCTCTCAGTGTTGATTTTTCCTTCAGACATAGCAACCCTGTCACTCGCTCTTCCCAGCGTGCCTCATGTCAAATCATGTTTTCTTTTTGCAGTATTGGCTGCTGCAGATTATGTCTCATCTGTACATGCATCTGGCCTCTAGGGGCCCCTTAAGTCTCGCCAGTGGCTGAAAGGGTTGGCTGAATGGACAGTGAATGTCCAGTGAATGGAAAGTGGGTGCTGTTTTCCTTGACTCTCTTCAAAGCTCCTACTGAGTGTGGTAAGGCTCACTGCAAAAGGATTGTGTGATCTGGAGGAAGTAGAGGCAAGGGAGATCTAGGATTCCTACTGGCTTCCTGGAAGAATCATTTTTCTGCCATAAAATGCCAAAATGCAGGACCGTGGGCTTGCAAGGTGTGAAATTGGAGCACAAGGCTGGTGGGGCAGGTGTGCACGTGAGTGGGCTCCACTGTCGAGTCACTATCAGGGCCTGCTCCAGTGAACGCATGGACTGTCACTATCACACACTGCTTGGGCCCTGAAGTCTTCCCATCCAATCTCCATTCTCCTTAGATCTGCTAAGTTTGTCTCCATCTGCATTGCACAATTTTCTGTTAAAAATTCCTAAAAGGGACTGGTAATCTAAATAGAGAACATAGATGTGACGGTTATCTCTGGGTATGATTTTTAATTTAAAATTTTTTCTTAGTTTTTGGTACCCTCCAAATTCTCTGCAGTAAATGTGTATTACTTTTGTGATTTCTACAGGAAGATCGAATTTCAGCCAGGGATAAGGTTTAGGTCACAATCAGTTTCTTGGCATAAAACACTAGTGGCCTACGTAACTTGAGGAAAACTAGGACAAGGTACTCCATATTCATTGCTCCCACTCACTCTGAGTTCGGATTTCCCCCAGAACACCTTGATTGGTGTATAGCAACTCTAGTTTATTCTGCCATAGGATGGATGTTTCCATGTTAAATTCTAGTTCCTGTTATCCTGCACATTTTAGAACCAGCACAATTTTAAAAGCAGACCAAGCTAAGCCCAAATAGTATAATCCTGGGAAAAACAGGGATGGCTTACTTCCCAATTCCATTCACTTTGGTTAAACATCTTGACCACTATCTCCACCCCCAGCAGTTTGAGCAGAAAGAACAAAAGACTTGAGACATAATGAGAGAGGCTAGAAAAAAATCTCATAGACTGAAGTCACAACAACAATTTTTTAAAAAGAACTAGCTTAAGGGTATATTACTTCTATTTTAAAAGCATATGGAAAAATTCTTGTTGCATATGTTTTATGGCAAAACAAAACACAGGAATGGAAAAACAACTGACTTTAAAAATAGCAAAATACTTGACAGCCCAGCTTGGAGTCATTAGAGGTAATACAGCTGGGGTCAGTTTATAGGCTTCTGTTCTTAATTAGCATAAATAGCCTAGTGCTTGGCCAGAGCAGGCATCCAGCTGCCTCATCAGACAGATTAACTTTTCAGTCACCTCTCAGACACCAAAAAGGTGCTGGGACTTTGGGTCAGGGCAGTGCTGGGAGTCATGATAAGCCTGAAAAGTGAGAGGGCTTCTACCCAACTACCAAGGAAAATCCAGAACTTCTGACCACATTTTCTCAAAGCTGAAAGTCTTTTGAGTTCTGCTGATGAAAAAGAAACTCCCACCCCCACCTCAAGAGCCTCATTAGTGTAATGATACTTCCACTGCCCAGACTGATGGGGCTGGAGGACCGCATTGCTAAGCCCTGGAATGGAAAAACCAAAGTAGGTTCCCCTATCTTAAACCATGTAGAATGGTAACAGTGTCCAATGTCCTTGCTAGGTGATAGAATCACAGTTTTGTGACCAGCAACTATCAATTCCAAAAACACAGAACACACCCTGAAGTCCAGGTTCTGATATTGTTGTGGACAGGGGTGCAGGCTTTCTGGAGAATATATTGTCTTGCTTATAGAAATAAGACTATGCATTTAAAATTTCAATCTCAAAGAATAAAAAAATTAAGAGAAAGCCTAAGATTGAAAACCAAGTGACTGATAGAGAATTGCAGGAAAAAAACAGAACAGATCAGAGTAGGCAGGGATGGCATTATAGAATTGGGACTTAGTGCATCAAACACTTGTTTAAAACTTTCTATGAAATATGTATTCTGAGGATTCAAAGCTGAATCAAGCCTAGATCCTGGCCTCTTGATGCTTAATTTTGTTGAATATCTAGTTGAACACAACTAAAATGTACAGAATGAGGCGTGTCATAGTAACAGAAAAAGGACCTGCCCTACCCACCACAGCCAGCACCCACAAGCACCACTGGGGAGCCTGAGGACAGAGCCTCTCCATCTGCAGCCACAGTCAACAACACCCACATTTATCATCCAGTGGTCTAGGGATTGACCAGTCCTGCCCACTACTGCTGATACCCCTGCATGCCATCTGAGGGCTTGAGGTTAGGTCCCCCCCTCCCACTGCCACTATCTCTGGAGCCTGAGCGAGCCATCTGGAGGCCTGAGGATTGATCTGCCCTGCTCACAGCAGCCAGCACCCATGTGCAGCATTGGCGGGCCTGAGGAAAGACCTACCCTGCCTGCTGCCACTGCTACCCATGCCCATACATGTTGTCTGAAGGCCCAGGGACTGATCCATCCTTCCTACTGCTGCTGGTGCTCACACTCACTATCCAGGGCACTTAGGAGAGGTCCACCCCACCCACTGCCACCACTGCCAGTGCCCACATGTATAATCCAGGGACCTGGGAATCAATCTGCTCCCCAGCCACCACTCATGTACACTGTCCTGGGGTTTGGGGATAGGCCCAACCTGCCCACTGCTACCAATGCATGCATGCACTATCCAAGGACATAAGATTGGCCTCATCCTGCCTGCCACCGGAGCCCTAATGTGCCTCCCAGGGGCCTAGGGACCAGCCCACCCAGCCTGCTGCTGCCATCACTGGATCTTACCTGTGCACACCATGTTGGGGCCTGGGGACTGACCTGCCCAGTCCACAGTTGCCACTGATGGCACCCACATGTGCTTCTCAGGGTCTTGAGGGTTGGCCTGCTGCAGCTATTGTCACTGCCAATGCCACACATGCCACCCAGAGGCCCAAGGACCCATCTGCCTGACTGGCCCCTTGTAGCAGCTGCTTTTAGCTCCTGAGCTCGGTAGTGAAGGAATAATGACTCGAAACACGTGGTGTTTAGAGAGAAGGGGAAAGGCCAAAGTCTGAAGCAGAAAATGGCCTCCGTAATGCTGTTCCTCCCTGTATTTATTTCCAAGACAGGTGCAAAAGGTCAGAGCCATTTGCTAATTTCTTTAACAACTTCCATATAGGTCAGCTGTTTTCAGCTGACCTTTGCACACAGCAAACAAGCAGCTTTGGGCAGGTGTTTTCACCTGTCCCTTCATTCATCCTGCTCACATTCTTTCCATCCATCCATCCTTTCTTCTAGGCCCCACCCCGCCACAGACCCTCAGCAAAGCCTCACCTCAGGCTCCACTAACTGCAGCATAAGCCGCTGAGGAACTCTCAGACACCACTGATTCTGATTATAGCTCAAAAAATCATATGGAGCCTATATTACTGTGCCCACCCAGAATCAAAGCTGAAGTACCCTACCAAACCAACATAACAGAAAAAGGTCTTTTCCTATAAAAGCCAATCCATAAAATTGGAAGAAGCAGCTGTTATACGAAATGCACAGATATCAAAGTAAGGATATAAGAAACATTAAAAATCAAGGACACATGGCACTTCCAAAGCAACACAAGAATTGTTCAGTAACAGGTCCCAACAACAAGAAAATCTATGAAATTCCTGAAAGAGAACTCAAAACAGTATTAAAGAAACTCAGTGAGATACAATAGAACACAGATAAACAATACGATGAACTAAAAAAAAAATCATGATCTGAATAAAAAATTCAACAAAGAGATAACAAAAAAAGAGCCAAGCAGAAATCCTGGAACTGAAGAATTCAATGAATAAAATAAAATATATAATTGAGAGCTTCAACAATAGACTAGATCAGGCAGAAGAAAGAATTTCTGTATATGAAGATAGGTCATATGAAATAACTCAGACAAAAGACAGAGGAAGAAGAAGGAGAAGGAGAAGTAGAGGAGAAGGAGAAGAAGAAGAAGAAAGAAGAAGAAGAAAGAAGAAGAAGAAGAGGAAGAAGAAGAAGAAGAAGGAGGAGGAGGAGGAGGAGGAGGAGGAAGAGGAAGAGGAAGAGGAAGGAAGAAGAAGAAGGAGAAGGAGGAGGAGGAGGAGGAGGAGGAGGAGGAGGAGGAGGAGGAGGAAGAGGAAGAGGAAGAGGAAGAGGAAGAGGAAGAGGAAGAGGAAGAAGAAGAAGAAGAAGAAGAAGAAGAAGAAGAAGAAGAAGAAGAAAGAAGGAAAGAATGAAGAATGCATATAAGATATTTGGGACACCACAAAGCAACCAAATATTTGAATTTTGGTAGTTCCAGAAGTAGAAGAGATGGCAAAAATATAGAAAATCTATTTAACAAAATAATAGCTGAAAATGCCCCAAGTCTTGCAAGAGATATAGACATCCAGACACTGGAAGCTCAAAAATCCCCAAACGGATTCAACCCCAAAAGGTCTTCTCCAAGGCACGTTATGGTCAAACTGGCAAGAGTCAAAGACAAAGAATTCTAAAAACAGCAAGAGAAGAGCATCAAGTCACATATAAGGAATTCCCATCAGAATAACAGTGAATTTCTCACCAGAAATCTTACAGGTCTAATATTTCAAAAAAAATTGAAGAAGAGGGACTTCTTCCTAACTTGTTCTATGAGGCCAGCATTTCCTTCGTACCAAAACTAGACAAGGACACAATCAAAAAAAGAGAACTACAGGCCAATATCCCTGATGAACATAGATACAAAAATCTTCAACAAAATATTAGCAAACCAAATCCAGCAACACATCAAAAAAATAATATACCATGATCAAGTACATAAAATGACCATACTACCCAAAGCAGTTTACAGATTCAATGCAATCCCTATCAAAATACCAATGACATTTTTCACAGAAATAGAAAAAACAACCCTAAAATTTGTATGAAGCCACAAAAGATCCTGAATAGCCAAAGCAATATTGAACAAAAAGAACAAAGCTGGGGGCATCACACTACCCGACTTCAAAATATACTACATATCTATGGTAACCAAAACATAATGGTATAGGTATAAAAATAGACATGTAGACCAATGAAACAGAAGAGAGAACCAAGAAATAAGCCCATGTATTTAACCAACTGATTTTTGACTAAGGCACCTAAAACATATTATACACTGGGGAAAAGACACCCTCTTCAATAAATAATGCTGGGAAAACTGGATACCCATATACAGAATAATAAAATTAGACTGCTATACCACCATATATAGAAATCAACTCAAATTGGATTAAGTACATAAGCATAAAACCCACAACTATAAAACTACTAGAAAAAAATATAGGGAAACACTTCAGAACATTGGTCTAGACAAAAATTTTATGGCCATGACATCAAAAGCATGGACAATAAAAACAAAAATAGAAAAATGGGGCTATATTAAACTAAAAGGCTTTTTCACAGTCAGGAAACAATCAATAGAGTGAAGAAACAGCCTATAGAATGGGAGAAAATATTTGCAAACTATACATCTGACAAGGGACTGATGTCCAGAATATATAAGGAACTCAAACAACTCAATAGCAAAAAATCCAAATATTCCCATTAAAAAGTAGACAAAGGATCTGAATAGACATTTTTCAAAAGAAAACATACATATGGCCAATAGGTATATGAAAAACTTCTCAACATCACTAATCATCAGGAAAATGCCAAGTCAAAACCACAATGAGATATCATCTCACCTCAATTAGAATGGCTACTATTAAAAAGGCAAAGAAAAATAACAAATGCTGGTGAGGATATGAAGAAAAAGGAATTCTTATCTAGTGTTGGTGGGAATGTAAATTAGTACTGCCATTATGGAAGACAATATAGAGGCTTCTCATGAAACTAGAAATATACTATCATATGATATAGCAATCCCACTACTGAGTATATATCCAAAGGAAACAATCCCATTATATCAAAGGTATATAAGCACCCTGATGCTTACTGCAGCACTATTCATAATAGCCAAAGTATGTAATCAACCTAATCATCCATCAGTGGATGAACAGATAACAAAAATGTGATATAGATATGTAATGGAGTACTACTTGGCCATAAAAAATGAAATCCTGTCATTTGCAGCAACATAGATGGAACTAGAGGTCATTATGTTAAGTAAAATAAGCCAGGCACAGGAGACAAATATCATATATTCTCACTCATATGTGGGAGCCAAAAATATTGATATCATGGAGATAGAGGATAGAATGATGGCTGCCAGAGGTTGGGAAAGCTGTTGGTGGGGGAGTGAAGAGAGATTGATTAATGGGTACAAACATACAGTTAGATAGAAGGAATAAGTTCTTGTATTCAATTGCAGAGTAGTGTGACTATAGTTAATAACTTATTGTATATTTCAAAATAGCTGGAAAAGAAGGGAAGATTTAAAATGTTCCTAAAACACAAAAAAAAATAAATGTTTGAGCTGATGGATGTTCTAAATACCCTGATTTGATCATTACACATTATATGCATGTATCAAAATATCACATGTATCCCATAAATATGTGCAATTATTGTGTATCAAAAAATTTCAAAATATACAAATAAGACACTTTTGGAGAGTTTCCTAGAACTTGATATCTGGAAGAATCCTCAAAATATCCTAATCCAATTTTCTCCTTTTACAGATAAGGAGCCTAAGAGTTTGCCACGTGTCCAATTTATGCTGTTAAGTTTGGGACGGAGCTTGGATTTGGGCTCTGGTCTAGACGTTGTAGGACAGGTGAATCCAAGCCGAGGGAACAGTAAGGGCCAAAGGCAGAGCTGATATTCCATCAGCAGGCACCAAGTCAGTCATACTAATGCCTTGCCCCTGTTGTCTATTTGATTGATGGATGCCTTTACTGACTCGTTAATTATTCTGAATGTCACCATGGGCAAAGGCACATCTCATTTCCTGCTCAGCTAAGTCAGTGTAACAAAAGTAGGAGAGAGTGTTTTCAATAGTGAAGTATTAGCAGGCAATTTGTTTGCACTGAAATGATACCTGATATGGCACAGCTCTCTCTAAAGAAATCACAAATGGAGAATGAATGTGCAGAAAATGCTATGTGGTATGAGCAGGGTAAATGAATGTGGGTAAAGAATCAGCTGAATCCAACACTGCGATTCTATTTATAAAGTTTAAGAACTACATTCAGTGAACTAGTCATGGGTGGTAAAATTAAAAAGAAGGACAAAGATGTTTAGACTTTTCTGGTAATCAAGTCTTTGATATTGGGAAGAAGAGGAAGCTGGGAAGGGTAAGGGACACACAGGGGGCTTCTGGGTGTGGCAATGTTCTACTTTTTAAACACTAGCAACTTCATGAATTCATTTTATAACTATTCATTATGCTACACATCCATTTTATGCACTTTTTCATATGTTACATTTAACAATAAAAATTAAAGCTAAAGCAGGCTAAAGTTTGGTTTCTATTTTATAGGCTGGAAAAATAATGTAGAAAGAGTATCAGGCTCGGTGAGCAGTGCATGTATGTAGAACAAAGGAGCCTGGGGACAAAGACACTAAAATGGCTTCAAATTAGAACATGAAGATTGGCTATAAAAATCACCATTGTGAAAGCAGTCTTTGCCAGCCTCTTACTGCCACACAGAGTGGTCATTGTTAAAAGCATTATTGCTTAACACGAAGGTGAAGGAGTTACCCAGCATTGCATTTTTAACACTCCTGGGAGATATGACAAACTCAACTTCTTAGAAAAACAAGCAATAAGGATTTTGATAGTAAATGGACTGAGAAAGTTAAAAATAAGAATGAATCATTGATTTTAGGATCGATTTTTTTTTTCTGCTATTGTAATCATTTTTAAGCGGACAATTCAGTGACATTAAGTACATTCACAATTTTGTGAAACCATTACTACTATCCATTTCCGGAAGAATCATCGATTTTTGAAGAATAAAATTAGGTCATAGAATTTCAAGTCTGATATCCTTTTCTGGATGGATCAATGCACCACAGAACTTTTGGTAGGCATCGCATGGGTAGGGAGTCCAGTGCTGGGGGGTTGCTTTTTAAGACTCGACTGCTCTAACTGGTGCAGTCTAACTAACTCCTCACCTGCTGCATACATTGCTTTTTGTATTGAATGGCAAGACAAGGACACCAGATACCACGCCCAGCCTTTCTCCAGTGCTGCTGGTGGGCACAGTGTAACTTCTCTTTGTAGGCTGTCCTCAATGGACGGCAGCCTGCAGCAGGATGATGCCAGAGGAACTACTGTGCTTTGCAGAGGATCTAGCATCCTCAAAGTTGCATCTGTCTTGATTTTGGTTTGATTTTTCAAAACTTCCCTCCTGCTGAATGACCCTCCAAATTAATATAATTTTGAAGCTAAAAGAGACCCTAAAGATTATCTATTCAAATTCTCTCGTTGTGCAGTTACAGGATCAAGAGTGGCCAAGAGGCCTGTTTAAGGCCATGCAGCAGAGGGAACTGGGTCCTCCACGATCTACGGCTTCTATCAAGGTCCCGGGCTTCCCACATGCTGCTGCACACATTCTAAAATTAAAGCGAATAAAGTCTTAAAACATTTTTCTTTTGCTTTATTTTGAATAACCAGACACCCCTGGGAGTAACAAAAGCAGGGCTAGGAATCTCTAATCTGGTGGGTTTTCTTTTTTTTGTTTTTCCTTTCCCCTTTAATTTTGCCACATGTAGACCCTAACATTATAATAAGCACGCAGGACACAATACAATACAGAACAATCTAACCCAGATGTTGACGGCAGACTGATTTCTGAAAGCACAAGTCTGAGAGCTTATTTCAAAAATTGGAAAGATGTTGGGATCCTAAAATAGCAGTCATAGCCCCCAGCTAAAATGTCCCTGTGGAACTTGCAACCAAGGCCATTGCTAATGCATAGAAATTATTTATATTAAACTTTTTTGTCCATTCTCATCTTCTTCGCTTCCTTTCCTTTCCTTTTGTGGCTCATCATCCTACATTTGTAGTATTTACCACTCTTTAGGTTCCCAGGATCATCCCACTCGCCCCTGGGCTTTCAGAACTTCCCATTAGAATATCCCAGCTGGGTCTGTATTTCTGAAAAAAAGCACCTCATGTGGCTATTTGCTTATATTTCTTTCCACTATCAAAATCCCTTAGCACCTTTCTCACCTCCAAAGCATCCTGTATTGACTTCCCAAGATAATCATTTAATAATCTAATGAAGATTTGGGTAAGGAGGGCCAGATTATGACTTTAGAAGTCTTTAGACACTTTTACCTTTGTGGACCCCTTCCTCTGTAAAAAAAATATTATATTTTACAAATGCATTGGGAGAAAGATAAATATAATCCAGACTGGACTCATTATTATACACTTATTGATATTTTTTTCTATAATTCTAAGATAAATTAAAATAATATTATTTCCATGGGTTTGTAGGCCCTAGGCACTGTGCCTGCTGTGTCTCATGGGCAAACCAGCCCTGCAAGTTAGTAGAATCTAAAGATTGGCTGGATTGTATGAGCTTATCAGATTGTATTTGTTTGTCACTTAGGAAGCTTTGGCTTACAAATAACAGAATAAAACTCAAACTGCCTTACATAATAAAGGGAAAGTATAGGATCATATAGCTGGTAAATTCATAGGCTGAGCCATCCATGTGCCTGCTCTTGTGAAACTTCCATTCTACAAATAAAGACATAGAAATAGACCATGTAATAGACCTTGCTTCTTACCTTCCATTGCCCTTCCTGTCTACCTAATTGGCAGAAGTCACTTGCATGATGAATGGTAGCTGAAAATGCCAGACACAGTTGGCCTTCTATATCTGTGGATTCCACATTCATGGATTCAAACAACTGCTATCAAAAATATTCAGGAAAAAAAGCATCTGTACTGAAATTTTTTTCTTGTCATTATTTCTTAAATAATACAACTATTCACATAGCATTTACATTGTATTAGGTATAATAGGTAATCTAGAGATGATTTAAAGTATATGGGAGGATGTGTGTAGGTTAAATGCAAATACTATACTCTTTTATGAAACAGACTTGATCATCCATGGATTTTAGTATCTGTGAAGAGTCCTGGATATTGAACGAAAATTGTACTTGCTTTCTCAGCCTATCTTGAAGCCAAGGTTTGGATACACAATCAAATTCTGGCCATCGAAATTTCAGTGAAACTATGTTGGTAGCATCTTGAAAAGTTTTTCTCCTCCTTAGATATGTAAGTTCCCACTCTTTCCATCCTACCTTGGGATATACATGAGCTTCTACAACTGTCTTGACACTATGAGAGACTACATGGATGACACTTTGGAGATGGTAGAGCAGAAAGACCTAATTCCAGATTCTTAGTGACACTGTTGAACTACTTAATCAGTTGTGAAACTGCTACCTCTTGACATTTTTATTGAGATAATAAATTCTAATTTATGCAAATTTTAGCTGGGTCTTCTACTACTTAAAGCTTGCTGTGGATAACAAGAAAACAAGTAATATGCACCAGAGAAATTTAGATATTGATCATTGCTATAAGGACAATGAATATCATGGTTTACTTCAAGTTGTATAATTACAGAAGTACTCCCTAAGGTGACATTTGAGCCTGACGGAGCCAGCCATGCAAAGATCTGGGAGGTAGAGTGCTTTAGACAGAGCAAATAGTAACTCTAAAAGTCCTAAGGTGGCAATTATCAAGGTGAGTTTGAAGAACAGAAAGAAGTTCAATGAATGGAGTGCAAGAGGTAAGGAGGAAGGGAGTACAATGTGAAGTCGGACATAGCAGAGGCCATTGTGCTCTTAAACTGAAGCTTTCACAAGACAGTTTGCCTTGACACAATGGGATGATTTTAGTTCTGGGAAACTGCTTGGAGGTGAAAATTTTAAGGATATGAAATGGCAAAATCTCATAACGTAAGCAACTGCTTAATATGCTTTGTGAAAGTGGTAGCAGTATCTGCCCATCTCTTTTATACTCATCACCCTCTAGCCCCCAAACTCTTATTTTTCAGAGAACTGTACTCCACATCCATGTGGTGACCACCACAAAAGCAGCTGTATGTTATAAAACAAACAAACAAATAAAAAATTCTGTCTCTCTGACTATAGTTGACTGGACCAAGCATGGGTACTTGATCTAAGGATAGCTAAAGAACTTTTTCCCGGGAACTTTTGGAATTGAGGCTGGGAGTCAAGTTGGTACCTTGCAGGTGGCCAGGAAGGCAAGGCTCAGGAAAAGCAGAACACCAGGCCTAGCCATATCAGAAGTAGTTACTACCCCTAGCTTGGAAGAGCAAGTGGGATAAGCTGTTATCAGAACCCTGAGAGAGCCATCTGAGAGAAGCAGGGGTTTAATAGAACAAAAGTTACTATCCCAGTCACGTAGGGCAGCTGTCCTCCATGTGCTGGCTCAGCCTTTCAGGCAGCTTCAATCTCAGGGCACCTCCATATCAACACAAGCCACCAGAATCATCACAGCAGGGAAACAGAGAGCATGGAGAAGCATGCACCAGCTCTTAAATGCCACTAACTGGAAGTGATGCATCACTTCCACTCACATTTCTTTGGCCAAAGCAAGCTATTACTATTTGGCTTTGCCCAACTCCAAGGGCTTAGGGAAGGCAATCCTCCTATCTACTCAAAAGGATGCCACTGGGTGAGGTGGCTCCCACCTGTAATCACAGTACTTTGGGAGGCTGAGGCCAGAGGACCGTTTGAGGCCAGGAGTTCAAGACCAACTCAGGCAACATAACGAGATCACCCCCCAGCTGCGGCCCCCATCTCTACAAAAAAATTTAAAATTTAGCTGGGTGTGGTGGTACACACCTATAGTTGGGAGGCTGAGGTGGGAGGATCAGTTGAACCCAGGAGGTAGAAGTTGCATGAGCTATAATCGCATCACTGCATTCCAGCCTAAGCAACATAGTGAGACTCTGTCTCCAAAAAACAAAAAAACAAACAATAAAAAAAAGAAAGGGGAATAGGAAACACTACTGAAAAACACAGGTGGACAATACGCCATGTTCTTTTATATTGTACCACATCCCTTTGAATGAGAAAGAAATTCTTAATGGACCATAAGACATACTCTAGAGGTATGTTGTCTAACACAGTAGCCATCAGCCACCCGTGGCTACTGAGCATTTGAAATGGGGCAAGTCTGAATTGGGATGTGTGATAAATATAAAACACATCTCAGATTTCGAAGACTTAGTGCAAAAAAAAACCATAAAATAGTTCATCAATGATTTTTTTAACATTGATTACATTAGAAATGATATTCTGTATTAAATAAAAATATATTATTAAAATTAATTTTACCTACTTTTGCTTTTTGAAATGTGGTTTCTAGAAAAAAAAATTTTTTTTTTTTTTGAGACAGAGTCTCACTCTGTTACCCAGGCTAGAGTGCTGTGGCGTCAACCTAGCTCACAGCAACCTCAAACTCCGGGGCTCAAGTAATCCTCCTGTCTCAGCCTCCCAGGTAGCTGGGACTACAGGCATGTGCCACCATGCCCGGCTAATTTTTTCTCTACATTTTTAGTTGTCCAGCTAATTTCTTTCTATTTTTTAGTAGAGACAGGGTCTCGCTCTTGCTCAGGCTGGTCTCGAACTCCTGAACTCAAACGATCCGCCCGCCTTGGCCTCCCAAGTGCTAGGATTACGGGCGTGAGCCACGACACCCAGCCTAGAACATTTTAAATTAAATATGCTGCTTGTGTTTACAGCTTACATTAGGTTGCTATTGAATAGCCCTGCCCTAAACAGTCCTCTGGTTCCTAATAGGGTTGTTAATATTAATAGCAAGAGGTAAAGAATTACTAAACTATGCTAGAATTCTCTATAGAACAAATTTTTACTTTGACCTTGGAACAAGTAGTTAAATTATTTTCTTTTATTATAGTGTCTGATTTAAATATCTTTATAAAAATTCAGGATCAGTTTTTTTTTCCCTCTCTCTCTTTGCCATAAAGGCAAAGCACAGATGGTTCATAGAGATCATTGTTCCTTGTAGAGTCTTTTTAATAAAATGTGGTTTAATGGAATCCATTTCCATTAAAACAAAGGGAGCCATTCAGCACACATGTTGCTTTTCAGTTTCTTACTTTTTATAGATATTCATCTTGAAGATTTCAATGTTTTTTTATTTAGAGGGAGAGTACAGAGAAGGTCATTCACCTTGCCTTTTCCTACATAAGTAGAGCTGAAGTTGTGAGAAGTTCTGAAGTTTTCTTGGAAGTTTGGTCTAACAATAACTGTTGAGTGGCCTATGCCAGAGATGTCCCTTTTCCCCCTGAACCCCCTCCGTCCCCTACACCCTTCTCTCTGTCCTGGAGGCTGACATGGGTGGCCTGTACCAGGAGGTCTCTGTCTTTGGCTTTTGGTTCCCTTCAGCTAATGGAGAATTCTGGCAGGAGAGTGGAAGGAGGGAAGCAGGGTCAGAGAGCCTCTTCACCTGGCTCCCTCCCTGTGAGGTAGCCTGGGCTGAACATCCAGAGGTCAGTCAGGAAAAGAGTGTCACTATGAAGAAAGCAAGAAGAAAGGACTTAATATAGAAATGAGAGCTTACCCAAAATGTGGAGGTTCTGGGATGAGAAGGTCTGGAAGAGAGATGCAGAGGGTCAAAGAAATATTAATAATTATGGTCACTTTATTCAGTGTACTGGCACCAGGGCTTCCCAGCACAACCGAGCTGGCAGGAAAGTGTGAGAAGCAATGCACGTTTGCTTGTTAAGTGCATCCAGAAAGGGGAAGTTGTGAAGAAGTATGTGAAAGCTGCCGTCACCAAGTGCCCTGGGTGGGCTTGATGCTGGTTGGTGAGCAGCATCAGCCATCGTGAAAATGGAGAGAAAACCAGCTGGGGCCTGCCAGGGGGGCCTACCACGGGGGCCTGCCAGGGACACCTGCATCTGTCTGTCACTGTGTCTGACCACATGACCTCCCTAAAGTAATGATCTTTCCTTCACGTCCACCTTCCAAATCTTGTATGAGCTCCTCTCCTTGGCAAACTCTAACCTGGAACTATGCTGGGAAGGAGATTCTGGGAAATAGACTTCCCAGCCCTAGACAGGAGTGGAGGCACCAAGATGACAACGGTCTGGCACAGGCTGTCTGTGTCCTGGGACTGAGTGTCATTGTTGCCTGAAAGGCAGCCTCCTGTTCATGACTGCAGTTTCCATCATTTGCCTCCGCTCATGTTTTCAGGCCTAGGACTGATAACAGCTTCACTGCTACTACCCCTGGGTGAATACCCTGTCCCCTGTGACTCCCTACCACTCTGCCCATCCCTTTGAACGATACTGGTTTGAGTGTGCCATCTGTGTTCTATTGTGACCCAGGCTGATACTTGGGCCACTGTCACCTTGTGGGAGGCTATATTCAAACAAGAGGTCTTAGTGTCTCAGCCAGTAACTAAAGAACATAGAAGAGCAACATTGTGAAAAGGCATTTGCTCAAGTCTAGGAAAATAAGGCAGTTTTTCATAACTTTCTGCCTGATTTATTTTATTTTATTTTTAGAGGCAGAGTTTTACTCTGTCACTCAGGCTGGAGTGCAGTGGCATCATCGTAGCTCACTGCAACCTCAAACTCCTGGGCTTAAGTATCTGGGACTACAGATGTGCACCACCATGTCCAACTTGTACCTGATTTTTTTTAAAGCCTTTACAATATTTTGTAGGAAGAACAAACTCATTGTAATATGACTAAGTTGAAAAAGGAAGTTACAAGGATGCATTTTTATACGTTATAATTTACGCTTTGGCAAAGAACTATCAACATTCCAACCCCATATTAAGCTCAACACTCACCAGTTCTTGATCTTCTAAATTGTACCTTGTACTTACTTCAGAAGGGAGATTGAAAACTTCCTTTGTTTCCCCACCCTCAGTTGTTTCCCCAATGAGAGGCTTAGACAAGATTATCTCAAACATCCCTTCTATACTGACATTCACTGAGTCTGTGATATTTCAGTCAAGTTTGTAGAATTATATTGAGGAGGTAAATATGTAGAGATTTTTTTGAAATACTGAGATGAATATATTGTGAAACAAATTTTACCTTCCCATTTGACTAGGAAAATCAGAGACAAATATTTTCACTAATGCCTTTGAAAGCATTATGGGAAAGAGTACACAGTCCTCATAGCAGCCTAGGTCAGAGGTCAGCAAACAATGGCCTGTGAGCCAAATCCAGCCTGCCACCTGTTTTCATAAATAGTTTTATTGAAACAGAGCTATGCTCATTTGTTTACATATTGTCTCTGTCTGCTTTTTCATTACTACTGCAGAGTTGAATAGTCGCAACAGAGATTATCTGGCTCAGAAAGCCTAAAATATTTATTACCTGGCCTTTTACAGAAAAAGTTTGCCAACCTCTGGCTTAATTAATGAAATTTGTAAGCAGTTCTCTTCAAGTAAAATTCTCTCTCTGGGTTTTTCAGAAAGGATATACCCTGAGGCCCTAACAGTGGGTGACTTACAGTACAAACAAGTGTCTGTTTTGCAAGTATGAAAATTATAACACCTGGCATGACACTTCAGAAGCAGCCTGGTAGCCCTAGCATCTAATCTAAATGCTGTTCTTCAATGACCTTGTGCAAGTCACCTAATCTAGTCTTAATTGTAAAATCACATGAGGGAATATGTAGAACACGCTAAATTTCTAACCACAAAAATCCGAAAGTAAGGGATTATTAAATGTTAATTTCAACACTGCAGAAAGGGAAAAAGATCCAGATCTATGAAGTCAGAAGTTTGGAAATAGCATCATATGGGCATAGAACTTAAAATGTAATGTTCTCTAAGTTATTAAATAACCCTTTTCCTCCCATTGTTCCCATAAGGTCACTCCTTCAACAGGAAAACTTGAATCTCTTAGGCAGGCAACGCATTGGGAACTGCGCACAGGAGTGAGAAACGCAACAGCAGACTTTAGAGTGAATGCAGCCTGGCAACTGCGTGTCCTGGGACCCTGGCTGGCGATGTCTCAGGGTGTCAGAGCCTCAGGCTATGAAGAGCACTGCAGTGGGCTCTGCAAAGGGGCTGTGTGATGGCAGCTTCCAGCCGTGGAGTCACAAGGGACTTGATCTCTCAGTGAGGAACAGACCTGTGTTCCTCAGATGTCAAACCTGGAGCTAGAAGAGTTTAGAGACACAACCCAGAGGAAAGTCTCAGGAACAGACTGAGGTTTAAATAGATCATCCTTGTGTATATTTACTTTTAGCACAAAAGGGGATTTTTAAAAAATCACTTGAAAAGAAATCTAATTCTTCTCTTCTGGCTCTGCAAGTTTCGAAGTCCACCAAGACACTCCTGCTTCTTAGCTTTAGCTGGAATTCAACAGATAAGAAGAGATATTTAATGATTAATCAGCCCAAGTGCAATTCTGGAGCAAGGAAGGGACTTTATTTTCATTTTATAGATGAGAAAACTGAAGCCCTGAGAGGTCACAACCTATTTGGGGTCATGTAATTTTTTGTGCAGACTGAGAATGAATCTCTGGGTCTCTGATTCCTGCTCTACTCTTCTCTAAGCCCAGAACTACTCTTCTCTAGAACCCAGAACTTGGCTAGACCACACTGGGCCTCTTCTAGTTTACTTCATGACCTTGGCATATTGGGAAATCTCTCTGTGCCTTTGTTTCCTCCTCTGTAAAATGGTCAGAATCCCTGCTTACCCTTCCACGTAATGATAGCTCAAATGTTACCACAGATGTGAAATTGTGATTTAATGGATTTGGCATCCATCTCCTTTTTCCTGATTTCTAGCAGCAATCTGTCCACCTACAGGGAATAAATCATAATTAAACAACCACTGCCTTTTTACCAGTGGTTGGACTAGTTATTTACATGTGACCCAGACTGGTCAATACGATCTGGAGGAAAGCCTGCCATTGGTTGTGGAAAATTTTAAGGAAATCCTGTTATACCTGATGGCAGGCACAGTGGTAATGTGAAGAAAGTTCAAATGTCTGCAAAAGATACTCTCATGTGAGGTATAAAGTGAGTTGGAAGACATCATGGATAGAGTAAAGCAGATATAAGATACAAACTCATTTAACTCATTTAACAAATATTTATGGTGTGCCCAGCATGTATTAGGCACTGGGAATACAGAAAGAACAAAACAGATGGAAATCCCTGGTCCCATGGAAATTATATTCTAGCAAGGGGAAATAAAACAAATAAGTATAATATGCAGTATATTGGTGATAAGTGTGAAATAAAGGAGAAATGGAGAAATTGAAATGATTAGGGGTTGAGATTTTAGATAGGGTCGTGAAGGATGTCTACTGGAGAAGGCAGCTTTAGAATAAGCCTTATGGAAGTGAGGAAGTGAGCCATGGTGGAATCTGGAGTGAGAGCAGCCCTGGCAAAGGGGACAGTGAGGAGGCCAGTGTGGCTGGAGTGCAGTGAGCAACAGGTAGAGGAGTAGCAAGTTGGGCAGCGCTATTGAGAGCGAGGGCAGTAGGGTGTACTCTTGAATACAACATAAATCTTTGGCTCTTACGCAGAGTAACACAGGAATCCAGGGGAAGGTTTTGAGCAGAGAAATTATGTGATCTGATCTTCATCTTAACAGATTTATCCTAGCAGCTTTGTGCGAGTAGGCTGAAGAGGCCCAAGGACAGCAATGAACCATGTAGGAGGATACTTAATATACGTGAGAGTTGTTGGTAGCTTTGGCCACAGTAGTAGCTTGGAAACATAAGAAGTAGTCCAGATTCTGAGTATATTTGAAGACAGAGTTGGCAGGATCTGTTAAAGATTACAGCGGGGTTGGCGGGACTTGAGGATGACTCCAGGGTTTTTGGTTTGATCACCTAGAATGATTGGGTTGTCTTTTACTGAGTGGGGAAGATTGTGGGAAGAGCAGAATTTGGGGGCAATGTCAGGAACTTGCTTTTCAAGCCCATTAATAATCAAAGCAGACACGTCAAGTAGGCAGTTGGATAATGAGTCTAACAATTTGGGCATTAATGACGTGGAAGAAACACCAGAAATGAGTCACAGGAGAGCACCTGGCTCACTGTGTGAAAAGCAGGATAATTTCTTTAAGCTTCAGTTTCCTTATAATTGAAATGGGAGTAACAGCCAGTGCTGGGAAGGTTTAACAAGAATGTAAAAGCACAGTGCTTTAAGCAGCAAATGGCAAGTAATCACTTACTGTTCCTACATTTTCTTGCCTAAATGGAATCTACAAAAAATTAAGTCACTGGACCTACCATTTAGCTTTCTTGTCCTAAGAATGAAGAAACATCTGAGTATTTTTGATGGGCTTGGTGACTTGTGATTTCTTAATGGTATCCCATAAGCCTGGAGTAACAATTTAATTTTTTTCTATTTTATAGGTGAGAACAGACTCAGAAATAAAGTAACTTTCCCAAAGTCACACAACTAGTGCCATCTTTGAAGATCAGTTTTCAATTATTTTTAATCTAACAATTGCATATTTAAGGATATTCTCAAATATGTTTACTTTTTACTAATACCAATTCTAAAAAGGGAACATTTTCCCTCCATGTTAACAAATTATTTTTAGGAAGAGGCTCTCAAAATGCAGTTTTCAGAGAACATAGGTCTAGAGCCGAGAATTCTTACCGACAATAGGAATCGATGCAAGTATGGATGTTTCAAAATGAATGATGATAATTCTCTGGGTTTATGCCTGCTAAATATATCCACTTGACAAATGGCATAGTGATTATCTAACACTTCCACTCTTAAGGTTGATCCAGACTGAGAATAATAAAGTCCCTATTAAGTTGTTTATTGATCAAGGAGATATTACAAACTGTGGTTTGATCCTTTGGTGCTGAGAGCCCAGCCCTGAGAGAAATTTAATATAAAGACAATGCTATCACAATTCTTTGATTTCAGTTTAATTCTGAGTCAGTTTTGAGGGCCAGAGGGCTCCTGGAGTTTTGACAGTCTGTAGCTGTCATGGATTAGGAAGTGGCTGTTGAACTGTGACAGCTAAATCGTGACTGTATGGTTAACAGTTGTGATTACATCCATACATGAACCTATATACACTTAGGCTAAATTATAAAGCAGGCAAAGAATACGGTGTTCTCTTTTTCCCTCCCATTTCCCACCCCCTTGTCCATCTCCGAATCTTCTACAAATCTGTTTTACAAAGTGATCTTAATTCCATGAATGTTTAAAATGTCTATCCATTATTAATGAAATGAAAGAGAACACAACAATCTGGAAGAAAAATACAACAAAGGAGAATCCAAGTCCTTAGTGGAGAGTTCATACATGTCCACGAGCAATATCTCAAAAGATGAGTAGGCACAAAGAACAGGAGCTAACAATTCACAGAAATAATACACGACTAATAAGAATGCAGAAAATGTTCAGACTCCTGGGTAACCACAGAGATTTCAATTCAAAAAAACAGTACCACTTTTCAAGTGATGCTATCAAAGTAGTATCACTTTCGTCACCACTGTGTGATGAAATCAGGATTTCATAAGTTGTTGGCAGTGTAAATGGCAAAAACTTTCAGGGATGCAATTTGGCAACATGCAACAGCAGCACTAACAATGTGCATATGCTCAGATCCTATAATTCTATTTTATTTGTATTTGCAATAATTTCTATGAATGCCTTAAGACTTAAGGAAAAAGATATTCCTTAAACTTATTTATAAAGCAAAATTTAAAAAGCTAAGTACCTATTAGGTAAATGTTTAAATTATGTATAGCCATGTGATATACTCAACATCATCATGGAGTACTTAAGAAAAACTCATAGTAAGTTTGATGTAAAATTATGATAAATGGGCCAGGCATGGTGGCTCATGCCTAGCACTCCGGAAGGCCAAGATCGGAAGACTGCTTGAGGTCAGGAGTTTGAGAGTAGCCCAAGCAAGAGCAAGACCCCATCTCTACAAAGAATAGAAAAATTAGCCACAGCTTCTCAGGAAGCTAAGGCAGGAGGATCTCTTGAACCCAAGAGTCTGAGAAGAAAAAGAAAGAGAAAGAGAGAAAGGAAGGAAGGAAGGAAGGAAGGAAGGAAGGAAGGGAGGGAAAGAAACAGAGAAATAAATTATGATAAATGGAGTAAAGGCAAGATATAGGACTTATATAAGATGATCTGACATATATGAAACACACATGCATAGAAAGATACATTTTATTGTATTTCCTTTTATGGTATTTCCTTTCCTGTTCACAGTGGCTAATGTGTAGCTATTACTGTAGCAGGCAACTGCTTGTGTGTTCACATATGCCAGATCCTGCACTGAGCATAACTGATATCCTCATGTAAAAATTAGCCATACGATGAAATTATATCTTTTTTTAAACCCTTACCATGAATGTTTTTATTTTTTTTTAGCACAGATGGCTACGAGTGGATGTCTAGTTCCTATCCTTTTTAAAAACAGCTTTATTGTGACATATTTTAATATCATAGAATTAATCCACTTCAAGCGTATGATTCAGTGATTTCTAGTAACCTTACTGACTGATGCAGTCATTGCCATAGTCCAGTCTTAGAATGTTTTTATTTCCCTAATAAGATCCCCCATGCCCATTTGCAGTTAATCCTCATTTCTACTCCCAGCTCCAGACAACCACTAATATAATTTCTTTCTTTATAAATTTTCCTTTTCTGGACATTTTACATAAATGGAATTATACATTATGTGTTCCCTTGGTCTTTTGTATCTGGCTTCTTTCACTTAGCATAATAGTTTTGAGTTTTGTCTATTTCATAGCACACGTCAGCAGTTCATTCTTTTTTATTGCTTAATAAATTTTCCAGTGTAATGGATACACCAAGTTTAGTATGCTTTTGTCTATCCATTCACCAGATGATGGACATTTAAGTTGTTTATAGTCTGGGAATATTAGAAAAATGTACCTATTTTTCAAATGAAAAAACTGTGACCCCAAGAGGCTCAAGTAGCTCACGCCAGTTTGCACAGCTACTCAATGTCAGAGCCAGGATTTGGATCCAAGCTTACCTGCCTCCAAAGCCCAACCATTCTGCTTGTTGCTAGAATCAGGCGATGAATTTTTCCCTTTTTACTTTTGTTTCTATACATCCTACAATATATATTTTATAATTTCACACTTTGTAAAAAAAGTCTTCAAAGATTGGTAAACCAAGAAGTTGAGACTGTGTTGTATCTTTTGACCTGGATCAAGGAAGAAACACCTGCTCTGCAAGGGCAGGAGGATCTGAGAGTTCCTAGTAACCCCTGACCAGTATAGGGCAGCTCCAAGCCACTACTGAGAGCAGAATTTCTAAGTGAGGATCACACCAAAAGTCACATGAAGAAGTATTTAAAAATCGAGTGGACACTCGGGTTCTAGGTGGATAACTAAAGACATCAGACACCTGCCCACTCCAGAAAGAAGAACCAAAATTATAAGTAGACAATCGTATCTTGAATAGAACATCTAGGAGGGAACACTAGAGTCTAATGGAGAACTCAATTTTTAAAAAGCTATCTACATATACAATGCAATCTTTATCAAAATACCAATGTCATTCTTTACAGAAATAGAAAAAACAATCCTAAAATCCAGAAAAAGAGACCCAATAGCCAAAGCAATCCTGAATAAAATCGAAGCTGGAGGCATCTCATTACTTGACTTCAAAATATGTTACAATCAAAACAGCATGGTATTGGTATAAAAATAGACACATAGGCCAATGGAACAGAATAGAGATCCCAGAAATGAAGACACACATATTTACAGCCAACTGATCTTTGACAAAGCCAATAAGAATTTACACTGGGGAAAGGACAACCTGTTCAATAAATAGTTCTGGGAAAATTTGATGGCCATATACAGAAGAATGAAACTAGACCCCTATCTCTCACCATATACAAGAGTCAACACAAAATGGAGTAAAGACTTAAATGTAAGTCTTCAAACTATAAAAATACTAGAAGAAAACCTAGGGAGAACTCTCCTGGACATTGGTTTAGGCAAAGGATTTATGACTAACACCTCAAAGCACAGGCAACAAAAACAAAAGTAGACAAATGGGACTTAATTAAACTACAAGGTTTATGCACAGGGAAAAAAAAAATCAACAGAGTGAAGAGTCAACCTGTTGAATGAGAGAAAATATTTTCACACTTTTCATCCAACAGGGGACAAATATCCAGAATATACAAAGAACTCAAACAACTCTAAAAGAAAAAAACAAACAATCCCATTTTAAAAGTAGGCAAAGGACATGAATAGACATTTCTCAAAACACACAAATGGCCAACAGGTATATTAAAAATACTCAACATCACCAGCAGAGAAAGGCAAATCAAAACCACAATGAAATATCATCTTACCCCAATCAGAATGGCTACTATGAAAAAGATAAAACAAAACAACCAAACCAGATGTTGGCAGCAAGGATGCAGAGAAAAGACAGAAAAGAGAAAAGGATTTTATTTTCTTTTTTAGAGCCAGGGTCTCACTCTGTCACCCAGGTTGAAGTACAGTGGTACAATCATAGCTCACTGTAGCCTCAAACTCCTAGGTTCAAGTGATCCTCCTTCTTCAGCCTCCCAAGTATCTGAAACTACAGGTGTGCACCACCACACCCCAGCTAATGTTTCTATTTTTTGTAGAGACAAAATCTCACTATGTTGTCCAGGCTGGCTTGAACTCTTGGCCTCAAGTGATCCTCCTACCTTGGTCTCCCAGACAAAAGAGTACTCTTACATACTGTTGGTGGAAATGTAAACTAGTGCAGCCACTATGAAAAATAGCGTAAAGATTTCTCAAAAAACTAGAAGTAGAATTGCCATTCGATCCAGCCATTCCACTACCAGGTATCTATCCAAAGAAAAAGAAATTAATATATCAAAGGGATACCTATACTCACATGTTTGTTGTAGCACTATTCACAATAGCAAAGATATGGAATCAACCTAAATGTCTACCAACAGATAAATGGATAAAGAAAATGTGGTATATATACAAAATAGATCACTCTTTAGCCATAAAAAAGAATAAAATCATCTCATTTGCAGCAACATGGATGGAACTACAGGTCATTATCTTAAGTGAAAAAAGCCAGGCACAAAAATACAAACATTTCATGTTCTCACTTTCATGTGGGGGCTAAAAATTTGATCACATGGAGGTAGAGAGTCAAAAGATAGATAACAGAGATGGGGAAGGGTGAGTAGGGGGGAGGAGGGAGGATGAAGAAAAGTAGATAAAAGGTACAAACATACACTAAGATAGAAGGAAGAAATTCAATGTTTGAATTTAGCAGAGTAGGATGACTACACTTAACAAAAATATTGTACTCAAGTGATGGACACCCTAAATACCCTGACTTGATCTCGACACATTACACACGTGACAAAATTTCTCATGACCTCTTAAATTCATACAAATAAAAAAAAAGTCTTTAAATATCTTTAAATTGTGACCAATAAAGCTATGATGTGTTACCTCTTCTAGAGACAGTTATATTTTATAGACAACGTGTTAGCTTTATTCCTTCTGTAAAACAGTCAAATTTTAGTCCTCAACAAAAGATCAACCAGGTATGGGGACCATGGCACCAGACTACTCCAGAAATGCCTTGCAGATTTATCTCCAGCACCTGCTGAAGCCCTCTGAACTCTGCTAGCTCCTGAATCATGAGACATCTAAGTCTTCTGTTTGAATCTGAAGATTGAAGATGGGGCCAGAACCAGCCAAATGATAGAAGTAAAGTGTTCCTCAATGAAAACATTTTCTAACCAATATATATTTTATGAAGTCAGACAACAGCTGAATAAATCCTGATATTTTTACTGGTTCATTTGTCTTTCAATGTTTGGACATGTTTTACCGACTATAGGCATTTTTCTGTATGTCTTAATAGTAGTTACTCTTTATACATTTTTAATTGCACTAAAATACACCTACCATAAAAATCTACCCATCTTAACAATTTTTAAGTGTACAATTCAGTGGTATTAAACACAGCCATAATGTTGTGTAACAATCACCACCATCCAGCTTCATAACTCTGATTTTCATTTTATAAAACTGAAATTCTATATCCATTGAATAGTAACTCCCCATTTCTCCCTCTCCCCAGCCCCTGGAAACCATTCTAGTGTCAATTGCTATGATTTTGATGACTCTAAATACCTTACATAAGTGGAATAAGACAGTATCCCAAGAATGGAAAAACAAGCATCACATGTACTCACCAGAAAATTGGTTTCCCTGATCATCACCTAAATGCACATCAGGGAAGGATACCAATTGGATATCAGACTGAGACGGGGGGGCGGGGCGGTGTATGCCTACATGATGAGTGTGTGTTGTCTGGGGAATGGTCATACTTGAAGGTGCTGACTCGGGGAGGTGGGGGGGTGGGGGGAGGGGATGGAGGTATGACTACATGGTGAGTGCCAGGCGCACTGTCTGGAGAATGGACACGCTTGAGGCTCTGACTCAGGGGCATGGGCGGGACATGGACAATGTATATAACCTGAGCTTTTGTACCCCCATGAAGAGCTGAAATTAAAAAAAAAAAGACAGTATTTCTTTTTGTTATTGGCTTATTTCATTTAGTATAATGTTCTCATGGTTCATTCATGTTGTAGCATGTGTCAGAATTTCCTTCCTTTTTCAGGCTGAATAATGTTTCATTGTATACACATGCCACATCTTGCTTATCCATTCATCTGTTGAATGGACACTGGGGCTGCTTTATGTTTTAGCAACAGTGAATAATGCTGCTATGAACATGGGTGTATTAATATCTCTGAGACCCTGTTTTCAATTATTTGGACATATACCAAGAAGTGAAATTGCTGGATCATAAGGTAATTCTATTTTTAATTTTTTGAGGAACTGTTATATTGTTTTCCACAGTGGCTACCGTTTTGCATTCCAACCGTGTTCAAGGTTCCAATTTTTCCACATCCTCACCAACACTTGTTATTTTCTGTTTTTTGATAGTAGCCTTCCTAATTGGTGTGAAGTGGTATTTCATTATAGTTTTGATTTTTATTTCTCTAATGATTACTGATACTGAGCATCTATTTGATTATATTGTAGTTTTCATTGTTGATGTTTTTTTGTTTGGCTTTGGTATCAGAGTAATGCTGGCCTCACAAAATGAGTTGGAAGTGTATCCTGCTTTTCAATTTTTGGGAGGAAACTTTAAGAAAGATTGGTATTAGTTTTTCTTTGTTTGATAGAACTCACCAGTAAGGCCACCAGGTCCAGGGCTTTTCTTTGTTTGGAGAATCTTTATTACTGATTCAATCTCCTTACCAGTTATAGGTCTACTCAGATTTTCCATTTCTTCATGTTTTAGTCCTGGTAGCTTTTGGGTTTCTGGTAATTTTCCCATTTCATTTAGGTTATTCAATTTGTTGGTGTGCCCTTGTTCATAGTACTCTTTTATAATCCTTTTCACTTCTGTAAAAAGGGTCGTAATGAATCAGTAGTAATGTTCCATTTTCATTTCTGATTTAGTAATTTGAGTCTTTTCTATTTTTTTCTTAGTCCATCTGGCTAAAGATTTGTCAATTTTGTTGCTCTTTTCAAAGAACCAACTTTTGGTTTTATTGATGTTCTCTATTATTTTTCTATTTTCTATTTCATTTATCTCTAATCTTAATTCTTTCCTTCTGCTAGCTTTAGGTTTAGTTTGTTCTTCTTTTTCTAGTTTCTTAAGTTGTAAAATTAGATGGATGATTTGAGATCTTTTTTGTTTTTAATGTAAGCATTTATAGCTATAAATTTCCTTCTTAGCATTGCTTTTACTTCATTCCATAAGTTTTTGGTATATTATATTTTTGTTTTCATTCATCTCTAAGTATTTTGTAATTTCTCTGTGATTTCTTCTTTATTCCATGTGTTGTTTAGTTTCCAAAAATTGTGAATTTTCCAGTTTTACTTCTATTATTGATTTTTAGCTTCATCACATTGTGGTCAGGGAAGATACTTAGTATGATATTTATCCTTTTAAATCTATAGTGACTTAATTTGTCACCTAACATAAATCCTGGAAAATTTCCCACATGCACTTGAGAAGAATGAGTATGCTGTTGTTTTGGGGAAGAGTGTTCTGTATATGTCTTTTAGATCTAATTGGTTTATTGCTTTGTTTAAGTCTTCTATTTTCTTACATATCTTTTGTCTGGTTGGCCTATCCCTTAAGAGTATAGTTTTGAAGTCTCCAACTATTATTATAGAACTATTTCTCCCTTTAATTCTGTTAGTTTATGCTTCATATATTTTGATGGTGTTTTATTAGGTGTATAAACATTTATAATGTTTGTATCTTCATGATGTATTGAATTTTTTGTTAATATGTAATATCTTGTTTGGTTCTTGTAAACTTTTTGACTTACAGACTATATTATCTAATATTAGTTTTGCCCTCCTTGCTTACTTTTAGATATTATTTTCAAGGAATATATTTTCCCATTCTTTCACTTTCAATCTATTTGTGTCTTTGGATTTAAAATTAGTCTCTTGTAGACAGTATACAGTTAGATTATGTGTTTTTAATATCTGTCTTTTAATTAAGAGCATTTAATCCATTTATATTTAAAATAATTACCAATAAGGAAGGACTTCTTCTGTGATAATGCTATTTGTTTTCTGTATAACTCAGAGCTTTTTTCATCTTTATTTTCTGCATTACTGTCTCCTTTTGTGTTTAGTTGATTTCTTGTAGAGAAATTTTTAAATTCTTTTCTCACTTCCTTTTGTGTATATTATATGATGATTTCCTTTGTGGTTGCCATAAGGATTGCACTTAATATCTTAAAGTTATAACACCCTAATTTGATTTATAACAGTTTAATTTCAATAACATACAAAAACTCTGCTCCTTGACAGCTTTGTCTCTACCCCTTTTGGTTATTACTATCACAAAATTACATCTTTATACATTGTGTGCCCCCAAACATAAATACTTCTTTTAAATGCATTAGTCTCTTAAATTATGTAGAAAAAATAGTGTGGGGTTACAAATCAAAGTTAAAATAATTCTAACTTTTAGATAATTAGTTTTTAAAACATTAGTCTCTTAAATCATGTAGAAAACAAAAATTGAAATTATAAACCATTGTTACAATAATACTAGCGTTTATCATTTGTGGGGAATTAGCTATGCTACCAGAAAAAATTGGGTCCCTTAGGCAGGGGTTGTCGTAAAAGATAAGGAAATAATAGAAAATAGAAAATAATAGAATGCAGAAATAAAAGAATACACAGAGATGAAAGTACAGTTTTATAAAGAATAGATTTATGAAAGAGGGGGGCCTCAGGAGACCCCATAGCATTCCTGTGAGCTGTGAGGCCATGAGTGAAGTTTCACATTAGTATTTATGGGGACAGTGATCTGTACCCAGGGGTAACAGATTTACATAATAACAGGTAGTTCATTTCAGGTTAAAAGTATCCCAAAAGACTTCTATAGATCCCTTAATTAACTCTACGTGAGCAAACAGTTACAAAATCTTTCAAAGACAAACTTCTAAGTTCTAAGATAAAGTTATCATTTAACAGAAGGATTAAACAGAGATATAGTGGCTCCATATTTCTTTATCTAGTTATTGTGGATGGAGACAGGTAGTCAGGAATCAAGCAGGAACTGTCCCTCGGGCTAACTGCTTTTAGCCGTAGGTGTCTGTCTGTCATGCCTGTCTGTCGGCAGGCATTCTTTGATCAGCTCTCATCCAGTGGCTCCATGCAAACCTGCTTTGTCGTACAAAACAGGTGAAAACCACAGGTTTGAGACTGCAGCGTCACCTTGGAAGGCAGCTGCCACTGACCTTTGAGACGCCTTTGAGGCAAGGCAGCTTTTGATATGTGAACTAACATGTTTACATATTCCTTCAGGGAACAGCCCTGCAAAACTCCTGAGATTGTTTCTGCCTCTAATATAGCAATATTAATCCATGGAGCAACAATCATTGCTCACTTATTTACCTTTATTGATATGTTTATTCCTTTATATAGCTTTGAGTTACGGTCTAGTGTGCTTTTATTTCACAGGACTCCCTTGAGCATTCTCACTGGGCAGGTCTAACGGTAACAATCTCCCTCTGCTTTGGTTTATTTGGGAATGCTTTAATTTCTCCCTCACTTTTGAAGGACAGTTTTGCCAGATGTAGAATTCTTCATTGACAGTTATTTTTCTTTTAGCACATTGAATATATTAGACCACTGCCTTCTGATTTCCAGTTTCTTATTAGGAATCTGCTGATAATCTTATTGAGGATTCATTGTATGTAAAAAGTTCCTTCTCTATTGCTGCACTGAAGATTCTCTTTGTCTTTTGAAAGTCTGATTATAATGTGTCTTGGTGGGGTCACTTTGAGTTAATCTTACTTGAAGTTTGTTAAGCTTCTTGGATGTTTATATACATGTCTTTCATCAAATTTGGAAAGTTTTCTGTCATTATTTTTTCAAATATTCTTTCTTCCCCTTTTTGTTTCTCTCTTTTACTTTTTGGTCTCCCACAATACATATGTTGGTCCACTTGGTGGTGTTGCACAGGTCCCTTAAGCTCTAGTTTTCCTTTTTCAATGTTTTTTTTTTTTTTTCTGTTCCTCAGACTTAATAATTTTTATTGTCTTATCTTCAAGTTCATTGTTTTTTTTTTTTGCTTGCTCAAATCTGCCTTTGAATCCCTCTAGTAAATTTTTTATTTTAGTTATCACACTATTTGGATCCCAAATTTCCTTTTGGTTTTTCTTTAGGTTTTCCATCTCTTTTTGATATTTTCATTTTGTTCATACTTGCTTTCTTGAATTTCTCCACACCTTCCATTAGTTCTTTGAACATCCTTAAGACAGTTGTTTTAGCATCTTTGTCTAGTAGACCTGTCATCAGGTTTTTTTCAGGGACAGTTTCTGTTGATTTATTTTTTCCTTTGAATACTTCATACTTTCCTGGTTTTTTGTATATTTTGTGATTTTTTTAAACTGTACATTTGAATCTAAAAATGTGGTAACCCTAGAAATCAGATTGTCTCCCTTTGCTATTGTTTCATTTATTTGTTTATTTTTAGTTTTTATAGACTATTTTTTACAAAGATCAGCCTGAGGTGTAAAGGAATAAAACTCAAATATAAGTTATCTTAACTTCTATTTTTGATATTAAAAAAGAAGATATATAATGAAAAAATTTATCATGGGGAAGGATCTGAAGTTTATTGATAAAAATGATGAGCTAAATCTCTTTCTCCTACTTGATTTGGAAACACTGGTCAATATCCTATAATACAAATAGGTATGCCATGATTTTGTAAAAGAAAATAAAAATCTCAGGACTACACCCCAACTCCTTATGCAAAAGGGAAGGTAAAGTCCTCAAGTGCCTGTAAAGGATTGGTCCCATAAACCATTCATTAAGGAAATTCCTTGCTGGCCTCCCATAACTAAGGACATGCAAATTGTCACTTTAGGTCTGCAGGTAGTATCTAGCTTCTAAAACTAAAGTGTGTTCTATTTCACACTACTAATGGGTTACAAATTTATCTTCCCATGTGTAGAACAGAAATAAGACAGGATCAGACATTCTTCCATCTGTCAATGGAAAAGAAACCAAACTCTGCAAAATAATTCAAAGAGGTTTATCCTGAGCCAAGTTTGATAACCATGGCCCAGAGCCACACCCAAGTAGCTTTGAGCAAGCAGACTTCCTATGGTTGGGTTCCAGTTTGGTTTTACATATTTGAGGGAGACAGGAATTACATGTAAAGTCATAAATCAATACATGGAAGGTGTACATTGGTTTGGCCCAAAAAGGTGGGACATCTGAAAGAGGGGGCTCACAGGTTGTAGGTGGATTTAAAGATTATTTGATTTGTAATTGGTTAAAGAACTGAAGCTTTGTCTAAAGGCTTGGAATATTTTACGTTAAGATAGGGAAGTTGGCTAACCAGAGACAAACCACTGGACATATACCCAGACTCAAGTGATCTGTTAAGTAAACTGATGACCTGCAGGTGTGATTTAAGCTTTGTCTTGTATAGCCTTAGGGCTGTTGATGAGTTACAAAGGACATCTCCAAGAAGGGAGGTGGGGCATGACAAGGCATAACTGACCTTCCTTCTCATGGCCAGCAACTCAGCTTTAGGGTATTTCTGGGGTCCCCTTGGCCAAGAGGGTATCCATTCAGTCAGCTGGGGTTGGAGGAGGCTTAAAATTTTATTTTAGTTCACACACCTAACCCAGGGACATCTACATAACTGATATTTCCTTCACTCCCTTTTTCTCTTCTAACATTTACCTTATCTTATGTAACGTAGACTTCCTAGGTCTCACAAGAATGTAACCATTTTGCCTCACTACCCATGCCATCCCCCTGCTTTATTTTTATTTTTTGTATGTCCTATTCCTTTTAAATACTGAAGCTTCCAAATTCCCCTTTGGAAAAATGGCCAGAGATTTGTGTATGGTTTGTGTTTTCCCCAGATGCATCCTCAACTTTGGCTTAATAACCTCCATTCATTGAGATTTTTGCCTCAGTCATTTATTCTGGGTTGTCATTTTTCAAGAACAAGGGGTCTTACTTTTCACAGTAGCTTACTGTGTGTGAAAAAAACATAGCCAAAAGTGTTTTTTTTTTCTATTCTGTCATGTGATGATAACAATCAAGACAGAATACTTCTCTGAACAATGTGGGGGATTTCAAACAAGCAATGAGTTCTGCAGCAAACATAGCCAGGTGTCCTCTGACTCAATTCCAACACTATCTACCCGGAGAGTCAGATCCCACAGGTTGAGGGTTCAGGCCCCAAGATTGACATTGCCCCCCGCCCCCCCCCCCCCGGCCCCAGACAACAGTGGCAAGTCCAGTCCTCTGGAACTTCTGACTGATGGGCTTCGAGTTGGAGTTCACATGACCTCTTCTTTGGGTTCAATTAATTTGCTAGGGTGGCTCACAGAAATCAGCGAAACACTTAGGTTTACTGGTTTATTACAAAGGATTTTTTAAAGGGTACAAATAAACAGCCATATGAAGAGATACACAGAGCAAGGTCTAGAAGGGGCCCAAGCACAGGAAATTCTGTCCCATGGAGTTGGGGTATGCCACCCTCCCTGGCACATGGATGAGTTTTTGTTCACCTTCCTGTAATCCTCCACATGTTCAACTATCTAGAAGCTCCCTAAATCCAGTCCTTTTGGGTTTTTATGGAAACGTCATTACATAGGCATGATTGATTAAATCACTGACCATTGGTGTTGAACTTAACCTTCAGTTCCTCTTCCCTCCCTGGATGTTGGGGGGTAGGTCTGAAAATTCCCACCCTCTGGGCACAGGGCTGGTTCCCCTGGTAACCAGCTTGTGCATCCTGTGATTTCCAGGGGCTTTCTACTTTCCAAAAATGTCTTCCTTAACATAAGCTCAGGTGTGTTTGAAAGGGCTTGTTGTAAATAACAAAAGACTGTCTTTCACCTTTATCTTTCGGCAGTACAGCAACCAAGGACAAAAGGCCAAATACCTTAAACAGATTCAAGTAGACCTACCATTTGATCCAGCAATCCCATTATTGGGCATATACCCAGAAGAACAAAAGTCATTCTTTAACAAAGACACCTGTACCCGAATGTTTATAGCAGCACAATTCACAATCGCAAAGATGTGGAAACAACCCAAGTGCCCATCAATCCACGAATGGATTAGTAAACTGTGGTATATGTATACCATGGAGTACTACTCAGCTATAAGAAATAATGATGATACGACATCTCTTTGGTTCTCCTGGAGAGAGCTGGAACCCATTATACTAAGTGAAGTATCCAAAGAATGGAAAAACAAGCATCACATGTACTCACCAGAAAACTGGTTTCCCTGATCATCACCTAAATGTACATCAGGGAAGGATACCAATTGGATATCAGACTGGGATGGGGGGTTGGGGGAGGGGATGGGTGTATGCCTACATGACGAGTGTGTTGCACACCCTCTGGGGAATGGTCATGCTTGAAGGTGCAGACCCGGGGAGGTGGGGGGGGGAGGGGATGGAGGTATGACTACATGATGAGTGCCAGGTGCACTGTCTGGAGAATGAGAACGGACGCGCTTGGGACTCTGACTCGGGGGGATGGGCAGGACATGGACAATGTATATGACCTAAACTTATGTACCCCCATGATGAGCTGAAATAAAAAAAAAAAAAAAGATATTCTTATTGATGTAGTCACTTAGGAAATAACAAGGCGTACAGGGGCTGAGAGCCAGAAATCATGGATGAAAATCAAAATATATCTGTCATAATATCACACTTGCTTTATGGAATCTTAAAGTAGCTGAGCTCCTCAGTCTCAGCATAGGCTGTGTTATTGCCTGAATGACTTTCACTATTCAAATATGTTCTTGTTTGCTTAGATATGGTATCTCTTGATGACCAATCTGTATCCTAGAAAAGGGAGTTCCGTGTCTCCAGGGGCCTGTACCCCTATATTAATAACAAGGAAGCAAACTATATTGGTTGTGAAACAATATAAAATCATAGCGGACTGAATGGACCCCCTCTTGGCCAAGGGGACCCCAGAAATACCCTAAAGCTGAGTTGCTGGCCATGAGAAGGGAGGTCAGACCTGCCTAGTCATGCCCCCTCCCTTCTTGGAGATGTCCTTTGTAACTCATTAACAGGCCTAAAGCTATGCTTAAACCACCCTGCAGGTCCTCAATTTACTTAACAGATCACTGAGTATATGTCTGTGGACCTGTTTCTAATTAACAACAGACTTTCTTACCTTAACTTAAAACATTTCAAGCCTTTAGACAAAGATTCATTTCTTTAACCAATTGAAAATCAAAGAATCTTTAAACACACCTATAACCTATAAGCCCCCTACCTCTTTGAGACGTCCTACCTTTTCAAGCCAAACCAATGTCTGTGTATTGATTTATGACTTTACATGTAATTCCTATCTCCCTAAAATGTATAAAACCAGACTGTAACCCAACCATGGTGAGACCACTTGTTCAAGGCTTCTTGGGCATGACTCAGTGGGCCATGGTTGCACATATACAGCTCAGAATAAACCTCTATAAATTATTTTACAGAGTTTGGATTCTTTTCCATTGGCATGGTCTGCAGAAGCATTTTGATTGACGAGTCTGATATTCTTGAATTTAAATTCATTGCTCTTAAACAGTGCTACTGTTCATGTTCCCTACCTGTTATACAACAGAACCACTGTGTTTTCTGCCATATCTCTTGAAGGCATTTGAGTTCTTCATTTTAGCTTTATGGTAATCAAAGCCTTCCCAGTCTAGTTGAATCCTACCTTTCCAGGTCTATCAGTAACTAAATTCCTTCCCTATTAACAGCCTGATAGCTGATATTCCCTGAGGAATAACCCAAAGTCTCTGCCACTTTGCCAGATCTATTACTTCTTGGTAGAATGCTCCCCTGCCCTTATTTTCAACCCAGCCATTTTGCACTCATCCCTGAACTTTCAACTTGCACATCACCTCTGTGAAGCTTTTTCTTACTGAGTTTACCCTTTCTCCTCCCTAGAATTAGTCAAATCTCCCTCCAGATAGCTCGTGGGTGGTCCTCCAACCATGATGTATATATTGAGAGATAAATATACCAGCAAAAATCTTGGAAGCATAAGTGTACCTCAAGGGCCATTCAGACTATAATGCTAGGCTAGTTAGAGCAAAACCATTTTCTTCCAGTATGCATTCAGTTTGTTCTGTCCTAAAAGTTTAGAATTAACCTGCTGCTTGCTTACACAGTTGCCAGGCACAAGATTAAAAAACAACCTCTAGGGGAAAAAAAAATAACCTCTTGGGAAAACAGATCAAGAGTCCAGAATAGGCCAACCACAGACTGCTGATAATAAGATCCACCAGATAACTTATCGTGTGCTGATAACTATCAAGCAAATCATGGTGACTTTTACAAAGCTTGCTTTCTGCCACCACCTCCCTTTACCCCTTCCCTTTGTAAGTTGCTCAGTAAGCCAGGAGATGAGACAGTCTTTAAGACAATATTCCATCATCTCCTCAGGCTGGCAATGCCTGAATAAACCACCTTTCCTTCACCAACACTCACCTCTTGTGCCTGGTTCTCGGGTGTCAGGCAGCTGAACATGCATCTGGCAACCAAATTTCCGTAAAGTTGTCAACCTTAAATAATGAAATTCAGAAAATATGATTAAGTATAGAGTTTATTTAAGTGCAAAGCTTGAGGATAGTCACCCCGAAACACCAACCCCAAATGAATGGAGTCAGTATTCCAAAGTGGAGAAGTTAAGGTTTTACTTATATAGAAAGTTTAGCAGGATTATGACATTTTCCATATAAGACCAATACATACACTACAGTGATTTGATTGGTTATGTTGTCAAAACCTCAAGGGGTTTTTGGTCTAGGTCTAGTTGCTCGTTGTACAAGATCCAATTATTGAGACAATCAAGATTGCCAAGGAAGAAGGGAATTTATAATACAACAGACGTCTTGCTGGGAGAATAGGAGAAGCTGCCTCTAATCTGTCTCTCTGACTAGTAGAGGTCATGGACTTTTTAATACGAGACCATATGCCATATTGTGAGTCCTGGCATCAGGAAGGCTGCCCTGGGGCCTCCTTTGTCTTGCAGAAAATCCATCATTTCTGGGAAACAACTCAAAAGGTCAAGTAGTTAGTTAAGGGAGAAGATTATATTAGAGGTCATTAAAATTTGTTCAATGTGGACAAGTTACAGTTACAGATTGCTACAGTCCAAGGAAGATTACTTCATTGCTCTATGAAGAGGTGTGATCTTAGGGTTTCTTATCTCTGACACAGTTTGGTCTTAATTATTTACAGTAAAAAAAAAAAGTCAGAAGTTGCAGCTGCAGTTGTGTGACCCAGGCTGCATAGCCACATTCCTCTCAAGGCTCAGAATAAGCTGAAGTTTCTATAGCTTTAAGTTTGAATTATTTTAAGTTTCAATTATTTAATTTCACAAAGGCAAGAGCCATGTTTTCTCTTTCTCTCAATGTAGTCTCCTTCATGGCATTGGATTCTTTCTCAAGCATCTATTACAGATGAAGCCCCCCAAAATAACATTTGATGAGTTTCCTTATCTCAGACCAGGATGGAGGTGTGAAGCCAGTGAGCAGAGCCTGTGTAGATGTAATCACTTGTTTCTCTGGGTGTTTAACCTGCTTCATGCAGCCCAATGTCTCTGTCAGCTGGGGCACTTTTGACGTTATTCTCCACTGAGCCAGGGCCCCTGCCATCCTCTGCTGGAGTAAGGATGAAAAAGTATAAAAGGTGCTTTTGTTTTAGTTTTATACTTTGCCTCCCTCAATACCAAAGGATGGGCAGGAGCAGGTCTGACTTCCTGATGTGGATGTTGCAATTGGGGTGAAGCTGCTGGATCCACCTAGTACCAAATGCTCTCTTCTTTTGTCTGACTTACTGCCAAACCTTCTTGCCCAGTGGTGGCCACCCCTGGTGATTTTAAGTTACAGGACAGTAGAAATATGTGAATCTTGTTGCTTCAAGAAATCCAGTTATTCTCCAAGTTCTGAAATAAAATGTGACAGATGTTATTTAGAGATTAGGTACTTAACTCCTCAAAAGAAGGAACATCTGAAAGAAAAAAATTTTAAGTGGCCTATGATGCTGCAAGTTAGACATAGAGAAAATAGAAACTAGGCCTATGGATTGAAGCTGAACTCTCAGCCTGCAAGTCTGGAGTCTGTCAAATATCTCGCTGACATGTACTAATTACAGCCTTGCTTATCAGATGAAGCACAAAGGCAGGATAGAATCAATCATCTCTCTCCAGACCCTAAGATGCCTATGTGCTCGTTAAGTTTTTACCCTATATACATTGACCACATATTTGCTTTATCTTATGTATAACATCACTGAGCACCAATCAGAATTGTAAGAATGCCACCTTTGCTTCACTGCCCCCTTCTTCCATTTTCTATGTACCAGAATGAATAAATACTGTTCCTTGCATGGCCCACTCTGGGACATATTCTCCGTTTGTGCTGAGTCTGCTTTTCCCATGTTATTAGTCCTCAAACTTAGCTCAAACTGAAGTTAACTTTAGATTTCTTTAAGTTATAGTGCCTGTTATTTAACCTTTCAGTCGACACTTCAAAGAAAGCAAAAAAGATTAAATGTTATTTATATACCTGTAACTGGGACAGGCAGAAATGTAGGCTTTGGGATAAGCAATGGTCTGGAGAATTTTGAGGGAGAGACAATCAAGGAAATTGCAACTCTTTGGGCTCAAACAGAAGCATCAATTAGGGAAGAAAGTTGAAATGGAGAGAATGTCTATTGTCTAATTCAAGGCTGATGGGCTTCCTAAGTGTTTTAGACTAGAATGAGCTCACATTTGGAGAGTGTTCTGAGCTCTTTAAATAATACTTAGGATATATTAGGCATAATCAAATAGGTAGTCATTTAAGGATATTTCACTTTTTTCCCCTTTCAAAATTCTCTGTTAGAGTTATAAAATATAGGTGATGGCATAGGGAGTTTCTGACAAAGAAAGACCGTTGAATTCTTTCTTTCTGTGCTGATCTAAAAAAATTGCTGTGTCTAAAATAAAATCATCTGCAGACTAAGAACTTTGACCAGCTTGAATTCTGGCTATGTTGGAATATTTTAGCCTGATCCTAAGTATGAGTATGTGTGCAGGCCTCCTTTTCACCTCCTACTATGAGTATTTTACCCTCTATTTCAAAATCTGAAACAAATAACCCAATCCTGAGGGTTCCATTTCTGGCATATTTATGCCCCAGGCAGATTGAGAGCGTAAAATAGACTTTTCACAAATGAAGAGACATCACGATTCTCAACCTAGGACAGGAAACTTCAGCGGTTGCCAAGGCAACTGCAGAATTCTGGCTCCTCGCTGGCTGCCTGAGGGGTGTCTCAGAGCCTCAGAGTCCTCTGCTGTCACTCACTGTCAGACCCAGTGCAAAGGTCTTGGTGGTGAATTCACAGTCTATTAGCTTTCCAGAAACAACAAGACCATCTCTGAATTACCAAAAAAGTAGGTGGGGACTCTGAGGACAAAGTATACACATGATACCTGCTATGACTTGAATGTTTTAATCCCCTTCAAAATTCTTGTGTTAGAAACTTAATCCTCAATGAAACAGTGTTGGGAGGTGGGGCCTTAAGGGAGGTGTTTAGCCCTCGTGAATGGATTAAAGCTGCTATAAAATGGGCTTGCAGGAGTGGGTTCTCTCTTCTGCATTTCTGCCACGTGTAAACACAGTGTTCCTTCTTTCCAGAGGACACAATGACAAGGCACCATATTGGAACCAGAGACCCAACCTGTTGGCACATTGATCTTGAACTTCCCAGCCTCTGGAACTGTGAGAAATAAATTGTTGTTTTTTATAAATTACCTAATTTGTAGTATTCCATTATAGCAGCACAAAACAGACTAAGACAATACCCTTTAAAGATAAATAATTGAATGACACTATAGTGGTCAATGCACACCATTACAGGTTTGTCAAAATCCATAAGAATGTACAACACCAAGAGTGAACCCTAATGTAAAGTATGGACTTTGGGTGACAATGACGTGTGAGTGTAGGTTCATCAACTGTAACAAATGTACCGCCCTGGTGGGTATTGATAGCAGGGGAGGCTGTGTGTATGTAATGGGGGTCAGGGGACATAGGGGAACTCTGTACTTTCTGCTTATGTTTGCTGTGACCTTAACTGCTCTGAAAGATAAAGTCTATTAAAAAAATTGAAATCCTTGGGAGTGGGAGGGAAAGGGACAAGTCCAAAGGGCTCAAAGCAAGGCTGCATGGGAAAGTTGCATTAGTCTGTAGCACAATAAGCTAAGAAACAGTGAGTATGAAAACCCCAAAGAACACTCTGATCCCATTAAGAACATCATGTTGCTGTCTGGGTGAGAAAATAATTTAGTTTGCTCAGGCTGGGAAACCAGTAACACTGGGACAGATTGTGTTTCTTGTTTATATTTGTGGATGAAATGTGGAAACGTGCTGAGATTTGTAAAGGTTACAAATGAGAGAATATGGCCTTAAGAAAGGTGATGTTTTATATAATGATCTAATTACTGCGCTTATCTATCCATCTCGGCCTCCTGCCTTCAGTCAGGAAACCCTACTCCCCCACGTCTACCCAGGGCCCAGACACCAGGGAATATTGTGTAACCACTTGAAGGAGCCTGCGGCTATTGCTGTTTTGTTTTGTGCCCCTCCCTTTCTCTTTCCTAGTCTCTGGTAATCATTTTTGTTGCAACTACTACTGTTGCCCCTGCAAAACAAAGGGTAGGTCTAGTGCCAGGGAATAGAGGATATAAATGTCAAAGTGGGGATGAGGGGTCTCCCCAAGAAAGCAATCTTGGGAAACCTAGGGTTAGGACTGCACACGTCCACATCCACATCTTGCCACTGGTGGGGCCCTTTTTCCTGCCCAAATAGGACAGTCTTTTCCAGTGTCTTTGATCTTGACCTTGATAAGCCAAGCATGACCTTGTTGTGAAGTACGTACTTGTTGCAAACAGCAGAGCAATCGAGATGCTGTATTCTGTAGTTAGACTGCCAAGGTTGGAAGTTCAGTTCTACCACTTACTAGCTGTGTGACCCTAAGAAAATTACTTAACTTCTTGGTCCCTTGGATTCTTTATCTGTAAAATGAGAATAATAATAGCACTTACCTCATTGTGAGTTGTTGTGAGAATTAAATGATGTAATCTATGTAAAATGCCTAGGACAGTGCCCAGTACTCTGTAATCACTGAAATTGGCTTAGTGTTGTACTATTGCCTTTCTGGCTTCCTCTTGTTTAAACTTCAGCATGGCTATCTCACAGCTTGATATAATGCACTGGGGAATATGAAACTTTGAGCCACATGACAAGGAACAATGTATTCTGATACAGTGATATTAAGTTTCAGTTTCATAACACAACTGAAAAAACAAAGTTAATATATGTTGATATTTTTCTAGATGGTTGCAGTTGACAAAAATACAACCAGCTCAACAGATCTGAATCCATCCTGCTCCAACACCTGCTTTATGAAATATGTTCTGAGGCATGTTTACTCTTAGAGGTCAAGAAGTTTTAGAGGGCAAAATCTGTCCTATAATTTAGAAAAAGACAATGGCGGTGATAAATTATATTGAGAATGAGAAAATCTACTTCAGTTTGGTTCTCATACTATATCTTGTTTTCGGTCCATAAGGAGGAGGAGATTGTCTTCTGCTGATTGCCTTTATGTTCTCCTTGGGCCAAGATTATGTCTCGACATGCTTGTGCATTGGCTCTGAGCCTGATGCACCAGTCACTGGGAAATTGTACCTCTTCCTTTTCTTCACCAGTATGCTTTCCTTGCCAATCAAGGGGGAAAAATTGGCCTTCTGAATCATAATCCATTGGTTTAGGGGTGGAAGTGGAATGGGGGGTGAATTTGAGTCACTTCTACACTTGTCCAAGAAGCTGTTGCTTTTGTTGTGGTATTAGGTGCCTTTATAGATGTACATGCTAATATTGAGCTAGTCTTGCTTAAAAAATATTTTATTATACTAATTATTGCAGATAATGGTTTAAAATGCTTCTGCAGTTACTAAATGCCTATATAGAAATCAAACCCAAGTTATGGCTAGTTATGAGAGGGTCTTCTGCCTTGTGTCAAAGAAAGACTTTAAAAAACACATGTGGAATTACTTCTGTCTCAGCAATGTCCAAGAAAACTTTCTGTGATGATGGAAATGTCTGTATCTGTGTTGTCCAATATGGTAGCCAATGGCCACATACAGTATTGAACACTTGAAAAGTAGGTAGTATGATGACTGAGGAACTCAATTTTTAATTTTAATTCTAATAAATTTAAAATTAAATAGCCACGTGTGGCTACCAGCTACCATATTAAATAATGTAAGTTAAGAACATAATTAAAAGTCACTTAACCTCTCTAAGTCTCATTTTCTTAGTGTGCTATAGGTTTGAAGGCCAGTGTTTCTCTCAACCTTGGCTGCACAATGATATCACTCAAGGAGTGTTAAAAAATACTGATACTTGGGTGTGCTTACCCAGTATTATTTAGTTGGTCTGAATGTGCAGTCTAGGCATTGAGATTTTTTTAAAGCCACCCAGGTAATTCTAAATTATATTCAAGGCTGGGCACAGTGGCTCACACCTGTAATGCCAGCATTTTGGGAGGCTGACACAGGAGGATACCTTGAGGCCAGGAATTTGAGACAAGCCTGGGCAATATAGAGCGACCCCATTTCTATAAAAAATATTTGTAAAAAATTAGCTGGGCATGGTGGCGCACCTGTAGTTCTAGCTACTCAGGAGGCTGAACCAAGAGGATCCCTTGAGCCCAGGAGTTGGAAGTTGCAGTGAGCTGTTATTGCACCACTGCACCCCAGCCTGGGTAAAAGAGCAAAACTCTGTTTCAAAAAATAAATATAGTCAAGTTGGGAGCCATCACTGAACTAAATTATCTTTAAGTCTTCTTCCAGTTCTAGATGTAGCTGCAAATTAGACTAAATTTAAAATTCTATAAGACAAATCAGGAATTTGTTGCTTAAGCTTGTTGCAATAGAAAACTGCATATGGATATTGGCTTTTTACAAAGGCTGTCTATCCTAAAATGTACCTGAAACTTAATTATTTGAAAACATTAAGCCAAGCTGATGTGTTATACTCCTCTTTGGAGTTTTTCCTGGTTGTTTTAGACTGTGGGTTTAAGCTATAGACAAGAAAGAGGCTATGTGTATGTACTTGCTTTGGAATTTGACTGCAGCCTTGTGTCAAGGTTTGGCCATCTGCCCACAAACCTGCATGGGGTGACCTCACTGAGTAATCCAAGCTGCAAGTTTATGGAGAGCTCAGTGGGAGGTCTTTGGGCAAATCATTCGGAGCACCACAAAACAACTGCTGAGTTTGTATCTTCCCTGGGATTAGAAAAATAAAGTTTTTGGCCAAGTCATTCTCTCTCAAAGCTACTATAGAAATGGTTCCAAGAGGTGTCAGGATAGTTGTTCCCAGGAATTTTAAGGCTGCAAACAAATATACATTTCTTCTAGCTAATAAATTTCCCAAATAGTGAGTGAAAAAGGTACAAGTATTCAGGTTTTTTTTAAAAAAACTCTAATATTGGGTTGTAAAAGTTAGTTTGACCCATAACAGGGTTTGGTTTGGTTTTCTGGACCTTAACTAATTGATATAATATTTCTATGAAAGAACAAAAGACTACATATAGTGCAAATGTTGGAGATCAACAAGAAGATGTTGAGGGGAATGACTTTACCAGATTGCTTTATTTATGATCACTTTAAAATACAAGAACAGACAATGGACCAATGTAAAAGAACAAAATCTAGAACCAGACTCCATGTGTTTTTACATACCTGACATGAGAAAAGTGGTATTGCAAATCACTGGGAGAAAAGACTACTGGGTAAATCTCACCAGGAAAATGCTTATCTCTACATAAAAATAAAATAAAATAAGATCCCTACCTCACACCAATACAAAAATCAATTCCAGGAAGATTAAGGATATAAATGTGAAAATATAGCTTTTAGACAAGTAGTAGGATATAAATTATTCTCCAACCCTTAGGTCACAGAAATAAGACAAAAACGCCAGTGGAAAATACTGAAATTTGCCCACCCCAAATTCAAAACTTCCATACATTAAGATAGCAAACACAAAATTAAAGAAAATATACACACTGGGAAGTAATATTCAGCAAACATAGTTGATAAAAATTGGAGACTCTTATAAAGCAATAAGTAGTAAGACCAAAAGAAAAATGGGCAACCTATTCATACAAGAGATTATCATATTTGCCAATAAACATGTGAAAAGTTGCACAACCTCTCTAGTAACCAGGTCAATTCAATTTTAAAATAACATATCATTTCAAACACATAAGATTGGCAAAAAATATGAAAACTGACAATATCAAGAGGTGGTAAGGATGTGGAACAATGGGAACTTTCAGACATTGCTAATGAGAGTGAAATTGTCACAGCTACTTTAGAAAGCAATTTAAATATTTGAAAAAATTGGAAGTGTGCATACGCTATAATCCAACAATATTTTTGTAGCAGGTATCCTAGAGAAAGTTTTGCATATGTGTGTGCAAGGTGATATTTATAGAAATATCCATTAAATTATTCCTTATAAAAGCAAAATATTGAAAAGGAAATTGCCATCAACTGGAAAAATGCTGAGCAAGATGTAGTATAGTCCCATGAATTAGTGAATTAGAACTGTGTGTATCAATATAAATATGTCTCAAGATAACACTGAGTGAAAAACTAATTGTAGAAGGACATATAAAATGTTATTTATAAAACCTTAAAACAAGCAAAATAAAACTATTTATTGTTTATGGGGGATTAGGAATGTAAACGGTATAATAACATTCATGGTTATATTTACTTTTGGGGAAGGGGATGAAATTGGGGAAAAAATCATAAAGGGTTTTAAATGTATCTAAAATGTTTGTCAAGTGGAGTGGTAAATTCGCAGGTATTCATTATATATAATTTAGATGCTCAAAATGCTTCATCAAGAAATAAATGGCAATAGGTTGACTATCTCCCAAAGGATAGTCAGTGGTAAGATTTTGGTGATTAAGGAAAAAAAACCCCACAAAGTTGCAACTTAAGAAACTCTATAATATTCAGACAGTATAATATAGTTATTGAGCTTGTATGTATAGTGGGTATGGATCTCAAAACTCAGGTGTGCGGGAAATAATTCTTAATTTTAATAAAGATCAACATCTTTTCTGTTTCCAGTCCCTGTTCAGGCTTCAGCCAGTGGTAGGAAAGAAAAAGGAAACTGTTTGGTCTGTGGTGTGATCTGTCTTGGAGACCCTGTCTGAACACTCCCCTGAGTGGCTCTGAGTTGTTGATTGCCGCAGAATGTGCCCCCTCCACTTGGAGGGCTCCCTATGTTCTTTCCCAGCCATGCTTTAGGGGCAAGAATCCTTCTATGCGAGTATCTGGCTTGGCCTTGACTGCCTGGGCAGAGGTGGGGTAGGAAGCATTACTTGCTATTTCAAAAATATTGCTTTATTATAAACTTACCTTCCATGAGGGAGCTTAAAATCTAGAAAGGAAATGGACATACAGCAAAAAAAAAAAGAAAAAAAAATTGCTTAAGCAAGTGTGGCAAGAGTTAAAGTTCAGGCAGGTATCACTGTGAACAGGCCTACATGAGGATGAATGAGGCTCTGGGCTCTAGGAAGTTCTACTATAATATTTCTTGCCAGGTCCCAACGTGGCTGTTCCATAGGAAGTAGCCCTCTGACTCCTCAGCCTAAGGATGGAACTATGTCTATCTTAAGGAGTTCAGGATATATTCAGGAGTCTCTTGGTGCTATGGATTCTCTCTACCTACCTCTTGGTACCTGCAAATCTTTTAAGACAGGAGACTCATATTTTTTAAAATTCACAATTGAAGATATCTTTAAAGATAAGAACCTGGTATGGGGATAACAGAGGCTAAAGTTTTTTCTTACTCAGCCAGTGCTTCTGTAAGGATGGTCACCAGCATCACCTGGGCACTTGTTAGAAATGCAAATTCTTGGGCTCCATCTCAGGCTTCCTGAATTAGAAGCTCTGGAGGCAAGGCCCAGATTTAGATGCTCAAATTTAGATGCATGCTAACGCTAAACTAAACAATCAAATGACTAAGAATACAACTAGTCTCACTTCCCAGCCCCAACTTAATTGGAGGTGAAGTTGATAGACACAGCGGAGGAGCTTTGGGGCTGGGGGAGGAGGTGTAGAAAGCACAGAAGTTGCATTAGATGCTGTTCAATGTGAACCACATGTGAAGGTGCCCCTGTCCTTGGCTGCTCAGTGCAACAGGCAAAGCCAATATTGCCACTTGCAGTATGCTAATGCGTGACTTGGATGACTAACTAAGCACTGACGACCTACTGTGTACCACACACAAGAGAAACAATGAGGCCAGGTGTGGTGGCTCACGTATGTAGTCCCAGCTACTTGGGAGGTTGAGGCTGGAGGATCACTTGAGTCCAGGAGGTTGAGCCTGCAGTGAACTATGATTGTGCCACTGCACCCGTGTGGGCAACAGAGTGAGATCTTTTCTCTAAAAAAATAAAAATTAAAAAAAGAGAAACAGTGAATAAGCTTTCAGAGTGCAGTGGGAGAAACAAGTAATCTAGAAATTACCCTTGTTGTAGTTCTTGTGACAGTGTATTGGATGCTATGGAAGTGGTATGAAGGACTCCTAACCCAGGCTTGGAGGGTCAGGGAAGGTCTTGAGAATTAAAGCATTAAGTAGGTGTGTGTCCAACGAAGGGAACAGGGCTCAGGACACAGCATTCATTGAATTTTCTCTCTCTCCTTCCTTCCTTCCTTCCCTCTCTCTCTTCCTTCCTTCCCTCTCTCTCTTCCTTCCTTCTTTCTTTCTTTCTTTTACTTTCTTCCTTTCCGTTTCTTCCTTTCTTCTCCTTTCTTCATTTCTTTCTTTCTTTTTTCTTGACAGTGTCTCACTTTGTCATCCCAGCTAGAGTGCACTGTAACCTCACACTCCTTGGCTCAAGAGATCTTCCTACCTCAGCTCCCGAGTAGCTGAGGCCTATGTTACCACTCCTGGCTAATTTTTCTACCTTTTTGTAGAAATGAGGTCTCACTCTTGCTCAGGCTGTTCTCAAACTCCTGACCTCAAGCGATCCTCCTGCCTTGACCTCCCAAAGTGCTAGGATTACAGGTGTGAGACACTGCACCCAGCCTGAATTTTCTTTTTTAATAAAGAACCTCTGTTTCCAGAAGATTTATTAATCTCTGTCATTACAAACAGGACATTCAAAAATGCCCAAGACATTTTCTAACTTACCAAGAAGCGAATACAATGAACATAAGAAAACAAGTCAGCTCCTGATTTATTTGGGCCCTTGAGGCCCTCAATTTGGACACATAACCTTTCACCTGACTGTTCACATTAGAAATTTAGATATGAAGTTATATAAGAAATTATACCCACCAAAGTTAAAATATGTAATAAAAATACAGGATTATAGGATCTCTTTGAATAGAAGTTACAAATCATGGTTGCTTGTTTGATCTGTGTTTCAAGTGATGGTATCTTTAATTTAGTACAGATTTTTGTTGAGTGACTCTCTTTGACAGTCACTGAACATCTACTATATGCAGGATGATAATGGGAGATAATCTAATGCCCCAGGGTCTTGAAAGAAGTTGGTAATTTTAAAAATATATTATTATCAATAAGGAATAAGACCCATCATATATCAGAGGGCTTATGATGCACACTAAGAAGGCCCTGATATGCACTAAGCCTTATTGCCATTGGCTTCCTTCTCCTCCTCCCCACATTGCTTCCTTCACGGCAATTGCCCCCCAAGAGAGATTTTCCTTCAGTGGACACCCTCCAGGCCGGTGCCCTCAGCCATCAGAGCACCTCGCTCGAGATCTGTGTATCTCAGACCTTTATCAGATCCAACACTCACTTCTATGGTAGGAACTTTGCTACACACCTTTCACTATCCTGAAATGAAATAGTTGTAACTACTTTCTTTGTATCTGTGTTTTGTATTTCCATTATTGTATTATATTAATTTTTTGAAATTATGTGTGGGGAGATTTTCTTTATAAACTTCAGTATATGCAGTAGAATACAACTCCACTAGATAGAGACACAATTTGTCTGTTAGGCACTTGAATATTTTTGTAGACTCACCATGAAGGCTAAAGCTACAAATGCAGACTGATAGTTGTGTGGTTTTTCTCAAATCATGACCAGCTTGGTAAAATTTAAACAAAACAATTGTATGAGAGTCCCTCAATTTATGTGGTAGTTGTATTCCTGGAAATTTCAGTGAATCCTAAAGCCATACACAAATTAATTCTTCCTTCCTTCCCTTCCTTCCTCCTCCTTTTCTCCTTCCTTCTTTCCTTCCTTTCTTTCTCTCCCTCTTTTAATGTAAAAGAAAACATAAGTCCTTTGCCTAGATAATTAGAAACAGGTTTTTCAGCAACATGAATGTTCTAAGAACACTAAAGTTCCTGCAGGGTTATTATCTGCTGTGTAGGACAATCCTTTGCACTGTGGACTGACTAGCATCCCTGCTCCTTGGCCCACAATCAAAGACTCCCCACAATTTCCAAAATGCCTTCCAGAAGACAGTGAAAACCATCCTCCCCATATGCCTTGAGAACCATTATTCTAGAATCTAGATTTTATTTTCCCCTTTCTCAAACCAGGCTTGCAGCTAGTGGCCAAAATAGAAAACATCTGAAACTCAACACAAGTGTCTTTGACAACTTTATCTCTCTTTCTTTTAGGGATACTTTACCTCCTGTTAGAATAAATGCCTGATCTAAGGGAAAAAATCGTGGCATTCTAAAAGTAAGCAGCTATTTTGATAAGTATTTTGTCAGAAGTAGCTTCCAAGTTGCCTCTTGCCATTTGATCTACCTGTAGAGCATGAAATCCAAGGGCCAAGAATAATAGTGTGGGCCTGACCATCTGCACAGCAGCAGGAATCCCGGGAAGTTACTGACTTCTCGGAGGATGAGGATGACTTGAGCCCTAAGCTAAAGCACCTGGGCCAGCTCCAAGAAAGCAAAACTGTAAACTGCACTTAAATAGATGTTCACTCAGGGCCCCAGCAGGAAACAGCACACTCAAGTTAGGATAATTCAAGGAGACTGTTTACAGAGGTGTGACTAGGGTGAGGGAGACCACAGGGATAGTGCAGGACTCTCAGGGCTGTTGCTGCTCCTGGGCCTGAGAGGACAGGGGAGGGAGAAGTTCCTGAAACCTAGAGGGAAAGATCATTCAAAGCAGCTGCCTTGAGGGGACTGTGTTTTCCTTGGAAGAATGTACTCGGCTGAGGTGACCCTACAGAAGAGGAGTTGGGGAAATCTCTTTCCTCCCTCTGCTCAGTCGTGGAGAGAATGAACCCAGTGGGAAACCAGACCCCAAAGGAGCCTGCTGCGTGGCTCTCAGGGGTCCCCCTCCTGGGCAGTGAGAAGGGTCCAGAAGATGAAGAGCAGACCTGGAGGGAAAACAGCCAGATATCTGCTGTGCCAAACATTTGCTAACTTCTTTAATGGGACTTTTAGGATGCTAGCACATTGTAAACTGGAAATCTTAATCTTTCTCCTTAAAGATAAGCATACCTACCTACTTCTAACATGCTGGACATAAGACCAAGATTGATATGTTATGCATAGTAAACAATTAATTTTGACAAATGAAAATGGAGCAGTAAGGTCCACAGGTCAAGAAGATTAGAAGTGGAGTTAACAGAAAACAATTCTAGGAAATTACTGTTTAGCTCAGGCCACTATTCAGTTCTAAGTAAGGATGGCAACCTGGCTGAGAGGAAAGACCACAGGCTTTAGAGTCAGACCTGGGTTTGAAAACTGGCTTTGCATGGCCTGCTAGATGTAAACCTGGCCCAAGAACTTCACATCTGAGCCTTGCTCTCCTTGCCTGTCTAGTGCAGGGGAAGAATCAATGAGATCTATCTTATGTTGTTATGAAGATGAGAAAATGAGATGCACGTAGAGTCCCAGGGCATCATAGGTACTTGGTCGACATTAGACCAGTGGTTCTCAAAGTGAGGTTCTCAGGGCAGCTGCATCAGCAATATCTGGGAACTTGTAAAGGAATGCAAATTCTCCAGGGCTAGGGCCCAGCAATCAGCATACCAAAGTTTGAAAACTGTGTTAGACTTTCTCTGATCTGAAGAAGTAGGGCAAGCCAGGTTTTGTTTGTTGTGTTGCACAAGGGACACCTGTGACTTCTCTGAGGCCACCAGAGAAATTATGGTAGGTGCCTCCCTTTCCTGTCCTCCTGTCTATGGGGAAAAATTATAGTTAGAAGAACACTACTGTCCTTTTTCCACTCCTCACTGTGATTGTGTTCTTCTCCCACTATCTTAGATTTCTCCTAAGCACAGAAAAAGTGCTTTTGGTTTTGCTGTCTATATGTTAAGCTGATGTAAGGGAGGAAATAAGTCCTGTTCTTTCTGTGATTGGGTAGGTTAACTCTAACTCTGAGGTCAAGTATTGAAGCTCTTAGTGGCCACGTATCTAAACCACCTTCCCCAATTTATCTTCTATCAATAATAAAGTTAACATTTTGATCTCTGCCTAATTCTTGCATTACATCTACTTTTCAATTGGTTCAGGAAAGGGAGAAAAAAAGAGTGTTTTTACCAATTATACTCTGTGATAGCCTCCCAAATTATAATACTCCTCCAACAATCCCTCCTTCAGTTATTCGCACCCTCTTACATTGTTCCAGAGTTCGTCTAAGCATGACCAATAAAATATGGGAGACGTGACAGTATGTATGGCAGAAGTGTTAATAATATTGTTGTCTGCAATGATGTGGAAGGTAGAAAATTTACCTAATGAACTGGGTGATCTAACTTGCTAGTTGTAAAGATTCCTGGCTTCTACAGATGGTAAACAATGATAAAGTTAAGAAATGGATTCAGAGCAAAGGTCTAGTTCAAGGCACCATCACGGAAACATGGTCTAAAGATGAAGCTGAGTATTACTATAAATCCTTTGTTATGACCTCAGAAAGATCAAAAGTCGTGCCTCAGAGTACCCGTTTAGTCACATAAAAGGCTCTTTCAAGTTTTTTAAGGCTCAGACTCAGACAGCCTCTCAAAAACAGGGCTTCTAAGAAGCTTAAGAGCATTGCCTTTCAGCAGAATCACAAGGTGGGTAAGAGATTATCTCAAAGAGATTTCTGGGTATGATTTTTGTATAATGGAATGGACCCAATAAAATTCACAGGAGATTCACAAAATTTTTAAAAGAATTATATCAGCAGAAACATTGCCAACTAGAACTCAAAGGGACAGAGACAGTATAAAAATGAAGAGGCCTTTGTACTCACTTCACCTCCATTCTACTGCAGGTTGAGAAAATTTTTCAGCTGTAAAAATGTACTAATTTTCATGAAAAAGAAAGGACAACTCAGAAAGTGTAGCCAAGAGCTGAGGGGAATAACTCCTGGGTAGGAATAGGACTGAATCCTCAGGCATTTGCAACATATTCCTGTATTTCAGAGCTGCTATGGGAACTTCTGAGTGCCTCCAATTTCTCCCCTTTTGAATAATAATGCAGGTGGTGTTTATTCTATTCTGTTCCACCATTATATGCTGTGTGTGTGTGTATGTGCTATCTCTTAGGTTCACAGGTTTTTAGATTGAAAGGAACTGTGCTTAAGGAACTGTACTTAAGAAATTACACCTTGGGCTGGGTGCAGTGGCTCATGCCTATAATCCCTGAGACCTGGGAGGCCAAGGTAAGAGGATTGCTTGAGGCCCAGGAGTTAGAGACCAGCCTGGGCAACACAGGAAGACTCTGTCTCTAGAATAATAATAAAAAAAATAGCCAGGTCTGGTGACATGTGCCTGTAGTCTCAGCTACTTGGGAGCCGAGGAAGAAGGATTGCTTGAGCCCAGGAGTTTGAGGCTGCAGTAAGCTATAATTGCACCGCTGCCCTCAGGCCTGGGCAACAAAGTGAGACCCCCACCTCAAAAAACAAAAAAAAAAAAGAAAAGGAAAGAAAAGAAATTACAGCTGAGAAGCCTCATGTATACCTGGACCTGATTTAAATGATAAGACTCTGGACTTGGACTTTGAACCGATGCTGTAATGGGATGAGAATTTTAGAAGGGTTGGGATGGAGTGAATGTGTTTTGTAGGTGGGAGGGACTTGATCCATTGGGGCCGAGGGGCAGACTGTGGTAGCCAGCCACCACGATGGTCTTCTCCTGGAATTCATACCCTCAAATAGTCCTTTCCCACATTTTGCCAGAATTCACCTGTGTGACAAATAGAATATGGCAGAAGTGATGCTATTAATATGTCACTTCCAAGATTAGGTTATAAAAGACATTGTGGCTTCCACCTCTTATCACTCATTCAGAGGGAAGCCAATTGCCATGTAATGAGAATCTCAAGTGATGAGGAACTGTGAGGACTGTCAACAAACACATGAATAAGCTTGGAAGCAGATTCCCTAGTCAAGCTGCAGAAGACTTCAGCTGTAGGTGGCAGCTCAGTAATAATCTCATGAGTCAGAGCCATCCGACTAAGCCACTCCTAGATTCCTGACCCAAGAAACTATGTGAGACAATAAGTGTGGTTTTAAGCCCTTAAATTTGGGGGTAATTTTTTTATGCAGCCATACGTAACTACTATACACTTCCAATGCATGCATTATACTTGCACCACATACCCTAAGTTCTCACAAAAGATCAATTTGAAAGCTGGCTTGGATAAATGGCTGATGTCTGTGTTTTCAGAACACATCCTTCGTGCATAAAGAAGGAAAGGCTCTTTCCTTTCCTTCAGTATAATCCTTCTGATAGAAGTGAAAACTTAAGTCTGGCAGTATTCCCAATATATATGTTGTTCACGTTTTTCCTTTATTTTCGACAATTTGAAATAGACAAAATCAACTTAAAAATTTTCTTGGATTTTATTTAGAAACCACCCCAGTTTAGCTTTTCATAAAACTTTTAAATTGCGCTAGCTTTAACTTTAGGAATATGAATGTTTTTGGAAGTCATCCAAATCGCTAAGCAATAATCTTTTACTCAATCCTCTTTATTTTTTTTAAAGAAGAGCCTCGTAAGTTGGTGGTAGTTCCTTTAAAGTTTTGTTTTTGTGAAGGTAACTTTAAAACACCCAGATGGCTCTAGACATTCAGGATAAAAAGTACCACTTATAACTTGTTTGCCTATGTTTCATCTATTTTTTGAAGCTGTTGTGTGAATTACAACATTCTATTTTGACCCTACTCTTGTCAAGAATAGTGGTGAAAACCAACGCACTTTTAAATGATCCAGCTCTAACATCTACGTTCTCCTTCCATAAAGCACATAACACAGCAAGCATCATTCATCATCTTCTGCGTCTCAGAACTGCCTTTCACCATCAAGTTAGAACGCATATTCACATACTTTTTTATAACTAGAACTAACTGGGCATCTGTTTTTATCCCCCCGCCCCACCCCGTCACCTTTTATTTAAAAAAAAAATACAAAACAAGCTGCTCCTATGTTTTCAGAGCCTGCCTTTCTAGAACACGTAGGAGCTTGTTCTCAGACTACTTGCAAGCAAGACACTTTTTTTTGAGGATACAAATCTGGAAGCACTTTGCAAAGAACAGCTGGAGATCTGCCCGCTCTGTGAGTGCCTCCATGGGAACATGACTCAGACGGGGAAGAAAGCTCTGTGTAGGCAACTTGTACGCGGACAACACACATGAATGCCACTTCATTGATTAACATCAAATGTCTAGATGATCGACTGCCCTTGAAAAATACATAAGGAGTGAGGCAGGTTTATTAAAACCTAAATAATGCTAAAGATTTCTTAGTTGGTCAAAAACTTTTCACCCTTGTAATCCATGCATTTTCACGGGAAACGGAAGCCCCTATAGGGCCAAACTTCCACAACAAAACTATGAATCCTTTCAGGATATAATCCTGCAATTCTTAAGTACATGTTTTAGATACATGTTTTTAAGTCAGGAAGTATATGATGGTAATGTCAGCATGTGAACCCCAGGCACGAGTGAGCTCTTTGCTGTTTCTTTCTACTTTAGCCTCATTCCCTCCTTTCTTTTGTTTTCTTTTTCCCCACCTTTATTTTCTTTCTCCTAATTTCTTCACCCGCTTCTCTCTTTCTCCCCTTCTTCCTGAGTCACACCATTACCTTGAAAAGGCCCCTCAGTGGGCTCAGGTACTGACGCAGTCTCGGGGTGCCCTGGTCGGAAGAGGCTGAGACGGGAGGTGTCCGGGGCGTAAGCAGGTGGCTCAGTTCCCAGGCGACCAGGGAAGAAAGAAAGGCTGTGAATCTGAGGCGTCTCACCAGGGAAGCCCCAGGACCTGCTTCCCAGCAGTTTGCCCTTGAACCTTAGGAGAGCTCCCGTGAGCAGCGATCCACAGCTCTGCTTTCAATTCAGGGCTGGGATTGCAAGCTCTCCTCAAGTCTGACTAAATGTATATGGGCAGGTGTATTGGATAACAACTAAACGGCTCTTAGAGTTTCTGACTGGGTTCCTTTTATATCTCTCTTTGCTGGCAGAAAAATCTACTGTGGGTAGGGTCTCCTTCGGGGTTTCCTTTGACTAAGCTTTTGCAGCCAGAAGCAGTGAGGAGGGCACCCAGGGGATGGGACTGAACGTGAGGCCCCGGCCACCAGACGCTGGAGTTCCTGCAAGGAGCCGTGCTGGGCCCTGGTTTATTACACAATGGCAATGGGGCGCCTGGAAAAGATGCTGGTGGGCTCCCAGGACTGCTTCTCCAAATACCAGACGTTCACCCCTGTTACCACTGCAAGAAGCAGGAACTTAATGGTTTTCTGAACTTAGCTCAGTATGTCTATATCAGGCTGATGTTTCAGGGTGTGGCTCCATTTGGGGTTTAACCTACAGACCAGAGGAGGGAACTGTGAAAGACTGGTTGTGTTGGTGTGGTCTGGCAGAGCAGGAGAAGAAAGAGTAGAATAAATCACTGATGTTCATGTCAAAATACCTGCAGACTGGTCGGCCTGGTTATTTTTGAGCTGTCTAGCTCGGCAGCGGGAGGTGGACAACCAACACTTGTCCTTGGATAATAATAGCTACTATTTTTTCAGTCCCCCAACATGCTAGATGACAGGTGTTTTAGATATACAACCTTAGCAATCCTTTGACATAGGTGGAGTTCTCATTCATCAAATTTTTAGAAAGCTAGATAGATAGTCCAGAGAAGTCTAGTGCTTTGTTCAACATCAGGTTTCTAATAAGTGGTCAAAATTTCAACTTTGGTGTATAATTATTTTTGCTATGACATCATATGCATTCCTTTAAAAAAAAAAACACTTGCAGTTGGCAATATAGTGAACTTAAAATAATAGGACCTATGAAAAATGGAGTTGGTGTTATAAAATTTTATAATTAGGAAATTAAAAGCCCAAGAGTAATGCAAACGGAAATACTAGCACATCTGAATCTCTATCAGCATCTGCCCCTAGCATCACAGCTGGTCCTTTGAAGCCTTACACCCTGGGGCTCAGGCTTCCTGCAGGTCCTTGGGGCGCTCACTGCCAGTAGAGAACATGTGCATCAGCACTAGAGCTCAGATCCAGGGTTTTAATACAGAGGGGTGCATCTTCATCTGCACTCACAGTGTCTCCAGATAGTTTAATATAATGGAAAACTTAGTGGCTAGCTTAATGGCTTTAAGAATCACTACCTCACAGAAGATCTTCAATGTGTAGACATACAGGTTTTCCCCTAAAGTCTTCATATATTTCTCAGGCTTTCTCCCTAAGTGTAAGAACGTTTAACTTGATTATTATTACCTCAGTTAACGTGCTGGCAAAAATCGCATATTCACCAACACAACTTTGGCATCATAGTCTTCACTCCCCAATTTTCCTGTCTCTGATGAGGCACATTGCATGCTAAGAAACAAATGCTTTTTCAGATTGGACCAGCCTGTTTTGAAGCCCATGTGCTTTCTTCTGTGTTCTAAAGAGGCTCTGTTGGCCTTGAGGGAAGTTTAGGAGCATTTCTAACTCATGAGGACTATTTTTTCTCTCCGCACAATTACCATGTCATGATCCTACCAAACAAAATTAACAGTGATTTTAAAAAAATTCATCTAGTCCTCAGCCCATGTTAAAATTCTGTGATAGTCTCAAATGCTTTTTACAGCTGGTTTGTCCAAACTGGGGCCCAAATAGGGCCCCCAAATTGCATTTGGTTGTTATATCTGCTCTGTCTTTTACTGTAGACTCTTCTGCACTTTTTTTTAATTCAATTGATTTGTTGGAGATATCAATGTTTTATACCACAGATTATTCCACATTCTGAAGTTGGCTGACTGCTTCCTCATGATGGTGTTAGAGTAGTTTCTCTATTCCCCATACTTCCTATAAACTGGAATGTTAGAGCTCAAAGCTTGATTTAGGTTTAGGTTCAATTTTATTGGTAAGAATACTTCATAGTGGAGCTTTATAGTTCCTATGGCATCATATCTTGAAGTACAATGTCGAGGCCTCTCTAACCGTAGTGATGCTAAGATTGATCAGTGTTACTAGAAGGTGGCAGCTAGATCCCTCCATGATAATATTTGTCAACCATTGATCATCCTACCTCCATTATCTCATTGAGATTGAACAATGGTGATTCTCTAAGTCTATCATTCCTTTTGCATTTGTTAGCTGGAATTCTGTGAAGAACTTGACCTCATCAAGTGTTTGGATAAACTGAAACACAGCATGTTCAGGAAAGGTAGAATCTTGATTCTTTCTTTTTATTAATTTTTTGTGATGTTTTGATACAGGCATACAATGTGAATTAATCATTTCAGGGTAATTGGGGTATCCATCTCCTCAAGAATTTATCATTTCTTTATGTTAGGAACATTTCAACTCTACTCCTTTAGATTTTTTAAAGTATACCCTAACTTCTTGTTGATTATAGTCACTTTGTTGTGCTATCAAACATTGTTCATTCTATTAAATTGTCTAACTATATTTTTGTAACCATTTTGTATTTTTGTAACTGTATATTTTTTAACCATTGTAACAATCCCTACTTTATCTCCCTCTTCCTGCTACCCTTCCCAGCCTCTGGTAACCATCATTCTACTCTGTCTCCATAAGATCAATTGTTTTTAATACTTAGCTCCCACATATGAGTAAGAACAATAAACATGGGAGTGCAGATATCTTTTTGATATACCAAATTCCCTTCTTTTGGATATATACATCTAGTAGTGGGATTGCTGGGCCATATGGTAGTTCTATTTTTAGTTTTTTGAGGAATCTCCAACTGTTCTCCATAGTGGTTGCATTAATTTACGTTCCCACCATCAGTGTACGAGGGTTCCCCTGTCTCCCCATCTCACCAGCATTCGTTATGGCCTGTCTTTTTGATGAAAGCCATTTTAGTTGGGGTGAGATGATATTTCATTGTAGTGTTCTTTTTATTAATTTTGAGGATAAAGAGTTGATGCTCTAGTAGTCTCAGATGGTGACCAATGATGTGTTTCCCGAGTATCATTATGAACTACTGAATTTTTATATATTTATGTTTTAAGCACTGATGTCATTCCTTTTTGCTCAAATTGTCCGAACTTTGCCAGCAGAAGCTTTTTCAGTTTAGCTCCTGTGTACTTTTGACGTGATCTCTTTGGAGTTTGATTATTTCCCTGCTTTCTGTCACAAAAACTTGTCTGACTCATTTTGTAAATGTCTCGATGTGAACCTAAAATCAACTGTTTCTCAAAAGGAATTTATTTTTGTGAAGAATGGTAAAGATCACAATTTGGGCATTAAAGGGGATTTTACTCTTGAACTAGAGCTGGATGCAATCAGACATAGGCTTTTCTTGTTGACATTTAGATTTTCTCGCTATGCACTGTTATACAACTTTTATCTACAATTTCTTCAACAGAAAATATTCTTATTGGGAATCTAAAACTTAGTATTCTTGACTCCATTTTCCTTTGGAAAAAATTTTTTCTGCTTCATGATAATATGATTATTCTTTGGAATATAACTAATCAGTTTATCCACATCAATAGAGAAGTAAGCTGGTAACAAGTACTAGGAAACTACCCAAGTATTTCAAAATGCCCAGCTCTGAATTTTGGACTCAGAAGTTATGCTTTGAAATTTGTTTTTGTCTTTGAATATTAACAAACTTAAAATAGTAAACATTTGTTCAATTTTTGGCTGGAAACTTAACATATTTTAGCTTTATGGATGTTAACTATTTGGTTTCACTCCTTGGTTCAGAAATCTGTTCATTTTATTTGTGGCAGTCATTTGCAATTCTTTAAATTAACATGTGAAAAGAGATCCAACTTCAACTTTATTAGTAACCAAATGATATGCAAATTTAAACAAGAGCATTTTTATTACAACAAATTAGCAAAGACTTAAAAAAGATATTCCATTCCAGGGAGTTTTAAATGGCAGTCTCTCTTTTTATGCCTGCCTTGCTATCATCTTTCTGGCTTTTGTTTTTTCCTTCCTCAAGTACAGTATTAGCACCCTCCCCTGAAGCCCTCACTTCTGACCTGCCAGGGTTGGGCAGACACAAAGATGCTCTGCATAGAATTCAGGGTTCCACTATTTTTTTTTTTTTTTCTGTAAAGGACCATATGGTAAATATTTTAGCCTGTGCAGGCTAAGCAGCAAAATTGAGACATTATGTGGGTACTTATAAAACCATTTAAAAGGTAACCATTAAAAATGTAAAAACTATTTTTAGCTGGAATAACTGTACCAGAACAGGTGGTGGGCAGACTTGGCCCATGGGCCATAGTTTGCCAACCCCTAGCTTAGATACTTCTATAAGAAAGGACTCACTGCCCAGCTGTGAAGAGTATAGTATTATCTAACAGCCTCAAGCAGTCAGCTTCATCACGGTCCACCTCAACCTTGAGCTGAGGTTATACTATTCTTGGGGCAGCCACCATTCAATGATTGAGCAAAGCCTAGTTTCCCAATGACAGGCAGCAAGGAAAAGGGACTGGAGTCCCATAGGTGCAGGGAACTGAATTCCATCAACAATCAGAATGAACTAGAATGTGGATTCTTCCCAGAGCCTCTAAATACAAGTCCAGCTGACACCTTGACTTGGGCTTTGGGAAGCAGAGAGCCAGCCGAACTAACCCAGATTTCTGAACTATAAAACTAGGAGATAATACATGGGTGTTATTTTAAGTTACTAAGTTTGTGGTACTTTGTTATACAGCAATAGAAAGCAAATACACTGGGAATTGTAGTTTGGAGGGGACAGTCCTTGTAATATGGAGCAGACAGAGGAAAACAAAGAACGGATCAGAGAGCAAATAAACCAGACAGACTTTATTACAATTTGTTTTTGTACATCTTTTAGTCTAGACGCTTTCAGCATATATGAATCATTCCGTGTTGTCTCAGTGACTATAAAGATTTCATCAACTATTGAGAGAGGTTTTATTTGTGATGATCACTGGGATGTTAGGAATTTCAGCTAATTATTGTTAGTCTTATTGGAGAAGGATTTTGTTCGTCAATGAATGGCCTCATCAGCCTTTTCTTTCTGACTGGTTCTCGCCCTCTGCTTTGGTGTTTGTAACTGAGGAACAGCTACTAAGAGGTGGGGGCTGCAGAGAAAAGCCAGGGCCGTATAGACGAGGCTAGGAACCCTGACTCTCATGAGTGATCATGATAGGAAGCTCGGTGAGCAACTGCTGCTACCTGTAGCAAATACCGGTGACTGCATATAGGGGGTGACTGAGACATCCAAAAGTGCCCAGAAGGATAGCAAATGGCCAGTCCCCACGTGATGGCTTATAAAAATCCAAGCAGAACCCAGAAGTCTCACTGCTTAGCTCTTAAAAATCCATTATTTCTTCCAGACAGTAGCACTTAGGAGAGCAAAATGGTTTATTTCAGTATACGTGTTGAGAAAGCAACAATAGAGCTAAGCTTCAAGGATCTCCTGATCAGGGATTTGTGAAACTAATAGCTTACACAGAAAAGAGATGATAGCGCTTTTGAATGCATTTTGAGAGCTCCTAGGAGATGTGCAATCTAATTGTGGTGTAATTACCAGTGACTGATAATGGTTTTTGTTCCTGCGGTTTTGTGCTACCAGAGGCCTGTATCTATTAGTGCTAGAATTGCTTGGATAACCAATTCAGGCTTAATTGTATGAAATTCTGAGACCTCATTAATGAAACCCCATATAGACAGTTTGTATTAGTAATAACATTGCATTGATTACCTAATTTCAGAGCAAGGAATTAAAGGGGGAAAAATTAGGGCTTATGCTGCTTTTACTATAGCCCCTGTAGTCAGAAAAAAAAATAGTTCCTATTATTAAACTAAAGCTCTTATATACAGAAGAATTCTATACAATAAATGTAGAAGAAATGATGAAATTAGAAAATAGTAAGTTTGCAAGACATAATGAAATAATCAATCCAGGCAAGGATCAATAACAGATGTTAAAACTGTTAGCTGAACAATTGACAGAGAACCACATAGTCACATGGTACCAAAGTATCACCCCCACAGATCACTTGTTAATAGCAAATGGGGGGGAAAAGTACCTTTTACAAATGGGAAAATATGGCTGTTATTACTTGGTAATTGAACTTACTACCTGATTATCCCACTATTCATGATGCTATGTGACTGACTCCTGAGATGATGCTTTATAAATCATATAACATCACCTGTATTCTGGTCAAAAATATTTGAAATGGAAACTGTATCAAAAGGCTTGATTAGATTCAAGTTAAAGGAAATACTAGCAGAAAAGAACAAATTAAGTGACACTTGGACACATTCAGAATGTGGGACTTCTATAAGGCCACTGTCATGGTCTCAGAAAAAAGTCAATAACAAGATAAGAAGGAAGAGTTGCTAGATTAAGAGACTAAAGAGGCAAAAGCAAATTCAACATGGGATCTTTGGTTGGATTTGATTTGTTAAAAAAAGCTTTAAAAACACTTTGGGCTAATGGTGAATTTTGCGTACGGATTATCCAAATATCAGACAGGATTCTCACAGGATACAAATGGCAACTCAAAAGAACTTAATCATGAATCATTTAATGAAGAAACTTGAAAGGTATGGACAGGGTTAACAGAACCAGCAGGGAATAATGAGGCACCCAGGGCTTAGCAGGGAAGCCATCACCAACTACTCTTAGAACTGAAGGAGCAAGCCTGAGGGCAGTTATGAGAGATCAGTTTCAGCTGGAGCTGTTGAATGGTGCTCTGCCTAACAGGAGATAGAGTGGTAGATGCAGCCAACCAGACCAGTAACCTGGCAGGGAGGAATGAGAAAAAGTATGCTAGCCTCTCTTCCACCCTCTGATCTCTTGCTGGTGCTCCCCTTGGCCTCTGATACTGTGTGGGTACCTGCTGTTGGCTGACCCCAGCTGGGAGCCAGGCTGTGGCTGTCTGTAGAAGTCAGCTTCTCAGTGCTCCGAGCAGGACAAAGGAAGATGGATAGTGCATCTGGAGGTGGGAATCAAAGGGAGAATAAAGCACCACTGGGTATTAGAGTAGATTAGATAATTATTGTTAATGGTTACATGTGATAATGGTTTTGTGGTTACATCAGAGAATATAGTTCTTAGTTGTTTTTTTAATGTGCATTGAAGTATTAAGGAATGAAGTGTCATAATGCCTCACTCATTCTGAAATGGTTCAGCAAAATAGATAGAATAGACATGCAAAGCAAATATGGGAACAAGCTTCTAGGATTTTCTTATTTATTGCTACAGCTTTGGGCATCCAGGCCCCACTTGTGTCATGCCTGAAGAAAGAGTCCTTGCGTGCTTTTTCTAGACCTATGAACTGGGATATGATAAATGACAAAAAGTAAATTCTGACTCATACACCCCTTTTTCAGTGCTAATCACATTTCCTGACTGCCCTATACGTACTTCTATTATAAAGAAATTTATCACATTGTTAGACATTTTTAGAGCAAGAAAAATTAGCAGAGTTAAAGAGGGGGATTAACTAATGATAAAGAGGTTAATAGTGCAAGAAGACTTAACAATCCTTAGTGTATATGTGCCTAACAATAGAACATCAAAATAAGTGAGGCAAAAACTGATAAAATTGCAAGGAGAAATAGAAATAAATCCATTATCATAGTTGGAGACTTCAACCCCTCTTAATCAGAAATGGACAGCTCCAGCAGACAGGAAATGACATAGTTGAACTCAATAGCACAATCAAGCAACTGGATATAATGATATTTGTAGACTACTTCATCCAACAGCAGCAGATTACACATTCCTCTCAAACTCATAAGGAATATTCACTATGAGAGACCACATTCTGGGCCATAAAACACACATTAACAAATTTAAAAGAATAGAAATTACACAATATCTGCTCTCATTGGAATTAAACTAGAAATCAATAACAGAAGGATAGCTAGAAAATCCCAAAATACTTGAAGATTAAACAACACACTTCTAAATAACACATGGATCAAAAAAGAAATCTCAAGAGAAGTTTACAAATGTTTTTAACTAAATAAAAATGAAAATACAACTTATTAAAATTTGTGTCATGCAACAAAAGCAATTGCTTAGAGGGAAATCTGTAGCAATGAATGCATAAACTAGAAAAAAGATCTACAGTCAATAATCTAAAGTTCCACTTTAGAAAACTAGAAGGAGAAGAGCAAAGTAAATACCAAGTAAGCAGGAGAAAAAAATAATAAAAATTGGAGCAGAAATCAATGAAATGGAAACCAGGAAATCAAGAGGTAAAATCAACAATATCAAAAGCTGGTCTTTAGAAAGATCAATAAAATTGATAATCCTCTAGCCAGGCTTAAAAAAAGAGAGAGAGAGAGAAGATACAAATTACAATCATCCCTCAGTATCCATGGGGGATTTCGTCCAGTACCCTTGTGGATACCAAAATTCACAGATGTTCAAGTTTCTTATATAAAATAGTGTAATATTTGCATATAACCTATGCACATCCTCCTATATACTTTTATCATCTCTAGATTACTTACAATACCTAATACAATGTAAATGCTATGTAAATAATTATTACATTGTACTGTTTTTATTTGTATTATTATTTATTGTTCTATTGTTATTTTTTATTGTAGCTTTTTCCCAAATAGTTTTGATCCACCGTAGTTGAATCTATAGATGGGGAACCCACAGATATGGAGGGCCGACTGTACTAATGGCAGAAATAAAAGAGAAGACATCACTACAGATCCTATGGACATTGACAGGATAATAAAGGAATATTATGAGCATTGTTATATTTTGTCTCTCCTATAAGCTGTGAATTGTTTGATAGCAAGAATTTTGTCTTACTCATCCTTTAACAGCTACTGTATACTTTATAATGTCTCATAAAATATGTTATGATTTGGTACTATTACTCACCAAAGAAATACTATAAGTAGTGAAAATATAGAAAAGCTACAATGAGTAAAAACAGAAGTTACATCAAGTAGTAAAGCCTGGTTGAAGGGTCAAATATGACCATCATAAAGGAGAAGGGAAGGTCAAAGGCAAGGCTTTAGAGGGAGAGAGGATGGAGGATAAGGCTTGATTAAATAGCTGGACCACATTGAAGTTCAGCCTAGGGTTAATGAGAGGCCTAGGGTAGGGTAAGGCAAATAGCAGTAGCAGAGCCTTAGGAGGAGCTAAGGTCCCCAGGAGGTCTGGGATGTCTATAGGTAAACAGCAGCCAAGTGGTTCTTAGTCATCCAGACAAGCTACCAGAGGTGAAGTTGAGAGAATGTGGACAGGGTCCATATTCCTCCAGGGCTGGGGATCAAAACAAGCAGATAGAAGAAGCAGAGTGTAGAATCCAGACACTGAGGCTGGGAACATGATTTGATTCTGTACAGGCAGATTTGAGAGGATGCCAACTATGGATTGATGTAGATAAACATTTCTGGAAATTCTAGTTAGTGATTCACTCTGAACTCATGTAGGATCGTATCACTTGAAAGGCACTTGTGTTATAATTAAGTGCACATGTAGTAAAGAATAATGTTAATTGAGTACTTATGTGCCAGTCACTCTTTTAGGCATACTATATGTAAACAATTTAAACTCATACCAACCCCATGAGGGTAGGTACTATTATTATCCCCATGTTTCAGATGAGGAAAGTGAGAAGTAAGAGTTAATTGGTCTAAGAATGATCCCCTACAGGCTGGCCTTCCAGAAAAAGGAGATCACTTACCCACACAGTTTATCATGGAAATCTACCAGAACAAATTGCCTTAAACCCCAGACTGTAGCCCAAAGCAAGCCTTATCCATAAAGCTTACCAGCAAGTGCTTGAACTGAAATTCAAACCCAGACAGCCTGAGTCCTTTTCTTGCCAAGAAGGAGCTGGAGCTTCCCCAAGCATGAAAGTTGAGGTGATGGATCCTGCCACTGGTTTGCACTCCAGCTCCCTGATCCTACAGACAGCACAGCTGGTGCTAACCTCAACTATCAATTATGAGCTAGAAGGATAGAGCTGAAAGCAAAATCCTATCCCATCAAGTTGCTGTTGTATTCCAGGCTCTGATCACACCAAGGAAGAGCCTTCTGGGCTTTCCTAACCATGCAGCTTAAAAGCTGCACAACCAAAGGGCGGGGGGTCTGAATCCAGGTCCATCAGATTGCTGGGTGCTGTCTTAGACTGAGTGATTGGCGATCTCTCACCTATAGGAGTGAATATTTCCTTACCCACCAGGCATGCATTCCAAGATCCCCAGTGGATGCCTGAAACCGTGGATAGTACTGAACCCAATATATATTATACTATGTTTTTGCCTATATGCATATACTTATGATAAAGTTTAATTTATAAATTAGGCACAGTAAGAGATTAACAGCAATAACTGATAATAAAATAAAATAATTATAACAATAAACTGTAAAAAAAGTTATCTGAGTTTGGTTTCTCTCTCTCAAAATGTCTTATTATATATAATATTTTTTGACAGCAGATAACTGAAACCGAGGAGAGCAAAACCAAGGATGGCAGTATGAGGGGGATGGCTGTATTTGTTTTCTCACCTCCTTCAGTGTTTCAGAGTGAATGTTGCTCCAGGAGGTTGGCCATTTGCCTTATTTATGCAGCAGACTAAGGTATGGAGAAGAACTCGCCAAGGTCACAAAGCTACATAGCCAGTAAGTGGTTGAACTGAGATTCAAACTCAGACAGTCTTAAGTCCAGACCTACCACCTCTTGTGCATGACCTCTAGTGGGTAGGTAGGCTTTTGTGTCCTATGTCTCTGCATTTCCCCATGACTTGTAGCACAGAGACTTGCACATTACAGTCATATATTTACATTCTCACTAAGCACGTGAATGACTACAACAGTGATATAAAATAATAAGGGAGGGAGATAGCCTTGATTTAATTGGAAATCTTTGATAAAGCTAGCCCAGCAAATTGTCTATAAACAGGATACAAATGCTTTGTATTTAATTGCTAAAGTGTTTTGAAGTTGAACTCGAATTAATAAATACTTACTGCATCTTTCAGTTAAAGGAAAGAGCCAATAAACAGCCAACCCTGTTTTCCAATCAAGAGGGAATGATCATTTAAGGAATACAGGGCTTAAAATAATAAATGATCAATGTTAAATTGTATCATAGGCTTTTAAAGTCTTAAGGATGAGAAAAGAGATGGCTATGGAGTAGGTGGCATAAGATTGTCTCTTAAATTTGTCCTTAAGTGGATTTAGGAGGAAATACAGGATCTGGATAGAGAAAAACAAGAGAAAAGACTGCCTATAGTTATGATAAAAAGCACAGAAGAAGAAATAAACACAGGAGGTATTGTGGACCAGTGAGGAGGGATCATGATTTAGATTAAGGGGTTCATGTTGGAAACAGTAAGAGAAGTTAGAAGAAATATAATGGGACATATTATGTGGTTCCAAACGTACATGAATGTTGAGCTAGAAAGTAGTATAGTGTTCACAGGTGGTAGAGAGATATAATGAAAGAAAACTGTGCTTTGCAAAAATTAATGTGATAGTAGTGTTCAGTTTTCTTACAATCCATGTTTGAAATTCTTCTGTCATTTCAGTGTTCTGAATTCGGTTGGTATCCATTGCTAGAGAGCTGGTGTTCCCTTGCAGGGGTGTCCTTTCAGCTTGATTTTTTGTACTTCTGGAGTTCTTTTGCTGATTCCTTCCCATCTGGCACAGCTGTTGCTTCAAACCTTTGGATTTTTGTTTGGATAATGACACTGACAGTAGTGTTCAGATGGATTGGAGGGAAGACCAATGAGAAGGTTATTCGTGGACTTCCAGCAACATAGTTAGAGCTGATGTTCCTCTCACTGCCAACACTCAAAGACATGGGAAAAATATTTATGGGTGATGGGCAATGATGGTTAAAAAAAAACAAGAACAAAATGATAGATTACATGAAGAAGGGGAGTAAGGAAGATCATATTTAAGATTCTGAGGTCCTTATGTGTAACATGTTTACTGGCCTGGAAATATGTACTAAAGAATAGGAAGAAAACATAATTTCCAAATCAGTAGCAGGAAAAAAAAGAAAAAAGAAAAGACAACAATACAAATGGAAGGAAAGAATAGTGTCTCTTAGAACATAACAATAGAATATAATATGAATGGTGCATCCTTATATGTAATATAAGTATTAAACATAGGGTGGAAAGGACACATATCAATTTCAGAATAGTGGTTTAATCTGAAATTGTTAAAGAGAGAGGGAGGGAAGCAAATAGAACTGGGAGAAAGTTCAAAGAGGCTTAAACTATTTGTAAAGTCTTTTATTTCTTATACAGTCATGTGCCCCATAATATTTTGGTCAATGGACTGCATATAACAGTGATCCCATAAGATTATAATACCATATTTTTAGTGTACCTTTTCTATGTTTAGATCCACAAATACCACTGTGTTACAATTGCCTACAGTATCCAGTACGGTAACATGCTGTACAGGTTTGTGGCCTAGGAGCAATCGGCTATACCATACAGCTTGGGTGTGCAGTAGGCTATAACATCTAGGTCTGTGTAAGTGCACTGTGTGTTCGCACAATGACGATACCACCTAACAGTGCATTTCTCAGAACGTATTTCCATCATTAAGCAGCACATGAGTGTATCTGAAGCAAATACCTATATCTTCTTATTAACTCTTAGGATGAGTACATCAATGTGTATTATTCTCTAATTTTCTATTTTATAATATATTATAGTAAAATATTTAAAAGCTATTAAAGTAAATAGTTTAATGTTGCACAAAAGGTTGCACTTTATGCACCTTCATCCTTGGCAGAAATCCTCTAAATAATATCCATGAAGCTGGTATGGCAACTAGATATGAGGGCACACATTCACCAAGTCTCAAAGACAAGTACCTTCTTACTTTTGTTACCAATGGTTTAAGAGTAAGACAAATGCTACAGTCAAGTCCCAGAAAAAACGAGGTCCCGGGCATTTGTTCTGTAATTGTTTATAGTGCCCTCTAGTGGTGCCTCAGCAGAGCTCTAATGCAGAGCTCACTTTTTATGTGTTGAAGGTTAACTTTGTATATATTTTTCAACATATTAACAAAACATAAATTGGATTTTGTTTTTATTGCTGAGCTATATGATTAATTCTTGGATTTTAAAGTTTATTATTTATTCATTACCTAGAGATAAAGGATCATGCTTTTTTTAGGCAGGTTAAATCTTAAATTTACACAGGTAAAATGTTATCAACAGAATGCTTTAGAAATTTTGTACTTCATAGAAAGTCCCTAGAGATTTGTCAACCCCTTCATTTTCAATAATATGTGTGAACCTCGGGGAAATAATATGAAATAGTTCTGATAAAATTTCCCATATTTATCAGAATTGTGGTAGCTCTCTGTCTGATGACATTAGTCAACAACGCTAGAGGGTTAACAGTCATCATTTTATTTCTCATAGAAAACCTGCCACAACCTTACTTCTTTAATTTGAAACTATCATCTTCTTGGCCAGTAGCTTTTAATTGAGAATGCATATTAGAATTACCTGTGAAGTTTTGTTAATATAATATATATATGTTTAGGACTCACTCCAGACTTGCTGAATCTCTTTACTTGATATTCTTTTTTTTTTTCCTTTTTTTTGAGACAGTCTCATTCTGTCACCTGGCTAGAGTGCAGTGGCATCATCACAGCTCACTGCAACCTCAAACTCCTGGGCTCAAGCGATTCTCCTGTCTCAGCATCCCCACTAGCTGGGACTACAGACATGTGCCACTATGCCTAGCTAATTTTTTCAATTTTTTGTAGAGACAGGGTCTTGCTCTTGCTCAGGACGGTCTTGAACTCCTGGCCTCAAGCGATGCTCCCGCCTTGGCCTCCCAGAGATATTCTTTATGTACTCTTGATATAGTCTTAATATACACTTGGCATATCCTTGGTATATTATGTACATCATGTCTCAAGATTATTATATGCAAAAATTATGCTCATCCATTTTTTTAAACATGTACTGACTTTGAAAATTGGCTAATCATTGTCCTTACGAATGTTCTATCTAAAAGTTTTTTTGGGATTTCTATACTACCTTTATCTTGCATGCCACAGAAACAACGAAATTTCCTTGTCAGTTGCATTGTTCTTGTTATGAACTCTCATCAGGACTTCCGCATTGAAAATAATCAGTAATCGGTTTGTCACAGCTGTTTTAAGTCTTTATCATCTGCAGATAGGTTGTGTTTTCCTCTAATGCTTTCCTGAAGACCCTACAATCAGCTACAGGCCCAAGTTTGTGTCTTCAAATAAAGATTGTCTCAGAACCTCATGGAAAAGAACTACACCAGGTACTTTAAACTACTGACATTTCCAAGAATAGACTCTTTGGTACAGTCTCCTCTTGGCCCTGCTTAGACAATTTTTAGTCTGTCCCTGAAGACTGAATCAGGATTTTCAGAACTCTTCACTGGAGAAGCAGAAGGCTTTATAAAACTGCTATCCCGGGCCGGGGGCGGTGGCTCACACCTGTAATCCTAGCACTCTGGGAGGCTGAGGTGGATGGATCGTTTGAGCTCAGGAGTTTGAGAACAGCCTTAGCAAGAGTGAGACACCGTTTCTACTAAAAATAGAAAGAAATTATATGGACAACTAAAAATATATATAGAAAAAAATTAGCCGGGCATGGTGGCACATGCGTGTAGTCCCAGCTATTTGGGAGGCTGAGGCAGGAGGATTGCTTGAGCCCAGGAGTTTGAGGTTGCTGTGAGCTAGGCTGACGCCATGGCACTCTAGCCCAGGCAACAGAGTGAGACTCTGTCTCAAAAAAATAAATAAATAAATAAAACTGCTATCCCAAGATACCACAGAACAAGAATTAATTATATGAGACTGAATGAATAAAGGGAGGGGTGATGGTAGCTATGTGTTTAGAATATTGTTGATTTTGTTTTAATGCTGTATTTTCTGGCTATATTAGGAATCCCTTCTTAAGCTATCTGTAAACCCATAAAAATTTATTTGACTTTGCTTTTGTAAACTGAAATAATGTGTGTGTGTGTGTGTGTGTGTGTGTGTGTGAATACATATTTTTTTTTTTTTTTAGAGACAGGGTCTTGCTCTGTCACCTAGGCTGCAGTGCAGTGGTGCCATCATAGCTCATTGCAGCCTCCCACTCCTGGGCTTAAGCAGTCCTCCTGCCTCAGCCTCCCCACTAGCTGGGACTAGAGGTACACACCACCATGCCTGGCTAATGTTTTTACTTTCATAGAGATGGGGTCTCACTATGTTGCCCATCCTGGTCTCAAGTGATCCTCCCAGTTTGGCCTCCCAAAACACTGCGATTACAGGCATGAGCCACTATGCTCGGCTTATTTATTTTTGACTTTCAATTTTTTTTATTTTGTAAAGATGCTTTTAACTAGAAGGGTGGGGGGAAGCAAAACAGTTTCTCTTTGTGGTGATCACAGAAAGAATATCAGAATTCAATCACAGTGACTTGGCTACATTAACATTCTAGGCTATACATGGACAAGGCTTGCGGATTCTCGCTGGATGGGTGAGCCCAGGTTATTTGGTGTTGATTTGGTACCACCTAAACAACAAAGGAGTGAGAAGTGGGGTGGGGGTGGGGCAGCAGGAAGCTCTTGAAGGGAAGTTGAGGTTCTGTTACCAAGTAAGGAAAGTCAATGCTGACAGATAAAAACAGCAGGTGTCCAGTTCACTCTTACCTCCCTTTCGTTATAAGACAAAACTGCAAAATTCTGAAGCATTATCTTCAATGCTTGCCTTAAAACTACCATGAAAAGTCTGAGCTTCACTTACTGAGCTCAAAGCAACCTTCACATCTGAGATTCTATAAAGCCACTCCAACTTCTTTTTCCTATTTTAGATGAAACACAGTGAATTCATTTCATTTTTAAATGATGTATTTTTCTCTCATGGACCCCCTTCCCCCTACCACTTGAATTCCAAATTTATTATTTGGGTATTCTTACTTTTCACGGCAATATGGTTATTAGCAAAAGTTCAATAACAATCTGTTTTCTGCTTACCAGGTTATAATTGGAAAAGGTTATATAATGAAGGCCTTGCTTGGAATGTCATATTTGGGAAAGATATTTATTTAATCAGATATGAGCAGACTCTTTTGAGGAACTAAGGAACCAACATTTGCAAAGCCCTGCCTGAAAAATTGGCCGGATACCTGGCTTTTGGGTCTAGCCCTACAGGTGAGTAAGGAAGGTCACTTCTGAACAGCACAGGAAACTTAGGGTATTTTAGGGTCCTCAAGAACAGAGGAATTCACTTATTATAGATAGTGCTGGTGAAATCTGGTGGAGAGAAATTCTTTAGCTTGGCTAAGTAAGAGGCTAAACCTCAGGATAGCAAATAATAAAGGCTTTTAAAAGTCCACCTGAGATTCCTTATGGTAACATCCAGAAAAGTAAACTTAAGAAGGCCCATATAATAAAGTAATATTCTGGTTGCTCCTATGTAAATAATCAGGCAGATCTCTGTGGTTTTTCTTATTAGTCCAGATACCATCTGTATTTGCTGGGTGTTAATATTCTGATTAAGATTTATGGTCAAAATGCTATTAGTATGGTCTCTATTTCTTTTTTATAAATGATTTATTATACAATTTCTTGGTTCATCATTTAATATGAATGAGATGGAAAGAAGAACACAATCTTAAAATTTCCACCAATTCATTGCTCCCTTTTAGGCTGGGGGAGTGTGTATGAGGCAGAAGGGAGTCAGAGAATTGTTCAGGGGAAAATGGAGTCCAGGAGATCAAAGAATGAAAGTGAGAGGTTAGGCTGGATTTCAGAAATGGTAGAAAACACTCGACAGCGAGTCATCCCTTTTCTCTTCTGCCAAAATTGGAAGAAAGAGATATTTCTAATTTTGCACTTAATTCTGAGAAAACAATATTGCTGACCCCGAAGAAGTGTTTACTACTAATAATAATGATTTGAGGTAAGTTACAATTTCATTTACACAAAATATCTACGATTCGTTTCTTATTCCTTTTATATATGTGGGTTTATAGTCGTCTCCACAGGAAGCACTCGGAGCATCATCTGTGGAATTCCCAGTGTTCTGAATCGACAGATGGCAGCAGGACGGAATGAACAGAAAAATGGGGCCAACGTGCCCACAGAAGAGCCGCCCTTTCTCCCAGTGCCATTGGAAACAACTTCTTGGAGCCTTTGAAAAGAAAAATACATTGACTTTGTTTCCTGAAGAGCCAGGAGCAGCAGACAGCAGCAGGAAGGGCAGTGGGTGATACCAGGAGGAAACCGGAACCACCGCCCTGCATCTCCAAGGTTATTTCTGGGAAAGCCCAAGAGGTACTGGGTTGGCTCAAAACTCATGTTGAGAATGGGAAGGTCAGGGCCAATAATGCAGCAAAGGAGGCATGAAGCAAGCTCGACAGCGAGGGAAGAGGCTCGAATGTAAGAGGCCTGGGATGTTTGGGTTCCAATCAGAAAATGTGTCTTCAGCAAAGTTGCTGGATGAAAGTCATAAAATCTGTTTCCCTCTCTTGATTTCAGTTCTTTGCTGCTTCTAATGCTCTCCAAATATAGATCAGAGGCACAGAAGGAATCAACTTCCAGCAAGCTGCATAAGTGGTCTCCTAGTGATTAACTCCCCTCTAAGCCTTCAGTTAAAAGCCATGGGCATCACACGTGAATGTGAACATCCTGTGTTGAACTGGCTCGTTTGTGTGGGTTTGGGCAGCTTTACTGAGCGACATGGGGCCTTTCTTCCTGAGCTCCAAGTTTTAGGCCATCACTTTAATTATGGTGATTAGTTATAGAAAGTGGTTATTAACCAACTTGTTCTATTTTACTACCACTTTACTTAAAAGCAATGAAGACGGGAGAAATAAAAGCCATACTTCTTTTTATAGGTTTAGAAAGTATATTAAACAAAGCTTCACCTTTATTCCTAAGCAAGGAATTGTTCCCATTATCAGAAAGAAGTGAAGTTTCTATTAAAAAAAAAAAAGCCTATCTACTTAGTTCATTGTGCTAGACAGCATTTTTTCTTTTAGTGTTGTAAGAAATATCACACTGGTTTTCCAAAAAGTGTCCTACAGTTAATGGATTAAATAGTGTTAAACAGATTCGATTACTGACTTTTCCAGAGACTTTAATATGCTCATATAGGTGGTCTGACTTTCATGATGGGGAAGGTGAATAGGCACTCAAGGACAAATAAATTCAGGACGCTGCCAGTTTACCTTGCAGAAGGCTGGTGCTCTAGAACATAATTTCAAAAATGCCAGATATGATATATACATGGAGAAGCGCCACCAGATCCCCTTTCAAGGAAGGACTTGCTGGCCAGCTGTAGGGAATGTGACAGCGGACTGTTTCAGCTCTGCTTCTTCACACTCTGCCTCAGCTGCAAAGAGCCCCCTTGTCCTTCCACGAGCAACCCGTCCAGTGGCTGAGCAAGGAGGGTACAAGGGACCTGCACTCTTGTCCACCTGCAACAGCGAACACTTGCTCCTCTGCGGCTCGGCCAAGGCTTTGTCAGGGCTGCGTCACTTCTCACTCCGCCCAATCCTTCTTCCTCCCTTCCTTTCACGGTGTTGGTCCCCAGTAAACAACTTGTACCCCAGATTTTGTCTCAACATCTGCTTCCATAAAGCCCAACCTGGGCCATTACTTAGATTAAAATACGTAGGATTACTATACTTTATGAATGAGGATCCTTACATGTCAATTTTGCTTATTTAACATTTGTTAACTTAAATAACATAACCAAGCATTTGGTACCTAGGCTAGTTATAAACAGAATACTTTCTACAACAAGTTGTTCATTTATGCTATTATCTAACACAGTTAACTAGATAAAAGTAATGTTCCTATCAATATATTTCAGGTTCTAATATCCAATATATTCCAAGTTTTAATGTCCAAAACCTGTTGAATTAAAGTGGCTGAAATATTCCACAGGTATAAAAGTATATAGTGAAATAGAATTGTTAATACTATTAACTGAATAAAACAAATACAATCTAATGGCAGGTCTGTCAATGAATTGACACAGAATCCCACTGGTTGAACTAAAGCAGGTTTACTTTGAAGAAGTTCAGAGTCTTAGAAATATTTAGGGATGTGAAGAAAAATTCTGGACATTTTCAAAACATTTTTACCACATTAAGAGTTGATGGCCCGCACACTCCTAATCCTTTATGCTACTAATAGACATGGTCATAAAAAGAAAGAAAAAAACAATCAATTTGAAATATATCTATAGCTCGGACAACTCTAGCTCAAGCAGGTTAAAGACAGAGTGAAAAATGGACAATCAAAACATGCAGGCTTCCCCCATCTAGGAAATAAGGAGATGACAGATAGACATGGGGTCAGGCCACGGCACATAGTAGGTGCTCAATCAGTGTATGCTGCTAACATTGATTGAATGTTAGAGGTCACCAAATAGATATATTCTTCATTCTATCCCTTCTGTTACCTACGTATGGAGCTAGTAAAGCACATTTCTTAAAACAGCCTATTTTTAATTGCTTCAAAGCTATACCTTTATACTTTTTCTCTTTTGGTTAACTTTATTAGCTGAAATTGCCCTTGTTTTCTGTACTATAAGACGATTATCTCAATTAGTGTTAATGATCTCCTTCCCCATGTCCCTTTCCCCACCTGTCTTGGAGAAATTTTCTTGGTGTTTTTCCATCCCTTTCAGACTTAATGGTGTGGATGGTGGGTGGATTGGGGTTGCATATTGGAGCCATGTGTGGGGTACAGTTAGCAGGATGGTTTTGTGGCCCTAACTCCTCTCCCCCTTTTGAAAAGGGTGTTAAATATAGATTAATTACTTATGCTTGCAACAAAAGAATAAAAAGCGTAAGTTAACTGAAGAAAAAAAAGGGAAATTTACTAATAGTGTCCCATGGAACTCATGGATGAAATAGCAGTCAGATCTCTCTCTCTCTCTCTCCTTCCCTCCTTCCCGCTCCCTCTGCTGAGTGTATGCTTCATCCTTCTCTCTCTATAGATTGGTTTCCTCTTCTCCTCCATGTCCATACATGGCCAAGTGTGGGCACTGAGTTAGCTGGGTCCTCTGGGAAGCAGGCGCTGAGATGGAGTTAGGAGCACAAGAGGTTGTAGAGACGTGAAAGAGAAAAGAAAGAGGAAGCTTGATTGGACAGGGGAAGGCTACACACCACCATGCAATCAGACACCTGCTAAAGGAAAGTGGGAGGAAGCCTTAGGCAGGGAGAGGCCTCAGACCACTAAGCAGACATGGCAAAATTTGGGCCAACTCAGTGGGGAACTCCAGAGCAAAGATTTTGGTTTTGTGGTCCGTGTCGGGTAGAAACACCAGGCTCTACTACTTCTGTGGTGCTTACTCGTTAGCTGCGGGTTGCCTGGAACAAGTGTGGCTTCAGCTCAGCAGCCAATGCAACTCTGAAGGTACCTACAGGCGGAGGCTGTCAGCTGACCCCACCCTCCAACTCTGCTCCTTTCCTGAAGGGAGAACTGAGCAGTGGCGCCTCTTCTCTGCTGCGGCAGCCACCGAGAACACAAAAGGCCCCTTTTTGTGAGCATCTGTGTAGAGTTTACCTGCGCAGAGTCTGTGTGTATCTGGCCCAGTTACCAAGGACGCATCTAGCTCTAGGGAGTGGGTTCATGTCCTACAAAATGACTCTGGGGCCACTGCTATGGTTAGAAAGATGAATGGCTGGACATTGGCTCTGAAAGATAACTGTCCTTGTAACGCTGGATAAAATTTAAAGGCGGAGGTCACCAAACAGCAAAATGTTCACTATTTTATCCTCTCTGGTGCCTAAAGGCATGATGAAGCATATTTAAAAAAAAAAAAAAAAAAAAACTTTCTATTTTTCCTTTTTTTAACCTCATTAGAAAGCACACTTCCGTTCGAATGCATTACTTTGAGATAATCATCTTGTGCTGTGACTTTCTGTTTAATTGCTCCCATCATAAGCAGTCTCTCCTGCTCTCCACCCACATCCACTCCTTAGAATTCTTCCATGATTGTCCTTATCCATCCCATTCTTATCCATTCTGCTCAGACCTGCATCCTCCACCGGGTGAGGGCGAAGGGAGGGAAACATGTAAAGGGATTAAGCGGGTTGGTGTTTTGAGCATTAGCTAATTATTCTTTCTCTGGAGTAAGGGAGCTAAAAGTATATTAGGACCCTCTGGTTCAAATAAACTATTATTAACTGGCTCAGGTAAAAAGTGACAAATTTAATGAGGAAGTGTGTTAGGCTGTTTAACCAGTTAGGCCTTCCGAATGGCAGATTAGCTGTGTATTGCTGTGTAACAAACTGCCATCAAACTTCATGGCCTGCAAAACACAAGTTTATAATGTCATAGTATCCATGGGTCAGGAATCAGGGTCCAGGTAAGCTGAATCTCTCTTTCAGGCTGCAGGAACCTGTCAGCTGGGGCTGTGGTTCTCCTTTGGAACTTGGGTCCTGCTTCCAAGTGCATTCAGCTTATTTGTTGACAGAATTCAGTTCCTGGAGGTTGTAGGACTGAGGCCTCAGCTCCCAGAGGCGGCCCCTGTCCATATGCAGTTCCCTTATGGCTTTTCGCTTTCTTCCTTGAGCTGGTCAGAGAATGTCTCTGTTGCTTTTAAGGCTTTTTACCTGATTAAAAAAGACTCACCTGGGATAATCTTCCCTTTTAACTCCAAATCAACTTATTTAGGGCCTTAATTACATCTGTACCATCCCTTTTGTCATATAATAAATCATGGGAGCAATATTTCATATTCATGGGTCCTTCTCACTCTCAGGGGCAGGGTATTATACAGGTGTGTACACCAGCGGCAGCACCTTAGGGACCATTTTAGAATTCTGCCTACCACAAATGGACTCAGTCCAAGTGCTGGAAAACTGAAAAAAATCTCCTTCTATTTTATTAATACCTCTTCTCTCTGACAATCTGCTCCCCTCAGATTCTCCAAATTACCAAGGAAAGGCTCTGGTCCAGCTTGGATGGGATGTCCAACCCTAGTCCTATCAATTGTGTCCAGTGGCCTGGTCCCTTGTATAAGATGGCTCCTGGGGCCTGCCGGTGTGGTTGAGGAGGTGGTGATTCAGTTAAGCAAATGGGCTGGGAAGATGCTCCAAAGGGACTTACCTCATTGCTGTCTTCTATCCAGTGAAGAGGTCTGTCTTCTGGAAATCACACAGCAGTTAAGAAGTAAGTGAAAAATGGCCCCTGGGCAGCAATAAATTATTAGTAAAAGAGAAGAACTGCTATTACCTGAGAGTCTTTCTTTTGGGACTGATATAAATCTCCTAACCTCCAAAGTGAGATCTCTTACATTACAGAAACCACTCACACCATACCCTCTTCTTCCAGAGAAGGAGCAGAGTAAACATCAAAAGCAAGCAGCAGTCCTAGCAAAGCAATAGCAAGAACCAGCTTCACACTCAGGAGAAAAGGCTGTACATTATGGTGTCCAATGCTGCACACATTCAGACAAACTTTTCTAACAACAAACTGCAGAAATGATTTCTGAAAGCAGAGTCTTAAAGCTGTGAGGGACACCTCCAATGAGTCTAATGCAGCCAAACACTTTTAAATGATGGTGAAATTATTTTTTCCTTTGAGTCAGGGCATTTGCCTTTTTCAAATACATTTTATATCTCATAACAATTTGGTCAAATGACAAAGTTCAAAACACTATTTTCACTTGTAAATTTCCAGAAATTCTTTAGGGCAGCAATAGGAACACTGGATCTCATTAGTATATGGCCTCCTCGCAGCCAATCACACGCTGCTGAGATCTCAATACCATTCCCCATTAAAAAGATCCTGTGGCTGGGTTTGGTGACTCACACCTGTAACCCTAGCACTTTGGGAGGCCAGAGCAGGAGGATCTCTTGAGGGCAGGAGTTCGAGACCAGCCTGAGCACGAGTGAGACCCCCGTCTCTACAAAAAGTAGAAAAATTACCTGGATGTGGTGGCACATGTCTGTAGTCCCATCTACTCAGGAGGCTGAGGCAGGAGGATCACTGGAGCCCAGGAGTTTGAGGCTGCAGTGAGTTGGGATAACACCATTGCACTCTAGCCCTAGAGACCCTGTCTTAAAAAAAAAAAATCTGTCCTGTAAAATTTGGATTCAGTCAAAAGGCCACACTTAAGGACTTAGAAAGTCACATGTAGCCTTAAGGCTGCAGGTTCCCCTTACTGCTCTAGTCCATTTATGCTAGAAAGTGTGGAGAATGTGGACATTCCTGAGTTTACTAGACACAGGAGCCCAAGTGGCTGTTATTGTTGGACCAAAAAAGGGCCATGGAAAATATATTCCATTATTGGGATTCAAAGCTGGAATCTTCTCTGGTTGAGACCCTTGGACCCCTTTGACAATGGAACAGCCACAAAGATTTCATTCCCTTCTCTCCCACAGGAGTTGACCCCACATACACATCCTGCAAGCTAATGCTCATCTCAGGGTATACTTCCTGGGGAGCCCACCTTGTGATCCTTTAGCTAAATATCTCTAATGTGTGGTTGACTTACTACTGCTGAGTCTAAAAGCTACTGGTTGAGTATTTACAGTAAATGCTCAAAGAATTTTTCACCATGTACAGGGTGCAAAAAGCTTGTCACCATGCACAGGGTGCTAGATCTCTCTCATCGACCCTCCCAAGCCATTCTCCCCCTGCTCTGGCTCTGGGAGACTGGCCAAGTGGCTCGCATCAATGGGACACTTGCCGGGGCTTCCTAATGGGTGTGGCCAATGGAAGGCAACAGGCAGTGAGCGAGGAGATTGGATGGAGTATTTACTCTCAGTTCCTTTCCTGTCAGGCCACAGGGGATTGTCTAGGTCCCTTCACTAAGGGCCAGTGCTCCGGCCACGTGGACCTCTATGTACAGCTCTTATTCTGGGTTCTAATAACTACCCCCTTTCCTTGGCTTCTTCAGCCTAAAAGTTATAACAACTCCTTGCTCTTTCCAGCCCTGGGGTATTGCACTGTCCTTGTGCTTCTCCTAGATTCTGCCTACCTTTGTAAATAGGCTATTTTTTGAAACCTCTTTAAGTTTCTCACTTGGCAGATGCCACATTCCCTGCTGGGCACCTGACTGACACACAGTGAAGTCTCCTCCAGAGCAGTTAGTGCCAAAATTGTACTTCATCCTGTCCCTGCTTCAGAGATCTGGAGCAGTGACCTGGAACAGAACAACTTTTTGGATAACCTGAAAGTATTTTGCAAGCGCAGAGGGTGGGGTGATTAGCTCTATCTGACTGAGCTGGGGAAGCTTCCTCAGGAGACATTAGTGTCGTCTGACAGCAGTTTTCCATCCACACAGAAAAAAGGAACTGCAAATGCAAAAGCATGAAGACTTGAAAAGGAGGGTATTTTGGAAATCTGGAAAGAAGTTTCAGCAGGTAAGGGTCAAGTGTGTGCACACTGTGTGTTTGCAGGAAGGGAGGCAGGCAGTGAAGTCGTAGGGTTAAGTTGGTTGGGGGGTGGGTTGAAGTCTTGAAGCAGTAGAGTCTAAAAGTTTACACTTTTCCAGAGGTTGGTAGAAGTACTGTACAGTGTTGTGAGAAATGAATGTAATACATTTCATAAAAGCACATGCTGTAACCACCAAGATTTTATCACAAGGAGGTGCTTAAGAGATGGCTGGATTGTTGCAGCCCTACATGGTGGCATAGTTAATGTTTTGTAGAAGGAAAGGAAAGAAATGAACACTTGAGTATTTACTCTGTGCTAGTGTTCTGATATAGCATTTCACTTAAGGAGACAAACCTGTTGACTTTGCATCCTTCAGCCTATAAAACCCATGAGTTTGCCACTGAATGGTGCATTTTGCTTTGAAGCTTAGAAAAAGACATTACCAGAATAGTCCACTGTGAGGAACCCTGTCTGACACACATACAAACGGTCCCCAACTTATGATAGTTTAATTTAGGGTTGTTTGACTTTATGATGGTGCTAAAGAAACTGTACTTTGAATTTTAAATTTTGATCTTTTCCCAGGCTAGCTCTATGTGGTATGATACACTGACATGAGATATTCAGCATTTTACTATAAAATAGGCTTTGTCTTCAATGATTTTGCCCAACCATAGGCTAATGTAGGTGTTTTGAACATGTTTAAAGTAGGCTAGGCTAAACTATAATGTTTGGTAGGTTAGATGTATTAAGTGCATTTTTGAGTTATGATATTTCCAACTTATGATGGATTTATTGGAACATAACCCTGTTGTTAAGTCGAAGAGAATCTGTAGTGGTAATAAATCATGGGAGTTTGTTCTGCCCTTTGACTGTTACTGAGAAATTGCTGCAGGTGGTGAGTTTCTAAAACAAATTTTAATTAATTCCCACTGGGTATTAAAGCTACAGGACTAAGCGTGGATTCCACGCATGTACATATCACACACCTCCAGGTTCTTAATGGTCACTCTATCTCCTCTTGTGACCAATAAGCTAAGGCATTTCATGTGCATACGTCCCAGCTTTTATTTTCATGTAAAAATACATACAACAGCATCTAGAACCTACTAGATGCTCTGCTCCATACATGATCTTTTTTGATGTTAGAAGAACCCAGTGTGGTGGGTATTAAGCAATTTGTCCAAGGTAGGGATTGTCAACTGAAGAATGAGGAGGTTCATAAATTTGGAAAGGAGAGTTTTATTCTCATAACGGGCTGCAGCCTGCTGCTGGCTGGCCTTCTTGCAGGCTGGGAAGCATAGCCTTGGGCAGAAAACGGAGTGCAAGCCCTTTAGGGGAGGGGTAAAGGGAACAGAAACATACATATTTAATAGTCATGCATATTTACGAAAGGAGAACTATGTGCATGCCCAATTGAGCTTCATGCCTCTTCATGGGTCACATGTTCAAAAATGGTGTGTTAGCATGCTCCGGGGGTGGAGTTTTTGGCCTTGTGATGTCAAAAGGTGAAGCAGAAGGCCCCTCTGGGCACAGCCTCTGTAGACTGGTCAGAACCATGCCGTGGTTCTCTTATCAGGGAGGAATGCTGGCTGGCTGTCCCGTCAGAACCACAAAAGGGAGGGGCGGCCAGTAAGTTGGTTGAAATCAGCAGTGGAGCAAGTCTTTCCAAAGGGCTGCTTTCTGTTTAACCCTTAGGGAAGAAAGCCTATTAGTGGTGTCTGACCTCCTGTCCTGTCTTGGCCAGAAATTCAGTTTTTAAGATTTCTTTGGGGTCCCCTTGCCAAGAGGGAGTCCAAACAGTCAGCTGAGGGGCTTAGGATTTTATTTTTATTTCTCAGAGTGGAGTAAGTTCTTGCACTCAAGCGCCTGGCTCTGTTTGTGTGCTCTTGAGTATCATGCAGCGCTGCCTCGCATGAGATTGAGCAGTGGATGGGCCGTTGGGCACAGGAGCAGACTGCGTCAGATGCACAAGGCTTCGTTCTTCCTCCAGAAGGGCCTCCAGAGAGAACTTTCTCAAAGTCTAAGCTATACATACACCACTTGAGTTTTGATTTTTTTCATCTATAAGATCTCAGAGCTTAATTGCTGTTTGCTTTGCAATGACACAGTCAGCCTGGCCAAGCATGCTCCTCTAGAATTCCTGCCAAGGTCAGGAAGATAGCACAGGAAGCTGCCTGTGGCTTTAAAGGACCCCAAGAAGACCCTTCTGCCTCAAAATATGTCTACAGTCACTTGTATCAGTGTCTGAATTTTCTTTATTTGAGAGTTATTCCCTCAAGTCATGAACTCATTGGGGTCTCGAGCCCCAGCATAAATTCCTCCGTGCTCTTCTGCCAGTAGGCATTTGCTTCTTAAAGCCTAACAGGGACCTACTCAGACTAGCTTTAGAAGTGAAGAGAATGAATGTATCCAAATGATACAAGTGTTATTTCCCAGAGCACAAGGGCAGATAATGGCTTGCGAATCCGATAATGGCAATTTTTTGGTTTCTGGGGAATTCCTACTTCCAAGGCCACTATTCTCTCTGAGGCTGTGTGATCCCTTGTTTCTGCTACTCCCTGCAGAAAAAGAAGCGTGGGGCAGATGTGAAGGCTGATCTGTCCTGCCTTGGCCCTCTCATGGCAGGAAATGGCCACCTCAACTCCACAGACACCTCAACCGAAAGGCCTCATGCACACCCAATGCACACCTCAACAAGGGCCTGATGCCTCAGAATCCAAGTTCCAAATCCCCTAGAGCATCTGATTGGCTCAGCTGTGGTCAGGAGTCCACTCTGGATCCATTCACCTGGACTAGGGGGTGTCGTCCCATGCCAAGCCATGGTGCCCCATTTGATGAGACTTTCAGAGAAGGGAGTATACAAGGCAGGTGTTCCAAGAGTGTGGGGAGACAAAGTAGAAATGGTATGAGTCTCCCCTACCACATCCCAAGGACAAACGCCTTCTCTCCTGTGAGTTAACTCCTCATATCTGATGGCAAAGTCCTCAGAAATGTGCTTGTGCAGCACCTGCCCCTCTGCCGGCCTTCGGTGCTGCAGCAAAGGCAGCCCTGGTGGTGTGAGAGGGATAGAAAGGGAGTTGCCGGGGCCGGGGAGTGGGTGTGCAAAAAGGAAAATGATAACGTTTTAGAGAACACTTTGGCAGGCTGTGTGTCACCAACATAATACCCAAGTGGGCTTTTTAAGTTTCTTCTTTTTCTTCATCTTTTTTTAAACTTGGATGGGACCTTATAAATTTAGTTCAGGACAAACAAATACCACACGTTGTCACTTATAAGTGGGAGCTGAACAAGAGATCCATATGGTCATAAGGTGTGTAACAGACATTGGAAACTAAGAAGGGGGAGGGTAGGAGGGGAGTGAGGGATAAAAATCTACCTATAGGGCACAATGTGCACTATTCTGGTGACGTGGACACTGAGGGCTCTGAGTTCAGCATGATACAATTCATCCATGTAACAAAAAACACTTGTACCCCATACATTTTTTGAAATAAATACATTCAGTTCAGTCCCCTGTCTGATTTTCTAGCTGAGAACCGAGGTCCAGTAGGTTATGATGATCTACCTGGGGTAGAAACTGATGAGGATTCTTGGCTTCTGTCTCTGCCCTTGACCGCTGGTTCTTCCCTTTCCTCTCTCCCCCACTGCCTCCCAGTCTACATTGGCTTGAACCTGACATCCTTATCTGACCTCTCAGTTAAACTATGTTGTGGAAGAAATAACTCCTAAACCCCCAAGAGCCATCTGTGAGCAAGCTGTAATAAGTATTTCTTTGGAATTTCCCTCAGGTTAAGAAAGCAGACTTGAGTTTCTCAAGCTCAGCAACTAGAAAGTAATGTTAATGCCACCAAAGGGCTTAAAAGCAAATGGTGGAAAAAGAATAAAAAATCATTTGATCATAGCTGATAAAGACAGCTCTGCTGTGACAGGGAAGCTTTAGCACGTTCCTCCCCAGGATCAGGCTTGGTCTGAACCTTATCTGTGGAGAATTCGTGGCTTGTATAGTTATCCAGTAACATCTAATATTTGCCAAGGCCTTGATTAATGTTTAAAGAAACATGGGCAATGCTATGTGCTATTCTTTTAAAAAATAGCCATGACTGAGTTGAAATGGGTCAGCTTTTTCTCCAAAGAGCTTTAATCCTCTTTATATACTACAAATTAATAATAATATCTAACATTTATTAAACACTTAGTATGTGCCATGTTCTAGTCTAAGCGTTTTACATCTCTTTTCTAATCCTCCAAGCAACCTAAGAGATATACATATTTTCCCTGTTTTACTGGTGAGGAAGAAATTAGGCCTTAGAGAGATTGTGACTTGCCCTAGATCAAGCAAATAATAAAAGGCAGAGCGAAGGTTTGAATTTAGGTCTTTATGTCCCCTAAAATGGTTTCTTTAGTCGCACTACTAGGATACATCTTCAGGTATATTCATGTAGAACCAGCATAGTTTATGCTTTGTAGCTTCCAATCAGAAAGCCAGGGTGGCTGGGCGTGGTGGCTCACACTTATAATCCAGCATTTTGGGATGCCGAGGCAGGAGGATTCCTTGAGCCCAGGAATTCCAGGCCAGTCTGAGCAAGAGCGAGACACTGTTACTACAGAACAAATTAGCCAGGCGTGGTGGTGCATTCCTGCAGTTCCAGCTATTCCAGGGACTGAGGCAGGAGGTTCCTTTGAATCCAGGAATTTGAGCTTCTGGTGAGCTATGACGATGTTACTGCACTTTAGCCCAGGTGACAGAGCAAGACCCTGTCTCCAAAAAAAAAGGCAAAGTTTCAAAATTTATTTTTCAAAAATTGCCCAAGCCTCCCTCTCTCCTCCCCCTCCCCACCCACCCCACAACAATACAAGTAATCTAAAAGCTTCAGGGGTCAGACCAAGTAGTGAAATGGGCTCCGTGTATGCCGATCCTTATTTGGAAAATGAAGTCAAAAGGCAAGAGGAACAAGAATTGCTTATTTAGAATTTGTGATTAAAGGATCAGCCTTCCATCAGAGAAATTCCAGTCTCTCCCACCAGAGGGCAGTTATCACATAAAAAATAAAACCCCTCCTGGCTTTGAGAGCACCGCATCACACCACATCTGGAATTAGTTTTGCAGCTCAGTACAGGTCCTGGGAAGATCTCTGCTTCTTTCAAGTCTGAAATTAACATGTCATGCCTTACTTTTTTGCTTAGCAACTTAAAGCAGCTTATGATATCTTAGAAACCATCTCTTCACATGGGAATGTTAAAATGGGCCAGAGACAGAGGCTTGTATTAGCCCTATTTTAGGGGTAGGAAACCCTGAACCAAACACTCGCTCACAGAGTCAAAAGCATTATTCTATGTCTAAGACTTTATAATTTATTCCATTTACATACTATCTGGGCTTCAGTAACCTATATTTCCCCAGAAAATTAACTTGATATACTTTTTCATGAGAATTCTAAAGATTAGCTGAGGAAAAGGATTGAAGTTTTTGATAGAAAGCAAATAATTTTTCAAACGTCCAGCCTGCTTATGATTTGGAGAGATCGCTAGAAACACGCTTATTTATTTATTTCCCTATAAGACACAGTGCCTTATAGGGAAAATGCTTTCTGATCAGAATCAAATTCAATCTTCCCAACATCCCTGGAAGGTATGTTATGTCACGAAAGAGCTCAGGAAATTTCTCCCCAAAATATGACTCCTTGGTATTTTGAATTAAGGCCCTTAGAGATAAAAAGACATTGGAAGGGGCATTCCCTCTATCTGCATAAACCAGACTGACCCATCAAAAAGAACAATTGACTTCTCTTCCCCTCCCTGTTATCTTACTGTATTGCAGGAAAGAATATCAAGAACACAACCAGACCAGGCCCAAATCATTTTAAACATAATGTCTGTCTCTCTGGCGAATTTACAAGTTAATCTGTTTTCCCCCATCCATTCATTCTCCCCAGTATCTATTCATCCTCTCTAGCAACCATTTATTGCCCTTAAATAGAATTACCTATGTTCCTTATCTCCCCCTCCCCTCTAAAAGGCATGTATAAAAATATCTGGATTCTACTGGAATATTGAGTAATTACTCTGTGATCTCCCAGTGCACATGGTAAACAAACCTCTCTCTTAATTGTGAATTGGTCTTTCAGCAAACTTTCAGGGGAAACGGCAAGATTCCCCTCACCTCTACAGTTGTTACACCCATTTTAGAGAGGAAGAAATTGAAACATACTCAGATGAAGTCACACACCAAAAGACACATGCTTAGTCCACGTTCTTAACCACCGTAAGGTAGTGGATCTATCAGAGATGAGCTGGGCCTACGCGTAGAGACTTGGCGGGTTTGGGAGGGAAGCACGCTGGTGCTCAGAAAGTCCATGTCAGGAAAAGGAGGATGAGGAGGAGTAGTTAGCTGTGGAAGCCACCTAGCTGCTCTCCGTGGCTGTGCCACAGTCTCCACTACTCAGTCAAAGGCACAGAGCCTTGAGTGATGGTTACAGACGTCCACCCATGGCTGCTGGGATTCCTCTGCTTGTGATTGTATCACTTCAGTCCTCAAGGCCAGCATCTTCAAATCCTCCCTGCTCTGTCTTCACATCCTTCTCCTCTGTGTGCCCCTGTCTCCCCTTCTGTCTGTCTCTTATAAGGACAATTGTGATGGCATTTGGGGCCCACCTAGATCATCCTGGGTAATCCCCACATCATCAGATCCTTAACTTAATCACATCAGTAAAGTCTTTGCCATGTAAGGTAATGGATTTCAAGGATTTACAGATTCCAAGGACTAAGATGTGGATATTGTTAGGGTGGAGTGCAGTTGCACGCGAGTTTGAGAAAAATTTCTCCAAAGATTAGGATAGAAGGAAGTTTATTTCACTTTTCTCAAGGCTGAAAAAGGGCCAACACGGTAAAAAGGAGGAAGATGAAAAGTGTGTTGGCAGAGAGAACCAGGTATTCAGGCTTTTTATTTAGGGATTGTAAAAAGGAGGTGAAGATGATGTATGGTTATAGCCGAATTAACAGAGTACTGTGAACATCCGCTTCTCTTCTTAGCAGCAGGCTGATAACAGAAGTCGATAACAGAATCGATAGACAGGCTTATCACTGATGATTGTGGTCTAGTCATTGATTCTGCCCCGGGGGCAGAGACTGAGGCCTGTAGCTGGCACCCCCTCCTTGTCCATCCAGAGACTCCTCAGGAACACCTTGAGGCTATAAAACAAATTTTATAGGCAGTGATCTGGTGACTGTAAAGAGAAAGATTTACATTTCCTTTCCTCTGTTTAGGCTCTTTTCAGATGTTGTGAAAAAAATGGAATCCCTGCAGGGTGCCTGCAGGCTAGGGAGAGAAAGAGCAGAGAGCTGGGACAGAGAGCTCATGATTGATCTTTAGCTATTATTAGGAAATTGCAGGATTAGATATTTTCCTGTTATTTCAGCAAAGCCTCACCTTTCAGATGTCTTTGCGGGGAGGCATTATTCAGTCTGCCACAGCATCCCAGCTGAAAGACAAAGCTTGAGGAAAGAAGAGGACAGAGAAGCAGAAGGAATGCTGAAGACCACGGTGGCTGGTTGGTTTGGAGGGCTGGGACCGTAGACTGTGATCCTAGAAGGTGTGGCTTCTTCCACCTATCTTTTTGGTCATATTCGTGGGGTCCTTGAGTTTGGGGTATATGATGGGGGAAATCCTAAAAATGTAGATTTGGAAAGAATAGTCAAGATCAGATTGTACAGCCACGACAGTTTTCATGTGAGAAAGCCAAAAACCACTGCAGGTGTTTGATGTGATCAAAGCAGGGTCTTAGGAAGGTCACTTTCCCCATCCTCTCACCCCTCTTTGGATTTGTGTTTAGTATGGCTCCTACCTAAAGGGCAAACTCCTTAACAGATAAAAGGCAAACATTCCAGAGGTGACTCCAGCCTACAAGATTGCAGCAGGGTCCAATCAAACTTCCTTGTTTATTTTCCTGGGATGTCCTTAGGCATGTGCATGTGCCCAGTTTGGTCGTCATTTTTGTCTCTTTCCAGACTGCTACTATCATCTCTTGCTATCTCATTACTGCTTCTCTGGGCAGCTGAGGCCCTTTGCTCTGAGGTATATAGTATATAGTACAGTCCCTTCCTTAATTCTCCCAAAGCCTGCTTGACATTAGGCTGTAGTGTTGAACAAAACCTCACTGATGACTTGAGGATGATATAAGAAAATTACTTTGTTTCAAAGAAATATTTAGAACGGGTGCAAGGCTCACACCTATAATCCTAGCATTCTGGGAGGCCAAGGCAGGAGGATCGCTTGAGGGCAGGAGTTCGAGACCAGCCTGAGTGAAAGCGAGAACTTGTCTGTACAAAAAAAAAAAATAGAAAAATTAGCCGGGCATGGTGGTGCGTGCCTGTAGTGCCAGCTACTCAGGTGGCTGAGACAGAAAGATTGCTTGAGCCCAGGAGTTTGAGGTTGCAGTGAGCTACAATGATGCCACTGCACTCTAGCCTGGGCAACAGAGCAAGATCATGTCTCAGAAAATAAAAAAATAAAAATAAAAAATAATTTAAAGAAACAAAGAAATATTTAAAACAGGATATCACCATCTAGGTTTCAGACTCCATTAACCATGGCTTGTCAGCCTCTCGCAAACCAGTTCTCTCCTTTTCTTCAGACTAATAGTCAGTTTTCTTAAAAACATCTTTTTAGACAAAACGAACCTGGAATTTATGTCAGCCTCCAGTTAATTCTTTCTATTCCCTCACATCCCATTTCCTTGAAATTGTAATCTGTATGCAATATTTATTCCCGACCCACTGCAGTTTAACTTCTGTCATTGACTCTCCTCTTAGTTAAGCCAAAGTCACCCTGGCTGCTAAATCTACACCGCCATTCCTACCTTGCTTAACCTCTTCCGCATTTGACACAGCCGTGCTGCCTGGTCCACTGCAGCGCTTCCTTCCCTCCCTGCTCAATGTCTCACTGAGGCCACAGAAGAAAAACCAGTTGAGTCAATAACATTCTCTCTGCAGAGGTGAAATTCACCCCCACAAAGATGGTAAACTATCTTGCTTCATAAAGTAAAAAGTCAACTGTTTTATAAATTATCAGTTGTGACCAATTTGGGGGTCATGAAATCAGTTTCAAGGAACACTTTTCCTAAGTTAAGTAGAGTTGAATGTAGACCAGCAGAGCACAGCCATGTAGGAAAGCTGTGTGCTGTGTGCCTAGTATGTGTATCTGTGTCCACTGGGTGTGACAGGAAAAATATTTCTTATTGTGGGTGTGGTCAGAAAAGTTTGAAAAAAGACACTGATTTGGGTTTTCCTGAAGTTAACTCCTTTATTCCAGAATAGAATCTAAACTTTAGCTTGGAAAAAAAAGACTTCAATGGGCCTTTTGATTATGAGGAGATAAAGAACGGTCTTTATTTTAAAATAAGAATTCTGCTGTCATTTCTTAGGTAAATGGTGAAAATTCAGGCAACTTTAAAAACATTATTTTGTCCCAAGAAAAATGGCTAACAAAGATCTTCGTGATCTGGTCCCTGCTTACCTCTCCTGCCTCATTTTCCCCATTTCCCTCTTTGCACTACGCATTGTGGCCACACTAAAATTCTTATCTTCTCCAATCACGACATTCTCTTTTGCCTGCAGGACCTTGCACACGCTGTTCTGTTACCTGGAACAGTCAATGTCCTCCCTCCCCTGCCCTCCCCACAGCATCATCTGGCCCACTCTGCCACCCTTTGTACCCCAGCTGAGACATGGCTCTCTTCACACAACCTCAGCTCTCAAGTCTAGTTGTTACTGGAACTCGCAGCCTGCATTCAATGGTCACTCTCCATGCTACTGCAATTTAACTTGTGCCCTGTCGATGACTCTGCCCTTGGTTAGGTCAAAGACAGCCTTGTTGCTAATCTGTAGTGACATCCTTATCTTCCTTACCTCTTCAGCATTTGGCATAGCCGTGGGGGTCTTGATGGGCAACTAACGAGGTGGACTACACAGTTTCTCACCTTTTTTATTATTGCATCATTCCGCTCCCCATAAATCTTTTTAGACATTTTTTGCCTAATTTCTCCTCTACCTCTCCCATGAAATATAATAACATAAATATATTAAATGCTTATTTATGTACTATGATCCTTTGGAGGACCAAAAACCATTATATAATATCTAAGATTTTATGTAGATAAAGTCTACATAAAGACTTTTGTAGTCTTTAATATCTAAGATATTATATGATTTTTTTTGCTCCATAAGGAAAAATTCTGGCCCTCTTGAGGGCAATATTACCCCCATTGAGAATACAAACAAGAGAATAAAAGGAAATTCTATTTGTCCTCTTGAGAAAGCTAAGAAAAAAATGGTTCTCATTCTTTTCTGATGAGAGGCTTGCTAAATGCTGAAGAGGTTAAGGAAGATAAGGGTGTCACTACAGATTTATCAATAAGGCTGTCTTTGACCTAACCAAGGACAGAGTTGTCCCTAGGGCAGAAGTTAAATTGCAGTGCATTCTGCAAATTCTAGAAGCTAGGCTGTAAGGGAGTGAAAATAACTAGCTAGAAGGTGACACAAGGTCTAGGGGGTTTTGTTTTATTTTATTTTATTTTTTATATTTTTTATTTCAGGATATTATGAGGGTACAAATATTTTGGTTACATTTTATGTCTTTTCCTCACCCAAGCAAGGATTAGAGGCATGCCCTTCCCCTCTACAATGCTCACCGTGTCCATTAGTTGTGAGTTTACACCCCACAACCTCCTAATCCCTGGAGAATATTACTACCGTGTGAGCACCATAGTGTTGATCAGTCAGTGCCCATTTGATGGTGAGTACATGTGTAGCCTATTCTTCCAATCTTGTGATTCCTCACTTCAGATAATGGGCTCAAGCTCTATCCAGGAAAATATAAGAGGTGCTAGATCACTGTTGTTTCTTTTTTTTTTATTTTTATTTTTTATTATTATTTTTTTTTATTTCAGCTCATCATGGGGGTACATAAGTTCAGGTCATATACATTGTCCCTGTCCCGCCCATCCCCCCGAGTCAGAGTCCCAAGCGCGTCCGCTCCCACTCTCCAGACAGTGCGCCTGGCACTCACCATGTATTCATACCTCGATCCCCTCCCCCCCCACCTCCCCGGGTCTGCACCCTCAAGCATGACCATTCCCCAGAGGGTGCGCAACGCACTCGTCATGTAGGCATACACCCATCCCCTCCCCCCACCCCCCCATCCCAGTCTGATATCCAATTGGTATCATTCCCTGATGTACATTTAGGTGATGATCAGGGAAACCAGTTTTCTGGTGAGTACATGTGATGCTTGTTTTTCCATTCTTTGGATACTTCACTTAGTATAATGGGTTCCAGCTCTCTCCAGGAGAACCAAAGAGATGTCGTATCATCGTTATTTCTTATAGCTGAGTAGTACTCCATGGTATACATATACCACAGTTTACTAATCCATTCGTGGATTGATGGGCACTTGGGTTGTTTCCACATCTTTGCGATTGTGAATTGTGCTGCTATAAACATTCGGGTACAGGTGTCTTTGTTAAAGAATGACTTTTGTTCTTCTGGGTATATGCCCAATAATGGAATTGCTGGATCAAATGGTAGGTCTACTTGAATCTGTTTAAGGTATCTCCATATTGCTTTCCATAGGGGTTGCACTAGTTTGCATTCCCACCAGCAGTGTATGAGTGTTCCTGTCTCTCCGCATCCACGCCAACACGTGTTGTTTTGGGATTTTTTGATAAAGGCCATTCTCACCGGAGTTAAGTGGTATCTCATTGTGGTTTTGATTTGCATTTCCCTGATGATTAGGGATGTTGAGCATTTTTTGATACGTTTTTTGGCCATTCTTATGTCTTCTTTTGAAAAATTACTATTCTGTTGTTTCTTATAATTGAGTAATATTCCATTGTATACATATACCAAATTTTAATAATCCACTCGTGAATCGACGGGCACTTGGGCTGTTTCCACATCCTTGCAATAGTGAATTGTGCTGCCATAAACATTCGGGTGCAGATGTCTTTATTATAGAATGTCTTTTGCTCTTTTGGGTAGATGCCTAATAGTGCTATTGCTGTATCGAATTTTAAAAAGATGGGAGACACTTGACTTTAGGCCATGGGGATAGTAAGAGACTAGAGAACATCAAGAAAGGGAATAACTGGTAGGATGAAAGCCCAGGGGAGGAAAGAGGGGACAAAGGGAATTGCTCATCTGGGAGAGAGGAGGGGAGGAAGTTTGGAATCTCCACTCTGGAGAAAAGAGAAGCAACCAAAGCCCACAGAAGGATTGGCCTAGTGGCATCGTGGGCCATCTGAAATAAAAATCACAAAAATGGTAGCAGTTTGATCTTTTTTCCTTCAATAAATATCTTGCACACATACCATTTTCCAGGCCATCTTAGGTGCTGGGGCTACAGCCATGGAATATACAGTTTCTGATCTCAAAGTGCTATTGTCTGTCTTCCCCAACTGGACTGTAAATCCATAAGTAAGATAATTTTAGATGCTGATAATGGCAATGATTGTACTATATGAATGTATTATTTACATTTTATATATATATATATAAAATTTTCCATATGTAATGATGTTTTGATATCTTAAAAACCTTTCTGCCTGGGCAGAGCCTTCTCCTCTGGGACTAGCCAATTCGTAGAGATAGCAAGGGCTCAGCTGGGAGCATGCCTTTGATATGCAAACTGCCCAGTCCACAATCATCCATCCCCTATCTGTCCCTTGCACCCCAAGGCCAGGTACCAGGCAACTAGAGACCACGTCTACAGCACAGAGCCTGCCTAAATTATTCAGAACAGCTGGTTGGAAACCACCTCCCCTGCCCTGACTTGCCTTTCCCAAGGAAGCCTCAGTAAAGGCTCTGGTTAAAACTTCCACTCTGTCTTCACCATGTCTTCCTCATACCCTGTGTGGCCTGCCGTGCATCCTGTCTCTAGGACCTGTGAGTATAGCCCACCTTGTTTTCCTGAGCCCTCCTATGTCTCCTTTTGTGGCCACACCTCATGGGACATCTCATAAAAGAACACAGAACAAAGGTAAAATGGCACCATGATAGAGTAAGAGGAGGACTTTTGCTAGATGGTCACAAAGCACTGGGCTGAAGAGGTAACATTTACCCTGAAGCCTGAATGATAAGAAAGAGGCAACTTTGAGACAATCTGAAAGTGGAGATTTCAAAGCCCAGTGGGACTCCAGGTGCAAAGGGCCTGAGGAAGAAACAAGCTTAGCTTATTTGAGGGACAGAAAGAAGGCCAGTGTGGTTGAGGCACAGGACCAAGGGAGAGGGGAGGGAAGGAGGGCAGCAGCAGCCAGATCCTAGGTTCTTGGAGGCTAAGCTAAGGATTTTAGATTTCAGTCTAGTTGCAATGAAAAGCTTCTGAATGGAAGTTTGAAGCAAAGGGGTGACGTCGTCTACATGATGCTCTAGAACAACTGCTCAAGTTACAGCTGCTCCAGTTACAGCTCAGAGAACAGACAGGAGGACAAGGGAGGGAGAGGCCAATTAGGAAGCTGATAGATTCTCCAAAAGGACCAAAGACCAAGGTAGTTGATGATGATGAGTAGGATTGGAGTCAGAAGGAAGTTTTGGAGAAATGGCAGAAGTAGAATTCTCAAATTGTAACAGAAGAAACGGCCTGAAAAGGGGCAAAATGTTTTACAAGTTGTCTCTTTAAAACCCCCTCACTGTTTCTAGGAGTTAAAACTTGCAGCCCTGCCCAAGGCCAGTAATCAGAGGGGCAGGGGAGTGTCCTTTGATCTTTGTACCATGAGAGATAGTTCAATGGAATTGTCTGGCTGGAGGTCATGAGATTGTCTTCACTGGAGATGGGGTCGATCAGGACCATCAACTATAGTTAAACAATAGCCTAAAGCTGAAAACTCTCTTTTTAAAAGGTCTGTGTTTCTGCTTATAGGGAGGAAAATGGTACTTTAAGATATGAGTCTGCCATTCTCCTCATTTGCCAGAAAATTAATAAGCCTCCCTTTCTTTCTCTTAGAACCACTTGTCCTCATTCTTCTGATGCAGCCTTGGGGACAAGTGCTGAACTTTCACTTTCAGTAATAGAATTTGGTGTCCCTGGGTGGGTCCATAGGCACCCTGGTGGAATGGCACCCCAAGACTGCTGGAAGGGGCGGGGAGCAGCCCTGGGTCAAGTCATGAGTAGAAGGATCACCGTTTTGGGTAAGAAAGTAAGGGACTACCCCAGCAGCTGCCAGAGCCTGTTTTAGCTCTGGGCAACTCCCATCTCTTTCTCCCCAAATTAGACACAGCTCTGACCAACCTGAACTTTTTTTGAGAAAAAGGAAATGGATTTGGAAAGTGTCCAGACGAGTTGGCCACTTGTCTGAGTAAGTTCCCCAGCATGCATGCTGAGACCCTTGATTCCACCCATTTGGGGGAGTTTTACAGACCTTCCTGTTGTATTGTTTGGAGGCACCATTTAAGGGGGAAGTCACAAGGTCGAGTGGAACTAGGGAACTTAGTTTGGATTTGGAGCTCATTTGTGTGGTTCCCAGGGAACCTGAGGAATTCTTTCCCCCTTTGGATTAGGAGACATTGGTTCTCATTTGGATGGTTCCCATTTGTTGGAAGGCCTTGGAATGATTGTTTCGTTGTTTGTGTCTGTTATTTGTAAGTTTTGTTTCAACACAGAGAAGCTCCATCTGAAAGCCCCTTGGGGAGAATCTTGGCTAAATGGCCAACTTACAGCTACAAGTCTATGTCTAAAAAGGAATGGTGTTATTCTAATCCAATGTGTGTGCTGGAGTATGAGAAGAGATGGCTGTTGGATGAAACCTTACATTATACTACCTGACAACTGGAATTATTTTGTCAAAATTCAGGTAAATGGGATGAAATCCCGTATGTAAATCTTTCATGCAATTATATAATAAGGAGGCTGAAACGCTATGTGATAAAATTGGGGAGGGATTAACCAGGTCGGATCTCATGAACCCTCTTCCCCTCTGCCAGCTCCCCACCTGCCAAACAGGCACCGCAGTCTTGGCTGCACTCAAGCTCATGCTGCTGGGATCCCTGCTGCTATGTCTGCCACGGGGCTTTGTGATGGCTTGTTTTAGTCCTCTGGTCTGCACCAGTTTTGGGTCAGTTGCTGGGCGCTGGCTGAGGCGAGGTGCAGGGTGATCCCTGGGAAGACTCCACGGGCTCTGGGCTTGGCTGCTCTCCAGCTTGTGCTGATGGGGCCCCTGCCAGAGGCCTGCTGGCCTGGGAGATGGGCCCCACACAGAGCCTGGCCCAGGGCAACTGCCAACTATTGCCATCACTGCCATCTCAGCACTGTGAGAGGGGTGGGGAGAGTGTGCCACTGGAAATAATTCCTTAGTCCCACACCCACTAGGTTATGACTTGGGGTTAGGAATGGTCCTTCCTTCCATGACCCAGCAAGGAACTCAGTTTGGCCAGAGGGTACCCATAGCAGGGGCAGGGCAATTTATGCCAATATCAGGTGAGGGTTTGGATGTGCAAGAATGGTCCGCAGGGTCCTTTGCAACAGTCAAAAGGAAAGGGTGGAAAAAGTCGCTCTAGGTTGTTGTACAGTAAAGAACATTGCCCCCAGTAATTGCAAAGGGCCCCAGGTAACAAGAAACCCCAGGAGAGCAAATGTTTTTTTCAAGTCCAGGACTCAGACGACAAATGAGGGGGCTCAGGGCCCCCTGCCTCACTAGTGGCTCCAATGCAAATATCCCCATAGGAGCCCTAGTGATGAGCCAGCCAAGGGGTAGCTGGGGAAGTGTAGGGGGAGGGTCCAGGCAGTGGTGAGACTGAGGAACTCACTGACAAGTGACCATGAATGGTACTGGTCACATCTCAATGGCAGGATCCTGAGACTAGAGTGACCTTAGTTGGAGAGATGGCTTTGAGGCAGCTTCTCCTGTTCTCCCAACAAGTCATCTGTCATATTAAAAAATTCCTTTCTTCCTTGGCAATCATCATTGTCTCAATAATTGGATCTTTGTGTGATGAGCAACTGGACCTAAGCCAAAACCCCCTTGTAATTTTGACAACAGTCTCAGTCTATCACCCAGACAATGGTGAGATCACAGCTCACTGCAGCCTCGAACTCCTGGCTTCAGGTGATCCACAGTGGTCCCAGCTACTTGGGAGGCTGAGGCAGAAGGATAACTTGAGGCCAGGACTTCCCTTGAGGCCGGGAGGTCAAGAATGCAGTGAACTGTGATTGTGTCACTACACTCCAGCCCAGGCAACAGAGAAGACCTTGTCTCTAGGGAAAAAAAAAAAAAAAAAAAAAACAGAAGAAGAAGAAGAAGAAAGAGTGAACCCTAGTGTGAGGGGGTGATGATAATGGGGGAGACTGTGCATAGGTGGGGGCAGGGTGTATGTGGGGAATGTCTATGCCTTTCTCTCAATTTTGCTGTATATCTTTCTAGCATTTTAAAGCCAAATTCTTAATATCCTATCAATTTCTTGCCATCAGCAGTGATTTCTGTTCTTGACCTACCACTCAGAGTAGTACTGATGAAAACATTTCTTAATATTTTATGAGCCAGAGGACAGGAACATATCTAAAAGAGCACATTTTCCCCCTGAGGGCCAACACCGTGTAAAGTGCGTGTCAAAAAGCTGAGTGTGCACAGCATTATTAGGGCATCTTTCTAAATATATACCAAAATGGCCACAGAGGTTTTTTAGAGTACTAAAGGCATTTTTCCTTCATTCTAAGAAAACACATGTTTTTAAAGGAAAGGTATTCCCGAGTCTACCCACTCTAGGAAATACTAACCTCCACCGAAAGGAGGTTTTCCACATTTTAAAACTTATTGTGTATAGCATGTGTAGTCCATTTACATTCTGCAAATAAAAAGCACAAAAGTATGTACAGTGAAAAGTAGGTCTCCCTCCAGCCCCTGCCTCCCATCACCCTGTTACCCTCCCAGGAGGTAACCACTGTCCCCCGCTATATATCACTCAGAGAGATTCTATTTATATAAGCAAATACCTACTTAAAAAAAAAAAAGTATAAATAGGCCAGGTGAAGTAGCTCATGTCTGCAATCCCAGGGCTTTGGGAGACCAAGGTGGGAGGATCCCTGGAGGCCAAGAGTTTGAGAATAACCTGGAAAAACATGGCAAGACCCTGTCTCTACCGAAGATTTAAAAATTAGCCAAGTGTGGTGCACATGCCTGTGGTCCCGGCTACTCAGGAGGCTGAGGCAGGAGGATCTCTTGAGCCCAGGAATTCAAAGCTGCAGTGAGCTATGACCATGCCACTGCACTCCAGCCTGGGTGACAGAGTGAGACCCCCATCTCTAAAAAAAATACGACAAAAAATAGCAGCATATTATATCATATTATATGGTGTTCTGGACTTTTATACTTAACATATCTTGGGGATCCTTCCATAGCTGTGGAAAAAGAATCACCTCATTCTTTTTCAAAGGAAGTTTAATATAAAGGATGTTATAGTTGGGAAATTATATGTAACTTGTTTTTGCCAATTCAATAGCAGAAATGTAAATGAATCTTTAGTTTTCTGGACTTTACTATCAAGTAGTCCAAAGCTTTGACATTTTTCTCTCCCTGTGGCTCTATTTTCATCACTAAGATTCCCCACTCTATGCCCCTCCAACCCCCATCAGAGAAAGCTTAGTCATCTGATCCCACTTTTGATGAGTCAAATCTAAATAAACCCAGAGGATGTGGCTCAGATGCCCCTTAAGCCCAAAAGGCTAGAAGATAAAACATAAAGAAATGTGTAGGACCGAGGACTGAGAGTTTGCTGAATATCTGAGATCTGAATATGTGTGTGGGTGTGTGTCTTATTTCCTCATCGATTACAGCTATTAATACATTCTTCTCTCCCTAGCCTTGCACCTGGAGAGTATTAGCTCTTAATACAAGCTGAGTGCACATCTCTGGACTGTTCTAAGAAGGCATACTCCCTTAGATTATCGCAGTTCACAAGGAGAAAGCACTCACTCAGATACTTTTCAAATACTGTTTCTGCTCCCCACTCTCTTTTTCTCTGGAGGCAAGCAAGGCAGGCACGTTTGCCAAGGATAACTGAGAACGTAAGGGCAATCCTTGGCTGGGCAGCTTGTGCGTGCTGTGTGCTAAATGCAACTCCGAAACACGCCCTATAAATAGCCGTTCATTGTCAGCGTGTGAGAAAAGACAAGAGAGTGTGCCGTGGTATGATTCAGGCCTAATTAAGTGGTGGCTTGCGTCTGGGGAGAGCCGTAAACCAGTCGCTGCTCCGACTGGTAACGCAGTCAGCCAAGGCTCGCCACTGCCTGCGGTGCACGGAGGGAGGCTGGCCAATGCCCTGCTGCCTCCACGATGGCAAAAATCATCCTGAGGCACCTCGTAGAGACGCCGGTGCGTTACCAGGAGGAGTTTGAAGCTCGGGGTCTGGAAGACTGCAGGCTGGATCACGCTTTATACGCCCTGCCCGGGCCCACCATCGCCGACCTGGGGAAGGCCAGGGCGCCGCAGCCTCCTGCAGCCGACGCGCCGGCACAGACGCTGCCCGGAGAAGGCAAATCCCGCTTTCAGATCCTGCTGGACGTGGTCCAGTTCCTCCCCGAAGACATCATCATTCAGACCTTCGAGGGCTGGCTGCTGATCAAGGCGCAGCACGGAACCAGAATGGACGAGCACGGGTTTATCTCACGAAGCTTCACCCGCCAGTACAAACTGCCGGAGGGCGTGGAGACCAAAGACTTGTCCGCGATCCTGTGTCACGACGGGATTCTGGTGGTGGAGCTAAAGGACCCAGCGGGGACTCAGTGACACCTTATCGGTTCCTGCTCGCAAGACACCGAGATTATAGTTCAGTGCATCGTCACGGGAATGATGGTATGACCCACGTTTGAAATGAGTCACTGTGATTTTTATGAAGATTAAAAATATATACGCAGTTCCTGGTATGTGGAGGTTGTCTTTATTATTTCTTACTCAGAAAGGAAAATTGTTGAATAGGTTTGTGCAGCTCAAACTGACGCTGTTCTTACAGCTGAAACACTGGAAATTTAGGAGACTGCAGTTTGATATTAAAGAGGACCTGGGCTTATTTCTTCCTTATTCCACCACCACCAGAGAGCCTGCGTTTGTGATCGTGGATGGCAAAAGAGCCATACTCATTTAAATAATTTTTTATCTATTTTATGAAAATATTTTATTTTGCTAAAATGAGTTGTGATTCCCTTCACTTGATAAGCTTTTCTTTTCAGTGTATTTTAATTAAAGCGGTGCTTTGTAAATATGGAGCCTGGAAATTAAAATATAGTTCTTGGAAATTGGGTCTGAAATCTATTTATGATCCATTATAATAACCTGTCTTAAACTGCAGTTGGAATTTTCAGATATAAATCTTATTTTTAAAAAGTTCAAATACATACCTCATTCATCTTTTTTAAGCTAAACTGAATCCTATCTAAAGTGTTTATTTAAAAAGATAGTATAAGTTTCATGGATACTTATGAAATATTATTAAGATATGTATTACATATCACCTTATAAATTAACATTAAGTTTAGGAAACCGCTTAAAAAAGTTTGATTACTAAGTTCAGCGAGTTTTAATCTGTGCTATTTAGATGTTCCTTAAAATTGTAGATTTCAGAAGACGGAAAATGCATCTGCTATCTCTGCATAATCCTTAGCTTTAAATAGCCGTGCAGCCAGTGGAAGTTACGACACCTGAGCTTACTGTCTGAGTTTACACAGCACGTCTGATGATTGGTGCTTGTTACAGCCTCCCAAACTGCTGCTTTGGCTCAAGGTTGAGACGTTGGTAGAGGTTAAGAATTTGCTTTAGGAATATTGCCTTCAACAGCTGGTCTGCGACATTCCAAAGATTTGCTATCTCAATCTCAACACACTAAGTATTTCCTCAGAGGAAGTAGCTGCCTTCCTTGTGCCCCCACACTGAATGCAAGCTGACAATGAGCCCTAGGACGGTGCTAAGAATAGAAAAGGAACACAGGGTGTGGAAAGCACCCAGGGTAAATGCAGGCTGCTGACAGTATCACTGTGCACCTCCGTGTTGCTTTATTTGTAGCTCAAGTTAAAAATGTAAGACATGGAGCCATAGCAAGAGACATCAAACAGTTCCAAAAGTAATTTTGAAAACAAATATAATCTGAGAGGGATATTTGTTTATGATTAAATTGAAAAGATTTTGAAGTTACATGCCTGTATGAGGCTAACGCCTATACACAGGTTTGTGCATCTAACTCTGGGACATGAAATTTTGTTTGATAAAGTGAATGTCACAGATATGCCTGGCTGCATGACAAAGTTAATAAATAGTAATCAATGGGATTCCAGATTTTCTAATACAATTGGAACTGGGATACCATCTGTTCCACATTGGATTATTATTCTTTCCTATTGATTGCCAGAATAGTGTGAAAACTAGTGCTGTGAAAAATACACACAAAAATCCTGATTTGGCCTTGATCTTAGTCTAGATGAGATCTTGCTTCTGGGAAAATTCAGGAGGTGAAATTCCTACCACAAGGAACCACTGATAGGAAATATTTCCTTCAAAAATGGAAATTAAAATAGACACATCTCCAATCAGCATTTTTCCTTCTAAGATAAATTTTCAAGTCATCCATAGCAATTTTCTTGATTTGGAAAGTATACCAAACACTGTAAAAATAAAAACCATTTATTATTCTTCTGCTACCTGAGGGTAGCAATCTAGATTAGTCATCTTATACATAAATACATGTATTATTTTTCATAAAATTAGGATTATATCTGCATGGACTTTGATATCCTCACCATACTGGTTATTGTCTGCTGCCCTCCCCACTCCCACCAACTCAAACCCATTCTCTGCCCTTCTCAGTGCCACTGTGAGCCCAAGTGGGCTGACCCCACGGACCACATCTTTCTAGTTTCCAGGTGGGTTCAGCCAGGAGGAGGCACCAAATGAAGACCAGAGATTACAGAGAGATTGGTGGGCAGGAGGGGAGAAAGGTCAGGCCATTTCTTCCCTCACCCCCAACCTGCTGCAGACTGAGGCTCTGCCACTGCCCGCGTCCTTCCATGACAGGGCTCGTCCAGGGCTCCCAATCTTAGAGGGCTCAGCGTGTACCGCTGTTCATTCCTTTTGTTCGTTCAGCAGGAGGGGTGGCTTCCTGCTCTTTCTTGTACCCGCTGCGTCATCATCCCTTATTGGTTCCCTTTACTTTGCCCACTCTCTCCTAAATGATCCCTGCATTAAAGTCCCTTCAGACAATGGAATTCCGTTTTCTGCCAGAACTCTGACTGACTGCTTAAGTGATTAAAAAAAAATTAGTGTATCACTTTCTTTTGCTACCAAACACGAACGGATTTGTAATGGCTATTAACTATTCCAACATAAATAAATCATATTATCATTTAGCCACTCCTTTTCACTCTTGGTCCCAACAGGAAACAGATGGCACTCTAAAATTAGAATAATTTGAGAAGGGTTTATTTATAAAGAGACTAATTACAAAGCAGTGGGCAGGGTGTAGAGGCACTGCAAAGCAAAGTGCAGTATCTGAGGGTGGCAGAGTGGGGTTATGTCCCCTAGGTCCAAAGGGATGGGAGGAGGAAGCAGTTCTCAGGAAGTGGGATAGAGGAGATTCCCAGCTGTGGCTTTCATTTGAGGGCTACAACCAGCCCAAGGTCACCTCTCACAGGGAGAGAGAGCCAGGAGAACAAACATTTTCTCCCTCCAGGCTTCTACCAGGGTGTCCCATTGGCTGGATCTAGCTTGTGGTCAGAGGGTGTGGGAGCCCTGCTGATATAGTTCAGCAGCCTCCCAAGGCAGTGGGCAGGGTGGAGAAAAGTGGGAGTGACCCCCGAGGGGAAAGGGGAAATGTTCAGCATGCCAATCAAATGAGTCCTCTTGGCAGAGCTCCATCCAAACATCTTTTCTGCAAAGTAGAGCCTGAGACAAGGATTGAAGAGCTGACACTTTCTTTGGAAAGCACAAGCCCAGGAGGGTAAAGTGAGGAAATAGGGGAAAGGAGGCAAGAAAAAAATGGGAAGCAGGATGGTGTGATGGTGGGACATGTTACCATGTGGGTTGCCATGGCACCATGAGCTATGAAGAGTCTTGGCTGGTGTCTCAGCAGGGATGTTGGCTTAGCACATGTAACGGCTCCATGGAGAAGTTCTCTCTAGGGAGAACACAAATGTTAAAGCAGTCCCCAGGGGAATAAAAGAGACAGAATTTGCTTGCCCTGGTCCCTGCTATATCTCATTTCCCATTAGTCAAGGTTCAGCTCACAGAGAATAGACCCTCCTGCACTTGTGGGATGTATCATCCAAGCCCTTGGTAGCTGCTCAGGAAAGCAGACCTTCATGGTGTGACACTTCATCCAAGCTGGGAGCAGAAGGATGACTCAGCATGGTTAGGGCTCAGGGTGAGGAGTGCAGGCTCAGGGCTTCAACCTGGACTCCTGCCACCTTGGGAAGCTTGGCAAAGAGGCTGGCAAAGGTGGCAGCAGCACGGTCTGGAAGGCAGGCCATGTCTTCAGAAACAAGGTGGCCAGCACAGGGCTTGTATCCAATCTAATCTCAAATGTAGAACTGCAGAAAAGGAATGCTAGCTAGGCAAATCAGACAGTCTTATAGCATCTGCTGCCTCTGCACCCTACCCTGCCTTCAAATTGTATGGGCCTTAATGTCACCTTATAATTTGATCTAATTTTTAATCTGCTTAGGGGCAAAGTCAGTCCTCCTAAACTTCTCCAGGGTTTTTCTTTTCCTGTACATTGTGGACTAAAATTGTTTGTTTATTATTTAAAGCTTTCTTCCTGGAAGTCCAGAAGTCAATGAAGATTTTGAAAACTTTGGTTCCCGTCGACCTCCCTGAGTCCGCACTGCACTGAGGTCCCTAACCTGTCCACCTATTTCTCACCTGCTTGCCCTCTAAGGTAGAGGCATAGCACTGGAAATCTTATTTGGAAATGAAAACAAATTAAAACAAAACAAAAGCAAGAGAAAAAAAGCAATATGCTTCCCAGCTAGCTCTCCTGGTCACCCTTTCTACCATCACAGCATAGGGTGATGTAGCATAGTGAGAAGTGCCTTGTTCTGACTTCAGATAATTCCTGGAAGATGTCGGCTAGGCAAAGATCTGCTGGCCTCAGTGCACTGACTGCGTTTGGCAATTACATGCACTTACCAGGCACACGGGCCCTTTTCAAAGGGCTGCCCTTAAGTTCTTTCCTGCCTGGGTGTCTCCTGCTTGCCCACTGTATGCAATTAAATCTGGACTATGTCTTTCAGCATTTTCTGTCCCTGGGAAGACAGTGCAGTGTTATGAAAGAGTAAGAACTTTAACTGGAGTTCCACAGATATCAGAAACATTGCTTTAACACGATTCTATTCAATTCTATACTTATCATACAACTAAAAACGACAAAAATGTATTAATATCTTACTTCACAATAGGACGTTACTCAGCAAATAGTTACAAGACACACCTTACCTGTGACCCTTTGTGAGGAGAGGAAGAGACTCTGAATATGAGGAAGGGAAATGGCCAAGATCGGGGATTTGGACGCTTTCTTTCTTTGCTGCTGGTTCTTCTAAGCTTTTGCTATAGGCAGAGCCTCTTGTCTCTGGAATGGATTATTGTGAGCGTACAGTTATCACTGCTTAAAATGCCCTATGGATGGGGGTGGGGTCTGAAGCGTCCTCTATTGAAGCCATATGCATAAAAATGTGTGATGGGATCATGTATGGTCAGTCTGTAACGGGCCCCCATTTTGAACACTTTTCAATGACCCCCGTGTAATCCTCTCCCTTACCTAACTACTGGACCTTTTGAGTTGTTTCCCACAAATGATGGATTTTCTGCAAGACAGAGGAGCTGAGATTCTGAAGGCACCTGGGCAGACTTCCTGACCCCAAGCGCACCTCCCCCACAACCTGCCCCCAGTGCACCCAGCCCCTTGTTAGTTACACCACGACCTGCCTCGAGGCACGTGGCCCCTCTTCTAAAAGCCCATGATCCTCTTAGTCCAGGAGCTGGCTTTGAGATGGATTTGAGGCCGCTCCTTCTGTTCTCCAGAGAAGACATCTGTCCTATTAAAAAATTCCTTTCTTCCCTGGCAATCCTTGTTGTCTCAATCATGGGATCTTTGTGCATTGACCAAGTAGATCTAAACCAAAACCTCTTTATGGTTTCAACAAGAAGTGCATGAAGTAAGTAGTCATCTCTTAAACACCCTACTTCTTAGTGTTATCAGACTGGCAACACCTGAATTTTGGAGAGGACACAGTCAAACCATAGTACTGTGTGGTATAAAGTGCAGAGAGATACCAAGTCTCTCATTTATCTCACATCATAGCCTTTCCCAAAGGCTATGATTTTATTTGAGTTCTTTCCTCTACCCAACTGTTTTTTTTTTCTGTTGTTTGTTCCATAACTTCCTATTCTTTAAAATGGACATAATTCTTTATATACTTCTTCGAGCATCCTAACCATATCATTATCAAAGTCTTTATCGAATTGTTCTATACATTAATTTTATCTGGAAAGAATTCACACTTTAAATATGGGTTTTCTTGATTTTCTTAGCATTAAGTTCCTTCAAGCACTTAGGGATTTTAGTTTTCAGCCTTTTTGTATGTGAACCTGGTTCTTGTCCCCTAAATTTCTTTGTTCCCATTCCTGTGTAAAACTTGAAATCTCCTCTCTCACTGGCTGTTCCTACCTGTAGGCCAGCAGGCACACGATGTCAACCCACTGCTTTGTGCTTCTCTTTTATTTGGGTCCACAGAGATGTTTATCTTGTTTTTGGTACGGCTATGTCTTTCTGGTTTTTCTGTTTTATTTATCATTGCCAAGTGTTAGAGCAGTATAGTGTCCTACTAGATTCTAAATTTTCTCATGAAATATATTATACCAAATAATGGGATGGAAAGTAGATATTAGAATTCTAGTAAAGGATACAGTAAATTCAAGTTTTGATGAACCTCTCCTCCCTCATTGCAAATTGTCTCCCATCAACAGTAGCTGTGGCTAAAATGAGCTCTTCCCCCCTCCCACTCCCCACCTCTTTTAAAATAGAGCAGTGCAGCTGCACTTAAGATGCTTAAGACTTAAATTATTTTTTCAGAAGTCATTTCAAACTTTTCTCATTCCTGGAGCAGATCATCTGGGCAAAATATCTCATTTTAGTTTTCATTCTTTTGCAATTACACTCATATTGGACTAAGTTCACAACAAGTGATTCACAGTGCAAATGCAAACCACATTCAGAATCAAGAGACAGAAGACAAAAGGTCTTTGGAAATATTGATAGAACTCTTTTCCTTATTCTTTCCAAATGAATATAGAGATATGGTAGATTAAAGATGGCCAAAGTGTTTAGATTCCTCCTCTTGATGACAGGAGTGGCAATTTGCTCTCCTCTTGAGTGTGGACTGGAGTTATGTCCCTTTTTGACCAACAGAATAAGAAAGAAGTGGCACCATGTAACTTTTGAGGATGGCTCTGAAGAAATCCAAAGCTGCCATTTCACATTCTTCCAAATACTCCTTTTTAAAACCCCAGCCACGTGGAGAAGCCCCTTGGAGAACCAAAGTCTCTGGTCAACAGCCCCAGCTAAGCTCCCAACCAACAGCCCATACCGGCTGCAGCTACGTGAACGACCCTCTTCAACACGACAGCCCAGAAGACCCTCCAGAGGAGAACTCGTGGAGCAGGAGGACTGACCGGCCAAGCCCAGTCGACACACAGAGATGTAAGAAAATAAATGATTGCTGTTTTAAGCCACAGTTTTGGGTGGTTTGTTCCCAGCAAAAGATAGATAATCAAAACAAGAGGAAAAATGAATTCCAGAGTTTTTTTTTTATTGCCTTGTCAAAGCAAAAGTATATGACTAATTATCAGACATTCCTGTGTTTATCTTTCAAAAGAAAACCCCACCCCTCCCTGTATTATCTAGTAATACATATTGAGTTCCTATATTAGGGAACTATTTAGAATTTGTACATCTCTTAATTGAATTCACTTCAAAATATATCTGAATAAGAAAACTTTTTATATTTGACCTTTTTTTCCGAATTTTCAAAACTATTCATCCCCAGTTATTTTTTCATCAGGACTTTAGAATACTTGGGAGCTGCTCCACTGAATGTGAAAACATATTATAATGCTACCATAATTAAAACAATGTTAACATAAGAATAAATCAATAGAACAGAGTAGAAAACACTGATCAGAACCCCGTTATAATCTAGAGTTTAGTTTGGAAATGGTTGTAGTTATAATAAATGGGAAAATGAATCATATGAACCTATGATTACTGTATAGCTATCCAGAAAAATAACATTAAAAGCTCATCCCTATCATATACCACATATCAAAAAGAAAAATTCCAAGTGGATTACAAAAGTAAATGTAAAAAACAGTAAGTGTTGTACATATGTATAACTGTGCTGGTTATTCTCCACTCTTCCCTCCCCCGCCACCCCTGTCCTTCTCTGTCCTGTTCTGTGCCCCAGGGGACTGCCCTGTGGCAGGTTGGATTCACCCAGTGGAAGGCACCAGCAAGAGAGCAAAGTGTGGAGGGAAAGAGGGATTCGGGTATCGGGTATCTCTTCTCCGACTCTCATTGCTTCAGGTCCAGATTCTAGCAGGGGCTGCCTTCCCCTGTGACAGCAGCTCTCCTTGGCTCTAGCCCACATTGGGTGAGTATTTCCATTTCCTTTCCCTTGTTCCTTCAGGCTCTGGGGGTAATGGCTTCCCACTTGCCCACTATTACTAGTCTCTGGGTGCCTCAACTTTTTTGTTGTTTGTTTGTTTCAGAGACCGGGTCTGACTATCTCACCCAGGCTGGAGTACAGTGGTTTCATCACAGTTCACTGCAGCCTCCAACTCCTGGGCTCAAGCCATCCTCCTGCCTCAGCCTCCTGAGTAGCTGGGACTACAGGCGAGTACCACCATGCCTGACTAACTTTATTTATATTTTGTAGAGATGGGGTCTCGCTGTGGTGCCCAGGCTGGTCTTAAACTCCTGGCCTCAAGCGATCCTCCCGCCTGGGCCTCCCAAAGTGCTGGGATTACAGGCATGAGCCACCGCGCTCAGCCATTTTTGTTCATCCTTTAGACCTGCCCACATCTCTATTAACAATCACTTTATCATATCCTTTTTGAGGTCCAAGCTTTTTGTGTACCTCTAAAACTCAGAATGATGTATGTACATATATATTCTTCTTTTGGGATAGGGAAGGCCTTTTTAAACAAACAATAAGACAACCAAAAAATAGGAAAACATAAAAGAAAACTTTTATGAATTATGAAATAGTTGCAACTTTTTTGTTTAGTCTGTATTTAAGACTAAAATGTATGATATTCAGTGTTGGTGAGTATGGTAAAATAATACCTATTTGTTGCTGATTTGTGCCATAAATTAGCACCTTTCTGTCAGATAGTATGTTAAAGCTCTTGATATAATTTTAGACTGACAGAAGAACAAGAATTAAAGAATTTACTTTAATGATACAATAAAAATTGCACAAGACCTTCAAAGTATTGTAAATATAAGAAATATTATAAATTTGTTATACTGATGCCTATCTATATTATAAAATCCTAAGGTGCCAATAAAAATCATCTTCTAGAAAAATATTGAATGGAGTGGGAAAATGCTCACTAAAATTAAGGACAGAAAGCAAGTTACAAAACATGTACAAAATTTCTATGCATAATTTTACTGGGCATATTTCCATGACAATAAGCTTTTGTCTAGGACATGATTTTAATGGCAGTATAGTACCCCATAATATGGAATGTGGTAATTTATTGTATGTGGAGAAAAAAGAAAGTATTTTTTAACATATCAAAAGTGATTCTATGATTGGGATTTTGTATTTCATTATAGAAATAGAAAAAACAAATTATTTCATAATCAGGAAAGAAACATTCCATAAATGCAACATTTAATAAATGATCATCACAGTGCTTTGAAATAAAGTCCTGGTTGTATCTATACAGGATGTCATAATTTCATTGGAAAGCAAGTGGCTTCACTCTTGATGAACATGGCCCATGTCTATTGGGTTATTCCAAAGTAATCAAAATGTTTGGACCAACAATCCCAAGAATCTATGATTCTATAAAATGCAATAAGCGTAAATGACTTTTTTCCTAAAAGTCTAGCTTTCAGTGCATTGCAAATTATTTTCCAATTTGAACTGTAAAGGCAGCCCAGGACATAAGCTCAGAGTTTATTCGTCAGGAAAATCACATGAGCTGTCCTGGCTGAATGACAGGCAAGGAAAGCACATCCCCTTTTCTCCCCTCCCTGGTGGATTCGACTAGAAGGGACTGCCACCATCACGTCCTTCTGTGAAATGCTGCACCCTGTTGCTGTGCTCCTCAGAGCAGCTGCCAGGCGCCCACCATCCTCCTGAAACCCTGCTCTTCAGAAGGACAGAATTTCCCTGTGCTCTTGTTTTCTCTCTCCAAGCCCATTTTAAAGTAACATTTCAAGTAATCCTCCAAGTAACATTTCAAAGCCTTGGAAAACTCCATGTGGCTTTAATTTTCCGCTGCTGTTGAAAGAGATACAATTAATTTCTTGTGGAAATGATTTTTTGATTTGCCAGCAAATTCTAAATAGGCTCTTTTGGTTCTAAGTCCATAGATCAACTTTATCCTTGGGGCAAGGACAAAATAACTGAACCTTCAAGAACTGTAACTTCATGGCAAAGAACAGAGTAATTAGGAGCACAGACTTTGAAAGCCAGCAATGTAGACACACAGGGGTTTGAGTCTCAACTTTGCCACTTTCTAGCCTGGTAATTTTGGTCAGTTTGCTTTACCCATCTAGTCTTAGTTTTCTTGTCTGTAGAACGGGGATAATTATAGTACCTATCACATACAGTTTTTTGAAGATTAAAGGAAAGGAAGATATAGAGTGGACAAGTCTGGTTTTTCTAGACCTAAGCAGTTTCTCAGGACAAAAGTCTTTCAGGGCTAGAATTGGGACATCTCAGGCAAACTGGAATGGTTGGTGACCCCATAAGATGTCAAATACTTAGCACAACGCCTAGCACATAGTATGAGTTCAATAAATATTGCCTTTATTTTATGTATTTCAAATATCCTTGAGAATATTTCCACATATATTTTCTACATAGGTGAATTATAATAGATACATCCCTACTTTATTTAAAGACTAAAACATAATTAAAAAACAAAATACTTCATTAGTAGACTAATAACACTGTTCCTTTTTAAGGTTTACTCAGTTATCTCTAAAATCCTATGATTCTATCTTTTTGTTTATTGTTCTGCCTCCATCTTCACATGGCTACCTTCTCCCTGTGTGTCTCTGTGTCTTCACATAGTGTTTTCCACCCTGTGTCTCTGTTTTCTCTTCTTATAAGGACCCCGTCACATTGGATTAGGGCCCACCTTCATCGAGCATGACCTCAACTTGATTATATCTGCAAAGACCCTATTTCCAAATAAGGTCACATGCACAGGTCTGTGATGCATATTCCCATCCTCATTTGATTTTTCTTCTTGTATGTTCTTATTCCACGACTGCCTACTCAGCCGAAAGCTGTACTAACTGAAAAGTCCGCTCAGGTGACTTTTATAAAACAAAGAAGATCACATTGTATCCCTCCTTGATGGCAGACAGAAAGGCAAGAGGGAAACAAAACAGAACACTGGAAATAGGACAATTAATGAATAATAATTCAATGAAACTATTTAGATACTTCATTAATGTTTGTTAACTATAGGACTTAAAATTAGATATCCCAGGAGCTAGACTAAATATAGGCCGACCTGGTGGTTTTCCAGCAGATGATAACATCACTCTCTTTGAGAGAGAAGGGAAAACTACTTTTGTACAAGTGATTATTTTTAACTGATTTATTCTTGCTCTTTTCTTCAAACATCATACAATGCTATGTTTTATATATAACACCAGGAAGGAGATTTGCTGTTCGTTTCAGAAGGGACATTCTGAAAGACAAGAAATATTCACATGTGGAAGGATATGTTTTAATAGGTCTTTTTTATTCTTTTCCTACCCACTGCTCATCAGCAGGGCATGTATAGCTCTTGTTCTTCTATTAATATTTTTATTTTCCCTAGGATTGTTCCCAGATCTTGTCAACTAGTTCTCTATACCTGTAAGTTTTAATTTGCCCAGGGTTCTGTCTTATTTTAATTTTTCTTCTTGCATTTTCCTCTTCTACAGAGACCTTCATTTCCCCCCTGTGCTTACTTTCTGTCAATCTACTTCCCTTTCCTACTTTTTCTCTCTAGCATTTACTCCTTCCCAGCTTTCTGATCTAGAGTCCCTAGTCCCTGTATTATGTCCGTCTTGGCTGTGTGGTCCAAGCACCTGGTATAGGGTGACCAACCATTCTGGGTAGCTCTATACTAATACCCCTCAGTCCCAGGCCAGCTAGGATGGCTGATCACTCTACTTAGCAAGTAACCTGGGGGAGTAATACACTGACACTCAGGTGGAGAGGAGAGGTAACTGGAATCACACTGCTGTGTTGCTGTTGCTTTCGAATTAGTAATTGTTGGAAGAGAATGCAAACGCAACTAAAACAAATAGGGGTCATAACTAATTATTAGCAAGCTTCAGATTACCTAAGGGACCAAAGAAACCAAGGATGTGAGTAAAATAGACTTTGAAAATCAGAGCAAGAGACTGAATTTGTCATTAGAGCCATAGGCTGTAAAGCTCATGTGCAGCCTGCACTACTGTATGCCCCATCCCAGAGAAAAGAGGATACCTTTTGCACAGAGGAGTTGGAGTAGAATGAAAACCATTGTACAGATTATGTGGTCTACTCCAGAGTAACTGACAAAAACAGGGGAGACACTGAGGAGGTAACAACATGGCTCTTTCTGCTCCTAGAAGCACTGCCAGAGCTGAGAGTGGCACCAGGCTGAGTTCCAGGATTGGGGACTTCCCACTGGGAGCTGAGTGGGAGTTTTACCAGGGGCTCAGTTGAGCCACACAGGCCTTTCTGTGGCTCTCACTGGTGTTCTTGCCAAGAGCTGATTAGAGGAGTAAGGAGCTGAAACCCTTGACAGAAAACACAAGTTCCACTACCCCTTTTATTCTACCATTAGAAGGGCCATTCCTCTCTTATCATCAGACTGTCTTTGAACGTGCCGGTATCCTTGGTGAGAGGTGATGCTCTAGTATAAGTAATCCTGGCTAAGGTGTTAACTGATGATAAGGTATTTTGAGGAGCCACATGAAGAATGGTTTAGTTGTCCCTTCACTTACCCTGAGAGAAAGGATTTCTGCTTCCAGAAACACACAATGACATTTGACAAATGAACTAAGACAACTCTGAACACATGAAAAATTATTTCATAATTCATCCATCCTAGTGGAAACCATAACACTGTGAGATCAGAGACAGATGAAAGAAGTAGAATTCCAGAGTCTCAAGCAGTTACGTGGAAGTCAGACTAAGCCATTCTTCCTTGCATTCTTCATTTGGCAAACTGCTTATTGAATGTTTACTATGTACTGGGCACGCTGCTAGGTGTTTCAGATAAAAGCATGAAAACAATGCAATTCTTGACCTCGAGGCACTTATGTGATGATTTTTAGGAAAGTACATACATATAACTAGGAGCTGCACTGAGGGTCACAGGTGCTGTTATATAATCATGTTCAGGTCATTATGTAGGTTCACAGAGAGATGTGGTCAGTTCTATGTGGACTGGGAGAGGGTGGCTGTGGTCCCTTTAGTGACCCAGCCTCCTATCCCTGGAGAATAAGGCCTGTGACTATGCTTGTTTTCTTCAGCATTGTATCCCCACTGCCTCACACGTAGCAGGTGCTCCGAGAGTAGTGCTTAAATGAGCAAAAGCTGGTGCTGCCGTAGGGCATGGTGGACGTGAGGCAATGCAAGCAGCTTAGCCCAACAGTCAAATTCCTGTGTGATGAGGCCCTGACTTCCTCGCAATCTCGTCTCCTGAGTGCTGCACCCCTTCAGTCCTGCTGAAGAGTTTGGGCTTTATCCTCAAGGCAATGGGGACACGGAGGGGAGTTTTAAGCAGGGCTGTGACATGATCAGCTTTGCATTTTAGAAAGCAGCTCTGGCTGCAGTGTGAAGGGTGGACTAGAGAAGGGTGACTCTGGAGCTGGGGACACCATTTAGTTCTGTAGAAGTGCAGGTGGGAGAAAGCACCTAAGAATCCCCTGGTAATTGTCCAGGCTCACCTTGGACCATTTAAATGATAATCTCTTGGAAATGGGATCCAGGCATGAGTGGTGGCTAAATCTTCCCAGGTGATTCTCATTAGAATCACCAGCGTTTATAGCTATTCCACCCTGAATGCGCCCGATCTTGTCTGATCTTGGAAACTAAGCAGGATCGGGCCTGGTTAGTACTTGGATGGGAGAATCACTAAATAAGTTAAGAGACAGTCACAGAATGGAAAAGGGGGGCGCAGATGCAACGGCTGCTAGAGGTAGGGGAAAAATATGCCCAGTTAACAGGGCTGGGGCATAAAGAAAGGGGAGGAATTGAATGACTTAGGGGTTCCAGTTGGAGTCATTGAAACTGGGAAGCAGGGTGACAAATCTTTCTGATTTGAGAGGGAATGTCATGGTTTTAGTAGTGAAGGTCCCTCATCTCAGGATAATTGGTCACCTTCCAGGGAGGATGGTGGTAGCCTTTGCCAAGATAGGCAATACAGGACCAGCGTGTGGTTGGGGGAGAGGTAATTAATTTTAAACATGACAACAGCTGCTAAATATTGGTGACTCATGCTATCCTAATGTTCATGGCTGAGGATCAGATGAGTTAAACACCCCACATTCTAAATTTCAAGAGCCACAGCTGTTGGGGCCAGCTCTGCCCTGACGGGGCTTGCTGAGAGGAACCAGGAAGCAGAACCAGGGCCACCACCTCACACCCTAATGTAAAATGAGGGTGAAAGGGAGAAGGCTGTTGTCTTTTGCAGTAGTGCAGCACTCATGTAGGACTATTCATTCCCCAGACCAAGGGCAGGAGATAGGTCTGGGTTGCCTCCTGTCCTCAAAGCCAAGGGAGGGAGCTGTCCAGAGAACTCCTCACAGGTCTGTGGGTATCTGAGGTGCCATTCCCTGCCTGGGCAGTTGTGGGGAGCTGGGCTCACTGCCCAGCCCCTGTGATGCCGGAGCGGAAGGAAAGCACATCGGGAAGAGACGGCATAGTGGGGGACTGCCAGGCAGGGCAGGGGTCACCACTGTCTCCACTTGAAGTGTGGTGTCCTGGAGGCTTGGAAGATGGATTCCACATAAGCCTGAAGACCTAGGAGTTGGCTGTGGTGAGCGCATCATATCTGGCGCTTTGGTCTTGTCTGGGACATTGGGCAAAGCGGAGTGGGACGTAAGGCTGCCAGCTCAGGGGCTGGGCTTTGAGTTGAGAATGAGTCTCTTATAAAGAACCCTCAGCACCTCGAGTTGCTGCTTGGGAGCAAATCTCTGGTCAGATGACGATGTCTGCCTTCATCTATCCACACTGAGCAGAAGGACGACGAGCTGGGTCTCACAGGGCACCTCTCTCTTGTTTCCCTCTGCCCTGCCTTTACCAGCTGGGGACATAGTGGAAAGACAGGTGTGTGTGAACCAGACCACACCCCTCTTCTGCTGCAGGGGTGGGGGGAGAGGGGAGAGCCATAACTGGATATGGAACGAAAGCTTTAAAATAAGGTCACTGAAGCTTAAGGATAGCAAGTCATTGTTTTAACAGCTAGCAGTAACTATTCTAATAACTGAAAGTGACCGAAAATTATAGCATTAGGCTGAAATTATTAAGGAAGTCTGCTTTCCATGGAAAATGGGAGCAGTTATTATAATGCCATGTGGCCCAGGCAGTGAGAAACTGAAGGCTTCTGCCAACGGCAACGTGGACCTCCAGCCCCTGCAGATGCGACAGCTCGACTGCAACTACATGAGAAACCCTGAGACAGAAGCTGGAGCTAAGACACCAGGATGCCTGACACCCTCACATTGTGAGATAATAAATGGTTTTTGTTTTAAGTTGCTGATTTGGGGGTCATTTGTTAAGTGACAATAGATCAAGAGTAAGAGTTGTCCCAAGTTGGGCCAAGGGGGCCAGACCTTGCATCTGACTCCTTCATTAGTCACGGGATGCAGACTGTCCCGGAAGAGGCGTGACGTTGGGTGAGGCGGTTTTCTTCGCCAAGGCCGCCCCCAGGAAGGCCGTCAGCTGCGGCCTGTTTCCCCGCAGCATTCTCAGCAGCTGGGTGACTGAGCCTCGACGGCTGAAGGGGGATGTGGGAAGCTTGTTGTTCACCATCAAGTGTTTAGTTTGAGGCTCCTGTGGGCCTTTGGAAAGAAGGTTCTAGGTGCTGACAAGGTGGGAGTCAGAGTTTGAAAGCCTGGGAGCCTCACTCTGCTTTCTATTCTCATCTTTAGCATTGCTCTCCTTTTAAATGTTGGTTTTCCTTGAATTCCTCCTACATCTGTGAGAAGAAAGCCTGGGGAGAGCAGTGTCCATAAAGTCAAGGGAGAAGAGGACATGAGGAGGATGGCAGAGGCCAGTTGTGTTCACTGCATGTATTGCTTAGTCTTGGCAGAAAACACAGCAATATGAGGGAAGTGATGGAAAAAAGCTTAACAAAGCGACACTTTACAGAATTGAGGTAGGGGTGAGAGGCACCAACAGGGACCCTACAGCTCCTCCCACCCCTAGGCTGGAAGAGGTGAGGGCAGGGCGTGGGTGCCGGCATCTGGAGAGGGCAATCTTCACGGAGAAAGCTGACCATCAGGAGCCACGGCTGTCAGGGAGGGACACAGCCAGCCCAAGGTTGGCACAGCTGGCTGGGCATCATGGCTCATGCCTGTAATCCTAGCACTTTGGGAGGCCGAGGCAGGAGAATCACTTGCAGCCTGGAGTTTGAGATCAGCCTGGGCAACAAGTGAGACCCTGTCTCTACGAAAAATAGAAAACTGAGTTGGACATGGTGGCGCATGCCTGTAGTCCCAGCTACTCGGGAGGCTGAGGCAGGAGGATCGCTTGAGCCCAGGAGTTTGAGGTTGCAGTGGGCTATGATGATCCCACTGCCCTCTAGCCTGGGCAACAGAGTGAGCTCCTGCCTCAAAAACTCAAAAAAAAAAAAAAAAAAAGTTGTTGCAGTTTACGGGGCAACAGGCAGGGTGAAGGAGGGCAGAAAGTGGATCTGCAAGGGCAAAAATGAAAGGGGTTCAGCAGACAAGAATTAGTTATGTTCATGATTGATCTCCCTCTTAGTAGCAATTTAAAATATATTGCAAATGTTTGGGTATACTACTAAATTTGAAGGGTGAAATCAGAAAGAAACTTTTACTTTCTCTGTTTTTTGATTTTTTTTTAATTTTTTGTAGGGATAGGGTCTTGCTATGCTGGCCAGGCTGGTCTTAAATTCCTGGCCTCATGTGATCCTTTGCCTTGACCTCCTAAAGTGCTGGGATTACAGGCATGGGACACCGGGCCCAGCCCACTTTCTCTTTCTCTAAGTGTTCCTGGTGATCCTCGCTAAAGAAACCATTGGTCTGATTCAGGAGAGTATTATTTCCCAGGAAATTATATTCAGTTTCCTAGGAGATTATCATTGGCTACATTAATGTCAATATACTGGTTGTGATATTGTCCTATAGTGTTGCAAGATGTCACCATTGGAGTAACTGGGTAAAGGGTACAGGATAGCTCTATTATTTCTTACACCTGCATGTGAATCTACAATCATCTCAAGATTAAAAAATGTAATTAAAAATTATATTCACTTATATTTCACTTATTCTACTTGAAGGAGTTAAGAACATGCCACTATAAAATACGTGCTCTGGCATATTGACTATTTTGAGTTAAAGGCACTTGAAAAGCAGCAGGTACAAAAGATCACTCCGACCTTCCTCTGTTTCTTGAAAGCAGGAGGTGAAATTCCCAAGTGAAAGATGCCCTCCTTGTACCAGAAGAAAAGTATTGTTTTCACTGTCAAGGGTGGGAAATCTGTACAAACGAAACTTGTTAAACTAGCCCTTATTCTCCTACTCACTTCTCTACCCTAGCCCGAGCTCCTCTGCCTTGCCACATTTTTATAATATATTACTCTTTGTCCAATTCCGTGTCAGTGTTCAGCTCTAACTGCATCTTTGGGCTTCATTTCCTTATGAAGGCTCCTTTGCCACGGAAACTTGTATTAAATTTTTATGGTTTTTTCCTGTTGATCTGTTTTATGTCCATTTAATCCTCAGGCCTTGCTGAAAAACCCTTCGAGGGTAGAGGTAAAGTTGTGTTTTCCCTACACACTTATGATAATTAAATTTGAGGCTTTAAATGTTGACGTAGAGTTCCCTAGCAATGACGGAGTTAGTTTGTATTCTAACCTTATTGGAATGAAATCTTTGAGTTACCTGATTTGCTATGACTTGAATTTTACTTCTGTCTAACAGATCTGTTGTTGCCTTAAATAGGAAGAATAAATCCAAGGCCCAGGGGAGAGGCCTGAGACCTTGGAAAGGCAGCAAACAGAATACACTGTAATTGGATCTGCTTCACGTGCATGCAGAAGTTTGCTTCTTGCATCAATGTTGTCATAGAACTCCTCTGCAGGGCCGGCCGTTTCCTTTTAGAGATTTAAAATCTCTACAGACAGATTTTAAAATCCTTACATGCTGTAGTTCTCTTATAGGCTTTTCAGTTAATGGAATTAACTAGCTTATTTATCATTAGAATAAAATAGTAATTTAAAAAAACCTACATTAACAGGCTCTTTTTGGGGGAAGAACAGCTGCTCCAAGATCCCAGAGGAGAAGGGGGCATTAAAATACCTGATCCCAGAGACATTTCTAGACTGAAAGTGTTTTATGTCTAATTCAGTAGAAATGAGTGCATGGACTATATAAAGTTTCCATGTACTTTTTTTCCCCCAGAATTTTTTTTTAGATCTATGCCTTCACATTTCACAAACTTAATATAAATGTCCCAGTGGGCTAAAGTTATAGAACAAATATAATTCTTGGTCCCGCATATGAGACAACCCTCACTGATAGGTAGTGTGCTCTTCATTCCTAACCTTGAAGATTAAGATTTAAGTAGCTTTATTTTGGAGAGGATGTGTTTCATGCAGGATGAATCTGGATACCTTGTTCTACATGTAATTGGTGTAGTCAGGACTGATGTTTTATTCTCCATCTCTTCATTGAAAATAGCATCAACAGCTTATTAAACAGCACTAGACCAGGAAATACAAGGGCATTATAACGAATAAGTCTAAGCTCATTATGGTCTTAGTGAGCAGGTTCAGATGTAGCACAGTACTAGAGCTGGTGTTTGTTAACATTGATGCATGAAGTGCGTGCCTGACCAGCTTCAATGGAGTTATTACTTAGCATGTGGGATACATTTAATGCACATCACTGACAAATGTAGCCAAGTTTGTGGAAAGATAGAATTTCAGCACAATTTCATACCAGAAATCGTACTATCAAGACGTGTAGACATTACCTGTAAGAATGGCCCCTTTCCTGGGCATATACGCTTATGTCTTGATCACCCAAGACAGTGTGGTTGAAGGTCTAAGCAGAAACCCAGCACCTTTATTAGTTAAATAAAGTCTTGTTACATCTGGTCCTTTGAATGATCTTACTAATTACAGTTAAGTAAAAAGGCTGGGGACAAATTAGATATAGTGGAATTTATCATAAAGGTTCTCATACATCTAGATAGCTGTTTTGCTAGAATCTGTTTAGCTGTAAATTCCATTTAGAGTTGTTGGTATTATTTTATTTAACTCTTTTTAACCTCCCATCATCAAAGTGAACGTCAAATGTTCTACAAGGTGGAGTAAACTCCTTTGGCCTCCTCTCACTCAGGCATCATTGGAAATTTCCCTTCTTTATTCACCAGTCCTGAGCTGGGTTCACTGCCCGAATTAAGTCCTTGTGCAATTGTGTGACGTTGAGGAAATCACATGACTTTGCTGAGCTTCAGAGGTGATGCGTATTAAGCTCCCAGCACAGAACCTGGCCCGCAGTAGGCCCTGAATCAATGGTAGTCGCCATCAAATAAAGCGGATCAGCAGGCTTGATTTGAAACTTATTTCTACTTTCGATGACTTTACTACAATAAGCCTGAGACATAATGTAACAGCCTTTCATGCCTTTCTCCTTGATAAACACATAGAAAACAAAACGGAACACTTAGGGCTTGGTGTTTATGGATAAAAGACTAGAGAGTGTCCTCTAGTGGTAAACAGACAAATTGCCTAAAGCCATTGATTTTTTAAGTTCCTACCTAGGACTGAGACTGAAATTGATCACAGAAATGCAATGTAAAGCTACGGGATCAAACATTATTCATATTTGGATAGGATTTTAGCCTTCATGCCATCTTGTAAAACAATGAGATAAAGGAAACTTCCTTATCCTTTTACTATACCAAAAATTGCAGTTTAATCACATGAGCAACGAAAGAATCCAAGCCAGAAGCTATTTTTTTTGCCAATCGAAAGTGAACCATTTTGATTTATTTTCACACAAATGATCAGGTATTACATAAAGAAATTATTTCAGTAGGGCCTTAAGGGGAATTACAGACTTCTTTCCAAGTACATGGGTTAGTACATAATTGATAATTTCACAGGATTTCTGATAGTTTCTGACAGTTTAGTAAAAAGAAAACATGCTGTAGGAGCTTCTCTAATGACATTCTCTAAGCGTCTCTCAACTGGACATTAGCAGGGCTGGTTTCCATCCAGTTTCTGGACTCACACGATCTCCATTTCTACTGACACTACAGCCCTGGAAATCAGTCAGGGCAGCATGAGACGGTGGTTAAAAGCCTGAGCTCTGAAGCCAGGCTGGGTTTAAATCTCAGCTTTACCATTTATTGATGGGGTGAGCTCTGTGCCTCAGTTTCCTCACCTGTAAAACATCAGTGTTAATACCAGCTACTCCATAGAGTTGTTCTAAGTATGGATTAAGCTAATACATGGACAGTGATTAGAACAGAGCCTAGAATTATTATCAAGCAGCTGTGATGTGCCTATACTCTTCAAGGGATTCTAAAGAATGCATCAGAAACTTAAAATCTAGGCCCTGCCCCCGGAGAGTTTATAGTTTACATGGGAAAATCTTGCTAGAACAATGGGCTTTTACCCCACTCAGGGGGAGGAATTTTCCTTAAACATCCTCCTGGCTTCTCATGTTCCTATTCTTGTTCTCCTGGGAGAAGAGGGGTGACTTTCTTGGAGTAGAGTGACTCTGGGTGTGATCCTACAAAGAAAAAGCGATGCAATTTCCAACATAGTTAGGAGGCGCATTTAGCCTTCAATCTATAGTATGCCCTACAATTTAGCTACATCAATAATAAAGGTGATGACTTGGGTTCCACCTGGTAAATATCTTTTGTACTTCTTTGTTTTTTCAGAACTCAGTCTGAGAAGAGGAGAGCTATTAACTGAGGAGACTCTTGGAGACCCCAACAGAATACACTGACCCACAAAAGCAATTCAGTGCTAACTTTTATGGTGTGGACCTACCATACAAAGATTTCCAGAAATCACAGTTTGACATGGGCTGAAGCAACAGGAAAGAGTTTTATGGAGCTCGGACTTGGGCTGGCTCTTGAAGAATGGGATAGAATTTGGATGGGGGGAAGGAGGAGAAAAGAGCCCTTCTACTAGCAGAGAAATTTTTTTCCTAAGACTCATAGCAGTTTATACTTCTATAGAAACAGAGTAAAATGTAAAATATTGGTTAAAATTATTAATAGTAAGTCATATTTGTGTTTGATGGCACATGGTAACACAGTTAAGCTATGGCAAAGGAATAGTGACATAGGTCCTTGCTGCCTGGTTTTCTGATCACATGTGACCTAATTGCCAGGAATGTTCTAAGTATTTGCACATGTTAAGTTACTCCTTACATCAACCCTATCATATAGATACCATTTCCCCATTTTATAGCTGAGGATGCTGAAGCACAGAGAGTGGTAATTTTCCTAATGTTGCACAGCCAGTAAGTGATGGAACTGGGGTTTGAACCCAGGCAGTGTGGCTTCAGAACCAATTCTCACATTGTCTGCTTTGTGATTTCTCAGTCCAAGGGAAGGGGTTGGGTGGTCTTCTCTTACAAAAGGGACCAATGAAGAGATCAAGGCTGATCAGAGTGAAAGATTTCGAAGGCTGTCACACAGGCTGGGAGCTAGGTAGGGCTGGCCAATGGAGGATTTGAAAAGCCAGGCACAAGAATTTGGATATGCATAGAGAAAAAAAATGAAGATACATCCAATTATGCTCCTGCTCAAGAACAATTCTATATTTCTCATTGTATTATTTCCAAAGAAGATTTCCAGTGTTTCAGTTTGGTAGACTGGATGTTATGTATATATGAGGAGATGGTAGAAAAAAACAGAACTGGATCCTTTATGCATCGGCTAGGCGACCATTGAAAGGCACATGGCTGAAAGTGAAAATGTGTCTTCTCATCCTTTTTCCCCAAGTGCCTACTTAGAAGACAAGCAAGGTTGGAAGTATGAATTTGAAGTTTCATCTGAATTTGAGAGCTGAAACTACAAAATGTAAAACTCCCTGACAAAAAGACCCTAAAGGGGCAGAAGAGAAACACCGAGGGAGGAGGGAACAGGGACAGCCCAGCGCTGAGGAAGTTAGCTGGTCTGCACAGTAAGAAGTTCCCAGTCAGCTACTTCAAAGCGCGGTAGAATATGAGAACTGGGATGAAGCCAGGAAATTTAACAATGAGCTTAAGAACATTGAAGGGAGGAAATTAAACTGGGCTCTGCCCTTATGACACTGTTACATAGGGTCAAAAAAGGAACGTCTGGCAATGTGTGGCTCCTCGCTGTTTCCCACCCTCCCACGGCATAGGGCCTCTTTCCAGTTGGCTAAGATGGTGCGGGGAGGGGGAAACTGAGTCCTCAAGTTACAAAACTGGAATACTGTTTTTATACATTCAGCTTGCCTCCTTAGTATCACACCTTAGCTCTTTCCAATGGGCTCTTCCTACTTTTACTCTCCTAATCCTTTGCTATTCTGTTGTCAGCTGGGTTTGCCACGTCATCGGCAGTACAGTTACTGGCTCCAACCCCTGTCTAGCTGCTACTTTCAAGAGAGGCCCTACCCCCATGACTGCCCCATGTCTTAGCTCCTGCCTAGCCTGGCCTGCATCTTTCCACCCCTGCTAGTAGGGATTACCTAGCCCACCATCCTCTTTGCCCCTTCTGGATCCCTCTCTGCAACCCCCAAATTACCTTGAAAAAAAATCAACTGTGCCTGGAGACTTGTCACTTTGTGCATCTGCTGCCCATCTGTTCCCCCACAGGCAGTGTTGTGGACACACAGTAAGGTGACCCCCAGTAAGTCATGCCTTTGCGTAATCCCGTCTCCTGAGTGCTGGTAGAACCTGTGACTTGCTTCTAACCAAAAGAATTTTGGTTCAGGTGATGGGATGTCACTCCCTTGATCATGTTTTGTTATATAGGAGTCCGTCTTAGCCAACTAGAGAGAGACAGAGAAGAGAGAGACTTCCTTGCTGGCTTTGAAGATGTGTGCGGCTATGTCGTGAGAGGGCCATGTGGCAAGGAACTGCTGGTGCTTCTAGGAGCTGAGGGTAGCCCCCACCATCAGCCAGCAAGAAAAGGGGGACCCTGGTCCTACAATCTCAAGGGAGTGAATTCCGCCAACAGCCTGAAAGAGCTTGGGAGCAAGAGTGGGTCCCCCCGCCCCAGTCAAACCTCCAGATGAGAACACAGCCCAGCCAACCCTTGGCTGCAGCCTCGTGAGATCCTGACCAGAGGTTACATCCATGGTGTGCTCATGGCCAAAGAATGACCGGACATGCCAAAGTAAGGCAAGCATGAAAATGAGGTTTATTGAGGAGAGAAAGATAGGATTATAGAGCAAGAACAAGATACAGGTTTACAGAGAATGATACATACCTCATAAATGATGACTGGACCCATTGTTACAGCAAAGGGAGAGCAAAAGGAAGGGGCTGGTTGTGGTCTGTGTCTTGTTTCATAGTGCCCGGATCAGCACCTCCCTGTGGCTCAGACATCACCGTGGAACCACTTTGACTGGACAGTTGGAAGTTGCATTACTACGCATGTAGATTGTTCTAGGTCAATATCTGGACTCTATAGTACCTATGGTGCTTGGCCCATGCACTACAGAGTCCTCTGCATTCTTTTGCAGCTGGCACACTAAGTCATGATTGGCAGATTCATAGGGTATTCCCTCCTCCCCCAGATACGGCAGTCACTCAGTAGAGGATTAAGGTGGGGCAGGACCAAGATGGGGGCCCCCGAGGCCCACCCTTGTCCTTCTTCCAAGGTTGGGAAATTGCACCAAGGCAACAGCACCTACTTTCATCCCTAGGAGACCAGGAATCCCTCACTATCTACCTAACACCTCTACTTACCAGCTTTTTGACCTCAGGAAATAGTTACATATTTTCTGAGTCTTAATTCCTACTCTGTAATTTGGGAATGACAATTCTCAAAACCCTTTTGGGTCAATATTAAGTGTCATAATATTTGTAATGTGATTGACACAATGCTTTATATACAATTATCAGTTGATATTTTATACATACATATGAGATATATATACATACACATATTCATGTATATTATTAACATTCACACAGCATATCTCTCTCTCTATATATATACATATGATTGACATACTGTATTGAAATGATCAAATGATCTGTTTATGTCTGTCTTTCTCCCTTAACTCCTCCTACCTGCATCCCTAGACAGTACACTCCTATGATTTACTCATATTTTGTTCATATTTTTGTTTTCAACCTTATTGACACCTTGATAGATTTATTCATATTTTAATCTCTAGTACTGGGACATTGTAGGTGCTCAAGAAATATTTGTTAAATCATTGATAAGCTAAGCATGGCCAGTTCTTAAACACTCTGAACAGAGAAAGCAAAAGCAGGAACATTCTGAAAACTCTGTCAAGTCATGCAAACTCTTAAGCTTGGTATTATTGCAAACTCCTTCTCCCATCCTCCCTGCTTCCCATAGAGACCAGAAAAGTATTTATGGATCAATCTGAGCCACAGATGGAAAGTCTTTTCCCTTCATGTATTAGATTCTCACTAGACACAGTTCAAGATCGAATGACGGACAAATTCTATTTCTAAGTTGGACTTCTCAGTGCTCTCTGAGCAAGCAGTTACTCCAGGCCTTTGCACTTAAGAAGCTTCAGATCCAAAGTACACAAAATTTGCTGCTCCCATTTGGCTTATATTTTGTGGGAGCCTAGATTTCAATAAACAGCACAAATAGACAATGCTGAAGTTTCGCTGGATTCACTGTAATGGAAAAATCCCACTTTAGCTAGGCAGGAATCTATTCCTTATCTCCTTCTAGTAGCAGTTTGGTTGAACATTAAAGCTGAGTCTACTGAGAGTCCTTTGGAGTACGGGCAAGCCTGATTATCTCAACAGGACAACATCTCTGCTACTGAGAGCTCAACTTGGACATCCATTACCAGGCCGGCAAACACCCCTTCCTTCAGGACATCGAAATGGTATTATCGAAACCACAGGGGGTTTTGGTCTAGGTCCTGTTGCTCATCGCACAAAAATCCAATTATTGAGATAAGGACTGTCAAGGAAGAAAGGAATTTTTAATACAACTGATATCTTGTCAGGAGACTAGGAGAAGCTGTCTCAGATCTGTCTCTCCAACTAAGGGAGGTCATGGGCTTTTAAAGTGTAACAGAGGGAATGGCCTGAAAAAGGGTAAAATGTTTTACAAGCTGTCTCTTTAAAAACTCTCTCACTCTTCTTGAGAATTAAAACCTACATTCCTGCCTGGGCCAGTGATCAGAGGGGCAGGGGAGTATCCTTTTTACCACAGGAGATGGCTCAACGGCATTGTCCGGGTGGAGGTCCTGAGATTGTCTTTGATGGAGATGGGATTGATCAGAACCATCAACTATAGTTAACCAATACCCTGAAGCTGAAAAACCTCCCTTTAAAAGCTCTGCATTTCTGCCTATAGATAGGACACTGGTACTCTAAGAAGGAGTCTGCCAACCTCCTCACTTGCCAGCAACTTAATAAACCTCCCTTTCCTTCCCCTGAAGTCACTTGTCCTTGTTCTTCTGGTACAGCCTCGGGGACAAGTGCTGAACTTTTGGTAATAGAATTTGACATCCCTGGGGGTGCCCATCGGCACCCCAGTAGAACGGCACCCTGTGACTGCTGAAGAGGCAGGGAGCAGCCCCAGGTCCAGCCACGGGTCTTCATCATTAGGAACAATGTCTTTTCGGGGTGAGGGAGCAAGGGACTGCCCCAGAAGCTGCCAGAGCCTGTTTAGCTCCAGGGAACTCCCATCTTTTTTCCCCCAAAGTAGATGCAGCTCCCTGCAACTTGAACTAAGTTGAGGAGAAGGAAACAGATTTGGGAAGCGTCTGGACACCTTGATCATTTGTTTGGTAAGTTCCCCAGCATGCACGCTGAAACCCTTGATTCCACCGATTTGGGGGAGGGTTCAGACCTTCCTGTAACGTTTGTTTGGAGGCATCGTTTGGGGTGGAAGACACAAGGTTGAATGGAACTGGAGAATCAGGTTTGGATTTGGAGCTTGTTTATATGGTTCCCATTCATTTGGTAAGGCCTTGGCATTAGGATGATTTGTGTCGGGGATTCCCTGCCTTGTCTTCTAGTCATATTGTGTTGGTTGTTGATTGTCAACATGGGAGGCTCCATTTCCACTCCATCTGAAAGCCCCTTAAGGAGAATCTTGGCTGAATGGCCAACTTACCGCTATAAGTGTATGTCTAAAAGAGAATGGTGTTAATACAATCCAATGTGTATGCTGGAGTGTGAGGAGAAGTGGTTGTTGAATGGAACCTTAAATTAAAACTGTAATTATTTTGTCAAAGATCAGGTAAATGGGACGAGATCCCATATGTATAATCTTCGATGCACTTGCATAAAGGCCTGGGACAAAGTTAATGGTACGAGAGAGACCTCTAGTGGTGGTAGGCGGGATAGGCAGACCCCGTGTGATAGAATTGGAGAGGGATTAACAGGGTTGGAGCTCGTGAACGGGCTGTGCTGCCGCAGGTCCCCAGCAGCTGGGGAGTGGCCACAGGCTCAGCGGTGCTCTAGCTCACGCCGCCAGGGTCCCCGCTGCTCACGCTGCCGCAGGCCTTTGCGATGACTTGTTTTAGCACAGTCGGATTCCCTCGGTCTGCGCCAGTTCTGGGCCAGCCGTTCAGCGCCGGCTGGAGGGGAGGTGGCACACAGGGCCACAGCCCCAAGGGCGGCCGCAGCGGAGGGGACTGGCGAGCGCGGGGGCGGCCGTGCAGGAGGGGAAAGTGGAAGGCACGGAGGAAGCGGGCGAGGCCCTACTGCCCTTCCCCACTGGACACCTGCGCCACCGAGGCACTGCCCGCCGGGACAGCTGGGGCGGCTGCCGCACCTGCCCCGGGAGGCGACACAGGCCCGGCTGCATTCGCGCTCGGGCCGATCCGGAAACCGGCCCGCGCGGAACTGCTTGGGTTCGTGTCCCTCTCCCTGGTTCGTTCATTCGAGGTCGCGTCTCTCTGGAAGAGACACATCAGATCCAGAGAGACGCGACCTCGAATGAAGGAACCAGGGAGAGGGAAACATCAGACCCACCCTCCCAAGGCCGCCGCCACCATCCCGGCACCACGAGAGGGGCGGCGCAGGGCGTGACTGGCCTTCGCCCACTAGGTTGTGACTCCGGGGTGGAACGGTCCCTCCTGCCAAGACCCAGACGGGAACTCAATTTGGCCAGAGGTCACCCATAGCCAGGGCAGGGCAATTTACGGCAATTTCAGATAGGGGGGCTTCAGTCGCTAGGAAAGGGAGGAAAAAGCCACCCCAGATTGATGTACAATCAGTGTGTTTTTTGTAAAGAGGAAGGACATTGGAAAGAGCATTTCCCAAAAATGCAAAGTGCTCCAGGCAACAGGAAACCCTCCAAGAGGACAAATGGGTTTTTTCTCAAGTGCAGGACTCAGATGACAAAGGAGGGGGCCCGGGGCCCCTGCCTCACTAGTAGCTCCAATCGGAATATTCCCCACTGGAGCCCCGGGTGCAATTGACAGTGGGGATTTGACTGGTGTCCAGATGCCTGCGCAGAAGTGGTCCAGGCGCCTCTGCCTGGTCACCACCCCGGCGCCCCAGCACCAGCTGCACACGGTGATCCACGAGTGTGGCAGCCATAGGCAAGCAGCAGCTAAGGCACTCACGGACAACTGACTATGAATGGCATTCAGTCGTATTTGAATGGCAGGATCCTGGGACTGGAGTGGTCTTGTGGCACTGTTGAACTGTGTTGCCCCATGAGTTTAAAAGGGCGGTCCCAGTGGAGGCGGGACCTGCCTTGTTTGATGGGACCTTAGTGGGACTTGCAGAAACTGGGAACCTGAAATTGGACAGATTTGCAAATAGCAGGTTGCTTATCTGGGGCTCTTGGATTGGCGGGGTTCTGTCGCATCTGGATCCCAAACTTTGGACTAGTAGCAAAGCCCTTGTACAGGGTCCTTAAAGGGACAGATGTGGAGCCCCTGTTCTGGAACACAGACTGTCAAAATGCCTTTGAAAAACTTAAACAGAGTCTTGTGATTGTCCCCACTTTGGGGCTGCCTGACTTGAAGAAAGAATTTAGATTATACGTTCACAAAAAACAAGAAATGAGCCTTGGAGCCTTAGTACAGGTGCTGGGAGACATCCCACGGCCAGTGGCACACTTGTCAAAGCCGCTGAACAATGTCGTGAGAGGATGGCCTCCTTGCCTCTGGGCAGTAGTAGCTACTTGTGACTTGTTATTAAAGAGTGTGTCTATTCTCAATCCTGCCACCCTGTCACCAGCCAAAGAGAATGAGCCTGTGCAGCCTGACTGTTCAGAGATTCTGGAGGCTGTCTATTCTAGCAGGATGGATCTGTCAGGTCATCCAATGCCAGAGCCTGATTGGGATCTTTTCACCAACGGAAGCAGCTTTACAGAAAATAAAGGGCTGGATATGTGATCATGGCAGTGGCACTGCCACCTGGGACTTCAGCCCAGAAAGCTGAGCTGATTGCTTTAACCAGAGCTCTTCAGTTGGAAAAAAGGTAAATATTTATACAGAATCTAAATACGTTTTATGATTGTGCATGCTCATGGTGCCATTGGAAGAAAAGGGGACCTCTGACAGCAGGAAATAAGGATATTCAGTATGCCATGAAATAGTGGCCCTGACACAGGCTGTGGCTGAGCCCAAGTGGGTGACCATCAAGCAGTGTCCTGGTCACCAAAAAATACTTATGTTGCAAAAAGAAATCAGGACACTGGCAGAGTTGCTGAGGAGGCTGCTAAAAGTTTCTTGGGGGCCTTGCTACCCTGGCTAGATTTAGATCCCATTTAAAACTAAAGACTGGGGCTCCGACATTTGGGATGGCACAACTAAATGGAGAAAAAATTCTCATGGACTCGGTTTCCTACCCGAAGCTTTGGTTGAAAGTCTTATGAGGCACCTACATGAATACACACGTTAGGGGGTGTGATGCCTTAATAGATTTGGTGGGACCTTGAGAACCCCATTTGCAACAAACTAATTATTTGCTCAAAACAATCCAAAGACAGAAAAGTGACCTGCTGTAGGAAACCCAACATGTGAGACCCACCCTTTCAATGACTGATGAATTCACTCAGATGCCTTAATTTGAGGTATCATTTTCTGAGCTCCAGTACCTCTTGGCATCAGAGTATGATGTTCAGACTTCTTATGTGTACTTGAGATAAAGTTGCCTTGTAAAAAATATTTTAGATTGGGCACAGTGGCTCATTCCTGTAATCACAACTACTCTGGAGGCTGAGGCAGGAGGATCACTTGAGCCCAGGAGTTTGAGGTTGCTGTGAGCTGTGATAACACCACTGCACTCTAGCCCAGGCAACAGAACAAGAACCTGTCTCAAAAAAAAATTTAGGTTTATAATTTTTCTGGGTGCTTGCTTTAGCCACCAGACTGTTCTCCAGATACTGAGGTGTTATTTTACATAAAACATGAATTTATTTTATATAAATTAATGAATTTATACATGATATAATTTTATTATATGAATAAATATATGAATTATAATATAAATTTATTAGGACCCTTTACATAACTGCTTCATATACTAAAAGAATCTTTACTAAAGAATATATTCACAGTAAGATTTCCTATGTAAGGAAACTGCCCATGTTCACTTAAAATGTTTTACTTACCTGGTCGGGCGCGGTGGCTCACACCTGTAATCCTAGCACTCTGGGAGGCCGAGGCGGGTGGATTGCTCGAGGTCAGGAGTTCGAGACCAGCCTGAGCGAGACCCCGTCTCTACTAAAAATAGAAGTAGATTGTCTGGACAACTAAAAATACTTATAGAAAAAATTAGCCGGGCATGGTGGCACGTGCCTGTAGTCCCAGCTACTCGGGAGGCTGAGGCAGTAGGATCGCTTAAGCCCAGGAGTTTGAGGTTGCTGTGAGCTAGGCTGACGCCACGGCACTCACTCTAGCCTGGGCAACAAAGCGAGACTCTGTCTCAAAAAAAAAAAAAAAAAAGAAAAAGTTTTACTTACCTGAATTTTAATCTTTTTGGTTTATCTGATATAAAGTCAGCATCTCTGGGGTATGTTTTTGAGTCAGTTTGGAAAGTCCACAATGACACTTAGTGGACATGTAGATCTTCATGTGAAATCTGTTGACATCAGTGCTATTTGTGCCATTGAAAAGTCATCTGACCCATTCTTCCACTACTCTAGTTTTTATAAGCATGTTCTCTGAGTTTGGCCAATATGCATAGAATGAGATGGGGAAAATGTTTACTCACGAGTAGATGGTCTTTTTCTGTTAGGAGAGTAGTCACCCAAGGACAGGAGCTGAGCCTGTTTCTCCTTTAGACAGGGCAAGCGTTCCTCAGTGCACCAAGGGCCCCCAGCTCCCTACCACTTCCTACCTCTGTGCCAGGCCCGGTTACTTACCTACCCCATGAGGGCATGTGAATTAATGGCTTCCTTAAGATGCTATTTATCTCTTCTATTTAAGCATCTACCTCTCATACTTAAATAATAGTTCTGCTGATACCCATCTCATGTAAGTTGGGTTACTGGATTTGTACATAGTTTTATCCTTACTGAATCTATTTTGTAACTGGCAATACTCTCCTAGGATGCTATGTTAAGCCCTTAGAGTGATAAATATTCTATTATGTACACATTCATTTCTCTTCCAAGTCATTTCCTCGTCTTAGAGACATATTAATTACTCACTTCTTGATAGGCATCTTAGAAGAGGTGTCCATATATTGTGAAAATCAATCTTTAGCAAATTTTTATTTAGGTTTTGTTTGGTTGTTTACTCTTTCAGGTTTGCTTGTTGATTTGCTTCTCTGAATTTTAGATTCTCCTGCAGTTTCTGACCTCCAGGCAAAGGTGAATGAATGGAGTTCTGATGTGTTAATGAGAAAAAGGCCTCATTAGAATTTGTCCAAGATACTGGCTAACAGCAACTGCTCCGGGGAGAGTCACTGTCATTAGCAATGAGGGCAAGTTAGAGTACTAGATTCTTTTCCTGGAGCGACCAGGTGCTTATTTCATTTTTTTTCCTCTTCTCTCCCTGACCTCCCATTTTCTAACTTTTCAAATGGCTTTATATCTTTCCTGAACTAAAGGATGAGAAGAGTCTACTTCCATAACCAGAAACTGAAACTCATGGTACTTATCCCCAAACATCTCCTTCCATTCTTCTCCCCAATTTGGCTAACATCCACATTTATATCAATAATATGCTATGTTTCTTATGGCTACATAGATTTGATCACTTCCAACGTGAAATATCGGAGTACCTCCTGTATTCCTGCCCTATGGTTAGCCACAGAGATTACAGGTTATACATCAAGGATCTTGCCAGTCTGTAAAAAACATCACTTCAAATTCTTGGAATTTTCACACCTGAAATTCATACAAATGAAGGCAGACCTAGAGACTGGAGTGAACTAAAATAAAATCTTAAGCCCCCCCAGCTGGCTGAATGGAGCCCTTCTTGGCCAAGGGGACCCCAGAAATGCCCTAAAGCTGAGTTGCTGGCCATGAAAAGGGAGGTCAGACCTGCCTCTTCATGCCCCCTTCCCTTCTTGGAGATGTCCTTTGTAGCTCATTAACAGGCCTAAGGCTATGCAAGACAAAGCCTAAACCACACCTGCAGGTCATCAATTTACTTAACAGATCACTTGAGTCCTTAACTTAAAACATTCCAAGTCTTTAGACAAAGCTTCATTTCTTTAACCAATTACAAATCAAAGAATCTTTAAACCCACCTATAACCTGTAATTCCCTGCTTGGAGATGTCCTGTCTTCCTAAGCCAAACCAATGTATGCCTTCCATGTATTGATTTATGACTTTATGTGTAATTCCTGTCTCCTTGTATAAAACCAAACTGTAACCCGACCATGGAGAAACCACTTGCTCAAGGCTTCTTGGGCATGGCTCTCGGGCCATGGTAACACATATTCAGCTCAGAATAAACCTCTCTAAATTATTTTACAGAGTTTGGGTTCTTTTCTGTTGATACTGGTAACAAATCCTCACAATAACAGGACAGACACCACAAAACAGGTATCAACAAAATGTGGTGAGAATACAAGGGAAGGAATAAATTATTCCTCAGGGTTTCCAAAAGAAGCTTCTTAAGTGAAAAGGAACAGGGTCTTGAAGGATGACTAACAGTTTTGCCAAGTAGAGGAAGAGGGAGAGGCAGGTACTACAGGCAGAGGAAAGAAGATGTGTCAAAGTCCCAAGTCTTGACAGGCATGTAACCTACTGGGGAAACAGTGGGAAGGCTAGTAGAGCTAAACTGGAAAGTAAATAATAATGCCAGGGCATTTGCAATAATCTGTTGGAGTAAGAAGTGCAGCCTAGATTCAGGTGTGGCAGAATCGATAGAGAAAGGGAATAAATTCAGGATACAGGTGGGAGATGAAGGATGAGCAGCAGTTAAGGGTGACTGGAGTTTCCCCCTTGGGAGAGTTGCTGTGTGCTAACACCATGATTAAAGAAAGACAACCTAGAGGCAGCAGACCTGGGGTCAGCCAGCAGGGTTTGACCCTGTAAGTCTGTTGAATGACCTTTTTGGCTAAATCTAAAAGAATGCTCTTTGTCTTTTTCTCACATGATCACCTTCTACTCTTTCTTGAAATTCTCTTTTCTCTTAATTTCCAAGATATTACTCTTCTAAATTTGTTTGTGAGAACCTACCTGGCCCCTCCTTCTCAGGCATGCAGAGGAAGAGGAGCAATGAAAAGAGGTGATGTGCTGTTGGCCCACTGCTCCTATCGCTCAGTCTCTGGTGATCTCCCACCTCACAGCTCTTCAGTTACGAGCTAAGGGCTGGTGACTTCTAACTCCAAGGCACAACCTACACCTCTCTCGTGGCTTCCAGAACTTTTTGTGCAACTGCCTACTGAACATATCCGCCTGGGTGTCCTGCAGGCACCTCAAAATCAATATCCAGTGCTGTACTCATGTTCCCTAGCCAGTACCTGCTTCTCCCCATGTGTGCCTCATCTCAGCAAATGACTTTTTCACCCACCTGGTTACCCAGGTGCCTCTGGATCCCAAGTCCCATGAGTGCAGGGACCATTTCAGTCTCGATTGCCACTAGTTCAGTGGGTGGCCCACACATAGCAGACACTCAAATATTGGTACAATAAATGAAGAAAGGCCGGGCATGGTGGCTCATGCCTGTACTCCTAGCACTCTGGGAGGCCAAGGCGGGAGGATTGCTTGAGCTCAAGAGTTCGAGACCAGCCTGAGCAAGATAGAGACCCTTTCTCTACTAAAAACAGAAAAATTTTAGACATTGTGGCACACGCATCTGTAGTCCTAGCTACTCGGGAGGCTGAAGCAGGAAGGTCACTTGAGCCCAGTAGTTGGAGGTTGCAGTGAGCTATGATGCCACTGCACTCTACCTGGGGTGACAGAACAATACTCTGTCTCAAAATGAATAAATAAAAATAATAAATAAATAATAAATGAAGGAGGCTGAATGGGCTTTTAGGTTTCTGGCTTCTGTCAACTCTTAAGGAATACAAATCCTCTCTACCCTTCACCCATCCCATAGTAGCCTGAATTCATCAAATTAGGCACCACTTGCTTCCCAAATCCTTTCCTGATCACAACCCCACCTCCCACCCTGGCCTGCTAAGCCTCATAGTCTCCTGCCTACGCCTTGACCATATCACATAGCATATGGCTTCCAGTGCGGTCTCACCCATCAGCTCCTTGAGGGATGAAGCAGGTGCCTACTTGTTTGGTGGAAGGAAGCAAGGAAGGACAGACTGACAGACATTCTGAGGGAGGTGTCCAGATACTCCAAGGGCTGTGGTAGAGAGGAACATCAGTCACCCGCGGCAATGCCCTGGAAGTGATTGCTCTTGCCTTGGAAGATGGGGATGGGGCAGACTCTCATGCCTACAGGGGCAGGGAAGGAAGGTAGTCCTGGGCATAAGACACCAAAAAGTAGGGGGGACTGTAGTGAACTAAAGGGGACAAGCTAATAATTAGTATGCAGAAATGATGTGACTATTCTGAAAATGGGGAGAAAACACTTGAAGTTACATAGCAAATGGGGAAATGTATCTGCAAGAACATACTCATCAGTCAATAGCTGGGTTAATTTAATCAAGCACATGTTTGAGGAAAGAGGAAAATTTATAAAGAGAGCTGTGAGGTAATTAATATCAAATCAGGGCCTTGATTTGATTTTGGAGCAGAGATGAACTGTTTATGAAAGAGGTCCAGTGATAAAAAGTGAGGGATTTCTTCAATAGTGGTGGATAATTTTTTTAGGTACTTGTACATTCCCAGCTATAAATACCACTGTGGAAGAAGCTACCATCATAGAATCTAAACATGTAGCTTTATCCAAGTCAACTGCTCAAGTATTCATCTCAGTAATGAATCACACAATTTGGGAAATTGATTTTAATTAACTGGACTATGTATTTAATTATATTAAAATTAATTTTTCACTTTGAGCTCTGTAAAACACCATACAAACTTATTACTTCATTCAATCCTGATAGGACTCTATGAAGTGGATTACTTTTATTCCCATTTTTGCGGACTACTAAGAAACTGAGGTTTGGAAAGCTTTGTTCATTCATTCATTTGACAAATATTTATTCAATTCAGTATGCCAGATGTATACAGTGGTGAACAAAGCAGACAAAAATCCCTCCCCTGAGGGAGGTCAAACTCCAGGTGAAACCAAGTTGACACTGACACAGTAAGTAGCCTTCCTTTCAGATACAGCACTGTTTTTGAATCCAGGTCTTTTATTAAACCTCAGCTACATACCTTCTAGTAAGTGGCTGATGCTCTTTAATAATAGTGGTTTTGAGGAGCCAGAAGAGTGCAGACCTATGACCCAGTGGATGGAAGTTCTCAGGACAGCTCAGTAGCTGCTGGACCACTCCCCAGGTATGTGACCTCAGCAGACAGCCCTTTCTTCAGTTGGCTGTCCTGATCTGAGACAGTGTAGATGACAGTATCTGCTCTGTGCATGGACAAGCTGCTGTAAAGATACACAGAAAAAAACACAATAAAGGTGAAAGTGCTTATAAAATCATATGCATACATTCCAGTAACACTTGACACATTATATGAATAGTTTTCAAGTAAAATATAAATAATAGTTATTTTTTTAAAATAACGACTCACTCAGCAATAGTGAAATTTCCAGCAATCTCAGAAAATGTGGAGTGGTGTTCTGGGTGGTTGAGTTAGTTTTAAGGTTGTTGATTTAAAGAGAAGTGTTATTTAGCAGCCCTTAGAAATATTTAGTCACAGCTGGCAGCAGAGGGGCCCAGGCAAATAGATTCAGACACAGCAAGAGCCACTGAGAAGAGCTGACATCATCTCCGGGGAAATCAGTGGGGCTTCTCTCATTCATTCATTCATTGAATGACTATTTACTGGTTGCCTACCATGTCTGTTTTGTTCATTGCTGTATCCTGTGTTCAGAACAAACTTGCTGTCCTGAAAAGGTTTACATTCTAATAAGGGGAGATGTGTTTATCTTAGGTGTAAGTGCAACAAAGAAAAGTGAGACTGGGGGATGGACGGGGGATGGGAAGGAGGGAGAGTGTAGTAGTTAGGATAATTAATGCCAGCTGCCTCAACAAACAAAACCTGCAATTTTAGTGGCTTAGCCTGACAAAGGATTTCTCTCTCACAAAGTGCGATTGGGGTCGGTGACTCAGGGACCCAGGCTCCCTCTTCTTACTTCCAGGTTCTCCAGGGCAGGAGAAGAAAGAAGGGCTGGAGACCGCACGCTCATTCTGGCTGCATGAAGTAAAGAGACGGCACAGCGCGGTGGATCTCTGGGGGAGGAGGGTTCCAGGAAAGACAACAGCAATGGCAAAAACCTGAGGCAGAAATGTGCTTGGCTTGTTCCAGGAATAGCAAAGAAACCACTGTGACTTTTCTTGGTGGAAGAGAGGGTTGGAAAGACAGTCAAAGGCCATACTACCTAAGGCCTCTCAGACCAAGGGAGGAAGTGAGAATATACAGTTGTTTGGGGCCATTTAATGTCCCCCTAAAGACTTCTCTTTACAGAAGCATTAGGAAATAGAAATTGTTGATGGTTATAATGACTGTGTAATCTAAATTATGAATACTATGCTCCATTTTCTAGAGAAATCTTTTAAAAATGTATTACTATATTTTCCTGAGTGAATGGTTATAAGTTTTTAATACTTGAACACATTTTCTACATATCCAAGAGCCTCCAGAGGTAGGTTTTTTTTCCTGCCACTAGAGGCTACAGGGCCAAGCACCATGACGGCCTGTCCCCATCATTCTGGAAGCCTGATGCCTGGCAAGCACAAAGGCCTCCCACAGGACTCGGGCAAGCCGAGTACCTACAGATGCCCGTGCACCTACAGATGCCCATGCACCTGTGCTACCAGCAACCTCAGACACCCAACAGTTCCTCAACCGCCGCTTCTACAGAGTGGCTCAACCAGTCTGTAGAAACCACCACTTTAAACTCCTGGAATTTTCATTCCTGAAATAAGCCTGAAGTTACTATAATTAACTCTTTAATCTAAAAGTAACTACCAAATGAATAGAAGGGGTGAAACTAAATATATTTATCTTAAATATTCTAGGTTAGCTTCTCATGAGTTAATAAGTAAAATAAGTTGTGTTCTAGATGTTTAGTTAATGTTTACTTCATGTTTCTGACCACATAAAAAAAAAATGTTGGCATTGAAACACAATGACCTCTACTTACTGTGAGAATAGTCATAACCCAGAATTTTCAGCTAAAAATGTTGTAATTTAGAATTTGCTTACTGAATTGCATTAAGGTTTTGTATTAAAATAAACACTGTGGGAGTAATTCTGGTATACTGGGTTGGTGGTTTTGTGCAGGATGCTTAGAAAACCACAGCCCTTACAATAATTGTATACTCTTCTGGCCTGTTTCCCAGATTTGCTTGAAAAGGGTCAGAGGACAGGCTGAAATTAATGACATATGAATGCTGAACCCCAATTAGAACTGTCTTCAAAGGAATAATTAGGCTAGACTTAAAAAGAGGGGATTATAAAAAGAAAAAGCTTTGGGCAAATTATATACTGAAGGAAAAACAGATATGAAACAAGGCAACTATAGAATATTACACTTGATCAATATTGTGGGAAGTGACTTTTGATCTACTTATCTTAAAAATGATATAAATATAGTGAAACATAGAGATGACTGTAAAGCAATGGTCCCTGACCCCAGACTAGGAGTAGGAATGTGAACATTGGGCCCCTTTGCGGTGTATCCACCCTGTAGTTGTGATTTTAGAACCCTTAATGTCTTTATGAAAGAGGCCAGGGATTTTGCTTTCCCAAATAACAACAGCAGCAATAGTAGCAGCAAACAAACTGTGCTCACCATGTATGTTGTCTGCCATATAATAAGGTTTCACTTTCCTCATCTGTAAAATAGGGACTACATTATTATGGAATCCCCACAACCACCCCAGGAGGTAGGTACCATGTAAGTGACTTGCTCCAGGTCATACAGCTAGATTTTATTGGAAATTCTCTAGTTCCTCTTTGCCAAAAAGCTCCAGTGAGTAGCGGAGAGAAGGGAGTTGCTCCATCATGAACGGCCCCTGGCACAGGCAGCTGGTCCTTAGCGCAATCGCTAATACGCAGGGCAAAATCCCCTATTACACGCCTGGTTGAGCCATTCTAGGAGCATTCACTGAACGCTCAGAGCGAGAACGTTGATTAGGCATGCAAATACCATTCTTGCTTTCTAGAAAACTTTTTTTACTTAAAACCCCCCAAAATGTTCAGAAATTCACTTCTGAATAGAAACCCCCTCTTTTACCCGCAGCGCTCTTACCCTGGCGCCTCACTTCGCAGCACCAGCCACGAGGGGGCAGTGGCGGCTGCGGAGCCAGGCCCGGCTGCAGGCTCGGCGGCTCGGCCATCGCTTGCTCTCGTCTGGCACGCGGCTCTCGGCCGTGGATTAGCGCAGCTGGGGACGTGGGAGGCCGCGGGCCCCGCCCCCGGCCGGCGGCGGCGACCCAGCGCTGCAGTGTGCACCGCGAGCTGAGCGGCGCGGAGGGCGCGACTGGCGGGCCGGAAGGAGGGGTCCGCGCTGCCTTCGGAGCTCCAGCCCGCGCGCCAGAGCGCAGGCAGCACCGCGGGCCCTTCGGGCGGGCCCCGGCTCTGGGCACCGGGAGTCGGGACCGCCCGCCGGGGCGCCGGGACCATGGCGCTGCGCGCCCGGGCGCTGTACGACTTCAGGTCGGAGAACCCCGGCGAGATCTCGCTGCGAGAGCATGAGGTGCTGAGCCTGTGCAGCGAGCAGGACATCGAGGGCTGGCTCGAGGGAGTTAACAGCCGCGGCGACCGCGGCCTCTTCCCGGCCTCGTACGTGCAGGTGATCCGCGCTCCCGAGCCCGGCCCGGCGGGCGACAGCGGCCCGGGCGCCCCGGCCCGCTACGCCAACGTGCCGCCCGGCGGCTTCGAGCCCCTGCCCGCCGCGCCGCCCGCCTCCTTCAAGCCGCCGCCCGACGCCTTCCAGCCGCTGCTGCAGCCGCAGCAGGCGCCGCCGCCGAGCACCTTCCAGCCGCCGGGCTCGGGCTTTCCGTACGGCGGGGGCGCCCTGCAGCCGTCGCCGCAGCAGCTCTACGGCGGCTACCAGGCCGGCCAGGGCAGCGACGATGACTGGGACGACGAGTGGGACGACAGCTCCACGGTGGCGGACGAGCCGGGCGCGCTGGGCAGCGGCGCGTACCCGGACTTCGACGGCTCTTCGTCGGCGGGCGGCGGCGCGGCGGGCCGCTACCGCCTGTCCACGCGCTCCGACCTGTCGCTGGGCTCCCGCGGCGGCTCGGCGCCCCCGCAGCACCACCCGTCGGGGGCCAAGAGCTCGGCCACCGTGAGCCGCAACCTCAACCGCTTCTCCACCTTCGTCAAGTCCGGCGGGGAGGCCTTCGTGCTCGGCGAGGCGTCGGGCTTCGTGAAGGACGGCGACAAGCTGTGCGTGGTGCTGGGGCCCTACGGCCCCGAGTGGCAGGAGAACCCCTACCCCTTCCAGTGCACCATCGACGACCCCACCAAGCAGACCAAATTCAAGGGCATGAAGAGCTACATCTCCTACAAGCTGGTGCCCACGCACACGCAGGTGCCGGTGCACCGGCGCTACAAGCACTTCGACTGGCTGTACGCGCGCCTGGCCGAGAAGTTCCCGGTCATCTCCGTGCCCCACTTGCCCGAGAAGCAGGCCACCGGCCGCTTCGAGGAGGACTTCATCTCCAAGCGCAGGAAGGGCTTGATCTGGTGGATGAACCACATGGCCAGCCACCCGGTGCTGGCGCAGTGCGATGTCTTCCAGCACTTCCTGACGTGCCCCAGCAGCACCGACGAGAAGGCCTGGAAACAGGGCAAGAGGAAGGCGGAGAAGGACGAGATGGTGGGCGCCAACTTCTTCCTGACGCTGAGCACGCCCCCTGCCGCCGCCCTGGACCTGCAGGAGGTGGAGAGCAAGATCGACGGCTTCAAGTGCTTCACCAAGAAGATGGACGACAGCGCGCTGCAGCTCAACCACACGGCGAACGAGTTCGCGCGCAAGCAGGTGACGGGCTTCAAGAAGGAGTATCAGAAGGTGGGCCAGTCCTTCCGCGGCCTCAGCCAGGCCTTTGAGCTGGACCAGCAGGCCTTCTCGGTGGGCCTGAACCAGGCCATCGCCTTCACCGGAGACGCCTACGACGCCATCGGCGAGCTCTTCGCGGAGCAGCCCAGGCAGGACCTGGACCCCGTCATGGACCTGTTAGCGCTGTATCAGGGGCACCTGGCTAACTTCCCGGACATCATCCACGTTCAGAAAGGTAAAGCCTGGCCTTCAGAGCAGATGCTACGGAATGTATTGTTCAGGCGGAAAGGGATGACTGTGACAGTAGGACCCTTGTCAGTTTCGGACTCTTATTCTTCAAGTCGGGAAGCCAGCAGGGGTGGGATGGCTAGGCCGTTTCCTAGAGTGCAGGTGGATGGTCAGACAGCTTCCTCCTGAGAGTATCTTCCCGTCAGGGAGTGAGTACTCTTCAGAATAGGTTCTGAGAGTACTATTTTTTTGACAGTGCTATCATTTTAGACTTTGAATAGTTGAGTAATGAGCTGTTCAGATCTGTAATCTTGTGACTAGGATAGAATTACAAGGTGATGACCCAAACCATGTCAGGCATCCGTTTGACTCTGCAGTGTCACTTAGCGATGGGTTTCAGAAAATGAGGCAATTATGGGGAAGAATGGATGTCTGCAAATAAAGGTGAGTCTGCTTTCACTCTCCACATCTCAATTCCTGCTCTGGTAGAGGAATTGGGATCTGTTCTCTGAATTGGGGCATTTTAAGAACTTTCCACATAGGTGTTTCTTGCTTGCAACCTTTGTAAAAGGAGCTAAAAGGCTCACTGTAATTTCAGGAAAAGCTTAGTTATTTTGAGTTTGGAATCTATTGGCCAAATGAAATTACGAATATTAGGGAAATTATGTAGGGAAACTACATAGAATGCATAGAATATGAGTATTGTATGAGAGCAGCGTTTCTGGCATAGCAGTGAGTTAGGTATCCAGTTAGAGTTTTATCAGTAGTTATTGTTTCCAACTTGTTAAAGCATTGGAATTTGCAGATTATTATTTTTTGAAATAAAATATAGCAGTAATGCCTGTCATAGTATTACTCACTAATGTGAATTCTCATATCATGCCTTGACTGAGAGAATGGAGGTGTTGGAGTTAGGGAGGTGGTCTTGCCTGTGAAAGTCCAGTGTTGGGGGGAGTGGGCAGAGGGAGTCATCTAATCTAACTTCCTTCCTACTTGGATCATCAAGTCTGGCCTTCCAATGATGAGGTGCTCACTGCCTTCCCAAGTGGGCCAGGCCGTTCGTGAGCAACCCTGATGTTTGACATGTCCTTTCTTGTTTCGAATTTGAATTTACCTCTTTTGATTGTTTTTCTGTTCCCTGGAACTTCACAAAATCTATTCCTCATCAATCTGTCAGGCCTGCAGACATTTGGAGACCGCACTCTCACTTCCTCTGTTTCCCTCCTTCCTTTTAGACAGACTAATGTGACTCTTACCATGGAGGGGGGTGCAGTGGGCGGTGGGTGGTCAAATACCTGGAATATGTTGTTGCTGCTGCTAAAATATAGTACTCTGAACATCAGTACTGATTTTAATAGAGAATAATAACTTTCTTGGTAATTTACAATTTGTGAATGCAGTCTAAGATTGAAGTAGTTTTTTTAGCAATCCCATTGCTGTTGGCTTATATGGAACCTGCATCTGCATTCCCTATGCCTTTTTTGCATAAATTATTATGAATCTTTGATTTTTTTTTTGGCTGGTATTGTTGGGACTGACTTTTTGAGCCTTTAATGAAGGACCTTAACATTTAAATTCCATTTTGTTGCTTAATTCTGGACCCATGCTGGCTGCCTTTTTATAAATTTCTGTGAGTTCATGCAAATTGCAGGTAAGTAGTTGAAAGAGAGCGTAACCAAGTACAGACACCTGGACACCTGCACTAGGCTCCAGGTGTCTGTCTGCTCGAGGTTGGTATCAGTTCATTCACTGGTATTACTTTCATTCAGGCCATGCGTTCAGCTTTTGTCCAGTGGTCTGCTGTTGAAATTATGTATTAGAAAAGGTATGGTGTTTGTCCTAAGGTCTATTTTGAGTTTACCCCAGTAGTCTACTTAGTCTGTTAAACCATCTAATTTATTTATTTTTTTTATTCTTAGCACTGGAATTGTCTGCTGTTGCTTGGGATTTGAAAAACCTCTTTCACTAAAACCAGTACCCTTTGATTGGCTTAAATAGATTCAAGGGCACTGAACATAATCTCTAGGAACTTCGGAAAGAACACCAGTTGATACTCAATATAGTTTGTTTTTACTGTAACCTTGGTGTGTAATGTACAGTGAGCCTATGTCCCTAGATGACATGTCTTTAGAATGTACTGCCATTTAAAGAGACAGTACACAATACTTGAGGCTAAAAGCATTTGCTTACAGCCGGTATTTATCAAGGATGCTAGGTGTTGGCGATTTTTAGGAGTACAGATAGGAGTACAGATAGACAAATATCATAAGCTTTTTGAGCATATTCAGGACTTGTGATTGTAAAGAGCAGCCTAACTCCCCCACACCCCTACCCCTAACTACGCAGTTGCTATTGGAATGAGTCTTTTTCAGTCTGAGCACTTGGGGATTTTGTTTACTGGTGGTTTTTTTTTTTTTCTGCAAGTTCTCAAAGCCATGACTTTTGAGAAGAGAACAACAACAACAAAAGACAAATAAAAATCTTAAGCAGTTTAACCGATCTTTTGTTGTATTTGTTCTAAAGTTTATATTTCAACTTTAGAGAGAAAGGTGAGAATTCAAAAAAAGTTCAAAGTGATTATTTCACCTCTTGAGTTCTCATTGTTTAAAGTAAGAGACAAGCAATTTCACTACTTCGACGTTTTACATGTTCTAATCATATTTTAGGAGGTCCACACTGAGCTGAGATAGACCATGATTAGAAAGTGTAATTTAAAGAAGTTATGAAGGAGAGTTAGACTTTTTTTATTTTTCTTAATTCTTGGCAGAAAGGAAAGCAACATTAGGCTCCTCTGAGCTTTTTTCTTATCCAGAAGACTGCTGTGGTCAGTCTGCATTTGAAGTGTTCTAGACCTTTGGTATTTGATGGTGTATCCATGAGCCACAAGTGGCTATTTCATTTTAAAATAAAATAAAGATTCATTGCCTCAGTCACACTAGCCATATTTCAAGTGCCTAGTAGCTATTTGCTACCCTATTGGACAACAGAGGTATGGAACTTTCCATCATTGCGGGAAGTTTATTGGACAGCGCCGTGTTAGACAATTGGCTGTAGTTTATCAACCTTGTCATAAGTTTCTTCAGCAAATTAGTTATCTTCTAATGTACTTTCTTAATAATTTTCTTTTTACTTAGTCATCTCATGGCATCTCCTCCTTCCCATATGGGCTTAATAAAACCTGGAAAGGGAAGCAGGTCCTGCTGATCCCTCTTTACGGAACTTCCCAGGCATTCAGCCATGACTAACGTTTCAGTGGAGTGGGCATCTGCTGGCAGCCTGCCTTCCATCCATTCAGAAAACACGCTGGTCTCGGGGTGGACGTCTTGAGGGTGGAAAACTCAAATACTCTTACATGTAGTAGGCTGACATTTTTCTGATTATACTGAATACTGAAATCATTGCTTAAACTAATAATGGTTTTGGTGTAAGTACTTCCTGCAAAAGTGAAGAAAGCCATATGGTTCCTTCGGCTAAAAGAGAATTCTAGAATTTTAATTTTTTCGTCAACTAATGGCGTCTTCAATAAACAGACCTATTTAGGTTAATGGAGTTGAGGGAGGGGAGAAGGCAGTTTGCTATAGTCTGAAAAACATTAGATAGGAATTCAGAATCTGATTTTTATTTGCATTTTGCTTTGACCTACTAGGAGTCCCTTCAATTCTTTGTTCATAGGCGTAGGCAGCACATGTTTATCACTGATGTGTAACCCCTGTGGTCTTGATTATCTTTCCTTGAAATGACAGCATTTTATCTTCTCTTTATCATTGTTACCTTCAGTATGCTGATGTTGGTGAGTTTGGAGTAGTATATAGAATATATTTTATTATCAGTTTCTTAGCTATTCAGTTTTGTTTCCAAAGATATGATTAATCTCTCATACTTAATAAAGCTGAATCTGGATTGGCAGCAAGTTGTGGTTTAAAAGCTTTAGGCTTATCTCTTGGGGGCTATTGTAAAAAGGAAAGCTTGTAAGAGTTAGATTATGAGAAATGTTGGTTTCATCTTTGTTTATGAACATGGACTAGATAGCTGGAGGAAGTTACTTAAAGTGAAATTCCTTTATTGCAAAGAAAAGGTATAAAATCATGTTAAATTGATTTGTTGGTAAAACCTAGTTTGAGCTGTGTGAAGCAGGGAGGCAGAACTGGATAAACAAACTGGCAGTCCTGCTTTCTGTACTCTTGAATATGCTGAATCTACTTCATTGCTCTCTAAATGTTCCAGATGGAGGCTGCTTTTCAATAGAATAGCCCCAGGACCTCAGGAATGATACACCAGTAGTGGGCCTGTCAGTCTTGCTGGGTAGAATTTCACCATTGTGCTTCCTTTTACCACTAGTAGGGTTGGCCTGGTGTCCCTCAGACATTAATTAAAGATAGCTGGAGTCCCGGCAGGGCACACTAGGTAAGGCTGGGCTGCACCGAGACCTTCCCTGTCTGCTCCGTCTGCTCCCGTGGCTAAAAATAGCCCTGAGAGGGTGGTGCCAGGAAGACAGAAAAGCTCTAAGAAGCTGGGCTGTTTGTAAATTCATCCTTATTTTGAAACCTCTGGGCTAGAAATTGAGGCCATTCATCCTTTTTTTTTTCTTTTTTTTCTTGAGAGCCTCACAGGCGAATTGGTTTTATTGGTTTCAAATGACATCATACACTCTTAGTTTCTTCTCCACTGGAATCAAATACTGTCTGAATAATTTGGAAACATTCATTTGGATTTCTTTTTGTTATTTCAAAATATTAAGGGGATACAAATGTTTTAGGTTACATGGATCGTTTTTTGTAACGCTTGAGTCATTCATCCTTTTTGTTTTAGCCCTGTCTTTGTTAAACCCATTTCTCCTCTCCCCTACGCTCTACCCCCAGCTATTTTCTAGAGACTTCTAGCCTCACCCTTTGCCCCAGTTTGTATTTTCTTAGTGAAAATAAGGTAACCTTTGGGGCTTTTGAAATAGATGACTCAGTTCCTTGGCTAAAATGTCAATGTAACTGGCCAAGGACAGTCTTGGCCATGAAGCTAGGTGGGGACACTACTTACATTACCCTGTCAGTGGTTTCTCAGACGTCTTTTTTGAGCCATGAAGCCCTCTTCACAATCACTCTGGGAAGCCCAAGCCCACTCTGCTACACTGACCACAATGGAGGCCCTACCCTCCCACCCACGTTCTCCCAGTAACTCTCGGAGCCCGTGGGCTCAATTGAGCTTTCCTCTTTTTTCAGAAATGTCATCTGGTCTGGTCATCCTATGATTTCCAAGCATGATGGTGGAACCTAGCCAACTGAGAAGTTCTGTGATTCACTTGCAAAGATGACACTTCCCTTAAACTGTGTTTTTTTTCTTCAGGCTGAATAAAAACTTATTGCTGTATTGTCTCTAAGTATTTTTAAATCAGCATTTAAATATCAACTTTGGGCACATTGGCTTGTGCCTGTAACCTCAGCATTTGGGGAGGCTGAGGCAGGAGTATTGCTTGAGCCCAGGAATTCAAGACCAGCCTGAGCAATACAGGGAGACCCCCATCTCTACAAATTTTTTTTTTTTTTTAAATTAGCTGGGCAGGTGGCACGTGCCTGTAGTCCCAGCTACTGGGGAGGCCGAGGCAGGAGGATCACTTGAGTCCAGGAGTCTGAGGCTGCAGTGAGCTATGATCAGGCTGCTGTACTCCAGCCTAGGCAACAGCAGGAGACTCAAAAGAAAAAAAAAATGAAGTTTGTTTATCTATTTTGAAGCTCCCTGATGCTATTAACTACATAATTGTCACGAATAAATTGGCACAGCGATGCTTAGCTCTGTTTGATGGGATTATATCCAGAAGGCAGACCTGTACCATTTGTCGTCCCACATAGTCTGGAATCTGGCTGCTCCACCAGTGGATGGATCAGACTCAGCGAGTTCTTGGACTAGTGATAGAGACAGGTCAACCAACCAGCCAGGGCAGTGCCGAGTGCCACATTGCTGAGAGCTGGAGGATGGGCCAGTCCACCTCTGGAGAGAGCTCCCCAAGGCTATGCCAAGGAGAGGGAGCCGAGTTCGCCATGCCAATGAAGGAGCTGCTTGCCAAGCCAAGAAGTCACACATGCAGAGTCTCATTGCTGTGGGAGCAGGCCTGTCTGTGGACCAGTGTGGGCTCTAGGGGGCCAGTGCATGGGTGTGGGGGAGCTTTGGACAAGTTATTTTAACCTCTCTGACTCTCAGTGTTCTCTTTGGCCAAGTGAGAACACTTTGTTACATAAAAATTAAATATTATGGTTCATTGTAGCTACTCACTAAATGTTTAATTTTGAAAAGTAAAAAGGTGCTTTTATTAATTTTTTGTAGGCATGGGGTCTTGCTATGTTGCCCAGGGAGTCTCAGACCATGGCCTAAAGTGATTCTCCTGTCCCAGCCTCCCAAATTGCTGCGATTACAGGCATGAGTCACTGTGCATGGCCGAAAGGTGCTTTTAAAAGGGGAGGCCTCTCCTTTAAAGATAGTTCCAGTAATCTTATCCCTCCTGGCAGCCTACTACTACCCCAATTGCAGGCACAAGTACAAAAGCCCAAGGAACCTTCAGTCTAGCAATTAATATAAATTTTAATCAGGTTGTCCTGTATTGCACACCAGAAGTAATGGTTAATAGAGAGATAAATGTGGATCTTGTCTGGAGTCACTAGTTTGTTGTTCATATAAAAGAGTGTATGTAAATTGTCTCCTGCCAGCCCCCCGCCCCCATTATTTGTGTTCTGGCAGAAACCACTTTAACATTTCTGAGCTTCAGTTCCCTCATCTGTAAATATAAGGGTCATGATTTCCTAAGTACCATTTGTTGGTTGACTGTTTTTTTTTTTTTAATAACATCATTTCTATTTTGAAAATAAAATACTCTTAAGTATGTAGTAAACATTTAGACATTGTTTCAGGCTGGTTTTAATAGTGTTCTATCTGCTTATGTGACTTTGTAATCTGGGAGCATGAATATCCTTTATCAATTGATCTGAAAGCACATTTATGCATATTTAGTTAGTATCAGCAAACATGCATGGTGGGATTACCCCGCCAGGTGCGTCAGATGTGAAGGTGATTCATACCTGTCCTCCTGCCTGCTGGTGAGGGCTCCCTGTGTTCTGAAGCTGCGCAGTGGTGGCCAGCTGAAGTAGCTGCTCTCTGACTCTAATAAGGGATGCAATTAATAGGGCCACCAAAGAGATAAATTGTAATGGTTTTTCAATCTTGCAAAGCAGACTTCACTTTGAGTGTTTAAAACTGCCTTCTCTCCAGAAGTGGAAACAATCTAATGTTGATTTTATGTTTATAGTTGATTAAACTTCAGTGTGAATTGGTTTTAGTCCACATGTCATTTCTGTCCTTTTCTTAGAATTTTTTATCTCTCACTGTGATTTAACTTTCCTTTTCTGCTAAAGAAATCATATGTATTATTTAGCAGGTAGAGAGACATTGATTAGGAAGGGGAGCTAAAATCATTAGATTTATCCATAGGACCTTCTAAAAGATACCTGAATTTATTCAGCAACTGTTTACATGCTCATCATTGCCCAGGCACTATTAATGATGCTAGGGTTGCATCAGTGGCCAAAACAAAGATCACCACCCTTTGTGGAGCTTGCATTCTAGCAGGGTGGAGAGAGACAATGAAAAACAAACACAGGAAGTAAATTATAACATATGTTGGAATGTGGTATGCAGTAGGAGAAAAAATTAGAGCAGGGAAAGAGGGCACGGGAGGTAAGATGAAGTGTTAAAAAGGATGGGCAAGTAGGTCTCATTGAGAAGGTGAGTTGCAAGCAGAGACCTGCAGGAGGTGAGGGAGTTATCCATGCAGGCGTATGAGGGGAGAGTTTTCCAGGCACAGGGTACAGCTAAAGTAAAGGCCCCGGGGTGGGTATGTGCCAGACAGGTAGAGGAACAGCAAGGAGGCCAGGTGGTTGGAACTAAGAAGATCCTAATAGGAGAGGAGGTTGTGGAAGGTCTGATTTGTAAGGCTTTGCAGGCCACTGTCAGGACTTGGAATAAAAGCGTAAGTCAGATGGAAACAATTGCGAAGTTTTGAGCCAGGGGATGACAGCCAACTGGACATTTTAACAAACTTATTCCTGTTGTGTTGACAATAGAATTGCGGGGGTTGTCAAAGATAGGAGCAGGGAGCCAGCTGGAGACTTCTCCAGTAATCCAGGTGAGAGATGCTTGCGGCCTGGACCAGGGTGGAGACGATGGGTGGGGGGAGTCCCATTCTGGATACAGTTTAGAGATAGAATCAGCAGGTTTTCCTGAGGCATGGAATGTGGCATGTGAGAGAAAGAGGAGTCATCAGGGTGATACCATGGTTTTTAACCTGATCAACAATAAGAATTGCTAAAACAGGCGTGGGGACGGGCAATCAGGACTTTAGTTTTATCCTCTTAGATGGACTGGGCTCCTGTATTCCATTCCAAGTCTTTCCCACCCCAACACAAGCACAGTCAAGCTTTAGCTCTACTCCTCTTCCTTGGAGTGTCCCATTCAGACCCTGGTCCTTTTGTGAGTAATCATCGTACGCAGTGCTCAGTCACTGGTTAGTGTGGTCATGTTTTTATGTTCCTTTATCATATAGCTGTACCGTTTTACACATACATAATAAGTACTTAATGAATGCTTGTTGAATTAATGAAGTAGACACTCTAGCTATTTCTTGGTTGATTTTGAGATAGATGTCTTCTGTGATTTACAGAATGTTTTTGTTTTTTCATTTATATGATGATGAATAACAGTTTAAAAGTGTACAGGAAATAAAGATAGGATCTGGATGTGTCTTATGGATGAAGTCATTTATTAACATGTGAGTGATTTGAAAGTCTTAGGTGTCTATGAAATGATTTTCCAAAATTCACTGGGGAGGGAAGGGGAAGTTTGAAAACTCTATCTTAGGTGCCAGAGAATTAATATTATATTCCTCATGATTTCACTTGATACTAATTCTTGGTGTTTTAACTTGCATGCACACACATATATACACACTTTCCTCTCTGGTAAGCTTTAATTATAATACATTTACAGGAGTCCCTTTTGCTTAATTCCATGCACAACATCCAAAGAGAGTACATTCACGTTCAAGTCAATGCTGATGGACTTGGGTACCTGGAGCACTGAGCTTAGGTGTTGAGCAGTAGCTACCTGCCCTCATGGAAGGCTCAGTTCCATGAGGGAGGTAGGATGTGTGCACAGAGAACTGAAATAAAAGTAGATTTAACTAAGTGCTGAGAGGAAGAGAGTGCGTGGGAGTGCAGAGGATGGAGAGTAATTTTCCATTTGTGTTGGCTTGGGTGGGTGGTAGCATTTGGTTTTCCCCTTGAAAGATGGTCACGGTTTGACTTTTGGAGGAGTGGAAGTGGGGAAGTGCACTCTTGGTCTTGAAGATGCTTTAGGATAGCTTTAATAAACATGTAATAGTTGATAAGCCAGGCACCCAGTGCTTAGTCAGTGAGGGAGACTGTCACCATACAGTGTGACACACAGTCATGAACACGTGCCATGATGTGACATAGGACAGAGGAGGGGGTAATTATAAGGAGTGGATGGGAAGTTTCAGGGCAGCTTCTGCCAATCTCAGAAGAGGTTTGAAAACAATTGGAAGTTTGCCAGGCAAGCAGAGTGGGGGAAGGGCACTCTGGGCCGAAGGAGCCATATAGGGCTCGGCCTTGGCTGCCTCTCAGGTCAGCTGTGCAGTGGTTATAGCAGAAAACCAGGCTGCCCCCTGGACCTATTGAATCAGGATGTCTGTGCTGCCTAGACATTGGTGTTCTTCGAAAAGCTCTTCATGTGTTTTTGATGTGCTGGGTTGACAGCTGTCATTGGAGGTGGTGGAGGAAACATGCAAGGTCAAACAGGTAATTGACGACGACAGTCTCACACTTCAGATGCACAGTTCCTTATGGCAGGTGTAAAGGGAAATGGGGAGCTCTTGCAGTAATTCAGGCAAGACATAATAGAATCTTAAATAGGGGCAGTGGGGTGGGGAGGAGGAGACCAAAGGGGCTGCTTACTTACAGGAGTGGGGAAGAGGCAGGGAGGAGTATAAAATGACCTGCAGACTAGAAACTGGAGTCACCAACAGAGATGATTGGGGAATGGCATGGAGCAGGGGTCTGTCACCTACAGCCCAAGGGCCGGATTTGCCCAGGTTCCTGTTTATAACACTTGAGCTAAGAATGGTTTCTAAAGTTTTAAATGATTCCATTTTTAATGGTTATGGAAGTACCTACATAATAGCCTCAATTTTGCTTCTTCCTGCAAAGCCTAAAATGTTTACTATTGGCCCTTAAAATGTTTGCTGACCCTTGACTTGGAGAATAAGCAGGTTAAGTAAGTGGGAGTGGTGACAGTAATTGCTGTTTATTGAGTACTTGCTATGTGAGAGGCAGTATTCCAGGTATGGTGTATACATTATGTCTTAATTCCATGCAGGAGCAGGTATGCCAGCAAGTGCTTGTGAGCATGGACTAGACCCACATGGGTTTGAGTTCCTGCCAGCTTTACTGTGTAACTTTGGGCCATGGACTTATCTTCTCTCAGCCTCAGTTTCCTGTTGTGTAACATGGAGTAACTGTCTTACAGTATTAGTACCTAATATTTGTCAGCATTAATTATTACCTATTGTGTTAGTTTCCTAGGGCTGCTGTAACAAACTACCACCAACTGGGTGGCTTAAAACAACAAAAGTTTATTCTCTTACAATTCTAGAGACCGGGAGTCTGAAATGAAGGTGTCGGCAGGGCCATGCTCCCTCCAAAGGCTCTAAGGAAGCTGTTTTCTTTGGCTCTTCCAGCTTCTTGTGGTTTTCAGCAATCCTTGGTGTTCCTTGGCCTGTAGACGCATCACTCCAATCTCTGCCTCCATCGTCACATGGCATTCTCCCTGTATGTCTCTCCCTATGTCTCCTCTTCTTTTTTTTTTTTTTTTGAGACAGAGTCTCACTCTGTTGCCTGGGATAGAGTGCCGTGGTGTCAGCCTAGCTCACAGCAACCTCAAACTCCTTGGCTTAAGCGATCCTACTGCCTCAGCCTCCCAAGTAGCTGGGACTATAGGCATATGCCACCATGCCCAGCTAATTTTTTTCTATATATATTTTTTTAGCTATCCAGATCATTTTTTTCTATTTTTAGTAGAGACAGGGTCTCGCTCTTGCTCAGGCTGATCTCGAACTCCTGACCTCGAGCAATCCTCCTGCCTCGGCCTCCCAAAGTGCTAGGATTACAGGCGTGAGCCACCGCATCCTGCCTCTCCTCTTCTTTTAAGGACACTAGTCATACAGGATTTAGGGCCCACCATAATCCAGAATGTCCTTACCTCAACTAATTACATATGCAGAGACTCTATTTCCAAATAAGGTCACAGTCATAGGTTCTTGGTGGATATGAATTGCGGGGGGGGATACTATTAAACCCACACGGTTCTTAACTCCCCTAACAGGATATTACCTGCTCTTGGTGGCTGTGAAAACTGAGGCTCAGGGAAGTTAAGTGATTTCCAGAATTATCCAGCTAATAAGGAGAGCCAGGATTCCAGTGCATGTTTTGCCTTGACTTGAGACTATTGCTCCTTATACTACACAATACCTAATGTGCTTGCTAGAAATTGGCTTTTACTCTCTAGGCAGTCAGCAGACACTACAGGTTTTAAACTAAAGAGTGACATCTTAATCATAATCAAAATCACTAACATATTTTGAGGACTTACTGGGTACCAGGCATGGTACTTTGTGTTTTATATTCATTATGTCTATTTAAGCTTCATAGGAGCTTTTGACGTAAATACTCTTCCTATCCCCACATTGCTAACCGGAACTGAGCCACAGAAAGTCAAACTGTGAGTTCTTGGAGGCATCATTCCCTGGTGCAGCCTGGCTCTCCAGGCAGAGCTTTAGGAAGTTCTTCCTGGTGGTTGTGCACAGAGATGAGGAGGCCCTCAGAGGAGCCCAGGTGAGAGAGTGGCTTCAGAAAGGAGCAGGTGGACTGGAGAGAACTGCCAGGTAGAATGGCAGGACTAGGTGAGGGGCTGGCTCTCCTGAGGAGTCTGCTGCTACCTTTGAGGTTTTAAGTTCGGGTGATAGAAGTGGGGAAGCCGGTGATAGAAACAGGATAAGAGGAGGAGCGGGATTAGAAGGAAAGACAAGGTATGGGGCTGACAGAAGTCTTAGAAAATCCTAGTTTCCAGGCCTTTTTTATTTAGTTATGTTGACATTCGTGATTTTCACAAAAGCCACCTAGTCTGAAGAAGACATCTTTAACTAAATACTGATAGATATTAACATGGATAATCCATAAGTTTTCACATTTTATGACTCTTGTTGTGTATATATTAAAACTTGAGCCGGGCGCGGTGGCTCACGCCTGTAATCCTAGCACTCTGGGAGGCCGAGGCGGGCGGATCATTTGAGCTCAGGAGTTCGAGACCAGCCTGAGCAAGAGCGAGATCCTGTCTCTACTGAAAAAATAGAAAGAAATTAGCTGGCCAACTAAAAATAGATAGAAAAAATTAGCCGGGCATGCTGGCACATGCCTGTAGTCCCAGCTACTCGGGAGGCTGAGGCAGGAGGATTGCTTGAGCCGAGGAGTTTGAGGTTGCTGTGAGCTAGGCTGACACCATGGCACTCACTCTAGCCTGGGCAACAAAGTGAGACTCTGTCTCAAAAAAAAAAAAAAACAAAAAAACACAACTCGATACATTTTTAGGTGCTTTGTTTTGTGTTTAGTTGGTTGTTTCTGATCTCATACAAGGAAGTGCAGATGTGGCCAGAGTAAAGACTCATAGCCACCAGACAGCTGGTCCCTGCCTGCATAAGGAAGCAGGAAAACCACGGCATGGGGGAGTGTTCTTAGGTTCAAAACAGCTGATTTCGGAACTGTCTCCAAAGCTTGGTGATCATTAAGTGGGTGAAGCACCGGTGGAGGGTGCCACAGTGGGTGGCACTGAGGAAAATGATGAATGCCTGTGCCACTCACCAGTTGGTACCACCATCGCTTAAGTAGCTGTTAGTGACAACAGGGTTTACAATTTCAGTTAAAAACTAGACATTATTTGGGAACAGAACTTGAAACTAAGAAATACATTCTTTGAGAACGTTCTCCAAGCTGCAGCATGAACTGTAGTGCTTATAGAAGCCGTCACAGACTCTGGGATCCCATAAGGGTCCTGGCTCTGCGCATGGAGCCGTCTCTTTTCTAAAGAGCAGGGGCCACTTTCTCTCTGCCCAGGATACAGGGGCTTTTCTGTTTATCAGCTTCTATTTTGATTTAGTTTAGCTTGGGTCTCCCTTTATCTTTCTAGAATAAAAGAAAATAAGGTTTTACCTTTAATTAAAGGTAGTTTTGAAAGTTCACTCTACTTATCCCAAAGTGCTGGCAGCTCGCAGGCATCTCTGATGCTGCTTTGTCTGTGCAGACCAAGATCCATGCACGTCTCAGGTAGCAAAAGACTTAGGAAGTTAGGAATTGTGAACTGCAGGCCTCAGGCATCCGCTGTGTTCTCTGATTTTAAACCATTATATGGGTTTTACTCTACCAAATCATTTTTTTAAAGTTTTGTTGTGTATTCACTGTTATCAAAGATATTATTTCTACTTCATTTTACTAAGATTCTGTGTATATCACATCTTTAAGAAGAGAAACAATATATGCTTTTCTTGTCTTTCCTGTTCTCAGATTTTAAAGTCTTCCTCTGTACTCACTTGACCATAGGCAAATCAACATTTTCACCGTTGTATCCAAAGACTCTTCTGAAATAAAGACAAAACTGTTTACAGAACCCTTGAAACTATCACCCTAGTAATTTTATTACATATTTAATATTCACTATAAGCTAAAACATAGAACCTTTATATATATAAATATGCCCAGCAATGAACAGTTTATTTGAGATACAGTCATGTCATTTCCCTCTCCATTTTTGGAACAAGGTGAACTATGTGGGGGGGGGGGAATTATATATATATTACACACACACACACACACACACACACACACACACACACACACACACGGTGAGTAAAAGCAATCCTGTTTTAAGGTGTTTACACTCAAGTGAATGTTTTTATTCATACTGAATGTTATCCTCCTCTTAGACATTAGGTGATTGCTGAATGAAGGTGTAAGAGCTACTTAATTAGGACCTAACAAGGCTTTTACCTAGAACAAACTGCTTTTTCTTCAGGACCAAACCAAGCTTAGAGGCCTGAATTCTTTAAATGATTATTATTTTTTTAATCATCAAGTAAACCAGTTTTTCCCCCTGCTTTTTGCAATATATTATACTTGTCTTGACCCTCTTATCTTCTTTTAAAAATGGTTTTAAAGTTTTCTTTGTCATTTATTATATTTATTCAAATATAATTGAAAGTGAATTTTAGATTAATTTATCTTTGAATCTTGATTGTTCTTGGCCTTAAGTATGTTTAGTCCCTTCAAAAAATTGCTTTCACTACTCTAGTTCAGTATCAGTATTTGTACCCTCCAGAGTTTTATTAATGTGTTTATTAATGTGCCCACTTAGTGTGATTTGATGCAGGAATAGAACGTTGAGGGTCTGGGGGGGGGGTTGTTGGTCGCGTATCCCTGGGACAGTGTAGGCTGGGGGGCGGGGGCCGGAACTGGCCTGCGGGTGCTGTGCTCTGTGTTGAGGCTGACCTGTGGGGCTTTGAGCTCTCCATGGGTGAAACGGTCCCGTCAGGCCACCTGCAGGTGAACTGCCTGAGTTGGGCAAGACCCAGGTTTACTAACAGTGCAGCTAGACACTGTTAGTGAAAATTATTTAGCTCCCCTAAGCTTCACTTTCTACCTCTGAAAATGGGACAATGACTGCTTTTCTTTCAGGGATAAAGAGAAGAAAATAAGACATGCAAAGTGCAGAGCACAGGTTTGCACAGAGCAGGTGCTTCTATGTGATTGTCGCCTGCATGGGTGGCCGTCCCACCTCTCTATGTTAGGTGGGTGTTGGCCTTGGTTTTTTGAGACATTTTACTCAAAACAATATCAAAAAGTAAATATTGAAGCAGAGAGGGAAAGAGTAATCAAGTGGGTGGAGAGCAAAAGGGAGGAGGGAAAGGGGAGGGGAAGAAGTTATGGGGAGTGAGCAGGGAGCTGGGAGGGTGGGGGTGTGGAGACCAGTGGGGCGGGTAAGAACCAAATGGGCCACATTGACCAAATTAGCATTTTCTTTGAACATTTTACATGTACAAAGGAATGAAGAAAAACAGGCTGAATTCAGTCTAGAGCAATTGCCCCTGGCTGTCCGTCCCTACTGCCCTTCACCCTGTCTCCTGCTCTGTCCCTTCTATAGAGGCTTCAGTTTTCTGGGGAAAGGCCCTGGGAAGACAGAAGACAGAAAATCTAGTCAATGTTTTGACACACACACATTTGTGATTTCAAAATTAAATAAGGTGCTTTTTTTTTTTTTTTTTTTTGGTTAAAGGGAGAAAGTGTAGCCTTTGGATTCCTGTTGCTTAGTGACTGGGCCATTGTATAATCAGTCTTAAGAGGGACAAAACATACTGAGAATAAGAGATGTGGTTGAGGAAAGGAAGGCAAAGTTCAGGTGCAAGAACTGGACAGGGTTGGGTTGGAAGCTGCGGGGGCCTGAGGAGAGGGGAAGAGGGGCAGACAGGGCAAACTGGAAGGAGGCTAGACAACTTCTTTAAAGGAGAGCAGGGCCCTGCCTGGCTAAAATGCCTGAGGCAGGACAGTGTATGAGGGGTTTTCATTCCTTGTCTCACTTTGCTGGGTCTGAAATTGCTAGGAAAGTTGTTCCTCCCTGCAAATCAGAAGCAAAGGAACATCAGTAGTTCAGTTTAGTGTAGTACAAATGCATTTGCTGGTGTGCTTGTTAGTTCTGCTTGCAGTGGCTTCTTAGTATGTGCTGCTGGACTAGATGACACTAGAGCTTCACTACTCTCATTTTAGAAGAAAAACAATGACATTGGAATGCTTCTTCGGCGTTAGTTTTTACTGATGGAAATAGTTTAATGATATACTGTGCAAAATAATGCGATGCTTTTGAAAATGGTGCTGACTTCCTGGATCATAATTCATTTATAATAAGAGTTTTTAAAATTTGAACGCTTTAAAGTAATGATATTAATGAACCTTGTCATATGATTAGATTCTTTTAATTGTTTTATATTCATTGCAAACATGAGTAATATCATCCTTCAAAATTGAGTACATATGTGTTATAAACAAGGGTGCAGTTCTTTCTTGCTTTGCTCTTTCCAGCCTGAGCATGTTCTAAAACATTGGTAAGATACATAGAAAAAAGGTGGGAAAGAGTGGAAGTGAATTTAGGACAGTACATTAGATTTAGGAGCTAGGATGGGTGGTGGAAAAGTGGGGCAAAATGCCTTCCTCTGAGCCTCGGCAATTGCAATAAATATGAAAACGAGCCCTGTTAGGAACTGTGCATGTGTGGAGTCTGCATGGGCGTCTAGGAGTTCTTATTAATCACAGGTCCTAAAGCAAAGTAAAAATATTGGTTTAAATTTTCCTTTTAACTCTCAAAATGTGGAAAGGGAAGGACCCTTTTCCCCAGAGTGTAGCAGGGTTAAGTCCCATCTCCGTCCGGCCTGATAACTCGGACCCACTCAGTCTGTACCTACAAAGAGGACGAACGGGTCTCCTGAACGAGGACTCCCTGGTTGGAATGGTTGGCAGGCAGGTAGAAACGGTGGCTTCTTTGCCATGAATTAGCTGTGGGACTTGGAACCCAAGTCACTCAGCCTCTTGTTTGTAAGATTGAGAGAATTGCATCAAAAATTCTTATACAGCCCTTTCAGCTTTAAGGAAAAAAGAAAAGTCTGGGAACCAAATCTGCCATTCTCACCTGGGAATCAGCTCTAGCTCCACTTCCCCAAGAGGGTGTCTTGTCACAAATGTCCTCGGGGCTCCTGTTCCTCGTTTAGGAATGAGGTCGTTAGTTCCTGAGTGACCTTTCTATTCTGGGAAGGAATTCTAATAATTTGCCAAACTAATTTAATAACTAAATTGAATGCCCAACTGAAACTTAATGCTCAACCTGTAAACCTTTTGTAGATGGGGCTTTCTGTCTGTTCTTTTTTGCCTCCTCCCAGAGATCCCCCAGGAAGACACAATTGAAATGCATTGGAGGCTCAGCCTGGCACCCTGGAGGGCAGCCTGGCTTCCTTTGGCCGGTTTGGGATGACAGTACAGGGATGTGGTTGAAAAATATTGCCTTACTTTCAATAATACTTCTTCCTGTCCTTCAAATTCATTTTAAGAATTTGTTTTCAGTTGTGTAATTGGGGGAGGCTGCACTACTTCATGTGTTACCTTTTTGTAAGTAGTATTTTTCTACTAGTTTCTGGTAACTAGAACGTTACTACTTCATAGTTGTTTTTAAGAATACCTCCACACTGCTCTGTATTGTCAGCCTGTTCTTACTTAATCTCAGAACTTAGTACTTGCCCACATTTTCTTTTCGTAATATCTTAATATGCCCATGTTATTCCAGATCCAACTAACTAATGTCTGCTGGTTAGCCCTAGAAGCAGTTCTGTAGCTATATACTGGCATCATCCTTCTAAAATGTTTTTCTCTCTGACTGCTCCTGTTTATTATTCTCTTTTTTAAAACTGTTGCCCTAACTGTGAGCATCTTGGGACCTTTTGTTTGTTCTAACAGTGATGCCTTTGACCTTAGACTTCATTGTATAATTTCTCCCCCTGCTCTTTCATTTCCCTCTCCTGTTTTGAAAGCAGTGTGGCCATATGTTTGTGAGGGGAGGGGCGTTGTTGGGGGCAGGTTCCTGCTAAATGAGCCACTGAAAAATTAGAGCTTTTGAAACCTTTGCCTGTTTTTGTATTGATTCCATGATACAAATGTGTGGTCCCTTTGTTGTTTAGATTCTGGGCAACGTTTTTAGGCTTTTATTTACACTCCTCTTGGGTTTGGTAAAAAATTCAGTACAGCTGAGAGAATGCTTACAAGATGCTGTAATGCTTTGTTACAGCTCTGCAGCTGGTTGTATTGTACCTCTGCTTAAGAAAAGCAACTACGAATTACTTCAATTTTTAAAGCTATCCTAGAAGTAGCAAGTCTGTAATGATCTTAACTCTTCCCCCATAGTTTTCTTCTCCAACATGCTAGACCTGAATGAAAATTTTACTGTTTCTGCCTTCTCATAATATTTAAAATTTTGAATATGAAAATATGTGAAGTCTAGAAATATGTACAGATAATTCTCAGTTTGAGAATTGTCAAATCAACTGTGAGAACCTAGCCATTTATAACAAACTCAAATTCTAGTTCTAATAACAATACTATTTCACTTAACATCTAACCATTGCTTGTAATGTTATTTCTATTAGAAAAATATGTTTCCACTTTCCTCTTGAGTAAACTCTGAGCTTAGGAGCTCAGTGGGAAGCTTCCTGGGAACCCTAGAAAGTAAGTTCTATGTGTCAGCTCCCAAGTGTTAACACCCTTGCTGTTTGTTCCTGTGGATAGCTTAACTGTTTAAAAGATGTCACATTTTTTTTTTCTGTTTACTCCTAGTTAGTAAACTAGTAAATTTACTTCTGTAGGTAGCTTACCTTTTTCATAGGGAGGAAAACACATTAATACCCTGTTTGTTAAAATGTATGTAGGAAAAACTAATTGGAAGGTTGTGAGATGAATTTTTTAAAAATGTAAGTCTTAAAACCTAAATCTTGGCTCCATTAGTATGTTCACTTAGGCTTAAAAGAATTAAATGCCGAAAGGTCCTTAGGCCTCAGAGAGATTTTAATACTAGTTGCTGTATCTAAGAGTTTTGAAAGTGTATGCCAATGTGGTAAGTTGTCAAAACTTACTACTTGTCCATTTTTACATTGGTTGTTATAGATGCACATCTGTAACTCTGTATGATAGAATGTAGTTTTTTTTAAATACGGTGAGCTAATCTGGAGTTTGGCAAACTGTACCTTAGTTGACATTCACACAGCTCTGGGCCAGGTTTCAGAGCTTCTCCATGCTGGACTCTGTCCTCTGGTGAAAAGCAAGGCTCTACTGACTAGAGCAAGTAGTACTTGGAGAATATCACCAATGCGGGCCACAGCCGCTACTCAGATCAGAATCCGGGCAGGATAGGACCCTGTGTGCTTGTCCCCTGTTTTTGAACATTGAACTATGGCCTCCTTGGGTACCTTAGATCAAAATGAGATGAAAATATAGTCAAATCACACGAGATTTTTGTCTTTTAATTTCCTGTTCTCTTTTTACCATTTTTAAACATGTATTTCATCATTTCATATTCTCAGTTGTCTTTTTGAAAAATTTTTTCCTTTGGTTCTACCTCCTGTACTGTCCTGGTCTTTTCAACTTCCATTTCTGTATATAAAATGTGAACTGGTGGAAATATAACAAAGATAAGTGTCTTACAAGAAATTGGTTTTTTTTTTTTCCTTTTTGAGGCAGGGTCTTGCTCTGTCGCCCAGGCTGCTTTCTCTCTTTTTAACATAAACAGCAAGCGAGCAAATTTTGGCACTTTGTTGGTTCTGTCAGCTGTGGTAGAGATCTTAAAGGCGCCATACTTTCTGAGTGATGGCTTCCTAGCAGAGCTGGGGCGGGGTCTGCCCGTGGTCAGCCGAGCACACTGCTCTGCCGCGGGTGGAGTGGAAGTGGTGTGCCGCACGGGCATTCGGTGCACTTGCTGCACCCACGTCACGTGTTCCTCCTGTTCTGGGGCTGTGATGCTTTTCACTTAAAGACCTCGTTTAGAATAAATGAACAAAAATAAGTGTGGGTATGTACATACCAAAACATACGTACATATATATGTGTGAAATTTATTGTCGGTGGTTTTTCATTTCTCAGGTCCTTGAACTGTGCAAAAAAGCACAGTTTTACCTTTAAGTGTTTTATTTTTTATTTTTATTTATTTTTTATTGAGATGGGGTCTTGCTCTTTCACCCCGGCTGGGATGTAGTGGCGTGGTCATTATTCATGGCAGCCTTGAACTCCTGGGCTCAAGTAATCCTCCCACTTCAGCTCCCAGGTAGCTGGGACTATAGGCACATGCCACCACTTCTGGTTAATTTTTTTTTATTTTTTGTAGAGATGGGGGTCTCACTACATTGCCCAGACTGGTCTTGAACTTCTGGCTCAAGCAATCCTCCTGCCTCAGCCTCCCAAAGTGCTAGGATTACAGGCATGTGCCACCATGCCCAGACCTTTAAGGGTTTTTGTAATATAGGTTTATACTATATTATTTTGCAAGAGATTTGAAGAAATTTAGAAATAGAGCATCTTCCCTTGTATATTTCACAGTTAAGTAAAACAGGACATTCTGAAGCAGAGTCTCTCAGCTTCCTGACTTCTCCTCCCTAGGCTACCTGTTTCCTCCTCAGTAGTGCCATGTTCTCAGACTGCCAGGCCAGGTGCCCCAGCTGTTTTTCTCTCTGTTCTGTCTTGTCTTTCAGCATGATTTAGTGGAGTGAGCTACGTGGAGTTGAAAAGTCTGAATTCTTAAGCTGGCTTTGTTCAAGTGATTTGAGCTTTATCATTACTCATTCCCAAGATCCCAGGAAGAGCCTGTATTTCCTACTCCTGAATATCCTTGGTCTTTTGTGTGTCTTTATATGATCTTGTTTCTGGGGGAGGGTCTGCCCTCATGTGGCACCTGCCCAAGTGGCTGATACGCTACCTCCACCCATGCACCACTCTCTGGCGATATTTCTTGGCAAGAGATTGTATAGCACCTCTGGCATCATTCCCAAGTCATCATTCAGGCTGACTTAACACCCACTGATCCTTACAGTCCCTAAAGAAAAAGTGGTGAATTCTTACTGCTCAGGGAACTTGTACTCCAGGTGGGTCTCCTGACAGAATTGGAGTCAGAAACAGACATGCATGCATAATTCACCCCTTCATCGGGCACTCTCTGTGTGCCGGGCACTCGAGCTGGAGTTTACTCTAGCTGACAGGACCTGGGCTTGGCCAGCCCTGATGAGGGCTCCAGTGTAGACTAGCAACATTGCCAAACACCCCCCACGACCATGGCATGATTCCAGAACACAACCTGAGTCGGTACTAACTTGTTTCAGAGACTGGTTCTGGAGTCTTACACAATGATTCCTTAGTGAGACTTTCTGAGGAAGTAGGTTTATATCCTTTATGGGGTGTTTTTGTATACAGTATAATTCTTTTAATATATGTGGTTATAATGGTGTCACCTTTTAAACATGTGAAAACTGCAGTTTCTTGTTTTGTCTTTTGAAGGATAGTTCCTTGCAGTTTATGATCTGTTACGTATAGCATCTTTACTTGGAAGAGATGAAAAATACTGCAGGTATTTTGTCAATATGCAAATGCTAGTTTTTTGACAAGAAGTTTTAGCAATGAGGGTGTTTTCAGAAACTTTACCAGATTCCTTCTTTTTGAGTAATTACCGTTATCACTTTAAATTCTAGAGGAATTTATAATGCCCAAGATTCTGTTTAATATGTAGTTATGTCATTGGGGTATGTGATATATATTTGCAATTAATGAATTGATTATTATTATTTTAACTGTAGGAGCTCTTACCAAAGTAAAGGAGAGTAGGCGACACGTGGAAGAAGGGAAGATGGAGGTCCAGAAGGCTGATGGCATTCAGGATCGCTGTAACACTATTTCTTTTGCCACTTTGGCTGAAATTCACCATTTTCATCAAATTCGAGTAAGAGACTTTAAATCACAGATGCAACATTTCTTACAACAACAAATAATATTTTTCCAAAAAGTGACCCAGAAGTTGGAAGAAGCTCTTCACAAATACGATAGTGTTTAATGACTGGACATTGGATTGTGGACTTTTTTCAAGTTCAAGGATAATTTCTACAGCAGAATAAAAACTGCTATCAAAGAGCTATTGCCAACTATCGGTGGTGGTACAAGGATGGTTTTGTGTTCAACTGAAATGCAGCTGAATATATTAATTATGTAGGAAATAAACAGTTAATATGGTTATGTAATAGAAACAGTACCACACATTGTAACTAAATTATACTATGTATGCCTACACTACCATTGTAACTTTTGGAATAATGATTATACTATTTGCCTTATTGCTTTTTGAAGTATGGGTATTTTAGTGCATACTTTGTAGACCTCAAAACCCATGAAGGGTCTCAAAGAAGCTGGCTGGATAAAAGCCTGCTGTGGATGCCTTTTTACTCTCACAGATTGGGATTACCTAAATTCAACCTGTTCTCTGTTTACAACTCCAACTAGAGCAGCTATGCGACTTTGTGCCTTTAGACTCTTGGTTTTTCATTTCTCCCCTCCCCTCCCCCCCTTTTTAAGTAAGACACAACTTTTCTGATTGAAAGAGGGAAAGGCCAGTGCGTCTAATGACAAACTGATGATAACCTCATGTTGGCAGTGGGGCTGGAGTGGGAGGATCAGCTGTCATTGATCTGCACAACAAGTATTATCTCCTGATAAGATGCTCGTGAACACAGAGGAGTGAGACTCAGTGCTCCTCTTGTATACAAAGTCTATTAGGGAAGAAATGGTGCCACTATATTCCCTTAGATGCTATAGCAGCATAGCTTCTTCACACAAGTGTCCCAAAAACTTGGCGTGAAGATTTCAGCAAGATGTCTTACAACACGGAGAAGGAGGAGTCTAATCAATCAGGGGATGAAAGTATAGAATCAGTGACAACACACTTTTAGTTCTTAGGAGGGTTTTGGGTTTTTTTGTTTTTTTTTTTTTTTTTTAGCTTGAAGATTTTCTTTTAATAATTTTTTTTTTTTAATGGATCTACACTGTTAACTGATTGAGACTCCACTGTGATTCACTCGTTTACTTAAAAACTTTTCAGGGATGTCTGTAAATTTCAGTGTTTTACGTGATGAAAAGTGGTGTTGGTTGATCTAAGGAGGGACCAGAAATAATTTCTACTATTCCAAATACTGAAGGAAAAGAATAATTGATTTATACTGTGTTTAAAAAAAAAAGGTGTTGATAAGCCCCCAGAACATTTAACCTTAAAAATTATTTTAAATATATTCTTTTATTATTATAAGGGAAATACAAATGGCTGATAAATACCAAAAAGATTCAAAAGCAGCTTAATTTAAAAAGCACAAAGAGATTTTGGCTTTATCTCCAAAATCTCAATGTTTTTATAGTTGCTGAACAAAATAATGTGATTATTGAGTTTACAGATTTAAAAACTGTCACTGAAAGGTTAAAGTATCTACTGTTTTTATGAAGTCGGACTTATGCTGTCTCAGAAATCCCTGGGTACTGAAGTGGTGACACGGAAGTAAAGAGGTCAGTTGAAATATTGGTGAGTCACAATGATTAAAAAAAGGGTCAGTTTGCAGACAGTCATAAAAAGAAAAGGTTATTGAAATAATTACTCAACAGCACATTTACTCTCTAAAAAGTAATCTCATGGGTTGACTTTTTAAGATAAGATTATCATAATTTTGATATTTGTCAAAATTTTGTACCTTAGGTTACTTAGAGCCAGATTTAACATCATGTGGCTTTGTCTTTACTACCGGTATATGGAACTGTAACCAAATATATTGCTCTTTAAAAAGTAACTTTCTCTTGTTGATTGCAAAATACAATTCTATAAACAAAACCCATATATATAAATGTTAATTTTATTGCAGAAGTTTAGAAATTATAAATATAGCATTTAATTTAAGTTTGAGTCTGTATTGGACAAATAAGCACTATGCTTTTCAAATAATTTGAAATTCACTTTTATTTGCCTCTTTATTTTGATGGTTTGATTTTTTTTTTTTTAAAGTAAAATGACTAAACTTGTGCAATGGTAGCATGGAAATTATCTGAGGAGTCTTGTATGATTGTACTTTAGCCAGGGTGGACATAACTTAAATTATAAAAACTAAAGATGAAAGTGCAAGGAAGTATAAGTTCATGCTGCCTACTTCTAAGAGAACTTTCATTCTTCATAACTACGTAATGTTACAATGCCACTGCTTCATAAGGGGTTCAAATTCTATGGGGGGGGGACACCAGAATTATTAGTGTTCATTTTCATCTCAGATCTTTATTCTCTAACGTTCTTGGTCCTATTGAAACATTTCAGTATACAAAAATACTGCAATGTTAATACCCAAGAGAAAAGCCATTATCATGTGTATGCTGGTCATCATGATCAGTGTGGTACAATTTTTTAAAATAAACTATCATGCCCTTCATTCCATTATTTGTCTTTATTTCTGTAATTTGTGATTCTGATATATGATGTGTTTATAACATGAGGGTGTGCACTTGAGCCTGGTTGTACTATTGTAATACAGACGGAGTTTGCTTATGTGCTGTGACTATAATGCAGTGGGACTGGTTCTCCAGCCGTGCATTGTAACCCCATTACCTTCCAGGCTGTTGTAGCTGATGTACATGGTTCACACCCAGAATGAGGGAATGCATTTGAAAGTGAAACATAAAGCCAGCACACATTGGCTGGAATAGTGTAGTAATTGAGAATTCTTTTTGCTTCACTGATACGGTTGTTTTGTGTTTATTCATAACAGTACAGCAGATTCTTAAATGCTGATTTTTAATTGTCTTAAATTTTGCTGCTGTTCTTATAGTTAAGGACTTGAAAAATGTTTTAGTCTGTCTAGTCAAGCATGTAAAGTTTATGTATAAATCTTTAAATGTCATTCTTTGCTAAGTTCATTGCTATAGCCATTTTTCCATTTATGTCTTCATTTTCTCAGAATCAAATACCACGTCTGATACCTTTAAGTCCATTAGCATTATTCAATTTCCTCATTTCCAACTTTATCTTTGGTTAACAGAATAAGTAAAACAGGGTATTATTTATTTATAGACTAGAAATGTTGAATATTGTTTTATTTCCTTCAAAATGTCATGATTAGTGCAGATCAGCCATGTTTATTTCTTTTATAAAATAAACAAAGGTTGCTTTATTTCTCAGCTTCAATGGAATATTACAATTATTTTTTCTCCATTCATCAAGGAGGCATTTATTTAATCTGAAGACTTACACAGAAAAATAGGAAGCGTGTTCTCTGGCTTAAGCTTCCATCTGTAGTTGCCATGTAAATTGTTCATGAAAACTTTCTAGCTAATTGGATTAATTTAAAGCCATAAGTCATTTGGGTAGTCCCATGGAGTGTCGCTTATGTTAGCAACATCAGGAGTTAAGCATATAACAGTGACTTGTGAGATGTTTTCAAATAATAGCTACCATGGGTCCCACACCTGACACTAAGTAGGTGCTTAAGTAAGGTAGTTACTGACTGTCTCTGTTGGTTGCCAGAAACAGGCCAACTCAAACCCACTTAAGCCAAAATAGAGCAGATATAAGGACCCAGTGTATCCCATAAGGGGCCAAAGTCCCATCTGGAATTGAGCTTGCCTTCTTTTGGGGGGGGGGGCTTTGTAATCTGGTATCTGCTTATCTTTACAGGTCTTTTATTGTTTTTTTTCTCTGTAGCCTGGCTATCTTAGCATCTTCCAACATGTCTAAAATGGCTAAGACATCTTTCAGTTTACAGATCTGCTTGGACCAGTGGTGGACACCCAGACAGATCACCCATGGCTTGGGGGGACTATGAGAAGAAGAGGTTCTCTTAAAGGGTATGTGAGGGAAGAAAGGAAATGGTTGGTACCTCTTAATACGGCTTTTATCTGATAATCCTCACGACAAACCTATGAGGAAGAGAATATCTCCAGTTTACAGGTGAGTTAAAAAGATCAGAGAGGTCTAGTATCTTCTGCCTAAGATCACACAAACTAAATGATGGAGCTGAGCTTCAAGGTGGGATTACTTTGGATGCCATTTCCCTGCTTTTCGGAAATCCCTAACATCTTCCAGGTCCCCACTGCTGGATTGATAGGGATTCTGTCATTCTTTGGGCACTGGGCACAGCACGAAGGTGCAAAGAACCTCTGCTTTGTCTCGGTGGGAAAGGCTGACTACAGTAGAGTCCTACGTAGGCTGGAAAACCTGCTGGCTGTGACTCTCCCACGTTGTTGTGAAGGGAGAGGGAAAAGGTCCAAAACCTGAGTGTTTTCCCTTCTCCCCAACTTTCACCTCCACGAAAGCTTACACACATTTCAATTGCCATAGAATGGCCTTGGCAGCACCACAGGTCAAATGTTTCATTCCAGCTGGTCAGAATCCAGTTAGCCATGAGTACCACTTGGTCACAGGTGGGGGCAACAGAGAACTCCCCGATTAGTGAGCCTTGGGGAGTCTGAGAAATGGTGGTGTAGCCTTCTAGGCAGAGTATAGAAGGATGCTGCTGTGCTGGGGCTCCAGGGGCAGGAACCCAGGAAAACACAGCCTTTGAGGCTTTTCTGCCCCTGTCTGGGTGGGGCTGCTTAATCTGGAATTGGGCCATGGCCACAGCCTTTCCAGGGATCACGAGTTCTCCCCACTTGGCCCTGATTTCCAGGATGTCCCAATCCCGTTTTTTCTTTGGCAGAGATGGAGCTTCCAGCACTGCCACATTGGCCTGCCTGTCTTAAAGGACAGTTCTACTTCATTGGACCAGAAACGTGCTAAAGGCAAGGCCAAGTTGCCCCCTTCAGGTAGGTTTGAAAAAACTCAAGATGTGTGATATTTCATTGCTCTGTGCCCACCAACCTGTCCAGAAAGGATCTCTGAGTTTGAAGTGGCCAGAGGCATCAGACCTTATTTTTCCATGGGTTTAAATTTTCAGTCACTCCAGGAAGTGGCTCTCAGGACTTAATAATTGCTGAGTTGTTGGGCTTCTCTGCAGACTGACCCAGCATATCCTTGAGAAAGGGAACACTTCGGAGCCAGAGACTTGGGTCAGATTCTACTCTCTACGGCCTTGGGCAACTCACTAACCCATCTCTGAGGGTTGGGTAGGCCAATTGTATGGTAGGCCTACTTAGTTTTAAATTATTGAGGGTATTATATTAACCACTATGTGAGGTCCTTAACCATTTTGCAATACTCCTCTCTAAATAAAAAACATGGCAAGCAGCCAGGTACAGTGGCTCATGCCTGTAGTCCCAGCTACTTGGGAGGCTAAGACAGGAGGATCGCTTGAGCCCAGGAGCTCAAGGCTACAGTGAGCTATGATCACACCACCGCAGTCCAGCCTGGGCAACAGAGTGAGACCCTCTCTAAAAATAAGGAAAGAAAACAAGGGAAGTGATAAAAAAAATTCCAGAAGTAGGTACTTCATAAATCATAGCTATATTGCTAAACATTATGTGACCTTGGGCTAGTCACTTAACCTCTCAGGGCCAGTTTTCTCTGTAATGGAATATACAGTCGTCCCTCAGTATCTGCAGGGGATTGGTTCCAGGATACCCCTCAGCTCACCCCCTGTGGATACCAAAATCCATGGTTGCTCAGGTCATATAAAATGGCATACTATTTGCATATAACCTATGTACCTCCTCCTATGTACTTTAAGTCATCTTTAGATTATGTGTAATACCTATTACAATGTAATGGCTGTGTACATAGTTGTTATATTGTATTTTTAAATTTGTATTTTTTATTGTACCATATTTGTTACTGGATTTTTTAAAAGAATATTTTTAATCCTCCGTTGATTGAATTCTTGGAATCCACACTTGGGTCTCAGACAGGCAGAGGTCTGCTTCAGCCCTGACTCTTGCACCAGCTACCTACCTTGCCTACCCGGCCACAGGACCACACCCTGCTCCGGGCTCGTGCCTCCCAGAACCCTAGCACTGCATCCTTCCATGTCCTGCCTAGCAGCCTAATTCTCCCCACTTCTCAGACTCCCAGACTCCTGTGAGGGTGGGGAGGGGCTCGGCTCTCCGAAGATAACCCCCTTTTCAGTAAGGCTCTCCCTTGGTCTCCGAGAGCTAAGTAATAATATATTTAGGATGTCGTACTGTAACTCTAACCAGGAATATCTGAAGAAGACAATTCAGAATTTTTTTTATTTTTTTTTTGGACATGGTCTTGCTCTGTCACCCTGGCTAGAGTGCAGTGGTGTGATCATAGGTGCAGTGGTGTGATCATAGCTCACTGCAACCTTGAACTCCTGGGCTCAAGCGATCCTCCTGTCTTAGCTTCCAAACTAGCTGGGTCTACAAGCATGTGTCACCACGCCTGGCTAGTTTTTTCTGTTTTTAGTAGAGATGGGGTCTCGATGTTGCTTAGGCTGGTCTTGAACTCCTGACCTCAAGCAATCCTCCTGCCTAGGCCTCCCAGAGTGCTAGGATTACAGGCGTGAGCCACTGCACCTGGTCCAGAATTTGTTTTTATTCACCAAATCAATAGTGAATTTATTGAATTCTTTCACACCTTAAAAATACATACTGTGAGACCTAGGACAAAAAGGGGCAACCTACTCCATGCTTAGTATCTCAGCCCTGACCTCATGCTGCATGTAGACATTCTAGAATGATGGCCAATGCAATCACTCTGGGAAGTTGAATTTGTCCCTCTGGCAGCTTTTGGAGCAGCCATGCCTTGACTCCAGTTCATTATTAGTGTCTGACCAAATTTGATTAGACACCTTGTTCCACTTTTGGTCAACCCAGCAGTTTTAGAAAATGCAAAGTTTTAAAATAGTTCTCTTGGGAACGATTACCCTTAGCAACTAATTACCCATAGATCCTGCGCTAACCTCAATTTCTTTTTGTACCACTTATATATGGAATGTTTGTTTTGCTCTGGGTATGGCAGGTCCTGTTACCTGCCATTACAACCATTATTTCACCTACAGAACTCTCCTGCAAATCCATTTTACAAACAAGTAAGCTGAGGCTTATAGACATTCCGTAATGGTCACATAGCCAGAAAGTGGCAGAGCTGGGATTTGGATGCAGTCACCTGACTCCACAGCTCGTGTTCTGGATCACTTTCCAGTTTACTTGAGAATAGCAGGCGAATGTGCATGCACTGGCTAGGAGGTGATGGGGTGGTCTGCAGACAAGGCCTGTCCCTGTCTTACACTTTCCCTGGGATGCCCGCAGCACCCTAGGCATGAGCAGTAAATACAGCAGAATTGTGGTTTTAGGGATAGAAGACCTTTGTGACGCACCAGATTTGCGAATAACACTAAATTGCACTTGGTGAAAGGAGGAAACTGGTGGTATGCTAGCCCCCAGCCTTGGCATCCCCAGCACCAGCAGTCGGCCTTCTTATGCGGGCAGCTTTCCACAGACAGACCTCTGTTCTAGCTGCAGGAGAACGGAGGAGAGACAGCCACAGTGCTGGCTTTGTTCATCTGAGCACCAGCCTGCGGGATTCAAATGTGTGCCTCAGCGTTGTGACATATCACCGCACATCACACCCTTCTGAGACATTTGTGAACAGCTGTGGTTTTGACTGTCAAATCCATGTAGGCCAAGTTGCTGCTGTTCGTTCTCCCTAAATGCAACTAGCAGAGCTGGAAAGAGAGACTCAGGCTGAGCTCCAGCAGTCACGAGGAAGGCTGGCCTCCCGGTGGGTGGCCCCAGGGTCTGTGAGAGGACAAAGCCAAGGAACTCGCCACCATTAGAGCTTCTGGAGTCTGAACCCCTAAATAAGATGAAAAAGTAATGAGTTGCTATGATGGTTCTTTTACCCCTTTCATACAAAAACTTCACTTAGAACAGACTTCTGACCAATATGTTCTCTCTTGTGGACAAACCCTGTGGGAAACCAAATCGTCATTGTCAAAAGGTTGCTGTGAGAGGTACTTAGCCCAGTGCCAATACATACTGGAGTCATTTAGTTTTAAAAGCTTGATGAAGCTGTCGGCACAGTGGACATAGCCTGTGATCTGTGGATTCTTTCAACAAATATTTATTGCTACCTGTAATGTTCCAGGCACTGTTCTAGGCATTGGGAATACAGTAGTGAACAAAGCCAACAAGAACTTACATTCTAGTTGGGGGGAGAAGCATAATAATCACATATATTACTGAAATAGATGATAGAAGGTGATAAATGCTATGGGAAAAACTAAATGGGGAAGAGGGTGGGGAGTATGATCAGAGAGGGGTGGGGGAATTTGCTATTCTAAGTGAGGTGGCCAGGACAGCCCTCCCAAGCTGAGGTAAGGACTTGAGAGTGAGCCATGCGGACCGCCAGGGGAAGAATGTTCAAGAGCATCAACAACAGGTGCAAAGGCCCCAAGACAGGAGCACACCTGGCGTGTTGGAAGCACAGCAGGGAGCATTGTGGCGGGAGTGGGAGAAGGGTGGATAGAGTCGGGGTGGGTGGGGGTGGTACAGGGCTGAGTAGGAGATGTGCCCAGAGGTGAGTGGGGGAGGGTCCAGATCACAGAGGGCCGTACAGGCTGTTGTGAGGACTTTGGCCTTTTCTCTGAGTGAGATGCAGTCCCTGGAGGGTTTGAGCAGTAAGAGCATGATCGGCCTCATATTGTGACAGGGCCACTTTGGCTGCTCTGTCGGGGTGGGCAAAGGCAGAAGCAGAGAGACCAGATAGGAGGCTTCGTGATAATCCAGACGTGATGGTCGCCTGCACCAAGATGGTGGCTGTGGAGGACAGTCAGGTTGAGTCCCTTGACCAGGGCACCAGGTCCCCGGTGCGGAGCTTGGCAACACAGGTCCCTCCTTTGCATTCTATGCTCCCATCGCTGACAGCCATCCCCTTTTGATTGATAACTTCCTACTTTATAGCTTATTATATTGTGTGATTCAAGAGTCGTTTATCTTCTTAGAGTGACTCTTATGATACATTAAGTACTGATTTTATGAGTTAGCTCTCAGAGAATAATTTTATTTTATTTATAAGATCTTGGGGCTGCTGTCCCCAGGTAATAAACTGACGAGAAGTCAGACGCAGAGAACCGCCTTCAAGTTTCTGGGTGCACACATCTGTATTTCAGCAGTAGACTGGCCATCCTGGCTATGGCTTGAGAACCTTGTCCCTCTCAAGCCCCTGGTTGCCATAGGGGCTCCCTCCCTCCAGTGGGTTGAGGCCCAGGAGTTGCCTCTCCATCTATTCAGGGGACCTTATAACTGCCTGGCCAGGGTGCTGCCACATGACATTTGCAAACTGAATCAGCAAACCTTAAGAGACTGTTCACAATTCCTTTGGATTCCTTCCCACTCCCTAGTGTGCGCACGCTTAGTTCATTGTCTTCGTGGTTGGCCTCACTGGGTTCCCGGGCCCTGCCTGCTTGCCAGGCCTCCTCTGCTTTTTACCACTCCATGGTCCTTGGTGAGGCTTGTGTTGCACCTTCCTTTTGCTCCCGTGTGTTCATCTCTTTTTATCATTGTTTGTCTTCTAACAAATATCTGCAAATGAGCTGATAAAACTTTCAAGGATTCTTTTCTCAGTCTCTCCTACTTTTGGTTATGGTATTTTTGGACCCTGGCTTTACATTAGCATCATCTGGGGATGTTGTAAAAATATTATGGTGCCCGGACTGCGCTTTCAACCAATTGAATCAGAATCTAGAGGGGGGCCCAGGCTGCAGTGTGTTTTAAAAGCTCCCCAGATGATTCTGATGTACAGTTTTGCTTTCTTTCTACAAGTAGACATAAACAGGGCCTAGCACCACAGGCCGTTTGGGCTTCTCATTCACCAAGGCGCTCAAAGGTTCTCTCTAAATGAGGCCTTAGAAAGCCACAGAGATTCAGTGAAAGGATTGAAACAAACAAACAAAAAAAGTTCATTATATAAATTTAATTCTCTGTTCCATTACCAGAATGCATGGCCTAAATGAACTATGAATTAATAAAGCTTTAGTCTGTAATCCATTTTGAATAGCACAATTATATTTTCATTGTATTTTGTATGTGTTAAAAGCAATGATTTGTTAAACATAAATGATTAAAATATAACACAAAATGTTTTTTGTTTTTTAATGCATCATGGCTTAACAAAACCGGAAGCAGCCCCAGCCTTCCTGGGGCAGAGGGGACTTTCTGGGGCACAGCCATGGCCTGGGGAGAGAGTACAGGGCAGGGATTTCCAGAAGCTGAGTCTTCATTTTTCTGGCCCTGAGACTCTGGGCAGATTCCTTAAGTCTCCCCTGAAAGGAAGATTTTATGATTCTCCTATTACAAAGGTAGGGAAACTGAGGTTCAGGGAACTTTAAAAAGATACTTATGTAAAAGTCCTTTGTGCAGCGTTTTAGAGTTTGCTGGCTCTCTCGTATGCCACCCCACCCACACACCCGTGCCCACGTTGGACACCGTGCCAGCCAGCCCTTTGTGAGCTGTTTCCTCCACTGGTCTGGCCTTCTGAGGCTGCTTTGTCTGGCTGAATCCTACTCCTCCTTTGGGACTGGGCTCAGGCATTACCTTCTACTGGAAGCTGTCCCTGTCCTATCTTCCCACCCTGTCTTAGTGAGTTGTCCCTCCTTGTGTTCTCGAGGTCCCCTATGCTTTCCTCTGCCTTGACATTTGTTCTACTTGGAGTAATTCTCTTGCCACTAACTCCTCTTCCTTCTCTAGTCAGTTGGCTTCTTTTCTCTTTATTTTCCAGTGTTTAGCACAGTGCCTGGCATATCTATAGATTTAGTGTAAGAATTAAATTAAGATTGGGTGACTCAAAAGTACTACGGTCTCGGTCTCAGTGTTGTGTTACACTGATGTGCATTTACACGCAGGACAATTTATTAACTGGGGTGTCTTTGCTAGAGTTTCTCTCCTTTCTATTTGAAACTGGTTGGCAAGCCCTAGCCAAAAGCAGAAGGAGAGGTCATTGTCATTGTCAGTAGCTCGCTCTTTGGTGAAAGTCTAAAATCTTCAACATCTGTGATAATGACCCAATATTTTTATCAGGCTTTTATTAGTGGGCATTTAGGTTGCTTATAATTTTTTTCTTACAAGTGATGTTGCAATGAACATCCTTAGTCATTGTATTAGTTCCCTATTTTTTCTGTAACAAATTACCAACAAACCCAGTGGCTTAAAACAACATAAATTTATTACTGTACAGTTCTGGAGGTCAGAAATCCGTTATAGATTTCATTGAGCTAAAAATCAAGGTGTTGCAGGGCTGCATTCCTCTCTGGAGACTCTAGGGGAGAATCCACCTCCCCGCCTTTTCCAGCTTGCAGAGGGAGCCTTCATTCCTTGACTCGTGGCTTCCTGCCACCTTTAAAGCCAGCAAAGTCTGGTTGAATCTTTCCTGAGTGAATCACTCTGACACAGACTCTTCTGCCTTCCTTATCCACGTTTAAAGGACCCTGGGGATTACATTGGGCCCATCTGGTATAATTTAGGAGACTCTTATATTAAGGTCAGCTGATTAGCAACCGTAATTCCATCTTTATTTTCCCCTACTGTGAACATAGCATGGAAATAAGTTCTCAGGTGCTGGAGATTAGAATGTGGCCATCTTCGGGGGACTATTAATTAGCTTACCACAGTCATATCTTTGAATATTTGTATGATTACCTTTGTAGAATAAATTAACTAGAAATGAACTTGCAAGATTGCAGAGTTATGCACAAAAAATTTCAATTGCCCTCGTAAAGGTTTAGATTCCCACTAGCACTGTATGTGAGCCCCTATTTCCCTCACCCTGACTGGCCCTGAATATTTTAATGTTTTAAATCTTTGCGCATCCTACTGATAAAAATGAGTTAGAACTCCAGAATTTGAAACCTAAACAAATGTCACACGTCCATTTACTTGAATAATCTGATGGAATACAGAGGTGTCCATGATCCAAAAGTCAATTACGTTTGGCTTCCAAAGGACTAATGCAGTATTTTTCATCTGCTTTATCTTTCAAACTGTGTTTTGTTTAGTCTAGTATTTCAATAATTTTGCATTTTCTGAGGCACATCAGTTGATGTGTAAAGATATAGGACAGAATCAAAGAAAGCAAAATATCTTATGAACATTTTCTTCAGCAATTCACAAAGTAGCATCCAAATCCACTGATTTATTAATTTACTAATTAGTCCATTAGTATTTGTCATATACCTAATGCATGCCAGGTACTACCTGACCTCCAGGAATTTACAAAGCAGTAAAAGGGATAAGACACATGGCAGGCGATTTGACAATTGACTGTACTTGTGTAAAATCCATCCACTCCAACTTATGTGATCTAGCTTGTTATGAGGGATCACATTTGTTTTGGAAAACTTCATGTTTTTAGCTAAATAGGTGGATAATTAATCTTAAGTGAAACAAGATAGGTAAGATAAATATCGCATGTTCTCACTCGTAAGTGGGTGCTGAAAAATGTGTTCACGTGGACATAGAAAGTAGAATGATCGGTAATGGAGAATCGGAAGGGTGAGGGGGTGGGAGGGGGAAATTGAGAAATTGGTTGATGGGTACAACGTATGTTATTCGGGTGATGGATATCCTAAAAGACCTGATTTGACCACTACAAAATCTATGCATGTAACAGAACTGCACATGTACCCCATAAATTTGTACAAATAAAAAGGAAAAATAAATAGTTGGATAATCATACAATATACCAATGTAACATGCAGTGGCCAAAACTTAAGTCTGAGTGCAGCAATTTGTCAAGCCTCAAAGAGTAATCTGAAAAACTGACTATCTGAAAAGACCAAAAGACAACTATTGTATGATTCCACTTATGTGAGGTATCCGGAGTAGTCAAATTCACAGAGATGGAAAGTAGAATGGTGGTTGCCAGGGGCTGGAGGGAGGTGAGAATGGGAGTTGTTTAATGGGTATAGATTTTCAGAGTTTAAGTTTTGCAAGATGAAAAGAATTCAATTGCACAACACTGCAAATATACTTAATATTACTGAACTATGCACTTAAAATTGGTTGAGGTGATAAAATTTGTTATATATATTCTACCACAATTTTTTTTTAAATCTTAAAAAAATGGCTATTTTCTAAGCAGTCTTGCAGTCAGAAAGTTACTGCAAGCATTTACTGAGTGCCAACTGTGTTGGACACTTCCGTGCATCGTCCTGTTATAATTCTCCCAACGACCCTCTGAGGTGCATATTAACTGACCTATTTTGCAGGTGAAAAAGACTCTGGAACTTGCTCGAAGTCACACAAACTGGGATTTGAGCCCAAGTTATCTTTTTCCTGTCTCCTCATGCCTGATAATTGAAGGTGCATACGTGAGATCAAGGTGATTGACACTGAAAATCACCCAAATATTTTCTAAAGTAGAAATGCCCATATTAAAAATGACACAGGACACAATTACTTAACTAGAATATGAAAATTCTAGAAACATTTACTGGCTTCTCTAGATAAAGTTTATTTTACTGAATAATTAGGATTTTCATGTTTTCCTCTCTTTTTCCTTTTCTTCATCCCTTCATTTTCTTTCTCATTTTCTCAATTTTCCTTTCTTTCAGTATTAGAGTACTGTCTCAATCGCAGTCACACGGAGCAGCACAACCCATGTTGAGGTAACATAACTAAATTAGCCCCTGGCTGTGCCATTCTTTCATTCAGAGGACTGGGAAAGCTCTGTAAGGGATCAGACAAAGGCCACATGCCTCACCTGTTCCTCCCCTGACATGGGCCCTGATGGTATCATATAAAAAGTCATTTCCTGCTTGGTCCTTATCTCTAATGCTGACTAAATTAATAGTCTCACTTCCTTTACTCATGTGTATGGAATCTGGGAATAAAAGTAAAATCACTTCCTATTGGAGTTTATACTTAGGTTCCCTGAAGTTCGTGTACGTGGGGGATTTTCCCTTCCCTGGGGACTGCAGATTGTTTGATGAAGAAAAAGAATACATCGTAAAATATGCCATACTGAAATTTAGTGGGAGTCATGGTTTACCTACTATCCATCTTCTAGTGAATGCATTTCCAACCCACAAACTTGCTGAAAATTTGGAATAAGTAAAACCTGACTCATACTCGTATGGAGATTTTGAAACTAATTTAAAAGGGTGGGCTGTCCTTATACAATAAATCACTTTGTGTGGCACTTTGAAGATGTCCTGTGCAGTGTGGGACAGGGAAGAGCACTGGATTTATATTCCATTTTGGCAACAGAATCCAGCTCTGCCTATCCCAAAGGGAGACTGTGGCACCAAGTGACAATGACGTATGTAAAAGTGCTCTGAACCATTAAGCAGATTCCTTCAAGGACCCAGCCTAACAAAGCAGAGATGGTGGCACCAAAATCTCCCCGTGAGAGAACCAGGCTGGAAATTGACCTCTGAGATGTCACATTTGATCAGTTATAAATGTCCATATTTAGAAGACTCTGGTCAAATCACTAGTAAACCAAAAGTCACTGAAAACTGCCTCTAGTACCCCTTTTAATCATAAACACTCATTTTGTCCCCCAAAACTTTTGGGGTGCCTTCTTATTCTTTCATTGCCAAATGCTAAAGTATACAACAGATTGAGGGTGATGTTTGTTGTATAGAATTAATGGCCTCAAGAGTGAGCACACTCAGGGCCTTTTGACTCTCAATTTTTAAATAGAACGGGTAGGTCCTTATTATTCCTCTTATCAACAGGAAGCAGATATGCAATGGACAGAACTGACGCAAGGCAGCAAGTTTTAAAATTTGATATATTTTCATCAGACTGTGATTATTTTATTTTTTGAATAAGGTTAACATCCAGCTTGGATTTTTCTAAAATGAGGTTTTTGTTTTCCTAATGATAAAATCAATATATGAAAAGTGAGACTTGGTAAGTACAGGGAAGGAGTAGGAGAACAATCCCTAGCAGTTACGCAGCCATTTTACTTTATGGGACGCCCTGCTGAGTGCTCGGCCTCAGTTCTCTCTCTCAGTCCTCAGACAGCCCTGGGGTGGGCACCAGTGTTCCTACTCCCCGGTACTGCTGAAGGTGTTCAGCACCAAGAACGAGGGGGCTTGCCAGAGAGCAAGAAAGAGGTCGAGCTGGATTTAAAGCAGGGTCGTCTAACTCCAGAGCCTTTGTTCTTAATGATGAGGGATTCATTGGTGTTTGTTTCTGGGTTTTTTCCTAAAAATATTAAAAATGTGAAAGCAGAAAAATATGGGGGTTAGATTTAAATATTCTTCATACCTGTGAATGTAGTGGTTATGAGAAAGGGAGGGGTAAGAAACGGGACCATCTCTTCTCCGCTGCCTTTTAAAGGTACCGCCATGCGCTGCATAATGACATTTTGGTCAAGGACAGACTGTGTTGTGACAGGGGTCTCATAAAATTATAATGGAGCTGAAAAATCCCTATTGTCTAGTGATGATGTAGCCATCCTACGGCACATTACTCACTTGTTTGTAGGGATGACAGTGTAAACAAACTCACTGTGTTGCCAGTTGTATTAAAAGCACATATAACTAACTATGTACAGTACCTATCACTTGATAATGATAATAGATGACTGTGTTACTGGTTTATTTACTATACTTTTTTATCATTATTTTAGAGTGTACTCCTCATTATTAAAAAAAAAAAAGTTAACTCTAAAACAGCTTCAGGCAGGTCCTTCAGGAGATATTCCAAAATAAGGCATTGTTATCGGCATTGTTATCCTAGATGACAGCTCCATGCCTGTTATTGGCCCTGAAGACCTTCCAGTAGAAGTAGATGTGGGGGTAGAAGAAGGTCTTTTGATGGTTCTCATAAGGAGTGCTGCAACCCAGATCCCTCGCATGCGTAGTTTACAGCAGGGTTCGTGCTCCTATGAGAATCTAATGCCCTAGCTGAGCTGACAGGAGATGGAGCTGGTGTGGTGATGCGAGCTATAGGGAGCAGCTGTTCCTAACAGGCCACGGCCACGAATGGTACTGTCTGCAGCCCAGGGGTTGGGGACCGCAGGCCTGCAATACTCAGTACAGTCACATGCTGCTGCCCAGGTGTATAGCCCAGGAGCAATAGGCCGTACCATACAGCCTAGGTATGCAGTAGACTGCACTATGTAGGTTTGTGTGAGTACACTCTTTGATGTTTGCACAAAGATGAAATTGCCTAACGATACATTTCTTAGAATTTGTCTCCATCATTAAGCAATATGACTCTATGTCCCCAGGCTAGTGACTCCACCTGATACTCCACTTTTTTGATCTAGGTAAAGGTGGCTATACCCCTAGCAGTCTAGTCTGACCTCTCAGGAGGCCCCTTAAGAACCCACTCCTGCGGTTTTCCCTATGATTTTGTATGGATCTGATTCTTTACACTTCTCCTTCTGTTTGAAATAGCTTGAGTGGTTCCTCCTTTTTGCAGCTGAGCCCTACATGATACAACATATACATCGTTTTTATATATAATTTTTATAATTGGAATCAGGTATAAGCTTATAAACTTCTTTTTTCAACTTAATATTTTCTCATAAACATTTCATAAATTTTAAAATCAAATGATTACTGATTGCATAATATTTCTTCATATAAATGCAGCATCATTTATTTTATGTTCCCTTATTATTGAACATTTAGATTCTTTCCATATTTTTACTTGCATAAATGAGTACTTCTTTGACACAGTATGTTAGTTTTCAATTGCTACTGTAACAGATTACTGCAGACGTGGTCACTTAAAACAGAGTACAGTTATTATCTTATAGTTTTGGAGTCCAGATGTCCAAAATGGATCTCACTGGGCAAGAATCAAGATGTTGCTAGGTCTGCATTCATGCTGGAGGGTCTAGGGTAAATCCTTTCCTTTTCCAGCTTCTTGAGGTTGCCCACCTTCCTTGGCTCCTGGCTGCCTTCCATCTTCAAAGCCAGCAATGGCTGGCTGAGTTCTTCTTACCCTGCATGTTGCTGACACTGACTCTCCTGCTCCCTTCTTTTACCTATAAGGCCCTTGGTAATTACACTGAATCTACCTGGACAATCCAGGATAATCTCCCCATCTCAAGGGCACCTGATTAGCAACCTCAATTTCATGCAATCTGATTCTCCCTTGTTATGTAACACACATGTTCACAGGTTCCAGGGACTGGGACATGGGAGATGATTTCGGGGATCATTATTCTGCCTACCACATACAGTAATTCTGCTTCTAGGAGTCCTTCCTGCAGAAAGAATCAGAGATGCAGATAAAGGAAGTTTTTTAAAGAATTCTGACACATCAAATACAATTGTACCAACTTATATCTCATTTGCAAATTTAAAAAATTCCCACCTAATTCTCACCACACCATTGCAAACATTGAATGTTACTGTTTTTAATATATTTCTGACATAGAAGCTTATTAATACAATACCTGCATGTGATAGAAAAATCAGAGTACAAAAGGGCACACAGTGGAAAGTAAGTCACCCAATTACCTGTAGCCTCCACTCTCTCTAACAAGAGGATATCAATGATGCCAGGTTTTATATATCATTGTAGAGATATTTGGTAAATATGTAAACACACATAAGAATAGGTCTCTCCTTTTTACACAAATGGTAGTATACTATACACATTATTCTGATATCTTTATAGGTTTTTGAAATAAGGTTAATGTGGGTAAATAGATACACCATCTTTAATCAAGATGTTTTACATGTTATAAAATAGCCACAATGAATTATGATTTATTATTTTATTTTGGTGAATGACAGACCATATAGAGATCTTCTCATCTTTTACTTAAAAAGCATGAATGCATTAGGATTCTACTTTTTGAAGATGCAAAGTTTCAATGCACAAAGGCATATTGAAACAAGTTCAATCTTAGAAGAGACATATGGACTCCATCACTGAATCTTAACGTGTTTATACTATGTAAATGGATGGTCTGTTCTATAATGAGAACGCTAGCTATGTCTAGCTGACAAAAACTTACAGTATAATATATCAATCTACAAAATAAAGCAGATTTCACTAGTGTGAATTCATATTTTCATAAACAATCATACCATCACAATATCTAATAATCACTCTCTGAAATTCTCTGTAGCATTCTCCAACTGTGCTCTGGAAGATAATAGTTGCGATAAAAAAAAGTTATGATGAAAGAAATTCAACCCAGCTTTATTATATTCAAACAATAAACAGCTTTAAAACATTAAGAAAAAAAAGCCATCATTCACTGTAGTAACGAAAAACTGAACACTTGGAAATAAATTTGACAAGAAATATTAAACACACACAAAATAAGTTATGGAATTTCATAAGAACATTAAAGAGGATGAATATATGGTGTGACATAATTTTTTAAAAGTAGATTCAACATTTAAAAAGATAAAAATTCTCCCTAATTTCTAAACTTAAGACAACAAAAAAACTCCAGAAATTTTTATAGGAAATTACTAAAATGTTGTTAAATTAGATCTAGTAATTTAAATGTACTGTTCTAGAAAAGAAGAATAACAAAGGGAATTTACCTTTTTGCTTTCCAGATGTTAAGTTATATTATAAAGTTATAATAATTAAAATAGTATGATACTGGGACAGTATTAAAAAGGTCAATGGAACAGAATATGGAGTCCAGAAAAAGATGTGAATTTATATGGGAAATAATAGATGCACAAGAACGTCCTCAAATCATTGCAGAAAAGATGTAATTATCAATAAATAAATTGGGGCCAATTAGTTTCCTGTTTGAAAATAAATTAGAATTCTTACAACAAGATAGTAAATCCTTATGGATCATATTTATTTATAAAACATAAAACCATAAATGTTTAAGAAGAATATTTGCTGGAATGCTTCTATAATCTTGGGAAAAGATCATAATCTTTTATAATCTTGGGAAAAGGAAAAAAAAAGGAAAGGGCTTTCTAAGCACAAGATGATAAAAGGACTTACAAAGGAAAAGTTTGATTGCCTTGAATGTCTAAAAATTAAAATTTTATGTATGGCAAGACCACTATAACTCAATTTGAAAAGAAATGAGAAACTTGGAAAAAGTATTTGAAACATATTATTGATAATAATCTTTGTTTATTTATTTATTTAGAGATAGAGTCTCACTCTGTTACCCGGGGTGGATTGCAGTGGCCTGATCATAGTTCACTGCAACCTCGAACTTCTGGGCTAAAGCAATCCTCCGGCCTCAGCCTCCCAAGTAGTTGGAACTGAAGGTAGGCGGCACCATGCCCAGCTAATATGTTTACTATTTTGCAAAAATGGGTCTTTCTATGTCACCCAGGCTGGTCTTGAACTCCTGTGCCCAAGTGAATCTCCCACCTCAGTATTTTTTATTTACAAATGACTCCTACATGTTAATAAGAAAATGACAGTTCAAAAGAAAATTGGGCAAAGGATATGTCAACATGTCATGTATGTATATATGGTATATACATGATATACATGTCATGTATGTATATATGACAGCTCTACACAAAAAAATACAAAAGATGAGTAAATATGGTAAAGATTATATTTATCTTGTTATAGATGTTCATTTTCAGTAAAGATTAAGGAGATAGTAATTAAAATAATGAATTTTTAACCTGTCAGAGTTGTCAAAATTAAAAAAGATTATCAACAACCAGTGCTGGTAATGGTGTAATATATGCACAGAATCATACACTGTTTGTGGGAACACAAATTGGTGGATTTATTTTAAGAGGGCAATTTGCAAGTATCAATATAGATTTCCATACCCCCTTTCACATTTGCATGAGTATTTCTGCAGGTTAACTTGCTAAAAGTGGAATTTATAGACCAAAAATAGTTATGAATGATGTTTATTTTAATATTCTTTATTGTTTCAGAGCATTTAATAATTAAAATGATGGTACATATAAAAATTGGAATATTGGAAAACAATTTTAAGAAGATAAAGTAGATGTTTTCATGTTTATGATTATATATGTTTGTGATGTTGTTTTGTAACCTACTTCTTAAAAAGTATATCATCCTGTATATGTAAAACTTAATATATCTGTTTAAAAGGGGCCTGAAAGATCATATTCCAAACTGCTAACAGTAGGGTTTTGAGTTTGTCAGCAGTGGAATGGGAAAGTTGGGATTGGGTAAACTGAAGGGTAGATTTGTACTTGTAACTTTATATAATTCAGTCTGTTTGAGATTTTGCTCATCAAAGAGCTGTACTTTTATTGTAAAATTTAACCAGTGAACATGCTCCCATTTAGAGAAAAGAGCCCACCAACCCCCTCCCAGATATACCCTGAGATGCAGAAAGGGGCCTGTTGCCTGGGAAAAGCTGGGCCGACTATTTCTTAAAGGTGCTCGCCACGTGGCCTTCCTCACCCAAGTCAATCTACCATGTCCATGGCCTGCCCTTCAGCCTTGTGAGTCAGAAAGCTGGTTGGGGGTCAGCCCCTGCAGAGCCTGGACACAGTCTTATTAACCAATGGATACAATCAGAACAAAGAAATAACAGCTACGTGGGCTTGAATGGTTCGCTCCATCCTCAGATTTCCTTTCACCAGGCTAATCTCCAAAAAGTCAAGGTTAAGAGCACAGACCTTGGAATCCAACCTACCTGCCTGAGTTCAAATCCTGACTCTGTCGTTTACTATGGTATGGAATGGACAGGTTGTTGAACCTCTCTGCGTCTCAGTTTCACCAGTCAAGGTAGGATGCTAAGACTGTCTCATAAGATGTCATGTGGAGGAAATGAGACGATGAGCCTGCAGCAGGGAATGATTAAACACAAGCTGGTACAGGGCATCGTGAAGGCCGCTGCTTCTGCTTCAGCTGGTGAGGACAAAGTGGATGCAGAGGGCCAGACACAATAGACACTGGGGTCCTTGTCACAGACCCTTAGTTTTTTACCATAACAAAGAGACTTCTATTGTACAATGACTTAAAGAACATGCAAGTTTATTTCTCCTTCATGTAGTGGTCAAAGGTAGGTTGGTGGGCTTCTCTGCTCCACACAAGCTCACTCAGGAATCCAAGGTTCCTTCCACCTGTCCCAGGTTCATGGGAAAGGGAAACTGGGGTAGTATATGTGCATTGTTTTAAGGGCTAGGCCGTAAGTGGGGCACTTCCTCCCACCTTCCATTGAGGACCTAGGCATATGGCCACACTTAGCTGTAGAGACATCTGGAAACAGAAGGGTCACACCAGATCCCCAGCTGGGGCTTCATGACTGTGGAGGAAGGAGAGAATCAGAGCTGGTGGACAGCTAGCTGTCTCCACTACAATTGGTCTTGCCGACAGGACTAGAAAGTCTGAGTATTGCTACTCCCATCTCTGCTTCAAGGAAGGCCTTGCCATTCACTGGGCCTTATGGCTGGAAACCACTGAAGTGCATTGCCTGAGCCTCCCCTTCCTGTCAGCACTTGCATGGACTGGGCCAGACTTTGCTTCTCTAGTTCTCTTCTCTTCTAGGGTTTGAGAATGCACTTGGCCCCACCCCACACTCCTTTAGATTTGTTAAATTTGTGCTATGACAATCAAATTTTGCTAGCTTGAGAGCAAAGCTGACTTTGCCTTTGGGTTAATGTAGTCATCTGAAGCAGAGGCGTGGATTTCATTGTGTGTGTGTGTGTGTGTGTGTGTGTGTGTGTGTGTGTGTGTAGGAGAGGGAAGGGCAGTGGAGGGATTACGTGTCATGGTCCTCAGGACTTGTGCGTGAGCACAGAGGTCATGGGCAAATAAGTTGCAGTGCGATTTTTCTGGCCCAGGAAAGGTTAACGAGGGGTGGAATGGGAAGGACCTGTCGGAGCTCTATCTGCACCGAAGACCAATCAGAAGGGGGCCTGGAACAGGTAGCGGATAGTGTATACATTTTAAAGTGGGAGGTTTGGGGCCTCAGAATTGAAGAGGTTTCATTTTGTTCTTATAAAAACATCAGGGCAATGGAGTGAAAATAACAAAAGAAGGAAGCTGGAGGGAATTGCGCGATTTCCATCGCATGTCTTACTCTCCCTGTGGAATCCAGAGCCACATACGTAGTTACCTCTGAGCAACCAGAGTACCTGCTGAGGGGCGCGTGGGTACAGACAAGAGCACAAGTTTGACAGAAGTGGCCGTGGACGGAAAGAGGGTGATGGCATCCTGGGGGAGACTTAGAAAGTATCTCACACTGGCCCAGTGCTGCTCAGAGCACGGTGGTGCCCACTTCTTGCTTGGTCTCTGGGAACTCCCCCACCTCTCTGGAGCCACTGGGTGCTGATGGTGCATGGGGTCCCTGGTTTGGAATGTCCCTGGTTTGGAAGTGGGAAGTAGCTGCTGGAAGGGAGAGTGTTGGTCCCTGGCTTTGGGAACTTCTACTCTGTTCGATGAGTGCCTTCCTCCCTGATGCACACTATTTGGTTTTAAGGTTTCCTTAGAAACCACACATATCATGGTTAACTCACCCTTGGCTCCATTCGAACACATTTTTTTTTTTGTGGCAGTCACAAGATCTGTTCCTTTCAGTTGTGGCCTTTTGCTTCTCTCTGCTTTCCCTGGGTTTCTAAAGTGTGACCGTTCAAGGGGGCCAAGGCCTCATGTGTCATGCCAAGATTGTGTTTGTGCTCTTGGCAGGATGTGTTGTTAACCTCTGAGTACTATGTCTCTGAAAGAAAAGGATGTGCTCCGGTGACACACTTTGGTTAGGAACTTTGTTAGCAGTAATAGAAATAACATCGGCAATGTGCAGGCCCAGTTCTGTGGTGTGGGTGGGCACCCCTTTGCCAAGCTGTGGGGCTGCGCAGACGTCCCGCTCCTAGCAGGGAGGGATGCCACAGCACCCTGGCCCCATCTTCCCGTCCTTCAGGGCACACTCCCCCTTCTCTCATCCCCTTTCCTTCTGCTCCTTTCCCCAGGCTGCTGCACAACACTGCTCTGTCCATTCCCAGAGGCAGGGGAGGTTGCCTGAGCTCTGGGCCCTGCCACCTGAAGGAGGACAGTGCCCAAGAAAGTGCCTGAACCTCCTTTTCAGTCACTGTTGCTTCCATATGACCCAGCTCTAAAGAGACTAGACTCAGCCCTATGGGCCCAGGGAACTTGTTTAGCTAAAATGAGCTTTGAGTGCAGAATCCTCTGTGTGTTGATTGTGGTTACAGGACAGAGAAGCCTCAGCCATCATTGGGAGTTCGTCATTACTTGCACAACCATCATGTTTCTGTAGTACCTTTTCTTCCAAATGAAAATTATTTTCTTTTTTTGTTTTTTTCTGGTTACTTAAGTAATATGAGCTTATTGCAAAGAATTCAGAAAATACAAAAAGGAGTAAAGAAGAAGGTTCACTCTCCCTACTGCCAAATAATCACTGTTAGTAGTTTGGAGTCAAACTTTCTAGGATTTTCCTGTGCATGCACATACATTCATCCTTTTTCTGAAAAAAAAAAAAAAAAAAAAAAAAAAAAAAAAAAAAAAAAAAAAAAATCTGAGTGTACTATTCATGATATTTGGTAAACTTCTGATCCAATATCTATTGCCACACAAAACCAATCTAAACTTAGAGGTATAAAATGGCAACCACTGTGTTACACCACATGACTTCTGTGGGTGGGAAGCGTGGACAGTGGGCATGGCTTGCTTTTCTGCTCTATGAAGTCTGGGGCCTCATCTGGGGAAACTCAAATGGCTGGGGATGACTAGAACGTCTGGGGTCTGGAAACATCTGGAGGCTTCTTTCTTCATTCTCATGGCTGATACGTGGGCTGAGTTAATTGGAATTTTGACCTTGGTTGGGATTGTTGACTGGAGTGCCTGCTTGTGAAGTCTCCATGTGTCTTGAACTTCCTCACAAGATGGTGGCCTTGGGGTAGTTGGACTTCTTATATGGTGGCTCAAGGCTCTGAGAGTGAGTGTTCCAGTGAACAAGGTAAAAGTTGTGGCCTTTCACGACCTAGTCTTGGAAGACGTATAATGTCATTTCTGCCATACTAAATTGGTCAAAGCAATAGCAAGCCCAGCCAGATTCAAGGGGAGGGGACGAGACCCCACTCTCTATGGAAGGAGTGCCAGAGAAGTTGCAGCTGTGTTTTAAAACTCTGACAAACTTTTATTGTTTTTTTTTATATAACATGGACAGCATACTGGGTTGAATTGTGTCCCCCAAAAAGATATGTTCAAGTCCTAACCCTCAGTCCCTATAAATGTGATCTTATTTGGAAATAGGGTCTTTGCAGATATAATCACGTTAAGACCAGGTTGTACTGGATTAGGGTAGGTTCTAATCTAATGATTGGTGTCCTTGCAAGAAGGGGGAAATTTGGACACAGACACATAGGGAGAATGCCATGTGATGATGAAGGTGAACATTGGAGTGATAAATCTACAAGCCAAGGGACACTAAAGATTGCTGGCAACACCAGGATGTAGGAAGAGCAAATGACCCTCCCCTAGAGCCTTCCAAACGAGCATGGCCCTGCCAACACCTTCACCTTAATTGTGGACTTACAGCCTCCAGAACTATAAGAGACTAAATATCTGTTGTTTTAAGCTGCTACGGTTTGTGGCAAGCAAGTACTTTGTTACCACAGCCCTAGGGAACAAACGCAGTTATCTGTGTCTATATATAGACCTGCATCATCATTTCACAGGTGCACAGTATCCATTGATTGCTTAACATCATGTATTTAATCAATCTGAAAATAGGTCTAAGAAAGGCTAAGTAGCCCAATACTTGGCATGAGATTATATGCTATGCAATTAAGTGGATGGCTCACGATCTCTCATAGACTTTGTTTCCTTCACAGAGCCTGGCACAGCTATCATGGAGTCAGCATTCAGTATGGATCAATTAACTAGTCACCACCAACAAAAGATCATGAGAAAATATGAAGACTCACCACCTGTAAGAATTACATTAAAAGATTCCAAATGTTAATACTATTAAGGGTTTAAAGTAAGTCTTGTCCCTTCTGGAAACCTGCTTGATTAGGTAATTTAAGGAACAGGTAAAAACTTTAGCCTAAAAGAGCATTCCGGTAAAACTTCAAATATTTTTAAGTGAAAGTGATTATAGTACAAGAAAGTTAAAATCCATTGTTCTTTACAGATGTAAGACTTCCAGGTCCCCAGCCACAAAAGGAGTTGGAAGCATCCAAGCCTCTTTGCCAAGTGTTAAGGAATGATTCAGAAATGTAACCCTGGCAGATGACTACGGAAACATACACTATGCATCACGCCTCTTGGTCCTTTCTGCTGTTCCTTTATGATTTCTGGGTTGGATGAGGCCTCTGGTGTTTTCCTTCTTCAGTTCAGTTCTCTCTTTTCTTTTCTTGGCCCCATTTGTGACTTCCTCCGCGCAGAAGGGCAGGCATAGGGCAAACTTGGAAAGGAGCCACGGTGCCCTCCGTGTCTCTCGGGACTGGAAAGTCAGAATGGCAGGCGAAGCTGCTAGCTCTGTAGGTTATGAGGCTGCAAGGCCTTCTAGGCTTGTTGTTTCTTTTCTTCTGTAGATTGTGAGTCTTCTAACAAAGTGCCTGAAGGAAAAGTAAAGCCTGTTTGAATTTCAAGATGCTTGGCAGTGCTTTTGCCATGTTCGAGAGATCTTTAGATGCTCTGAACACAACTGTCTAGGCAACTGTTTGAGGTGTGGTAAAAACTACTCTTGGAAGTTTTAGCTCTGTTTGTAATAGAGAAATCCCAAGTGCTCCACTAGTAGGGACTCTGAGGACTAACTGATTAGATTGGGTTGAGATCTTCACCTTTTCCGAAGACTTGGGAGCTGGTGTCCTTGGGAAATGACCTCGCAGAGACTTCTCCCTCTCTCTCAGGTGAACGGAAAATTATTTCCTACCTGGATGGGGAGTTATTTTTGCCACCCCCTGAGCTGGGTTCTGTGCCTGGATGGGCTCAGGACTATGCGGGTCTCAGCAGGCTGGAGGTCCTGCCATGGAGACTGTGTTTTGGGAGGGCTGGGGGAGACTGCGTGTGCTGCATGTTTCTGCTGCACGTTTCTGCTCCCCTGCAAATGATAATGGGTGGTTTGTTTTGCCCCTGTGATGTGCCAGCTCTACGATCAACTAGAAGACCCACCTGGCTGAAGGGAAAGATACTGTTATAGTCACTGCTAGGGCCTCCCCTAGATCTAGCCCTTTCCTCTTGCTAACAGAACCCTGACTGTTCTTTCTTTCTCTTTTTTTTTTTTTATTAGAGATGGGAGTCTCACAATGTTGTCCAGGCTGGTCTCAAACTCCTGACCTCAAATGATGCTCGCCCCTCAGCCTCCCAAAGTGCTGGGACAATAGGCATGAGCCACGACACCCAGCCTGATTATTTTTTAAATTTTTGTCAGGGAGGGCAACCTGCCCAGCTCTTGGTGATTGATTTATTCATGGTGTCAGCCTTCTTTTCACCTAGAGCTGCCCACATGATTGCTCTGGCCAGTGAGAATTAAGCAGAGGTCTCCTGGGGGCTTGGAGGAAGCTTATACTTTACCTAATAAAAATAGAATATGGGCCTAGCAACACTCTATGGTTTTCTTTTCACTACTTTGAGCACAGACTGATGTCTGGAGCTGTACTGGCCATTTTGTGACAGCAGGAAGAAAAGGCCAAGGGAACAAGCATGAAGGAAGGGCTGAGGGAGTCCCACAGTCACTGGCTCTGATGTCACAGAGCCCTGAATCAAAGGCAGTTCGCTGCCTAACTCCTCACTTCTTGCTGTTTAAGTTACTCTTGACTCTGTTAATCACCACGCAGCCGAATGCATTTCCAAGCAATAAGTGCATGCTTCTCACATTTTATACCAAGGTATCCCTATTGCTAGAGGTGTAGTTACCTGCAGCCTGTGGTACAGCTCAAATTGGCCTTCCAACAACAAGAAATGACCTCATATTTTATCTGACACACATATATATGTTGCATTCTATTATATAACATATTGGTGCTTATATTACTTATAAAAAATATTTAAATTGCTATCAAGAAAAAAATTTAAAACGCTTTCTCCTCCAAATGGTAAAATTGATGCTCTGGGAAGAGGCAGTTGGTTTTTCCTGGGGCTTTGAGTATAACCTGCACACCGCCCATACCCTCAGGGGTACAAATACCATGATTAAAAGAAATAGCAGAGGCCGAGCGCAGTGGCTCATGCCTGTAATCCTAGCACTCTGGGAGGCCGAGGTGGATGGATAGTTTGAGCTCAGGAGTTTGAGACCAGCCTGAGCAAGAGCGAGACCCCATCTCTACTAAAAATAGAAAGAAATTAGGTGGCCAACTAAAAATATAGAAAAAATTAACCAGGCATGGTGGCGCATGCCTGTAGTCCCAGCTACTCGGGAGGCTGAGGCAGTAGGATTGCTTGAGCCAAGGAGTCTGAGGTTGCTGTGAGCTAGGCTGATGCCACGGCACTCACTCTCGCCCAGGCAACGAGTGAGACTCTCTCTAAAAAAAAAAGAAAGAAAGAAAAAAAGAAATAGCAAAGATGAAGATAAAGAGGTAGGTAGAGCTGGTAATGATGGCCTTGGGGTATCAGGCTGAGGAATTTGGACTAAATTCTTTCAGCAATGGGACCCACCACAGGAGATGGAGCATCAGGGAGATTAAGCAAAGCCAAATTTTAGGAAGATTAGTGTGGTGATAGGATTGGAACTGACTAAGACAGGACATAGGAAGAGCAGGTAAGAGACTATTGTCGGGTGTCAGGTAGACGAAATTCAGCTTAGAGAGACAGGCACAATGGTGCCTTAAACAAAATCAGTTTTTATCCTTTACTCAAGAGACAGGAAGTAGCTTGGAAGTCAGCATCCAGTGCAGGAAGGGTGGCAGGATCCACTTAGAGTCACTCCATTTATCAATGGCTACATAACAGGCCTCTCAAATTTAGAGGCTTAAAGCAACAGAGATCACTGATTTTCCTCATGAACCTGCCATGTAGGCAGGGCACGGAGGGAACAACTCATCTCTGTTCCCTGCGGCATCAGCTTGGGTTGCCCAAAGGGCATGGGGGAGTGGGGGAGGGGCGGCGTGGGGGAGGTTTCTATGCCCAGCTAAAAATGAGAGATTTATTACTATGAAAGAAGAAGAAAATGGTTATTAGGGACAGTTAGCAATCTTTGCCACTGACAGCAAACCACAAGTGACTTGAAGACGGGAATTAGGGTGGCAGGTACGGTAACCAGAAAGGAAGGAGGTATGAGAGATGTTGGGGAACAAGAATCAGTAAGATTTGAGATGACTTGAGCTGTCGCATGTGTGTGTGTATGTGTGTGTGTGTGTGTGTGTGTTGGTGGATATGGGTGTGTACGCACGTGTGCAGGGAGGAGGGCTGGGATCACTGAGGCTGTCTGGAAACACCTAGCCAGATGCAGAGTCAAAAACTGTCGCATTCACTCCATTTCCAAGGCCAATCTGGTACTAGCTGAAGTTTTAGACATTAATTAAGACCAATATGATTCAGGATCATCCTTCCAGAGCTCTGGTCCAGACTCAGAAGAACCTCGATCTTAAATACAGCAGACTATAGTTTTCAAAAGCAGCCACAGCAGTATTTGTAGTCCTGTCCTGTCTGCTCCTCCAGCATCTGCCACTTTCCCTTCAACTTTGTGACTCCTTGATGTGAATGTGGCGGAAGTGATGCCATGTGACTTCTGAGGCTGGGTCAGAAGGGTGTTCTAGCTTCCACCTGGCTCTGGCTCTACTGGGACACAGGCCTTGGGAGTCCTGCGGTATCACGTGAGGAGTCCAGCTACCCTGAAGCCACTGTGCTGGGGAGGAAGAGAGAAGCCCAAGGAGCTCCAGTATTTGAATCTTCCTAGTAAAGGAGTTGAGAATGTGCCATCCCAAAATATGCCAATTTGGCATATTGATTATTTTGAGCTGAAGACACTTGAGAAACAACAGGTGCAGAAAGGGCTGACACGCCCTTTGTTAACCTAGAGCAGGCTGTAAACTTTCCCATGAGAAAGGTGCCCTCCCTGTACCAAGACGAGAAGAACAGGCTCATCCCCAGAGACAAGGAACTGATGCTGCAATAGGTCTGTCCAGACAAACTGATAAATTACCCTTATCTTCCATTGCCTTTATATCTCCCACCCCCAGACATCTCCTAGTGACATTCCCACAATTTACTGCCCCTAGCCCAGACCCCTTTGTCTTGTCATTTCTTCACAAATTTATTCTTTGTTCATCTAAAAGGTAGAGAAGCTCTCAGCTTTGGCCATTTCTCTGGGTCTTCACTGTCTTGTGAATTACTCATGTACATATAAAAATTAATAAAACACATATGCTTTTCTCCTGTTAACCTGTCTTATGTCAGTTTAGGTCTTAGACCCAGCCGAAGATCCCAAGGGGGTAGAGGAGAACTTATTCTCTCCCAGCATCAGCCATGGTGCCAGGGGGTGAGTGGCCTTCATGTGATTCCAGCCCCCCCTCCTTCAAGCCTTCCAGCTGAAGCCTAGACCAAGCCAGCTGGGTGCCCTGTGCATAATTCCTGAACCCATGGAATCCATGAGCATAACATATGTTTATTTTATGCCACTAAGTTTGTGGGTGATATGTTATGCAACCATAGTAACTGGAGCACCAAGGGACACAAGCCCATTGTGGGTGACAGGTCTCCCCAAAGCTTGGAGTCCTTCAGATGCAGTGGCTTGGATTCCTTCAGGAGAGAGGACAGTGGGAATGAGGCTCTTGGGGAGTTGTATCTCTCTGAATCCCAATCTGGACTCAACAGCTGGGCTCAATCACAGTGTATCTCAGTCCCCTGCGATCTGCAGCCTTTGCCCTAATTGGACTAGTGGGGACCAAGCACTGAATGTCAGGCTCTGAATCTTCACGGTGATGGCGTTTGATCAGCACAGCAGTGTGAGCTCCAAGCCATGGCTGGACGCTGAGAGGCTCATTCCCCTCCATCCTAGAGAGGCCACAGCAACCTTGAAGGCCTGATGTTTATTTGGTGTGGAGCAAGTGGCTGTGCTGTTCTAAATGAAGTTGGATTTTGAGCTCAAGTTCAAATCTTCAAACCTCTATCAATTCCTAGCCATGACACCCTTTGCAAGTCATTTATTTCTCAGAAAGCATTCCTCATCTATGAAACAAGAAAACTTATATCACAGGAACATGTCATAAGAGTATAAGGGTGGGGAACACAGAGGTGTTTCATGAATGCACATCAAAATATCACCTCCATGCTCCGCCCACTCCTCCCACCTCAATTGCTTCAGCAGCTCTTAGGAGAAAACATCAAAAAGAATAAATTCTGGAATGCCCAAATTGAAGCCAGCTCAGGGGAGACTGAGCAAAATCCCAGGTCTAGGACTTTTGCTTTTGGTAGGGCCTCATTTTTATTGAGGAGAAAATTGAAGCCCAGAGAGGTTAGGCAACTCACCCACAATCACACAGCTGATTTAAGGCAGAGCTAGGATTAGTATGCAAGTCTCTGTTGCTCCATCAGCTACATTGAGCTGAACAAAGTAACTGAGGGGATGGGACTCAAGAGGCTAAAGCAGATGTGGGAGGAGCTGGAGCTCTGGACAGGCCAGGAGGAAGGGGCCAGCGTCACACACAGTCATTTCCTTCCATCCAGTTCTGGGTTGAGTGTGCAGGAACTGAGGAAGTGGCTTCAACACCACATAGTGGTTGGGGGCAGGCCTAAGAGTTGTGAGTCCACAGTGTGAAGAAGTAAGTTCAGTCAGCTCCAAGCCTGACAAAAAGCGAGAAAAATGCCACAGATTTTGAAGTTAGGTTGCTCATTATTACACAAAAATGCCGGGTTTGCTCTCAAACTGGCTGGGCCCCGCTTCCTTCCCATCTGCAATTACAGCTCTTTCAGGAGAAGCTTGTCCTGTAGCTATAGAACATTCCAGGCAAATCAGTGCACTATTTCTGGAAGTCAGATGAGCTCCACAGCTCACAACTCCTCAAGTGAGGCCCATTAATCAAGTCTGATGACTTACTTTACTGTTGAAATGAACATGCCACTTGCAATGTGATCCATCACAAACATTTCTACTTCCCAAATGCCAAGGGAGTTACCTCTGGAGAGGAGAGAATTCAACCTTCTGTAAACAAAGGCATTCTCCCCCTGTGTAACCAGAGACAGGAGGCAGGATCTGAGTGTGTGCTCATTGTCTTCTGTGCTGGGGATGCCAGTCATTTCCTCCCTGCCCCCAGACCCTGCTGGGAGAACCCACCCACACGTAGCCCTGCAACAGAGGCTGTGCAGTCCCGGCGGCCCTGCCTCGGGGGAGCGGCGGGTCAGCCCGTGCTCAGTGCAGCTGTATGCTTGGGAACAGGCAGCCACAGTCAGTTGGCTGAGGTCACAAGGACTGAGGAGCTGAAGCTGCTGTCATGGGAAGCCATTTTTGACCCGCTCTCCCGAAAGCCCAGAGTGAATCAGTTGCACAGCAGCAGTGAGAGGTCCCCCTGACCCAGGGAGAGATGGTGACAGAGACAATAGGTGAGCTGGTTCCAGATGCTTTCCCATTGTCCACATGAACTTCCTGCTCTCGGCCTGTAAGATGTCCCTGGACCCTTAGAATAAATTCCTCTTCACTTCTGTGAGCTTGAGGGGTTTCTATCTCTTGCAAACAAACATTTTTCTTGATTACAACGCCCACCCTGGGCAATGCAAGGTGGCGGGACAGCAAGAATGATTATTATCAGACAGCTACTTTATCCTTTTGAAATATCCTCCTATGTCTCTTATTCCCTCCTACTTATACCTGCACTTATCTAATGTTCTATTTCACTTATCAGATAGTTTAGGGACTTAATTATTGGCTCATTATTTAAAGTTTGTTCATCTCTCCTTTCTAATTAGGCCAAAAAAAACCCCTGATGTCAAGAACCATGTCATATATATTTTCTGCAACCCGTAACAGTGCCTGAGACAGTACCAGACTTATTTTAGCCAATAATTATATTAAACATTTTTTTGATTAAATGAGTAAAGAAAGTGAATATAGAATCAGGAGCCAATCCAGTTATTTACTTTAATAAATGCAAACTGCATTTATTCCCTCCTTCATTCATCCATTTGCCCAGTTCCTGTTCACTTGGAGTTGGAGAGGGTTTAGGGGTAAAATCAACAGCATTCAGTGACTAGAAGCACTATTGATTGGAAAGAAAAGTTAACCAAAGATGGAAACGAATCCTAGTATATTCCCAAGAGGACCCACGTGGCAAGGCCCTGGGGAGGGTGTGGCTGGCCTTAGGAATATTGCAAAGTGCATTTTCCTCCCTTTCAAGGAATATTTTTCTTGAAACGAAACAGTAGTTGCTAAATGTAGAAGTTGAACAAAAGAAATATATTTTCCTTAGGAACAAGATATGTTTTTGTATTTATCAGTTGTACCTGATAGTAGCCTACCAGTAATGCATTTTTTTTGTTGTTGTTTAGTCCACATACAGACACATGTAATGAATCCATGAATCCATAGTCTGGCTCAGGTTACACTGGCTGAAGTACATTAGGATTTGTGTGTGTTGGGGGGGCAGGGAGGAGAGAGAGAGAATGAATTAATTCCGAATTAGGCATTTGCCTGATGGGGATTATCAAATAGTCAATAAAATAAAAAACCATTTACAACAGCCAGCATTAACAAATACTAGCCTTTGTCATTTCCCCCCATTAAGCTTGGGTTTACATTTGCATTTTATGTATGCTTTTGTAGGAGTGCCACATTTAGCAGAATGTATTAAAAGGCATGTTCTGATGGTACTTAAAAAAAGCATGAAATTTATAGACTAAGAAAGAGATTAACTATTAGCTTTTCGCTCTCTTGCTCCCTCACTTTCTGTGCTTTCTTTTATAATGTTATGGTTCAGTTTTATTATTTTAAGGCTCCAAGAGCCAAGCAGTTCTGGCTCTAAATTATTTTATTCATTCAATAGCTAGGTAAAACACATGCCTTCTATTTAGCTAAAGACTGGGAATATATTTTTTAAGATATGCTAAAATTTCAAGCCAATTTCAATCCGGGGCTCCTTGTGAGTGTGTTTAACTGGATTTATCTACAAGTTATAAGTGTAGTAAGAGAAAAAATGGTCACTTTTTTCATTCTTTTCTGAAAATACCAATCAAGAACAGACTAAGTTCCCTCTGTCCAAGACAATGTCTGAGAAGAAGGAGGCACAATGTCTGACCAGGAACAAACAAGCAGAGGCATTCCAGCACGAATGGAAACATGGTATGTATCTTGGGTAAATTCAAAAAGCTAATTTTGTTTATCACAGTAGGAGACAGCTTAGGAGTTTTGACCTTTGCTTTGGGGAAACTTTGCTCAAAAGTGAGCATTGACTGTCCTTAAGTGGCACGTTAAATGGCACTAAGCTGGGAGTAGAGATTCCCCGGGGAAAGGGCAATACTGAGGGCCTGATGGGGGAGGTAGAGCCCGAAAAGGAGGCTGAGGAAGCCTTGGAGTTAGAAGAGCAGAGAGAAGAGGTAAAGGCTGACCCCTAGTCCCAGGGCCGCAGGGAGTCAGTTAAAGAGTGTGGTGGGAGCCAAGATTGGAGGGGTGTGTCTGGCCAGGTTGTAGGGCACCTTTGAATTCTGTGAGCGGAGTCTACCTCGGTCCTATTCTATGTCCTCTGTGTCAAGGGGGAACATGAACAAATCCTGGAAAAATATAGTTGCATGCCAAGTTATGTTTGGGAGCATTAATCTGGCTCCACTGTGTGGGAAAGATTAGAAAGAGAAAGCAGAGGTGGGGGTGGGGCCACGTTAGGAAGCAATTGTCTAGGAAAGGAATGAGTATTTTAGGAATTGAGCTGGGATTGCTCTTGCTCTGGGGTTATATTAATAGATTCCAGAACAACACAAGGCTGAAATGGAGATTTTAAAAGTATGGTAAAAAAGAAAAAATATGACCACACCCAGGTTTCACTTCGAAGTGAACAAGGATAAATATCTGCGGCGCCGACTTCTCCCTGGACTCAGCTCTGCGCTCCCCCCCATGCCCCGTCTACTCTGTTCCCCTCTCCTTCCTTTGTTCCAGCTCTGGAGCTTCGTGTTTACTATTAATCAACAATCAACAGAGAAAGATTTCCCTTTAGCAAGTGTAGCAAAGGCTGGCAAGGCTTGTTGGCAGCTGATCATTTCTGGGATTTCTTGTCCAGATGGCGCCTCCCCCAAACCATCCTCCTTATCAAAGGCCTCCACGTGGGTGGTGGTTGTTTTATTGAACCTAATCTCTGTTCAGTTAATTGTTGCAAAACATCTGATTGTCAATGCCAGTTCCTATCTGAAGTTGCTAAGTCTGCTATGTTAGGGGACAAACCCGGAGACAGCTGCACCCTCACCAGCTGGGACCCACTCATCAGGCTCAGCTCAGGGTGCTCACTTCAGCCCTTTGCAGAGCTTTGTTTGGGGATTTGAGCGCCAAGAATGCCAACGTGTTTAGGGTGTCTATGAGAATCCGCTTTTACACCCTGGCTGGGTCCTGGGAACAGAGCCTCCCTAGAAACAGGAAGTGGAGATTTTTGGAGAAAAACTCACTTCATGGGTAAAACTCAGGTTTTCTTTAAAAGCTTCTGGTCATTGTTAAAAATTGGGAGAGAAAAACAGATTATGGTATGCTAGCGTAGGCCCCTGGAACTAGGGATCGTGATTCTTTTCCCTTTATTATATCTCTAAAAATCTTTCAGATGGTGGCAGATGCCTGCATTCGCAACTGAAATTATTTATGACCGGGCCAGAACACTCTTAGGAAATCATAAGACATCCCATGAGCATTAACTAAAAATGTTCATGATGCATCGTTATTTTCGGTTGTAACATGTTTTTTAAATTTTGTGTTTATATCATATCTTTTTCCTAAATGTAGAATCTGTTTGGAATTTGACAAAAAGACAAGCTAAATACATAACTTACTACAACTGGCTTTAAAAGAAACAAATCAACCAAGGTAATTGGTTTTGAGGGAGAAAGTTAGTAAATGAGATTAAGTTTCTTCTCTTATCCAAATCCTACCCATCCTTGAGTGTTTGGTTCAAGTGGCTTCTTCTCTATGAAGTCTTCCCTGTGTTAGCACAGCCCGTATTCACCTCTTCTCTGATACTATAGAAGTTATAGTCAGCACCATACAATTTAGTCCTTCATTGTAAACTGCCTTGTATTACTGGTCATGTACAGTGTATTCATCTGTGCTGTTCCTGTTTCCCCAACCAGATGGCAAGGTTGTCTTAGAAAGGATCTTGCTAGACATCTTTTCTCCTAAAAGCCGAGCATGCTCCTGAGAACACAGGTATTCGATAGATACTTATTGCATAAAAATAAACATCTAAGTGGGGCACGTTTCAGGAGCCAGATCTAGCTCTGGGTCTTTCCTTTACTGTAGGGGGATCTCAGGCTCTGTGTAACTCAGGGCTTGCCACATGGAGAAAGTGTGTCATGATGAAGTTAATCACTTGTTGTTGATAGCCACAAGTAGCAGTGGGCATACTGGTTGAGAACAGTATGCCCACTTGGGGCCAGCAAACCTGGACTCAGATCTTGCTTTTCCCACTTAGTAGCTGCATGGCATTGGACTACTAATTTTACTAACGTTTAGTGTCCTCATATATAAAATGGGAATCAAAATGGTACCTACTGCTTAGCATTTTTTGAGAAATAAACTAAATTATGTAGAACCACATGTCCCACTTTCCCAGCTGGGTATGGAAGTAATGTAATTCCACTGGCTGTCTCAGGATATGCCACTTGAGTGCTATAATACCAAGATTAAGAACGTTCGTAATCCTGATCCTTCCTTGTGTGTCCCCTTTCAGGGTCCAGAAGTGCTTACTTGGTCTCCAGAGGTAGTCCTGGATCTTCTCACCTTACTGGGTGTTCCAGGCCCCCAAATGACTTCTGCTATAATCATGTTGCTGCCCAAGCCTGACATTGCTACTAAATCCACTGCGGCTTGGGCTGTCCAAAGCAGAGCCCCCTCACAGCCATTGGCAAACCTGCAGCCATTTCTCAGGCTAGGAGGGAGGCTGTGTCTTGGTTGTCAGTGTTGTAGCTTTTTAATAGAACTTCCCCTGACTACTTCGATTTATTTTGGGTCAAGAGGAATAATAAATTCATATATTACTTCCAATGTGCCTATGGAGATTAATGGGGGATGATATTTCAGCTAAAAATGTGATCCAGCCTAAGGTAAAATAGTTTCAGTTAGGTCTTTGTGTAGCTGGAGTGTGGCCACTGGGGTTCATGGTCCTGTTTTTCGAAAAAGTGAATAATGGACCAGCTTTCTATGCATTAAATTCTACAGGGAGTGATTCTAAACACAGAAATATGAATAACAACAATAATCTGTTGCTAACTTGCTTCATTACAGGTAGGGGAATCATTGTAAATTATATGACATTTAGGAAAAATCTTTTTTTTTCTTTAAAGTTGGGTGGTTTGTGTGTGTGTTCCAATAGCCACCAGAAGAATGAGGAGGCACAGCTTTGCCTCACACAGATGGGTGGTCTTGGAAAAAGACCAACCTTGGAACACTAAGACCTATCCCAGGCTGTCCTGTGGAAATGCCTTGGTGTTATTCTAGACTGAATTTCCTGGATGGACAGGCCACGCTGGTGGGCTGGAACATATCTTTGACTATGTGCCTGAAGCCTTTGCCATTTGCTCTGTGGATAGAATGTGAAAAGAAAATCAGAAGGTAATATCATGATTTACATGTCCTGACAAACTCCCTGCTTTCTGCTTAGGAGGACAAAGTAGCAAATTGGCAACAGAATCATGCAGCAGGAGGGCTCGAAGGTTTTGCCTATAGAGCAGCTTTTAGAAATGGGTGAGTGGGGTGAGTTGAAAGCCCCAGAGGCCTGGTCCCAGCCTGTTGTTGTCTGTCACACTGGCCTCTGTGAACTTGAATAAAGGGAATGGGACTTCCCCTGAGTAAGGTGACCACTGTGACTGATTTTCCGGGCCTGGCTTATATGGATTAGTAGGAGAGTCAGAGTAAGTGCAAATTGTGCATTAGGTGGTGACAGTAGCAGGAGCATAAACAAAGACCCACGATGAGTCTTCCAACAGAGACATTGGCAGGTTGGATGCTTCTTTCCCAGCAGCACAATTCACAGGATGCAGCACACACAGCAGGATATTCCCAAAGTCCAAGAGAAGTCTAACCCCTGTGGTTAGACGATGGGGTTTTCCTACAGGGAAAGGGTCCCTTCTAAGTGAAAAATAGAGGAGAATGGCCCTCAAGACAGGAAGCAGAATTAGGAATTGGGGGGCGAATTATACACATTTTGTTTTCCTTTCCCTTGGACTATGAAAATGGCTAAATTTAGTGCCAAATTTTAAGTTTTTCTTCCATGGTCTCATGTCCTTTAGCCACCCTCAAATCCTTTACTAGTAGATATTTATATCTGCAGCCTGGTGGGATGATGCTGTGGGGAAAAAGGGGACAGAGCTGGTCATGGGGGCTGTACTGTCCTATTTTCTGCAGCTGTAACAGAACACCCCAGACTGGGTAATTTATAAAGAAATAAAGTTTATTTGGCTCACAGCTCTGGAGGCTGGGAAGTCCAAGAGCATGGCTCTGGCATCTGGTAAGGGTCACCCCATGGTGGAAGGGCAGAAGGAAAATGAGCACTGGAGACAGAGAGAGGAAATCAGGTGAAACTCATCCTTTTATCAGGAGCCCGTGTCCATGGTAACTAATCCACTCCTCTGATAAATAATTAATCCATCCATGAGAACAAAGCCCTCATGACCTAATCACCTCCTAAAGGTCCCACCTTTTAATACCATCACAATGGCAGTTAAATTTCAACATGAATTTTAGAGGGGACATTTAAACCATAGCAGTGGCATAGCTTGCCCCATGTCACCCCTCTGTGAAGCCAGCAACAAAGCCAGAGCAAGCCAAGGCAGGAAGGAGCACATGATGTAGAGGAAAATGGCCTGACTCATGAGCAGGCCTATATATATATATGTCACAAATACAGCAGAGGAAGGGACCCCTGAGCACTCTGTAAGGTTAATGGCAACTCATTTCGATTCTCTCCCACACAGCCCATCTTCTAGGCGGGAAGTCCAGTACTGCCAACTCCAGATGGCAGAGTTGAAGCCTCGCAGCTCTAGATAAACGTTCCCCTTGGATATCCAATTTTTGTTAGAATAGTGAGTGCACTGATCCAGTCAACCCTAATTTCATAGGAATTATTTAAATCTGAGAATTCATTATCTTACCCTACCATCAAGTCTTGGTCCGGGTACCCTAGTCCATCCAATATCTTTTAATAATCTGAATCTCAAAAAAAGGAGTTGATCTTACATGAAATTATATGAAAATTATATGATCTTATATGAAAATTAGCATGTAAACAAGTGGTTAGGGAAGCACATTAATGGTATGTAAATAACAAGCCCTGGCCAAGCGAAAAGCATAATTTATTATTGTCTTCCTTTGGAACAGAGAATAGCTCTTAACAGAACAAAAGACTGTGCTTCAAAAGTGAACCAATATTTTTACATGTATAGACTGAAAACTGCCAATAACTTCCAAAAGACAAAACACAAACCAAAACCAAAACCAAAAAAGCCCTTTCTGTCTCATGGCTGTGGTGCCCTACATGCTCCTGCACACCACGTGCACTCGTTGTTGGCGTTGCCGGTGTTCCAGCCCCTTCTGTTGTACCCTCAGTGCTCCCAGGCCCTGCTGCTCTCCTTTAGTTCACTTAGCGGTTGATATTATTGCTGTTGAGAACACCACCATTTATTAAGAACAGACGAATACAGCACATTGATTTCTATTCATGTGGTCCGTGGCAGAGGCTGCAAGTTGTCCCCTGTATCTATACTTTCATTTTTATACACACTAATAAAATCACCAATATTTTTCTGGGCAAATGGCCATCTTGGGTACAGTTTGAATTTTCATGCCTCCCCTGCAGTTAGGTGTGGCCATACGGCTGCATTCTGGCCAGTGGATTATGAACAGATGTGATGAGTCCATCTGCCAGGTTGCGTCTGTAAAAGGAAAAAGTATACCAGCTCTGCCCCTGCTCTTTCATGGAAGAAGCTGTGGAAGAGGGCAATCCCCTATGGAAGCCAAGCAGCAAAGTCAAGGCAACCTGAGTTCTGACACTAGTATCCAGTGTCAGAAGTTCCCAAACATTGTTTTTTTTACAGCAGCATCTCTGTAATTTCTTCATGTTGACCTTAGGCAAAGAAATGTCTGACAATTTGATTTTTAAGCAGTTGTATCCAAACAACTTGATATACTTTCATGTCCTAATGACTTAGAAGTCATTTGAAAATCTAGCACAATTGAAAAAAAAAAAAAACTCTTATTTCCATTCTTAAATAACCACAATCACTTACTAGTGGGATGTGTGCATCTGTTGGGCACTGCACAACTTCTCAAACCTTGCGATCACACTGGACAACAGTATTATCATTTATACTTGGATTTTATCAGAGCAACCATCAAAAACCCAGCTTTGCAAAGGTATGATATCATCAAAGAGAATGTGACAAGATCTAAAGTTTCAACTCTGAACTACCTCAAGCTAGTAGTTCCCTCAGTGTCTGAGGATTGTCAAGTATCACTGTGTTTTCTTTATGTAAAATTTACTGTGGTCCCCTGCGGTGCCTCAGTGCATAGTTTGGGGACCACCGTTGTGGGGCAACTGCAATAGCCCAGACTGCTTATACCTCTTATGTAAGAGAAAAATAAACTTCTGTTGTCTTTAAACCAGTACAATCCAAAATGTATAAGAGCAAACACCAATCCTATCCAATGGATGGTTTAAACCATTAAAACAAAAAGTAAAAATGTGACTAGGCAGTTTTACTTGAAAGTTATACACACACACATCCTTGCCCCCTGCCCTGCTGTTGCCTTCTGACCCCCCAGGCCACTCGTCTACGTTGTTTCCCTTTCCTTCTCCTTTCTTTCCTTCCGCCTGGTCGTTTGTTCCATGTCACTGGCTGCTGACTTTGGGGCAGCTGCCCTCCCTCCAGAACCACGCTGCCTTTCCCTTCGCGAGACCGTCTGTGCCTTGGCCCTGGCTGTACATTGTGGAAGGGGCTGCAGTTGCTGGTGTGGAAGACACGAGGGATTGTGTGGAAAACCTTGAGGCGTGGGGACTGTTATTCTTTCAACACCAACATGCCCTCCTCACTTAAGAAAAAAAAAAATGCCATTCCCCTTCAGGGAACAATTAGAGAAGTGTTTAAACTATGGTTACAAAGCAACATTTTGGTTCCACAATAGGCTGTGTCCTCTAAGCCTGTGGTCCCCAACCCCAGGGCATGGACCAGTAGCTGTCCGTGGTTTGTTAGGAACCTGGAGGTGAGCAGAGAGCAAGTGAGCAAAGCTTCATCTGTATTCACAGCCGCTCCCCATCGCTCCCCATCTGAGCTCCACCCCTGTCAGATCAGCAGTGGCATTAGACTCTCAGAGGAGCACGAACCCTACTGTAAACTGCGCATGCGAGGGATTGCATGCTCCTTATGAGAATCTAATGCCTCATGATCTGAGGTGGAGCTGAGGTGGAGCTGAGGCGGTGATGGTGGCGCTGGGGAGTGGCTGCAAATACCGATTATCATTAGCAGAGAGGTTTGACTGCACAGTAAATGTAATGCACTTGAGTCATCCTCAAACCATCCACTGCCCCCCACCCTCTGCCCCAGTCCATGGAAATACTGTCTTCCATGAAATCAGTCTCTGGTGCCAGGAAGGTTGGGTGCTGCTGCTCTAAGCCACTTTAAGAGGAACATTTCAAAATAAAGAATTTGAAATACAGAGGATTAGTCAGGCATGAGCATTGGGGAACCTTCAGATAGGGCAGCACCTAAAGCCGAGCTCCGGGGGAGTGCCCAGCAGCTCATGAGCATGGAGAAGAAGTCTCTTTCTTCCCGATGTGGACCTTTCAAAGTGAAAATGCTACTCCAACATGATTTCTATTGGCCCAGGGAGGACATGTGTTAATGGAGTCTGCAAACCTAGAGACAGCCAGAGCTCTTCTAACTCCTACGGAGAAGTTTTCCCTCCAGTCCTTAAGGCAAATTGTAATGATCACCACTTTCCTTCTGAGGCAAAGGAGACCTGCTCTTTTCTAGTTGACTTCTCCCACTGTCTTTGAATAGTTAGAAATTCAAATGACATAGTAATCTGTTCCCTCTGATGCCGGCTATTAAGGACAAATGAGGTATTTCAGAGGCTCTTAGGTGTGTCAGCGTCTCTGCAGATATTGAGTCCAGCAGAAGGTGTTTCATTATGCAGTTCTACAGGGAGAGCCTTTCTAGCAACTGAAATGTTATAGTTGCGAGTCCCACTCTGGATCACTTCCCCAAGCCCCTTTTGTTCCAGTACCATTACTCACTGAAGCGTAAGTCAGATCACTGGTTTCTTTTGAAGACAGACTTGGCAGCAGCTTAGGCCTGTCTTTCTAGGCTGGATACATGTGATCGTTGCCTTTGATCACAGCTTCCAGCAGGACTGTGGGTAGCACAGGGGACATGGCTTTCACCCTAGTCAGTAATCCCCTGCCTATACCTGGCGAGCTCTCCTCCAACCACACCCCCAATCTCTGCTCTTTATTCCAAAAATGCAAACTTACTTAAATATCAAACTAAACAATAAAAAATGGGAAGAAAAAATATTTTTAAAAAAGTTACAGCCAGGCACAATGGCTCACATCTGTAGTCCCAACACTTTGGGAGGCCAAGGAGGGAGGATGGCTTGAGCCCAGGATTTTGAGGTTACAGTGAGCTATGATCGAGCCACTGTACTCCAGCCTGGGCAGCAGAACAAGACCTCACATCCAAAAAAAATTCTGTTGTGTTTCAAACCGAAGCACTTTTTTCTCAGCCAGTCCCCTGCTTTGGCATCCTGTGCACACAGATGGCACTTAGTCCACTGTTCACTCATCTGCCTTCCTCACTGGATCCTGCGCTCCATGAGGGCAGGAAGCCTGTCCCAGTTCTCTCTCGCCCAGTGCCTGGCACTTGGTGAGTGATCAGTAAGTGTCCATTTGACACGAATTCTCCCCCCACTGTCACAAGTCAATGAAAGCTAAGTAAACAGTCAAGCAAGTGAAGCGAAGTTCAGCCTCTCCAGCCCTCTCACTTCTCCTTTTCTCTTCCTTCCCCTGATGTCCTCATGTCTCTCCCTGTCTCAAAAGCTTAGCCAGCTTCTACAAATTAGGAGAATAAACACCTAAACGTTCCACATTTGGCCATGTTCTGAGGTAGATTCGACCTAGGCCTTTGGCGACCAAGTGCTGGGTGCAGGGCCATGCTTGGGGAAGTAGGCAGGGAGCTGTGCCATTTGTTGGTGGCTTGTGAGCACTCAGAAATTGTCTCCTTGTGACGACTGTGGTGGATGTCACTAATGTTCTCCTTTACCTTCCGGTACACAGAGAGTTATCCTTCTCTGCCCTTTTGAAGTTAGATGTAGCCACGTGGCTTGCATTGGCCAATCAAATGTGAGGACAAGAATTAGAAGCTGGTGTGCCATGTTCCACACACTTTCCCCCAATCGTGGTTACCATGGCAGTGCATCCAAGTGTGGTTTAGATAGAGATGCTGCAAGATTGAAGAATCCTGGATCGTTAAGCTACAACATGAGGAGGGTCACCCAGACCTGCAGTGGACTTTGCATGTGCAAGAAATATTAATATTTGTTGTTTAAAGCCATTAGGAGTTTTGGGGATTGTTTGTTGCTAATGAATACCTTGTCTATCCTGACTGCATGACTATATGCATTTGTCAAAACTCATCAGACTGTGCCCTAATGTGCAGAAAAGAGTTGGCATAGCAGGCCCGAGACTGCTGTTCTTAGAAAGTCCTGGTCGCAAGATTGGTCCTTGGCTGATCTCTGAGAACTTGGATTTCTGGAGTCTTCTCACTCTTCCCTGACTGATGAGGGCAGTTTTTCGTGCCTAACTGTGCAAACAGTGTGCTCTCCTTCTGCATGTCTGGAATTTTGGTACATGTTAGGCAAGGGTGCCTAGGTGACCAGCCCCCATGAAAACCTTGGGTGCTGAGTCTTTAATGGGCTGTCTTGGCAGAAACATCACACACATTGTATTAGTACCCTATGGCTGCTGTGATAAATTACTCCAAACTAGGTGGCTTAAAACAACAGAGATTTATTCTGTCACATTCTGGAAGCCAAAAATCCAAAATAAAGGTATTGGTAGGGCTGAGCTCCCTCCAGAGGCTCTAGGAGAGATTCCATTCCTTGCCTCTTCCACTTTTTGGTGGTTTCCTGGGCATGTGGCTGCATAATTCCAATCTCTGTCTCTGTGGTCCCATTTCCTCCTCCTTTTCTCTGTGCCTGTCTCTCTTTTGTGTGTCTTTTATAAGGACATTTGTCAATCTAGGATGATCTCTTCATCTTGAAGTACCTATTACATTTGCAAAGACCCCTTTTCTAAATCTGGTTACATTTACCGGCTCCAGAGATTAGGACATGGATATATCTTTTGGGGGCTACATACACTACACATTACACACCTATTGCTGCATTTTTGTTGCAGGGGAAAGAATGAGCTTTGTGTGACTCCTGATGGAAGGGAGAGAGGATAAGAAAGCCTGCACAAAAGAAAAGGAAGAAAAGAAAAGAAAGGCTGCACATGGATTCCTCCAGACTCCACCTGTTTCTTTTTCTGTTATGATCTGGCTGTCTCCTTACTACATCACTATACTAAGTCTTAACCTAAAGTACTTAGCTTAGGATACAACTATATGCTGAGATCTGTGAGTCCTTCTAGCTAATTTCTGAATATAGGGTGGTCTTGTCTCCCCGCAACATGACATATCTTAAAATGGGAAACTTTGTTTGTTGTATATAAATTATACCTTGATAATGTCAATTAAAAAAATAGTGTGTGGGGTAAAGAGACCATGTGTTGGCCCTTTACAGTAATTCCATTTAACAGACTTGTGAGTAAACCCTCAACACCTTGGCTCTTTGTTCTGACCTATAGAATTCCTAAACCCATGCCCCTGAATCCTGCCCAATCACCCTATAAACCACATTTGAACATTGTGTTTATTGCTTTTAATTACACACATTTAGGCATTACTGTTTTAGGGTATATTTGCCAAGGAATTAAAAGAAATGAGCCAGTGCTCCACCTTGCCATTTTGTATGCTGGGCAGTTGAGAGAGATAACCCAACAATGGCCTGCAGTGGAAGCCAACATTACTTCTTGGGATATGGCCCCGTTGGTTCCTCAAGGGTGTCTCTAAGAATTTCAGCTTCTTAACTCCTGAACATAGGTGGGTCAGTTCTTCAACTTGGCAAATTGTCTGGCTTTAAGGCCTGAACAATCCTAATAAAACTCCTTATGTCCAAGAGTGAGATAGTACTTCCTAAGTGAGGAAAGCCTCTCCAAGAATGATGGCCCTACTGGAATGACCATCACCTGAGGCACAGCCCTGGCACTGATAGTCTTAGGAGACTTTTAAATGCAAGGAGATGCAGACTTGGAGGGGTGATGAAGGCTTCATAATCAAAGGCTGAAGACCTGAGGCTGCCTGAATGGGCATCATACAGGCAGGGAATATGGTGGCAGGAGCTGGGTGGAGGCTGGTGGCTCCCATACAGAGGGCAGGCAATGGCTGGGAGGACTGGTAGGGGTCACTGGGAAAATGGCCATGGCCTAGAAGACTTTTGGAACCTGCTACTCCTGAGATTCTAGGAGGTTCTTCTCACTGTCCTTGACCTCAAACACTGCTGGCTGAAATAAAGAATTTTCCTAAACAGTAAAGGAACCTGGCAGGATTGAGGAAGAAACCTCATGGAAATAGTTCCAGGTACCATTTGGGCATTTTTTACTTGTAAATGTGTAATGTGTAAACCAATTATTATACATAAAATGTAATATGTAGTGTGTATGTATAATTTATCACATATGATATATGATGGTAAATATATTATTTACCTGTATATGGCATGTATAATCAGAATTATGAGGCTCAAAGTTGTTTGAAAATCATTTAAAAATAAATGTTTAATCCAAGGACTATTATCTGAAATTTTAAGAAAGGTTGAGATGTTAGAACTTGTATTTTATCTGAAGCCAAGACTCAAATCCTTGTTGCTTTTTAGTCAAACCCAGCCAACATGCCTCAATTCCCGGAGGCCGATGATGTCATTTAACAGATTTTTCAGCTGTTTGTGTTTCTTTAAGACATGGTCTGGCAAGTGCTAGACTCTAGAAACTAAAGGGAAAAGGAGAAGAGAAAAAGAGGGGTAGAGATGCCCCAGAGGCAAACTATTTTGTGAGCCCCATTGGGCATTTTTCTTTGCTCAGCTGAAAAACTAGTCCTCCATTCTTACTAACAAAGCCCTTCCTTCTTACTAGTGCAGAATCATCAGGACCCTACTGAGCTCAGCTGAGAAAACCAAACTACAGGCAAAGACTGGGGGCTGACTTCAACTCAACGAGAATTTATTGAGTACCTACAATGTGCTAAGTGCTGGGGTTACACAGGTGAGCGAGCTATCCTTGCCCTCAAGGGGCTTGTGAGGTATTTAAGGAGAACGAAGTACAAAGCAAAAAGAATACTAACAATTACTGAGGACCTAATTCATTCATTAATCTGACTAAAACTTCTGAGTGTCTGTTATGTGTCAAATATTGTTCTAAGTGCTGGGGATTCTGGGATGGAAAAGAGAGATGTGGTCCCTGCTCTCATGAACATTTCATTCTAGTGAAGCAGACAAACACAGTACAAAAACGCTGGGCTGACTGATGACTTCCCAAAAAGTTAAATATAGAATTACCATATGATCCAGCAATTCCACTTCTAGAATTGAAAGCAGTGATTCAAAGAGATATTTGTGCCCCGATGTTCATAGCAGCATTATCCACTATCGCCAAAAGATGGGAATAACCCAGTGTCTATGGACATGTGAATGGATAAACAAAATGTGGTGTGTATACACAATGGAATATTATTCAGTCTTAAAAAGGAATGAAGTTTTGATACATGCTACAACATAGATGAACCTTGGTAACACTATGCAAAGTGAAATAATCCAGACACAAAAGGACAAATATTGTATGACTCCACTTATGTGAAGTACCTTGAGTAGGCAAATTCATGGACAGAATATATGATAGAGGTTACCAGGGGCTGGGGGAAGGAGGTAACATGGTGTTACTATTAAATGGGCACAGAATTTTAGTTTGGGAAGATGAAAAAGTCCTGGAAAAGCATAGTGCTGATGGTTATGTAACATTGTAAATCTGTTTAATGTCACTGAATAGTACACTTAAAAATGTCTAAAATGGTAAATTTTATGTTGTGTACATTTTGCCACAATGAATATACAAACAAAAAGTGCCATGCTCATAACTTAAGGAGGGCAAGAGGCTGAATGGCTTAGATGATCTTAGATGTGGTGGCCAAGGACAGCCTTTCTGAGGAGGTGCCATCTAGGCTGAGAACCGAAGGTCAAGAATGAGGAGCAGGCAGCAGAACGCTCCCAGCAGAGGGAACGGTGAGAGCAAAGACCGCAGGTGGGAAAGGCTTGGACCATGTGAGGAACAGAAAGGAGACCAGAGGGCAGAAGGAGTGTGAGGGGTTAAATGGTCAAGACGGAAGATTCGAGGTGTAAGCAGGGAACTTTTGGAAGTCAGAGTGAGGGTTTGGGCTTTATTCTACTGTGATATTCCCCTTCTCTTTTGGACTTCTGACATCTGAAGAAAATCTCTCTTCCTTTCTTGTTGTCCCCAAAACACATCTTATCTCTTCGGGGACATTGTCCACAATATCCATGATGGTATTAATTTTCATAAAAGACTGAAAAGCTGCAAATCTGTTCTGTTTTCCCCACCCTGCGAAAGTGCTGAAATCAAGGAAATGCCAAGGGCTTGGCTACCTCCTTGAAATTGAGAAGAAAAAAGTATAGGGAAAACAAACACAAATTAATACTTCAATAAATTGCCATGCCACAGTGATACAGCATGGCATAGGGTAGAAGCATCCACGATGTTAGGTCACCCCTGTGTCACATCTGTCAAGACCTTTAATCTAACATGTGCAGAGTGCTCTGTGGTTTACCAAACCTCATGGCTGTGGAACATGAAGAAATGGAGATGGAAGCATTTAGCCAAAGCTTGAGGAGCAAGTGATTTTCGTGACTACAGCGAGACTCAAAACCACCTCACACACAGCTTGCTGGGCTGGGCACCGCAGGGCAGTGCAGTGTGGTTTACAAGCCAAGTTTACCAGTCAGCCAAGATTGGAGATTCAGAGGCTGCCATTCTTGACTATGTTTTTTGCCATGATTAGGCAAATAACCAAAGGAGTTATTTGCATAATATTGTCGTTTGGGTGTGTTATTTGTTGGACTTTGGTAATTAGAAATGTTTATTAGTTAGTCGGCTCCTCCTCTATCAGCAGAAGAACGTGACCCATGAGATATTTTGTTAACGGCATTCCCGGGCATCGTCTTGAAGTAATGGGGAGGGGTTGACAACCTCTGTGCAGCCCTGGCAGGAGGGAATTTGTAAATGCAAGCTAGTTAGGAACATAGTCAGTTAGTAGGCTGAGTTTAGTACTTGCGAAGTTGCCCTAATCAGATATCCAAATTTCCCTAACATTCTCTGATTCTTTCTTTAGGAAACTACAGAATCATTTTTTCGCTGAATTTACAACTCTTTTGGTTGATTTCTATGGCTACCCTCTACCCTAATCCAAAACAAGATTGGGTGGCTAAGGATCATCCCATGTAAATTCAGTTCCTCCAATTACTCCCTTCTTCTGTCTTCTCCCAATGGGCGATTGCCCCGTGAGCTTTTTCCTCCTTTCTAGGAGTCGAGCTGGACCCGATGAGAAGTCTGACCGTCTCAGGCTGCTGCTGTTCCCTCGATAAGACACATTTCCCCAGCAGAGATGCATTGTCAACATATCAGTTCCTCCTGTTTTTTAAGATCATTCTGCTGCCCTTTGAACATCCTCCAGCTAGCCCTAAGCCTGCTGCCCCCACCTGCACCAGTGGAAAGCACCCCTGAGGTGGTCCTTTCTAGACACAGAAAGAAAACCTACCACACCCATCTCTGAATGTGACTTTGATTCTATGGTCAACCCCCGCTGGACCTTAGCTCCCACCTGCAGTCCCCGTGTAGCCTGCCGTCTGATACCCTCTCTGTCCCCTTTGGTAATACTCTTTCTAGATTCCATCCTCCTACTGACTATTGGTGTCTGGAATGATTCTCTAGAATTTTTTTTTTCCCTCCAGGAACAACTCAAGGGGAAGGAAGAAGCAGGTGCAAGCTAGGAAACTGTGCCTTCTGATTCCTAATTTTTCTTTCACTTGCTTGGAACGGTAACCCCAGAGATCTCCATGAGGTTTCAGTCTTTGCCCGCTTTGGCATATTTCTGAAGGCATAAACTCCACTTTCATAGGCCCTTACCTGGTACAGAAAGGAGAAGGGCCAGGTGGGGGCGGTAGGACAGAGGGAGGGGCAGGGGCGGGGGCTGGTGGGGAAGAAGCCTGGCTGTGGAGCATCGCAGGGCTGGGGTGTAGCAGATGCCTGGAGCGACACATCTTGAAGCTTTGATTAGAGACATTTATCACTGACAGCCACTACAAACAAGAAGCCTGCTTCAGTTACTCTGTTAATCATTACTTGTTATTATAATTATTATTGTTCTCATCACCAGGAAATGGAGACAAAAAATATAATTATTATTGTCAGTAATGAGCTATTTCTAATAAGGACCATTCAAGTTATGGCTTTGGCAGAGGAGCAATTGAAGAACAGATTCTTTCCCAATTTTCCTCTTGGGAGCTGGAAGTTTTAAAGCTGGACCTCACTGGCATATGCACTGGGGTTTACATTTGCCATAAATGCTAGGAAACAAAAAACAATGTCCTCTTAATTTCAATGCTGCCAGCAACGGTGCAGCTGATCTCTGTTTCCCAGAGCTGCAGCCGTATGTCTTTTCCTTCTCCAGTGTCACCAGATCCGTGTTCGAAAGTGGTCTCTGTTACGGTCTTCACCAGGAGCAAAGACTGACTCTGGGGTTGGTGACAGGGAGTGATCTGTATGGTGTTTCCAGTGACACTCCCCTCACCAGCGTCCCTCAGGCCCCCAGGTGCTATGAATAGAGACCTTTTCTCTTCCGCCCTCTTATCCCACCCCTACAACAGAACTTCCATCTTGTCGCACATTCCTGGCCTTGCCAAGCACCTGGATAATGGAACAAGCTGCCTGTAATGTGCCAATGGGTTCACCTAGCATGGGGGTTACTCAGATGCCTTCAAGGGCAGGTGGGCAACAGGGTGTGAAGCAGGGGAATGCCATGATTGGGAGATCTTGGACTAATGGCATCTTGGGTAGCAGCCAAAGCTCCACCTATAGGGACTGTCTTAGTCCATTTTATGTTTCTGTAACAGAATAGCTGAGACTGGGTAATTTATAAAGAACAGAGACTTATTTCTTACAGTATAATATAGATCTTATATTTCTACTTGTATAATATAGATCTTATAAAGTACTACTTGCACAATATAAATCTTATTTTTTCTAAGTTTTAATAAACAAGGAAAATAATGATAAAAATTTTAAATGCATAGGCACTAAAACCAAAATTAGTTGAGTATCTACTCTGTACCAGGCACTGTATTACGCACTAACTTAATCTTTATAACAACACTTTAAGAAGGAGGTATAATTATTCCCATTTTACAGATGAGGACACTGAGAATGAGAGTGATTAAGAAACTTGTCCAAGTCACCCAACCAGTACATGACTCTAGGGACCATGGTCTTTCAGCTTTGGTTTTTATGGAAATAGCAGTATGCATGGAGTGGATGTTCAGGGCTCTGGAATTTCAGTCAGAAAGGGAAGAAGCTTGACCCTTGTTGGATCTATGTTGGTCTAACAACATGATCATTCATGTTCTGAACCAAAACTGGGGTAGGTAAAAGATTTTTTATATCACTTCTGGGTGCCTACCAGATAAAGAGCAAATTCTTGAATAGGATCTAGAAGGTTCTTTGTTGTCTAATTCCCAGCTACAATTCTAGCCCATCTCCCCCCTTACATACTTGCAGTCTACCCACCCCTAACTAGCTTCTCAGACTTCCCGGCTTGTGTCCATTTCCCTTTGCTGGGTGTACCCCAAGTCTGCCTGATGCATTCCCACCCACTTTTTAAAACTCAGCTTGGGTCATCTCCTCTGTGAGGATATTCAGGCCCCTGCAGTCCTCCCTTTCCAATCTGACAGACAGAATTAGTCACTCCCTTTGTGCTTTCATAACCCTGTTGCACACTTCTCCTAGAGGCATTATTGCATCAAATCACAATGTGTGTTTGAGTCTGATGCACTCTTTAGAGATCTATTATTTAAAAAAAAATACTTACGACCATACAGTGCTATATTGTGTGAGCTACCACCTACTTTAGGCTCTAACCCAATGTTTCTAGACTCTAATCAAGAATGCACAATCCAGAGGCAAAGAAATTGTGTTATTCATATCCTCATCAATAACAGGTGCTTTGCCAATTAACATAGTTAATCTCAGTATTGTTTCTTCTACTGGTGAAATTAGTGGCATGTTGAAAGTTAGAAATGGGGTCTCTGATGAATATAAAGACATTCAAGATGAATGGATTAGTTAAAATAGTTCAGAGACTCTCCACTCTTATATGAATAGGGCATCCATCTAGAATTATAATCTGCACCCTTAGAATGGTGCCTTTACCTGGTCTTGGGTCCAGCCATGATCTCTGGAAGATTCTGGTTGTCTGAGGCCGGCTATGCTGGCAACAGAATCTTGCCTCTGGAGTCCTGGAAATTGTCTTGCGAGAACTTTGCATGCAAAGTTGTATGAACTGCTTTTTTGATGGCTTACTAATAATTATTTAGTTAATTAGTGTCTGTATGTGCAGCAGAATTTGGCTGGTGGCTTGCTTTGGTCACAGCAGGGTAGCACGCATGTGGAGAAGAGTAGCTATCAGTCCCGACATAACAGTTTCTCGGTGGCTACCATTTGCTGTCTGGCTCAGGTCAGTTTCCCAGTCCCACTCCCTAGAGCGTGAGGGCAGAAACTCACCAAATTTATGTAAGTATTTGTGAAATGGTTGAAAGTGAGTCACCTGGGAGACAGATGTAGATGTCAAAATACTAGCATTTCAGGGAATAAGGACGCAGCGTAACTGAATTCAGAACACCAATGAGTGCCATGCCTGAAGGAGTGCCACTGTCTCCCCGGTGTCACTAAGGTGCAGACTCGGTGACTGTGAGGATCTGACCGCCTCCAGGGCACACACCTTACAAACTCACACCACGGAGTCCTGAGTTGGGACCCTTGAAGCAGAGCCACCAGCTCAGAATCACCTGGGCGGCTTGTTACAAACGCAAACTCCTCGTCCCATTCCTGACCTCCCGAGGGGGCAGCCGTTCTTATGGGGCTCAGGTGTCCAGATGTTGAACAAGTTTCCCAGGTGGTTCTTCTCTATCTAAAAACAACTTAATTCTTCAGGGGTAATGAAGTATTGCATTATTACATTAACTATTCATGCTGATTGTAAAAACACATCCCAGAGACATTAAAATATGGGGGAAATGTGCATCTTAGAATAAAGCCAAACACAGTATCACATCTGCCTGGATAATATACCTGTATTTTAACTCTCATTGCCTAAACTCAGGTGCAAGGTAACTAACTGTGGGTTGTCTTTTCCTGTTCTGGGACAAGCCAATGGGGGATATTTGGGGGCAGACAGGTCTTTCCAGGGCCCCTCAAATCACATCAAGCTGGTTTGATCTCTGAGTCACAGAGTTGACTTTTTTCCCCTAGTTCCTAAGACATGAAGGACGTCTCTTCATCTTGAGATATAAATACTGAAATGATGAAAGAGATTAAACAACCTTGCCAAAGCCTCTTTCTATGAAATTCAGTGGTAAGGCAAAACACGCAGCAGCGTTCCAACTCAATTAATTCACCAGTGAAGATGCAAGGCCTTCCCTGGGCTCCAGCATGGGGCATTCTGACAGATAAATTCCTGACCTAAACAATTCCTTTCCTTTAAAATTCATAAAGGCAGGGCAGAACAGAACAGAGCACGGAGTGCAAATAAATCTATCCACTGGTAGTTCTTGGATCTCCTGTTTGGTTCCTCAGGGAATTAACAAGGGATTCTTTGAAAAGCAAGGCAGTAATGGTATACTTCCCCTTCACAAGCAAAACTTTTCAACAATTCCAGTTTTCTTGTCCCCCTGGTCAGTCGTGCACTACTGGGGCTGTCTGGTGTACAGCAGAGAACTGAAATAGACCGTGGGGAGCGCTGAGAGAGGAGGACTAAAGAAACAGAAAATATGGTTTCAACACTCAAGAAAGAGAAGTTCTAGTTTAGGAGACAAAAAACACCCCACAAACAAGAGGGGGATAGCACCAAGTGAAATTCTGGAAAGCATTTGTTCATCTCTCCATTGATTAATCTGTCGGTGGACGTGTCCCACAGTTGGGTCAAGTCAGCCACAGAGGACACGCTGGAGGAGGTCAGGTCCAAATCAGGGGAGTGGAGGCTGATGGGGACCAGCATTCCAGGGTTAGTATCCAGGGTCAGGCAAAGATACGCGGTAGAGAAAGCTAGTGGGTCAAATGCCAGCAGGCAGCAGCAGAGGCCCAGGTAACGTGGGCCTCAGTGTTTGGGATCACTGAGACCTTCCTATTTTTTGCCACTTCGAGTTGTATCATGCTAGATCACCTCCCTGAGCCTCTCTCTTTGGCTATAAAAATGGGATCATTAGATCTACCTCATAGCATTGCTTTGAGAATAAAATAATGTGCAATGCCTGGTACAGACTAGACACCAAATAAATGTGCAGTTTTCCTTTGGAGTAGAGAGTGACTGAATGAAGCTGGTGAGAGAAAGGGTTGAGGTCACTGGACAAAGGAAAGGGAAGCTCCAGTGTTTCTACTTCATATTGCTTCCCAGGAGATTCAATTCACATCTTCATACAGAAGCTTTTAGGACTAGACCAGGACAACCGGTCTAGTCAGTTATAGTTTACAGTATGTGCTAAAAATAAGTAGAAAGATATGTATCTCAGTGGTTCATAAAGGTAGCAAAGTTTTCAGTCCCTCTTCTATAAGCAAAGTGTAAGCATAATGAATTCAAATTCAATATCTGAAATGTAAATGATTTCTTCATTGAAAACACATTGAATTCTGAAAAAACAGAACAAAAACCAGGAGACCTTGCTGCCCGTGGTGCTGGTGGTAATCCTGAGCAGTCAAAATCATCAGACACGACGGGTTTCAATTAACAAGCTGTCACTGACACTACAGCCTCAAAGATTCTAAGATATAAATATAATTAGAAAGCAAAGATGAAATAAGACCCCAAAAGGAAATAAAAATGACTATGTTATTATTAAGTTAGTGATTTCTGATGACAGATGACATATTTAAAATAAACACACAGCCCTCGTTTGGCATGTACTGCATGTGTTAGGGCACGGTACACTTTGGACATGGTCTGGGATTCCTTTCCCAGGTGGAGGGGAGAAGAAGGTTATATCCTTCACTTTTTCACTCTGTTTTACAGAGTTCTGTCAGTTGGGGAAGCAGATGTCACAGGCAAATGGGGATGATTTGGCAAGGGTTTATTTACAGAGTGGCTATTTGGGGATGTCTGGGCCTACGGGGAGCACAGGAGATAGTGTGATAGCCCAGGGCTGGTATCAGCAGAGCTGCTGCATCCCTAGGCCTGGGGCTTGGAGGGGAGGAAGCAGCTGCCCAGTCTGGAAGGACAGTCCCACAGAGCAGGCTGCCTTGAGGGAAGATGTCATCATCTTCAAGGGGAGGGGAAGGAACAGTCAGCCAGAGGTGGCCTTGTAGGGACAGAGTCAGGGGAATAAACACGCTGATGTCACTTCCTCCTTCCCTCTGTTTTCCTGGGGGGCCTCCCCTTGGCCAGACCCAGCCAGAAGGCAGAGGGTGGGGGAGCCCACTGAGGTAGCCCGGGCAGCCTTCCAGGCGGAGAGCACAGCAGAGAGCGAGGTCTGTGGGGGCAAACAGAAGATATCTGACACAAAAACAGAGGCGCTGGGATGCAGGTGGGGGCAAGTACGAAAAAGAGAGCTAGAATTTGGTTGGCGTATTAGCTGCCATAAAAAATACCACAGACTGGACAGCTTAACAGAAATTTGGTTCTCAAAAGTTCTGGAAGCCAGAAGTCCAAGAGCAAGGGGTCGGTAGGTTTGGTTTCTTCTGAGTCTTCTGTCCTTGGCTGGCAGAAGGCTGCCTGCTCACTGTGTCCCCACGTGGTTTTGTCTCTGTGTGTGCATCCCTGGTGTCTCCGCTTCTTATAAGGACATCAGTCACATTGGACTAGGACCCTGCCCTTTTTATTATCTCATTTAACCTTAATTATCTCTTTAAAGGCCCTATGTCCAAATACAGTCATATCAGGGTTTGGGATTTAACCTAGGAATTTAAGGGGCACAATTCAGGTTGTAAGAGTTGGTTATAGAGTTTACACCATCATAAGCCTTTTCTTTACATTGTTTTCTTTCTTTCTTTTTTTTTTTTAAAGGCTGGTCAAGTGAAGCAGTGGGAGTGGAGAAGGAACAAAGGAATCTGTAACTGGTTGTGATCAATTAGTTGGTTGTAAACACTGTCTAAGCCCTTTCAGTGGTTGCTATGAGTCTGTGGGTGATGGGAGTAGCTGGCAGAACTTCCAAAACGTCTCATTTTGATTTGATTGCCCATCACATTATTTCTCTCAATCTCCTTTTTCTGGTTTTTAATGTTTATTTCTACTCTCTGACCACAGGGACTCTGACCTGGGTCATTGATTTCCAGGTGCCACATCCAGAAAACTGCATTCTATTCTAGCGCTTCATTCAATCCTGTGCGTAACTTTGCATCCTCACCAGCCTCATGCAACAACAAACTCCCTTTTTACTAAATCTAACTAGTAAAACATGAGTTGGGTTTCTTCTACTTGTGTCCCCAAGTCCGGACTAGTCCTGACTAGGGATAGAGGGCATTTATTTGTGAGAATTTTGTTCTAGTCACATACTAGTGGGATAGAATTAGAAATGTCACTCAATCGAGATTTGAGGCCAGTTTTCTAAAATAGCAACAGCCTAGCAGATGGGTCTGCCCCTTGAAGGGATCCACAGGGCCAGGGAGGGTTACAGCACCCCTATTTAGTGACCAGCCAATCATGATGTTTCTCAACAGGGACCTTTAGAAAGATATATCAAGTACAACATCACATTTTGAATTCGGAAAAAAGAAAAAGTGCAACAAAAAGGGCATTCACAAGATCGCTCAGGTATCCGGGAAGGGTTAATGATAAATCCCTCTGGCTGTTTATTTAGCCACACTCCTTGTTCTCCATGAGATGGGTGGGTTGAAGCCAGGATGTTCTAGAGACAAGAGCGGCTTAGTCAACTCTCCAATAAAACGCCTTGAATGCATTGCCTCAGAGGCTGTAGACAGCCACTGCGCTAAATTATTCACCCTGACTTTTACTGGGTACCTTCCTCCCATTTCAATTACTTGGGATTTTTATAGAAAATTGGCTGTGGGAATTTGACTGCTCCAACTGCCTGGTAATAATCTGGTCTGAATAGTAAACTCAGTGTGGTTGATTCTGGGACGAGCCAGAGCGTTCTCAAAAGAATTCAAGAGGAGCTGTCCTCAGCTGCGGAGAAAGCTAGGAATCTATTTATACGAGCCTATGCTATTTATTTGTGAGAATTGTGTGCTATTTACATAGTCAGAGGAAATAATTAGAAATGTTACCTTTAACCAAGATTTGAGGCCAGTTTTTAAAAATAGCAACCCACCTTTTCACAAACGCTTCGACCACTCTCTAGAGGGGCTATGAAAATGCTTTCGAACATCTGTATTATAGAGAAACCATGGTGCACAGACATACAGCTCAGCCAGGTGCTTACTCTGTGCCAGGTACCATGCGCTGTTTATGTTCATTCATTTATCGGATTCTAACAACAATCCAATCAGGTAATGACTGTTAGCGCCATTTTGCAAATGAGGAAACTGAGGCTCTGAGAGGTTAAGTTCCGTGGTGAATTTTAACACAACTTGTAAATGGTAGTTTGATTTCAGAGTCTTATTCTTCATTGCAAGCTAAAATACTTCCGAGTTAGTCTCTATTTGAAGCAGAGAAGAATAAATATCATATTCTTTGATTAGTTTTCTTATACTCCATAGTCAATGCTAATCATTCTGTGAGTTTTCTTTCATTAATATAATAACAATGGTGCCAATAAATATGAAAAAATTGTTTTGGGTCCTCCCCAAACTCATGACCTTGTATTTCACATTATAGGCTCAGTCTCTCTTGATTTCTATGCACAGTGGTTATGCCCTGATAGGAGCACTGGAGGGTGTGTAAGCTTGAGGGCAGAAACTGTGAATCCTGTTTTCAGATGTGTCTGCTGGCCAGTGGGGTGGCACGCCCTGCCCCTAGGGCAGGGAGAGTCCTTTGCACAAACTTGGTTTGAGGATGGGAGGCCAGTGACAAGAGAGGGCGCAATTAGAGTTTTTGAGCTTTGCTCTTTTTCTGAATCTCCCCAGAACATGGTCCAGAGCCCTGGGGAGATGAAATAGTGAAACTAAAAGAACCAGGAGCCTTTTCACAAGTCTCCATAGGAGATTGCCAGCAGCAGGCAGGGTAGCCCAGCGTCGCTGCACATCAGTGAGGGGACTGACAGAGCACAGGCCAAGGAGGCCAGCGCGGCTGTGAAACAGGGCCCGGCAAAGTCAGCCAGGCTGGCCTAGGTCTGGCACTGAGAGGCTGCAGTCCCCAAGCAGGAGAGAAGGTCCCGCATCGCAGCTACGGGAACTTACAGAGGAATGGTGCTCTCTGTCCACAGCCAAGTCATCTCCAAATATACCCAGGAGCTTCCACAACTACTTGGGAGAATTTTGATGGAGTTAGACTTCCCCAAAATGCATAGAGTAGGTGGATTGGAGCTAGGTAAATACTGCTCTATTGCCATTAGTGAGATTCTGATGGTCTAGGCTTGGCGTTTGTTTTTTTTTTCCCCCCAAACTATGCTGAGAAAGACAAATAAGCCTCTTACCAACTGGGACCTCACTGTCTTGGTTCTTTAGCAATCTCATTAGGTGTGACCTTCTGCTCCAGGTCTTCAGCATTGGGAACTTTCACTAACACAGGGGTGTAGAAACAGAATAGAAACTTTTTTTTTTTTTACCTCAATTATGAGTAAGCAGATCTCTAAAGTATGCTCAGTTCATTACAAAGAAATGTGGTTCAACGTTTATGGGAGGATCACAAGTATTCAACAGTCCACTGAGCAGCTATTAATCAGAAAGCACACATTAACTGAATTCACCAATGTCCCATTCAGTTTGATCTCTACTCTGAAAATAAAATAATCACCTGCATGCTATATAGTATCAATCAAATACCCCACTATATAGTAGTTGCATAAGATAATATAGGAGGGCTGTCGGGAAAGTATCCAGCCACCGTATCCATGTAGCCATTGTATCCATGGCTGGATACTTTACAGACAGCCCTCGTATTCTCAATGGGCCTGAGTAATAGTACTCACAATGTTTCATTCTTCTGGTATTCAGGTTGCTTTGAAGTTCTCTTTACTTTATGACTTTTCATCATGGGCAATTAGGGGAGCTATGGGCCCAATGAGTCATCATTAGCAAGCCATAGTCTCCTTAGTATTTAACTTTCACTCTTTCTAGTGATTGAAGACTTTACAGGGCTTTTATTTCTCCTAATGTATTTACCAGGAGCCAGGTATAGTAAACGTAGATGCAGAAGTGAGCAATGCAAGAAGAATTCAGTCCTCCAATAGCATATCTTAGAGCACTTGAAGCAATTAAGAGCCTACAAGTACCTTATTTTAGTGCTTCAGGGACATTTTGGGAGAAAAATTTTAATTAAGACCTCAATGCCAATATTTCAAAATTGAACTACATATTCATGATATTGTGGCAAAAGATTCATGGAAATATTTCAGCTTCTTCTTAGGCTGTTCAATTTCCTGTATAAGGGGGAAGAAAAATAAACCGTCCCTTTTAATAGGGAGAGTACATCAGGGCTCATATAATAATGGAAGCTAAAAAATAAAATAACATGAACAGAGGCTGGCAAAATTCTTCTGCAAAAAAACCAGACAGTAAACAGTTGAGGCTTTGCAGTCCACAGTCTTTGTTACAACTTCTCAGCTCTGCTGTTGCAGTGGCAAAAGCAGCCATAGGCAGTATGTAAAGGAACAGGCATGACTGTATTGCAATAAAACTTTATTTACAAAATTAAAAAAAATAATGGAAACTAAAAGTCCAGAGCAGATGGTTCTAAAGCAATAGAAAATTTCCACTCAAACTTAATCTCCAGCGTTGTCCATCTCAGGGGGAGAATGGAGGATAAAACAGCTGTCAACACTGTGTTCCCATCCCTCATGTCCCATAATATGTGGCTTTGCAAAGTTTCTGGTAATCCAGATCAGTACAAATCTATTCTTGATGCAGTCATGTGAAAGTTTACATTTTCCCCCCGTGGCTAGGATGTCAGAAGAGTAGAGTGCTTCTCTTTTATATTTTGAAATTTATATATCCAGTCAAAAGAGCCTAAATTGGGATGATATAATAAATATATGTTTTCAAGTGCCAGAATTCCTTTGGGGCCATGATCCCCCCATTCTCAGGCCATTATGTTTGGTGAAGCATCCCCATCCTCTATCCTTCTGTGTGTATGTGGGAGGCAGGGGGAGGGTCATATTTGTTTTCTACTGTGTATAATAAATTATCCCAAAACTTAGCAGCTTAAAACAACAAACACTATCCCACAACTGCTGTGGGTCAGAATTATGTGGGCCAAGCTTTGTTGTATAACTTTGCTTCAACATATCTCATAAGACTGCAATGGAGGCATCAGCTAGGTCTGTAATCATCTCAAGACTCAATTAGGAGCAGATCTGCTTCTAAGTTCACTCACAGGGCTGATGACAGGCCTTGTGTCCTTACTGGATCTTGGGCACAGCTATCAGTTTCTTGCCACTTGGACCTCTCCATAGGGTAGTTCACAATATGGCAACTGGCTTTCCTCAGAGTGAGGGCTCTGAGAGAAAGAGACAGGGTGAGCAAGGCAGAAGTCACAGACTTTTTGTAACCTAATCTCAGAGATGGCATCCCATCACCTTTGCTATATTCTACTCATTGTGAGTCCAGCCCACACTCAAAAGGAAAATGCACAAGTGCATGAAGACCAGGAGACAGGGACCAACGGAGGCCATCTTGGAGGCAGTCTACCACAGGGTGTGCTGACAAGCCTGGGAAATCATCTGGAGTGTTCCATTTCTCTGACTACAGCCATTGGCTGATGGATGAGCACATGGTGCAAGGCAGGTCAGTGAGCCTGAACCCTGGAACTTTGGCTGGGACTCTTGAGAAACAGATGGTCTCTTTTTACTGGAGTTTATAGGATGTAAGCCTGGAGACTCAGTGGCCACCTCTGTCACCATCTGGGGGGAAAACACCTTGAAAATAAGACCAATGTTGAGGAAAATATGACCAAAAGATAGGAGTGAAATATTGCTGGTGCTATTGTTTGAACACCTTGATCCAGGTATATTTTGAGCTAACCTTATCCCTAGATTTTTCTGTTCCATGGCCCAATAAAAAACTTCTCTTTTTTTGCTTAACCTACTTTAAGCTAGGTTTCTGTCACTTGCTACTGAAAGATGACTGACATACACATATATTATTATAAAGATACTATAATTATTGTTTTAGAATTTCTGTTTAGTAAAAAAGAATCAGCAAGAGCTTTGGAGTGATGGTGGACAAATCACATATTATGTTTGCAGTGAACTATTTGCTCAGTGCCCGAAACGTGTTGGGCCTGCACTGAAGAGAGAATTTCAACTCACTTGTCTCATTACAACAGCGGGTAGAGTAGTCCTCTGTCACCCTTCAGATGCTCAGCTGGCTCCTTGTGTCCAGCCGAACTTGAGTTTGAAAAGTAATGTTATTAACACTGTAGATCACTGTTTCTCAGTCTGGGGCAATTGGACCATGTCTGGAGACAATTTTGGTTGTCACAACTGAGGGAGGAGGTGTGTTACTGTCAGCTAATGGGTAGAGGCCAGAGATCCTGCTAAATATCCTACAATGTACAGGACAGCCCCAACGACAAAGAATTATCCAGTCCAAAATGTCAGTAGTGCTAAGGTTGAGAACTAACTGCTCTAAACCATCTGAGGGTAACTTAGCAAACTACAGTGGCAGGTTGGCTTCACTTGTTTGTGATTAAATAGTAACATAAGAAGGTTCAAGCTTGAACATGTCAGAACATGTTGTTTAGAGGAGAATCTGTCTTTACTCTGAATCTCATGGTGGTTCCTAAGGCTTGGAAGGTGGCACAACAGGGGACAGGTTTTTAATGTTTTTCAATAGCTATTCAAAAATGGATTTCTCTGACATATATTTATTCATACTCTCGGTTCTGTTCTCAGAGAATAATTTCCATTTCAGAATGATCTGGGGTTCTGAGTAAAGAAAGCAAATGATTTAGGCTCCCCTTGATGGAATCTGTTTCTACACCATGCTCATAAATACAAATTCACATCTATGTCCTGATTTTAAAGATTAAGGGCTTCTTCTTCTAGCTGAAAAGTGGGCTACAGTGTGGGTTCATGGGCAGTATAATCATCATTGCAGCAAGACCTTACTGAATCCTGTTACCCAGCCAGGAAAACATGGCAGGTGCTTATTAGACGCTGACACACACCCAAAGACAAATTATGTGGGCTCTGCACTGAGAGCAGCCATCTGTGTCTTCCACTTGACGTCCATGTGGCCTGTATGTTTTACTGCAGGGTAGTCATTTGGAAAGTAGAGCTGGGATGTTGTGCTTCCCCTCTCGCTGTTAATTATTAGCTAAGCCACTTACCAAGAAGGTGAGTGAGAGGAAACCACTCTGAACCAAAAGGTGAGGTCTAAGTCAATTGCAATGACCCAGATCCAAGAACGGAAGCAGAGAGGCTGTGATTGAGCCCATCACATTGTCATCTTCCCTCCTGGGTTTCCCTTCTCAGTGAACGACATCTCCATTCTTTCCAATATTCAAGTTGGAAACATGGATGGCTCTTCCTCTTTCTCTCCCTTCAAGCTTGAAGAGTGACTGAATTCTGTCAACTCTGCCTCTTTAATGCCTCTGTCACACTGCCACCTCTTGAGCCTCAAGACCTCACTGTGTAGTCCAGTGGTGGCCGTCTGTGGCCCGGCCTATGACCGTGGGGTGTGTCCCTGCCTCCAGCCCCTTCTCCAGGAAGCTTCCCGCAAGAGGCTGAAAACATAAATCTGATCATCCATTTCCCAGCAGGGACAGTGCCCATGATTCGGCCTCTGCACGATCCTCCCATCTCAGCTCTCACAAGCCCCCTGGGCCCCACCCCTGGAGTCTGGCCACAGGAAACACCCTGTGGTTCTCTGGGTCAGCCAGGCCATCTCACAGCTGTGCTTGAACCCATGCTGCTCCTTGGGCCTGACCTTCCTTTCTCGCCCGTCCTTCTGATGACCATCTATCTCCTCAGGGGTACGAGTCTACTCATGTGTCTCCTTGAGAAAACCCTTTGCTCTCACCTTTCCAGAATTGATGGTTTCCTGCTGGATCCTGAACAGACTTCTTCAGGACACCTGTGTCCCCTATATTGGAAACTCCTTCAAGGTCAGCGCATCCTCAACCTCTAGTGTCCCACATGGCCCCTGGGAGTGAGTAGCTGCTTCTTAAATGCCTGCAGTTTGCCAGAATCCTGTTTCACACTTTCACAAAGTATTTTTGAAGACACTGTTTCACGTGAAAGGTTTTTTCTGAGACTTGCATCCTGATTCTTGGGAAAGTCCTTTGGTATCTTGGCACTGCACTGTCCCTATTGATCAGGGTATGATCACACCTATTTGTGGATTAAGGTCACATTCTTCTCACTGTCCTGCAGCTGCTTCTCTTACTCAGGGAGAAGCAGCTGTTTACATATGCAGTGAGTTCAAGTGCTCTCTGGCAGGATGGAAAACTTTCCCTCTCCATTAGCCCTAGCTTCAAAAGACAAATTTACATTTCAGTTGCCACTTTTCTGTGCTCTTAGATGCTGGTGGTGTCTATGTAGAGTATACATCACTGATGCATCACTGTAGAAGTGTTTAAAACAAATCGGAATAGATAACGCATACGCAATTTAACCAATCTGAAGAACGATTTCCGTCGCCTGTTGGAAGCTGTCCCGCAGGTCAAGCTAACCATGGTGTGATTATTACATCCATTGTGCCAGGGTGTTGCATTTATCTTGGTGCATCTCCTTCTTGCTGAAGCCAGGGAAGAATTCAATTAAACATTGATTAAGTACTTATTGTATACTTTCCACAGCAACTAACACAGTGCTTTGTACAAAGTTGCTGTCTGAGTTACAGAAGGCTTGGCTCTCTCTGGAAAAGTTGGTGAACATCTTATCCCCCTTACAGATTAGAATGAAAACAGTAGTCCAAATCTGACCATTACTGAAAGAGAGGACTAGAAACTAAGAGGCTAGAAAAGCAAGATCACTCCCAGCTGAGAGATCAATCTACCCTTGCATTATGGGAGGAAAATTAGACTTTCCTGTAAGACCAAATAGACCCATTTAGCTGACATTTATTAAGCTCTTAGTGTGTTAAAAGCACAATTATTATTTCATTTAATCCTTAAGAAAGTCCCACGAAGTTGATATTTATATTCACATGTTATAGAGGAAGAAACAAGCACAAGGAAGCAGAGTCAGAGGATTGGCAGCGGGCAGATTTGAACTCAGAGTTTGGTGTCAGATTCCACTCGATTTTCTCATTGTCTGTGTGACATCAGGGAGCCTCTGATGACTGCATCAGGTCCCACTTCACAGATGAACAATTTGTTGAATGTGCCCCAGCTCTGTTGTGCCCCAGTGACCCCCAGTCTCTGTCCTGTGAGTGTGGGTGGGAGTATTGATGTAAGAGTCTGGGTCAGCTGTCCCCCCAAAGTTAGAAGTCCCTGGACTGCCTACGCAGGATGGCTTTGGGTTGGGGAGAGAAATGGAGGAGACCTGTGTGCCTGTGTATGTGTGCGTGGGGAAGGGGCAGACAGGCAGGGAGACCGCTTGGAGGATGCGCACCCTCACTGCTCTTGGAGCTTCTGCTCAATTTGAGAGCCGACCCATCATCTCATCAGTCAGTGGTCTGGATCTATCACCTCTGCTGAGAGCAAAGTGCAACCTCTAACTCATCGCCCTTGAACTCAGGACCTCATGGCCTTGGGAAAGACATGGCAGCCCCATCTGGTACAGGGAGCAGGGCTCAGACTGCAGAGCTGCTGCTGCATAGTCACTGCTGATCACTCTTTCCAGGCACCCAGAGGAGCCCAGGTTTCTAAGCCTCTTTCCACCGAACTTGTGTCACCTGTTGGTGAAAAAATTTTTTTTTAGAAAGCTGAAATAATTCAAGGCCAACCAAAAGGACCCATCCCCATGAGGGTATTTGAATTTAGTTTCTGATGAAAATAAGGCCATTGCAGTGACATCATACAGCCATGTTTATCTCATCCTGCCATCTCCCTTTGGAGACAACTCAGTGCTTGTCCCCAGCCAAAACTAACAGCCGGACCTCTTTTGCAATGTTAAGAAACCACTCTTTTATTTAGTGCTGAGAACTCTTCTCTGAAGCAATGTTTCATACAACTATGCTTAGCATCCTGTTCTTTTGCAGGGAAACAAATCCAGGATGGTTTTAAGGATGATCAGCTGTCACAGGGTCAAAGTTCGTGCTATTAAACCAGGCTATTGTTTCAGCAGATGTTTCATTTAGTACGTGTTATAAGAGCTCCAGATAAAACAATTTGGTAATTCTTTTTCACTTCTCTTTCTGCCAGTAACTAAATGCTGGATATTACAGGCCACATGACTGAGTTTATTCTCCTTTATATAAAGCTGTTAGTCATATAACTTCTACTGAGCACCTACTGTATGTAAACCTCTATTCTGGGTGCCATGGCAAATGTAAAGCTGAAAAAGACATTCTTTTGCCTCTAAGAGAGACTGGGGAGATGTCACCACATATAAAACATCTGAGTCAACCATGTGACAATCACCATTAACTGAAGGATCGTCTAGAAGTCAAGAGGAGGAATCTTAGAGGAAAGGAGTTTGAATTATATCTAAAATGATTTGAAGGCCTTTCCTAAGTAGATGTGAGATCAGAAGAGTCACACATAATTAACTATGTTGTGCAAGTGATTGGGGAATAGCCACATTCACTGTGGCCATTCATTGTCAATGGATGCTGTGGTCTGTGAGTTTCAGCCCCACTGCAAAATCCAAAGAGGGCCAGAGCAGATGTCACTGCACATTGACCTTCTTTAACAGAGACAAGGAGAACCGCCCCCCCCCCCTGCATCCCCTGCACCTCCTCTCCTGCTATGCAGACAGGAGTTGATCAAGGACCCCAGGAAGCCTGGCATGTCCTGGCTCCTGCTAGCAGTCTGCTCTTTGAAAAGGTTGAGGGGTTCATGGCAGTCTTGGGAAGATGCTGGTCACTGGTTCAATGGGCACCTGGTCTCTGGAGCCTGTTTCCCTTGTGGGGTCCTGTGCTCTACCAGACAAGACTGCTGGCTGCCCTTCTACCTCCTGGGCCATGTTTTTCGTAGCATAGCTTCCCACAGATAGGCAGAGGCCAGGGCACTGGATCCAGCCAAAACATGTCCTTGGCAGAGATGCCAAGACAGAGCTCTGGGAAGCAAAGGAAGTCTAGCAGCTAACTGGCTTCCAATGAAGGAAACTGGAGGGTTTCGACTGCCTGCTGTGAGCTGCTGGCACCAGCGGGGGATGGAAACCTGGCCTTGCAAACTGAGTCCCAGCTTGTCTGTGCTTCTAGGGGGCCTGGACGCAAACTGTGCACACAAGCACGCACACACACCCCAGCCCCAAGCGCAGCACACACGCAGGTTGAGTGCAGGCTGGGAGCCAGATGCTGCAGGGCTCCTTCTCTGTGGTGTGGCATTTTCTAGAAACACAGCCAACCCATCAGAAAGGGATCTAAGTATGTTTTGGGAAGTAAATGAATGTCTTGAATTCCAGTTACGTCTTCTATGATGCCATCATCCCTGCTTGGTATACAAAACACAAGCTTCTTAGTCCTTAACCCTCTCTATTTGCGACATGGGGCAGAATTTCACTGATTTAGGGCAAAGGACTCGCTTGGGGCATTTGTTAAATCGGGCAAACACCCAGGCTCCACCCTAAGATTCAGGTTCACCAAGTCTGGAATGGAGACTAGGAATCTGCCTTTTTCACTGAGGAGCACGTGGGGTGCTGTGGGCTCTGACCACCAGAGGCCTGCTCCAGGCCAGGGAAGGATGAAGGGATTTGCCCTGATTTCTTTAAAAAGTAAACATACATTCTTTCTATTTAGCCAAGACTCTGGCAGATAAGAAATTTTCCTTCCAAACACAGAGCAGTGTCTTCCCGGTATCAGAATCACTTGGTTTGCTGCTACTCAGGAAGCTGAGGCAGGAGGATCACTTGAGCCCAGGAGTTCAAGGTTGTAGTGAGCTGTGATCATGCCACTGCACTCTAGCCTGGGTGACAGAGTGAGACCCTGTTTCTTAAAGAAAAAAATGGGTATAATAACCGTATGTACCCCCTAGGGACTATAAGCTTTAAAGCACTTAGAACCATGCCTGCCTGGTAGAAACACTTAAAAAATGTTACCTGTTGTTATGCATTTTGCATTTTTCTGATAATCTTTTGGAAGGTCTTGTGACTTAATGACAGAGAGCTCCCCTGGGGCTTGAACATACATTTAACAACCTATGCTGGGATAGTAAGCCGTGTTCTTTTAGTCAACAAATGTTTACTGAGGCACAACCTTCTGCAAAGGCAGAGAGAAAAGGCACACACTTTGCCTTCATGGAACTATTTGTCTTGTTGGGAGATACTCATTTTATTGTTGGTTTTCTTGTCCAGAAACATACGAAGTATTATGAACAAGAGAAGCATCTGCTGGTACTTGGAATCTTTTCTGCTTTGCTTTCATGGCTGTAATCTCATTTCGACTCCAACAACAGCCCTGTGAAAAGCAGGCAGTCTGCAGTCTATGGAGGGGGGGGGTTTCAATACTCAAAGGATTTAGGGGCTCTTTGGAGGCCCATAGAAGTCAATGGAAGTGGGAGATGAAATGGATTTAAGGATCTTTAAATCCTTTAAGGGTCTTCCCCACCCCCAAATTGCTCCAGGCAGAATATCTCTTTCCTAATCTATTTGAACTTTCTCCTACGGCTGTAGTTGAATCAAGGCTCTGCTGGGTATAGAGGGTGGTGTGGAAGAAGAAACCTAGGGTCTGGCTTTGTCCTGGGCAAGTTAGGACTTCTAAGGAGACTTGCCACAGAACTGATAGGTCAGGAAAGGGAGGCAGAGCCTAAGATCTTCTTTCTCACGTCAGTATTTGCTTCCCTTTTGATTTTTCTCAGTAGATAGGAGCCTGTCAACAATTGAGACCCTGGTACCAGAGGGTAAAACTATTTCTGAGCAAGCACCTGCTTCTTCACTCAGAGTCACATACATAAAACCTGCAAGTGCTGTGATGAAATGAAGGAATAAAACCCCAGATTAAAATAAAATGCACTACAAACCTGAAAGATATACATTTATAAATACATGCTATTTAGGAATATTAAAAATAATTGAGCCTCTTATTTATCAAATAAGCATTTTTAGAATAATTAATGCTTATCACTATACTTGTTTCAGTGCACTATTTACTATTCAATTTACTATTGAATTTACTTTAAAAGCTAAATTTTTGTTACAAGTAGGACCATAAGCTATTGATTGTTAAATTTTGCAATTTGAAAGCAAACAGAAAATAATTGTATAGTGATTAATTTCTGAACTTCATATCCAGAGCATCTTCTTTTTCCCTATTGGTAGACAGAAACACCTTTTACGTTTTCTAGAGTCTCAAAAAATACTTGTGTTGATCTGGGCGATTTGGTTGAAAGTATTCCCAAAGGCGCACCTATCACAATCATAAGCTTTAATTATTACTATTAATATAATAGTAATATAGTATCACCTCCATTATATGTAAGACTTTCACATCTATTATCTCAGCGATCTTGGCACTAGACTCCCAAATAGACTCTTTAGGCCTCTACATAGGCCAGGAAACAGTTCCTTACTTTAGAGAAGACTGGAATCCTCCGAGGTCTGAGTGACTGAGAGCTCCAGATGGTCCCTGCCATCTTCTGACTGTTCACTTGGCCCTGGGGGCTCTCCCACTTCCAGTCTAGCTGGCACTTCCCTGCCTCGCCTGGAGGCCATGCTGTTCTGTCTCTCAAGCCCAAGAAGGACAAAAAGTTGGCCCCTTGTTTTTCCTTTTTAGTCTTTAGTAGAGTTCATTTTGAAAATGCCAGCTTCTCTTTGCTGTGAAAAGAGAAAATATAAGAAAATAACTGCAGACAATAAGAACAACAGAAAAGGACCAGGCACGATGGCTCACGCCTATAATCCTAGCACTTTGGGAGGCCGAGGAGGGAGGATCATTTGAGCCCAGGAGTCTGAGACCAGCCTGAGCAGGAGTGAGACCCTGTCTCTACAAAAACTAGAAAAAAAAAACCAGAAAAGCTGCCAATTTTGTAAAGCACCTGCTTGGCTCCCATGGCCCGCTATTAAATCAGTGGCTCAGATCTTCTGCTCTTGGCTTTAAGGAATGGCACCACATTCCCGGCGTGTTTCCTGGCATTCTCTTTTCCTCCTGTTTGCCTTGTTTTATGTTATTGAAGTGATTGCCTCCTGCTGGTCCCAGCAGGTCACCCAACTGCCACATTGATTCCAGGAATGGCAAATGCCCGCCATCAATGGATCGGCATGGCGTATGTTGTGGCTGCTGTGGTGCTGCTCAGATCTCCTTTCAGGATGAGGCACTATGTCGTGTCCCCAGCCATTGGCTGCTGAAGTGCTGGTCTGGGTTCCCCTGGGAATAGCCCTTAGTCAAAGAGATCCACCTCGCCAAGGTCATGCCCCCTCCCTGGGGCGGCCTGCCGCCAATGACTGTTAGATGTGCTACGTGGTGGCGACATAAAGATCGAGGTCACTTGCCTCTGCAGAGGCAACCGCAGCAGCTCCAGGGCTCAGGGCTCCTCGTGGGAGCACTGGGGCCTCTGCTGCAGCCGCATCTCAGTCCTGCTTCTCACCTTGCCCAGCCTGTTTCCCTCACGTCCTTACAGACAGGTTTCCAAGGGCACTTCGCAATGCGCCTCCTGTGTGCAGACCTCAAGCGTTCGCTGTCTGTTTCCAGGGAACCGATGTGGGAAGGGCTGACTTTATGGGCTTATGACCTGTGCACAAGGCCCCGTGATCAGAAGACCTTGCACTTGATTTAGTGCTCTGCTGTTGCCATCTTCAAATTTTTAATAGGTTTTGAACATGGGCTCCCAGATTTTCATTTTGCACTGGGCCCGACAAATTACGTTTCCAGTCCCAAATCATAGTGCTCAGGGCAAAATCTACCTAGAATATCATGAGCAGAGGGAACCTGAGATGTCTCCCGGGCCCAGCAGGAGTGGCTCCTCTGATGAGGCGGCTCTGCCTACCACAGACGGAGGAGGAGGAGAGTGGCAGGGGGCACCACATGCTTCCCCTCCCTGGCTGACTGAAGCAAATGCCAGCTTAGGAGAAAAGCCAGCTCCAATCCGCTTGGCTCTCTCACTTCTCTTTTCTGGCTGGAGAGGTCCCTGGCTCTAGCCCTCCTCAGCCAGCATGCTCTCCGCCTGCTTCCTTTGTACCAGCAGACACAATGAACTGGGTGGGCTGAGGGCTTAAAAGTCTACTCGTTTCACTTTTTCAATTTCGAATATAACAATGCTTTACTGCTAAATAACTAGGCACATAACATTTTGGGGTCTTCCTGGTGCAGCCTTTTTGACGCTGGAGCATTTTGTCTTGGGGAGAAAAATCAATCAGTAAAACTTTCAGTGAAAAAAAAAATTCTGAGTCATATGGGTAACAGAAACATCAACTCACTTCTTCTTTTCTCTCTCTCTCTTTTTTAAGAGACAGGGTCTCGCTCTGTCACCCAAGCTAGAGTGCAGTGGCAATATCATAGCTCACTTCAACCTGAAACTCCTGAGCTCAAGGAATCCTCCCGCCTTGGCCTCTCAAAGTGCTGGGGTTGCAGGCATGAGCCACTGTGCCTGGCTCCAATTTTACGTAGGTGAAAACAATTACTAACATATATTTGGCACTTAAGAGAATACCTGACACAGATAATAAGCACGTTACATACATTAATTCACTTAATCCTTATAATGTATTGTGGCACAAAGAGGTTAAATGAATTGCCTAATATTACTTTATGATGTGAGTGGATGGGACCAGGATTCCAAAGCTGGTGGCCTGTGTTCTTTCTAGGCAATCTGCACGTGCATTCTCAAATCAAATAGTGAGGACTTCATTGAATACATTATTTTTATCTTAAATGTAAAATTTAAGATAGAGTAATGAAAGGCAATGGCCAAATACACAACTGGGTCCTAAGATACTTATTGACAAATGCAAATAGAATTTAGGGTGGAGCAGTGAACATGTGACAATTGATAAATCAACTTTATTTGTCCAATCTGGAAAAGACCAGGAATATAAGCAGAACTTGTAAAGGAAAGAACCACAGGAAAGAACCATTACAGAAGTGCTTAAATGTATGAGAACTGACAGAAGAATTGAGACTTTTGAGCCTGAAAAGGGAATACAAAGGTAAAACTGCTTTCAAATATCTGGGAGCAATCCCTCATAATTTTCTTATGAATTAATCATGAATAAAATATTATCTTTCAATCTTTTGCCAATTTAGAATGTGTTGATATCAGAATTCATTTTAATAAAATTTCCTTTGATTAAAATGGGGTCAGAAGGATGGATATTTAGATATTTTATTAGATTCAATTTTATTAAAAGAAATTTCTTAATAATATAGATTTTGCTGGTTGGTACCAACAATGAGAAATGAAGTGGTCATGGGGTGAGCTAGGTTCAGGGACAGGGAATGGGAAAGGGATGATGGAAAACATAATAAAAATAGTACATACTAGGTAAATGATTTCAACAAAATGCTAATTGAGAAGACATACCAGAGTGGAGCAAGGGTATTGAGATAAACACTGTCTATGTTGAGACCCATAGAATAAATAAAAGATAAATGATATTTTAAAAAAGCTTATATCTAAGCAGAATTACTGTCTGGTAGTTGGTTCAGGGAGGTCTGACCTCAGGATGCACCGCAGAGGATGCACTGCTGAGGTTTTCAAAGAGCTTTGCATATCTTCCGTGTCCCATAGTGCAATAAACATTTTAATCCTTTGAGAAGATGATCCTGTAGGCAATGGCAGAGAAACTACAGAGTCTCACTGAGGAGGATGCTTTGCTACACCTCCTTTCCCTGCAGGCTCCTTGGCCCCTTTGCCGTTTGTACATTCATGGATGCTGAATGTATGTTTGTATGTATGTGTGTGGTGAGGGAGGGTGCCGTGCAGGGAGCATTGCTAACATCTCCTATCAAGAACAGCCATACCTCAACTCCTTGCTAAGTCAAAAATATTCTCTTACATGCTTGATTCCAGAATGATTGGTGGCTACTTGCCTTATATCTACTTAACCAGAGAGGCCATTAAAGGGCCTCTTGTAAAGTCAAAGAAAGTGACTTTATGGTAAAAGGCTGGCAATGTCTCTGTGATGGACCTGAGTGAGTACCAGGATTAGAAATGGAAAGTGTTGATGAGGCATGTACTTCTGCTGATGCTACAGTAGCAGAAGCACAGCTGCTATTTGACCAAGTATCAAGAACCATGAAAGGTCTGAGAGATTTTATCCTTCCAGCAAAGTGACAAGTTAGCCTGCCACAGCTTCATGGATGCTGGCAAAGATATGAGACTCCTAGGTCAGAGACAGAGACTTTATTCATCTCAATACAGCAGGCCAATGAGCTTCCTGTTCCCATTGGTTGCTCTTGCCTTCCAAGTCCCACAGGGGTGATGTGAAGGCCCATGTGGATTCCGAGCATGCCATGGTAGACACCAAGGTTCGGGAACCTGAATGTTTTATAATGGGCTTCAAGCAAACCTGCCAATCTCTAGAGGGAGATATTATCTTTATTATACTGGTTAGTAAACAAATTTGCCCTTTAATGTGGAAGGAGACACTTTATCTTCCAAGGCCATTTACTATACAAACATCTCTGAAAAGATAGTCCAGAACTAAGTCAGACAGTACCTCTGCTTAGGGCAGAACCTTAGGGCTTTCACCAAGTTGGAGCTAGACCCAGACACCCGTAAGACAGCATGAGCCTGGGCTAAATCCTGCAGAATTCCTGTCCAAGAAGGGCCACCACAGAGAATTGTATATGTTTGTCTTGCACAAAGCCAGCTGAGGAGATAAATGAGAGCTAAAATGCAATTAGAGTTCTGTTTACCAAGCCCTGACATTGTGATGCATCAGCCCAGGGAAAGGGACATGTCCATGTAAATGATCTGCACAAACAAGGAATCTGTTTGTACTTCCCACAGTGACGCTAAAAGTGGTCCTCAGTAACTCTACCCAGATGACAGTCTGTTAAAATGTCCAATAAGGGCGCCCCAGAAACAAGAACTGGGCACATACCATAAGAGTCAGTGGGAAAAAAGAGAAAGCAGAGGGTGTAATTCTCTAAGGAAGAGGCCCCATCCTTCACCCTTAGGCACTTGCTCTGGACCCCCTGGGCGTAGCCCAGGGCCTGGCCCAATCTGTATTTGTTGAATGGCGTGGTGAACAAGGAAAGGAGCAGAGACAGTGACAGCTACATTCTTTGGTGTTAGGGTAGGGGTTTCAGGATGGGGACTGGGAGTGGCTTCAAGTGTGGAAGAAGCCATTGGGCAGGCCAAGAAACCTATTTTCAATAAACTTATTATTATTCCTTCTGTTGCAGCTGACTGATGATGCTGATGTCCACTTACCAGGCTGATCATGCATGCATCATGTATGTATTTGTAGTTGAGCCTCAAGTCTTTTCCCTCCCAAAGAACCAGCTATCTGTATCATCCATCTTCCTCTGGGAGCCCCTGGCAGGGGTCTCCTTAGAATAGAATATAGACAGAGTTGTTGCCCCAATTCACTGCACCCTCTGAATGGCTCCTATGATCCTTCTCATAAGACCCTATGAGACATTTTAAAAATATTAATAAAATATTTATTTATTTAAGCATAAAATGTCTGCATGAAGTTTCTGAGAAATAGAGGTGAAGTTTTTTTTTTCTTTTTAAAAGAAAATCAGTATTGTCTTTGGAAATGAATATTTTGTTTTATGGTGCCTAAGGTCACTCTGAGGGGAGAATGAGATTGGCAGTGATGCTAGGTATTCAAAGTTAGTTTTACTATTTGCTGAAAGAGAAATGAAAAAGTTAGCAGCAGACTATAGCATGCTAAGATTTATAGCAATGGGTTTGCAGAATTCCTCAGTTATCTGTAAACACCTTCTGGCCCTAGAATCTTTGTTCCACTGCCAAAACTGGGGTGGCGATTTAGGTGATTTAGCTGGGGAACATCATATGGGGAGAGTTTGGTTAACAATTTTTTCTCACCTACTGAGTCATAACAAAGATTGTAAGCCTCAGACATGTAGGCTTTTTGTCTCTTATTCACTGTTTATTTAAGACATCTAGAACAGCGCCTTGGCAAAAGGTACAGTCTTAATAACTAGTTTATGAATGTATAAAGCAAGCTTCTCTGCCACTCCTTTGAGAAACTCAACCCCATGGGGCCAGAGGGAACCAGGTATCAGATTCCTTTGAATTTCCAATCTCTAAGACTTTTGTTTCTCATTTACGGATACCATTGCCAGGGTTCACCCATCTACTCCTCATTGTTTGACATGAATCAGACAGAAGGGCCAACTTCTAGATCCAACTCAATAGACAAAGCCCAATTTAACTATGTAGAAATGTTAATGTCCTGATACTATGGAACAGAGGGTCTCAACATGCTCAGGTATAATGATCTCCTTTTAATATTCAAATTCTACACGCTTTCACATCATGGGGATTATATTTTTAGTATTCAGTGATTGCTTTTTGCCATAATATATTTTCTCTATTAAAAATTCAGTTGCATTTTAAAATAAATTTGGTTTTCACGATTCAAAACTGTATCTATTCTTACATGAAGGCAGATGAAAAAAATTAAGAAAAAGAAAAAAAAGAAACAAAACTGTATCTATAGGACTTTAAAAATAGTAATAAATATAAGTGAAAAACACATTCAATTTATAGCAATGCTTGGCACACAACGGATTCATGGATTACCCTCATCCCCTACCAGAATCTTATGGTTGAACTCATATTGACAGATCATATTGTATTTCTCTTAAATGATACTTTTGGTTAGTTTATACAAATTATTTTTAAGGAACAAAGTCTTCATAGTAATAGATGAATGTACTATGTTTATTGACCATCTGAAAATTGTTTTTGTTATTTCAGATTGAAATTTTGGAGGGATAAATTCCTTGAGATGAGAGGAGAAAAGAAGGAAGACAAATGACTGCCTTTCTCTTGCTTGTTGTTTCTGAGTCGCACTTTCCCTGTGGTCCACATCACAACTCAGGGCACAGGGAGAGCATCTCAGAGAGCACGCTGCCTGTGTTCTCTGCTATTGCCTGGGAGCCATAGACAGGCACCATCATTTTAATCACTCAAGAGTCCTCCCTTTCAGGAATGTATATTGCTTCTTGGCCCCTGCCTGCTCCCTGGAAGTCCTGGGCAAAGAGCCAGGAAAAAAAATGTGATGTTCAGGCTGAAATCAATGGACTGGGATTGTTTCTTCACCTTGGGTGACTCCACTGCTCCTCAAGGAGTGAACTGATTGGCACTGAGCAGGAAAAACAACACGTCCCCCTTGGACTCACTCCCTTATTTATTAGCCATAACCTCGGGCACATTAAGCTCTAGGCCCTGTCAGCATCCCTGAGCCAGGATGTCAGCTGATGTCACAGTAACAGTGTTTCTCTGGCACCTGAGAACCCAAGGACACAAATAAAGCCTGAACCAAGCTAAGCATTAAAAATTAATGCTATTCCAAAGAGGAAGTAGCAAGGATATGAAGAATTGGTCACCCTGTCTTCCTTCAAGTTTCAGAGGCAAGAGTGAGGATGGCTTCAGTCAAGAAGGGAAGTCAGGAAGCCTCTGCGACTGAACTGGACACAAAGATAGCTGACTTGTCACAGGTGCCTTAACAGGTAACTGCCTTCTCTTTGGGAATGGGGCACAGTCCAGAGGTTAAGGCCATGGGTGACTAAGGGGATCCAAGATAACCTCATTTGACTCATAGCAGAGATTGCTGGTGTCTACCCCACATCTATTCTCCCCTTCTTCCTTACTAAGAGAAACTCAATTCAGCATAGTCAGCGACACCTCCAACTGGAAAACCACATTTTCAAGCCTTCCTTTAGATAGGTGACTAAGTATTGGTCAATGAGATATGAATGGTAGTTATCAGGTGAGCTCCTCATGAAAGCTCCTTTAGAAGCGGCTGACGCAGCCGAGCACCTGTTTGTCCTGGTGCTTCCCCCTTGTTGCTGACTACAGTATAGTAGTGATGGCCAGAGTAGGCAGCTGCCATCTTGGGATGAGAAGAGACCTTGAGGTAAACCACACCTAGGACAGTAAAGCAGGAAGGCCGAAGAACCTGGGCCCCTGGTGATGTGGCAGAACTCCCATACCAGCCCTGGACTGCTAATCTCTAGACTTAACTTTCAGAGGACAAAATTAAATTCTATCTGGCTACAGACACTGTTACTTTGCGGACCAAGAGCATTGGCATCACCTGGGGGCTTGTTAGAAAGGTAGACTCAGCTGGGCACGGTGGCTCATGCCTGTAATCCCAGCACTTTGGGAGGCCAAGATGGGAGGATCACTTAAGTGCCCAGAAGGTCAAGACCAGCCTCGGCAACATAGTGAGACATTCCCCCCACTACCCCCTTCCCCATCACCTCCAAAAAATGTTTAAAAATAAGCTGAGCATGGTGGCTTAGCTACTTGGGAGGCTGAGGTGGGAGGATCACTTGAACACAGGTATTCGAGGTTGCAGTGAGCTATATCATGCCACTGCACTCCAGCCTGGGTAACAGAGGGAGACCCTGTCTCTTAGACAAAAATATAAAATAAATTTTAAGAAGGCAGACTCTCAGGCCCCTCCCCAGACCAACTGAATGAGGATCTGCAGTTTACCAAGATCCCCAGGTGATCTGCATGAACACCAAAGTTTGGGAAGCACTGGTCTAGGTGTAGTTAGTTTCTGTTTACAAAATTGTTAACTGATACAACCTAGGAATGACACATTCTATTTGCTGGTACTAAAGCATGATAAAAATGATATAACCACAGGGTGGAACAACTAAAGTGACCTGAGTTCTTCAGATACAAAGAAAGAAAGCATTCATGTCAATTAGTTAATTCACATTCCAGCCACCATATTTGGTACCAGAAAAGTAAAGATATCCCTGCTCTGAAGTTCATAGTCTAACAAGAGAGACATATAAATACTGTGTATTGTGTTGCATTGCATTACAATAACCTATTTAAATGCAATAAGAGAGATATGTCCAGGTATTTGGGGAAAACAAATGAGGGGGTCTAAGCCTTCCCTCTGGGACTTAGGGGCTGGTTAGAGAAAACTTCTTAGAAGAGGTTTCACCTGAGTAGATATGTGTTCTCTTGTTTCTTCCCCCAGCTTCAGGGATCAGAGGCCATCATTTGTGATAACTCAGACTACTGGCCTCCCCAGTTGGTGCTTAAATTCTGAGCTGGCACATAGGAAACACAGGTTATAGTAGTAATGACTTCACCCGATGCGATCTTTAGTTTCTCGGTTCATGATATAGGCTCCTTGGCTCCATTTCACAGATAAGGAAAATGCAGAAACTGAATGGTGAGTAAATTTCAAAGGATTCAGGGGAGGTGAAGCCATAGGAGGGTTGATCTCTAAGACCTTCTCCTTAATTTTGTCAACACGGGTTCTGAATTCTATCATTGAATTCACCTGTCTTTTGCAATCTGAAGTTGGAAATCCTTTCAATTGACGTTTAGAATAAGTCAAATTTTCTTCTTCTCTTGTATTTCTCTTTGATATTATTTAGCTCATATTATGAAAAATGAAATCATATTTTTGGACACTTGTGGTTTGGCTGGCTGGTTGGGAAACTGTTTTCTGGCATTCATTAATGCTTTTTTCTTTCCACTTAAAGAACATTTACTGGACTTGGTACTCGAAGAAAGAAAGTGACAAATTAAGAAATGAGAGAGAGAATAAATGTACTGTGCATGCTGAAACCCCAAGAAGATTTTTTTCCCTTCTAATTTTTATTGATCTGCTAGTGTTGGGAATGGGAACATTGTTTCAAACAAAACCCAAATTTTGGTTTCTCTCTCCAAGAGATATGGTTTAATCTTTTATTTTTTTTTTCCTTCTGCTTTTCTGAAATAGTCTTCTAGGGTCTGATTTCCTCTTCCTTGAAATAGACCAAAATAGCCCTGTTGGTGAAGTGAACCAACATGCTGGAAGTGAAACCAACCAGGACGCAGCTTGCCTCATGCTCGTGGTCTGTCAAGTTCTCTAGCCAGTGCCTGGGTCCCCAGCTTACTGCTTCCCACCGCCCTGAGCTAACTTCAGGGAGGGGAAGGCAGGAGAGGCTTGAAGGCTTTTGATATTCTACTCTCTTCTGAACAATTCACAAGTTAACAAGCATGTAGCCAGTACTAACCAGAGCGTATTGCCAAGCATAACAGATTATACGCAGATCACCAAGGCCTCTCTCATATTGCAATCCCAGCAGAAAATGATGCAGCAAAAGCAATCCCCAAATCCTTGGTGGCCTGCCACCCAAGTTCTTGTGCCAATATATGTGTTCAGCCAGCTCCAGGATGCTGCCTCCTTTTCACGTGTCCAACGCTAGGCTTTCTACCACAATCCTCTCCACCCAGAATGTGTTATTTGGCTCTCACAAATGCAAGAGGAATTGCTCTTCCCTGAACAGAAATCCAAACAAAGGGGGAAACCACAACTTGTTTTCAACAGGCGTCCTGTTGTGAGCCCTCCCAACTCTGCTGCCTTTCTGCAAGTGAGCAGGAACTGGCGGTTCCAAGCAGTGTAAATGGCCTGTGCCTCTTCCTGAGGCTGCCTCTAATGAGGGTCTCAAGAGCAATTAGTCATCAGCTGGAGATTCACCAGCTTGGCTCACTGAGCTTGATCATGCTTTGTTAGATGTAAAATTCTGACGTTCTAACACATGGCTTGTTTGCATACTATGCCTTAAATAAATATATTCATAATATTTAGCAATATAGTACTCTGAACTAGAGAATCATTATGCCTTTGTTTATTCAATAATCGAGTGCCAAATATATCCCAGGTGCTATGCTGGATGCAACAGTTACTAGGAAGGAACGAAATGATTTTGCCCTTAATGGGCTGTGAATGCAAATCTCTATCCCTCCACTAAACTACAAGTTCAATCAGTGGCTGCTGATATGCAGGGGTTATAGTTGGGATGCAGAGAAGGAAGTGGTAGATCTCATTTGGAAACGTGGTTCGCAGCTAGCACATACAATGCCTTTTTGTAAATTTGAGAGGGGACCCTCCTTCCCTGGGCTTATGTAGCCCCTACACCAGAGCACAGAATTCTGTGAGTGGAGAGTGGGTGGAAGGACCCCTACACTCACCTCCTGACTAGGACCGTTTTCTTTAAGGGTGATGCTTGGACTCAGTCTTGAAAGATATGGAGGTGTTCACCTAAATGACAGGGAAGAATAGAGCATTCTAGAAGGACCAAAGGCACAGAGATATGACAATTCTGGGAACTACAAGCAGTTGAACTTGGTGGTAAATGGGACATGAAAGGAGGGAGAGGTATGCAGAGGCCTGGTTGTAGATGACCCTGTATTCCAAACTAAGAAGCAAAGTCTTTATCATAAAGGCTATGGGGCAATATTGAGGAGGTTTCCAGAAAATGAGTGAGGTGGTCATATTACTCATTTTTGTGACCATGTTGAAGTGGACTAAGGGGGTTGAAGACAGGGGCAGGCTAAGTAGGAGACCATTGCAATATTCCAGGTGATGGAGAAGGAAGGTTGGAACCTTCAGTGGGCTACAGGGATGGAAGGTGAGGATAGATATGAGGAAGTGAAGAGGGCAGAATGTGCAGAACTTGGAGACTGATTGGATTCCAGAAGATTAGGAGATGGAAGTGTCAAGGATGAAAGGCTTTCAAGTTTCTTGTTTGGAAACCTGAGTGGGTGCTGGTGCCTCTCACTTAAAAGGGATGCAGGAAGAAGAGGAGCTTAGTGCTAGACACTTTCTAATGGCTGCCATCTGTTTCTGGCACTGTTCTATCTGCCCTGAGAGATGTGGCAGGCAAAGTGCAGAAGAGCTTGTCAGTCTCAGCTTCGTGTCACTGAGCTTCTACCCAGATCAAGCCCGGAACTTGAGCTGACTGCTTTAACACCACACAGAGAGAAACGTTCTTCCAAAGCTATGGCTCCAGTGGCTTTGACCCCATTTGAAGAAGCCAGTGTCTGCCATGGATCCTAGAGGGAAGAGGGTGATGGGACTTGTCTAACATAATGCATCCCACTGAAAGGAAAGCCATTAAAGCACACACTTGGACACATGCCTTTGACACAAGTCTATTGACTATAGACTTGCCCTATAAAATGGGAGGACTACACTGTTCAGCACCAATAAAATATGCTGCTCTTCAGCTGCAAAGAGTGCGTACACTCATATAGTGAAAAAGTGGCCTGGGCTAGAGTTCTTCTTACTGGTTGCTAATAAAGATAAGTCTCTTGCAAAGACTATTTATATATATATGCACACACATTAAGTGGCTTATATGTGTATATATGTATATATACAGTCATCCCTCAGTATCTGTGGGTGATTGGTATCAGGACCTCCGTGGATACCAAACTACAAGGATGCTCAAGCCCCTTAAACAAAATGGTGTAGTGTTTGCATATAACCAACACACATCCTCCTGTATACTTTTATCATCTCTAGATTACTTATAATACCTAATAACATGTAAATGCTACCTAAATAATTATTATACTGTATTTTTAAATTTGTATTTTTTTATTTTTTCTGAATATTTTTGATCCACAGTTGGTTGAATCTACAGATGCAAAACTTGTAGATATGGAGGGCTAATCGTTTATGTATACTTATATGTATATATAAAATGGTTTTTAAAAGAGATGTATTTATATCTTAAATATATTTTATATATATGTCTTCTTAGTTCTCAATTTAATGGAGTTATATATATTTCTGAATTTTTTATTATGGAGGATTTTAAACACATATGGAAGTAGAAGGGATAGTATAATGTATCCATCCATGTATTCATCACCCAGTTCCAACAATTATTAAGTCATGGTCAATCTTGTTTCCTCTATCCATACTGCCACCAATATCTCCCCTTACCTCCCAGATTATTATAAAGCAAATCTATTGGAAGTATATATATTTTTTTACATAAACTTTTTATTTTGGAACAGTTTTGGATTTAAAGAATTATTGGAAAAATAGTACAGAGTTTCTACTTCACACAATTTCCCCTATTATTAACATTTTTCACTAGTATGGTATATTTGTAAGAATTAGTGAACTGATTTTTTTCAATTTTTTAATTTTTAACTATTATGAGTACCTAATAGTTATATATCTTTATAGGGTACATGTGATGTTTTGATATAGGCATACAACATGAATTAATCAAATCAGGGTAATTGGGGTATCCATCACCTCAGGCATTTTACATTTTTTTGTGTTAGGAACATTCCAATTCTACTCTTTTAGTTATTTTAAAGTATACCCTAGCTTATTGTTCATTATAGTCACTTTGTTGTTCTATTAAATATTGTTCATTCTATCTAACTATCTAACTATATATTTGCACCCATAAACCATCCCCACTTTAACCCCCACTCCCCACTACCCTTCCCAGCCTCGGGTAACCATCATTCTATTCTCTGTCTCCATTAGATCAACTGTTTTTAATATTTAACTCCCATAGATGAGTGAGAACATGCAAGATTTGTCTTTCCATGCTTGGCCTATTTTAGTGAACCAATATTGATACATTATTATTAACAAAAGTCCATGCTTTAGTCAGATTGCCTCAGTTTTTCCCTAAGGTTTTCTTTCTGTTCCATGAGCCTATTGGAGGTATATTTCATTCTGCCTTTACAAGTCCTTGTGGATTTAAGGATGTAATGCTCCATTTCATCCATTACCTGTAGGTTTTTCAGGTCTAAGAAGCCTGCATCAGCTCAAGTGTTTATTTTGTGCCCTTTTCCCCTCTTTCCTTTCCCTCTTCCTTTCTCAGGCTCTAACTTGGGGAAAAGATGTCAGAGCACACATGCCCACAGTGGCTTAGGAGCACTGATACCTTTGCTGCCCTTAGGAGTACGTTGGGCAGTTGCTGGACTCCCTTTAAACTGCCCCTTTGGAATTCCAGCCAGGACAAACAACCAAATGTAATTTGGGACAACCCGTGAGGCAGAGAATTCAGAAAAAGCCAATATGTCTTTAAAAATACATTTGTGAGTCCACCATATTAACTAAATAAAATAGAACTAATGGCTCCCAGGCTGATTGGGTTAATTTCCGCTCTAGCTGTTCACAGCATGGGGGTGTCCATGACTTGGGGGGGTCAGCAGAGGCCCAGGGGGTGCTTCCCATCCATGTCTGGTCAGTTTGCCTCTAACCAAGAGGCCCTGGGGCAGAGGCCACGTGCTCTCTGCTGCTGTCACAGGAAGCCAGTGCTCTTTGGAGGTGCTCTGCTTAAATCGGTGCTGCTTGTGGTGCCAGGTTTCTGATGCAATGCCTGCCTCCAGCCAGCCTGTCGAACGAATCAAAGTGCACTGGGCGGCTGGCTTGGGGCCAGAATGGCGTCACTGCCCATTAATAGAAGTTGATGGAGCTCAGAAAAATGCCTCAGGTCTGGCAACAATCCAACTCCTCCTACACTTTGTCTGCCTCCAGGCAAATATATAGAAAAATCAATTTAGGGATGCTTATTTTTTACCAGTTCGTGCTAATTTAAGCATTGATTTGCCTAGTTACTGTTGGATTTTTTAAAAATGTTTTGTGACATAGCTTGTTTTTTCCTGATTTATATATACTCTTTTACAGGTTCTGCTGCTTCTTTCCAAAAAAAGATCCGAGGTGACTTATTACAAAGGACATTTATTATTAACATACAGGTTTCCTCTGCTTTTCCTTGATGTTCTACTTGTATAACTATAGTTGATGAATTAGAGTTTATCTATCAAACCATCGATACTCCATTTTATTCTGTAAAGGACGCATATAAAATATACAGATACTCACACCAGACAAGATAACACAAATTACAAATAGGTAAGGAAGAAAAAAGGAAACACAAGTTAGTAATATAAAATATCAGCTATACAATAGGACTTCACAGAAATTCACACCACAAAGTCCTATGCACTTGCTCCAAATGGGTCTCACATCCGCAAATAAGCCTCATAAAAGCCAAGAAGAAAGGAAAAATATGACCATTTGGGCAAGCCATAGTGGCAATAATCTAAAAAGAAGCCACACACCACTTTCTGATACTCAGATCAGAAAGACTTGAAAGAAAACAGTAAGGAACATCTTCAATAATATTCTTATTGGAGACTGTTATGGGCTGGCAGATAAATTGTGTCCCCTGCCACCCCACCACCCTCCCCAAATTTATATGTGGAAGTCTTAACTCCAGTGCCTCAAAATGTAATTATATTCGGAGACAGGGTCTTTAAAGAGGTAAGTAAGTTAAAATGAGATCATTAGGGTAGACCCTAATTCAATATGACTGGTGTCCTTATAAGAGGTAGACATTAGGACACAGGCACAGAGACCATGTGAAGACAAGAAGCAGCCAAGGAGAGAGGACTCTGCTGCCACCTTGATCTTGGACTTCTAGCCTTAAGCCACCCAGTCTGTTATGGCACCCTGAGAAAACTAATCCAGAAACAAAGAAATATGTTTCCCAAGGGCTGTTTCTAATGGCATCCCTCGTTGCAGGCTGATGACATCACCCCCACGTACCCAGATTCCTCCTTTCCCACCTCCCACACCTGCCCCCACATCCCACCCAAATCCACACGGCTGTTGTGAAAACTTTGGTGTTCTTACATGACTTTGCCATGCTGGTCCACAGCTGGTTGGTCTGGAGGCAGAGTACCTGACCCCAGCTGACCCAATCAGTCTTTTCCTGGGATTTTTCCACCTGGATCTGAGAGAGCTTGACATTAGTCCTCTCTAGCAGCAGAAGCAATAAGCTGTAAGCCATCAGCAGTCAGTGGCCATCGTGTCTCCCAGGTAGAGAAGATGAATCTGGGAGAAGGACAAAGCCAGACAGAAAGAGTCTTAGCATCATTCCAGTTTCGAATTCATTCTTTTATTCAACAAATATTTATTGAATGCTGACTATGTTCCAGACGTGGGTTCAGTAACTCCTGAAGGCCATTTGCATCGCTGCTTTCCTGGCAACTTAGTTGCTCCTACCCTTTTATTGATTCCCTCAATAAAACTCCTTTTTGCCTAAGCCAGCTCAGGTTGGATTTCTGTCACTTACAACCAAAGTAACACACTGCAATTCCCTGCGTTCTCCTTTCCTCTGTAGTCACATGAATTGCCCGTGGCTTCTTGAGCAAGTCCTATTCCCTCAGGATAACAAGAGTCAGGTCAAGGGATAATTGTGTTTCTGATTTTAGTTTTCTCCATATAAAAATAAGCAATGCTCAAATATTAACCATGTTGGTTTTCTTATTCTGCTTGTAAAAGTCCATCTTTTTCCCCAAAATATCTGAGCTGATCCAAACACTATTCTGTGTCCCCAGATTTGAGGGGCTGGTCACAGAAGCTTTTACTTATAACCTGGTGACTATTTCAAAAAGTAAGACGTACCTAACATCTTTTATAACCTCTCCTATTGCAGAAATGATTGTCAGTAACGACATTCAGTCATAAACTCACCTTGTATGCATTAATGGAATTTATTCCATTTAGTAAACCCCTCTCATTTCTTTAATTTTACCATAAAATAGCAAGCTGGTACATTATCTGTGCATTTCATATGGAATTTATCTTTCAGGAATGACACACACAGATTTTTGTGTAGCTTGCTTATATTCTCATTTTGTGGATTTCATATTTTTCCCAGGACAGAGGTAAAAACAAATAAACCACAACCCATTAACTATATGATGAGGCTTTCAGCCTTAACCAGGAAATGGGCACTCAATCAAGGATTTCTTAAAACATTTCCTCAGAGTAGGTACTCATCAAATATTGTTGAATAGTGTGTCCCTCTTCTGCAAAATAACACAAAGGCGAAGGACCTAGTGCTTAGGAAAAAATTGTGCTTTTTTGTAATCCAGAATTATCCATGTTATTTCTGTTTCTGTTGCAGAAACACATGGTCTACAGCAACTTGAGCTTGGATACCAGCACTGCCAATGTGTAGGTGGGAGGCCTCTGTCAAGTAGGTCATTAGGCTCTTGAGCCTCAGTTTTTCTCATCCATAAAATGGAAATTAAAATACCTACTTTGTAGTATAATTAGATAATTAAGTTAATGATGTTATAAGTGACCATCATGAGTGCCTGGTGTATTGTGGGTGTGATGGTTAGTTTTAGGTGTCAGCTTGACTGGATGAAGGGATACCTAGAGATCTGGGAAAGCATTATTCTGGGTTTCTCCATGAGAGTGTTTTCAGAGGAGACTGGAGTGTGAGTGGGTGGACTGAGTGGGAAAGGTCTGCCCTCAATGTGGGTGGATGCCATCAATTGGTTGGGGACCTAGGTAGATCTAAAAAGTTAGGGAAAAAGTGATTTTCTCTCTCTCTGAAGCTGGGACACTCTTTTTTCCTGCCCTTGGACATCAGAATCCCAGGCTCTCTGGCCTTTGGACTCCAGGACTTACACCAGAGGCCCCCCAGGTTCTCAGGCCTTTGGCCTTGGACTGAGAATTATATTATCATCATCCTCAGTTCTGAGGCTTTCAGACCTGGGCTGAGCTACGCTACCAGCATCCCGGGGTCTCCAGCTTGCAGGTGGCCTGTCATGGGACTTGTCAGCCTCCATAATCACATACACTAATTCCCCTAATAAATCCTCTCCCACATATCTGTGTGCACATGTGTGCATGTGTGCACATACACACACATGTATATCCTATTGTTTCTGTCTCTCTGGAGAAACCTAATACATGGGTATTCAAGAAACTGTATTATTATCCAACTCACTATATAATTGGTTATTTCTAATTTTCAATTGCCTTGTATACTTACTGTCTTTCTTTTATGATTTTCTTTTTACCATTTGATGTATACGATTGTCGTGCTTTTGGTGACACAAGGCAGCTAAACTGGCATTTTTTGCTTTTTATAAAGGAGCACAAGTGAGAAAAAGGCAGAAAAGGAATAATAATTCTACATTGAATTATTCATTTATTCATATAAAGTAACCAGTATAAATAGCATGTAACCCTAGAAAAGCATGAGGTTTTCAAACCAAATTATGTATGTCAATGCCTTTCAGCCAGAGATCAGCAGGAACACATCTGTTGGGTTTGTTACTTGTCTTGGGGAAGGAAACTGTACACCATGGGGAGCTACAGGGAGGGGGAGCTAGAAAGGATGTACTAAGCTTGCATTAGGTGATTTGTGGTGGGTAAAGGAAACAGGGCTTTTGTCTGGCTTGGATGCTTTCAGGAAGAGGGAGTAGTTCTATGACTGGACATCTTAATAAATCTTATCTAGAAAGAGGGGAGGCTAAGGTTATAATTGGTAAAGAAGTGGCAGTCACTCTAATTAGCAAGAAGAGGGTGATATTTTGTTATTTTCTTGGTTTGGACAATGTTTGTATTTTTGTCTGTGTTCAAACATGATACAGAGTGGTCTTGTTTATGTCTTGATTCATTGTGGTCAATAGAGTGACCTTGGCTTATGCTGACATTCTGAGAAATTGTTTACATTCAACAGAACACCATGGCCTATCTCTAAGTGCTGGGCTAGTTCAGTGAGACCTAGGTATGGGTGTCAGGCCCATTTCCAGATGCCAGGCTGCTTTTCTCATTCTTATGTATTAGCATGCTCTGTGATAGAATTTAGGTACAGATAACAGGTACCAGTCTATTTAGTGAGAACATGATTTAACACAGAGAATTAGGTGCTTACAAAATTGCTGGAAGGACTGAAATAATGGCTCTGGGCTTGGAATCCAGGAACAACTCCAGCAACTACCCCACAGAGCTAGTCCTCCAGTGTGGCTGCTAACTGTTCATTCCCACCTTCCTGACTGTGGCAATCACCACTGAAATTGTTGGCTTCAAGAACACATTAGCTAATTTGCTCTTCAGAGATCAGGAAACCACTGCTGCAACTATTACCCTTAAAGCTACATGACACCTGCCAAGTCCATATTAACTCCTCTGAGTCCTGCCTTTTGCCTTTCACCACACTAGTGACCAGAGCACCAGGGCCTCAGCTACTGCTGTTGCAGATTAATCCAATGCTGCTGTGGCCTCCTTTGCCAATGGCAGCAGTACAAATTGCAGCCACCCATTTGCTATATCATTTCCAATTTCCAGATCTCACATCAGCAGTCTGATTGCCTGAACCTAAATCATACGCAAAACCCTAGCTTCAAGGGCGTCTGGGCATCACACTGCTTGGGTTCTCCAGCCTCCCCAGCAGGAAGTGAACTATAGGGAGACTGGAATGGATGTTGATTTCCAGGCCAGCTTATTCACCACAAGCCCTAACCAAGTTAAGAGGCATGGATCTAAGCCTGATTGAGTCACTAATTTGCTATTTACTAAGTTTCTTTCTGACTCTAGAGTTCTATGACTCTATTATTAATTTTGTTCATATTTTCTTAAATATGTTCATTTTAAAAAGCATTTTTGTACTTTCTTACATAAGAATTTTATTCTCATGAATACTCAGAGCAAGAATAGAAAGGCTCCAAGATGCCCCTCAATGATTTTTACCTCCCAGGATTGTCACTCTCCCACATTGAATAGGGCTGACCTGTGAAACCAATAGGGTATTGTGTAAATGGCAGCATGTGGCACCCAAGACAAGGTCATTAAAAAAAAAATTCCAGCCTCTATCTTTGCTCTCTCTTGGATCACTGACTCTGGGTGAAGCCAGCTGTCATGCCATGAGGACACTCAAACAGCACGATGGAGAGGTCCATGTGGTGAGGACTGAGGCCTCCTGTCAACAGCCACCATCCACTAGCCAGCCATGTGAACAAGCCACCTTGGACGTGCATGTTCCAGCCCTGATCAGGCCTTCAGATGACTCTACCCCTGGCTGACATCTTGACTGCAACTTCATGGGAAACTTTGAGCCAGAGCGACCCTCGAATTCCTGACCCACAGAAACTGTGTAAGATCGTAAATACTTAATGCCACTAAGTTCTGGGGTAAACAATCAAGCAGCAACAGAAAACTAATAACGTTTCTGATTAGTACGGAAAATAGCATGAAAATTGCTGAATTTTATTTCCTAATCTCTAGCATCAAATTTCATTTGCTTATCCTTTTCTGACATAAAGCTGGTAGCCTTTGAGATTGTATCTCTAGACATATCAGAAGCCATTAAGAAGTGTGTAAATCAGAATTGAAACTAAGTAATTATTTTCTGAGATTTAAAAAAAAAAATGTGGTAATGGGCAGACAGGAAAAATCCTTATTGTTAATACTGTAAATAGCAACTATTTTCTTAGGCAAAATGCCAGGCATTTGAAACATATCACAGGGCTACCATATCCTTTGAAAATAAAGCTAATGAAAACATAATAAATAGTCAAAATGACTCTTTCACTGACATCCCAATCAACTCTGTGAAATGACTTTTATTTTAATGCAGGAACTATGCTGTGTTTCTAGGTCAATAAACATTCCCATATGTTAAATGAAAGATAAAAGTTGTCTGCTAACGAATTATTTGTGGTTTTAATCTAAAAGATAAAGGAATTAATTTCTTTCATTTTATGACGGCTTAAAGTTTGATCTAAGAAAGAATGTTCCATCAAAACTTACTTAGTTTTTATTAAGGCTCTTTTCTGGATCCTGTGCCCATGTCTGGTAAGAACCTAGTTGCTTATTTAGAGTAGCAATCTTTCATTTATTATGAAAAATAAGAGTGCATGAGTTTTAGAAAATATATTAAGTAGAAGTATGAGTTGCAAGTGCCACAAACTTTATATGAATCGTCTTGAGTAAAAAAAAAAAATTAACAATGGTCACTGCCATGTCCTGGAATTCAAGTCACAGCCAAGTTCAGATAGAGCGGAGACCTCAGGCACCAACGGAGCCAGGGCTGGAAAGCCCCCTGCTCTCTCCCCCAGCCTTGCCTCTGCTTCTCTGGATGCCAGCTTTGTCTTGTGGCAGATTGGCTTCCTTTTTGTTGTAGAAAACACGGCTGTTGGCAGTCCTGAGTTTTACGTTTTTCAGCTTTAGTCTCTGGAGACTTGTTCTCTGCTCTTAAATGCCAATTTCTAATGAACTCCAGCCAGGGGGCAGGGCCATGTTGTTCAACATGGCTGCTCCTGTGGTGGCTGAGGAGGGAGGGAGATTTCCCAGAAATACAGTGGGCTGGGAAGACAAAACAGTATGTACCATATATTAGGTTTCTAGGGCTGCTGTCACGAAGTACCACAAACTGGGTGGCTTAAACTTCAGGAATTTATCTTACAGTTCTGGAGGCAAGAAGTCCCAGGTCAAGGTGTTGACAGCGTTGGTTCCTTCTGACTGCTCTGAGAGAGAATCTGTTCCAGGCCTTTCCCCTAACTTCGGGTGGTTTGTTAGCACTCTCTGGCTTTCCTTTTCCTTTGCTTGTAGAAGCATCACCTCCATCTCTGCCTTGATCTTCACATAGTGTTTTCTGGCACATATGTCTGTGTCCAGATTTCCCTCTTTTACAAAAACATAAGTTGGGTTAGGGCCCACCATACTCCAGCATGACCTCATCTTAACTGAACTAATTATATCTTCAACAACACTGTTCCCAAGTAGGGGGCACTGGGGGCTAGGATTGCAACATATAAATTGGGAGGTGGGTGGTCTATTCAACCCATAGGTCTGGTTCAGGGCAGCACTTCATACACAGGGTATCAGAGATCAAAGGATGGAAGCGAGAGGCCAGGGCGAAGAGTCATGAACTTGGAATTAGAATCTCTTCAGATCTCATCTTCCAAGAGAGAAAAATAAGTAACAAACCTGCATCCAGAGAAAGAACTGGAGAATTTTTTTTGTGGTGACAGAGGTAAGATAACCATCAGACACACAGGGATATGGGCTACCACGGAATACCACAGTGGCTACAGTGGCTGATTGGACACATCAACCTGCATGGACTGTTCCGTGTTTCTTCCTCACACTCGCCTTCCATGCAGATTTCCATTTGGTGGACTCTCTTTGCCTGGGGTTGAAGGTGCTCATGGAAACCAGCAGAACAAACAGCCTAGCTTCTTGGGCCTTGCAGAGAACCTGAACAAGAGAGGGGAGTAGAGAGAGTTTGGAGTGAGGAAGAAGCCAGGCACAGCACCAGGGGGCTTGCAGTTGGCTGTTTGAGAGTGACAGTGAACCTCTACCTCATTTCCTGTCTGGGCCCCATGAGAGATGGAGCCCTGCAGATGCCTCCGACACACTCAACATTGGGAGGGCAGCAGAGATAGCCCTTCTGGGGCCCAAGATGGCAGAGGAGGCCAGCAGGATCCCGAGACTTCCTGTCTCATTGCTCTGCCCATCCCAAGGGAATAGGGCGGTGTTTCTGCTGCAGGAGCCACAGCCACAATGTCATAGGGGCCTCCTGTGAACCCAGGGCTATCCCAAGGCAGAGGAGGGGCAGAATCTTTCATTGATCAAGGTGTTTTTGGTTTCTCTGCTTTGTTTTTGTTTTTGCTGTTTTTGAGACAGGGTCTTGCTTTCTTGCTCAGGCTAGAGTGCAGTGGCATCATCATAGCTCACTGCAACCTCAAACTCCTGGGCTCAAGTGAATCTCCTGCCTTAGCCTCCAAGTAGCTGGGATTACAGGCACAGGTCACATGTGGCAAATTTTTCCATTTTTTGTAGAGATGGAGTCTCACTATTGCTCAGGCTGGTCTTGAACTCCTGATCTCAAGCAATCCTCCCACCTTGGCCTCCCAGAGTGCCAGGATTACAGGCATGAGCCACTGTGCCTGACCTCATTGATCAAGCTTTTAATCAGAAGAGACTGATAATGTACACAATTAAGCTAACTTTGGTACCTGAAATTACCGTAAATTGGCAGGATCAAGATTTCCACTGTTAAAGTGAAAAATCAGAATCAGAGATCTGATTGATTATAAAACTCAGTGTCAAAGTTGAGTGTGTAAATAATCAAATCTTATTGTGTCTGTTATGCCTTCATTTATTTAGCCATGGAATAGGCTGCACACATGCATTTAATTTGCACAATAAATCAGAGGATTGTACTATTATTATTTCCATTTCACAGATAAGAAGACTAATGCCTATTGAAGTTGAAGACCTTGGACTCAAAACCAAGTCTTGAGTGAAGTGTATGGTATGTGAATTATATCTCACTAAAACTTTTACAAAACAAAAAAATAAAGAAACAAATCTGCTTGATAATAAAGTCTATATATATCATACACCATAAAGAATGTCTTATTTAGGTTGGGCTATTGCTAATAGAGAGAAATGGGTTATTTCAGGTTGCATTTTTTCTTTTTAAGTGTATGTGATGTATCCCAAGGCAAAGATTCATTAATTCTATTAAAAAAAAAAAAAGTTCTAGGGCCAGGGCCTGGCAAAACAAACTGATAAAGTTTCATCTTTGTGTGTTCATGGGGCGAATCAGTCTTCCATGGAGAGTTAATGTTGTCTCCTCAAAGCACAAAGGCCAGACAGAAGTCTGCTTTGCTTAAGAGGGAAAGGGGGAGATTCACTGTCTTTTTGGACATTAACCTAGATCCAGCACTTTTCAAAACTATGTTTTGTGTGATTTTGATAAAATCTTAATTTAATCCCTTATTTGAAGGCACTGGTGCCTCTTTGAAGAGGGAATCACCAAGTACACTAGAAGAATTCATACTGTTTTTATATACCCCTACAAGCAAAGTGAATTGTCAAGTTATAAGATTTATGAAAAAATATTCATACCACTTTTTTGAAAGTCTCTTCTAAGTTCACAAGCATGATGACCCCTTTGTTTCAAAATTTATGGTAATGGATTCAAGTTGTATCTCATTTTATTACATATTCTCATAGAAACATTACTTGACTTGGGATGTCAAAATGGATATGTATTGAGATGACAAGTTTAAAAGCCTTTCAAGAGTTTGGTTCACAAGCCACAAGAGGAATGAAGGCGACATTTCAAAGTCCTTTAATTATCTCAGATGATGAGATAAGGAAAATAACATACTAACTGCCAAATCAAAATCATACGTTGGGATGAAGTCAGTTACATACACAATAGATTCCTTTCTCTTGAAAGCCACGGTCTGGACACATTTCAGTCACTTTCTTCTTTAGGCACAAGCAGTGAACCACAGAGAAACCATGAGGTCTGCAGTTCTGCGTGGGGCACTTTCAAAATGCTGACTTGCTGCCATGGAAGGTCGCCCAGGGTACTGAGCAAAGTGAAAAATGCAAGTTGCACAACAATGTGTGCAGTGTGAAACCATTCACAAGGGGAAACAGATATGATAAGATGTATTATGACTCGGTACAATACTATACTATACAATGCTGTGTAGAAAGACAATTCTGAAAAGACCCCAAAGAAGCAGTGAATCGTTGTTTCTTTTGGGAAGAATGAATTGGGGATGATGGTGTCTTTTACATATTATGTTGAAAAAGATTCTATGTCAGAGATATTGGGAATATTAAAGTGAAAAAGTAAATACAATAAAAAGAAAACAAAAATATTAAGTTGCCACACCCTAAAGAGCAGCAGGCCAGGTGTGCTGGGTTTGTCCAGTGGGAATGGACCCCAGCACCCTCACTAGGCCACCCCCCAGCAGTTAGCTGACCGCTGTGTGTCTACACACCCTCCTGTGCTGGCTGATCTCTCGGGATCCTTTGTACCACACTGAGCTGCCAGGAGCTCAGAGCATGTTGCAGGGGTGTGGCTGGGACTTCTGGGGGTCCCCATAACATCTCTTCTACCTCTCCAACCTCATAATGACAGCCCAGCTGAAACACTACTATGAAGAGGACCACGAGTTCAGGAATGCAGGCAGCCTCTAAAAGCAGTAAAAGGCAGGGAAAAGGGTCCTCCCTGGAGCCTTCAGAAGGAATGCAGCCCTGGTGACAACCTGATTTTAGCCCAGGGAGACCCCTGTTGGACTTCTGACTTCCGGAACTATGAGCTAATGAATCCATGGTGTTGTTTTAAGTCATTAAGCTTCTGGTAATTTGTTATAGCAGCAACAGGAAACTAATACAAGGTCTTAATTATAATCTCTCGTAGAGAGAAAACTTCTCCGTATTCTAATAAACAGTATTCAGTCATTCTTTACCATATTATCTTGTTTTATCCTCTTTATAGTCTTTATCAGTACCTAAAAAAAATTTAGATAATAAGCACATTTTTAAAAAGCTTCCTTCTATTAGAATATGAACTCCTTAGAGACATCAGGTACCCTGTGTTGCTAACCTCTGCAGCCCAGCACCTAGAGGAATGTTTGTCACATGTAGGTCCTCATGAAACAGTAATGCTCCTCCCTTAACAGTTCTTCTTCCTCCTTCTCTCCTTTTCCAGAATATATCTATGGGGGAAAAAAAAATTTTCATTTTAAATATTTGTTTTTATTGCAAAAAAGCCCATTTGGAGCCATTTCTAGATGCTGGGTGGGGTAAGAATCCTCTTGATCTTCTGTCCTCCCCTGCTCACTTTCCTCCCCAAGGCTGGGAATGAGTCAGGCCAAGCAAGTTATTCCAGAATTCCACTGGACTGTTCAAGCCAAGAAGGAGGCTGAAATTCCAAGATTTGGATCTCTGGTAAATTTCCTGAGGGGTACAACTCAGGCCTGAGCTTGATGCATTTCCTGATATGATATTATTGTTCATTTGTGACTTATTGGAAATCCTCCATGAGCACATACTGCAGAAGAGATTGGGCATGTGGGGATGGGGACATTTATTTGTCAGAGGTCCATGTTTGGCACACAGAGTCCTACTCTCCTTGGTCACTGTGAACTTTGGCCTCATCTCTGCCCACTCACTCTCCTCCATGTGGGTTATGTTCCAGCTCCACTGGAATCCTTGCTGCTTCCTTGAAACACTGTGCTTTCATGCCTTGTGTCTTCCTCGGGCTGCTTCTGAGCCTGGAAGGGCTATCTCCTCCCTGGCCCCATGGTAAACTTGTCATCTTCTTTCAGAGAACAGTTGTCTTTTATTTGCCTTTGTGTCTCCCTGGGTGACCTGCATTTACTAAGAGCTATAACAGGTACGTCTTCATGGTCGTCTGTCTGAAGGCAGGAACACTGTCTTGTGCACTCTTGAATCCCTGATGCTTAGCACAGGGATGGCGTGGTCATTTGGTAGAGGAAGGAATCTCTGTCTTGCATTAGATTTGACCAAGACCATGCATTATTCACTTCTGAATCTCAGAATCATGAGTGGCCTGGAGTGGCACTGCATACATGTTTAATGACTAGACTTGAATTAAATGGCATGAGGGATAAACACTGCTTGCTATCCCTGAGTGATATTTTAATCTTACAAGATTTTTAGCTTGGCACTTAGCTATCTAGAACATTTCTCAGCTTTATAGCTAGGTGTGGCCACATGACAAGGTTATGTCCAATAAAAATGTAAGCAGAAGTGTCCTGTGGCAGCTTCTAGAAACCTTTGTTATGAGATGGATAGAATGTGGGCTAGTAACAGTGAGATTCTGTTGTCTCTCCAGGCCTGAGTCCAAAGAAAAGAGGTGGTTATTGTTATCTGGAAGAAGAGTATTATGTGGGGAGAGCCTCCCATTAGGACCCATAACTTTCCATAGAAAGAATTAGCAGCCTGTAGGGAGGTAGCTAAGAAAATAATTATCTGACCTCACTCTTCCTTGTCCTCAAACCAATGGTCCCGATAAGCTGAACCAACCAAAAATCAGAAGGTGAGGGAACCCATTGATGTCAACCTTGGAGGTCCACCTCTGGGGAAATAGCAGGTGGAGAAGGATGGAGCTTGGAATTGGCTGGGTAAACAGAAAATATCTAGCACACCTGGGTAGACATGTTTTCTCATTTTAAAATTAAGGAAGTTAGATGGAATCTCTACTGTTCTTTCTGGTTGTAATATTCAGAATGGATTTTCTGCATTAATTGACTTTACTTTCTCAAACTTTTTACAAACTTTCATGTTACCTGCAGTCTGGCATTCCAGAGCACCAGGTATTACAGACCAATGTTCAATCTCAAAATTATATTAGTTGGTGAAAGGAGGACAAATATAAAAATGGGTCATATTAAAGAGCACAAAACCAGATCCAGACATATATGAACAGTTGATCTTATGACAAGAGTAACACTGCAGAGCAGTGGCAAAAGGGTTGTCTTTGTAATAAATCATGCTAGATCAATTGTATACTTATGTGGAAAAATAAATCTTAACCAGTACATCATACACAATTCCATAGGGATTGTTGACCTAAATGTAAAACAAACAAACAATAAAGCTTCTCAAAAGAACATAGGAGAATATCTTCATGATATTGCTAAAGGGAAAAAGAATGAAAAGATTTGAACAAGCACTTCATAAGAGAAGCATATCCAAATGGCCAATAAACACAGGGTGTCTGACTTCACTGGCTATCACCAGCTTGACTAACATTACATAGACTAACAATAGTAAGTGTTGACAAAGACGTGGAGCAACTGGAACTCACATATACAGCTAGTGAGGGTGAAACTTGGTATAGCCACTTTGGAAAACCATTTTCTAGGATCTGCCAAAGCTGATCGTATACAAACCCTATGACCCGGAACAAATAGGTATATCCACAAAAGATATACATGCATTTGTTCACTAAAAGATGTATGCAAGAATTTTCATCGCAGCACTATTTATGAGTAAAAAACTGAAGTGGAAATCAACAGTAGAATGGATACAAGACTTGAGGTATATTTATATAATTAAATATTAGCATAGAGCAATAGAAATGAATGAATAATTGCTATATACAGCAATGAGGCTGAATTTCATGTACTTTTGTACACAAAAACAGTAAATACCAAATGATTACTTTTATATAGATTAAAAATAGGCAAAGCAATAATCAATGGTGTCATAAAGCAGGATTATGCATCCCTTTTGGGCGGATGAAGGGATTGGGGTGGGGGCAAGAGAGCAGCTACTGGGGAGCTGGTGACTTTGTTTCTTGACCTTGTGTGTGTACACTTAGTATTGAATAAAAGCTCTTTGAGCTGTACACTGATTTGCATCTGTTCCTACAAATAGAGGCTTAGAAACATATTGACTTCAATAAGTAAAATGTTGTCATTTAATATGGCTTTTTCTTTTTAATAAAAGCAGGGGCAAAGACCTGAACAGTAGCCCTTTCCTGTTCAATACCAATGTAAAGATAGAAGAACATGTCTGTATTGCTATTGAGGAATTAACAACTGTGACCTCTTTTCAAACAGGCTTTCTTTGAACAGGTGTTCAAAAGCAAAAAGGTTTCTTAAGGCATTTGTAAAGCTAAATTTTACTGAAGTCTGGAGCCCTGGGTATTGTGTCAGGAATCATAGCAATGAGATCATTTTCTTTTGCCAACATTTCTGTCTGATAAAGAAAATAAATCTATTTGACAGAACAAAGAATTGCCTCATACAAAAATATGTTACAAAAAAAGGCAGCATTATTCTCAAGTGCCTAGGAGAGAAAACGATAGGAGATTTAAAAGAAAGAGTTCTCTGTCCTGAGAAAGATTAAATTTTTGCATATTCTCTCAGGAATTAGTGCATTTACTAAGTAAATTTCAACCACTTCCAACAAGTGTTTTAGATGGCTTACCAGAAAGATGCATCAAAATAGAGTAATGATAAAAACAACAATGGTAAGGAAACACCCCAAACAAGAGCTGTGTTGAAGACAAAAGGGGTGGAAGGTAGTTTTACCATAAAATCTATTTATCCTGAAGGGAGTTACTCCAGCTGAGCTCCACACTGAACTATTCCTGTCCTGGCATCCAAGACAAAAGAGAAATTAAATAAATTGATTAACTTTCAGTAAAAAAACAAGAAGAAAGAAAAGGCAGGAAAGAGGCATGCTAGGGTAACATGAGGACCAAACATTCCTAGCATATTAAGAGAAAGTGAGGAGGATTTTTTTTATGTAAGGTTTAAACATTATAAACCATTCTCAATTATCTCTGGCAAAAGGCAAAGGCACAACAACATTAAATCATGATTTCTTGAAGGCACAATGTAATGTATGAGGTCATGGCGAGTCAACCTGGCTTTTTTCTTTTCTCTCTTCCTTTTTTCTTATCTTTTCTTTTAATTTTTTCTTTATCTTTTTTCTTTTTGTTTTTCAGAGTTCATTAAATTTTTTTAAATTTATTTTTAAATTTCAGAATATTATGGGGGGACAAATATTTTGGTTACATATATTGACTTTGCACCACCCAAGCCAGAGCTACAAGGGTGCCCTTCCCCCAGACAGTGCACCCCGCACCCATTAGTTATGAATTTACCCATCCCCTCCACCCTCCTCCCATCAGCCCGGCACCCGATGAATATTACTTCCATGTGTGCACCTAAGTGTTGATCAGTTAGTACCAGTCTGATAGTGAGTACATGTGGTGTTTGTTTTTCCATTCTTGTGATACTTCACTTTGAAGGATGGGCTCAAGCTCTATCCAGGAGCTAGATGTATTAATTCATGATTGTTTTTTATGGATGAGTAATATTCCACGGTATACATATACCACATTTTATTAATCCACTCTTGTATTGATGGGCACTTAGATTGTTTCCACATCTTTGCAACTGTGAATTGTGCTGCTATAAACATTCAAAGAAAGAAAGATATACAGATATCTTTATTATAGAATGACTTTTTTTCCTTCAGGTAGATGCCCAGTAGTGAGATTTCTGGATCAAATGGTGCTGGGAAAATTGGATAGCCACATGCAGAAGACTGAAACAAGACCCACATCTCTCACCTCTCCCAAAAATCCACTCACGATGGTTAACAGACTTAAACCTAAGACATGAAACCATAAGAATTCTAGAAGAAAATGTCGGGAAAACTCTTATAGACCTAGGCCTACACAAAGAATTTATGAAGATGACCCCCAAAGCAATCACAGCAGGAACAAAAATAAATAAATGGGACCTGATCAAATTAAAAAGCTTCCGCACAGCCAAGGAAACTATCATTACAGTGAATGTACAGCCTACAGAATGGGAGAAAATATTTGCATGCTACACATCCAATAAAGGGCTGATAACTAGATCTATACAAAACTTAGGAAAAACAACAAGAAAAAAATCAAACAACCCTACTAAAAAGTGGGCAAAGGATATGAACAGAAACTTTTCAAAAAAGACAGACAAATGGCCAACAAACATATAAAAAAATGCTCAACATCTCTAAATATCAGGGAAATGCAAATCAAAACCACAATGATATATCACTTAAGTCCAGTGAGAATGGCTTTTATCAAAAAGTCCCCAAACAACAAATGGTGGTATGGATGCAGAGAGATAGGAACACTCATACACTGCTGGTGGGACTGCAAATTAGAACAACCTCTATGGAAAATAATATGGAGCTACCTCAAAGAACTAAAAGTAGAACTACCATTTTTCTTTTAGATAAACTCTCACTCTGTCACCTAGGCTGGAATGCAGTGGTGCAATCAATCATAGCTCACAGCAACCTCAAACTCCTGGGCTCAAGTGATCCTCCAGCCTCAGCCTCCCCAGTAGCTGGGACTACAGGCACGCATCCTGTGCCCCACTATTCAACCTGGCTTTGAAGTTATTGTGTAGTGTCCAGGGGGAAGTGCTGGGTTTGTGTAACCTGGGTTTCCTTGGCCACACCACCCTGGGGCAAAGTTGTAGTAACCAGCAGGGTTGGTCTGGCCCTGCCCATAGTCAACACTGCAGAATCCCCCCAACTGTTCCTGCGGATCCCCAGGGGATGACACACATGGGCTTACTTGTATAGACCTTTCAGCTACACTATGGCCCCTGCACTCAGCTTCCTTCCTGCACTGGTTTCACTGGGGACACTGATACCTCCAAGCTTCTATGGCTATGCCTCAAAGCCATGAAACATGTCCCCTGCTGCTGTAGCTGCCAGCACTGACCTCCCCCTCTCCCTCTCTAGCCTGCCCATCGAATGTGATGCCTCCCTCCTGTCTTCAGTTCAGGCTGAGGTGGCTCCGGTGCAAACTCTGTCCATTCTGAGCTCCACACAATTCTAATCCCAACCCCAACCAGGAGCACCACAACGTCCGCTTGTGCTCCCATCTGGACTATCCAAAAGATGCTGGGGCTCCCAACAGTCTCGTTCTCACTTTCCTACAGTTTTCCTCCTGTAGGATGTAGCTTCTGGGGGCAAGACAAAAAAATGTTCTGATTCTGAGAATAGTATTGGGTTTATCAGTTTTCCTCCCTGACATGGGTCGATTACCTTGAGACAAGCTTGTATGCCAGACTTTATTTCCCTAGAATAAAGCCTTTCCCAGGAAGGAGGACCATCTCTCAAGAATGCCCAGACATATGTGTGTCCAGAGGGAACGTGGCTTGAGCCTGAGCAGGGACTCCAGCCATGTCAGCATGTCCCTAACATCATGGCTGCCAAATGTGTAGGCCTACTGCCTAGATCTGGTCTAAAGTCAGGCTGTTCCAGAAAGTGCACACTCCTTTTCTGACCTTGCATCATCTGAGACTGGCAGCACCATTTAAATAACAATAGTCACTGTTGCTTAACGCCTATTTCACACTGGGCACTTTAAGGCATTATTTCTGCTTTGTACAATTGCTCTGCAAGGGAAGTGCTATTACCCAAATTTTAAATATGAAGAGGTCAAATAGTGAGGTTAAATGACTTGTCCAAAGCCATAGTGAGTAAGTGGCCCAGCTAAGATGCAAACCCAGATTGGCTGGAATCAAGCCTAGGTTTGACCTGAGGAAACAGTTCAGTATGACACAGGCCTTGGAACCAGAACCTTCCTATGAACAGCCCTTTTAATACATATTCAAATATTTTTATCCTTTTCTCCAAGAATTTAAGAGACAAATACAAGCTCCCGAACACATAGCCTCTTGAATCCCAGCTTAAAGTCTATTCCCAGCCTTCTTCTCTTTGGACACTAATTTCATGCCCTCATCATTTTCTAACCTAGGGCAGCTTCCAGTTCTAGTACACTAGGAGTATATTCCAATGGTGGATCAATTCAAATTTCTTCCATTTCTATGGTTCATTCTTACAGAAAACCCTGAGCCTACTTGGGCTGAAGGGGACACACGTCATGTTAACACCCCTGTCAAAGCCCTTTCCCCAAAGTCAACATTTTTTTGGTAACTGTCTCTTCCCTTCCCCACATCTCCTATTTCCATGTAGGGATTCCTGTGCAACTGACCCTCACACTTTCCTCCAGGATGGAGCATGTGACCATCTTCTTGTCATGTGATTGATTAGCTCAGCTTAGTCACTAGCACCACCCCCTAACCAGACTAAGTCCCAGGAGATTTTTCAGGAGTGCTAGGGCAAAGACACTCTCTTTTCTGTGAGATCTGAACAAGGAAGCATGTAGCTTTTAGAGTTTCTTATGGCCATTCTGGGACAACGAGGGGAGCCAGCCTTAGAATGCTGCTAATACCCCAGAAGGCAGGTGAAGAAATAAGAAAAAACAAAACAAAACAAAACAAAACCTAGTGGCTGAGCTGCTGGGAATAAGCTTGTTTTGAGGCAAACTCTCCTGGAGAGTTTTCAGTCATGTGAGCCAATAGATTTCCTTCCTTGTTTGAGCCTGATTGAGCCAGATTTTCTGTTGCTTGCAATACACGCTTCTTAAATACACATTTTGCAATGGTGGTCAAGTTTTTAATTGTCTTTCCCCCAAGACTGTGAGCTTCTTGATCCCTGAGAGAAAATTGGTTGAATAAATGAATGAGTGGGCAAAAGAAATGAGGAAAGAGAAACCAGTTGCTCAAGTGTGTTGAGGGCTTTTGTAGGGCCATTGCCATTTAACTAGCTATATTTGTTGTTCTTCCAGATTCATGGACATTCCTATTAAAGAGTTCTGGGTCACTTGAGAAATCTTCAATACTAATAACCATGGCCAGGAACAGTGCTCACCTTGGTGGTAAGGAGCCCGGCTCTACCAGAACTTACTAAATCTGCTCATGAATCTCTGATGTTTCTATGTGCATTTATGTGTACTTGCACACGTGCACCCGTCCAGGGCAATGTTTGCTAGTGGGAGTCTCAGAAGAAAAAAGTGAAGCTGTCACTGAAGCCCCAGGAGAAAAGGACATGAGCGGGGGTAGATTTCTTGCAATTTCCCCAGGTGCTGTTTGTCCTTTGCTCCACCCACCACCCCTAACACACACACACACACACACACACACACACACACACACACACACACACACACACACACGCGTGCACGAACAGCTGTGCTCGGCAGGAAATGTTAGGCAGGAGGAAGTGCCCTGGCCTTGGCCCCTTGCTTTCACAGCATCAAAGGTCAGGGGTGGTGAGCGCTGTGGAGGAAGCATTGCAGGCACAACTTTGAGTTAGCAAATAGGAAGGAGGGCTTTCAGAGAGCAGTGGGGGTCGGGGGAAAGAATGGGTGACAGAAGGTGTTGCTGCAAGCACCAGGCTCTAGGCCTGGCTCTGCCACTGTTTTTGAGACTTTTGGCAAGTTCTTATGCTTCTCTGGACCTCAGTTTCTTCAATGGCAAAACAGGGAGGTTCTGGATAACAAGATAAAGCACAATGGCTGCTGCCACCTGGATACATCCCTTGGGCAACAAGGAGGACAAAAGCCATTTTTCCAGCTCCTCCAGGGTTTGTCCCACTAACACGAATAGCTGCCAGGGAGACTGTGTCTTGGATCCCTCCTCTCTTTTGGACAGATGTTCAACAGCCTCCCCCTTCATGCTGACAGTCTTGTTTCCAGAAGGCCCATGACTCTGTTGTGCCATCCTGTCTAGGAATAGAGAAAAGGAACATTCACCTGGTTCCCCAAAACCAGGGGCATCACAACTGAAAGACCACATGAAGGGGTGCCACAAAGGACCATACACTCACAAAAGGGCATTATTCATCAATCATTCTATCAATGGATAAATCTATTCATTCATTCATTCATTTACTTGTTCAACAAATATTTATGCTGAATTCATTCACTTCATTCATTCAACAACTTTTACAATGCCAGGATTTGGGGGTACAAGAGTAAATGAAGTATGGACATGCCTTGTTGTTTAGTTGAGTGGGAGATACAGGAAATAAAGCAGCCCTAAAAACACTGTAATTAAATTGCCTTCGATAGAGAAGTCACGGAGTGCTGCGGGAGTGCACAGGAGGGGTGCCTATGTCCCTAGACTTCCCAAAGGAAGTGATCTGTGAGAAAGAGCAGCAGGAGTTAGCAGGGGAAGAAGCGGGGTGGTCTACAGCGAGAGCTCAGGCAGGGAAGAGGCTGGGTGAGGGCTGCAGGTGACAGTGAGAATGGACAGAGTGGGTTGCAACAGAGATTGCATGAGGGCAAGGGTGCTGATGGGGGACGGTTGAATAAAATGGTGGTAATAGGGTACTTCTGTAGATTCCTGAGCGATAGAATATTATAAAAACACTTGAGGAAAAAGAATTAGTCTATTTTATATACTCAGCATGCAATGGAAGTGACAGAGACCAGAGCTAGGGAGACAAGCAAGGGGGTGTTGGCAATAATGACAAGGACCAGAGTGCTGTCCGTGCGAACAGAGAAAAAAGAATAGGTGGCCACAGGCTACCGTTCAGCTTAGCCTGTGCTGGAAAGCCTGGAAGAGCACTCTGCTTAGCAACAAACTAGTCCAGGAATTGCCATCTATAGGGTAGAGTTTGCCCCATATTCACTTGGACTTATTTATCACAGGGATTTTCAAACTGTCCAAAGATCTCTAGGGTTTCCAGAGGTGCTTTAGAGACCCCATTCAACCAGAATGATTCAACGTTGATCTGTTTTGGAAAAACAAAGGCTTGAAAATGACTAGTCTACTTTTTCACAATGTACATGTTCTGTCTGAAGCCCAGTGTTCTTGGCAATTCTTAAATTTGGATTTGTATGTGTGTGTGTCCAGACCACTACTCTCTCTCAGAAGTTCACTAGCAGCACCTCCTATTCAAGCCCCTCCTGAAGTCAGGGATCTCTCTTGTTCTGCTCCTGCCCTCCCTACCTGATTCCAGACCCAGATCAACAAAGACAAATTTCCTCAGCATCTCTTCCTATTTTAATCCTCTTGCAGCTCATCTCTGGAGGGTGGAAAGAATTCATCTATTATTGTTATCAACAGCAATAATAATAAGGCATAAGAATGGACTGAGGAAATTTTTGTTCAGTCAAACCTCTTGAAGAGAAAGAGAAAACAAAATAGCATTCTCCTTGACTAGAATGATTATTTTTCAAAGGAAATCATTTAACTCTACACTTTGTGGGAGGAAGGGGACAGGAGGTAGGGAATGTCAGGCATGGTGCCCGGCTCATAGAAAATGTTCCATAAATGTTTCGTTCATAGATTCTTTCATTTCATTCTACAAACACAAACTCCAATCTCTAGGAGGAGAATTTTATTCATATTTGCCTCCTGAGCTATGTCTTGGCAATGCCAACAAAGTCACTACAGAAATGATGTGGGTGTTTGTCGGCTGGTTTGCATATTTCCTGAGTTACCCCAAGTACAGCAGAGTGAGCCTGAGAATTGAAGGCTCTCAGACCTGGAAGGAGCCTTTAAAAATGACCTGAGGAAAAATGCACAGGAAAATCCCTGCCCAACGCTGCAAGTTGGGGTTGGAAGTGTCCAGTCCCTCTGAGGCAGCCGAGTCTATCTTCAGACAATTCTGTTAGAAAGCTCTTCTTGATACTGAGCTGAAATCAATCATTTCATAGCTTCTCTCCATTGCTCCAAGAAATCCTGTATGGGGGACGGGCATTCAGCACAGAGTTATTCTAATCCTCCTTCTTGGCAGTCCTTTGGATATTGGGAGACAGTGGCCACATTCTCCGAGTCTTCGCTAGGATGCCTTGTCCTAGTCTTTCAAACCTTTCCATGGCGTAAGGTTTGCAGATCCAAAATTATCCTGGTCCTTTTCCCATTAAGAAGCTTTACTTTCCTGCTCTTAAAATAGCCTGCCTGGGACAGAAATACTTTCACATGCCTTAACCAGTACAGAAGGACAGGGACGCCGCTAAATCTGATTTCAGAGCCTACCATTACTAGCAGTGTGGCTTTGGCAGGTTCCTGAACCTCTAGAAAACATGGTTTAACATGTAGCCTCATGTAAAGCACAAACGGGGTGTCTGATACCTGATATTCACCTATTCACTGTTATTCTTCTGTTAATGCAGCTTCTGGTGGCACCAAACCTTTAGATGATAACACCATCTTGTTGACTCAGAGGTTTTGCCCACAAGTAAACTCAGAATAATAAGGGGTTCTAATCCATGGCTGTCCTGTCCTTTAATCACATATTGTCTGTGTGTCTTTGCCCAAGCATCAGAATTTCCATTTATCTTATAAAATTGCATCTGTTAGAGGCCAGGCATGGTGGCTCATGCCCATAATCCTAGCACTTTGGGAGGCCAAGGTGGGAGGATCACTTGAGACCAGAAGTTTGAGACCTGCCTGGGCAACAGAGCAAGACTCTATCTCTAAAAAAACCAAATTAGCCAGGCATGGTGGCATGCACCTGTAGTCCCAGCTACTTGGGAGGTTGAGGCAGAAGGATCACTTCAGCCCAGGAGTTTGAGGTTGCAGTGTGCTATGATGATGCCACTGTACTCTAGCCTGGACAACAGAGCAAGATCTTGTCTCAAAAAAAAAATTATATCTGTTAGAGTCAGGCCATTGTTTAATGTGAGAAAATTTAATAACAAGGCCTCTATATATTTATCTAAACAACTAACAAAAATGTTTGCAAGCTAATGGTAAAGAACCAAGCCCTGCTACCATTAGAAAACTTTCTTTAGGCTGATCCCAATCAATTATTAAACAACACTTTTGACTAAGTTGATCCAACCTGTAAATAATTCATTAATTACATTTTTATCTTGGTGAATAATTTTCCTCTTAAAAGAAAGAATATCACAAAAATTTTTTCAAATGATTTGGACAAGTCTGGAAACACAACTGCTGGGTTTTCTTTCGCTACCAATCTAGCAAACGATCACGGTAGAAACATGTTCTTTGTGAACTGCTGCAGGTTCCTGGTGAGTACAGTTTTCCCTCCTGGTGTTTATAATTTACCTTAATGACCCACTTGGGAACCTCAGTGAGAAATAGAACTTTTTTATTTTCTAAAAGAATTTTACTCAACTTACTAAGGTAATGCTAGCAGTTGAAGCAGATAAATCGCTACATTTTGGTGGCTTACCCCAGTAGACATTGTTTATTTCTCATCCGTGTGAGGTCCGTAAGGGGTGTTCCTGCTCTACAGGCACCTGCTCTCCAAGCAGTTACTCAAGGCGCTCAGCTCCTTCCTTCTTGCAACTCTGCAACCTTCCTGACTAATAAACCCAATACAAAGGATAATGCAGGATTAAATGAAAAATATATCAGTAGAGAGAAGGAAGAGGATTTCAGACTGATGGGGGGAAAATACAAAAGTAGGGCTGCAAAGAAGCATGCAGTATGTGGCACAGTCAAACTACAGTGTGTAGGGAAGGCTTCTAGGCAGGAGCCAAAGCAATTTGGTTGAAGGAAGAGATTTGTATCAACAAGGAAGTAGCCAGGAAATACATGCCTCGAACTCGCTCTCTTTCTCCAGGGCCCCACACTGTCAAAACTGAACCAGTAGCCAGAGGGACAGGTTGGCCTTTAGGACACAAAGCAGGGGGAGAAAGGTATGTAGGGGTCTGCCAAGGCAAACAAAAGACAGCAGTGCTAGAATCGCTAAACGGTTTTTAGGTGAAAACAGTATAATCTGACCTGTGCCTTACAGAGATTAATTTGGTGTCACTGGAAACAAGGATGGGGGAGGGGAGATACTGGAGGCAGGAAGACTTCTAGGGATGGAGGGCCAGCAGGGTAACGGTAGGACTAGGGGCGAGGGCTGAATACTGAAATCAGCGAATGAACATTTGGGGAGAGCTGAAGGGGACTCTAAGACCATGGTTTTAAAAGGAACATGATGAGTTCATTTAGGGACATGTTGAGTATAAATTCCCTTGGGACATCCATATGGAGATGTTCTGAGTCAGCCTAGCCCCAGGGGAACGGATTTTGTCATCTGGCTCTGCTGCCTTCTGGGAAGTTCTCAGAAATGCGTGGATGGTTAAGCCTGGTTCAAAGCAAAATCTTAGATGCCCGTCTTAATCATCTTCTCTTTTAAAAGAAAATCTCTGGGGAACAAAAAGCATTTTATATGAATTCCATATCTTTAAAAAGTGTTTATTTCATGCTCTATTGCATTGGTTTCCAGAAGATGAACACTATAGATGACTACAGGGCAATATTTGCTACCTGAAATTTAAGTTGAACTTAAAAGTACATGTCGGATTGTTTCCCAGAAGGATAGAACTGAATTAGTTTGTAAACTTTGGCCTTTGTCTCAAATGAATATTTTAAAACATAAATCCTCTCTCTGAATTCATTGTTTAAAAACATAAAAATCAATACAACAGCTCACCAAGCTCGGATTCTTGCTTATCAAATATTTGTCAGAAATTAAGGTTACTTTGATATAACTAAGCCAACATTCAAACTTATTCTTGACTGAATATTGAAAACAACTTTTAGGAAACATAAAATATAATTCTAAATTGAACTGAAGTAAACAAATCTGAAATTTAACATGGGTGACATTAATCTATGTGTAGTCCCACAATTCCATTCATTTTTAAAATATTGTTATATTCAACCATCTATAATAATTACCTTTCTAAAGGGATTTGGTTATTTCCAGGATGGAACCTTTTAAATAAAGTCATGAAAGCATGTGTTTTATATTTTCATATTTACACATTGTAGTACAAGTAGCTACTTTTACATTAAGGCAGCTATATATCAATATAATATATAATATCGATGACAAAAGATCAGAAAAGCACTTCAAAAATAAAACAATTTAAAATAGCAGGCAAAATTTAGGATAGATTAGGCATGTAATATTTAACCACGCATATAATATCTCATGAATCTAGCTGGTGTCAGAGACATTTACTCTGATACTTCTAGAAAGAATTCAATTAATTCAGTGAATATTCTGGTTAACTTTAATTGACTACAGCATGGAATTTTAACTCATGGTTTTGCCTGAAGACTTCTTACAATTTTTCAGTGGCTCCACAGTGTCTACAGTGTCTAACAAATTACATCCAATTTACTTTTTCCCAATACCTGCCATTGTCTATTATTTGATCCTAATATGTTTTTCAGGTTTACCTTTCACTACTTTTATAACCTATGAAGACTAGATGGTGACACAAAGGAGAGTAAACTGGAATAAATGAAAAAATAAAAAAGAAACACTTACTTTGACAACATTTGTAGTAGATGAGTCATATTTCAAGAATGGTTGACTTTTTAGGGTCCTCAGTAAATGGGAAAATGTCCAATTCTCCTAAAAAGAAGTTTTGCCGAAAATAAAGAAGTATCAGATATTTTTGGCTTTAGTTATTGCTGCCTTGATTATCAGTTATTCTAAATAAAATAGGGTGGATTATGCTACAGTAACAAACTAAATTCTCAATAGCTGAAAACAACAAAGGTCATTTTTCACTCAGGCTATTTGTCCCTTATGCTTCAGCAGAAGACTCTGCTCCACCCCGTGTGCACTCAGGGAACGAGGCTGATGGGAGCTAACTGGAACATTGCTGATCACAGTGACGAAGGAAAGGAACATGATAATCACTAACTCCTAAAGACTTCTACCTGGAGAAAATAATATGACTTCCATTTACATGTCATTGGTCAAAGCAAATCATATGACTATGTCTAACATCAGGAAGACATAGTAATCCTATTAAGGCCTAGAAGGAGAAGAATTACAAATATATTCATGCACCGCATAATGAGGTTTCAGTCAATGACGAACCACATATACCACAGTGGTCCCCTAAGATTATATTGGAGCTGAAAAATTCCTATTGCCTGTTGGTTGTAGCCGTTGCGACACCACAGCACAATGCATTACTTGGGTGTTTGTGGGGATGCTGGTGAGAACAAACTTACTGCACTGCCAGTCCTATGAAAGTGTAGCACATACAATTATGTACAGTCCACACTTGATAATGATAATAAGTATGTTACTGGTTTATGTATTTAGTATACTGTACTATACTTTTTATCTTTATTTTAGAGTATACTCCTTCTACTTATTAAAAAAAAGTTAACTGTAAAACAGCCTCAGGCAGGTCCTTCAGAAGGTATTCCAGAAGAAGGCATTGTTATCCTAGCTCCAGGCATGTTATTGGCCCTGAAGACCTTCCAGTGGGACAACATGTGGAGGTGGAAGACAGTGATACTGATGATCCTGACCCTGTGTGTTTGTGTCTTAGTTTTTAACAAAAAATTTTGAAAATAGAAAAAAGCTTATAGAGTAAGGATATAAAGAAAGAAAATATTTTCGGATGTCTATTCAATGTGTTTGTGTTTTAAGCTAAATGTTACTACAAAAGAGCCAAAAAAGTTTTAAAGAATTAAAAAGTTTATAAAGTAAAAATTACAGTAAACTAAGGTTAATTTATTATTGAACAAGGAAATTTTTTTTATACATTTAGTGTAGCCTAAGTGTACCGTGTTTATAAAGTCTACAGTAGTGTTCAGCAATGTGCTAGGCCTCCACACTCACTCACCACTCACTCACTGACTCACCCAGAGCAACTCCTAGTCCTGCAAGCTCCATTTGTGGTAGGTGCCTTATATAAATGTACCATTTTTTATCTTTTATACATATTTTTACTGTACCCTTTCTATGTTTAAATACACAAATGTTTAGATACACAAATTGCATTACAATTACTTACAGGATTCAATACATTAACATGCTGTACAGGTGTGTAGCCTCAGAGCAACAGGCTGTACCATAAAGCTTCGGTGTGTAGTAGTCTATACCATCTAGGTTTTTGTAAGTATACTCTATGATGTTCACATGGCGACACAATCACCTAACAAAGAATTTCTCAGAAGGTATCCCCGTCGTTAAGCAACGCATGACTGTATTGGTGAAAGGCACCACTGCCTACAACCTTTGTTCAAAATCTGTTTCTAGTTTGAAAAGTTAGTTGCCAGATCAAGCAATTTGAAAGAACTGAACTTGGCATTTGGGGGTTTCCTGGATTTCAAGGTTAAAAATAGTACTTGAGTCAACATACATTTGGTCATATTGACATAGATTGGCCTGTCCTGAAATCTGCCTGACAAGGAAATTTACCGAGATGGTAGGATTATAACTCTGGTGAACAACAGGTGTGTGGCCATCGGACAAGTCAGAATGAGGGAACATTTCTCTTTGGAAAGGCTTTGTGCCTTATGATCTCTTTTGCCCAAAAAGTTGCTCATCTTGAACAGCTCTAGCATTTTTACTTTTGAAATGCCTCATATATTTTGTTGCTTAGGGAAATACTTTCTGCCAAATGGTTTTCTTTCTTTCTTTCTTTCTTTTTTTAAAAAGAAACTCTCTTTTCTTGGAGCATGAAAGAGGAAAAACTCCTCTTTCTCTCATCTGCATTCAGTTGAGAGGAATAGTTTGGAAGAACATTAATCTAAACCATTCTAATTTTCTTATTTTCCAATTCATTACTTTTACTTTGGATCAACTGACTTTTACCCCTGTATTTTTACATTTTTTTCCCCTCAAGTGGCTCCCATGTTGATTCCTTGGATTTTTGAAGAATGTAATAATTTGGCATTAAACACATTGTCCCAAATTTTATACAACTACACACTGATTTCCCTGTCACTCTTATTTTTCATTCTCTTAAATATTTTCTGAAACCAAGCAGGGTGCAACTAAAGTTGTTTCTTCTTATTTAAAAAAAGGTATTCTGCATTATGGAATAGCTTTTTACACATTTTGAAAAATCACGAAGTTCCTTTAAACCATTCCATAATCAGGAAGCACTGGAGGTTGGAATGAATCTAAACCCTAGTTTTCTTTGAGGACAGACAGGATGAAAGCTCAAAATTCGTTTTTTGCAAAGAGATAAATCTTTAGGACAGAGTCTAAGCCAGATCTTTAGGGCAAGGTCTCATCCATCAATGCGCTATGGAATTGCCGTGATTGCTGGCTGTATACAGATTTGCTGGAAAAGAGAAGAGAAAAAAGAAGGTAAGTACTACTCTCATAGGGCTCTTCATCCCCCATTCTTAAAGGCAAATTATTTCAAAAGTTGGCATTCATTTCACCCAATCAGAGTGAGTATATATAAAGGCCCACAGGCCAACCACCCATAGTTTGAGTTTTGTAAAGCAAATTAAAGCCTATTTTTTTTAATTAACAAACTTTTTTAGTGCAGTTTTAGATTCATGGCAAAATTGGGCTTGAAGGTATTATACCAAGAGATCCTAAATACCCCTGTCCCCACACATGTACAACCTCCCCACTATCAACATAATGTGCCACAGTCGCACATTTGTTACACTGATGAACTACAGTGACACCTCATTATCACCCAGAGTCCACAGTTTACATTAGGGTTCCCTCTTGGTGTTTTACATTCTATGGGTTTGAGCAAATGTATAATGACATGCATCCACCATTGTAGTATCATACAGAATGGTTTCACTGACCTAAAAATTCTCTGTGCTCCGCCTACTCATCCCTCCTTCCTACAGGGACATCTTACAACCACCGATCATTTTACTGTCTCCATAGTTGGAATCATACAGTAATGCAGCCTTTTTAGGTTGACTTCTTTCATTTAGCAATACACATTTAAATCTCATCCATTTCTTTTTGTGACTTGATAGCTCATTTCTTTTTAGTGCTGAATAATATTCCATTGTCTGAATGCATTTATTTTATTCACCCATTTACCCCTTGAAGGACATCTTGGTTGCTTCCAAGTTTTGGCAGTTATAAAAAGCTGTGATAGATATCTATGTGCAGGTTTTTGTGTGGACATAATTTTCAACTTTTTTGGGTAAATACCAAGGAGCACTATTGTCAACCAAATAGTAAGAGTATATTTAATTTTATGAGAAACTGCCAAACTGTCTTCCAAAGTGGCTGTACCATTTTGCATTCCCATGAGCAATGAATGAAAATTCCTATTGCTTCACATCCTTGTCAGCATTTAGTGTTTTGGATTTTGGCCAATAGGTGTGTAGTAGTATCTCGTTGCTTTAATTTGCAATTCTCTAATGACATATGATGTTGACCATCATTTCATGTGCTTATTGACATCTGTATATCTTCTTTGGTGAGCTGTCTGTTCACATCCTTTGCCCATTTTTTAATTAAGTTGCTTGTTTTCTTATTGTTGAGTTTTAAGAGTTCCTTGTATATTTTAGATAATAATTCTTTATTAGATGTGTCTTTTGAAAATATTTTATCTCAGTTTGTGGCTTGACTTCTCATTCTCTTGACATTGTGTTTCTCAATGCAGAAGTTTTTAATTTTAATAAAGTCCAGCTTGGCAATTATTATTTTAGTGACTTTCCTTAATGGTGCCTTTGGTGTTGTATCTAAAAAGGCATTGCCATACCCAAGGTCACCTAGGTTTTCTCCTATCTTATCTTCTAGGAGTTTTATACATAGTTTTGTGTTTTATATGTAGGTCTACAATCCATTCTGAGTTAATTTTTTGTGAAGAGTGTAAGATCTGTACCTAAATTATTTTTTGTTTTTGTCTTTTGCATGTAGATGTCTAGTTGTTTCAGCACCATTTGTTGGAAAGACTATCTTTTGTTCTTTGCATTGCCTTTGTTCTTTTGTCAAAGATTAGTTGAGTATATTTATGTGGCTCTATTATTGAGTCCTCTATTCTGTTCCATTGATCTATTTGTCTATTCTTTTTCCAATACCACACTGTTTTGATTACTGTAGCTTTATGGTTAAGTCTTACAGTCAGGTAGTGTCAGTCCTCCAACTTTGTTCTTCTCTTTCAGTACTGAGTTGGCTATTCTGAGTATTTTATCTTTGTATGTAAACTTCAGTATCAGTTTGTTAATATCCACAAAATAATGTACAGGGATTTTGATTGGAATTGCATCGAATCTATAGATCAAGTTGAGAAGAACTGACATCTTGACAATGTTGAGTCTTCCTATGCATGAACACGGAATGTCTCTCCATTTATTAGTTTTTTTAAAATGTCTTTCACCAGAGTTTTACAGTTTTCTATGTATAGACCTTGTACACATTTGATTAGATTCATACCTAAGTATTTCATTTTGGGGGTGCTAATATAAAATACAATGTATTTTTAATTTCAAATTCCATTTTTTCATTGCTGGTGCATAGAAAAATGATTGGCTTTTGTATTATTTCTCTTATATCCTGTGCACTAATCACTTGTGATAATCCCTTAGTAGTTCCAGGATTTTTTTTTTTTTTTCTGTCAGTTCTTTTGGATTCTCTACATAGATGATCATGTTATTTGTGGAAAAACAGTTTTATTTCTTCCTTCCCAATCTGTTGTACTTTTTATATCTTTGTCTTGTCTTATTGTATTGGCTGGGATTTCCAGTACAAATGTTGAAAAGCAGTGGTGAGAAGGGACCTTGCTCCTGATTTAGCGAAATAAATTTCTCACCATTAAGTGTGATGTCAGCTGCGGGCTTTTTGTAGATGTTATTTATCAGGTGAGAAAGCTCCCTTCTATACTTGTTTTTTAAATAATGAATTGGTTTTGGATTGTGTCAATGTTTTTTCTGCATTTGCTGATATGATCATGTAATTTTTATTCTTTAGTATGTTGATGTGATGGATTATATTGATTTTCTAATGTCAAACCAGTCTTGCATACCTGGAATACATCTCATGTGTTCAAGGTGTACAATTCTTTTTATACATTGTGGGATTTGATATGCTAGTATTTTGCTGAGGAGTTTTGCCTGTATGTTTATGAGAGTTATTGGACTGTGGTTTTCTTTTCTTGTAATGTCTTTGGTTTTATTATTCGGGCACTGCTGGCCTCACAGAATGAGTTAAGAAGTATTTCCTCTGCATGTATCTTCTGGAAGAGATTGTAGAGAATTGGTATAATTTTTTTCTTAAAAGTTTGGTATAATTCACCAGTGAACCCATCTTGGTCTGGTTCTTTATGTTTTGGAAAGTTATTAATTGTTGATTCAATTTCTTTAATAGATATAGGCCTATTAAGATTGTCTATTTCTTCTTGTGTGAGTTTTGGCAGATTGTATCTTTCAAGAAATTGGTCCATTTCATCTAGGTTATCAAATTTTGGGGCATAGCATTATTGATAATATTCCTTAATTATCCTTTTAACATCCACAGGATCTGTAGAGATGTCCCTTCTTTCATTTATAATATTAATAATTTGTGTCTTCTCTCTTTTTTTTATTAGCCTGGATAGACGCTTATTGATCTTTTCAAAGAACCAGCTTTTGGTTTTGTTAATTTTCTCCATTGATTTCCTATTTTTGATTTCATTAATTTCTGCTCTGATTTTTATTATTCCTTTTCTTCTGCTGAGTTTGTAGTTAATTTACTCTTCTTGTTATAGTTTGCTAAGGTAGAAGCTTAGATTATTAATTGTAGATCTTTTCTAAAATATTCATTCAATTCTGTGAATTTCCTTGTAAGTACTGCCTTTGCTGCATCCCATTAATTTTGAAAAGTTGCATTTTTATCTTTATTTAGTTCAAAACATTTTAAAATTTCTCCTGAGATTTCTACTTTGACCCACAAATTATTTAGAAATGTGTTCTTTAATCTCTGAGCATTTTGAAATTTTGCAGCTATATTTCTGTTATTGATTTCTAGTTTAATTCCAATGTGGTCTGAGAGCAGATATTGTATGATTTCTATTATTTTAAATTTGTTAAGATGTAGTTTATGGTCCAGAATGTGGTCTATCTTGGTGAATGGTCTATGTGAGCTTGAGAAGGACATGTAATCTGCTATTGTTGGATGAAGTAGTCTACGGATGTCAATTATATCCAGCTGATTGGTGGTGCTGTTGAGTTCAACTATGTCCTTACTGATTTTCTGCCTGCTGGATTTGTCCATTTCTGATAAAATGGTGCTAAAGTCTTCAATTATAGAGGTGGATTCATTTATTTCTCCTTGCAGTTCTATCAGTTTTTGTCTCACATGTTGATGCTCTGCTGTTAGGAACACACACATTCAGAGTTATTATGTCTTCTTGGAGTATTTATTACTTTACTAATATGTAATGTGCCTCTTTATCCCTGATAACTTTCCTTGCATTGAAGTCTGCTCTCTCTGAAATTAATATAGCTGCTCTCACTTTTTAAACTTAATGTTAGCATGGTATATCTTTCTCCATCCTTTACTTTTAATCTATATGTGTCTTTATATTTAAAGTGGATTTCTTGTAGACAATATATAATTGAGTCTTGTTTTTTGATCCACTCTGATAATCTCTGTCTTTCAATTGATATATTTAGATCATAGACATTTAAAGTGATTAAGGATATAGTTGGATTAATATCTAGCATATTTGTTACTGTTTGCTACTTACCTTGTTCTTTGTTCCTATTTTTGTCTTCTACTCTTTTTCTGCCTTTTGTGGTTTTAACTGAGCATTATATATGACTACATTTTCTCTCCTTTCTTAGTATATCAATTATACTTCTTTTTTTACTTTGGTTAGTGGTTGCCCTAGAGTTTGAAATATACTTTACAATTAATTCAAGTCCACTTTCAAATAATGCTATACCAATTTGTGTGTAGTGCAAGTATTAATACTTTATAATTAGACAATATTCCTGATTCTTCCCTCCCATTCCTTGTTTCATTGCTGTCATTCATTTCACTTATACATAAGCATACATAAATATATATGTATGTGTATATATACTTGCATATGATATGCATATATATGCACTTTTGTTATTAGTATTTTGAATAAACTATGACCTGTTAGATCAATTAAGAATAAGAAAAATGAAAGTTTTCATTTCACCTTCACTTATTCATTCTCTGATGCTCTTTTTTCTTTGTAGACATGAGTTTCTGACCTTTATTATTTTCCTTTGCTCTGAAAAGCCTCTCTTAAAATTTCTTGCAAAGCAGGTCTATTGGCAACAAATTCCCTCCATTTTTTTCTGAGAAAGTTTTTATTTTTCCTTCACTTTTGAGGATAATTTTATAGGATACAGAATTCTAGGCTGATAGGGTTTTTTCCAACACTTCAAATATTTCAATCTACTCTCTTCTTGCTTTTATGGTTTCTGAGAAGTTATATGTAATTCTGATGTTTGCTCCTCTGTGGATGAGGTGTCTTTCTTCTCTTGCTTTTTTCAAGACTTTTTTTCTTTATCTTTGATTTTCTGAAGTTTGGATATGATAGTTTTTTGTCATTTATTTTGCTTGATGTTTTCTGAGCTTTCTTGATCTGTCATTTGGTGTTTGATTAATTTGGGGGAATTCCTCACTCATTATTGTGTCAAATAGTTTTTCTGTTCCTTTCACTCATTCTTTTCCTTCTGGCACTCCTATTATGCACAAGTTATTCCTTTTTGTCATTGTCTCACAGTTCTTGAATATTTTGTTAGATTTTTTTCAACTCTTTTTTTTTCCTCTTTGCTTTTCAGTTTTGGAAGTTTCTGTAGTCATATCGTCAAGCTCAGAGATTCTTTCATCAGCTGTGTTTGATCTACTAATGAGTTCATCAAAGGCATTCTTCTTTTCTGTTACAGTGTTTTTGATCCAGGATTTCTTTTAAATTTTTTCTTAGTATTTCCATCCCTCTGCTTAAATTGTTCACTTGTTCTTGCATGTTGTCTACTTCTTCCATCAAAGCCCTTAGCATATTAATAATAGTTTTTAAAAATTCCTGGTCTGATAATTCCATCATTCTTGCCATATTTGACTCTGGTTCCATTTGTTTTTTCAGTCTTTTCAAACTGTGTATTTTTCCTTTTAGTATGCCTTGTAAGTTTTTATTGAAAGCAAAAATGTGCTGGGTAAAAGGAATTGTGGTAAATAGGTCTCGAGTAAGTAATATAGTGGCAAGTTGTGAGGGGAGGGGAAGCATTCTATAATTCTATGATTATGTCTCAGTCTTTTGGTGAACCAATCTATGCCCATGGACTGTGAACTTTACCAGTGCTTTTCAGTTTTGTTTTGTTTGTTTGTTTGTTTTCATTCCTTGGGTGGGGTGGAGTGGGCTGCAATTGAATAATTCCCCTCACCCATGTGAAAGGCTAGAAAGAAATGGATTTGGGGATTTTTCTTCCCCCACATGGAAAGATAGAGTGGGCTGGAGTTGTGTATTTCTCTTCCCCCATGTGGAAGGCCAGAGCTGGCTAGAGTTGGGTATTTCCCTTTTCCCAGGTAGATTAGGCTCTGACAAAACTCCAGCAGGTTAGGCCTTGGTATAAGAGTTTCTTCTGAGGGCAGGCTTTGATAGGAAGAATGAATGTCTTCTGTATTTAAAAATGGTTTCTTTTCCCTTTTCCCGGCCAGAAGCCCAGGGGGATTTTTCTGTGATCTTTACTGGGAGAACCAGGTAGAGCTCCTGGAGGTGAAACTCACAAAAGCATGGGGGCTTCCCTATGAGTGGGTCCTCCTGTAGCTTTTAACTTTCAGACTTGTTAATTCATCAATTCAGTTCAGGTTTCCCTACCCAGCACTGGTTCGAATGGAGGTTTCCACAATAATTTGTGTTTCTCTTTGCCTGGCTGCCTGTCTCTTTAATTTGGGGGGCAGGGCTTTGCCCTGTAACCTCACTTCTTTGACAGAGCTAAGAAGAGTTCTTGATTTTTCAGTTTGTTCAGCTTTTTACTTGTTGTTAGGATGGAGTGATGACTTCTAAGCTCATTACCTCCTGAACTAAAAAACTGAAGCCCCCCTCATTGGTTTTTAAACTTTAAGATAAAGTATTGAATCAATAGTGTGTATTATAAAATGAGTCAGAATTCAACTACAGTGGTGTTAAAAAGAAACATAGACACACACAAACACAAAATTGGTTTTTGATCTCTAAATCAAGCTTTCACCAGGCTGAGATTGGCGTTTTCTCTCTTTCACTTTGTTATGGTCTCTGTTATGGGTCTTTGCATGGGAAAGGCAAGAGTTAGAGTCTTGGGATGGATTTAAGAGCTAGTAAGACTCTTCCTTCCCCTCCAAATTCCCACCTCCCAGAGCCTGAATCACTCAGCTGGGGCTAGATTTCAGCTCCTTTTCCTTTAGGAGTTTTTGATCAGTTCTGGAACCGGTGACTGAACCACAGGACTCTAAGCAGGAGAAGCTCGATATTCCATCTGTCATCTGGTCCCTTAAAGCACCCTGAAGAGAGGGTCTAGGGCAGTTGCTCAGAACTGACAGTGCTGATGACACTAGGGTATTCACTAGGGGGTATAAGGATGGACTTCGTGTTCCCAAACCTTTTTCTAAGTTTTTCTGAAATTCCATCAGTAGTTAACTACCTTCTCCCTATCTGTTGTTATTGTGGACGGTGGTGATTTTTAGGAATGCCTTTTACAGAAGACAAAGCCTTTCATTTCACATTATTTTTCTGAAACTATTTTTCAAGGCTGCCCCATTTAGAGCACACGTTCTCGAATTCTATGCCTTGACTGCCCTCTGATTTCCCTTCACCCCCACTCCTCTGCCCCAGTGCTTATGCACACGCATGCACACACACACACACAAGCGGGCTGTATGGTAAGGATAACTCAGCCACTGCCCAGGCGGGGCCTAGGCATCTGCAGTTCCGAGCATGGCCTGCGAAGCCAGAGCTCTTCAGGGTGTAGGCTCCACCTTAATGCGAATCTAGCTCTTTTAGTCAATATTTCCATGAACTTGGCTGGTCACTTCTCCTCTTTTTCTTCAGTTTCCTCATTGGCAAAATGGGGATGATGATTATAGTACCTCCATGGAAAGTATATAACAAAAGGACACCACCCCTTTATTCCTGGCTATAACAAGAATGACCACATATATCGAGGCCAGATGCTGTTCTGAGTGTAGGTTTTGGTAGGCAGGTAGGAAAGATCGGTGGTGAAAGAAGCAGCTCAGATTCAAAGTTCTGATTCAAAGTTTTGCCATATTCCAGCTGAGTCAGCCAAGTCAGCACAAGGCATTCCAGTCCAGGGTGTAGAGGATGGCATTTTAACTGCAGCTGAAGGCTTTACACATCAAGAAAACACCAGAGGACAAGACTACAATAGCAGTGGAGGGCAGGTCTTGTGAATAGCAACTCTACCTGACATTTGTTCAGGGCTTCCCAACCAACCAGCGTGAAACACAGGGATGTGTATTTCCTGTTCTACAGAGAAGTTCTGTGATCTTCTCAAGGTTACACAACTTGGAAGAAAATAGTGGGGCTTCCTGACATACATTTTTGTTTTTTGTTTGTTTTTAATGAACTGTTGACTACCTCCTGCTTTTTAAACTGCTTTACTTAGTTTTCCAGCTCTGATCAGATTTCAATTGTTTAAGAAAAAAATAAATAAAAATATGTTTATGATCTCAAGGTAGTGAAGGATTTCTTCAATAAGTCATGAAAGCAACAACTGCAAAGGAAAAGATTCTTAATTTTTTTATGTTGCTGCTGTTGTAAGTTTTAAAATTTTAATGTAGTCAAACAGAAAAACCAGACACTTACTAGGACATGATAATTGACCCTCAAATAATCAAAGGAAAAATATTCAGCACATAAAAACAATTTCTACCAATCAATAGGATGAAAAGCCAAAATATTCAATAGAAAAGTGGGCAAGGATATAAACCAGCAACACACACAAGAGGAAACTAGAATGTGAAATAAGTACGAGCAATGCTCCATCTTATTAGCAATAAGGAAAATGCAAATTCAAACAGCCACAAGATCCCATTTCTTCACAATATTTCCAATTCCTAGGGGTGTTAGACTTTTCCATTTTTGTTGATCTGGTAAGTGACAAATGGTCTGCCTTACATAACACTGATGTGGGTGTAAATTGGTACAACCACTTTGGAGAAGAATTTGACAACATATAAAGATGTGCCTACCCTTAGACCCAGCAATTTCATTCTATTTATCTACCCCTTGGAAACTCTCAAACATATAAAAGGATACATTTATAAGGAAGTTCGTTTGTGGCATATTCATAATTGTGAAAAATTGGAAATAAATGTACATCAATAGAAGACGGTATAAATAAATTGTGGTATGTTTACACAATGGAAGTGTCTACAGCAGTTAAAATTAATAAAACAGAGCTACATGTGTCTACAGGTATAAATCTCAAAACACATTGGTGAGTGAGAAAAGCAAGCTCCTTAGTGCTCCTTTCAGCTCTGAGTGTGGATCTGATCCTTGAATGGAGGGAGGGAAACCCGTAAGAATTCTGTAGTCTCTCAGTCGGTGGGGGTCCTCCCTGCCGGACAGGCCTAAGCAAAGGCCCCCAGAGCATCTCGTTCCCAAGGCTCACAGGTGTGCTCACCTGGGGGGGTACCAGGAGGTGCTCTCTCAAAAGCCCAGAGCAGACCCCAGGGCCCTTTACATTGCTCCTCTTTCCGCAAATCAACCTGGGGCAGAGGTACCAGCTCTGCTGGGACAGGAGGGAGCAGGTGACGAGCTGGCTCAGTGCTTACAGCCCGAGCTCAGAGCGCGGCCAGGGCCTGAGCCCTGCGCTGGGTGGAAAGTGTGAGGCTGGGTGGCTGTGCCGGGAGCCAGAGCACTTTGGGAGAAGCTGCCAAAATCACTCAGACAAGCACTTGGGGGAATTTCAGTTGTCCCCAAAATACCTTTTAATTTGAAAACAACCAGGAGGCAGGTCAAAGGATTTTTCATCATTTGGCAGCGAGTGGCTCTGCGTGGTCCTGGGGAGCCGGGGCTGTGTTGCTACAGGCTTCAGGTAGGCGTGGGAAGTGGCTGCCAGTGCTGCCAGCTAGGGAGGAGCCAAGCAGCTCATCAGCCCCTGTCTAATCACCACCAAGTGCAGGGGCGCCATCCGTCACGCGGAGCTTTCCCAACACCGCAGGAGCTCAGGGGTCCTGCAGCAAATCTATGCGCCAAGGGCCTGAGACGGACCGCTCAGAGATTCCCGAAAGCAGACATGCTGGTGACACAGTGCAGCAAATGTAAGTGGTTGGACGGCACGGAGCAACTTCTGTCTGTCCTTCCAGGCAGGAGGAGGAGGGGTGAGGAAATCTTTACACAGAAGCTCAAGACTGAGACAGAACCGTGTGACTGTTTTCTAGAGGAGGCTCCCAGGTACCGGCTCTGGGCCAGGCGGGGTTCCTCGCTGGGTAATTGCTGGCAACTGCTTGACCTCTCAAGCCACAGTGTCCGCAGTTGTAAAATGGGGTGATGATAGTGCTGAATTCATAGGGTGAAAATAAATAAGACAATCACCTCGAGCTTTGGGTACAGTGCATGGAGCATAGAAAGTGTTCAAAAAGATTAGAAGCAGAGAGAAGTATGTAACACACCAACAAACTACTTTCCCAAGGTTCTGAGAGGTGTGATTTAAAGACTGCCAATTGCAGAGCGCTCTGTGTTGAGCCTGAGAAAGGCTTTTTTTTTAAATGTCAGATGTTATCAGCAGCCCGTTTCACAGATGAAGAAACTGAGGCTTCACAAAGCAGTGGTTTGCATGAGTTCAGTCAACTAGTTTATAAAAAGCTCAGGATTCAAATCCAGGACTTTTGACTCTAAATCCTGTCTTGTCATCATAACATGCAACAACCATTAAGAAAAAAATTACGTCAAACATCTTCTAAAGCAAAACTTTGCAAGGTATAGATGTTAGAAGAAGAGGAAAAAAGTTGTAGATGTCCACGTTCCCTAACGGAGAATTTCCCTTAATGGTGAGCTGCTCCAGGTCACCTCAGTGTGGACCCACCAGACAGGAAGAAATGCTCCTCCCACTCCCCCCAAATCCTGCACCTGTAGCAACAGGTGCCACTTGAAGAAGGCACCGCTGCCTTTGTGATCACGTTCTACGCAATATGTTCTTTATTTTTGCCTTGATGTGGCACCTCGAGAGTCACACAACATCTTTATTATTTTTTTTCTCAAAAAATCGCTTCCACAGAAATACAGAAGGTTTTTTAAAAGGCAGGGAATTACTCAAAGCTGCAGCACCTTAGGACAAGGACTTTCAAACACAGGCTCTTAACAAAATCTGTGCTCAGACCTCAAGGCTGAGGTCTGCAGGCAGAGAAGCTGCAGTGTCTTTGTACCCGATAAGGCACGACCTGTGTCCCCAGTGTTCCTCTTTGCTATCCCCGAACACTGCCTTTTTCTTGTCAGCTGTATCAGAGTAATCATGCAAGAATGTCTTCCTTTATTTACATACCCACCCTCACTTGAGAGGAGGGGCAGTATCCTTCTACTCTTGTGCCAGGCAGAGCCCAGCACTGATGGCCCTGCCATCCTAAATGGATTAGAAGAGAAAGAGTGTTCCCGTGTATTCTGGATCCTACTGTTTGAAGAAGCCATGTGGATTTTACCAAATTATATTTCTCTTTCATGTATCTATACTACCCAGAAGTTATCTAGTGAGTCCCTGTCCCATGGAGAGCTAGATCAAATGAACTCCACTCTACTTTCCCAAATCCGCAGCTGGCAGGAGCCTGTGAAGCCCATGAATTCCTGGGAGTCCGCTTTCCTACGAGGTCCTCCTCCTCTGCTTGTCCCATACCATATCCTGTCCCATACATACCATACTACACTGAGTTCCACCAAAAGGAAATTATGAACAGAGAAGTCATCTTTGATGCTTTTGGAGCAGAAATGGAGCCTCATGACCCAGCAAGGCAAGGAACTTCACATGGAAGAGCAGCCACACCTCTCGCATGGCCTTGGCCACCCGGTGCCTGGGCTGCTTCACGGGCAGGGGCCCCCACCTCTGTCCACTTGGCTCCATGATCTCTCTCCCTCCTCCTTGCATTTTTTTCCTGTTCTCTTATCTTCTCCATCTTCAAAGTAAAAAGCGAATTTCTCTTATATTCAGTGCAGGCTGGTTTATTCTTTGAGTTTTGTGAAAAAGAAACACCTGAGCCCTAGGAGTCCCAAGAACATTTCTAAGCAACAGCTATCAAGATAATAGAACTTGGTTTCATCTCTTTATGTAAGGATCTCAAGCAGTTTACAAATACTGCCAGATAGAAAGTCTTCTCAACGATGTCTTCTATCAAAGGAAAGTGAATGTTTTGATACCGTGGGACAAAGTCAAAATAGAAACTAATTTTCAGCTTATCAGCCCTGTTCTCTTATGCACAACGTGAATATCAGTGAGAGCCCTGGCCGAGTTATAAACACTCAGGTCAGAATGTCCCCTCAGACATATTGTTCCAGGGCTGGACAATTTCCTTTTCACTTGCAATCTCTCCTCTTGTTTTCCTTCCCCTCTCATGAAAGAAAAACTCCCCATCAGATGAAATAAGCAAAGGTCAAAGTGATGCCTCTCCCTAGCTCTGCGGTTCCCCTCACCCTCAAGCCCCTCCTTTTCCTGCCCTTTAGGCAGAGGTGAGGCTCTGCTCATGCGAGCAGGCAGGACTCGCAGCTGAGAGCTGTGGCAGGTCCGGCCCAGTGAGCGGGCAGTGTGGGTGAGGGAGGAGGATTCTACTAACTACACAACCCACCCACAACTGCTTTGCAAAAGTCTCTGAGTCTGAGTTTGAGGAAATAGTGTCGCTTTGGATCTGTCAAGAGAGTATATTAAGCCCTTTCATCATTTAAAACCCTAATTGACTTTTACCTCTTTCATTAATTGCAGGGGAGTCACGTGCATATGTCTTCGTTTGATTGGCAGCCTGGGGCATGTCTCTTTCCCCAGGATTCTGAGTTCTGAATAAGAGTCACCAGGTTGCAGAGAAACTTAGAGATTCCTATTTCGTTTCAGTGCTGGGATGCTTGGATTTCATGTTGGTTGTCTTCCCCCAAAGGCTTTAATTTCCTAGTCCTCTCTTTCTTCTTTAACCCCATCACTCTCCAGGCCAATAAAAGGATCTGAAGGTAAGTAAACTCATCAAGATAGCTAACTGGGAACACGGTTACTGGTTTCGGCAAAACAGGCCATGCTTGGTTAAACTTCCCCAATGCTGTGCTACCTCCACCCCCAAAACCAAAAAATAACCCAGCTCTATTTTAATATATCTATTTTTCTTATTAAAAATAGATTTCCTGGATCTAGTGTTTGTTACAAAATTAAAACTTATTTGCAATCGGACAAAGAACCTAATGCCGGGAAATTGCATTTGGATTGATCTGGAGGGGACAAGTGCAAATGGTTAAGTATTGAAGTGGCCACCACAGCTGAGGCTTCTGCTTAATTACATTAACCTGAAAGTGATAGGATGTGTGCTTGTCCTCAAGTACAGGATAATTTAATCAGGCTACTTTCAGTGGTTTGGGGCATGGGATAGGGTTCGGGGGAAGAAATGAAACTTTGTCTCTACCAACCCCCGTATGAAGTGACCCTTAGTCACTTAGTGATTTCCCTCCCGCCCCCACCCTGGTTGCTGGGGTGACTTTTTTTTATTTCAGCATATTATGGGGGTACAAATGTTTAGGTTACATACATTCCGTTTACCCCACCCAAGTCAGAGCTTCAAGTGTGTCCATCCCCCAGATAGTGAGCACCACACCTATTAGGTGTGAATATATCCATCCCTTACACCCCCCTCCCACCTGCCCGACACCCAGTGAATGTTATTACTGTATGTGCACACAGTGTTGATCAGTTAATACCAATTTGATGGTGAGTAGATGTAGTGTTTGTTTTTCCATTCTTGGGATACTTCACTTAGTAGAATGGGCTCCAGATCTATCCGGGATAATACAAGAGGTGCTAGATCACCATTGTTTTTTGTGTCTGAGTAGAACTCCATGGTATACATATACCACATTTTATTAATGCACTCATGTATTGATGGGCACTTGCGTTGTTTCCACATCTTTGCAATTGTGAATTGTGCAGCTATAAACATTCAAGTACAGATGTCTTTTTTATAGAATGTCTTTTTTTCCTTTGGGTAGATGTCCAGTAATGGGATTGCTGGATCAAATGGTAGTTCTACTTTTAGCTCTTTAAGGTATCTCCATATGACTTTCCACAGGGGTTGCACTAGTTTGCAGTCCCACCAGCAGTGTATGAGTATTCCTATCTCTCCGCATCCATGCCAACATTTATTGTTTTGGGACTTTTGATAAAAGCCATTCTCACTGGAGTTAAGTGATATATCATTGTGGTTTTTATTTGCATTTCCCTGATGATTAGAGATGTTGAGCATTTTTTCATATGTTTATTTGGCCATTCATCTGTCTTCTTTTGAAAAGTTTCTGTTCATATCCTTTGCCCCCTTTTTAATGGGGCTGATTTTTTTCTTGCTGATTTTCCTCAGTTCTATATCAATTCTAGTTATCAGCCCTTTATTGGATATGTAGCATGCTAATATTTTCTCTCATTCTGTAGGTTGTCTGTTTGCTCTCATGATAGTTCCCTTGGCTGTGCAGAAGCTTTTTAATTTGATCAGGTCCCATTTATATATTTTTGTTGTTGCTGTGATTGCCTTTGAGGTCTTATTCATAAATTCTTTCCCTAGGCCAATGTCTATAAAGTTTTTCCAACATTGTCTTCTAGAATTCTTATGGTTTCATGCCTTAAGTTTAAGTCTGCTATCCACCATGAGTTGATTTTTGTAAGAGGTGAAAGGTAAAGATCTTGTTTCAGTCTTCCACATGTGGCTATCCAATTTTCCTAGCACCATTTATTGAATAAAGATTCTTTTCCCCAGTGTATGTTTTTGTCTGCTTTGTCAAAGATTAGATGGCTATAGAGGATGGTTTTATATCTGGGTTCTTGGTTCTGTTCCATTGGAACCACATAAATAGAAGTAAAAACTTAGTGATTGTAATTCAAGCAACTTGATTGTACTGTGGTCTTCCCCAGGAGCACCAGATCTGAAACTCCACTGCCAGCAGCTTGTCTCCTGGGTTTCTATTTTAGAACTATTTCTACAATTTCCAGCCAATTATAGATACTACTGGCATTAGAGTGCCCCAGTCTCATTAAGAGAAATAGCCTGGGTTCTTAAGCAAGTTAAAATGCAAATATTTTGAATCAATTGAGTATTTTCAGCTGAGATAGGGATGGGTACTTGCTTCCCCCTTCTAAGAATCTGGACTGAAGTCACTGTCAAATATGAGAACTGGGGCTGAGTATGGTAGGGCATGTGCTAAGTCTTGATGCTCCTTGCAGAGTGATATCAAGAAATTTCCTGAAGGATTTTCCAGATTGGCAGAAAGAACAAAGATTTCCTGTCACTTAGATAAGGTTCTGACAATTAGAGGACATCCGAAGAAGAAACATCTGGACCCCAATATGGTACAGCGGCTCAAGTCAATGAAGATGTCAGTGTCACAGGTTGGATCCCCAGAATAATGGCCTTGAACACAGAGATTAGTGTGCAGGAGGTTTATGAAGGAGTGCTCTTGGGATTGAACCTGTGTAAGAGAAGAGGAGAAAGCAGGACTGGGCATGGGAAAAGTTGAACTGTGATGCTGAACATCTCAATGGAAGACACAGTCAACCCTACTGGGAGTTCTGAAGATGGAGTCATCTTCAAAGGTGCCCCACATGCAGGAGAATGGGGAAAGGACATGTCATATCCCCATGTTGATCAGTCATTGGATATGAACCACTGAGGAAGGAGGTGGGACCTTAGGCTAGGTGGCTCTCTTCATCTGAGGCAAACACCACGGGGCTGCCAGCTCAGAGCTGTCCCAGCTGTTTGGGGAGTAAGTGTCTCATCCTGAAGGGTGTCCTGTCCTGAAGGGTGACCTGGCTGACCAGGACCATATCCATTATAGTCCACACACTGCACTACTTGGATCCATCGCTTTGAACAGGTGCTGGGAGCAGTTCCTCCAGAATCCCAGTGGGTCTCTCTACCTAGGGGAAACTTAGGAGAAGGTTAGTGGGATGAACTACAGCTACTGTTGATCTCAGGGCCAAAACAATTTCTCATTATTTCTCTCCTTTCCTCCCTATTCTGGATTTCTTCCTCAATCAGCTAACATCTCTGCTAGAGTCAGTGGCTTACACAGTCCTGTGACCCAGACCCTGAAGGGCCTGAGGCCTCGATCACCAGGGCCTTCTCAGGCTGGGTCACTGCATTTGTCCATTGACTATCAAAATTAAGGAAGGGAATATCAGAAGGCACCCAAGGGAATCAACTGGATGCCAAGTGTACTCCTCCATGGCCTGTTGTGTAAAAGCAGGGCCAATTACCTGCTCCAAGATGGTGATTCTTCTCCATGCCTGCCTGTCCCCTGCCACAAGGAGCTAAATTGCCCAAGCAACAGCCAGAGTTTATCACCCAGTGAGACTTGAATGCTGAAGCAGCCTCAACAGAAGTGTCAGCTGACCTCACGGTGAGTCTGAGGGTGGAATAACTTACAGAGCTATTCCACATTGGGGTGATGTGGCTGGGATTGGCCAGGACTTCGTAACCAGTATTGACCAGCTGTGGGACACTGGTCAGCCCAGGAAGTATGTGTGACCTGGGCTGGGGGCTCTCCTCAGCTGGGGCAACCCCAGCCTCACTTTGCTGGAATATGTTTGGAAGTGTTTGAAGGTATTTTGTCTGTTTGTTTTTACAAAAAATGGGAGGTGCTGTTGGCCTTTTCATAGTTTCTTACTCATTGGAGACTTATGTTTATTTCTTTAAATATAATACACATAGCTATTTTGTAGTCTGTATTTTATAATTCTAACATTTGAAGTCTTTATGGTTTGGTTCTATTGTCTGTTAGTTCTGCTAGTTCTCATGTTGTCATGTTCGTGCAACTGGCATATTTGACCGAGGGCTGGTTATTGTATTTGAAAAATAATTTAAGAATGAATGATTGATATCTGAGATTATGGAGCTTTTCTCTGGAGACTATTTTTATTCGTTCCTGGGGCATTACAAGTAAGGGACATGTTCAGTCTAAGTCCAGGGCTTGTGTCCCTTGCCTTGGTTTGCATCTGGGTGATGCGAACCTGGGCTGTGAATCCATGCAAGGGCTGGTTTACTGTAGGCTTACCATTTTCCTGAAGGTATAGGCCTTTGGACCCCAGAGCAATATATATGGGGAGGAATGGGACTTTTCACCGTGGATGGGCCCCAGGCTTTGACTTCTTCCTACTTGCTTTGAGGGGCAACCAAAACAGCACCTCAGTTTTGCATGTTTCTTCGGGTTTGGAAAATGCCACTGGGGTCAAAGTAATTTCATGTGCTCAGTTTACCTTCCTGGGATTTTGCCTTCTGTAGTTTTGCAGATTCAGTCCTCACTATCTTGTTAACTCCTGGATTTTTAAAGAAAAAAAAGTAAGAAAATTATTTTACTTAGCTTTTTTGAAGTTGTCTTTATTGGGAGAGAAGAAACCTGTAGTGTTTCTCATCTGTGGTCAAACCCTGTGGGTGTTTTTGTTTGTTTTGTTTTGTTTTTTGAGATAGAGTCTCACTCTATAGCCTGGGGTAGAGTGCAGTAGCATCATAGCTCACAGCAACCTCTAACTCCTGGGTTCAAGTGATCCTCCCAAGTAGCTGGGACTACAGGGGCACACCGTGACACCCAGATAATTTTTCTGTTTTTAGTAGAGATGGGTGTTGCTCTTGCTCAGGTTGGTCTCAAACTCCTGAACTCAAGCAATTCTCCTGCCTCAGCCTCCCAGAATGCTGGGAGTACAGGCTTGCGCCATCGTGCCTGGCTAAACCCTGTGGTATTCTCTATGAGATTTCAATGTGGGTCAGGAGGTATTTTATTCAGTATCTTAAATTTGCAAGGTTATTTTGCTGGTTGATGTTAAGGTCACATAAGTCCTATATTAGCTGTGCATGGTTCTAAGAATTCAGAATAAATAAAATTTTAAAACCTCACTAAGCATGGATCTGATTTTCTATTTAGAATGTAACCACATAAACAGAAGATTTTATATCCAATTATTATTTCTCTAAAACTAACAGGATATGATACCTAAGTTTTTTAAATAAAGCTATAGAAATATCTACATCATCAGTGATATTTTTAAGTTCTTCATAACTTACAGGTGAGGGGATTAGCTTTTGATAACTTCTTTGAGGATGAGAAAAATAAAAAGAAGTATTTGTTCAATACAGGAGAGGCAATCATTTTCAGTGACAGGGAGAAAATTCAGGTCCTCCTAATAATTAGAGAGCCGGTGTAGTAATTACATTAGAAAAGCCTCTCAGAGATAACAAGGTAATCTAAATCTTCCAGTTTAGGGTCATTTTCCCTTCTTAAGTGTCATACACAATTGTTGAATAACTTTCAAAAGAATAATAAACTTTCATCTTTCTGATTCAAGGTTACTCTAGCTTGGAGAGACAAGTTCCCTATTTCGGGAACTAGTCACCCACAAGTGGACCTTCATCACATAAATGAAACCTGAAACTCTTTAAATGGCAGATTTATTTCCATGAGGTCAATGTAAACCCAAAAGCTTTCATTCTCTCAAATTATTCCTTCTCCTTTGCAATGCTGTGGTTTATAATAGAGTTATTATTAGCTTTGACCACAATCATGCCTCTCTGACAGCTTCCCCACCTGCCTGGACTGAGTGATCTCCTACCCCTGGAATGCTGGTTGCACTTACTCTTCATACCACTCCACTGGCACTTAGCATTGCATAATGCTGGTCAGCCTTTTATGGGCATGGTATCTCCTCCAGGAGGCTGAACCCTGGGAGGACAAGGACCCTGCCATGTCGTGCCTTGTTATAGGTCCCTTAAGTGCCCTGTACCAGCACCTTTCACGCAAGGTGTTCAGTACATGTTTGTAGACGGTAATGATGATTCATATTGCACTTGGGTGAGAAATGAATTTTATTTACTCTGTTTCCTCAGTCCTAGCACATTGCCTGGCCCAGAGTAGGTACTCAAGAAAAACTGACTGAATGAATGAGCAAATGAATGAAGGGATCAATCACTAGATTAAAACTGGAGAGAATGGAAAACATCATAATCAGATTATTTCTTAGCCTTTCTTTTTAAAAATGTGAAAATCATCACACTTCCTTTTCTTTTAGTTGACCACACAAAGACAGACAGTGATTTAATCAGATTAGTCCAGTGCTATTAAATCCCATGCCCCTTTTTCTGGACTCAGGAATACAGAATATAGAGTGTCCTCCCTGTCTCCCCAACATCACTGCCTTCTTCCGTGAACACACAGAGAAATCCAACATCTGTGACATTCAGTCTCTGATCTTCTGCTTCACTTTAGAAGGAGAATGTGACCCATTCTCCAAGATTGTGAGCAAGCAGGACATTGGAAAGCTCTGTTTGACTATAACAAGAGGCAGGTGTTAAAATTAGGTAAACAAACAGGTTTAAACATCAGCTAAAAGTTACATGAATTGGCACTGGATTAGCATGGAATCACTCCTTTGTTGGAGTATTATTTTCCTGATCAGATATATTATTACTAAGATTCCTTCCAGCTCAAAGATTCAATGCAGCATAGTAGGACATAAAGATTTTAGAATTCAAAGACTTTGGGTGTCAAATTCTGGTTTCACCTTTCACAAGTTGTGTTCTTTGAGTAAGTCATGTAATCTGGCCCTCCAATTACTCCCGTGTAGACTAGGATTTATAATTCTCGCCCCACTTCTCGTGACAGAACCATGAGACTCACTAAGGACGTGTGTATGAAAATACTTAGAACTGTTCAGATGTCAGACATTAATTGAGAGCTAAGGAAACAGGGGCCCTGAGAATATAAATATCTTCCTAAGAGACTCTAGAGGTCATTTCCTGAAGCATTTCCTTGCCCGCAGTGTTAGTTCACAGAACACGAATTTCACAAATGGTAATAGCCATGACATGACAAAATCATTCCAAACAACTATAGGAAATTCCACACTAAACAAAAGTAAGCAAATTCTTTAACTGCAGAACTTATCAGGGCCATTAGCATGGTCATGTGCTCTGTGAGTCTCTAAGCATTTTTCACTCTTAATAGACAGGGTGTCAAAGAATTAGAATTCCAGGGAGCACAACATGGGAAACGTTGACCTAGTTCATTGCCTGGGCCTGATTTCAGAGTACTCTAATTCAGTATGACTCCAAGTACCCAAATAGCAGTTTGAGAAATATTTGTTCCCCGTCTGTGATGAGAAAAACAGCTATGTGGAAATGTAAATCAGCACCGCTGCTTCCTTCGACAAGAAAGTCTTGCTACTGAGAAAGAAAAAAAAAGTCTGTCAGCTGAGTGTATGGACTTATTCTGGTGCAAGTCCCCTTAGCTCGCACACCAGCAGCGGTCCCCACACTGCTCTTTGGGTAACACTGCTCTGATTAACTGGATAAAGATGTGGCTTTAGTGAAAAGGCAGAAGCCAAAGAACGGAAGCCTCTTTCGTACCTTGTGCTTGGCAGCCCGAGTGAAGCCTGGAAGTTTTCTGGTTCAGAAAGCCCCAGGCTCTCAGAGGTTGGAGGGCTGGCCCTTGGGTGACCGAGTCCTGCCTTCCTCCCTGAAGCTGGCCTCACACTAACTGGCTCCGGCCCTCAGTAAGCACACTGGGGAGGTGACCCTCCCAACAGGACACAGAGCCAAGCCCTGCCAGACTCCTTTCCAGACAAATCTGATCTAACTGAGGTGTATGAAGAGCAGGCAATAGACTTCCCACCAGCCCTGGGACCTAAACAGCAGCCTCCCAGGTAGGGTTTCCATGGGAACAAGTCACAGAGTCAAATGAGGGAAACTGAGGAGAGTTTACTAAAGGGTAATTTACAAAGATGTACTGGATTGAAGGAAGCCAGCCAGGACTGGTGGCTACTAACTGTGGAAAGCGGTAGCCACCCTTAGGGCAGCAGGAGAGGGAATGGTGACTGCACCCGGGCAACATGGCCTGAGGTGGAGGAACACGTCCCTGGAAGCACAGCCCTGCAGAGAGGGTGGGAGACAGCCCAGACCTCAGTTTCCTCTCTTCCTGCGTCTCTGCTGGCACATCTCATTGGCTCTCTAACCCGAACAGGAGGACAAAAGAGCTTGTTGCTGTGGCCCATAAGTGTCCATCGACAGAGCAAGGGGACAGTACAGTGGCTCTGGAAGGTGCGTGAGTCATCCATCGGCTCACCCCGTGTGCCCCTCCGCAGCGCTCTGCTTTGTGCACAGTCCATAAAGGCCACGGGGCAGTGTGGAGCGCGTCTGGAGGGAAAAACGGCACATGTCTAGCACAGTGGCATTCTCTACTGAGCTCAAAAAACAATTTGAGTTAAAATAGCCAAGGCTCGTGGTTTCTGTTGGCCTCTCTTGTCACAACTTTTGCCAAGCAAGTCATTTTTCTCCTTTTCAATGCTGTCACAGTACCGGAGTACCAGCCTGCCTTTGCACTGAGCACATTTTTCCAGAATCCAATTCTCGAGACAAAAATAGGGTGGATATGTTTGCCACTGTAAACCTCATAAATCTGCACACTAAAAACTATGCTAATAAGCACTGGTATTTCAAGTATAGGCTTCCCTGATTTGATTTCTCTCTAATTTTAGAGAAAGAGTTGATTTGATGTTATTGTATTTTTTTATTTTTTTATTTTATTTTCTTTCTTTCTTTTTTCTTTCTTTTTTTTTTTTGTTTTGAGGAGAAGGAAAGAGGAATTTATTAATTTGCTGGCAAATGAGGAGGCTGGCAGTCTCCCATCTCAAAGTACCAGCATCCTGCTTCTGAGCAGACGTATAGAACTTTTAAAGATTCTGATTCATCCCATCTTTGGCTAGGACAATCTCGTGACCTCCTGATATTATTTTCATATGCTCAGACTCCCCACTAAGTACATTTCCCTGTTATAAACCTGGTACTCTCTGCTTGCCAACTCTCCAAAAGCCTTTTGCCCTTGGGATCACCTCTTGACATTCTCACTGTTGCAGACACATGGATATTAAGTGTTTACATTGAGTGTCAGCTTGTAGGAGTGAGGTTGCAGAGGCAGGCTGTAGGAGCAGTGAAACACCTGGACTCTGTGTACAGGGTGTGGCTAAGTAATTACCCTTCATGCAGTCCCCATTAGAGCACCCGTCAGAGTGGACGTAGTTGGGCAACTGGAAGCCCAAAGAACAGTAACTCCTTGGAAACAGGCATTCTGTATTATCAGTCTCTGCATTACCTCTGCTTTCTCCTTTGGTTACCAAATAGATGTATACTGGCTGCCTAACAAACTGGACAGAAAGCCTAAGTCCTAATGAGCACTTTTCTTTTCTAATTTTTTTTTAATTAGACATCCTACCATTGAATGAGTACTTTTCTTTTAAACAGGATCACGTTTGGAGGCAATGTAATGCCAGCAATGTTGTCATTGCTAAAAGATCTTTGTCTGCTTCAATTTTCAATGGACAATCTCAATGGTAGCAAATATTTGTCTTTTGTGGACAGGTTTTGTTAAACGTTTATTTTGTTATTTTACTATATGGCTATCAACTATGGCAGTCATGCAGCTGATAGCAGTGTGAGTAAAAACAAAAAGAGCAAGAATTACAACATCGTTGGACTGGTTTTGTTGTATGGCTAGGATACCGTATCTGGCTCATTTGCAGAGACAGAATCTACTCTATCTAGCTAGTTCAAGCAAGACATAATTTATTACAGAGTGTAAAATGGAAGTTGGAGAACAAACTTCAAGTTGTGCTTCCAAGTTTGGGGAATGTGCTCCAAAAACTATATCCCAGAACTGGGCCTGGCCTCCAAGGGAGCATCTACTTTTCTCTTTTTTTCTCTTTCTTTCTTTCTTTATTTTTTTCAGAGAGACAGGGTTTCACTTTGTTGCTCAGGCTGCAGTGCAGTGGCACAATCATAGTTCATGGCTCACTGCAATCTTGAACTCCTGAGCTCAAGCAATCTTATAACCTCAGCCTCTGGATTAGCTGGGATTATAAGCATAAACCACTGTGCCCAGCTACCTTTCTTGCGATTGGTAGAATACTGGCTCAAACCACACCACCACTGCCACCACTGAGAGGCCTCCCTGGTCATGAAGCTTTCCCTACTGCTACAGGTGCAGGGAGTACGCCACACCTGCTATAATCAGCACCAGTGAAACAGATGCCCCACACCTTGCCTTTCAACACCAAAAAACCATGTTTGCCTATTTGAAGACAGAAAAGCCAAATGCCTTCATGACCCGCGTTGCCAACAGAAATGGCAAAAGCGTGGCCTCCACCAAACTCTTGCCATCAGATCTTATGTTTGTACCCCTAAGGCTGAACCTAGATCATATCTGGAAAGGGAGAATAGGAAATGTCATTTTAAAATGTACAGACTGTCGTACATCAAGTTTCTAGAAGAGAGTTCCTCAAAATATGATCCTCCTACAACCTGCCTCAGAATCTCTTAAAGCATTTGTTAAAATGCAGATTCTCTGTTCCCATGCCAACTCTCTGAGGTTAAGGCCTAGACATGTGCATCAAATGAGGGGTGGGGAACCTGCAGCCTCAAGGCTGCACGTGGCCCTCCAGATCCCTGAGTGTGGCCCCTCAGCCAAATCCAAACTTCACAGAACAAATCCCTTTATTAAATTAAGGATTTGTTCTATGGAATTTGGATTCAGTCAAAAGGCCACACTCAAGGGTCCAGGAGGCCACAAGTGGCCCCGGGGCTGCAGGTTCCCCAGCCCATTACCCACTCATGAATGGTGAAATCAAAAAGTGGGCTGTGATAAGCATATTTTAAAAAATGAAAGAGTAAAATGGGTGGTACCTGAATATATCACCTGTAGTAAAGATAAGGTATTATTTCATAAATCTTGGTTTAGTTATACAGGTATAGATATAGAAATAAAAATAGATACAGATGTAAAGTATATACATGAACTGAATCACAAGGTGACATGTTTCTTATTGGGCCGTGTAGTCAACAAAGTCCAAAAAATCCTTCTCCACAAGGAGGTGGGATGGCTTTCAGGTGCTATTCCTCCAACTTACTGCAGCTAGTAAACAAACTGTACGAAGTTTAGGAAAAGAAGTTTCAAAATGTTCTGGGCAATGAGCGATCATTTTTATATGTGTTTAATCTCCCAAGAGGCCACGTTGAAGGATACAATTGGAGTAGAAACAGGCACTTATTAAATATCTATGGGCCAGTCTGCCGAGTACCTTCCGTGTTTTCCTGGGTGAACCTCATCACCGCCCATCGGAAGGAGGTGTGACCATTGCCATTTCACACATAGGAATGTGACTCAGAAGCTCAGCAACTTACCCAAAGTCCCAGGTGTGAGGTGATGGTGGAGCTAGGTATGGGGATATAACGGTTTCAAACATGGCTCCTGCCCCTCTGGAACGGAAAAGAGGGCTAGAAATTTAGTTGCATTAAGATAGGCTCCCTTTTCACTGCCGCAGGTCAAATCCTGTGAGTGTGTTTGGGTGAAGATCTGTCTATTTTATAATTGATCAGCCTTGTTTTAAATGATCTCTAATGCTTATTCCTCTTCTTTCCTTTTCCGTTTTTTTTTACAGCTTTATTGAGGTATAACTGGGATATAATAAACTGCACATACCTCAAGTGCACAGTTCGATGAATTTGACACGTGTGCGTACACCTGTTAAACCATCATCACAATCAAACTAAATATCCCCAGAAGTTTCCTGCTGCCCAATTGATCAACTTTTACAGTTGTTTTGCATTTTAGATACACAGTAGCCTCAAACATTAAAGAAGATAATCATTTTTTTCTGAAGAGAATGCAATATTGTTTTCAAAATTGTATTTCCTGACAGAAATATAAACTCCAGATTTCCTTATCTGCCACAGTGCGATACCTAATCCAAGCAAATTCCCAACTCTGGGTCGTGATTTTCAATGTCAAGGTGCTGGTGTAGATTCTAACACTATGCCGGGCACTCTCTCTTCCTGGCTCCTCATCTCTATAGAAAGGCAAAGGATGCCCTGATCGCCCTCACCTGAGATGGCTGGAGCAGAAGTTAGACCCTAGGTTCCTACAAGGTCACCACACAAGGGAAGAAATCTGCAGTCTTATGGATACTATATTACCTGTCCTACAAAGGATCCTTGGTTTGTGTATGAAGGCTCTGCCATCTTTTGGAACCAAGAACCTTGTTCATTCTATCTTAACTTCTTTAGACCCATGTCTTGCCGCTCTGCCTGCTTCCTTTGGACTTCGCAGCTTAGATGGTTCCCTACCTGCATTCCTAATGCTGTGATCCATTCCCTTTGCTTCATCATCATTGTATGTCGTAATTACCTGGGGACCATGATCAAACATTCCTGGGCCTTGCCCCTGGAGAATCGGACCCAGCAGGTCTAGGGGTAGGCCCAGGAGTCTGCATCACACTGTGAGAAACCCTGCCAGAACACTGTCGACGTTCATTGGAAAAAAGAAACCAGCTCTCCTTGAGAAAGGGGGTTTCTGATTTCATTATATCTTTGCTGACTACACCTACCACCCTGCCCTGCACATAGCAATGAGTATTTGGCTTTTGTTGTTCTTAGGATTGCTTCATAACAATTTTTATTATTTCAGATTTTTAAAACAATAGAATATAAGCCACTAGGCAGGGGCTCCCCCAGCCATGAGATTCAGACAGTGCACCCTTGCTCTGACTCCTGGTGAACATTCCCTGTCCGGGGATCTCTGACTACCAAGGGCACAGCCACTGGCAGAAGCAGCTCTGTCTGACGGAGATGTGGTGAACAGCTCCATTGGAGAGGCAAGGACCCATTTTTAATTACAGATCCACAATCCCTTGCTCAATATCCTAGGGGCCAAATGTGTTTTGGAATTCAGAGTAGCAAAATTTTCTAGAGATGAGTAAATATTCACCCAAAGTGGGATAAAAGTGGAAGACTATGAATGAACTCAGCAAGGTCAGACACTGATATCAAACAAGTTTGTACAAATTTATGAAAGTAAATCAGTGTGTAGTTTTGGGATACCTGAATTGTGGAAAAGGAATTTGGGACTTGTAAGTTCATTGGTGGATCTGAGTGAACTGTCTATTAGGGAGGTGATACAACAAAGTCAAACACCCCCATGTGCGCTCTGTCCACCTTTGGAGTCCGTGCATAATATCCTATCCTTAATACTTACTGAAGTGCCATCTCCTGTCTTCTCCTCTCCCAAGTTTACCACTTGAGGGACACAGTGTGACTCTGAGGTACAACAGCTATCATGCCAGGGACGGCCCTGGGATCACCCAGGCTTGCTCCTTGTTGCCTCCTCTGTGGCCTTGGCATCAGAGGGCCCTGCCATCTCTGTCCTCGCGCTCCTACATATCTCAGTACGTGCTACTCTTTGCACCTTCAGACCAGGAGTAAGAAATAGGTGAAAAGCCGGTGATATTCAGTGGCTGTTCTTCATGAACAGTTGAGATATTAATAACTTAAAACTGTTCTGCAGCAAGGTAAATCTTTTACTTTTTGCTCCATCCTTGCTAAGCTAAAAATGAAACCCTTCTTCATGCAGAGAGATTGATAAACATTTGCTGAACAGAAGAGTGGCAGATTCATCTTAAAATTCTGCTTTGCTCATGTCATTTCCCTGCTCTAGAACTTTTGAAAGCTCTCCATGCACGCTGAGTAAAGTCTCATAAAGGACTTTTATGCTCTTTCTTCTGGCCTCTTCTCTACTGTCCTGGAGATGTGCAGTGTAGTAGCCCTGATTCTGCTTCTCCTCTGTCCCTCCTCCCTCTTCCCCTCTCTTTCTTTCTTCCAGACATTTATTAAGCCTCTTTATGCGTGAGGTAGTGCATGTACAGTGGGAAATAGAGCAGACACGGTCCCTGCCTTCTTGGAGCTTTCGTTGGTCCCCTACCCACCTCCCCTCACCCTCACCCTCACCCTCACCCTCACCCTTACCACTTCAGTGCACGTCTGTCCACTTCCAGTGCTTGCATTTCTTTGGAGGTTTTCTCTGGCCTACAGAGCTTCCTCTGTCACAAATACGGCAGGTTGGTTAAAGTGTTAGGGAATTAATGTCCCTCCTCCCCCATATCTTTCAATCCATGGCAGGAATACATAAGTATCCCAGCTCGCCCCCTTGGGGAGGGATAATCCTGAGGTGCAGTTTATACTGAGATCCCAGGATTCCCCAGAGGGACTCAGCTCTTTATCTACAGCAGCAATTTGCATGATAATGAACACTTTATCAGTTCTCTTTCCTTCCCTGTCTCATTTCCCCATTTCCTTACCAAAGTTTCCTGGAATTAACTTCCAAATAAACTATCTGCACTTGAGTTTTATCTGGTCTGACTTAAGGGGAACCCAAAATTATTTCCCAAATAGCCTTGCACTTTGTTATGTCAACTTAAGAGGCAGCACAGAATGATGGGAAAACACAGATTTTGCATTAGGCCGACCTGGGTTTGAATCCTGGCCCTGCCACAGACAAATACGTGGTTCTGATTTACAGAAGGGTGAACTTGGTCTTTAGTACCATATCAGGTTGATATTGACAATGGCACATAGTTGGCACTTAAGTTGAATTTTGTCTTTCCAAATTCCTGTTTTCAGGCTACTCTCACTAGCTGGAATGTTCTTCCCCCACTATTTTTGCCTGTGAAAAACTTGCATTTGCCTATAAGTCTGTCTCAGCCATGAGGCCTTCCCTGATTAACTCTGCAAGGAGTGAGATCTTTTGTTCCTCACCTCCTATAATGTGTGTTATTAGGAACATTTACATAGCACTGATGGAAAGCTAACCTGCTTAATAATGATTTGTCTCCGTTGACCCTCCCCTACTCATTGTGAAACTGACCGTGAGCTCACTGGGTCTAGGACAAGGCATTGTGTTTGCTGAGCATCAGGTAGAACTTCCCCAGCCCTGTGGCTGGTGGAACTGTAATAACCGGCTCACACGCTGGGGGAGAAAACCTAAGATCCCATGGCACCGATTATGACACCCAGATAATTTTGTTCCATGCCTAATTACAAACACTCTGACTTTTAACAGTTAAGAAAAAAAAAGGACTGACCTTTTCTCTCCCAGGATCTTGGGACCCAAGGCAATGGGGAGTCAATCTCAGGGCAATTTCAGCCAATGAACAGTTCCCTCTACTCACACAAAGCCCTTCTTTGTGTTCCTCTATGTCTCTCCTTGTGGGTCCCTCCTGGAAGGTGAATGTCCTGAATGCTTTATTCATGGTGGTGCTGCCTCTTTGAGGCTTCTTGGAGGAACAAGGGAAACGCTGAGCTGCTGCTGCTGTCCTGAGGCTGTTGGGGCAGCTTCCATAGGACCCCCAGGCTCTGGGCAGCTGACCCCTCCTTTTCAGCATCTGTCCACCTGCCGTGGTAGCAGAAAGTGAACGAAAACACAATGTAAGATCACATGGCGTCTTCCTTATTTTTTTTTTGTTATTAAGCTTAGTATTTATTTTATGGAAGTTGTACCTGTACATAGTATTAGTTATATAGTCCGCAAGACTAATTATCGAAACCAAAAGTAGTCTTCTGTGCCCAGACCACGCTCGTGCCCAGAGGCAAGCTCATACAGTGATTTTAACTTCCTTTTGATATTTACCTTCATATTTCTGAGCAACATGCTTATATTGCTACTTCATTCTCCATAATGGCTAAAACTAAAAAAATCAAGATTTAACTTTTTTTCACAGCAACACGCCCCTCCTACAAGCCCATTCTTATCTCCTGATTCTCTCAATACAGCACAGTTCTATCATAATGTAGAATATGTCAATAATCAGTGTTTACACGATTATGACTATGTAAACACTATTCACCATGGAACCATTTTATATGCTCTTACTTTTTCTCTCTCGCACATTTTTTTTTGTTTCTCTACAATTTAGTGATTTGTTGTCTTTTATCATTTGCTTAGTTTTCTATGTACTGATCATTAATTAGAACAGGTATGTGAAGAGGTATCACCAAAAAGTATTGAAGGAGCCCTTCACAAACCTCAGCTCCAAATAATCTCTCAGTGTTTCAGTGTTCTCTTAATATTTTCAAATACATCAGGTATTCTATCCATTTCAACTTCCTGAAGACATCTTTTCCAGGTGGAATGTTCTGACACATTCTATTCTCGACTGGTTGCTCTCTACCCTAGTACACAATTGTCATCTTGAGATTCTCTCTTCACCATAATCCCAGGTATTCTTTATACTTCTCTCTTTTTGAGACCTTGCATGTTTGAAAATATTTTTATTCTGCCCTCACACTATATTGAAAGTTTGGCTGGGTAAAAGATCTCTTACAATTTTAAAGGCAAATTCTCTATAGTTCTTTAACTCCCACTGAGGATGTTTAAAGATCTAAAGCAATTATAATAGTTGGGCTTTTCTGTAGGAACAGCTATGGCTCTCCAGAAACTGGTAAGATTCCGTCCATACCACCTTTTTCCCAGTACTCTGAATTTTAATGATGATGTTCCTTGGTGTGGATCTACTTTTATCCACTGGGCTTTGCATCAGTGGGACTTTCAGTCTGGAAACTCATGTTTCAAATTTACTTTAATTATTCTCTTTGTTGATTTCTTTCCCTTGATTTCTTTCTATTCTCTTTCTGGAACTCCTATTATTTATAATAAATATTGGATCTCCTGGATAGGTCCTCTAATTTTCTTATCTTTCTTTCCTGTTTTCTTTAACTTTATTTTCCAACTCTCTAATGAGTTTTATATTCCTGCCATCATAGTTTTAATTCCCCAAATCTCTTTCTTATTCTATGATTATTCTATTTCTGTGACATCCTATTCTTTTTTCATGGATATAATAATTTTTTAAAACTCTCTGAGGATAGTCAATTTAAAAAGGATTTTTATATCCCTGTAGAGTTTCTATTTTCTCCAAGCTGCTTTTGTCTTTTCCTATTTGTTTTTTTGTCAAGAACTGTGAAGAGTCTAAGATTATACCCAACTTGCAGGCTGGCAAGTTAACCTGCTACAGTTGCTTGGATGGTAGAAGAAGACTTGAGACTCCCGGGTCAGAGACAAAGGACTTTATCACTCATAGCAATAAGCAGCAGCCAGAGTATCCACACTTATATCAGTTTCCTGAGCATCAGTTCCCACAGGGTGACCCAAAGAAGCCTGGGTGATGCCAGCATGAGTAGGTTGTGTTATAGGAGAGGAACCTCAAGCTTAGGGAACCCTAATATTTTATAATGGACAGTAAACCTTTCTGACTTTTGCTCCAGAGAGAGACAGTAGTACACTGAACAGCAAACAAATTTGTCCTGTGTTGTAGTGAGACACACTATCTCTATCTTTCAAAGCTGTTTGCTACAAACAGCCTTGAAAAGATAGCCTAGAGAAGCATTCAGTGCCTCTGCTTGAAAGATATGCAGAAATATGAGAGACCCAAAGAGGATTATCTCCCAACATTCGTTTGTTTTTTATATTTCATATTAAACACTTTCCTCAAACATCTGGTGATCCTTGGGCTCATCCTCGACAACTGCCTGAAAGCTATAAGCTTAGCTGCTGGGTTTTGAAAACCAGTGTTTTGAAAGGTGGCTGTGAAGGGTAGTGGGTAGGAAAACAGGTGTCAACATTTAGGATTTAAGCTTTCACTTCACCCCCATTTTCAGTGTAGCTCCTTTGCTTTTTACTGTGCCTGGTGAAAAGCCTTCTCAGTCCAGAGGCCCTTTGTTTTATGCCCTGGACGCTGCGTTGTTCAAGGCAGTAGCCAGCAGCCCCATGTGGCTACTGAGCACTTGAAATGTGGCTGGTCCAAATTGAGTGAGCTATAGGTGTAACATACTTAACAATTTTAAAGACAGAACAAAACAATATAAACTATCCCATTAATTTTTATATGGATCATGTGTTAGAATGATAATTTTTAGATACATTGAGTTAGATAAAATATATTATTAAAGTATGTTTACCTTTTTCTTTTTACTTTTTAGAAATGTGGCTACTAGAAAATTCCGAGGTTTGTGAAGGGCTCCTTCAGTACTTTCTGGTAATACCTATTCACATTTCTGCTTTAATCAGATGAAGTAAATTTTCAGGGATATTTAGGTCCTTTTTCACAATTATCCAGCAAGTCCTTCTTTCTCTTTGACCACCCCTAGGAAAAGCTCTGTGCTTTTAGGGGCTCACGTTATTATATTGAGCTCACCCAGATATTCCAGGATAATCTCCCACCTCAAGGTCTGTACGTAACCTTAAACACACAGAGCCCATTTTCCAGGTAAGGTGACATATTCACAGCTTCTGGGGATTAGGGTGCAGGTGCCCATGGGGGCCATTATTCTGCCAACCACACTATTATTCTGTCCATTTTACAAATGATGACACTGAGGCACAGAGAGGTTAAGTACCCTGCTCAAGGTGGTACACTTAAGTGTTAGCGTTAGAACCAGAGCTTGTGCTATATTAGGGGCTAAGTATGGGGCCAAGAACAAAATAGGGGGAAAAACAGGTTAAAAAGTGGCAGAGGCAAAAGTCACCTTTTGGCAGAGGCCTTAAGCGTGTGAACTGCATTCCTGTTGAAGGCTTATCTCTATTATTTTTAAAGGCTTAGATAATGAGAAGGGAAGAAACATCCTTCTTTTGTTGTTGTTAAGTGGCTTAAATCACGTAGGGCCCATTCATGGTGACAAGGGCACGGGCTCCAGGAAAACTGATCAGCTGTGGGTCTGTTTGAAATTGATAAAACTTCCTGACCCCCAGTGAATTGGGGACAGAGTGATACGTCCTTCGTAGCTTTCCTGACTCATCAATTTGATGAAGCTGTTGTTTCAGAGCCAGGAAAAGTGGAAGGGAGGACGTTCCGGGTGGGATGGATACAAAACTGAACTGGGAGTCTGGACACCTGAATTCTCAACCTGCCCCAACCAGCTGTGCTGCCCTTCACCTCTCTGAAGCCCAGTTCTGTATTTGAAAATGAGTATGTGTTTAAACATTCAAGACATTGTATTATGAGCATTTTCAAACACAACTAACAGTGGAAAGAATAGTGTGATAAACACTCACACTCACCACCTATGTTAACACTTGTTAAAACATTTCTTCTGTGTTTGCTTGTCTCCACACATGTATGCACACATGTGTGTGTCCATATGTGTGCATATATTTAATCTTCAGGTTGTTTGCTGAACCATTTAAAGGTTACCAACATCACAACGTTCCACACTCAAATACAGTAGCATTCATCTAAGAATGAGGACTTTCTGCAGCATAACATATCATTATCATATGTAAGGAAATTAACAATTTCCTGAACATTATCTAATATCTGCTCCACATTCAAATTTACTCATTGTCCCAAAAATGTCCTGAAAGCTAAGTTTTTGAAACCAGGAGTCAACTAACATCTGTGTTATTAGTTCCCCTTAAATCTATAACCTTCTTTACTATTGTTGTTATTATTATTATTCTCTTGTCGCTAACAGTGCTTCGCTGTCACGATTCTCAATGGGGATAGTGAGAGCCCCTGTGCAGGGCTCTGTGTGTGTTGCGGATGGGCAGAGAGCCCCGAGGAAGAGCGATGAGGACTGGGCCTACCTCAGACCCAGGCTGGGCTTGGGGCAACCCACCGGAGGCACTAACAGCCCAGGATGGCCCCAGGTACTGAAAGGGACTTAGACAAACTTGAGGAAGATACCCCAAAATGAGGTGCCCCTGACACATGGGGGCTGGGATAGGGGCCCTGCTTGCCTGGGTCAAGGGAGGAACGGGAGGTGAGACTGGGATATCAAGAATACTATCACAGTGGTGGGGAAGGGCTGATAGGATGTGTGCACATAGCACATCCAAGGGCTGCTCTCTCAAACATGATCCATCCCATTTCCCTTTTTACCCCCTTCATTTATTCAGCAAGTATTTATCAAGCACTGAATGTGTACCAAGCACCGTTACAGGCATAGTTCTAGCAAAACATACCTGCCCTCACAGAACTAACATGCTAATGGGGGAGACAGACAACAATATACACAAGTGAAAAATATATAATGAAAAGTGGGAAAGAGAAAAAAAATGGAGTGTGGCTAAGTGAAGGATAGGAAGTGCCAGGATAGGAATGAGATGTTACAGTTTTAGATAGTGCATTAGTTTTCTATTGCTGAATAACAAACTACCCCAAACATAAGTGGCATGAAACAACAAACATTTATGATCACAGTTTCCACAACTCAGAAATCCAGGCCCAGCTCAGCTGTGCTCAGGGTCTCACAGGCTGTAATCCAGGGATGGCCGGGGCTGCAGGCATCTCAGGGCTGAGTGGGGGAGAAGCCGCTTCTGAGATTATCACTCACGTGGCTGTTGGACTGCAGGCTCAGCTCCTTGTTGGCTGGTGGGCAGAGGCCTCCTCGCATCCCCGCCACATCAGCCACTCCGTGGGCAGCTCACAGCGAGGCAGCTTCACCAGGTGAGCAGGTGAGAAAGTGAGAGAGGGTGAGCAAGAAGGAAGAAAATCCTGCCTTTGACAACAACATGGATGACTCTGAAGGACCTTATACTAAGTGAAATAAGCCAAACACAGAAAGATAAAACCTCATGATCTCACTTACGTGTGGAATCTAAAATAGTCAGACTTACAGAAGTAGAGAGTAGAATGGTGGTTGCCAAGGGCTGGCAGGGGAGGAAATGGGAGATATTGGTCAAAGGGTTTAATGTTTCAGTTTTGCAAGATGAATGAGTTCTGGACATCTAATGTACAGCAATGTGACTGTAGTTAAATTATGTGAGGTGATAAATAATATGTTAATTAGCATGATTGTGGTAGTCATTTCACAATGTATACCTATATCAAAATACCATGTTGTACCCCTTAAATGTATACAATTTTTGTCAATTATACCTCAATAAAGCAGAAAACAATTAAATCATGGGAAAAAAAAAGACAAGAAATTAGAAACAATTAATTTGGATTCTGTGGATGGAATTCAGGGTCCAGGAACTTGGATGAGAAAAGGTTTACGTCTCTATTTTATTTTTATTAAGCTTTAACTGAAATTTAGCATGTCCTGCCATTATGAATGTAGGCGTGGTGGTCAGCTTCCCGGATGGCCCCAGGGACTCCACCTTCTGAAGTTCTCACCCCTGTGCAGTGCCCCCGACATTGTCCCACATCAGTCCTGGGTGGCACAGGGCACATGAGAAGTGATGATTGTTGTTTCTGAGATTAGGTTATGAAAGGCTGTGGCTTCTGTCTCAGCATCCTGGTCTCTTTCTCCATCACTTACTCTGAGGGAAACCAGCTGCCATTTCTTGACACGTGACAAGGAACTATGGCGTCCGTCCAACAGCCACGTGAGCGAGCTTGGAAGTGGACCCTCCAGCCTTCAGATGACCACAGTCCTGGCCGACAGCTGGACCAACTGCAGCCTCACGGGAGGCTCTGAGCAGAAACACCCTCCTGGCTCCCGACCCTCAGAAACTGACTGGGATAATGTTTGTTATTTTTAAGTTGCTAAATTGTGTTATGCAGCAGGAAATAACTAACACAGTAGCCAAAAAACCCAGTGGTATTAGCAGTACCTGTGATTTTGTAACCACTAGGGACCATAGATGCTTTTATGTCATGTTATAGTTGTTGCAGAGAGAGTCAATGTATCTTTCACATGCATCACTTTGAAATTACAGTAGAACTTGTTTTTAATGTATGAATAAGGAAGTGCATATCAGTTTTTCACAAAAATATTTTGATAATTGAATTGCAATATAATTGATATTCTTTGTGTCCTTTATAATTCTATGTATGGATTTAAATTTTTGCATTTAAAAACATCCTTCTGAGAGGGGGTCCATAGGCTTCACTAGATGGCCAAAGGGCACAAAAAGGTGAATTTGCAAGTTATAGTTTCTTCCTGCTGGTGTGCAGGGGGACTAAAAACATGTCCCAAAGGCATGAGTAAGTTCTGCACAGACAAGACAGTGGCATTGTCAGGTTCTAAGCCTGGCAGAGGGCCCAGCATAAAAATGGTTGAAGGAATGAGTGAGCACACCCCATCTGGGCGTGCTTTCTAGCCCATCAAAACTTTCTACACTTTCACCCAAGGAAATGGAAAAACCATTGGGCCTGAGTGAACCTTTTCATTTTAATTTTCCATTTGTCAAAACAAATGGTAAACTGCCTCTCCTCCTTCTTTCTGCCCATCAAAATCTAAAAATCACTTATATTTTGGCAAACTCTTGGGTCACAAGAGTGAATTTTGTTGTGAGCTGGGTAATCTTAAGGTCATTATTACTTTAGCTCTACAAGGAAGCTGTACTCCAAGCCTGTCACAACAGGACAGGAGGGACGAGGAAGTGAAGGTGCTGGGGACTCTCTGTGACCCGGGATGATGGGAGGGAGGAAGGGAGGAGCCCCCTTCCCTGATGCCAAGGTTGAGCCAAAGGTATCTGAGGAATCTTGGTCTGCACTCCCTAGAGCAGGGCAGTGCATGCAGTACATACAGAAGGTGCTCAGCAAGGATCTGTTGGCTTGCTGACTGACTGACAGAGGAGTGAAGGCACCGTACCAGCTGACCCTGGTGGTGCTTCCCTCATCTTCTCCTTGTGGATGAGGTGGGCCACCAAGAATTGAGGTCCTAAGGGATCCAGGCTGGAGCCAGATCTCTGGGCTGTAGTAAAAAGGATATGAGAAGCCCAGGCAGAATCCTGCATTGCACATGTGTGCATATATGCACCTTGCCAATGCGCACCTCTCTTATCAGCTGACAGGAGCTGGTGGGCATCTATTGAGGGCAGACAGCCAGACCCAAAGCCATGGCATCATGACCCCAAGGCATTATTGACAGCAGGAACTAGGTCTTAATTGTAAGGAGCCACATTGTGGCTTTAAAAAGCTGCCCCTGGCTTGAGGTTTTTCAATGAGGTATACTTCATCAAAAAAAAATATATATATATATAAAATAGTATATATAACACTATATATTATATATAAAAAGTATAACCTTTTTTCTGGAAATATTCCCAGGAAAATCAAGCAAAAAAAAAATCAAACATTAAAAAGTATATTCTATTTTAGCTTGTTTCCTTTTTTCCAGTCTCTTGCAAATCCTTGGATGCATGCTAAGTTGATGAGTTCATGAGTTGGATACGGTGTGTGTTTTGAATTTCTATAAAATCCTTGGAAGATTGTAGCAGATAGAGCAGATTTTTTTCCTCCTGTGGCATATTTGAGAGGGAAGGAAAAACAGGAGGCATGTGCCCCTAAATAGTTTGAAGTAATATGGTTTTAGTCACTCAGATCAACAAATATTTGTTGACACCCTACTATATACAAGGCGCTGAGCCTTACAAGGATCTGTGCCATCAGATGCTTATAATCTACTAATACTATACACACGATAGACAAAGTGCATACACAAATGACAAGACATGCAGGAAGTGCTAGATGCAATAAAGGGCTCCAAACAATGTACTTTGGAATGACAAAGAGAAATTTTAGTGGAATGAGAGGGTTAAAGGGCGGCTGAGAGGGAGACTGAGGAGAGAGTGAGTGTAGGAATTTGGAGTTAAGAAGATGAGGACAGTACAGAAATGAATGCCAGGGTTAAAGAAACAATCACTTTTCTCCAAATGAGAAGTATGGAGCCCGTTTCTACCATTTGACCAATCAGTCTCTCCCTCGCTCTCCCTCTCTCTCTCTCCCTCTCTCTGCTCCAGAGATACAAGAGGTTGTAGAATCAAGTACACAAAGTTGAAGAGGGAGTGAGGAAAGGGTTAACGTTGCCGAAGGCCAGTTTTTACTCACAGCCCTGAAAATGGAAGGTTGAGGGGTCTTATGACAGAATTCCTTTTCACCTTAAACTCTCAATCTTTACTTTCCCTAAGTGGTTTTTCATGTCCCTACCTCCCTAATGGTAATGAACCAATGTCGCATGAAATAAGGCAAAAGAAAGTACCTGTGTGCTGTGTTTTTGTCTTTCAACCGGGCACCTCAGAACAACTCTGCTCAGAGGAATGGCAGGGCGGAAGGCATTGCTCTAGGCCTTGATCTCTTAACCCCCTTCTGATGACTGTTTGACCTCTTGTAGTTTGCACTTTTTCTTGGCATTTTTTTTTTTAATATTATCCTTCCTATTCTCTCTCTAGCCATGATGTTACCTATTTTACTGCTTAATATTATTTCCTCTCTAACCACCCATTAGCTCAATTTAACTATTAATACTTATTCTTTCCTGACTATTGCCTTTCTACAAACTTCCCACATATGTCCCCTCTGGCACTTTTTCAGCCATTTTCCTTCTTTACTCCTATTTTGTGCAGAGTCCATAAAAATGTATACGTGTTATATAAAAAACTCATCCCCATGGACAAGCTTCCCAGGGAGCATCTCACAGGGCACCATTCACCGAACTCCACACCATGCCCTGATCCCAAAAGCTTGTTGAAGAATTGCCCTTCTGATAGCAGATTCTATTTAAGGCAGTTGGAATAGTGTTCCGAGAATGGACTCTCAGTTCCCCTTTCTCTCTTATTTGTCAAATGAGATAATGTATGTGAAAAAGCTTTGAAAACTTTGAAGCATGTGCTACAGTGACTGTCCTTGCTATCATTAGAGTTTCCTTGTGTATTCACTGAACAAGAATTTATTGGGTACCTTCTCTGTGTCAGGTATTAGAGACAAAATGTGAACGAGATAGTGTGCAGGGTACAAAGGAAAAGAAAGAAAGGAAGGAAGGAAAAAAGAAAGGAAGGAAGAAGGAAGGGAAGAAAGGAAAGAAGAAGGGAAGGAAGGACAGAAAAAAATTTATACAGTTCTTAGCCTCATAGATCTCACAGTCTAGAGAATACGGGTGTTAATCAGTTATGTGACTAGCTATAAAATTGCCACTGGGCTTAGCACTATAAAGAAAAGTTTCATCACACCATGTAGTAGGGAACAGCACCCAGCCTAGTCTTGGGAGGAGTCAGGGGTCACTCTGATGCATTTGAGAGCTGAAGGTTCAGTGGGAGCTAATTCTGCCAAGGCGGATGGTGGAAGAGCGCCCCAGGCACAGCGCATGGCATGTGCAAAGGCCCCGAGATGGGAAGAAGCAGCGTTAGTTGTTCCGGGACCTGAAGAAAGGCCAGTGTTATTGGGTAGGAGAAGGAGGAGCCCAGGATCAAGGAGGGATGTGGTCCGGGATGAGGCTGGAGAAAAGATGGTTGGGCTTTACTAGAGAAGGTCAAGTTTCATGGGGAACACTAAGAGTTTTTAGCTTAATTCAGAGAGCTGTGGGAAGACTGCAAAGCATTTACACAGAAAAGAGTTCCGTTTCAAAACCTCACTCTCTGAATAAGGTGGAGAACAGATTGTGTTGGAAGGAAGACAAGGGAATAGTTCACCTGCAGAGTCCATGGGATAGTATAGGTGACAGGGGGGATGGTGATTTAGGCATGGGGGGTGGCACCAAAGTTAGAAAGAAGTGAAGAGAGTCAAGGGATACATAAGAGGTAAAACTGTCAGACTTTGGTGACAGAATGGAGGTGGGTGGGGGATGAGAATGAATGCTAAATCAAGAATCACTACTAGCTTTCAACTTGGGTGACCAGATGTACATGGAGTCACAGCATTTTGCCCACAGAGAAGCAAGTGCAGCCATTCTGAAAGAGTGTCTCTCCCTACTCCGCCAGCACACAGCCTTGGGTTATGAGCATAGAGGGGTGTTGCTGAGGAGTGCAGTATCACAGTGGCTGAGAAATTCATGGATGTTATCTCCAAAGAACACTAATGGACAGGGTCACTGAACTTTGAGATGAAGAAGGCTCCATTCACCTACAGATCAGCAGCCCGACGGGCAAGAGCCCTCCTAAAACACAGGGCAGTGACAGGTGCTGTGGTCTAGTCACTCCACAGGCATCATGTAGTGCCCACTTGCTACAGTCCTTCATTGGTCCACTGGCCCTGGCCCCACTAGAGCCACAGAATGATCTCAAGTCCATGGAATGATGTCAGGGGAACACCCAACAACCTTCTTTCCCCTTCTCCTTCCTCAGAATTGTGATACCTCCTCCATTACGCCTAAAACACAAAGGCCTCACCCTAAGTGCTTTCTAGGACAAGAGAGCTTGATTGCCTCTCTACTGGGACAAAATACAAAATGGCCTGTTTACTGGTTATTGCTGGGGGTGCAATGGATCCCAATACAAACCTGGAAGCTTCTCCTCTTTCTGGCCTCCTAAACTCTAAAAGATTGACGCCTATATCTTTTTTGGACAATAATGTATGATTCCCTTCAAGGGGGAATTGCCTACAAATACAATAGATCTATTTATAATCCCCTCTTTGTGGCAAGAGGTGGAAGAAGAAAAATCTCGAGTAACTCTCTAAGTGCTGCCTAAAGATCCTCTATGCTTCACTTTCTAAACAAAAGCCATCAGTTTAATCTTCAACAAGGCATTCTTCTACATCTGCTAAATTGTCATAGAAGCATACATTTGGGAGAAGACCTCCAATTCTCCTACAAAATCCAGTCTGCCCTTCTACCTGGACACATGACCAGAGTAGATCCCCCAGCTTGCCTTGCAGTTATGTGTGGCCATAGGACCAAGTTCTCTCCAATGAATATGAGTCACAGTGATTTGCTCCACTGCCCCACCAGGTCCATAAAACCCTCTCACTGTTAACTGACTAGAAGTTGATGCTCGAAGTGATTTTGGAATCCACATGTTAAAGATGGCAGAGCAACCATCAGCCTGGGTCCCTGATTCAGGGAGAGGTTAGCTGCTCCCCCTAAAAGACCCTCTATGACCATTACATGAGAAACTTTCTTTTCTTTAAGCCACTACACTTCTGAAATTAAAACCCATAAAATGGGATTCAAGTTTAATATATCTGACAGCTTTTCTCACCTGCATTTGTCTCCCTCTTCCCACTGTGTCCGGGAGCCCAAAAGGATAGACTTTTCCTCCATTCTGTGCAGCAGACCCTCCCTCTGCCCAGGGAGCAAGCCTGGTGACCCAGCTGTCATGGCAGAACATTTGTCTAATCCCTTATTCCTTGGTGTGGGGAAGTGTGGTCCAGTTGTGGCTCTTGGTATGTTAAATGCAAGATAAAGGATTTAAGAAATTCTTTCTTTGTCATAAATCTGACTTTCAAATCTTTTTAGAAAACTCTTTATTTCCAATGTCAGATGCGAACAAATCTGAAAATGTTGATGAATCTCAAAGGAATAAATCTTTTGAAAGATGTGGTTGCAAGTCATGCTTGCTTCTTGTATTCCCTTTATAATAAGTCCCTACAAATAATCAAATTGGCCTCTGGGATACAAATACCTTCAGTTGAAAGTCACACACTAGAAAATACAAAAAGAGAAAAAAAAACCCTCTGTTAAAATTACATATTATTCTGACTCCATTTGGGACTTAGAACACCCAGAACCATTGACTTGTACAACTAGAATGAATAAAGGATGACAGGACCGTGATTTCATCTGCTGTCAAAGTCTTCATCAGCTGAGCCGCTGGTGTACTTTTCTATTGCTTAATAGCCAGCTCTCTCTCTCCCCCCAAACTATAGGGAATGCAATTCCCTTAACCAGGAAACACTCTTGGCTGTGTCTTCTTCCCATGTTTGGACAGAGGGTGCCTTGGAAATGAACGCAGAACAAGACAGACAAGAAGTAGCTAGTTAGTTGTAGTGGTCTCCAAAATCATCTAGGAGCTCATTAAACTAAAGACACGCTGAATAATCACATGAGTTGTTTTCCTTTTCTCCTTTCAAAAAGATTAAGTCAGACATAATTATTCAAGCCAGACAATCTAAAGCAGACATCCTGAAGAAAGATTGGAGGAACACTAAAGCCTTATAAAGATATTAGCGTCTATTAATAATTCTGACATTTCAACAACAGAGCTTTATTTTTTTTTTAAATTGAAGTGCATAAAGTTGTGAAATCCTAACAATAACCCAATGAAGTACTCACAATTATTATTTCCTTTTGCAGGTGAAGAAACTCAGGATTGGAGAGGTTAAGTGGCTTAATCAAGGTCCAAGGGTAGGAAGCAAGTACCAAATAGAGTCAGGACTTGAGCCCAAGTCCTCTGTCTCTTGGGTCTGTTTTCATTTCATTGCACAGACCATCAGTCTTTGTGTCTAAATCTTATTCCTTTTGATTTCTATCATCTGGTGTGTGTGTGTGTGTGTGTTTTTTTTTTTTTTCTTTTTAAGACCAGTGTTGGCATGTTAATTGACCGGAGTCCAAACAAACAGATGATGATGCTCTACAGACTTCCATTACGTAGGAATTGGCTTATTAGTGATTTAAATCATGCTGTAAAATAGTCCCACTCCTTCTCTATTGCTTTAAGCCATCTGCTTTATGGTGATCAGAGTTTCAGCCTAATGGAAAAAAAATTTAATTAGAGTTTTTGTTTGCTTGTTTGCTTTAATGCTAACTTAATACCAGGCATTGCTGGAGGGCATTTGCCACAGACTTCAACTGGGTCACCTGCCTCATTTGTGTGCAGAGCAGACACCTGCCAAGGTTTGCCTCTCCGGGATCTTTGTGAGAGAACAGGGAATGGGCAACGTGAAGAGCTTGTTTTCCCACTGAGCTCATAGGCCTGCCAATCCAGAAACAAGACAGGAACAAGAAAATACTGTAGAAAATGGATTTATACATTAACCAATTTCTCTAGGTTCTGTTTCATTTTTCTACATGACAGTTTGTAACAGTTCTTACAAATTTAAGTTGTATAAAACCACAGACTGATTTTTTTATAAGAATGAGGAGAGGAGGAGGAGGAGTAAGAGGAAGAGATGTATTTCTCTCTTTAAACACTCTGAAAAACTTTGTAGAATAAAAGACTCTTCAAACACTGAGCGTGGCCTTCCCTGGTCCCTTTTTTGCTAGGACAAACCATGTCCTAGGCTCACCCTTTCACTTTTCCTCTTATACAACTTTACCTACACAAGACATCCATTAGTCCCTCCCTGGTGTGCATACTCTAAGACATTATTTATCAGTTTATCGATTTAAAATATGACCATTGCCTTGGGCCTTCATTCTGTGAAACTTAATTCTAGCATTGATAAAATAAAGCCATCTGAATTCAACTGGCTACGTGTGAAAGTGCATTAATAAACTTGAGCATTAACTGACCAGAACCATTTCTGCCACATTCCTGCATTTAGTCTGAGATTCTCTCTTTTGCTGAAATTTCTTAGCATTACTCCATCGGCACTTCCCTATTAGCAGTGCTTCTTAGGAGCCTTTAGCAAAAGGTTTAAACATTTCAGAAAAGCTCATTTATTATTTTGCATATAAGCAGATATTAACCTCAGCAATCCTAATTCCCATTTGCTACAGAAGCCTGGCAGTTAATGCCTGAAGTAGGCTGAATACACGAAGAGTGCAAAGGTATTTGAAAAGAAATCATAAATCGGTTCAGTTATAATACAGTTGTCAAACCAACATGCAAGTTGGTCTCAAACATTATCTCCAATTTCCATTGCCCAACCCCTGATTTATGTGTTCACTGTGAGGACGATTGGGCAGTTATGAAGGTAGAGACCAACTTTCTAAAGGGATGGGACCCCAAACTAATGGGTTTTTGAAGAGGGAAGGTGGTCAGGACTATGAGCCATTCATTAGTGATCTACCTTCAGATGCCTCTGGGGGTCCTGAGGAGTGAGCAGGAGGATGGCTTGCAAACAGGGAAGGGGCACTGCCAAGGGTAGGAGGGCTGTTTCAGATCTTTCCAAGGTTAGCTTCATTTCCTGTCTCCAGTCTTTGTTCTCATTATTAGTTTTTTCTGTAACCAAAAAGCAAAACGTCCCCAAGCCCTGTACTTGCCACATCTCTATAACTTAGGAGAACGTCACCATAATGATGAAGAAACTCTACTTTTACCCTGGAAAGTGTTTTGTTAAAAAGTCACAAAACCTGCCTCTTACCAAGTAAAGATAAAGAATCTTTCCTCTCCAGCAACTCAGCACCTGTGTACTTAAAGAGGCTTCAGGAATTAAAATTTAGATGAGCACAAAATATCCCCCCACTACTGCTGATGCCAGCACCTTTTGGCCAGCTTGGCACTTCCTGGGGGCATATCTTTCATCAATATCACAAATTTCAACAGGAGCTGGCAGGCAACGTTGGGTATCTAAGTAAATCTAAAGAACACTCAGTCACAAGTTGGAATTCATAAGGCACACTGGTATTATTCTTGCTTTCAAAGCAAATTAGAGGATCAAAGATTAAGAACATACTTTTCCTAACTCCTGGCCATAAGAGAACCTCAATAATTAAACTCCACATTAGGAATCAGGTGTAGAGAAATGGAGATATTATCTTTCAGGATGGAATCTCAGAGAAAAAAATATATATGTGGAAGGAAAGAAATTATATGTTGTGTACAGGGCTTAGGCCTAATATGGTGGTTTAAATTTTTATAAATGCTATTATAATTCTCTAATCATTATATTTGATAGTAGAGGATTAGAATCATTAATAGTTCAGGGATTTTGAAAATCTATTATTTGGAGGAACATGAGACTCAAAGGCATGATTGCATGGAATAGTGAGAAAATTCTAAAAAGACTTATAATCTTTGGAACCAAGAATTTACACCAATGTGTGCCTCATTATTTATAACTCTTAAATTGACACTTCCAGAAATTTACCTAGAAACTTATTCAGACTTCACGTACCTAAAAATGGAAGTTATGTATAAGAAGCACCATCTGTCTTATCAAGTACCTTAATGTTTGGAAACTGAATCACTTCCAAATTATGATCAAAATTGACTGCAGATAATAGAATGAATAACTCAGCAGCCTGACAGTTAAATAAAATTTGGGCAATTACATATTCTATTTCATCTCCTTATCTGTAAAATGGGGAGAATACATACCCTACCTATCTTAGAGAATTGGTATGAGCCTTAAATAGGGTATTATATTTTAAAATGCTTCCCTAAGTGAATGTCATCATAGTACTAATATTACAAACATTTATTTAGCTCCATGTATCTGGCACTCTGCTATATTCAAGAAATACAAAGTTAAGGAAGACATGCATCCCTGACTTTAAGGAGGTCACCATCTGGTGGAAAGACCATTTCATAAAAAACTCTAAACAACAATTAGGGTACAGTGTAATAAATGTTATGATAAACCTGTGTGAAAGATACTGTGGAAGTACCAGAATCACATGCTAAACACTGTATATGGGATTCAGGAACTAGTCAGGAAAAATGTGAAAACCAGAGATGCCTTGATTGTCTCCTCTTCATCCCCTGTGGTTATGGGGATGGCCAAACATGTGACATCGAGCACTGGACAGACAAGGTTGACAGGAGTTTTTTGTCCAGGGAGAGAGGCTACTGTACCATGCAGGGCTGGATGGGGGTGTGCTCAGGAACACAATAGACAGGCAGGGGCTGTGGGGGGCAGGCTTTGTAGTAACAAGAGGTGGAGTGACTCTTCATTTCTACAGAAGGATGTAATTGGCCTATTTGAATAATTCTGTGGGCTGGCAGGGACCTGAAGTTGGCTACTCAGGGACAGGCAGACACTGGGCTTCATCCCTGTGATAAGGAGGGTTGGATGGTTAGACCACATCCGTAGGGCGGAGTGGTAGGATGATACTGTTAGGCCATTAGAGGCCCTCTCAGTTTAGATGGAAAGGTAGCACATCATTTTAATTTAAACCTTACACCACAATGAAGAATGTACAAACACACTTATCCATTTGAACAAGGAGGCTCATCTTCTGTAACTTGCAAGCTATTCTTATAATCCATCACTTTATACCGCTGTTCGTAAGTCAAACAATAAAGAAAAGTCCTTTCAAAACTTTAGACAGAGTTAGGAATGCTGTATTTATCATTGAGGCCATTCCTAGCCTTGTTCCCTTGTTCAGAATCTGTAGAAAGTCAAGGGCCCTCCTGTGGCTGCTCTGTCTCCAGGCAAAGGTTTTGTGACTGTTCAGACCTATGACTGTGACTCCGCAGGAGCTCCCCTCACCCTGGCTGGCCCAGCCACATTTGCTGCAATAAGGAAACAAGGTCAATTGGCCTTGTCAGTTACTGTGGCTATAACTTAGAAAAATAGAAGCCCAGTGATCACACTTAATGAAAACACAAAGTCTACAATTAATTAAGGCATCTGCAGCTGTTTATGGAAAAGAACTTGAGGAAAATATATTAAAATTTATAGTTATATATTAAAATATATTAAAAGTTATAATTACACACAAAAACGTGGCATAGTATAATAAAATTATTATTATTATTATTTTCTTTTTTTGAGACACAGTCTCACTCCATTGCTCAGGCTAGAGTCCCACGGCATCAGCCTAGCTCACAGCAACCTCAAACTCCTGGGCTCAAGGGATCCTCCTGCCTCAGCCTCCCAAGTAGCTGGAACTACAGGCACGCGCCACCATGCCTGGCTAATTTTTTGTTTCTATTTCTAGTTTCCAGGCTACTTTTTTCTATTTTTAGTAGAAATGGGGTCTCACTCTTGCTCAGGCTGGTCTCAAACTCCTGATCTCAAGTGATAGTCCCACTTCGGTCTCCCAGAGTGCTAGGATTACAGGTGTGAGCCACCGCTGCACCCGGCCTAGTATAATAAAATTAGCATTATAATATTTGCTATTATTTACACACTCTGAATAAATTTAAAACAATATAATTAAATAAAACCCTTTTTGCTGTGCTTTTATATGTAGTGATACTGCCTTTTTTAAAGTTTTAAATGTAAAATGATGACATTTCAAATATATAGCCAAGTACCCAAAATATTATTAATAGATTCTCATGTACCAATCTCTCTTATTAACAGATGTTAACATTTTGTGTTATTTTCTTTAGAATCAATTTTCTCTCTTTGTAAAAACAGAAAGCATTAATTTTAGATATAAAGCATCCCTATCCCATCCTCCACAGGGGTAACCATTACCCAGAAGTTAGTATGTTTCTTTTTATGTATGTATATTTAAACTTTTGTTATATAGATATAGCCATAAATGATATATACTATTGCTTTGTGTGCTCTAAATAGTTATATAAATATTAGAAACCATATGGTACATTTCCCTTTGTAACTTGCTTTTCTTATCAACATGTTTTGAGATTTATCCATGTTGATATATGTAGATCTAGTTTGTTCATTTTACTGTCTGTAGTATTTCATTTTATTTACTCATTGGCTTACTGAGAACGGTTTTTTGTTTTGTTTTGTTATTTTTAAGTAACAGAAGATAGAAACAATCTGCTGCAAGGAGGATTGTGTGCATGTCTCCTTGGGCACACGTGTAAGAGCCCCTGCAGGTTAGACCTAGAGGTGGAATTGCTTGGCTGATGGCTCATTTCCAGTTTTTGTAGGTATTTAAGAATTATTCTTCAAAGTGGTTCCTATGAATTTATAATCCCACCACGATTGTAGGAGCTCCCAGATCATCATCAATGTGGTTTTATGTGACACTCTTTATCAGTTTGTGTGTTTATTCACTGCTTTTGAATACTTTTAAGGTTTTTTTTTAAACACAAACATTTGATTTTAAGTCATGAATAAAGATTTTTCTTTATACTTGGGCAATCCTATTTCATCACTTGAAGAACTAGCCGTTTTGGAAATAATTCAGTTTCTACACGTGGGTTGGCATGCAAAAGGCACCCTGTCAGACAGGAAAGAAGAAAGAAAGTGAATATATGAACATACAAATAAAAATAACTGTTTCAGAATTTTGGGAAAAAAAAATAGAAAATGATCTAACAGCAACCTAATGAATAGAGACTTTCTTACCCAATTCTTTTTTCTCTTTCTGTTTGTAGTTATACTTACTTGAGACTAAGCATTAACTTGCATCCTACCCAAAGAATGTACAAACTGAAAACATGAAAAAAGACTTGAGTGGTGGAATTGATATGTTGATCATCACAGCCTCAGAAGAAAGGGCAGTAAGGAAGGGGGTGTGGGACAGAGAGTTGGGCAGACTAGATCTCAAGAGGATACCACCAAAATGTGAACTTTTATTTGAGTAATTTTATGTTTTGAAAACTAATAACAAATAGCATTTACTTCTTTCCCTTCCTACAATTAATCCTCCCTCTGTGGTACACAGTCCATCCATCACTTCCCTCAACTGTGCTGTCAGCTCAGACCTTTGGGCTTCCTTGTCCACTGTTAGTTCTTCTAGTTAAGAATGAATAGCTGTGTGGCTCAGCTATTTGAGTGCTGACTGTGGGCTGCCCAATCCCCCTCCCTTGTTAGACTGACTGAAAAATGTCCCCCTAAATGGCCCATGGGTGGCATCGACACCATCCTCCCATTGCCATTTTTATATCCCAGTTGGCCACAGATCACATGGCATAGTCAATACCTCTGTGTTTTTTCTGAGGCCGGTTTGTAATTTGGTTTTTAATACAATAATGTCAGCCTTTTTCACATGAAATAAGATAGCACTGCCCATCAGAGTCACCTTTCATATTATATATGACAATAAAAATTAAAAGGTGGTGGAGGAGGGTGAAGGACAAGAGAGAGATTAGCCCTGTTTTTGATAGATGTAAAATGTTTACATTTGACAGCTCAGCCTAGGTAAATACGACAAATTACTGTTGTCAATTTTATTTTATTTTTTAACAAGTCTTCCTTTCATAAGTCCTCTATGTCATTAAAAAGTTATTTTTTGACCTGGCGTGGTGGCTCACACCTGTAATCCTAGCACTCTGGGAGGCCGAGGAAGGTGCATCGTTTGAGCTCCAGAGTTTGAGGCCAGCCTGAGCAAGAGTGAGACCCCGTCTCTACTAAAAATAGAAAGAAATTAGCTGGACAACTAAAAATATATATAGAAAAAATTAGCCAGGCATGGTGGCAGATCCCTATAGTCCCAGCTACTTGGGAGGCTGAGGCAGGAGGATCGCTTGAGCCCAGGAGTTTGAGGTTGCTGTGAGCTAGGCTGATGTCACAGCACTCTAGCCCGGGCAACAAAGTGAGACTCTGTCTCAAAAAAAAAAAAAAAAAAAGTTACTTTTCCTTTCTCATGGAAATACAAAGTGCAAGTTCCCTGGTCAATAGGTACTATTGCCAAAAATTTCTCAAATGAATTTATGTTGTATGTTTTAATATACAATTTTGACAGCACTGACATTAAAAGAAAATTGTGGGTATACATAGGGCATTTACTATATCCAGGTTTTGTTGATGGCCCGCTTACCTCCAGCATCCCGCAGCCTCTCCTCCCCGCCGGGGCCTCGTGCAGGTGTTCCCGTGGTCCCTGGGGCCTCAGCCGCTCCCGTGTGTGCTGCTCTTTCATGCGTGTCTGCCTCCGGCCTCCTCCTCCACGTCTGCGTCCCTCAAAGCGTGTGAGGTTTTGTCTCATCCTTGTCTCGGAGGGCCCTGGGCTCCACAGTGGTAGGCGTCTCTGTCCAGAGTCCTGTTTCCTGGATCTACGGTTCACTAAACTGTGACACTGGAGAGAAGCCAATCCCTCAGTCCTCACCGTGACTAAGCCATGCTGGATTCCACGGAGAAAAGTGGGGAAGAGTCTCTTCCCAACCCAGAGTCACCTGGGCCTACGTGTAGCACTAGCCGTGCCCAAACCTCCCAGAGCCAGCCTGCTGGGCTTATGGTTCCAGCCTTCTCTCCACGGGCCCAAGCTGGGAGCAGCCAGCCGTGACCACACTGTCCTCATCCCCTTAGCTGTCCTTTCTCTCCTACGCCAGTCCACGGGCGACCTGCATAGGACTTCCTCCTGCCAGCCTGGTCTCCACACAAATACGCACGCAAGTGCACCTCACGAAGAGCCAGTCCCACGTAACCCAACAACCTGAGGGGTCTGCATTTCTTTTTGGGTTCAGCCAAGATCCCCACCCACAGACACAACACACAAAACACTCTTTGGTCTTCAGCCTCTCCCTTTCTGGCTGCTGCCCGCTGCAATTCCACATGTTCAACTAAACTAACGACATGGACCTTCCACAGACCCAACCCCCTGACTATTGCACCATCTCTCTCGTCTTTCAGACACACTTCTCTCTTTTAACTCAATTTTTACATCTCATTGATGTTTAGACACATCAGTATTATTTATAAATTTTACAGCGAACATGTGTTAAATTTATAACTAAAAAAAATTATAGTCCCTGGGATGGGTTGAATTCTGTCTCCCCCCAAAAAGATATGTTCAGGTCTAACTGCCAGTACCTCAGAATGTGACTCTCTTTGGAGATACTATCATCGAGTTAAAATGAAGTCATTAGGATGGGCTTTAATCTGACTGTTGTCTTTATAAAAAGGGGAGATTGGGACACAGATACACGTATAGGGAAAATGGCACGTGAAGATGAAGACAGAGGTTGGGGTGATGCTTCCACAGCCAAGGTGCACCAAAAATCGGCAGCCGAACACTGGAAGGTGGGAGTCAGGGTGAGGGTGACAAAATAGAATGAATTTCTCCCTCACAGCCTCAGAAGGAACCAACCCTGCTGACTTGATCTTAGACTTCCGGCCTCCAGTTTTTGGTACTTCATTAGGGCAATCCCAGGACCCTAATATTAGCTCTGTATCTCTGTTACCAAATTTTGATGGCATCGTCCACCTGTCTCTCTCCACTTACGCATCAACTGCCTCATTTTTACCTGACTTCTACACCCTCGTTCTGCTGTAACCTTCTCATCAAAGCCACCAGTGACCTTCTTGTTGCTAATTCCAGCTGAACATTCTTCAGCTCTTATCTTTTCCAACCTCTCTGCAGCATTTTACAATGTTTCTCTCTCCTTTCTTCCTAAAACACTGTCTTCTCTTGGCTGCCATGGCACTGCATTCCTGAATTTTCCTTCTACTTCTCTGGTTTCACTTAGTACCCTCGGGGCTTCCCTTTCTTTTCTTTTGCCCATTCCTTAAATGGGAATATTCCTCAGGGTTCTATCTAGAGTCCTCTGATCTTATCAGTTGGTCTTGCTTAGAGCAATCTGTATCCATTCCTGTTGGCTTTGAGCCTCCTCTGTCATCTGAATCTCTAATTCAGACTGTTCTGAGTTTCAGACCCCTCCATGATCAGAGCTCATTTGTTCGATAGAAAAAGAAGCCCACCCAAACTAGCATGAGTAAAAGGGGGTTTCTTTGGTGGAATCAGGGTTTCCTCACAGGTCTAAATAGCAAGAACTACAAACCTCCCGAAGGAGGGACAGAAGGCTGGAGAACCCTTCCCCCACACCACCTACTTCCGGCCTTTCAGCAGATTCCCAGAGAGCAGCCCAGGAGCACTTCCCCTTGGCTCCTGCTGCCTGCCCCAGAATGAAGGTACCTGGCTTCAAGGCTGCACGTGATCTGGTCTCTGCTTTCCTCCCCACCCTCATCTCTCTGCTCTCCCAGTCACTTTCTAGGCTCCAGCCACAGCGACTTCCCTCAGTTCCTCGCAGGTACAGCCTCCTGGCTTCTCCAGTCCCCCTGGAATAGGCCACCTCCCTTTCCACTCGGCTAATTCCAGCTTTTCCAGCACCTCTTAGCCTATTCTTCTCCTCACCTCTACTGCTCCCCAAATCTGAGTTTATCATTCTAGCTTTGAGGTTCCTGGCACCCTGTACTTCCCATATCATGCACCCACATTGGATATCATTTCTATTTATTCTTCTGTGCCCCTCACTGAGCTGAAAGCCTCTCTCTTGAGCTAGTACAGGCCAGTGTTACCTTTTGATGTTTTGCACTGGATAATTCTTTCTCAGGGGAGCTGCCCTGTGTGTTGTAGGATGTCTCCCAACATCCTTGGCCTCTACCCACTAGATGCCAGCTGCACTCTCCCCTCCCTCAGTCATGACAATCAAAAATGTCTCCAGATATTGCCAAGGATCTCCTGGGGGTAAAATTGCTCCTGGTAGACAGCCAGTGGTTTAGGCTGACAGAGGTATTTGTTATAAGGATACTGGTGAGAACAGACTAAAAACCAGAGGTTGGTGTTGTACAAGGAACCCAGAAAGTGCCCCTCCTGTATCCCCCAGAATCTAGACATAGGGACTGAAACAGCCCTGCACATCAGGGCTCCCAGGAGTGTGATGTTTTCGGAATGTGAAGAGCAAGGTGCAAACAGCAGGCGCTGATGCCCGAGGTTAGGTTTGGACAGCACGCAGTAGCTTCGGGCTTTACCTTATTGGTGTGCAGACAGTGGCACAGTGATATTTGCAATGTGTATGGATGGAGGCAGGAGCATGAGCAGATGTGCAAACGGTGAAGGTTTAAGGCAAGAAGTCTGGACTCTCCATCGGAGGGTTGCAAGGGAGGCTGTGGCAAAGCTCTGTTGAACAAGAAACGTGAGGCTTTAACTGAGGCAGCAGCTACATCTGTCTGTCTCCCTCTTCCTATTTGTGGTAATACTTGGATAAGTCCATTTTTTAACCTTTTTATTTGGTAATCTGTTTCTTTTCCGCAGGAAAAAAAGAGCTGGCTAGAAGAAAGGAAAACAGGGTACTTTAACTAATTTGTTTTGCTACCTTAAGAACTAAGGGAAATGATGATTGGATGGAAAGAGGAAACATTGTAATTTAAATGTGAAGCATTAGAACAATTTAGTTTTTCTTATGTCTTGTAGTACTACATATCATTCTTTCAAATTTTCTTATTTTGAAACTCTTAACCAGGTGAGGCAGAACTACTAATTGTCTTCTCACATACGTTTTTCTGTTTTCCTTGACAATGGAACCCTAATTTTTTGCTGGACTCATAGCCTTTGGAGTAAGGTTTTACAGGTATGATCAGGAGACTAGGTATGGTAAAAAGACTAACTTCAGGTCAGACAAAGCATATGTGAAGAGTATGCGTCTCAGAAGTTTTCCTAAAGGGAGGAGGTTAAATCTTTGTTCTCTTTTGCACAGGCCTGAATGCAGACACGGTGGCTGGAGCTTCAGTAGCTGTATTGGACCATGATGTGAACGCACATGTTGAGGATGGTAAAGCAACAAAATAAAAGCTTCTCTCTCTGATACTACAGAACAAGGGTCAGCAAACTTTTTCTGTAAAGAGCCAGACAGTAAATATTTTCAGTTTTGTGGACCATAAAGGTCTCTGTCACAACTAGACAAATCTGCCATTTTAGAGTGAAAATATCCACAGATAACATGTAATAAATGAGTTCCAATATACTCCAATATTTGTTTCAATAAAACTTTATTTATGGACACTGAAATTTGAATTTATTATAATTTTCATGTGTCACACAATATTATACTCTTTTTGATTTATTCTCAACCATTTAAAAATGTAAATTCTTAGCTCCAAGTCTATACAAAAATAGGCTGTGGGGCATGGTTTGCCAATTCCTGCTGTTGATCACCACACAGTCTCAAATTGCTTATCTGTAGGTTTTAGTTACTGAAGAGGGACACTTCTGCTGTCTTGCTTCTGCTAGATGGAGTTGGCTGTGACTCAGCAGAACGAAATCCTGGTTTACGGTAAGTGGATGCAGCAACCCCTAAGGGTGTTCCACCCACACGCAACCCCCACTAGTCCTTCCCCAGCAATCTGAGCCCTCCCTGGCTTCTACAGTTTGCTCCTGAAGCTCAAACTTGCAACTGTCTTTGGGGATCACCTTAGGGCCAGTGCAGCTTCAGGTTGAAAGGTTGGAAGTCCCTGAGAATTTACAGCACAACAAACATCCCTTCCCTGGTGGACCTCCAAGCCCAGCTCTCTTGCTTTGTGTCTGGACAAACGCAGACAGAATTTATACTCTAGAGGCTCCCCCGTAGAATCATGTGGAAGCTTCCCTTCTCAGGACTTTGCCTGACACTGCACCTTTGCTTGCTTTGCTCCCATTCCTGTCTTGTTTCTCCTGAACTCCCCACGGGAGCACTTCCTTCATAAATCACTGTGCAGGAACCCATGCCCGGATCCGCTTCTGGCAACTCCAGTCTAAGTCAGTAGTAATTGTCATTGCTCAAGATATATTTTCTCTAGGATCTAATGAAGCACAAGAAATAGCAGCCTCCTCTTTATAGAAATGAAACCTCAGTGTTCTAGGTTGAGCCCTTTCACGGTATAGCACAGTGGGTGAGAGCAAGAGCTCTGGAGTCAGCCTGCTTGTAACTGAGCCCTTCCAAGCCTCAAGATTCTTCATCTGTAAAATGGAGCTAATGAAAAAACTACACACAGGGTGGTTTGAGGGTATCTGGAATATGATAGCACTACGTACACTGTCCAGCACAGAAGAAATACGTTATAAAAGTTAGTTATTAGTTTCTCTGCTCTCCAAGGCATTTTGACACTACCGCTGCTACACATAAATTCCAACACAGCATTTTCTTTGTAAATAATAGAAGAATAAGTGCTATTTGCTGCTCTGTGGGAAGCTGAGAAATTACAAAATAAGATTTTCTACTTTGTAAGTAAGTACTTTGACTATCAGTACTCCTAATTAATTACAGTATAAATATAAAGTAAGGGACACATCCTGCTCCAAAACTTCAGCACTAAGTTAGGCCAATGGCTGTCTTCTGAAACCTGGCACACCTGAGCCATAATCCCAAACATGCTGCTTTCTGCTCCTATAGAGACATTATTATTGATTCACCCAATCAGGTTGCCAATACTTACCTTCTAAGGTCATTGTGAAGATTAAACAAAACTGTGCATGCAAGGCACTTAGATACTCCTTATTAAGAACTTATTATGAAAAAAAAAGAACTTATTATGTACCAGACACTGTGCCATTATTACCCATAGCCTGGTTCCCCAGAAGAGGAGAGATTCCAAACATTACTCGGATACCTTTGCCCTGATGACAAATGCAGCAATGGTGACAATTCCTGGAAGATAATCTTTGAGAAGACCATCACTTGGTTCTTTCCTTGGCCATTGAATTCAACCTTCTTGGGTCAGTTTGCTAGAAACCAACCTCTACCACGACAAAGAAACACCAAGGAACAGGAGCGTCTCTGTTGATGCTGAGAGTGGGAAGAGCCGCATCCTCTTACAGGCTCTCTGCTATGCTTAATCCAAGAAAATCTCCATTTTTTTGCTTCGGCACCATCCAATCCATGCTTTGCGGGTACAGCTGGATGTCAGGGTGTTAACCCGCCAGTGTTCGTGCATCGCCCTTAGAGCCTCCTGGTGAAGCCTGCTTGTGCTAGCACGGAGCTCTGGCGTGGGGCAGGCAGGCTGTCAGAATTCAAAGAGAAAACAAATCTCTTCTGTGCAGGCCAGGAAAGCCTCACCAAGGCAGCTTTTTGCTCTGCTTGGGGAGGGAATACAAAGAAAAAACGGAAAACCACACACTCCGAGAGACTCAGAAAATACTTGCAGCCTGTCTGAGTCACCAACTTGGTTTGACCAAATAATAACTCCCCTTATTTATTTAATACATGATCAATAGTAGGATTGTATTTCCATGAGCTAGAGAGTTCTCATTCAGCGGCACGGACTTTTTTTTTTTTTTTTAATTCAAACTTTTCTTTTTTTCTCCGCATTCAGCAATTGCTATCAGATGCTGAATGTCTGTGGTCACATACTCAGCTTCCTGTTTATAAACGCGCTCTGTTTTCAGTGAGTCAGCGGTTTCTCGCTCGACACAAAGGTATGACTGGCCATGTCAGGGCCACGGAGGTCGAACCAGCTTTGTGAATGGCCCAGTCTGCGCCAGGACTCACGGTTTGGGGGAACAGGTCCTCACGCTGTATGTGGCGGCACAGACACTAAAACAATTCAGCCCAGTGAGTTTGGTGGTTTCTCATCTGGTTTTGTCAAAGAGAAACAAAGCCAGAGGCTAGTTAAAATGGGAAGAAAAGATTTTAATCAGTAATATCTATTGCAATAGGGAAGAGTCCAGTGTGAACTGAACTCAGTTTTGACTTGGGCAGAGATGACTGGGCATTTTCAAGGCAGGGTCAGGGAAGCGAAACATTACAGAGGTTGGTCTCCATAAACGCGAGGAGGCTGCCGTGTCTGCTCCCTGTCAGTGGTGGAAGTCCGGATTCCATCCTCCCTGAGACTGGGAGACAGAGGCCCTTCCTTCCTGATGATTACATTTGAAGGAATGTTTTTCAAGTCCTTGAGGAAGAACTTGTGGGTTTGTAGGACATACAGATATGTCTCAAGGTTATGAGGAGGGACTCACAATTGTAAGCTCTGTTTAGTAAAAGCTCTAACAAAGTGCCTGTCTTCAGGTGTTGGCTGGAACAGTGAACTCGCCTGGCAGCCTTGAGCTGTCCCAGGCAGGCACTTTAAGGACGGCTAGTATCATTCTAGGGCTGCAGCCTTGAGCTGCTGGAAACCACGTTGGTGTTTGTGCAAGTCCTTAGAGGCCAAGGTTGAGGCCTGGCTCAGAAGACATGATATTATTGGACTATATCCAATACTCATGGATATAGTATTGATACTCATGAGTAGATGTGAGTGGACTCATCACTGGACTCCATGATATTATTGGACTATATCCACTCACATCCACTCACGTCCACTCATGTCCACTCATGTCCACTCATGTCCCAGGACGTCCACTCATGTCCACTAATGTCCACTCACATCCACTCATGTCCACCCACATCCATCATGTCCACTAATGTCCATTTATGTCCACTCATGTCCACCGACGTCCACCCATGTCCACTCATGTCCACTCATGTCCACTACTGTCCGTAAGTATCTATACTCATATGGATACTCATATACTCATATTGGACTCATATAGTCCAATCATGAGTGGACATGATATTATTGGACTATATCCCATAATATATAGATTTTTACTCAAAAATAACAAGTTAAAATCAATTGTTCAATTTTACATTTTAAATTGAAGTTATGTGGCTAAACTTTTATTCTAATAAGCTCAGTTTTCTTAAACACTGTAAGTACATGGAATAGAAAATATCTTATATACCATAATGTAAAATATTAATCCAAATCTTTTCAGTTCCACTAAGGAAACTACTGTATCACCCACACAATATTTATGGTTAACCTTTTGCTTTCTTGTGGTTGTATTAGACCAAATCAGGGTCAGATGACTGGGCCAGGGCCAGAAGACCCTGGGGGGATGCACTTAACCCCACTTGTGGTTGCTACGTAGTAAATAACATGACTTTAAGGAGATGACCTCTACCTTCTAAGGCCAAGTTATAAATTTCCCAATTTTTCTGTCTACTCAAAGAGATTGAGACTCATATCAAAAGTATCACTTGATTAAGTTTCCTTGAAAAAGGCATTTATGTATTTTAAGGAGCAAAGAAATGCAACATCCAAAGAGGAACTTGGATCCTTTCACGTCTGAAAGTTCTCTGGCCTTAAGAATATTAAAATGCTGCCTGGTGGAGTTGTGCAGTCCTCACTGCTTCTCCGATCAGTCAGTCATTCCTTCGAAGGCCATTCAGCTGACACACGGTGGGATGAAATGGATCTCTGTCCATGTTGGCCTCTACCAAGGACCACCATGAACCAAACACCCCGACCCAGGAAACTTTTGTGAATTACAAAGAGATGGCTCTTCCTCCAACCTCAAGCTGCCCCACATGGGGCTCTTACTTGGAAAGATGAGCAGAAGGGAAGAATTTCAGCCTATATTTGCCTCCAGATCCCAGCACCTTGTGAGGAATAGGCAGCACGATTGTCCATGCAGCTCTGTCCCACCCCTCTGATTCCAGAGCAACATATGAGAAGGCACTTGGCAACCCCTGCATAGAATGACAGGAGGAAAGAGAGAGGGGAAATCCTGAATTAACTGTTTACCCAAACAGGACTGAGAAGAAACAGAACTTCCAAGTCACCCAGATTGGGCAAGAATAAGATTTCTTTTGCAGAGCACAAGTCTGGGTTCAAAAGCCAGGTTCAGATATAGTGAAATAAAGCACATCTTGCTTGGCCACCACAAAGGAAAGCATCGAGGTCACAGTCCTCAGCCTGTCTGTGCCTCAGTTTCCACATCTGTGAAATGGGACGTCCTCCAGCCCAATGCTGTTTAAATGTTATTGTGCATAGATATTATCTAGGAATCTCGTTAAAATGCAGCTTCTTTTCAGTGGGGAATGCACAGGGCCTGGGATTCTGCATTTCTAACAAGGTTCCCAGCTGTTGCCAGATGCTGGGCCACACTCTGAGTGGCAAAGGAGTGGGCACAATCCTAAGGTCTGCTATTTTATGGTTACAATTCATCTGGCGTGAACAATCACCTAATTGTCTTATGCCAAGCATCTGCTCTACAAAGCTAGAAATAGCTTTTTAGTTGAGCTCTACATCTGAGAGCCATGAAGCGGAAGATTTTCTATATTTTTGAGGAAGAATAGTCTGCCTCCCCGTCCTCTTTGGGCTCCCATCCTCCCCAATTCCAATCCCATCTTTTTTTTTTTTTTTGCTTCTCATCATTTCACGATATCTCTCTGTGGCAAAGAGAAAAAAAAAAAAAAAATGGCAATGCTACCAGAACCAAAGCTGAATGCGTGAGAGACTTTGAGAAATATGTTTGGGGGAAGATAAAAATATGTTTTTTTATAAACTTTAAATGAGTGATTATGGCGGGTGGGCATGAGGACTGATGAGTATTTTGGAGAGAACTCGGCGGATGATGAAACATCTTAATGAAACATAACATTAAACACTGAGACCACATATCCTGTTGACCAGTTCAGGAAATATGTTTTGACCCAAAACATTAGAAATACTGATTGTCTCAGAAAATCCATGGCAAAAGGTCCCTGTGATGTGAGTTTTACAGCTGTTGTCACTCCAATTCCGGGGCAGGGATGGAATATATAGAGTATATACACGCACACATACATCCACACATATATATATACACACACTATACTACACATATATTGTACACTAGACACTAGACACACACATACACTTTTTAAATTGGCAAGGAACTAAAAAAGGAAATGACCAATGAATGTCCTTTAATGGACGTTTCACTTTCTTCCTCACAAAATTACTAAGCCCCTCTTTAGTTCCCTCCCCTCCTGCGCACCCCATGTGCCCCCGTGTGCTGTGCTGTGCCCGGGCTTCCTTCATTAACCTCGCATTGCTTGGGGTTCCCTGGCAGACGAAGAGGCCCAGAGCCAGGGAAGCTGCCACAGGGGCAAAGATTTCCACTGGCCTTCTGAAACTCACAAAGACCCCTTTCCTTTACTGAATTGTAAACTACTTGAAGGCATAGTTAAGAAACAAATGCCTTCAATCTAAACTGCCTAAGAGAATTTTTAATGAAATACCAAGAGATTTCAGAGAAGAGAGAAATACCAGCTAGTTGGGGACAGTCCAGATTAAGGAGAATCTGCACAGACTGAAAGCCCATGTACAGGGTCTTAAATGCTTGAGGCGACATCAACTGGCAGCCATCCAGCATTCCTAGCAGAAGGGCCTGAGTAAGGCCAATAGCCAGAAAATCGGGGACACTGTTCCCTAGAGAAGGGCACATAGTCCACTCTGGCTAGAGCATGTGTACGTGAAAGGAGTGAAGATGGGATAGTACATGGTGGCCAAAGGGTCTGGTGGCCAGAGGGTCTGGGGGCCAGGCTAGGACATTTGATGTGAAAGATCTCAAGTGAACGAAACTTGGGGACTGGTTGGATGGGGTGTGGGGAGGCAGTAACTGCTGACTGCAAGGTAGCGAGTCTGGGCTGGCTGGTCGCACACCACCAAGCAGGCTGGCCTTACCCAGACCTGGAGACCACGCACACAGCCACAGTGCAGACAGCACCTGCCCCCAGCGGTGGCAGCTTGGGGGTCCTGAACCTGTCACACTTCCGGGATGGCAGAGCCAGAATTGGAGACTAGAGCAGACAGGAAGAGGAATATGCCCTGGGGGAGAGTGTATGGGCAGAGGCATTTATTAACAGAAAGGGAAAAAGATAGTTTTGGGCAAATTGGAGAATGTTTCCACATTGACGGTTATGAGAAAACACAAAGAGTCTGTATCAAAAGCTGGAAGAAGGGACTCCATGACAGGAAGGATGCTCATGTCTGGCTCAGGTTCCCAGCCCCCTCCTCTCTCCTGCCCCCACCCTCATGCCTCTGGGCACAGTATTGAATCAGGAGCACAGCGGACAAGAGTGTAAAGCTCAGAAACCCCAGAGCTACAGGGGGTAAGAAAAATGGAGGTCAGCATGTGTGCTCAGGGCCTAGGCAGAGGGCGGCAGAGCCCATGGCAGCATGGGAAGCAAACAGAGAGACAAGCCCGCCCGCATGTTGGGGAGGAAGGTGCCCCAGGGCTTCGGAGACCATCTTGTCACCATACCACAGTGAAGTGTCAGGATCTCCCAGGACCCCAAACCCCATTTCCTTAGTAGTGATGTGTGCAGTGGTTGCCGGTGGAGGTGGGGTGGGAAGTGGGAGGCTGGTTTCAGTTTAGACTCAGCCGTGTTCACCCTGGGATTCAGACATGCCTGGACACGTCCAGAGGACTCAGACAGGCTTGAAGAGAATACCTGGTGTACTTTCTTCCCTCTTCCTTTTGCGCGAGGCAAAAGGACACTTGGGAATGACTCATGTTGTTTGGCTTAAGGATAATATGTCAGGGTCAAGGGGAGAGAAAAAGACTGTTTTGAACACAGAGGAGTTGCCGTCACTCAAGTCATCCCACCAGACTAATGTCCTGTGACTCAGACCTGTGCCTCGTGGAGGAGAGCCTGGGGGCTGAGTTGCCTGTGGACTTGCGTGGGCAGCATTGGGCAGTGCTGCGGTCACCCTGCATGTGGCACAAATGTGGGCAGCATCCTGGGAGCACACAGTTAGCATCTATTAAGTGTTCAACATGGAGTAGGCTTATAGAGATCCTGGTGTGTGGAAAGTACCTACTTAAATAAACATTGTCTTTTATTATCATTACTTTTTTCAGTTCTAATAATGACCCCATGAGGCAGATACCATTATTATTGTCATTTTACAGATGGCAGCGAGAGGCAGGCCACCCTCCCACAGTGACATAGCTGTGTGTGGCAGAGCTGGATGCCAGTCCCTGTCCCCTCATCCACCAGGCAGTACTCTGCGGAGCTGATAGCAGCCTGAAGGGTGAACTTTGCTCGTCAGCAGTGTCCAATCCTGGCGATGCTATCATGAGGAAGTAATGTGGTAGAGGTAGAAGTTTTCTAACCGGAGGCATCCATGTCTCAAGCAGAAGCAGAGCAAAAACGCCGTGAGCTGCACTGAAGGTCTGAGCACAGATGAGCTCCTGCCTGGGGAAAGGGGCGGCCTCACAGAAATAACAGGAAAACACCCAGTCCCGCAGTTTCCCCAGTGACGGGTAAAGATCAATCCCGTGAGTTCTCTCACTAATGGGTACCCCACAGGAGTTGTGTTTTGCGCAAGTTCTGGAAAGAGCTGAAAGAACAGAAAAGGGATGTGAATCTCTCTCTTTCAAAATTGTTTTCTTGAGAATCTGCTTTTACAGAGTTCCTGAGTAAACAGCAGGAGAATGAACTACAGCCTCAACCAATCTTGAGGACAAAGTGACATCTCCTGTATAATCCCTTCTCCAAAGAAAGGCAGGAAAACAAGTCTTAGGCTTTGACATCCTTGCAGGTTTTGCTATCTATCTGCTGCTGCTTTTGTTATCAATTTACAGCCATCGCTATTTTTTTTTCTCTTCATCCGCCTTAAAATCAGCAAGCTACTGGGCTTCACTGCTGGCATCTCCCTTCTCTTTCTTTGGGATGCCACGCCATCTCCCTGCTCTCTTCTCCCCCAACTTTCCCTTCTCTCTTTCTCTTTCTTCCCCTCTCTTTCTCTTTCTTCCCCTCTCTTTCTGCCTCCTTTAAAAGGATAAAATAAACTTTTTACTTTTGTAACTTAACTTCTCCATGAGAAATCTTTCTCCACCGGTACCATGAGCACCTACTAGCCTTTCCACCCTAACACCCGGGGGCTTCCAGAATTTGTTAGAGAGGAAACCAGTGGAATGTGGGCATCCTGTATCTTATCTTAGTTAGGATTAGATTTAGCTGAGAGTACAAAAGAACTCCATAATAGCAACGGCTTAAACAAGTCCAGGTAAGTGGTCCAAAGTTGATAGGGCAGCTTCACGACCATCAGGGACCCAGGCTCCCTTTATCTTCTCGCTCCATCATCCTTGGCATAGCTTCTGTTTCATCGCACAAGATGGATGCTTGAGCCTCAGTTGTTGCACATCAGCATTCCAGCCAGCAAGAAGGTGACAAGGAAAGGAGAAGGGCATGTTGCTTCCCTGTGATGACACTTCCCAGAAATTGCACACACCACTTCTGTTTACGTCACACTGGCCAGAATTTAGGTCAAACCTAGCTTCAAGTAAGGCTGTGAAATGTGGTCTTTATTTTGAGTGGTCAGGGCTCATCTAAAAATCCAGAGAAAATGCAAAAGAAGAGAAAATGGGTAATGGGGGAAACAGGCATCCTGCCATTCAACCTCAACCAGGCTCTTCCTCTCCTAAGTTCATGGCTAGTGTGATTCTGTCCTGTGGTCTGCTCTAAGAAAAAGACTTTGGCCTTCTCTATCAGAAGCAAAAGTGCGGCAGCTGGAGACCAACAACTGAATGAGTTTTTAAAGGGTAACCAAGAGACTTATGCTGGCCTCAAGAAACTTATTTGTATTGCTTAAATATCTCTCTTATTTTCAATCTTTCCCTTGCAAAAAGTATAAAACTTATTTTAGAATTAAAACACAAAATAAAATGGCAGTCTATATTTTACAGTAAGTTAAATGGAGACTAATATTATGTCCTTGAACTTATTTTTGCCTTGTATCTTCTTGTTTTTCAAGGAAACTATGAGAAATAGGTTGTGTAATTTTACATGACTTATTTGTTAAAGAACGGAATCATAGTTGTTAAATCAGGAAATCCTTGCAAAACTAAAGTATTTAAAGGAAGGTGAACATGTGTACACAAATGCTCAAAAAAATGGGTATGGAAACATTTCTACTAGGAAGGTAAAATTGTGGGGGAAAAAAGTCTGAAGAGTTTTAGAGATCTGGGTCAACTTTCAAATAAACATTTGTTTCCATGATCTCTTTCCTTTCCAAATGGTAGTCCTTCATCTCTAGCTCCAGGTGCCTGTTGTCCTGAAATATTTTGCCATTTATCATCTGTTCCCCCAAAGCAGTACACCCTGGATTTGCCACTAGTCTCCAGATGCCCAGACTTGAAGCCATCCTCAATCACCAAATCTCAATGACCATCCCCATACCTGCTGTCAGCCAGTCAGCAAGGTCTCAGCCGTCTTCCTTGGCACCTTCACTTGTACTCATTCCATTCCTGTGCTACCACCCATCAGAGTCCGCTTTAGAGAAACAAACACTACAATGTACAAATTGGCCTTCCTGCTTCTAGCACTAGCTTCTTTACCCATCTGCACCCCCTTTCCGCCTCCCCATCTCATCTCAGAAAGCAGCTGTAGGATGGAAACCTCAGATTTCTCTAGTCGGGGCAGGGGCAGGACGAGGGCTCAGGGCTTCACAGTGTGGGTAAGAGCGTGCTGGGCAGATCTCTGCTGGCTAGTGTGAGAAGGAGGCCAGGAAGGCACTAATAGACTGGGAGAAAATCAAAAGAGACCTAAGGACCAGTGATCTGTATGAGCTGAAGATCAGGTGATGGAGGAGTGAAGAAAGGTGAGGGCTGAAAGCATAAGAAGTTCTGTCTGAGGGTGAGACAGAGGTTATGATTTCCGAGGCAGAGCAGTTCTGAGTGACAGTAGGAGCCAGGGTGTGTGGGTGCAATCGGGTGGGTTAAGTGTGGCAAAGGTGATGGCTACAGTATTTGAAGACTTCCAGGAACTGGAAGGCAGAACAAAGAATAAGTTGCCCACATGGTCACTGACATCCCCAAGGACAACGGCACAAGTTGGCGTGGAAGGACAGGATCTGGGTGTTGAAGATAGCAAGGAAACAAGAGGTGAGCCAGGCAGTTAGGAGATGACAGTAACGGGAGGGACAGCTTGATGGCACACACCTCAAAGGGAGAGGAGCTCTCCCTCAAGGGGCAGTTACTCAGGTTTGTTAATGCCAACTCCTTCTCCTCCTCCTTCTCTAGGCCCTAAGGAAGATTTATGGGGAGATAAACAACCTGTATCATTCAAGTCGCAGCAGAAAATAGATGGCACACACATTTGGGGCAATTCAAGAAGAATGTAATAAAGGAACGATTTTCAAAGGTGTGGGCAGAGTACATGGAAACCACAAGTGACAGTGCAGTGCCCTTGGGCTAGTTACAGAGGGAGCTCTTACTATCTGCTGTGGTTTGAATGTGTCCCCCAATGTTCATATGTTGGTCACTTTTCCAAGCTGGTCATTTTCCCACTCAGGTATTGACAGACCAACATCCCGATTACATTCCATTTATTCGGCCTGGAGTTTTCCCCAAGCCCCAAATGATGTTTTAGAGAAAAGAAGTCTTGGGTTTCAGCTACAGGAGGCTGTTAACATTTCTCTAATTTTGATCTTAATAGGGACTCAAATCTGCAACACTTGCAAGATTTTTTTAATTGGTCTTAACTTTACTTTTTATTTTGATGGGAATGAGTAAATATGCCAGCCTAGCTCCAATCATGGCAGAGTTGAAATAAACCTCTGACTTGGAGCATTTTAAGCATGGCCAGACCTCCATCTAGCTGTTACTTTCTGGGGTGAAATAAGATAATGCACAGTGCTCCTCACACAGGCTCTGCCCTTCTGGCTGCATGAGAGTTTTTCATCTACTGAGATCCAGGACCTCTTGATTTCAAAATGCATAGAATTCCTGCTTGCAGAGCAAGTTAGACCCAGCATGGAAGTTCTAGTTTTAGCCCTCAGCTAGCTAGGAGAAAACCAATGCTGAGTCTGGACTCACACCAGGAACATTCTAGGAGTTCTGTGTTGATACTGGAAGCAATCCTGCTGGGCTGCATGGAAATGAGTCTGAACTCTTAATATTCTGAACTCTGTCTTCTAGAGCGGGAGATTTACCTTCACTGGGTCTCAATTTCATTGGTTCATTCACTCACTCACTCATTCAAGAAATCTCTTTGATAGCTACTCAGGCAATAATGGTCCAAAACGAAGGGGGGGCCTTGCAAAAGTAACAGGAAAATACTAATCCCACAATTTCCTAGTAACAGTTAAAGATCAATCCTAGGAGTTCTCCTTCTAACAGGCACCCAGAGGGAGTTCTGTTTTGCAAACTTCTGAAAAGTGCTGGACAGACAGAAAAGAGATGTAAATCTTTCTCTTTAAAATTGTTTTTTGAGAATTTGCTTTTACGGAGTTCCTGAGTAAACAGCAGGAGAACAAGCTGCAGCCTCAACCATATCTTGAGAGCAGAGTCACATCTCCTGCAATAATCCTGATAATCCTGATAGTCCCATCTCCAAGGAAAGGCAGGAAACCAAGTCTTGGACTTTGACATCCTGGTCGCTTTTGTTATCAACTGACAGCCCTCACTGTTTTCTTTTTCTCTTCATCCCCCTTAAAATCAGCAAACCACTTGGCCTCAGTGCTGGCACCCCCTTCTCTCCCTTTGGGATGCCCCTTTCCCCCTCTCACTCTTTCACTCTCTCTCTCTCCTATAAGAAAATAAAATAAACTTTTTTTACTTTTATTTATCCTAATCTCTGTGTGAGAAACCTTTCTCCACCAGTGTCGTGAGCACCCACCAGGCTTTCCACCCTAACACAAAGCAAAATTAGACGCAAAGTCACCATTGAGCATAGCTGTAGAATAAGGATGCTGAACTAGATGATGACAGAAGTTGCTTCTGGGTCTACTGACAAGTGGAAGATTCCATAAGTGGAACAGGTTCGTAGGGATCTTTCTCTTTCTATCATGCAGACTCCCTGAGACTGGTCCTGCTCCTTCAAGAAACTAGAAACAGCAGTGATTAGCATTTGCTTGCTAAACATTTCTGCCTCAAAAGGCCCTGCCCCCAGCAAAGCAACGTCAACACAGCTGACCCAAAGCAGTTTGAATAAATAGGCAAGATTCCAAGATGCCAGTGCCTGTTCTTGGGATGGCTCATCCCTTTGGCTTGAGAGGTTATCAGTTTTCCTTAAAGTAGTAACATATTTCTAAAGGGATGTAGTCTGCCGGCAGGACATTTGAAACCTGGTGCAGAATGAAAGAGTGCCGCCATGAAACTGCATCTGCTTCAAATTATGTTCTCCAAATGACAAAAATACAGCCCTATAAGTCTAAAAATATTTCTTAGTTTTTAGCCAAAAATGCATTTATTCTTGGGTTTATAAAAATGCAGGCCATGTGAAATATGTGGGGGGCATGCACTGTCATAAAAAAAAATTGACCAAAGAGAAGAAAAAGTTAAAATAAGCCTTAAAAATCCTTTACTGAAAGGACAGGGAGAAGATGGAGATGGGGAGGCTGTGGAGTGTGACTGGAAGCAGAACTGGGAAAGCGCTGCCTCCAGGGATAAGATTTTCATTTTTCTCTCTTTATTAAAGCTGAGTGGAGTGACCGAGCACATAGTCACCATATGGTCACATCTAACAGCACGTCTAAGAAGCACCATTAACTGATCCCTTGCCTATGAGCTATAATCTACAGAAGTGTTCTGCTCTTTAAGGACATGCAGGCCAAGGATCTATGTTTATTTTATAAAAGCCTTCCAGGGGAAAGATTCTTGCCTGAAATAGGCTCTTTCTCAAGTTGGGTCAAAGTGCTCTGATTTGTAGTTAGAGTTGAAGATTGCATGATAGACACTGTGACACACGCACCTAACCTCCAGCAATGAAGGGCTGACTCCCTCAGCCAAGGGGAGTGCTGCAGGCAGAAGCCCCCAGTGCCAGTCTCCTGCAGTGATTGCAGTAGGGGATTAGAGCAGCCTTGGCCAAGGTTACGCTCCCTTCATCAGGCAGTCCTTATCCAGTGACTGATTGACTTGGAGTTACAGAGACCAGCCCTTTGCCCTCAATTCAGAACTCTAAAAGGTCATTCCAGCTTCAGGATTGGCTGAGTCTTCCATTCAAAGTATATAACAGCCAGCCTCTCCTTCTACCAATCCTGCTTCCTACTCTTCCACAAAAGTTGATCCCAAGAGCATTCCCTAATAAATTTTCTGTACAGCAGTTTCCATTCCTAAGTATTCTTCCTGCAGGTAGTGGTCTGAGAAAGCAAATGCTCTGATGGGATTTTGGAATTGAATCATCCAACACCCACTTGGCAAAGAGGACCTGATTGCTGGTGCAGGTGAGCAACAGGTAGCCCCAGCACTAGGTAGGAATGCAATTGTTTTTCAACCAACCAGTGATGAGCTGGGTTCACACACTGGTGGAAAGGAATTTATTTGGTGCCGCTATGTATCAGGTATTCGAGAAATCTGAAAGAAATAAATATGAGGGAAATAACAACTCGAAACACAATGGAACTGGATGGTTATTGGTAAACTAAATTGATGATGTGGTAAAAGATAATAAACAGCTGAGAGTGACTAACTGACAATTACAAGCTAGGAGTGAAGGTCAGAGAGACCCTCCTTAGTAGATACACAGAGGCATTGTCTCCTATGGTGGGAGGGATGAGGAAGCTGAGATGCAGCCCCAGGAATTATTTGACATAGTAGTCCAGCTCCAAGGGAGGTTAAACTGTCAACCAATGCAGTGGACTGTTCCAAGATTAGGTCCCTAGTTGGGAACTTATGGGACTTAGACACAGAGGTAGGGACATCTAAACTGATGCCCCCCAAAATGTTGACTCTCCAGATTTCTCTTGAACTTCTGAGCCTGCAAAAGCAGCCCATTCCTCCCTGCTATTACAACGGGGGAGAGAGGGAGAGGAAGAAAGAGAGAAAGCAACACAGGATGGGAGAAAGGAAAGAAGGGAGGAAAGAGGTAAAAAAAAAAAAAACAGATGTAATGATAAAACAGAAGAAAAATGTCATTTTTAAACAAATATTTAATGTTGATAAGATAATAGAGGGTGTGGTGTGCACCGTCTGGGAGATGGACACTCTTGAAGCTCTGACTCGGGTGGGGCAAAGGCAATATAGGTAACCTAAACATTTGTACCCCTATAATATGCTGAAATAAAAAAGAAAGAAAGAAAGAAAAGATAATGGAGAGCACAAAGGCTGTCCTAATAATTATTGTTGAAGATAATCTAGGCCCCTTTAAAAAAAATTCACCAAACATGGTATACATATATAATGGAATATTAGCCTTAAGAAAGAAGGCAATTCTGACACATGCTGCAACATGAATGAATCTTGAAAACATTACACTAAGTGAAATAAGCCAGTCACAAAAGGACAAATACTTAGTGATTCTACTTATATGAGGTGCCTAGAGGAATCAAATTCATAGAAACAGAAAGTACAGTGTTGGCTGCCAGGGGATCGGGGAAGGGGATTTGGGGAGTTATTATTTAGTGGGTACAGAATTTCAGTTTGGGAAGATGAAAAGTGTTCTGAGGATAGATGGTAGTGGTGCTTATACAACAGTGTGAGTGCACTTCATGCCAATGCAATATACATGTGAAATTGGTTAAAATGGTAAGCTTTATGTTATGTAAATGTTTCCACAATAAAAAATATCTAGTCCTTAAACAAACAAAAAATCTCGCCAAAATTCACAGAACTGAACACTCCCTACAAGTTCAGAAAGCAGCATTCAGTGCTGCTGACTTAGGAAATGGGCTGTGTCTCTTCTGTTTCATATGGATTTTGATGAGGAATTTAACTTAAGAAAGGACAGGGTATAATGTGTTCTCCTTCATCTGTAATCTCTCCACGTTTGCAAGGAAATGGAGCCAGAGAATGGATTCAGTTCTGGGACAACCCGGAAACCAGAGAGCCAGAGGTCAGTGAACTTCACCTTTTTCCTCTTCCCTAAAGCTCACCTTTCTCAAAGCCTGTCTCATTCCAATGTCTACTTTTTTGTTTCTTCTGCATACTTGAGGCCTGATGCAGGCGGCAGTATTATTTCATATCTCAGCTCTTAATCCTGAAACCCAGTCTCTTGTCACCCTAATAGCTGTCTTTTAAATAGACTGCACAGTAAACATTTTTTTTTTCTGTGAGAAAGAATATATTTTAAGTACTGCTTAATTTATGGTTTCCCCTCATTCTTTGGGAACTTCCAGAAAGCATACTTTCTTTTGCTGATGAGGAATTAAGGTTCAGTCTGCTGTTGTGCAAATTTACCATGACATGCAGCAGACAAATGAACATGCTTCCCGGATTGCTCAGAGTAGAAGCAGGTAGAAGACAACTTAGCCAGAAGCAAGTCTTGAAAATGTTCATTCATGCCACCTCCCTGCATGTTCTCGTCTTACAGCCCACCACAGAACTGTCTGAAAGCAGCTTGCAAGCTCAGAGCCTCCCAAATCACATACCTGAAATTCAACCTGTGCCTAAAACTTTCTCTGTAACACTTCTGAAATTTCATTTTTTAGTTTTTGCTGAATTGAGAATCATTGCCTAAAACCATAAATCTGAGAGAATGCACGTGTCTTGCCTGAATAATAATAAACTATACATGTGTAGCAAATGGAACTAGATAGGAAAATTAGGATTGTTTTCCAGTAACTGCTGATAATAATGACTCTGGGCTCAATTGTTCACACATATGTGTAAAATCTAGCGCTTTCTCTTAGTGACTCTCATGGGAAATTAATGTATCCTAGGATGACTACTAGATTGCGGTGTCTGTTCATCTTGTCTCTCTAGCAACCTTTCACATCTCTCTTCTTCACACACTTGCTCTCTGGCTTCAAGGGGATATTATTTGTTCTACTGCTGCATAACAAATTACTGAAAACTTTTTGACTTAAGACAGAAGTGATTTATCATCACTCATGGGTGCTGTGAGTCAGGAATTCAGACAGGGCAGAGCAGGATGGCTTGTCCTGTTACACAAAGTCTGGGGCCATAGCTGGAGACTTTTGAAGGCCAGGGGTTGGGGGGGACTGACATCTTGAGAAGACTCACTCACTCGCTCGTCTGCCAGCTCTTGGCCAGCACACCCACACGTTACCTCGCCGTGTGCCCTGGGCTTCCTCACAACATGGAGGCTAGGATCTCAGATGACTATCCCGAGAGAAAGAGTGTGTGTACCAGCCATAAACTGTCTCCATTTGATGTCCTGGCCTCATGAGCATTTCTGCAGTACTCGGTTGGGGCCATCACAGCCTCCACCCAGATTCAAGGGGAGGGAACATAGACCCCTCCCTCTCCTGGTGGGAGATGTGTCAGGCACACTGGAGTGGGATAAATATATCAGTGTGGCCATCTTCGGAAAATAGCATCTGCCACAATTGGGCATGTGACTCAAGCAGAGCTGATTTGAATTATTTCCCTTTGAATGATGGCGAGATGCTAGGGAAGGAAGCACTCTCTTTTCTTGGAGTTTTTAAGGTGAAGGATGTAAATGTGGGTCTGCGGAGGGCAACTTCCTCCTGTGTGAAAAGAGTCTAAATGCAGAACTAAGACCAAGTAAAAATAAGGCGAGAAGAGAAATGATCAGAGAGAGTGTTCGGGTGGTGCTATCACTGTCCTTCCAGCACCCACACGGTGATTGGCACATTGTAAGAGGTCAATAACATCTACCAAATGAACAGATGAAAGTCATAGCGACGAGAACACAATCAGGTGTGGACAATACCATTTAGAATGAAAGCTCAGAATGTTGCTGGTTCTTGCTCCTTGGTCTATTACCATCCACCTGACTTCTAGGGACGACTCTTCTGGTTCTCTCCTAGGCAGCTGGATACCATCTCTGCACTAGAGCACAACTAATTTCACTCATTATTGCTGCAGGCTAAGATGGTTTTCCTGGAAATAACTGCTTTACTCCATTTTTCTGTAATAATGATAAATGAGGCATTTATTCCTGTATACTACAACTCTTCCTGGCTTTATAGCCTCCACTCTTTTAAAACTGGCCATCTCTTTACCTTTATGCTGCAGATTTCCACTTAAATTTTTTTTTCTTTTTCTTTTTTTGAGATAGGATTTCACTCTGTCACCCAGGCTGGAATGCCTGGTGTCATCATAGCTCACTGCAACCTCAGACTCCTGGGCCCAAGCAATTCTGCCTCCTCAGCCTCCTGAGTAGCTGGGACTATAGGTGTGCACCATAGCACCGAGATAATTTTTCTGTTTTTCTGTAGAGACGGGGGTCTCACTCTTGCTCAGGCTGGCCTCAAACTCCTGATCTCAAGCAGTCCTCCTGCCTCGGCTTCCCAAAGTGCTAGGAAATTTTTTTTCCAGTGATTTCAGTGTTCCACCCTTTAGGGGTGGTTCACATACATATCCCAGCTGAGAAAACTGGCAAACACATGAACCATCTGCATGAGAATCACTGTAGAACTTGTAAAACTACACAAAACTAAGGCCCTATAGCCCCTTCCCACAGAATTACAATACTTGGGTTTGAAGCATGGCATTTGTATTTCCAGAAAGACGAAATCACCACAGATGATTTCAATACATACCCAAGAGCCACTGGGATTTACAGGGCAGTTGGGATTAGAAGTAATCCAGGAATTCCAGGTTTTCCCCACCCTCAAACCTCTAACACTGCTCTTGATGTCAAACTCTTAGAACAATTTAGAGGGACTTGGAGGAGAACTTTTATCCCTTCCAACCTTAGCTGCCAGTGAAAGGCACAGATTTCACCGTTCACTCCCACCAGGGAAAGTGGCCTCTCCCTTCCCCTTCCCCCTGCAGGGTGAGCCTTTAGACTGGATTCCTAATGTTCCTCATTCCACTGGGCGAGGTGAGGAGCCCGTCTGAAGCCTGAAGCAGATGCATATTAGACAGAAACAGCCTGATAGCCAACTTTCCAGGGATGTTTCTTCAGAGGTTGGAGGAACAGCCTTCAGTTGGCCAGCTCTGCTCTGCCCAGGCAGAGGAGGAAGGAGCATGGAAACTCCAGAACATAAACTGTAAGTGTATTCCACTTAAACCTCAGGCTTCGTGTTTTAATTTTGTCTGACTGAAACAGGTCCAGCAGGGAAATAGAGAGTTTTTTATTCCCCTCTGAATATGACCAGTGAAACTGTGGACTTAGAATAACTGTAGGGGGCAGCGGGCGTGTTGCAGTCCTAAAAGGGCAGTTTGCACAGCTGCAAAAGGGAGTTTTCCGTGTGTTCGCTCCAGTCTGAGCGGGAGGCAGGCGAGGGCTTGACGTCAGCGGTGCCTCTGAGCATAGAGCCCGGGTCCCACCCTCTCCCAGCGCTCACAGAGCTGCCCTCCCACCCGACCCTGGCTTCTCACTTCCAAACGTGGAGCCTTCTGGAAGGTGCCAGAGTTCTGCCTGTAAAGGGAAACAAGGGAAGGGTGGAGCGCAGCATTTGAACTGGGATGAGAGACACACGCCGTCACGTTGCTGAGCAGACTTTGAAGGGACTGGACAGACTTTGTGGTGGCTGCAGTTTTGGCATAAAACTGTTGTTTCCATCTTTGCTTTGAACTGATTTAGAAAGTTTCACTTTCTTAAATAGGAATGTATTTTACATGTGCAAAATCTGGTTACCATATTCTCTTGGCCTAGTTGTTTCCAACCTGCTTTGTTCTAACTGTGCCAATTCCTGGGCCATTCAAAATGTCGCTAGTTTCCCCAAAAATGCACATCTTGGGAAGCAAAAATTGTGAGGCCAGAAACATTTTCTTTCAGGTGGAGATTTTCACAGTGAGTAGGTTGTGAGTGCACTGGGATAATGTCACTCTGACTTGGCAGTGGACACAGAGGCAAAGAGGGGACTGTCCCCACAGAACCATACCAGCAATAGGAGCATACATCTGTCATCCTGGTCTCTTAGCTTCTGGTTCATCACTTCTCTTTTATGGTTCTGCCACTAATATTAGTTGCTGCATCTGACCTTAGCAAGTCATTTAACCTGTTAGGCACTCAATTTTTTCATTTGGAAAATGAAGATGATAATTTCTGTTCCTTCATCAAGTTGCTATAAATATAATATTGTGGATGTGGAAGTGCTTTGAAAAAGTTAGAAATGCTAGACAAAAGTTTAAAAGTGTTCAGGGATAGGGGAATAGGGGTTGTGAGGAAAATTCCAAGAGAAGCCAAGACTTCAAAAGCACCATCTGTTAAATATGTGCTTATTGCAGGGGATTTCAGATTCCCCAACCCCGTGGAGAAATGGAAGACTCAATTAGATATGCTACAGAGAGGTAAAGGAAAGATGTTTGCTTTTATATGACTTTTATGGAGCTCACAGACCAAAGAATATAACATTCTGTCCCTGCCTCTGTTCTCCCTAACTTCAATGCCCTCCACTCTCTGCTGTCAGTCCAGAAACGACTCTGATTGCAGACATCAGGAACGCTAGAACTGGAAGGGAACTGTGAAATCATTTTCTAGATAAGCTGGTTGATTTTTGCACACATTGTTAACTCTCTCACTCCAGATGTCAGTGACTACCCCAAATAATTGTAACCTGCTGTGATCCGTACCCAGTTTTCTTACCATTTCCCCTCACCAGTCCCATGCTCCAGTCAAATTGGGATACAGCCTATTACTTGTAAATTGTATACTTTTTCAGGACCAAGAAAGGTGGGAAGGGCAGTTTAAGTAGAGGGAACAGCATGGGCAAGAGCACAGAAATATATCCATGTGAGGTCAGGGATGTGGGCTGGAGGAGCTGAACTTGGAAAGATGCTGTCTTAGTCTGCTTGGGCTGCCCCAGCCTTAAACAGAAGGTGTCTGGGCCCCGGGCTGCCGATGGCTGCCTTATTGCTAAGCCCTCATATGGCAAAGAGAGAGAGAGAGCGAGCAAGAGAGAGCTCTCTGATGTCTCTTCTTATAAGGGCACTAATCCCATCATGAGGGCCCCACCCTCATGACCTCTTTTGACACTAATTACCTCCCAAAGGCCCCATCTTCAAGAATCATCACTTTGGGGGTTATACCCTCAGTATATGGGTTTGTGCAGGAGGGGGGACACAGACCCTTGGTCCATAACAGATGGGTATGATTTACTAATAGATAGGTAGAGAGGAATACTATAGTATTATTCATATTAATATATTATCTATATCATGATATATACATTATATGTCATTTTTCTGACTACAATAAGACAGGTATAAATAGTATAAGGGAAGAGACGGGTGATCATTATTTGCAACATGATTATACCTCAAAAATAATTAGAACTAACAACAGAGTTTAGGAAGATATTCATATAAAAGATAAATAATTATCAAACACTTGTGTATATACCAGCTTGCCAGCAATAGTTTAGAGATTCCTAGATAGTTTACAAAGTTCCAATAATACTTTTTATGTTGCTATAAATGAGATCTTTTTGAAATAATATTTTTCTAAGACTTTCATAAAAAAACTTTACTGAAAAACATAAAGAACTTAAATAAATGGATTTACATACTGTATTTCTACTTTAGAAAGATTCAATCTTATATAAATTCCATTTCTTTCCAAATCAATTTATATATTTACCACAATTCTAATAAAAGTCCTGTGATGGTTAATTTTATGTGTCAACTTGACTGGGCTAAGGGATGCCTAGAAAGCTAGTAAAACATTCTTTACAGGTGTGTCTGTGATGGTGTTTCAGGGGAAGAGATTAACATACAAATCTATAGATTAAGTAAAGAAGAGCCACATTCACCAATGTGGGTGGTCATTATCCAATCCTTTGAGGGCCTGAATAGAACAAAAAGGCAGAGAAAGGGTGCATTCCCTCTCTCTGTTTGAACTGGGACATCCATCTTCTCCTGTCCTTGGACATTGGTGTTCCTGGTTTTCAGGTCTTCAAACTCAGACTCTGTCATACCACTGGCTTTCCTGGTTGTCCAGCTTACAGATGGCAGACCATGGGACTTCTTGGCCTCCATAATCAACTGAGCCAATTCTCATATAAATTTCCTCTTCTTTCTCTCTCTCTCTAGAGATATATCTCCTATTGGTTCTGTTTCTCTGGAGAACCCTGACTAATACAAGTCCTAATAGCTTTTGTTTCTTTCTTCCTTTTTAATTAGTAGAGGAAACATATATTGATTCTACCTTTCCCTTGGAAAAATAAGTGCATGAGAAGATTAATGAGTGTGGAGACCCACCCTCCCAGATATCCAAACCTGCTTTAAAGCTACTGTACATAATTAAAACACTTTAGATTTTGACATAAGTATAGAAAAGGAAATCAACAAAACAGAATATAGACTCTAGATTAAAATACACATATGTATAATTTGGTTTTTGTATAAAACAGAAAGATGGAATTTTAAAGTAATTGGAATATTTCAATATGTAGCAACATGAAATGTTTCATATTTCAATATGTAGCATAGAAACAATTGGCTGCCAAATCTGGAAGAAATAAGTTAAATCCATTTGTAAGGAATTTATTTTTGTGTAGGATGAAAGATATTTTTACATTTAAAAATATTAGAAGAAAATTTAGAATAGTTCTATACTCCTGAGGTGAAGAAATCTTTTCCAGGCATGCCACAAAACTGAAAGCAGTACAGAAGATTAACTTTGTGACTTTTGCTTTTACAAAAGCATATAACACTTTAAATCAAATCTTTCAATATATGAGACTAATGAAAACATATTATAAAATATTTTCAGCATATATCACAAAAGGTTAATATTTGTAAAATATAAAGTTTTTTTAATTTCTCAGTTAGAAAACATTAACGAAAGAAAAATGGACAAAAACTAAACAATCAATTAGCAGATAAAATACAATGACCATTACTATCTGAAAAGATGCTGCCCAAATACAATAACAATCAAAGAAATACAAATTTTAAAAAGCAAGGTTTATTTTAACCTATTAAAGTAATAAGAATAGCATTACTCAGTAATAAGGGTGTGATAAAATAGGTATTCTCATACTAGTTGGTAGCAATATAAATTCTTGCAACATTTCTGGAAGATAATTTTGAAAATTTTGCTGTGCATGTGCTTTGAGCTAATATTTCTAATTCTAGCTATTTATCCTAAAGAAATTATAGGACAGAGGATGGGTGTATACCTACATAATGAGTGCGATGCACACTGTCTGGGGAATGGACACACTTGAAGCTCTGACTCGGGGGGCGGGGCATGGGCAATATACATAACCTGAACTTCTGTACCCCCATAATAAGCTGAAATAAAAAAAATAAATTATAGGATAGATGTATAAAGATGTAATGTATAAAGATGCTTTTTATAACACTGATCATAATAAAAAATGAATGGAAATAACCTAATGTCTATTCATGGAGAATTAAGAAATAAGTCGTGGGCCATCCTCACAGTTAAAAACTGTATAGATTTTTTTTAAATGATTAGGTAGTTCCTATTGACATGAAAAATATCCTAATACCTTGAAATAAAATAAAAATGAAAGTTGTAGAACACTATATAGAGTATGATCCCATTTATGTCTTAGAAATATGTAGATATCTGTAAGCATAAAATATGGAAGAATATATGTCAAACTGTTAATTTATCTAAGAGATTTAGTATTAGAAAATGACTTAACTCTTTCTACTCTATTGCTTTAACTTTTACAATTAAAATATACTGGATGTTTTTAAAAAGAGAAACGTCAGGAAAATTAAGTATTTGTCCCAATATTACCTTGGTTTTATGCATAAATAGCTGAGCTTTTGACTGGATTTGCTAATCTCATCCTGCATTGTGACATTTGCAAGAACCCAGAGGAGACTGTGTTGTTACTAGTGAAAATGGAAGCGGTCAGGCCCGTTATCAGAATTTCTCATGTTGTCTATATCATCAACAACCACAGAATCACCCTCCAGCTGTGTCACATCCTGTCTCCCAAAGAGCCTGCATGCAATGAAACCACTAACTACAACCATAAACAGCCAGCCTTATCTAAAGCTATGTGAAGGGCCTTGGACCTGCTGACCCCTGGAATGCATGTCACTGAACATCCACTGGGGGGACTCTCTGAAATAGGACACTAGCAGTGGAAGGACAATGGCACAGACAACCCAGCCCTCCATCAATGGGCCACACCACTGTGGGCATGCCAGGCTCAGTGCCAGGAAATGCAAAGACAACAAGGCCAGCTGGCCAGAATTCAACATTGAGGCCAGCAATCCACACATTAATTTGAGGTCCCAGAGCCAAAAGTCCCACAGTGATAGCCATAAAACCAACAGCTCAGCCAGAGGATGGATGTCCTGCCTTTCCTCTGTCTTATTTCAGGGTTCTGTGTGGAGCCACAGCTGCGCCTATTAGGGGACAGTGGTGTGCGTCTTACTTCAGAACCAGGTGGAGACATGAAGTCGGGGCTAAGCAGAGGTTTCATAGAGAAGTGGCATTGGGTCAGTTCCTCTTATCAGTTCCCAGTGCTCTTACGAGAGGGGATACAGCTGGCCTCAGACAGAAAGGGCATGTGGCCATGACCCATCCCTGGATGTGGAAAGAGAACTGAGACAGAACATGTGAGAGATAGCTGACCCAGCCTTCTCCATAGCCATGGGAACCTGACTTCTTGAAGAAGAGTGGGAAGGTGCACTCAACTAGCACCTGCCGTTCTCATCTCAGCCTTGGAACTCTTGTGTTTTCTCGGCCCTTCTGCCTCTTAGTTGAGAAAGGAATGTCCAAGTGATGAGTGACAAATTTCTGTTGACTTTTTCCAAATGGCAAGCTGCCATTGCCAAACCTTGTTTATTATGTCCGGTTCAGGCAAGCTGGTCCAGAAGTAGAAGCCCACTGACTGGGGGTGCTGAGTCCTAGCTGCCATGAAGGTCAAAGTCCTGAAATCTCAGTAGCTTAAGAGAGCAATGGTTCCCATAAAGTCTCGTATGGGTTTGGAGGCCTTCCTCTGTCCTGCAGCTTTGCCATAAAGTCCGCCTGGTCTCGAAGGTCTCTGGCATAGGACACGTGAAGGACGGAGGAGGAGCACCAATTCAAGCTTGCTGACCTGAAAGATGCATGTACCTGAAAGATGCAAGCCAGTGGGAGGCTGGTCATATGAGTCCAACCTAAATGCAGAGGAAGCTGGGAAGTGTTAGAGGGACACATGGCATAATCACTGTGCACACACATAATATTAGAAAAGTTTCATGAAATTCTAGCATAGAAGAGCAGAGCAGTAGAAAGAGCTCTTGAGTGGAACTCCAGGCACAGGGACCCAGAGCCATTTCTGTCACTGATCAGCTGGGGAGCCCTCTGCTCCTCCATACCTCAGTGTCCTCATCTGCAGAAGATGAAATGGGGCTGCATGGCCCACAGTGTTCTTCCCAGGCCAAAAAGACACAGTTACATGAGTTTATGGCTTGTCAAGACAGAACACGAATAGTATCTCAGCATTTCACCAAGGCCTTCTCGGTGTGGAGACATCTAGAAAGCCCTAATAGAGAAAGCAGTGGTATCACTTAGGGGGCTATCAATTCTTGGGAGACCAACCTTTGCTAAGCCTATGCTTTCAAAAGCTCATCAGAAAACCATAGAAGACTTTGCTGCCAAGTAAGAGCAGCAACAAATCTGTCCTCATATTGTGAAAGCACATGTGGGTACAGAGAGGTCCTCCAAATTTCCTTGCCCTTACACACATGCACACATGCCCTCTCAAGTAACAAAAACAGAGTGTCTGCTATGGGCAGGACACTGTCTTTTCAAATAGTAATTTTGCTTTTAGGCACTAACATGAGGTTGCACTATACTTTTAACAATTATACCTGTCTGGAGAGTCAGTAGAATGCACTGGTGAAGAGCTGGCCTGTGGAGCTAGATGGCCCATGCTCAAAGTGCAGCTTCAGCACTGTCCAGGCTTGGGTTCCTGGGGAAGCAGGCTCGGAGTGGAGGTTTAAAGGGCAGGAGACTCACTAGGGAGAGTTCCTGGGATCACGTGCTATGGAAAGAAGAGGAGAGAAACAAGATTGGGCAGAGGGAGAAGTTGAGTTGCAATGCAGTCTCAACAAAGGCCTGAGTCAACCCTTTGGGGACTCTGAAGCTAAGATGGACCATCAGAATTACCTTAAGATGGAGTGAGGGGGCTGACCCCTATGTCAATCAATCATTGAATATGGGCTGCCCTGGGAAACGAGCATCGTCCTAGGCTCGGTGGCTCTCTTCAGCCAAGGCCATTCCCAAAGAGGGCTGACAGCTGTGGTGGGTCTGCCAGCCACACTCCCAGCAGCCGGAGGTATAAACCCTTCATTTTGGAAAGTACCTCACCACATCCCTATCAATGTACTAGTTATATGACCCTGAGCAAGTTACATGGCCTCCTTTTCTAAATTCTACAAATAAGAGGCTGAGGTACTATATAGCAGTCTCAACTTCATAGACTGTGATAATTAAATGAGCTGCTTACTAAGTCCTGGCCCTGTTCTAAGTGTTAGCTATTATGTGCTTCTCACAAGCCCCACAAGAACAGGGATGTTTACATTTGGGTATCAGCTGGGACTGTGGAGTCTTATGGCGGAGGGCAGGAAAGAGGGAGATGGCCCCCAGTCACTTATCACCAGCCCATTGGTGATTTCGCAGAGGCCCAGATTCCAGCCAGAATACCCAGGCTGGAGGCTCTGCATCAGTTCACTTTCATGGCTTATGTTACAACCACAAGAAACTCCAAGAAGAAACTGTTGTAATTTTACCTAAAATGTCCTTTTTCATGCTTCTGAATATGATCGGCTCTGATCTCTCTCCAATATAATGAGGAAAATGTTCTACCTCTTCTAAGGAAAGGCTTGTAAGAACCCTGTATTCCCAAATTAGCCCCCAGATTCTCTGTCCTCATCAAGGCGCTGGAGAATGTATGTCAGATCTCCTGGAAGAATCTCCAGCCCCTCTGCCTGCAGGGCTAGAAGGTACACAGCTCGGGGAAGGAAACCTCCAAGTGTAGACCTACCTGGCAAATGCTCAGTGGGCATCCGCACTTGGTATGGGCCATTTGCCTGGGAACAAAATTATGATTTATGATGAAAGTCTAAGGCTAGAGAATATGGGGTACCGTAGGACACAAAAGGCAAAGGTACGTTGGGATAAGTGTTCTAATCTTCCTTGTTGAAGTGAGACTGATTAATAGAAAGTTAATGGGAACGTTCCTTCTGAAAGCTCAGAGCATATTCCCTGCATCTTCCCCACAGCTCTGCAAAATAGCGTCCCCTGTCCCCTCTTTAATACATGGATGGCAATGCCTGTCTCTGACTGCCTTGCTCTCAGGAGCCTAGGGTTCCAGTCCTGCTCTGGACTAGCCCTGTCACTGCCTGGATCTGACACTGTGTTGTTACTCTAAAATGTTATCCAGCTTTCCTGCTCCACAACCTAATTTGCCGTCAGAGCAGGTCAGATGGAAATTCATTCTATATGGAAACTTGAAATTATGTTTCTTTCTTCTAACCTATAAACCTTGTCTTTACCCTTCTCCGGCCCAACCACTCTCTTTCCCTCCCCTTGCCCAAACGATTTCTCCCTCACCCCCTCCTTGATTAGTTGAGAATGTTTCTTCCAACTCCCTGTATGTGTCAGTAGAAGCAGAACAGTTGTTTTCAATTACATTCCAAAGCATAGGAGAGAATTTCTGAAAGCAGCTTCCTAGTTTTCAATTGACTGTGGCAATAACAGCCTCAGAGAAGAAAACTCTTTCCAGGAAGAATGCAAGCCTTACTTACTCAGAAAGCAATCTGAGTCTTCTTTTTCCATTGCATGCACACACACACATTATTGGGGGCTTTCCTGTGCCCATTAGGAGGATTTGCTCAGCAAAGCCCTCTCTCTAGAAGCAGAGCCATGAGCGGGTGGGATGGAGGAGCTACAAGATGGACTTCTGGCTTCCAGACCTGGGAGGAAACCCAAGAGCAGCAGAAGAGGCCCAGGTCTTTCACTACTGCAGAGTGTGTGAAATGCAGGCCCAAGTGGGTCCCTCACAGTGTATAAAACTCTAAGCTGCTCCTTCATCTGTAACATGAGAAGAAACTGGGGACAGCTTAGAGTGGGGAAAAAAGGGGATGGTGGCAGTGTGGTGTAGGAGAAAGAACACGGTGGTTCAAGCCAGGCAAGTGGGCTTCCAGGCTGGCTCAGCCACAAACCAGCTGTCGGTCCTGTGCTGGACACCTTCCAGTGCACCCCCAGATCCACTGTCCCCTCCAGACTGCTGTCTGCACTGGGAAGCTGCTCTCTGTAGACTGAATCAAGAGCAAGCCGGTCCTATGGCTTCTGCTGGGTTCAGGCGATGGAAGCCACAGGTAGGAGATGAGACTGCGGCAGGTGGGTGACGTGGGAGTATTTGCTTCCCCAGCTCCCTCCCTCCCGCTCTCTAAGGTTGGCTGCCTCTGCCTACTGAAGGCCACAGCTCCCAACAGGTGGCTCTGGCCACACAGCCACTCTCTCCAAGTTCCAGGAGCCAATCCTTCCTTTCGTCCTTTCTGAGTGAGGGGTAATAATGGCTCCTGGCCATTGCTAGCCCTCGTGTTCACGATTGCGTTTTTCAGGGTTATGATATCCGCTGTGGTGGAAAAATTGGTGGGAATCCAAATAGAGTGTGCAGTTTAGATAGCGGTACTATGACAATGGTATTTTCTTAGTTTCTTAGAGAGAGGGCTTTGCTGAGCAACTCCTCCTAATAGGCACAGGAAAGCCCCCGATAATTACTTTCTTAGTATAAGAAAGTAATAAGATGCATAAGATCTTAATGTTAGAAGAAACTGGGTGAGATAATAAGACGCATAAGATGTTAATGTTAGAAGAAACTGGGTGAGGGTAGGTACATGGGAACTCCCTGTACTATCTTTGCAACTTTTTGGTGAATCTAAATTTTTTTTTTTAAAGGGCTACCGAGAAGTTCATTGAATGTCCAAGAGCACTGGAGAAGCAGTCTCGATGGCTACAGAGCCAGGAACTCTTGCTAAATTCACACTGCAGAACTGGTCCAGCAAAGACTCCATGGCCACCACAGGGCACAGACATTGCTGGCCTCACCACCACCAACACTGGGCAGCATTCTCTATCACTGTTGCCTCTGGAAACCAGATGTAGCTTCCTGTTACTGCCACCAGTCACCAGAATAGACTGTGGACAGCCCCTGCTTCTTCCCACTGCTGGCTTCTGATTTAGGCAACATGTTGGCACATGAGCTACGGGAAGGCTAGAATATAAGTACCTGGCATTTCAGTTTCTATCCCTGGATGTTGGTTCTACCTCATAAAGAAGGACATTTCTCAGATGTGGGAAGGTATATCAAATGCTCAGTAGTCAAAAAAAAAGGACAAATGTCCACTCTGGTGATTGGAGATCACAGCTAACGGGAATGGTCAGATAGGGCCCTTTTGGGGAAGTAGAACGTACATAAAGCATTATTTCAGTAAAAGCAAATTTGAAGTGAAATTCAGTAGCATCTAGCTCTCAACCCTGTAGGAGAGGTAAGATTCCAATAAATAGAAATGCGTCATTCTCATGTAAACATTATGCTGAACAAGCAGGGCAGAGAGTAAGCAGAAAACAACTTAATTCTGTCTCCCACTGCCCTTTCAGCCAGCTCTGCGGGGCCACACCTACTGTTTTCATCAGTGACAGGGGAAGTCCTCAAGAATTTTATGGTCACTCTTGCCTTAATACATATGGTTTTAGGGTCACATCAAGCCATAAATTACAACTTCAGATTAGCATTAAAACATCCAACCTCATGTAATAGTCAAAATTTCAAATTTGTTTTTTAAGTTGAGGCTTCTTTCCCTCCTATAACTTGGGCCTGAAGACAAGGAAGGAAAGAGGCTCTCTTCCCTCGGACTTGACCTTCCTCCTTTGGTTAAACACAGTTTCAACTCCTTCAGGGTGGAAGCACAGTCAGGCTGAGTAGGTCAGGGGAGCAGAAGTTTCTCCTTGACTGGTACTGCCACAGCTTTAGAATTTGTGATCCCTGTTTTTGTAGATGTTTGAAGCTTTCTTATGAGCTCTAATATAGTTCTTCAGAGATTAGGAGATCTCTCGTCTGCAGTTACCTTGGCGGGCAAGTGCAACTCTTCTCTGGCTGGTCACTTCTTTCGTGAGCATCCCCTAGAAATCCAGCGGTCCCTAGCTTCTCTCTGCTTAGGTCTTAGGTCTCTATCCCCCTCTAGAACACCCTTTTGGGCAGGACCTAAGATGACCCCATGCCAGCTTGCCCTCTGGATTCACATCTGGTCTAAAGGAAGCATTCATATATTCACTCACTGGCCTGCCAGACCCCAGAAGAGTCGGCCTCCTGTCATGAGTACTTCTTCATTACACCACCATGAAGCAACTAGTCAGTCTGTCTCTCACTGTTTAGATGATTCCATGTTCCTCAGATACAGGGGACATACATTAAGCTCTCCATGTAGGCTCCATGAAGCCCCTTTTCCTAAGCTTAAGTTAAAGTGTAAGTATTACCATCCCTCCCCTTGAGGGCAGAGGACGGGGAGTACTCAGGCAAAAGAACAATTCTCTCTAAAATTCTTCTTCACTGGTTTCTAATTCCTGATTCTTTTCAACCCAAAATGTGGATGAGGGGTTTAAGAGTCATCTAGCCTATTTTCTATCATTTCTTTTGGAAATATCATATCATGGTGAAGCCCTTTACTTTGAACTGTGACATCTATCGTCTTGCTGTTTCAGCTGAATCTTCCATATTAACATCCTGTGATGCTTGGATATGCTATCCTCAAAGCAAGCAAAGCTTGTACCTTCCCTCCTGGTTCTCCCAACTTGCCAGAACAAATGACTTTCAACTCTCATCTGGGGTGGGCTGTGGTTGGGGCAGCAGCAGACACAGCCACCTGCATATGGCCAACTTGTCTAGCAGGTCTACTCAAACGCCAGTTACCTTCCAAATGTGATCTGTGCACTAAACCAAGACAAAATACCTCAGCTTTCTCTTTATAGATTCAAACACTTTAAGTGGCCAAATCCATTCTATTTCTGTTCCACAATAAAACCAACCTTCCTATATAAAGTCTTTGATGTCCATTCCACACACATTCTTCTGCTTGAGGTCATGCCCCTGGAATGAGACGTTTATAGCAAGAGTGCTAACATACTGGAAAAACCCTCAAAAATACTAGCAAACCAAATACAGTAATATATAAAAATATTATACACCATGACCAAGTCAGATTGATTGGTTTAATATCCAAAAATCAATTAATGTAATATATCAACAGAATAAAGGACAAAAAAAAACAGGATCATTTCAATAGATGCAGAAAAAGCATTTGACCAAACTCAACACCCATTATGATAAAAAAAAAAATACTCAACAAACTAGGAATGGAAGGGGACTGCCTCAATCTGACAAAAAAGGCATCTATGAAAAACCTACAGCAAGTAATATACTTAGTGGAGAGGGAAACAAATCTTTCTCTGTAAGATGAACAAGACAAGGATGTCACTCTCACCACTTCTATTCAACATTGTACTTAGGGTTCTAGCAAAGGTAATTAGGCAAAAAAATCAAATAAAGCACATCCAGACTAGAAAGGAAGAAATGAAAGTATCTTTATTTGCCAGGGACGTGATCTTGTATGTACAAAATTCTAAGGAATCCACCAGGAAACAATTAAAACTAATAAAATATTTCAACAAAGTGGCAGGTTATAAGATTGATATACAGGCTGAGTATCCCTTATTCAAAATCCTCAGGACCAGAAGTGTTTTGGATTTCAGATTTGTCCAGATTTTGGAATATTTGCATATACATATCAGCTGAGCATCCCTAATCTGAAAATCTGAAATGCTCTAATGAGCATTTCCTTTGAGCATTGATGCTCAAAAAGTTTTGAATTTTGGAGCATTTCAAATTAGGGATGCTCAACTTGTATAAAAATCAGTTGTATTTCTGTAAACTATAAATAAACATACTAAAATTAAATTAGGAAAACAATTCCAATTGCTTCTCATCCTTCTGGCTAAGACAAAGTGTAAAACAATTCCATTTACCATAGTATCAAAAAGAATAAAACTCTTAGGAATAAATTTAACCAAGGAAGTGCAACATTTGTACATTGAAAATGACAAAACATAGTTGAAAGAAATTAAAGACCTGAATAAATGGAAAGACATTCTATGTTCTTGGAAGAGAAGATTTAATATTATTAAGTCCCCAAATGTATTTACAGATTCAATGCAATCTAAAACAAAATCTCTGCTGTCTTCTTTGCAGAAAATGACAAGCTGATTCTAAAGTTCATATGGAATTAAAGAAACTCAGAATAGCCAAAAATAATCTTGAAAATGAAGAACAAAGTTGGAGAACTCACACTTCCTGGTTTCAAAACTTATAGTAATCAAGACAGGATGGTACTGGCATAAGGCTAGACATAGGTATCAATGGAATAGAATTGAGAGCATAGAAATAATCCCTCACATTTATGATGAATTCTTTTTTGACAAGGTCATAAAGATAATTAAATGGGAAAAGAATATTTTTTCTAACAAGTGGTGGTGAGACAACAAGATATCCATATGCAATAAAATGAAATTGTACCTCTGCCTCACACTATGTATGCCACATATAAAAATCAACTCAAAATGGATTGAAGATCTAATTGTAAGAGATAAAACTATGAAACTCCTAGAAGAAAGCATGAGCATAAATCTTCATGACTTTTGATTAGGAAATAGTTTCTTCAATACAGCACCAAAAGTACAAGCAACAAAAATAGATAAGTTGAACATTATCAAAATTAAAAACTTCTGTGCTTCAAAGGATGCCATCAAGAAAGTGAGAGGACAACCCACAGAAGGAAGAAAATGTTTGTGTATTATTTATCTGATAAGGGTTAGTATCCAGAATATACGGATAACACCTATAATTCAATAACAAAAAGACAAATAACCCAATTTTTTTTAAATGGCCAAAGGATCTGAATAGACAATTCTTCAAAGAAGATATACAAATAACCAGTAAGTATTATACATGAGAAGATGTGGAATATCATTTGGTATCAGGGAAACTCAAAACCACATCACTTCACATCCACTGGGCTGGCTGAAATAAAAAAGACAAATAATAGTATTGATGAGGATGTAGAGAAATTGGACCCTCATACTCTGCTGGTGGGAATGTAAAATGTGGCAGCCACTTTGGAAAACAGTCTGACAGTTACTCAGGTGGTTAAACATGACATTACCAAGTGAACTAGCAATTCCATTCCTAGGTATAAGAGAAATAAAAACATGTATTCACACAAAAACATGTATATAACATGAATATATTCATACAACATTATTCATAATAAAAAAATGGAAAAACTCAAATGTCCATTAACTGATGAATAGATCAATAAAATGTGGTATATCCATACAATGAAATATTATTCAGCCATAAAAAGGAACTGCTACATACTACAACACAGATGATCTTTCAAAACATTATACTATTTGAAAGAAGGCAATTGCAAAGGACTATATAATATATAATTCTATATATAGTCATGAGTCATTTAAGGACTGGCTACATTGTGAGAAATGAGTCATTAGGTGATTTCATTATTGTGCAAACATCATAGAGTGTACTTATACAAACCTAGATAGCATAGCCTGTTGCTCCCAGGCTACAGACCTACACAGCATTTGACTGTACTGAATACTGCAGGCAACTGTAACGCAAAGGAAAGTATTTGCAATAGAAAACTTTCAGCTTCATTATAATCTCATGGGACAACCATCATTATGCAGTGCATGACTGTATATGAAATGTCCAGAACAGGCAAATCTATAGAAACAGATAGTAGATTAGTATTTTCCCAGAGCTGCAGGAATTGGGAGTAAATGGAAAGCGACTGCTAATGGGTCCATGGGTACAAGGCTTCTTTGAGGGTGATGAAAATGTTCTAACATGGTTGCACAACCCTGAAAATACTAAAAAGTATTGAACTGTATACCTTAACTGGATGAATATCATGGTACGTAAATATCTCAATAAATCTATTATTTTTTAAAAAGAGAGGTTATATTGTCTTTGCAGAGGCATGAGCCATGGTGAAATGAAATACATGCAAAGGAACCTTTCTAAAATATTACATAATGTAGTAAATCTTGGTCATTAAAAAGTTGTGGTAAAAGGGCTATTGTTTCTGGGACCCAACATGACCAGCAGAAAAGCTACAAGGAAGAGTGAGGGGATGTTCAGCTAGAAGGTGGTTTGGTGAAAGTTACCTCCTCAGCGTGGTTCTAGAAAACAGCCTTGGGCCAGGGTCTCCCACAAGCACAAGGGCTCCTGGCTCCCAACAGCAGAGTCTCAGCAGACCGGAGCTACAGCAGGTAAGGGGTCCTGCAGGCAGGAGGTCCTGGAAGCAAGTGACCCAGATCTAACTCTGTGCCTAAGGTTCACAGAAGAACCAGAAGGCAATGGACCCCCAGCTACAGGGTCTGTAATCCTAGGGTACACAATATAGGGAGAATGTGAACTATTGTCTTAGCCTGGGTTTCCTCAAAAGCAAAGACTCCTCTGTGAGTGGGAGCAGGAGTGAGGGACAGGGATGAAAAAACAAGGAAGGAAAAGAGTTCATCCCCAAAGCACTGTGTTCAGTCTTCAGGATGTTCTGAAAAGCGTTATAGAATGCATTTAAGAACTGCGCACTTGAAGGATGCATTTACCCACAGGCTTCACTCTTCCCCTGGACTAGGGCTGTTCCAGGGGGCGATAACTCTCCCCACTTCTAGGGTGTGCAAGCCCAAGTTCTCACAAGCATGCTGTGGAGACAGAGGAGCCCCAGGATAGGAAGCACAAGGCACACTACACACTCATTTACAGCTGCAAACACGCTTGGAACTGGTAGCCATGGCTGTAGCTAGAGTAAGCAGCAAAGGTGAGAGAATTTGAGACAGTGCATAAGAGGTATCTGATACACCTATCAGCGAAATTCAGTAAGGACCAAGATCCAGCTGCATAATTTGTGGGGCCCAGTGAAAAATGAAAATGTGGAGCCTCTTGTTAAAAAATTAATAGTATTTCAAGATGGTAACAGCAGAGCATTAAACCAAGTCCAGGGCCCTTCTGAGGACAGGCCTGTGTGACTGCACAGGTTGCATGCCCACGGAACTGGCATCGTCTGGACTTTCCAGTGGCAAATTTACCTGCTGCTCCCACTTTTCTCCTACTACAAGTGCACACACGCACCAGGGTCTGCTGACTACATCTTCTTAAGGAGCACCGACACGGAGGAGCTTGAGTTTCCCTCTGCCTGGCTTCTGCCTCTGCTCTGACCTATGCTCCCATAGGCATGGCCTCTGGGGTGGTTTCCTGACCCTGCTGGGGTGTGCTGAGGTGTTGCCAGGCCAAAGTCAAATCTGGGCAAAGGAGAGAATTTTTCTTAAAGGGCTGTTTTTTCCCCCATAAAGTAAGATTCATTTAAAAATGAAATTATGACGATGGTTGGTAGTACTTTTTGTTTTGTTAAGGATATGAAAATTTTAAAAAAAGTGGCAGACCTTTGTCAGTCCTGGAACTGAAATGGAACTTGACAATCCATGGATGTCTGAGAACTATTGTTTTGGGAGGAGGGAAGGGCAGGTAAGGGTTCCAGATCCAGGGGGCTGGTGGATGTGCAGATTTGATTCCTGCATGGACAGGAAGGGAGTGGTGCAGGGTATTTTATGGAAGGCTCCACCCCCTCTGCAGGGTAGAAAACATTTGACCTCTGAGCTTGAGCCTGCTCCCTGCAAGTGTTCCTGAAGTGTTCTTTGTTTCATCCATTTTCTTACAGGTCTCCAACAAAGGACTAAGAAGGCCCTGCATGCCAGGTAGAGTTTGAGCATTTGGGAAGTTCCCTTCTTTAAACACTTCATCTATCCCTAAATCACCCATGTGAAATTCCTCTACCAGTAATACAGTGCTTTTGAATTAATAAGTGTACATCAGAGGTTAATATCAGACTATGAGCCTCTGGTTCTTTTAAAGTACATTAAGTCCCTAGGTAAGAAAATTCTCTTACAGCAGTTAGTATATTCTCTGATGCATTAAAAATACTGCACAAACATTATTATGCTATTAATATCAGGTGATTATATCACTAAATCCCAACAAAACCCAAACAGCTGGGTCCTAATACTATTATCCCCATTTTTTGGCTAGGGAAACTAAAGTTCACAGAAATCGAATAATTCCTCAAAGTCACATACTGGGCAGTAGGAAGCCACAATCCAAAACAGACCTGGAGTCTATTATTCAACCACTCTGCCACGTCACTGGGCCCGGGGCACACCAAGGGACAAGGAGTGCACGGTTGCGTTGAGAAATGAGGAGGGTGGGAGACAGGACACAGTGAGCCATTCTTGTGCCTCCAGTCTAAGCCCACCCCAGAGGATACCTTCTCTTAGGCAAAAATCTGTCACTTTTCTGATATTAACCTCTGGTATGCACTTATTAATTCATCAGTCATTTGTTAAGAATCAGTGAATTCATTATGACAAATAGTTAAAACTATTCAGTTATAGCTCTGCATATAGGAGAAGCCATTTCAGACTGATTTTCAATTTCTAAAATTTCAATTTTCAACATTAAACAAAGCTTTGCCAAAATATTTTTTTCATACTTATTTGAGCCAGCACCAAATGGTAGGCATTGTTTCCTTTTAATTGAACCCATATGCAAATCAGTAGAATCTTCCAGAGCCTCTGGAAGAAATCTTTCCAAACTCTCTATTAATTACTGAATTAATAACTGAAGGTTTGGCATCTGGATCTCACACTGATGTTCTTGCACAAGCAGGCATGCTCATAAAACAACCACGTGAATTATTATTTTAAAATGTGCGTGTCTCCTTCCAATATGGACACCAATTTTATGTTTGAAGTTACAAAATTAACAGGAAAAAGAGGAAGGAAAATCATATATTTTTGATGGGCCAGGCTGGTAATCCTAGCTCCAGAGATCTTATGGCTGAAGCAAGGAAGAGGCCAACATGCTCACTGAGCCAAGTATGTCTGGCTTTTCCACAAAGAACAGGCATTCCCCTTGCCCAGTTAAGGGGTAGCAAAGCCCACTTACTGGATGCAGACACGCTCCTTAGTCTGCCCCTGTGTGTGCAGACTCAAGCACACACTGCCAGTCTATTCCTTCCAAGTGCCCAGATTAGAACAGGCCTAAGAACAATTTTGAGTTGCATAATGATCAAGCCAACTTTAGGTTAAGACTCTCATTCCTCCTCCTTTCTAAAACAAAAACACTTGAAAGAGGCTATATAACTCAGAAGTCCAGAAAAACAGGAGGGAAGTGCTTTTGGAAGAAGAGTAGAGAAGTTTTCTTCAGCAACAGTTGTCCATGCCAGGGATGGCAGTCAACAGTTGTCCATGGCATTAGATCCAAGGATCTAAGACGTGAGTAGGTGTCTCTAGGCCCAAATATGCTATGCTTCCATTTATTCTGTAGACTGTGAAATGCGTTTTCGCAAAGAGCAGTTAAAATTGGGTTGGGAGGGAGGTGTGACTTAGAGGAGCAGAAAAGAGAGAGAGTGAGAAAAGCATCTTTTCCATATGGAACTCATCAGAGGCATCAGACTTTTGGGGACACTTTGACCTCATCTTTACCTTTATAAATATCCTACCTCATTTTTTTTCTCCTGATGTGTTCCACCTGTTAGAAAAATCTTTCTCTAAGTAAGATAAGGAGAAATACAAAGAAATGAGTCTGCTGTCAAGTTTTGCTTGGGTTTTAATGTCCTCTTTTTGAAAATGTTCATGTGTACCATTAGCCAATCAGAGTTTCAATATGCTGTGGAATTTTCACCCCACCATGCTGTTTTTAGAATATAGTTTTTGCCTAGACTTGCCAATAAGTTTGTTAATCCTTCACTGGGTATACAAGAAAACTCTTCATTATGGCTTAAACCAGGGTTTCTCAATCTCAGCACTACTGATATTTTGAGCCAGATAATTCTTTGTCGTGGAGGACTGTTCTGTGCATTTCTGGATGTTTGGCAGCCTCGTTGGCCTCTTCCCATTAGTTGCAAGAAGCACCGTCCCCCAACCAGTTTTGAAAACCAGAAATGTTTCCAGCCATTGCCAAATGTCCTCCAGGGGGGATATCTCCCCTCACAACTACCTCCATCACAGCCCATCCCACCTCTACTAAAAAACATCAGCCTCTGGCTTTAAGAAAATCATTAAAACATGAAAAGGAAATATTTAATATTAGACACCAATTTGAAAGATCAAAATCCCCAGAATTTCAATACTTGAGGAATATTTCAATAGACTCTATCCATTGTCTATCTCATTGCTATGCCCCCATCCTTCCCTAATTACATGGTATCTCTGAGTTGGTAGACTCCTCACAGCCCAAGGAGAGACAGATAGTCAGGAGAATCCCATTTTCTTTTGGCAGTGGTTGGTCAAGGGATGGGAATCATGTTACCCAGTTCTAGACAATGAGACATAAAAGGGGAAAAAATGTTTGGGGAGGAACTCCTCTTACAAGATTATAAATATAATAATAAAACAAGAGTCTGTCCTTTATTTTGCTATCTTTCTCTTTCCTCCACTGTGATTTCTGCCTTTGAATGTGGTTGTGTGGTTTGGAGCTTCAGCAACCATCTTACAATCATAAGGAAGTAAATAGAAGAACAAAATGCTAACAGCTTGAGGAAGGTAGAGAAGAAAGAGCCAAAGAGCTTCAGTCCTGATGACATCCTTGAACTACTGAACCAGCCTTAGACTGCCCACCCCAGAATGTTCCTTAACTGAGATAATTCCACACTTTTTTTTCCTAAACCAATGCTTGGCAAACTAAGGTCCATGGGCCAAATCCAAGAATTAAGAATTGTTTTTACATTTTAAAAGGTTGTTGAAACAAAACAAGAAGAATGTATGACAGAAACTATATGTGACCCACAAAGCCTAAAATATTGACTATGTGACTCTTTACAGAAAAAGGTTTCCAATCCCTGACCCAAGCTAATGATAGTAGATGTCTTGTGATTTGCAGCCCAAAGCATTCCTAATACTAGTATTGATATCTTCATTTTACAATTACAGAAGTTGAAGCTTGAGTTGGCCAGTGGTAGGCTCAACTGGACAATTTAAATACAAATTTGCCATTATTCCAATTTATTGTAAAGTTAAGCCAAATTGAGGCATCACAAAAGCATTTAACAAACTTTTCTGTCCATTAGGACTTCAAATAATATTTCTATTCTAGGATGATTTTACAAATCAGAAAAGACAAAGCCTCTTGATGAAACACAATGCATTTCAGTGAATACTTTCAAAAGGGGCCAAAGTATCCCACTACCTGGAGCATGGAGGCACTTCCCACATTAGGAAATCAAACTTAGAGACTCCAAGGAGGAAAAGACATTACAGAAAAGCCCTACATAAACAACTCATTGATTTGATAAATTACCTTTTCTACATGCTGAAATAGTTCTTGCACTCCCTGCTGACTCAGAGTGAATCCTCAATGAAAAGTATTCGAAGGCTTCCTCCTTTAACTCTATGTCCCAAGTTAATGCTGCTGTTTTCAGTGGGGCCAACATGTTCTGCAGCACCTTAGTAAAGGGTTTAAATATTGACCAACTTATGTATACTGAGAAAGGTCCAGGAGAGGACACACAGAGCACATTGTGGAAAGCCCATGAGTGTCGTACAAAAGTTACAATAAACACCTACCAACGTGTAACCATGGGGCTGTGACTGAGAACTGCATCATTAGTGGGGCCAGTCTTTTCTCAGTTCATTCAGCTGGTATTTATTTGCCTTTATATCCCAGTGCCTATCCCAGTGCCTGGTACACAGTAGGTGATCAATGAAAAATGACAGCTCTCAGTCTACACCCAATACTGGTTGTGCTTCAGCATTGGGTTGGTTTGTCGGCAGAGCTTGACCATGTCGGGATCCAGGTTTACCCATGTCTTCCAAGGAACACATTTTTCCACTGGCTCAGACACAGGAGATGCCACTGGCTCACATTGCAGGGTCCTGAAAAGACTGGTGGGAGGGCTGCTGGAGCTTTGTATAAGGGGTGTTACTGTGACAGTGGGAACAGTCGTGCTTCTTTCTGGCCTACGACCTGGGGCTGTGGGCTCTGGGTCGGCCTGGGGCTTGAAAAGAGGTTTTGCCTTCTCTACCTTCCGGCCCAGCAGCCAGACACATAAGGCCACTGCAGCCACTATCAATAGGAAGATCATCGCAGCCAAAGGCAGGATCACCATCAGAGGGTAGCTGCTCTCCCTGGGCTGAGTGGGTGCTCCAGGGCTGGCTTTGGTGGCAGCTGGTGGCCAGATGACCTTGGTGGGAGAGACCTTGCCATCCACGCTGGGCTCTTGATCCCTGTGTCGTCCCCAGGGATCTGCTTCCTGCCATCTGGTCCGGGTCAGCTTCCCCAGAGTTTCTGTCTCTATCACGGGTCCTGAGGAAACCACAGGTTTTTCCAGAGAGAGAACTGAGGTCACAAGGTTATCTCCAGTGACAAATAAAGGAACATCTGTTGTAAAAATTTGCAAAAGTAAGGGGTCAGGTGGCACTATGGTGAAAGGGAGATAACCAACCGCAGGCTGTACATGGTCTGCCCTGAGCAAGAAAGTGAAGGAGTCATTCAGCACATCGGTGCCTGTTAGATTGGTGTGTGGGTCAAGCAGCAGCAGTCCTTGGTCAATGTCCCTCTGAGTGAACAGAGTAGCGTCTTCGGTCACAGTGCTGCGAGCCCCCCTCCACACTAGCCTTCCATGGACAGGGGGTTCTGTCACTTCAAATCTGGGATCACTGTTAGTCATATTAGCCAGTTCAGTAGCATCTAGGTCCTTTCTTCTCAGCTGATGAGCCACTCCGTTGGCAATTTTCAAGTCTGACATAACCCGCAGTAAAGGCCGCACTCTGATGTTCAGTGTTTGTCCTGTCAGGTTGCTTTCTGATGTAAACAGTGAGAATTGTAGCTGATCTTTTGCAGCAGTGAGATTGGTCATGTGGTAAGAGAGTCTTCCTGAATCCAGATCCTCCTGTCCAAAGCTGGTGACCACCTGGTTTTCAATCAGTAGGTGCCCATGCTGGAGGGGCCATGTTATCTTGTAAGTGACATAGGGACTCCTCCCATTGGTCATGGCTGACAGGTGAGCACTGGTGATGGGGACGGTTGTCTGGCCTTGTGGGAGAAGTAGGTCAGTGAGGTTCACAAGGGTGATGGAGACAGGAATGACATCCAGGTGGAAGAGCTTGTAGAGAGGGAGGTGCTCACCATCTGTCACACTAAAGTAAAACACTCCTGAAGATGGGCTCCCATCTTGTATGAACCACACCTGAAAGTCATCAATGTCGGCTTGTGTGAAATGGTGAACAGGTGTGTCTGGATGGTCAGCCATTGTCAAAAAGCCATTATTAGGATGACGGAGAATCACATATGTGATCTCATTTGGAGGACTGTCTAGATCTTCCACCTTCAGGTTTTCAGGTCCCACAACCAATCTACTGCCCTGCAGAACTTTCAAGCGAAGTCCTTTTGTCTTTAATTCTGGAGCCTGGTCATTAACAGGAGAGATGGTGATATTAAACATCTCTTCAAGAAAGTCAGTTTCTGGTTTGGTGGTGGACTTGCTCTTTTGGTTTGGCCAAACTGCAAAGGTAAAATTATCAGCCAGGGATTCAGAGTCATCGTGGAAGTATGTGATTCCAAACTTATTGATTATATGCTGGGAGAAATAGGGTTTTCCTTTGGTAATATTTCTTTCTCCAACCATAATGGTTCCATGGTGAGGAAGAGATATAACCTGGAACCAAATTTCATAGGAGGAGCGCTGAGATTTGGGCAATTTAAATAAGAGATTGGAAGCATCTAACTTAGATTGGTCAATTAAAACTTTGTCTCCCTCCATGACAGTAGCACCTGTTCAAACATAAATATAAAGAACAAAGTGGCAATTCATTAGAACTTTCAGATGACAGTTGTAAAGCTCTTTCTCCCTCAAATTTATCTGTCCTAGTGGATTATTCAAAACACTTTGGTTCCTCAAGTACCTGAATTAGCATTTCTACCCAGGGCATATGAAAAAATTAAATTTTAAATAAACACACATATATACTTACACACAATTCAGTCAACATTTCAGGAAACTGAGCTTTAGAACCTTCAGATTCACTTATAAAATGTCAATGTCCAGACCTAACTTATCTACTACCACACTTTCTCTTGCCGTGGAAACAGGTGCAGCTTTCAATACCCCTTTCCTTTCAAGAACTTACTCTAGTTTTCATTTTCATTTCCTATCAACAGTTTTCAGTCATGGGCACAGTGAAGTCCCCATTTGGAGGTACAAATAAAATTCTTTAAAGCTAAACTTCCATCCTTTCCCCAACACAACTATTAAGCTCATGAGGACAGAAGAGGACGTGTAAAGAAATAACATTTTTTTGTAATTGTCTAAGTTTTATTTCAAAAGTTGGTATCATGGACATTAACAATTAAAAACAGAAAGACTTATTTCCAAATTGTGCCTCCTTTAATAATGATAGATAAGGCACTAATCATGTCTCGGTGGCATTACCTGTATTTGCAAGCAGATGACTGTGCTGTCCAGGTTCACTGATTTCATAGGAAATAATAATATGAAACTCCTCAGGGCCTAGAGCTGCCGGTGGGGAAGAGGCTGTGAATGTAAAGAAGTCTTCTGTGGTCCAGTCTGCGTTCTCACGGTCCACGTGCTGGTATAATATCAGCCCTTCGCTAACCTAGCCAGACAGTAAGAGTATTAGCCTCTGGCTTCAGGGATGATACCGTGATTAACATGTATCCTCACGGGAGGAGATACACAATCTTTCAGGGTTCATTCTACTCATGCTCAAATTGTTGCACATACTCATGTAAATGTAGAAACATTAAAAACATGGTAACTTATTTTTCAAAACTAGAGGATTCTATTACACAAAAGATCCATTCATCAGGGAAGGAAAAGCACATTGATTTTGAGATGACTAATATCTAAGGCATTTGTGTTATAGAAAATTTATGAGAAACCTCCACTTACCTGTCAGGGAGCTTCAACAATTATCAACTCATAACCAGCCTTGTTTCATATATACTTTTCTGCCCAGCAGATTACTTTGAATCAATTACAGACATCACACCATTTCATCTTGCTATGATTTGAATGTTTGTCCCCTCCGAAACTCATGTTGAAACTTAATTCTCCCATTGTGGCAGTATTGAGTGGTGGGAGCTTTAAGAGGTGGTTGGCTCATGAGGGCTCTGCCCTAGTGAACGAATTAATCCATTCATGGATTAATGGGTTATCATGGGAGTGAAACTGGTGACTTTATAAGAAAGGGAAGAGAGACCCAAGCTAGCAAGCTCAGCCCCTCACCATGTGATGCCCTGTGCCGCCCTGGGACTCTACGGAGAGTCCCCACCAGCAAGAAGTCCCTCACCAGATGCGGCCCTTTCACCTTGGTCTTCTCAGCCTTCATAACTGTAAGAAATAAATTCCTTTTCTTTATAAATTACCCAGTTTCAAATATTCTGTTATAAGCAACAGAAAATATACTAAGACACATCCGTAAATGCTTCAGTAAGTACTGGTAAAAGATGACTCTTAAAAACATAACCATAATACCAGTGACACATGTAAATATTATAAATAATTACATAATAGTATCAAATATGCAATCAGTGTTCAAATTTCTCTGATGATCTAGTACACGTCTTTTTTCACATAGTTGCTTTGTTTGAGTTGGGATCCTAAGCACATACATTATATTTGTTTGATACTTCTCATAGGTGTCTTTTTGTCTTATGAGTTCCCTTTCTTTGATTTTTTTGTTTCTTGTAATTTATCTCTTGAAGAAATTGGGTTGTCTTCTAGAGTTTCCTGTATTCTGGATTTTGCTGATTACATCCCTATGGTGTTTAACATTTCCTCTCTTCTCTATATTTCCTGTATACTAGAAGTTAAATGTAGACACATAGTAAGAATTGGGTTCAATCTTGCAGGTTATATTATGCATTTCCTCTTGTATCTCATCGCAAAGCAAAATATTTGGTTGCCTCTGTTTTGGATATGCTAAGATTGATAGGTGAGTTTAAGTGATGGCAGGTTGATCCATCTGTTTTAAGGTTCCCCATCAGCCTGTCATCTAATAGTTTTAAACAGTCATTGATACTATTGCCTAAGTCCGTTGTTATTGCAGTGGCAAAACATTGATAACTCTTTATCATTCCTTCTTCATTTATTATCTGCTAGTTTTTTATGAAGAAGCACTTTCTTTCATCAGCTATTTGATTATAATGAGGTACAGAAAGAACTTTCATTCATCAGCTATTTGATTACAATGAGGTACATAAAAACACGAGAAATTCTTGATTTTTTCCATTTACATATCAATTTTTAGATAGTGAGTTTGTCCCCTGGCTCTAACTGCCAAACATGACCGTTGCATTGGTTTTGTTTGTGTGTTTGTTTGTTTTGAAATCATTATAAACTCATGAATTTTAAAACATGATGTATTTCACTCCATTGCAGTTATTATTCTCATTGATGTTCCAATTGTCCCACCTTGCCTAAGGTATTTTTTCCTGAATTTAATCAAAGTCCCTGATGCCTGTTAGCTGTCAATGTCCTTTCTAACTCAACCGATGGGGATGAGTTCTACTCAGTTTTGTTGTTCAGACACCATGTGAGTAGTCCTTCCTCAAACAACAATGCTTGAAAGTTCCAAAATTGTAACCACAGAAGGAATTGCTACAGATGAAATACTCAATCCTTAATTCGTATGGCTCACATCTTTTTCTGACCAGCTAATTATTATAATACTCTGAATTTACAGGTGGCTTTTGCCACCTGTCCAGATCAAAGGTACCTAAAAGTGCCTAGGATAAACTATCACATAATTTACAGAGATGTTGGGTCTACTTCATCAACCAATATTTGGAAATACTGTATTAACTAACAGAAGTTGCAGTCTCTGAACATGTATTGCTCTGGCTAAACGCTGGTAGAGAGAATGTATCTTGAACCAGAGTTCTAGAAAGGCTTTTGATCTAGTGAGTTTCCACAGAAGATAAGCTCCCTGTCCCAGAGGGGCCAAAAACTGTACGAGAGAAGATTTTCGTTCCTTATGCCATTCAAGAATGAGGTAAAGAAATGCTGTCTTTTGGTTATTTAAAGTGAGAAGAAGAAAATATCATCTCTAAACACTTCTTCATAAAGAAACAAGATTACTCAGAAGAAATTAGAGTTTCTCCAAAGATAGTAATTTCGGGTACTAACTAGTGACGCAATACCCCGCAGTTCCTGGGAATAAAGTCTGTTTTATTTAGTGATCCTGCCACTTCCATTCCCAGATTAAGATTTATGACAAAAGATTAGTCATGAATGTATTTCTTCTCCCAGAAAGAGGTGACTGTGCCACCAGTTTTAGACCAGAGTATGGTTCCTATGAGTCTTGAAAAGGTATAATATTACAAAGCAAAGAAGATCCAGTTTCCTAAGATTAAAAGTAACAAACTCTATTAACTAGGGGAAAAGGTCTTCTTAGAAGCTTTGTTTAATCTTGTCCATTGGTCCTTTGGTACATAAATGAAAATTTGCTTCCCTGAAAAATATATAAGAAGTTGTTAGAATAATCTAAGGATCTTCTGATGGAGAATGATTGCCCCAGGGAAGGAATGGTGCTCACAGATGGTCAGATGAAGGTCAGAAATCTTCTGAGGGAAGGGACCTGGGAAGAATCCTAAACACAGGTTTGTACATTAGGAGCCTAGAGAAGGAGAGATTCCATTTCTGTTATTGATGGGTTCTATCTTTAAAAAGGCATCTCAAGAGTAGGAAACTAAGTGGAAATAACCAATTGACTTACTTTACAATGGAGACTGAGAGAGAGAATTTAATTAGGTGCATTTTGAGTCTCTGGACTTTAAGACTGGATAGCAGGTTACTGAAAGTGCTGAGCTAGAAAAAAAAAGGGAGTCAAGGTGCCCAGGGAATGTCAACTTGCTGGCCATGCCCTGAAAGGGGTTTGCAGGTGAGAAGAGTCTTTAATGTTTAGAAGAGAGCTTTCACCTCTACCACTGCAAGAGCCAGGTTCTAAGGGCATCTGTGTGTATGTGCATATTAAGAGAGGAACAGGAATGGGAGAATGAGACCAAAACTCCATGAGAAAAAGTGTGGGGTAAACCTGAGGAGAAAAGGGTCTAAGAGAGGGTTAGGAATTTTGTCACCTCAAATAGAAAGTGGCCTTAGAAGCAACTTCCAACAGCTCTGCATATTTCCACAGTATTAAATATGGGACAGATAAGCCACTTAGCTAAATACCCGGGCTCTGGGATTAAGGGAAGGGTGTGGGGGGTTATTATTTCCTATGGATTTAATTTAGCCCAGATATTTTCTCTTTTACAGATGGAGTCTTTCTGGAATGTCATTAAAAAACCAATGGTGTAGAATTCCAACTAATAAACATTGTAGGAAAAGCAAAATGAGAAAAATCACCACTTGGCAATCACCACAGTAATAAATACTTCAGGCAAGAATCCTAAACCTAGTGGGCTAAAGTGTGATGAGAAACAGGAGATTTAAATAGTTCCAGAGAATCTCCTCAGAATATATTTATTAATTACAAAGGGGACAACAGCACCTTCACGGTGGAGAGACCTGAGAGGCAGCTCCTGACCAAATGATGACAGTAAACATCCTCCACCCCCAGGCAAAGTGGACCTCCTGCCTGCCCACCGCAAGCTCTGAGAAGAACCTGGCAGCTCTCCTGGGATTCCTGCCCCACAGGCACAACCTGAATCAATCTGATCATGGGGAAACACAGGATAAAACACCAGGTAAAACCAAACTGAGGGACATTCTACAGAGAACTGGCCTGTACTCTTCAAAAAATGGCAAGGGCGTGAAAGGCAACATGACTGAGGAATGGCTCCAAATCAAAGCAGATGAAAGACACAGGACAGCTAAATACTATGTCTTATGCTATGGATATTTTTTCTTTTGCTAAAAAGAACGTTTATTGGAACAATTTGTGAAATCTGAATAAGGTCTATAAATTATATTAATATAACAGTATTGTAGCAATGTTAATTTCATGCTTTTGAAAATTATACTACTATTATTATATGAGAGAACGGCCTTGTTTTTAGAAAATGTACATTGAACTATCTAGAGGTAAAGGGGCATGTCAGCAACTGGCTCTCAAAATTTCCAAGGTGAGTGTGTGTAAAGAGAAAACAATAAATGCTAACATTTAGGGAATATGGCTGAAGAGTACATGGGAATTCTTTGTACTCTATTACAATTGTCCGATAAGGCTGAAGTTATTTCAAAATGGAAAGTTAAAAAATAATTTTAAAAAGTAAATCTCATGGTGTTTTACTACACCTGCTTCAAGAAGGAACCAATAATCCCTCTTATCTGATGACTCAGCCTATGTGGAATGGGAGAGGCACTCTTAAATCAAGAAGTGGTTGTTTCCTATCCTGATATGGGGTCTGGGTGGTCCTTATCCCACAATGGTTTATTAAAAGGGTTTGTTCTGTAAAATTTGGATTCAGTCAAAAGGCCACATTCAAGGATCCAGAAGGCCACATGTGGCCTTGAGGCCGCAGGTTCTCCACCCCTGCCCCAGCCCCACCCACACCACCATCACCTCCTCCCCACCCCACCCACCACTTGGTCCATTTCTCTAGGACTTTAACAAGGCTGTAATCCTACCTCGGCTACGAATGGGTGAATATTTGGTTCCAAATGCTAGAACTTCTCAGAGCAGTGCTTTTATTTGAAGGCATGATATTACTAACATAACATCCTTTGTGTTAGGTTGGGACAAAGAAGAAGGGAAACAGATGCTTTGTCTGGGTGGGGGGGCTTCCACTGAGAAATAGATGACTTTAGGAGATGCTTTGTCTACTGGGAGGAACAAATTGACTAGAAGAGGGGCTTCCAAGAAAGAACAGATGATGCGTCAAGGGGTCACCAAGAACCGACCAACAAGAAAGAGACAGAAAGGCCATAAAGTGGAGATATGTCCAAGGCCACAAATGAGGATCTCTGGAGCATGCATACAGAGTACCCTCAAGTGACCTACTCTCATTAACACTGTAAAAATCACACCTACCAGCGCCATGATAGTTTATAAATACCATGGCAACCCCCAGAAATTGCCTTACAAGGTTAAAAATGGGGAGGATTCACCATTCCAAGAATTTTCCACCTTGTTACAAGAGAAACCATGAATATTCTGCCCCACTACTCAACATAAAATTAGGGAATCAGCATAAAAGAGAAAATCTTGTTAAACTCAGGGTCTCCTCCACTCATGGGAGTTGACCCACTCCTTCTCTGGAATGTATTATCTTTAATAAAGTTTTGCACTTTTCTTGCTTGCATCTGCTTGGTCTGCTCATCTGCTCCATCGACCAGTATCCATTCTTCCGTACTGGGAACCAAGAACCAGGGAACACAGGGACCTGACATCTGGTCCCCATACCTGACACCTTGGATCTCTGAGATCTAAACTTCCTGGATCTCATATCCTTGATTCCTATCAGACCACAAATAAAAAAACATTTTTCAGATGCTAAAGAGAGATTTGATGCTAAGAAGGTCAGGGTCCCTGACTTTTCTGTGATGGGTTAAAGTTTACAGCGGAGAGGCTGCTGAGACACTCAGAAACTGGAAGTTTAGGGAATACCTCCCTACCTGACCCACATCACAGAACTATTAATAGCTGGTAGCAGAGCTGGGACCAGAAGCCAGATCTCCAGGCTCATCAAAAAGAGCTCTTTCTCCTGTAGCAGTTTATAGGGGCCTCTTTGCCTCCAGCTGCCTGAATTCTTCCTCTTCTCCCAAGGAAAAAAAGGACACTTATTCCTATGAAAATGGAAGCCAAAGAGTGTTGCAGATTTTGAACCTTGCATTGATCAGACCTAAATTCAAATATAAATGCTGCCAATTTTTAGCTCTGTGGCCTTGGTGTAAGTCATTTAATCTCGCTGAGCCTTCATTTCAAATATAGAATATATATTCAAACATAGAATAATATCTCACTTGTAGATATATATTTGACCTAATGGGTCTATTGGCATATCAGTGTTCAAAAAAAAAAAAAAATGCAAGCCTTGGGGCATTTCTAGGTCTTTCAAGAAAGCATCTAAGTCTTCACTAACCAATTCCTTCCTGGGACATCAGGGTATTCTGGTGAAGACAGAAGGCAGTACTCATTTTTTATAGTGAATCATGGCATGCGAGTATTAAGCAATCAGAAAGTTCTAAAACATGCCTAAGAAAATAAATATTTTCCCATAAAAATGAAGGAATTTATAGGCTGGAATCTTGGCTGGAATCTTGGCACATATTCCAGAAGCTTACTTCCAGTTTCTCTGTAAATAAGTACTTGTTCACCATTCTATGTTAGGTATTTCAATAAATATTTGTTTACTGAACAAATAAACTACTTTAAAAGTGCTTTACAAAATCTAATTATAAAGTATATTCATTTTTAATCATAAAGAAGTAGAAATAAGGCAATCCAGGATATCTTTTACCCATTTATTTAACAAAACACATAGACAATGCCTAACTTTTACTGAGCCCTAAATATAAATTCTAGGCACTTTATGCATAACTCATTTAATTTTGTCTCAAGGGGTCTTCTTATGCCCATTTGAACGATTAAAAAAAAACAAAAACAAAAAACAAGGCTCAAAATATAATAATTCACCCATACACACGAAGTGGGAGAGCCCAGTTTTGAACCTAGTCCTGTGTGTTCCAGAGTTCATGCTTTTTCTACTACCTAAGAGCTGCATCTACAATGTGGAAAACTCAACAAGACTCTAGGCAACAAAGAAATTCACAAGATCTGCTTTCCAAATCCAAGGACCCTGTTAATGGGGAAAGTCAGTTGCAAGTACAACTAAGGCAGACAAATGCCATTGTGATCTGGCCTGGCTAGGACATGGTCACTATTGGCCAGAGCTTGACCACCCTTGTAATGATTCAAGGGAATAGCTCATTCTATATACTGTATTTATTACAATGGCAAATTAAAGAAAGACTATATTCCCATTCTTCTATACTACTGCCATTTTTGAGCAGGTAGAGACTCAGATAAGACACTGGGGAAAATAGGGTGGCACTAAAGAAAAAGGAGTTTTTCCTGAGGGAAATTCCTGTTTGGGTCCCAGGGTGACTACCAGAGCCTGCTTGCTAAAGGCTAAGCTTTTTAAACCTGGAGCCAGAGAGCAGAGGGTCACTATGAGTGCCCTTGGATGAAGCCAGGGATGAAGCAGGAGCTCAGACACACCATGCTTGGTGGAGTCAAGCATGGCATGGAATCTGATGATTATGGAATGTCTTCAGGTCCACAAAAGTACATGTGGACAGGACTGAGGATAATGAGAACAGAATTGTCAAAGTTGGCCAAAAGGCAGGGCTAAGAACACTCAGGAGAATATCTTTATTCTGAGGGTGTCTCTAAATATAGCTCCTTAATGAATTTGATAAGAAAACCAGAGCATGAGTCCTTTACACTGATCCTTCCCACAGTGGGACTTAAAAGTCAAACACAGTTTTAAAATTCCCACTGGAAAAGAGAGTAACCGAATCATCTGTGGGTCAGCTGGGGGAAGGAGGAGGATGAGATGGAGACAGGGAATCCACTTGCTTGGTCTTCCACACATGATGGCTTTGCCCAAAGTTCAAGTCTCTGGATAGGATGTTGGCCAGAAGGAGCACAGGAAAGAGAACTGGCCCCCCAAAAAATCACTATCCTCAACAGATATTCATGGGGAAAGAGACTACATAAAGCCAAACAATTCAAGAAGGTAAATTCACTTAAGTTCCATGAAGACTAACCAAAAAGTCCTAAGAGCTAACTTTCCGAAGACACCAAGATCCTATGCTCTGAAGGACGAGCTCTGAGGAATGGCTCCTCTCTGTGCCCCTTCTCTTTTCTGCCAGGACTGACACCATCATAGCTGCACAGAGCAGCTGAGAACAGAGGGTTCAAGGTTCCCAGAAGAGATCAGAAGACTGGGGCAGCCCAAGGTGCCAAGGCTTAGAGAACACTCAGGTATCAGGCTAAATAAAGTGGGGCTGAGTTAAGTCCCAGGAGTGATTGCTCTTCGTGGGCATGGCTAGAAGAGGTATTTCAGAAAACCTAAGTTCCTAAATGGTGATACTTGGAAATCTCCAGCTAGAAATGGGCAGATGAAAACCTGGCCCATATAATTATCCCATATTTGTGGCTCATGCCCTTCCATGACAGGTCAATCTCTTCAGAAACCAACTAGAAAAAAAGTCTTTTCAAGGATCCCAGCAATGTATCCATCTACAGCCTTGCCTGGCAGAGAGGTCCAAATCCACATTTGTATAGAAGTGAGCATAGATTCTCATGGGCCTTATGCCATTATAAGTATATAGGCCTTACTACCAAATGAGATCATATGAAAGGTTATTATTAGGAAACTGCAGAAAGTAGCATGGGACATCTTGTTTTTGTTATATATGAATGTAGTAGGCTAAAAAGACCCCTGAAGATACCAAGTCCTAATCTCTGGAACCTGTGAATGTTCCCTTATATGGCAAAGACTTTGCAGATGTGACTAAGTCAATGATTCTGAGATTGGAAGATCATCCTGTATTATGTGGGTGGACCCTAACTGCAGTCACATGAATCCTTATAAGAGAGAGGTAGTGGGAGACTTAGACAGAAGAGGAGAAGGCAATGTGACCACAGATACAGAGACTGGAGTGATATGGCCACATGCCAAGTAATGCCTGCAGCCACTGGAAGCTGGAAGAAGCAAAGAAGGAATTCTCCCCCAGAGCCTTCGGAAGGTACACGGTACTGCTGACACCTTCATTCTGGCCCACTGAATGGAGTTCAGATTCTGGCTTCTGGAACTGTCAAAGAATAAATTTCTGTTGTATTAAGCCACCAAGTCTGTGGTAATTTATTACAGAAGCCATAAGAAATTAATACAAGGAACAAACATGAAAAAATGGTCAATATTTCTAAACATCAGAGAAATGCAAATCAAAACCACAATGAGATATCACTTAACTCCATTGAGAATGGCTTTTATCAAAAAGTCCCAAAACAACAAATGCTGATGGGGATGCAGAGATAGGAACACTCATACACTGTTGGTGAGACTGCAAACTAGTACAACTTCTATGGAAAGTGGTATGGAAATACCTAAAAGAACTAAAAGTAGACCTAAAATTTGATCCAGCAATCCCAATACTGGGTATTTACCCAAAAGAAAAAAAGACATTCTGTAAAACAGACATCTGAACTTGAATGTTTATAGCAGCACAATTCACAACTGCAAAAATGTGGAAACAACCCAAATGCCCATCAATACATGAGTGGATTAATAAAATGCGGTATATGTATACCATGGAGTACTATTCAGCCACAAAAAACAATGGTGATCTAGCACCTCTTGTATTAACCTGGATGGAATTGGAGACCATTATTCTAAGTGAAGTATCACAAGAATGCAAAAACAAACACCACATGTACTCACCACTAAATTGGAACTAATCAAAAAACACTTATGTGCACATATGGAAATAACATTCATCAGAAATCAAACAGAAGGGAGGGGATGGGTAAATTCACACCTAAAGGGTACAATGCACACTATCTGGGGGATGAGCACACTTGTAACTTTGACTCAAATGCTACAAAAGCAATTTATGTAACCAAAATATTTGTACCCCTGTAATACTCTGAAATTTAAAAAAAGAAAGAAAGAAATTAATAAAAGGAGAAAAGATAAACCACTGTCACTGAAATGGGAGTTAATTGTATTTGCTTTTTCAAAGTAAGAGCCAACAATTCTAAGAGAAAGGAACATTTTTGGCTATTTGTAGCCACTGGGCCAGGACCCAACAGCCAATTTCCATTTCAAACAATGAATAGGTGACTAAGTAAGTGGCAACGCAATACAATTATTTCTACATGTGGAAAAATATGTTAGCACATAATTCAATGAACTATAATGGCAAAGCCAAAATTACCCCCCCTCAAAAAAAGAAAAAAAGCAGGTGGAAAATGTCCAAAATGACCTCTATGTCTAGTTGCCATTGAGCATATTACTGAAGAGACTCCAAGAAAGCAGGGCTGGGGGTGGGGGGGCAGGAGGAATCACTAATAGCAACACACTGATCCTTCCCTGCTCAGAAAATTCAGGGACGGAAGCTTAATGATCCATTAGGTTGACTCTACTCTCCATTAAGTTGTAATAAATAAATTTCTATCCTATGGGAAATATGTTCACAATTTCTTAAAATATACACATTATCTTGAGCAATAAATCCAGATTCTGGAAGAGGTAATTAGACAAAAGTCATGACCCAGAACTGATTGTATTATTTTCAAAATGTGGCCCTGGAAACCAGTGCCTGCACTGCAGCAGCAAGCAGAGACTAAGATGGATGATCTCCCACCCCCGGCAGCACAATGGCTAAAATGCAACTACTGGCTTTAAGGAGAAGAAAAAAGGCCAGGCATCATAAACCTCAAAACTGGAACCCTTTGCTTTCTAATGACTCCAGATTATCTCAACAAGCACTGGAATGAAAATCACTCAATTAGCTTCATGCACTACTTGGAAGGGATCAGTGCTCTATAGAATTCAATTCTTATTTTGTTTATACGTTCTTTGAAATGAACAATAATTTTTCTAAATTTATAAAAAGCTTTCATTTAACTTTTAAAATTTGATTTGCCTTCTCTGTGTATTCATATGCTTAATTCTTCAGGGTACAAGATTTTCAGCTAAAGTTTTTGTGGTTTAGTTTTTCCCACTTAGGCAGAGATACTATTATGGTGAAAAACAAGAATGTTACTTGTTTATCTTGGTAGGCTGACATTGTATGGTTTGAAAAAATAGTGTATTTTTCTGGGATAAGAAAATATTTTTGAGCTATGACATAACAAATATTTTTCCCACAATTATTTTGCCAAAATATGATATTGCGCATAACAGAGTTAAGCTTTCCTAAGCTCTATCCATCCAGAGCCACTGATTAAAATGATCATTTTAATTTATCCATCAAAAGCCAAGAGTGAGTGTGGGTTTTATGTGCAAATGATACAGTGGTTTTGTCTCCCCCAGTTGAGGGTGGTAGCGGGCTGAGAACAGGTTAGTCCTTTCAGATAAAAGTGTGAAAGCACACTGAACCATCAACTGCCTAAAGCACTCTCCAAAGTTAGTAGGTTATTGGCTGGAATTGACTCTTGAAATTAGAAAAATTGGTCTACGAAGCCGAATAGTAATCAAAGCCATTCGATTACTTGTACATGGCTGAACAGCTCTGACCTTTTATATCTGAAATTGCTTCTTTAGTACTATCTTTTTTTACCAACCAGATTGAAGAGGACTAATCAAAGCACATGTGTTGATAAATGTCTTCATTGAATACTTCAGGGAGGAGGTTTTGATCATTTTCACCAACTCTATAGCCTGTCTCCATCATTTCTTTTACTTCTAAAAAATGTTCTGGAGCCGCTGGGTAGTATTAGGAGCCATTCATTATACAATGGCTGAGAGTTGACCAGGGTCCCATCTGACAGAGGCCATAAAACTGCAGACTTTAGGAAAAGGTTCACATTCCAGTTGCATGTGTAAAAGAAGACAGAATCTGGAAAAGGGGAAGCCAGGAAGATGAATAATAGGTTTTTTCCTCTTCCCAAGTCACAAATAAAAATCTGCATTTTTGAACACACAAGCTAACCAGAGTTGGAACGCCTTCAGATGAACACCCATTGTCCTGTACTTATTGGTGATGCTCTGCTCTTTCTCAATATAAATTTATTTATTTTATTTTCACAATAATCATGTGTTAGTTTTATACTCAGAAACTAACACACATGCATACTGAAACATCAAAATGACCTACTCCCTGGAAAGAGCTAGAGTTAGCATTTTGGTTTATATCCTCACAGAGTTTTCTCAGCACACTCCCTCCGCGATCCGCATTATTGATATTCTTTATGACTATTGAAGTGGAAGGGGAGACAGGGTATTTCAATCACGTGCACAGAAATTTAGCCAAACATGTCCTGTAGAAACACCTCAACTTGGCTACAGCAGCTCTCAGCTGCTCTGAGAAGCTGTCCTTCCACTGTCCTTCTCGCACTAACCTGCTGGGCTGGGGTTCTTGGAGCTCCCCTGGCTCCAGGCCTCATTCCTCCTCCAGCCAGTGCTCTGGAGAATGCAGTGTTCGATCCCTGCATGAGGCTCTTTCATTTCCTCAGCCCTCCCTGCCCCCACCCCATCACCCAGGGAAATGCACTGGGGAACAGCAGGGACTCTCCCCTGCCCCCCCAAGGGAAACTGTAAGTGGGTTATAGGTGAAGCAAAAGTCACTCTCCTCTAACGACCTCATTTCCATTCATTAAATTACTGTAGCAAATTAGGGTAAACACAGTGGCCAATTCCAGCGTCCCAGAAAATTGCCTTCCCCTGTGAAACAAATCTTTTAGCTACCAGGAGAGAAAAAGAACATCCACATTTCCAAGAACAAAAAGATAATAACATTGGCCTTAACTACCATTTATTTAGTGTTTTGCTAAGCATTTTACGTCTGTTATCTGTCTTATTCCACATTTAAACACTAGGAGAAAGGCATGGCTTAGCCAACAGGAGCATGACCTAGAAGCAGGAACCGTGGGTTTGAATCCTGCCTCTGCTACTTTCAAGCTGGGCATCTGTGGCCAAGTTATTTAACCTCCCATGCTTTGGGCTCTGAGTCTGTAAGAGGGGATAATAAGTAATATAACACAAGGCTTAGACCAGTGCTTGGTACACGGTAATTGTTCAAAGTGCTTTTAATTCTCATTACTATTATTTTCCCATTTTACAGATGAGGAAACTGAGGTTTAAAGGGTACGTGATTTGCCCTAAGTCACAGAGCTAATCCAGACCTGCGGACACTTGAGGCCAAGGGACTTGTGCTCAGTCACCAGTAGTCAGCAGTAGACCAAGGAGCACCAGGGTAACTGATTCTTAAATTACAAGCTTTCTCTGACATCACACACTAAAGGTACAGAAAGTGCAGGCTGCTGTGCTGAATTCCTATAGACTCTAAGTATATCTTAGATGTTGTTTCAGGAAAAATAAAGTGATCACATCCAGGGGTGTGCCTTGTATAAAAAGTCTCATAAACAGGCTAAAGCCCTGCACACAACAAAACAATCTCTCCTTTGTTTTTCGAGTCAAAGCGCTGGACCAGGCCACTGGTGTGGCGGGTGCACACCTGAGAGAGCTGGACTCCCTGGTCCACTCAGGAGGGAGAGAGAAACTCCTCTCCCCACCCCTGACTTATGGGCTGCTGGGTTGCTCTTCCAGACAGACCCTGCTCCTGTCTCCCCAGGGCCCGACAGTCAAGGCCCTTCATCCCAGACACCCCCGTGTGGCCCTGAGCCCCAGGTGGCACACTACCCGCTCTGCCACCGTGCCTGCCACTGCTGATACGTTCTCTTCATCCTTGCCTCCTTGTTCATAAAAGCAGAAGGACTCATGAGGTGAAAAAAATAAAACTTTGAAGTAACTGGATTTTAAGGAATCTAGACTTTGCTTACCCTGGGACCTTATCTCTAGCTTGGGATATTAATTTGCTGTTTACAAATGTGTCATATTCTCAAGGTGGTTTGTTTTCATAGGGAAATATACTTTGAGTATTACAAACAGTTTTCAGATTACCAGTCTAGCCGGCTGTGCTCGTGTTCCAGCATCCAGTGCCTCCTCCCTGCAAAATCATACTTTTCAAGCCCTGGGATTCAGTCCTGTTCATGTGGCTCCCGCTAGCCAGTGAAACACGAGCACATGTGACACGTGGCATTCTGAGCACGAGCTTTAAGAGGCATCGCACGATACATTGCACGGTTCCACCAAGGCTTTTCCCCTCTGCTGTAAGCACAGCAATGCCCAAGAATGGAGGCTTCTCCTTCAACTCAGACCCTGGGATAAAGAAGACCCACCGAGCAGAACTCATAGCCAGCCCACAATAATGTACAATATGCGTGAGAAATGCATGTTTGTTATTGTAAGCCACTTCGATTTGTTTGTTACTGCAATACAACCTAGTAAATCCTGGCTGCTATATCCACTAAAGCCTATTTAGACCATATGGATCTAATATACTACATAATTGAAAAAGCAATTGAAAACAATGCTTCAAATGACCATAATCAAAAATTTTTTAAAAAGGAACTAGGGCTAGGGCATCGTTATGTGACTAATATCATTCTTGTCAGTATTCAAAATGCAAACCGACCCTGAACATGTTTTGATGCTCGTGGGCACGGTTCAGCTCCCCACACAATGTACTTTTCATCCTAGTTCTTTTTCTCCTCCTCTGGAGTGCGCCTGTGAACTAGAGAACTTATGCTCCCTCCTTGCAGCATCACACTCAGAGGGTTTACCAGCCTCACGATCTGTTCCCTTAAATGCATCCAGACAAAGGCAACTGTAAAGCAAAAGCCAAATTCAATCCTGCCACATCACACCGCAGAGAAATGGCCCGAAGGTTAATGGCAGGCAGACAAATGGTTTACTCTTGCTATTTCTGCTAAACTTGACTTTGGGTTTTTTTTTATTCCTTAGTCATGTAAAGCTATAGCCAAATCAACTATCAGATCCATGTACACACTGTTTCAGAATGCAAAAAGAAAGGTGAATGGCAAACAAGTGAAACAGTTATATTCAGGAAGACTATTTGGAAACATAGTCTTTCAGAAAATGAAATCACATATATGCAAACATGTCTGGTCAGTCAGATTCCTGGCTAGAATATAAAAAGAAAAAAAAGTTTGAAGGATTATCCAGTTAAATAGGAAGGTACGTGATGCTAGTAAAGTACTAGTGACATTTAAAACAAATGGCTCTAAAGATGGATTAAAAAATAATAATATATATATGAATGATACAATGTAGATACACTCATACATATTTATATACACATAAACTTATAATATATTAAATAATTTAATAATAATATTAAATATAAATGCACACACATACATCCTGCAGGATTTACTGCTGCAACTCTGCTTTGGATTTCCTCTTAAGTCAGTTTTCAGTGATAAAGGACCCCTTTTTATTTATTAGACACATAGTTTAAATTTTCTTAGTGTTTTCTGACAACTGTGTCTCATTTTGTGCTCCCTACAAAGTGTCCGGTTTTAGAACCAGCACAGCTGAAATGCGTAATTGCCGGGCAAAGGGGCACGTCTGCTTGGTGTAACAGGATGGAGACAAATGAGAGGCCCGCCCTGTGGGGACGCTGACCCTGCGCAGCAGCTCGGACGTCAGAACTCACCAGACACTGAGTAAAAACGGAAACTTCCTCTGTGCTGCCGTCAGAGTTCATTCTCACCAACCTCCCCCGTCGAGGGGAACTTACAACCGTAAAAGTGATAGTTCTGTTTCCTGCACTGTCCACATCATTGGTCACAGCTTTCAGGTCACGAGATGAAAGGGGCTTTGTGGAACCTAAGTGAGGATTAAAGCATGCGTTTAAGCATAAAGCACAGGAAAGCTGCCAGTTAATAAAATACCCTTCATAGGCTCTTGAAAACTCTTTGGAAAACACTTGGTTGCGAATGGGGCAACTGGCCATCTCTAACTTGAAATTGGGCTGTGAGAGGCTAGTGAGCCCTCAGGCATCTATCTGTAGGCAAAATTTGCTACTGGGCCCCCAGATGAGACAGCCTTCTAATGCCCAGCCCAGACCTGGGTGTCTGATCCCTAGAGAGAGGAGGCAATGCCAGGGTGTATGCACCCCAGCGTGGCTCCAAGCACATGAAAGGGAAAGCAGATTGTGCAGTGCCTAGAACACAGGACACAGCACCTCCTCTTGGAGGGTACAGGTGTCCTGGCCTGACGGTGGCTACAGGTGCTCAATGGAGTGTCCGTCTACTAATACCCGGGGAGAAGAGGTTGGCTCATGAACAAACAAATGTGAGACATCTCCTGGGCCCCCCCCAGTCACACATGTTCCATGGATGTTGTGAGGAGTGAAGGGCCTGTGTGAAAGCCACAAGAGAACCAGCAGTGACACATGGGTTTGCAAGCTAATGTGACCATATGGGTAACCAAAGGCCAGAGAGGCTCGGGGACACTCAGGTTAGAGGAGTGCTTCTCAAATGCTCTGTGGTGAAGGATCAGTGTTCCCATCCTAATCCACTGTGGACCAATAATTTCATAAAACACAATAAAAATGTTACAGCAATGTCAGACTGCAATAAAAGTTTCTAAACACTTCCTCTCATTTTCTGTTCTTATCAGTTCCCAGACGAGAAGGTCCATGGACCACTCTTGGAGGAACACAGAGTTGGAGTACATATCCCTTTATTTGCAATGATTTAGGGCTGCAGTCTCCAACCCCCAGGCCACAGAGCTCTGCTGGCTCCCCTTGCCCCCCTTTCCCCACCTCTTGTCTATAGAAAAATTGTCTTCCGTGAAACTTAGGAATGGGGGGGTGTTGCATAGGTGAGCTGCGGGGAGTGAGCAAAACTTCATCTGTATTTACAGCCACTCCCCATCCCTGGCAACACTACCTGAGCTCCCCCTTCACCCCCACTGTCCATGGAAAAACTGTCTTCCATAAAACCGGTCCCTAGTGCCAAAAAGGTTGGGGACCACTGCCACTGCTTTAAGGAACATCTCCAACCTCATATACAGGATGCCGGGTCTGAAATAGACTCACATAGTTATTCTGGCCCAAAATCTTGTCTTATCTCTTCTGTTTTAGCCCTTGCTGAAGGGCTTTAGCATTAAGCTTTTGCAGGGGAGCTCACTGAGTAGGCACTTTGTAAGTTGTTTGTGAAGTTGAGTCAACTGTCCAATAATAACTAAGCCTCCTGAATGACATCCTCTTTCGCTTTCCTTATGCAGCCATTGTAGAGGGCAAAGGCCACCAATTGTACTATTTAAACCATATTAGGTACTTGCCAATTCCTAGGGGAAGCCAACTTTGGGTCTGAAAGATTTCCAAACTTGCAAAGATTGTTCTGAGCCCTCAATTTGGAGGCTCCATTTAAAATGTCTGAGGCCCTGGAGTGAGTTCTAGGTTTTGGGGCTCCTGGAGGTGGGGGCAGAAGGGCCTTGGAAAGTCAGCTGCAGAAACACCACTCCACGTCGGGTTCAGGACTGCCTTGCCACAAGTTTGGGTATTACACAAAGTGCTCGTGTGATGCCTGTAACTGCCTCCCACATTCCTCTCACTTCTTGCTGTTGACATTTTTTGCAGGCTTTGCCACCTTCTGGCACCTGGAGCTGGGAGGCCAGGATCAGAGGTCACCCCAGGGAGGCGAGAGCAATGTTTCTGTGCCCTTAGGCAATGTTTTGTAAAGTCCTAACTGGGGCCCTTCTCCGTGACCTGTCAAGGTGGGGTCCTCACTTCCTATCAGATGGATTATGTCCCCTCGGTGTGTGGTCTCTGGGCACCCAACATCCAACTTCTCCATCTACAGTTTTCCTTTGGAATCTCTCCCTACTGTGCCTTCTTATAAAGAACCCTAACTTATAGTCCACTTGTTCCTTCACCTCCAGGGTTACTTTTGGTGGGTGGCGGGTGCAAAGGACTCTTTCTTAAAAAAATATCATGTCATTTGTGTTAGCCTTTTGGAATAGAGGACACACCAGAGCTGTTCCAGGCCAAGAGTGGCTTTCTCTCAGCCAGGGTAAGTCAATTCCTCATTCTCTTCTCTAGCAACCTAACCCAGAAGGGTATCCAGGTTTCATTCCTGTTCAGCCGTCACCCTGAGCATGCTCAGTCGGCAGGACGAGCTTGCCCCAGCTTGCAACTGCCTGACAAGCATCTCTCATGGCCCAGCCCAGCACACCAAAAGACACACATCGTTTCCCCCCTGCCCACCTCATTTCATCCAAACATTGATATTTTCCTAAATAAGCTGCAGCCACTTAATTTGGGAGTGATTTCTCTAAGGTCCCACCTAAATTTATAGCCATAGAGTAAGTGTCCTACAAAGGGTGTGGTCATAAGGGGGCTCCGTAACCGTATCTGTGTGGTTAAGCCTCACTCCATATGCCCTTCCTGGAGATGTGAAGAGCAAACCAGCATGTTCAAGTCTCTGACAAGTCATGGAGTAAAGAAATCTGTTTTATCCTCCTTTTAAACACAGCATTTCTCAAACATACTCGTACCCTAGTGTGTTTGTTTCAAGAAAAACCACCACCACCACAATTGGCCAGGGTTTCGAGGGCACTAGGCTTGGAGGCCTTACACATTTCTTCAACAAACATTATCAAGTACCTAATAAGTGAAGTCCTATAGTCAGGAGCAGAGATACACCAAGACACAGCACAGACTCAGCCCTGCCCTCTCTTTGAAATATCATGACACCCCTAGGAAGTGTGTATGTGCTTCCTCATCACCAAGAACGGGTGATGAGGCTAGGAGAGGTTAAGCAACTTCCCTGGCGGTCAACGTAAGCCTCGCTGGCTCAGAAGTGAGTATTTTTAAAGCTGACACTACATTGTCTATAACATCTTACTTGGAACTCAATGGGGGGAATGACGTTTGAGTCAGAAAATAACGTGATTAACCATTTAATGAATCTGACAAGTTCTTCCCCTGCCCTCTTCCACACACACCCTTCCTCTCCCCTGGTCTTCCCTGGGCAGTTGTGCTGCCCTCCCTGGCATGCCCACCCCTCTCAATGCCACCCACCAAAATGCTGCTCACCCCGCAGGGCAGCCCGAGGCCTGTCTTGGCCACAAGCTCTCCCTGACCGTGCCAGGCTATGGGATTTCCCTCCTCCCAACTCGGGCAGCTCAGTCACTTTGTACCACTCACTGGACACTTATCATAATGTATTTTCCATGGTTAGTGTACTCTTGAGTGTAAGTTTCTCATTTCACCAATTAGTAAGCTTTCGATCATTTCCTTGAGGATCAACAATGTCTTCTTATAGTTCTTGGTTATCTCCCACTAAGTCTTATGATATTCCACTCAGTGTTTCAAGAACTACTGATTAAAAAGTTTATAAATCTCTGCTCTAAACCCTTTAACAATACAGTACAAATCCCTTCTCCTCTCTTCTCTCCTTCAATTCCTACCTCAGAGGACAGACCGTTGTTAATGATACGAGGTTCCCTGAAGTCACAGACTTTGCCAGGAAGATCCTTTGCTGATGAGCTGTTTAACTCTGGGTCTGTGTGAGCTTATATTCTAGACCATTTCAACAAAACCCTCAAGGTTAGTCCCTCCCCAACACTCTTTGAACAAGAGCCAAGTACAATTTGGATAAGCAGAAAAACTAGGTCCTAAAGCCACAGTATATTCTAACATGCCACAGCTAAAGATAAACAAACAAAATCAATGGTAGCATTCAAGGTGAAAAACTAGTTATAAAACTCCTTTCTGGGGAATAAATTTTTCAGAAAGAAATAGAACATGTTTCCGTATATGTGTGTGTGTGTGTGTGTGTGTGTGTGTATACACACACACACACACACACATATATATAACAAAATAAAAATACACTTTGGGTAGGTTTTTTTCCTTAGTTCACACACAAAAAAAGCTCATTTAGAACTATAGTACTTTCTACTTTAAAATAACTGGGTTAAAAAATAATTGTCAGATTCGACAGGGCATAGAAGCCATGGTTAACCTTAAAACAGTCACCATACTAAGTATTCTAATAATTATTTTGGCTTACCATGCAAATTCCTACACGTCTTAAGCCAGGGCCATTTTTTAAGACTCAGAACACAAGGGATACAAAACGGAATACCAAAGTCTGACAAGCTGGCAGAGAAAGTCCGACTGGTATGGAATCAATGTGAGTCAAAAAACAGATTGTATTGACTAATGCCAGGTTGTAATATTTCCCTAACTGAAGACAGTAAAACACACGGTACTTCTACATAATTGTCTCTGTTTATTAAATTGTTATGTATATTTCCCTGGTTCTGCACATCAGTCCATCAATAATACAGAGAAGGAGACAAAATAAACAGTGACTATGGTGGCACGGTTCTCAGGAAACCAACGCTCTGCAATAAAACAGAGACAGCCCTGGAACACTGCCCCACGCAAAGGAGCAGAGCTGCTCGATGCCAGCACAGGACTTGGGGTCAGAGTTGGCACTCGGTCTTGGGGCTGTGACTCCTATTAGTTAGTGACCTTCCCAAGCCTTCATGTGTTTTTATCTGCCAAATGGGGATGACCAAAAGTTGCTTTCATATACATTATTTCATTTAAATCCTTGTAACAACCCAGAGAAGTAGATAAAATATCTAAAGACACTACAAAAACAAAAAAAACAAGGATTCAATGGTATGTGAATGTCCAATCTAGAAAGGAATAGATTTTCTACTGGTATTATAGTTCTAAACAATCGATAGTTCTATAAAAAGGAATAGATTTTCCCTGATATGTTGGATCCTAACAGGTCCTGACCACAGCTGACCGCCAATCACACCCTGAGATGGGACGCAGCAGGCCGCCTTCCCCAGCAGGACCTGATACAATGGGGTGGGGGTGGGGGCCTGTGGCAAGAGGAAGAGTGAGGCATCTGTCACCACTGCTACACGCAGTGGCAGGGACCTACGATCTCAGGGTGACTGCTGCAGAGCCCAGGCTGAGCAAGGCTCAGTTGGGTCCCTGAAAAGAGGACAAGGTGGCATGGCCATCAGAACCACCCTCACACCAGGGGATTCTGATACAGAACAGGGAGGGTCACTGCTACCCGGGGGTGTTAGGGTAGAACCACCAAGAACAACTGGATCAGAAGACCCTTAAGGTCCATTCCAACCCTAAAATCTGTGATTCCGCAGTTCTTGTTTCCATGCCCACCCAAGTTGAGATTTTATCAGATCTAAGAGCCACCTAATAGAAATGTGTGTGAAAATCTGACTTCCCTTCTACTGGCCAGGAGCTAGAGCAGGAAGCAAGTCACAGTGTGGAGAGAGAGAGCAATGCAGAGACCAGGAATACCAACAGAGCTAACGTCAGGACAGGCAAGGCCAGGACAGATGCAGGGCAAACAAACACTTAAACTTGAACAGGTGCTTCAGTTAAAATCTTACCTGGGAAGATGCTCAGTCCTCTGTTTACTTCTAAGCTAATGATCAGAGCTCGAGCTGTGATGCTAAAAATTTGTCGAGGTGCAAAGTTCAAGCCATCAGTAACCTGAAAATTAAAGCCTCCTGACATTGCTCCTTCAAAAGAAGAAATTACACTCTGGTCAATTGGTTGTTCCGCACAAGCCACACAATTTTACCCTCTCTCCCACCTGTTCCCCTGCAAAGCTACTGCTATTAATTTGAGGACGTGCTAATATGGTCACTGAGCTCAACCAATCAAATATTGATAAAAACACAAAGTTAAAACAGTATCAATAAAGGACGACAATGAAAATTCTATCCATCCCATGACATAATAAATATGTAAAAATTAAAACAAAGATGTTACCTCTAAGAACTTTTTAAAAATGTTAAGAACATACTCATCACCTCCATTTTATTATTTTGGAATCAATTTATAAAGTTATGTATGTATAGAACACAAACACACCCCCTAGTAATTTCTGAAATATTGATGATAATTACCTAATAATACTGAAAATCCAAACTAGGGGGAAGTAAATAATACTTAAGCACACCTTCCTTAAATAGTTACCTGCACTTCTAATTATTTATCTGTCTCAAGCTAGCTATAGTCCGCTAAGAGGGAAAGGAGAAGGAAAGGGAAAGAACCTTTTGTTAAATTTCTGCAAGGAGAGAACTCCACACCCACGCTTCTGTCAAGGGATTAGTGCTATCAGTAAAGTTATAAATTAACTTATGTGCAAAGCTTAAATTGAGATGGCCCCTATCGATCCAGTTCCCAGGGGTGTTTTACCAATCTGACTCACAAAGCACCAGGCAAGATCACTATGCAGACAGCCTGATGTTCGCATTCCCATCACCCTTTGAAAATGTCCATCCAGCAGTAAATTTGGAGGCCCACAGGTCTTTGCATTATGCAGTGGGTAGAAATGTGTCTTTGTTACCCTCAGGGACATGTGGCAAGGAACAAAAGAGGCATAGTCAGACTCTGCAATTATGGACAAGTACTCCCTAGTAACACGATTTAATAAAAGGTAGGTCAATGGCATGACAAGCTCTCAAGTTTTTGTTATCTAAGCAAATCCTGAGAGTTCTGATTTCTCACAAAAAAAAAAAAAAGGCTACAGACTGTTTAAAATTTGCCTATTACACTCAAAAGTCACCATTTAAAAAAAAAAAGGAGAGAGAGAAGTCTGAGTCTATATAATTTAGAACAGGGCTCCACAACCAAATGTTATTTTTCACTTGTTTTCCTAGAAATAGCACTTTGAAAGTTGTATTGAATGAAACAGGAAATGAAGGAGAGAACACTTTCTACTATTAGGTACTTTGAACAGTTCCTGAATCTGGAACAAAATGGAGATGGAATCAAAGGAATTATATCAAAACAAACACAGACTATTGTCTTGGGTGTGCCCTAACAGACTAATTATGACCAGAGAAAGAAGAGGAGGGTTGACCTGTGGATTTTTCATTGTACAACTCAGATTTTTTCCGACAATCCTTTCAGAAGGGCGACCTTATATAAATCACTTAGCCTCTCACATCTTGGTTTTATCAACCTACTTAGGTTGTTACGTTCGATAACGAATTCGATTTATGGCAGAGCACTTTGCAGATATAAATGCTAAGAGAGGCTACTTAAGCCTAAGTCTTTGTTTGGGGCTGATGATGGACAGATGTGCCAGGGGAGAACCAGCTGGTTTCAGCAACAGACTCCTCTGCAGCTGGGCTCTGGCCCCTTGGGGGTTATCAGCCTGCCTCACGGCCATTTAGAAGATGTGATGGATTGGCTCTCACGTCCAGCTTGCCTGTAACTCTCCTTCTGGCTTTTTTAGGAGAAATTATTTTCTCTACTCACCAAAAACAAATACAGACCTAATAGTTGACAAATAAATCAATCCAGAGAGCTAATTTTTCTTTTAATCCTTTACTGCAAATAGTAACTTCAGTTCTTCAATCTCCTCTGCCCTTCAGTGGGTGGCAGTTAGTAGAGAAAGCCCAGCTTCAGGGTCAGGCCAACTTAATCCCTCTGAGCCTCGGTTTCTTCATCTCCAAAATGGGGTCCTTACTCCCTATCTCCCAGAGACCTTCTGAAGGGGAAATGAAATGGACAATGTGGCTGCCCGGCCCGTGGTGCCTACGGATGGTGGAGAGTCAATGATTCCTTTCCACTGTAGACGATAGTTTTAGAAATTTGAAACTTCTTTTGTGCAAGTCTCTAGAGTACTTCTCTCCATTTTGAAAATACGATAATCCTTTCATAAAAATAAAAAGCTTTCTAAGCCCTCATCTAATAATATTTGGACTTTCGGTATCTACTATTATAACAAAAAACACACATAATTGGCAGAAACCTCCTATTAATTCAGTGGCTCTTTAAATGAATTGTATTTTATTAATCAGCAATCTGCACACATTTGAAAAATAGAAACACACGTGTGAAAAATACCATCTGGTCTAGAAATAACATTTTGGTTCCTGTGTGGGTAGATTTAGGATCCTGTGGCAATGAAACTAACCCCCACAGGTCCTGGGCTAGAGGTTTGGAACCACTAGATGGGAGCATTCACGTAGTAAATTATTTTCAGATTCTTTGGGGATTCTTTATGTTAACTGCAAAGATAATCAGGGAATGACTACATTTGGATTTAGAAAATATTTTATGCTTATTTTCTTTACTCTATTTTCAAAGAAGATAATTAAAAATAACTGAACAGATGAGACTTTTTAACTTTCTCATCATGCCCCACTGGCTCATGCTCCCTCCCACCCCTGCTGTGGGAATGGCCTGTTTCAAAGCCCAGCCACCCTTGCAAAGTGACTGGGTCACCTGCAGATTTACAGTGGCTGCTTGGCCTATTGATTTACTGCTGAACAAGAGGAAAAAGAAAGGCCTTTTCAAAGTCAGGATCTCTTAGAATTACAGTTATATCCATTCATTCATCCATGTATTCATTCACTGAATAAATATCTCTTTGTTTTGTTCATTAATGTATTCCTAGCTTCTGGAAATTAACTGGGCACATAAGAGGTGTTCAGTATTATTTCATTCTTTCAACAAATTTTTAGTAAGCACCTACTATGTTCCAGTCACTGTTCTAGGTGCTAAGGACACCAAAGTGAACAAAACAAAGGCCCTGCCCTTATAGTGCTTATACTCTAGTGGGGAAGACAGACAACAAAAAAAAAATATTCAACTCAATCTATATTATAATGTCAGGTAGCTAAGGAAAGGGATGGACAGTGGCAGAGAAGAGATGCTGTTTTAGTGGGTGCTCAGGAAAGGGCTCTCAGAGAAGCTTAGATCTGAGCACAGACCTTACATGACAATCTGAGTAAGCCATGTGAGTTACAGGGACTCTCTAATGCTTGCTATTATTGGCCTTACTAAAATCAGTCACCTTTTAAAAAATTATTCTGTCACTGAGATGGAAAGTTTTTAGATGGCCTTAGGTTTTCGGTCAGCAACTCTTAGGTATGACTATCACATTAACCACTGATTGAAACACGTTTCAGTTTCACGCTGTTTTCCTCTGTGGCATACCGGTATGTACAAACACTAGCTGGCCCTCATTGATTTGAGCCTGGGTGAAGTTCTGGATGCTTTGGCCAGGAAAGGACTTGAGAGCCAAATGCCCATTGCTGGGTGGAGTGACCCAGTAGGCCAGGTCCTGTGGGGCGGAGTCCACATCTTCTGCACAGAGGTCACCTTTGGTCATCACAGTGACAGAATTTACCCACACCTTAAAAAGAAGAGGAACGTGCATCTTTTGAGTCCCAATTGTAATCACATCACATTAATAAACTGGATATCTATGACACCCTGGTCCCTTGCATAAAGATTCAAAAGCTAAAGCAATTCATGAAGTCTCTTAATTCAAAACTGATATATAATTAAATGCCAGATGAAATGCAAGGCATGTTGCAGTATTTAATTTATGAGGTCTATGAAGTTTCAGTAAAACAGTATTCATAATTATTCAAATTTAAGTTTTTAAACAGCACATGCATTTATAGAAAGTATAATAACAATAAAAGTTGATGGTAACTAAGCACCTCCTGTGTGTTGGGCATGGATTTCTATTCATCACTGGAAGAAGCAAATTATTTCATCAGCTTTTAAATAGTTGAGAGAAAATCACACATACTGCATATTTTTTATTCCCTTTATCTAGCCAGTCTTGCAAGAACACCAACATCTGGTTCCTATGACCTTGCAATGTTTGCTGTGCTTACAGCACACATCTACAATTGTATCTGGGTAATATACCCTGTTTTTCAATTACATTTAAAATTTATTTCTATTGCCTAAACATCTTCATTCAATAATTCATCAAACATTAAGCGTCTACCATGTTCCAGGCAATGATCTGAGTACTGGCAATGTATCAGTAAATGAAACAGAGTCCTGTCCTCAGGGAGCCTGCATTCCAGCAGGAGGGGATGAAGGGACACAGGGAAGAAACAACAGGCATAATAAGGAAATGAATTACATAGTGTGTTAGAAAATCACAGCACTATGAAAAAAAGAAAAAATAAAGCAAGATAAGGGGGGAGGTTCAGGAGTGGGCAAATGTTAAGTAGGAAGCTCGGTTTGACGAAAGGCTGGAAGGAGGTGAAGGAGGAGCCAAATGTATAAGCAACTATCTGGGGGAGGACCATCGGGCAGAGGAAACAGCTCTAATGTGGGCCCCCTCTATTGGGGGGTCAGGAAATCGGTTAGTGCGGCGGGAACAGAATAAGCAAGATGAAGGGTAAAAGGAGATGAACATAACGGAAGGTCGTATCACACAGGGCCTTGAACACACTGTAAGAACTTTGGCTCTTCCTTGAGTGCCACGGGGGATCATCACAGGGTTTTAGGTGAGGAGAGACCTGGGAGGACTCAAGTCCTCACAGAATCCTTTGGCTTCTGTGTCAACAACAGAACCTGAGAGGGCCAGAGTAGAAGCTGAGAGACCAGCAAGAGGCGACTGCAATAATCCCGGAGAAGGATGATAGAAAGAGAGTGGCCGACAGTTGCAGAGGTGGCAGGAAGTGGTCAAATTCTGGGTGTCTGCTGAAGATAATGCAAAAGAGTTTCTAACAAATTACACGCAGTGAGGTGTGGAAGAAGGAAAGGTGGAGAGAATGACTCCGTGGCTTGGGGCCTCAGCAACGAGGATGCGTTCCATCATCTGCAATAAGGAAGCTGAGGACAGATTTGTGGAGTGAGATCGCGAGTTCAGTTTTGAACATGTTAGGTTTAAAATGTTTCTGTGGACACTGAATCACATCTGATGGCATCGGGCTGTTTTGAGTTTCTCCAATCATACAATCACATGATCTTTCACTAACACTATAAACAAGTGGTTTTATCACTAACTCAATTATCACATTGCTATCTGCATTTATATTGATATATTTTTTCTTATCCACAGACACATCATGTGCACATTCCCAAGATTATGTGTCATTCCTTGTTTTCTGGCTAGAATCTTATCATCATCTTCTATGTTTCTTACTAACTTGTTTAAAAATTTGATCCTAAATGATTTAATATATAATCTCTCCAGTTAAAGGGAACTGTTCCCAGTAGAACAGGCAGTTTATAAAATAATTTACTCCATGCTCACTCACCATCTAATTGCTAAACATAATTTGAGACAGGGAGATCAGGAAGTATATACAATCCCTATGCTTTCATATCAGACATGATCGGGCTAGAAGACAGAAATTCATTCTGTTCCTTCTAATGTACCAACTACTGACAGCACAGGAAAAAAAACTACTTTGTGAATTATCCTTTAGCTCTTTGGAAGTTAAGAGTTTAGATCATAAAGTAATTGGACCTAAATAAACATCCACGTACACCACATACGCACGTGCACACACCCCCGCACACATACATACACACTGAAACTTACACATCCAAATAGATGTTTAACTCCTCAAGGAGACTATGTTGAAGAACAACATAGGCCAACACCAATATCACTGCACACAATTATTTTCAGGTTGTTCAAGAACATTTGATTTTGTTTTTGTCCAGTTATCTGGGTTCAAATCATTCCTTTGATGCTAACTAGCTATGTAACTTTGGGCACATTTCTCAGCTTTCTGTGCCTTAATTTCCTCATCAGTAAACTAGGAATGATGGTGTTATTATGTATATTGAGTAACTTAATATGTGAAAGGTGCTTAGAACCACTTCACCTGGCACATAGTAAGCATTCAATAAATATTAGCTTTATGGAATTCACCTTCTTCATCAGATTTGGCTCTGAGGATGGATATGATTTTTAATATTGCTAAAAATTATTACATCATTAAGAGTGTGATGATTGCCACTATTGAGGCTAGTCTGCAACATGTACTGCAGATTTTGTTTGATCTCACAGCATTCCTCCATAATTTGGGGTGAGTAGTGTATCTGTTTAATAATTGTGTTGCCAGTGGATGCTCCCATATCTTGCCATTTGGAATATGCCCACTGAAGATGTTTCAGCACTAAACTCTAAGGAAATCAACTGTTAAATAGCTACCAGAAATGCTAGTCAATACAATGTGCAAATTATAAGGTTTTGGCCTTCATTTAACCTGTTGAAAGGCTATTTCTATAAAATGTACATGTTGGACTGTTCCACAAAATTCCAGTTTTTCACTTTTTACATGTTTAAATCCACCCATATATCTTGTCCTCATTTCTTCAACAACTCAAGCTGATGTGGAATCTGCTGCCATTTCTCTTCCCGTGACTTGCAGACACTCATTTTTTCCAACACTACGCACATGAATGCTGGACGAAGCATGTTTTCCACTGTCGTTACTCTGCTGCGGAACACTGCTTCTTCCCCCTCTTGCCTCTGAAATACACTATCTTCCAAAACAAATGGAAAACCTGCCACTCAAAACAAGAGCTGGGAACCTCAAGTCTTATTTCTACCAAACCAAATTTAATTCAATTAATAGCCCTATTGCTCCAGGTGAGGCCTAATTTAGTGCCTAGTGCTTGGCAACAGAAACTTCAGCTAGGTGGGGAGAAGAAAAACAAAACCCCCCAACTTGAATTCAGATTGAAAATTGATCCAAAGCCCAAAAATGAATGGCTCAGAGTATAAATATCTGAACGAATTAACACAAACCTGGAATAATATTGTTTTAATTTACCATTAGCTTTAAGAAGAGACTAGTGGTATTTATTAATAGAAACCCAATTCTGATCCAATTTAATTCTAACTATGGTTGTAATATTTAAAAACCCAGATCCTTCCTGAGTTTCATATGAGGGATGTGAAAGGCTCATAGATGCACTGTCCCACGGGTGGTACCCCCAGGACTTCAGCTGTCACTTCAGGCTTTGCTGTCCTAATTCTTCTGCTGTGCTCAGCTCTCAAAGCTCTTTCTAGTGATGACAAACACTTATCAAAAACAAGCAAATGGTTCTATTTTCAGAATAAAACAACAACAGAATGTATAGTATTATTGAAAGAAAAACTTGAAAAACAGAAAAATGAAGCCCCCTTGTGGACACACATATATTTTATCAGGTGTACACAAAAATCACTGGTCATGCTTGAATACAAAAGTACTCAGTAGAATATATTTCAGAGTAAAATGCAAAGGATTCACCTACAATGGCCTAATTCCTGTGTGTTAGGACACAAATGATCTGTATGGCCATGGAGATCAGATGAAAGCCCCGTGGCTTAAGAAAGTGTTGCTATAGGACTTCAGGAGAAAGAAGTATGTTTGACATGCTGGGGCGGAGAGGTTAACATTCAGATTCCTGGCTGCGAATGGCCCTCCAGAGTCTGAGATGCCATCGGTGGCTCTATCCCCCTCCCCGGTCCCACCTTCTCTCAGGTATACTGCAGGTGGACCTTCCTGCCACCTCCTCCAGGCCCTGATGACAAGTAAGGAGAGTGAGTGGTCTTGAAGGATAACGTGAAGGTCTTGAGAAAATGCTGATGGGAAAGTCAGAGACCGCACCGGATCTGAAGGCCTTACGGGCTTCGCGTTTGAGTAACTGCCTTTGCCCCAGACTCTGCTGCTGTTTAACTTTGTTATTTTGGGCAAGTCACTTAACCTCGTGAGCTCTAATTCCCTCTTCTTAAAATAGGAATAAGAGCAACACTCGCTTGTTCTACTTTACCAGGTCCTTGGGCTTCTTCGCTGTAACTGCGAAGGAAGAAGCAGGAGACCCTGGTGGTTCCGAGCTCAATCTCGCGTCTAGCTCTGCCACTTACTGTCTACCAGCAGCTCTTCTGCTTTCGACCTTGAGGAAGCCTGTCTATGCTGCAGATTCTTCATCTTTAAAATATTAATAAAAATCATAGCCCGAAGAGATGTTGAATATTCGATGAGTAAATGTAAAGTGCATAGAACAACGCCAGGTACAGAGCACTATGTATTAGCTGTCATTATGACCATGTAAATGGTTGTTATTATTACTGTTTGATATGCTCTGAAACCTAGAAAAAGAAATGTCATTGTCTGAAATGATCCCCTAAATTTGAGACTTGGCCTGGACAGAAGTAATTAATAACCATAGCACTAGAGAAACTCTGTTATTGGAAAATACACTCTCATGACTCTACTATTTTCATAAAATGCATATGCTTTCTACAGTAACTCTCAGGGAAAAGCTAACAAACCTGATGCGTGACAATTCTTTAATAGTATTAAAGGTTATCAATTCAAGAGACTGCCCTGCAACATGACCAACACACAGTCTTTCCAGGAAGCTTTCTATGCCCGTTTGCCATTGCTATTAATATTATATATCCTGGTGGACAATAGAGCTATCACAGTCCAATAAAAAAATTTAGGGGCAGAAAGTAAAAGAATGTCTTCGATGTCATAAACTGCCTACACAGGCTTTCAAAATTAGCAAGACCAATTCCTGGTTGTCTCTTGTCTCTTTTGTCAAGTCTAAATTATGTTGAGATTGAAAATAGACATTGTTATTGTATCACAAAATTTCAGTGCACAAGATTTCATTGTTCTAAAAATCCTCACAGCAGCTTCATTCACATTATACTACATATACGATGAAAGCAATATTGTGATTATATGCTCTTGTCTATATTCCTTTCTCTTGGAATATTTGAAATTTTATAATTTACGATTTTTCTGCCTTCCTCGCCATGACTTTGGGCCACAATAGCCGTCCATGAAGTGAATAAGGCGGGTTTCAGACAGCATAGCTGGTCCTTCCATCCCAACCTCCCTCCCTGCTGAAAAGGACAGGCGGATGGGCGGGACACGGGCAGGCAGGGCTGACCTGCAGGAGGGCTGTGACGTTAAGTGGTCACAGGGAGCCCAAAGCTGAGGGTAGAGACCCTTTATATGTGGTAAAGTAGCCCAGTCAGGGGAAAATTTGGGGGTAGGGGGTTGTTACAGGCTGCATCGACTCTGTCATGACCCTATTGTACCAGTTTCTACATGTCCCGGTGGATAGAAGTTTCAGTAGATGAACTCCTGAGACCTGCCCTAACCTCATAAAAGGACAGGTTTCCCCAGAAACGGGAAGAGCAATGAAAAAAGTGATCCATCCATATAAAAGCACCTAGCTTTGCTAGATCAGTGGCTTACGGTGTTTTTTGATTACCACCCAAAGTAAGAAATACATTTTACACAGCAACCTAGTACACCTATGTGTATTTGTGTGTATATGTTTAAAGTCCAATATATGTATAAATGAAGCAAGTTTCACAAAACAATACTGACCCTCATTATACATAGCATATTCTGATACTACTCATCCTACTTAATTTTTTAAAAAATATTGATTCTGACCCACTCAATTAATTTCACAGCCCATGTGCAGGTTGCAGCCGGCAGTTTGAAAGCACTGTTCCAGACCGTCCCCACTGTGGACAGCAGAGCGTGGACCCGGTGCTCAGACTACCTGGCTACAGATCCCGCTCTGTCTTTTACCAACTGTATGACCTGGTCAAGTGACTTAACCTCTCTGTGCCCCAAGGCTATTGTAATCCTCATTTTATTTCAAGAGTTGTTGAGAGAACTAATGAGAAATCATTGAATCATTTACGTGATACATTTAGAACTGGGCCTGACGCACAGCAGGGGCTCAATAAACGCTCTCTTGCCTCCCATGGTTATCTCCAGAAGGCCAGTGGAACAAAATCATCTGGCATCAGGGGGTCCGTATGCCCAGAAATCAGCTCTCACCACGGAAGTCGATGTCTATTCTCTCTCCTCCTCCTTCCATCTGCTGCTCCAGTCACTCAGAGCTTTTTGTGTCTTCAAACACGCCAAACCCACTACAGACTCACTACCGCTGCCCTTGGTTATCCTCTGGCCGGGAATGCTCTTCCCCTAATATTCATCCGGCCCCTCACTTCCCCAGCTAGTCACCTCCACCCCCCAACCCACCCCTACCTTTATTCAGAAAAGAGTTAACACAGCAGGCTGAAGACTGTCTTTCCTGAGAAAGGCCTGCTCACAAGGTTGGCTCTTTGCGGGTATCTGGGAACTTTCCTACGCTGACACATTTTCCCTGGATGATAAGGGTGGCTCACTGTGTCTAAACTGTTGGTCCAAACAGTGTGGTTGATGCTGGGCACTTGCTTTCCTCCTGGGAGTCAGGGATTTTGGCACATACTACACAGACGGTGCCTAGCTGGCCAGCCCCCATTAAAAACCTTGGCCACTTGGTATCCAGTGAGCTTCCCTGGTAGACAACATTTGCGTGTGTTGTGACAACTCACTGCTGGAGGAATGAAGTGCATCCTGTGCGACTTCCCTGGCAAAGGACTCTTAGAGCTTGACCTAGTTTCCTCTGGACCTCACCCCATGTGCCTTTTCCCTTTGCTGATTTTGCCTCGCATGTTTCACTGTAATAAATCTTGGCCATGAATATGCTATGTCCTGTGAGTCCTTGCAAATCAGTGAACCCAGGAGAGGTCTCAGGAACCACCGACACACAGGCCTCCATGCAAATGTCCCCTCCTGGGACAGACCTTTCCTGACCACCCTCTCTGCAGTGTCGTTATTCTCTAACCCCAACCATTCTCTATCCCTTAAGAGTTTACAGGAAAGTACAGCAGATCACCACTTTATTTATAACATAATTTTATTGTATTCCTCACTGAACATAAGCTCCATGAGGGCATTTAGGGATTCGGCATTTATTGAGCCCCTGTGATGTGCCGTATACTGTGCCAGGCACTGAGGAGACCACAGGGAAGGACAGACAAAATCCCTTCCAGATGGAGTTTACACTTAAGGGAGGAGACAGATAGCAGATTATTTATTTGTTTACTACCAGGGAGTGATGGGCACCAAAAAGAAGAAGAAAGCAGGGTCCAGAGATAAAGAACAGCACAGCGCTATCTCTGCTGGGGTGGTCAGGGAGGGCTCTATGAGAACATCACATCTACAGCCTTCGGGAGCCAGAGTCTAGCAGGGATTCCCAGAGGAGGTAACACAGCTACACTTAAAGAGAGGCCCTCTTACTAAGTTCTGTACCATATGACTGGAAATCAATAAAATCCCAAAAGGCTCTGTTCACAACAGTCATAATTTAGACAAAGGAATCTATTTAATGTAAGCTTTGAGATACTTCAGTATAAACTGGCACTGATGGGTTGCCAGCTCTGATGCTGGTAGTGCTGGCGAGGCAGGAATGGAGCCAGCGGGGCCAGGCGGCTTCCTGCACATCAGCCCCCCTGTGTGGGCAACAGAAGCCACAGGAGCTGACAGTACCCCAGGGATCCCCATCAGGAGAGGAGCAAAATGGTGCAGACCCTGCGTAGCCCAGAGATGCCTATCTGCGAGTGCTTGAGGAGTACCCCTGGGGCAGCCTCAGAGAGAACAAAGGGGAATAGAAGCTCTCAGAACCCAAGGAATACTGTCATATGGCTTTACCATGGCCTCTTTTTACCCAAAATCTGGTGTGGCCTTGGAGTTTTTCAATGACAAGAGCTGCCATTTATTGAGCCCTAACCATGTGTCAGGGACTGCGTGAGAGCTTCACATCATTTTATCTTTTAATCCTCACACCCCTGCCTCCATTCACTGCCTCCAAAATGAGAGCAAATCAGTGGGCTAAATAACCTGCCCAAGGGCACATAGCCAGGACTCGCACCCGGGCCTGCCACTGCAGAGCCCACTCTCTCAACCACGAGGCTGCCAGCCTGGCAGGGGTTGCCCACGTGCACAGGCCTCCCTAACGCAGCTTATAAAGGCCATGCTCTGGGTGGTGCCTGCTCAAGCAATGCAATATGCAGGTCACTCACTGTGATTCCCTGCCACTTCCCAGCTGCACCCAACAGAATGTCCTGCTAGTAACTAATATTTATTTAAACCAGTGGGAACATGTCAACTCTATAAACATAGTCATATGTCTTCTTATTTATCATGAGAAATAGTATAAATGAAAATCAAATCAGTAGCCCTCAGGCTCTCATGATAAGACAAAGCATGTAGCACTTACCTGGAGGACGTTATTGGCTATAATCACTGGAGCTTCATCATTTACAGAGTCAACAGTCACAAAAAGAGTTTGGGGCAGACTCTGTTTTCCAAGCTCTGAGCTATTTGCAAAGATGGTGAAATTGTCAAGAAGCTCTTCACTATCATCATGAACATAGTAAATCAATTCATTTTCCACCTATAAAAAATAATAAAATCACCAACTTGCTGAAATGTGACTTTAAAAATATGAATAAATTGCTATAAAAGAAATCCTATTTTTTATCTCTAAAACACAGGGAAACACGTCTTCATCCTGTGAAGTTTGAGTATGACAATCAGAGTGCAAATTGCGATGGATGGAATGGTTTTTGTGAAATGACACTGCATCCCAGAAATTAGATTAAGGAGGAACCAAGCAACTGGGCAATGTGGTGTAGCGGGGAGAATGCTGAACTGATCATCAGAAGACCTGGGTTCAAATGCTGTTTCTAACAATAAAGTGTGCTGGGAGTGACATAATCTAGCTTTTCTTCCAATGGAAGAACACCTAATAAAATTCAGATTCACCTTCACTAATGTTTGAAGTTGTTGATTGCTTTGTTGAACAATACAAACCATTAGATTTAGGCTCTGAAACTTCTACCCATTGGTTGGATTTCTCCTCTTTGGAGACATATAGATCAGGGAAACTATTAAATTCCCCCAAATTCATCTTTTTCTAAGCTAAATATGCATTGTTCCCTTAACTGCTCTTTGTATGTGAGGTTACACCTGCTACCTCCTAATCCTTCTCCTCCTCCTCCAGAATACAATAGTTTTTTGTGCAACTCATAAGGGACGCTACCCATAACTAGCTAACATACATCACCTGTGGACAAACTATCATGAAATATATTGGAATCAAATTATTCTGTCAAAACTGCCCCTCACTGTAATAATCCAAATGCCAACATTTACTTTTATCCCTGTTGGATTTCATCTCTTTTATTTTAATTCTGAAATGGTCATCCAATGAATTAGTTATTCCTCTTGGATTTGTAATAACCACAAATTTGATGAGAATGCCTTTCATGTCTTTAAGACTCTCATGGAAATACTAAAGAGCACAGGATCAAAATCAGAGACCAAGAGAACTTTAAAGCTAGAGGGGAACTTGGCTTCTGTAAGTTCATGACCCAAACATACAGCAGAAAACTTCCAAACCCCAAAAGGAGTCATCGAACTTCTGAAAAAGTCTCTGGGGTTGTGTTTATTTTGATAAAATACAGCCAAAATTTTTAACAGTCCAACTTCGCCCATTCCTGTGGCGCACTTCCTTTGAGCAAAGTCTTTTGATCTCTCAGAGGTGTTTCTGACAAGAGTTGAAAAGTTCGTGAAGGATCTCAAGGGAAAGTTGTGTCCACCCGCACACAGGTGCTATGAGAATTTCTCTGGAGTTCCGTGGGCAGAGGAATTCCAGATCATAGGCCTGTCCACATGTTCCTGGAACATGCCGTTTTAAGCTATTTGAAAACAATCATGGAAGACGGCACTGATCAGAAGGTGAAAGTGTTAACCTAATGCACTTTGGGAACATAGCGTTTAAACAGCAGTCACCTCCAGAGTGTTTTTCCTGGAGAAATTTGTCATTTCCTCAACGGAGTGGCACTTCCCAAAATGACATGTCCTTTAATGGCATTAATCTGAAGGCAAAGAGAAGGTGTTTTGGGGATTTGTCTATTCCTAGACTTCTAAAACAAGAACAATATCTGCCGATCTGAAACTAAGGGATACAACTTGTAGAAAATCTTGACAGATTAAAAAGTATTTGGTCCCTGTCACCAATTCTGTTCAGGGGTGTACTGTGTCGCTCCTCTGCTCACATCCTCTCATCCTCCAGTGCTCCTGTCTCACGCCTCACTCAGGGTCAAAGGTGAAGTCCATCTGCGGCTCTCCCCACCATGCATGCAGCTCCAGCCATCCTGGACGACCTGCTGCTCCCCAGACCCCAGACACACACCCAAACGGAGCTCCTGCTCCTCCCTCTGCCTCAATGCTCTTCCCACAGACACTTAGCTCACCCACCCCTCACCTCCTCCAGGCCCTCCCTGAGCACTCTGTCAGAAATCCAACAGCAATACACACACATACACACACATGCACACACATACACACCACTAAAGGACCCAGCACTTCTATCTCCCTTTCCTGCTTCATTTTTCTCCATAGCACTAATCTTCATTTAACAGGCCATTTATTATTAAATATTTCATATATTTATTTTATTTATTGTTTCTCCCTGCCTCCCTCTTTACCCCACCAGGAAAAATGCCCCCTAAGGGCAGGGATTATTGCCTGGTTAGTTCACCACTTTATTTCCAGTACCTAGAACTGTCATCCCTGACACACAACAGATATACTCAAAAACTATTTGCTGAATGAATGAATGAATGGCAAAAATGGCCAGGGACTCTCCTTCTCCAAGCCACTAAAGGCTATAGCCATTACTTTTTAGAGGTTAGTGTCACAGTAAGTGAAAATGATGATGTGTCAAAACCTGGAGACCTCAGGAGTCATGTAGGAAGAGACAATATGAAGGGGTCATCCGGAAAGCAAGGACATGTGATTTTGACTCTTCTCTGTGAACGGGGCTACACAATAATATAGATGCCACACGGAACACATGTATCTCGACACACAGATTTCAACCAACCATCTTAAATACATGCCTCTTATGAAGCATGATTAATAACTGAAATTGACCAAGATAGGACCAAAATTTAGTACTCAGAAGACAGGACCACAATTTATAAGCCACTTTTAGAAAAGTATTCAATTCAACTCACACCAGAGCAGGTGGTTATGTTGGATGGTTTGTCCAGCCTTTGAGAGGGACGCCATGATTAAGAGACACCTGCACAGGTATCCCACCTTTCCTGGGTCCCCAGTTGAGAAGCACCCAGGTTTAAGGTCTTTTCCAACCCTCAGCATTCTCTGCTTCTCCCCAGGGCTCCTCCGTGCCACTGGTTATGTCCAGCCCTCTTGACACGTAACTCCAGTTATATCTCCTGTGGACAAAGGCGAAGACTCCCAGCCCCTCACACTTCCCAACTCTCCTCCACCTCCAAGATAACTCCCCTTGCCCCTAGAAAGCTCTCGGCCAGGTTGTTCCCTTTGTTTGTCTTGCTTTTTTCTGTTTCCTCCTCTGTTATCTCCCTGCTCTTTCTCTCTCTCCTCAAAGTCTAACTCAAACGTTATTCCCTCTGTGAAGCCTCCCCTGTGCTCTTAAATTAGAATCAAATGTGCCAATTCTTTACTCCCATAGCACCACAGTGAAAATGCCAAAGAGAGGCAAGGTTATACCTACATTAAAGTTGGTGCACCTGGTTCCTCCACCACATTTCTTGAGGGCAGGGAAAATGTTTTACTTGGTAACGCCACACAGTAACTCAAATAGAGTAAGCATTCAGTAAATGGTTTCAAATCAGTGGATGAGTTCAAACTCTTAGAAGCAAAATGAAGCAGCGTACACGTGTTCTTAGCTGACTAGACAAAGACACCCCAGAATGGTAGGTGGCTGTTAATTGTTCCCCACCTGGAGAGTACGTGTTCCTAGGGGCTCATAAGGAAATGATGGGCATCTGCCGCTACTTTTCAAAATTTAAAAAGAAAGTAAGGGAAATCATTCTTTTATTCAGGATAAGAAAGCAAAGTCTGACAATAATACAATTCTAGCCCAAGGCAAAGAAACCCGATACCAGCACAGAGTTGACCTTGGTTACTTTATGCTGATTGGAATCCACATTGGCAATTGTGTCCAGCTCCCCGACTGCAGGGACTGGGCCATTTTGACCACTGATAGCCCTGTGCTTACCGTGGGACATGGCAGAGCACGTACTCTATAAGCATCTGGTGGTAGAATAAGGGGGTGAATGGATGAAAAAGTCTGCCAATGATTAACGCATGCCTGTGTTAAATATCGGGGTGTTAGCCTGATATCACTGAGAGGGACAGTGACAATGAAGTAGAATTGGGCAGCCAGGATGGTGCAGGAAACCCAGAGCAGATAAACAAAAGCTGGGGGACTAGGGATATTTAACCTAAAGAAGATAAAATCCAAGGGAATTTGATAACCTTTTCTTTCAAATATTTAAAAAAGCTTTCATGAAAAGAGGTCTGTGGGGTACCAGAGCCAGGACCTAGGAGAAAAAGTTTCTAAATGGCAGATTTCAGCTCAGCCTAAAGAAATTTCTAACAAATGGAGTGTTTTCACACTGGACGTGCCCATCTCAGGAAGCAGTAAGTTCCCCATCACTGAAGATGCTTAAGCAAAGGCTAGATGACCTCTGTGTGGGGATACTGCACAAGGGCTTCTAGCATCTGATGGAAAGTTGGACTAGAAACCCTCCAGGGTCCCATCATTCCCAAAAGTCCATGAGTCTAAATAATAAATACCCCATTTTTTCTCTTCCCCAACATTCCCAAATTTGTTAACTGAGAGTTATTACCTGTTTCCTGGTAAATTTCATTAGCTTTACTCTTGGAAATTTAGAACTTTCAAGATAACCATGTTTTGGTGGTTCAAGTAGAACAAATTCACAGTCAAGTCCCTCAAAATATTTGTTTGGAATTTTGAGGTAGTCTAGAAGTGCTGTGGAGCCACCTTCTTGAACTGTGAAATTCTGTACCTCCAGAGGAATCCACTTAGGGACGATATCCACCAAGACTTCCATTCCACTCACAACTTGGACACCATCTGTCACATCCAGGGAAAAACGGTCCTGTTGTTGGCCAGGAGCTGTCTGCACATAAAGGATGTTGCCATCATCAACATCCTGTTGTGTAAAAATCAAAGGGGACTTTCCATCTGCACCCAAGCTGCCTTCTTCTGGTACAGATTTTTGGAGGTCTCCATGCATTGGTGGAGTTCTGACAATGAACACTGCTTCTGAAGGAATATTATCTTCATGCGCACCCTTGAGTTCAAATACACAATACACAGGCACAAAAAGAAAAACATATCAATAAATGTAAGCATCAAGGCTGTTGATGAACCAAATTGTTTTCTGTTAATGTCCATGAATGGCTTAAGTTACAATTAGAGTTGATACACAGTTTGAACCTGGGTCTGTTCTGGTGCCCATGCCAATATTTTGAGCATCAGCCTCGGTCACAATGACAAGTAATGGTCAACAATACCTGAGTAGCTACTAATGTATTAACAAGGCATCACTCACAGCTGCAAAAAACCCAGGATGCAGAAGGCTGAGGTGAAAGAAATAAAACGGTAATATAAGGAGAAGGAATGAAAGATGGTGGGAGCAGCAGCAGCTGAGTTACTAAAATTGCAAGACCTTAGAGGAAAGATTTTCCTCCCCCATTTTAACTAGTTCAGCATTTTCAATACATCTTTAATTTACTGATTCAGCAAAATCCACCTCAAAACTGGGATTGCAACCGATTTATAGTCACTGAACTACACATGCCCCCTTGTGGTGAAACTCAAATATAAACTTTCCAAGTTCTTCAAGAATTAAGAAAAGTGGGTGGGTCCCTTATTCCCTTATTCAAAACTCATTTATAGTAAACTGATTCTGATTTGAATTCATTTCTATTTGATGTTATTGGCTGCATCTAGAAAACAAGTAAACTCATTTTCAGTCCTGAGGGTAGATTCAGAATAGCCTGCATTTGTGGCCAATTGTCATAAATCACAGTTTACACACCACAAATCCTGTTATAGGATTATCCTAAAAAACAAAAAACACTCCCTCCTAACTCTGATTGACATGGCTGTGCCTGCTGGAAGTTTCCAAATAAGAGCCCCAGGATAACAGGTGGCTTCTGGTCTCACCCCTAGCTTTCCACTGGTTTAGGCCAATTTTATCCATCAACTTAGGAAACTAAACAAGGCCACATTCAGAACTTAAAAAAAAAACTGTGTAACATAATATCTTCTGCTGTTTTAGGAATCCTTTTTATGTTTGTTAAATTACTATAGGTTTTTATATATCCTGCTTCATGGTATCATGAACGTAACTCAGATCAAATGAAATATTGGCACTATTGCTATGAATAATGAATAAAAGTACAGATCTCTTAATTTACCATAATACATACCTCCCTTCCTTGTTCCCAGTTCAGACTACACTAAACATACACATGTACGTGTGAACACAGCCTTAAAATAAGGCTGATGATTGCTTATATTCTATTTTAACTACTAATTGGTAATATCAAAATCAAGAAACCTTTAAAATTTTCTTCTCAATGGCATCTATGTATGTTTTAATGTCACTCCTAATAACAGGAGAGAAAGCAACACAAAAATAGCTTTCAGAAGCAAACAGATTATTAGCCCCTATGGTTCTAGGAGAGTGAGAATTCTTGATGCTTAGGACGACCACCTACCTGGAACCTTCCTCTGCTCAGTTTTACTGGTTTTCCTTCTTCAACTACAAGAGTCTTGGTGTGCAGCACATGGGTGAGATGCTGGTTGCCTTCCGAGCGTACTTGAACAAATACTCCTGCTTCTATGTATGTGTCTTTAACTTTCACTGTCAGGTTGAACGCATCAAAGTTGCTACTGCCGTCATGACTATAAATCACACGTCCTTGCTTCAAATCATCCTGGGAAAACGAGTGGGAGACTGAATTGTTGACCAGTACTCTGCCATGCTTTGGGGGCTGCACAATGTGGTATTCGATCTCGTGGTCTGTTCTGACATCTTGGTTTGTAGTGACACTCAGGTTGGCTGCTGTGAGGCTGGCATCTTTTCCTCTCCGTACGAGCAGCCCTGTGTTGTTGGCTATCTGGACATAGGGGTCTGACACACTGACCTCAAGAAGGGATGACGTGTAGTGAACACCATCTGTCACAAACAGCACGAAGCGTGCCGAGTCTGTGCCCCGATGCCTGAAGAGCACGCGCCCTTCCCGAAGATCCTCTTGTCTGAACTGGTAGAGTCTCCGAGTGGGGTCGCTGGCCAGCACCAAATCCCCATTTGGGATGCCCCGCCGGGTGTAGAGCAACTGCCCATCGTCAAAATCTAAGTCAGGGTCATGGTAACAGAGATCTGCCAGGGTCAATAAGCGCTGGCCGTTCCGCACAACATGAAAGACCTTATCTACCACACGTACTGGTTTCTCATCATTCTTTAACCCAATAGAAACAGTGACTTTGATTTCTGTAGACAGATGCTCTGAGTTAAGATCTCTGACCGCTCCCTCTTGGCCTGGTCCTTTGGTGGAGGCCACGATGAAGAATTCATCAAACTCAGTCTCAGAGTCATCATGAACATACATCAGCCGTTCACCCACTATGTCTTGATTTGTGAACGTAGTGATATTGTCATTACTTTCCAGAGAATCAGAAAAGCTAATCAGTTTCAGCCTCCCATGTTGAGGGCTCTTGGTGATTTTATATTGGAAGATCTGATTGTCCAAGGTTTGAACAAATAACTCTGTTTTTGTAATTAATTTCCCTTCTCCTTCTTTTACAAATAATCCTTTGTTAGTTAAAATAATTCTTGTCTTATCTGCTTTAAAGTTTATTCTAAAAGTATAATCTTTTGATTCTATGTGTTTTGCAACAATCGAAAACCTAAAAGTATCCTGTGAGTCTTCCCTTGGCCTCTCCTGAGGTTCATAACTTACCTCAGCGTCTGTAATATTTTTTTGGCTGAAGATTGAGTTTATTTTTAGAACTTTATTGCCAAGGAGCAATTTTCCTTTCTTAGGAGGGGTCAGCAACTTAAAATGTAGTTCCCTCTCAGCTACTTCCACACCCTCTGTTGCAGCCTGCAAAAGATCAGAACTCAATACTTGCTTGTTTATTTTACTGATCTCTAGAGGAACATTTTCCAGAAGTGTAAACTTCAGCCATCGTACAGTAACTGGAAACATCAGCTCCTCGCTGATTTTTCCTTCCACGTTAACTTTAAATTTAAAGTGATCCGTAACATTTCCTAACTGCATTTCTTTGAATGTGCTACAATACCGGACACGACTCTGATCGATGGAGCGCTGAGAAAAGGTACTAACTTGTTTCCATTCCCCACTTGACTGGAGCTGCTGAATCTGGCCATACTGAGGTGGGTGAGTGATATTATAGCGAGTCTCCAGCTCATGCTGCTCACCATTAACCTCCACGGACAAGTTACTCTGTGTAATCAGAGCGGTGCCACCCTGTTCTACAACGACACCGGTTATATTGGCCACTACAAAGCCCCAAGGAACAGCCATGACCCGTAACACCACCGTGTTGCTAACCAGCTCTCCGTCACTCGCTCTCAGAACAATCCTAGAGTTCCGATGACCCCTGTGCACATAAAAAATGGTGCCATCTCTTAAATCCTTATGTGTAAAACCATTAATGGCTTTCCCAGGATCATTTGTGTTTTCTAAAAACCCAACATCTGAATTGAAGTTCCCAAGAACTGAAAATCTAAGACGTAAAGAATCTGTGTCAGGGTCTGACACATGTATTATATTTGGGGTCAGTCGTTTCTTAGAGTTCTCAAACAGGAGTAGCAAGTTTCCTTCCAAGAGCTTGAGGTACGGGGGATCATTTACTGGAATGACAATAACATTAAACACGTATGTAATATGTTCTTGCAGATATGATGGCATTTCCTTATTGTTATTGGAAGAGACCGAAAATGTGAAATAATCCGTGGGTTCTTCTGAACCATCATGGACATACCAAACTTTTCCTTGCCACAAATCTAACATAGTAAAAGCCGTCTCCATTTCTTGCTCAGGTGAAACATCTAATTGAAGAAACCCATGAGTAGGCATTTTCTCTATTTTAAATAGTATTTGAGAATGATGGACACCCAAATCCTTAAATTTCCCATTCACCTTTATATGTTTTTGTTCAAGTAAGGCTCGTCCACCTTCTTGGACCTCCAAGTTATTCAAAACCAAGAAAGAGCTACTCTCATCTTGATGAAAAGCCTTGATAGCTTCAGGGATGACAGTGGAAAGGGAGACTTCCGACTGAAGTAGGTTTTCTATTGCTGTCATGGAAGGATTTGCGTTACCAGTACTCTCAGTTTTACACCCAGCAGAAATATCTCTGGAAACAAGGGCATCCCTTAACGCTCTCTTTTCTGAGTTGGTTTCCAAGCTTCTTAAGCACCCTTTGAAAGAGATTCTTCGAGGAGATTTCCCAGGCACAGAGGCAAGTTCTAACTTCTTTACTTCTTCCCACATTCGGTTATCAAGACCTCCCACAAAGAGGGGGCCTTCAGATACAAATGGTCTGCTTTGCAAAGGCAGTGACATCCTTACTCCTTGTTCATCTACCATTAGGTCCAGATACCCTTCCGTGAATTTGAGTTGAATAATGTGCCATTTGTTGTCACTAACTAAGATAAAAGAAGAAAGCTGAGTTTTACTTTTACTCCTTCTTACGTGAGCCTTCAATAGACCTTCATTTATTTCCAAAGCAACAAAATCTCCTTCTCTACCTGACTGAAATAAAAGCAAGGCCCATTGAGTTCCAGTTTGCAAAGCAAATTCCAATAGCCCTTCCCCATGTACCTTCCATTCTGGCAAAGTGACATAGGATCTAGAGCTAAAGAAATTGATAGCTTCATCCTCCCCTGCAAAAAACTCATCACTGCATCCAAGTGACACCTCATAAACCTTCTTAAAACCAGGGTAAGATCTAAGGGACATAAGAATCTCCCTCTGGTTAAATATCACTTCCTCTATACATCCGCGGAAATTGGGGAGCTCTCTGTCTAGGTAAGGGACGTTGAGTGACCCGCGTCCTCCTACATAGATTCCATGTTGAAAATTCAAATTATTCATCCCACCAGCCATTTGGCCAGTAGTCTTATAATGTTTGTCAATAACCAAGGAAATATTATCCTTAACATAGGACAGTTCCACCAAATGCCAAACCAAGTCGTCCATACGAAGTCTTTTCTCAGAAAGGAGCACTTGTTTACCTGTACCCAAATTCACTCTCACCTGTAAGAGAAAGAATCATAATTAATCACTCTCATCTCACGTCTCATCTCATAGTATTTTACTGAGAAAATGAGACTCTTCACAAAAGAAAAAAGAGGGAGAGAGAGAAATTTGGACATAAAAACTCTTCTCATAGTTATAGATTACATAGTGAACTCAGAAAATTTTAAAGTCAGAATATTGAAGACATGCTAGTAAAACTGGAGAAGATCCCAACCTATACAAGTGGCACATCATTTTATTCTAGTGAAATAGTAGTAATCAGCATGTATAGCTATTTTGTTCTCTTTCTCTCTCACTGTTTTTCCCTCCAGTAATTGAATGCTTACATATTTTAAAGATTTTTAAAAATCATACCCATAATGTTCCTGATTGAAGTTCTACTATACAATAGTCATTCTTCCCAGCTGCAAGAAAAAGTAATCCCTGTGGTTTGCTGGTTTGAAATTTTAATTGAAGAGATAGCTCAGAGGAAACATCTATGATGTTGAGCTCCACATAGCTTTCGCCATAAAAAGATGCTAAGGGGAAAATAATAAAAGAAATATAAATCAGTAAATTCATTACACAATGAGTTTTCCACTTTACATTATCATCTCTTTTCAGGGACTGACCCTGCTAAAGAAAGCTGCCTTCCCTAAGGCCATATCTTCTTCCTGGGGTGTCCTGCAGATCTGACATGGGTGCAGAAAGCCTCAGTGTTCTCTCTCCCCAACTCAGGATATCTGTGAAGGGTCATTCCCTCTTCCCAACTCTCAAGAGGAGTGGCCAAGGCTTCCACTGAGACTGAACTGCAATTCAGCTTCTCCATCTACCCCTGACTGCTTCCTTCCCCTCACAGGGGTTGATCCTAAGAGCTTTCTCTAATAAACTTCCTGCATGCTAAGTTTCATCTCAGATTCTGCCTCTCCAGGGACCCAACTTGTGACAATTGATACTGCGAATGGTTTGAGAAAGCAGACACTGGGATGGGATTTGGAGCTGGACCACCCACTACCCAAATGGCAATTAGGACCCCAAAACTCGTGGTAGGTGAACCACAGAGAGCCCTGGCAATGATTGAGAGAACTTCACTGGTGGTGAGCTGGTATGGTGTAAGGGCAGAAGGGAACACATTAAACCTGGCTATGAAATAGCAAGCTTTGAAACATACAGGATAAATAAATAGTAACTGTGAGTACAACAGAATTGGGTGCATATTGCTAAGTTTGAGTAAAGCTTTGGAAAAGATAAAGAAAGTTGGGCATGGCTAGCTGACAATTACAAGCTAAGTAAGAAAGCCAGAAGGCCTTCCTGGTAGCATACAAAGTCTTTCTCATTTCCTACAGCAGGAGGGCAGAGGAAGCTGAGATTCAGACTCAGACTTAATCATCAGAGTAGTCAAGCTCCAAGTAAAGTTAAAATCCCACTAAAACAGGCTTTCTCTGATAAGGCCAAGGCCCTGGTTGGGAAAGAGTGGGGCCCTCACATATGAAATGGAGACATCTGGGTTGATGCATTCAAATGTCTTGAGTCCTTGGAACCCCTTGAGCCCTCCAAGCCTGCAGAAGTGGCCCACTCCCCTATGGCATTCCACCCTTGCTTAAAGAAAATGCAAAGGTCTCTCTATATAAGACAACATGTGACCCCTGAAGATATGACCCCATCTCTACCCCTGGCCATTAGACAAAAAACAAGGGTTAAGTCACAATGTAATCTGCTGGGAGAATACACATGGGACTGAGGTTACCTGACCAAGCAACATATGGTTGAATAAGGGAGAGTTTTATAGATTTTAGGGCACTCTCCAAGGATATAAGGTATAATACCCTGACAAAGACTCCTGGAAATTGTATGAACTCACTGCTAAAATGGCTCCTAGAAACATGGAAAATGCAATAACCCACTCTAAGTGAGACAAGCATGACAAAATTGCCACAGCAGATGGTGGAAGAAGAGATAAAGGGGTGGAAATGGCACATCCAGGACCGAGCATGAAGAGGACCAGAAGACACAAGCAATCTACAGGAGTGGTGGCCCAGACCTCGTGTCATCCACCATTCCTCAGCTCACACCTATGGCTGCATGGGGATCCTTTGTTGCCAGCTGATGGAGGAGCCAAATACGTGAGCTTGGTTCATGGATGAGTCAGCTTCATCTCAAGGGTGCCAGCTAAAAATTGGTTCCAGCTGCACTACAGCTCCTCTCAGGGGTGGCATGAACAACGCTGGTGAGAAAAAAATCCTCCAAATGGATAGACCTTTAAGTGGAACAATTAATCATCCACTTTCTATGGAAAGATGAGTGGCCTGAGGTTAGACTGTATAAAGATCGTAGGAGGCAGCAAATGGACCAACCAGATGGTGAGGATCCTAGGATGAGAAAAACTGAATGATCAGAGAAAGGAGGTCTGGAATAGATGTATGAGCATCAAGTGGGAAGATCTTCATGTTGCATGTTAATTCCCATGAGAAAACATCTACCACAGAATAGGTACTAAACAACCAGGTGGACAAATGGCCAGCTGACATCAGCTAGCCTCTGTCATCTGCCACCCCAGTGTTGGTACTTTGGGTACATGATGAAGTAGCCATGATGGCAGGTGTGGTATCTATGCACACACCAAATAGTATGGGCTCCCTCTTACCAAAACTTCCCTAGCTAGTGCTGCTGCTAATGCCTCCAAAAGAGACCAACACCAGATCCCCACTATAGCCTCATCTCTTAAGAGACTTAATTGTCCACTTGGTGACAAGTTGACTGCAAGGAAACCCTTCCTCCTTGCAATGGCCAGTGGTTCATTTCAACAAAAATAGACAACATATTCTAGGTATATATTTGCCTTTCTTGCCTGCAGGGCCTCAGCTAGCACCACTGAGAGATCATGGGCTATTTGATCTACTAAAGTGTGATGCCAAATAGCATCACATCAGACCAAGAGACCCACTTTACTCCAAAGGAGGTATGGGAATAGGCCTATGACCATGGGATCCATTGGTCCTACACCACCAAAGCTTCCAGCCTGATAGAGTGTTGGAACAGCCTGATGAAGGCACAGTTAAATCACCAGCTCAGAAGCAACACCCTCCAAAGGTGGGGTTCCATCCTGCAGGATATGATATATACTTTAAATTAATGATCTCTACATGGTGCTATGTATCCAGGGGGTATAACATATGGGTCTGAGAACCACTAGATCAGGAGTGGACTAATTTACCATCACTATCAGTGACCAGCTTGAGGGATTTGTGCTCCTGTCCCCATAAGTCTGGACTAGGGTATCAAAACTCTTGGTTTCCAAAGGGGAATGCTTTCACCAAGACCCAGCAAGATTCCCTCTATACGATGCACTATAGATTCTGCCTGGACATTTATTTGGTCTCCTTATATCAAGGAATTAGCAAGCAAGAAGGGTTGTCCCTAATTTGTCAGTGTAACTGACCCTGAATCATCGGGAGGAGGTGGGACAAGTGCCAGACAAGGGGGACAATGGGGACACGAGGAATGTGCTGGGTGCCCATGTGATCCTCTTGGATGTTTCTCAGCAGTAAATAAGTGCAGTCACCCTGGACTCAGAAGAGCATGTTGACAAGGGCTCAGAACCCTCAGAGATGAAAGTCTCAGTCACAACATCAGGAAGACATTGAGACCAGCAGAGATGCCAGTTGAGGATAAGAGCATCTACAACAGATAAGATTATGAAGATTATGACCCAGGCACTGCTCCCAGAATTTACAGGAAGAGGTGGATCCAAGGGATGCAAGGGCCGGACTGTGGTGGACTCTGTGATACACCAGTCTGATCCCCCTGCAGGAATAAGGGACTTTGCACCCTGGCTGACATGAACACTGCCGGCACACAGCCCCAGCATCTGCAGAACTCTCCTCCAGCCCAGCCAAGGCTTCCACAGAGACCACATTGCAGCTTGACTTCTCTTTCTTTTCTCCCAGTCCAGCTTTCTTCCCTTCTCTTCCTTTCCTTGCTCAAATATTGACCCAATACCGTCCCTACTAAAGCCCCTACATATTTATACCCAACTCAGAGTCTGCTTTTGGGGAATCCAGCCTACAATATCTGCCTTTCCTCTTTGCTCCTACAACAACCTGTGCATTACTTTATTCTAGCACTTGCCATGTTGTATTGAAAGTACTTGTTTATGCATGTAACTTCTGCACTATTTCATGAGTTTCTGAAGATCAAGGACCATACCATTTGTATCTTCATCTCTTCAGTACCCAGCACAGTGCCTGGCTAACAGGTGGTGTCATAGATTCTGTTGGTGCCCCATTTAGATCCCTTTTAGCAGGCGGGTGCACCCATCCTTCAGCTGCCAGAGTTTGCCTTATCCAAAAACTCCAGTGAAATCACATTTCTACCCTGGAGGGCAACCCACAGTGAAAGACTGATTGAAACAGACGTATAAAATATGTAAAATTCTGTGTTGCCATTCATGCTGCAGAGCCCCTCTGGGATCAGGCTGAGATTACATCAGCTGAAACCGCATCTTTGCTTGGTATCTCCTCCTGCTCTAGCCTGCTGCTCTCACTTCCTTACATTCTCTCCTGGGAGAAACTCCTCAATGGTTCAGTTGTACAAGAATCCCTGTCTCGGCCTTTCTCCCTACAGAACCTACCCTTAACCAGGCAGGTAGCAAGCAGGCATTTACTGAACCAAACTAAACTGACCTGGTAGAGCCCTCATTCTATAGTTGAGTAAACTCCGACTTAGAAAAGCTTAGAGACTTGTGTAAACAGTTAAAAACAGAGCTGAGACACAAACCAAGCTTTCCCAACCACCAATTCAACATTTTTACCAAGATATGAAGTTTACATGGAGGTGAATATGACCCCTACAGACTCTCCCAAATCTGCATAAGCACCCTTTTCTTTAGCATTAATAATTAAACTCAACAAAACTAAAACATAGAGCTAAAGTCATTAAAGTTGAGACACAAAATTACAAACCCCCTGGCTATCTGAGTTTATCCTCCTGGCCTCCCCATTACTGAATTCCCCCACCCCAAATTTTAACGGACTTAGAGGTTGTATTGTTAAGTTTTCAAAACCAGGAAATGTTTCCTAAATCATAAAATCAACTGCTGAGAATAACCAAGTAACGTTAATAAACAATATCCCTATATTTTTCCACATTTCACCTCTCTGGCACTAAATCAATTCCAGTCTCAGCTCGTGGCCAGAAATTTCCATCGCCTCACAAGAAAAACAAAGAAACAGGTTAAAAACTTCTGGTTTGAAGCCTGAAGCCAGTTCATGTCCTCACATACCTCCAAATCGACCCCATCTTTTGCAGCCCCTAATAAATGTCTCAAAATAATAACCAGCAAATAGAAACACAAGTGAAATTGGCTCCTGGAGAAGAAAGGTGATCCCTACCTCCAGTGAAGGAAAAGATGTAATTTCAGCATCAGTGAAACAAATCAAGAACAAAAATCAGACATGACTTTTGTCTGCTTAAAGGCGAAATTATTGAATAAAAGACAGAGTTTGGCAGTAAGGTAGACAAAATACTTTATATAAAACATTTATATTGTTCTGCAACTTCTCCCAGGAGACTGATTATTTTATTCACTGTATTGACCTTAGAATTGATTCCCATTCCTTCTTCCAAACTACATCTTTCTGGTTTTTTGTTTGTTTGATCAAGCAATTACAGTTGCTTGATTATCAATCGGGAAACGTAGACCACAACAGAAGCATTTGGCCTAGTCAAGGGAGGTTTCAAGCAAGGCAGTGGCTCCTGGGAAGACCTGGGGAGTGGAGCAGAGAAAAAGGGGGGTGGGGGAGAAAAGAGAGGAGAGACGGGAGAGGAGGGAGAGGTAGATGCAAAGGACCAAAGGCCCCGTCTGGCTGAGTACAGGGCGAGGAGGAGACAGCCAGAGTAGAGAATGCACCAGTATTAGGGGTCATGGGGCAAATGGTCAGAGGGCAAACGCCACCTTGTCCATCTGAAAGGCCTTCCCTAACCATTCCATTTAAAGTGCTTTCACACACATAGTCGTAAATGCACACACGCCAGAGGCTCTTATCATAATCTCTGATTACCTCCTTTATTTGCTTTCTTGGTTATTACTCAGCCCTAGCCACACCACCCCAAAGATTCTATAAGATTCTGAGGCCAGAAGCCTTTGTTAGTCTTGACTGCTGCCTATTTCTCAGTGCCCACAACAGTGCCTAGCAAATATTAATAGTAGGCACTCAATACTTGGAAAATAAGGTGAAGTTTGGACTCTAGCCAAAGAGGCCTAGACAGGGATCAAACAGGGAAGTAGCTTGATCAGGTTGCAATTTGGAGATGACTCTGGCTGAAATGCAGACTGGAAAAAGGTGGCAGGGTGCAGGCAAGCAGAGAGCAGAAGAAGTGGATGGGTTCAAGAGATACTGAGATAGGATTATCAGGGCAGGAAGAAGCGAGAGGACCAGGGAGCAATCCAGATTAATTTTCAGATTTCTGGCTTGGTGTCCACTTACTGAGATGGGAAACTTGGGAGGAAAAGCTTTGGTTTCATTTTACTTTGTTGATATATATCTGACAAGAAATTCTCAATGAACATTTGGGGAGCAAATGAATGACTGACCAACTGGATCCCTGAGGGCAGGGTGGGCCTTATGAACTATATTAAGGAGACTGAACTTTATTCTGTAGACAATGGGGAAATATTAAATGGTTTTCAGTTAGCAAGAAACAGATCAGTTCTGTGCTTTAGAAAGATTGGTCTGGTGGCTATGCAAGTTGAAAACTAGAGTAGGATAGATACTATTAATAATTAGAAAAGCATTTTGAAAAAGATTTCAGAATTGTTTGCTTTCACTGAAAATTAGAGTTAACTTTTCATAATATCATATTTTCACTAATTTTAAATTGTGCTTTTTAGGGGTTGCCAACTCTTCCAAATATATTCTACAACTATAATAAGTGTAGAAGTTTATTTATTTATTTATTTATTTATTTATTTATTTGAGACAGGGTCTTGCTTGTTGTCCAGGCTAGAGTGCAAGATCATAGCTCACTGCAACCTCAAACTCCTGGGCTCAAGCAATCCTCTTGCCTCAGACTCCTAAGTAGCTGGGACTACAGGCATGCACCACCATGTCTGGCTAATTTTTTTATTTTTTGTAGAGACAGGGTCTAGCTATTTTGCCCAGGCTGATCTCAAACTTCTGGCCTCAAGCAATCTTCCTGCCTTGGGCTCCTAAAGTGCTGGGATTACAGGCTTGAGCCACTGCACCCAGCCTAGAAGTTTATTTTTAAATTTTAAATTAAAAAACAATAAAAACAAAACTTCTCTGATAATTTGCATTATACAAAGTCCTAAGAGGAGGTCTTGCATTATAAAACAGCTCTTAGTCACGCTGCATCATTTGAGATTAGTAACTTCACTTGGAAGCGAAGTGGGAGGAAAGGAAAGAAAACCACATTTAGCTCCACAAATCTATTCTTAAGAATCTCTACAGTATTTTATGGTGTCGATATTGTATACATGTCAAACAAAGTTGGATATTTATCCAAGAGATAACTAACTTTATCCAGAGCATCTGAGAAAGAAGAAAACACACAGGTAACTTAGCACAAACATCCAACATGCCCAACCTCCTTTATTCATTGAAAGAAAACCCCAACAGGGAAAATTCTAAAAGTCTCTGCTAGAAAACATGGGTCCACTAAATTTAAGTTGGGACAGAAAATCAGTGAGCAAAGATTCTGTAGCCTGCCCATGACTATAGGACAGGCAGGTGACCAGATGTCCAGAGGACTGGAGTAAGGGGAAGCTCTGGCACTAAATCCCTACATTGACTCTGTTGGAGGTGGGCAGAGAGGAGAGGGTAGCAGGCCCAGGTCCACTGTGAGGATGCAAATCTTGAGTTTCCAGGCAGAAGCAGGGCAATCTATAACCCTGGACTTCTTTGCAGAACACAACCTACCAGGTGCTCATCTATTCATTCGTTCTCCAAATGTTAGCCTACATTCAATTGCTCTGTGCTAAGATTTCAGATTACTAAGAAAAAAAATAGCAGTTAGCCTGCCTTTAGCTCCTCTCAATGGGGCATTCCCCAGGTCCCTAGGCCCACTGCACATGGCAGTGCAGACTGTGCCCAGTGCAACTCCAGGGGGAGTCTCTGATGCAAATAGCACCTCCTGGAATTGTGCAGTGAGGCAGTCCCGGTGCCCAGCCTGCCCTCAAGCTAACAACGCTCTCCTTAGTGCCACAGAGCCTATGTCGTATCCCAGATGCCCCATATGTGGTATTTACGTGTCTCTGTGTTTGTTCCCCTGCTAGTGTGGCAGTTTTCCAGGCCCCAGCCACAGGCATGGGAGTCAGTGCTGAAGCCAGGCTTGCTGCTCACAGGAACAGAAACTTCCCTACAGCTCCCAGCCTGATGTTGCTAGCTCAGCCAGCCCCTCACTCCTCTCTGACAGCACCTGACCTCTTATGCCCCTGTCAGAGTTATATGGCCCTTATATTACCTCTTTTACTAGGACACAAACTCCCTGTATAAGTTTCCTATTGCTGCTGAAACAAATTACCATAAATTGAGTGGCTTAAAGCAATGCAAATTTATCTCACAAGTTTCGGAGATCAGAAGTCAGAAATGGGTCTCACTAAGCTAAAAGCAAGGTGTCACCAGGGCTGCATTCCTTCTGGAGGCTCTAGGGGAGAATCTGTCTTCTTGCCTTTTCCAGCTTCTAGAGGCCACCTGCATTCCTGGGCTTGTGGCCCCAGCCAGTAATCACACCACTCTGATATCTGTTTCCCTTGTCACATCTCCTTCTCTGACTCTAACCCTCCTCTCTCTTATAAGACCATTGTGATTGCATTTACAGCTCACCCAGATAATGCATCTCAAAATCCTAAATTTAATCACACCTGCAAAATCCCTTTTGCCATACAAAACAATGTATTAATATGTTCTGAGAATTAGGACATGGACATCTTTGGGGGGGCCTTTTTTCTGCCTACTACACTCCCCAGGGGCTTCCTATCATTCAGTCACCCACGGTTACTGAGCATCAATTATTTGTAGGTTACTGGACTAAGTGCTGGGAATACAGAGGTCAATAAAGCAGTAGTATTGGGAAGGACCCCAGGAGCAAAGGTTGGGAGGTTTTTTTGTATTCTGTATGGCCTGTACAGCCCTATTTAAGAACAAAAAATGAAAACTAGGAGATTTTAAAGAAAAACTTGGATGTTTTAGCTTCTCTAGAAAAACCAGCTGTCAGGGCACAGGGAGATCTGAGAAGGCAGTGAATGGCACTGGGGTACAGATTAAGTGGCCAGGAGCCTGCGACTCACACCTTCCCCCTCAAAACCACAGGCACACACAGCCCCAGGCCTCCAGCTCCCCTGTCCAGGCCACCCTGGGAACCAGGCAGGATGGGGCAGGGGACAGGGCAGAGGAAGATCCAGGAGGAGAGGAGGAAGAGGAGAGTGCAGAGCTGAGAATGGAGCCATCCCTACCCACCCCCCTGAACAAGGGGAAGGGTGAGGAGTCCTCTCCTACAGCTGCGGGTCATGGCTGGGACATTACTCTAAAGCTCCTACCAGAACCAGCAAGCACCAAGCTACAGCAATGACACTGTCTATACTTAAAACGAAGTAAATAAGACTTCAGAATTTAATCCAAATGCTAAAGCGATACAAGGCCTTTGATTTAAAATGTGTTCTTTAAAAAAGTCTCCAAGGGAGTCTTCTGTTGAACTGAATTCCATTTCAAAAAGCCATGGAGGCCGGAAAGGCCCAAATACAGGCCTCAATCATGTAAAAAGTCTGAACAATTGTTCTTATTAGTACTCCGTCAAGTCTGAAAAGTGCCATAGAAATGTAAAGCACTTCTACTAATTGGGCCCAGAAAATCTAAGCTATGTGGAAGGGCTTAGGGGACAATGGGCCAGTGACCAAAGAATTCCGGCGGTGAGTTTAGGGCCCCACAGCCCTGAAGGTCACGTGCAGCCCAGTAACTCCGGCCTGGCTGGGTGAGGGGCAGAGTTAAGAGGATCAGCAGGGAAGACGGCAGGAACCACCCATTCTGCCGGTCGCAGGGCAACCGGGTGGCCGACTTTAAAACTCCAAATCCTCTGGGGGGCCGCGCGGAGGTGAGGGACAGGCCGCAGGGCCCGGCCGCCCGGGGCGGGGAGTTGGCAGTTTTCCGCCGCGGGGCCGAGCAGTCTCCTCCCCCGGCCGCCCGGGCTCAGGAACGCTCGGCCTCGGTGGCAGTCGGAGTCGCCGCGGGACGAGCCCGGCCTGGCGTTTCCCGGGCCCCCCACCCCGAGCACTGAGGGGCAGCCCTGCCCGCCCACCCTCTCGGAGCGCGCGGCCGGGACGGGGAGGGGAGTCCGGGCGCCTACCTCCGCGCGCCCCGCGCGCCCCGCAGAGCCCCAGGCAGGCGGCGAGCAGCACGAGGCGGCGGGCCCCGAGCCGCCCCATCCCGCCGCGGCGGCCCCGCGCCCCGCGCGCGCTCCCGGAGGAGGCGGAGCTACCTGCAGCGGCCCGCCCGAGCCCGCCGCCCCGACCCGGGCCCGGCGAGGGGCGCCGCCCCCAAGCGCTCGGGGGCCGGACGGGGCGGGGAGAGCCCTTTACCACCCGCAGCTGTTGCGGCCAGTCCGCGCGCAGAGCCGGCCAGGCCTTTACCCCTGTCTTTCCTCCTGCCCCACGCGGATGGCGGCGTCAAAGTGGTCTGGTGGCGCCAAAGGGTACAGAGGGGACGTGGCCCCCGCCCTGCCAGGCCGAAATCTGCGATGGAGTTAAGCGTGTGTGTGTGCAGGCGATTGTGACAGATCTAGAGTGAGGACGGCAGGCTGGCGTCGGTATAATAGAAGGGAGAAGGATCCCTGGAGGAGGTAGGACCCTAACCCGGGCTTGAGGCAGGTGGTTCCCCCACGGGGTGAGCTTCAGGAGGGCAGAGGGTTGTTTTCTTCACTGCCGTATCCCCGATGTGCGCCTGGTGCATAGGCATCAGTAAATATGTATTGGGTGAGTAAGAGTGGAAGGAGGGAAGGCGAGCTCATCATTCCTTCTCAAATGTGAGCCTTATTTTTGTTTCTTTTAAAGCACGGTCTCTAAATTATTTCACTGAAGTTTTTTGACCAATTATGTATCAGAAGAATTAGTCAAGACCCAAGCTCATGTGTGGTGGACATCACCTCCTGATTTTTCACACATGATCATAGATCATAGAGAGGAAAAGCCCCCACCCAGATGTGAGGCTTCTGGTAAAAACTGACTTAAGCAGGGCCTCAGGAGGACACGGGTTGACCGAGAGGAGCCAAAACCTTCTATTATATTAACAGAATCAGCTCCTCTGGGCAGCATTTCTTCAGCCGTGTTCTCTGCAACATTGGTGCTGCTCAAAATGCCAATGCATGTGCTACAAGAACAGTCAATGCTAGTGCTCTTTGGTTCCTAATAAAATTAATGATGACTTCATTGCCTTTGTTTGGGTCTGTATTAAAGTGTTTTTTAAGCATAGACTCAAATTTTGACCTTTGTTCAGCAGTTGATCTGAGACCACAGTTTTACTTCTGAGCCAACATGTGTCGTCTACCCAGCCATTCTCTTGGGAACTCTCCCTCTTTCTTCAGGGGAACGGCTCTCTATTCCTGCCCCCACCATATGTGGAAAATGAGAGTTGGCATCCCATTCACGGGCCACAGTGAGAGGTCAGGAAGTGGGCTCTCTACACAAGTGGGGCCAATCAATTCCAATGTGAAGGCTTTCCAGGAAGGCTTCTAGGGAAGAGCATCTGCTCCTCTCTGGAGAAGCAGGGAAGCTATAGGTAGCCAAGCCCTCTGCCTTTTCAAAGAGGCTAGCCTCCAGTAAGAAGAGAGCAGACTTCAAGATTTGCAGAGGAGGAGGAGTCTGAGAGATCTGAAGCATGAGAAGGATTCTATGTGTCACTGCTGGTATGAAGATAAAGGGAGCCACGTGAGAAGGTGAGTGGCCTGTAGGAGTGATAATCAGCTCCTGCCTGGAGCCAGTAAGGAAACGGTTGGCCTCAGACCTAACACAAGGAACTAGATTCTGTTACCAAACTGAATGAGCATGGAAGTGGATTCTTCACCCGAATCATACATATGGCTGATACGTTGACTTTGGCCTTGTGAGACTTTAAGCAGAGCACTGAGCTGAATCTGCCTGGACTTCTGACCTACAGAACTGTGAGATAATAAGTGGGTGTTGTCACTATGTCTGTTTTGTTACACAGCAATAGAATACTATAATATATTCATCTGCAACCCCATAAACAATGTGAGGAGAAATTAACAATTCAGTAATTTAAATCTGATTATTTTCTAGTTATAGAAAGAAATCTGGGGGAAATAAATTCAGCTTGTTATTCTTCCAAAGGCTAAATAAAGATGTATTTGGTGACTGGAGTAAAAAAAAAAAAGAATAAGAAGAAGATTTGCAGCATGGGCCTGGGATGTATCATCTGCATTCATTCCTGAAGCCAGCTGTACTTTGATCTTCTCTGAGATTTGGTTACATGCGTCTAGTCCCCTTTTAACCTAAGCTAGCTCAGGTTGGGTTCTATTACTTGTAACCAAAAGAACCCTCTCAACTTTAATCCAAGCATGATTTATATCTTACTAGCTAAGGTTTGTGTTCTGCAGGCCATAAATTTGCAAGTCCTAAGATGAAGAGCTGACTTCCAGCTGGCAGATGATAGACCCTAGCATGAGTGTGAAGGACACTGTCTGTCCTCAGCTGAGATTCCCTTGGCACTCACGATTGCCTTACATACTCTTGACTTTCTCTGCAAGTGCCTGCAGCTCTCTGCATGAAGGCTTACTCTGGGTACAGGAACATGCTTCGCCCATGTACGCCCAAGGCAGGCCAGGTGTGGATGTTCACAAGCAGCCTTCAACCTATGATGGAAGGGAGTTGGTAGACAAATATTCAAAATTCCTCACTCTGGGCTGGGACAACTCTAAAGTGGATTCTGAACAGTCTCCTAGAGGACTGGGCTCTAGTTGCCCACAGTGGTAACCTGCTCATTGATGTGAGTACTTGGGAGAACCTCTTCCCCATATTGAGTCACCAAACCAAAAAATGTTGGGATTGGAAGGAGCTTCTGAGATTGATCCAGAAGCAGCCACGTTGTGTTTAAGAACCCAGCCACTGGCTTTGCATCCCAGACAAACCACTCTTAGCCTCTATGGGCCTCCATACCATGCTGCCACATTGTTTCTTATCTGCAGTATGTGCATATTGACAGTTCCTACCTCATATGGTTGTTGTGAGGATTAGTTAAGATGTTTTGAAATTCAAAAATGGAGCTTAAGGGGTAGAGAGATCCCCCCAGAGATCTGTGGCTCATCTGCCTAATGCACATGAGTCCAAACCCATCATTTTATACAACTTCCTCTCTGGGTTACAAGGACAGTTGCAGCAGTTCTTTAGCTTCAAACTAAATTAGGACAGAAGTCAGTTGGCAACGGCTTATCAAAGGAGTGGGGAAGTCCTAGAAGCTGACGGTATGATATACATTTAAGGAATTTAACTTCAAAAGTCCTGCATGTTTCCCCTGGTTATCACTTCTTGCTTTGCTGGCAGCGATGAATAGCTTACCATTGAAGGAATGTAAAAAATTTTGATATTATGTGACTTGATGCAATTATGGGAGTCAAACCACCATCACATTTCAAAACGTTTTTTGAACAAAATGAGAAGACTGAGCTATCTGGCCTCTGAGGTCCCCGCCAGCTCTGACATTCCGTGATGCCTTGAACCTTTGGGCCATCACAAACGAACTTTTGCAGAGCCCTTTTAGTAACACAGAATACTCAGAGATGGCTCTTGTCAGTAGCCACAGTGGGAATTCTTATAACCTTCCCGCAACCAGGGAATCCTCTGCTTCTCACTGCCCTCTCCTACTTAGCTTTGCTCAGGCTCTTTATCAGGCCACAGGCTGTGCTGTGAAGCCACCCGCAAGCGACGAGGGGGCCCATGTGGCCAGCTCTGAGTGGCAAAGTGCTCTCTGCAGACCCTCCCACAAGGTCTGTATGGAGTTAGACGCCACCCGGAAGCCATGTGCAGAGTCTCAGCACTCTGCGGTCATTGGTGGCCATTTAACATGAGGACTTGTCAGCAACTGGAAAACCAGAGATCACCTCCGCCACCCTCCCCCACTGAACAGCCCCAGGGCCTCAGACACAATATCAACAGGCACCAGGCCTGTTTCTGCTGAACTTGCATTTCTAACACAAAGCCGCCTCTGGTAACCCTAGTTAAAGAAATACAAGAAGCCACAGGAAACGGTTTTTGGCTATCTTCGAACTAGAAAATTGACTGTAAATTGTTGCATTCTGCTTTCCAAAGAACCATTTACTCTGTTTTGCCTCCCCACTTATGTAATTTACACATAAGACTCAGTCCTACCTTCACCTGACAATTGGGTGGGACTTGAAAAGAAATGTAAGCTAAAGAGAACCCCAGCCCCTATGGACACGGAGCTCTCAGGGTGTCCAAGCCAGAGGCACAGAGCATCGCTTGCTTCTCCACAGTCCTCCTCAGCCCACCTGCTTGTGATCCTGTGTCGCTGGTGCCATCTGCAGGAAGTGAAGCAGCTAACATTATACCTGTATACAGGGTGAATGTCCTTTATCCAAAATACTTCGGACCAGAGTGTTTCACATTTTTTTCAGATTTTAGACTATTTGCGTATTATAATGAGATATCTTGGGGAAAGGACCCAAGTCTAAACACAAAATTCATTTATTTTTCATACACACCTTATACACATAGCCTGAGAATAACTTTATAACACCTTTAATAATTTTGGGCATGAAACAAAGTTTTGACTGTGAACCCTCACATGAGGTCAGGTGTGGCATCACGTCCACCTTCAAAACGTTTCAGATTTTGGAGCATTTTGGATTTCGGATTTTCAGGTAAGGGATGCTCAACCCATATTTTTATGTGGTATTAGCTCATGGTAAAGTACTGGTAGTAGCCAGGCACAGTGGCTCGCACCTGTAATCCTAGCACTTGGGAGACCAAGGTGGGCAGATCATTTGAGGCCAGGAGTTCAAGACCAACCTGGGCAACACATCAAGACCTTGTCTTCACAAAGTCTAAAAATTAGCTAAGCATGGTGGCATGTGCCTGTAGTCCCAGCTACTCAGGAGGCTGAGGCAGGAGGATTACTTGAGCCTGGAAGTTTGAGGCTGCAGCAAGCTATGGTGGTGCCACTGCACTCCAGCCTGGGTGACAGAGTGAGACCCTGTCTCTTTAAAAGAAAAAAAATAATACTGATGGTGATTGACCATGGAGGAGATGACAAATGAGAGCCCAGGAGAAACCAGAGAAGTCTAGTTAAATGGAAGATGAGGAAGTCAAGAATGTCCATTAGGAAGCTCAACAATGCTAGAGGCATCAAGAGAGGTTAAATAAGGTAAAGACAAAAATCATCCAGTGGTTTTGTCCTCTTGGAATATAGAGCTAACCTTGATGACAGCAGCCTTACTGGCTCAGCAGGAAACAGAAATTATACTGCCCTGATTGGAGGGATGCAAAGAGAAAGGCAGAGATATTATGTGCTTCAGAGGGTTCAGATTAGAACAGTAGGAGTGATGTTAGATTATGGGGTGAGGGGACCATGTATCAGGAAGGGGACTTTTAGGATTAGAGCATGCTTGTAGGCTGGGAAAAATAGAGAGAGAGATACTGAAGACTGCAGGAGACAGAGAGGGGATGGCTTGAAGAGGCAGAAGGAATGGAGTCTAGATGCAAGTGGAAGTTTGCCCTGAACAGGCGAGGAGGGCAGGATGAATTTAGGTATGCGGCAAGTTTATAGGTCAGAGTGCAGGAAATTTACCTAGGAATTCCCAATTTTCTGTATGAAATGAGATGCAAGGATATCTGCAAAGCATAGGTGGGCATAATATAAGCCTGGAAGATTTGGGATTATCCCTGGTCTAATCTTCCTTCCCTTCACCTCTATTATGTAAAATTGTTTGTCAGTAGATTGACCATTATTCCTGGTATGTCCACGATAGTCCTAGTTTATGCCTATTGTTCTTTTGTAATTATTCATAGCACCAGTTCACTCTCAACAGTGTACCAGCAGGAACAATAAATTATATGGTGGCACATGTGTGTGCATGCATGTGCACGTGTGTTTATATGAAAGAGAGAGCAAGGTTGGTGTTTTGTCAACCTGTACAACTGTGTCATTTTCTCCTGCAGTGCAGACCCCTGCATCAGACCCAGAGGAGGCAAAGTATAAGATTGACCGAGGGTTGGGGTTTTTCTAGGCAGGTGTGGCAGGCTAGAAATGTGTGAGATTTGAAAGTTTTGGTGACTGGCCAGCATGGGGACAATGACATCGACCCATGCTGCTGGTTTTACACACAGGTGAGAACACCAGGAAAGCTTGTGATTTGAGGCATCTCTCAGAGGAAAAGCCAAAGTCCTCACAATGGTCCACAAGGCCCTGCATGACCCACACTCACCCCTGACCTTCTATCAGCTCCCTCTCATGTACTCCTGTGTGGAAAGAAGACCACAGCCTCAGAGTTTAACGTGGGGACTGCCTTGCATGGGGGAGGGAAGAAGTACCTAAGTATCTGGCAAACAGCACACTCCAGATCCTTGACACATGAAAACTGAAGACTTTCTTTACATACTGATACGACCTAAGTTACCCCCCTCCTCCACCTGAGAATTGCCTTATGCATCAAGAGGAGTGCAGGAATTTTGTAATATGAAGGTGGAGGTAGAGGGACATTGTAGTGTCAGGGAAGGGGGGATCTAGGATTACCAGAGGACAGGAAATATTGTAATCCTAAATTAGCAAACTTCAAAGGGCCATGTGGAAGGAGTGGTGATTACATACATTTCCCAGTCAAATATTAACATTAACAATCTATCATCTCACTAGACTTTAATTCTCTCTGTATAGCAGTTTGTCAAACTTGAAGCTCTGAGGAATAACAAGATACTAAACATGTACAGAGTGGAGCAAAAAGGAAAAGTCAATCCCATTCTAGACACGCACCTAACGACATTCCCTCCTCGGCATCTGCACTAGAGGTTTCCTCTGCTTGAGATGCTGGTTATACACACAGTCCCCACTTGATGATGGTTTAACTTACGATTTTCCCACATTACAATTGTGTAAAAGGGATATGCATTCAGTATGCTCCTTGACTTACCAGGGGGTTGTGCCTGAATAAACCCATCATAAATGGAAAATATCATAAATTGAAAATGCATGCCATGCTCCGCTGCTTGGAAAACATCATCTGATGAAGCAGTGGCCGGGCGACAGCAGTGGCATGCCCGCAGTCTCTATCCTGGGAGGCTGCTGCCTGCGGCTCCTCATCAAGCCTCTCTCAGTGTTCAGTAAATCCTCCTGACTGAGACTCACTGGATCAGACAGTTGCTTCACACAACATGGGGGAGTCCAGCGTCCCTCCCCCTCAGAAAGCCTGTAGTCCCCATGAGACTTTTGAACAAAACGTTTTTGCCAGCTCCCGGTCCTGAGTTACCATCCAAGGGCTTCTCACACTGCTGCAAACTGGCCCGGGGTCCATTTGGCCATTCAGTCCCACAGCTTGTGTGCAGTAGAGAGGTTCCACTCTCTGCCGTACCCACACAATCACCCCTTGCCTGAAAGGAGCATTTCGGGGTGAGTAAACACCCATCTTTGTAGTCAAGTCAGGTGACAAAATCCTCCATGAAGCCAGTGGAAGAGAGCCCAAGAGATTTTTAGACCTGGATGGCAGTTGTTAAAGTCCTGGGCTTACCAGATTCTTAAATCTCATTCACAAGTGCCACATAATGTTCATGAAAGGACAGCAAATCCTATATAACACTCCCAGTTACACTCTCCCTCACACCACGAATTTCACCACTTAAAAAGATAAATGAGCTGGGCACGGTGGCTCACGCCTGTAATCCTAGCACTCTGGGAGGCTAAGGCGGGTGGATTGTTTGAGCTCAGGATTTCGAGACCAGCCTGAGCAAGAGCAAGACCCCGTCTCTACTAAAAATAGAAAGAAATTATATGGACAGCTAAATATATATATATATAAAAAATTAGCCGGGCATGGTGGCGCATGCTTGTAGTCCCAGCTACTCTGGAGGCTGAGGCAGGAAGATCCCTTGAGCCCAGTAGTCTGAGGTTGCTGTGAGCTAGGCTGATGCCATGGCACTCTAGTCTGGGCAACAGAGTGAGACTCTGTCTCAAAAAAAAAAAAAAAAAGATAAATGGTGCTGGGAAAATTGGATAGCCACATGTAGACGGCTGAAACAGAATCTGCACCTCTCACCTCTCATAAAAATTAATTCACGATGGATAACAGACTCAAACTTAAGGCATGAAACCATAAGAATTCTAGAAGAAAACATTGGAAAAACTCTTATACACATTGGCCTAGGCAAGGAATTTATGAAGAAGACCCCAAAAGCAATCGCAGCAACAACAAAAATAAATAAATGGGACCTGATCAAATTAAAAAGCTTCTGCACAGCAAGGAAACTATTACTAGAGCAAATAGACAACCTACAGAGTGGGAGAAAATATTTGCATGCTGTGCATCTGATAAAGAGCTAATGACCAGCATCTACAAAGAACCCAATCAAATCAGCAAGAAAAAAATCAAACAACCCCATTAAAAAGACAAACAGACAAGAACAGTGAGCAAAAGACATGAACAGAAACATTTCAAAAGAAGATAGACTAATGGCCAAAAACATATAAAAAATGCTCAATGTCTCTAATCATCAGGGAAATGCAAATCATAACCATAAACAGATATCACTTAACTCCAGTGAGAATGGCTTTTATCAAAAAATCCCCAAACAACAAATGCTGGAGTGAATGCGGAGAGATAGGAACACCTATCCACTGTTGGAGGGACTGCAAACTAGTACAACTTCTATGGAAAGTAGCATGGAGATACCTCAAAGAACTAAAAGTAGACCTACCATTTGATCCAGCAATCCCAATACTGGGTATTTACCCAAAGGAAAAAAGGACATTTTATTAAAAAAAAGATACCTGCACCTGAATGTTTATAGCAATACAATTCACAATTGCAAAGATGTGGAAAGAACTCAAGTGCCCACTGATACACAAGTGGATTAATGAAATGTGCTATATGTATACCATGGGGTACTACTCAGCCATAAAAAAACATAGGGAACTAATACCTCTTATATTAACCTGGATGGAGCTGGAGCCCATTCTTATAAGTGAAGTATCACAAGAATGGAAAAACAAATACTGCATGTATTCACTATTAAATTAGAACTAATAGAACAACACCTATGTGCACATATGGAACTCATCAGAAATCAAGCAGGTGGGGGGTAAGGGAATGGGTAAATTCACACCTAACGGGTACAATACGCACTATCTGGGTGATGGGCACACTTACAACTTTGACTCAAACTGTATAAAAGCAATTTATGTAACCAAAATACTTGTACCCCCATAATATTCTGAAATAAAATAAGATAAAATATTAATTAATTAATTCTGACATCCCTTCTGCGAATTAACAAGCCCTCTTAGATTTTATTTCAATAAGTGCTAAGAAATTAGCTTTTGAGGTTTAGATTCCTGTTTAGGATTCTGCATAGTTAATTAATAACCCCATGAATTTCAAACATTATTAATCACCCCTAGGATGATGATTACAGTTAATTTAGACACAAAAATCACAAAGTTTGTACAAATTGTGTTATTTTTGTTTTTGTTGTTTTATGGTACATATTAAAGGGTACAACATGATGTTTTGATATACTTATCTTACTATGCAATATATAGTGAGCTACACTCAAACGAGTTAATATACCCATCATCCCATATATGTAGTTACTTTTCTTTTTTCCTTTTCTTTTTTTTGGGGGGAGGGATAACAGTACCTAAAATTTACTCTTACATAAATTATTTTAAAGTAAATTAATCCACAGACAATATAACAATATAATATTGACTCTCTGCTTTTAAAATAGGAATAAGTCCTAATGCTCCTCACTTGGGGGTAGCCCTCATCTGCTTTCCAATATAAAGCAATTGGCAATCTCTCTCTCTCTCTCTCTCTCTCTCTCTCTCTCTCTCGTACTCTCTCTCTCTCTCTCTCTCTCTCTCTCACACACACACACACACACACACACTTCTCTGCTTGAATTGGAAGGGACTGAGAAAATTAGGCAACAGCTGTGTACTTCCAAGAAGGCTCCTATTTCTCTGGATCAGCAAAACATGTGATTTGGTTCATTTGCTCACTATGGAGCATTTCTCAGAAACCATTGAGAACACGAATAAAGGCAGCATGACTGGAAGGCTCAGAAAGTGTTCTGTGGTCTTCGTATGCATTTGAGGTTTCAGATTCTACAGATGGCACGTGTGAAACTGACACCTCCACTGTGCTGCATCCCCAACTGTAATTGAGGGGCAGCTGCTTCCTGGTAATGTAGTAAAACCCAAGGGCCCATAAAACAGGCTCAGAATACTCTTCCCCCTCCAATCTCTACATGCCCTCCCACCAAACTGCTGTGTGGGAAAGTCACCTCTCCCTCCTCGTCACCCCCATACACCTTATACTCTCCCCTCATTATGCTCTGCTGGGTGTCCTGATGATTTCAGTGCCTCCATCTTTATTAATTATAAAATTATGTTTAAATAATCTATATGGCCCCATGGCACCTTACATAGTGTAGATGATTCACAAATACTTGTTTCCATTTTGCCTATAGCTCATTCAATCCTTCATTTATTCAGTGACTTTGGGACTCAGGGTGGAATATCCAAAGGGGAAGATTTCAACGTGGGTTAGTTTTTTAGCATTGAGCTCTGCTCATTGGTGGTTTTGTTTCAAGTATCTGAGCATGGCATGGAGGTTAGAGGTTAAAGACAAGGATAGCTTTATGGGAAGTTAGCTCAAGCTACAAGCTATTGTAGCTTTTCCCAAACAGGTCTCTTGGATAGATAAGAAAAAATAATAATAGTAATAATTTTTTTAAAAACAACTATTGTTTCAAGAGTATTTAGCTTTTGCCAGGCATTGTTGTAAGTGCTTTACTCATTTAATCCACACAATAACTTTATGACCCAAATACTATTAATATCCCCATTTTACAGATTCCATAGTACCTGGAATTCTGCTGTTAGAGATTCATTTACAACACCTTCTTTCAGGCCATTCTCTCATTTTAAATGTTCATAGCCCTCAGCACAATGATACATCTCAGTAGTCCAGATGACAAACACACTTTAGTGTAAAACAGTTTACAAAATGCTTCACCTCCTGGTAGTTTGCACTCTTGGAGGATTTGCAGGAGGCTCTGAAAAGAAGGAAACAAGCAGGGTGCAGAGAGAGAAGGTGGAATGTATAGCTATGTCAAATCAGATGGACTTAATCAAAACCACCAAGTCTGGGGACCTTGTATCTGTGGTTTAATTAGGAAATGACTTGGTCAGAGCCACTTTTGTGTCTTTTTAATGCAGTTGTCCAGTGACCCTGGGCTAAACAAGAATCTCTGGAGAAAGGACATTTGAGCCTTAGAACAGTGGACTGACTGATGCCTAGACTCAACATTCAGTGCACAAGTGGTTGTCAATCAGGTATGATTTTGCCCCGCCATGGGGTATTTAGCAATGTCAAAAGATATTTTTCATTGTCATCTCTTGGGGCTTGGGTCTTATTGCCATCTGTAGCTAGGCCAGGTATGCTACTAAACATCCTACAGTACACAGGACAGCCTCCTCACCACAAAGATTATCTAGCCCAAAATACCAATAGTGCTGAAGTTGAGAACCCCTGCAATACCTCCAAAGCTGCATCTGTACCGGTAGAATGTGAGTCTGAGATTGAGACTATGATCGCTATGACTGCACAAGGGTGCCCTCCAGTGGCCAGTATGAGTCATGAGTCTGTCTCCAGGTCTCCATCCTTTCCCCACTGTCTATTCAGCTTTCCATGGAAGAGCTAGCAGGGATGTTCTGTCCTCTACGGGTACTGTCCCCTCCCTCTACACACACACATTCATTACAGCACGGAGCATAAGGCTTCGCCTGTCACGATAAAACCCCTCCAATCTTCTAGTCTATTTTAACTTTATAGAACCAACATCATGTAGTAAGAGAACAAAAGAAAGCAGGAAAAGTACATAGTTTCCTTCCCTGAGGAAGGAGCATGAGAATCAAGGGACTCTTTCTCTTTCATGCCAACTAAACACACTTGAACTTGTGTTTTCTCTTTCTTGGCTCTTTCATCTTCTTTTCATCTACCAAGTCAACGTGGCCACCCGTATAGCCACAGCCAGTAGAGTGTATCTTCATTGCGCTCCTGGGAATGTTAATGAGCTTAGCAACAATAACAAAATCCTTCTGGTGTCTACTAGACCAATGTGCCTCCTCACTTATGCATAAATCTGCATGCACCCCATTGGAATTGATGCTCCATTATTAAAGCAATGAAAAGACATTTCAGTAATGCTTTTCTTTCTTATTCCTGTAGTTTTTAAGCTCTTAAATTATTGCTTTGACCTTTCTGTGGGATCTGTATAAAATGCCAAAATTACTGGGAAACTGCAAGTGTGAGACTCATTCCAGGTTCCTCCCCTGACTGACATTGTGTGAAGCAATTTTTTCGCCCAGACCCCAGATTGTGTCTGCATGTACCAAGCTAAGAGCTGATACTTTGGGTCAGGTGACTAATAAAACACCCATGCAATCGATATTGGACTATCCACCACAGCTCTTGGCTGTCCCATCTCTCACATTGGCTGCTTCACCCCTACTGCACTGGGAAACGTGAGGAGGTGTGGTGAATGGTTTGCCAGCTTGTGGGAAGCTTGGAATCGCATGTACTTAGAATATTTCAAAGATCCTATGTTCAAGGTCAGCTTTGACAAACAATGACCAAAGTGCTTCATTCATCTCACCAGTAACTTGATCAGTGACACTTCAGAGGAAACCAAAGAATGCAGCACTGTTTACTACCTTGGGAAGTATAAATCGTTACATCTTCTTGAAACTCCATGTGTAGGAGGAAGAAGGTTACACAGCATGCCTAGTTTCAAAGCGTTTTTTACCTATTTTCTCAAGTTCCTCCCTTTGCTCAGCAGGAATCACTAATTCAAAGCGTGAACCAGTCCTTCCCATGAGAATAATCTGAGAAATCGTCCATCAAGCATGTTCTGTAGCATCAGTGCACGCGTGTAAGTTTCTGTCTCATAGCAGCAGGTGGCAAGAAACATCTCAAGTGCTCCAGGTATCAAAAGCTAATAAAGAAGAATTTTCACAGTCATTTTTAAAAATAATAAACACAACTTACAGCTTAGATCATTAAACAAAAATAATTTCTCCAGCTTCTAAAAAACACAGCTTCTGAAAGGACTGCCGTGAGATTTAGGATCTTGAAATGGGATGTGCCACTGGAGGGCGCCATTAGGTTTTAAGAAAATAACTTTCCGCTACTTTAAAGTGTCATCTTTGGACCCAGCCTATGTCCAGCAAGCTCCGTGAAATAAAACTGAATTTAGATCTCACTTCTAGGAAAAGCAAGGGAAACATTAATCTAGTCTCTCTAAACTCAAGTGGGATTAACCAAGATTCAGTTGACAAGCTCTAAATTCCCCCAACAAAGCTGCCTTTACCCAGCCAAATGAAATAAAGAGGGATATTATGTTAAAAGATGTGTATTTTTGTAGAAGTGACAGTTGCTTAAGATCAATATTTCAATGTGAAATGAGAAGAATAGTGGGAACAAATTGCATAATAGGAATCTTCTGACTTAAAACTGAAACCTAAGCTATTTGGGTTCCATGGGGAAATTTTTGCTCTACTTGGGTGTTTGAAACTCCCAGAGAAAAGAAAAGCTAATATGTGACTCAGCTTCTTCATCAGCCTTTATTTGTCCTACTTTCAGCAAAGGGTAGTAGAAAAATGACAAGGAGCATTGAAATTCTCAAGTGTTGCAGAAGGGGATTCACAGAGGCTCTAAAATCAATTCTTAATTCAATGGAGTATTTAATAGAGCTAACTCTTTATCAGTGTTAGTGCAGAATTTGCCAAATGAGACAGTCAATAGGAAAATAGACTGTAACAGAAAGTCAAAGATAACAGAATAGAGCATCATTGATCCAAACTGGAATTTCTCTTTTCCCACCTCCCACCTATCTCAGTCTTCAGTGTGTTTCATAGTTCTCATAGACCCCCCTCTTATTTTCCAAATGATCATTTCATTTCTTAGATTTTCTCTTCCAGGCATATGGGTCTCATTGTTTCTCAAATGAATCTAATCTCTCTCCCATTAAATTGTAAGACCCTGGAAAGCAGGAGATAAATATTATATCTTTGTTATCTCCTGTTGCCCAGCCCAGGGACTTATCAGGCACATAGTAAACACTTTCAAATTTGCTCATTTTATCTAAAAAGAAATACAAAAAGCAAAAGAAATTTTTTTCTTCCATTTGCTTGTCTTTAAACAAGGAGAAGATGATTTCTATTAGTGAAAAGGCTTAAGAATGTCAAAGACTTAAAAAGGGATGTGGGTTAAAGTTTACTAGCACACACATGCATCACATTCCTTATACTGAGGCATTTTTTGTGGTAAATTACCATGCAGGCAATTGAACGATCCAAGACCTCTGTTTTAGGAAAATGAATCTAGTGACATGTGAAAGGTAGATCAGAAAGGAGAGAAAGTGACATCCAATATTAGTTACTGTTTATCAAATGCCAACTCTGTGCAAGCCACTCTATATTTATTGTTTTCAAACTTAAGAAAACTTGCTCAGAGGGAATTAAACAAGCACTCAAAGGCCTGACGGGAATGAATGATAAGAGCTGAGTCCAGCCCTGGCAGGTGAGAATCCAGAGACGGTGGTCCTTCCATTGCAGCGGGTCCTGTCTCCCTGGGATGATGGCTGTGGTCTGCTAAGCTGCACAGCCAGGAAGTACTCAGCAAGAGCTGGGATATGATAGCAATGTAATAGGGCTTTGGATCTCTTCTGCCAGCTCAGCGTTCATGGGTGGCATGGGCACCAGGCCTGTCCCCGGGTCCTCCACCTGGAACGCTATCTTTCCCTGGGTCCTCATGGTTCACTCCCTTCACTGCTTTAGGGCTTTACTCAAACTTGAGGCTTTCTCCAACCTCTTTTTAAAATGACAGTGACCCTACCCCTCACTGGCTCTACTTCCCATGCTTTGTTTTTCTCTCCAGCCCTCAATCCCATTTGACATTCTATGTATTTTGTTTAATTGTGTATAGTCCACCTCCTGCCACTAGTAGTTCCATGGGGACAGGAGTGTGTGTGTGTGTGTTTCAGCAAGTATTAAGAAGAGCACCTGGCACAGAGTGGGCAGTTAGTAAATATTTGTGAATGAATGTTGAATCATTGAACCTAGACAGACTAATAACTATAGCTATGACACTGCCAAGGGCAATAACCTAAAGAGAACAGAAGGGGACAGTAAGCCAAGCTTGGGCACAGAAAGGCTGAGCAGGTGGTTCACCCAGGGTCACACAGCTGAGCTGGGGGACGAACTCATCCCCTGGCTCCTAGGCCAATCTATGGCCAGGACACCAACAGCCTCATCTCCCAGAGACTGGGAGCCCCAGTGAGGGCTGATAAAGCTACCTAAAGGAGAAGGCAACATTAACTGTTAATGAACATATGTCAGATCCTAGATGCCCTTGAAAACAGCAGAGGATTGTTTTTCAGTCTGTGGCAATGGGCACTGCTAAGGATGTAGTGATTTTGCTTGTGGAGGCTGAATCAGAGGTTATTATTTTATTATCATTGTAGCCCTGTTGTACCTCTTAGGGAAACAAAGCTTACTTTAAAATAAAGCAGGAATCAAACTAATTTCCACATCTGAATTATCACCAGAATATTAGTTAATTTCTTGGAACATGTTAACAACTTACTAAATTGCACCCTGGCAGCAGCAAAAGCTCAATATAGTTTCTCCAAGAGCTTCAGCTGCCACCAGAGATGTCTAACAGACCACGAGTTAGCATTGCTTGATGATGTAGCGACTATCCTATTTCACCTGGCTTTTTCCTAAGGCTCTTCTGGGTATTTGCCTGGAAATTTGACTGTACATTCAAGGTGGCCATGTGTCTCGAATCATGAAATGTGGCCCATTGTCCTCTGTCCAAACCCACAAGATTATTTCACAGGACATCAGCCCACCATTAAGTCCTTGGAAAACTGGTTCATTGAAAGAGAGATGTGTGGTTAATTTCCTGTGGCACTCCAAACACAGCTGTCAGGCTCAGTGTTCAGCCAACCAGCGAGATTCCACTGCAAATATCTGCTGATTGGCTCTGCAGTCAGGCAGTAAATTGGAAAGCCAAAGAGTAGAGTCAGATTGGTGGAAAATAATTGCCCATTCATCAGTGAATCTAGACATGAGAAGACCTCCCAAGAGCATCATTAGAAAAATGGCTAAATCCTTGCATTCCTCAACAGCACTTTCACACACCAACCTGCATATGTGAAATGACCTTCATGATCATCATCATCTTCACCATCATCATCAGCATCCACAGAAGCAGAAAGTATTCATTAAGTTCCCACTGTCTGTAGTGCTGTTCTGACCACCAACCAAGTACATTATCTGGTGGCTCCAGCCTTTAGATGTTCATATCCGAAGTTAGAATCATTGGCAAAGGCTGACGCTGCCTTTCACAGAGATCAGCTTCCATCTGGCTGATGTTTTGCTGAGTTGTTGTTTTAACCTTCTCAGTCTCATGATTCATGCTTGTATCAGACACAGGCTACTTTGGATTCTCTGACCAGAAAGAATAATAAGTATTTGAATATTATTTTCATGATAATAAAATCAGTTTATTCTTTACAACTCTTTGAAGGAGCAGGTATTATTTTTTTCAGTTTATAAATGATGAAAATGAATCTCAGGTAAGGCATGTGACTTATTGATTCATAATCTTAGGTAAGCGGTAGAGTCCGTGTTTGATGACTCTGTGAGGAAAAAAAAAATCTCAAAGAGCCTGAACCTTTCCGGAGTAGAACCCTTGTGGTTGGAAAGGAAAACTAGAGAAAGACATGGTGGTGTCTGTTCCTCTATGGCTCTCAACTTTAAAAGATATTTTTTCAACACCTCTGTGTGCATGTATGTGTGCTCACACATGGGCACCCACACATATGTTGAAGAGAATGTGAGAAAGGAAGAGAATGAGATCACGTGTGTGCTTATTGAAAAAGAAGACTGAACTCGTGGAAACTATAAAAGTGACGTATCCCAGAACAAAGAAAAAGCTGGTCACAGGACCCTTGTTTACAGAGCCCGGGGGACCCTAACTGCATGGGAAAGTCGAGTCATCTGAGGAGCCGAGAGAATCAGAGCAGATCCTAGATCTGGAAGGGGAAAGAGGCCTGGACTAGAGGAAAAGGAAACAACCACACAACCATTTCAGGCTCCTGAACAGGCCTTGATCCTGGACGAAGAGAGAAAACAAGGAGTACCTGGAAATGGTGGCACAGTGCAGCAAACCCACAGAAGACAGTGTGACAACAGGTTACCTCAGCCCTGGGGAGCTGGGCCCCCTCTCCATGCCTGAGTGAAGGTCTCTGCCTGGCTCCCCTCCCCCACCCACCTCATTGCCCTTCCACCTGGCAAATTTCCGTTCCTCGTTTGGCCTCAACCTAAAGGGTACTTCCTCAGAAAACCTTCCCATTTTTCCCCCTATACCTCTCTTTCCACAACACTCACCATATTTGTAATTTCTTCTCTGGCTTCCCCACTAGAGTGGAAGCTCCACTGCAGCAGAGGTCCTGTCTCTCGAGTCCACGCCTGTGCCCCCAGCTCCTACAACAGTCCCTGTTACAAAGAAGGGGCTCGGTGAGTACTTTTTAAATTGAACTGAGTGAAGATTTGGGATTCACTTGAATGGACTCAGAAAATACCATCATCAGAGGATTTTATTTCAGTCAAGAAAAATGGAAAAGGGATGTAGTACTAACATCTTTGAAAGTACTGCCATCTTTCAGAAACTTTTACTTGCTTTGGTTAACACTCCACTGTCATCATCATTCTGGAATAATGGGATTAATGTCAATAATATAGGCTAGGTTGGCTTCCCTTCAGAGGCTACTGAGGGATACCCAACATTGTAGAAAGATCTCTTGCTCTGCAACAAACCACCCCAAAACTCACTGGCTCAAGCAATAATGCTGTGCTCTTTCTCACAGTTCTGTGGGTCAGGTGTTGAGCTAGGACTTGGGCAGGCAATTCTGTTCTACACGGCATTGGCTGGAGTCACTAATTCAGCTGCCTTCAGCTGGCAGATAGGCTGGGCTAGAAGGTCAAAGAAGACTTCTCTCACATGTCTGATATCTCAATATCCCTCCATGTGAATTCTCTCTTTTTACATTGTCAATGCTCCCATGATGGTCTAACCTGTGCTACTTTATAGTGCAGAGTCTGGCCTCCCAGAGGGAAAGCAAAAGCTGCCTGACTTCTTAAAGGGTAGGCCTAGAACTGGCTAAGCAACCTTTCTGCCAATGCTTTTTGTCAGTCAGTCACGAGGCCAGCCCAGATTCAAGGGTAAAGGAAATGGACTCCATCTCTTGATGGATGTGTAACTGAAGTAAGGTGTAACTGAAAAAGGGTAAAATGTTTTACAAGTTATCTCTTTAGAAGCCCTCACCCTTTTTAAGGAATTAAAACCTGAGTTCCTGCCCAAGGCCAGTAATCAGAGGGGTAGAGGAGTATTCTTTGTTCTTTGTTTTCTAGTATCTTAAACCACAGGAGATGGCTCAACAGAATTATCCAGACAGAGGTCACAAGATCATCTTTGCTGAAGATGCTATAGTTAAACAGCAATAGCTCAGAGCTGAAAACCCCCTTTTAAAACCCTGTATTTCTGCATAAAGGGGGGCGGATTGTTCTTTAAGATGAGAGTCTGCCGACCTCCTCATTTGCTGGCAAATTAATAAACTTCTCTTTCCTTTTCTGTTTCCTTTTCCTCAAACCACTTGTCCTCATTCTTCATTTGGCCTCGAGAACAAGTACCGAACTTTTGGTAACAGATGGAGCAGCATGTACATACATGGAGAGAAGGGAGTGATGGCCACCATATTTTGAGATCCACCACACCCTACCACACTCCATGTGGTCACACAGCTCTAAGAAATTCTCTACAAGCAAATGTTTCCCTTTCTTCAACCCTAAATTTAAGGCCCAATCTGAGTAACTATATTTTTGTTTTTGTCCGTTTGCCTTTTATCTGTCCTGAAGGAAAATCAATCCGATACTCAAAAGGCCAAAGTCAAAACAAGCAAACAAAAAACATATTTGTGTCAAACACTAAAGTCCAAGTTCTTGCCTCTAACTTCTAGTTACTCTGGCCTGGTATGAAGACTCTTTGTACTATGTTTAAATTGATTGGCATTAATAAGCTGAATTCAGATTTTTTTTAAAAAGGCCCAAGTCATGTTTGAACCAGGGGATTGTATATTATGTCCAGATCATTTTGTCTTTCCAATTATTTGTGCTACTCTTCCTATAGACTTCTGAGAACCAGACGCTTTCCCCAGAGATTAAGTGCCACGGCCACCCCAAACACCAAGCCAATGGGCGCCTGAACAGCACAACATGGTCTTGTGGGTCTCCAGATGCCAGGTCCCTGCGGTGCAGGGCACAATGCTTCACAGCACCCAGTAAGTGGTTTCCTGAGAACTACTTCAAACCACAGGTGGGAAAGTGTTACATTATCCAGAAACATTATGCAGCTGCTCAGGCCAGCCTGGGCCCACAATCACCACCTCTCTGGCAATTTCCACACAACTCAGGGGATCTTGAAAAGCTCATGGGTTCAAGATTTATCTTTGCTGTTCACTAATTTTGCGATCTAGGGCTAGTTGTGCCTCTCTTTCTCCATCTGTAAAATGGAGAAAGTAATATGACCTCCTCACAGGATTGAGGCAAGAATCAAATGAGAAAATACATGTAAAAAGTACTTTTTGAACTACAAAGCACTTCTACTTCTGGTATTTCTTTCAATTACAACATCTCCGAGCCTGTACACACTCTTAGCCACAGGACAGACAGATGACCCAGCTAGAGCAATGGTATTTAAGTGCTTGCTCTCCTGTGCACCAGTCACTGGGCTAAAGTCTTTACATATTAAAGATTGTTCCTCACAATAATGCTAGAATGTTCTATTATTATTCCCATGTTACATATGGGTAAACCAAGGCATAGAGAAGTTAAGCATCCAATCCATTGTATGGCAAGTAGAAAATGATAGTGCCTGGATTCTAATCTAGGTAGTCTGGTGTTGGGGCGAAGGGACAACTTCCGCCTCAGCCTTGGAAGTTTCGCTGAAAAATCAACTCACAATAAAGCAGATTAATAAGAGAAAAGCAATACAGATTTATTTTAACATGTATACATGGGAACTCTCAGAAAATGAAGATTCAACTTTTCAGTGAGTTACAGAGGTTTTTAGAGAATGGGGGCTTGAAAGCAGAAAAACAGGTTTTGAGAGGGAGAGGGAGGAGGTTTGAGTAGACAGTAAAGGTGGTCTTGTTAGTAAGTGAAACCTTAGGGGTAGCTGCCTTCAGAGAGAATTGATGGCCAATGTTTCTTTTCAGAACTTTAAAGGTGTCAGACTCTCAGTAAATCTTTTCTAGATGGGGAGAGATAGACCTGGTTGCATTCTCTATAGATGTAAATTTTCCATCACAAAAGACAGCTTTGCAGTGTTGCTTCTATCTATGAGACTCATGGCAGCCATCTCAAAACATATCAAAGAAATGTATTTTGGGGTAAAATATTCTTAATTTCCTTCACTGGCTTCAGAGTTTATGCTCATAACCACTAAGTCACACCATTTCATCACTTTAAACACCATAATCTGTCCAGGCATAGGGCCATAGGTCAATAATAATTAGAGCTGTGTCATGTTGTCAAAACCGCAAGGGGTTTTCCGGCTTAGGTCCAGTTGCTCATTGAACAAAGATCCAATTATTGAGACAAAGAGGATTGCCAAGAAAGAAAGGAATTTTTAATATATGACAGATGTCTCGTCAGAGAAAGAAGAAGCAGCCTCAAACCTGTGTCTCCAACTAACGGAGATCATGGACTTTTAAAGGAGGGGCCACGTGTCTTGGGGCAAGTCATGGTGTAACTAACAAGGGGCTGGGTACATTGGGGGCAGGTTGTGGGGCAGGTGAATCTTGGTATCAGGAAGTCTGCCCAGGGGCCTTCAGGGACCTGCTCCTTTGGCTTGCAGAAAATCCACCGTTACTGGGAGACAACTCCAAAGGTCAAGTAATTAATTGAGAGGATTATAGAAAACATATAGGGGTCATTGAAATTTGTTCATGGGGCAGGTTACAGCTGCTTTGGCATTGACATGTGGACAGAGAGAGAAGGGCACTCTCTCTCTCTGTGTGTTGGAACCAGGTCAGCCTGGGACTAGTGGCAACCATTCATTGACCACACAGTAAAATCTATCTACAGAATGAAGATACCACACAGGGTGTATTGGTCAGGGAGGCTGCTAATTGTAACAAACAATCCCAAAAAGTTTGCTTTTTGGCTCCCTCAACAGTTCAGCACCAGTAATCCTGATTGAGCAACTCACTTGCACGCAGCAAATTCATGACCCATTTTCCATCTTTTCGATGTTAAAAATTTGGGTGGCTTTCTGTTGGGGCATGCCACCTGACACCTCTAGACTTAGAGCAGATGTGTAGCTGAATAAACGACACAGGAGGTGTGGTTAGAGAATCCAAAATTAGGACTTAGAGTTATCCATTGTCTTATTATTGCACAAAGGATGACTGAATAAATGTCTAATGTCACGGAGTGGGGAGTTACCAGCTGGGCATTCCTTTTCTTTACAACTCTTCTCTAGCTGTCTTTCCTTGCTCCCGCATTTTAGCCACCATCCTCTAGCCATGAATTGCTAATGGAGGCTGGTGGTGGGGTAGGAATTTCTAAGTTAAAGGCCTGGATGGATGATTCTGGGTCTCCAGAAACAAAGGAACAAAAATGGTTTTACTACTTTCATTTCATTTTAACTCACTGTGCCGACCCAACCCCTGCCCTGTAAGATAAGGTAGATGCTATACGCAAACAGCTCAATGTGACAAATCTACAGTAAAAGTCTGGATGAACTGCTTGAGAAATCAAGAGGCAAATGAGATTAATGAGAGCTTCACAGAGACGCTGCCACCACCAATAAGCCTTTCACGGTCCTGTGAAGGAAATCCAGGGATAAGAAAGCCTCTGCGATAAGCTCCTCGATGTGCCACCATCCCACTGCTGACCAGCAAAGTATTTGTTCCCCCTTCAGACTCAACAGCACCAGAGATCAGCTCAGATAATACAAAGAATCTAAGATGGTCTCAGACACATCATTAGCATCAAAGTGTTTCCCAAGGAAAAACACAAATCAGAGTCAGCGCTCACTGACTTTTGGGCTTTCCCAAATGCCAAACACGTCTCAGATCGTTTCCTTCTTTTTTCTCCTGTTTCACATCCCTGAAATGGACTAAAAGGAATTTTTTTTTTCACCTGTGATTCAATGCTGATTCATTTCTTTGCTATTGCATGGTATTTCCTTTGCTGTTCTCTTTGGCTGAAGCTTATCTACTTTAGTCTACAATTTCCTGAAGCTTAGACTTTCCCTACCAGGTGACTTATTCAGTACAAAATGGCACAGCTATCTCATAAAGGCCTCATTTTATTAATCGCTGTAAAAGTATAGGATCAAGTTTGAAATACTGGCTGTATAAATAAAACTTCAGACACTATGAAAACGTGACTTGGTCTAGCTGACAATTGTTCAACTAGGGCCCAGGTTCCATTGCCTTCCCTCCTTCATTCCTTTACCCTTATACAGGTAAACGGGCACCATTAGAATTTTGTGTTAGATGATGGCGTAAGTAATCATTACATTGGGACACTTTTGAAAGTGAAAGAAAGCACTAAAAATAAGTAAAAAGCATTAACTGAACTGTAAAGGGAGTAAACTGAGACTGTGCAGGGCAAATCAAGGTGTGGGTCACTCAGTTACTGTGTACCCCGAGGCATTCTCGTGCCAGGGCTGCGTCAGGACTGCTGAACCAGGTCGGTCATACTGTGAGACTGTACGGAATATATTTCAGTCTTTACGCACAGGGCTTTCCAAGCAAAGAAAACTAAAACCTGGGTTAGAGGACAAGCCTTAGAAGTTAAAGGGTGTTAGACCTGAAGCCATCTGCTCTCATTCATAGGATAATAAAACTTATCTCTCCAGGAGCCAAATATTTACATTCCAGGGTAGGGACTTTCCCCTTTTTCTTCCTGAGAGAATTTATTTATATTCAAAAGATTGTAAATGACTAGGGAGCACAGATTTTTCTCCCTCTCTCAGGAGAGAGAGGAGGACAGAGGTCCTGCCCCTATATAAACTGACAGAGTAATAATTTGGGGGTTCCTCTCCTGTCGTGTAAGAAAACCTCTTTTGTGAATATGCAGTGATTTTGGTAGGGATTGCTTTGAATCTGTAGATCAATTTGGGTAGTATTTTCATCTTAACTATATGAAGTCTTTCAATCCATGAATACAAGATGTCTTTTCATTTATTTAGGTCTTTAATTTCTTTCAGCAATGTTTTGTAATTTCCAGTATATGCAAGTCTTGCCCTTCCTTGGTTAAATTTATTTTTAAGTATTTTATTCTTTCTGATACTATTATAAATGGAAGTTTTCTTAATTTCATTTTGAGTTGTGTGTTGTTGGTTGTACAAAAATATACCAATTTTTGCACATTGATTTTAAATCCTAAAACCTTCTAGATTCCCAGGAATATATTGCACCTTTTCAAAGCCCCTATAGACAATTCATTCTTCAGGATTTCTTTTAAGCTTTTGTTTAGTCCATTGTTTACCCTAATTGTTATCCATCACCTCAGGGAGCCGTGAGGTACCTATATTTGCCTGTAAATGTTTTTGACAAATGACCCTAGAAAAAGGTTTTTAGCACAGGGCAAGCTTCAGTCAAGTCCGATAAAGACTAGCCTTTTGAGTGGGGTCTTCCAAGCAACCACCAGGTAATTCAAATAACTATTCTTTGGGAATAAAGCTTTGAAAGAACTCAAGCTTTGCTCTGCTCTCTCCAGTACCAAGCATGCAGGCTGCTATTTTTCAAGGCTGCCACTGAGCTGGGGAGCAAGGAATGAGAATAGGACACGTTAAAATGCTACAAAGCTCACTATTCTCACTGAGAGTCAGGCATTTTCCTCTATGAAATGCTCCCCAGATTTCTACGTTTGATTAATTTTTTAAAGTTCTGAAAAAGTTGATTCAGATATTTTTTGCCAGTTTTTTATTACCTTCATGAAGTCTCAAATTTTCAGAAGTCCTTACTCTGCCATTTTTCCTGATGTCCTACCATGATATGGTTCTTACTCTTAAGTACTAATAATCTATCCCTGATCCAGAAACCTCATGTTTACTTTCAGGATAATATGAATAAATATAGATATTAAAATGGCAGTATACTCCTATATTGGCCTTATTGAGTTGGGGGTATCACTTTTGGTGTTCAAGTCAAAGTGGAATTTACACTCATTCATTTCAATCAATGATGCCATTCACTACATTTGAATTTTATCAGAGTCATGAGTCCAAGCCAAACAATATAAACACACTCAATTGTTTTCAGAGATTAGAATAGGACCTTTGGCTTTTTTTTTTTTTCTGTTATTTTTCCACACTCTATAGAGCCACATCTTGCACTTCTATGGTAGATTAGTCACTATATTCCTGACAAATTACAATGACTCTGAATGGAACTCCAAAAGGAGTACAGTCCCTAGGAAAATTAGAAAAGAAAATATAATCACAAGAAAAGAATTAATAATGGAGAACAATTTCTTTGGAATCAAACAATTCTTTCCTTTCTGTATTTAATGACAACCTACCACTTCCCCAGTTCCCTTCTTCTCTTTCCCCAATCCCAAAATAGTTCTTAATATGGAGCAAATGCATAAGTAGGTTCTCAGTTGAGATTATTGGATTATCTGTTCATGAGGCCAAGATTATGGCTTTCATGTCCTCCCAGGCATAAGAACACCAGCTCATTGTATATAACATCATCAACCCTCCAGCAAATGAATACTTTTTCATGAGCAAAATCAGCTATTATTATTGAACTTTAATAGGTACTATAGTAGGTACAATGTTAGGTATAAAAATTATCTAAGCATCATTCCATCACTCAAGGAACTGTCTGTATTTGTCAATAATAAAGTAGCTATCTTGGCCTGGGGGGTTGGAAATCAGAGTCTGAAGCAAAGGCATATGAGGTACTATTAAGGAGGACAGTCCCAGGGAACAGCAGCAAAAGGCAGAGGGAGCTATTCAGGGAAGGAGGAGGAGCAATTATACAACATGGTTTATCGAATTAGCTGCTGCTAACTGTGACTGATGAGCAGTCCCACAGAGTCATCCTCTGAGAAGGCTTATAACATCTGAGAACAGTTGATCCAGGGGAAGAAATGTAGTTAGAAGGTTGTTAATTGATCCACTGGGTCTAGTGTCGCATTTCCCAAAGGTTCACTTTCCTCACTCCTGGGTCGCACATGCATCGTCACTAAGCCGTGCTCATCAGCACTGCAGCTTGAGGAAATCCAGGCATGAGAGGGATCAGGAAAATGCTTGTGCCTGAGAGAACATTTGAGTCTAACTCAGAGGCACAGCCGGGACTGCGGAGATGAGGTGGAGGTTGTGGGATAAGGGAAAGCAGACAGACGTTGTAACAGGGAATAGGGCAATTAGTGGTTTAGATGCAGACAAGTGTCTTAGCAGCATTCCCCCAGAAGTGGAGCTTGAGATGAGGATTTGAGTACAACAGTTGGTTTGGGAGGTGATCCCAAGAAGCCCAGCCGAGGAGTGGGAGTGGGAAGGGAGAGAAGTCAATTTACATGAGTCGCAGGAGCAGGTTACCAATGAGCTGCTCCATCCCTGTGGAGACCTCTGGGAGGCCACTTGGAGCATGGTGGAGGGCTCATTCACTTGGGGGTGAAGAAGCTGGAGTATTCACCTGTTTACCTCCATTGTCATTGGTTGTAGGCGGCTCTTAGGGGCGTCACCTCTCTGGTATCCTGGCCACCTTCAGTGTAAGCCAGTCATGCTCCTGGTTAGAGAATTCCTCAGCAAAGTCACAGATGATTTCAGGAGGAAGGCACTGACATTTAAGAGAACGGTTCGTACCAAGGGGATATGAGCTGGGTGCTGACAGCATCTGCTTGAAAAATTGGGGCATATTTGCAGAACAGTGAGTTATACCGTTGGGCAGGAATTGGGGCATTTATAGAGCTGGGATGCAGGTGTCTTTAGGGGATTAGTAGGTGAGGTAAATAACTGATGTGAAGGGGACCAGCACAGGGGTTTTCATGACAGTCTAGCCTCTCCTCATATCCGGCTGATTGTGGGGTTGTGGACCCCATGTCACCAGATCTCTCAATGTTTCAAAAGAAGCTGGAAATCTAATTTTTGTGTGTGTGAAATGCTTCATGTTTAAATATGAGCAACTAATTAATAATTTAAGAAAAGGAGTCTGCTAACTGAACAAAGTCTACAGATTGGGAATAAATAGCCCACAGGCTGGGTGCAATACCTAATGTGATGTAACAGTGGGACAGAGTGGAAAGCATTCAGTAAGGTCGAGCTGGAGCCATATTATGAAACAACTTGATTTGCAGAGATCTAGATACTAGAGACACAATTCATTATTTGAAAAATGATACATGAAGGAAACAAATAAAGAAACCAACGTAATTTTTCTTGATTATCTTGTACAAACTGTATCTCAGAGAAACCAAATACTGATGAGGAAAGATTTCTCTTTATAGAAGTCTTGGAGGCATGGAGATTTGTTAAATTGGCTTGTCCTAGAAAACCAATGAATTATTTGAGCCTGAAAGTGAAATGGTATGAGCTCTGCTAGAAAAAAATTAATCAGGTGATGGAGTAGAGAATAGATTAGAAAAGAGAGGAGCAAAGGATGAAAGGCAGGGAGTCCTAAGGGGCTACAGATATATTTTGGGTAAAAGATCAGGAATGCCTGGATAGAATTTGCATTAAAAAAGACATTCAATGGAAAGGAGGGGCAAGGCACAGTGAAATGTGGATGTATCAGTACAAACAAAACCCTACACTCTTACTGGAAAAAAAACATTCAAAGGGCTCAAGTCATCCTGAAAGTTTAAAAGCTGGATGAGAAGTGACAAGTGGGGTGTGAAGTGCTACTTCAAGCGGGGTGGTGCTGTGCCACCTGCCCAGCCACGGTGTGGAAAGGTGGTCCTCACCCCCTTGACACTACACCCATGCAGATGTACCAGAACAGTCCACGGAAGGCAGAGCTAAGGAACTGAGAAAGCTATGAGTAATAAGTCAAGGCACTGAGCCACTAAGCCAGAAAGACCAAAAGGGTCAGGGCAGGTTCCAGACCAGCTATGGAGTGTGTCCTTCACCATTTCCTTCTACCTTCCAGGGTTCTCAGACCCACAGCTTCCAACACTGACACCTGAACTTTCTCTCTCTCTTAAGGAACATCACCCCAACCTTTGCTCAGGTTTCTCTTCGTCCTATCCCCTCTCCCCAAATCAACTCATACCTGACCTCTGCCCTGTCCTTTCACACTTTTGCTCTAGCTCACAGGATAAACCAACTGGTGCAGGCGCTACTGATGCCGCAACTCAGATCCTCTCCACCCACCTCGAGTTCACCTGCAGCTGCAGTGGACAGTCCTGCTCATTATGTCCATATTCAGTGCCCCATCCTCCTCCCTCTGCCTGAGGCTTTCTCCTGTGCCATAGGAACTTGCTCAGTCCATGCACACAGCATCCTGGATGGTCCAGGGATTAAACACCCCAGGAGTTGGCTGGGCACAATGGCTCATGCCTGTAATCCTAGCACTCTGAGAAGCCAAGGCGGGAGGACTGCTTGAGCTCATGAGTTCGAGACCAGCCTGAGCAAGAGCAACACCGGATCTCTACTAAAAATAGAAAAATTAGCCAGGCGTGGTGGTGCGCACCTGTAGTCCCAGCTACTCAGGAGGCTGAGGCAGGAGGATCACTTGAGCCTGGGAGTTTGAGGTTGCTGTGGGCTAGGCTGATGCCATAGCACTGGCCCAGGCAAGAGAGTGAGACTCTGTCTCAAAAAATAAAATAAAATAAAATAAAATATAATAAAATAAAACAACCCAGGAGCAGTCCTCAACCAATGAGAGGTGGATGTCAGGAAATAAGCATCCAGTTTTCAAAGGAATAGTCCTGATGTGCGTGTCTCACATTTCCTTAGAGGATCTTCAGCTGGAGGGAGGCCCCACTGCCGTTGCCAACAGCAGTAATTCTCTCTTTAACACAACTTTTATTGGCTTTTCTCTCTTGACTCTCTGACTTCCTCCTCCCTGGAATCACTTCCTAAATAAACTGCCAGTGTCAGAGTCCTTGTCTAAGGGTCTGCCTTTGGGGGAAGCCAAAGCAGACACTACCTAGTCTATCTTTCAACAGGTCATTGTGTTATTCGGTTGTTCTCTTTGGATTACATCATATAAGGTTTGAATGCTCACAGATACCCTTTCTAGAGGGAAAAAAAAGCCTTTTCATATATAGGAGAGACCGTAGAGGTGGTAATTTTGATTTGGGGCACAATTGTGGATCAATAGTAGAGATACTTTGAGGCACGCAGAGCCTACAAATAGCCGCACAACGCACCACCTAGCCCATACCTATTAGTTTTGCCCTGTGTGAAGATGTGAACATGCCCTACAATGCTCACATTTACAACTACAATGGAACAAATTGAAATTGAGGTTTCATGCCTGAACAAGCCGCTTTGTTCATTAGAAAAAAATATAAACTACTTTTTCCATGGGAATCCATTTGAGCTGCAAATGATGAAGGTGGTAAAGGCCGAGGAAAGCCAAAATTGGTGCTACTAGATACAACCATTGATTAATAACCTGGTATGAACCAAAATAGCTAAGTAGCATTCAAATTAAGTCTTTGAGCCTTATAATTGAATTTAAATGGAAAAAACTTTTAAAAGCCAAAACTGTCTTACAGTTTTCATTGCTGTCCTATAAATCAATGTGAAATTTAATGTACAGATAGTCCACTTTTACATTTAAAATACATTATACCCAGAGTAGGGGAAATGGTACAGAAATGGCCAGAGTATTGGCAAGTGTGTAATTTCTGTTCGCATGAATTTATTTTCCTACGTTTTCCATCAGCTTTTTACCTTCTGGATTTCTTATAAGCCATCAATCTTTTAATCCATGGAGTTGTATTTATTTATTGAGCAGCTCCCATATTAAACCGTAATTCCAGGCTCACGGAACACAGATGAATTATGTAGAGTTCTGGGCCTCCAGGAGCTGTGGTCTGACAGGAGAGTGAGCTAACATAAAGGACTAGATTTTCAAATCAAACCCACATGAATCAGAGATCTTACCCATCAAGGAGCATAATTAGTGATTCAAGGACATAAGCATTCAGGAAGCACAGACAAAGCAGAGGGAGGTCTGAGGTCAGTGTTCACATTTGCAAAATCTCAAATGTATCAATGTAAAATTGATAATATTGGAACCCTTTTCCCAAGGTTGTTGAAATGGGTAAATGAGATCATCGCTGTGTGAAATCCTCAACCTTGTGCCTAGAGACAATGAGGGGGAGCTACTACTCTAACCCCTGGATTAGAGGGTTAGAGTAGTTTGCCTGGCACTCAGTCCATGTCTCCTTCCTCTATGATATTCATTAGAAACAGAGCCAGCAGGGATAGGCAAGCAGGAATTCCATCTTTGTCTCAATGACTACACCGGCTCGAGGGATATATATGGGGTCTTTTCTGTGTATCACTGCCTGATCTCCAGACACCATTCCTGCTATATTATTGTCTGTAACTCAACACTTCTTTTGCACAAGTGTCAGACTCCTGCCTCAAGGGATTCTGGCTGGAGGAGTCATTCTCAGCTGCATCTGAGCGGAAACTGATACCAAAGAGTATAGAAGAAATGAAGACAGAGGAGGCTTTGCTTTCCAGGTATCTACTCCCAGGAGATGTATTACATTCAGATACAGTCAAAAATCAAACACAGTGTTAAAGATCAAAGAAATTAGACTACATGTTTTACTGCCCTGGCAATAGTGAAATGGTTGTCTCATTTATGTTGATCAAAGTCATGCTCCCTGAGCTCAAACGGCCAAGAGAACACACAAAGGAGGTAGTCCTCTAACAATGGGCTCTCATCCTGAGCTGAACACTAGAATCATCTGGCAGCTTTGTAAAATACCAGTTCGCTGCCTCCACTCCAGACCAAATCACAGGAGATGGACCCCTGGCCTCAGTACTTTTTAAGTGCGTTCTAGGCACTTAAAATGTACAACCTAATATTCTAATGTGCAGCCTGATATTCTAATATTAGGACTATAAAACTAAGAAATAATTTTATAGTCCTAACACTGCCACTTAACATAAAAGAGCATTTTGGAACTATGTTATCTGAAAGTCCCTTTTGCCATGTAAAGTAACATATTCACAGGTTCCCGGATTAGTATGTGGTCATTCTGGGGGGGTCCATTATTGTACTTACCACAGGATCTCTTAAGAACTAGAGAAATGACAGGGGCAAAGTGAGATCACCTTTGGCTGCCTAAATGGGTAGATTTTAAAAACTGCCTAGATCCCAAGAAGGAGGTTTCCAGAGTTTTATCCCACCACTCAGAAAAAGGCAGAGAGATTTCAGGCAAAACTACTACCCCTTGTTTTCCTTTTCCAATCCCCCCTCCCAAGCCGACTCCTGATAAAATGTTGTTAGGCTTCCCTGCCGGCTACCCAACAAAGGCCTTAATGCTTTTTACAGTAAGTAGATTGGGAGTGGGGGGGAATTAAAATTATGATTTTCCCACTTCTATCAACATGATTTAGCATAAAAAAGAGAGGAAAAGGCCCTAAATATGCTGAATCAGTGCTACTCCTTTTCTTAGCTGGGACGTGCATGTACCCTAGGCACACATTCACTAGGCTGACATTCTCCTCCCATTGGGAATCCTTTTAAAGAAGGAAGAAGAAACTTGCTCTCCCTTTCGTTATCCATGGGAACGAAACCCTGCAAACAGACAGGTGTCATGATGCAGAAACCTTTTCAGAATTTCCCCAGGATGAATATCCCATTTTCTCTACCATTTCTAATCATCGTGTGGATGAGGGATTCTCTTCCTCCTACGGTCTCACCTTGTACTGCTTGCAATTGCAAAGGAGATACTTTGATAGATTACAAATTGTTTTCTGCAACTGACCTAGACATAACATCACCACTTCCTGATTATATTGATATGTGTTTCTATTATTTGCTTATTTGCGCCTCCAGAAACAATTCTTTTTTGTTGTTTTACTGTAAACAGCATTGCAAGGTCTCTGTATTAAATCATAATTATTTACCCATACAGTTCATGCACCTTTGTCCCTGGGGAATCTGGTGACGTGAATTTACAGGAACATCAGGGTATTTCTCACCAACAGTTTCCTGTTATTGATATGCTTTTGTTTAGTTGCGATCTTTTTTTTTAACGCATTCAGTTTCTCAAGGGAAAAATAAACAGGCATGTGACAATTATCACAGTCATGGGATCTCATCTGGGGACCTCACAAATGTGTTTTCATCAGGGACGGGGCCCTCGGGCAAGGCCAAATGCTTTCGGATTGTATAGGCAGACAATTGGTTATCATTCATTTGTTCTCAGTTTTCCCACGTGCTTCAGATAGCTATCTTAGTGAATGCATATTACATCATGTGGAAGAAATTCCACAGTCTCAAAAGAGCCTATCCTAAAATAGAAAAAAAAATAGAGATTTATCGATAAGAAATAACTGATTTTTCTGAGCTCTGAGGTACAGGAATCCAAGGTATGATTTTTCATTTACCAAATAGTTATATTAATTAACACTCTCATGAGCCTAGGTGTTCTTGCCAACTAATGTAGAAAACTGTATTACTTAATTACTGAACTGAGACTTTACAAAACTTGGAAAGATATGAAATATCCTGAAGTTTTTCATTACTCAAGTATACACTCATCATAATTTTCAATGTCCACTTTTCATTGAAAAATAAGAATCCTTATCCTCAAAATCATCCGGGAAAACAGCTGTTTTTATAAATCCTCTCTTCTATATCAATACGTTGTGAAATGTGAGCAGAAGACCTACATCAGCAAATCACTTTCTAGAACTGTGCTGTCCTAGATAGTAGCCACTAGCCATGTGTGGCTATTTAAATTTAAATTAATTAAAATTAAATAACAGTAAAAATTCCATATCTTTGTCACACTAGCCACATTTCAAGTACTCAATAGCCACATGCAGCTAGAGGCTATCACATGGGACAGCATAGATTATTGAGCACTTCCATCATTCTACAAAGTTCTCTTGGGCAGCAATGCAGATGCAACATGCATTAAAATCCGGTAAATTTTAAAAGAAAGTTAATATCTTTTGAGATGAACGTTTACTGGTGGAAATTACAGCTGGACTTTTCTTATGTTTGAAAATTTTCTTTTTTTTTATTTCCTACAATGAAAGCAAGCCTTTTAAACCTAACATCTCCCCTCAGTTTGTGTTCCTTTCAGAAACAAGTTCGTAATATATATAGATCTGCTAAACATGAAAAATGAATCAAGAATATGAAAATCCTTGTGAGGCAATAGTGCATCCTGCAGGGATAGTGTTACCGTGGCCAGCTGACGATTTGCCTGATGCTTATTTGTTTTCCTTCCTCCCTCCTTTAAAACGTCAAACAAGTCCAGGCTTAGGCGGACATCACATTATAGCATGTAAATGTAGGAGAAATCATTTGTTTGAAAATGCCCTTTATAAGCTGTTTACCCTTGGCATTCAGCCCCTTCCTTCTATACAGTCTCTCAAATTTTATTACCTTCCTCCTCACCCCCAGACTTACCTCCAGCCTGGTGACTCCTGAAATATACTAAAGAGAAGAACTGGGAAAAATTTTCCACTCAGATTTTGAGTTCTGGATCTGCCACTTACCTTGAACCACATGACCTTGGGCAAGCTACTTCTCCTTTCTAAGCAATAACGTCTCACTGCTACAAAATGTGGGATGCTGGTAAGAATACTTACTTCCCAGTGCTGTGAAGGCCTCATGCGGTCATAGATGTGACAGCACCATGTGAGTCATAGAGCACAACACAAATCCAAGTGACCATTATCTCGCTAGTTAAGTCATTGTTAGCCATGAGGTACTGAGGACCACACCACCTGGGAGTCCCACAGAAGGACAAACAGAATCCCCGATGTTTTCAATGTATGGAAAGTCAAGGAAAAGTGGACTTGCCAACAGTAGGATGCATTTTCCAGCTCATTTTAGAAGTGAGAAAGTCAACACTTAACATCAAAATATTTGTCCAAGATGGCACAAGTCTTGGCCATTCAGAGCCACTGAATGTTGTACGTTGAAGTTCCTTATTAGAAACTAATCTAATTATTTAAGTCATCTAATTGTGTATTGTTTTTAAAAGGCTGTTCAATAAGAAGTAACAAAATCACCAAGTAACAAAAAAATAACAGTGGAAACATTTGTCCAAATGGAGGGTTTATCATTTATAGACATTTGGTTCTGTTTTTCCACTTAAGCTTCACTAGAAGATTCTTTTCCCAGCTGAGAGAAAAATAGTTTTCTTCTATCCCTTTTGTACCTAGTCACCTCAGATTTGGTTCTAGGGAGAAGAATTTCCCTGTTGATGAAAGCATGATTTATTTCCAAGTTCATGAAATGAAACTCTTGACAGGGCTGTACCAGCAAGGCCGTTCACACAGCAAAATCTCTCACCGGGCTTCCAGCAAGCCCAGCAGTTCCCTTCCACCGTCTGGAGATTTACACGGTCAGGGTGATGCTCAAGCTCTGAAACCGCAGAGCCAAGTTCTCTGTTGGACATCTGAACAGGGCATTGCTCTGAAGTTTCTCTTTTAATTAAAATTTCAATTTAAGTGTAAAATTTATTATTTGGAGGTAATTACTCTTCCTCAGTTTCTTCATCTGCAAATTGCCTATCCCAAGGGGGATATTGTGAAGACTGCATACATTATCCCATTTCAAGTGACAGCACAGTGCTTGGCACATGGTATAGGCACAGTAAGTAGAAGTTGACCTTCTCCTTCCTCTTGTGTTTGTGTAGTCAATTCAATGTAATGAGCATTGATTGAATGCGCAGGACCCAGCTAGCACTGGGAGGGGAGCAATGATAAACAAATGGTCTCTGCTCTTGAGCGGTTTACACTCTAGGAGGGGGATAAAACAAGCACACAAATAACTATCACTCAAGGCAGAATGCGACAAGTGCCTAAGAGCTTAACAAGCGAACTTCTGTGGAAGCACAGAGGAAGGAGAAAGAGTTTCAGGCTGGGGAGATTGCGGATGGTTTCACGGAGGAGGTGGCATCAGCACTATCTTTTAAAGGGTCATAGGATATCTGTGCTGCACATAGGGAAGAAGAGCACGAACCACTGGATGAAACAGAAGGAGAAAAAGTATGGCAGGAAAAGTGAAGGGTTTTAGGAAAGGGGGGTTGGTCCTGGGAGTTGGAAGAGCTATGCCTGAGGGGAGCTGCAAGAGGTCAGCTGGAAGGGAACAGCATGTGCAAGATTATAAAGGCCTTGAATGCTGTGCAAAGAGTTTAGACCTTGGACCCAGGGCCAGGGCCTCTCAGCCTTTTCCCTGTCGTGACACACATAGAAAACAACCGGGTTTGTACAGCACACTGGGGTAAATGGATGAGACTGCCTTTGGCTGGAGGCCATAGGCTGTAGCTGCCCCAAAGGCAAAAGGGGACAATATCTCAGCACACCTGGAACCCACTGTGGCACACCTGGATCTCAAGGCACATGGGGCGGAGGAGAGGAATCTCTGCTCTAAGCAATGGGGATAAGGGAGGCTTTTTGCCCAGGAATGTTCCAGCACCAGAACTCCCTATTGAATTGTCAACATTCCAAACCCTCGGTGCATATGCCATGGCTGAAGTCCAGAAAGTGGTGACTATCTACAGAAAAAAAGACACCACTGTGCACTGGACTCCTGTTTAGCCTTCTGTTTGCAAAGTTAATTGTTTAAATAAGAGTACCCGACTTAATAATATCTTAATACGTAGAAGTGCCACTTATATCTAGCTTCCTGATGGGAAGTGAAAGTCTTATGAAATCAAAACAGGTTCATATCTGAATGGTCTAAATCAAATTTTCACTCTTCCAGAATAAGAAAGTTATAGAAGTAAACTCGGTAATTGTTTTTCTTAACTGTAAAACCTTTGCTTAAGTTTGGTGCTTTGGCAATAACATATATTCTCAATTGTTCTAACACTTTTCTTTAGGGAAACTTCAAATAAGTACAAAAAACTAAAAATTATAAGAGAAAAGCCTTGTATCCAGCATGAAAGAAATATCCGATCTTTGCTTTTCTAACCTTCTAGGTGTTGAGTAACTTTGTGCACAGCTAGGCCATCCTAAAGTTTTCCAGAATCCCTATGAATATTCAGTCATTTCACCTCGCCTTGTGTAACGCTCCATTGGCGCCTTACGGGAAAGCCTGTCATATATAAATCTAACGAATAAGAGATAGAAAGCAGAGTTGGACCCCAAAATTAAAGGAGACAGTCATATTTTATTTTTGTCTATATGTCATCTTTGATGAAGATGATGAAAACTAAATTAAAATAGTCTAATATAGGAAAATAAAAACATATTGTGATAATTTCTCTCTCTCTCTCTTATTTGGGGGGAAGGAGCATAAATTCCTACTTAGATGATGATGTCTTTTACTATTTTATCTCTGAAGTCAAATATATTTTTAAATGTGCTTGAACTACTAGGAAAAAATTAAATATGAGTTATCAGATTATTTCAACAAAAATATTAGACATGCTTGATAAAAATACAAAGATATATGCATGTATGTGTGTATGTACATATATAATACATATAATAACAGTGTGCTGGAGGCAGCTTGTACTGGCACAAGAAAGCCAAGGTATGTGTCTCTTTCTAGCCCCAATTCCAGTGATATCATGTTAGTAGCTTGATACTGTCCATGGTGGGATATTTACATAATGAAAATTAGCAGGCAATACCAATTAGTGATTTTACCCCCAGAGAACCAGTTATTAGACATTTACCACTACAGTGTATATGTACATGCATGACTATATGGGTATGGGCATATATATATTCATATACATGTATATACACACATATATATGTTCTGAAGACTAAATAGGGTGAGAATAGATGAAGGCTATGAGAAAAGAGACTTCATTATCAAGAAAACAATGTGAGCAGTGACAAGGAGAGTGGTGAAGCCCAGTGTATACTCCAGGAGCACAGGATCGTGTGTTGTGGCCAGGGTGAAAGTGTGTGAGGAAGAGGGTCAGAGGTAGGTATGGAGAGGTTTCTTGGTGACTGAAATAAAAGACTTAAGCCTTGCTAGGAATTCTGGAAGTACTGATATGCTCTTGTAAAAATGACAAATAGGCTAGGCGCAGTGACTCACACCTGCAATCCTAGCACTTTGAGAGGTTGAGGCAGGAGAATTGCTTGAAGTCAGGAGTTCAAGACCAGCTTGAGCAAGAATGAGACACCTGTCTCCACAAAAATTAGAAAAATTAGTCGGGCATGGTGGCTCACGCCTGTAGTCCCAGCTACTAGGAAGACTGAGGCAGGAGGATCCCTTGAGTCCAGGAGTTTGATGCCGCAGTGAGCTATGATCACGCCATTGCTCTCTAGCACAGGGGACAAAGCAAAACCCTGTCTCCAAAAGGAAAAAAAAAAGGAAGAAAAAGAAAAGAAAAGAAAAACAAATGGAGCAGCTAAAGATGAGAGGCAGTAAAGCCAGTTAGGGAGCAATTTCTACCATCTGTATCAGAGATGAGAGAAACTGAACTAAAGCAGTAGCAGCGAGGGCAGTAGGAGTAGAGGGAGAAAGGCACAAAGATAAGAGTGATTTTAGACTTAGAATCAACAAGATTTGATAATTAATTTGATGTGGCAAGTGAGGCAGAAAGAGAAGTAAGAAAAAAGTGGTGGAGAATGTAAGAGATGGGTCAGGAAAGAAGATTAAAAAAACCAGTATGAATGTAATTAATGACTGATATATGTTGGGATATTTAAACATCTACCATAGATCACACAATTGTGTGAATCTACTCTCAACACTATGTCAGTTAAAACCAACAACACCTAAGTCTATACGTGGAAAGATCTCAAGTGGGAGTTGATTCCTCAATTGACTGTCTGGAGGGACAATCGGGTGTTCCTGTATTAGGGTTTTGTCAGATGAATGAAGCAAAAATCCAGAGGTCCAAACAAGTTTGGGGACTTGCCAAGAGTTGTTCTGTTTTAATTTAATATTTTAAGCTGGTGTACCATGAAATCCCAGATGAATAAAGAAAGAAGTGGAGACGTGGAAAGGTTGATGGATTTGGGACTGGAAATCCCAATATGGCTTAAGAGTTTTGATGGTGTGAGTAATTGGGCAGATTGAAAGGAGGGCAGGCTATTCTCAGAAAGTATCCTTTGTAAGGATACTCATCTCATTCATGAAGGCAGAGCCCACATGATTTAATCATTCCCTGAAGGCCCCATCACTTAATACATATGGCCCCATCACTTTGGCCATATGCTTCATTATGGCCAAATTTCTCGGAACCATCTACTAATTCAAAATTCTATCTCTGTATCCAGTCCAGGGTTTACCTCACCTACTGAATATTTTATTTAACAATTATATTTTATATTCCCAAGATTTCTAACTGGTTCTCTTTCATAACCATTTATTTTTAACACATTTATTTCTGTTCTAATTGCATGCATGTATATATTTTTGTGTAAAAATCTGAGTAAATCTACTTAGGGCCCTCAGTTATATAAAAACTAATTTTACTTTTAGCAAATTCATGTTCCAATTGGTGGTTTTATTGGATGTCTTTCTTAGCATGTATTTTAGAATTCTGGTGTGCAGACATATTTTTGGGTGAAAAGTTTTGAAATTTTGTTTTTGTTTTTTGTTTTCTCTCTCTCTTTTCCTTCTCTGTGTAAGCTTCCCTATTAGTGGTTTTGTGGCTGACTTCATCAGGTGCCACTGGCCCTGCACAGAACCTGCCAGGTCAGGGATCTTGTACAGGGATGTTTCTTGGAGGGACTATAGATCCAGCCAGCCAGCCAAAGGGCATCTTGGTTCATAGGACTATGTTGGCAGGTTTTCTCTAGTTCCAAAACTTTCGTGAACCATAGCCTCTGGTAGAAGTTTCAACCTCCCTTCACATATGCAAAACCTTACCCTATCCTTTTATTTTAAATGAGTCTGATTCCTGTTCCTTGTCTTGCACAAATGCTTTTTGTCCCCATTAACTTTGCAGAAGCCAAACCTCTAGCTCCAACTCAGAGCTTAACAAGTCCATGGCTTTAGCCCTGCTCACCACATTCAAGTGTCTTCCATTTTATGAGGATTGTTCATGGGAATATTTATCTTGGTTTCTAATCTGGCAATGTCTTTTTTGTTTTCTCAAAATGTGTTTGTAACAGAAGAGATTAAACATGAACTTACTGAGCCATTTTGATAGGAGTCATTTACTACTGTTATATTTAACAACATAAAGAAAAATGTATTTATAAAAAGTAGCATATTATTTTTAAATCTTTGCCCAATTAAAAAATATGAAATGGGAATTCATTTTAAATTGTATCAATTTGTAATTTAAATTTTTAATGTTTTTTTCCTTCTTCTGCTAAAGTTTTTGTTATCTCTGGAGACATTTTTAAACTGTTGATGGCCATGTGGTTATATAGTAATTTTGGTTCTTGGCTATTAAGTTATAAATATATTCTATTTTCAAAAACAAACCAAACACCCAAACACAAAATAAAAAGCTGTTCTTGCAACACACTGTTTATGGACTAAATACTAGGCTGAACATGGTAAGTATAAAGTTAATGACTGGTTTGGAGAGCTGCAAAAATATATGCCAAGATTCTCCATTTAAACTGTAGGATGGGAAATTCAAAATATGTCTATCTGTGGATATTTGGGCCAGGCTTTTTATAATGCAACCATTCCTTTGGCAAAATTCCAGTTGAAAAAATAAAAAACAAAAAGCACTGAAAACAATGGGAAAAGTCTTTATCCTAACATTTGATCCTAAACATATTTTAAAATTTTTTCTTCATTTATTTCATATTTTTGCAAAGTGCCAAAAAAAAAAATATCTAAATAGAATAGTAGAATTTGGAGCCAATGGCACCTTTTTGATGAAGAATTTCATTGTCCCCCAGGATTACTGCTTTCTTTGCTATGGCTAGCTACACACATTCCTTTTCCCTAATCTGGGATCTTGCTAAAGAAGACTCTGTACTTCTTTGTCCAGATCTAGTAAAATCTAATCCAGTGGCCTGTAGATGATTATTGCAAGTATCAGTAACAGGCACTTCTGCAGTTACAAAGCACCCCCAATACGCATCTCCTCAGTACGTCTTGCCCTGGCACACCTCCTGTCTGGGTTTGTTCCTCAGTGGGTCTGCTGGCCCAGGGCCCCATTTGCACAGATGCTATTAACCAAAAGTGTAGAAAAACCAACCTGCAGATCTCTGCCTTCCCAGTAGATGGGTCACTTCCAGCAGCCATAAATTTCTCCAGAGAGAAGGTACGGGCCAGAAATCGCCACACAATTTTAGACATGCCACATAACTCCCCACTGGAGAGTTTGGATGAAGACCTCTGCCCCAGCCCATCTTGCAGCCTTGTGCAAGGATTCAAAATGTGTTGTCTAGAAGAGCTTTGAGGACTGTAACATTCTCTATACATGTAAGGACATTATTTTGTTATTTGTGCTTATCTAGTTCTGGATATGACATCATCCCACCACATAATAAATAGCCTTCACCACTCAGATTTCATTCCTGCGCTATAGCTACTCTGGCAAGGCAAAGAGAACTCTTTTTCACCTGACATGCTGTCTGTTACTCTAGTATACACATACACAATTGAATTCATCATTATACGACTGTGCACAATTGAATTTTCCTCATGTCTACTGAAACAGAGCTATTGTGTAATGAAACACAGAGGCAGTCTGAAGAAGGTCCACACGGATTTAAAAAAGGGGATTCATGTTGTTTGGGAACAATGGCTCAACACCCAGACAAATCTCCTCAAGAGGGCAATCCTTGGAGTAGTTTCTGCTCCACGGACTTAGTTCTAGGTTTGGACATTTGGTTTTATTGTCACTTAGATGTGATCAGGTTTTAGGGAACTGGGATTATCCATTACCTAATTCAGAGCAAACCACTGATTCAGCTCAGATGGTTTTGACTGCAATTAATAGAAAATCCCAACTCAACTGGTTTAATCTATAATCTATAATTACAGTATAATCTCTTTTGTTTTAGACAGTATCTCACTCTGTTGCCCAGGCTAGAGTGCAATGGTGTCATCACAGCTCACTGCAGCCTCCAACTCCTGGGCTCAAGTGATCCTCCTGCCTCAGGCTCCCGAGTAGCTGGGAGTACCTCACCACATCTGGCTAATTTTATTTTTTGTAGAGACAGGGTCTTGCTATTGCCCAGGCTTGTCTCAAATTCCCAGGCTCAAGTGGATCCTACTGCCTTGGCCTCCCAAAGTGATGGGATTACAGGCATGAGCCATGGCACCCTGCCAATAATCTCTTAATCTATAATGAAGACTAAAAGCCCAGAGGCAGAGCGGGCTCTTCTCTACCATTGTCTTTGGCCCTGCTCACCTCTGTGTGTTGGCTTTGTCCTCACACTAGGGACAAGATGGCTGCCCAGCCCCCTAGGTGCAACTATATCCAATGGAGAAGGAGGGCTTCTCTCTCTTTATGACCCTTTGCAGGATTCTTCACCACCACATTTCTAGTAGATCACCCCTCATGTCTCGTTTGCTAGACTTGAGGAATTTACTCACCTGCAACTAATCCTCAGCAAGTAGAACATGGTTATCATGAGCGATGTAGTAGACTTAGCAGGACTTATCTCTGAACTAAAGGTTGAGTAGTCTTCTTTGAGGGTAGTCACTTGACCAAAACTGGGATTTTACTAGCAAATTACAAGGGGAAAATGGCTGCTAGGTAGACAGCCTAGGGTGTCAATTAAATTGCCAATGTTTTCATCCAGAAAAACAAGAAAACATAAAACAGCATCAGGCACTAATTTTGCTGGACAGTGGCAAATCCAGATTTCTAGCCCTAATCTCCACTGAGTTATAGACATATGTTTCTAAACATCTCCATCTGCATGGTCTTTAGGTCCTTACACATCTAAAACAGACAGAATTCATAGTATTTCATTCTCAGTTTCCAACCTATATCTTCCCCAAACATTCCAACATTCTCCTCCTCCATCCTCCCAGGCATCCAAAGATAAAAACCCATACTCAACTTTCCCCCCTTCTTTAACCCATATCCAATTGCTCCCCAAATTCTGTTGATTCTATCTCCTAAATATTTTCTCAATCTTTTCTTTTAAATAACTAAACTCAGATCAGTGGTCTTCAAAACTAGTCTCCCTGCTTCTTTTCTACCTCTTCCTCCTGTACACAGGCCATTGTCACCACCATTTCATTCTCCACTTCTACCTGCTGGCTACAGAAGAAAATCTACCCCCTTAACATAGCACCAAAGATTTTCCTCAATCTGTCTTGAGCCCGCCTCTACAGCTTCATCTTGAATTCCTCCATCCCCAGTAGTCATATAGGATGACTTGGAATTCCCCACATGTGCCACAATCTCACAAATCTCCACGCCTTTGCCTTAGCGGTTCCCTCTGCCTCACACGTCCTTGATCTACATCATTCCTGGTCAAACCCCTACAAATATCAGTCCACTCTCTGAGATGCTTCCCTGAGTCCCTGGTAGACCGGCACACACCTTACTTCAGAGCTTATCCCACTCTATTGTCCTCTGAGTATAACTGTCAGTCCTTCTCCTGAACTGTGAGCTCCCTTTTTTTCATCTTGGTAGGTCCCATATCTGGTCTCAAGCTCCTGGCCTCAAACAATCCTTCCTCCTCAGCCTCCCAAAGTGCTGGGATTACAGGCTGAGCCACCATGCCCGGCCAAGATCCAGTGTTTGGTTCCCAGAAGGCAGTTAGTAAACGTATTGGGTGAATAAATCAATGCAAAGGCATCTTGTGAAAAGAACAGGGGTGATCAGGAAGGGCAGGACTCATTCATTCATTCATAACTAAACATTACTTCTCTTCTAACATGTATGAAATGCTAGACCCCTTACTCAAAGACACAAAATGACCTCCCTTGGGTTTAACGAGCTTATATTCTGTTCAGGGTGGTAAGACACACAAGTAACAATTCAAGGTAAATCTTCAAATCTATCTCACTGTCTTAAGTGCTCTTTACAAAGGAACTTTTCTATTTTTACTATTTGGCCACTTTGGATATTCCATCTAGAGTTTCTTTTGCTTGGCCTAAAATTAAATTTAACTAGTCCTGATGGAATCGTGGTGCCTTTCTGGTTCCTGTCCATTGTTTGCCAAGAGCCCATGGGTATAGTGGTGAGCTATCGCAATACCCAGGAGACATTACACAACACTGAAAAATGTTTTTTGATTGTGCCTAAATAGCAAACGGCAGTGGGTTCCTCAGCCATTTTCCTGCCATCTCAGGAGCTGCCCTTAAATCTGAAGAGTGATTTCCTTTTTGCCTTTTTTCTCTTTCAGATTAAGAAAAACCCAAGGACCTGAGCTCTGATGAACTACCCCATGGAATTTCCTTTTAGTTTATTTTTTTCCTCAAATTCAAGACACTATATTTCACTTCCTTCTTGATTTTTTTCCCAGAAATATTTTTATCTTTTTTATAGTTTATCCAAACTTAAGTAATAGGCCTGCTCCCTGGAGATAGGGAGCTTGGGTTGGCAAGAGACTTTCTAGTGGTTTCAGGCAAATTGCAAAATACCCGCTAAGCAGATAAATTACAAAGGTGCTGCCTCACAGCTGATGAATTACACAAAGGCGCCCCCTCCAGGCAGAGGAGTTGCCAAAAAGGTACCCACGCCAGGCAAATGATCACAAAAAGGCAGCCATAGCAGCCCCACTGGCCTAAGACTTGGTGAGCAAAGGTGGGTGTATCCAAACCCCCACTAGCCGTTCAGTCCCAGGCTGGGTTCCCTGGGAAGCTGACTCTGAGGTGGAGATTAGCATGCAGGTGGTTTATTAGGAAGTGCTCTTGGAGTAACACCTGGGGAAGGGAAGCAGGAAGAGAAAGAAAGGGGATCTGGTAGAGGGAGAATCTGAGCTGTGTTACTGTCTCCACGGAGACCCCGGGAGACCCTGCTGGCAGTTCTGAAGCTGGAAAGACCCTTCAGAGCTGTCCCAAATTGGGGGAAGAGGACTGGGCCTTTAGACCCCCCATGTTGGTTAGTCTTTGAATATAGGCAGCCCCCCAGAAAGGCTCTCTCTAGCAGTGGCAATGCTAGAAGGGACAACTGAGGGCATCTGCCTGCTGGCAGCACTCCCAGCAAGTGGGCAAGTCAGTCCTTCATTCCGGAAGAGGCCTCTGGGCAACGTGCTGGAGCCTCCACTGCAGACCTGCGCACCACGTTCGTCCTTTGCAGCTCTGGACGGCTCTCCAACACTGCCCAACGCTGCTTGCCGGCAAGTCACCTAGTGCCACCACCGTCTCTGCACATCTCTCAGTACCAGGCCAAGCACAGAGCAGCCTCAATACAAACTTGCTCAATGCTGAGTGAACACCAAGACCCACAATAGAAGTACTACTCAGAGAAGCCATAGCTGGGTTTGGGGATCCTCACCTACAAACTCAAAACAAGTAAATCACAATGTAAGTGTCCTAGAAACTTTAAGAGGAAATGAAACACAAATCTCAAGTCCATTGGACAGGAAAATTCTGGGGAAAGCTGGGAAAGTGAAGAGAGACACTCTGGGACTGACCAGAGGAGCTGGAAGTGGGCAGGGGGCGGGGGGGCTTCACTCAGCGGCTGGCTGAGCTGGGCAGGGCAGAGGACCAGATTGGTCCCAAGGAGGATGGCAGCCCAGGAACTAAAAAATGGGGTCCAAGTCGAGGCAGGCCACGGAGTAGGGTGAATACTGAGTCAACCTTGGAATCAAGAGAGTTCCTGGACTAAACAGGTGAGGAGAAGGAAAAACAGGTGAAAGCCTACCTGGCCATTGAGAGGGATATACCCTGGGTTCAGTCCCCACTCCTGACACAGAGAAGGACCTCGGAAACAGTGGCTGGGATGGGGGAGAGAGGAAGGTCCATGTGCATGAACCACAGCCCTGTGGCCAGAATGAAGCTTTGTGTCTCAGAGATGGAGTCTCTAGGCTGTGACATTGGGTATTTGGGGCCACAGAAAGAGCCCTGAGAAGCAGCCTCGGTGCAAAGGAGCATGAGAGTGTGGAGAAGCAGTATTTTGTGAATCATGGACCCTTCAAGTCACATTTAGTGTAATTTACTATCCAAGCATATTCCCAGGCCTGGGAAAATATTTGTTCTTACCTCTCAGTTATGAAAACCTCCAATGCAGAGATGAGAACTCCAAGGGATAAAACCAGGATACATGGGCAGGTGGGTCAAGACGTGCTTTGACTGGAAGTGTTAACGTGTGATCTCAGTAGGACAAGCACATAGCTTGTGTTGACTGCTGTGCTCCAGAAAAAGGGCTTACTCCATGTAAGAAGAGAACTCCCTAGACTAATGCTCCCACTTACCCTCCACCACTGGAGATCAGCCGTCTCCCTGATGTCCTCCTAGATCCAGAGGATGGGAGGAAATGAGGCAAGCCCAAATGTCACTGCTTTTGCATCTGTTCTTTAAATGGCACATCCCAGTTTCAAGGATCCAGGCGGCTATGATTCTTCCTTGCATAGTGCAAAGATGTGTGGATGGACAGGTGGATCTGTTCTGTCTCTCATCATCACGATTAGCAACAGCCGGTCTCTATCTTTCATTGAACACTGGCTAGCACAGAAACAGGCCCTGGTACTGTGAAATTAGCCTTCCTCGGAAGAGGCAGGTTGATTTTCAGATCTTGCCAAAGGAGGGTTGGATATGGAGTCTTTTAGTAAAGTCTTTGGGTCTTATGAGATGCTTGGAGTTAAGGGTTTATATTGAGAGCATAAACCTCAAGGAGGAAAAGCCTGATCACATCTGCTAGCTCTTGACTAAGTGGAAGGGAGTAAGTTCTAGAAACTTCTTCAATCACCTTTCATTACTCTTAGCCTGTCATAGACCACATTTGTGAAATGTACGTTAAAGAGAAATCCACAAAAGGGAAACTTTCCCACATACAAATTTCCATGATGTTTAAGCCACCTTAAAACAAAAATTTTAACAAATATGTATTGAGTCTCAACTACATGCCAAGTACTGTGCTACTTCCTAGAGATAAGTGAACAAAAACAGATGCAGTTTCTATCTTGAAGGAGCTATGGTCTCATAAGGAGACCTAGTTTGTGAGCAATTCATAAATAATTGCATTTCTCATCGATGCCTGTGAAGAAGGAGCATGGTGCTTGGAGAGCAAATCAGAGCAGGATTTAGCCAAGTCTAAGAGGCCAGGAAACATTTTCTAAAAAAATTAACAGTTGGGCTGAGCACAGTGGTTCAAGCCTGTGATCCCAGCACTTTGAGAGGCTGAGGCAGGAGGACCACTTCAGTGCAGGAGTTCAAGGCTGCAGTGAACCATGATTGCACCACTGCACTCCAGCCTGGGCAACAACGTGAGACCCTCTCTCAAAAAGAAAAAAATGAACAGTTAAATTGAAATTTTAAGAATGCCTAAGAGTTAACTCAGCAAAGGATGGGGGCCGGGAGAACACAGGCAAGAGAGCAAGACGCACTGACGCCAGCGTGATTAGAGAGAGCTGGATAAGCAAGTGTTGTGGAAGACGACTCGGATCTCCGACTCAAAACCTAAAAATGTATCAGTGCTGGAGTTTTAGGCACTGTGAAAGACAGTGGGAGCAATTTAAACACAAGTGACGGTTCTGTTGTCTTCCAATTGTGATATGTGGGAAGCCAACTACGCAGTATGTTCCTGAGTCCAACCCCAGTCTAACCTCAGTGACTCAGCCTTTCCCCCCTCAAATCAGGGTGATGAGATGCTCACTGTCGCTCAGAGGAACAAAGCATAACTCAAGACCTACAAGGTAGAATAATAGAATTTTGGAACTGAAGGGGTCCTTAGAGGTCATTAACCATGCCCTTCATTTTACAGATGAGGAAACTGAGGCCCAGAAAGATTGAGTTCCTCCTCACCCAATGCCATACCTCGAGTTACTTGTGCAATGCCGGTCAGATTTCTGTCTCTTGGTACCTAAGTATTTCTTTCCCCTAAGGTCAGGTGCCACAATGGACTTCCCAGAACTTGCCTGTTTAGGTATGCCCCTGCCAGCTGTGTTTGGCCATGCTTTTGCACACTTGCCCCACCCATACGCTTTATCAGAGCCTTTCCCCCATGGCTATATCCCTTCATGCCCTAGATTAATTTGGTACTGTGTGAACCCTGCCCCACCTCACACCTGGGTACAGCTGACTGTGTCAGGGTTGGGGCTCTGGAATTAACAGATGTTATCTCTGCCGAGCTGCATTCTGTCACCCTTTCCATCTTGGAATCTAAACTCTTCTTTCCCAGGGAACATTCTTCCATCCCCACTCCCAACCCTGGCCTGGTCACTCAGGCTATCCCACCAGGGCACTTCCTAGGATGTCTCTCCTGTAGTTACTGAGAACATCCTGCAGTCACTGGATAAGGTGGATGATGACCCCAGACCCACCTGCTCCTGAGAGATGGGGAGTGAAACAAGATAAGTGAGGGCCCTGGATTCAGCCAAACCTGAAGCCGCTGGACCCACTTTAGTTATGTGAGCTAATATAGTCCCTTTTTTATTTAAATAATTTTTATACGGGTGTCTTGTCATCTTGACACCAAAAAAGAATTGAATACACAATGAAAGAGCTGCAATAGATGAATTTTTTTTTGAAAGATGGATTAGTTGGCCTGTGACCAACCAGAAGTTCTCTCTCAAAAATTTGTACTAACATACCCAGAGGCTATGATTGGTCAGCCAATGTGTTGGAAGTCTTGAAATAAAAAGGTTATGGAGGGTTGTGAAAGGAATTACTGCTGCAGCAAGGCAATGCCTGTGCAAGCCAAAGCAATGCGGGAGGCAAAACAGAGCCAGATCACCTGGGTTGGGGACCCAGCTCCGCCACACACTGTGTGATCCTGGGCAAGCTACTCGAACTCCACCTGCCTCAGTGTACTTATCTGAAAAATGGACATAAAAATAGTACCTGCCTCATGGGGCTGTTGTGAGGACTAAACAAATGAGTACATGTGAGGCACTTAGAACAGACCTTGTGCAGATTAAAAACCCAGTGTGTTAGCTATTATTATTATTATTATTATTATTATTATTATTATTATGGTTAAGCAGAAGAAGCCGATAGACAGAAAAAAAGAGAGAACCAGGCATAAAGAGGGTAACAGAGTCCAAAGGTCACTGGGCCATTGAGGGAGAAAAAGGAGTTGTCACCTCCTCGATTCCCACAAAGCCAACCACAGTTTATAAGCTTTCTATATCCTTACCGTACCCATCCACCGACCTTTCTTTTTTTAAACTTCAGCTCCTTTGAGTGGGGTTCTGTTCCTTGCAATCAAACAAGCCTGGACAAAAGCATGGCAGTTGCAGAGCACAAGGCAAGCCCAGCCAGATGGCACTGCCCTGCCCAACACCATTGACTGCACCCCAGCACCTGGTCTGTGTGTTCCTTCTCCACTGAAATCCCGCTTACTTCTGCAAGACAGCTCAGAAGCAAATGCCTCTCCAGTGGCGACACAAGCATCATCTTGGCCGTATGAACAGTGTGTTGTGCTAACCAGGAATTCTGGGGCAGTGGTGTGTGGGAGGACAAGAGGGAATCCTCTAAACTTCCACCTTCCAAGAGCAGGTAAGTCATTTCCTCTGTTGGGATCAGGCATCCAGGATTGTTATGCGAATCCAAAGTGTGTCTAACACTCTCTTTGCTGAGTTCTATTCATAGAAAACCTTGGCCTTCCTCCAGGCCCATGTCACATTGTTTGTGCGGAATGAGGATGTACTCCGCTTTTTCACAATAACAAGTCCATGTTTTCGAGTCATTAAGGGAAAAACTTTTCCCACAGCATGGTGAGCGAAGTCCCCTTCATCACACCCAAGGTGCATCATTCCAAAAGACACAAATAAAATGCCCCTGACAAAACAAAGCCACACAGATTTCAGCTTCCTTGTCAGTAAACAATATGTCTGAGAAGATTTTACCCCAATGCCTGGCCCTCATCTTACCCGGGAAACAGAGTCCTTCTCATACCTTTTCTCTCCTTGCTTCACACACATAAAAAGCTAAAGGAGGGCAGCTGAGTCCAAGCCCAGGGAAAAGAAAACAGACACTGGGACAGGTGAAAACTGTGGCCCAGTTTTCCCATCAAGCAGCCAAACTTCATTAAGGCAGATCTAAAAATTCACATTTATCCTGAATTGCTGAATTTCAGAATTACAACCTTGATATACCAGGACAGTCTCTTGTGATTGACACCAGCACGCAAAGATGGAAATACAAATGCTCCTCGACTTACATTGGGGCTGTGCCTTAATAAACACATCGAAAGTTGAAAATATCATTAAGTTCAAAACGCAGTTAATACACCTAATCCACCTAATATCGTAGCTAAGCCTAGACTACCTTATACGTGCTCACAGCACTTACATTAGCCCGAAGCTGGGCAAAATCATCTAACACAAAGCTTGTTTTATAATAAAGTGTTGAATATCTCATGTAATTTATTAAGTACTTTACTGAAAGTGAAAAACAGAACAGTTATATGGGTACTTGAAGTATGGTTTCTAATAAATGTGGATCGCTTTTGCACCACTGTAAAGTCCAAAAGTCATAAGTCAAACGATTGTAAGTTGGGGGCCATCTGTATAGAAATATAAGTCTGCCTATCAACTGGAATATTTCTCTGAAAATGCATTATTAATCTTGCTTGAATAGGAGCAAAATAGATAAACGTAGTTAATTAATTTTTTCTTTTTATTGCCTGGGAAGTAATCACACAAAAAAAGGAGACAAAAGTTGACTAGAAGTGGTACTTTGCAATGGGTGACAATGATAATAGGGTTAAGAGGAGACTTACATTGACTCTGAAAGCTCCTCCCAGCATCCCTGACGTATTGTCTCACGTGGGCGTGGACACCTGCCTCTGATCATTGCCTTTACTTGCTGCAGATATCTGAGCCAGTCCACGTGGGCCTTGTGAGCTCTGCCGCACTTCCACCTGCAAAAGCAGGTGCTCTGGAGCCTCAGTGTGGCAGGTCTTGGCCTTTTCTGCTGCTTTTGTTCCTGTGTGGACTCACAGATGGCAGACCAGTGCTTGTAGGGCCTCTAAAGTCTTCCCACGGTAACTGTTCCTTCGAAGCACAAGGGTGCAGCACATTTCCTAAGAGAGACAGCTTTTCACAAAGTTTTAATAGGTATTATATTTACATAATTGTTGTACAGACGATGAGGAAAAGACAGTAGAGGAAGCAATATGAAATGGGTGAACAAAATATCAATGATAATTTTCTAACATGTAATTTGACTTAATTTCAGACTTAGACAAAAGTTTCAAGAATAGGAAGGAGTTGGGCACAGTGGCTCACACCTGTAATCCCAGCACTTTGGGAGGCCAAGGTGGGAGGATCTTCTTGAGGGCAGGAGTTCAAGACTAGCCTGGGCAACATAGCAAGACCCCATCTCTACAAAACACACAAAAAATTAGCTGAGTGTGGAGGCACATGCTGAGGCAGGAGGATAGCTCCAGCCCAGGAGTTGGAGGATGCAGTGAGCTATGATCATACCACTGCTCTCTAGCACCTGGGTGATAGAGACCCTGTCTCTGAAAAAAAAAAAAAAAACAGAAAACGAAAAAGAAAAGAAAGAAAAAAATCCCATTTACCCTTTGTGCACATTCCTTAAATTTTAACACTTGTATCACATTTGCTTTATCAATCTCTCAATATGTACATATGTTATATTTTTCTGTACTGTTTGAGCAGAAGTTACAGCCATTTAGGTGGGTTCAAGAGGAAGAGAGATTTTTAAAATATACTTCAAAAGACAAAACAAAGTCATTGATATTAAATAACTAAATTTTTTAAATGACAATTTTGCCTTAAAGCAATGTGTACCAAATAAAGTCATTTAAGATTTAAAAAAATCAATGGTCAGATGACAAGTAAGGGGCAGTCAAAGGATGACTGCTTCCCCTCCCCTCAAGCCCACCTCCAGCCCCGCGGCCCAGTCCCCACCCCATGCTGGTCCCATCTGCGCCTCTGCTCTGTCCACTGAGGAGTTTCATCCAACTCCAGGGACACTTAAGGAACACACTGCTGCTTCTCCCAAAAGCACCAATAACACTAATGACATGAGACGGCCCCTCTTTCCTAACATCACAAAACCACAGGGTGAGTTTCTTAGTTCCCCAAGACACGCCTTCCTGCCTAAATTTTATGCCTAATTGTTATCCTATATACACATGCCACCCCAAAATATGACTGTAGGAGACCAGAGTATGCTACCCCTAATGTGCCTCTTTGCCATAAGAATGATTTTGATCTGATTATTTTGGGGAACAGCAGACACGGGAGTAACCCTGAAAAGTTGCTCTTTTATAAGGGAAATTTATAAAGGAAATCTCCATATGAAAGGATGTCTCCCTCTCTCTCCAGGAAGAGAAGGAACCACTAAATCACTAGAGACACTTGATGGAGAAGGCAGGACGACTCTACACAACAGACCCTTGTCCTGCAGGGCTTTTCCTGGCCATCTCATTTAACTGGGTCTTTCCCCACATCCTTCTAACCTTGTTTCAGCAAATGATGGTATTTAAAGGCTGAAGTCAATTCTTTGAGATCTACTCTAGAAATGTACTCATTTCTCTGGGTTATCTCCCATGTATACATGAAGAATACGTTATTAAATTTGCATTTGTTTTTCTCTTGTTAATCTGTCTTTTGTTACAAGGAGTCCCAGCTCAGAACTATGGAAGGTAGAGAGAAAATTATTTTTCCTCCCCTACACACATCTTGGTTGTCACCAAAGCAGTACTGCCCAAATTAATCCACATCTCATTGGCCTGACAGGATTACGAATGACTTTCACTACATCCAAAAATGAAATCCACCTACAAAGGAAGAATATTTGTCACAACTGAGCTGTTCGCTAAAATGGGTCACCAGGCCTGAGGCCAATATCCCAAAGTGGAACTTCACAAGGCCTGCAGGGCAGCTCTGGAATATGAACAAAGCAGTTGCAGTTCTTTGTCTCAGTGGCAACGCCCCAGCAAAAATACCTATTAGCTCTTTCACCTCCACCTCCCAAGCTGCCCTGCAGTTCCAAACCAGTTGATTCAACAGATTTGTTTTCTTTTTCATTTTGTGAGGTATCCCATATCCTACCAACAAATTACATTTTTGTTGAAGTTGACCAAAATCAGTTTTTTCACTTTGTTTGACTTGCAACCAAACAACCATAAACCACCACACATTAAACTGTACGCTGAGGTGTGTCAGTTTTATTTGACACAAGCCCACAGTTTCTCTACAGGGCTCTTTAAAGACAGGGACCATAACTTTCCACCTCCTCACTCTGCTTCCAATTGACATTGTGCAGAATAAGTGCTCCTCCAACAAGACTGCCTGCCTACCAGCTCATAGATAAAAGATTAAATAACCTTTTAACTAGACTTACTGAACGCTCTCCTTATTTTTAAAGCTGGATATTGCTTTTGCATCAATCTATTTCAAGTGAGTCCATTTTCAAATTCCTCCAGTTTCTATAAGCTAAGAAACAATTTCATGAAAATGGCATTCAAACTTTACTTATCTCTGGTCTCAGATCCATGGATAGCTCTGATGCATTAAATAACTAGAAAGTCAACCAGAATCCTGGATTTCCTAGGTTGTTTTCAAACCAAGAACTTAGCTGGTGCCAAGACTAGCAGAAGTTCCTGAACTGGCCAACATTCCTTGAATTTCCTTTGAGAGGCGAAGAAAAAAAAGGACAGCTTAAAATGCATTATATAAGAAAGAAAGGTATGAACAAGTTAAGGGGAAGCTACAAAGGAAGCGGGCCAAGTTCCAAAATAAAAGGCAGGAATAGAAGACTAAAAATAACACGCAGGGAAGTGTGCCGCATCTGTAGGGCTCCCTTGCATTCTCCTGAAGCATTGTAGCTTTTTTTTTTTCCAAAAGCATGCTAATAATTGTTTGGAGATTTAAATAGAACACTATTATTTGTTCTTTAAAAATAGTCACATCTTTTGTAGAATTGTGAGACTTTCAGATGATATTAATCGAATTTCGCTCATGGCCATTTACCTTTTATGGATATCTTCGAGTTTGTTAAGAAGTCAGTCGATTTTCTTCAATCTATTTATTCATCTTGAATAGAACACATAAAATATTCTAAATATTTCAGTCTTGTGGCAATTAATGGACACTCAGAATACAAAGGAAAACGAGGTTGGCTTTTTATAATAACACAAATTATCTGTCCTCTAATAGAACGTTTAGTATATGGCAGACAGAGTGTTAGAATGCATTGGCACACATCGAACATGTGCCAAAGATTCTTAAACCCATGCTTTACGCAGAAGATACCAAGGGGCACTGTGGCTGAATAACACACCTGAGGTCAATAGCTACTGAGTGATGCGGTAGGAGTAACCCTGGCCCCCTCTGATGCAAAAACTCTAGGGTTCTTGCCCTTCCACAGTACTTTAAGATTATCAAAAATATTTTTAAAACGGGTTAGCTATGTCTTGTTATCTCAGAGCCATCAATCCAATTATTACAATTACTTTTTTCCCTTAAGAGAAGTATGTTATGATAGATTTTAAGAAAATGGGAACCTTATACTTGGAACTGCCTATGCAGAGGTCATTCACAACTATGTGTGTGTATAATAATCACTTCCAAGTTGTTAATTCCTGTTTTCTCTAGACACAACAAAAACAGGAAATATTTACCAACTTCACAGGTGTCAGGAAATACTTTAAAAACCCTGGTGACCTGGACCACTGGCTGAAACAAATAGTATTTCTGTACATCGGTGCTGGAAGATATATTGTAATTAAAAATGTATACTTTGGATCCAGAGACTTTATCTGTATATTTTCTAAGGATTCACAAGCTTTGTTTCTGTTGGACCAAAGATTTGTTCCAGAAGAGAGTCATAATGTATGCAAATGTGCTTTGTAGCCTTTCTAGCATTTACTAGAAAACTGGAATTCTCCATACTTACTTGGTTTGAAGTTCTATTTCCATATCTAACAAAGTGCCAAGATGAAAAAGTACCTCTCAAAACTACTGAAATATAGGATTATGTTCTTAAGTCTACATACGTATAGTAAACCACTAATTTGCTTTCAGGCTTCTATTTAAATTTTCAAAAATGGAAAGAGCTTTATTTTTTCCGAGTTATAAAACTAACTGCAAAAATTTCAGAAAATAGCTAAAAATATAAAGAGTAAATGTCACTGATAACATCTTGATTTATATCCATTGTTATATGTTTTCACAAAAATAAGATTATTCATATGGCATTGTAACTTGCTTTTTTTTGCTTAATATACAGTAGAAGTGCTCTTAAGCAAATGCCACTTTGTCGTCTCACTGAAATCACCATCCGTGTCCATCCTCTCCCCAAACATACAAGTAGCAATACCCAGGCAGTACACTGAAGGATCAGGCAGGCAGGCCTCCATCTGGAATGTACCTGACACTTGCATTACCACCAGATGAATTAAAAACAAACCAAGTGATCAACTTTTTTAGTTCCCACGTATGAGTGAGAACATACACTATTTGTCTTTCTGTGCCTGGCTTATTTCACTTAACAATGTCCTCCAGTTGCATCCATTTTGCTGCAAAAGACAGGATTTCATTCTTTTTTATGGCTGAGTAGTATTCTGTTGTGTTTATATCACATTTTCTTTATCTGTTCCTCTGTCGAAGGACACTTAGGTTGATTCGTATCTTGGCTATTGTGAATAGTGCTGCAATAAACATGGGCTGCAGGTATCTTTTTGATATACTGATTTCCTTTCCTTTGGATAAATACATAGTAGTGGGATTGTCAAATTGTATGGTGGTTCTATTTTTAGTTTTTTGAGAAATATCCATACCATTTTCCATAATGGCCGTACTAATTTACATTCCCACCAAGAGCTTATAACATATGTTAAGTGACATAAGCCAGACACAGAAAGACAAATATTGCATGTTCTCACTCATATGTGGGAACTAAAAAAGTTGCTCTCATGGAGGTAGAGAGTAGAATGATAGTTACCAGAGACTGGGAAGGCTGTGTGGAGGGATAGGGTGGAGGGAGGCAGAGCTCAGGCAGTGATGAGAGGCCCAGTTCCTAACAGGCCGTGGACCAGTACCGGGCCCGGCCCGGGGGTTGGGGACCGCAGCTTTAAGGACCTCTTTCAGCTCCAATAACTCATATTTCCATTCCTGTATTCTCTAGGGGGCTGGAAAGTATATAAATGCATCTACTTTGTAAGAATTATGTCTCAAAAGTCAATATAAGTGAAATTTTATAACTGATTCATGTAAGCAAATCAAACTATATGATCACCTCAGAAAGTTTTTATCTTCATTTTTGTCTAATAATCCTGAGTTTCGAATGGTGTCTTTCTAATCTTGAGGGAAGCGGGGCAGAAAAAAACAAATAACTCTCCTAGCAACTAAGGTTTCTCTCTAGTTGCAGACTAACTGCCCTTCTGTCCTTCCCAGACAACTTTTCGGAAATGTGCTCACCTGCCATGCAGTTTCCACGGTTTCTACCCAACTTCTCCACGAATACCACTCTACCGTGGTCACCAGGGACTGCCTAAGGACTCTTCAGTTCTGCCCTACTTCCCCATGACATGTGACACTACTGGTCATCCTTCCTGAATGTCTTTTTTTCTATAAGACCACATTACTCAATTCCCTCCTAAGTCTCTGGTTCTTCCACTTTAATCTTCCTCTTTAGTCTTCTTTTATTCGTTCCTATAAATCCCCCAGTTTACTTAAAGTTTCACTGACATTTCCCAACCATCTCAGCTGCTTAAATAGTTAAGAATCTTCAAATACAAAATTAAGTAAACCAACTGGTTAAGATACATTCTTTCACAAGGCCAACAATGATTGGCTTTGATCACCCCTTCCTTAATTTATCTCCCTTCTAGACAAATCTCTATTTCCCCTATATCAATGATTCCCAAATTGTGGTCCCTGGAACAGCACCATCTGCATCACCTGAGAACTTGTTACAGTGGCAAATTCTTGGGCCCCACCTCAAACCTCCTGAATCAGCAGTTCGTGTTTCAACAAGGCTTTTGGGTGATTTTGATGCATGCTGAAGTTTGACAACCATTACTCCATGTCATGCACGATACTAAAGTCAGGCCTTAGTTTAACGGGTAGGATAACCAATGGGGAATCAGAAATAATTGATTTTCCTAAATATCTGTGTGATGTTGAATGACATCTCTGGGTCCTAGGGAGATCAGGGTTAAAGAAAGGAAGAAAATGCAGGATGGAAACAGTAGTCCTTTCAAATTGCCTTTCACGAGAAATGATGACCTGGTCTGAATACCATGGGAATTACCTTATGCTTCTTGCTACCACTGGTGTTGTCCCCAGTGGCTGAGGGAGAAACACTCCCTGTCTCTATTGCTTTAGACAAACCTATTTGTGAGATTCACAAACTCTAGGGTACACGTCCAGTTTTTTCAATCACCTCAGGTCCCAACAGGCAGGATAGGTACCTCTCAGGGAGGTAGGGAGCTGGTGGATGAAAGGGAAGAAAAGACTGCCTACTTCTTGAGCAGTTGCTGCTCTTGTGGAACCAGAAGACCTGTCCTTATTCATTCATTCATCCATCCATCTATTCATTCACTCATTCATCCCTCCACCCAACCATCCCTCCAGTCATCCATTCATCCACCCACCCACCCACCTCTCTCCCCTTCATCCTGCCTACCTTCACTTAGCTACCAATCCAGCCATCCATTCACCCATTCATTCCAGAAATATTTACTGTATGTCCATTCGGTTTCTCTTCAATATCAAATGGGGTTGGGCCTCATAAGAGATCATTGACACCTAAGGCATTTTCTTTTGCTTCTCCAGTGTTTCCCAGAAGGGTCAGTTGGGGTGCAGGAGGAAAATCTCAGAACTTCTATATTTTATTTATCTCATCCTTTTAAAAATTTCTCATTTCAGTCTGTGTTTTATAATGACCACAATGTATTAATACCATAGTGTGCATATAGTTTAAAATTACATGCTAAAAAAATTGCAGTAAAAAGTATGCAATAAGGAGTATGCAAATTCCAAAGATTTGGGGGAAGACTGCTATTAAGAACAGAGTCAGAAGACTATGCAACTCAGTATTGACAGGTACTAGCTTTTGGGGTAAAGAACATGAAAAGCCCCCAGTAACATGAAGCTGGACAGCTAGAAAATATGCATGCAGCTCAGACTGGATGGGCCCACCTTTGTTTGATTTCATTGCCAATGGCTGCACAGGGGGTTACTGCAGAACCAGGAACAGAGGCCAGCTCTGCCCCAGTCCAGCTCTTGCTCCACTGTCCACATGACCTCAAAGGAGCATTTGCACTGTGGCCTTGGCTTCAAGCCAAGATGCCAGATCTTTAAGTAACCTCACTCCCTGAGAGCATATCCTGAAACCTCACTGCATACAGATGAAAGTAAAGATTTCCAGTGCTTCCTATTTTTATTTAATAAGGACATAAATATCTTGCATTAATGTAACTTATCTCATTCACACCCAATTTCTACCTTCTTAAAAAAAAGATTAAGTCAGGCAAACTGGATGTTTTTCCTTATACAAACATGAATTTTTTAGCATTTTATCAATTCAACTAAAATGTTTTCAGAATTTGCCCATAAGGCTGAGTGAACATATGCTGTCCTTGGATATGACACTCTTAAGCTTCAAAGCTATAGATTATTCTTTCCTAGGTACTGAAAAGTTTGTCTTCGGCTGTGTTTTCTAAAAAGCAACCACTTTCAAATGTATTGGGAAATACATGAAAATATTGCTATTAATTATGAGTGGGAGCATGAATGAGAAACCTAATCTGGTAAAACTGAAAATAGGTTGACATTTTTAGATCTGTAACCTTTAGTCAATCAGCTAACAACTGACTGAAATTTAATTATTTGTGGTTTCCTCACAGAACTGAGAACAGCGTGTAGTAACACTCAGTAACTGTTTAATGGCGAAATTTCTACCTTCAAAGAAGTTAAAATCCAGGAATAAAAAACAAAACAAAGAACAAAATATGCTCTAAGTTAGTGTCTCGATGCCATGCGAAGAGCCATTCCTGTAGCCACGTAGAAATGGTCAGTTCAAGCCTTAGCCCTACAACTCACTCACGACACCAACAGAAGTGTTTATCTTTTGTTGTTGCTTTGTCTCTGCAGAATGAGTTAATACATAGGGACCCACTTTTAGGAAGCTCTAAAGAACGAATAGACCAAAAATGTGAGGCAAAGAAGTAAATAGCATTTTGACAGAAAAGGTTCATCTGTAGCAGAAAATTCAGTTGAAGAACATATCATTTAATATGGAGAGCTCTTGTTTATTGACTGAATCATTAAAATAGCTTTTACCAATTTAACAAAATCATAAATCAACTTGGAGCAGCTGTATCTTGTCCTTTTTTTATTGAACAATAATAAACATGTCCATTTAAAATAAAACCTAACAGTTTATTTAGCTTACATTCAAAGATCTTCCCACACACATTCACAACTCTGTTGGCAAACTCCAAGAATAAAATATAGGTAAATAGTGAAATAATTATTAAATAAGTTCTTTACTCCAAATAAAATACTTCTGCAAATATTTCCTAACAAGATCTAGTACAACAGTCCTGTTTATGCCAAGATCACCCCAAACGTATGCCTAATTCCACTAATTAACTAAGCTTACAAGAAAAAAATATGAAAATAAACTATATTTTAACGTTGACATGTTTCCTGCTAAAAGCTGACTCTTTTCCCAACTTCCTAAAAAGTTATTTTCTACTTTAAATTTAAAATTCATTTAAGTCATAGCACTCACTTCTAAATAAATTCTCTGTTGCTCATTTTTTGACATTTTATATATCCAGCGTGACTACATTTTTCTAGGTTGCTCTTATGCTTATTACTGTTAATAGTATTATAATTATTAATAATACATTTTCCATGCCTCAGATGTCTGAAAACCTTATAGAGTCACACCTTTATCCTAACCATTTTAAACAAATGATATTAGGTTCATTTCCTCAATAGGATGATAAATATGGCTATGGAGGAGGACTTGTACTAACATTGGTTTACAAAAATATATAAATATTTACCTTTATACACACACAAACCCCCAGTGGGCAAAACACTTCCTAGCTCTGTCTCTGAGGTGGCATTCTTTAAAACCGTTGATGGAAGTGACGTTTGCCCTCTGTCCCAGAACCCTCCTTCAGATACAGGGAACCTGGGAACTGCGTCAGCAGCCCTTTGCAGTTAACCTCCATTCAAGGCTGTTGTTCTAACTCCCACAAGCTTCAAACAGCTCACTTCCTTCAGGGGTTTTCTGACTGTTTTGTTTGGACTCTTCCAAAAGTGAAAAAAGAAAAAGCACAGTTAAATTCTACTGAAGCTACCACAAGGAAGAGCTAAATATTATACTCCCCACCCCCACCCCGTCCCCACCTTCTCCTGCTCTGAACTCTTCCTCCGCCCCTGCTATCCCAACATTAATGTACATCCAAGAACCCGTGGGCCCACTGTGGTCTTCAGCTTTGATTAGTTTTCTCTTTGGCTGAACTGTCTCCATGTAAGATTATCAAATTGCATTTTTAGTTCTTCAGTGTTACTATACACACACATTTAACAGATCTATATGCATACAAATATTTAACAAATATCTAAAAATGTTCAGTCATATGCACTTTACAGATTGTAAGTAGCTACACTTTTTTTTTTCCTGGATCCAACATGAATCACACTTGGTCTCCGAAAATTACATGTCCATATGCTATGATCTAGACAGTTTCTAAAATGCTGGCTGTGTGTTGAACAATCACTAAAATAGAGCCTTCTCTTCGGATCAGCGTGGATTTAACCATTTCCTTACGGGAGACCTGGCTGCATTCTCTTTCACAATTTCTTCTCTCACGGCGTTGCCGTCTCCGGATGCTATGTCATGCTCTGAAATTAGAAGGAATGCAAATCATGTCCAAATGTCTGTAACTCAAAGATCAAGCACAGTTTTGTTTTCATTTTACATAGAGTTTACAATGAAATCTTCAATAGATTCAAGATTCTATGCTAACTGTATTCGCTATATATCAATTAGCACCTCCGTCTACGACAGCATCACTTGAATTATTTCTCTTCATATACCTATCATCACCTGACACTATCTTATACATGCATTTTTCTTTTTTTTCCTGTATTATCTCACTCCACTACTGGAATTCCAGTTCCATGAAGGCAGGGACCTTATTTTGTTCACTGCTATATCCCCAGCACTTACAACAGTGCCTGGCACATAGCAGGCACTTAATAAATACTATGGAATGAGCAAATGCTATAAGAAGAGAGATTAATTTTTGTTATGACTCCAGAAGGCAGAAGGCAGACCAAAGGGTAGAACTTTGATCATTCTCATTCTATGTACAAGAAGAGTTGTAATATTTAGAACATTCTAAAATGAAAAGTTCTGCTACTAAGCGTAGTGAGGAGTGCTTGCTTTGCCATTGCACATTTTGAAATGAAATTCTATCAGAAGATTAGTGCAGCCCGGCAGACAAATGTATATAAATCCATGAAATATTCCAGATCCTACACCCTACAACCACCACTCAAAAAAAAAGTTACTTGTGAATTCCCAACCTGGAAAGCTCACTAACAGAGAACAAAACAAAACAAAACAAAAAACAGAACAAGTGGAACACAGGAGGACAGGAACATACTTGCCAAAAGTACTGCAGCCAGCAGGCGGAAAGGTAGAAAGGATAACCCCACAAAATCAGGGTACAGAGAAGACCTTGGGGGTTTCTGTGCTAGTGGGCCATGCAGCCATTAACCTGCTATCAAAGGCTGGGCCTAAATAGGTTTGCACAGAGGTGATGCAAAGCCTGTGGCAGGACTGAGGCCCCAGGCCGCCTCCTGTAAACTCAAGTGCAAGTCTCATGTAGACGATGCACACTGAGCTGGAGCCCTGTGCAGCCTTTCCAAGAAGTCCTTTGGATATTCTTCTCTCCACCCTGATCCTAAGGTTTACCAAGATTACACTAATACTCATCTTGTGCTACACCTTTAGCTGATGAAAAGAAATACCCTTGGTCAGAATAGGGAGAAAACCAACTGCTTTTTTCAAAAATCTCTGATAAGAATCTCAATACGTAATTCCAATATGGAAATATTTTTGTGTAACCTATAATGTAATGTCCACCCAGCAATATCTCTGTTTCCAAGGCATCTATATAGTCGTCGACATAATCTGCAAGCAAATGAGAGAGGGTGACAGGCCTGAGGGAGAGAGACTGCACACAGTCCTGTGGAGGAGAGGCCAAGAAGCCACACCGCTGTGTGTGCAGCAGGAGGGATGCAGGTGAGACGCTGAGAAGCGTTCCTGGAAGACTGACTACTCCAAAGGAGCTCTCATGGCCTCCTTGGCTTGACACTCCATCTCAAACATCAACAAAGGTGCACAGCAGATTCAATTCTGTCTTGATGCAAAAGGTTTCAGTACAAACTTAACTGAGTGAAGAGGAATGCAAAAGTTGTTCTTTCAAAGTGCTTTTTAGCCTGTGATTTCAAGAAAGCAAAATAAGACAAAAGAAGCTGCAAGTGTTTGAGGGAGCCTCGCTGTACTGAGACAATAGCTCTCAAACCTGTACTGAAAGCAATCTAACCATCCAAAACATTTCTAGGTCTCAGAAGCCAGATTCGTAGCTGCCAGGGGACAGGGGGACGTGAGGAATAGGGGTAACTGCTTAAGGGATATTGGGGTTTTATTTGGGGCTGATGAAAATGTTCTGGAACTAGATAGAGGTGGTGGAAACACAACATGGAGAATGTACTAAATGCCACAGAATTGTTCATCTGAAAATGGTTAATTTTATGTTATATGAATTTCACTTCAATAAAAAAATTTAGGTCTTAAAACCCAATCTTGGCTGGGCGCAGTGGCTCACGCCTGTAATCCTAACACTCTGGGAGGCCGAGGCGGGTGGATCGCTCGAGGTCAGGAGTTGGAGACCAGCCTGAGCAAGAGCGAGACCCCGTCTCTACTAAAAATAGAAAGAAATTATATGGACAGCTAAAAATATAAATAGAAAAATTAGCCGGGCATGGTGGCACATGCCTGTAGTCCCAGCTACTCGGGAGGCTGAGCCAGGAGGATTGCTTGAGCCCAGGAGTCTGAGGTTGCTGTGAGCTAGGCTGACACCACAGCACTCACTCTAGCCTGGGCAACAGAGCCAGACTCTATCTCAAAAAAAAAAAAAAAAAACCCCATCTTTTGCTTTTAAAGGACTATAGGGAGAAATCATAGTAGGTAGAATGTTAATAATGTCTCAATTTCCAGATCAAATATGTTTCTCCTTCGTTTTAATACACTTAGTTGCACCCACATGTAAGAAGGAGGTAAAGATGGAAAAATAAGCACATTTACCAAATAGTTCACCAATTAATTTGAAGTACAAAAGACCAGAAACAAAAACTAAATAAAATGGATTTGGATTATTAACTATTTATGTCTGAGAGGAAAAAATGTATAGTTTGTTGATACTAACAGTTGCTGTGGTGACATGTTGGGTTTTCGTTTGTTTGTCTTTTTAATTTTTTATTTCATTTTTAATTGACAACAAGTGTATAAATTTGGGGTACAACATGGTGTTTTGATATATGTTTCTACTGCGGTAGGATTAAACCAAACTAACATATCCATCACCTCACATATTTTCATGGTAAAAACATTTAAAATTTACTCTTTGAGCAATTTTGAGATATATAATACATTATCATTAATTATAGCCACTATTCTGTGTAATGGAGGCATAAGCTTTAGTGATACATGTTGTTTTAAATGTGATACTTTCAATTTAATGGTGCTGTACTGTATTAGTCATTTCAGAAGCAAACCTGTGCATAGCACCATCTCATAGGTTGTGCATTCCATGGACTGACAAGCAGCATGCGAGTATTACTACAATTTCATTCATTTCCCAAATCTCAATCACCAATACTCTCCTAAATCCATAAAAACATATGCTTGGAATTATTCCATTTAAATGCTTCCATCTGGTTAAAGAAAAAGAAACATTCTATATTTTCTATCTTGGCTCTCAAAGCTTCTCCAGTAAATTCCTCACAGTGCTTTTCTATGTGAAATTTGGAGAGGAATAGTTTTGTCTAGTAAATATATAAAACAGATCACTGAAGAATTTAAAGAACTTTGTATATCTCAGTTATTTTTTATGATAGATTTTTTGGCAATCAATCATACTTATCTTCTATATATATAAACTAGGTAAACTTTATGAGAAATTATATATAATCCTCAAAATTATTAATTGAATCTTTTCAGAAAACAGCCACAGCATCAAACTCAGCTACCACCCACCTTGCTCCTGAGTAAGATAAAGGAAACAAAATCATTGCAATCAACATTTTATTCTACTCATTGATTTTTTTTAAGTGATTCAAACTGAAAATGAGACAATTCTTTCAATGTTTATACTGGAATCAATTCTTACCTGTGTGAGAAACAAATCTCCCTTTGGAAGACTTGGCTACTGAATATTGGAAGAAAGGGAATTTCAGACATTTTCCCGTGCCCCTGTCGCAGATGCCGGACTGGCAGTTGCAGGTCTCTCTGCATTCCATCCCAAAGGTGCCGTATGGGCAGTCTGAGGACAAAGACAGGGTTTGAAGAGGGAGCTGCTAGCTGTGCATATGTGTCCAGCCTAACAACCCCTCTGTGCACAACCTTAGTATTTGAACCAACCTCATGAATCTTGACTGTAAAATGAAACCCAATCCTCAGAAACTCGGGCTCTGAAAGTGGCAACTTTGAGTAGTAAATATGAAGTCACACATTGAGACCAGATAACGGATGCCTCGAGCTTAGCCTCATGATGTAAAGTTTAGTTGAAGACAGCTACACATAGCCAGTCTCCTTGGAGCAGTCTTCTTTCTGTTTATTTTCTGCATAGATACCGACAGACAGGTTCTCGCAAGCCACCTCCATAACAGCTCAGTGACTGTGGGATATTGGACAGGCATGTGCATCTGCTCCTCAAAGAGTTTAAAAGATGTGATGCCATCTTTGAATCCACTGTATTCACAATTTACTGTTTTAAATATATAGGAAAATGTTTCAAACTAACCACGGCTGAGAGATCTGTTATCCCAGCTCACCATGAAGCAATCAATCCTCAACCTGCTCCAACTCTCATCAAGCTCCTCATCTGTCAAAACGGCAGTACAACTGATCTTGCCAACGCCCCCAGTTGTTAAGAGGGTTCACTAGTAAAATCCTCTGCAAAGCTCAGATGCAAGATGCTAAATGAACAAGAAACCTGAGGGTTTACGCATCCTGAGGGTTTGTACACCTACCAAGAACTAGAAGCTTTAGAGCTTCTATGTTTTATACTTAGGCTAAAAGACACTAACTATATTGACATAAGAGGGCAAAGTCATGTATTTAAAATGCTTGGGTTTTATGATATAAACAGCATCTCAAAATAGATTAACCAGTCTTTAAAAGCCAGCAGAATAGATAGAGAATATTTATTCTCTTGGCACGAAAATATCCTTATAAATGTACAGTCACATACAGGTAAAGAAACAAGTGGTGAGACATCTGAGTCTTTAGCATTCTCATATTCCACTGAATGATCTAGGTCATTAATAAGATGTATTTTTAAAAGAGATTTAAGATTTCTCTTTTCAGTATCCTTCAGATTACAGAAGAGCCTGGTTTTGAACACTGTCCTCTCTGCCGGGAAGAAGAGTCCACAAAAAGGATCTCGAAAAAGCCTCTAGCAGAAAAGCACACAGGATTGGGATTTGACTGTCTCTGCAGTGACACTGAAAACTAAAACTGTAGCCAACTTCCCAGCGACACTTTAATTATATCCCCTGATGTATTGAACAGTGCTGGGTATACAGTAAGTGTTTATAAAATGTGTCTCGGCTGGCTGATTATTGTCTGTGCAACACAATGAGAAACATCTGAATATTTAGAAAACATCTGGATGTGCAGCTGAAGTATACAGTGTTCTTTTAAAAAGCTGAAGGAGAGATTTTTGACTATAGCAAAATATAATATCTCCATCTTGAGTTGCTAAGGCTCACACAGTCTCATTATTTCCAGCAGAGAGAAAAACGTTTGAAACTAGACTCATCAGCAATCTGAAAGATGCCAAAAAGAGCAATCCTAATTATCTTTTTAAAAATATCTCTCAATAATATGTACCTTGATCATGCAGTCGGCTACTAGAGTGCTAAAGACTCCAGATGGCTCCCAGCTTCTTCACCCATATGTAATTACACATTTACAATCACATTTACAAAGGCACTTTTATGCCAAGAGAAAAAGCAATCCACTGCATATACTTGCTATATTATAGGTATGATTGTATTAACCACTTCCTCCCTAATTTCCTTATGTGACATACTGTTTTCTTGGCTGATAAGCCCAGCAATTTACAGAAAATACAGATCCTATTCAGTTGAAAGAAATATAGGTATAAGTGTTCACCAGAGAAAATGTTTTCTTAATATTCTACCTCTTATTACTTATAAACATCAACTAAGCAAGAAATAAAATTCTCCTAATAGTTCAAGAATTTATTTTCTAATCTTTCATATGTTTTACAGATTAAAAGATGATTAATTTATAAATTATTTACCTAAAAGCTAGAAGAATTAATCAGCTCAATCCTTGGTAATTATTATTCACTTGTATTAAATACAGAAAATGTAAGAATCATTTAGAAATTCCAAGTGCTTTTTATGATTTTGAAACCTTCTTTGTATTATAAAACTGATGAATGCCATTATAGCATGTGTTGCATCTTAATATTAGCTCTTAATGATGAGATCATGAGGTATCTATATATAAAATATTTTTAAATCACCATTCTTTTGATTCTAAACATTTTTAAAATGTTAAGCATTTTAAACTACAGTCACAAAGTTTAAAATAAATTTTACTAATACTTAACTACATTATTTAGCTATAATTTCAACTTGATGAAGTTTTTAAATCTACAAGATGACCAACATCATTCTTTTCAGACATCCAATTTTTATTTTTCTTTACTGTTATTTTTGCTTGTCTTACACCAGCTGCTACTTTTCTGGATGAGCAAAACTTTTATAAAGTCGAATGAGGTTTGTTTCATACTTCAAGGGACCCTCTTTTAAGAATGTGAATTATTTTATTAGATGACTTAAGCCCACCCTATTCCATAAAGTGCATTAGTGTTCGTAAGAAATAATTGACTTTGAGGCTGATCAAAGAATCACTAAATCCAGGGTCTAGAAACCATTCCAAGAGGTTATCTAGTGGAGACCTCTGTAATCACTGCCTTGCAGAGAAGAGAGCACCTAAGCCATCCATAACAGACTACTTGTCAAGTTTCTAAAGTTTTCCAGAAAAGAAGGCAACACAATCTTCCACTGCAACTTTCTTTCTGAACATGAGTGAAATGCTGCATTTCTCCCCGTGCCTCCCTGCACGCTGGTTCCAGTTGCTATCTGCAGAGTTGTCCCTCTCTCTGTACCTATGACAACACCTGTGTGGGCCCTTGTCAAGAACCCACCTACCTGCCTTTTCCCTCCTGGCCTTGAGGAGCAAAGCCACCTCCCCTCCCAAGCTGGCTGAAAGCTCTCAGCGTGCCCTGGGCGGGGAGAAGCAAGGAGTCACTCTTTACCTTTGCAGATACCAAATTCGTCACCAAAATCATCCTCCTCACTGTAAAACTGACACCTCAGCCCCGGGCCACACTTCACACCATCCATGCCCGAGACGGTGCGGTAGCAGGTTTCTCCCAGCCCTGCGGCGCACACCCGGCAGCAGCCACAGTCGTCCAGCACTGTCCTCTTACAGCGCAGGCTGCTTTTGCACTCGGCGCGGTCACAGTGCTCAGGGCAATCCACCGCATACTTGGTGCTCCGGGCCGCCGCCAGGTGCGCAGGGACAAGGAGCGTGGTCAGCAGCAAGAGGCTCTTCATGTTTCCCGCCCGGCCCCGGCTCGGCTCCCACGTCGTGGTCTCTGCTGGTGAGAAGCAGCCGTCCAAACCGGTAGCTGAGCCTCTGCCTACACGTTTATGAGTTTTATACACTGGGTCGCCTGCATGCTTCCCCGTCATCAATTTCCTCAACCCAGCAGCAGCGCTGTCCTCCTGCCAGGCTCTCTTGTTTTAGTTTATGAAATCCAGGATGAAGGCTGGATTAACATGCTGCTGCCATCCAGGAATTGAAAAGCCCAAGCTGATGTCATCTGTTATGTTTAGATGGTTGTTTTGCATGAGGACTGAAAAACTCACTCACATCCGTCTCAAGGGCTCAAGGACGTCTGCGAAGGAGGAATAAAGCAGGTCGCACGGCCTCCTTCAGGACAGGAATTGTTCTGACACTGCTGTATCACTTGGGGTGTAGCTTGTCTCAGAGCCTCTGTAGTCAGGAGGAAAATGATATCGACATGAATCATCAGGACCCAAGAAGCTTCTTCAAAAAAAAATAATAAACATTTGGTATTTCCCCTCAATAAATAGCCATGAGATCATTTGGAAGAAGAAAGGGTTATATTGTGCCTTTTCAATACTTAGAAGAAAGAAAATATTTTGATAGGGATTTTTTAAGACCCTCTCTTCCTTCCTCCCACCCCCTCCCCAAATGTTATTTCTAGAGGAATTCATGTCACATATATCTAAGTCTATCGTGATATAGCTGTGCTTCCAGTAAGATGTGGAATTGCCTCTGAGAATTTCTTTCAAATCGATACAAAAACCCACAAAAGAGGTAAGATCTTTATGGCACTGTTTCTGGGTGACTCAATTCCAGAAAAATGTATCAGTTGGACTTCTGACCCAAAACTCCCTGGGGAGAGGCTCATCCATCACTGAGTCTGCTTGTCCAATGATCAAGTCCGTTCAGAGCCCTTCCCCTCACCTCCTGGCATCTATCAGAGCCCTCGCTCAGCACCGCCAAACAAGGCAGCCAGCCCAGGGAAACAAACGAGCCAGTGGGGAAATCAGAACACGGCCTCAGAGAAGCAAGGCACAGGGACGGGAAACATTATCCATCGGGAAACAAGGTCTCCGTGCTGTGGGGGGTCACAGGACCTACATCCCATGGGGAGAGCAGAATAGCCATCTTAAAATACTAACTGGGCCAGGGCCTCCTTAGGTGAGGTTTGTGGGACAGAGAGAGCAAAGTGAAAGAGCAGAGGGGTGAGTTCTCACCCCTACTGACACAGGAAAGTGACTCCCAATGCTGGGTGCTGCTTAAAGTCCAAGTGGGTCCTTGGCTTCCAGCAAGAAAGAATTCAGGAGCGACCCGACAGTGTAAAGTGAAAGTGAGATTTATTCAGAAGCTATAGAAAGTCTATTCCTTAGACAGAGCAGAAACAAATTCTCTCCGCAGAAGAGAACCAGCCCCCTGGGTCCTGTTGCCTTTCTGGTTAATCAATGGCTTAATTATAGGCTAAACAAGGAGAGGAATATTCATGGCAGGGGCAGTGTTTTTCTGGAATCAGGGTGACACCCTCTATTTCTCCACCATCTTGGTTCTAACGGGTTGGAACTTGCCCTGCCTCCATCCTATATTGATCAGGGTAATTTGAAACTTTGTTTTGAGACTTCCTGACTCAGGTAATGCTGCAACAAGGTCCAAAGCAATGCCGGAAGCAGTACCTAAAGCAGTACCTGCCAGTTGCCTGTCTAATTCCCCCCTCAGAGATAATAGTCGCCCTTCATCATAAGGGGTTATAGAAGGACAAGGTCTGTCTTCTGTAGCTTCTTCTTGTTGATCTTATGGACATAGACCCTGCCTAGCATTGGAGGAGTAAAAAATCTCTGGAAACCTGGTCTAAGGGGCCCAGTGGCAGGATGTTTCCATGTCCTGGATTGGCTGGTGAGATGGGTTGGAAGCCTTGTGCTAGCATCAACTTGAATTGCAATTACTATAATCTGGAAGACACAAATTTTAACATGGTCCAAAGGTTGAAAGAAGAAAGATAGTTTATAAGGACACTAAGAAGGGAAGGAACCAAATAATACTAGGCAAACATCCCTTAATAGAATCCCAGATGGTCTGGGCAGTGGGGTTATTGATGTTATGCAGCCATATAGCCTATTGAAGGAAAACGTTTGTCCTTTGCTCTACCTCCCTGAAACATTAATGTAGATGCAACAAGATGTGTTTGCAACAGCACTTACACTCACTGTTCAGCCAAAATGCAACACGGTTATTCTCCTATATCCAAGATGGACAGAAAAGGTCTTTTCCAGGGGGAGGAGGGAGTATAATTTAAACATGGTGAACATTTAAGGCAAAAGGCAAGTTTGGTTAATAACTATGCAAGTGACTTGATTCCAGGTACCAGGAAGCAAGCAAAATAACAACAAGTAGTGGATTATTAGGAAAATAATAACAAGAATTAAAAAAAGAAGAGCAAACACATTCATATTAGTCATTTGAATGAGGGTGTTACTTAGCTTTTTTGTTGTCTTAGGGAGGCAGCCTGTTGAACAGGTACCTGAGGTCCTCCGTGGGCTCGCAGGAGGAAGCTAGCTCTGTGCCAACCTATGGGGGCTCATGAGAAACAGGTTTAATCCTACACAGATGTTCCCAACTAGGTAGTTCTGATAATGACAGGAAAAGGAATTTTATAGGTAGCTAAACATTTAAAGTAGCTAGTAACAAATTTATATTAATTTAGATAGAAGCAAAATTATTAAATGAGTCTTAATGTCTCTGGATACAGGCCTGGTCCTTTATTTCATGAAAGTAGTTTATTTTGATTGTTGTCTTTTCCTGAGTCTAAAAACAGGACTTTGGTTAACCTGAGTTTAGTGTTAGATACCCATGAGTCAAGGCCCTGTAACTTAACCGCACAAGGGTTAGTTAACAGCAGTTGACAGTTAACTGATTTGAGGACACTCATCAAAGATGTCAAAGGCCCAAAACACCCTATTGAAACACAGTCACATATGCAAAAACCTCAACTTTTTAAAGTTTAGTTTTCTTCCCAGCAATCAAAAACCTAACAAGGACAACATAGGAACAACCCAGCAAAACAAAATCTGTTTCTCAGGCCAGTTATCAAAAGGTAAAGAAAAGTCCCTGCAGTGTGATTGCTTTTCCTCTCCTATGGGAAGCCCATCCAGGAGACTCTGAAGTCAAACTTGATGAAAAGGGTACCCGTCTTAATTAGACACAAGGGCTTCTGTAAACCTGCCAAAGAACTAAGTATCTTGTTTCGCAGATTTCCACCTCTCCTATTCCTCTAAGAAAGTCAACAAGGCAATACTAGCCAAGCCTTGCAAAGCAAGGTTGGCGCAGCTGAGAAAGCACAAAGGCTGGAGGAAAAAGATCTGTGCAGAGGAACGGGGGCTACATCCTTCAGTATAAGGAACACAGCGAAATAAATGTCGCACACGCACAAAGTAGCCTCAGACAGAAAAATAGGTTTTTATGATCTCAAGCAGCCTACACAAGTTATAAATCCAGCTCACGTAAGATATCAAAGATAAGGCAGGACCCAAGTAGCCAACGTCAATCTGTGGCCAAAAAAAAAAAAAAAAAAAGGTGACAGCAAAGCTGTGGACGTTGAGTGCAGGTCCACCCTGGTTCGCTTGCTTTGTGCTGGAGGCTGGCACGTCTCTAACCTTGCTCTGCCAGTGCATTTGCTGTCAAATCAAAGAGTGAGAAAGGGCAAGGGGAATTGCGGAAGCTTTTCACAACTCCAAAAATGTAAGTTCAAACTATGGTGGGCCAAACCATACTATCTCTGGATCCAAAGGATCTTCTGCAATGGGGGCAGAAAAACAATAAAACCAAAGAGCTATTCAACCCAGTACACCCTATACACTTAAAATGCCATTGTGATTCTTTTTTTAAGTTGGTATTATACCAACCAGGAAAATAAGGCTTGGTAATATGCATTGCTATTTTGTGCTTTATTTTGCACATTATTATTGCTTGTAACCAAGGATTTTTTTTTCTGGATAGGCAAAGGCAGTCCAGTGGGAAAGGCTCTGGGAAGTTTCCAAGCCCTCAGGAGGTGGTTCATGGTCAAGCCCAATTGTACCATGCTTACTGTGCCTTCCTAACAAACCATCTCTACCAGGTAAGTTTGATTTAAATTGAATTACAAAGGCAGACTTGAAGGCCAAAATTTCCAAGGAGCAAGTAGAGACATTTACAGGCAGATTTCAGGTGTATGAAACCTGGTTTTTAGATTAGTTTTGGTTTTGCTTTTTTAGTACCATCTAAAAGTCTTCCTGCTTTGACACCAGCTGATGGCAATTTCACATGGCTTGCTGCAAAGTCTAGCCCATAGAAGGCACTTAGTACTTAATAAATACATAAATGTAACCACCTGTTTCCCAGAATCGCTTTCGGAGACTAGTCAGTTAAAATGAGTATTAATGTGTTCCAATTCTTTCTCTTTCCACCGGAAGAAGAAAAGTGAGGCCAGATTCTTGGGCAAGCTGGGTTGATTTGCAGAATATGAGTGTTTCTTTGTGGGAATAAGTAGAGGTTTCCAGAACCAGCAGAAGCCACTAAAGATTGGACGAAGCCTGAGCAGACTGTAGTCCTATCAAGTCAGCTCCTGCACAGCTACCCAACATTGTCTTCTTGACCTTCCAGCCTTGGATTTGGCAATACCAGGTGCACCCTGGGAAGTTCATGGGAGCCTCTCATGGCCAACAGAACCTGGTGAAGTACATCTGCCTAACAGGCTGAGATTCATGGCAGTCCCAGGTCAGCTGTCAAAGCCCAGAGCCTCCTGCCCTTGGCTTGCTGCTGGAAACAGCTCTGCCACTACCAAGCTATGTGATCTTAGGCAAGTCACATGCCACACACCTTAGATCTCTCCTTTCTCCCTTAGTAATAAGTTAAGAGGATCAAACAGGGCAACAGGAGTGAAAGCACCATGACTATTAGTAACAAGTGTCTAATTTCTGAAGATTTGCTTCATTCTTTAAAAGTGATCTTATGTCTTAGAGAAAATATTTTCCCAAAAGAAATATCCCTCCAATTCTCTAAGTTTTGATTTTTAATAAGGACAATTTTAATGGTACAGTGGGATTCAATGTACTAATATATGATTTACAGGAAATTTTTAAGAAATACATCGGCTTATGAGAGTAAAGTGAAGTGCACCTGTTTTCATTGGACCTCTTATTGGAAGGAGGTGCTCTGATTTGTCTTAGTGAGTAGGCCAACAGCATAGGCAGCTGGGGTGCCATGGCAAACAGCCCTGCAGGAACCGTGAGTAGGAGGGTGTGTAAGTGTGAGAAGATGAGGACAGGACACCCACAGTGTCTGCTACAAACCTCAACACAGAATCTCTGGACACCCCTCAGAGAACTTGGCCACCATATTCAGATCTTTGATTCCAGTAGAGTCTCTGAGGAAGCAGCCACAGAATCAGGTTGTTTTTTAACCCTGGTTAAACCTAGAAAGCTCAACTTTTGGTTCACACTGCTAGAAATTTTTTAGAGCCAGGCAGTCTAAACTTGAGAACATGTGAGAAGCTCTGACTTACCCAGATGCCGCCTTCTCTTCTTTGCCCCCAGTTCTGGCAGGTTCTAACGTGAGGAGTCAAGGCAAACTTTTCTAAACGCTAGCTCTTTCTCAAATCAGGGTTCTGAATCTATGACTCTACCTGTAGGAGATTCCAGTCACACAGTGTCCTTCTGCCTCCAAATACGAACCCACACCCAGAGGCACCATGGGCTGCCCTGACACGAGAAACCATGTGAGTAGCAAAAGTATCTCTCAACTTAGGATAAGAAGACCTGAGTCCTAGTTCCACAGTCAGTCATGGGGCAAGGCACCAACCAGCCTTCCTGATTAACATGAAGTCATTTCTTTCAGTAAATATAAGGAAGAGAAATGCCTTCCCTTTCTCAAAGGAATGTTGAGAAGATCAAAGGAGAATATGGATGTAAAACATCATGTCACCTAAATTACCATACAGATGTGAAATATTATTACTTACAAATTATATCATGAAAAGAAAATAAGGCAGTGGCAAGCTATCTCAGACCTTACCCATTTATCTATTCCCCTCACATTCTGCAAGATGATCCAGTTTTTCAATCACATAATTCACAGAAAACCACAATGGCCAAATTTCAACATTCTTCCTTAGGATGATTACACCACCTCTCTTAGTAGCCTGCCTCACCCTATCCCAGTGTGGGATGACTAAACAGCTCACTAACTTCTCTTGTAGGCTAAAAGAACTTTTAAAAACATTAACAGGCCAGTGCTGTGGTTCTTGCCTTTAATCCCAGCACTTTGGGAGGCCAAGGTAGGAAAATCACTTGAGACCAGGAATTTGAGACCAGCCTAGGCAACATAGCAAGAGCCATCTCTACAAAAAATAAAATTAGCCAGGCATGGTGGTCCATGCCTGTAGTCCCACCTACTTGGAAGTCTGAGGCAGGAGGATCACTTGAGCCCAGGAGTTTGAGGCTGCAGTGAGCTAGGATAGCACTGCTGCACTCCAGCCTGGGTAACAGAATGACTCTGTCTCAACAACAACAACAAAAAAATCAATTTCCTAAATGACTAAAGAATTAGCTTAGGCATTGGGAGTCATTTAGATATTTGAACTGTCTGACACAAGAGAACATAGATTTTAAAGGTCACATTAGAAGTTATTGCTAAGATATTTAGAATATTCACTAGGAATTTTGGAAAGACTGGGATTTCTGATTAACACAAGAATCATAGGAAATGATTCTGCTACTTTGCTTCTCTAATAACATAGCACTTCCTTTGCCTGACCTTAAACTGACCCCTTTTATAGTGTAATAAAGTATTAATCAGGACCACCCTCAACAGACTCATCAGTTTGTCTAGTGACAAAGGGCCTTGGACTTTTATATGACATGTGTGCTGAATAAATGATTGAATGTAAGAAAAAAAAAGTTAAAGTTAACCACTAGACTAAGAGAAATAAGAAGCATAACTTACAAGCCCTTTATTTAGGACTTTTTAAGGAATTAGCAGTTGCAGATTCACTCTCCAATCTGATATCAAAATATCTTGGATCCTTTCTTCCTTGGATGTTTCCAGTGAAAGGCCACATTGTGACCTTCTTTAAAAAAACTGAGCCTTTGCTTTCTTTTGGCTGCCATGAACTTCATGAATTCTCCGAGCCCATGACCTGAGAACTTAGTGCACACTGTAACTGAGGGTGCCTCTGACACTTTCAGTGCCTCAAAACAATTCCCCAGACCCCCTGCATCAGATGTCCTGGGAGCTTGTCAGAATGCCACAACCAGGGGTTCCAATGTGATGGTTCAGCAGTGAGCCTGGGAATTAACATTTTTAACAAATAAGTCAAGTGATGATTCTGACAAACTCAACAAGTTGGGAAACCTCTAAACTAATGGTTTTCCCCAGTCACATCTGTTCATGTTAGCAAAATTGGTACTTAATCATTACTCTGAAGACTTCTGACAGAAAAAGCCTATCTTTGAGGGCGTGGCCTAAGAGTTTTAATTATAGTATGCTTACGAAATTTTTTAGCATATTTCACTGATTCTAAGATACTCATCTTCACGCGTTAACAACAGTGAAGTTGGGATATACCCATCGTGATGTAGTTGTCATTGACCACATGTGCACATTAAAACTTGCAGGATGGGCGCCAGTCACTTGGAAAAGAATCTCAAATAAAATAGTGGAGCTCTCTTTTAAGAAATGCTACATACTCTGTGAAAAAGACATGGTTGTGATTCAGAAGGATCAGATGAGAACATGGAGTCATTATTGAATTTATATTTTCCTTTTTATGAATATACAAAAGTTCTAAAAGATAAAAATCTATGTCCAAATAAGCCTAAAAGAGTGCTTTCAATAAGTGTAAGCAAAAATTCTAGTGCTATAAAAGCATTATAGCAGAGTTTAATTGGAAGAATATTTTTCTTCCTTAATGATACACATAAAACAATGGCATGTACTACAGTGATGAGCTCTTAGATTCAAGGAAATACGGTAGTTGTCTAAATAAACAGATCTGCTTTTATTTTTGTTGACCCACCATCAACGGTTTACTCAGCAGTAGAATGTATTCGATTGTATCAATCTTTAATCTCCTACTAGGACTTTACATGATGAAATCCAAGACCTTACGCTTGCAAGCTGCCTGACAAACATCATCCTAACTTGATCTGACTGGAGTTATTTTGGGGTAAGATATAAGTGCTGTAAAAACCCCAATTTAATATCCCATTCTCAATTCCAGATTACACACGTACACCCCAGCTTACATTTCTGACAGTGTATTGTGAGCCTGCGTATACACCACGCTGAGCCTGTCTTCCTTTATAAATATATTTAGGAAGTACTCGCTGAATAAAACACCAAACAATGTCCCCGAGAATGAAAGGAATCCAGCATACTTTTGGCTTTTTGTATTCAAAGTGTTCTCAAGATAGTAAATCAAAATTTCCACCTCCGTGTGGCCTAGTCTAGAAAACTGGTCTATGGAAGATCAACAGTTATTGCAAATGGATAATGTGATGACTCAGGCTGTTTTTTAAGTATGAATGCTTTCATTGCACTAATTTAAATAATAAAACTTTAAATGACGCCATGAAGGATCACCTTTCAAGCATCCCATATCCAGACATGAACCTATACCTAAAATGAGAAAATGGGGGTTATCTGACCCTACCAGGAAATATCTGAAGGACACTTTGAAGGGGCCTGAGCAGAAACCACAGAGAAATGCCGTTGGAAAGGGGGATAATGTACATGGCATGCTTGCAGTGACAACCTCTTCCTAATTGCTAAGCACACACAGACACACACCCCCACACACAACCAAAACCCATAAAAACAGCAGCAACAACAGAAAAACTTAGAGGGCTTCACTCTGTCAAACAATCCTACAAGGTGAGCCTTCAAAACTGTTCACTTGCAATTGGAAAGCCACACACACCTGCCGCTGGAGGACACCTTTCCCCTGTGAGGGACAGGGTACGTGTCAGAGCACCTCACATTTAATTAGAAGTGTTCAAGATTTCAAAACACAAAGCCACATTTCCTTCCACATACAGTCACCCTGCTAGGGCAATTATAATAAGGAAGTACTCAAAAACCTTTAGTGCCTGAAAAGAGAAGACGGGAAGGAAAAACAGGCCAAAGCAATAAATGTGGCCCCACAAACTTCTCAAGCCCTAACTACACCAAGCTCTGAGCTTAGAGCTAGAAAAACTGATTTAGGCAGCATAAACTGCCAAAGAAATCAAAGTTAAGAAATGTTTGATAACTTGGAATTTTATAATTTATTTTTTAGCTAAGTATTTCTTAAGAGCCTTTTGGAGTTTTTAAAATCTTGTTCTACAGTAGTTATACAATATTAATGTTTACAGTTTAATGACTTATTAAAGATTTTCATAGAAAACAAAAGAGACCAGATCTTAGGCAAATGTGTCCATGCCCGGTCAGTCTGGACTACTGTAATCAAGTGTGTAGACTGGGTGGCTCATAAACACCGGAAATTTGTACCTCACAGTTCCGGAGGCTGGAAGTCAGAGATCAGGGCACCAGTGTGGTCAGGTCCCGGTGAGAGCCGTCTTCCAGGCTGCAGACTGCCAACTTCTCCTCGTACCCTCACATGGCAGAAAAACAGCGAGAGAGCTCCCTGCGTCTCTTTCATAAGGGCACTAATCCCATTCATGAGGACTCCAACTTCACGACCTAATCACCTCCCAAAGGCCCCACTTCCTAATACCATCATTTTGAGGCTTAGGATTTCAACATACGGATTTGAGTGCGGGGGACACAAACATTCCATCTGTTGCAGTCCACAATCGACAGCAAATGTGGCGGGGCCTCGGCCTGCTCCTCTCCACCCACCTGCTGAACGTTTCTCCACCCTTCAGAATACTTCACCCTCTGAGGCTGGAACGCCAGGGGCTCTGTGATGCCCTCACCAACTTCCTCCAGGCCAGAATTAATCCTTTACCCAATTTTGCATTTCCCCTTGCACAGTGCTCTACATGCAGGGGCCCTCTAGTTCCCACTGAGCAAGATCCATTTTATAATCACTGCTGTGGTTTTCACAAGGCCCGGCTTAGGCCCTACACATCCAAGAGGCTCAAACAAGGGCATAACCTCTAGAAAGAAATAAGCAAACTCCAGAGACCAGCCTCACAGACCCCAGTTCTCCTAGTAAAAGCAAATAGGATAGCCCTCCCCGCCGCCCTCTCCTGCACCAAGCCCACCACTCCTTGTGACCCCTGGCCCCCTGTCAGGAATTTGAGGGAGGTGGAAGCAGCAGATTTATTTCACCATATGGAGCATACACTTTGGTTGGACCACCTGAGTTTGAATCGTGAGTACGTAACTTACTAGCAGCACAAACTGAGCATGATGCTTAAATCTCTGAGCCTTGATCTCCCCGGATGCAAAAAGGGACACCTGAGAACGCCTGCTTCAGTGCCTAGCAGGCAGTGAGCACTCAAAATATGCTGATGACAACATGGCCTTTGGCTCGGCCTCCAAGAGATGCCCCTGCTGCACCGGCTCCCCAGACCCACTGATTCCTGGTCTCCTTGGAGCACCCTGGTGGATGTACACAATGGAAAAAGAAGGGTCTAGAAGGTCCCCAGGAAGTGATAGAAGCTCAGACCATATCTCCACCCACTAAATCCTTTGATTCAATTTTCTTGGTGGGCGAGGGGAGGAATGAAGCTGATTCATACAATAAAAAGTCCATTTAACCCCAAACTGTTAAAGTGGTTTATTTTTATAGATGCGGCTTTACACATGTGGGACAAGCCCTCAGCACTGGTCCAGGGTTCTGGGCACTTGGGGGTCTGCAGAATCCAGTCAAGAGGTTGAAGGTCAAGACGGCCAGGAGTGGGCTTTATTCATAACAGTCCAACAGTTTCCAAGGGAGCGAAATAACAAAACTTGTGTCAGATGAGTCACACCAACTCGCAGGATCAGAGAAGTCACAGAGGATCAAAGAACAGAAGAGCCTTCCAGCTCACTGCCTCGGTGAAACCCAAAGACGCATTTCACAGAGCTCTCTATAATCTCTTCCAACTAATTTTCAGGGATTGAGTCTAGAGGAAGATTCAACAGGAGACTTAGTTGCTATAGCCACTTGGATCCCTGACAAAGTGGGCTTCGGTGGAATAGAAAAGCCACATTTTTCCACAATACCTTCTCCCAAACAAAACGAATGAAAGTCCAAGGCTTATTTATGATGGAGAGATGAAAGACATAACTGAGCAACTTGGAAAGCAGTCGGGAATAAATACAGACATAATTGAGCAACTTGCAATGCACCACGAATAAATATTACTAATTCAAGAGTACTTATACAACTATGTTTTTCATGGACACATCTATTTTGCTTTTCCTGTTTAATTCTTCATCCCATTATGATGTCTGCCCACCGAGCCACAGGTGAGGTGTCATGCTGATGTCAAACATGCTGGGTCACAACATCTAATATTCATTCCACTGATCATCTCACTTTGCAAAGCAACAGGTGAGTAACGTGCAGTCATCTTGGGTCCATGAACTGGCCTGCAGTTGATTAAAGGAGATGTTAGCTAGAGGTCTGGGGAATGGGAAAAGTGTCCATGTCTGCTGTGGGAGCCTTGCTGTCACCCACACTACTCTGAGCTTCTGCCTCAGCATCTTGTGAACACAGATAAATGGCAAAGTAATCCACACACAGCAGATCTGGCAAAGCCGAGTTCGCTGAGGAGACAGGATCGGTTTCCCTGTGACTCACCTGGAGCAGTGCACAGAAGTCAAACAGAGCTAGACTTGTGGCTACATGGCTTTCCGGCTCTTTCCCTGCTGTGATCAGAGACTAGACACAAGAATATCATGACCTGTCAGTACCTAACTGCAGCCCTTTGCCACCCACTCAGCATTCATGCTTGGGAGCGACAGGTCTTTTGTGGCGCAATGCGAGCTGAGGACTGGGTCTTGCAGCTGCATGTTGTCCCAAGCTAGCTGCAGAATTCTCCATGTCAGCATCTGTGGTTGAAGAAGCACCAGCCCCTCTCCTGGCACGATCCTAGGGCTGACCAAGATGGACTGTCATAAGCCCTGGGGCATCCAGTCTCCCGTGGAAAGGCCACCTCTTTTCTGGGGAGGCCATCCTGCTCACCTTTAACAAGAGAACTGTTACCTCTACCAGGTGTGAGCTGCTTCATACAGTCACATACTTGCCACCTACATTGGTGTCTATGGCCAGAGAGAGAAGGAATTTGGAGTTTCCCCTCTGAGCACAAAGGACAGATTTCCAAGGTACCATGTGGCTTTTCTCCATTTGCTCCACCCACTTCAAATCCAATCTCTGCCCTTTCCTGCCCTGCTCCCTGCTCTCTAGGACTACATCACCCTGGCTCCCTTACCCTCCAGCTCCTGGTTGGGTTCGGCCTTTGGAAGGCAGCAGCAGAGGATCAGAGGAGGAGAGTGGGGCCATGGCATGTCTTCCCCACTCTTTCCTGGCTCTGGCCCGTGTTTCTGGCAGGGGCTGCATTCCTCCAGGCTGACACCTCCTGCGGAACAGCCCCTCCTCCACCGCTCAGCCCTCCATGGGCTGTCCAGAGCTGCAGTAGCGTCCTGCTGTTGCGTGTCCCCGGGTGTCTCGAGTTCCTTAACCCTGCCCACATCTCTGTGAATAGTCCCCTTATTAAATTTCTTCATTTGAGCCACCTGAGTGATATTCAATTTCCTGACAGGGTCTGATTGAAACAGCTATCTTTCAGCATTAAAATCTTGTGATTCTGACACTTGTGGTCCACGCAGACACCTGTACATATGCTTCGTCGGAACCACATCCTGCGAGAAGTGCAGTATGGGCCCTAGAATCACGACTTCCTTACTCAGGTGGGTTTTGTTCTGCCCAGAGAGTGACCCTGCATGAGCTATTTCTTTTACTCAGAACTTTAGACTATAAAAGGATCTGTTAATAATAATTAAATCCAATTATATCAAGTTTACTAAACAGTTACCCTGAAAAACACATACATAAATATATGCATATGAGTATACATACATACACTAAAGTAATATTATTGGTGAGGGTCCAGGTATAAACTTTGTGATCACTAATGAATTGGAGAAAACAGAATAATCCCTGTTGTAGACCTGTCTGAATTGTCTCCTGTCTCTTACTTGCACTGTCCACATTTTGAGGATCCTTCTGTGTATGCTCCAGGTATCTTGTTTTGGGTCCAGGACTTGATTCTCTGGCTATACAATGGATTTCAGCAGGGATTGAGCCTTCATTGCTAAATGACTGTGGAGTCTTCGCTTTGCTCTGACTCACTTAGAGAAATGCTAGCTGCCTGCTTCTTTTATTCCTTTTTTCCCATCAGAAGAGTAATCTTTATTGAATACATTGAAAACATAATTCAAGATGGCAATGGTTGCCAATGATTATTATTACCACTTTAGAATTTGAGAATCAAGAGATTTCCCCCAGAAAATTGTTTTCAAAATAAAATATAGGTAAACCAAATGCTGGTTCTTGACCCAGAGATTTCCCCAAAATTTTCTCACTCTTTTCTCCAAGAGTATTGGTCATTTGGATGCACCTAATCTTCCTCTTCATCAGTCTCTTCTGTCTCTAGATCTCTCTGACACATTCACCAAACAACATTCTGGGAACAAGAGCCTTAAGAATAAATAATGAAGAGTGTTCTAGATGTCTGGGATGGAAAGTTGGCTGGTCTGCTAGGAGAGTTTTCCTTCTTCGCTGAATTATGAATTATTAAAATCTCCTCATTTTATAGAACACTTTGAGCACTTTGATTTGGGTCCCACAACAAGCAGCCATGGCTTTGATTTGGGTTGATTTTTTTCACATAATGTCAGCTGGTACTGCAACCTGCTGACTTGGATCCTATGGAGTGAGTCACAAGGACACATTTCTAAGACTTTTGCCTCCATAAGACTTGTTCTTAAAGGAACATAAGGGAAGTGTCCCTGAGGGACAGACCTCCTCCCCTAATATCACACTATCCCACAGGCTGACTGCCCACATTCTTACTGTACCCTGGAAACGGCAGGCGGGCGGGCAGGCGGGCATGCATGTGGGTGCAGTCTGTGTACAGGAAGCCCCATTCTGTTCCTGGGCCCCTCGCTCTTTGTGTTCTTTGCTTCTTCAGCGAGGTATTGAAAACTCATTTTAATAAGAAGAGTACTTACTGACTGAAACTTTAAAATATTTCTCTAGTCCCCTCCCACACATCATACATACACACTGTGCAGAAATATCTGCCTTAGCACTTCTAGTGTGACAGTTTTAAACATCCCCAGGTTCAAGGGCTTATGGCTCAGATATGACCCGACAATATGCAAATACAAAGCATCATTACCAGAGCCAGACTCTTACCCAGCAGAGCAGGTGATGCCTGTGTGGCGAGACTTGATGGGGAACGAGGAATATTCTCTGCCCAAACTATCTCCGTCTCTGTCATCATACTGGATATCGCATCATTAGGCATGCTTCCTCTGAATCTTCAGAAACTTTTTTTAGTATTTAAGAAACACTAAATAAAATGAGAATACACTGAAAAGCAGCACCTTAAATACTTCCGAGCAATGAGATGTTGGTAGGTATCTTCTGACAATAAATCCTTGCAGAAGAGGACTACTAAGAGAAAAGGAAACATTGAGAGCGGAGCTGGGGGCGTTTCCACGCACAATTTCACCTGCTTCAGAATCTGGTCTTGATCACTTCTGATCATTCTGTGTTTTTTGGCAAATTTCAGAAAGCATAGGGGAAACTAAAAGACATACATTCAAAATTCATTTAGTTCATTAAGAGAAAAATGAGCTGAAGTAGATTTTGAAACATGTGCTTTCCTGTTGACACATGTTCAAAGAATGTCTGGAGGAAATACTAAATTAAAATACAGACTGATTCAACTATTGGCATCAAATCACTTACAGTGAAATATGGTTGCTATCTTGAACGCGAGGAAAAAGAAAAGAAGCTTCCCAACATTATAATTTTGTTGATGAAAACAATGAAAATCTTAATTTAGAATCTATTTTATGTTATTTTGATTTTATCATTGTGAATTCTCTTGGAGACCTTTACTCAAAATGACTCTATTATATCCCTAGTTCCTGATATAACTGGAGGGAAAGGCTCTAATATTTCAAATATAGAATTAACAGCTGTAAATATTCACCTATCAATATTTCTATTGTAATATAAATTTTTAATCTTCCTCATAGAAACACAGGAAAGATAGTAGACAGATAACATGTTAAAAAATCTTGACTAAACACATTTGGCGCAACCCTCTTTCCATCCTTCACTTACTTAGCAAGTCTATAGACAATCTATTAAAGCACGGCGTATGCCATTTCCACCTTGCTAACAGAACCCCATCTCTCTTCCTCGTTGAAGATAACCCAAACCCCAGCCTGGCAGATGTGTCTAAGTCAGTCCAACGGAAAATCCCAGTCCCTTGCCAGTGACTGATTTCAGGAAGGCATGTGATCTTGTTCACTCCAGTGAGACGTGAGAGGGGAGAGGTGCCAGTGTGCTTCTTGGAAAGGTGTGCAATCCTAAAAAGCACCTGCAGGAACAGCTGGTCCCTTCTTCCCTTTAACTTATTGTGGCCGGATGTGACACCTAGGACACAAGGTTAGTGAGTATGAGGACTGAGTCTTGATAGCAACATTGAGCTACTGAATTAATCAACCCTGGTGCCACCTTACCTCTGAGCTTCTTGTTATATGATACAATGAATTTCCTCATTGTTTAAGTCCTTCTGTGTTAGGTTTTCTGTTCCTTGCAGCTGAAGGTATTCCTTGGTACAAAGTGCACAAAGTCCTCAAGAAGCTACCAATCTCGCAGACAAATAGACTGAATAAATAGGGAGAATATGATAAATACTGATAATAATATTGGGCAAGATTTTGACTCTGTCACTTCTAAGGGTTCCTCCTGCTTTTAGAAAAAGGAGAAAGCCCTTCCATCGGGAATGATCAGGAAACACTGTGAAGAAGGTGGCATTTCCTGCAGGACTTGAGTAACAGGGTAAGTACTTGACTGGCACAGAGGCAGTGAGTAGAAAATATTCTTACTTGATAGTAAGGAAGTGAGAGGACCACCCCATGTGGGACTTTCCTCATCCCTCCCATAACATGAACTCAGTGAAAATGAACATCAAAGGCCTCCGTGAAGAAGAGAAGAAAAAGAAAAGGTGTCACAAAAGAGCAGCATGAGGCCTGGAGAAAAAGCTGAGATAGGGACATGTGTGACAGGCAGCCAGCCCCAGGAGTGCTGGGATATCCCCACCTGCCAGACTCTCAAGCTGTTTTCCTGCGGCCGTGGCTCCTTGTGCCAAGATCCTGCACTCCAGGCAATTCTCATCCATTGCAGTCATTTCATAACTGACTTGGAGAGGCGTAGAGGAGGAGGTGAAAGTGGTATTGCATCACTGAGCTCAAAAATGGAGAATTAGAAAACATATCTTCGAATTTAATAAAGGAAGATAATCAATATGCAAAATATGTTACGATTAAAAATTGAGGTGAGGGAAGATAAAACAAATTTCCCTCCAAATCCTACCTTCATCACCGCCATCCTTCCACCAAGGGGGGACCATAGAGCCATGCTCTGAAGCATTGAGATTTAAGTAGGAGAAGGCAGTGTCCACGTGCCCCAACCCAGATGACCCAGCGTTTCTAAATTGAGGTTAAGGCCAAAGCCCCAGCTCTAAGCCAAGGAGTACTTTGCTTTCCTTTGCAATTTTTCCTAAGCGCATCCATTTTAAGGACCCCGTAGAAGGGATGGCTGTAATCTGAGGTGGGATTTACATTTTATGGCGACCTTTGGACATAATATCATCATATAGCATCCCTATAGCATTGCCCACCCCAATTTTCAAAGCTGTCATATTTTTACCATAATTGTTAGCAGATTCATTTATCTAATTAGCTAAGCCATTACTGGACAGAAATCAAGGCCCAGAGGATGGTATGCTACAGGAAGGGACCCAGAGAAATTTTGTCAAATCCGGATCTCAAGTGCTGGGGGCTGGGGAGGGTTGGACCTCGGAAACCTTGGTGTTGGGAAAAATTTTCCAAGGAAGCTAAAGGAATGAATGGGAAGGGCTTGAAACAGATCTGCTCTGCAGCTGTGTCTACAGAGCAGTGCTTCTCAAACTACCTGTGGGGAAGGCCAGGTATGTGGGGGGATTTAGTTTGTTAATTTGTTTGCTTTTAGTTTCAGTCCATTGTGAACTGATATGTTTATATGACACAAATAAATAGAAAAACTAATTAAATAAAAAACAAAGGCATACAAAATACATGCCCAGTTTTTTATTAGATTGCACAAACTACATTTCATTAATAAAATAAATAAATATAGAGCCATGTTAAATAGCTGTTACAGTTTCTAAATTCTGACTCTCAATTTCTGTCCCCATCTTGTTCCGGATCAGTAGTAAACAGGTCACAGAGTGACCCAGGTCTGCGAGGCACAAATCTGCGGAAGCAGGTGTCTGGGCTGTTGAAGAAAGGCAGTCCACGGGCAGAGCCACACACATGGCCTTCGGCGCATCAGGGCAGCTGCTCTATGAGGGTCTCCTGAAACACAAGAGGATCAAACACAACATCTCTAAGAGCAGCTAACGAGGGCGGCTAAACACAGCCCAGCAAAGGAGAACGGCAAGGCCCCAACGTGTAAAGCCAGTCCCGGGCTGAACTCGGCCTTGCACTTGCTCCGCGCGGCACAGCTGCTGCAAAGCCATCCAAAGCCAATACGGCCCTCCCCGCAGCAGACTCAACAGAACAAAAACCAACATCCAGAAATAAATTAGATCGCCGAGCTCATCATGTTACACAGCCCACTGTTCTGAAATCCAGAATCCTGAATATAATAACAAATGATACTTACTATTAACTAGCGTATCGGTCTAAAGCCAAAACAAAATAACTCATTATTAGGAACCAACGTGATTCTCAGAAGTTTCCAGGTCAGTTACAAGAAAGAGTTATGAGACTGTCTTCCCACTGAACTAAATCTCACCCATGTCTAATTGCAGTGTGCGCAGCGGCTAAATCCTTTTTCCCTTCCGCACAGCCAGCTTTGCTCTTAGAGCATCGGAGCCCCGGGGACTTCTCAAAGCAAGGCAGGCCTGTGGTCAGGTTGAAAGGAACATGGAGCCTGGAGCCAGCACGTAAGGGCTTAAGGGCCACCTGCTAGCTCGGGAATCTCAAGCAAGTCCCTGAGCTTCAGTGTCTTTATCCATAAAATAAGACTAATGACAAGCCCCTCCCTGGAAATGCAGCTGAAAACGTTTAGCAATTTATACAAAGTTATGTGGCTGTCAGTCCTTACTACACAGAAATACGCAGCTGAGAGGTGTTTGTAACCATGCCCCTCATGAACTTTGTCTCACACAGTTGATTTCTTCCTCCAAGGTCAGAACACTTCTACACGTCGCACTCTGTCTTCCTGTTGTTCCCAGCACTACCCGGGTACAGTAGGGAACTCACATCATCCTGTCTGCCTTCTGACTTCAAAACGGGTACCTGAGGGACATTAAGGCACGTCAACAGTGACAGAGATGACTTGAGAATTCACAGGAACGTTTGGGTGGAGCAACAAGTTTGGTTTATTAATTTTGCGGCTTTTCGTAACCAGCTCCTCCTTATCTCACCTTCTACTCTCTCTGGCAGGAAGTCACTGCTCTGCCTTGGTTTTGTTCATTCCATTTAATATGCAGAAAGCGTATTATATGCAGCGGCCTATAATCAATGCAGGCTGTTAATACTTATCAAATCCTGTGTTCTGGCAGTGTATTTAGTAACATACGAGTTACTTCAGGTCAGGCAAGTGATTTGGTCCAGGTTGTAAGCTGTGTAGCCTTAGGCAAATCACATAGCCTCTCTGAGCTTATTTCTTCAGTTGGAACATGACTATAATAGTTGTCCTGCCTTCCTCAAAGACATAAATGTGATAACGTAAATGATCATGTAAAGAGAATTAGAGAAATAACTGAAGGCATTTTACTTATATATTATTAAATTATAATGTATAATATATAATTATAATATTATTGATTATATTCCTACTTTCTTGTCCTAGAAAACAGCAGTTTGGTAGGAGTCTCTTGCAATCTGCCAAGCATAATAGCTTTGGATTTTAATTCTCCTTTCCAAAAAAAAAGGAAGATAAAATGCATATATCTTAAAAAAGAGAAAATAAGTTCTGTTGATTTAATGCAAATTTTGATCGGCGTTTTTAGAAAATAATTGGAGTTCTGGTGCCTGATTTATCTATTTATACTCATTTTATAATGTTTGTGCTATTGGTTAGTACCCCGCACAAATAGAATCTTGTAGAATTTTAAGTCTAATATCCTGTGTAGTGAAGGAGAAAATACTTTAGAAAGCCTGGCAATGTATTGTCATCTGTTTCTGGGGAAAAGATGAAATGCAGTCCTTGATTTTTAAAAGATATTATTATTAAGGTCCTGGATAAACACATGGTCAATTTCATTTAAAAATGAGTAAAAGGGAGACTCTGAATCAAAAATATGTTTCCAATGTTCCCCTTTAATAACATTATGAAATCTCCCAAAAATGTAACTAAAATTTAACCAAATTTGGTTGAATTTAGAAGAAATGGCATGATCAGTTTGCTGCAAAGTTTGCTGCAAAACATATGAGTTCAGGCTTTAGCTAAGCCACATTGTGAAGTAACCATGATCTGTGCAAGGTTCCATGTCTCTCTTCATTATAAATCTATGTCCAGATGAAAAATAGAGAGGAATGAAATATGATAGGCACCATTTTAGGCCAGGAAAAATAGTAAGTATTACTTTAGAGCAATGAACATCTTTGAATTCTGCAACTTCATTAAGTTCTTAAGGTGTGGGTATTTTTCATTCTTTCACCATTTATAACATGAGTACTCTTATACAGATATTGGAGACAGATACCTCCAGAAATGAGTTTTTTTATTGCACATCTCTCCCGGAAAGGTGCTAAAAGCACAAACATGAAACTCCCCAACTGATATACACTTTTAAGCTCGGGTGTGAAAAGTCTTGTCTAGAGCTTGTGGTGAGAAAGCCAAAACTTGCAAGAACAAAACTCAGACTTCAGAATCTTCTTCCTTCATCAATAGGATCCAAGTATTTCATCTGGGCTTCTTAAATCTAAGTCATTAAAATGACTAAGTTTTCTTCTTTCTCTCTGTTTTTCCTAATAGCTGGGGCTTACATGACTCCAGAGTGTAAGTATCTTTTATATCTACCACATATAAGCACTAAATTAATGTCTGGTGATTCTGTTGTTATATTATGAATGAAAATGATTTTCACAATGATTTCTATCCTTCTGAACTGTAATGTGTTATATGGGTTATATAATTTTTCATCCATAAAATTATAATAACTATTAGGGTTTTTTTTTTTTCCTTTAGCTTTGAAAATAATGTAGTGACTGTCATCAGAAGAATTACATGAAACAATCTGCCTGGATCTTTTATGTGAAATCCTTTGGTTTGCTTTTGTAGGTTTCAATATGGAAATTATTGGAGGGAGAGAGGTGTCACCTCATTCCAGGCCATTTATGGCTTCCATCCAGTATGGCGGGAAGCACGTCTGTGGAGGAGTTCTGATCGCTCCACAGTGGGTGCTCACAGCAGCCCACTGCCACTTCCGGTGAGTCCTCCAGACTTTTCCACATACGTGTTTTTCCTGCAAGGTTGCTAGAAGAGAAGCTTGCCTCCGCTGGGTGAGAACTCTATCTACTGTTAGCTTCTGTGATCACTGACCATCTGGTGGCGTTTATTGACCCTTTTGCACATCCATGTTTTCTGTCCTGGGTTTCCTTTTTCAGGGAGAGCTGGGCTTCTTTCTCCCGGCAACCCATTAGGCAAACTCAAGTCCTCTGTACGATGCCAGAGAACACACCAACAGCAGTACCTGAAGCAGTAGTTCTCCTGACCCTGTTAGGCCACAGTGTTTGTGAGGAAATTGGACAACCAGAGCTTACTCTGTGCTTTTTAACTTCCCCATTTTACAAATGGGCCATAATCATAATTGTTCCTGCTTCATGTGGTTTGAGAATTAAATGGTATCTACTTAACTATTTTAGCATCTCGGCACACTTAGGAAGCACAAATAGGTTGCAGCTATTATTAGGAGCGTGATGTGGGAGAGCAGCCTGCCTGGCCGGCGGCTCTCCAGACCTCTTCTGTCAACTCCTCAGCCCTCTCATTTCAGCTAATAAAGCACAAAAACCATCTTGAGATGCTACAACCACCCCCTAAGAAAAAGCAGCAGGAAACTAATTTGGTATTTGTTATTTTGTTTGTTTGCTTGGGTTTCTTTGTTTGTATATTTTTTCCGTTATGTTTCTTGCCTAAATAAGCTGAAAAGGAGCGTTCTCTTTTTTCCACAAACATTACAGCATTTCACTTAAGAATCTATCTTTGCCAGAATGGTTTGCTCTTTAGGCGTCAGCTATCCCTAAACAGAACAACTGAACTGACTTGCTTCTCCGTGCTTTGGCGGTTTTGTCTGATTGCTCCATTTTAATGGAACTGTTTGATCACAAATTAGATGTTTCGAAGCCTGCAAACAGGGAGAACTTCTATTGCTAAATAGCAAGCTGCTGATTTCCAGTGGTTACTTTATTTAAATGCGGTTCTTGCCCTCATAGAAATCACCCTGGCGTCCCCGTCACTTTTGTCCTCCTCTCCAGAGCACTTACCCCCTTGGGACCAGTGAGGCAGAGGGTAACTCATAAATGTTCATTCAATGCAAAATATGCACATGTTCAAATATGTTTTTTGGTACACATTCAAATGGACTATAACCTCCCCAGAGCTTGACTTATAAATGTTCAACAAATGCTGGATGAATTAGAGGGGTTTTTTCTTTCTTTTTCATTTTTTGTTTGTTTATTTTTTGCTAAGCCTAAAACATGGCATATGAAGTAGTCCTTCACAAACCATAAAGTACTATAGGAAGGCAAATAATATTATTAAGTTGAATTTTAAATTTGGTCAAGTAGATTTAACTCAGGAGAAGTAGATTCCCAGATTGGGGAAAAGAGATTATATAAAAAGACTGGAGATAGATCTCAGAGTTTTGAAAAGGAAAAAAAAAAAAACTATTGCTAAATATCATTTTAAATGGCTAGAGTATAAAGAATTCCAAAATATGTGGATCAGATTTCCTCTACAGGACACTTGGGTACAAAAAGTAGGCTGATCAGTGCTTGGAAAAATATTAAGCTTTATGAAATTCAAAATGTTTATGAAATAGTTCAATGGTGGCTTCCCACAAATGTACTCCCAAGTATCCTGTTGGAATGAATAGTTTACCCCAGGCCTCTTGCTCAGCAAAATGGTGAAGTGGGCCAAATCTGGGGGGGCTCCCTTCTCACCACCCGTCCACACGGCTTCCCCCGTAGTGTCTTAGCCCGTTTGTTAGTTGCCATGTAAAATATAAAAGGAAACTGCTAAAAAAAAAATTTCCTGTGTAATCTTTTCAGCATTTTAACTTACCAGAAGCAAAACTCTCACCAGCTGTTGTCCACTGTCCTCCCGATGCCCCACCCCCCTCGCCTCCCTGGCAAGTTATAAGATGGAACCTGCCATGGCCCTTCCACACGACCTCACCCCATCTCACGCAAGGCTCCCGGAGTGAAATGGTGAACCATTTGGGCTCTGGATTCAAACCAACTGAGCTTTAATCCTGCCTGGGTTTGTATCCTGGAGCCTCTACTTAGTATATGTGGAATGTTCTCCAGTTTGTTAATTTACCTGAACCTCAATTTCCTCATCTATAAAATGGAGACCATCATAGTACCTACCTCACAGCACTCTTGCGAGGTTTGAATAAGGGAAAATACGTAAAATGCTTAGCACAGAACCCAAAAACTTAATAGATGTTATCAGTATTGTTATATGACTGTCTCTGCCTTCCATGGTGATAACCAAGGAACTAATCTGATGATCCAGTTGTGTCGATGGGGTAGGATGGGGCAAACCTCCCTATCTGACAGCCACGCCACGTCCTTTTCTCTCTATTAGGCAAGAGAGACCTCCAAGATATAGGGACCCTGCCTTTGCTGCCAGACCTCAGGGAGTGGGTCTAAGCAGAAACATTGCTCAGAGTCTAGCTGAGCTTGGCACTGGGCTTAAAGAGGAGCTGGGGAAAGAGCACTGGACTTGGAGTCACAAAAGCTAAATTTGGGTGCTGATTTCCTTACTTATGAGGTGAGTCACCTTGGACCAGCCAGAGAACACCCTTTTACTAATGAGGAACATATAGCCCATCGGCTTTAACAACTGAGAAAGGTTATTGTTAGGCTTAACTGAGGCAATGTTTACAGATGTCTTCAGCAGACAGTGAAGAGACTTACTGTCAGCAATCCTGTGTTCTGCTCCATATGTAATTCTGTTCTAGGCAAGTCCAGTGTGGGACTCATGAAGCCGTGTTTCAAACAGACGCCTCCAGGTGATTCTGAAGCAGGTCTGAAGACCACACTTAGAGAAACACGGTGTTGTGCAGATAAAAGACACTGGTATTATGACTTCTCCTCTGTGTAAATTCAGACAAGGTTTAGCTTAGGAGGTGAGATCTAAAACTCAAGTAATTCCAGGTGTTCCGTGGGCAGAAAAATCACTCTTGGTAGTGCAGATTATAGTTGAAAGGTATCTAGAAATTGAAAGTTCAGAAAGCATAATGGTCTGCTTGGGTTGTTTTGGTATTCACATGTCCCAGTGGAGATGAAAATAACCAAAACGTTTCAAAGACAATAACTAGTCAAAGAAATTAGTTAAAAGATGAAAGAAAATCAGAAATTTTCTCAACCTTCCTCCCTTGGTCAGAATCCACCTTCCACACCTTGCCTTTGTACCAAATTTGGAACCTTCTTCATATGAATTATTTATGCACATATCCACTTTTTGTTAGGGCATTAATCCTAGGGATTTTGTATCATCCTTCCCCTCTAATGCTTTGGGTTTAGTGAGTATGTTGAATTTGAATTTGAATCAATCCTAGGAAATACAATCCACATCCTCTGAGAAATTTCAACCCCATCCTGATTTTGCAATACGCAAACATTTCAACAAATAGAGCAGGAATTCCCAAAATAAACCAAAATAAACTCTTTTGGTAGAAACCAAAAGTGGTCATTCCAGACAGTCACAGCTCCGCCATATGCAAACCTACTCCTCTGCAGGCATGTGCTCATTCTCCAAACCCGAAATAATCATGTCTTCCTGATTTCTGTATGTTTCTGTGCTCTTTTTAATTTTTATTCATCTTTCGTTATCTGTATGCATGAGTACATATGTTTTCACTGTAATCTACCTTGCTCCCTTTTTTAAGTAGCAAAGAAATAGTTATATGTATACAAATAAATACAGTTATTTTTATAGCTTTTCTTTTTCCACAAAAAGATATGAGGCGGCTTCCTCACCTCAAATGCAACGAAGACACATTGCAATGGGATATTACCTCATCCCATAGTATACAAATGGCTCCAAGGTGTTGCCAAGATCTCAAAAGAATCATTTCTACTTTCAACACTGGCCATAAATGTAATTTTATCCAATGTACAGTAAATCAGATCAATTGTGGCATTATTGAAACACTAGAACTATGTATTATATATACGCTAGAATTGTGTATGACCAAGGATTAAAAAACAAAATAAAACAAAACAAACATACCTGTGTTTCTTCACCTGACTCACCAGTTTGTGCTGTATAAATGTCCACAATGAAATGGCTACTAACCTTAAAGTATCTTCATTTCCAGTTAGGAATGTTTTTTCACCTTGAGGACAGTTTTCCTTCCTCGTCCAAATCATCTTTCTAAAAGAGGGGTGGGGATGTGTGAGCATATCTGACAGGCACGTAATGGGCCTTGCTTCCCCTGTCCCCCTGAGACAAGGTCTGAACATACAGATGAGCACGCATAGGGTGGGATCTTTACCTTAAACGTGAAAACACTTAACACTGGGAAGATCAAAAAGTTCTGGAGATGGGTGATGGTGGAGGATGAACAACAATATAAATGTACTTCATGCCCACCAAACTGTACATTTAAAAATGGTTAAAATTATAAATTTTATCATAACAAAATTTGGTATGAGGTATATTTTACTGCAATAAAAAAAAACCTTAATGGGTAGTTGGTATAAATCTCAAACTACAAACTCAAGAAATATAATTTCCTTTATTTTTACATAAATGAACATAATTCTGTTGTAAACTTGATCCAAGTCAATTAAGATTTCACTCCTTTTTTCCCACATTTGGATACAAGTTTTGATATTCTTTTGCAATGCCAGGGAATTGTGCTACGGTAGGATTAAGGGCAAGACATTTGGCCCTTGATATCAATTCAAGCTGGGGTCCACTGAGACCTCCGTCACTCCGTCTAATCTTAAGCAGGTTACCTTGGAGATAGTCCTTGTTTCTGTATATATATGACCCTCTCCACCATCTCCACTCCCCACTGGGGGATTTGGAAGTGATTCTGTTACTTTCATTCTCTTTGCTTTTTCAGGTTTGACAAAAGCCGGTCTCCCACAGTGGTTTTAGGAGCACACTCTCTCTCAAAGAATGAGGCCTCCAAACAAACATTTGAGATTAAAAAATTCATACCATTCTCAAGATTTATATTAGATCCTAATTCGAATGATATCATGCTGGTTAAGGTATGTAGCATTGCCTTCCTTCAATTTTGTCAACATTCTTATCAGCATGGCTCAATTAGTTAAATCATCTAAACAAAAGCATTTTGTTAGCACCCTCCCATGTTTGAAGTGATGTAACATATTCTATAAGGGCCCACGTTACTTCATACACTGCCTTGAAAGAAACAAGAATTTATCACAAATGCATCAGGGCTATGTTTATACAAGGAAAAACAGCTCTGATGCTCACATATGTAGGTGAGGAACATCTCACAGGCTCAAGCATCCACGCTGAAAGCTTTTTTCTCAAATGCTTTTCTCATTAGCAAGTGAAAAATACAACAGTCATATGTACAACAGAGCCAACCAAGTGATTTCAGGGACTCAGAAGTGAGTTACAACTTAGTCTAGACCATACATAGACTAGTCCGAACTTAGTCTAGACCGTACTCAAGGGTCCTATCCAACAGAAAGCAGCCCAGCCCTGAAAGTCATGACCTATTGATGTTATTCCACAGAAAACCATCCAACACAGGGCAAAGGCCAGTTTGTTCGAGACGGCAAAATTCCTGCTCTGTATAAGCTCACTCCCCAAGTATCAGTGAACTCCACAGGGAATGGAGACTGTGTTCAAAAAAGCAACAACCACAACTGCAGCTGCAGGCTACCACCAAAGTAGATTCCAGAAAAGGGACGCCCTCCTAAAACAGAAGGACCACACATACAATGCACTGGCTAACAGCAGAGTACTACCAGGAAAGGATGATAATTTATTCTTTTTTCAATCTGTCAGCTTCATAAGGCTGCAAAACTCGGCAAGCGTGTTCAGCTGCTCCAACCAAGATCCAAAAACTATCTTAGAGCTGGAACCAAATGCCAGGTTACTGGCTGGGGAGCCACCAACCCAGATACTTTAAGCCCCTCTGATACTCTGCAAGAAGTCACTGTTACTGTCATAAGTCGAGAAGTTTGCAACAGCCAAAATTACTACAACCACAACCCTGTCATAACCAAAGACATGGTATGTGCAGGAGATGCCAGAGGCCAGAAGGATTCCTGCAAGGTAAGAGTCTCTCATTCACACCGGCAAATCAGAGGACTATACTGCGGCCACGGCTCCATTTGCTCACTAACTCTGCGGAGGAAGGGCATGGAGAATAAAAATTTTCTCTCCATTCCTGCACAGAATTCTCTGTTCTTTTTCATCTACCCATGTGAATGGGTCATAAAACCTTCCACAGTGCTTAATTAGCACTCATTAAATGTCTGTTAATCAGGACAATAGACTGTTTTTGACAACTTTTACAGGCTTCCTGTGAGGGGTGTTTATCATCCTTAGAAAGTCTACCCTGAAGTTACCAGTGGTGATTAGAACATAACTTAGCCAAAGAACCACCTTTCAAATTAATTAATAAAGAGGTCTCATAAAACTCAAATCAAAAATTTCAAATATACAGTATGTATTTCTAAAATAATGTTGACTATCTTAGTCTGTTTGTTTGGGCTGCTATAACAAAATAAACTGGGTGGCTTACAAATAACAGAAATTTATTTCTCACAGTTCTGGAGGCTGGGAAGTTCAAGATCAAGGCACTGGCAGATTTGGTGTCTGGTGAGGGCCCACTTTCTGGTTCATAGACGGCCTCTTTTCACCCTACCCTCACATGGTGGACAGGATGAGGGGATGAGGGGTCTCTCTCAGGCCTCTTTAATAAGGACATTAATCCCATTCATGAGGACTCTACCTCCATGACCTAATTACCTCACCAATCTCCTAATACCATCATCTTGGGAGTAAGAATTACAACATATGAATTTGGAAGGGATGCAAACATTCATACTATACCACCAATTAATAAAAAGGAATAACAGTCATTATATTTGTCAAAATATTTTCTTTACTGAAATAGTAAGAAAAAAAATGGGTGTGCATGTTTATAGGTGACTAATATGTAGCACAGATGGATTACTAATATTTTAAAAATTAGAATACAATGTTCATATCATACTACATCAAGCACTATTGGAGGAAAGGGCATGATGACTTCAAATGTGCTGTATATCTGCAGTGCCCCAAGACTCTCGCCCTCCTGAACATCTGTTTTCATGGCTATCCAGAGTACAAGGCACTGCAGTTTGCAATGTGACCAGCGGCAGAGGCAAAGGCTGGTCTTCAAATTTAAAAGACAGCTCTTTATCTGAAAGGCCATGCCATCCCCTCTATAACTCTTTCACTTCCTTTGACAGTTGCATGTTTTGTTGTTAGAGTGAGTCTTCAAAAAGTATTTCATTCAACAATATTTACTAAGTGTGGTGTACACAACAGCTGTCCAGAAAGTATCCAGCCATGTAATATGAAAAATGTATTAACAATGGCTGGATACTTTCCAGACAGCCCTCGTGTACATAGCATTCTGTTTAACCATATGAGGATGCAAAATAAAAAAGGAAAAGAATTACAGAGAAGCTATAATCCCTGCTATCAAGACATTTACTACAATACATTGCTGTTTTCTACTGGTGTCAATAGCAACTTGATTTCAGGTCTGTGAGCACCAAAATGAAATCCACAACTTAAAAAATTTCTTTTATTTCAGTGGATCATTTAAAACTTTATGTCCACCCACTTAATGAATAAAGTTCGACGGTCATGAATTACAAAAGGACTCTAGACATAGAGACAGCACAGAGACATAGGCATGGACATAGAGACAGAGGCATAATCATAGTCAAAGTTGTAGACAGAGACATTAAGCAGAGAGAAAAATAGACAGACAGATACATAGTCCCAGACAGCGACAGAAACATAGAGGCAGTGTTGGGCATTCTTCAGGACACAAAGAAGCCAAAGACCCAGATAATAATCCTTAGAGCAACAAACAGTTGGTGGTAGAAAAATCTCAACAGCTTCTCATCAAGTATCTGCCCATTTTCTTCTTTCCAGGGTGACTCAGGGGGCCCCTTGATCTGTAAAGGTGTCTTCCACGCCATAGTTTCTGGAGGTCCTCCATGTGCTATTGCCAGGAAGCCTGGAATCTACACCCTGTTAACCAAGAAGTACCAGACTTGGATCAAAAGCAAGCTTGCCCCATCTCATGCAAATTCAGATTACGAATGATTTTCCTGGTTCTACCAGTTACTTGCTTCTTTTTTTCCTAATATGCTCATAGGTCAACTTTATCTTCAGATGTAGCTTGATGCAGGTAAAGCAGAGCATGGCTGGGCTCCATTTCTGCTCCCTCGAGACTCATTCTGCTAAGGAGTCAAGTTCTCTGTCACATGTATCACTGATGTATTTTTACCATGCTGATTTCATTCTAAATAAAATTTAGAAGACTATGTGTTTGTTTTTTATGGACGTGAAGTAATATCTGCCCCCATTCTGCCCACACTACCAAAGGGCAAGAAGGTCATGGAACAAGACAGTAATAGTACCACCTTCAACCAGGTCTATGTTGTGACTTCTGCTGGATCATCCTAAGTTGTCAGGGATTTTTTCAATTGTTGTAAGAACATTGAACATGAGATCTGCCCTTTTAATTTTTAAGTGTACAATATGTTATCTACAGGCACGATCATGTACAGCAGATCTCTAGAACTTTTTCATCTTGTATAATTGAAACTTTATACCAGTTGAATAGCAACTCCCCATTTTCCCCACCTCAGCCCCTGGCAACCACCATTCTACTCTAAGCATCTGTGAGTTTGGCTATCCTAAGTTGTATTTTTAAAATAATAAACAGTAAATATAAACACCCCAACTCAAGAATCTTCAAGATTTATACAAATATTTGGACAGTATTTATTATTCATGTCACATTTTATTCCAGAAAGGATTTAGAGCAACATACAAAAAAATACCTGCAATAAAACAAAATACAGAATTAAAAATAAATTGGTGAAGGTATTGGGGCAAAGGGGAAATGAGAGTAAGGAAGAGACGATGAAGGCAGGAGTGTTCACATGACACTCATAGTGCCGTAAGGTTCTTTCCGTACATTTGCTAGGAGGATTCACATTTGGCTGTATGCTTTGGCTGATGAAAAAAAAAAAAATCAGCACAGTCAGTTATATGAATTATGGTATCCAGGAAATACAAAGAAGTTGTTTGCCCATACGTAGGACCGCTGGTGCTGGAACGGAAACTAAAGAGAATTTTCTTACACAGTCCTCCTGAGAAGGACGCCGTGCCATGTTTCCCATATCCCCACCATCTGCACCAGGATCCAACTGCACCAGGATCGCCTGAGATTATTTGTAATGCAGATTGCCTTGACCTCTTGCCCAGAAATGCAGGTAGAATAGGCCCAAGGTGGGCCTGAAAATCTGCAGTGTCTAAAAGCAATCTTTTAAATAATAAAGGAGCAAATCTGAAAGCCATTCATAATGAGCATCCTTAATAACATCTTACAAGAAAGACAACAATGAGTGTTAACGGATTGTTTTGTATAAATCTTTCGGTGTGAACTGATGACTTAAGACCAAAGTGTAGTTTCATAAGATCACTGGGGGATCTCAGCTATCTTGAACTGTAGTCATCCAGCGATTAGTAACAATTTCTAATTTGGGTGGAGAAGCGTGGTGGGGAATGAGGCGGCTTCTCCTCCTCCCACTGTCAGAAGCCGAAAGATTAATCTCAGCCTCTATATTTAATTTGGATTTCTGGAGATAAATAGTGCTTGTTTCCAGGTGACATCATCAAGTTCTCTTACACACATATAGAAATAGATGCTTTTGTTTGTATGTTTATTTGTTTATTTTTTGTCATGGTTCTTATAAACCATTAACCAGCACTATCCTGCACTATGAATACTTAGAGAGATGACAGCACTGGATTAAAAAAGGAAAGTAGGCTGGGCACGATCGCTCACACCTGTAATCCTAGTGCTTTGGGAAGCCTACGTGGGAGGATCGCTTGAGGCCAGGAGTTTGAGACCAGCCTGAGGCAGAGTGAGACCCTGACTCTACAAAAACAGTAGTAAAATTAGCCAGATGTGATGGTGAGTGCCTGTAGTCCCAGCTACTTGGGAGGCTGAGGCAGGAAGATCTCTTGAGCTCAAGAGTTTGAGGTTTCAGTGAGCTATGCTGACACCACTGCAGTGTAGCCCAGGCGAAAGAAGGAGACCCTGTCTCAAAAAAAAAAAAAAAAAAACTAAAATTATTGAGAGTAAAGTAGTAAAAGGTAGTAAAAGAAGGTTCTTTAAATATTCCATTTTATGTCGTTTTGATTCATTAAAAATGTACTGATTATGTACCAGACTATATTTTATAAGAAAAGAAAGGGGAAAATTGTAGATTCTCTGCACTCACCATTTAAAAAATAACTCTGTGTCTATTTTTCCTAAATTTCAAATCCATGAAACACATCTTTATTAAGTCTCTTTAACCAAAAGGACTATTGAGATTGCCCTTGATTCCAGTCAATGAGTTAGCCTGAAAAGTTGTCACTGAAACCTGAGGTTGTGTTTTTATTTTAGAGTCCATGCTGTTAACACCCAACAGTCAGACCAGCTCGGATTGCCAGAGAGGAAGCTTCTTTCAACAACTACGGCAGAGCTGGCAGCTTTAAAATTGGAAGATAAACAGTTTATTTTGACAAGCAGCTGATGATGAAGCCCACAGTCGAAACGCATCCCTCACCCTTTCAGGGAAGTAGTATTTCGTTAAATATACCAATATCTCTCAAACATAGGCTAACAGAATATAGTATTTTGATTTGGGAAGTTTTGTCCTTCAGAGCTTATTTGATTCTATCTGTGGCCTCAAAATAAAGTTGAGAGTCAAATAGAAGCAAATACCCAGGTTTTAAAACTGCTCAAAGGTTTTAGGGGAAAATGATTTGCTGTTGGCATCCTGAAACATCCCATTTTCTCCCTTCTTTGTGGCTGTAGACAGAGAACATTTGCCTTCTCTGTGCATGTAAAAGAAGGCTTCATGCTTTATTTTATGTTCACCCTGTTTTAATAGAAAGTGACAGCACTAAGAACAATTAAGTCTAAATTTAAGGAATGAAATAAATCAATATTGATTCAGACAGGCGATTAAACCAGCCTTAGGACCAGGTAGCAGAATCAGTCCTACCTTCTGACCTTTTGCACATAATAAATCCCAACTCACTCTAAAGTGATATGCAGAATGGTGCCTTGAGTTTAATTGTTCTAGAAAGCTACTGGTTAAAGGAGGACACTCTTGGTCAATCAAGGAAACGCTTCCTCTTTGACTAAACTCTCATTTTGGGAAAGAACACTGCTGTGGACTGAACTGTGTCTGCTCCAAATTCATTTGTTGTATCCCTACCCATCAGTGTGACGATATCTGGAGGTGGGTCCTATAAGGAAGGTAATTCAAGTTAAATACGGTCATAAAAGGCAGGGCCCTGATCCAATAATATCAGTGTCCTTATAAGGAGAGACACCAGAGAGTTCTATCTCTCTTTCTGCCATGTGAGGACACAGTGAGAAGGCAACCATCTACAAGCCAGAAAGTGGGCCTGCTCCAGAAAACAATTTGGCAGCACCTTGATTTTGGACTTCCCAGCCTCCAGAATTGTGAGAAATACATCTCTATTGTTTAGGCCACCCAGACTGCAGTATTTTATTATAGCAGCGCAGGCTGGCTAAGACAGACACACGTGTGGTGAGGGAGAAGGAACAGCGTGCTCGACCTGCCCAAGGGCAATGCACCTAGATGTCTCGAAAGGCCTACGATTTCACAAGATGACTGAGACACACCTGAAAAGTCATTCCTACGCTGTCTTAGTAGTAATTTGAGTACCAAGCACATCCCAGCTGAACAGTTGGATGTGTCTTGAATGACTCAACCCTGCTTTCACATACTGACTTCCTGTTGACAAACAGTGATTTCTTCACTCTTTCTGCTGATTCATATCAATCAACTGAAACTCTAGTCACTTCTTGTGCTCTAGCATGAAAGGATCAAGTGCTTTTTTTACTTGTAACCATAAATGTCTAACAACCACGGATCTAGGAAAAGGGAGTCAACACAGGCCATGGACCAGCAAGTACTGCAGAGAAGGGAGGCGGGCTAGCCCCAGACCTGCGTTCTTGTCCCAGGGCAAGCTCGTCTTTATTTTAGCCTGATTCCATTAAATGCTCAGCTGACTCATCTGGTCTTTTTCTGATTCCGTGTTCCTCAAGCAACCTTCTGTGAAAATTTTGCTCCATGTAACAGTTATTTCTCATTGCAAATTAATAAACATTTTGCTTTTCTACATCTATGATATTTTACCTCTATGTTGTGATCATTCAATTTATTTTTTGAGAGACAAATCCACTTTTGATGTAATGAAACAAACTCAAGTTTCAATCCCTGTAGTAATGAAGATCAAACCTTGAACTTCATTATGTTGGTAAGTTCACCAACATAATGAATATTAACCCCATGAGGCTTTTTAAGAGCCTTATTTTCCCCTAGAGGACTCCTGACATCCCTGCTTTGGCCACAGACATGAAACGCGCTTGTATTTGGAGCATCTATACATACATATGCTTATTTGTGCTCTGATTAGCTAACAACTCCAAGAAATATTATGGTTTTTTAGCTGTATTTTATTTGGTTTGCTCAGTAGCTGAGACTATTGGTTTGCTACTCAACAGCCATCTCCTCTTTTTCCTTGGTAACAAAACTCTGATTTTATTTGGGGCCACAAATGTACACAGCCAAAAGATGGCATCTTCTTCCCTCTCTCACTGCAAGTAGTGGTCAGTGAGAAGCAAGTGAAAGTCAAAGGCTGGGGGTTTCTAGGGAGTTCCTTTAAGAGAGCTGATTCAGCAGGAAGAGGTGCCCTTTGCCTCTTCCTTCTTCCTACTGCCTGGATTGAGATGTGATGGCTAGAGCTCCAGCAACAATGCTGAACCACGAGTCAAACTCAAATAGAAGCCAAGTGCTAGTGACAGTGAACCAGAAAGAAGGAGGTGATGACAAACAAGCGTCCATGCCAATCCTGCACTCTTTACTTGAGGACTTCTTTTATATAAAGTAAAAATAAAAATAAAACAAAAATATTTAATCCACTTTTATTTGGAGCTTACTGTTATACACATCCCCACCTAATCCTAATAGTAAAATTGGAAATCTAAAATTTCTGCCCCTGATGCATGCTCCAAACAATGAACAATCATGTAATTTTATGCCATTATGCCCAGACCCTCCCAAATCCTAAATGGCTTTAGCTTTCCAATTTGCCTTATTCATGCAAGAATTGAGAAAAAGTAACATTTAAATGTTATAATTAATAAACCGTCTCCCCCTCATGGCTCCATTTATGGCTTAACATGGAGAAAATGCCCTGGCCTACCTGAGAAGATATTTTTATCTTAACCACATTCTGCTGTATGGCAAACATTTTTGTTCCTATTCTAAAAATAATATATGGCACTCAGTAGCCTGTAACACTATTTTCTCCTTTTGTGTGTATTTTGTAAGTGGATCTTGTAGAACTGTTTTTTGAAAAGTTTCATGAAAATAATATTTTCTGGCATTTGAGGTTATTATTTGTTTTATTATTTCACAATCATTTGAAATAATATAGTAGTTTTTCCATTCAAACTACAAAAGCAACTCCATTGGAAGACAGTTGGATACAGTAATATCATGAATATTAGCGATGTTGTAGAAAATCAAAGCAGTCCCACATGTGGTCAGAACAGTCAACAGCACAAAGGGTGAACACGTTAACAACCAATCCCAATAGACTGCAGAATCCCCACTATTTAGCATCCAGACATATAGATTCATTCATTCTTTCATTCACTCCCTCACTCAAGAAACACTTGTCAAGCACTTTTATTTGCCAGGCACTGAGCTGGTCTGGTCACTGGAAGGACCAAGAAGAAAAGACATAATTCCTGCCCTGTAGGAACTCATAGTCTAGCCATATCCATGTTTACATGCAAATAAACACAGACATGCAGAAAAACAATGTACTATGCTCCAAAATTGGTTACAATGGAGACATGCACAAAAATTATTATAATGGAGACATATACATGGGACAGAAAGCTCATTCAAGCAAGAGTCATTTAGAATTCCTAGAGGACAAATAATTTGCTCTACAAGCTGGGTCTATACAGAAGAGACTTGATTCAACAATTTCCAAAAGGAAAGGAAAGATCTGGAAATCCAGATTTGTGCTACCCACCTCTGACCAGATAAAAGAATACAAGAGCTACAGCAATTGCTATAGTAAAACCATATCGGTAAAGGTGAGCATATTTACTCTTTTAAGAGCTCAGCTCTCCCTCCCACCTCCATAGAAGGGGTCTTCCCTAAAGACATCCAAGGCTAAGCAATGTGAGCAGCAGAAATGTCTCAGGAGGAACTGTTTCCCTCAACAATAGGTGATTCAGCTTTTTCCACGAATCAAGAATGGTTATTCATTTTATCTTTGAGAAGATTTGGGGACTGGGGGATCAGAAGAAGAGTTCGTGACCCCTATAACTTGACATGGAGACTCTAGGATATACCCACTCCAAACTCTGCCTTACCTGCAGCCTCTGTTCTCGCAACTCAACATCAACATTAGCCCAGAAGCGAGCCAATGTGTTGGTTTCCCTGGGCCGTCAACCAGCCTTGCCAAACAGGGGGCCGGTGCTGTGGAGCCTCCCACCTCATGGCGTGATCTAACCACAGGCATGTACACAGGTTTGGGTTTTTTGGACTCAGCTGTATTTGAACAAGGCTTCTGTTCTCTTTCCAAGAGCTCTCACTTTCAAATCTGTGTAGCTAGAAGTATTATACTTCAAGTTAACTGTCTGAGTCTTGATTAGGAAAAGCATATTTTGAAAAACATTTTAGATAAAAATGGCATAATTACAGAAATGTTAGTAGAATTTATGCTGTAGAATTCACTAGACTGTTAGCTCCACAGGAGCAGGGACCTGTATCTGCTTTGATCACCACTGTATAGCCACAGTTTAGCACAGGACCTCACATGCAGTGACTGCTTAATAAATATTTGTAAATGGATAAATGGGTGAGTAGAAAGATGGATGGATGGATGGAGGAACTTATTATATTGATGAATGATTGAATAAATGCATAAAGAATTAATAAATCTCTACTTCTGGAACCATTTAAGAATATATATAATAAACTTGAAATCACCTTTAAAACTACTTCATAAAAGCAATGGGTAAGGGGATCATCTTGGGCATAAAGTAGGTGACCTAGAAAGTCCCATGATTCTTTGATAATGCTTGGAGCCCATGGTGAAAAAAAAGCACTATGAAAACATTAAGGATTATTATTTATTTGAAAGTTTCACTGAGTCATCCTTTACGTAAGACTTGGTAAGCATTGCCATTGCTTTCTAAGGAGAAAAAAAAAGTTATAAAAATAATTAGTATGACTGGTCCAAAAGAGGTTACTTTCAGAGTTACTTGTTTTAGCCTTATCCTCATTGTCAAAATATTATAGTAGCTTAGTTAGCTTATAGCAATATTGAACTTTAAGCTGTAAATTATCTCATTAATTTTCATAAAATTATTGCTCTGTTCAGTTCATTTATATGTAAAGGACTTAAAAATGTTAATATTTTTTCAATTCCACATAAAACTGTACTTTCAAAGGAGTTTAATGAACTTGAAGTGGTCATAATACCATGAGGATCAGTAAGTCTGAGGATGGCTGTAACCTCAAATCCTGTTGATGGTGGTATTCATACAAGAGATGTCGGACAAGTCCCCTCTAGCCCCAACTTGAGTTCCCTGATTTTGTTTAGAAATTGCTTGTCGAAGGGGATTGAATGCTTGAGCTATGCAGAGAAATGGTATTTTGACAATTTTTCCCTTTCCCAAGTGTCATACTATATGACACTGGTAATAATTAGTTCTGCATACCCAATTCCTTGCTTGCCCCAGGAAGAATGCCATCGAAATATTTGAGGCCAAGAGGATGTCTGCCCCGTACTGCAGTAGTATTCTAAATAGTCCCCTAAACAGAAAAATAATACCAGAAAACAAATCCCTAAGTTTAGGGGGTTGGAACTGTGGTTGGAGATGTGGGAAGAGAGAGAGGCAGAAAGAACAAGATTCAGGGGAGACCCCAACCGAACACTTGAAGGCTGCTATCTTGGTTTGGGCTCCCCCAAAAGCAGATCCTGAGGCACAGGTTTGAGTGCAAGTAGTCTAGCTACAAGGCAACACCAGGACACTGATAGAAGAATAGGGAAGTGAGGAGACAGAGAACAGAAAGGCAATAATGGGTACATTTCCACGCCATTTACCTCTGTGGGCAACTGGAGCTCAGTCCCACTGGGAACACTGGGAACTCTGGGACAGTGTGGACACATCTCAGAGCTATTCCAACCAAGGGACTGAGAAGCTGGGATATTTACCCACCAACACCCCAACACTATTGTGTGAGACCAACTCCAGGGGCATTAGCTTTCCAGCACTTCCAGCTTGCCTCGCTCATGGCAGAATGTACTCCCACAGCTGGTGGGAAAGCCCCCTCAGACAAAGTTATAGGATTTTTTAATAGGCAGCTTTCGCCGTGTAGAGGTGAATGTCAAGGGGATATATGGGCACCAATGATGTCTGCTACAACTGCTTTGAAGTCACTAACCAGCCCTTGACTGTGTTTCCTTCCTACCAGAAGGGCTTGGCAACATGACTAGCTCTTTCAGATGATAAGTGAATTGGCAATGAGATGTAATGACTTACGTGATTACATTTGCTGCTTCTAGATAACACATTTGATTGTAACATAGTCGATCTGGGGTTGAGACTTTCAGGCACCTAATCAGCTCTGTAAAGAAGGAGATTTTTAATATCCTGAAATCATCCCCTACAAGCAGATTCAGCAAGGACAGCCTATTTGAAATTTCCAAGATATTTAGTGGCATCATATGTAAGTCCAGTCGGTCATGCCCTGTGACTGCCACTTGCATCCAGTTTTGCCTCTGAAGTCACAGACCACATCTGCTGCACTGTGTCAGATATTGGCATAAGAATTTTAATTATGTTAACCCATGAAATCTTCACAATGAGACCAGGTTGCAGGTGCTGTTATTATCCTCATTTTATAGATGAGGTGCAGAGAGATTGATCACTTATCTGAGGTCACACAGCGGTGGGGCATGGATTCAAACTCAGGTAATCTGACCCTAGAGCCTGCTTGTCCTACAGTCTCCTTTCTGGTGTCTGGCAAGCACACACTCTCGCACCTTTCTTCACTATCAAGCATGAATCACAATTTCCCCAAGAAGATTCTTTCAGCCAATTATGCCAACCCACACCCCGCCCACCAACACACGCCTCAACAGCCCCTCTCCTGGTGTACCGCAAGAACAGAAAACTCCACATTTCAGTAGCGCTTTGTTCCAGAGAATTCATAGCATAGATTATAGAGAGTTCACACTGAAACTAAAGAAACAAATCAAGGTACCACCACCCCAGATGCAACATGGAAGAAAGAGCACTGAACTCTGGAAATCAGTGAAATATGGGTTTTCGTCCTCATTCTGCCATTAGCTGTGCATCCTTGACCAAGTCACTTTATTTCTCCAGGCTCCCATTTCTTCATCTGCACATAAGTGATTTGCACTAGACAAGATATAAGGTTCCTAATAGCCCTCAACACCCACGATCCTGGACTCAAAAGTGTTTCTCAATTATCATGCTGCTAGATGGAGGCAATATTTTCTGCTCCTCGTTTCTGAGCAATTGACATAGCCCTGCCCTCTGGGGAGGTCCCTCCTTTTCATCCGCCACATCACTTCCAAGCCACAGCCACAGACGGCTGCTGCGTATCGGTATCAGAGACCAAATGGAAGATGCAGAACCCTAAAGAGCAAGTCAGCAACCACACGAGGCTTCTCACCCCAGTCTCGGTTTCACAGGTTTGGCAGCCCCCCGTTTTTCTTACATTAGGGGAGCATATGGAAAAAGTATCTCAGCAAAGTCATTTTTCTTTTTGTAATAATATTTGTTGGTGTCTAAGGAAACGGGAACCAGATGACAGGTCCTAAACATAGTCAGGCCAAGCCTAAGTGAAATCAGAGTGTAAACCTTATATTAAATAGCCTGCCTCTTTTAGGAATTCCTGTTTTGGGAATTAACATTTTATTATGAAAATTTTTAAACAGATGCAAAAGTAGAGAGACAACCCTAATAAGTCCCCAGGAACCCATCACCTAGCTTCAACAATTTTCAATTCATGGCCAATCTCGTTTCATCTCTACCCTAGTCAGTACCCCCAGCTCTGGATTATTTTGAACCAGATCTCCACCATCCTACTATGTCACCTATAAATATTTCATTATGTAGCTCTAAAAGACAAGGACTCTTTTTGAAAGCATACCCATGATAGCATTATTGTAGATTTTTAAAATCTTCTTAATTAACATTAATTCTTTTATAGCAAACAATATTCAACATCCAAATTTCCCCAATTGTCTCATTTTTTAAGCAAGTAATTTATTCAATTTAGTATCAAAATATAGCCCACATATTGAAATTGATTAATATGCCCCTTAAATCTCTTCTAATATATAGGTTTTTCTGCCATCACTTTTTTGTCCTTGTAATTTAGTTGTTGAAGAAATGGGACCATTTTTCCTGCAGAATTTCTCAGAGCGGATTTTGATTATTGTAACTCCATGGTGTCAATTAAAATGTTATTCCCTCCATTCCATCTTCTAAAAATTGGTAGTGAGTTCTAGAGGCTTGATCAGATTAAGGTTCAATTTTGGGGCAGGTGTGGTTTGTATTTCTGTTAGAAGCACATAATAACTATCCATCTTTCTTGGTACAACATTAGCAACTATTGATCACTGCCTAGATCCATTCACTAATTCATCAGAGCGCTCCTTGTTGTTGGAGCAGTCATTGTTTCTAAGACTTTTCAGTGGGCACAGCTAGAAAAGAGTTCTGGTTTTTTATTTATTTGCTTTCATTTGAAGGAGTCGTTTGTATTTAAAAAAAACACATAAGTTCATAGTGATCATTCCTTTTTGAAATCAGGTCCACAGACTATTTACTTAATTTTATTCTTGCATTTATATCTCCTTTCTCTTATGTTGAAATCACAGGAGTTTTTTTGTTGGTTGGTTTGTTTGTTTGGGCTCAAGTGATCCTCCTGCCTCAGCCTCCCAAGTAGCTGGGACTACAGGTGTGCACTAACATGCTTGGCTAATTTTTCTGTTTTTAGTAGAGATGGGGTCTCACTCTTGCTCAGAGTGGTCTCGAACTCCTGACCTCAAGCAGTCCTCCTTCCTCAGCCTCCCAGAGTGCTAGGATTACAGGTGTGAGCCACTGTGCCAGGCCGAAATCCCATTTCTTAAGGACAAAAGCATAATTATTCATTGTTTTTTCACAAAATACACACATAATGATCTCATAATGACAATACCAACTACCAGCAAAAAACATGAATACTGAAAAGAGTTTAAGGATGTTTTATTGTTTGGTGGAGGTTTATTTGTTTGTTTGTTTTGCAAGGATTGATTTTCATTTAGGGTATATCCCACTAAGGATTTATAGACAAATTCCTGTGTCACTTAAGTTTCAAATCAAATCTACAAATAAGAAATATTCAGAGAAGTATAGCTTTGATCATGGTCTTGTTCCCTCCATTTCTACTAGGTAACTATATTTTATTATCTTAAAACATTTTTAATTTATCTTTCTTTTTAAAAATTTTAACATTTGCTTTCATTTATCCTTCTATTTCTCTCTTATATGCTAGCATACAAGGGCTGTCCAGAAAGTATCCAACCATTGTTAATATAACAAGAATGTTTTCATGGCTGGAGACTTTCCGGATAGCCCTCGTACTTTACCATCTTACTTTTTTCTTTTCTCTTTTGTTAACACTATATTCTAAAGATAATTCCACACCAGTACAGTTGACCCTTGAACAACACAGGTTTGAACTGTGTGGGCCCACTTATATGTGGACTTTTTTCCAAGCAAACATGGATCAAAGATATAGCATTTGAGGATGTGAACCCCAACTTTTTGTATATGCAGGTTCTGCAGGGCTGATTACGGGGGGGGTTTGGGGGGCCTGGAACCGATCCCCTGAGGATACCAGGGGATGACTGTATACAGAGACGTTCATATTTTATGGATGTATCAATAATTTATTCAACCAGTCTGCTACTGATGGACATCAGGTTATTTCCAGTCATTTTCAATCCCAAATAATGCTGCAATAGATAGGGTGACTTTTCTGGTTTTTTGGTGTTTTTTGTTTTTTGTGGGTTTTTTTTTTTTTTTTTTGGTTTATTTCACACATAGAGAGCATAGAGAGTTGAGGAAAAATTCTTCCTGCCTCAATTTTCAATGCTTTGTGTCTTTCTCACCTTTGTGTCCCTAAAGCCTGGTACAGAGTCAGAGAAAACAGCAGATGCTCAATCACGTTTGCTGAGTAACGAACTCAATCATTCATGTGTAACATCTATAAGCAGACGAGTTAGTTACATGAATGAAAATTGGAAAATGCTGAGAAGACTAGTGCAAATCCTATAAGTTGGTGAATATTTTGTACACTCAGAGACTCATTTATCTATAAAGAAAGTGGCCTAATGTACTATGAATCCCAAACCTTCTTCTTGCTTAATCCATTATGAAAATGCATTTTTTAAAGGATACTCTCAGTGAAACATAGAATCTTGGGTTCCCTTTCTTGGACAATTTTTTGACCAAGGGGTTAGTGGTGGTAACCAGCATGGAAGACAGAATAGAATCTGTCTCCTAAGTATGTGTTTCTCCATATGAATGTGGTAGACATCACCAAAGGTTTAATGACAATGTGGTTCTCTCACTGAACTCTGTATCACTTTAATTGTCTCATTGTGCTATAATATATTCATTTCTGTGAAGTCTGTCTTGCCTGCTGGGATGTAAGTTCTTCATGGGCAGAGACCATGTCTGTGTCTGTCCTGCTCTTTGCTCTATCCTCAACACCCCACACTGCCCTGGGACACGGTAGACACTCAATAAACATTTACTGAATAAACAGATGAATCCAGGCTTTTAACAGGAAGCACCTCTTTCCAATGCAAACCAAAAAGTTGCTGTGTAGCAAATCTGCTTTCAACCTCTGTTTTAGCTGCCTTTCTCTGACACTGCTCCGCCACCTCATTACTGCCAGGTGGAAGCTGAAGTCCAGGTTTCTCGCTAAGCCTCCCTCGAAACCCATGGGGAGGAGGTTCTTCATTCCTGCTGGGCAGAGGGCAAGTCTGGCTCCCACTCAGCCTCCACAGGTACCTCCAGACTGGGAGGGTTAGGAGTGCCTCATCGCTGCTCCACTGACACCAAGCGGGGGCAGGCAGCTCACTACCACTCAGTGGGAATGAAGATCCCAGCCCCTAGAAGGCGGCTTGGGAAGACTCATTACAGACTGGATGGAAGTCAAGGATCCCCACTTGGGTTTTGATGGCATTGATGGGAGTGAGGTGCACAGTTTTTTTGTGGTGTTTGCCTGGAATAGAGTGGTTCGTGTCTAAAAGTTTTCTGTCTTGCTGGGCTACTCCTTTCCCAGCCCTTTGATTTAAAGAGAGCAGGCTTTTGTTGGGGCTTTTTTTTTTTTTTTTTTTGTCAGTACACATTCCTGTTTCCAAGTTGCCAGTTTCTGCTGCAGTAAGTCTGGGCTATAGGAGGCAGAAAGAAAACCTGAAAGACTCACCACTGAGTTCCTCAGGTCCCAAGATCCTATCCAGTCTGCCTTCTTCTCTCCAACTTTCGGAGTCTTTTTTATGTTTGTTTTTTATGTAATATCCCGTGAAAGAATAGGGAAAAGTATATGTACTCCAGAAGGAATAGGGAAAAGTATATCTTCCCCAACTTCCGAGAAGTAGAAGCCTGGCATTGCACTAGTTTAATCCCTCTTTTCTAGCATCATATGTCAAGCAATGTTTTATCACTATGACATGGGGTGTATCCTCATTCACTTATTTGTGAACTCAATGAGAATTTATTCAGATCCTACCACATGCCCAACACTGAATCAGTCCCTGAAGGTACCAAGATCACACTTTCACAGTCCAGTGGAAGAGATGATACAAAGTGAAACACACTGTAACAGAGATCTGTACAAAGAGCTCTAGAAGACCGAGGAGAAAGCATGTCACTGGGATGTGGTGGAGATGAGGGTGGGGTGGATTTAAGGAAGCCTCCAGAGAGGAAGAGATATTTGAACTAGTTTAAAAAATAAGCAGGAGTTTTCCAGGTAGATAAGAGGGGAAGTCATGAATAGCATGAATGAAGGCACAGAGGCACGAAAGAGAAGGGAACACTCAGTAATTCCATGTGACTGGAGCACATGGTGGGAGAACAAAGTGATGAGAGAGGAGAGTGTAAAGTTGGTATAAGACAGATCGTGTAAGATCTCTGTTCCAAAAGGCCAGAGTCACAGTTTTCCCTAGATAAAACTCACGCAGACTAGACAGCATCAATGGCAAACTACTGCACACTTCCCCCTGGGTTGCCTCAGAAATGAATCTTCTCTTGTACTTGGTTGTTAAGAATTACTGTCTTTATCGAGGTATCTAAAATAGTCAAAGTCATAGAATCAAAAAGTGGAATGGTAGTTGCCAGGGGCCAGGGGGAGGGCTAAATGGATATTTACTAATCAACAAGCATAAAAGTTTCAGTCAAGCAAAATGAATAAGCTCTAAAGATCTGCTGTACAACACATACCTATAGTTAACGACAATGTATTGTGCACCAAACAATTTGTTAAAAGGGTAGATTTCATGTTAACTGTTCTTACCACAGTAAAATTTTAAAAAATAATAATTACTCTTTTTATCCAGCCAAAGCACATTTCAGTCAACAGCTTGTCAATTCCAGTTTCCCCAGGCACTGCTGCAATCATATCCCCAAAAAGAAAGGACTACTACATTTCTCTCAGTCAATTAGTGGTCCATTTGGACCTGTCAGCAATTGAAAGCTCCAGAAACAGTTTGCTATGAAGTTTATTTATGTTACTGCTGCTCTGAAAATGAAGATGATAGAATAAGAGACTGAAAAATAAGAAAATAGAGGTATTAAGGCTGGAAGGAAAGCCTTAAACTAAGGCTCTAAATTTAATCTTATCACAAGTGGGAGACCCACATATAAAGGATGTGGGCCTGAAATTGATGGGCTTTGGCTGAAATAGCACATTCATGTGACAGGCCACAGAAGCAGCAGCTATAACCAAGGGGAGGATTTGGCTCTGGTGCCAACCAGCATAGTGGTGGCGAACTCTCCCAGACTGGCTATCCCTCTACCGTGGGCAGTTTGATGACGTCTTGACCCTAAACAGGACCACAAACTCCAGTCGTATTATTAATCGATCTGCTTTACCCCCCATGTTTTTAGGGAGCAGGGGAATAACAACAGGACCTATAGATTGTTTTCCCAGATCTACCGGCTATAGCTCTAACTTATGACAATAGCCATGTAATATTTGTTGAGTATCCAAGCTCACAATTTAGAAGACCAAGAGAAGCAAAGTCTATTGTATTTATCCATATTTTGACTCACTATGTTCATTCTTTCTTCCTGATGTTCCAAGATTCCTTCTTTTATCATTTCCTTTCCGTTTAGAGAACTTCCGTTAGTCAATCTTATAGGGTAGGTCTGCTGACAGCAAACACTCTTAGTTTTCCTTCATCTGAAAATGAAAATGTCTTGATTTTCTCTTCATTTCTGAAACAGATTTTTACGAATAAAGGAGTCTGGGCTAATAGTTTTTCCTTTCGGCACTTGAAATATGTTGCATCCTTCCTTCTGGCCTCCATGGTTTCTGATGAGAAACCATCTGTAATCTGAATTATTTCTCCCCTAAAGATAAGGTATTATTTCTCTCTCACTGTTTTCAAGATATTCCTTTGTCTTCAGTTTTAGAAGTTTGACTATAATGTATCTTAGTGTGGATTTCTCTGGGTTTATCCTGTTTGGGAATTTCTCAGTTTTACCCTGTTTGAGAATTTCTAAGCTTCTTGAATATATAGATTTATGTCTTTTGCCAAATTTAGGAACTTTTCAGCCATTATTTCTTTGAGTAGTTTTTCAGGCCCACCCTCTTTCTACTCTCCTTCCAAGACTCTGGTAACATAAATATTAGATCTTGTTATAGTTTCACAGGTTCCTGAAGCTCTGTTCATTTTTTCTTTTCACTTATTTTCTGTTTTTCAGATTATGGAATTTCTGTTGTTTTATATTCCAGTTCACCAATTCTTCCTGTCTCCTCCATTCTTCTGGTAACCCCATCCATTGACATATTTATTTTGTTTATTGTGTCTCTCAGCTGAAATTTTCCACTTGGTTCTTCTTTATATCTTCTATTTCTTTGGTGAGACTTTCTATTTATTCATTGGTTTCAAGCATTTTTGTAATTGCTTAAAAGCATTTTATGATGGCTATTTTAAAATTTTTGTCAGATAATTCTAACATCTCTATCATCTCAGCATTGGCATTTTTGTCTTTTTTCATTCAGTTTGAGATCTTTCTAGTTATTGGTATAATGAGTGATTTGGATTGAAACCTGGATATTTTGAGTATAGATGGATTTCTCAAGATTTTGTTTGGTTCCAACTTGTCTCAAGATTTCATTTGTAGTAGAGACATGAGTACAATATACATTTCACGATACTTTTAATTCTACTATAAGGAAAACAATAGTACAAGCACAATAATAAATGGTAATTAGAGCTTGATCTTCTTATTAAGGGACAACAGGGAGTGGTGGGGACTGTGGTAAACTGGAGGGTAAATTGTTCCATCTAAAGGTAGCAGCTGCTACTTAGCTCCTAATGATTGTTGATGAATGGGATTGCAGGCCTAATGTCAGATATTCTTATTTTTTAGGAAAAGGTAAACATCAAGATTTTTATATGTAATTTCTCTATTTTAAAATGATGAAAACAAATTTAGATTATTTAAAACAATATATTAGTCCATACCATGAAGACTAAACTAAACACAACAGTGATCAGAATGTAATCTATGTGTAGCCAGTTGCCAGCCTCTACTTTAGAAAAGTATATTTTTCTAAGCAAGGATTTAGTGCCTGAAATTCATTTCTTTGTTTTAGAAAGAGATATATGTTCTCATGTGAGTCGCTCACAGGAAACCAAGAGTCAAGATGTGAATCCTCATCATAGCTGGAACTGGAACTGGACCAGTCTGGAGGAAACTCGGCACTGTTGCCTTATTTGTGGTGTTATTTAAGAACAAATTATCCAGCCTTGGAAAAATGAACTGATAAAGGACTCTTATAAGCTAATAGGAGTGCTCTTTGGGGTCTAAAGGTAAGACCACCCACAATGGCTAGGGGGCGGGGTTTTCCCTGAAAGGAGTGGACATTCCCACTGTCAACCGTCCTGGGAATGGAGGAGCCCATAAAAAGAAGAGGGAAATTGGAGGATGAGCCCTAGACTGAAGATGGGAAAATGTTGCAGGCTGACCTGAGCCAATAAATCCATTCCACATACATCAGCTTCCAACTGGTAAAAAGCTTCAACCTCTAGTTTTGAGGTGTGTGGGAGCCGCATGTCTTCTTCCCCACACTTTCTGCCAAACAGAATTCTGCTACTATGACAAATCTTTTTCATCAAACAGGAACAAAAATAATCAGTGTTTTCTAGAGGCTCAGGAAATCCCTAGCTGTCCTTTAGAAACTCAAACAAGCATATTGCATGAAAGCTTCCCTCTTAGGCAAATACAACAATTTTTTTTTCTGACAGCAATATTAGGACAAACTCATGCCGTTAAGTGGTACAACATAGGACCACACATTTGCTACCCTACAGCTCTATCCTAAAGGTGATAGGCTCCCCTGACTCTTATATCCTGTTCAGGCAAGGGTTGAGATATCTGTACAATCCTTCTAAACAATCATATACAGTCATGCAACACATAATGATGTTTTGACCTACAACAAACGGCATATATATAATGGTGGTCCCATAAGATTATCCTGTAGTACCATAGTTTTACTATACTTTTCTATGTTAGACATGTTTATATACACAAACACTTATGTTGTGTTACAATTGCCTACAGTATTCAGTATGTAACATGCTGTACAGGTTTGTAGCCTCAGAGGAACAGGCTATACCATATAACCTAGGTATATAGTGGGCTATAGCATCTTGGTTTGTGTAAGTACATTCTATGATATTCACACAACAATGAAATCACCTAAGGATGCATTTCTCAGAATGTATACCCATGGTTAAGTGATGTGTAGCTATATCTCAACATGACCTGTTTCATCAGTGAAAACATATTCCTATCATCCTTTACGTTACCTAACCAGCACTCTGGTACAGATTTAGGTAATGATGTTTGAAGCACTCATCGCAGCCACTTCTGAGTGTGAGAACTCCAGAATCCTTCAAATGTTAACTTCCCCTTGAGTGTGGATGTTCTCCATCCAGGGCACAGATTAATGTTAACACACATGCATAGGCACATGCATACATACATATTCACGTGCACATAAATACACAGTTGCACACACATGCACACGCATGTATGCATGCACTCCCACACACAAACACACACACACATGCACACACCTGTGCATCACAGGCCTTCTAGAGTCTGCTTTTGAATCTGGATGCACCCCTTTGTCCATGTTTGACTTTAGACCATTTACCTACCCTCTCTGTATCTCAATTTCATCCTCTAAAACTGGGATGATAATAGTACCCACCCTACAGGATTGTTATAAGGATTAAATTGAGCTAATATATGCAATGCTAGGAACAGAACTTGGTATATAGTAAGCTCTATAAAAGTGTAAACTGTGGTTACCACTATTTATGTTAATATGGTTCATGATCAATTTTTTTTTTTTTTTGATACAGGGTCTCACTCTGTCTCTTGGGCTAGAGTGCAGTGGCATCATCATAGCTCACAGCAACCTCAAACTCCTGGGCTCAAGCGATTCTCATGCCTCAGCCTCCTGAGTAGCTGGGACTACAGGTGCGCACCACCATGCTTGGCCAATTTTTTCTATATTTGGTAGAGATGGGGTCTCACTCTTGCTCAGGTTGATCACCAACTCCTGACCTCAAGCGATCCTCCTGCCTCAGCTTCCCAGAGGGATAGTATTACAGCTGTGAGCGACCCCGCCAGCCCACGAAGCGGTTTTAACCAGCCTACAGAGCATGCACAGAGAGGATTTTCATGTCCTTGCTTCACTTCTTTGACATAAGAGGGCGGCCATTTCTGAACATGGACCCCATAAAAGGGCATAAAGCTTGATTATGCAAGCACATGTTTCTCCTTTCATAAATATTCATGACTTCTCCTATAGCCTGTTAAATGCGTATATTTGGCCATCCTACTTAGCATAAATTCCTAGTCCGTTGTCCCTGCCTCAAAGCACGTGTTACTGGCTTCTGACCAGGGCTTGGCTTTCCAGCCTGTTGGAATGGCCACCCACAGACCACAACCCTTTATGAGAAATAAAGCTCTCCTTTCCAAATTATGAACCTCGTTATTTCTTCAGTTAACAGCCCCACACGTCCCCACCTCCCGCATCTGTGCACGCGCCTCCCTCCATCAGGAGGGCCTCTGCCCTCTCTCTCCAGTCTCTGCATGTTCAAGTCCACAGTCATTCAATCCGCACATCAAAGCCTCTCCTCCATGCCCCTTACCTAATCCCCATGGCTAGAAGTAGCTTCTTCCTCCTCCAGGTTTCCATAGTGCTTTCGCAATACCCAACTTTAGCATTGACCACTTTCTACCTTGTCCTTAGATATTGACATTTCTACCTCATCTCCTTCATTAGCCTCTAACTTCCTTTAACACAAGGTCTCTGTCCGATTTACCTTAGAACCCCACCCCCCACAGAATGTTAGTTCAGCGTCTTTCTCATAATAGGAACTTACTAAATATCTCAAAAATGAATGAATAAATGAAATCCTATAAGAAAAGCCCAGCAAGCCTGGAAAAAGCTGTGCCACCAACCATTAGTTACTCAAACACCCCCACTTCTTGTCATGCCCTGCTCCCTGTCTCTGAAGAAACAGATGTTGTGCTGGGAGGACATGTCATCACCACCAAACCCGGCTCTACCCCGCGAGCCTGGGAAATGCCAGGCATGCCATCGGCCCCTCGCTCTGCACACTCCCGTCCCTGTGCCTTGAAGTCCCTTCCCACATGGGAGCCCAGACTCCATCAATTAAGAAGCCTGAGGATAGACCACAAATTTTCCACCTGCTCCCTGGAGTCCAAGAAGGTGACGGAGCCATGAGGAGACTGGGGTGGCATGGCCATGGGACCCACACACACATCCACACACGCACACTGACTCAGTCAGAGCAGCTCTGGTTTTCCTCTCATTTATATTTTAGTTTTCCCACAGAAGATTTCACAAGGGGAAAAAAGTTTCCACTCTAAAAACAGACATTTGAAAAACACTAGTCTAGCCATGTTACGTGACCATGGTCTCCTGGAGGGCAAGACATTGGAATTGCACCCCATCCCCTAACACCTGGGACGATGCCATGAACTTAATCAGGAAGTGTCCTGGCAGCGCCAGGCAAGACAGTCCAATCACCTGGGTCCTCATCCCAGTTCTAACATGAACCAGCGTACGTCTAGAACGTGATCTCTAGGTACCCTTCCAGCTATGACATTCTAGAACAGCCCTGCCTCAGCCTCACTGCTCCCACCACCAGGCCATTGAAATTACATCTCCCCACCCTTGCTATCCTCACCAGCACACCACACATCCACACACCTGACATTGGAATTCAAAGGACTAAAGTTAGCCGTCATCCTCAAAATAAACACTAGGTGTCTCCATTACATCAGACGTCTACTGTTGCAGTCACGTCTGAAGCTACAGCCAGTAGCTTCATGGTTGGCCTGGCCAGTGTGCTGACTCTCAACTGTAACTAGACCCTAGATTTCAGTCACTCTATGGGAAACTCCCCTAAATGCCAGACTACTGGGCAGTTTTTCCAAGTGGCAGAAAGTCAAGCAGCTCACAGACCCCAGGCAGCTGCCCGGCCAGTCACCTCAAATAGTTTTCCGCCATCCCCTGAGTCCAAGGATCTCCCCTGGGCTCCAGCATCCCCTCTACACTTCCTCAAAGATTCCACATTTTGCCCAAAACAAAGTCACTAAGAAAATGTAGATCAGACAAGGTATCCATGTAACAAAAACACTTGTACCCCCTTAATTAATATTTTAAAACAAAAAATAAGAAGACTTAGAAAAGAAAATGTAGCTCAATATACATTTGCCCAAAACTACGTTCTGCAAGTTACTTTTGCAAGGCATTCCCCAGAGTTACTTCATGTCTAAACATCCTCCTACCTGAGAGGCAGAAACTGAACATGCAAAGGAAAATAAATGGATTAGAGTGGGGCAGTCCACAGGGCACCACAAGAGTCACAGCTAGAATGTGACTCTCTATCCACTGTAAAAACAAGCTGACAAGTTGACAAGCTCCCTCATTTTAGGGGGATGGTTTCAGATATTGCTGCTGCACGGACATTATTGCACATACACCACTGTTGCACAGACCTCACTATTATGCATACTTTGCACAGACATCACTGTTGCAAAGATGTCATTATTATACAGAAACTCTTGCACAGGCACCACTATCTATTGCATAGATACTCTTGCACGGACCTCATCACTGCACAGACTTCACTGTTGCACAGTGGTTAAGAGCATGGGCTCTGGAGTCAGCCCGGATTTGCATTCCAGGTCACAATTCATTAACTGTCTCAAATTACACAACTTCCCTAATAACCAGTTTCCCCGTATATAAAATGGACAATTGGAAAATTATAAGAGGTAATCACAGTGGCAGGCTTCCATGTATATATTAGTTATTATTAAAGAAGAGAAGTTCTTCCCTACAGCCAGGCTGTAGGATAAATGCTGTTCCATCTTTACTCTTAAAAAAATGCTGCCACTCTGGAGATTTTCCTACATTAATATCTTCTCATGGACTACCTCATTATTATTTTCTCAGTTTACAGTTTTTATTTTAACTAAAGACATCTTAATCAAGCCTTCGCTTTCACAGGCAGTCAGCTTACAGCACTCATGCACACACACTCTTTCACCTGCACTGCACCCGACATCCTGCTGCCAAGGGCACCCTGGGGCTCCACTATATCCCTCTATAGACGTCAATTAAGAAAATAAATAGTCCTCATTATCCATTTGTCCTTAAATACCTTCCTTGAGAAGTAATTAAATCTAATCTAATAAAGTGGTCTGGTGGACAAAGAAAACCTATAACCCAAATTGCCAGATGCTCACGGGATCCCCCCAGTAATTAGCTCTATATTCTCTTTTCTCAGAACAGAAGATGTGGTTTCCAGCCTCTGAATATTTGTTGTAGTGAGATGTGGGGTGTCTAACTCAAATAGCTGGGGAGACACTGCTCCCTGCCCAACAGCTGTGCTTTCAAGTGGTTCAGGGCATAACCGCAGACACTGCCTATAAATTACTTTCTGTAAACACCATAAAAAGTCAAATGTACCTATATAGTTATTCAAATTCATTCAGCCCCCCAAAATCAGCTATTCCACAGACTATCAATAAAATAACCCAAAAAATTCCAAATAAAAAGAGAATAAACATTTAAAATACATTAAACTGGACTTTAAAGATCTTTTTACATTGTAACTCATAGTAATTAGTCAAATTTTTTTACAGTGGAATATCTGGTAAACCGGTCAAGATCCAATAATCTTTCTCCATGTGAATCGCAAGAATATATTACAAGATCACTCTCCTGACAGTGGTACAATTAATATAGACAGCAGGTAAGCCATCAGGACTCTGTTTTTTAACGTTCAAAAGTATACAGAATAATACAGGAACTTCTACATATCCATTACCCAGCCACCATCACCAGTTAATTGTCAAGAACTTTTTTGAAAGGTAGATTTATAAAAGTCTTACACCAGGGGTCCCCAACCTATAGTGAGTTGTATAGTTATTTAATTATATATTATAATGTAATAATAATAGAAATAAAGTGCCCAGTAAATGTAATGCACTTGAATCATCCCCAAACCATCCCCCAACCCCAGTCCATGGAAAAATTGTCTTCCATGAAAACAGTCTCTGGTGCCAAGAAGGTTGGGGACCACTGTTTTACACCATAATCTAAAGTATGTATTTTCACAAAAAATGAAACAGATGCCTAGTTCTGGTTGTTTGGGGGCAGAATAAAGACAAGTCTCAGAGAAATGAAAAGCGAGCACTATCCCCTCTGGCTGAGTGGGGACTGCCATATGTGTTGCCTTGGGCTAAACCCCTGGTCTCCAGGTGCTGGGAGAAGCTGGGGAGGAAGCCATAGTGCCCTGTAATCCCTGGGAAACAAGACTCAGGCAGCCATAGCCCCCAGGCTCTGACCCAATTGGAAGAGACCTTTTCTCTTCTGACTCCATTCATTCCCCACTCCAGTCATAATAAAGAGGAAATCAGAGCTTCACACTCTGGGATACATCTGGAAAAGATTGTGACTTGGGGGTGATTCCAGGTTGAGTTAGGGTACAGGAGGTGCACTGATATTTGCTGAGTGCCAACTATGTGCCAGGCATCACTTATGTACCCTGATAACTCCTTCATAATCACCTGAGAAACTTGGGTGGAAATGGCTGGGATCATCTCAGGCCAAGTATTTCACAGTCAGAACTACTTTACTGTAATCCTCCCAACAGCTCCATAAACTAGGTACTACTGTGCTCAGATATGACAAAGATGTGAAATGATGGGGCCAGAATTCAGAGCCAGGGCTATCTTATTTCCAAAGTCCTGGTCTTTTCATTGACCATAGCTCTAGAAACTAATGACTCTGGTCTCTATTTAGACCATAACATCCATTAGGGAAGTAACTCCCAGATACAGCCCATAGTAGATACTTCATAGGTATTTTAAATTGAATGAATGAATATACTCTGTTCTAGAAACTGAATTAGAGAGCTAAGTTTGTCCAAGTAGTTCAGATTAGTGAAACAAAGAATCAGGCTAATAAAGAAAAGTGCAAAGCCTTTTATTATTTCTTCACTAGGGATAAAAGGTTCACTCTATTAATCATCTCTTCAAATATTTTTTCAGCCCCCTTGTCTCTGTTTTCTTGTTGGGATTTCAATTACATGACTATTAGTTTGATTTTGTCCCACAGCTGTTGGATGGTCTGCTCTGAGTTTGTTTTTGTTTGTTTGTTTGGTTGGTTGGTTGGTTGGTTGGTTGGTTTGGTTTTCATTCTTTTTTCTCTTCATGCTTTAGTTTGGTCAATTTGTACTGATCTGTCTTCAAGTACCCTATTTCCTCAGCTGAGTCAAGTCTACTAATGAGCATATCAAAGTTACTAGTCTTCCACCACGTATTTCATCTCCAATATTTCCATTTGGTCTCTTACAGTTTCCATCTTTCTGCCAATACCATTCATATGTTCACATATGCTGTCTAGCTTCTCCACTAGAGACTTTAACATATTAATCAAAACTACTTAAATTCTTTTTCTGAGAATTCTAACATCTGAGTCATATCTGAGTCTGATTCTGTTGATTGTTGGTCTCTTGACTGTGTACTGTTCTTCTTTGTCTCTTTGTATATCTTATAATCTGCAGACCAACAGTCACTGAGGTAAATAGTTTCATGTCTGGATATATGAATAACTCTTCTTTCTCTAGGCCTCTACTGTGAGGAATTGAGTCAATCTAGTCAAGAGTTAATCTCAGCTTGCATTTATTGTTGCTGCAGTTATCCTCAGTATACCACAGGCTTTCAATTTGTCTAGCATGACCTTGTACTTATGGTTGGGTTTGGGTTACCAGAGAATTTTTCTCACTTCCCTGTTCCACTTCAGCCTTAGGCTTTCCCTATGAGCCTGCACATCAAAGAGAGTCTCTCTCCATGTTGTTGTGCCCTCCACTACTAGTAAACTACTGTTACTTGTTGTGTAGTTCCTGCTAGCCTAGGGTGAATGCTGAGGAAACATTTTCTTTAATCCTGGTTCAGCCTCAGTCTTAGGCCTGTATCATGTGCTTTGGTCTCAGGTGTGGGGCCATCTCAGTGATCCTATCCCACCCCTAGCAGCAGAGGACCTTTTTCTACCTTTCCCCCAGGAATCAAAAGTTGTGAGTTTTTTTCTTCTTCTCCTACCCCAGCCACAAGGTATCTTCACCTACGTCCTGAGGGTGAGAGTCTGTCTACAGTTTTAGAAAGGAAGTGGAGTGTGCATTTGTAGATGCTGGTCAGCAGGTGGATGTGCTGGGGGGACTCTGTGGAAGTCCCCTTCTGATTATGCCAGTTTCCTCAGTGTGACAGAATCAAGGTCATTAGCTCAAAGTGAGAGTAGGGAGTGGGGATGGGAGGCTTGTGGAGAGAGGAGAAAGCATGAAATAGTCATTTGGGAGAACAGGAAAGTGAAAGAACTAATGAAAGGTAATACTGACTGCTAGGAAGCATTAAAGGCCCATTTGAGGTTCATGGTCATGAACTCAGATAAGACCAATGACTTGCATGGCTTTGCTTATATGTCTACAATGAGTAACAGGGTGAAGAGTTCATTTTAACTGGAGTGGTAGTTTCACCAAGCAAATATGACCAAGTGTTAAAGGGACACTAGAGGAGAAAGTGAATGCACAGAGGTGATTAAAACTAAGTGACTATGGAATTTAAGCTTGGTGAATGCGAGGAAGTGAAGACATGAAGAGCATGAAGGAGAGTGAAAAGATGGAAGGATGGACAGATTGGAGGCCCCAGTAGGGTTGAAGGATTTGTACTACAGGGTACTAGAGAGAGGACTGAAATGAGATGATGAAGAAGATGCAGCTAATGCCGATGACATGTCTCAGCGATGACCACAGGAGGGACTAGGAGATGGATGAGGTAGTGTGAGGGGCAAATGGTGAAATGAAGGAGAATAGGTCAAGGAATTGGGAGGCCAGGGTGCTGCAAGGAAATTGAAATCACCAAGAATTAAAACAGAAGTAGTTGTGGAGAAAGTACCAATAAGCTAGGTCAAAAATTGTCAAGAAATGAGGAGTTTCATCAAACAGCTAAACAGAATTACCATATGACTCAGCTCTTTCACTCACACCCAAAGGAATTGGAAGCTGGGACTTGAACAGATTCTTACACGGCATTATTCACTACAGCGAAAGGTGGAAACAACCCAAATGTCCATGAACAGATAAATGAATAAACAATGAATATCATTTAGCTCTGAGAAACAATGAAGTTCTGATAGCTACAACAATGAAGACATTGTGCTAAGTGAAATAAGCCAGATGAAAGGACAAATATTGTATGATTCCACTTATATGAAATATCTAGAATAAGCAAATTCATACGAGACAGGAGTAGATTAGAGGTTACCAGGGACTGGAGGGGAGAGAGGAATGGGTTACAAAGTTTCTGTTTAAGGTGATGAAAAAGTTTTAGAAATACATAATAGTAATGGTTGCACAGTATTGTGAGCATAATTAATGTCACTGAATTGTACAATTAAAATGGTTAAAATGGAAATTTAATGTTATATATATTTACAACAATTTTTAAAAATTAATACTGTAATATACCCAAAGTCATTGAACTGTACATTATAAGTGGGTGAATTGTATGGTATGAGAATTATATCTCAATACAGTGTTTTTTTAAAAATGAAAAGAAATGAGGGGACGGTCCCAGCGGTCGCAGCAGATGCAGAAACAATGAGAAGTGGTGAGTGGTCTATTCGGGTGACATGAGAGATGGAGGTATGATCTGGGGAGCAGGGGGAGGCAGAATGATCTGGCAGCTTCATTACCTCAAAAACCCACCACACAGAAACCGCGAGCCCTACACCACATCTAACTGACCGAACTGCAACCAGAAAGATGGGGTGGGAACGCCATAAAGTCTGTTCTCATGACAAAGTCCATTCTAAGTTCACACACAGGTCAGAATGTCAAACAAGTTGCAATTACCCTTCTCCCACCCACCCCACTTTGGGGAAATCCTGTCCCCACACTTGTCCTTCTTCACCAAAGGCAGAGGTGGGGCTGTCCCCATGCCGCGCCACAGGGCAGGAGAAGAACAGGAGCCCATCGCCAGCTCCAGGCCAGTCCCGCTCTTCCTGGGCCCTGGACGCCCTGCCTCTAAATCCCTCTGGTCTCTTTGTGGAAACTCATTATGCCGGAATAAACTAATTGTAACCTCTCTTATCTGTCCCTTCCCTTCCATCCCAGCGGCCTCTGTTAATTCAGACCTGGACAATAATTTCCTAACTAACCTCCCTGTCTTTAGCCTACTACTCCCTCTGCCATCACTGGAAGCTTTCAGCCTCACCGCTGAACATGAGTTTCTGCCATCCCCTCCCCTTAAGCACCTCATCCTTAATAAGCATTCACTCTAGGTTAAAACTGGGTGTTGTTATGAAAACACTGCTCTAAGACAATTTTCAAATTCCCTCCTTCCAACAGATTGCTGCCCCTTCGTCCTCTTATTTACAGACACTCAGGCACCACCAATGCCTTCACGTTGGTGCCAGGGTGGCCTCTCTTGAAGGAAGACAGAATCCTGTGCCTGCTTAAAACTGGCTCCCATTGTCCCGTGATAATCTATAAACGTTGCTTATCATGGGCTGAAAGTTCTCCACAGTGTTCCTACCTCTGTAACTCATTTCCCACTTCTTCCCACACTGAGGGCCTGAAACACTGACCTAGTTATAGTTCCCTGTATAATCCAGGTCCTGAGGCCCTGGCTCAACCTATTCATCTAGCACAGTCCCCAGCATAGAGGAAGAACCTAATCGAATACATATTGAGTGAATGCAGTTATTAAAATCATATTCTATATCAACTCCATATGTTAGGAAAATTATTCCACATCAGCTTCAGGTGTCCAAGAAGCGGCATATTTATCCTACCACTTTGATAAGGCAACATCCACTTTTCATACCTACTGCAGTGCCTGGAACACAAAGACCTTCCCCAAAGACTGAGGGAGTCAGGGTGGATGGCTCAATGGACCAATGGATGGATGAATAGGCAAAGGGACAGGTGAACTATGAGAGAAGATAAGTAACATCAGGAGAGCTCTTCCTCTGGATGGTGAGTTCTTGAGTACATGTCTAAACTTCTTCTTTGCATTTTCGGTGCTCAAAACATGGTCTAACACAGAAAGTTTTCAAGAAATATGGGAAGAATAAATGAATGTGCAATTGCAGGAATTATATAAATATTATCTCCATTATAAACCTTGGCTTAACAGGTACATAAAGTGTTCAGATTAAATATCTTATGTGAAATGTTTCAGATACTAAAAAGTTCAGATATAGAAAGTTCTACTAGCTAGAAAAAAAGTTTTAGTCATTAAAAGGAATGCTCAGTAACCAAAACAACATGTAAAAATTATATTTGTTAATGTAATCTGGGGTACATACATTCTAAAAGAAAGAATGGCAAAATAAATTATATTATAGATCATACTGTTATATTTCTTAAAAATAACTTCTATTATTTTATTAATAACTTTTGTCCCTTATATTCACTATAAAAATGTTAAAGTTATAATTAAAGAAAAGGAAGAAAATAAACCATCATCTACAATCACCAACTAAAGATAACTTGTTAACATTTGGTACTCAAATATGTTCTAGTAGGCCGAGCATAGTGGCTCACACCTATAATCCTAGCACTCTGGGAGGCGGAGGCCGGAGGATTGCTTGAGCTCAGGAGTTCAAGACCAGCCTGAGCAAGAGCAAGACCCCATCTCTACCTAAAAATAGAAAAAATTAGCTGGATGTAGTGGCACATTCCTGTAGTCCCAGCTACTCGGGAGGCTGAGGCAGGAGGATCACTTGAGCCCAAGAGTTTGAGGTTTCAGTGAGCTATGATGACACCACTGCACTCTGTCAGGGGCAACAGAGCAAGACTCTGTCTCTTCTACTAAAGAAGACTCTAGTATTCTTCTTTCTGCATGTTTACGTGTATATGTGCATGTGTATAACATAAACAAAATAAGAATGTTGTGTAACCATTTTTATTTAGCGATTGTCTCCAAAAAGCAGAGCCTGAGGTGTAAGCTCAGATGCTAGTATTTTATTAAGTAGTGTGATCCCAGAGAATCAGGGGGGGAAAGAGGGGAGGGGCAGGGAAGAAGTCTCTACAGGTGCACTGCCGTGATGGCCACCTCTGGTGTGTGGTGCAGCGGATGCTTAATCTCCTGTGACCACCTTCTGAGTTCTAGTGGAGCTACCATATCTCAGGTGAGCCCACCCGCGGCAGGCACTGGCTTCTGTCTCTTACTGGTCGACCCCACAGGGCATTTACTGCTCCATCTCCATTTCTGAGTTGTGTGTGGGAATTAGGAAGACTTTTGGCACCTCACATCCCAGTGGCCATAGGGAAGTTCAGGCATAAGTTAAGGTAACTTTGGGTGGTGTCCATGTGATGTTGGTTGTAGCCCATGCAGTTGGCTGCTGCAGTAGTGCTGGGAAGGAATCAGTGGCCTAGGACAGGTGAGGCAGGGCTCGTCTGAAGTATACTTAAAAAGTATGTGACACAGGTTTGTTAGTGCCCACCCATTACAACTGGCCTCTGTAATATAATATGGTGCCTCCATTTTTGTGACAATAAGATTCCCTCACTTCTTCCCCACAGGGGTGACATTACACATGCAGTCAGAGTCCCCTCCAGGTTGGTGGCCAGCCACAATCTCTTTGAAAAGTTTAAGGCAAAAGACCAAAAAAAGCTACAGTTTCTTCTACTGCAGTCAGTCCCACATTAAACTATGTCATCTCCCTTCTCCACTCCCATTCCAGAATCTTCTCAACTTTAACTAGCAGTTTGGCTGCTCTTGGTTTCTCTCCTGGTACAGTGACCTAGACTGTCACCCCGAAGTAATCTAAGCCTTTCATTGCCTTGCCTTTGTCAGGTCACGATTGCTGCAACTGCTCATTCACCATTCTCCTTGGGCACAAACCTCCAGGTAACACCCAGTGAATCCCTTGAGTTCCATACACACTCCTTCCCGTTCACATTGTGTGGCAACCCTAGCTATCCTTTGCTTTCCTTTTGGTAAACAGGGTCAATTATAATCACCCCATCCCTGTACAGTCTGCTCTCTGCCTGCTGGTCCACTGACATGAGGAACCTAAATTGCCCACATTACGCCCGGCTTCCCGTTCAATAGAGTTGCTGCTGTCTTACTTTGTCCCAGGGAGAAGCAGTTCCCCACGTTCTCCCATCTTGAACCAGAACCTCTGAACCTGTCAGAATCTCTTACTGAGATGGAAAGGACAAATTGTACAAAAGAGTCACAGGGTATTTTAGTGAAAGGGACCATTCCTGTTTCTTGATCCCTGTAGAATCGTGTATGCTAGTTTTGGGAGACACAACACAAAATATTGGCCATTGCTTTAGTATCTTAAACCCACCAGAAGTTTTTCCTCAGCTGCCACCTTTTTTGAGCCTTTGTTAGCCCATTCGGCCTTTCCATTAGGCTGGCTATTTTTGGATAATGGATTGTATGGGAACCAATTGTCATACATCCCTTGTTTCACTTCCTTGGTGATAAAATATGTCCCTTAGTCTGAGGCTATGTCAATAGATCGATCATTGTGCTGCTAGATGTGCTGCTGGCAGGAAAGGTGAACCTTATGAACTGTTGCCCCTGTAGAGTCTAACTGACATCGTACCTTACTGAGAGGTGAGCACCAGTCTGCTGGATTGCTTTGGTGAGGAGGTGCCCATGCGGATAGGCCCCTTGGTCTGAGGCTGCACTGTGTAAATATCATGACAATAGATCAATCCCTCCCTCAAAGCCTCCATCCCTGCTGCATGGCCACTTTGTCATGGCCCATTGTGTCAGCACCAGAATGGCAAGGACAGCCTGAATGACAGCCACACTATGAGATTCCCTCTCCACACATTGGACAGTGAAGTTCAAGCTGTGTAAATAGGAAAGAGGGTGAGAAAGAGTGAAAAGGAGGTAAGATAATTGGTTTGGAAGTCCTGGTGGGATCAAACGATCAGTAGTTGAGAGTGAAACGATGAGTAAAGAGAGTGAGCTGGAGATCATAAGACGTGATATGGAAGGATACATGCAATTGCGATTCAGGATGCAAATACTGGCAGCATCAAGGTCCGGGCTATGACCACAGGAATGAGTGGCTGAAGGAGGTGGGAGCACCCTGGTCCCCAAGTCTAGCACCTTCAAGATGCAGCCCCACATGTGTTCTCTCAGTCTGGGCTGGTACAAGCACACTAAGTCCTGCGATTCCTTTGGCCCATAGCTACTTTCTCCCAGAGCAATGACCATAGTTCTCCACTCAGGCTATGCTGAGATCTGACTCAGGTCAGCAGTCTAGAGTCAGTGAGGGGTGGCAGGGGCAGATCCTTTCAAAAAGGAAACTCATCTTGTGAGGCACCTTTTACAGATGAGTTCATCGCATGTCCCCAAGCCAAGGAAAGAGGGCAGCCTCTGGAAGCTAGAAAAGGCAAGGAAATGGATTCCCGTAGAGCCCCAGAAAGGAACGCCAACACCTTTATTTTAGCCCAGTGAGACCCGTGTCAGACTCCTGACCTACTGAACTGTAAAATAATAAATTTTATCATTTTAAACCATGAAGTTTGTAGTGATTTGTTATAGCAGTGATAGGAAACTAATACACTTAGCTAATTCCTTGTTTGGGGGCATTTGGATTATTTTCAATTTTTATCTCATTAAGAACAATAATGTAATCGAAGTTCTCATAGCTACATTTTTCTGCATCCCCACAATTTTTTAAAATTCATAGACATGACTTGTTGGGTCAAAGACTCTGCAAAATTTAATAACCCTTTAAATGTATTGCCTTCCAGAAAGACAATAGCAGTAGCAGTTTGAAATACTATTAACACATGAGAATTTCCAACAACAGTGTATTATTTCGGTTTTTAACCACTAGTAATTTGACAGGCAAAAATAGTATCTAAATATTTTAAATAGTATTTTTATTATGACAAGCTTGTGCTATGTGCTTAAGCATTCCTCCATAGACTAGAAATATAGCAGCCATTTTAATTTCTTCTTTTGTAAATTACTTATTGAAATCTTCTGATCATTTTTCTTTTTGGGTGTTCATCTTTTCTTACTGCTTTGTAAAAATATCCATTTGTGTCACCTATACTGAAAATGTTGCAATTTTATGTTTGCTGTTTTAAGGTACAGAGGTTTTAACATTTTTATAATCAAATCTATCAGTCTTTTTCCTTTATAATTTCTGCTTTTGATGTCATATTTCAAAGTACCTTTCTCATTTCTACATCTGATAAATATGCATCTGTATCCCCATTTAGTGCTTTCATAGTTGAATGTTGTGATTTAAGAATTTAACTCCAGTTTTCCTTGGTGACTACCAGTTTCAATAATAAATGCATCAAACATCTATCCTTTCTCCAATAGAATAGGTTTAAAGATGATATTTCAAAACAAATTCTGATATACACTTGAATTCTCAGCTTTTAAATAAACTCTTATTTGAAAGTGAAAAAGTTGTCAAAGAACAGCAATTGTCTTTTTAGTGTTCTTAAATTACCACAATCTCACAACTTCACATTTACCCTTTAATGCAGGAGTTATCTAACCCCTAAGGAAATGATCTCACTTGTGAAACAAGTAACCACACCATGGATAAAATAACGTATGTTTCCCAGTAATAAAACACCAAAATCTTCAGCAGCACAGCAGAGAAAGAAAAACCCACACCCTTTGTGTTTCATTATATATTACTAACATCAACACCTGAAACTAAAAGGTCTCCATATGTGGATAACAGAAGACATATTTTTTTTCCTTTCTCTCTCCCTACTGCATATTCCTCCTTCTAGTTCCTAGAGATAAGACACATTTTCATATGCTTTTCAGTTTTGCTCATGAGAAAGTAGAATTCTATATTGGTTTAATTTACATTTAACACCATGTAATTTATATTTAACATTAAGTTATGAAATGGAATCATAACTTAATTTCCAATCATTTTTAATATTATTGTCTGTCTTTGCTACCTAAAAGATTCATTGTCTTTTTAAGGAGAAAATGTACCCTATGTGTCTACAACAAAAATACAAAAGCATCATCTATATCTGGTGGCTCTCATAAATTCAGGCCAGATCTACAGAGCAAAAGCTTTAAGTGAAAAACAGACAACACCATTAAATTGGGGGTGTATAGATTAATTATTAACCAGACCTCCCAGTCATAGAAATATAACTGAATGGTCAGAGTTCTCAGATCTTAAAACTTTTGGTTTCAGAAATTGTTTGTATATCTGTTTCCAGGTGTGGGAGTGGTGAAGAAAACAGTAACATCAGTGTAAAATAAGCCAATAAACTATATACCTATATATATTTGCCAACACAGGAAATTTTAACATTAAAAACAGCAGTATTCTAAGTGCTTTACATATATTAATTCATTTAATCTTCTTAAGTATCATCATTAACAGCCCCATTTTACATATGAGGAAACCAAGACACCAAGAGTTTAAGTAAATGTACTAGGGTTTACCAGCTAGTAGGTAAGTAAGTAGCAGAGTTGGCATCTGAGCCCAGAGTTCATGTTCATGTTCTTAACCACACTCTGTGATGTAGTTCAATCATACCTTCAGAGCTGGGTTCTTAACATGGGATCCACGAGTTCATTCAAGGTCATGGGTAAGCATCAAGAAGTCTGTGAATCTCCCCAAACGGTATGCAAATATTCGTGATCAAGATATCTCCTGCGTTAAAGGGTAAATGTGAAGTTGTGAGATTGTGGTAATTTAAGAACATTAAAAAGAAAATTGCTGTTCTTTGACAACTTTTTCACTTTCGTGAAAGTTGTAGGAGTTCGTGTCTCTGAACTCCTACAGCTTCTCGTTATACCCTCACAAGGCACTTAGCACACTGTTGACCATTGTTATCATTTGTGTATCTGTCCTCAGCTTTGTTCTTGAGATTTTTCTACTACTAAAGCTCTTCCATGGCAAGAACAGGGTTTCATTTATCTTTGCATCCATTTTAACAGTAGTTACTCAAAAATAGTTGTGGAATAACTGCATGAAAATTAAATGAATATATAAATTGCTTAGGAAAGAGATCCTGTTGTGATTTCAGCCTGGAATTAGAAGTGGAAGTTGAAGGGCAGGTAATGAATTTACTATTTGTTTTTCCCTGTTGGGGATATTCATCAATATTTGTTCTTTAGCTGCAACATATATTTTATGGCCTCATCCCTTTTTTTTTAGCAAACCTGCCTTGCCTCACTTTCTGCATAAATAATGACAAAAAAGGAAAAATTATGAAAATAAGTAAAAGCCATTAAAAACCTACAACTGAAATATTTATAAGGTGGACCATTGTATTCAATGCAGATCCAGATGGCTCAGGGAGCGGGACTAATGTGGGGCTCATAAAACCAAGACTATTGGTTTATAGACCGATTGACCAAAGGACATTTTTTTCTTTTTCAGGTGTTAAGAGGCAAGGGTGCCTTTACTTACACAGTACATATTTCATTAATAAGGAATTTTTTCATCTACGATAGTCCAAGGAGGCTCTCAATATCTTGTCCTCTGAATCAGAGGGTAGAGAATTAGCCCCCAGGTAAACTGAGGAACAGAACGGTTAAGTTTGGGGACCAAAACTAAGTCATGAGTGTCCTGCCAAGAATGCTGCAGTCCTGACCTACCCACCTCCACTCCAGCCCCCTAGCCTTTGATCACTTTGTCCTCCTGTCTATCCGTATCCCGTAACAAATGACTCACCCTCTGCTAGTAATACCTGCACAAAGGGGCAAAAATAGGATAAATCACTGCTTTCCTAGGCTTGGTCACAAACTTATAAATCCCACAACTTCTCTGGGGACCACCTGCATCAGAATCACCTGAAGTGCTTGTTTCAAATGCAGGTTTCCAGGTTCTGAACCAGATTCTCTGGGGATGAGTCTAGGGAATCTGCACTTCAAGTAAGCATCCAGGTTATTTTTATGACACAAAAGTTTGAGAACTATTGTTCAAAAAGAGAAGTATTTCTACCCTAACAATTTGGAGAGAGAGGAGAAATTAATTTAGACATGTAGCAGAAAAAAATAATTTAAAAGTCTAACATAATATGAATGTTTACTTATAATAAAACTTACCAAAAACTGTGTACTAAACTTATCATGAGAAAACACTATCTAGCATATAAGTGTTGCAGGGAACACGATTATAGATGAGAATGCTGCAGAAGAAAGCGCCAAACCTGCGCCATCTGGACTGCTCCCTTGTGCAGAGTGCACGTGCATGAACTCCTGCTGAATCTATTCATTACAGCCAAACTTTCTCGGGGCAAAGCGTGACTTGATAAGATTGGATTTCGCTCTGGATCACTCTTTCAGTTTTTCCAGAATCCCGTGAAGAAATTGTAGGAGGAAATGAAGTGCTACCTCATGCAAGATGCTACATGGCTCTAATCAAAGAGCTGCAAATCTGTGCAGGGGCTTTGATCAAAGAAAACTGGGTGTTGACAGCTGCTCACTGGGACTTGTAAGTAATTCTCAGCCTCTCTCATTCTCAAGGTTGATTCAGGGAGGTGAAAATGACTATCAAGTCCAAAATCAAAATTAGGTAGGGATGGAAAAGAAAGCAGGCAATCATATTCAATGTTATGTTCTATTATAATATTCACCTCTATAAGCAAAGCCCAGATCCTACAGAATAAGATTAAAATGACCATTTTCTAATATTATTTTAAAATATTTTTTCACTATAATTAGCAACATTATTGACATTTTTTTAAATAGGAATAGTAAAAAAAAAATACAACATTCATAATATTATTAGCCCCTATAATCACTGTTAGTAGTTTGGTGTATGTTGTTCCAGACCTTTTTCATAAGCGTATTTTACAAAGTCTATCATGTGAATGTCCCCTGTGATTACAGCTGTTTTACTTACTATCATTGATATGGTCTCATGTTATTACATAGCATGTTGATCCATAGGAAATTACTACCATTTGACTGTTTAACTTTAAAAAATAGCTATTTCCTATGGCTCAAAGTAATGGTTTCCCTAGTCATTATTTGAAAGGCAGAACAATGTTTACCCCATGGATATGATATTTACTTAATCAGTACATTTTATTAATAACCAGTACCTGTTATTTCCCTGTTCCCTTAGCATAAATTGCATGAACAAAATAAGATGCTTAAAACCTAGCTTTTCACAAAGAAGATTCAAACAGATTTATATTATATTGTGTAAAGTAAGAATTTGTCAAATAAGAACTTCGGCACAATTTACACAGAAAATAAGGCTAGCCACTGGGGCACTTAATTAATAGAATTGCTTGGTACCAAGTCTGCCCAAAAAATCAAGAGATGTTTTGCCCACCTCTCCTGGAACAGCTATCATTAGGTTCCTAAATTAGATTCAGGGCTAGCCCTAGTTTGTTTATTTGCTTGGGGGTGTGTGTGTATGTGTGTGTGTGTGTGTGTGTGTGTGTGTGTGTGTGTGTGTGTGTGTGTGTGTGTGTGTGTAGAATCAGCTTTAAAATCGCACTATAGGCTGGGCGTGGTGGCTCATGCCTGTAATCCTAGCACTCTGGGAGGCCGACGCAGGCGGATCGTTTGAGCTCAGGAGTTTGAAACCAGCTTGAGCAAGAGCGAGACCCCGTCTCTACCAAAAAATACAAAGAAATTAGCTGGACTACTAAAAATATATAGAAAAAATTACCCGGGCATGGTGGCACATGCCTATAGTCCCAGCTACTCGGGAGGCTGAGGCAGAAGGATTGCTTGAGCCCAGGAGTTTGAGGTTGCTGTGAGCTAGGCTGACGCCACAGCACTCTAGCCAGGGTGACAGAGCAGGATTCTGCCTCAAAAAAAAAAAAAAAAGATAAAAAAAAAATAAAATCACACTATAAAACCAAAGTTCATTTCTTCTTTCCAATCTTTAACAACTTGACTCTGGTCAACTTTTCTCATCTTTGAAGAGATGTTCCTTCAGCAGGGCACACTAGATCCCAGAAGCCCGGAAAAGGAAACCTGCTACTTCTGCTCTAGTTCTTAGGTTCTCTTCCATTAGGTGCCAACAACCTAGAAGGCCACTAGGGGAAGGGCTTTATTCCACAAATCCAAAGCAGCTGGAGAAAATGGCAGCTCCTCTCCCAGCAGCAGAACGGCAGAGCCCAGCCCCCTTTGCCCAGCAGCCCCTGTCACCACCGGCCCAAGGGAAGCCCCAACTCCAGGCCACGAGCAGACCTCTCCAGGCCTTTGCAACTCACTGCTCTGGCCTCTGCTGAAACGTCTGGGACTCCCTTCTTGTTGCTTCTTCCTCGAAAAGGTGTGAAGTAGAAGCACCGTTTCATAACACACATCCTGGGAGTTTTAGATAAAAGGCACTAAACCACCAGAAGAAAAAAGCTCCGTAAGTTCCTCCTGTCTTACTGTGCTTGTTTATTTATAAATAGGAAGCCATTTGAAAACACTGATCAGACTTGAGTAAATTAAGTCCATAGTTTGCTTTCATCCATTCTCTTACATAAGTTATATGTTGTCTTTTCAGGGAGGGGCAAACTTCAGATTACTCTGGGGGCCCACTCAACATCCCATAAAGAGAAACTTGACCAAATATTTTCCATTAAAAAGGTAGTTTCCTGTCCAGGCTATGATCCACAGTCATCTGAAGGGGATCTTCAACTCCTTCAGGGAAATATGTGGGGTTTTTTGATGACTATTTGGAAGCGGTAAAAGGTCAGTGTAACCTGAAACTCATTTCTGTACCCCTGGCCTCCCAAGGTTGCATAAAGCCTGGAGTCTGGGGACAGGCAGCATGGCCAGGCCAGCACTGCTAGTACAGATATTCCTTCCCCTCCTGGAATTCAGCTCAATTCAACAATTGTTCACAGAAGTCCTACTTGGCAATCTAAAGTGCACTGGGAACTCACCTATACACTTAGCAAGGGAGACTGTCCCCTATGAGAAACCATGGGGTGGCTCAGTAAGAGGCTGTTAGATGGGGCTTATTGTAGGATTTGAGCTTGTGCCAGGCAGTGTGGGGGAGGACTCCAGGAAGTAGGAGTTTGCTCTGAATTGGTTGCTGTTAGCAAGTGGAGTAGTGCTATGAGATTAGGCATCTTAGCTTCAAGTTCTGGAAGTCCCTCTCACCTACTCAAAGACATCAGCTCCAGCAATTCTACAGCTCCCCGCCACCCATTACAACCTCAGTTTTTTCCATCCCCATAAGCATACACACATGCTTTTATCCTGCCCATCTTAAAAAGAAAAAGGACTCCTTCTCCAGGCATTTCCCCATTTCTCTGCTTTTCTTAACATCAAAACTCCTCAAATAACATGTCTCCACTCCAATTTCTCTTTTCCTGTTCTCAAACTCCAATATGGCTTTTGCCCCACACACTACAGGAATGGCTCTTGTCAAGACCTTCCCTTTGTTGCCTTGCTACCTTGTGAAATCCAATGATCAGCCCTCAGCCCCCTTTCGCTTGCCTTCTCAGTAGTATTTGACAGCATTGAGCTCTCCTCTCTGCAGCATTTGCTGCATGGGTTTCCGGGACACCACACTCCTGGCTCTGCTCCTATCTGACAGGTCCCTCCTTAGTCACCATGGTTATCACTCCTCTTCTCCTCCACCTCTCCAGCCAGGGTGGCCCACAGCTAGGTCCTGGGACCTCTTCTCCATCCGTACTCACTCAATTCCCCATGGCATCTAGGCACTATGACTCTCTATATGGCATGCCATCTATATGCTGATAATTCCCAATCCCTGTTTGTAGCTCAGACATCTCCCTAACTCCACCCTCCTCACTCTACAACTCCATCTAAATGTCTAGTAGACATCGCCAACACAACCTGCCTGGGAAGACCTCTCCATCTTCCTCCACACCTGCTTCAGCTCTAGACTTTATTTCATGGCAACCCCATCCTCCCAGCAACTCAGACCAAAATTTCCAGATCTTCTTTGACTCTTCTCTCTTACACTGCACATCCAACCTGCAAGGCAATTCTACCTGCCCTGCCTTCAAAATTTATCCAGAATCCAACCACCTCTCACTATCACGTGGGTCCAAGCTACCATCCTCTGTAGCCTGCATCACTATAATTTCCTCCTAATCTTCCTGCTGCCACTCTTGCTCCTGTTCAGTCTGTTCCCCGCACAGTAGCTAAAGTGACCCTGTTCAAGTACACCGGATCATGTCTCTCCTCTGCTCATAGCCCTTCGTGGCTCCTTATTTCACTTAAGATAAAGATCAGAGTCCACACAGCATCCCATAGGCCCTCTATCCGTCTGACCTTATTCCCTTCTGGGCTTCCCTTACTCGCTTCTTTCCAGCCACACTGGCCTTCCTGCTCTTCCTCAAACTCACCAGGAATGGAACACACTTAGAGCTTTTGTATTAGATTTTCCCTATTTCTGGAAAGCCCCCCAGATATCTTCATGGCTAACAGCCTCACCCTCCTTGAAATCTTTGCTACAATGTCACCTCCTCATAATGCACATACCCCCAATCCACACTCCTTGCCCCCTTACCCTGAACTCCTTTTATATATCATTTTCAAATATATTATATATCTCATTTATTACATTATTATTTAATGTAATAGTTATTATTATTTACTTCTGTCTCCTCCCACTAGAATGTGAGTTCCATGAGGGCAGGGATTTTTGTCTGTTTTGTTCACTGATGCATCCTCAGTATCTAGGTATTTCATAAACATTTTTAATAAATGAATTAACAAACCCCCATAACTCTGCCAGCCCTGAGAGTCTGTGCCATAAGCAGGCAGTTTCCTCCCCTTGCACACATTTTAATTTTCAATTAATTATCACAATGAACATACCTCTTTAGCTACCACCATGTCAAGAAATAGATGTCTACCAGAGTAGTGAATAAGTACCTTTGCTTCTTATCCTCAGCATCTAGCATCATATCAGACATCTAACAGGCACTCCATAAATATTTGTGTAATTAATTAATTAATATGATTCCAATCATCTTTCTCAATAACTGAGTCACTACTCTGCTACCTTGGAAAGAGTACAGCAAACTCAAAAACAAATGCATGTAACAGCATGCATTGCCCTTTTGGAAAATATAGATTCACTGAGTTATGTAGATTTTCCAAATGTTGACACATTTCATTACATGGTATTTTAAAAGTCGTATTGGGTAATATGACTCCCATACCATCAGGAAAGTCTTTTGATGTTGGGAAGATGTCAAGCTTGTGATAGCAGACACAAGTTTCCCCAAAATTCTAACTTTCACTTGAAAGCCCGACTTTTATCATTGGCAACAAAAATTGTCAGTTGTTTTCTTTGAAGTGTTAGGCTCATTTCATTCATATGTGAGAAAATGTCTGCCAAATCCCCATGTCTGAATAATCATACTTTGTCAGCATTCTTTCAAGTAAAAACAGCATTCCAAAAAGAGACAGATTAGTGTTTTTCCTCATGACAAGCGTTGTGCTTCAGTTACAGCCAAAGTGCTGTATGCATACTTTATGTGTACTTCCTGCATCATCACACAGAATATTAAAAAGACATTTACTACAGGATAAAGATTATTAAAATTTAAAAATTTTACTCCTTCATCAAGGACATTCTTGAGTAAAATTGGCTTTTTTTTTTTTTTTTTTTTGAGAGTAGCTGACAATGAAGAATACAGTGACTACTGGTACAGTTTGGTGTCACTACACTGATTCCTAATGAGGCACCAGGAGTATTATCCTTCATTGCTTTTGTGCAATCAGTGTAAATGTCAACACAGGGTGGGAGGGAAAGACAAAACATCTTAGTATTATTATGAAAATAGTTTTGACCTCACAAGGGCCTGAAAGGTTTTCGGGAACCTGTGCAGTTCACAAACCACATTTTGAAAACTATTGGCTTACAACATTGCAATGGCTCATTCACACTGGAATAAATTAAATTTTTTCCCAAGAATTTAAATAGCTGCATACACAATTTTTAAGATTTATATTTCACAGTCAAAACAATCTTGGAAAATACTGTTAGAACAGAACAAAGTTAATGGACTCAAATTTTCCGATTTTAAAACTTTCTAAAAAGCTACAGTAATCAAGGCAGTGTGGTACTGGCATAAGGATAACATTAATAAATACAATCTATAAATATGTATACAAGTATAACCTATAAATATTATAGAATTTGGAGTTCAGAAATATACTATTAACATTTAAGGTCAATTGATTTTCAACAAAAGAGCCAGAGCGATTCCATGCGTAAAGAATAATCTTTTCAAAACATAATGCTGGAACAATATTCACATGCAAAAGAATGAAGTTGGACCTCTACCTCAACCATACACAAAAATTATCTCAAGCCATACAAAAAAATTAACTCAAAAAATAGGCCTAAATGTAAAAACAAAATAGAACTGTAATACTCTTAGAAGAAAACGTATGAGTAAATCTTTATTATCTTGGGTTGTCAATGATTTCTTAAATATGACACCAAAGGCACAAGGAATAAAAGAGATTTATAAGTTGGATTTCATTAAAATTAAAAATTTTTGGCCAGGCATGGTAATTCCTGGCCATGGAATAACCATTCCATGATTATTCTTTACGCATAGAATTCTTTACAGCTCATGCCTATAATCCTAGCACCATGGGAGGCTGAGGTGGGAGGATCGCTTGAGGTTAGAAGTTTGAGACCAGCCTGAGCAAGAGCAAGACCCCGTCTCTACAAAAAGTAGAAAAATTAGCCAGGCGTGGTAGTGTGAATCAAAACCACAATGAGATGCTATTTCACACTCACTAGAATAGCAATTATTTTTTAAAAATAACAATATTGACAATGATGTAGACAAATTAAAACCCTTGTACATTGTTGGTGGAAATATAAAATGGTGCAGCCACTTTGGAAAACAGTTTAGAAGTTTCTCAAAATGTTAAACATAGAGTTATATGACCCAGTAATTTCACTCCTACGTATAGACCCAAGAGAAATGAAAACATATGTTCACACAAAGATTTATACATGAATATTCATAGAGGCATTATTCATAATAGCTAAAAAGTAGAAACAACTCAAATGCCCGTAACTGATGAATGATTGAATAAAATGTGTTATATCCATATAATGGAATATTATTTGGCAATAAAAGGAATGAAATACTGAGAGATGTTACAATATGGATGAAACGCAGAAGTATTAAACTTAATGAAAGAAGTCAGTCACAAAAGACCACATATTGTATGAAATGTGTGTATTGTATGAAATTCCATTTATATGAAATGTCCAGGATAGGCAAATCCATACAGAAAGTAGAAGTTGTCTAATGGGGGTGACTGCTAAGGGACAAAGGCTTCTTTGGGGATGATGAAAATTTTCTAGAATTAGATTGTGGTGATGGCTACACAACTCTGTGAATACATTAAAATCCATTGAATTGTACATTTTAAATGGGTGATGTTTATGGTGTGTAAACTATATCTCATAAAACTGTTAAAAGTAAACGTAAATGGAAGAACAACCACATTCACATAAAAAGAAACAAAACTATCAATGTTTCCTTTAAGAAATTTTTAGTAAGTATACTCAATTAAAATTTGATTGGTTTTTAAAGTCTGCACTAAAATGACTCACCAAAGCCAGAAGCAAGGTGTCCCGCTGCCATTACTGAAAATGGCTAACTCGTGGTGCACTGGTAATATCTGGGAAAAGGAAACACAGGGGTCTCAGCAGGGCTCCCTTCTAAGGTCATGTGATTTCTAAAGAAGTAACCACTAGGTCTGAAGTCATCAGGGTGTTAACGGCGAGGATGGTTGTTTCAACACCAAACATCCTGACAGAACATATGACCATATGTATCGTAATAGAGACCACATCCTCAGCTCAGAAAAACAGCTGCAAACATTCCTAAGAGAAAGCATACTGCATACTGTTCCTCCAGGCACTGAGGCTCACTCATTCTTCTCAGAGTGAGACACTCCCCAACACTGGAACAAGATAGCATGTCTGTCTCCCATTTTTCTTCTCAGCTAAATACATCAAGAAGGAAGAAAGGATAAGAGGGGGGAGGAGGGAAAAACTCAGAGATCGCTTCAGCATCTAAAGCTGTAAACTAGGCAGTCAGGGGGCCGGGAAGGGCCAGCAGCCCCTGCCCCACCAGCCCATGTCCCCATTCCTGCCACAGACTCCAGGCAGGAGCACAATAAACCTTTCTGCACAAAGTGGGGTAGGAAAATTGGGCCAGGAGCTTACAGGTAAATAAGTCTCCCTCCTGTCCTCCACTCGCAGGCGGCCTATTAATTCTTATATAACCCAAGGAGACAGCTACCAAGAATTGTGATTGGTGACCAATTTTTAGGACATTTTATAGAGCTCGAATTTAAGTCTCCAAAGAGCTTCCAGTCATGGATACTGCAGATAGTATTGCTGATAAGGAAAGAGTCTTGGAAATCTCCGCTGAGACATTTTCCCCTCTCCCCTGGTGTGCCCTGCGCTGATGGCAACAAGGTCCCCTCACCCCCACCCACCCTGGAGGATTCCTCTGCTCTCCCCCTTCACAGCCCTAGCAAAGGAAATCATGCCTGCTGTCAATGAGCCATCTTTCACTGCTGTCATTTACTCATGTTTAGTTTCCTAAAGCTAAAACTTTGAAACCTGAAAGAAAAAAAGACTGAAAGGAAACCACATCCTTTTGAGTCTCAGTATATAGGTAGGGGCAGTCAAGAACTGAAAACAGGTTTTCAGTTGATTGATGTGGGGACATCAGCCACAATGAGGAACCCCTGTGCATTTCTGGCATCCTCTCTCTCGGTTGTCATTTTTCTCCTGCTAATTCCTGAAGGTAAGACTTGATTCTTGTCATTTCCTCTATAACCATGAAGCAAAATGGAGCAGACTTTCAGTGACCATTTGGTAATATTACCTTCTGACACTGAAAGAAATTTTTCCCCCCAAGCCTTAAAATGGTTAGCATTCTCTCTTGGATTCTAAATATTTCCTTATTTTAGAAGGAAAAAGATCCTTTTTTCATTTTATAATTTCTTTACAAAAGATAACAGAACCACCAATGCTTATTGCTTCCAATTTGTAGCTTGAAATTGCCAAAAAGTACAATGGAAAAAGGAGCAAACAAAATAAATAAAACACTCTTGAATTAGTAAAACAATTAGTAACTTTCAGGAAAATAATAGTGGTGCCTTCATCAGTTCAGCCTTTCTTGCTGCAGAAAATGCATAGACAGTTTTAAAGACAGTTAAGACAAATCTGACCTAGACACCAAAAGTGAACCAGGAATGAATTAAATTTTTATAATTATCTCTCTGGGCTTGAGTCTCCTTAGGAACACCTTAGGACACTGGGCAAGCCCCTATATCCACTCTGGGAATGTTATACTCTTTTGTATTAAGCTACTTCTTTGGTCTACTAAATGGCAACCAATATCTCTGCTTTTGTGTGAGTTCCATGTGCATGGGTTGAAATGCTCTAAAAGTCATGGCATTGTCACTGGAAGGAGAATAGCCCCTGGGTAGCTCTGGATTTTCCTTGAAGAACCTACTAGGAAGTGAGGACTACTCTGGACCTGGGGCAATGTGGAGCCGGCCATAGTTTCTCCCCAGGGTCCATCAGCTTTTGGAGGTGGGAGTGCTAGGCAGGGGCTTAGGTCAGATGTCCCCAACCTTTTTGGCACCAAGGACCGTTTTCATGGAAGATAATTTTTCCACAGACGGGGGGTAGGGGGGGTGGGGGGGGAGGGATGGTTTCGGGATAATTCAAGCACATTACATTTATTGTGCACCTTATTTCTATTATTATTTTATTACTACATTGTAATATATAATGAAATATTTATACAACTCACCATAGATTGGGGACCCCTGGCTTGGGTAATTACCTGTCTTGCTAGGAATTACCAAAGAAGTTCGCTGGTTTATCTTGCCCTGAAAATGAGAAGCAATGTTAAAATAACAAGGCTGTAAGACATTTGGAACAAAGGGTTGGCATGTTGTAAGCATGGCATCATATGACTACATTCAGGAATGTTAAATTTTCCATAAGAGTGAAAACAGAGCAGGTGGAAAAGCCAACCATATCTCTGCTTCAAAGGAAACAGCAAAGGCAACTTGCTCTGCTCCACTTTGTTTCCTGCGTTCAGAGAGAGTAATGTTGGTCCCTAAAGGGAACAGACAACAGCCAAGCAAGGCTGGATGCTCTGGGGCCAGTGCTCTCAGCTTCCTACACATTCGAATAATCTGGGGGACTTTGAAAAAATACTGACATCGTAGCTCTAACCTCAGAAATTCTGATTTAATTCTCAGTAGGGACCAGGAATTTCTAGTTTTTAAAAGCTTCCCACCTACTACAAACCCTACCCCAGACCCTTCTCAGTGTGGTTCTTTGTAGGACATGTGGACTTATTTCTGAGGTGGGTATATGTGCTCACCAAACAGAATTCTGTCAAAGGGAGTGTTTTGTTGAGTTCATGAATTCTGAAGCCCATAAAGCCTCAAAATGCACCTTTGTACTCTATCTATACATGACTCACCCTAGGAAAAATTGGGATGTGAGTGAAGTTGTTTTGGTTTCTATAAATTCCTTACCTTTTTATTTCTAGAGCCTGGAATTTCTCCCTCCTAACTCCCTTCTGGAAAGCAGAGACCTTGTGGTCCCTCTCTTCCCTTTAGCCACACCCTCGTCAATTAGGAAAGGCTCCTGTATCTATCGTTCACACCTTTTCGTGAATTTGGCAATGAGTTAGCTTTAATGATGGAATAAGAGGCACTGTGCCCTAATCAAGAAAGCATGAACCTCAGCTGATGGTGGAGGGAAATATTTTAGAGGAATCCAAGAACATCTGGTGCAGAAAGCAGACAGCCAAGAGTATATCCCAAAGACACAAGGTCCCCTCCACCAGCATGTGGTTTGCCTCTGTTTAGTTCTCCTTGTTCTCTAACAATGGGTCTCTACTCCCAATCTATCATTAAGGAAATTTTACTAAGGCAGAATTCTCTACTCTTAACATCTTCCCTCCTCCCTTCCCCTACCTCATTGGAAAAGACCCTGGATTAAACTGTTTGGTTTGGTCTGGAGACTGCCAGGGAGCCTGAGGTGTGATAGATGTCATTTTCTCAATTTACGAGTGAGGACAGTGCAGTTTAATAACCAAAAGTCTCACAATAACCAAAAGACTCATGGTAGGGTCAGAGCTAAAAGGTGCTGATATCCGTTTGTAAGCTGTGACTTTGCAAGGGCTTGGGGTGAAAAGGAATGGCTTCTGTGGGCAAAAGAGCAAGACCTTCTCAGAGTGCAACAGGAATAAGACTGACATTCAGATGTCTGAAGGTCTACATGGAGTAAAAGGAGGGGAAAATGCTGTCATCCAGGATTCCTCTCCAAGCATGAACAGAATGACCAGTCTTACAAACATGGCTCTATAGAGAGCTCTTTGGGGCAATCTGATTTGCCTTTTTCTATTAAACAGATACCTGTGTGAAAATTATTGGAGGACATCAAGTAATTCCTCATTCAAGACCCTACATGGTCCTACTTAACATTAGCAAAGCAAACATCTGTGCTGGTGCTTTGATCGCCGAAGACTGGGTATTGACTGCCGCTCACTGTAAACTGTAAGTGCCTGGGTTTTTAAAAAAATGTTTGTGAAGATATTCTAATTTGGGAAAGCATTAATAAAAAGTGTAGATCCCACTAAAACCCAAGAGGTTCACATGTATTTTTACATCATTAAGTCTTTGGGCACTTGCTTTAGCCCAAAAGAATGTTAAGCCCAGACTTGCCACAAAGACTCAGACCAATGAAGAAGCAGCATCCACGAGCCCTTGCTGTACATGTCTGCTAGAGCCATCTGGTACAGGGGCTGTAAAACTTTGCTTCAGGTCATGACTGTGTGACCAAACAGAATTAGCCACAACATGGAAGGCTAAAACTTTCAGTGCGCCTCAGAGGCCTGGGTACAGCCGTCAAGTAGAGAAAGCTCATTTGCAATGCCTGCCTTAGCCCTTAGTGACTTCCTCTCACACCTTCAGCCAGCTCTTAACTCTGCCGACCTTCAAACCTCTTCCCAGTCTTCATCTTTTCTCCACTCCCTAAATCAAGCTTCTAAACCTAGGCTGTCCAATATGATAGCCACTAGCTACACGTAGCTATATAAATTTTAATCAAAGTTAAATAAAATTTCAAATTTAGTTCCTCAGCCACAGCAGGCACGTTTTTAAGTCCTCAGTAGCCACATGTGGCTAGTGGACACCATAATGGACGGTGAATATTTCTAAAATATTTCACCATCAAAGTGTGATCCACTGGAAAGCACTGTTCTAATGTCTTTTTCTTTTATTTTTAATTAATTTATTTATTTTTATGGATATATAACAGTTGTATATATTTGGGGGGTCCATGTGATATTTTGTCTTAAGTGAGACTAAGCTCAGCTGGTATCATGGAAAAAAAGCAGCATGAATATCTGATTGGTGTAGTTTATACTAGGTTGTGAATGATGATAGCCTTAATCTTTAGTATATCAGAGAGTATTTTGATTTTGTTAATCAAAATGAACCTTTAGCATGGAGTAAGAGAAGGAAAGACTCTTGAACCCCTCATGAGACCACTGTGCCCCCAACATACACACACTCAACACCATGCAAATTGGGTCCTCCACTGAGCAATCTGTTTCTGAAAGTTTTCCCACTTAAGATGAGTTTGTTGTTCTCTTACAAAGATCCCTTCAGTGTGCTACTTTAGAACTATCTACAGCTTTTGGCTTCTGTCTCTAGACTACTGAGACCTTTGTTTTCTAGTGATTCTCCATCACAGCTAAACAAGGGGGAGTGGGGAGAAAAGCTCAAGACTTGGCTTTGCTGCCATATTATCCTCTCCTTTGTTTTTCAATGAACCTAGTTTAGCTCTTTACAAATAAACTGATGGTGATGAGAATGAGAATGAGAATGCATTCATAAGCATCTTACTTTTATTCTTGCAAGCACACATTTTCTTTCTGAAGAAGTACCTCTATCTCCATATTTACAAATGGGACAATGAAACTGATCAGCACATTATATGCTCAGCTCCTAATTAAAAGAATGAACCCAGTAAATAGTGTTGTGTCTGTTCTCAGGAACAAAATGTCCCAGGTTGTTCTTGGGGCTCACTCAAAAACCAATAAGGAGCCAGAAAAACAGATAATGTTCGTTAAGAAAGAGTTTCCCTACCCATGTTTTGACCCGGACACACATGAGGGTGATCTTAAACTTTTACAGGTATGTACCTTTAATTGTCTTCTTAAAAAATCACAGAACCTCCTACAGTCTGCCCACCTACATAAAAACCTTCCCTCAGTGCCCCTATAAACTCATATAAGGGGACCCTGAAGGTTGGGCTAGAATTTAAGTTAAAATGTTAATATTTGTCTCATCCTATTAACTCTTTATGCTTGTCTTCCAACAGCTGCATAAAAAAACAATAATTAACAAAAATGTGGCTATCATTCGTCTACCTAAAATGGGGGCTGATGTGAAACCAGGAACCATATGTCGAGTTGCAGGGTGGGGGAGGATTCACAACAGGTCTCCTCCATCTGATACTCTGCAAGAAGTCAACGTCACCATCATAGACAGAAAAATCTGCAATGATGAAAAGCATTATAATTTTAATCCTGTGATTGGACAGAATATGCTTTGTGCTGGAAGCCGAAAAGGTGGAAAAGACTCATGCGATGTAAGTAAAATAAGACCCCACACGTTAGCTGTCGGAGTAAGTCATGCAGGTACTGAAAATGTAGCGCCATGCTTTGTCTTGTCATGACACTGGCTTCTACAGGATGCTAGTGTTTTTTGAAAGAAGGTTGACAAAACCCCAGTCAAGTAAATTAATGTGCTCGGCTCAAGTGAGTCATTAATCAAAAATAAGAAGTTCACTGCTAGTGTATGAGTTGAACTACTATATCTTCCTGATTTTGTATCAAAAACCACTGAGAAGCAATGGGTTTTTTTTTTTATCATTTTTCATGTTAACATATAGAGATTCAAACTTGAAGATACACAAACTCAGAAGAGCTGAAGTCAGGAGTCCTTAGGAGCCTTTAGTACCCTTTCCCCTCTCAACGCACCTCCTCCCCTGGCTGAGGACCTCAGGCCAGATGCCGTAGCTTCCTAGAATTTAGCTTAATCCCCAGTATACAACTTCCAAATATGACTCACACTAGAGAATGTGCAAGCCTCCATCCCAGAGTCCCCCGAGAAAGGTGGGACAGGGCTCTGCTTAAAGGCAAAAGTAGAAGAAACACTTCACAGATTTTTAAGCTCTGAGTACTACCTTGTCATTTCTCATTTTTCCTAAAAACCCTATAGAGTATTATTACCTGAAGAGAAGGAGTGTGCAGTGTGCATGGTCTGGGAGTTATCAGAGATTGAAAGATCCAAAGTTCTCTGTTCTTCCCTGAAACTATGTCTTGCCTCCAGGACCAAAACTAGCCAAAGCTTTAGCACCTTCTTCTTTCTCTTCTCTGCCTTCCTTCACCTACTCCCTCCCCTATCCACCACGCTGGGCACCCAGGAAGGAAGCCAGAACCTTCATGCTTTTGGAAGTCACGTGCAGCATGCGGAGGCCATGGCAGCATCCCAAGATGCTAGTCCCCTCCCACCAGCCACCCCCACCACTGAAGCTTAGCAATCCTTCCCTGTCCTCTCAATAGCCCTGGAATTGGCTATTGATGAATTAAAACTAAAGGACTAATTCTGCAAACGCCAGGCACTGTAACAGGCAGGAGAAATATACCTGTTCAGGGAGGACCCCAGGTTCTCAGATGGTTCCTTATTTTGATACAAGGGGTGTCCCAGTGAAGGGAGGAAAGCTCCCTGAATTCGACAAGTGGGTTCTTGGCTTCACACGGGAAAGAATTCGAGAGTGAGCCAAATAGCAACATATTGAGAGAAAGACAGACAATAATAGACCCTACTCCACAGACAGAGTAGGGGTCCTTTCCCAAGCAGAGGAGGACTCCTTATGGGACAATGGTAACATTTTTAAATGTTCAAAAACTTGTGGTCAGGCCATAAAGGTTAATCATAAACTGCTGTCATAGAAGGGTAAGCATAAACAGTTGGTAAGGCATCGGCTTAGTAATTCATCCATCCTTGGGTGGTCCCGGGCCAGTGACCTGCTGGTGACTTCGTTGCTCAAGATGGCTACAGTCTGGTATCGGCCAAAATGGCTGCACTTACACTCTCTCGACCCTCTTTTTCTGCCTTATCCCTACATTAATTTCATACATTCGTCAGGCTGACTTTTGCCTGAAAGGGATTGCTTTGGTTTTATTCTCTGGAAAGACAATTATCTGCTGGAGGAACCAGAAAACATCGTTTTTACCATTTGCCTCATTATACCATCTGCATTTGACTATTTTACCCTTTGTGTTACTAAGCATTTTGAGAAAATGACCAACAGGAAGCTTTCCTTTCCAAAAGCAGAGAATCAGTCTCAAAATTAGTGGACAACATAAACAAGTTTCACTGGTTCATAAACCAAGTGAGCCAATTCAAAAATATTAAAATATTTCCAAACATTTTGATCTTTTAAGCACTAATTTTTAATTAAATCAAGTTTGGTCTTAACTCCACATTCAACGCTGCAGCGTGTCCTCCATTTAGCTCATGGTGATGCTTGACACTGACCCCACCACCACCCGCTTTTTTCCCCCAGGGAGATTCTGGGAGCCCTTTGGTATGTGGGGGTGTTCCCCGAGGCATCACTGCCTTTGGCCTTCCAGAGCAATGCGGAGTCCCTCAGGCGCCTGGAGTCTATACTCTTCTCTCAAAGAAACACCTCAACTGGATAATCAAGACTATGAAAGGGGCAGTTTAGATAACTGCATTTTGTTTCATTTGCTGTCACTTCTTAATCTTTTCACAAATAAAATCATTTTGTATGACTGTATCTGTTTTCCTCCTGTAACTTTTGTGGGCAGATAGATCTCCACCGGCAAACTGAAACAGAGTCATATGGCAACCCTGTGGATAACGCAAAGGGGAGGGGAGGGGGACCAATGTCACCAGTGTCATCTGTGTGTCAAGTGACAGGGGAATCCTTCCTGAATTATTCACTTCACTACAGTGGGGCCCAGCGTGAGTGACTCTAAGATCGGGTCTGTCTAATAACAAGTACAGTAAAGGGCTCAGCAATTCTGCAGGAGACAAACAGCCAGTCTGGAGCATTTGGATTAAAAGGAACCGTCTGTCCTTTCAAGGCCATTGCTCCACATCAACACTTGTTATTCATGCAAGAACTTGAGTCTATGGGACAAATAGAAACAAAAAATACTTTACTTTGTTTTCCAAAGGCAGGTAAAGAACAGAAATTAAAATTCTCGGGGATATAAATAAAGTGCTTGGCCAGCCACGAAAATTATACAAAAGGAAGTCAGCCTTCTTTCTCAGTACCTTGCATTTAAGCTTGGACTACCTAGGTGATTTCTCAGTTCTCCTTGTCCTCGACCCTGAGTAGGTCCAATCAACACGGTAATCATGGTGGCTGCCATCCCATAGTAGGGAGGGAGTGTCGAATTGTGTCCAGAATATTTTCTTTGGAAAAAGCCCCCCAAATGGTTTTTCAGCATATTGAATTTAATAGATAGTTATCAGCCCAGCAGTCACTTCAAGGTATGATTATATGAACAGATTCCTTCCATTTCTATCAGTCCCTTTAGGGATAAAAATTTTTTATATATATTATATGTATTTTATATATACATATATACACATACACACACATGTACATACATAATATACATCAGAACCAAGAACATACAACACTAAGAGACAGCCTCTTAAGATGAAGGAAGGAGGATAGCTTAAAAACTGGCTAAAATACTAGTACATTGGCTTTCAACCATAGCTGCTCATTATGTAACTAGCCCCATGAACAAATTTCAGTAACCCCTATATGTTTTTTTATGATCCTCTCCCTTAACTAACTACTTGACCTTTTGAGCTGCTTTCCACAAATGGTGGGTTTTCTGCAAGACAAAGGAGCTGACATTTTTTTTCTTTGAGACAGTCTCCCTCTGTGCCGTGGTAGAGTGCAGTGGTGTCATCATAGCTCACAGCAACCTCAAATTCCTGGGCTCAAGGGATCCTCTTACCTCAGCCTCCCTCCTGAGTAGCTGGGACTACAGGCACACGCCACGATGCCGGCTAATTTTTCTATTAATATTTTCAGTAAAGATAGGGTCTTGCTCTTGCTCAGGCTGGTCTCAAACTCCTGAGCTCAAGCAGTCCTCCTGCCTCAGCCTCCCAGAGTGCTAGGATTACAGGTGTGAGCCACCTCCCCTGGCCAGGAGCTAACATTCTGGAGGCCCCTGGGCAAACTTCCTGAACCCAGATTCACCTCCCCCACAACCTGCCCCCAATGCACCCAGCCCCTTGTTAGTTACACCTCCACCAGCCCCACCCCAAGGCACTGTGGCCACACTTTTCAAAGCACATGATCTCCTTTAATCAGGCAGCTGGATTTCAGTCAGCTTCTCACATTCTCCCAACAGACCTGTCATACTAAAAATTCCTTTCTTCCTGGCATTCCTTGTTGTCTCAATAATTGAATCTTTTGTGTGTGGAGCAACTGGACCTAGGCCAAAAGTCTCTTGTGATTTCAACAGCAATTAGACTCACCAAGCTCTTTAAAATTACCAATGCCCAGACCCCACCCCTAGAGATTCTGATTTAAATGGTATTTGGTGGGACCCTAGATGTAGTACTCTTTATATGAGCCCCCCAGTGATTATAATATACTGTCAGGGATGAGAACCCTTATACTGCAAAGTGAGGTCTAATATCTAAAAAGGGGTCCGAAGAGAGTCACTAGGATGATATTTTAGATATTTGCTATAATCTCTAATTCCTAGTTAGGATTTTAACTACAGTAAAAGGATGGAATAGTCCCTATTAGTAATATTTATACAGATTTTGAACTCCATTTAAAGGGTAGTTGTATGGAACCCTCATTCACTGCTCATGAAAGTTTAAATTAGCACAACTTCTTAGGAAAATTGGTACTGTCTACTAAAACTCAACATCCACATATTCTATGACCTGGCAATTCCACTCCTGGGTGTATACTAAACAGAAGTGAGTGCTTTTGTCCACCAAAGATGTGTTCAAGAATGTGCACAGCATCTTTATTGTTGTAAGTCAAAACTGGAAATAAATATCAATCCACAATAAAACAGATAAACAATTGTTATACATTCATACAATATTACATAGCAATGAAAAAAACAAACTATAGTTACATGCAATACAATGTTGAGTAAAAGAAGTGAGACAAAAAAGGAATATATATGGTATGATTCCATTTCCCTAAAGTTGGCATAAGGAAAAACTAATCCATGGTTACAGAGGGCAGAATAACAGGAGAGTGTTGACTGCGAGTTGACAAGGGATCTTTTTAGGGTACTAGAGATGTTCATGTCTTGATCTGGATGGTGGTTACACAGTTATCTATTTAAAAATCATCAAGCTATAAACTTAAGGTTTACATACTTTACTTCATGTAATAAAAATTTTTAAATAAATTAATAATAAATTAAATTACAAAATTAAAAAATCAGTTGTACTGAAGGCTTCTGTTTTGGGTATTATCTGGAAGTTTATTTTTTTTCTTTATGAAAACCATATCCCAAATTTCCCACCAAAACTAATAGAAGGTAAAAGATACATTAATGTTTTTCTTAAATGAGAGCCCTTTGTTCATATACCAGTATTGATAGACGTGGACTTTGATCATGACATAGTGTCATGAGTGTTAAGACAGAAGTCCCCAGAACAGAATGGTGGGGGATTCTGGAAATTATCTAATCATCTTGCTCATTTTCTCCTAAATATTTTCTTACAGTTTATAGCTGGCTAATTAAGAAGAGCAAATTAAAACCATTAGCTTAAACAAGAATGTGCATTGCAGAAAAGTATCACATTTACAGCTTTCAGTGGCCTAAAATTTTCTAAAATAAAAATTACTAGCACTACACCAAGCAGATTTTCTAAATTTAAAAAATAGGGAAAAGAAAAAAAAATTATTGACAAATTAACACTAATTTACAGAAGAGTTATAATTCCCCTTGTATGTGCTATTACACTTTTGAATTATCAAAGCTTCTGTTTTGTTTTATGGATTTTGGTGGCACAAGGGAGTGGGTATACATTGGTAAAAAATGTTTTATGACAAAGCAAAAAGAAAAATCAACCAGTATTTATTATCTGGCATGTACAAACATTCTAAGGAGCATGGAAAAGTATAATGCATGCTCCCTCAACTCCCATAACAAGCATGTTAAAACTAGAATAACCAAAGATTCACATAGCAATAAAAGATTTTTTAAAACAACTACGATAGTATATTAATTCCAAATAGGTGATACAGACTATTGCCAAGAATTCAAACCCAGGTAACATCATTTCAAAACACTTCATGGAGAGGCTAGGACTTGTACAGGTGTGTAAAGAAAAGGGAGAGAGGAGCAAGAATTCCAGATTAGAAGAAAAGCTCCAAGAAAGGTTATCAAGGCAAGAAATCACCAGACTTAGCCAAAGGTTAATGTAGGAGATGAATGGGGATTAACATTAACAAGACAGAGCAGTGGACTGATCAAGCCTGATGGAACCTTAGCAGTGATCAAATCCAAATTCCTATTCTGGCAGATGTTGCGACACATCCAAGGTTACACAGCCTGTTTATGGCAGAACCAAGGCAAGAACAGGTCCCCAAAATCCAGATCCTGGGCTCAGGACTCCAGAGATGGAGGCCAAAGGGTTTAGGTAACAGGGTGTCACTGAGTTTACCAGCAGGGCACTGAGGGGTTCGGCACGATGCTTTTAGAGGCTTAACCCAGTGGTGCTATGGAGACCAAAGATTAAAGACAGGAGGACCAGTTAGGAGGCAGTTACAACAGATGGGCCATCAGGTACTCAGGACATGACTAGGAGAAACAAAAGAAAAGAGAGCCTGGGGTGTACCGGGGCAGCATGGAACAGAGTAATCAGGAGGCTCCCTGAGTGACAGTAGGAATTTAACAAATGTTTTTTGAGTGAATGAGCTGTGTTTTCAAGGTATTGAGATTGAGCTAAAGCCAGGAAAGGATCTGAAAAAGGAAATATCCAGAGGCAGTCAGAAATATGAGGCTGGAGTTTGGGAGAAAAGTCAGGTGGGAGAAAAGTAGAAACCTTTGCTATAGATATTATCTGAATATCAAGTCATGAAGATGAGTCTTGAAAGAGAAGAGGAGGAGGAAGAAGAGGAGGAGGAGGAGAGCAGAGAGATCAGAAGTCAAAGGCAGTCTCTGGGAAACACAATGGGAGGAAGTGGAGGGAACAAAGTAACCTAGCAAGAAGATGAGAAGTTGCATTCACGTCAGGAAGGGCACTTCATTGTGCTCAATGCTCATGACAACCCCATGGAGAAGACACACCAACGTCATTATCTTCACTTAGAAATGAGGAAACAAACTCAGCAGGGCTGGGTGACTACTAGCACTTCCATACAGAGGCTGTCCCATCAGCTGCAGCAGAAAACACCCGGGTCTGGTCCGGACTCGAAGCCAGGTGCAGCACTCTGCCTCTGTGGCCTGGGGGAAGAGAGAAAGACAGTTCATATTCCTTCCGCACGACAAGGGCTGCTGCTGTCCCAGGATAAAGGGATTCCCACAGCCAGCAGGTTCAGAGCTGGCTCCTCTTGAGCCGCACCGGCAAACAGCAGTCAACGCTGGCTGGGACACTCTCCCATAGCTGAGGTGTCTCTTAGGTGTTTCCCCTTCAGGGTTCTTCTCCCACCCCCAACCCTGCCAGCATCCTGTGGCTGCCATAACAAATGACCACAAACTGGGTGGCTTAAAATAGGAGAAATGGATTCTCTCCAGGTCTGGAGCTGGGAAGTCTGAAATCAAGGGGTCCGCAGGGCTGCACTCCCTCGCGAGACTCTAGGGGGAATTCAGTGCCTGGCCTCTTCTGGTTCCTGGCAGCTGTTGGCAATTCTTGATTTGTGGCCACATCACTCCAGTCTCTGCCTCTGTGGTCACATCACCTCCTCTTGCATGTGTCTGTTCTCTGTGTGTCTCTTATAATGATACTTGTCATTGGATTTAGGGCCCAGCTGGATAATCCAGGATGATCTCATCTCAAGATCCTTAACTTAATTACATCTGCAAATGTAACTTTTCCAAATAAGGTCCCATTCCTAGGTTCCAGGGATTTGACGTGGATATGTTTTGGGAGACCATTTCTCAGTCTGCTACACCACTCACGCCCCACACTGTTCTCAGCTCTGTCTTCTCTAATCCACCCACAGCCAGGAATGCCAGAGCCACAGAGCCCACCCTCCCCCAAAAGCCATCCCCTTAGGACCCAGGTTTCAGGGGACTAATCAAATAAACTGATGCAGCCTAATGAAAAATGACCTAAAAAGCTCTCCCACAAAGCATGTGTGAGTCTCGCTTAGAAAATTCTAGAGACAATATCCTTCCTGTTGTCTTACACTAATTCTACATGAGGTTAATAGGTATTAAAAATGAAAAGAGTATTTCATGTTCACATTAATTTGGGAGGTTTGGGTTAAGAAAATTCAACATATTTCCTTATTTCAGCACTTCTTTATTTTAGGACTACTACATGCATTGTAAACATTTTGGAGATGAGGCCCCAATAGGCACCACTGCTCAGACTGATTTGACCACAGTGTCCTTTTGACTTGAGAATCTCAAGGACTAGTGTTCCTTGGAAAATGCTTTGCAAAACCTGGCCTATTCCAACAGTAACTTTAATACTGAAAACTTTAGGGCAAAATAGATGAAGCTGACTCCCTGAAAGGAGGCTGGGACTAGGAGAATATGGGCAAGAAGGAGGTCAGATAAGATTCCTAGTGGGTAGATATATGGGGGCATAACTAAAATCAAACAAGATGGGTGGTCAGCTCCTCAAAGGACCCATATTGCTCACAACTCAACTGAGAGCTGGAATTTCAGAAATGATCTCATACTCTGATACAAGGTTCTCAGCAGAAAGGAGTATAAAAACACTATTCCACTGCTGAAGGAGCCATATCTCAGACACTTGGAGGCTTTCTCCATCTATACACATCACTTCCAACGCTCTCCTATGTGCACACGCACCAGTAAAAGGTGCCCCCAAGGACATGGGATTGGCCCTTAAACATAAAGAAGTTTGGATTCATAGATAAAATGCAGCCCCGTGATTTTATAGGTGAAGACAAAGATTTGGAGATATTAAATGTCTTGCCCAAGGTCATCCAGCGAATTAATGACAGAACCAGAACTAGGATCCAATTCAATGCTCTAACCATTTGGACCATACTCCAAACTCAGAACAATAATCTCTTTTTTACTGAAGGTCACTGTCCATTTTTTAAAAAAAATTAGAACCATATAAATGAAAATCAACTGGATTTAGTTGTTTTAAAAGGATAAATACGGGAGCCAGGTTCGGTGGCACACACCTGCAGACCCAGCCACTCAGGAGGACTGTTTGAGCCCAGGAGTTCAGAGCTTCAGTGGACTATGATTAAGTCTGTGAATAGCCACTGCACTCCAAAAAAAAAAAAAAAAGATAAACATAGAACATTACACTAATGCTTTTAAATTAAACCTAAGAAATAACAGTCTACTTAATAAATATAATAGGTGATAAATATGCCTTCATTCTTTTGTGTTAAGATGAAGGGGAAGAGAAAAAGGAAAAATAACAGGGAAAAAAATTCCAAGTCTTTTCTAAAGCATGCTTTGAAAACTATCTTGAATTAAAAATTGGATAGCTACTTCTGTAACTGGTTAGGAAAATGGCATTTGAATAGGAAGCAAAGGCAATCTTGAAGTTCTTCTCTCACATTGATGATCTTAACTTACTAATAATGGGAAATGCCATCTTTATCTCAGATAAAGGTTCTTTTTTAGGGTTTACATTCCCAAGTTCTAAGAATACTGTCACTGAAAGCACTGAAAGTTTCGTTTTCTTTATGCAGCTGTAGTCCCAAATGAGACTACACACTAATACAGGTGCCATGAAACCAAGTCAAAGGCCAGATCTCACCTGTAAGCTAGGAAGTTACGTACTCCTGTTGGAAAGCTGAGAAATTATTAATATAATTCGTTAGTAAGTGGGAACAATTATAAGTTACCTTTCTTCTGTAGTCAGGTGGGTGCGGCCTCTTTAACTGAAATTTTCCCCCAGAGAATCATGACTATGGTTAACAGGGTGAGGCTTAGTAAAGGTATGACCAGAATCTAGAGTAGCTTTTTTCCAAACTCTGACCACAACCCACAGTCAAAACTACATTTTATGTAGCAAACCCATATGTATGCACATATAGGTACTATATAACTATAGTAAAAGTTTCACAAAGTAATACTTACTTTTCCATTTTTTTTATTCTATACAATTCTATTTTTTTAATACTGACCTTGAATCACTACATTCATAATCCACTGGGTCACAACCCCGCATTTAGAAGACCTGATCCAGATCTCAGTCACCAGGGTGGATGTCCAGAGTGCTGTCCTTCACCCACAGTGGACATGTGGACTCACAGTGCAAACACGTGGGAATTAAATACTGAGCAGTCCCATGCCACACAGCAATGCTCCCCAAAGCGTGCTCATGAAACACGTACCTCAAGATGCTCCCCTACAAAAGATTCCCCCAATGTGTTTGGGAAACGCTGAATGCTATCACCTTCTCTTACAGATGTACAATGTGCATAATATGAATACATCCAAGCCTTTGAAATGTCCTAAAGAAATAAAATCTGTTCTTGTTTAACCCAGAATTTCCAAACTTATCTGACCACATGACATGTTTTTTTTATAACAACCATCCTGGTAGACACTTTCGGGAAATACTATACATAGGAGAAACTACTGGGTTAGAGACGGAAATTAGCATCTAAGAGCTCAAAAGTAACCTCCTCTTCTCCAACCATAATGTTTTAAGAGGAGAAATGGTTAATTGTTCTCTTTGAAATTCTGTCTAATATTAATGAAAAAATTTCACAAGAAGTAAAAACTAAAACAGTTTGTTAAGGCCAGAGAAACAAAGCAATGTACCTGCTGAGTGCATTCTTCATTCTCGATTCTAAGCATTGGCAAAATGATTCGAGTGTCTGCCACATGTCCCCACCTAGCTGAAGGCCCTGCCTAGCTGCTGCAGTTGTAGTTTTGTGAGGAACCAGGATTTAAGGCTTAATTTAAAATATTTCTCTAACCTGAAAAGGTCCAGAGAATTGCATGTCTTATGATTAAAAACATGGAAAGTACCAACTTGTGCTCCTCCTACGCTTGTACTTGGCCACCAAAGTGGCTCTGTCAAGACCTGCCTATGTTCTTATTTACCATACCACACGGTGTCACAGCTGGCCAGAGGTCCAGCCATGCTGACCAGCACAGGAAGGAAGTCTATCTGAGAAGGGTGTTTTTTTGTTGCCAAATAACATTTTCAGTATCTCTGAAGAGAGTTGTGGTATTATCACTGCCTAAAATTGTATATATTTGTTTTCAGTGTGTCTCCTGCCACAGAAGCGTAGGCTCCATGAGGGCAAAGACATTGTCTCTCTCATTCACCTGTGTGTCTCCAGCACCCCAAAAAGTGCGTGGCATAAATAATAGTGCATGCTTCATTGGTAGATAATGAATAAATAAATCGCAGGGGTTGACCAGGAGGCCAGGTGAGTGGAGAGGGAAAGAAGACAGGATACAGAATCAGAGTCTACAAGAGACTGGATGCCAGGGCTCTGTTCCTTCATCAACCACCACTTCTGTCTTCCTGTTTCCCAGGCTGGCTAGGAGACACCCACTCACTCCGAGCCACCTTTAACATTCCAGATGGCACCTAAGAGGATTTAAGACCCTGGAGACAGAGCCTGGGTCTTGTTCCCCATCATGGAGTCTTTCTCTCAAGCAGCATCCAGTACAAGTCTGTAGAACTAAGCAGAGGGAGAACAGCAGTCTGCCTTGCGAGGGCGGGGTTCACAGGGGAAGTCTCACCACCGGCAGTGGCTTCCCCACATGTAACACGGTCTCACCCTTTCAGATCCCCTTGTACCCCCACATGCTGGCACTGCTGGCTTTCCTTCACAATAAGATGGTCTGTGATGCTTCCTCCAGAGTTCAACAACACAGCTCAAAAACTGCTCAAGATCCCCACTGCATCGTCCATACACATATGCGAGGAGGAGGAGATCTGACAGTTTTGAGTGATGAACAATCTTAGTCAAATTCAGAAACATTCATCTATTAATATACACTCTGTGAGGCATAGCAGGCATAAGACTTTTTCCTCTGATGAAATATATACTTCAAAGAACCAGAAGGAGAAAATCTTTCATTCAAGGCTTTTACCTCCACTGGCTCACTTTTCTATAGAGACATGGCATTTTACTCACCGTTTACTTACCAAAAAACCCACCTGACCTGGACAGAGTGGGACCGGTCCACAGAGTCACGTCATTCGTAGGAGTACCTTGGCCAGTTGCAATCTCCTTTGTCTTAGGTAGCCAGATTAAGGAACAAATCTGTAAAAATGACCAAAAAATAGAGAATTATGGCCATTTCCAATTCATTATGAATGTACTTTAACCGATTGTAGGCAGTAGGCTCTGTCCATAACCCATCCTCCAGTACAGTGGGGTTGGGGTGTTACGGGAATTACGTTAGTTCTAGGAAAGTTTATTCCAAGGCAACAAACGGCCAAGTGTACAAATAGGCTTAGGTGCAATGAACTGAAGAATTCAAGTGAACTGTGGTCACTGGCCAGGAATAGCCAGACTATTCTCAAATTTCACAGCCAAAGCAGCAGGGAGAAAGGGGAAATGTGAAAAAAAGGAAATACAAATTAAATTGAAGAGGTTACATAAAAAAGAAACTCTTGGGAACTGATGTTCCTTGTGGATTCAGTAGGCAAAGAGAGGTGTGTTTGGGTCCTATGTTCTATCATAAATTATTTTGATAAGATTCTAGAAAACTGGAATAAAAGTGAACTCCAGGGGAGAACTTTACCTGTGAGTTTGTGCTTGGGGTCCGGATGCTCCTCCCAGTTTTTAAATCCAAGATGCGTAAGCATCCATCCTTCATTCCTCCTCCAACAGCAAGGACTGCAGACTTCCAGGGACACCAATCCATGGCCTTTAAAGTTCCAAATAATAGCACAGGCAGGTCAGCCTCGGAGAATGTGCAGTTGTCAATGTGATGCACTCAGGTAGGCAGAAGTCCCAGAGCTTTGCACACAGGGCAGCTCTCCTGGGCCTCCTATCCAAAGGTAGGAGCAACTGCCCCTCCAGAGATTACTTCTCAGGGACTACAAGTCACTTCTGGAAGAGAAGGCACCTAAGGACTCTTCCTCAAATTATGATAACAATTGTGGATATTTTTAACATGAAAAGATTATGTAATAAGATGGGTGGAAAACTACATGGAACACATCATATGGGGCAAAAATCTGCTGCTGGAGTAGCTCACATGTGCCTGTAGAAACTAGTTCTGGAATGCAGCCTTTCTGTTTGTCTCCCTGTGTCCTTAGGTTCCAGGTAGTGGTCAGAGAAAAGGGAGCTATATATGACTGCTCGAAGCTCAAAAATCTCATGCATTCCAAATCCTAATACGTTTCAGAAAATAAAATTGCCTTTTATTTATTTAGAAATTATTATAGTTAACTCTGAAAAACAGGATTTAGTATCACACATTTATAGTAATCACTGAAATGACTAGTAACAATCACTTTAAAGAACATTTAACAAACACTTCAGCTATATTTATCTGTATATCTTTAATCATCCTGGTAACTACCCTCATTTTTGTATATTATCTTCTGCATGTAAAAATATTTAATTAAGTAGCAAACATAGTGCTTTTACTATTTAATTTTCCTGTTGTTTTCACCTATTATAGTTTTCCATGTTTTAATATACTTTTTATAATTGTCATTTTTAACAATCCTATAATATTCCATCATGTTTTGTATGCTGATTAATTTTTTTATCCTAATGTTGGACCCATGTTGGTCTTTTATTTTATTTTGGTTTGGTTTGTGTTGGGTTAACTTCTTTGGAGAGTAGATTTTTGTTTATTTTTTGTGTTTCATTTGTTATTTGCTCTTATAAAGAACACTGTAATGAATACATTCTATACGTTTTTTGTTTCTGACAAATTTTTTAAAGTAAATTCCAAGGTTCAATAGAGTTGACACAAAGTTTTTCAAACAGTTATAACATTTTGCAACACCAGAATAAAATGAGTATACTAATTTCATCCTGGCTAAAGGTTACTTGAAGTTAAAAATGTTATTTTGCATCTAATGACATTATAATAATTATAAAACAGATAAGGGTGATTTATTTTTCATTTATTTTCTTATCAGCACGAATGAATTTTTTCCTATGCATTTGTCTCTCTAGTACCTCCCCTATGTAAATTGTTTAATTTTTTTGCCACTAAAATACCTATACCTTAACACTTCCTTACAAGTTCAAGTCCATCTTTTAAAAACACACATCTGAACATATAGTAGATGCTCACTAGTCTTCATTTAACCAACTTGCTATATTTACTAAAGTTCTCCATTCCTCCTGTAAAACATATTTACTCCTACCATAACGTGCTGGGAGTCTATTCTCTAGAAGGCTCTAAACTTCTGCTTCCACTAAGCTGTAAGTTTGTAGAGCCCACTGTGTTTTACCAAACCTGTTTATGACAGATGAACTTGGTATTATAATTGTGTGATTTAATGAAATTTGATTGAATCAGCTACTTTATTTGGGCTTAAAGATGACTGTTATTTCTATGAAAACTTAGTTGGAATATGTTGGAAGCTCTTTAGAAATACAGGCTAGTTCCTGAAAAGAGAATGTTGAATCAGAAGTGGCTGAATTAACTATCAAAAACTAGGAAATTTTTATGAAAATTTACAAGGACTATGCACTCTGATTGCTTCATAAGTGGTTTTAGGTTCTCACTCTAAAGATTCTGTAGCAGACTGTATTTTCCTAAGATAGCTGCAACACTATCTGCCATCCAACATGCCTTCTAAACCTTGCCCATTCCCTCCATCAATAGGCAGAATCTAATTCCCACCTTGGAATCAAGGAGGATTTGTGACTAGCTTGTAACCAATAGAATACAGCAAAAGTGACTTCTGAAATTAAGTTATAAAAGGTGATTTGCTCTCTGAAGCACTGAACCTATTGCCCTGAGGCACAAACTCCAACCGGCTTAAGGCGACCATGTTATGAGGAAGCCCAAACAATGGTTGAGAAGTTCTGGAATTACACGAAGAGGGGAGCATGACTACCTGGCCAACAACTGGTCCAGCCCTCAGCACTTTTAGCTTCCGTCACTGTCTGACTACAATCTCATGAAAGACCTTGAGCCAGAACTGCTCAGATGAGCCTTTCCCAAAGTCCTGACCCAGGGAAATCACAAAAGATAATAAAATGGTGGTTGTTTCAAGCCACTAAGTTTTGGAGTCATTTGTTGCACAGCAATAGACAACCAGAACACATAATATAAATAGAAACTCTGAACAACAAAATATGGCTATAGTTCATACAAGAAAGACAATGAAGAACTCTAATCAGCCAACCTACATTCAAAGTAAAGGCCTTGGAACTACATGGTGAATGAATGTATAGTTTAATGAATATGGTGAATATAATATTTTCAGTCAAAATAAAATACTATATGTGTATCATACTTTACAGTTACCTACTTTGTCTTTTTTAAATAATCATTCAGCTACACCTCTGACTGGGCGAGAGAAAAGGACTATTTCACGAAATACAAAATTTTGCATACAATTTCAGGAAGTTTAGGAATTCCTCTGAGTCCATGGACCCCAGTTTTACCACATGATGGATTTCAATATTTTTTATATTTGTTAATAATCATTTTCTTAAATAACCTACTTCCAAATAGCTTTTGCTATAAATAAGCTGTTTTGACAAAACTAGAAGTTATACCATGAGAGGAATCACACAGATGTCAACCTCTAAAGTCCTGTCCTGCTACACCAGTCGGTTAATTGGTGCTGAATATAGAGATGTAACTAGTGACTGCTCCTGTGACTCCCCAGGTATTACCTGCCAGGCTTGGCTTGTTCCAGTTTCCAGAGACTCTTCATGAAGAAGACTTACATTTAGTAATTCAATCCATTTTATTTTTAACAAGGCATCTGAGAAGGCAACTTGGTTGGGCACAGTGGCTCATTCCTATAATCGCAGTACCTCGGGAGGCCAAGGTGGGATAATCTCTTGAGTCCAAGAGTTCAAGATCAGCCTGGGCAACATAGTGAGACCCCCATCTTTATATAAAATTTTAAAACCAGCCATGCATGGTGGTACATGCCCATAGTCCCAGCTACTTGGGAGGCTGAGGCAGGAGGATTGCTTAAGCCCAGGAGTTTAAGGCTGCAGTGACTATGATTGTGCCACTACATTCTACTCTAGGCAATAGTGTAATACCCCGCCTCAAAAAAATAAAAAGATGGTAACTTGTTTTGCTTGGCTTTAGTTTTTCATCTGTTTGTTTTGTTTTGCTTTGTTATGTTTTTGTATTTTGTTTGCAGACAGAATATTTTCCATACTTTTTTCCTAGTTTTTTTCCCCAAGTCATGAATAATGGGAATTTGGACCTAACATCATTCTCAATGTCCTGTAGACATTAAAAGCCACAAGCCAGACACTGTGTAGTAGCAGCAATCACTATATATTCCACCCTATATTATGAAACTCTGTGATAAACTTGCTTGTAGTTATAAGGTAGGACCATTTGTTTTTTCTATGAATGATAAATATTCTGAGACTACATTGAGGTCAAGACATACATCTGTGACACCAAGGCCTCCAAAAAGGAAAGTATGGATTTTTATACTAGGTATAAGAATTTAAAATTCAGAGAAATAAATAATTAAGTGGAGCACAGTGGAGCAACGGTCTACCTCTACAGCACCCTTCGTTTCTTGGGTGTGAGCTTGTGACCCAGGCCCATCAGTGTGCCATCTCTCTGGCTCAAACTACTAACTGAGAGATGAGAACATGACCAAAAGCAGACCAGAATCCTCCCTGGCACTTTTCTACCTGAGTTATAAGGAAAGATGACTTCTTATCCAGCTCCCATCTAAGAGAATCTAAATCTAAAGCTGCCAAGAGCCATTCTGTCTACAAAATGAAACCCGAAGGAAGACTGAAACTAAACAGAGACAAGCAGAACCAAGAGCTAAGGAGCTGGGCTCAGAGGACGTTATTCAAGGCCCTACATCCAGCCAATATTTGAAACCAGCTGTATGTACCCAGGACTCCCCAGTTACATGAAAACATAAGCTTATTTTCTTGCCTAAACTGAAGCTCGACTTTGGTTTCAGTCAACTACAACCAAAAAATCTCACAGGTGGGGAGTATGAACAGGGTTGTCTTTAAGGATGGTGATGACAAAATCCAAAACAAATTCTGGACAAAGAAAAATCTCAAAATGTTGGCTTAATGGTTTTCTTTTTGTTTGTGAAAGATATTCAGTGGCCTCTGAGTAAAGGAAAGCTAGAAAGCTGTTGGATTTCTTACCTTGACTGATGTAGATTGGGGTATGACTGTCAGTGGTTGGCCCTGTGCACCGGCACCTGGATCGTGGGCCCACACTGTCAGCAGTCCGTCACTACAGCCACTGGAGAGCAGCCTGCCATTTGGTGACCACTTCAGAGAACACACAGCTTGCTTGTGGCAAAAAGTTCCAACACGATGCTGGGCGACCCGAACATCGTGATGATAGACACGCCCCAGCCTTGACCCGCTGCAGGGGAGGTAAAAAGGCAGTTTACATGACAGAAAAATTAAGCTCTATTGCCACATAAGCATTCAAAAACATGGAGGGAAGCAGAGTTCAAAGTAAAACTACTGAAAGACCCCTTCAGACTGGTTCAAAACACAGGCAAAACATGGCACTCTAGCCCGGGCAACAGAGTGAGACTCTGTCTCAAAAAAAAAAAGCAATATATATTTAGACCAATTACCTAAGATCATAGAACAAGTCATTTAGCTTTTCTGGTTAAAAAGAAGCAGTTAAACTAAATTCGTAGTTCTCAAAGTGAAGCATCATCAGCATCACCTGGGAAATTAGAAATGCAAATAATCAGCCCCTCCCCGCCAAAACCTAATGAATCAGAAATTCCTGCAGTGAGGCCAGCAATCTGTATTTTTTGGAGCCCTCCAGGTGATTCTGACACATGTTCAAGTTTGAGAACCATTGAACAGTATAATCTATGAGGTTCCTTCTAGCTCTAACTTCTAGGGGTATGTAAATTGAAAACATGCCCCAGAAAGCTTAACATATTCCATAGTATTAACAGTAATAGCAATAAATACTTGACATCAGCAAAATATCCCTTTAGCATGTGTTACTTGGTACAGAGAAACCTTTCCCTTGAAGAGAATTTCACATTTTATTTGAGCAATTTAGTGAATCCTGTGCTGAAGGCACAGGGCCACCATGTACGTGTGGCCAACCGAACACTTACATCACCAGCCGTTCTGAACACTGAGCGGGGCAGGATCATAACTGATACTAACTCTGGGTTTTAAATTGGGTTTTAAATATTATAGTACTGTTCATTCGGGCCCCATAATCAATTGGTGATACAAACATCACTCTCCAACAAGATGCTTCTTACCTGCTGAGGATACAGTGATTCCAGCTCAGAGCCCCAACTACTGACAGATGACCAAGCATATTTCTCAGCCGCTTTTTAGTTACCACATCCCATAACTGGAAAAATGAATAAGCAGAGTTATGTAGCATTGGCGTTTTCACAGCCCACTGTCTACTCAAAGGCCAGTACTGTTGATACTGTCAGTTTTTACAGTAAGTTTTTACAGTAAGTGAAAACTCAGCACCTTTAACCAGCAGTTCTCAGCATGAGGATCACCTGGGGAGTTTGTAGAACACAGACGCTAGTGTGCATACTGATGATGCATTTGGTGGCGTAGAGCCTGGGGATACAGCATTTGTTTTAAAATAGCGGTGATATGACATCTTTTTGGTTCTCCTGGAGAGAGTTGGAACCCATTATATTAAGTGAAGTATCCCAAGAATGGAAAAACAAGCATCACATGTACTCACAAGAAAATTGGTTTCCCTGAGCATCACCTAATTGCACATTGGGGAATGATACCAACTGGATATCAGACTGAGGCGGGGGGTGGCGGTATGCCTACATGATGAGTGCATTGCACACCGTCTGAGGAATGGCCATGTTTGAAGGTGCTGACTCGGGGTGTGGGGGGGGTGGAGGTATGACTACATGGTGAGTGCCAGGTGCACTGTCTGGGGAATGGACACGCTTGAGGCTCTGACTCAGGGGGATGGGTGGGACATGGGCAATATATATAACCTGAGCTTTTGTACCCCCATAATAAGCTGAAATAAAAAAAAAATAAAGCTCCCCAGGTGAATTCAATGTGCAGCCAAAGGTTGAGAATAATTATCACACTTCTGGCTCCTTCCAAATTGTGGGAATTCCAAACCTGGAAGTCTACCTATAGTTAACCAATAAATATATTAATAAAATGTGGGTGTCTGGACACTTCCTAAAGAAATTCCACTTACTGCTAAGAGACTCCTTTCCTGCAGGTGCAGACGATATTTGACCCATATAAGAAATGACTTTGGTGTAAGAAGAAATCACGACATAACCTTACAGCATCCAGTATCATTGCTGAGAGGAGAAAGCAGTGAGAGCCTTCTGTGTCCCTCCAAAATCATAGTATTGTTTACACTATTGCTAACAATAATAATTATAATGTATGATAAATTAGATAGAGTGATGGAAACTTGGTAAATCCCAATCTCAGACAGCCTATCAGAAAAAAAAACTCACTCATTTTATATAACTCTACTCCTAATCATGGTGTCAGATGAGAAAGAAGAACTAGAAAGGTATCTTCTTCTCTTTAAAGTCCCCAAATTGGAGATTCTACAAGCCCAACCTCAATTTGAGAGAAAAGATTTTTTAAAAAAGGAAATAAAAGAAAGATTGTGGGGGAAACTAAGAAAGGCATCCTTAAGTCCTCATTAAGCACCATTCAGAAAAAAAACAGAATGGTATCTCTTCTCACTCCCCATAGGTTCAAGTGCCACAACTAATCTATTAATAGTTTCTCTGCTTTTTTATTAACCTGTTATTAAATGTCAATTCTAGTTTATCTATTAATTACATAGAGAATACAAGGAAAAAAAATTGTCCATTACTTGCACTTCTCCCTCGCTGGTGCCAACTGCCAGGCAAGTTCCCTGTTTTATCCAGGACACAGAAGATATATAATTACAAGTGAGACTCAAGTCTATGATTTCAGTCCTCTTGTGGTTCTCCCCATTCCAGATGGATACAGCAGATCCAAGGGCTATAGCAACAAGATTCTGAAAGCTCCAGTCTAGAATATTCAGATCTGTAAGAAAAGCACTTCAAGTTAGGGTGATTAGACAGCCAAATAAAAACATTTTCAAATAAGCAACTTTATAGGTAGAAGAGAAAGATTAATAACCTTCTCTATGGTCAGTTGGACAACAGAAACATGGATCCAAGCAGATCATTGGAAGTTCAAAAATGAAAAGTGGAATAGAATCTAGTGTCAAGACTTACATCGAATAAGCAATAATACTTATCATTCATGCTCAAATATACTTATTTAGAGGCATTTGAAGAACTTGGCAAGTTAATCTACCATCATTAGTATACATGGACTTCATCTAACAAATCACTGAAAACTAGAAGCATATATTTCTTATGGAGACATCCTTGGACCCTTATCTATGATATACCACCATCATATCTAACCAAAACACCACCCAGCTAGAACATATCTAGAGAGGTAGTGGCTCACTTATGAATGATACCTAGAAGTTCTCTGCAGTATTCTCTAGCTTCTACTAATAAGATAATAAGAACACTTTGACAGCTAAACAAACCCATGTTTGTATGATCACTTATTAAAATATATCCTCCTTTTTTTTTTTATTTTTAGAGATCTGGTCTTACTCTGTCACCCAAGCTGGAGAGCAGTGGTGTGACCATAGCTCGCTATAACCTGGAACTCCTAGGCTTAAGCAATCCTCCTGCCTCAGCCCCCCAAGTAGCTGGGACTACAGGCATGCAACACCATGACTAATTAATTTTTTTTAGAGATGGGGTCTCACTACGTTGCCTAGGCTGGTCTCGCACTCCGGGCCTGAAGTGATCTTCCCATCTTGTCCTCCCAAAGTGCGAGGACTATAATCATGAGCCACCATGCCTGGCCCCCTATCTTATCAGACAGAAACTCCTATTCTGACTTACACATCTCAGTACAAAACTAAGAAGCACACCAGTTCCACTGCAGTGGTTTAAACCCCTACAGTGCATCCCTCCTACTGATAACAACTATAAACTTGTACAAAATATAAAAAACAAACACCTGAAGACCCTAAAGAGTAAGCAAAAGCAGGTAAACTCAGCAAGAGAGTCAAAACTTGGAGAAGCTACCTGCCCAGGGGTGAGTTTCCCACTTTTTTCTCACATGCCCTGAGGGCAAGCCCCAGTCATGGAGCAGCACCAGCTGCTAAGACTCTGACAGACAGGCCACCATCTTCCAGGTCAGAGGAACCAGGGAAAGGAGGCTGAGGTGGCCAAAATGTGTGGAGAAAGTTCTGGAGAGGAGAGAGTCAGGGAAAGGAATCCTCTGATTATTAGTATATGAACCCATACACATCTCAGACTTACTCCTAAATCATTTAAGTGCAGAGGAGACTCAAATTAACTTAGCAAAGGCTTTAAGAACTGAACTGAGATTTGAAACATCCATACAAGTCTCAGCCTAGACTCTGATCCACATATATGAGGGACAGACCAAAATCAGCATAATAAAAGCTTAAAAAACTGATCTAAGATTTGAAACAGCACCCGGAGATGGCAAGACAAAACTCACAATGTGAACCTAACTAGGACAAAAACATCAACATTCTCTGCAGAACCTAGTGAATACAATATAGCGTCTACAATGTCCAGGACACAATTCAAAATTACTGAACAGATGGAATAATCAATAGATGAAAACCCCAAGATGACCTAGGAGTAGAAATTATGAAAGACCTTAAAGCAGCTATTATATTTTCTATGAAGTAAAGAAAAACATACTTGAAATGAAAAAAAGATATGACACTTCAACAGAGAAACTGAAAAAAGAAACTGTTTTCTAGATAAAGGAAATAGAAACCATAAGATGAAACTCTAAAATGGAAATAGAAGTTATAAAAACCATAAAATGGAAACTTTCAAACAGAAAAATACAATATCTGAAAAATTCTTTGGATAGGTTCAATAAAAGAATGAAAGTAACAGAGGAAAAAGTGAGTGAACTGGAATATAGATCAACAGAAATTACCTAATCTGAAGAATATGAAGGAAAAACATTTTTTAAACATGAATGGAGCCTCAAGGACTTGTGGAATGATATCCAAGATCTAATGTATATATAATTGGAGTTAGGTCTTAGAAGTAGGAGAACAAGGTTTCAAATGACCATGGAGTTCTCACCAGAAACTGTGGAGGCCAGAGTCAATGGAACATCTTTAAAATGCTTAAAGAAAAATCTTCCCAAGAATTCTATATCCAGCAAAAATATTATGAAACAGAAGCTGAAAAATCCAAGAGAAGTCTGCCAACAGACCTGGTCTGCAAGAAATGAAAAAAGCATCTCTTCAGGCTAAAGGGAAATAATATGAGAGGGAAACTTGGATTTTCAGGAATGAAAGAGAACATTGGAATTGGTAAATATTTGGGAAAATATAAAGGACCATTTTCCCCTCTTAAGCTATTTAAAATACTTTTTAAATTTTACTTCTAAAAGTAAAATCTATAATGATGGTCGGGTTTTCAATGTATGTAGATCGATGTAAAACACATGACAACTACAGTAACCTATGACACAGTTGGGGAGTTGGGGAGACTTATGTGATTGCAGGATCTTTACATATTGTTTGAAGTGTACAATAGTAACCCTAAGTAGACTGAGAAAGTTTAGATTACATTGTAAACCCTAGAGCAATGACTAAAAACACAATACAAAGAGATGTGGCCAAAAAGCCAAGAGATCAATTAAACTAGAAGTAGAAAAGAAAAGACGTCCAAGGAACGAGCCTTGGGTACTACAACATTTAGAGGGCAGGGAGATGGAAGAGGAACAGAAACCAGCAAAAAAGACCAAGAAAGAGTGAACATAAAGCTAGGAGGCAAATCAAGAGAGTGAGATAGCAAGAAGGAGGGATTGATCAACTATCTCAAATATGGCTGAAAGGGTTAAGTAAATGAGATCTATTAATAACTGTTTGATTTAATAATGAGGAGCTCTTTGGAAGAGCAGTTTCAATGGAGGATGGTGGAGTAGAATTTAAAGCCTGACTAGAGTGGGTTTGAAACAATGGGGGGAGAGAAATAGGAAATTTTGAGTATAAACATTTTTTGACAAGTTTTGCTGTCAAGGGGAAGAGACACAAGGAGCTATGGTTTAAAGGAAAAGTGGGAACAAGTAGGGGTTTTTTTTAATATGGGTTTTGTGTTTTTTAACATTCCTTGAAAATGTATCCTTATTTGGCCATAAGAATAAATTCTCTTGGCGAAGGAGCTGTATGAGTAGGTAGATAGAGAACTGTTCCCTTTAGTGGTTTTGCTTTTTCCTGCTTATTCCTCTGATGTTCAACAGAGCCCAGGCCCCTTCCCTCTGCTCCTGGCCCCCTCATCCAGAGAGCTCACACTGGCTCCTGGCTTGACCTATAATCATCTAACCTACATACCAGTCCGCCCTCTCTTTCAACTACCAACTTCATTTCTAACGATCTGCCAAACCTATTCTGTGTCTCATTGTCTCCTTTAATTTAATATTCCAAGAACAATCTTCCCTCCCCAAACCACCTCCTCTGCCAACCTGTCTTCCCAGTGACACCACCCTTCTCTTGCTTCAAAAACTTGGAATAATCTTAAATTCATTTCTCATTCCAGATATTTTTCTTTATGGAGGAAAAATGAGCCCTTACTCTTAGAAGGCTTGTTCCTGCTAAATGCATTCTGCATACTCTGCCGTGAATTTTCCTTTTATGTTTGTTTCTCTTAGTCAACAACTCCCAAAACAAATATAAGTTTCTAAATTTGAATCTCTTCATAATCTGTATCCACCTATTTCTTCCCCAGTCTCCAATATATCCTCTTCATTGCCATTAATTATCATTAATTACCAACATCCTGCATAACTCATGCTGTTAACAATACCAAAAGTGGTCTTTCTTCTCCTGTCCACCCTTCCACGTCCTACCAATCTTTCTTTTTTTTTTTTTTTTTTTCTATTTTTTTTGAGACAGAGTCTCGCTTTGTTACCCGGGCTAGAGTGAGTGCCGGGGCATCAGCCTAGCTCACAGCAACCTCAAACTCCTGGGCTTAAGCGATCCTACTGCCTCAGCCTCCCGAGTAGCTGGGACTACAGGCATATGCCACCATGCCCAGCTAATTTTTTCTATATATATTTTTAGTTGGCCAGATAATTTCTTTCTATTTTTAGTAGAGACTGGGTCTTGCTCTTGCTCAGGCTGGTCTCGAACTCCTGACCTCGAGCAATCCACCCACCTCAGCCTCCCAGAGTGCTAGGATTACAGGCATGAGCCACCGCGCCCGGCCTCTATCAATCTTTCAAGACCCAGCTTAAGTCTGAATATCTCCATGAAGTCTTTCTGGACAACCTTAGAGTTCACGGAGCAGCTTGTAGTCTTTACAGCTCCTTACACCCCATAATCCATTATTTATATTCTACATTGGCATGTTGGTGTTGGTTCCATGTGGGTTAGTCCTGTCTTCCAAACTAGATTACAAGCTAGGTACATAATAAGCAGACCCAATGTGGTTGTTTGATTAGATTTACCCATGTTTAAAATATATATATGTAAGAATAGGCCACTGTTAGTACAGTTCTTTCTAATATAGTAACACAAAATGTATGTTTCTCACACCCTACCAACATTAACAATATTCATTCCTGAACATGAAAGTTGCACATGAAAAAAATGACTACATTAATCATATTTGCATGGTACACCATCTGGACATGAGGCACAAAGGCCATTTGGTTCTTCCAGAGTCAAATTACAAGTTTGTGCCAGAGCACAGGATGTATTTTGTCATTTCAAATTTTCAATTCACAATCTGAATGATAACTTACAGTAGTCATTTCGAAGACCAGTAAGATGAATCTTCACCTCTGGTTGGATCATGGAAGACTTTACATCACTGAACCTTTTAAGATAGAAGGATTCATCTCTGACTCCATCTCTGCAGCCTGCAAGAAACAAACACTTCTATACATCTCTATGATCCTGAAAATATAATATTTATCCTTGTGGGTATCAAGAAATAACATTCATTGACAAAGATTAATTATGAGGGGAAAAAAGTGATCATCATGATACAACTGTAGTACCAAGAGCAAGAGAAGAAAGGCAATGAAGCAGTATTAATTTAAAAAATAATATTAAAAACTTATTCAATGGAACTTTCTAACAAAAAGCACATGAATGCCAGACCTAAATATAGATAACAGATCTTGTAACGAGTACACAGAGACACTACATGATGCTTTGAATATTTATTCTGTCATTTGACATTTTTAAAACCAAAGCAAATTTTGCATATCCATGTCTGTCACACCCACACTTATATGGTATACCTAAGCCCTACTCTGAGTCTTTCTAAATAAATATTTGTTGATTCATTGATTTTTAACTATTTCCCTCACTGTTTCTGTACCAGAGCACATAGAGTTATTACTTTTGACTAATTTTACCCATGACTATCTGAGGTCAGGATTATATGTTTTGCTAAGTTTTATTTCTTATCAAAAGACCCCACTAAGTTCAAACTACAGGCTGCTGTCTTTTCATCTCTAACCACTTGGTTTGTGATCAAACTGAGAATGATATAATCAATAGAAACCAAGACCACTCAGGTGACTCGTGGTGTCTATGACCAGATGGCTTCTGATAAAAACATGAGAGCTTCACAATGCTGTACCAAGAAAACCAAGAAACCAAATTGTTACTCATAAATTCCTGCCTCAGTGTTAGCTGTGAAAACCTGCAGTTATAGGAAGAACTGCAACGTTACTAGATATACTCAGGCCTGTTAATAAAGAATCACTAAAGGTTAAAAAAATTGATATCCAAAGAATCAACAAAAAAAACTCCTGGAACTAATGAGCAATTATATAATAGTAAGGTTGCAGGATACAAGCTTAATATACAAAAGTCAGTTGCATTCTTATATTCCAGCAACTCACAATTAGAATTTCAAATTAAAAACAAAATACCATTTACATTATACCTCAAAAAATGAAATACTTAGGTATAAGTCTCACAAAATATCTACAAAATCTACATGAGGAAAACTAAAAAACTCTGATGAAAGAAATCAAAGATCTAAAGAAATGGAAAGATATTCCATGTACAAAGATAAGAAAACTCAATATTATTAAGATGTCAGTTCTTTCCAACTTCATCTGTAGATTCAATGCAATCCCAATCAGAATCCTAGCAAATTACTGTGTTGATACTAATTTTGATTATTTTGTCAATATCAACAAAAAATTATTTTGATAATTTTGTTGATTCTAAAAGTTATCTGGAGATGCAAAAGACCCAGAATATCCAATGCAATTATTGAAGAAGGACAAAGTGAAAGGCCTGATACTACCCAACATCAAGATTTAGTATAATGCTATAGTAATCAAGACACACACATTAAAAATGAGCCAAAGATCTGGACACTTCACCAAAGAAAATATACAGATGGTCTACAAAGCATATGAAAACATGCTCAACGTGGTATGTCATTGGGGAATTGCAAGTTAAAAACAATGAGATACCACTACACACCTATTAGAATGGCCCAAATCCAAAACACTGACAACACCAAGTGCTGGTGAAGATGTGGAGCAACAGGAACTCTCATTCATTGTTGGTGAGGATGCAAAATGATACAGCCACTTGGGAAACAGTTTGGCATTTTCTTACAAAACTAAACATACTTTTACCATATAATCTAGCAATCACACTCTTTGGTATTTACTCAAATGAGTTGAACACTTAATGTCCACAAAAAAAAAAAAAAAAACCTACACACATATTTACAGCAGCTTTATCCATGATTGTCAAAACCTGGAAGCAACCAAGATGTCCTTCAGTGGGTGAATGGATAAATATTAACTGTGGTATGTCCAGACAATGGAATAGTATTCAGTGCTAAGAAGAAATGAGTTATCAAGCCATGAAAAGATGTGGAGGATCCTTAAATGTATATTACTAAGTGAAAGAAAAACCAATCTGAAAAAGCTATGCACTGTATGATTCCAACTATACGCCACTCTGGAAAAGGAAAAATTATAGATAAAGCAGATACACTAAAAAGGTTGCTATGGGGTGGGGATGGAGGGATGAATAGGCAGAGCAAAGAGAATTTTTAGGGCAGTGAAGGTATTCTGCATGATATTGTAATAGTTATAATATCATGATAAGTTTGTCAAAACCTGTAGAATATACAGCAAGAATGAACTCTAATGTAAACTATGGGCTTTGGGAGATAATGCTGTATCATTGCAGGTTCATTGATGGTAACAAATGTACCACTCTGGTGTAGGATGCTGATAGTGGGGAAGGCTGTGCGTGAGTGGAGGCAGGGGACATACGGGAACTCTCTGTACTTTCTGCCCAATTTTGCTATGAACCTAAAACAACTCTAAGAAATAAAGTATATATATACTTTATACATATAATAAAGTATAATTTTTATACATATTGTCTCCTAGGATATCATAAAAATATAGGTACATTCTCTCGGGCTTCATAGAACATGTTTTTTATTTTAAGTCAAATATCAATATTTTACAAAACAAAAACTTGTTGCTGGTTAGACCAAAAGAAGATGAGAGAGCTGAGGGAAGACATGTCCCCATACATTTTATTTTGCTTTTAAGAAAATCTCATTCTAAGGGAAGAATAAAGTTTACTCTCTCATCCCAACAATATGTTTCCAACCCCCCCAAAAGAACATTTAGAAGGCCTGAAACTTTATGCCATTTTTATGCCTCTAACTCTATTTTTTTTCCCTTTTTACTTCTGGGAAACAGAAGCTTGAAAAACAAACATGCACAAAGTTCTAGAAGGTAAAAGTGTTATCTATGTATTATCTATATAATTTTTAAAAGAAAATTTTAATGAAAAATTAAGATAGGACATAAAAACAAAGTATACTTTAGCATTGCGCATTTCTCTCTCCTTGTTCACATTTACATTTGAGATTCTTTCAAAGAACCCCATGGATTTGCTTACCAGAACTTATCCCAGAGGGAAATGTAACAGGCAAGTTTCCCTGACATTGATGAAATGAACCACTAGTTCTCTCAACAAGTTTCTCACAGGCTCCCAATCACTTCTTTTCCAAGCATGATAACAATCTCTTGAATAACACAAAGATTTCCAAAAGAGAAAGAGAAAGCAGGAAGGAGAACATATGGGGCTTTAGGTAAAAAGATTTGGGGAGCTCTAAGTGCTGCCTAGAATGAGGACCTTCTGCAAACAGCCACAGGCATTACCTCCCCACTGCGTGGTTGCAGAGCTGCCTGATACATTCTCGACACCACTGTCCAGCGTTTCCTACCAGCTAAAAGGCAGAAAAAAACGATGAGATGAAAAATAGAACAGAAAAGACAAGAAAATTGGAGCACCAGTTCAGAAGCACCAACATAATACTTTCACAAAGAAAGAAAAAGAACAACTAAGAAATTATTAATATTAAAGAACAATTCCAGAAACTTTCTAAGAACTCTAGGACATGGGTCTCCAGATTGAAAAGGTCCACCAATGGATTTTTCAATTAAAATGAGTTTTATTAAAAATGCCAAGCTTTATCATCATGAAATTTTAGAACACTGATGATAAGAGACTTTTCTAAGAGCATCCAGAGAGAAAAGGCAAACTATAGTAAGTAAAAACAGCATATGACTTCTCAGCAATAGTGGATGCTAGAAAACAATAAAGCAATACCTTTAAAATTCTAAGTGAAACTAGAATTCATAGCCAGCCAAACTATGAATCAAGTGTAAGAGTAGAGTAAGTAGAATTTTCAAACCAGCAAAACCCAAAAGACCACCGCACAGCTGCCAGGAAATAGTGGCTCTAATATTGAAGAAGAGAAGTCCCAGGATTACAACTATGCAACTGGCCAAGAGAGCAGCCTGTTCAGCAGGCTCTGGGAGGGAGGTCACCACGGAAAAGAAGGAACTGGAGTGAGCAAGTGTGTAGAAAATGTTAGTTGTAGAACAAAACATTGGAACATTTAGAGGGAATATGAATGGTTTCATAGATACCTATTATAGTAAATGAAAAAATAAGCAATTTTTAATTCTCAGAAAAACAGTTCACTAGAAAAGACACATAATTATAGCACACTACTTAACTTGCTAGTTGGAATAATAGTTGTATGGTAATATGATGTAAACACTGAATACTAATTTTACTTTCTTGAAGTGTGATAGAAAGCATGTCAAAAAACTGAAGACACTGAATGAGGCAGGAGGAGAACTAAGATTTTATCCACTGTGCTAGAAAGTCATGAGAAAGTCTAAAATTATAAGAAACAGCAGTTTACCGATATTAGTTAGAAAATAGATGTAATTACCAGGAGTAACAGCTGGAAGAGCTGAGGGTGGTTGCCTCTAGAAAATGGGACTTGGGAATGGGGTTGGTTAGGGCAGAGGATTTTAAGAACTATCCAAATTTTATAATTATGTTAATTTAGTCTTGTAAATATTAAAAATAATATATTTTAAGATAAGGAAGAAATGAAGGAGGCAGAGAGAGAGAAGAGGGTAGGAAAGGACAAAGTCTTTGCCTCATACCTTTCCAAACACACTGGGATTGCGCACAGAGCTGCATTTTTCCATTAAGCTGCTGAACCACCTTCTGGGTTGCAAATAGCTGGTTTTGGCATTTCTGAAAACAAATACACATAAAGAGAATACTTCCTTAGAAACATATATGTACATCTCAGGCATGACACATGATAGAGTTAGAACTGATAATTCACTGATGTTCAAAGACTCCACATTTTCCAATCAAACACCACAATAATTGCTAGTATTTATTAACTAAACACTGTGTAAGGAACAGTGCTGAGCATTTTACATACATTGTTTCTAATCTCCTCAACAGCTCCATTAAGCCGGTATTGCTCAGCTAGAATAAAATCCTTTTTTATTCCTCTAGCCTCAATGCTCATGTAGCCAATAAGCCATAGGCCAGTGGTATCACCAAAGGCTGCAAAAACTGAAATGTCAGGATATTTCTAGTACTCTCTAAAATTAAAAGACCTCCCCCAAAATAATAAAGTTGAACATTAGTAGGATAACATTTTGCAAGAAAGATTTCTTTCAAGGAGTGATTCTCAACACCTAACCCAGAGATATTCTCTCAGTTTGGGCCTCAATTTTCCTCATCTATAATATGTTTGGATTGGACAAATCATCTTAAAGGTCCTTTTCCATTAACACCTTTACCCATTAGAAATGGGGACATCAGCTACTCAGAAGGCTGAGGCAGGAGGATCTCTTGAGCTCAGAAGTTTGAGGTTGCAGTGAGCTATGATGATGCCACTGTACTCTAGCCGGGGCAACAGAGTGAGATGCTGTCTCAAAAAAAGAAAGAAAGAAAGAAAGACAAAAGAAAAAGAAAAAAGAAATGGGGGGAGACATCACATCACAGAGATCTTAACTAACTTGACTAAATTTCCATGACCACAAAAATCTGATTGATATTTCTTTGGGCCAATGTATAAAGGGCACTTCTGGCTAGGCGTGGTGGCTCACATCTGTAATCCCATCACTTTGGGAGGCTGAAGTGGGAGAATTGCTTGAGGCCAAGAGTTCAAGACCAGCCTGGGCAACATAGCAAGACCCCATCTCTACAAAAAATTTAAAACTTAGCTGGGCATTGTGGCATACCCTTGTAATCCCAGCTACTCAGGAAGCTGAGGTGGGAGGATCACTTGACCCCAGGAGCTCCAGGTTATAGTGAGTTATGATGATGCCACTGCTCTCTAGCCAGGGTGACAGAGTGAGACCCTGTCTCTAAAAAATTTTTTACAAAAAAAGCACTTCTGACATTCTTACATTCAATTTCCATCAAAAACAGCTAGGAAAATTAGTAATAAGTTGAAAGAAAAGTACTTATTGGAATTTTCTAAAAACATAGCGTTGTATAGTTAAACCACAGAAGATTCTTTTTTTCCTCTTTCACAACAATAGATTTATTTTCTTTTTTTCTATTTTTAGAGATGAGGTCTCACTATGTTGCCCAGGCTGGTCTCGAACTCCTGGTTTGAAGCAATCCTCCCACTTTGCTGTGATTACAGGTGTGAATCAGCACACCCATCTCTCACAATAATATATTTAATCTCACACGCATGACAATCACTCAATCACCATAGTTTAAACAGACGTCTCTCTGACAGGCATCATTTTGATATTTTGGTTTTCTTCCTCAATGTTATGACAGATAACAGGCATTGCCAGTCAATGAATCATGGGTTTTTAGGTATTCAGGTAGAACAATTAACCATATATCAGGGTTTCCCAATCTCAGCATTATTGGCATTTGGCGGCAGATAATTCGTTGTTATGTGGGCTATTCTGTGCGTTTTAGGCTGTTTAGCAGTGTCACTGGCCTTTACCCACTACAAGCCTTCCCCCTGGGTTGTCACAATCAAAAACATCTTTAGACATTGCCAAATGCCCCCCTGGGAGCACAGTCACCCCCCCCCCCCAGTAGAATTCCTAGAATGACCTGCTCGCCAGGAGCTCAATGAACTCTTCACAAACTCACTTCTTCAGAATCTCGTGGTTAGCATAAAACTGACCACAGCACAGTCCAGCACACACTTCAGCTCCATAAACCCAGGGTGCTCTTTCCTAGCCAAGATCTACTTATTACTTTAATTAGCAACTGAGCATAGACCTCGCTGACTATGAATTCTGACAGTCTCCATGCTACCCTCATTGCAGACACACCCTCCAGATGGTCAGGGAAAACCACATGAACTCCACACACGTTTACAGTAAAGACCTCTCTTTGTATCTTTACCACTCTTGAGTCATGACAACAAACACTCTGCACTGAACAGTAAAAACAGTTTCCATTATCGTCTGCCCAGGTTCTTCGGTGATCCTGGGGTTGTGTTCTAGCTGCTATAACAACTGCTATAAGAGGTATCTTGCCAACACCATCGTGAGCCCACAGACAGAGCCACCAACCTTGCTGCCACCAGTCACCAGAAAGGATAAGGGGCAGGGCAGTAAGAACTCCAATCAGCAGTAGAGGCTGGAAAGGACAGGGGTGTTAATAACCTGGCCTGGGCATGAGACCACCAGTTCCCTTAATTATTTCAGTAGAACTCCCTGGCCATTCCCTACCCCCCAAACCCATACTCAACAGTAAAGCACCCAATAAAAGACCTGCTCTAAAACATTTGTTTCCAATTGCATATGGATTCAAATATTTAAAATTTATATTCATAATATTTTATTGTCCCTCTGCAAAATATACATGCCAAACACAGAAGAGGCACACACTAAATAAGTAATTTTGCCTAAATTGAGAATATATGACTTTTCTAGTTAAAAGCTTTTGAAATGAAACACTCATTCCTTCAAGGGCTCTTCATTGGATTTGATGAACACATGCTATTGATAATTAATGTGCCCAAAAGATTCATGTTGGACTCTTAAGATCTTAAAATAGTAATGAGTAAGAACTACCTAAAGGAAGTACACGTACTTAATCAAGAAACAAACGAACAAGAACAAAGGCTTAAGAGAAATATTTAAAAGGTCATCTTTCCTTTTTTTTTGAAACAGAGTCTCGCTTTGTTGCCCAGGCTAGAGTGAGTGCCATGGCGTCAGCCTAGCTCACAGCAACCTCAGACTCCTCGGCTTAAGCAATCCTACTGCCTCAGCCTCCCGAGTAGCTGGGACTACAGGCATGCGCCACTATGCCTGGCTTAAAAGGTCATCTTATAGAGAAAGAATTTAACTTATCCTGAGACCCCAAAGGAAAAACCACCTCACCGAACAGTTGGAAGTGACCGCCGCAAGAGATCCTTTGGCTGAGAGGAAGCATGTCATAGCAAGTAGAATTTTATTATATTTTTAATCTTTTGCCTTGTTGATGGTTATTCTCTTTTCACTTTTTGATTGGTCCTAACTCAACACTTTCTCATGTTTTGGGGGGAGTATTTTCTTTCTTATACAAAGTGGTTCTTTTCGTGCCCTTCACTCATTTTTTCTTTCAGGAATCTATCACTTTTTTATTGATTTGTAAGAGCAGCGAAGCAGCTCTTTCCTCACATTTGGGACTTAAGTTGTCTGAGCTTCTCAAGACATGGGATCTTCAGTTTTTTCTCTCTACCTACCTGGCGTTTTGAGGCAACATTTTCCTTCCAGCCTCTATCCATTGCATGAGTTGTCTTGCAAAAATGGAGAACAGAGTTATTTGTTTCAGAACTTCCTTTGACGGGGGTCTTCAGTGGTTCTTTGAAGGATCCTACAAGAAAGACATTTAGCTTTGAATTTGGTTTGTAAAACAAGATACTCACTTTAATTGGAGATCTAGCCACACCATCTTTCATAGTGGAACAGAATATGTAGGCCCAGGCTCTGGTCTCTCCAAAATCCATGAAGGAGAAGAAGATCAGAGTCTTACCCAGAGCACTGGGTTTTTAAGTTTCTTACTTAATGGGAAACTCCCTCAGTGGCCTCAAGAGTGGAGAGGAAATGCCAGGTTTAAAGACCTGACTTTAACTGGAGCACAGCAGGGGAAATGCTTTACCTCTGTATGGAAAGAACAGATTTGCGAATTTGAAGAATGGAGAGGAACAGCTCAATAGTTTAAAGTGATGGTGTGAAGAATATCTGGTTTGCCCAAGCTGTGATCATCCTACCAGGAAATAACTCTGGGGCGCTGGCTTTGCCAAGCATTGACATTGGCTACATCATCATGAGCAAATCACTTTGCCTCTCCTCCTTCCTATTTCAGAAAGATGTTGTAAAGGTAGTTTGGGACGGCAGCAGTGAAATTCTTTCTAGATTAAAATAACAGAAGATTCCATGTTATTTGCGTCAATATTATTCATGTCTATTCTCTTCTCAAGATTGAGAAAGCCCTTGACCAGACATTTAACTGTACTGGAAACCTGTCAAGTCATCCTCTAAAACTAAATATCTGCCATATCACTTGTTCATCAGAGGAGCCAAGAGACCATTAAAAAATCTTGGCCTTTTGCCATGTGACAATCCCTTCTTCATTTGGACAATCACAGGCTTGATAAATTGTCACTGATGTTCCTAGAGTTTGGCACCTCAAGTCCTAGGATCTCATAAGAGAAAAATGTCACATTTCAGGAGGAGGATGGAAACATGAAATGTTCCTCAAGTTTTAGATCTTGCTCTTTGTCCCAAGAAATTATGCATGCTTGCTTTCTAGTGCTATTTGTACAAGAGTATAGAGCAGAAAAGGCCAGCTCTCAGAATCTCAAATGAGAAGGAAAAAGCTGCAATTGGATGCTAGTACTGATGATCATCCCAGTTATAAAAAAAAGAGGCCAAGTCCACCACCTAAGGAAGCAGGGACAGAGCATGACTGCAAATGAACCTCCGTACATGTCCCTTTGGGAATGGGAAGATCTTCAGTGTCCACTTTTCTGAAATAAAAAGAAAGAAACCCCAGCAGCAAAGCACTCAGAAACCAATGTATCTGATTCATGCTCAGTATTAACTTAAGTAGAAAATAAAAGAGACATTCTTATAAAATCCTTTAACTGATATCTGTCTCTTGGAATTTTGAATTTCTTACACAATGCCTTACAAAAAATAATAAATGTAAGGCCTAGAATGAAAAGGGAGCTCCTAATTTTAGATAGAAATTCTTCTAAAACAATCAGCATCAAAACTGCCCCTCAATCACAATAGGATTATGCAAGATTTCTTTCAGAAAATAGGGATAACAACGGTGTTTCTGAAAATCCTGTATTTCCTGCTGCTTCAGTCAGCTACTGTCAGTATTGATATTTGTCATTACATGGGAATTTCATTGATTGGAAAAGATTTGGTCTCCCTTTCAGTCTGCAGAACTGCAATGCCTCATTGTGCCTAACATCATTGAAAAGAGTTGGCACTGCTATTAATATGTCTTAACTAAATAAGCATGCTGACAGTCAAAGAATTATGTTGCCTAGGATTTTAAAAGGGAAGAACAGGAATTAAATCACCCAATGATAGGTAGCAAATTTGGCTTCTGAAGAATGGGAATAAAAATGGCTGTGCCCAAATGAGAATGACATATTTCAGAAAGAGCTTGTGTTTCAGGGCTCTGACAGGTTGATCAGGAATCCTACTCATCACAACAGGGCTTTGGTGCCCTTTTTTCATCTGTCCATCCATCCGTCCCTCCATCTCTCCCTCTCTCTTGTTCCCTTCCTTTTACTTTCTCTTCCTGTCATCCTCTACTGCTTTCATCTTTTCACATAACCATTTCATATCTGATTATTCCATTACTAATATATGTTTCTTCTGACTGCCATAAGCCAGGAGCCTTACCAGAGTCAATAAAATCCTGTACTTTGCAAAACAAAAGTATATATACATTTATGTGGATATACACGTACATATATATATATATACACACACACACACATATTCATACATTCAGTATCCACAAAAGTAATCATCTACCAATGCAAGTCTCAAAAACATGTTTAAAATGCAACATATGTTAAATTAAACTATATTTGGCCTGAGGAAGCCTCTATACTTTGAGCCCCTACATCATGAACTGCAACCTAACTTACTGTGTAAACTAACTGAAAGCCTAACTTAGGAATATACAAGGGCTGTCTGGAAAGTAGCCAGCCATGTAATATGAAAAATTATGAAAATTATGACTAGATACTTTCCAAATAGCCCTCGTACTTTTGCGACAAACAGCGGTGTCTCAGCCAATCACAGAAGCCGAGCTTCAGTCAATCACAGGTGGCCGCTAACCAGATCCTGTCCCAATAAGGCCAACACTGAGCTGTGCCCAATCAAACTGTTTCTGTACCTCACTTCCGTTTTCTGTTCATAAATGCTGCCTGTCCCCACGTCGTGGTACGCGGAGCTCTCTGAACCAGTTCTGGTTCTGAGGCTTCCCTGATGAATGTTCTTTGCGCAATTCAACTCTATTAAATTTAATTTGTCTAACATGGGGTTTTTTTTTTTATTCATTCTTTCTTTTGTTTTTGTTTCGTTCCCCCCAACCCCCACTTTGGAAATTTCTTATTTAGAGGGAGAAAAAGAGAAAAGCACCTAACACTAGATAGTTCTAAAAGACAAAGATTCTCTCAGGAATATATCTTTTATTAACATGTCAAAACTGGGCTGTGGCATTTCTGTCACCTTACCTAGAGTCAAGGTCTCTTTCTGAGGCGTTTTCTTCAGCACTGATTCAGAAGATTCTGGGAGGTCCACGACGGAATGTTCTTCTCCAAAGGAACAGGCTGACAAATCCCTGGTTTGACTTTGCCGCCATCCTGTGGAAATTGGGCTACTGGCAACAGGCTCCTCAGCTGACAGCCGCTCCACAAAGTTGCTCTTAAAGTTGGAATATGTAGTATTAACTGAATCAAATACCTGTTTAACAACAAAAAGAGATATAATTCATAGTGGCCTCAGTGATACAAAAGTAAAAATTCCTTAAAAAATAATAACAAATGACTCATTTAGTACAACACAAATAGAATATATATATGAGATTTTTAATTTTTGTAATCTGAGAGAATGTTATTTTATATATATATATATATATAAAAACACGAAAACACCATCACATACTTAGAACCTCTGCTCAAGAATCTGTAGGTATACAAAAGTAGTTTAGGAAGTAATTATATTTATGGTTATTACCACTACATATCAATGTAAAATATGACATATGAAATAATACTATAACCAGGCATGGTGGCTTACACCTATAATCCCAGCAACTTGGGAGGTAAGAGGACTGCTTGAGGCCAGAGGTTTGAGACAAACCTTGGCAACATAGCAAGACCCTCATCTCAAAAAAAAAAAGAAGAAGAAAAGTTAGCCAGGCATGGTGGTGCATGCCTACAGTCCTAGCTGCTCAGGAGGCTGGCACAGGATGATCACTTGAGCCCAGGAGTTGGAGGCTGCAGTGAGCTATAAGGCTACTGCACTCCAGCCTGGGCAATAGAGTGAGACCTCCTCTCTTAAATAACTAAATAAATACAAACAAAAGGAACACTATGTACTGAACATACAAGATGTGTGTATAAAATCATAAAATTTCAAATCAGGTAATAAACAGTAATTTTCTAATCCAACCCCTTTATTTCATAGATGGAGAAACTGAGGCCTAGAGAAGTTCAATGACTTGCTCAGCATCTGTCTATCCCCTCTGAGTAACACTAGGAGTTTGATATTTATAGATCCTATAGTGGTGAACCATGCCATTTAGCTATGTGACATTAAAGTATAATTGAAAAACTGGAAATGAATTATTTTTTAACAAAATGACAGACAAATTAGGTTAATATCCTTATATAAAGAGCTCTTATAGAAATTTAGACAAGTTTACCAGCCCAATAGAAAAACTGGCATAGGACATGAAAAGGCAGTTCACTAAAAAGATATATAAATTCCTAAAAAAAAAAAATTTAACCTCACTAGCAATTGAATAAATGCAAATTTAAAACAACAATGAGATATTAGCAATGATTTTTTAATGACAATCCCCAGTGTTGAAGGTGCTAGAAACAAACACTGGCAAACACTGCTGGTAGAGTTTAAATCAGTATTTAGAGAGGGCAATTTGACAATGTATGTCAAAGGCCTTTTAATATGTGTATGACTACTACTGATCTGGCAATGAATTTAAGGAAGAAATCAAAGATATGAGCAAAGATGGAGGAAACATCCAGTATCTACCGAGTTACCATGTGGGAGCCCATATGTTAAGGGTTTTGCTCATATTCATATTTAACTCTCAGAACCACCTATGAAGCAGGTCTGTTACTTATTTTACTAGTGACTAAACTGAAATTTACAGCTTAAGTGAATTGCCTAAAACTACACAGTGAGTAAGTGGAGATGCCACACCCTAAACTCACCTGTTAGACTGTAGAGTTCAGGCTCTCAGCTGACAACATGAGGGTATGCACTGCATTGTATATGTTTACAGGGGCCAAAAGATGGGGGCGGGGAACATTCACCCCTGGAGAATTGATTAGGTAAACTACATGACATCCATAGCCATTAGAGAAGGACATACATTAGGGAAATGTAAATCAAAACCACAGGGAAGTACCGCTTTACACGCACTAGGATGGCTATAATTTTAAAAAAAGGCAGGGAGAGGGGTAACTAACAAGCATTGGTGAGCATGTAGAAAAATTGGAACCTTTATACATTGCAAACGGGAATGTAAAAGGATACAGCCACTCTGGAAGACAGCTTGGTGGTCCCTCAAAAAGTTAAACCTAGACTTTCCTTATAATCCAGCAATTCCACTCATAGGTATATGCACTCAAACTCAAACACATGCACACACATGTTCACAGTAGCACTATTCACAATAGCCATAAGATGGAAATAGCCCAAATGGCCAGCAACAGATGAAAGGATAAACAAATTGTGGTGTGTATACATATGCGCAAAGGAATATTTTACTCAGGTGAAAAGAAGAATGAAGTGCTGATACATATGTGCATAAACCTCGAAAACATTATGCTAAGTGAAAGAAGCCAAACATAAAAGGGAATACATTGCATAAGTCCATATATACAAAATATCCAGAATAGGTAAATCCATAGAGACAGAACACAAATTGGTGGTTGCCAGAGGTTGGAAAAGGAGGAAATGGGGAGCAACTGCTTAATGGGTATGGAGTTTTCTTTTGGGGTGACAAAAATATTTTGGAACTAGGTGGAGGTGGTAGTTGCACAACATTGTAAATGCACTAAATGCCACTGAAATGCTCATTTAAAATGGTTAATTTATGTTATGTGAATTTCACCACATTAAAAAAATCTTTAAAAATGGTAACATAGGATAATATTCAATAAAACATAAAGATGATTATAATATATTGCCAGGCGGAAAACAGAAGACTGTAAAACAGTATTCCAATATGATCCCACTTCCTATATATAAACGCAAGATAGGAAGGAAAAGTGCTAGCGTGTTGAGGCAGTAAATATCGGTTAATGTGGGTTCTTACTAAGCGAGGATGAGAGTACCAGCCCCTGCCTGCAGTCCCCCAGCGAGGCGAGGCCAGCTCTCTCTCTCCACTGCTGCTCTGTGCTTTCTCCACAAACTGACAGGAGAGGACATCTTTCCCAGGAAACAGAAGTCAGGAACGTGAGGGCACAGCTGTTGTAAACACTGTTGTTTTGGTTGTTCTGCCCATGTTCTTAGGTTTTGAATAGGAATAAGGAAGGCTGGAAAGAGGGAAAGCTAGAGCCTTGGAAATGTAAATCGGGGTCTCAAACTCAGAAGCCCAGACTAGGGAACAGCAGGTACCATGACAAGTGAAGCAGGCCTGAATGAGAAGCGTGGCCCGCTCGCACTTTTATTTCCCCGTTTTTTTATTTCTCCCCTCTAAGGAAAACCCCAGCACCTGCTCAGCAGCTACTGAGCCTCAGCCCTGCAGACGGAGGGAGTTTCTCAAACTCGAATGCTCATGTTTCAGCCCCAGCAAGAATGACAGTCCGAGAAGCACATTGTTCCATTTCATAAAAGAAGTTAGAAATTTAGACTTTTCACAACAATATCCCCACTTTTTAAAACCTTCAACTGATTCTAGTGTTTTTAAAAAGCAACATAGGACTGAGCAGAGCATGTCTGTGGGCCACATTCAGGCACAGGCTGTGTTTGCTACCTCTGCGACCTCAGCCAAGCGGCCTTCCCCTCACAGGTACCAAGGAAGGGAGGAGCCGCCATACTGGAAGATAGATTTGCAAAAACCCAGCAGAGGAAGGTGGCACTTGCTCAAAAATTTCCCTGGAGTCCCAAAAGTTAAATAAACATTTTTTAAAAATAAATCTTAGTTTAAAGCAGGAAAATTAAAGAAAAATAATTTGATGAAATGTCAGCTCTGTCACCTAAAATGATCGAGAAATTGAATGTTGATAATCTTACATTGCCTTAGCAGGTCTGTGTTTCTCTGACTCATCTACTGTCACTCTGTCCATTCCGAATGTTTCCCACTTGGGACGCTCTTCCCCGAGTCTCCTAGCCGACCTTCATGGTTGGGTTCAGCCACAAACTCCTTCAAGAATGTGTTTCTGACATTCCATTCCTCCCCCAAACTGGGATAGGCAGCCTGTGGTAGGCTAAATAATGCTCCCCAAAGATATCCAGATTTAATCCCTGGAATCTGTAAATGTTACCTTATATGGCAAATGGGCTACGAAGATGTGATTAAGTTAAAGATTAATTTAAATTGAGGTAGGGAGACTATCATGAATTTTCAGGGTGGGCCCTGAATATAATTGTATGCGTCATTATAAGAGGAAGGCAGAAGGAGGTTTGACTGCACACAGGAGAGAAGGCAATGTGACCACAGAGGCAAAGATTGGAGTGATACAGCCACAAGCCAAGAAATGCTGGCAGTCACCAGAAACTGGAAGAGGCAATGAATGGATTTTCCTATAGAGCCTCTGGAAGAAGCAAGACCCTGCTGACACCTGTGCTTCTGCCCAGTGCAACTGATTTTGGACCTCTGGCCTGCATAACTGTAAGAGTGTGTTTTAAGCCACTAAGTCTGTAGCACTTTATTACAGCAGCCACAGGGAACTAAGACATGGCCCTCCTTGTGCTTCCACATTTAACAGCGTGTGCCTCCAACAGAGCACTACCACATTGTATTAATAATAACATTTATCAAACACTAAATATTTGCCAAGCACTGGGATATATGAATTAGATAGATTTTAAGCTTCATCTCAACCTTATGAGGTAGTTACTATTATTTCCCCCATTCTATAGAGCTTAAAATTAAATTAAGCTTAATGGGGTTAAGTAACTTGAACAAGGATATAGAGTTTATAAGTAGTTGATCCAAGATTCAGGCCACTGCCTGCATACAATTGCACAGATCATTTATGAGTGGCATCTTATGGAATATGCAGTGCACAACCTTCACAACCAACCAGAGCAACCTTGCCAAGGTTTGAACTCTGACAAATTGATCTAGTCCCTGTGCTTTAAGCACCTCTGTTCATATTCCACTTTACTATTTTAATTTCTCTCCTACTATATTATATGCTCCTTAACACCAGGGACTTTGTCTTTTATCTAACTATCCTCAGGGAATAGCACAAAAATTGGCATCTAGGAATCCCATAATGAATAAATGAATAAATCTCTTCCCCTAAAGACAATTACTGCTAAAAAGGCACAAGGGGTTTAAGATGGAATCCAGAGGGCAAGTAAATAAACTGTTTTCTTTCTTCTCCATTAAGAACAACAATTCTCAAATTATACAGAGTAAAACAAAAATTTCTGCAGAAACTGGAGAGAAAATGCAGCAGTAATCATGCATTTGGGCATTTTAAATAAGTTCAAGTCTCTAGGGCCAGGTAGATAAAACCCCGAGTACTGACAACTTTTCCAGAACTGATACTTGCTAGTAATCTATGAAGAAAAGATAACAAATGAGAAAAATTCCCCCCTTCCTGATAGATAAATGTAGATTTTTCATGGTTTTCCGATAGGGAGGATATTCTGCCAGTGCCCAGATGGCACAAAGCTTACGGGATCCACGTCACCCTGAGTAAATCCCACCCATGACGTACTGAAGGGTTTGTCCCTGGCCTTCTGCTAGTCAGCTTATTAGCAGTGGCTTGAATAGAGATTTGTTTATCAGAATCGTTGATTCCTCTAAGTTGAAATCATAGTTAAAATATTCAAAAACAGGAATATAACTCAGCCAGGTGTGGTGGTGTCCCAGACTCAGGAGGCTGAGGTGGGGGGGATCGCTTGAGCCCAGGAGTTCAAGTCCAGCCTGGGCAACATAGCAATAAGAAAAGAAGAAGAAGAAGAAGAAGAGAATAAGAAAAAAAGGGAAAGAAGTAAGACTCAGAATAAAGTCTGGGACAAGGGCCAAAACTGGCAAAATTAAATTCAACAAGGATGCATGAAAAATCTTCCCATCTAGATGTTTATTTATTGCACGGGCATAAGATGGAAGAGAACTGGCACACAGTTGAAAAGACTGGCAATGTTAGACAATTACCACCAGAATATGAGCCAACAGTATGATGAAATTACCTTTTTCTTTAAAAAGCAGTACAATTTTAGGTCCCATTAAGGGAAAATAGTGTTCAGAATAGGAGCAGACTCTGCACCAGTCAGAACTCATCTGGGGAACCATGTCCAGTCCCAGAACTGTCCTTTAAGAAAGGAGATGGACGAGTCAGGGTTCAAAACCTGAGCTTATTTGGAGGAAAAGGACCACAGTGACAGAAGCCAGGATAAACACACCAATGGAGCAATGCCCCAACACATGTGAGGGTCCTGCTCACATGGAGTGAGGAAACCCAAGGTGTTTAGTTTAGAAGAAAGAAGGCCCAAAAGGAGCTGTCTTCAAATATTTAAAGGGATGCAATTTATGGAAAAAAGAAAATTTTCCTGTTATTGCTTTCTATGACAAAGCCAGGACCAATGAATGGGTGGAGGCAAATTTTTATTCAATTCAAATAATTTTGAAACAGCACAATTTCTCTTAACACTTTGAATACAAAGTACAATTCTCAGTCGCTCCCTGCACTAGGGACATATGGTTTATAGTGGTACAGATGAACATTATGTATTTTAATGTGATGTATTTTAATGTACATGTTTAAATGTTTTAAAACTTTCAGTGTTGACATAAAGTTTTTCCTTATAAAAAAATAATTTGGGAAAAATAAGTATATTGGAATACTCATTTGTTAGTATGAGTATTAAAATGTTCAGTAAAGAATAAATGATATGCAGATATGGCAAAAATCACGTAGGTGGTATGCAAATGACCACAGTTTGGGAAACACTGCTGTAGATTGTGCTATTTCATCTTCAATGTTTTTAAACTTTTGTTCCAGGATCTATCTCCTGCTGAGGAAATGCCTGTCGCATAGTTTTGAATGACTCAAGTATTTATTAATAGAGAGGAAGAGGAAGATAAGAAAAATAAGACAAAGAAGGGAAAAAGGATGAATGACTCGATACTCCAAGCACATCAGTTCAGTTTGTTTACCTTTAGAGTTCACATCATATTGACACTAAATTGGGAGGAATTCAGAGCACTAGGGCCAAAAAATAAATAGAAAGGATCCTAGAGAGGTTAAAAATAAGGTCAGGAAGTTAACAAAATGAAACAACTGAGAAAATAGAAACAAATATAGCTAATGACAAATAATCTGACACACAAATATTCAATGGGCGGGAAAATCTGGACGTGCCAGAAAAGACATGCTGGTGATGCCAGAGACTTGCTAGAACCTCGTGACAAAGACAAAAGTAACAAAGATGGCCCCGTTAACTCTCAAGCCCCTTCCTTAGCCTCTGTCTGCTATCGCAGTCACGCCACAACCACTGCCACCAGCCCAATGAAACAGCATTCAAATTTAGGGCTCCATACTATTTCAAATCAGTCATGAAGACCAAAATGTTCAGCCTCTTATTTTTGAACCTCCAATGTCCTTACATCCTAGTGTGCAATACAAACCAAACGAAGACTGTCAAGATCATTTTCAGGTAGGCATTATCCTTTGTTCTCCATTGCCAACGCCTGGCACTGGGGTCCCCAGAGCAACTTTAGCACCCACCCCTTTCCTTCTGTGGCTTTGGCCAAGGCTGCCTTCACTATCTCTGTTATCTGTCATCTTGACTTGTTGCCTGCAGACTTCCTATGACCCCTTCCAGATAACTTCAAAACACAGGAACAAGCTTTTTTGGTGTTTATTCTCCACTCCCTCTCCTCTTCAGACCCTTACGGTGATTTCATTTAAAACTAAATGTCTCCTGATAAATAAAACTCCTTTACCAGAGTACTACAGCGATGTTGACAACCATGTTTTCTTCTAAGTAAATATATTTATCTATTACAGAGAAATGGTTTAATACAGTTGAAATAATTTTGGTTATGAATTTGAAAGTCCTAAACTCTATTCTTGGTTGTTCCATTCATTAGTTCAGTGATCTTGGCTGAGTTAACTTCTTCCTATTTCAAAGAATTATTGGGAAGGAAATAATATATACACTAAAGGAGATTGTGTACGATATAAAGTTCTTAAAAGCATAAGTCATTTATTTAGCACTCAGTGATTTGTTGCCTTGTCATTCTTCCTTGTTTTGTGTGTGTTCTCATATCTCCAAAATCAATGTTATATTTGCGTGAGGCTGGGTCCTTCATTTGCACTTGACTTGTATCTGCTACTGTCCTGAGTTGGTGGATTCACTGAGTCAATTGCCTTATCCCATTCTTGACCCGAGGTCCCCCTCCCCAACCTTGACCTTCAACTCATCAATCTCTTCCCCTCCTTTGGGAAGCCTGCCTTCTTCTACTGAAAGATGCAGGTGGTTTTTCTAGCATACCACCCCCTATGCAGAGAAATCTGCAATTTTGATACATAGTCTGAGAATAGTCTTAATAGAGACAGAACATGGGAGTAATTTTGACAGGTTCCCAGAAGGCTGAGAAATGATGACATCAAAACATACACGAAGAAAGACTCTGAACAAAGAAACTGTGTGTTCATCCCACACTGTGCAGGGCAGGAGTTCCCCACACTGTTGTCTTGAAAGTTTGGTTAATGGGCCTGTATGGAAATTTATATCTAATGCTTTCACTGTTTGAAGCTCTTATGCCTTAGGAACATTAAATTAACAAACTGGCTCTGATTTCATCCTTGACAAGATACACTTAAGCTTTCAAAGTCATGTTCATATAGTAACAGATTTTCTGGTCAAACCAATCTGAACATCAGGCCTGCATAATAGTTTTATGTCTGCTTGTAAAAACTGGCATGCTTGCTTATACAACAATCATGTGCAAGTTTGTACAGCATAATTTTGGCCTTTTCAAATCCATTCAGCTCTGGATCACATGATGGGAATTTCTGCATTTTTAAAACAATGAACTAGAAACTATCACAATAATTTTATCAAAATAGTATCACCCTACGAGGTTCTGCCTGAGGGGTGATCAGTCAACATCCCTCCCAGAGATAACCACCTCCGTCTTCCCACCTCAAAGCGCAGTTACAACGAGATGGGTTTACATGGTTCAAATTATAGCAGGTGTTCTATGGATCAACTTTTAAAATGCAAGTTCCTGAGCCATTTGCTTGGACAGCCTGAGAAGTTAGTTAAAATATCTCATGCATTCAAAGAGACATGAAACACACTCACTACGGAAGACAAGGGGAAACAAACAAAAAAAGAGATCGATGTCTAAAGGTTCTCAAACTTCAACATGCACATGAGTTATGAGGGGATCTTGTAAAAATGCAGGTTCTGATTCAGGAAGTCTGGGTGGGGCCCGAGATGTTGTGTTTCTAACAAGTGCCCAGGTGATATCGATGAGCGATGCTGCAGGTCCAGGGGTCCCCCTTGGAGAGCACAGCCTATGTTTAAGTAACATAGTGTGCAATACTAGTGTGCAATATTAACACAGGGATTTGACTTTTTAAACAACTCAACCAGAGAACATCAAAGTAAAATTATCACAGTTAAGAAGTAACACGTCTTGTGTACACTTTTGTTCTTTACTAGACATTATGTTGAAAAAAGGAATATTTTCTGTATAATCATTTTTTCTATTATATCTATTTTTAGTGGGCCGCAAGAGTGGGAGTAAAGTAGTTTCTCTCACAGGTTTTACATGCCTAAGCTGTGAGCTTTGCTTGACTAACCCCAAACACACCCCCCCACGGAGCAGGCACCAGAAGAGCAGCACAGCCTCCCCTCCCCCACCAGCACAACTTCTAAAGCTCCACAATCTGTAGCGATGAGAAGGGCAATCTATGAGCTTCTCAGCTCATTGCCTGCACTCTGGAAACACACCATGACACCAAAGGTCAGGCCCAAGTTGAACAAAGCACCTTAATTCAGAACTTTCTTGTGTCTTAGGGCAGATTCTAAGGTGACTAAAGCAACCATGGATTTGAGGATATGCAGCCCTCAATTGCCTTCCCATACCGACCCCTAAAATTCATGACCTTTAGCAACAGCAGAGTTAGGCCTCCTGTAGCAGACAACAGCCAGCAGAAAAAATAAAGACAAAAAATGAAGCAATTAGATGATGTACCCAACTAAAAATAGGTTTGGAGCTTTTTGTTTTGGATTTTTGTTAAAATTACCATATTTAACTATTACATTCCTGCTTTATTATAGAGTTCAATGTTTTTCTGTCTACACATTGTAGCCCATTGGTGAATCATGAAATCATTTTCATGGGTCAGAACCAGGCTGTTTTAAAAATGCAATGAGATGCATCATAGTTCAAAGGAGAAGTACTGTTTCATGAAACTTCTCAGTTGTATGTGTATGTATATATGTGTGTGTACTCAGTTATGTTTGTTGTAAAGTGCATTTCTTACCTGAAGTCATGATCAAAAATTTGAAAAACCCTATAGTTTTTCTTTACGATAGAGCAGGGATTTTCAACACCTTCATTGTTTTCAATCTATCTTTACTCTATTCACCTGGCATTTGACTGCCTTAGCTAGATGAAGTCAGAGTAAATAGACTTTTCAGATATTTCACTGCTCTTTCCACTATAAATTCCTTGAACTCATATAGCATGTTTAATCCACACATATAATACTAAATTCCTTCAGGTCATCATATTAATAGGTCACATTTAGTCAACATTCTAAACGTCCTGGGTACTATACTCAACCCACTTCATCCAACCAAGGTGCTCAATCAGTATACGGGATCCTTACCATGGTAGAGAGCACTTCATGGCTTTCAAGTCACAAGAGCACCATCTTCTGGTGAAATAGTTTCTTTGTAGGGCATGCTAAGGAGCTACCAAAAATGTCCTGATTTTTCTAGTAAAAATTGCAATTACATCACTAATACATTGAAATTCTTTAAAGCTCCTTGTTTCACTCAGGACTTTCACTCCATTCTCCTCCTAAGAAGGGTCTTTCTGTTTTTTAGCAGTGAAAGGAGCTAATCTGTCCTTCCCGGTTTTCCGTTAAACTACGCTGGTTTCAAGTTTCAGCTCCTCCTTGAATTCCAGCCTGCTGAGACTTCTCTCTAGAATCATCCAAAATGGAGCCTCTTACAGCTTACCCATTAAAATGTGCCGGGCCCAAAGCAAAGGTATTTGCAGTTTTGCTGTCAATGGTTCTATGCACAGTAATGCTGTTTCTTCTACAACTAAAATTCCTAAAACCTAAAATCAACAGTTTTTATGCCTTTGAAGTAAAGGATGCAAAAGGAAGGACCGTGTCTCTGGAAAAGTTTAAAGGCAAAGTAAGTTGTATCTTTTGATTTGTATTTTCATTGTTTTTCCATATCTCAGCTTATTCTTTTAATGGAATCAATTTTTTACTGTTACATGGTCATAAGTTAGAATTCAGTCTTCAGAATAATGGTATTAGTACATCACTTTAGTTATTATAAACTTTGATTATCTTGTTTCCTTTAAAATGTTTTAATGTCTGTGCTGAATTAATACTTTAAGTTGCTTAGAAAATGCTTATAGTTGATAATGTGAATATGGTGGCATTTATTAGCAAATGTATTAATTCTATCCTCTAACATTCAATTATCCTGTTATCTTTTATTTCAAAACAAACTTTCGGGACATGAGTACCTAATGCTTTTTTAATGACAGTACTATTTCAGGGTCTGCTTGAAATACATTCAGGTTATGGTTTTTAATAAAATTGAATATATCTGAAAATATAAAATAACCATCTATCAGAAGTTATAGTCCCCCAAAATGCTTTAAGACTTTAATTACTTGCAGGATTTTTTTTTTAATCTTTTGCTTCACTTTCCGGTTGGATTTTTTTCTTTTTCCGGGAGGTTTCACTAGTTGTAAACGTGGCTAGTGACTGCCAACTCACAGACAGAAATTACTTAGCACTGAAGGAACTGCACAAAGAGTTTGGACCATCGCACTTCAGCGTGTTGGCTTTTCCATGCAATCAGTTTGGAGAATCGGAGCCCCGCCCCAGCAAGGAAGTAGAATCTTTTGCAAGAAAAAACTACGGAGTAACATTCCCCATCTTCCACAAGATTAAGATTCTAGGATCTGACGCAGAACCTGCATTTAAATTTCTTGTTGGTAAATATCTACTTTGCCTCACCAGTATAACGTTTTCGATTGCTTTTTGTTTTTAAACAAATATACCAGGAAAATACTTTCCTATTTCATTTGAAATGTTGGATTGGGAAAGTTTATAAAAACTAACAAAGAGCGAGAATTTCATTCTTTGTAATTTTCTAGAAGTTATGCTTCCCTGAAATCAATGTTTTAGCTTCTTAGATGGCAAAAGAATTCCACTCCAATGTATTTTATTCCTTATAACCATCTCCTTGAAATTACTTAAGGTGTAGCCACAGCTATTTTCACAAAATATCTCAATTCTCCTCTCATTTAACTAGCATTTGGGGAAATGTCCCTTCCCATGATTAAAGCTGCACATTTCTCATGAATATTGCTGAGCATTTTTAAGCATATCTTTGTGGTTAACTTTATGTTGCCTTTCTAATCTGGGACAATATCCTCAAGGATGAATATCTCAGTTTACCAGATTTTTGCTAAAATTCAAAACAATATGACCAGATTTTTTCAGAGGGCAGTAGTGTTAGGCTACCTCTACAATTAAGCTAGCTACAGAAGTCTATTTAAAGACTTGCCAAGGTCAGTTAGCATGAAGGTAGTGTGGTACAGTGACAGTAGAAGCTTTGGCCTCAGACTACCTGGGTTCAAAAGCAAACTGTTGCTTTTGCTGTGTGGCTTCAGGCATATGACTTAACTTCTCTGTGCCTGTTTTCTCATTTGTAAAATGAGGCTATCAATAGTACCTACCTCCTAATATTGTTTGGAGGATTAAATGTGTTAATAGTAAAAATAAAGTACTTAAACACTGCTTACTCTATGCCATTCTAAAGGACAATGAGCTAATGTTCTCTCACCTAACTTATTTTGATAACATCTTCAGACCTATTTGCACTGTAGATAATTTGAGTTTTGATAAAACTATGACCTAAGGCAATCAAGCTTTCAAACCAACCAACCAAATAATGATGCTCTATAATATTTCATGTAAGTGTGAAATCAGAATCTTCTGAAAACATCATATTCAATTTTTAGGGAAAGTTGATATAACACCTAACACCATGAATAGCAACCACAGTGAAGTCTTTATTCCTTTTGTTCTTGAGGTACATTGAGGAAAGAAAAGCCAAAGCACATGCCCTTGAACTAATCACTCCTCAGTTACAGCAGCCAGATACTTGGGCACAATAGCTCAGAGGTCATTCCCCTTTATCACTAAGAAGGCTTCTGAAACCCCACTTACCCTGTATAATCAAAAAGGTTAACTGTGATTTAAAGTTTCACTGAACTTAGATGGGAAGGGTAACAGAGCCCACAGGTTAAGAGCACAAGCTCTGGAGTAAGAAGGCCTGGGCATCGGTCCCGGCTCTACCCCTCACTAGCTATGTGACTTTGGGTCTAGGCCTCCATTTTCCTCATCTGCAAAACAGAGATAATAATAATATCTCTCTCATAGGGTTGCTGTAAAGATTAAATGAGAGGATCCATTTAAAGCACAGAGCATACATTACTAGGCACATAATAAGCACTTAATAGATTTCAGTTATATTTTTCCTCATGTTAGTCAATAATATGAACATAAATCCTGAATGATATAAATAGAGAAAACATCCACATTTTTTGCATAAAGTTAGATTTATCAAAAGGACATCATAATTTCTCAAAGTGAGATGATTATTTAGAATTTCTTACCGTTTTCAGCTATATAATATACAACAATACTAAAACCATTGGTATATTTAATGTGAAAGGCAATCCATATATTTCCATTACCAAGGACCTTTAAGACATCATTTTGTCTTTAAAAATGTTGAGAAACTGAAAGTTTTGAGCTGGTGACAGGTAAAATTTTTTTTAGATCAATAAATCTAAAATATTAATAAACAGCATTGTTTCATTTCATGATTCTAGATAAGCAGATTCGTAAGTGAAGTCATCAAATATATTGAAATCTGGCTACTCAAACCTTGAATTTTGCTTGTTTGGGTGTTTTGCTTTATTTTCTTTTGGTTTTGACATTATGACAAACTAGTATGTCATACTAAAGTTGTTATTTACACAGATACTAATAGAAATAAAAATCTTGACAAAGAATAAAATTATGCTCATGTAAATATGTTCTGGATATTTTAGATTCTTCAAAGAAGGAACCAAGGTGGAATTTTTGGAAGTATCTGGTCAACCCTGAGGGTCAAGTTGTGAAGTTCTGGAGGCCAGAGGAGCCTATTGAAGTCATCAGGCCTGACATAGCAGCTCTGGTTAGACAAATGATCATTAAAAAGAAGGAGGATCTATGAAAATGCCATTGAGCCATTCTAATGCAATAGTCAGAACACAGAAATGTCTCCATGAGGGTTTGGTCTCCTTTAAACACTCTGACAATCAAATGTGGCAATGAAGGATGACTTTTTTCATGTTATCTTGCTGGTCTGTGGTAATGAATGTCCCCAGGATAAAGATGTTACCCAAAGAAAAATAAAGAGTAGCCAAAGAATCAAAAGGAAATATATAAAATACCATACTAAAAAATTCAGAATACACAGTGATCAATGTGCTTCAATAGCATATTGCTCAACTTGACATTTTCTCGAATTGTACTTGAGGCAAACACCAACACACTAGACCACTGTTTGGATTCAAGAACACTGTTACTGTGTGTGACTGAAATTTTTGGAGTAACTGTAAATGAATATGTTGATGTAATACACACAAAATAAATGTTGAAAAATGTAAAATATATATACATAAATTCAAACCTTTATATATGTTTGTTTTGTGTACAGGATTTTGTATGGTTTGTTTTGGGGTTTTATTTTTTAAGTACAGGTTCCTAGTATGTTTTACTATATCTGGCCAGTCATTTATAAAAGGTATTATCATAACATTTGAAAAAGCTTTCATCATTTTTAATATTTCTCTCCCCATTATTTTTTAGAAGCAACTCAAATTGCATAATTAGAATATTAACAGTTCAGTCTATGTTAATTTTTGAGTGAAAATCCCAAGTGTAGGAAAAAGGACATGAGTATATGAGCATTTAGCTTCATTCTTTATAGGTTGATTTCAGTTGCTAATATATTCACATTGGATTAGCCATTTGGAAAGAATTCAATGCTCCATCATTCTGATAGCTATCAACTCCAGTCAAAACTCTAATGTAAAAAGGGGGTTGATTGCAATCACACAATCCTAAACTGTGGATCAGCAATCACTGCAACTTTTGGTGGAGTCATAATATACTTTTTCTCTCCAAGTCATGACCTTTATATTTTGTCAGCCTTATAATTATTAACAAAGCAAGCTGCCAAGTTGGTGAAGGTTAATTACTGCTCTATGAAATATATATTCATTGCATAAAAGATTCAAACAGAAAGACAGGCCAAAAATATATGTGAAAACACAGTCATGTAAAATTTGGCTAAGAAGGAAGAAGACTCAATTTAAATAGCCTGTGACTTGATTCCCAAATTCTGACCTGATGGACGAAAGTGAAGATTAGGGGTGTGAGCAGAAGTGCACATGCCAGCACCTCACGGGCAAGAGACTCCCCACTGCCAGATGGGCGATAATGGAAATGCACAGGACTGTTCCTATGAACGTGACGCAGATGAACATCCTGCCCAAGTCACTAGTTCTCTCCAACGCCACATAAAGTGGGTTTCTTCCCTTATGTATTTCCAGCCCTGCTTGCCTTATTTAACCTGTAGTCTCCGCTATAGTCAGTGCTTGACTCTCTCCCCTTGCCTTTTGGGCAAGCAGAGCAAGTAAGTGGGGATTTGAAAGTTTGTCATACATATTGCCTTGAAAGAAATGAAATTCCTGTGTCCACTCAGGGTTCCATAACAGGCTATTTGTGCCAAAAGAGGAAGTGAAGCCATTTGCCGATATGCTACTACCCGTAACTCAGCTGTCTCATAGGAATGCCGCCAGACAAAACACACACTGAGGAAAAGTTAAATCTTTCTTGAATCTTGTCTCTACATCAAAAAGTCTGGGACATAGACTGCTACAGGGTGCCTGAACAATGGAGTCTAACTGAAAAATACCAGGCATCACACAAAAGAGTATTCAGCTGTTGTCCACATGACAAGAGAAAGGGGCAAAATCAAATGCATTTTAACTGTGGTGATGAATCCACTGACGGAGGTTTTGCTTTGGTTTGTTTCCTTTGGTGGATGGTGGAGAGGAATACCTCATACCAACTCCATCATCTCACGGCAGATGTAACTACACAGAATGTCAGAGATCAGAATAAATATGAATTTGCCCAAAATGTACCATGAAAGTTGTACTTCATTTTTGAAAATGTTTAATAATTATAGTGTATCTATAGTATGTACATACATACATGTATATATAATTCTTAAGTATAGTATATATGGCATATACGTAATGGTGGCTGATAAATGTTTAACAACAGACTCTGGAGGGGGAACTCTGAAGTGCAGCAAGTGCCAGTCTCCATGTAAACACTCCCACATGGCCAATTTCAATCTTCCAATGGTTTAATAACCACCTTGGAAAATTTCTGGAAAATTTAACAATTAGTTCTTATAAACCAATACAAGCTGGCTCCAGCACACCAAAATTCTCAAAAATTAGATTTTATCAGGGTAACAAAAGACTTTCCAAAGGAAAAAAATCTATATCAAAACATATCATGTATACTCTTTCACTATAAATACTCTATTTGACAGGTGTTATAAAAACGTGGAGGTATATGCAGTTTCTGAGTTATGAAAGGCTGCTAATAGTATTCTGCCTAGTCACACTAAAATCTAATGACCTTACTGGATTGTCTGCAGATAATATCAAGTAGGAAAATGGATGGAAGGAAGGAAGTCCAAGAAGAAATACAAAATATCATGTTAATTTGTGGTGTCTCTTTGAAAGAAAAATGACGTGTTTCATTGGAGCTGATACAGGGTTACTGTCCATATTTAGTCCTCGGCTTGATTTCATCTTTCCCATGGAATAATAAAACTAATCCATCACACTCCTTCCCACTCTTCCCTTCCCCTCCTCCTGCTGAATTGTTAAGCCTGTACCTTGCGAGTCGCAGTCTCTTTGTGTTTGGGGGGAGGGGGGGTTGGAATAAAGAGCAGCAAGGAGTGAGGAATTAGACAGCCATTCAAAGGACAGTGATGGCAAGTGAGGCTCCCACTCCTTCTCTCTCTCTTTTTTTTTTTTTTTTTTTGAGGGTCTCGCTCTGTTGCCAGGGCTGGAGTGCAGCGGCATCATCATAGCTCACTGTAACCTCAAACTTCTGAATCACGAAATCCTCTTGCCTCAGCCTCCCAAGTAGCTGGGAGTACAGGTGTATATCATCATACCTGGCTAATTTTTCTATGTTTTGTAGTGACGGGGTCTCGCTATGTTGCCCAGGCTGGTCTTGAACTCCAGGCCTCAAGTGACCCTCCCTCCCACCTTGGCTTCCCAAAGTGCTAGGATTTCAGGCATGAGCCACCACACCTGACCTTCTCCTTCTCTTTTTTCAATCTCTTCCCCTCTGCTTATTCCATGACTTCCCAATGTATATCCCTTTCTTTCTCTCTCCCTTCTTTGGAAACATTTTCTTTTTGAATTTATGCCTTCATTTTCCTCCTTACCCATTGATCTCTTTAACTTATTATTATTTCATTCTCTTCTTTCCCTCTTTTCTCATCATCTCAATAGTATGGAACTAAAGAATAACTTTAAATATGTATCCTGTTTATTAAGTATAAATGTTGGTGTTTTATGTCTTGCTCTGTAATTTAAAAAAATTAAAACATAAAGGCCAAGCCTTCTAAATTTAGTAGGTTTTTTTAATTTTATTTTATTTATTTTTTTTTTTAGACAGAGTCTCGCTCTGTTGCCCAGGCTAGAGTGAGTGCCATGGCGTCAGCCTAGCTCACAGCAACCTCAAACTCCTGGGCTCAAGCGATCCTCCTGCCTCAGCCTCCCGAGTAGCTGGGTCTACAGGCATGCGCCATCATGCCCGGCTAATTTTTTCTATATGTATTTTTAGTTGGCCAGATAATTTCTTTCTATTTTCAGTAGAGACAGCGTCTCACTCTTGCTCAGGCTGGTCTTGAACTCCTGATCTTGAGCGATCCACCCACCTTGGCCTCTCAGAGTGCTAAGGATTACAGGCATGAGCCACCACGCCCGGCCTAGTAGGTTTTATTTTTATCAACAGGTCAGTGACTCTATATAAAATAAGATGTTGAAATTTAACCTTAAAAAAAAATATGAAAACAATATTTACATGCAAGAGATACTTAAACACAAAGATCCTGAAAATAAAATAATACTTGGGCAACAACAAAAATAGGTCGAAATTGGAAAGTAGCAAAATGCATAAGAATCAAATTGTAGGTATCTATTTAACCTATGTTCTAGAAATATGTTTAAATTTAAATAAGGTAAGCCTAAAAATTATTTTACCAATAACTTATAATCCAGTACAGTAGGGAGTGTGATATATTTCTCACATCTCATTTAGGGTGTAACTAACTGACCAGACCACCAAAGTCAGTTCTACTAACTGGCTGCAGGTGTCCACATGAGCACACTGCATGCCCTGGGAGCCCGCACACATCTGCTGCTGCTGCACAGGTCAAAGTGGCCTCCAAAGGAATGAGGAAATATTCAAAATCACACTTTATGGTCAATTCTTCCCACTTCACAAGTTGGAACTCATGCTCTCTTCCAAATATTTTATGAGCCTATGATTTTACAGAAGATGAAGTGAAGAACTGAGACAAATCTTCCAAACAATTCAACCCATCCCCCACCAAAAGAAAACTCCCCAATGTTCTTGATAGTTCAAATGAAAATGTTTTAGTTGATTGAATCATCTGAAAAATTACCTCGAGTCTCCCTTCAGCTGGTACACACACGGTCATGGTTATAGGGATCTACTCTAATGCCATATAAAGAAACTGATGGCCCAGAAAGAATACCAAAGATTTAGTTGAAAATTTGGGGAAACATTGTAGGCTCTCCATTCCAAATTATCATTATATTCTAAATCTTATATTAAGAATATATATATATAATTTCACAAATACTTTACCACTGTCTACCTAGGACTCCAAAAATACTACCTGAAATTTTTTAGGTAATTAATTGTAGTACTTTCTTCACCATTAAAAAGCTATTCATTGTATCATACCTGAGTAACTGAACCGCAATAATAATTTTTGGTAAACAGTGCCCTTCTTCACAGCAAACACACACACACACTAATTACAGATTTAGTTACACTCCGATGTTCATTGTATATGCAATAAGATAGCAGTTGCATGTTAGCTGATGCCATTCACATAATCAACCAGCTAACAATACACTGCCAACCCATCACACACAGGTACCCGATGTACTTCATTAACAAGAAGAATTTATCCAGAAGCAAGTGGCAGGGTAGTTGTGGCTGCTGACTTGACCCAAAGCAGCCAGCTAACAATACACTGCCTACCTGATTCAGGACATTGCCCATTTTCATGGCCCATGAAGTCACTGAGGCTAAATTTACAATATGAAACACAGTAGCAAAACTTTAATCTTACTTAACAGTCACATTAAAAAAAATGTATAGGCAAAAGTTGTTACTCTAAAACTATATGGAATAAAATCAATATTTTCTTGAATCTAGCCCAAAACTTGAAAGTTAAAAAAAACTAAAAAAGAAAAGCTTTCAGAATATTTACACTTAGGTTTTCCAAATTAAAGGTTTGAATAATGAAGATATGTTATTATTATACAAATGAATTTAAAAAATACTTAACTATAGCTTTTTAAATTACTTCTATTTACTGATCAAAAGATCAGTTGTCTGTGGTAGGCAGTAAAATTTCTAGAAGTCATAATAATACATAAGCTGAGCATGAGACAAAATTGCAACAATGTTTGGGGGTGGGGAGTCAATATTAAAGTATTTAAGGAATTTAAGTACTTAAATGACATTAGTTTTCTCCCACTATAAATGATATTAGTCATTGAGTTCTGAAAGTGCAGTTATGTGTTCACTTCAGAGTGTCACCACTTGAATATAGAAAAATTTATAGAATATCTAGAAAAATCTATAAAAACGGTGATGGATTTGAAACATATCTATGAGTAAAGGTTAAAGGATGGTTAACTATTTAGTCTAGAGAGAAACATGGTAAATGATATTCATGAGAGATTTAGAGCATATGAGGGCTGTTAGAAAAAATCATTTAAACTTGTTTATTTTTACACTTATTACAAGAGAAACTAAAAAGACTTTTGGGTTTGTTCTTTCAAGGAGAAAAGGTACTACGTTTGATCAACTTTTAAATGTCTAACGTAAAAGCCGCGCGTTGTGCCACTTCTCCACATTGTCCACAAGATGGCACCATCTCCATTTCTTTGGGGAGCAGGCTTCCGAGTGCAGCAGAGGGGAGTGCAACCAGCAGCTGTTAACTGAAATTGTAACAGCCAGCTAGCAATGCACTGCCTACCCGACACATCCGGGCTTTACCTTTCGCTGTTGAGGCAAAAACTAGAAAGCACCAGATAACAAATGAGTACCATTATTTGTCCGTGATCTTCAGTTTCTTAAAGAAATTTTTTTTAGTATGTAATCAGATGCTGTAGTGACAGAGATTGATTTTTTTTAATCCTATTTTCAGACCAGCCCACACTTTCTACAAATACCTTCTTTAGCAAGAATGAATTTGTTCAAGATCAGCATTGAGATAGTGAACAAGCAGCTCTGGACACTCACCTTGGGGGAACCTTGACTCCTCTTCTGCTTCATGTCTTCGGCGAGCACCCGCATGATACTCCCCTTTGAAAACACAGATAAATTGAGAGAAACTAATTAGGAACACCATAACGTCAGGTGTGGAGCTTCTCTGGATCCTGTGCTTGTCAAACTACCTCCACTTTTAAGCCACTAGGCGTCTCCAGAATATAACTAAACTACACGACTCAAAATTAAGACCAATCTGTCTCTAGTTCAGGACTGTTAAAAATAATAATAATAATACCACCAGGGTGTAGAGTCTTGTACCACCTCTTGATCCAAACAGGTATCACAACCGGTGTCTTCGGCAAGAAGCCGTTTTACGGCGTCGGGCGAGCAACGCAAAGGGCCTGACTCACCCACAGCATCTCCTCCTCGGTGGGGACCCTCCGCGGGGCGGTGCGCTCCAGTTTCCACTCCATCTCCCACCTGGACTTCGCCTCTCCTCAACCGCCTCTGGTTTTCCTCCCAGGCCTGAGCCAGTCTTGACGCCTAACCGTCAAAGCCCTAGAGCCTCGTCCCCCCGTTCGCCATATTTCACCACCTCCCTCCCTCTGCCCCACTGCCCCCAGCGCTCCCGCACGGCGTTCCCCAGGGTCCCACTTAAAAAGCCGGCGGGGCGGCACCTAGAGCGGGAATCCCGCTCGCCGGCTTCTCATTGGCCGGCGTCGCAGTGACGTTGCAGGCCGGGAGGGCTTCCCCGCCCTCGCCTCCCGCTCGCGGCGCCCCCACCCGGCCGGCCGAGGCGCGCGGCCGAGCGCCAAGCTTTGCCGCCGGCAGTGGCGGGCCCGCGGCTGGGCCCGGCGCCGAGGGCCGCCGCGGCGGCAGGAGGCGGAGGGGTTGGCGGGCGAAGAAGCGGGTTCTGGGAGTTCATGATCTGTCCATTTTCAGAAACAAGAATGTTTACTTATAACGGCCCTGAGCCCTTTTCCTTAGCTCCCGGGTCTCTTTCTCCACCCCCACCCCGCCGCGCAGGGATCGGAGGGGCAGTAACTCCCCGGCCTCTGTCCGTTGGTAACCATCGGTCACCGTCTGTGTCAGCTACTGATTTTAGACGTGTTCCCCCATCAGCTCTTCCCCCGTTTTAAACAGGCAAGAAAACGTGGCGAGATTTCTACGCTGATGGGAATGTGCATTGACAAATGTATTCAATAAATTCTTCTCTGCTCTATACCCATTGGGAAGTGGTCAGGGCCTCTCACTTGAGCTTCCGCGCTACGTTCCTAAACTGGAGGTTGGTGAGAGAGGCGAAGGTAGTGGAAGAGCCAGAGACAGGCTCAGAAGGAGTGACAAGCCAGCAAGACAACTGAGCAGACGGGGGACTCGGGGATAAAGGGGAGAGGATGATACTGAGGGTTGAGGGAGGGGTCTGGGGGGCAATGACAAGGAGCCAGATGGGCTGTGCAGCCTTAGCTGCCCAGCTGAGCAGCCAAGAGAGGCAAGCTGTGCCATATGGCATGAGGGTAAACTGTGTCTGGGAAACCTCTGACAGTCTGGCAGCCTACTTTCCCTCCCGCCCTCTCTCCCTCCCTCTTCATAGCCTCCCCCGCCCCCCACCGCACTGGACATTGGATTGCATTTTGCTCTAGTGCAATATGCGGGTTTCTGTATTTTTAAGGAAAGAGTTCATAGATACCAAATACTGAAAAGGATACGTAATCAAAAAAAAAAAAAACCCTCTTTAAAACAGACTCTCCTGCTTTCCTTCATACTGAAAGCAAGAAAAATTGGCATTCACACTAAGAGCTAAGCTTAGACTAGTTTTCCACGTACAACCATAATGCTGCAACAGGGTAACTTAATCTTCAAGTGAGATTTACCAAATGCTTGATAGTCAAATAACTCTCGGATCTCTAAGTTTCACTGACAAGAATTCTACTTTCTTTGCGTTGCATTCAAAGGAGTACTCATTCCAACTTCCAGTAAATCCTTTCAGCAAATACTGAGACTAAATAAAGTGAACTATCTTGGGATGAATGTCAGATGCATTGTTAAGTTAAATGATCAGTTTTCCAAATGCCAACTAAAACTAGCAATACGTCAGAAATAGTATGAAAGACATTTTATCTCTGTTCTATTTTTAAATGTAGTTTACATTGACCCATTTTGTATTAACACAGAAGTAATAAAAAATTCAATTAATAAAGCTGGTAAATCCATGTAAATTGGGATTTTTAGAATCCAAGTTATTGCAAATACTAAGAATAGTGAATAATTCATTTAGAATGTAGTTATTTATAAGTAATACATTTATAAATTCCATTTTAGCCACTAATTCCACAGCCTATTTATACACAGCTTCCAAGTGCCTTTTTTTCCTAGTGTAAAGTAGAAAATTATTAGTCAAATAGCTTCCTTTAAAAAGTTATTGTACCTTTAAGTATTCAGATTAAAATTTAACGTCAGAATGATGGAAATAGAAGATGGCAAATACCAGTTGGCAAATACCACAGTAATAACTGTCATAGTCAAGAATTACGAATGCTAAAATTATTGTGTAGGATGAGGATATTTGCCCCCTGTGATTAAACAAAAAAAGTAAAATCACAACTTTTCTTTGGACAAACCCAGAAGAAACCACCTTCACCAAGTGAGTATAAATATCATCACCATTATGAGACACATTGACATCATGTGCCTCCTGACAAGCTGCACTGAGAAGGGCACATCACTTTTGTGGTCTTCTCGCCAAAAATGCATAACCTGAATTTAATAATGAGAAAATACTAGACAAACCCAAATTAAAGGAAAATCCACAAAATAATTGGCCAGTACTCTTCAAAAGTGTCACAGTCATGAAAAAAGAAAGACTAAGAAATGTCACAGATTAATAGAAACTGAGTAGACAAGCCAACTGAATGTATTGTGAGGTTCCAGACTGAATCCTAGATCTGGAAAAAAATAAAAGACATCGGTTGGATAATTGTGGAAATTTGAAATCTGTTGATTAGTTAGTTAATAGAGTAGTAGTAATGCTAATTTCCTAGTTATTATTGTACTATGGTTATGTACAATGTTAACATTTGAGGAAGTTGGGTGAGGGACATAATGGGATTCTTTGTACTATTTTTGAAACTTTTTCCTATATCTGAAATTATTTCAAAATAAAAAAATTTAACATCATGTGGCCATTTTAATGAAAACACTTTGGTACAATTGTTTAGGGAAAAATAGAAATATAAACATTTTCTTAATTTTTATCAAATACGGTTTAGGGACATGTCTAATTCAAATATTCAAGTGCCTGTGAGTAATTTACTATCTTCGAAATGTTTCCCCTTTGAGAATGGGTTTTGCCGGGAGGATGTGCGGCGTAGAGAAAGGCTATGAGGGAGGCTCTTCAGCAAAGGCCAATTCGAAGGATTTCAAGTAAGAAGGTGAGGGAGCTGAGGTGGAGCAGTGAGGAAGGGAGAAAGAGTATGGAAATGATTTTCTTGACTCTCAAATTTGTTGCTGCTCTGAGAATCTGACCATGTCCCTACCAGTGGGAAGCAAGAGGATATTCAAGCTTCTAAAACGCAGGTTTTTTTTCAGTTACATAATTACATTTTTGTTCTAAGTAATAGTAATGTTAAATATCTCAGAAATATGCAATGTACAAAGTAAACTCCATGCGCTCTCCCAACCTCCTTCTTCCCCCGAGCTTCGTCAGCCCTTATTCCACGTATTTCCATACCCACATGTGTACACGTCGAAGTTTGACCCTATGAATCTTCCCACATGAATGGGATCGCATTATACTTATCGTTTTGCAACTTGGTTTTTCTACTTCGCTGTATTCAACTGCTTTGCCAGCAATGCAAACTGCAGAGCTCCCCAGCCCCAACTCCAACCGCCGGTTCGCGCGCCTCTCCGGCCCGCGGCTCCTCCCGCCGTGCTGCAGGCGGGTCCCGCGCCCGCCCGCCCACCCGCCCGCTCGGGCTGCGCCCCTGGCTCCCCGCGCTCGCCGGTCCGCCCGCCCGCTCAGGCTGCGGCCCCCGCTCCCCGCGCCCCGCGCCCGCTCGCGCCCCAGCTCCTGCGCGCCAGCCCGACCCGCCCTAGCGCGCACCTACCGGACAAAAGGGACCGTTGGCGTTTTCTTCAACAGTCCCTGGGGCACGTGGCCCGCCGCGTGGGGGTTGGGGGGGCGCCGCGCGGGCCGGCGGGCGTTTCCAGCTCCAGGCTGTGTGGGACAGGGGTTAGACTGCACGGAGGGGAGAGGTTGGGATGGCTACACTCTAGTGGAGTGAGGATGTCAGCCCTGAAGGGGAAAAAAAGGGAAAAATGATCCTGGACAAAAAACTCTCTGAGAGTGTCTGTTCCCCAGAGTAATAGAGCTCAGAATCGCGCGTGGATGGATAAATGAATCCCTTATAATCCAGACTATCAGTGAGGCTCGAAAACCTTAACTTGGTTGATGCCCAGCACTGTCCATCGTCCTGCCTTCGCACCTTTTCTGAGGCTGCCTCACTTTCGGACTGTCTTTTTCCCTATCTTCTCCTGGCAAAATAGTACCCTTCAAATTTCAGCTACCTTTTTCAAACAGCCTTCTCAAATCATGCTAGCTAGAATTTCTTTCTCTTCCTTATGTTCCCATTGCATAGTCTGTACTTCTAGTCTACTTCCAGATTTTGCATATATGTGTGTGTGTACATTCTCCACTATATCGTAAGCTTCAAGAATACAAAGTTCTTGTCTTTTTCATCTGTGTTCTCTTCAGTGCCTTGCATATAGTAAGCTTTGCACTTGGTTGATGCTCAATAATTTTTTCACTGAACCGATTTGTAGATGAGATTAGAATCTTTCCCAAATCATGAAATTAGGATTATAGAATCACAAAATAAAGACCTTCCTATGGCCATGCTTAGAATGTGATATACTCAATTTTAAGAAATGTGGTAGTTAAAAAGTGTAGTGGAAAGCAAAGTTTCTTGGAGTAAGGTAGGTCCTAGGCTTGACACTTACTAATTGTGTAACTTGAATTCACTCCTTTAAGTCTCAGGTTCCTTAACTATAAAATGGGATAATTATTATTAACTCTACAGATTCATGATGATGAGAATCAAGAGAGAAAATATATTAATAAAACACCTAAAAGTATACATTTATTTCTTAGAGGATGAAGTGATGGTTCTTAAATGGTGAATTTAAAAGGGTATTTGGATAATAAATATGTCTTTACAAAGCACTTGTTCAGAAGACAGTATCCTCAGGTCCAGAACGTATATACAGTAGGCACCTGGCACATAGTAGGTGGTCAACAAATATCATATGAGTGAATTCTAAACTTCAAACTCAGTTCTTTAAGTAGAAATATCTACTAAATCAAAAGGAATCCATATGGCTACTGTAGTTAGTTATATCATTAGACAATACACATTTACATTTAAATGTGGTGCGATTCTGTGCTCACCAAGCAACTTTTTAATTTATGACTTAAGCTTAAACTTGGGAAGCCTTAACCCTACAAGGAAAGTGCCCCTACCATGACAGCTACATATCTCACATTGCAAATGAATTGGATTCTGGCTTATCCACCAGATTGAGCTTGGTTAATGTAGTCAGTACCCCATAATTGCTATAACTTGATAATGGTTCTGGAGTAGAATTGAACTGGACTGGTGAAAAAAACTGTGGAGTTCTGCTCCAGGCCAGATACTCCTGCACTGCCATTAACTTGCAGTATGATTTTGGTCGAGTTACTCCTCTCCGAAAGTCTGGTTACTTATAAAATGAAGAGTGTAAGTAGTGGGAGTTCTAACATTCTTTCTGCCTCAGTATCTGTATAGTTCATGAATTACCAACCAGAGTGACCTCTGCATGGTGCTACTTGACTGGGAAGCTCCTTCTGGAATCACAGCCAGTCAGCCTCTGATGATGGCAACACTAAACCCCACAGGAACCGTACCCACAAGCACATGAGAAGTTATTCTTAACATGCAAGGAAGCAGAGTAACACCAATGGACAATTTGGAGTGTTAAGACCTAAAAGCAGAGCTTCTTTATACTAAGCCAGATGGTGAAGAGCTGGAGGATCAGTTTAGATAAACCCATGTAAAAAGTTGACTAATTTAAAGATCCATACTTGTCCTTTGTTAACTAGTTTATGATTGTTTGCTCTTACACCTTTTTCCAAGTTTTCCAGGGACTACTGATACTTTAGGTATAAACTTTTGGGTCTGGGGTTTGATTTTATCCTACTTACAATCTAGTAAGTTAGCCCATTACTGTTTCACGGATGTTAGCAGAAGACACAAGACTCCTGGGTCAGAGAAAAAGGACTTTATTACAACACAACAAGCTGGGTGAGCATGAGATTTACATCAATTTACCTTGCTCCCAAATCCCACAGGGGCAATGGGGAGGGCCCAAATGGAGGCCTGCACCTGCAATAGGTTGCATTAGAGGAGAGGAACGCTTAGCTTGAAGAATCTACTGTTTTAATAGTAAGCAAAAACGAGATTGTTCTTTGTCCCACATTACCTCAACCCTTAAAATGGCTTGCTGAAAATCTATTCTGAGCACAGATAAAGAGTCATCAAGACCTTCCATTCCTAGCATATTCACCAAGACATGTAGGAATGGGAGACACCACGGAGCAGTGTCTTCCAAAACAAATGTTGGGGTTGCCGCCCCTAGTGAATTTTACTTTTACTGAATTTTATTATCTCCTTTAAACTCAGAATGACATAAAGTATGTGTCCTTTTGCCCTTTAGCTTCTTTGCAGCATAGGGTTGTGGAAAGAACATAGGCTTTGGAGTCAGAGGACCTGTTGGACTCCTAGATTTTCCATTAACTGCTGTGTGAACTCAGCCAAGCCATTTAACACTCCCTTCCAGAGCCTCAGCTTCCTCATCTGCAAAATAGCAGCAACATCTACTTCAGTGTTGCTGTGAAAACTAAATGGAAAAGAAATTGAGAAAAAACTTTGTAAAAGGTAAGAGCCAATCAGCAAAATCTGGGAACAACCCAAATCCACAAAAATGTCTTTTACCTGGTGAATGAATAAACAAAGTCTGGTAAACCCACACAAGGGGCTGAGCAATACAAAGGAATGAACTATTGATACAAGCAACACCATGGGTGTATTGCAAATGCATTGTGCTAACTAAAAGAGGGCAGACTCAAGAGGCTACATACCACATGATTCTGGAATAGACAAAACTGTGAGGACAGAAAATAGATTAGTGGTTGCCAGGAGAAGGGTTAACTACAAAGGAGTATATGGGAATTCTTTGAAATGATGGAATTGTTCTATATCTTTATTATGGGGTGGTTACAGGATCTTAGCTAGCCTGATGCAACCTTTTGCCTGGGTCCTTACTAAATATCCAGAGTCCTGTCAACTTCAAGCACACCAGCATCCCCCTGCCATACGCCTCTTGTCCCAGAGGTTGAGGTTATCTTTCCTAAAATGGCTTCTTCATGTGTCTTGTCAAACTTGTAAAGTGGGATGGAGGAAGCCCCTGACCCACATCATAAGAAGTCATGCATTTATTTGAGCATTGTTTGTAAACTAAAAAAAAAAAAAATACTGGAAACAATGTCAATATCTTTAGATAAGAAATTGTTTTTTAAATGGTAATATATTCACAGCATGGAATCTTATACAGCCACAAACAGAATGAATTTAAGTTGTGTCTGGTGACTTGGTGGGATTTCCACAGCTGACATTAAATTTAAAAAGCAAAGTATGAAAAACGAAAAAGCATATCATTTGAATTACTTTTTTATAAAATAATGATCAAGAAATTCAGTTGGGAGGCCAGGTGCGGTGGCTCATGCCTATAATCCTAGCACTCTGGGAGGCTGAGGTGGGAGGATTGCTTGAGGTCAGGAATTCGAGACCATCCTGAGCAACTGTGAGACCTTCTCTACTAAACATAGAAAAATTAGCTGGGCATCGTGGTGCAAGCCTGTAGTCCCAGCTACTTGGGAGGCTGAGGCAGGAGGATCGATTGAGCCTAAGAGTTTGAAGTTGCAGTGAGCTATGATGACACCACTGTACTCTACCCGGTGCAACAGGGCAAGACTCTGTCTCAAAAGAAAAGAAAAGAAAAGAAAAGAAAAGAAAGAAATTCAGTCAGATTTGGTGGCTCGTGCCTGTCATCCCAGCACTCTGGAAGGCTGAGGTGGAAGGATCACTTGAGGCCAGGTGTTTGAGACCAGCCTGGGAAACATAGCAAGACTGTCTCTACAAAAAATAAAAAATAAATTAGCTGGGCATAGTGATATGTGCCCGTAGTCCCAGCTACTCAGCAGGCTGAAGTGGGAGGATTGCCTGAGCCCAGGAGTTTGAGGTTGCAGTGAACTATGACACCACTGCACTCTAGCCAGGGTGACAGAGCAAGACTCTGTCTCAAAAATGAATTAATAAATAATAAATAAAAATGGCTGGTCGTTATTTGTAATAGCCGAAAACTAGAAACAGCCCAGATGCCCTTTGCCAACATGTGAATGGTTAAATAAACTGTGGTATATCCATACCACGGAATACTATTCAATAATAAAAAGAACAAACTATATTTAATTCTCCAGGGAATTATGCTGAATGAAAGAACCTAATCCCAGAAGATTGCATACTATATGACTCTAAATAACACTTTTGAAAAAACAAAATTTTAGAACTGGAAATCAGATTAGTGGTTGCTAGGCATTAGGTATGCAGTAGAGGATAGGGAATCGGGATGTGTTTATAAAAGGGCAACATGGGGGATCCTTGTGGTGATGGAACTGTTCTGTACGTTGACTTTGGTGGCATTTCTACATATAATCAATATAAAAATTATTGAGATATTTTATGATTATTTTTGTATTAGGTCTTCAGAATCCCATGTGACTTCTACATTTATAGCACATCTCCATTTGTACCATCTGCATTTCAAGTGCCCAGTAGCCATGTGTGGCTTGTGACTACCCTATTATATACAGGACAATGCAGCTCTAGTAGCTCTGCCCCTTCTCCTTCCCCAGGGGTTTTAATCTGAGCCACACCAGCTTCCTCAACCAATTTTTCATACATTGGGCACTATTTCAAGTACTAGAAGTCAATAATTGTTTAATCCCATTTATATTGGATATAATGGTGTATAATGGAAAATTTCCTTATGAGACTGGTTAAAAGAATAAACGATCAAGGGAGATTGTTAAATCTCTTGAAGATATGTAAAAATTCCATAATCTATATAGGATGACCTAAGTATGGCGTTTCAAAAGAAAAATAAATTAGAAATCACATGTATTTCATTTCTAGTCAATTTTTTCTAATACCCCACTTCAAGATTTAAAGGCTAATAGGTTGGTCTTTTGCATTAAACACAGCCAGGCCCAAAGAGTCAGAGTAGACATTATCATGGCAATCAATTAAACAAACACTGTCATTATTACACCTGATCTTTAGGTACTTGCCCTAGCCCCCTCCAAGAAGGATGCATTTGCACTAAATTAAAATGAACACTTTTCTTTCCTGAAGGTGGCACTGTGAACATGGAAAGTAATACTATGGGACTATCTTATCAGGTTAAAGAAATGCAACATAATATGTATCTCAGTTATTCTGATGCCTCTGATTATCTTAATTGCTATTTTCCTTTCATTTTGATTCTTCTCTCTTCCTTTCTGAAATCAAATATATTGTCTATAGTAACTGTGCCCATCGACTTCTTGGGTTTTTATATTAAGATATTGCTTTCTTTAAAAACAACATAATAGCTAAAATTTATTGAATGCTGTGTTCAGCCACTGTACTAAGCACTTCAAATACTTTATAGCACTTTTGTACTTCAGTGGTGGGATAAAGAAAGGAGCTATTTGAAAAGAGTATTTAAGTCCCACAACTCCAACTTACTTGATTTTGCTAGGGAAATTAAGAGTTTATAAATTTGTTTCTCTGCTTTTTTTCTGGGACAACATATAAGGAGACACAATACGATGTCTGTCTGTATTAACTGGAGACTTGACTAACTAAGAGCCTTTATTTTGTTCCCTGCTACCAAAAAAGACAAAGAAAGAAAGAAAAGCAGGAAAGGAAGAAAGGAAGGAAAACCTAATTAAGGACATTTTCTGGGTTTTGTTGATAAACAACCACCACCAACCCTTACCAGAATCAGACTTAGTTTAACAAGGTATAAGCCAACTAAAATATTTTGTCATCAAATGTGGAAAGTCATGATTCAAACAATTTAAAAGTTTGCAGTTACCTTAACCTTACTGCTCAAAAGGCTAACATTTTACAATATTCCTGAAAGTCTGAGATGGCATCATTTGAACATGTGAATTTGGTGTGTGCCACAGGTGCTACCATTCTTAATTTTTCTATAGATATTCTACAACTTTATCTCCTAGATATTGAGTCAAAAAATAAAAACCAGAAAACTTGAATTGCATCACTACTATAGAAAACTTGCCCCTCAGCTGCACCGCAAAATTGTCAGCTCATCATACTTAAATGAAACACTTCCAACTGTGCTTATCCAGTAAGCAAACATATCTGTGTAAATACAGAAGCATTTGGTTAACATTTCATACAGTTCAAATCAGCATGTGTGTCTAATTTCAACACAATTATGTTTACATTTTAGTAATATTATATACAACGACCTGATTTACTAGAGTAAGACAGTGAGGAAAAGCCCTTAAATTCTTCTTCATGGGAACAGAAAAACAAACAGTAGCATACCATTAAAATGCACAGAGTCACGTGGCTGGCAATCCCTTTAGAAGCTTATAAAAATTAGCATAGTGACTGTAGATAGTACTAAACTATCCCTGCTGTCTCCTCCTTTGAGATGTCATGATATAGTCAGCTTTAGCTCAAAAAACATTTACTCTTTAAACAGCACAAACTACAGGGGAAATAGATAAATTAGATAATTTCCTCTGGGAACTCTCAGGCTAGAATGGAAAAGGAGACATAAACAACGATGACTCTAATACTGACAGTGTGAGTGATATAATGAAAATACAAGGTGCTATAGGATATTCTCTTTACGTAAAGAAACATAAATGTAGCCATCTTTAAGCTTTCTCTTCTTAAGGTTAAATAATTTCAATTCCTGTTTCTCAATTCTTTGTTTACTGCCCTCCTTTGAATCCTCAGGTTTCAATGTTTGTCTTAGATTATAGAATTCAAAACTGCACCTCCATCATGAAGGCCCAAAAGGCTGAATTTGGGAAGAAATGGTGTTTACTTCCTTTAGTTTCCTAGCATTTTATTCACTTTTGAAATAATTGCAGGAAAAATTAATGATCCAGTGTATATTTGTTAAATATCCAACCACAGGGCATTGGTTAAATAAGCTATTCCACATCTATACAGTAAAATGAAGTCATTAAAATATTTCAGACATAAAAATTACAAAAGAATCATAAACACTGTTAATTAGAAGAAAAAGGAGGTACACAGTGGGTTATGAATCCTATTATTTTAAGTATATATTTGTCTGACTTTCAATATATATATGTATATTAAAAAAAGAGTCTGGAAGTCACCATCAAAGTGGGAGGGATATAGGTGGTTTATGTTATTCTTTTGGCTTATAGTCATTAATTTTGTAATAAGAAAAAAATAAGACATTTCATTTTGTAATATAATTCTCAAAAATTAAAGAAAATTTTTAAATCTTAGTTTATTAGCATAAGAGTCTTAATAAATCTAAAAGAAGTAGATTTTAGATTTAGGGCTGGGTATGGTGGCACTTTCAGAGGCCAAGGTGGGAAGATCATTTGAGCCCAGGAGTTTGAGGTTGCAGGGAGCTATGATGAGGCCACGGCACTCTAGCCCGTGTGCCAGAGTAAGACTCTGTCTCAAAAAAAAGAAAGTAGCATAAATTAGTATATGTAAGTATACCTAGTATAAATTAGTACATGTAGGAGAATTCTCACATTTTTAGGACTTTTAAACTAATTTAAGAATAAGCAAAATTTATAATACATGCTAAATAAATCACAGGCTTATCATCAGAAAAATCAGAACCTCTCCTAGGAGTACAAAGGCCAGGCTGTCTCCTGAATGCTGTGACTGGAGATTTGCATTCCTTTGGATTCTACAGGCTCTTTTGTTTTTTAAGATTTCTCTTTTTACATGGAAATATCCTTAGCTGGATCCCATTTTGAAGCCTTATTTATGACATCTTAGCAGAATTAGGTGAAAGCAAGAATCAAATGGTAATAGACCCTGGGTATCCTGGAGTGGAGAAGAGGCCAGACAGGGACAGGTATGAGGAGGGCCAACAACAAGCTGCTCAAAATTTTACTGAGGCAGAAGGAATGAAAATCTCCCAAGTACTTCTGTTATCAAGTGAGAAAATGTATGTCAGAGTACTCTTAAACTGTCAGAGCACTTTACAAACAATAGCTAACATTATTAAGCTCTACCTGTGAATGCTGCACAGGGGCTTGTTAGCACACTCAGTTATGTACGCATAAAGCCTATGCACAACCACCTCTGAGTGAAGCGGCCCCTGACAGTATCTCCATTTTCCAGATAGGAAACTGAGGCACAGAGAGGTTAAATAACATGCCCAAGATCCTGCAGCTAATAGAGGGTGGACCTGGGATTAAAACCCAGAGCACCAAAACACCTCTAAACCACTCCGACATTTTTGATTTAATGTTGGTGTTGACTGGGTTTCTAGGTTTTCCTGTTGCTTTCTTCAAAGACGCTAGGTGTGTTGTTTGTTTGTTTTTCCTGAAATGGGGTCTTTCTCTGTCACCATGCGGGGGTGCAGTGGCACAATCATAGCTCACTGCAGCCTCAAGCTCCTGGCTTCAGCCACCGAAGTATCTGGGATTAAGGCATGAGCTGCCACACCTTTTTAAACAGTTTTATTGAGATGTGTTAATAGTTCACATAGCATAAAATTAACCCTTTTAAAGTGTACAAGTCAATGATTTTTGGTATATTCACAGAGTTGTGCAACGATTATTACAATTAATTTTAGAATATTTTGTTCACCCCAAAAGAAACCCCTAACCCTTTAGCAGTCACTCTCTATCCCTCCTCTCCTTATCCCTAGGCAACAACTAATCTATTTTCTGTCTCTATAGATTTGCCTATTCTGAACATTTCTCATACATAAAATCATGCAATATGTGGTCTTTTGTCACTGGCTTCTTTGATTTAGCATGTTTCCAAGGTTCATCCATGTCGCAGCATATATAGCATTAATACTTCATTCCTTTTTATTTCTGAGTAATATTCTATTGTATGGACATACTACATTTTATTTATCCATCAATTGATGATCATTTGAGTTGTTTCCACTTTTTAGCTATTATGAATAATGTTGCTATGAACATTTGTGCAAAAGCTTTTGTGTGGACCTGTTTTCACTTCTCTTGGGTAGCTACCAAACAGTGGAATTTCTGGGTCACATGGTAACTCTTTTTAACCTGTTAAGGAACTGTCAAACTGTTGCTGTATCATGTGATCTTCCCACCAGCAATGTATGAGGATTCTAATTTCTCCATGTCTTCCCAACACTTGTAATTATCTTTTTATTATAGCCATTCCAGTGGGTATGAAGTGGTATCTCGCTATGGTTTTGATTTGCATTTCCCTGATAGCTAATGATGTTGAGCATCTGCTATGGTCTAAATGTGTCCCCAAAATTCATGTGTTGGAAACTTTATCTCCAATCAAGTGTGTTGGCAGGTGGGGCCTTTTGAGAAGTATTTAAGTCACGAGGGCTCTACCCTCATGAATGGGTTAATGCTGCTATGAATAGGGCTTTCGGGAGTGGGCCCTCTCTCTCTTCTTCTTTTCTGCCAAGTGAAGACACAGTGTTCCTCCTCTCCAGAAGACAAAGCAATGAGATGCCATCTTAAAACCAGGGATGAAACCTGCTGGCACCATCACCTTGAGCTTCCCCAGCATCCAGAACTGTGAGAGAATGAATTTCTGTGCTTTATAAATTATCCAGTCTGTGGTATTCTGTTATAACAACACAAAATGGACTAAAACAGCATCTTTTCAAAAGACATGATGTTTTGATCATTTCCAAAACGTGGAAAATCAAGATTTGAACCAATAGTAATATGGAAAGACCCTAACCTAGGAAAGATCAAGGTCCTGACAGTAGGATCCTGATCTCATTCATCTTGGAGACAATTTCAGGGCAGGGCACCATTTTTACATAGTAAAGGTGTTCCATAAATGTTTGCTGAATTATTAATACACTTCTGATGTTCTTTTGTAAGTCATTTGCACTTTTCTACAGAGTTAATTTTAAATGGTATTTAACTTCCCAAATTAATTGACAAAAGTATTTTTAACCTATAATGTAGCAGAGCCATGGTATTAATAATACAAGTCTGCGTCCTGGGTCCTGTTAACCCAGCAATGCAGTAGAGGAGACAGCAGGAGAAGCAGAACTCTTCCAAACCGCTCCTCCCTTGGGCAGAGGGCCAACGCTAGGGAGAAACACTTACTATTGCACCGACGCATGACATACGCAAAAGCACGCTAATCTTAAGTGTATAGCTTGCTGTTTTTTTTTTTTTTTTCATATGAATACACCTGTGTAACCATCACCCACCCAGATAAAGACATTGTACATTTCCACCCCCATGGAGTTTCCTCATTCTCTTCCACAGTCAGTACCTCTCACCACAGGTAACACTACTCTGACTTCAACACCCCAGAGAAAACTTATTTAGAATTTATCTTTGCCACCCTCGCACCTCTGTTCTGGACCCCTTTCTCTGGTTACTTGGAGGATGGGATTGTCACATTTCACAGCTCTTCTGTGTCCTAGAAAGAACTAGTCAATTTCAAATGGACTAGTGTAGACTATCAGAGAATATAGAAAATTTCTTAAAAAAGAAATTTTTAAAAGAAGGAGATCGATCAAGAGCAGGTTATGCATTAAGCAGCTCTGACCCATAGCTTTCTCATCACCCTCATGGGAAATGACCGGCTGTTAACTGCAAGCACACACTGAGGTTATCACCCTTTGTCATCTGCTGTACACGTGAATGTACTTGTTTGTAAATTATACATGATTTATTTTACAGGGTGTGAATTCTCTTTTTTCCAATAAATCAGCTTGTGTTATAACACAAGGTAAACGAATTGCATTGGGTATTTTCAAAGAGAAACACTCAAAATGGGTTGGCCCCCAAAATATTCATAGATACTCTCCTGGGCAAGATCTTATGTTCAGCTGAAATCCTCCCACTGTAACCACCTCCAAAAATGAACAAAAACAAACCTAAGAGACTGTTAGACCTCTTAACAAGCCACTAATTACCTGATTAACTAAAAATCAGCTGTCAATATTATATAATATAGTAGATGCCATAAGCTGGCTTGATAAAAATGTGTCATCAGTAAATATAATACATTTAGTGTAGAATAAGGACATTGTCACTTATATAACAAAAACTAGTTTACATTTTTACATTTTGACAGTGTGGTACTGATGTGCTCTTAGTTTTAATTTGTCATTCTAATTTGATCTAGTAGTTCCATTTATTTGATAGCTTTTCAATCTAGCTATAAAAATTTTCCCTCCAGTATAAATCTATTAAATCTTTTTGTGTCTTCACATAGCTAGATTTAGGGCACTTTAAATTCTTTATTCAAAAGATAAAATACTTCTTGGGTAAATAATTTTCTGCACTAAACTCAGATACAAATGTCATTCTACTGTTTTAGTTGTGGCTTTTAGATGTTCATATTTTTTTATCCCATAATTATATAAAGATTTTTTAATAATATAGCTATTTGCATTATTCACTGAACAACTTTGGATTTATTTAAAAGTTCCCATAAAAGTAGGTTTAACACATAGGTCCATTTCCTCAGTGCACTGTTCACGGCAAGCTCCCCTGCACCAACGCTCTTCTTTCCACTCCCCCACTTAGAAGAGTAGACACTCCATTCCTGGTATACACGCATTATGGTTAAGCCACTTACTGTGGAGTATTTACTTTTAAGAATAGGTATCAGCAAAACTTTCCAGATTTAAATACAAACATGTCTTGCTTTCAATCCAGAAACAAAAGAATTTAAAGCTAAAGTCTCTCTAAGTGGTAACACCTGTAAGTTCTCTGTTTGTTGTCAGATTTGTAGTTTACATTTGCTTTGTGCAATACTGGTGTTCGTCTTGCCTTCCAAGTAACATTCTAATTTTACTTTTTAGTTTTTGCTCTCTGGTGGTTTCCTAAGGATTACATAAAAACCTAGCTGTAATTTCTCCCCTCCAGACTAATGAAGTACATATAAAGTTCATTATTCAAAGACAAATAGGAGGGATATTTTTTCTTAAAAGTCTTAAAATGCACAAAGAGATAATTAAATGTAACAAGGCCCAGTGAAGTGGAGGCAAAACTAGGAATCAATTGTAGAGGCAGCTCATCCATTGATTTGCTGTAAGAATTTAGTAATGGCACTCAACCACTCTGTTCCTTCATCTGTAAAATGATGTTAATGGTACTAGGCTACAGGCTTAACTATTGCAAAAATAAATAATAATAAAGTGGCACAGAGAGTTTTATTTTAGGTAAAAGCCACATATTAGTCAAAATGAAAGGAAACATAACATCATTCTGCTTAGTTAAGTTGTGGCATAGACTTGGAATTTATTGAGGCTTTTAACAATCACATATGGCCTATTTTTGTAAATGTTTCATGTTATCTCTGAAAAACAGTGGATTTTCTTTGTTTGATATGCATATATATGTACTTAGATGTGCATCTATGTAATTTGAGCTTATTAATTCTTCATATCTGTGTTGATTATTTGCTTGAGCTTTCAGTTTCTCAGAGGGGAATGTTAAAGTCACTGATTACAGCTGTTCATTTATTTCTCTCTTTGTCAGTTGTTGCTTGATGTACTTTGAAACTATGTTAAAGGATATATAATTTTGATAATTATTTTCAAAAGTTGTGGCATAGATTAAAAAAAGATATGTCACTTTAGATTTAGAAATAATATTGAACCTTATAGAGCAGGCAATTTATTACTGTTTTCTTTGTATAGCCTGAAAAGGAAAGAGCAGATAGAGAGATGACAGATAGATAGACAGCATTAAAATACAAATGTTATGAGGGATAAGACACAAATTTCCCATGCAGAAAAACTGCAAATAATTTATGTGGCTGCTCTGCGCCAAAGAAGAAGCAGCATTAACTCCCCACTTCTAAATGCAGGCTGCACATAGCGACTTCCTTCCAAAGAGTACAGTATAGAAAGCGGGGTGTGGAGTGGAATATCTTTACAGTGGAAAAACCTGACTAACACTACATCAGCCAGGTGCTCAAGGTCAGCACTGATAGTCATAAATCATGGTGATAGCATATACCCTTGATATGCTATGATCTCTCTCCAAAAAATACATACTCCCACTCTAACCATGAGAAAAAAGATCAGACAAATTTTCAGCAGAGAGGCACCCTACAATATACCTGACCAGTACTTTTCAAAATTATCAAGTACATCAAAAACAGGAAAAAGTCTTAGAAACTGTCATAGCCAAGATGAGTCTAAGTAGACATGACAACTGAATATAATGTTGTTTCTTGGGTGAAATTCTGGCATTAAAAAAAAGGACATTAGGTAAAAACTGAGGAAATCTGAATAAAGCATGGGCTTTTGTTAACAATAATATATTAATATTGATTTACTAATTATGCCATACTAATGTAAGATATTTAGTTTCTACCAATATATAATAATAATATGGGAAACTGTGTGCAGGAGGTATGTGGGAACTCAGAGCATCTTCTCAAATTTTCTGTAAATACAAAACTGCCCTGAAAAATAAAGTTTGTCTAAAAGTATATATAAATATTATATATGTCAAACCAAACCAAATTATGTTAGAATATCATAGTCCAAATTCTACAGATAATTTCTATCTCTTCATCTCATTTATATCAGCATGTAATTGATACCTAAGTAAAGTAAAGGAATATTATGTAAGATAAAAGATTATTGGCTGGGTGTGGTGGCTCATGCCAGTAATCCCAGCACTGTGGGAGGCCAAGAAAGGAGGATAGTTCGAGCCCAGGAGTTCAAGGCAAGCCTGGGTAACATAACGAGACCCCTGTCTGTACAAAAAAAAATTAAAAATTAGCTGGGCACAGTGGCATGCACCAATAGTCTTAGCTACTCCAGAGGCTGAAGTGGGAGGATCACTTGAGCCCAGGAGTTTGAGGCTGAAGGCTGCAGTTAGAAATGATGCTATGATCGTACCACTCCAGCACCCTATCTCTAAAAAAAGAAAAAAAAAAAGGATTATTAAGTTAACCATCTAAGTCAGATGTAGGATGTGTACTAAACATCTAACTGGCTCTTTTTTAAAGTTTTCAAAAGATTTAAGAATGAAACCACTTTCACTGGTTTTCCTTTTTGATATTTATGACTTTTATATCTTTGCCTTATTAAACTGGCTAGACTCCAGTACACTGTTGGCTAGAAATGGTGAAAGTGGATATCCTATCAACACTAAGTACAACATTAGCTGTAGGATTTTTGTAGATGCCCTTTATCAGAGTGAGGAAGTTTCCATGTATATATAGTTTTCTGAGAGTTTTTATAGGGGAGATACACTGTATTGTCGGGTTTATAACTTACATCTATGAAATACATGACAATAGTAGTAAAAGGATGAAAGGATAATCAATAGAATTATACTGTTTAAAATTTTGTATATTTTACCTGAAGTCATTTAATACAACTCTAAGTAGATTATAATTAATTGAAGATACAGATTTTAATCCCTAGATTAGCAACCACTAAAAAAAAAGTGATACAAAGAGATATAGCTAAAAGATATGCATATACAATAGAGGAATTAAAATGGAATTCTAAGAAAATATTTTATTAAAACAAAAGGCAGAGAAAAAAAGAAACAGAGAAACCAATAAAAAGCAAATGACAAAATGCAGACCTAAATCTAATGACAACAATTACATTAAATGTAAATAAACTGAACACCACAATTAAAAGGCTGAGATTGTCAGACTGGCTTTAAAAAGCAAGAACCCAATACATGCTCTCTGTAAAAAAGTACTTTAAATACAAAGATAACAAGTTGAAAGTAAAACAAGAGGAAAAGATATTCCATGCACACAATATGCATAGGAAAGCAGGAGTAGCTATATTAATATCAGGCAAAATAGACTTCAAGATAAGTCTACTACTATAGACAAAGGGGGATACTGCATAATAATAAAATGATCAATACCTTAAAATATATATAAAACTTGTAAATACATGTGTCTACTAATAGCACTTCACAATACATGAAGCAAAAACGTACAGAACAAAAGGAAGAAATAGACATTTCCACAGCTGGGGATTTTAATAGTATTTGATAAGACAAAAAATCAAAACCAGTGAGGATACAGAAGGCCTGAACACTAATATCAACCACCTTAATCTAATTGACATTTAAAAAGTGACTATACCCAATAACGTCAGAATACACATTCTATTTAATGCACATGGTACATGTACCAATTTAGACCACATGCTGGATCATAAAACAAACCTAAGTAGGTTTCAAAAGATCAAAATCTTACAGAGTATGTTCTCTAACCAAAACAGAACCACAACTAATTAAAACAGAAGCTTTTCAGGTGAGGCACACACATTTTGTACAGGTGTCAAACTTCCCCATGTGATTCTAATTCTAATTCTAATGAGAGCCAGTGTTGAAAGCCAGTGACGTAGAGATATGACTTAAAGATATGGCAGCATCTAGCACCAGAAACAGCTGCATCTGGTGAGCGAGTGGGGATGGGAATATGAGAAGAGGCAGATGATTATTTTACATATAAGTTCTCTATTTTATTTTTAAATCATGTGTATGTACTATTTTGATAAAATTTTAAATTGAATACTTAAAATCTCTTCCTCAGAGATGCATTCTCTGAGCTTCCTTATATAAGTGGTTTCTCCACTGTTATTCTCTATCTCTGGTCTCTGGTCTCTGTCTCCATCAAGGCACTTAGTCCAATTTTAAATTATTAAATACATATGTGGGCTGGTCCAAGTGCAGTGGTGTTTATAACTAATTGATCACAACCAGTTACAAATTTCTTTGTTCCTTTTCCACTCCCACTGCTTTGACTAGCCTTTCGAAAAAATAAATTTAAAAAATGTTAATTACATATGTGTTTATGTGTCTTTATGTGTTTACTGTTTGTCTGTCTCATGCCCAAGTTTTTAAGCTCCTCTCAGGCAGATCCACAATTTTATTTACCAATGTTTACCCAATATTTAATAAACAGTACTCAGTATGTATTAAATTAACAAATTATTAAATAAGCAGGTTTTTCTTTTCTACAATGAATGTGTATTACCATAATGAGAAGAAATACAATTATACTAAAAACATATTATTTAAATCTGAATTAATGTGGTATTCACATTCATGATTGCTTAAATTCCTTTCTTGGTTCAGTCAATTAAAGAGGAGAGAAATACAATGCAATTGTCAAGGCTCATTTTACATTAATTGAATCAGGCTTTCTTGTTTTCTAAGATCTTAGGCTACTATTTTATGATTTCTTATAAATATTTTTATAAAATCTAAGTATTCGTGTGGAAATGGAGACATTTAGGTTAAATCTTTATGTTTAAAAGTAACTCTATACATATGTTGCTTTCAAATGATTTGCTATATTTCTATTTTTAGGGAAAGATTAGTTTTTGGTTTGAATAAAAAATATATATATTTCTTCCCCTCCTTTCTCTTTTCTGTTCCATGTGCTCTAATCTCCAGTGACACTAAATTGACCTAGGTTGGAGAGGAGGATGATAGCTGTTTCTACCTAGTGACCTTTGTAAGACATCTCCCCCCTCTCCTTCTCTCCCTCAAACATAATAAAGGTGAAAGCCAGTCTACAGTAAATTTTTTTGATAACTATATTTCTTTAAACATTATTAATATCCACAAGTAGAAGGTGCCTAAATTTTAGTCATAGCTTTATAAATATCCTTTTATTTACAGCAAGTGAAAGAAGCCAGTCACAAAAGACCATGTATTATATAATCTCATTAATATAAAATGTCCAGAATAGGCAAATCTATAGAGACAGAAAATGAATTAGTGGTTGCCTAGGGCTGAAGAATGAGGGAGGAGAATGAGAAGTGACTGCTAATGGGTACAGGATTTAGGAAGGACAAAAATATTTTAAGGTTATAAATAGATTGTGGGGATGGTTGTAAACCCCTGTGAATATAATTAAAAGAAAAACACTGAATTGTATAGTTTGGGTGAATTATATAGTATGTGAATTATATCTTAATAAATCTGTTTTAAAAAATAATCTCCTGGCTCAATCAGCTATTGGTGGTGAGGAGGATGATGAGAGATCAGGGAGAGGAAGTAGGGTGACAAGCCCAACCACACAGACCCAGCTGTGTATACTTGGGTCTATTCCCAGAAAAGGGAGAATCACTATGTGTTTGGAGCAACCACAAGAGGTATCTTCTATGTTAAGAACCTCCATTGAAAGAAATACATGCAATACAAATCCTGAAACCTTGGGAGTTAGGCATGATCTTATGCAAGTGTTCAACACTATTATTATCACTCACAGAACGTGGCATTTGTGTGTATTTGCTTTAAACCATGGCATGGCTTAGAAATAATTGAATTTTCCACATCCTATAACTAAATGCAGTTTCTACTTATTACTTGGCTACCCATATAAATCCTAAGCAAATCTGTGGAGTTTCTTTTCCCAGTACAATACAAATAAATGTCAATAATTGTCATGTCTGTTTTACCTAGTATTTTGTTAAGCAGCTAAAAGTAAATATTGAAAATAGTTGTTAGCTATGCAAGTTTGAACAGGTGTTTTCCTAAAGGAAGGCTATACATCTTTAAATTTAGGAATGATTGAATCAAAGCAAATTATTGCCCTGATTTCCTTACATTTAATGGTACTCATTTTAATTGTCATTTCCTCCCCACAATTGCCTAAAAGTGTTAAGAAACTGTTGTGAATGTACTCCAGCACTTACTAATAAAGTGGCTCTTGGGATTTCCTCCATTTGACAAGCTCCAGAATATAGCTGTGGACAAGGACACCATTATTGCTCTCCCGGTAATCCATGCCCACACCTTTGACATCAGACTCATGCCTACATTTTTAGTTCTTGGGCAGTTTTGTCCAGTTGGAGGCAAAAGGGAGGTACAGCACAAGGGGAAGTCAGAGAGATTTCACTGTGAGTAGAATTTGACACACCATTGCTGGCTTTGGGATGTAGGGGCTCATGTAGAAGGACCAGAGTGATATCCCTAGAAGTACAGAGAAGTCCTCAACTTACCACAAGCAAGAAGACAGGGACTTCCATCCTACAGCTGCAGGAACAGGTTCTGCCAACAACTGAATGAGCTTGGAAATGGAGTCTTCCCAGAGCCTCCTGGTCAGAGCCCAGCCTACACCTCGATTTCTTAGAAACCCAGAACAGAGAAACCAGGTGAGCCAATCCAGAGTTCAGACCTACAGAACTATAAGATAATAAATTTGTTTAATTTTAAGCCACATTTAGTTTGTTATGTTAATTTGTTACAGCAGCAGTAGAAAACTAATGCAAACAGATAACACGTATTGAGTACCAGATGTCCTTAACACATTTCATGAATAATTTTATTCAGACTTTTCACCTGCATCTTCAACATCAGCACCTTCATCATCATTGAAGCTATCTTCTGTCACCCAACATTACTTCTCAAAGCATACCATCATCACTTCCAACTGTTTGAAACATAGCCTTTTGAATCTGGATATGATTTTACCATTAAAAACTTAATCCCAAATCATAAGAATTTTTGCAGAACATTGTCAGTTGGTTTTTGTTTTTTAAAGTGATCTTTAAGCGGCTTCTTTACAACAGTGGGTCTCAAAGTGTGGCTCCAGATCCCAGAATCATCTGGGGACTTGTGAGAAATTTACATTTTCAGGCCTTACTCCAGACTTACTGAGTCAGAAAATCTGAGGAGGGGCCCAGAAAGCTGCGTTTTAATAAGCCCTCCAGGTGATTCTGATACACCCTGCAGTTTAAGAATCTCTACTTTACAACAACATCTAACTGTTGCAGTTAGTTATGAGACCATGTTTTTGGGAGTAATCTAGTTAAAATGTGTGTACCTCCTTTTTAAAACTGATTTTACTGTTACAGAAACTGTTCTAGAAATACCCCCACCATATTATCTAAAACGGTAACTCCTGTCACATCTTATCCCTATACGCTGCTTTATTTTCTTTATAACCTGTTATATATCAGACATTATAAATTATTAACTGAAAAGAAAAACGAGGTTTATAATTTGGAAAAGGAGAGTTTTATTTCTCGCACAGGGTTTACAGCCCGCAGTAGCCATTCCCACAGGCTGGAAAACAGGGTTCCTGGACACAAACCAGGAAGATTTATTATAGGACTTGGATCACAAAATTAGGGAGACTGAGATGTCCAGTGATCTGCCATCTGCAAGCTGGAGAACCAGGAAAGCAGGTGGTATAATTTAGCCCTAGTCTAAAACCCTGAGGACCAGGAGAGCCAGTGGTACAAGTCCCAGTTCAAGTCTGAAGATCTGAGAACTAGGAGCACCAAGTCTCAGGAGATGATTAATGCCCCAGCTCAAAAAGAAGCAAATTCACCCTTTCTCTGCCTTTTTGTTCTATTCTGGCCCTCACATATTGGATGATGCTCGTCTACATTGTGAGGACATTCTTCTTTACTCAGTCTACCAATTCAAATGCTAATCTCTTTCAGAAACACCCTTATAGGCACACCCAGAAATGATGTTTTACCAGCTATCTGGGCATCCTTAGCCCAGTCAAGTTGACATATAAAATTAACCATCACAGATACATACTTCTGTGTTGTTCTCTATAGAATCATACTCCTGTACCAGTCTGGTCATGGTCTTCTCCCCCTTCCACAAATAGTGGAATCCCCAAAGAGTGCATTCTATAGCATAAGAATATGACATAAGTTGTTCTAAGTGTTGTCAATGCAATCTCTTTTCTGAGGGAAAATTGATGGAAGTGGAGGGGACTTTACCTATAGCCAGAACTCTCCGCTCTCACTGTCCTCCCATCCCTGTCCCAAAAGAGGATCCTTACTATTCTAGGCATCATCCCTTGGGATACATGTGACTGAAAATGGGTATAACATCAGTGACTTCTCTTGGGCCAGGCTTGATCGCTGAACCTCCATCCGCAGATGCTTGTTCCATGGAGAAGTCAAAGGGTCCAGGTGGCATGGCTCCATACTTGGGTACCTTGCTCCCTTCCGTCAAACCAGGGCCTGCCCCCACTAATCCATCCTCCCCACACATGAGAAGCTGGAGCTTCATGTCATTGGCATATGTTCTCATACAGATTTCCCTAGAATATCAGGAAAATCTCAGAAACTCATGAGTCTAATTATTATATTAGGTCTTGCTTAGGAGAAAATTTAATTAATGTCAGGAACAAAAATGTCTTTGTGGCCAGATCATGTTGATCATAAGAAAGTTATTTCTAATTCATTTATTCAAAACAGTATAAGAAAAAGCAAAGCAGGAGGTGGGGGGCAAGGGCAATATATGTAACCTAAACTTTTGTACCCCCATAATATGCTGAAATTAAAAAAAAAAACTACATTGAGATACCAAAAAAAAAAAAAGAGAAAAAGCAAAGCATATTCAATATGCCTCTCACATTCTGTTTTCCCAGATAAAATCACAACAATATTCTTTGGGAAATTCCCCAAATGCACACTGTCATCTCTCCATTCTTCATCTTCCAAGGAGAGAGAAACAAAATAAATCTCCCAAAAATTGCCATTACTAATTATAGTAGTTTATAATTATAGTAGTTATAAATATAGTAGTTTATAAATATAGTAGTTACTAATTATACTTTGGGGCTTTTTGAAGTTTTTCTCAATAAAGCTTTCTTTCTTTTTTTGTAGAGATAGGGTCTCACTATGTTGCCCAGGCTGGTCTTGAACTCCTGGCCTCAAGCAATACTCCTGCCTTGGCCTCCCAATATGCTAGGATTATAGGTAATTATTATACTTTTGATACTTCATCTTTATTATGCACAATAATTATTTCCCTATTCATTTCTTTTAAATGCTTTCTCACAGAGAAACCTATTAGTCATACTTCTAGGGTTAACTAATAATTTTCTAGGGTTAACTTGTTTGACATCTTCATTTATGAAGTTTTAAAAAATCTGATTTCCAAGATTCATTTTTGAAAAATCTTCCTTGACTTTTTAGTTTTTGTTTGAGATTCCATAAAATGATCCAAGCCAAGGCAAGGGTCTAAAAACAGAGGAACATCTATAACAGGCCACCCATTTTTTCTAGTAAATTCTTAGATATCATAAGAGAAGAAAGCATTTCAGCCCATCCTTTTTTAACAGCAGGGCTGAAAGCAGAATCTAGGACCCTACTTATGTGGGATTCCTCAGCTTTCATATTAGATGATTGAACTAAATGATCTTTAATATCCCTGTTAGTTTTCAAATTTTATTCCATGCCCCTATTCAAACAGCAAATATATATTTCATTGGACTAATTTGAACTGAAGGACTATTTCTCTAACTGTAGAAAAGTACCTACCTTATACGGTACCTGCTAATAAGATGACCTGCTGGTAAGTATTTCACATGTTCACCAATTGTTTTAACAGAAAGTTCTTCCTTATCACTGCAGTAGTGCCCAGGGCTCAGTCCTCAGAATTCTCCACGTACAATCTCCCTAGGTGATCTAATCCTGTCATGGAGCCTTATGTGCCACATGTAGACTGATTTCTCCCAGCTCCAACCTTTCCTCTGTACTCCAAACAAATATCTAGCCTATTCAACATCGTCCAGTTAGATGTCTAAGCTTAATAAAGTCCAAAAATAAACTTCTGATTTCACTGAATCCCCTCCAACAGCCTTCCTCAACTCACTAAATGACAACTCCATTCTTTCAAAAAAATGTGACTCCTTTCTTTCTCTCACACCACACAGCCAATCCATCCATGTCCCAGGTGCTCCACTTTCCAAATATAGACAGAATCTGACGACTTCTCACCACCTCCATCCCTGCTACTATCACTAGTTTCTATCACTGCTGTAACAAATAACTACAAACCCAGTGGCTTTAAATGACCCAAATTTATTGTTTGCAGTTTTATAATTCAGAAGTCTGAAATGGGTCTCAGCAGGCTAAAATCCAGATGTTGACAGGGCTATCTTCTGAAGGCTCCATTTCCTTGCTTTTTAAAAATATATATATTAATATATTGTTTGTTCGTTTCCTTGCTTTTTGCCAGCTTCCAGACATCACCACATTCTGTCCCTCAGGGCCCTCTTCCTCCATCTTTACGGCCAGCAAATGAGGGTCAAATTATTTCCACATCGCATTACCCAACCTCCTCTTCTGCCTCCCTTGTCCACATTTAAGGACCCTGGTGATTCCATTAGGCACACCTGGAAATCCAGAATAATCTTCCTATTTTAAGGTTAATTAAGCAACCTTAATTCCATCTGCTGACTTAATTCCCCTTTGCCAAATAACACAACATATTCACAGAGATTAGGACATGGACATCTTGGGTGCGGGGTTGAGAGGAGCATTATTCTGCCTACCCAGCCACTTTGATATAAATTATAATTATCCCTCACCTAGATTATTCCAATAGTCTCCAAATAGGTTTCTCTACTTCCACTCTTGCTTCCCCATGCCTGCCCTGCTACAATTCTTCCAAAGAGACCAGAGCACTCCATTTAAAATTTAAATGTGATCCTGTGACTCCTCAGCTGAAAACCTGTAATGGCTTCCCATCTCACTCAGAATAAAGTCAAAGTCCTCAACAAGGCCTAGAGGAGCCCTGTCACCTCTTCTATTCAGTGTTCCCCTTTCCCTTCATTCACTCAGATCTAGCCACAGTAGCCTGCTTGCTGTCCCTACCAGTTAGACACCCACCCACCCCAACTCCCAGCCCCACAGGACCTTTGCACTTCTTGTTCCCTCTGCCTGGAATGCTCTTCCCCCAGATATCCACAGGGCTTATTCCCTAACTTCCTCAAGTCTCTGCTCAAATGTCACTTTATCAGCGGGGTCTTCCCTGACCAGACTGCCCTATTTAAAATAGCATCCCTGCTCCCAATTTTCCCTGTTATGGACTGGATGTTTGTGGTCCCCAAAATTCATATGTCAAAGCCCTAAGCCCCAAAGTGATGGTATTTGGAAGTAAAGCCTTTGGGAGGTAATTAGGTTTAGATGAGGTCATGAGAATAGAGACCCTATGATGGAATTAGTGCCCTTATGAGAAGAAGACACTGGAACTGTCTCTCTCCCAGTTATGTGAGAATACAGCAAGAAGATGGCCATCTGCAAATCAGAAAGAGGAACCTAAACAGCCAGCACCTTGATCTTGAACTTCCACCCTCCAGAACTGTGAGAAATAAATAGCTGTTGTTTAAGCCACCAGTCTATTTCATTATAAAAGCCCAAGCTAAGACACTATCCTTATTCTTTTTCATCTTCTTTATAGCACTTATATATTTATTTCTTTAGTATTTATCTCTTCCCAGGAGAAAGTATGATCCATGAGGGCAAGACCTTTGGGTTTTGTTCTTTTGCTGTTTTCTTAATATCTGCATTACCAAGATTCTCAGTAACAGTCAATAAATATCTGTTGAATAAATGAAGGAATCTAATTTTTTAACTGTATTACTGCTAACTAATGCAAAGTCAGTCATTTATGCCATTAGTTCGCAAAAGAATTTTCCCCTTACCCCCAGAAATAAAAAATACACAGTTAGAGTTGCCAATGGCTAACATGACAATCATAGGGCTATAATATTAAAGGCAGTAAGAAGTATAAGATTTTTAAAATCCAGGCATAAGACACACAGAAAAAAATACCTATAAATATTTTTTAAACTTTTTGGTTATTGTAAGTAATGCATATGAGAATACTAACACAGGAGTGAGAGGAAAAGACTTTTGATAAACTGATTGGTTTTTGGGGGACAGGTTAACGGAGGGCAAGGTTTTGTTTTTATTTTTATTTTTTCTGATCCTAAACTGATCCAAACTTTATATTTGAGCTAATGAAAAAAAATTCTGAACCATCCACTGTATTTTTTAAGAGTCCATTTGTTAGACAAAATATGAGGAAATGTGGTCTATTTTACCACCTTTTTCTTTTTCTTTCTTCTTTTTTTTTTTTTTTTTTTTTTTTTTTTGGTTTCTAAATGGCTATTTAAATACAGATAACAGTGTGCACAGAACAAACTGGAGCAGCAGGTTCTGTCACCCTACCCAACTCCTGGTGTTACCTGATATCTCCACTCAGACTGGCAGAACCAGCAACACTGTGTGGTGTAACACAGTTGGACACTTGCCCAAACTGAGCCCCCAAACACAAGAAGCAGCCCTCATGTTGAGAAGCATGAAGGTCGGGACAAATCACTACTTGACATATGCCACTCAAATAATTTTAGAACAGAGTAGAAAAAGGAACCCCAGACAAAAGGGAACAGAGGAAAAGTCAAAGTGAAGGCATTTTGAAGTTTTAATGTAAGTAGTTTTTCTGACATGTTATATAGATCAAGCTGAGAAAGATCAAGCTAAGAAGTGTAAAACATGAATGTGCACTCCAGTTTTATCTGTGGAATTCAAAATCTTTCACCAAGATTTCCACACTGGGTTTCTGGCAAAAAAAAAAAAAAGTGAATATTCTTTCATGTGGTATATGCCATTTTCTTAAAACAACTTACATTTCTTATTAACAACGTTTGCTTTGGGGGTAGTTATTCAGTTTGCACACACAAAAAAACACTATGTATAATTAATGTAAACATTTACCATAAATCTTCAAAATTATATGAATGACCATTACAAGCTTAGCACCCATTTTGTTTATAGCCCATTGACTCTGAGAATCTGCAATTTCCAAAGACAACTGTTTAGGTTATTTTTCCTGATGTTTTATTCTGGCAGCTAAAATAAAAGTCTTCAATAGTAACAAAATTAGGCATCCTTCCAGGATTGAGGGAAGTTCAGTGATGTATTAAAATATTCACCCAGAGACCTGGCTTCTGGGCCTAGAATGCCCAAATTGACTAATGACAGTGATTGGAAGCTTCCAATAATGCTTCCTATTGTAGAAAATTACCCTCTTAGAGCCTCCTTTTCCTCCTTATAAAACTAGGACATTACATAACTATAAAAGTAGCTACAGTTTCTGAATCCCTTCCTGCTCTAAAAGTACATAATTCAAGGCTGCTAAAAATAAATATTTCTGGTCGGGTGTGGTGGCTCACGCCTATAATCCTAGTACTCTGGAAGGCTGAGGCAGGAGGATGGCTTGAGCTCAGGAGTTCAAGACCAGCCTGAGCAAGAGTGAGACCCCTATCTTTACTAAAAATAGAAAAAATTAGCCGGTGGGCCCCTGTAGTTCCAGCTACTGGGAAGGCTGAGGCAGGAGGATTGGTTGAGCCCAGGAGTTTGAGGTTGCAAGGAGCTATCATGACACCACTGCACTCTAGCCAGGGCAACAGAGCGAGACTCTGTCAATCAATCAATAGATAGATGAATAAATAAAAATATTTTTAATTGACTGATGTATGTGTATGCACACACGTGTAGGTACACACATACATACACACAGTTTCGCTGTGAAAAGGGGAATAGCTAATACAATGTTTTGTAGCAGAACTTTATAGTGCACCAGTGATCAATACTTTTTTGTTCCTGAAAAAGTAAGTTTCAGGGTAGCATTCGCACTGCAGGGAGTGTTCTTCTGGGAAGCCAGATTCGAGAAACAGTTCCAGCTATTCCCGCTCAGCCTCCAGGCACTTCAATTGAAATACAGGGCAGTGTTTTGGGGAGGCCACATTTCAGCTTAACTGGGGACCCATCGGAATTTGTAACCCCCGTTGGCTGTGCGGATGGTGAAGGCATTGCCCTGAGGGAAGGCGAGGGTGCGGATAGTGCTGTGACTGCGGATGGGAGTGCTGAAGGAGCCGCCCTCCTCCAGCTCGCTGTGGCTCAGGTGCAGTGCGCTCGGGCTGCAGTCGGTGCGCAGCCCCCGGAAGGCACCTTGCAGATTCCCGGGCCTGGTGTCGGTGTTCGCAGACCCTGGCTGCAGTCGGGGCCGTTTGGGATTGCGGCTCTGCAGGGCTTCGTCGCAGCGCTCGGAAATCTCCCTCAGGATGGCATCCACTTCCTCGCAATCCTGCCCTGCAGCACTGAATAGCTCCTCCAGGCTCCTTTTGGCTGTCGCCTTGAGCAGGAAGGGCTCGGCCGCCACCCCGCAGTCCCGGGACTGTGAGATCATCAGCTTCTAAGGAAGATAGGGAAGAGCGCCGCCCTGGGGCCTGCCGGACTCGCCCCGTGCGGGGCGCGCAAAAGGAGACCTGGGTGCGCTACGCACTGCGCGCCCAGCCGTCCTCTTTTCTTCCTGGCCCCCGCCGGGTTCCAACACAGGGAGCAGGGTGGAGGGGGCACTGGAACAGTTCCGACGTCCTGCACTGTCCCACGCGCCCGCGCCCCACTTACATCCAGCACGGAGGCCAGGTGCCGGGTCCGGCTGGCGAGTTCCTTCAGCTGCACGTTCCGCTCCTTGAGGGAGGCGATCTCCTCTTGTTTCTGGGTTAGCGTTACGTGCAGCTGCGGGAGGAGACCCAAACATTCAGCGGTAGGCCACTGTGTTCAGTCTTGTCGGCATATTCTGCATGAATCAAACCCAGATCCTCACGTCTCATAGGAACTGGGAACTCAACGGCATTTACGCTGGTGAGAATGACTTTTTTTTTTTTTAAACAAAGCACTTGGACTAAATGTATCTCAATTAATCTTCAGTGTAGCCTGGTCGTGAAGAGAACTGACTTGGGCAACAGGTAGATCTAGGTTCTATTTCTAGGAAGTTCAACCATCATTCGATTTCCTTATCTGTAAAACAGGGCCGGTAAGAGTAGCTAGCTCTGTGATTATGAGCATTAAACGAGCGAAGAAAGTAAATTGATAAGCGCAGGGCCAGGCACGCAGAAAGCTTCAGTAAATATTGGCGGCCTTATTAACAATCTGGTGGGATAGGATTATTCCCACTTAGTGAAGTTGGAAGCTGAGGTGGAGCCACCGGAGCAACAGCAGCCACGTGAACCCCTAGCCAGTCCACTGGTTCTGACATCCACAGGAATGCATCATCGCTCTCGCAACTTCCACTTCCGCGTCCCCCCCCCATACCCTGTCCCCGCCCCAGGATTCCTGATCGCCAACCCAGGGTCCCTACTTGGTTATTCTCAACGAGCGCGTCCCCCAGCGCCCTCTGGTTCTGGTCGGCCACCTCCTTCCAATACTGCTCAGGCGGGGGCACGTCTGGAGGGCGGCGTAGCGACGGTGACTGCAGGGCTCCTGGGTCCAGCGGCGGGGTGAGGCAGGGCCCGAATGGTGATACATCGCAAGGAGAAAAGGGGAAGTCTCCGCTGACAAGAGGAGGTGACATCAAAGAAGACGAGTCTGGAGAAGAGTGAGAACTGGGTTTGCAGCCTCAATCTCTAGCCCCGCTAGCTATAGGAGAAAATGCCACTCTGGGTGTAGGATTTATGTGAAGATTTTCCTTTATTAAGTAAAGCACCCCTCAGTCCACACCACCTAAGATTCCCAAGCCCTTCCTGATATCCTGTACTCACACAGCAGGTGCTCAATAGATGCCTGTTGAGTTGACCTGAACTCAATCAAGAAAACCTGCAGAGGCCTGTAAGTCCCATAGGCCTTAGATTCTCTGAACACTCGCGCCACTCAACCTCTCCCCCGTCACATCACAGCGTAGGGCTCTCTCTCTGACAACTCAAACCCATAGTCGATAAAGAGCTACAGATCCAGCAGTCAACTTCTCCATTGCCGGGAGGGAAATGTTCTAAATATGAAAGAGCCAGAAGACCCTTTGATGAGTTGCTGGACTGTCATTGACGTGTGGCTGGGTTTACCACCTTCAAGACCACAAAATCTGAACTAGTCTGATTTGGGGGTGGAAGGCAATCCCGCTGTTATCTAACTGCAAGGAGACTTCACTTGCCTGCAATGAGATCATCCACCGTGTCTCTGAAATCCTGCAGATCGAAGGCTGCTTCCGTTTGGAGGGAATGGTTCTAAAATAAACCAGAGGTGCAAACCGGTTAACGTCGACTCTAGCGGTCTGGGACAATTCCTAGACCGACAGACGTCCTCTCGGGCTCGGCAGCGGGTCTGCACTCACTCGCGTTTGCAGCCCAGCCTCGTAGCTGAAAACTCAAGCCCCAACAGGGACAGGGAACACGGCAGACTCGCACTGCCATGGTGGGGAGTGCGGACACCGACCCGGAGGCTGCAGTTCGCGACTCCCTGCAGGCGCAGACACTGTGAGCGCGGGTGTGTCGGCGGTCAGTCCTTCAGCTGCCGGTGCGGGGGACTGGCGCCGGGCCTCCGGCAGCTGCGCAGTCCCGGGTGCCTCCCCCTCGCGGCCCGGAGCGTTCCTCTTGAGCCCGCGGAACCTCAACTCCGACTTACCCCCGACCTGCCACCGAGCCGCCGCTTTAAGGGCACAGAGCACCACGTGAACGCCGAGTCTTTCCTCCCCAGACCCGATCCGCTTGCAGGGTCTTCCAAAGCAGTAACTTGAAGCCGTGTTTCCCGCCAAGTCTTGGTCATAGCTATCCCCACTCCCACAACGGAGGGTGAAGGGGTAGGCTATGATTTGAGGGACCCGGAATGCTACGGAAAATACTTCTGTTCAGCGCACAACAGTATGTCCTCTATTGCTCTTTTCAGTTTCTCAAAAAGTTGGGCTGCATCTCCAACATCTTGAACTGTACCTCTCCTGGGTTCCTGCAGGGTGTCTGGGTACGCAAAAAGCTGAATGCCCAGAGACCTTCTTAGTCCCTTAAATCAAGAACATTTAGAGTTGACGAAACTCTTTCATATAGAGTGTCTTGTTAATCCTCACACCAGTGCCAGAAGCAGGCAAGGCCTGGGAAGTGATTCCTCTTCAACTGAAGAATCTGAGGCTCAGAGAAGTTGTTACCCAAAGTCATCCAGCTCTGAAATAGTGGAATGGGGACTCTTGCCCTGAAATGCTACCTATTTCATCCCTCTTCCCTCTATATCTCATTGCCTCTAGCTTTTCTCTCTGTTTAGGAAACCTGGCTTCCAAGCAAAGGCGGCAGGCCATGGGAAAAGGAGTAGCTCTCAGGGGCCATGCTGTGAGGCCAACATGCCCGTCAGAAAAATGTAGCTATTCCATTATTCCACTTACTGATCTATTCCTTTGTGTTAATCACATTGTTCTCCCCAAAGCCCTTCTTTACTATTCAGATATTTCTGGGAAGAGGAACTTATCCTGGCCCTAACTTCAAAGAATGTGCAAGTATCAGTTTTCTTCAGGGAGGGAAGAGTCAGGCAGAGAGGCCTCTAGCACAGGTTGGACACTGAGGCTATAAAGAAAAAGGAGCTGAGAAAGGAAGGACTGAGAGCCCTAGACAAATCCTGGAGTTCTGCCGTCACTGAATAAGTCAGAAATGAGACTCATTCTTCAAGGACTAAAAGGTCTCCCTTTCAGCAGGAATCTGAGAAAAGCCCTTACCACGAGGAGACTGGAGGCCAGCTCAGGAACTGGGGCCCAGCAAATGCTACCTCCTATGCTATCTCAGGTTTTGGCCTATTCTTGACCCCAAACACTTCTTCTATAGCACTTCCTCTCTCTGTCCACCTTCCCCAGCAGGAAAGGGATGGGAAATATGACCTGAGTGTGCACCAGCCAGGGGTCTCCCTAGAGGTTCTTCCCCTAGAGTCCTCTCTCCTCTGTATTAGCTCTGTCTTTCCCAGGAAAAATTCTGGACCATTTGGACCATCTGGTGTGAACTCTGTCCTTGAAATTTTGAATCCTACCTCCTCAATTGCATGAATCTGGCATTTCTCCAACTATAACAGCAAGAAAAAATTACTAACACAGAACATGATGTCAAATTTAAATTTTGTATACTATCTGGCTGTGGTGGCTCACACCTGTTACCCTAGTACTTTGGAGGACGCAGGCAGGAGAATTGCTTGAGGCCAGGAGTTTGAAACCAGTCTGAGCAAGAATGAGACCCCTCCCCCCCTCTATAAAAAATAGAAAAAGAAAATTAGCCAGCTGTGGTGGCATGTGCTTGTAGTCCCAGCTATTTGGGTAGCTGAGGCAAGAGGATTGCTTAAGCCCAGGAGTTTGAGGTTGCAGTGAGCTATCATGATGTCACTGTACTTTAGCCTGGAACAGAGCAAGACCCTGTCTCAAAAAAATAAAAAATAAAATAAAATAAATTCTGTATACTTAAGCAAAAAATTCAGCAAGAGTTGCTTGGTTTTTTGTGACTTGGAAAATAATATGTTGGGGTAAGGGAGTGACCTAGTCCTCTAAGTCAGTTGGAAGATGCTCATACATTGTCTTTCCTTATTTGAGCATCCAGGTCAAAAAAGCACAATTAAATGGCCTCTGCAGTGCAATGTCAACTCCTCCCTCTTTCCTTAACAATCTCTGCTCTTAGCAGCCACCTACCCTAAGTCACCGTGGGCTCTATATCATGGTTGTAAGAGGCCTTTGGAGAAGGCCTGAGAAGCTTGCTCCACCACCACCCCTAGTTCTGGGAGGTGGTCAAGTCTTTTGGAGAGTTCTGCATTGGGCCTCTCTCCAGACCCTAGCACCTGCTGCCAGGAAGCCAGAACTGGCACTCTTCCTGTGGGTTGCATCTGGCTAAGGCCCCCTGTCCTTCTGGACACTTCATATCTCACCCATGAGCCAGGCTTCTGGCCTCCAAGACACCAGTACTGGGAGGCTCCATCCTCTGCCCGCGAAGTGTCAGAGCTGGCAAGTGGTGGGAGTGGGATGGAAGTTAAAAAAAAAAAAAAAAGAAACAGGTCTAGGAGGAAAGAAAAAAGTCAAATGCCTTTTGCCCCTTGATAGTAAGTGAATAGAGCGTTTGGAGGGGCAGAAGAGGACCTTTTAAAAAGTGAACTTCCTTCTTCTGAGCGGATGGGGAAAATAAATAAATAAATAGAAAGTGAACTTCCCCGGAGTAGCGAACTAGCCAAGCACAGAAATGGCGAGCCCTCAGGGCATGGAACACGCAGACCCTGCCCGGCCCCAGTCACTGGCTGCACCTTACTCTCCAGCTTCCCCGGCTTGCCCGGGGGCCTGCCCAGCACCCCCAGCATCCTGTTGGGACAGGTGCTGAAGAGTCACTTCTGCAGAGAGGAACGTTTTCTGTCAGATTTCTTCCAGAGTCCTTTGTCCTCCCTGCTGTCTGCAAATGCAGACTCTCTTCCTCTTTTTCAGTCTTGATAAAGGAGTTATCCACCGAGTTCCACTCTCCTTAGATACTCATGGAATGAAAATGGTCAGTGAATGGCCAGAAAGGGGATGTTGAGAAAACAGGACATGCATCAGGTTCCCAGTGCGCAACTTCACTCCCACCCACCCACCTGGTCCCTCAGTGCTCGATTTCCACACTGCCTGTGCTCCAGAATAGATGGGGAGGGGGATGGCAGGAAGCCCCCCAGGTGAGTCCAACTGTACCAAGTTGATCAGAACAGCTCCGGAAATGTGGCTTTCATAAAATGCTAGGAGGGAGGAGGAAGTTCTGATCCGGGAGGCTCAGGTTGCCGCACCTCGTCTCCCTCCACCAGCTAAATGTGCCTGCGCTCCTGGCCCCAGACCAGCCTTTGAGGAAATAAACCCACCGCTCCGGAGTCGGGGTTTGGGCTACGCAAGGCTCCACGAGAAGGGGAAGTACCTGCGAGGCGGCCGGGTCACCACCAGGCGGCGCGTCGGCCCCGAGTAGCGAGGAGCAGTCCGCGAGGTCCTGCAGGTCTATGGTGGTGAGGGCTGCGCGGGGAGACCGGGAGACACGCGCCCGGCGGACCCTGAGCCTCTCCGCCAGGCTTGCCGCTGGAACCCCCGGGGGAGAGAGCCGCGCGCGCCGCAGCCACCCGGCTCGGGGAACCCGAAGAGTCGCGCGGGTGCCAGGGGGCTCACCTGGCAGCGTAGCGGGCTCCGCGTCCGGGGTATCCCCGTACACCGACACTGGGCTGCAGCCAGTGTACTCGGGAAAGAACTTCCGCGGAGAGGCGAACTAGCCGGGCACAGAAACGGTGAGCGCTGGTCAGCCCTCGGGCACGGAGCGCAGACCCAGCCCGACCCCAGTCAGCGGCCCCACCTTCCTCTCCAGCTTCCCCGGCTTGCCGAGGGGCCGGCCCGGCACCCCCAGCATCCTGTTGGGGCAGATGTTGTCGAAGGCCCGGCGTCCCGCCGCGCCGGCCCCGCACGCCTGCATCTTGCCACCTGGTGTCGACTGCTCGGAGGCGACGGCTGCGGCTGGGATGGCGACCCACACCCAGCGCTCCGCCCGGCGCCTGCAAGCTCAGAAGCCGGCCGGAGGATGGGGCAGGCGCGTGGCCGGGGAGGGGCCGACGGGCGGCTGAGGAGGTGCAAAGGGAGGGCGGGGAGGAGGGGAGGCCCGCCGCGCGGGAGGGGAGGCTCGCGCCTGAGCGCCAGAGGTGGCGCCTTCTGCACGGACAATCTGCGCGCGGGCGGGGGCGTCAAACCCAACCTGGCAACTAGGCTTCCCCCGGGAGCCGCCAGCGCGGGGCCCGGCCCGCGAGCGCCCTTTGGGCTAGCGTTGGCGCCGCCGTCCCGGGCCGCGCCAGGCGAAGAGAGGGAAAGAAGGAGGGGCGGGCGAGCGCCAGCCGTCCCTCGCACTGGGTCCTGTCTTCCCGCTCCCCGACAGCGGGAATGGAAAAGTTAACGATTCTTATTTCCTTTTCTTGCCACTCCAGCCATAAGGCACGAAATAAACGTGGAGTGACACTCGCCAAAGCTAGGCTCCGCGTTTGCTCTGCCCTGCAGGATTTAGTGGGGTTGTAGAATTCCAGGAGGGACTCCCTGGAACAGTACCTTCCCCTAAATCTGGGCAGCATTCTGGGTCTTGACTTTCGGACTTCCACTTGTTCTCTCTTGGCCTTTATGCCAGGAGCCGCGCCCCCACCCCCAGCCCCACACTTTTCTGGACAGTGGCCTGTGAGCACAGCCTTTAAAAGAGTAAATTAAGAAAAGTTGACTCTACAAACCCTCCTCCAGTTTCTGAAAACGCCAAGGTGGACAAATCCCACCAAACCCTGTCCTCTCTCCCCTGGTGGCCTCAGCTGCCCATCGCAACGTTTTGCTGCTCTCTTTACCGCTGGCCTTGCTGTGCCACAGTCTTAGCTACCATTTCCAAGCCTGACCCCTGTCCCAAGAAGGGACATCTCCCAGAAAGGGGCATCCTTGGTGAGGGGCCTCTCTCAGGACTACTCATATTCATCCAATTTCAACAATCATCTGAAATTGGAATCTTTGTTTTCCCCTTATACCTAGTAGTAGTGAAAGATCCTCTTTTAAAGTGTCACCGTCCTCTTTTATTTCCACCCATTTTCTGGAGTAAGAAACAAATACCCGTAACAGTGGTGGAGGGTAACCCAATGGTAGGAGTGGAATTGACTTAGAGACCCTCTGACTCATGCGTAGATGCAGGAACTGTATTGGGGTGAGGTCAGTCAGCTAGAGTTGGTGTGGGGTAGCTGATGGTGAGGAGGAGCTTTGGCTTTAAGGTCAGGGTGCCCAAGGACCAGGTCTGTGAGCCCGAAGTATTTAGGAAAAATAGTAACACTGACTTCAATAGAGTTGCTGTGAGACTATTTATGTAAAGTGACTGGTGCTCAGTATGGGTAAATTAATAGAGTTGTTTGTTTGTTTAAGCAACCTTTTCAGCTATGCTTCCAGCTTCCCACAGCCTGTTTCTGGCTATGTCTCCTGATTCCTGGGTAGTACAACCAGTAGCCAGTTTATTTCCTCCCCATCCTTACCCACTTTCCAGTCTGTAAAATAAGTAGGGGAGTTCTTAGCTGAGTTTCCAGGAGATCTCTACACATGGAGACAAGATTTTCCAGGATAAGCCCATTTCCCAACAATCATCATTGAGTTCCAAATTGGGGTAGAGAAATATGGGCATTATACAATAGATTATCTGTAATAATAGGAACTGGAATGGCATGATTATATAACTCCTACTCTGGATGATTCTGGAACCAGTCATCTGTAACAATCATGGCTGAGTGATGGGGTAGATACTGCTGAAGACACCTCCTCCCAAAGTTACTCTTTTGCAGAAGGGCCAGACTCTACCCCCATACAACCAGGCAAAGGTTCCCAGATAATTTGAGACTGGTGACAGTTGATATGATCTTCCTTCTCCTCCTTTTTCACCAATACAGAATAGCTTTCCTCCAAACAGCTTGGAGATCACCACTTCCTTCTTCCTGAGCCAAGGAAGAGAAAGTTCCTAGAGAGCTGAGTGTATCAACATATCACAAGAAGGGTCCAAGGGGTCCAGAATAAGGCACCCCTGGCTCTGGAGAGCACTTGGAAGATGCATTTAAGTGCAAAGAAGTTTCTCTAAATTTGCTTTGAATTTGTTTGCTTTTTAATTGCTTTTGTCATATATTTTGATTATTCTAAATGTAGTGGAATGTGACTGAGATTTTTCCCTCAAACTTGTGCTTTTTTTCAACCATACAGAAAATTTGAAAACACAGTACAATGAACAACCCCCAGTTAAAATTTTCCCATATTTGCCTTCTCTCTTGTTCTGTTCTCTGCTCCAAGTCTTTCTGCATAATCCCTCTCCTTCCATCATTGTGCAGGCTACCACTAGCCTTCTATTCTTGAGGGCTTCCCCTGTGCCAGGACTCATGCTGGGGGATTTGTTTGGAGCATCTCATTAGAGCCATACCTCAACCATATTAAATAGGTGCTATTGTTACAATTTTTACAATTGAGGGATAGGCATAGGGGCCCAGAGCCCACTCATTTAATCACTGCTTTATTCTACCTCACAACACTTAAGCTTAATCTCATTTAAGCTTCACAACCACCCTGGTATCAAGAGAGCATAAGACATTTGCTGGAGGTGACAGAGCTGAGATTCAGGACCTGCAGCAGATTCACCACAGTGAGGCTGAAGATACTGTGACAGCTATAGAGTCACAGAACTCCAGCAAAAGCCTCTCATTTTCCAACACAGTTTTCTCATCTATAAAACAAGTCCTGTAACATGACTGGAGGTAAGGAAGGACTGTGCTGGCTCTCCAAATATATTCTCTATAGCTCTATTGAATGAAGAGCACTGAGTGATTAACTTGACCAGCACTTACATCAGGTTTTTGTTTGTTTGTTTGTTTGTTTGTTTTGAGAAGTTCTAGAGGCCTATTAGTGGAAGAAGTTTAGCGGTGTGGCTAAGAGCATGAGTCTAGACTCATGTCACCTGCCTTCAAATCCTGGCTATTCCACCGTTAACATCTCTGTGTCCCAGTGTCCTCCTCTGAAAAATGGGATAACAGACTCTGCTATATAATAGAATTGTTAGAAGGTTGAAATAACCAATGCTGAATGAACACAGTACCTGGTACATTGCAAGCACTCAATATAGCCATTATGACTTATGCCATTGTTACCCTGGGCTTACTTGTAGCTTCCTGAACAGCTGAACCATGTGATTGCAGGGCAAATTGGCTCGCCTTGCAATGACCATGACCACCTGCAAATCCTTCCTTTCTAACTAACATCGGCCAGTTGTACCAGGGATTCTGGGTCTCTGGGTCTCTCTTGTTTCGCCCTCCGCTAATGCGCCTGCGTGGTCCCCAAAGCTTCCCAGCCCTGCTTATGTCGCACCTGCCAGAGCAACCCTGGCCTCTCCAAACGTCATCGACTTCTGTGGGTTCTATTCGGCCTCATATTCCACCCGCGCCCTCTGGAGCCCTGGAGATGCACAGTCCCCAGCCTCCTGACATGAGGGTCACAGGACCCAATCCCACAAGTGACCCTGGCTCCCCTTATCTCTGGAACCTTGCCTGATCTGGGGTTCCTGCACAGAGATACCCACGACAGTGGATTTAGAGAGAGGGAGGAGGATCCCTTGGAACGTTGGCGATCGCCCCTAGCCCTGAGCTGACTTCACTTTCCCTCCCCGCAGACAGACACGTGCAATATAGCAGCATTCAGACAAATCACAACTGACTGTTTATTGGAGAAAGGCTCGGCTCCCTCGTGTGTTCTCAGCGAAATAAACTACTAGATGATACTTTCTACACTATTTACAACCTGCAGCTGACAAAGCAGGAGCCCTGACCCCCCCCCCCCCCGTGGACCAATACTACAGTCTTCTAAAGCAATGGGAGGGCCATCAGTTGGCCCCGGGAATAAAAGGAGACCAAGGGTCTGATTTATTTCAAGCTCGGGGACAGGCTGCACTTCTCACAGATTTGGAGGGGCAGCATCTGAGTCAGGGAGGTGCTGTTTATGGCCACCAACAGCTGCAGCTTGCCCAGGCAGTCCTGCAGCGCTGCCTCCGGGTGCTCTCCCAGGCGCAGGTCCACCGCGCGCGGGAGCCGCAGCATGCGATCAGCCACCGTCAGGCAGCAGATGGCCAGTAGGGAGGGGGCGTAGCTGGTGAAAGCATAGTCGGCCAGACTCAGCTCCGCCACCCCTTGCGCCAGGGCTTGTGCTTCCAGGGCTTCGGAGACCTCAACCTGCCCCGCCTCCACGCGAGCGTGCGTGAAATGCTCGAGGAAGAAGCTGATGGTGGGAGCGCCCAAGCTGAAGTGCAGCTTGTGCAGCACGATGCACTCGAGGTTGCAGAGCTGCTGCCGGGAGAAGGCGCCGCAGCATAGGGCCAGGAGCTGCTTCACGCGCGGCGGATGCACCTCCACCTGCAACACAGGGCGCTCTCAGTCCCCCGCCTCGCGGCTGCCAGGGCTGAGACCCACCCCAGTCTGAATTCCGGGAGAAAACCGGGAATCCGCCCCCCCTCCATCCCTTCCAGAAAGACATCCTGTACTTCACACCTCTCCACTGCTGCCACTTAAAGTCAACTGGGTCGTACTTCCAGCACAGTTCCTCTAATGTCCCCCCGCCACCCCGCCCAAAAAAAAAAGGTTTGGAAATTTTGAAAGGTTTTTTCCGGAAACGAGAATAGAGGTGCCACGGTGAGCTGTTCGGGACCGACTACAGCCTATTTCTTTGGAGGCTGAGTGACAGGATTGTTAGTTTGTGGAGAATTGTGACCTTAAGGCTGAGGGATATATAAATTTGCAAACATCTGCCAAAAGGAGTCCAGGGAACCCAGCGCCGAATCCTGCGCACGGAGAGCCGGGCGGCCAATTCGGCCCTCCCTGCCGCGTGGAGGTACCTGCTTGCAAGCGATGAGGAGCGAGGTGACCCCGAGCAGCTGGAAGCAGTCTGCAGCCACCGGCGTAGTGGTGAGGAAGCGGTCCAGAGTGTTCACCGTCAGGCACAGCGACTCGAAGGAGAGGCGGAATTGGCGGTGCACGGGGATCAGCCAGCTGAGCAGCTTACAGCGGGATTCCGCCGTCACCTGGCGGGAGGGAGGAGGGGAGCGGGCCGGTTGAGCCTAGGGCAGAGAGGGGCTGCGCAAGTGAAGGGCCAAGACGACCCAGGGAGCTTCCCCGGAGGGAGGCAGGAAGAAGGCGGGGGGTAGCTAAATGCTCTGGAAACCGGGAAACTCGCGGGCAGCGCCGAGCCGGAACGCCTGCGCTCCGACCTGGCGCTCGGCCGGGTGCTTCACACGTACTACCTCTAGTAATCCTCTAAGCAATTCATGGAAGGGGAGGGGACCCATTTTGCAAACGAAGAAATAAGCTCAGGATTGTTAAGTAACAGGCCCGAGGTCGGTAGGAATCTGAACTCGAACCGAGAAACTAACTTCTCTCACACTAAACAGCTTGGAGGCTTGGGGCAAGTCCCTTAGGCCGTCGAGGCCCCACTTATCTCCATCTGTAAATTGAGGCCGGTGACCCGCCCCTCCAAGGCCCCTTCTTGCTCCCACTGGGAGCAGGAACTGGGCTGGCGCGGGCCAGGGCAGACACAGCGGGAAAGGAGAGAGCCTGGGAGAGGAAGAAGAGTGGCGGCGGGGAGCTGGCTCTACCAGCGCCTCACTTGTGGCTGCCGCGCCAGCGACTCCCGCGGGTGGAAGTGGCTCTCCTGAGCCTTGCGGAAGGCGTAACAGCTCTGGCCGTAGTCACGGAAGTTCTGGAGATCTAGCTGCACTAACGGCTGGGTAGGGCCGGGCGGGGGGTTGCAACCCCGCGCCGCCGACGCCGTGGGGCTGTCTACACAGTCGGAGCCGGAGCTGGGGGACTCGAACAGGTCGCAAACTCCAGAGTCTCCGGGGAGCGAGCATGGGTTCAGGGTCTGCAACGGCTGCTTCCTTCGGAGGCGCGGGCGCCTGCTCTTCTTCACCGGGGCACGGAGGTTCTGGTCGTTGTCCCGCCTCCCCACCCCGGTGGCAGGGCTCGCCGGGCTGGTAGGACAAGGGGCCACCATGATGCAGCCGGGTGGCCGCTCTACCCACAACGCCCTGGCTGCGACGGGCTGCGAACGCAGGTCCGAAAGAGGCCAGGCTCTACGGCTGGCGCGTCCTTAAGTACCCGGGGGGGGCTCTTTCCCTCTACCACACCTCTGGCCGCTCACTGGCTGAGCCCAGAGCCGCACGCGAGCCGCGCTTTCCCTGATGGAAAAACCACTTCCCCCAGCGCGCAAGCAGCACGTCGCAGCCGCAGTGCGCCAGCGGGAGGAGGGGCTGCAGCCGTGCCCGCCTTCCGTCGCCCGCGTCCGCCGTTGCCCAGGCAACCGGAGCCCGGGTCGCCGAGGGAGCGGGGCGCGCGGAGCGGGTGGGAGTGGGAAACCCGCGGCGCAGCCAGGTGAGCGGCGGGCCTCGCTGAGGGGCTCGGCTGGGCCAGAGAAAGATATTCTCCCAGGGGCATCTCTCTGCCTTTGGCCAGACGGTCTTTACGCTTTCGAGCACCTTCCATGCCGGCGCTAATCCAGGTCGGTAATTTTGTAAAAGTCTGCTTCTGAGCTCCAAACCAAGGTCGGGCTAGAATTCTGTCATGACAGGAGAAATTTTCTTCAGTGACCCAAACAAGCTGTAGGGTTAATTCAGTTGGCGTTTGTGTTTTTTCAGTCAGTACCCGAGTAGCCAGTGTCCCTTCCTTCCGCGGGTCTCACGGAGCAGTCGCAGCAGGTTTGCGCATGCTGCTGTGTGCAGGAGCTAGTCCAGCCAGCCAGGCGTTCGTGCACGAGACAGAAAACTGCCCTGCGAACCTCACACAGCACGTCTTCAGTCCTGTGAAGCCGTTCTCCCACACTTTCTACCCCAAGCCAAGTTAGGCTGAGGCTGCCGAGGCTTAAGAACACATCTGGACGGTTGCATTTCTACTTATCGAAACAGCCTGTTTTTTGTTTTGGGGGGTTCTTTTTAGGCCATTAGCTTTTAGCCTTCTACCCCTGAGCGGCCTAATCCTTTCTTGATTATTCCCTGCTTCCCATTTCTGCACTTCCAGGGTGTTAAGCTCAGAGAAGCAGAGCTGGAATGGGGATGTGGCAGTTTCCTCAAGGCACCACTGGTCTAGTCCATGGACTCCTGTCCTTGTAGAAGCTGAAGTCCTCCTCTGGCGTGCGTGGATCTTCCTGAGGGTCCCTAACCCTTGAGAAGGGGCTCTAGGAGCACAAGTACCCCTAATCTTCCTATGAACGTTTCCTAGTGGCAGAAAGGCCAGACACCCTCAGCCTGATGAGCTTTCCAGAGGTGTTCGGAGAGGTGAGGTTACTAAGTGCCAAACCAAGAGCAGGTTCAGCCATCCTCACCTCGTTCCAGAGGAAAGCTGACAAATGTATGTAATCAACGTGCAAGTTTCTGTCTCTAAAAATTCAGTAGAGGGTGTGGTGGTGTCTACCAGACGTGTAGGTGAAAGAAAAGTAATGCATTTCAGGTTCTGGCCACTGTTACCCCTCTTTCCCTGTAACTCTGAGCAAGCTCTTTATTTTCCTGGCCTAAATAGTGTCATCTGTAACATGGGAGATGAGGTAAGAATCACCTGGGAAGGATGCCAGCCAGGCCTCCTTCTGTCCTCTCAGGCTGTTGTTGGGGAACATTACGGGAGGAGCAACTGGTTCTGTAGAGAGATGCCAATATCAGACTTCTTCCTACAGAAGCTTTCTGAGTGACAGAAAGAATCCTGAATCCAGATTCTTCATTTTGGCCCACATGGCCAGTGTGGTACAGTGAAAAAAGCATGAAGTCAACTCCTGAGGGTCAAAATTCTCGCTTGCCTTTATTGGTTATTTTAGGCAAGACATTTACCTTTTCCCAATCTCCATTTTCTTATCTGTTAAATGTGGGTATTATTACTTGCCTTGAGGGTCAAGTGAAATAGCTGTGAAAATTCAAAGGCCTCTTTGAATGTAAAATAGAGGGGTTACCTTAAAGTTGTTATTGGAGAGTCAATAATATTATCACACTGGAGATATTCTGAAAAGCAGTGTCATCATTTGATTCACCTGTGGATGAGAGGGTCTCCTTGCACCACGCTGAAAGTGTTTTGGTCTCCCAGGGAATTTACCTGTAGTTAGAGTCAACTCTCAACAGGTGGTGCCTGAGCTTTGGCTTAAGGGTTCTATTTCTCAGTATTTGTGGAATGCCTGCTGAGTCTAAAACACTAAAACTGCGTGGGCCCTGTCCTCACAGAGCTGACACTCTAGTGGGGGAAACAAAGAACCACTTGTCCCACTTACTTTAATGATTAAAGTTTGATAAGAGTGATGGTAGAGGATTTCCTGGTTTAGGGTTGACAAAATACAGGACACTCAATTCGAATGTCAGACAAACACATTTTCAATTTATAAATATGTCTCAAATATTGCATAGGACATTTGTAAGAAAAAATTATTCACTTTTTAGTATATTATTGCATGGGACATACTTATACTAAAAGATTGTTTATTGTTTATCTAACATTCAAATTTAACAGGGCATCCTGACATCAGGCAGCCCTACCTGGTGCCACAGAAGCCCATAGTAGGAGCCACTAGCCTGGTCTGGAACGGCTTCCTAAAGCAAGTGGTGATTAAGGCAGAAGGAGGGGGGTAGAAAGAAAAGAGGAGGGGGATTTGGGAAGAACATTGTAAATAGAGGAGCAGGATGTAGGGGGGTCTGGAGGCATGATTCCTGGAATGTCCTAGGGCCTACCTCATACAGAATGACTAGGACACAGAGTCAAGGGGAAGAGATACAGGGGAGGTAATCACTAATACTTACCTAAAACTTATATGCCAGGTACTGTGTTGTCCTCTTTGTGTATGTTATACTCATTTAATCTTCACAACTGCTCTATAAGATAGCTTCCATTATTGTCCCCATTTTATAGATAAGAAAACTGAGGCATAGGGTAATTTTCCCAAGGTCACAAAGCTAGTAAATGGCACAGCCTGGATTCAAACTTAGCCCACCTCCTTGCTCCATAATCACCATGCTGTACTACTTGAACAGCAAGATCATGCTGGCCTTGTTGGCGACATTAAATGTTTAGACTTTACCTGAAGCTACTGAAGAGACCTGACCAAGAGAAGGAGATGATCTTTTATTTAAAAGATTACTCTGGCTGGTGTCTGGAAAATGGATTGGAAGGGCAAGGATGAAGCCCAGTCAGGTGCAGTAATTCAGGCAAGGGATGATGGTGGGGAATGAGGACAAAGATAAGAGATTAGATTCTACAGATTTAGGAAACAGATTAAAAGGGAGGCTCAGTGTCTTAGGTTAGAAGTCAGTGAGGTCTCTGAGTCCGGCTTATGCACCCAGGCAAGTGAATGGATGATAGTTAAAACAACAAAGCCTCCATCAGTCTGGTTAAGGTCAAAAGAAAATCTCATGTTTCCATTCAATTAAGCCTTTACTGTAAAGATAGATTGCATCCTCAATCAGGATGCAAGTATTAAAGGACACTATTTAAATAATGAATATACATATATAAGTACAAGTGGTTATCTTTTGTTCTCAATTGTTGCTTAGTTGAAACAACCCCAATATTTTGATTGAATTAATTCATGAAAATATTCAATATAAACTTGTACATAGCTCCACCGTGCTTCATGGAATTTGGGGAGGAAAAAACTTGAAGGAGCTTTTCTGACTTAGTGTAGTATCTCAGTCATAAGCAGTCTCTTTTTTTTTCCCCACCAATGGGTGAATAAAGACATATGCAGTCTTTTATTTTAATTCAGGTTTTTATGTTTTTTCTAACTCTTACTGTTGGATGAAACCTCATTTCTAATTGATTTAACTTGGATATCAAAGCTCCTTCTTATACTTGCCTTCAAAGGTAAGGGCTAGATTTTATGTCTAGGACTCCTGTCTACTGCTTCCTGGAAGAGCCATGTGTCATCTCCCCTTGGTCATCTCTCTGGCATTTGGGGTTTCTGCACCTCTCCTCTATAGAGTAGGAAAGCAAAGACTCTCAGCCATCTCTCCATTACAGTGGCCAGCATGACATCCTCTGAAGTTATGGCTTGTATTCATTGTTAAAATCAAAGTTTACTTTTAGTCATTCATCAGTTTACAAAATATTTATTGAGTGCCTACTGTTGTGTTAGGTACTTTTCTAGGTGTTGGAAATACAGCACTGAATAAACAGATGCAAATTCCAGGAGGCATAATAATCAAATAACTGTATATTTGATATGTTAGATGGTTGAAAAGAGCTAAGAAAAATACAGCAGGAGAAGGGCATGGGGATTATAGGAATTTTAAATAGGAAGGTTAGGAAAAGCCTCAATGAGCAGTTGATGTTTGGGCAAAGACTTGAAGGAGTGGAAGGTGAGTCATGCATATTCTGGGGAAAGGGCATTCTAGGCAAAGGGAATAGCATATGCGAAAGCCCTGAGACAGGAATGTGCCTGGAGCAGAGTAAGGGGGTTAGTGTAGCAGGAGATGAAGACAGAGAGGTTCCGACAAGGGGTGCCAAGATTTTGTAAATCAAGGATGTTATTACAGTTAGTTTCATCTCTTTTTGCTTTTTCAGAAAGTTAAAAACTATTAATACATATGTGGCTTGGTTCACACCATCTTTCTCTCGGGTCAGCAGTCTGAAGTGTGAGTTCTTGATGTGCTTTTGGCCAAAGAATAACCAGATACACCAAAAGTAAGGTAAGCACAAAACGAGGTTTATTAAGGAGAGAAAGATAGGATTACAGAGTAAGAGCAAGATACATTCACCACAGAATGGCAAACAGGGCCTCTTGTCATAACAAAAAAAGGCCTTGGTTATGGTCTGGTCTTGTATTATACTGTCTGGATTGGGACCTCCCTGTGGTTCAGATGTCAACATGAACCACTTTGATGGACAGTTGGGAGATATATGACCTGAGTCTTACTGCGCCTGTGGATCTCCCATGAGCCTCTCTGAAAGCCTGTTTGGGTGGGTGAACCGCAATGTAGATTTAAGCTAATGACATGATAACTAGCCTTAGGTTGTCCTAGGTATTGTACTTCTACATTCTTTTGCATTTGTTGTGCTAAGTTCTGATTGTCAGATTTATAGGGTGTTTCCTCCTCCCCCAGATGTAGCAATTGCAGGAGGGGCTAGAAGTCTCTGGCTGTCTACCTAACATTTCCATTGTACAGCACTGTTGTAGAAGGATCACCCGGGCAGAGAATACATGTGGGTGGCCAGAGGCGGGGGACAAAAGCAGAAACAGAAAACCACTCAAGAGGCTGTTAAAATAATGCAGGTGAGATATGATGGTGCCTTGAACCAGGATGGCAGTAGTAGAGGTGATGAGAAGTGGTTAGATTCTGGATGTATTTTGAATATAGGCCAACAGAATTTGATGTAAAGATGTAGGACATGAGAGAGAGAGTCAAGGATGACCCCAAATTTTCTGGGCTGAGTAACTGAAAAGATGAAGTTGTCATTAACTGAGATGGAAAAGACTAATAAGGGAAGGAGAAGATAAGCAGTTTGATTTGAGTGTGTTAAGCTTGAGATGGCTGAGTGTTATGCATCCATGTGAGGATGCTGAATACACAAATTGGGAGTTCAGGAATGAGGTCCAGGCTGGAGATGTGAATTTGGATGTCATCAATGAAAAAGGGTAAATAACACGATTGACATTCATGAATTTTGTGGCTCCCTCCTTCTTACCACAATATTTTTCTGATATTCTACTCCTTTATTATAGAACGCATTATTTAAACCCAATTCAATGTTTAGCTTTAGACGGGACATGTAAAGTGACACACCTGCACATCCCCTGATCGCATGCTCCACTTTCTGAAGTTTTTAAACCACGACTATCACTCAGAGACCTCAGTGCCACATTTTCCTTTCCTCAGTGTTTGTGGTATGAACAATATGGTCCAAGTTAAGGTCTTCTTATTTTCCCCATGAAAGGTCTTTAAAATTAATTTCTGTTTACTAATCTCTCTGGGACTGGGCCCAATGCACCTTAGATGCACTAAGTAAACTTAAAATACTTTAAAAATGTAAAACCTAATTAAACTCAGGCTTCTAAAATGAAAGCTGCTTAATCATGATTTGACCTGTTTGTTTTAGGTGTGTTTTATAAAATCTGCAAGGGAATATTAACATAATGGAACCAAAGTTGGTTTTGTTTTGTGTTGTTTTTTTTCCTAGTTTGCCACTTCAGCTATAGATAAAAGCCCCTACCCTCACCCTGCGTTAGCTCTGTGGTGGGGGTTGAAGTAGGAACAATGAATTTACTGAGGGTACCTTGTTTTGGCAAACAAAATGAGTTGTCACCTAAATGTGGACAACTTTGTTAGCACCTTTAATAATACTTAAACTCAGATTTGATGTCACTAAAAATTCTAATATTTACTTAAGACTCTATTTTCTATTAATGTCTTCAAGCATCAAAATTAAGTATTTAAGGTACTTGAAGTCAGACAAGTTTTGCTGGTAGTTAGTAAACAAAGGACAAGAATTTTCAGCACATTTTTTAAACCCGGACGTTTGACTTACATGTCTAAATGACCACCTGGGGAAAAGGCTATCCTTTGTTACCTACCTTCCTGGCATTTTGCCAATTGCCAGTTCATCAAAGGTTCAGTACACACCACATGTTCAAGTGGCCTGCTTCTCCCCTCATGCATAGATGTGCTTTTTGTCCCAACGCACACCCACCTATGGCAATCTGCCCAGTACAGGCAGTACCGTACAATGGTTAAGAGCTTTGGTTCTGGAGTCAAACCCCTGAAGTTCTATCCCAGCTGCAGCACACAAGCTCTGTGAACTTGGGCAAGTTACTCAATCTCTTTATTCCTCAGTTTCTCTAGCTGTTAATAAAAAATGGAGTAGTAAGAGTATCCCATAAGATTGTTGTAAGGATTAAATAAGACACATAATATGTTCATGTAGTGTTCAATATGATCAGCTTCTGCTTTAATTATGTTTTTTGTCCAGCTCAATTATAAGGTATATGTGTTTTTGTCACCCAGGGCAACTGGGGAAAATAATACCTGATCTTTAGTTTGTTAGGATTTGTGTGTGTGTGTGTGTGTGTGTGTGTGTGTGTGTGTGTGTGTGTAAGATTTATAATTGCAAAGAGGCTACTATTCATATTACATTTCTGCTAGACTTCATCTGAGATCTGAGTCTGGTCTTTAAGTGTTGAAGTAGTGGCCCTCCAAATAAGCGTTACCTGGGGGAGCATTTTAAGAAGTTTTACTTTTATAAAGTGTATGTCTCTTTGCCACATTCAGATGCTGAGTTCTAGTTATTAGAAGGAAAATGTAATATTGGGGTAGAAGGTCTCCAGCAGTAGCTTCTGTCCTTCCAGGGTCTGGATCAGATGTGGACGTCAAGAAGAACTAAAAAGATAGTAAGCACAAAAGCATAATATGCTTGAAGTCAGCCCAGGCCTCAGCTTTGTCACAGTTTGGGAGACTAAGTGACTTATTTCTGTGGGCCTTGGAAACATTTCCTCAATTTGTGTTTGTAGCCTGATGTTCATTCTACTGGATTCCCTCCATATTGATTGGTTGCTGGTTTCCCTTTAGATCTGTGGCCCCCAACCCCCCAGCCATGGACCAGTACCAGTCCTCGGCCTGTTAGGGACCTGGCCGCAGAGCTTCACAGTGGAAAAATTGTCTTCCATGAAATCTGGGGGGAAGAGGGGCACACAGTAGGAGGTGAGCAGTGGGCAAACCAGAGAGTGAGCGAAGCTTCAACGGTATTTATAGCTGCTCCCCATCACTCACATCGCTGCTTGAGCTCTGCCTCCTCCACAGCCCCACGCCGTCTGTGGAAAAATTGCCTTCTATGAAATAGGTCCCTGGTGCCAAAAAGGTTGGGGACCACTGCTTTAGATGGTGGTATTGCCCATGTAGACTCAGGGTGTCAAGAGCAACAAATCTTCCTGACACTGTGTATAACATTTAGGGTGTTACCATTCATTTATGATATGGTCAAGATGTTGTGTTATTAGACTTGTTTGGGTATTTACTACATGGCTTTATTAAGCTATTACCAGTGTATGGGGGGAGCAGAGTCTCACCTGAAGAATGAGGTCATTCCTGATGTCATTTGCTTGGAGAAAAGGTACACTTTCCAGAAAAGAAACCAGAGTAAAGGGAAAGATGTTGGTAATTTGCAGGAAGGAAATGTCTCTTTCCTGTATTTGCTACATGTCCGTCCCCCCCCCCCCCCCCCCCCCCGCCAATTGGGATATCTAGGAGATTTGTTCATCAGTGGTGAGTGTTAAAGTAATATGCCTCAGATTTTGTGATCCTCTCAGAATAGAAAGTATGACACAAAACCAAGATACTATAAAAGAAGAGATTTATAGAAATTTGATTATGAAAAGTAAAAAAAATAGTATTACTGGGAAAAACTGTATTTCTAGTCAAAACTGGAAAAATAATTATATCTTATATCAGAAACACAGGCCTAATTTTCTTAAAATATAAAGAGCTCTCCTATAAATCAGTATGAAAAAGAATGACAATCTAATAGAAAAATCAGCAAATATTTGAATAGACAGTACACAAGAAAAATGTTTTATATGAAAAGATGCTCAAATTCATAAGAAAAATGCAAATTAAAACTATGAGATATTATTTTACAATTAATCTGATTGATAAAAATCCAAACATTTTCCTGTTTCCTACTAATTAAGATTAAAAAAATCCAAACATTTGATAAGAGGATGTAGGGAAATAGGCCCTCGATCTGTTGTTGGTGGAAATGTAAGTTATAACCATTTGGAAGACAATTTGGCAAGATCTGTAAACATTCTTTTATTCATATATATATATATAGACAGGGCCTCCATCACACAGACAGGAATGTCAAACTCCTGGGTTCAAATGATCCTCTGCCTCAGCCTCCTGAATAGCTGGGATTACAGGCACATGCCATCATGTCTGGCCTTATAAACATTTAAAATGTATAATAATTTTTAACTCAGCAGTTCTACTCCTGGATAATTATTCTATATCAATGCAAAATGACTTTATAAAAGTACATTTATTACAGTATCCTTGTTAAAAGTAAAAGATTGTCCTTGGTAAAGGACATCCAAAATGGAATATTATACAGCTAGTAAAAAGAATGAGGCAGATGTTTATGGACTGATACAGAGGGATTTTCAAAATAGAGTGTTAAAGCAATGCACAAAACAGTATGTAAAATATGTTGTCACTTGTGTAAAATATATATACACACACATCCTTATATAGGCACAGAATCTCCCTGTAAAGACACACAAGAAACTAACACTGGTTGCCTTTGGGGAGAAAACCTGGGAGATTGAGAGACAGAAATAAAAAGAAGAGGGACTTTTACTGTATGCCTACATTTACCTTTTGAATTTTGAAGTGTGCATATGTGTTATTTGTTTTAAAATGGCGCTCTTCATATGTAACTGGCTGAAAGAAAGCAGGGAGCCTAGGAGAGGCCTTTGAAACATTGATAGCTGTCATATGTGGACATTAGAAAAGAGTGGATGCAATAAAACAGGGCCTGGGCATCCCAAGAGCTAAGTTGTGTAACTTCGTATGTGAGACTGGTTTTGACTTTTATTTTGGCACTTGGATTCTATCAGTGAATAGAATAAATATCCCTTCCTTCATGGAGCTTATATGGGGTGGTGATGTAGGGAAGGACGAACAGTACAGGGACGGGGGCAGTACAGGGACAGTGCCAGAGGGCAGGTTGCGGTATTAAATAAACTGGTCAGAAAAAGCCCACTGGAAAGGTAACACTTGAGCAGAGACCTCTAGGAAGCAGAGGAGTTGGCCACGTGGACATCTGTGGGAACAGTGTCCTACACAGAGAAAATGGCCAGTGCAAAGGCTCTGAGGCAGGCCTGGTGTGTGGAGGAACAGCAAGGAGGCCAACATGGCTGGAGTAGGAGTGAGAACGAGAATAGCAGATGAGGTCAGAGAGGTAATGGGGCCAGATCATGTAGGAGGTTATCATTAAGATTTGCTGAGTTCTTTAGCTTATAAGGTTGCCTGATATATTTATTGTAGCATTTAATCATCACCTCAGCCATATGAGATAGGTACAATTATTGTCCCCATTTTGCAGATGGGAGAACAAGTTCAGACACATTAAGGAGCTTGCTTGAAGATTCACTGCTAGTAAGTGTAATATTCAGGATATAAACCCAAATCTGTGATTCCATTCTGGACATTCACTGCTGTGCTGTTCCATATTTATTAACTGCTAAGAGAAAACTAAGGGAAGGCCATCCTTGGGCCACTGCTTTGAAGGGAGAGCAAAGCTGAGGGGGAGAGCCCCAGACGAAGGAGGAGCCCACAGGGTCTGAGCTGGTTGCACTTTCTTGTGATAAATCCTGGAGGCTCTGAGGTGTGTTTTAGTGAGGCAGGCAGAATTCCCTTGCCCAGGTATGTGCCACCATGTAAAGACTGAGCTAGAATTGAGAATGGAGTAAAGGAAGCAAGGCTTTGAAGCCAAGAAAGTATAAAGCTATTTGAGTGTGATGACCACAGAATGCATCTAATTTCTATAAGCCACCTCTTAGGAGGTAATTACACAAAGAAATGACAGTTTACTTCACCTTTCAGAGGAAGCACTGGTACTGAATAGATGAGTTTAAATAGGCGGAAAAGTGCAAAGTCTTATATCTGGCACTCACTGGGAGTCAAGAGAAGGTCTCAGAAAGCAGGCTGGCCTCAGGAGTGAGAGCAGCTCATGTCTTTGTTCTTGAGCCATGACTAATAGCCTGCTGGAAAGTACAGCTTATCTTTCCACCTCCCATTCCTGATACAAACATATATTTCACATGAAGTAGCAGATCTAAGATAAACTATGGAAGGAAGCTCTTAAAAAGTTCTCCTGTTACTAGAATGTAACTGTACCTGGACACTATAGTTGTCTCTCTGTTCTTCTGTTGCCACCCAGCTGGGTTTGTTTGCCTGCTGCCCAAGAAGCAGCCAGTATGCTGAGCCAGTAGGTTTTACGGCAGAGAAAGAGTCTTTATTCCACATAGCACTAAGCAGAGAGACAGGAGAAATTTCTCAAATCCACCTCCCCAAGAATTCAGGAGACAGGGTTTTTAAGGATAGTTTGGTAGGCAAGGAATTAGGCAATTAGGTTTGTTAATTGGGGCAAAATTATAGGGATGTAGAAATCATCTGCTTGTGTTGTTTCAGTCCCTGGGGTCACAATTCCAGTTGAGTCAGTTTCTTGGTATGGGCCACTGGTCTGGTTGGGTCAATCAATCCACTGGAATGCTGGACCTGGCAGATATCTTAAAAACTACCTTTAGGTTTCAAAAAGGTGATGTTATCTATGGAGAAAGTTAAGAATCTTTATGACCACCAGCTGTGTGGCTCTTGAGTGGCAATTACAGGGGGACAGTTACTAACTATTATCATTATTTTTAGCTAGGCCCTTACCACAGTTCTAGCCTTGCACCCCTGTTATCGAAGGGCAGTTTGACTTCCATAACAAATATTTAACAAGTACCTACTAAGTGCCGAGCATTGCTCTAGGTTTGCAGCAGGGGATAAGACACAAAAGGACTGTGCTTGCATAGGGCAGGGACTGAGTAGGCTAAAAGTGAAAACATGAACTCTGTCAGACAATAATAAGTTCTTTGGGAAGATTTAAAAGTGTGGTGACCTAGAGTGTGAAGGGGTAGCTACTTTAATTGCAGGGTCAGGAATGCCTCTTTGAAGAGGGTTCTCATGTGTTGCTAGTGTTCACAAGTCAAAATGTCAGTCTTTTTCTTTTAATGTGTAAATCCATTACCTAAGTGAGATTTCTCACAATGTTGCTTAAGTTGATATGTCATTGTTTGGGGGACAACATTTTCTGGTGGGTGGGAATCCTACAAATGTTTAGGTTCTGATAGTTAAATCCTCCAAAGTTATTTCAAGGTCATCTACAAAGAAGTAGGAGTGTGAAGTAGGCTCACTATATGCCACGAATACTTCCTGACTAAATGTAAGATAAAGCTAATATGCAACTGTGTGTTATTGTTATTGATGATAATGATGATTTTAAATGATGAGCATCTACCTTACATTAACATAACCTCAGGCTTCTCTGTTACGGACAGAAGAGATCTAGTCTATGTTTTCTTTCTCTACCACGTAGAAAAGAAAGAGGGCAGCAATTAGTATCTTCAGATCATGGTAAAATAAACCCGTCCCAAATGTAAAGCAAAGCTGGTCCTATTGAAAAGCAACAAAGGGGAAGGCTGATGGAGACAATGTGTAATGTGCCTACTTGGATGTCAAATCACAGGGTGCAGATCAAAACAGAGCAGCTGTTGAGGGCTGTCTAGTCATATGCTGCTTAGAGTTTATGAGAAAAGGCACCAAGAGTGTGCAGTTAACAAAAGTGCTGTGTGTGTAGCAGATTGGACTGCCCTGTTGAGAGGTAGAATTCAGTCTCTAAGTGTGTTCAAGTATACAGATTCTAAACGAATGGATGAAGTGGCCAGTTGTTTTTTTTTCTTTTTTCCATGTGGCAAGTCTGGATGTTAAAGTTGTATCTTGCAGGAACAATGTTTTCTGATAGCTTTGGAGAGACTGAGAAATTCTATTTCCCTCAGTGTTCTAATGTGCATTTCCATGTTATCATATCTGCTATTTCTGTATCAGCTTGTGGAACTGTTGAGTCGTACCTTACAGAAATACACGTATGAACCATTTATGGCACTCTATTCTGTTCCATTGGTCTACATGCCAGTACCATAGTGTTTTGATTATTGTAGCTTTATAATATGTTTGAAATCGAGACGTATGAGGTCTCCAGCTTTGTTGTTTTTTCTCAAGATTGTTTTGGCAATCCAGGGTCTTTTATGGTTTATATAAATTTTAGATTGTTTATGTCTATAAAAAATGCCATTTGGATTTTGATAGGGATTGCATTGAATCTACACATTGCATTGGGTAATATGGACCATATTAAATCTTCTAACCCTTGAACACAGGATATGTTCCCATTTATTTGTGTCATCTTTAATTTCTTTTAGCAATGTTTTATAATTTTCAGTATATAATTCTTTCTCTTCCCTAGTTAAGTTTATTCTCAAGTATTTTATTCTTTCTGTTGCTATTGTAATAGGATTGTTTTCTTAATTTCCTTTTTGGATTGTTGTGTTTAGAAACACAATTGATTTTATATGTTGATTTTGTATGCTGCAACTTTGTTGAATTTATTATTTCTAACAGGTTTTTTTTTTGTGGAATTGTTAGTTTTTTACATGTAAGATCATGTCATCTGTGAACAAAGATAGTTTTATTTCTTTTAAATTTGGATGCCTTTTCTTTTTCTTGCCTAATTGCTGTAGCTGTACTTCAGTTGAATAAAAGTGGCAAGAGTGGGCATCCTTGTCTTGTTCTTATGCTTACACAAAAAACTTTTTAGTTTTTCACCATTGTGTATGATGATAATTATTTGTGGACTTTTCACATATGGACTTTATCATGTTGGTGTAACTTCTCTCTATTCCTAGTGTGCCATTTTAAAATTGGATTATTTGTCTTTTTAATAGAGTTACAAGACTTCTTTATATATGCTGGATAAAGTCCCAAATCAGAGATAATTTGTAAGTATTTTTTTCCCATTTCATGGGTTGTTTTTTCAATTTTTTGATGGTGTCCTTTGAAGGACATATAGTTTTATTATTAATTAAGTTGTATCCAGCTTTATTGAGATAAAATTGAAAAATAAAAATGACATATTTAAGGTATACAAAATGATGACATGATCTACATATACATTGTGATATGAGTACCAGAATCAAATTAATTAACACATCCTTTACCACAGTTACCATTTTGTGTATGTGTGGGGGTGAGGACACTTAAGATCTGCTCTCTTAGCAAATTTCAAGTAAAAAATACAGTATTACTAACTATAGTTACCATGCTGTACATTAGATCCCCAGAACTTATTCACTTTATAACTACAAGTTTGTACCTTTTGACCATTATCTCCCCATTTCCTCCAAACCCTGGAAACCACGGTTTAAGTGGTTTATAAGTTTGACTGTTTTAGATTCTACATATAAGAAGGATCATTCAGTATTGGAAAAATGTTTTAATTTTGATAAAGTGCCATTTATTTTTTTTCATTTCTCGTGCTTTTAGTGTCATATCTAAGAAACCATTATTTAATCCAGGGTCCTGAAGATTTACTCCTGTTTTCTTCTAAGAGTATAATAGTTTTAGTTTTTACATTTAGCTGTATAATCCACTTTACTCTCTGTATATGGTGTTTGAGGTAAGGGTCCAAATTCATTCTTTTATATGTGGCTATCCAATTGTTCTGTTACAGCAAGTGTTCCAGCGGGTGGTTCTGAGGACAAACCAAGGGGCACATGCAGTGTTGGAGAATCAAGGTTTATTCCCTGGCAGGCTCAGAGGAGTCTTGCCACCAATTTCTGATCCCTGTCTACTGGGTTTTTTCCACGTTTATTAGGTTGGGGTGGTCCAAGGAGTGGGGTCTCAGGTGGCTGATACAATAATAGGTAAGCATGATTGCAGAAGCCAGATAATAGCTAAGTATGAGGGTCTTCCTTATCAGTTCCAGCACCATTTGTTGAAAAGACTGTTTCCCCATTGACACTCTTGTTGAAAATTAGCTGACCATAGACACATGGGTTTATTTCTGAATTCTCAATTCTATTCCATAATCTATCTACAGATTCTCCTCAATTTACAATGGGGTTATATCCTGATAAATTCATCATAAGTTGAAAATATCATAAATAAAAAATGCATAATTGCCTTTCTCTTCTTCCTAGAAGCAGGAGAAAAAGATAGGCATTTTGTAGACATGATGGGATGTGAAAACATAGAACACAATATGCAAAAAACATTGGCAACACAGTATACTGTAAACTATCGCTTGTTTCTCCTTGTGATATTGTGACTGACTAGGCATGTGGATCACTGTTGCTGCCCAAGAGTATCATACTGCATATTGCTAGCCTGGGCAAAGGTTAAAATTTAAAATTCAAAGTACAGTTTCTATTGAATGTGTATGACTTTCACACCATTGTAAAGTAAAAACATTGTAAGTCAATCCATTGTAAGTCAGGGGCCCTCTGTATATGTTTGTCCTTTTGCCAGTGAAATAACTATCATGTCTGTGTGGAAGACTCTAACCCTATGACCCTACCTGATGTGAGCCACTGTTTCAACTTTTCAGAGGAATAATGATTACATTTCAGAAATGTAAATAGGTCTGGAGCCATAATGCCTCTGTCACTTACTATCAGTGTGATCTTGGACCCCAAGTTATTTCACTTCTCTATGCCTCAATTTCTTCATGTGTAAAATGGTGTTAATACAGTACTTACCTCATGCATGGGTTGTTGTGAGTATTATGTAAGTTAATAGACAAAATAACTTGGGGCACTAGCTCGCACACACAAAATGACTGATCAATCAGGACTCCATGATTCCTCTGCCTTCATGCTTCCCAAGTGGAACTGCCTCCAGCATCCAATCTAATAATATTTCTTTCTCCTGACAAATCCATTTGTATTAATGACACTAGACAGAGATTCCAAACCACAGTCACATTTGACTGTGGTTGCTCTCAATTCCCTTGCCACACTCCAAGTAGAAAACTAAACTTAGAGATTGATTGCTACTAAGCATTATTTTTACTTCCATCTGCACATAAGGTGAAAGTATGGCCTCTTTTATTTGTTTATCAACAAATATTAAAATTGAGTACCTATTATGAGAGCCAAGGTTCTAGCCAAGGTACTAGGTACCTATTCTAATCTTTTGTCCTTCAATTAAAATTTCTGCCATTTGATTTATGGAGGACTATATTTGAACTTCATCAATAATCTATTGGTAGGAAATGAACAGAAATCCCTCTAAGTAATCAAAGTGGAGTTTCAAAAGATCTTCAGTAAGCAAAACAAATGAGATCACTGAAAAATATCTAAGCACGCTCTAGTATCTCAAGGTTACTGACGATAGCAGTTCAATTGTGGGTACAAAAAGGGTTCAAGGGCAGTGATACCAAAGCTTTGGATTAAGGAAAATAGTGCAAGCTATCCAACCCAAGGTTGGCAGTAACATTAAACAGTCCTGCACTATATCTGTATGCCTTCTGAATGTTACTGAAATAGGTGGCATCTATTAATAGTGTACTTACTTAGGTTCTGATTTTGAGTATCAAATATTAAATTAACTGACTTTGAAGTTGTTCCTTTTCATGGATATGTAATTATAATTGGTTTTGGAACTCCTGGGTCAAGATGGTCTAAATTCTGCAGACATCAAGGTCTGATAGAAGATGAGGTAGCTACGTAGGGAATCACAACATTACGTTAAAGACAATACAGACACAGGCTGTGCCCTTAAGGCACATAATCATGTAAAACTGGATGATACTAAAGAATTTATTGTAAATGTAGTGGCAAATACACTGAGAATCATCATCATTAAAAAGGAACTAGAAAATTACAAGTTTAAAGTATGTGCTTTCTTCCCCCCACCATCTTTACATTAATGACCAGTACCAACATTTTAAGTAATGAAATACTTAATGTGATGTCCATTTTCACATAATTTCATGACAGCATCTTCATCTTAATTTTCAAAGGAGTTGACCATGAATTTTAGTTTCAATTAATATTCTCTGTTTTTATCAATTCCGTAATGATTTGAAGAATCTTGTCATCTGAGTGGAAGAAAAAACAAAACCATGAGTAACTGCAACACTGGCTAATTTTCCAGTGTATACACGTGTAAATAAGAGGTATACTTCATTAAGATTTTCTTAAATTAGAATACAAAATTAAGACCAGCAATATTCACTATGAAACTAGAGATGCCTACAAAATATTTTTTGCCCTACAAATATTATTTTAAGTATCACTATAATTATATTACACCCACTTCAACAAAAAATTAACATTCTGAAAAAAGTTAGTATCTGAGTATGTATAGGTTAAGGCCCAAAGAGATAATATGACACAAATTGTTACTTCTTTATAAGAAATTATTTCTTTAAAAACTCCTTTAAGACAAGACGTTTCCCAATTTTTTCACCTGCTTAAAATATACTGCAGGCTCTACTGACTCTTCAGTGTTCTTGAAGAGTATGGCAGGATTTCCAATGTGTATGGAGGAAAGAACTGTTATCAGATGTTTCTCCATATTTAGTCCAAAGGAAACAAAAAATTCTAACAGGGAAGTGCTCTCAGAGAGGTGTCAATGGGGAAATGATGGACCTTTTTACACAACAAAGGAATCAAACACCAATTGATTTGACAAACAGAACAACAGAGGCTGCATTATTTGCTAAGGAAGTTTTGTTAACAGAGCTTCTGCTTTTCAACACTTGCTCTGAAATTGTGACTTCCTAGGAACCTCCTAACCACTCATTAGATAGTTATCAGGGATGTAGGACTGAAATTCTACATTTATATTAGATAACAGAATGCTCTGGGTTTCAATGGTTGCAATGGGAATTTTGATAAACGGGCCCATGGCCTTACACTCAGGTTCTCAGGGGCTACAGTTGCATTAAGGGGAAAAAAAAGAGTGAGGCGGGGAGAAGAAAGGTCTCTTGTCTGAAGTGGAATAATGGCAGGTCTAGAAAGAACTATGATTTTTAATTTGAGGAAGAGCAGAGAGCAAAAGAAAGCACAAGTGCAACTTTAGTTACTCCTTTTTCAAAAGTTTGGCATTCTACCACAACTTTTCTTTATAAGTCCACTAACAGAGGACACTAATGTACTTCATCCTCCCTCCCAAGTCAGAAGTATACATAACATCCAAGGGTAAGTTTTGCTTTCTCTCTCTCTCTTTTTTCTTTCCTTGTCCTGAAACAATGCAAGCATGATTTCCCTTTTATGGCAAAGGGAAATATTGAAATCATTTAAAAAATTCATTTTGATTTATTTAAAAGTCAAGGTTCAATCTGTCTTTTATATTATGTAATGCTTTCTAATGTTAAAGCTGTAATGCACAAAGCTCCCTAAGTGCCCACATGTCTTAATATATCAAGACCTGATCTCAGTTTCCAGCAGTACAGAAAAAGCAATACAGTTTAATGCTTATACATTCACAGTTATACAAATAAACACAGAGTATGGGGCTTCAAAGTAGAAGCACAAGATCAGTAGCTCCCCAACCTGCCTAACTGAGAAATAACTGAGTAAGTATGATCATACTGAACCCACTGATCAATTCTGATCATTAAAAGCAGGAAAACCAAATTTAAGCGCTTCCTGATGTGATGCAATGGGAAGAATACAGCATCAACTAGAAAACACTCCTTTCCTTCAAAACCTAAGTTTAATCAAGCCTCCAAATATAACTACCAAGTTTATAGGAAATACAAGAAACACAGAACATGTTAAAGCATGAGGATGCAACCAACCAAATCCTAAATGTGGGACATTTTACTTAAAACCCAGTTTATTAAAAATAATAAAATGCATTTAGAGAAGTGTTACAGAATAAAAGATTAAAAATAATGTAGCCATAGGCCTATCCTATAGAGGAGATCAATAAGTCTACAGTAGGTCTTCAGACCCTGTACTTTTTTTTACAACTGCCAGGATGATTCTGATGATTTGGCAAGTCTGAAAAATACTGCAAAATGAAAATCAGGTGTCCATTTCAGATTTCTGTTGAAGGATAATGTAGTTATTTTATACAGACCTAAATAATAGCTCTGCATTTGTGAGAAATGTATGGTAGAAAAACATGCTGGGATAAACCTCACAGAAAGTCCCTAATTCTTTCATATATAATATATACATGAAATATATATAATTTTTAGAAATATATATAATTTTTATATAAAATAAGTAATTTTTAGAGACAGGGTCTCACTATGTTGCCCAGGCTAGACTTGAACTCCTGGGCTCAAGTGATCCTCCCAAGAAGCAGGGACTACAGGTGTGAAGATGAAGCTGGTTTTATTTGTCATTTATTTTTTTATTTTTTAAATAATAACTAGATTAACAGTTTACCAGGATGCTCCTAAGTAGCAGTTACTATGCTCAATTTTTTAAAATCTTTTTTCTCCCATGAAATGGCCAGAAGTTCAGAAATGAAGTTTAGAAGAGACAGGAGTAAACTAAATGAATCTTAGGAGGATAATTAGCTTGTGAATAATCACAAATTACCTGAGTTTGATGGAATTCAGAAAATAGATTTTATTAAAACAATTTTTAATCACATGTAATTTAAGATTTCAATGTGCTATAGTATATTCCAATGTTTCCAAAAAAAAAAATCACAATTTCTATAATCACTCTTTCAGACTTTCTCTTAGAAAGTTTTTCCACACATGCACATACACATACACGTGTACTGTCTTTCACCTACATTACAATCAAACACTTACTTTCAAGGGACATCTTTGGATTTTCAAGTTTTTTTCTTAAAACAGAATCAATGAGAACTCTTAGCTGCTTGAAAATGACGGCTATCTTTACAGGGGCCTGTTGAGAGGAGATGTAAAATTGGACAAAGTTAACCCAGGACAGCGTGAATGTGTTTACATAAATCCAGGTAAGCATATATACCTTCCAATTTGCCATAGCACATCTTGATTTTAATATAAAACACAATGGGGAAAATAGAGACAAATTACTTCTGGTAGCTAAGCTACAACCTCTCGATTTCCATATTAAATGTGACAACTCTTTCTAAAATAAAGCAACTGTTATTCTACTAACTGTTTTATTCCCTTACATCAACTCTGGGGAAGTTAAGACTGCAGACTGCAGTTCTGGTGGTGGGAAAATTTTTTAAACAGCTTTATTGAAGTATAACTTACAAACCATAAAAATTCACTCATTATTAATTGTCCAATTCAATGACTTTTAGCAAATGTATAGAGTTGTACAACCATCACCACAATCCAGTTATAGAACATTTCTACCATCCTAGTTTTTTTGCACAAACTGCATATGTTTTTTAAGTTGCATTTAAAATTCACCTCTCCAATTCTCGATAAACAGCTATCACGGTATAATGTTAATAAAAGATTTCTCACTGTGCTTGAGTGTCTGTCTATAGAAAAAAAATTATAGATATTCTTCAACAAGGTTGTTAGGATATCATATTTGAGATACTCCAATAAAGTTCACTATTGAAGTACCCAACACATAGTAAGTTAGAATTGTTACTGATGATTACAATTTGTAATAGCAATATAGTTTTGTTTTGTTTTTTGGAGACAGAGTCTCGCTCTGTTGCCTGGGCTAGGGTGAGGTGGCCCAATCATAGTTCACTGCAACCTCAAACTCCTGGGCTCAAATAATCCTTCCTGCCTCAGTCTCCCAAATAGCTGGGACTATATGCATGCATCACCATACCTAGCTAATTTTTTTTTGTTTGGGGGGTAGAGATGGGGTCTCACTATTGCCCAGGCTGGTCTTGAACTCCTGGCCTCGAGTGATCCTCCCACCTCAGCCTCCTAAAGTGTTAGGATTTCAGGCACAAGCCACTGTGCGCAGTCTAATTTTTTTTAAAGAGATGGGGTCTTGCTATATTGCCCAGGCTGTTCTCAAACCCCTGGGCTCAAGTGAGTAGCTGGGACTACAGGTACGTGACACCACAACCAGCCTGTAATAGCAATATAATTTGATTTTCAAATTTTAACAGATTTAAAACCATATACATATGACATAATAAGGAAGTCTTCTACCTTAAGTCATATTATAGTAAGAAATCATGCAAACTCTAAAAAAATTTTAAAAATTCTACCTCAGTGGTATTAGAAGTTGAAAATTTTTAGTAATCCATAAGATCAGTTACACTATGTACCTGAAAATAGATCCAGCCATCAATAGAAAGAAGACGTTCTCGGTGTTGAACTTCTATATCACCACCAAAAAGTAAAACTGGAAAAGGGGTTATTAAGGTTGTTTCCCTCAAATATACTCTGGCATACCTTACCTACATGGGAAAAAGGGGGGAGGGGAAAGAACATCAAAGTCTAAAAATATAATAAATTCATTTATCTTTTTCATGTAAGCATTTTTCTATAATTTGTTATTCTATATTTTAAGCCATAGGTTTTTGTAAAGCTATGTGTTTTCATTCTCTTATGTGCACAATTTGTCCATTTTATAATAACTACTATTACTACCTGTGCATTTATACTATGAAAATGCATTTTAAATATTATTTGTGAGGCTGAATTATATACTTTGAACATAAATGAAACTAGGTACAAGCAATTTTATAATGCTAATGATCTCAAATAAGGTTAAAATGCAGTTATGGTTAAATTTCCAAGTTTCTGGTTTCTAGACCAGTGTTCAGCTGTGGCCATCTGTCAGTAATTTCTCATGTTTTCCATTTAAGTTTGATGATATGCTGGGTGCTTGAAATTATGGATCTTTATTACTTTAAAGGTCAAGAAACATAATGGAGATACTCTTTTAGTAAAGGGAGAAGAAATACGTTTCAATTTGACATGTTTCCTTTTCTTCTCATACTGCCTTAAAAATGAGTGAACGAGATAAGCAATAAAAATCCAAAATATGAAGAAGAGAAAATGCCATCTTAACCTTCACTGTATGTTAAAATCTAAGAAAATGGAGTGGCAATGCAGTTATAATTCAAAGGTTGGCAGTTTCAATTGTAATCTATAAATATTTGCTATTAAATTATCTTAGGTGATGCTGTGACTCAAACTGTTGCCGAATCATCCACAGTTCTACCCCATCCAATTTTCTCCTTGTTAGGAAACAGCACATAAAACTTGTCTTTTTTTTTTTTTTTTTTTTCACTTTTGAGATGTGAGCATGTTTAGTAAAATATTCAGGGAATTAATACATTACTAACCAACAGCTATTTACTATTTTTCTTTTTATTCCAAGTAGAAAAGATGATGAGCAGAATAGAAATCTTACTTTTTTTTTTTTTTTACAGAGACAGGGTCTCATTCTGTTACCCAGACTGGTGTGTAGTAGCCTGATCATAGCTCACTATAGCCTCAAACTCCTGTGCTCAAGGGATCCTTCTGCCCAACCTGCCATTATAGGTGCATGCCACCATGCCTGGCTAATTTTTAAAAATTTTTTGAAAAGAGATGGGGGTCTTGCTTTGTTGCCTAGATGGATCTCAAACTCCTGTCCTCAAATGTTCCTCCTGCCTCAGCTCCTAAAGTGTTGGGATTACAAGCATGAGCCACTGCACCTGGCACTTTTTTTTTTTTAATTTGAGAGAAATAAGCATTTTTTTGTTTGTTTGAGAAACTATGTGCATCTTGATTTCAGATATGAACAAAAACGAATAGTTCAATGTGAGAACAAAATAAAATACTTGTTAAGGCATCCTAACTTTTAGGAATGACTTCTAGAATAATGCCCTGCATACTGGAATTTAAAAATGAGTACTTTACCTTCTCTTGGTATAAAAGCCATCCATAGGTTTGCAAATCTCTATTTACTGAGGATGGATGTACTTGTGCTTTGCCTTGGGCTGTCTCCACAATACAAGCCAATTTTTCTGTAACATCGACTGACTTTGTATAGATTATCTTCCCCACATTGTCATACAGTCCAGCAGCCAATACAGCTTTAAGAAGGGCAATTTCTTGGAAAGAGAGGGTCTGTGAGGTTCTGTTTCCTTCCCAGCTGGTAGAAGTTGTGGAAGATGAAAAACCTGCCGCCTTAACCAACTTTATTAACTCCTGCTTTACATCCTGGATTGGTTTATGTTAAAAAGAGAAATAATCATAATTAATTAAAATAGAGAAATTTCCAAATAACTTTGCAGTTTATATTATTGTTTCCTATAAAAATTGACAAGATGTCAATTATTTAGTTAACTATAACCCAAATTAGGTTAGGGAAGAAAAATAAGATACTGGGAAGTCAAGAATTGGAGTCAGCTGTTCTCCCCTCTCCAAGACTTGAAATACCAAATATAAGATTGTCTAAAATGTGAGAGCAATAAAAATGTGTCTAGATACATTTTCGTTCACTGCATCTACTTCAATAGTAGCTCTTTTTTGGGACACTTTTACTCAGTGAGAATGGTCAATATTGAAAAAGAATTACAGAAAAATCTTGATCCTAGGCTTCAAGTATCTTCTTCATTTGCTTCTAGGAATCTCACTTTAATTTCTTAAAGAACACTGACAAAGTTTATTAATGGCAACTTCATTTAATCTAAAATTGCCACCTAAAATATTTTTCTACCTTTAGTAGTGCCAATCAGCAAAACTATTATAGGAAGGATGAGTACTTTTCAAAGTACACAGGATAAAAGCAATTAAAAGGTGACATTTACATTTAGGATATCCTTTAGGTTTTTTGTTTGGGTCTTAAGGGACTTTGATTCCAGGGGAGGAAAGACCAGACAGCTGCTGTAACACCACAGGGTTGGCAAAGACATCTAAAACTTTGCACCCCTGAGGAGGTGAAAAAAAGCCTCACAGAAGGAAGGGAGTGGAAGGCAATTTGGAGGTTGGAGGGAACTAGAGAGGGGACAAAGGAGAAAGTGCTATATTGAAGACACAGCCACCTCTGGGTCAACTGACTGGGATTTTCACATCTTGAATCCCAAATCAGTTGGTCCAGAGGTAGCTATGTCTTCAATGTCACCCTTTGCCTGCTTTGAGAAAAACAAAGTTCATTCTAGTTAGAGAAATCCCTGCTGTCATCCCAGCAGTTATTTTAAGTCACAAAAAGTAGTGAGTTAAATTATAAGGGAAAAAATATTTTTAACCTTTTAAAATATAAGTATAGAATAAAAGAATTATGTGAGAGATATATTAACTTTATTTTCTATACTTTAATAGCATATCTATAGTATACATCATTTCTCTTTAAAAAAATAAATATCAATAAAAATATAAAGATCATGTTTGTGAAGGAGCACTGCTTTTCACAATCACTTGCCTTTACATTTTAACCACACTTCTACTGTCTGTCTTCCCAGAAATAATCCTGGTCATGAATGGCAACCTGAGTGATGGGCATAGGGATCTTGTTTCCCTTTCTAAGAGCAGACTGATAAACTTGGTCATAACCAGCCACAGGGTATGATGCCTTGGATGCCTTTTATAACTAGCCATTCCACACTGTAACCAAATACCTGGCCAATATTTATGAAAATATAAAAGAATTTCATTAAAAGGAATCAGGGCTCTTTGGAAAAATGACTGATTCCAAGCCTGGAGTATAAAATGCACAAGATATGCCTGAACAGCTTGTCATACCCAAAGCAAGGAAGCCATCAAAGATTGCTAAGGTTATGTGAAAAGGATGCAGGGGCCAACTTGAAGGGGCTCTCACTTTCCAAGCAATGGACAATCTGAGTTTCAAAAAATTAATATTCATAGAGAACTGAAACATATCAAATATATTTAAATCAATAGGCTTATAATGATTTTTATAAAAGATAACATTCATTGATTACCTGTGGAGATGTTTAAGAATCAACTCATTATGAAAACTGCTAAGTAAAATGAAAGAATCAAGCATTTATCCTAATTTTCTTGTATAAATGAAACCTTGGGGTATTCAAATATTGATAAGTGAAAAGTTCTTTATGAAATAATTCTAGCTAATAATCAGAATTACAGTGTCACCATTTTTCAACCCCAATGAAACAATGGATCTCAGTATTATCAATGGCTGCTAAAACCATTACCTTGAGGGGTGGGGGGACAAGGGCAATATACGTAACCTAAACTTATGTACCCCTACAATATGCTGAAATAATAAAAATAAATAAATAAAACCATTACATGAAAAGCCAAAGGGGAATTTTATAGTGGATGAATCTGGCTGACCCCATTGAGAAATTTTAACATTACAAAAAAGGGAGAAAACTCTAAAAGGAAAAGAAAAATGAACCTGAATTGGATTAAACCCTCTTGACATAAAACACCAATTTATAGGACATATAGGGCACAGAAGATCATGTTAAATAATGTCACAAGGACACAAACAGCCATCTCCAGAATGTAGGAAATTCTATAGGACAATTTACCTGGTTTCTTCAAAAAATAAACGGCAAATAGGAAGAAAATGAGAGGGGGTAACTACAGATTGAGATTTAAGGGACATATCAACCAAATTTAATATCTGGGCCCAGTCTGGATCATGATTTGAACTAGCTGTTAAAAAAAATATTTATGAGATAATTGAAAATATTTAAGCACTGTTAGTATATTTGATGATATTAAGGAATTTTTTTTAGGTGTGATAAGGTTAAAGAAAAATGAATCATATACTGCAGAGACACATAAAAATCTGATGCTTTGGATTTGCTTCAAATTACTCTAGAAGGCAGAGAGTTGAATAAGGCAAGTATAAAATAAAACAAGATAGACCCCAAGCTGATAACTATGGAAGTGGGAAATGGGTACCTGAAAGTCCATTGTACTATTCTGTCTACTTTTATGTATGTTTGAAATTTTCTATAATTAAAAATAACAACCAAATTTCAGAGTTGAGAAGAACTATAGATTATCCCCCTTTCAACTCATGTTTTTAAATGAAAAACTGAGACTTAAAGAGATTAACTATCCTTCTTCCCAAGATAATGTTATTTTTATGAAATCATGTTGCCTCTTTTTAATTATTTCTTAAATATGTTATGATTGTTAAATACTATTTTACACTGTGTAATATATATAGGTTACTTGTTGGAAGAAACAAAAAAAATCACAAATATATTAATTTAACAAATATTTACTAAGCCCTTACTATGTGTCAAACACTATCCTAGGCATTCTTTTTTCTAAAATAAGCCTATGATAGTTATCCATATGACTCTGAATTAGGGAGCTGTATTAAGAATTACCTCTAGGGTTAACAGTGATGTTCTATTAAGAAAGTTCCTCCGGCAATATGCGATTTCAGAACGATAGCCTCCTTCTTGCCGTGCTTTCTTCCACCTAGATAAATAAAATGTTAATCAGCGAACAAGGTCACCATGTTTTCTTTGCAAACTCTCTTTCAGAGCTAATAACCAAAGTTAAGATTTAAATAAATTATGATCCTTTAAAAAGGGGAGAGGTCTTGCTTGTTGCAGCAGCTACCCATTGTATATAAGAATTTCAACTGCAAAAGATATTTTTTCTGTTTATGTGTAATAGTAAGTTATTAAGTTACTGCAAATATGAGATAATATACATATAATAATATCAAGTATATGGTTCTTAAATTTTAGGATTATAAAACATATAAATCTCTAAAATAATTGTGCCTTGGACAGATGAAATAACTAAAAATAAATTAAAACCTTAGATGTATAATTTTAATGATAGTCAAAGATAAATTTTTTAAAAAAGTAAATAACCTCAGGTCATTGGCTTATTGATAACACCTAGATCATTTCTTTACCCCAGATATGCATTGTAGATCGTCAGATGGTCTGAATCTGCCATGGCCAAAGCTGACTTTGCAAGATCTGCTTCATCTTTTCGACCAATTGGTGTGGTAAAAGGAGACTTCTCTGTCATAACTGCGGCTAGTGTTGCCTATCCATAAATAAGCGAACAATTTGTCACTGAAGAGGTATACAAGGCAGTTAATTTGTAAAAGAAAGCATATTATAAAACAATCACACTTTAAGTTGCCTGTTCCTTATTTTCAGTACATTTATCATGTTCTACCATAGCTAATTTATATTTTCATTTTACTTATTTACTTATTTTTTAAGAGACAGGGTCTCATTCTGTCACCCAGGCTGGAGTACAGTGGCATCATCATAGCTCACTGCGGCCTCAAACTCCTGGGCTCAAGCTATTTTCATTTTAAATAATTACTTTTAGTTTCATTTTATGGAATTAAAAAAATATATCACTTTATTTTTATACCATTTATGTGCAATAAGGAGGTAATATCACCACAATCTGAGAAAAAAACTAAACATTTGTATAAGTGATTTATAGTCTGTCATACAGTTAGAGGCAATTTAGTCTGTTTTCTTGACTCCTAGACTGTTGAATTTCTATTGTCTGCAATGCTCTTTAAAAATAATTTGGACTACATAACAACCCATTTGTTGTTGCAGGTTATCACATAAACCATCATGAAAGAGATTATTTTTTGAACTTGGGCCCAATTCTGGTGAGCACCTATTTGTAATACTAAAGAAAAAGCCCAGAATAGTTAATTCACATTCTCTCCATTCTCTTTTTAATATAGCCTCAACTTGTAATCCCAGAAAAGGCCACAGCTTGATACAGTTGGAAAGTTGGAATGAATGGCACAGCAGGCATAAATGCCCAAAGATTCAGATATATGCACAGAATTTGTTAATTCTAAGATAATTTGAGGAAATAGAACTCTGATAATTACTGCCTCAGAAAAAGAACCCAGAAAAGGAAAGGAAAAAATTTTTGATTCTATTTCTCAAAGTCTGTGGTGTTCAAAGCTTCCTGAGAATTGTCCACTACATATTCAATTAAATAAATATTTCATGTGGGTTGGTTGATAGCAAAATTCTAGACAAACCAAACTCACAAAATAGTACCTACTGTACACTTAAGAAAATGAATGGATTTTCAAGTATATCAATATAAAAAATTAAATATTATATTAAAAAATTTTCATCAAGCATTTAGGCCCCCTGGGTTTTAATGTCAGTACAGACATTCTAGTTAATTAAAAAACACTTAAATTAAAACTTAAACATTGTTTCCAAATTTAATAATTTCCTGGCCAAATGACATTTAAGTGAAGTAGCAGCAGCATCGTTTGACTTACTACTGGGTCAAGGCAGCCAAATATGGCACCAAAAATAAGCATCTTGCCAATCTTGACATTCACAGGTAAAGCTGCAAGGTGTTGGCCCAATGGAGTCAGTTTAGGCTCATTTAGTTCACAAGCTCCAATTTTTCGGAGTAAATTCATTGCATTGCTGATTACTTGAAGCTGAGGAGGATCTAAGGCTTTAGAGAGGAAATCTTCAGGAGAACCAAGATTACATTTCTGCAGATTAAAAAAGAATGATAAAATTGGTATATGATCAGAAACAATTAACACTACCCAAAGACATGATATTGGAACTAAATCTCAGTTCAGCAAAATTTTGAGCAAAGAGGGTGAAATTGTGAATACCACTATCCTACTATTTTTCTTATAATGGAAGGGGGAGAGGGAGAGAGTATTGTGAGTATATGTGTGTTTTTTTGGGGGGAATGCATAAAGATGAGATCTTCCAACCCACATTTTTAGTTTCTTCATTCCTGATTTTTATAGTCAAAAACCTAAGAAATGAAGGGTATTATATATCTTTTATTCTAGAAAGACCGTGGTTTAGGTCAGGGTTTCACAGTATCAGCACTACTGGTATTTAGGGCTGGATAATTTTTTGTTTTAGGGAGCTGTCCTGTGTACTGTCAGATTTTGAGCAACATCCCTGATCTCTATCCACTAGATACCAGTAGTATTTTACCCCTGTCCAATTATGACAACCAAAAATGCCTCCAGACATTGTCAAATGTCCCCTGGCAGGCAATATTGGCCCCAGTTGAGAATTACTGGTCTAGGTTATGAGGCCATATTCTAATCTATAAAGTATGAGTATACAAGGCAAAATCAAAACACAGAGGATTTACTTATAAAAAGATGGAAAGGGACATACATTAAAGAGTAAAATACTTGAAAATGTAAAGCAATATAAGGTAAATAAATTTAGGTCTTCATTTTTTTCTAGAAAGAAATGAAGGACAAAACTCATCTGCACCTCCCCCTGGGATTACCATAATATGAAGACATAATTCCTCCAAAGGTACACGTAAAATTTCAGGAACTGAATAGTCCATAAAGCCTTCAAATCTGAAAAACAAAATAAAATAATACTAAATATACATTATCAGAAATGTTACACAGTACTGATTTATGGGCTTGAAATTTCCAGTTCTATGCCATACCTTTCTCTTGTGTACATTCGGAAGCAGAAGCCGTCTCTGACTCTCCCAGCTCTACCCTGGCGCTGCAGAGCACTGGCTTTACTGACAAATGTCTCCACCAAAGAACTCATCTGACTGCTTTCATGGTACCTAAAGAAATGTTTTAGGAGAGAATATGTAGACAATTGACTTTAAATCACAACTGGAAAAAGCTGGGAATATGTGACTCTTAAAATTAAGTTGAACATAGGCTAAAAAAAGTTATTATAGTGGACCAACATTTCTCAAATCATGTTTCATATTTAAATAACTTATTAAATAGCAAGCATTGCATACTAAATCCCATACTACCAAATTAAAAGCTCTGGCACAAGAAAAAAATTTACCCTTGCTCAAACTAATCTGATCATGGAATCTTTTTTATTTTAGAGGAATATCTATTAATTATACAATGAGAATTCTTTGAAATAGTTTGAGAAATGCTACTGTGAACATTACAATTCAAGGTACCTTCCACAAGATACAGTTAAACCCTGAAAACATTTCCTCTAAAGGCACAATTCAAAGAATCAAGAATTTATTTTCTATTGAATATTCTTTTTCAAATATTTCTATAGTTTCCTAATATTGGGGATAGTATATATAGATTATAAGAAATTACTAAATGTGGTCTCCTCTATTTATACAACATAAATATAATGTAGTAATCTTTCTGTTAAAGATTTAGTTATGGTTACCTATTATGTTCCAGTTACTATACTAGGCACTTTCAGATATGAAATTTTCATTTTCCCCATTTACATATGAGGAAACTGATGATAACAGAGGTTATATTACTTGCTCAAGAGATTTAAATCCAGCTCTGACTCCAAAACCCATGTTCTTTTTATATAACCCCACAAATAATGCTTTTTCTTAAATAATTTATTTTACAAACACAAAAGGATCTATAAAAATTTATGTTCTGAAAATTTTCTCAGTGTTTTTCTAAAAGTAGCAGTACACTGGCATTACTTATGGGAAAACTCATGACATGAAATTCTGACATTTACTCTAAGACATTTTAAAGTTTCCTATAGTTTCTCTAAAGCTTCTTGCTTTGGGCAGAATTAGGACATTTGGGATTCTTCCTATATAATTCTATGATTTCTCCTAAGAATCTAAGAGCCCCAAGTGAAAAATGTTTTGATTTGGGAAATTCAAACTTACTTATTTTCTTTTGTTCTTCCAGTATCAATTACAAATACAACATCTGGAATAGTGATACCCGTCTCTGCAATATTTGTTGCTAAAACAATCTGAAAATAAACAAAAAGCTAAAACATTTAGGCAACTTTCAGCAACATATCATCATTTAAATTTCTTTAGATAGTTTGAGCTGATGGATTTTTAAAAGTGAATTTCAATTTTATTCACAAAAATTTATAATCTATTTGCTATTGTGTAATTTTAATACACTCTCTTAGTTTCATCAGCTCAGCTTGCTAATTAAAGTTATAGAATTTTTATTCTAAAAAAATATCATTCCCCTAATTTTAGTCAGTCATCTCAAAAATAACAGAAGTAGAATGGGAAGCTGGATCAGAGAATGGAGATAACTCAACACAACCCTTCACAATTATTAGGAAAAAAATAGCACATTAATGAGAAGAACTGGGTTGCTGTCCTGGCTCTGTTATTTATTAGCTTTGTGACCTAGGACAAGTCACTTTACCTCTCTGGGCCTCAGTTACCTCAACTGTAAATTGGAAGGTAGAAATGGATGATTTCTTAGGTCTAGCTCTCAAGTTCTTAACAATGATGGCTGAATAGTGCAATCTTCTGCATTTTTTTCTGTTGAATCCTTACAGATAAAACGTTTAGGAAATTCCAAGTCAAATTCAATTATGTATTACTCTATTTCAACTGTGTAGTTCAATATCGAATGATTGCTTTTCTTATTCATTTATCCTAGGAAATGGAACCCAGATTATTATTAAGAGCTGCATGGGACCTACGTGATCATTCTACATCAGTAGCGTTCAAATTTTATTGTTAAGGGATGGAACTCTTCTTTAAATCAAATCTTACAGGGAAGCACAAATGTTACAGATAAGAGCACAGCCTCAAAAACTCTGGAGTTCTTACAGCACAATTAGAAAGCCATCAGTTGTATCCAATCCCTTTTAAAGGTAAGTGAGGTTGGGTGGTTGCCAAAGGCTATACAGATGGCAGCAGTTTAGGAACTACAGCCCTGGCCTCCTGCATTACAGTAGGGTTCTTTCCAGATGCTCTGTGTTCCCCACACTTCCCACATTGTGCTCTTTTTACTCCTGAGAAAGGGTTCAAAATCTGAGAAACTCTTTAGGAGGCCCAGGCAGGAGGATCGTTTGAGACCAACCCACACAACATAGAGATACTGTCTCTATAAAAAATAGAAAAATTAGCTGGGTCAAGTGGCACATGCCAGGTACTTGGAAGGCTGAGGCAGAAGAATCACTTGAAGCCCAGGAATTCAAGGCTGCAGTGAGCTATGATCATGCCACTGTTCCCCAGCCTGGGAGAAAGAGTAAGACCCTGTCTCAAAAAATAAAAATGAAAAAATCTGAGAAACTCTTTGCTAAGCAACTTTTCATTCAGAATCCTGAACAGAGGACACAATGAAAACTCTTGAGGTTTTTTTCCCCCTACCTAATGGTCTATGTACTGTAAAAATAATCAGGGATGAACAGTCTAGAGAACAAGAATCCACCCAGGACTTAAATAGCTTCTGACATCCAATCTCCTTCATGATGCTTTCTTGGGAAAAAGTAGTGATTTATTTTATTTTTTTTTTTGCAAGCAACATCCATACCACATTTTTCAACTACCACTCCCTCCAAAAGTCTGGTCCCTTACATAGCACATAATGTAAATATTCAAATTGCTTGAATTTTATTATTGGGTTCAGTTACTTCTCATTATGTTAACCTGCCTGGAGTCTGCCATGTACTATATGGCACTTAATATTAACAACTGACTGATGATAAAAAGTCACAATGCTGTCATGAAATACTCCCAGGTGGATCACATGTAAGTTTGCTGTACTGAATTTTACCTTCCTGACTCCTGGAGGAGGGAGTGTGAATGCTGCAGCTTGATCTTGGGTTGAAAGAATAGAATGCAGAGCTATCACTTTATATCTGAAAGTTAAAATCATAGTTCTTAGCAAGAGTTTCTCTTTAGAAGACACTGCAAAGAATAACAAAATTTATTTGCATATAGGAAGCAACTTAAAAATTTTTTATTATGAAAAAATTTAAACACAAGAGTTCACAGAATGGTACAATGAAACCCCATATATACCCATCACAGAGAAAAAAATTTAATATGAATAAATTATATGAAATATAAGATTAAAAAATGTTCTAATGTTGAAGTGATAACCATTACAGCGGTAATAAGCTATATCAAAAAAGACATAGTAAACAGCTGATTCAATACGTATGGATGATAAATAGCAATGTTGCTGGGTTTTGCACAATTGAGTGGGTTGGGGGAGGGCAGTCATCACCTTACTGTTAGCCACACAATCCCCTCTGCATATCATATTAAGAAAATGGAAGAAATGCAGATATAGTACATAAACATTTTTAGTAGATAAAATACTAAAACAGAAATGTAAAAAAACAAACACAAAACTTGTTTCACAATGGACAATTTTAACTAAAGGTGAAAAAACTGAAAACTCTGATCATGAGTTTTAATGTACCAAGCCGTTTTCTATTTTAACACATTAACTGCTATGAGAATTGTATTTAACTCACTCTAGTTTTGACGCTGGGGCCATGTGAAGCATATATAAAATCTTACTTGTCAATGTTCTTATTGTTACAATTAATATTGACAATTTAATTCTAAAAACATGGGTTAAAGGAATAGAAGTCAATAAATTTCGTTTTTCTATTTATGTTTACCTTTAAATTACACTTGAAGTTTTTATTCTATTATCGTAACAAACACTGTAGCCCCAAGGAAAAGTTTCTGGTTTTTTTGTGAGGCAGACAATGTGTTAAAACTACCAGGAATACAATGAAGAGGTATAGTTACCGTTCAGAATAAAATCTTCTATCATTTGACAGGAGATCATACAACTGTTGAATATGAGCAAGACCTGGTAAAAAGATCAATACTGCTCCTTCAATATTTCTGAATTGGGGACTTTTGTCTGAAATTTTAAAAAAGATACAATATTTAAAATAAGGAACAACACATAAAATATTAATAAAAGATCTCCCATTAGCAGAAATGTTTTATCAAAACAAATGGAGACATATTAGAAAAAGAAAGATACCTAAATATGCAAGAAGTTCCAAAATGAGATCCAGGTTGATTTTATGAGGATTCATGTAGAGAATAGCATGCTGAGTGCGATTGCTGTACTTTTGGTAAAATGGATTTAAATCAGCATTTGCTCCAGTCTGAACTGGGATGTATTCCTAAAAGAAACCCAACCAGAGGGAGCTGAACAAAAACATTAAGTATTTTTATAACACAAAGAAGGAAAAAAGGACGTATTCATTCAAATCTATATTTTTCTCATTGTCATCATTATTTTGTTAAAACATAGGAAGAGTACAATTTTTAAAAGTGGAAAAAGTTTCAGAAAATTTCATCTCTCCTATAATTTAATTTCATCCAGCTCCTAATTATAGCAAAATCTTTTAATCTTGTCATGTATATACTAAAAGAATTGTTAAAAAATATAATCATGTGTGCATTATTCTGTGGTAATTCAAAAGCAGCCAGGCCAAGAGAGATCAGAATAACTTTAATAAGTAGTTTATACCTGCCTTATTCCTTCTATGTTCTACTTTGGCTACTGAATTCCAATCATCTCTTTTGAAAGAACTATACATTTCTGAAATCTTTCTTAGTTTGTAATTTTTATCTCCAGTGTTTTAGGGAAAAATTTTAGTTTTTGCTTTCTTGGTTTATCTGTTTATTAAAAGATAAAGTAACTTTAACTTTGTGTTTTCACCAGATTAGATATATGCATAAAATATCACGGACATAATGAAAATGCTGGATCTAGTACCACTGGCTAAAATGCAAGAGAATGTAGCTTTTGTGATATTTCTAAACACACATAGTTTGGACTAACTCCCTAGGAACAACTATGCTTGCCCTAGATAGCTTCACTATAGAGCTAAGGTTGGCTTCTGCCAGGACGAAGGCTGCTAAGAAAACTAAAGGCAAGGATCTAGGTTTTGGGCCTGCTCTATCTTGACTGACCACCTACGGTGTTGAGACAAAGTAGAGAGAATCACTATAAATTTGGTCAATAATTGATCATTGGTATGAAATTTTTATAAGAAGTTGTTTCTTACTTATATGGTTACTTGATTTTATATTTGTATCTAAATAGCCCAGAACAGTGTAAAAATACAGTTAAAATATCACAAATCAAAGACTATAGTCTATGAAATAAAATTAAAGAAATGACCTTTAAAATTTGCTCATACTCATCGCTATTCTTCTTCTACCAAATTATACTCAAATTCACTGTGTTAGCCATATGATTTTAACTCTTGGGGCATAACTCTCGTGGCAGGTTATGTCCTGGATATCATAATAGAACATCTTTCAAAATGTTTTCTTTTTACCAGATACTTTCTTATTCCCCCTGCTTTGCTGGTAACATTAATGGTTATTTCTTCTTCCTCCTCCAGAAATTTCTGACAATACTCTGAGTCTTTCTCCAGCACAAAGCCTGTTTCTTCTATTATATCTTCAAGATGAAAAACCTGCATAGAGTAAGGCATGTAAGTGGGTGAATTCAAATTTGTTTCAATAAATATCATTTTAAAGAGAACAAGGGCGGGTACAATAACTTTGACTCGAACTGTACAAAAGCAATTTATGTAACCAAAAAGTCTGTACCCCCATAATATTCTGATTAAAAGAGGAAAAAAAGAAAAAAACAAAACAAAAAATAAAGAGTACAAGGGGATCATCACCTTTTGAATGTCACCAAATGCTAATTTAGAATATCATGAAAAAAACTTTCTTTTAGTATCATTTAGGAATGAAGAACTTGGTTGATATAAATGGATTGTCCCTAAAGTCTCAGGGCAAATTACATTACTGTGTATAGATTTTTCTTTTTATGTGAAAACGTTAAAAGAGTAGATTTTTATCAGCTGAACTAAAAAGGTAAGCATTAAGAACAGAATATGCAGAAAGGAAGCTTCAAAGACAACCCTAAATTTGAGGGATGGGTAAAAGAGGAGTTCCTTACTGCCAGGTAGCCACTCGTAATCTGGATATAATAATGATGTAAAAATAAGTTTTATATTCTGTAGCCCTCAGGTCTATCTTTCATCAGAACTCTCTTTTCTCTCCTACCCACCCCTCAGGCAAGGCAGCACCAGTCATGTGATTCTCAAGGCTGTCCCCAGGTCCTCTGTTGACTCGCTGTACCTAGGAATAGTCTTCTGGGGAAACTCCCTGTGGGGACTGCAATTTCTGCTTATACACACCTTAGAAAGAAAACTTACCTCAACAGGATAACTTCTTCCTGAAATTCTGAGAATAGGGCAGTGTGTGAAATATGTAGAAAATTTTTCACTGTCCACAGTGGCACTCATTAGAATCAAGTGTAGATCAGAACGTTTCTGTAAAATTTCCTTCAAGATAATTAGTAGGAAGTCTGACTGAACACTTCTTTCATGAACCTAGTATAAAGGAAATAAAAAAAAAAAACTAATCATATCCTATATAAGGTCTAGTATGAGGCTTATACAAGCAAACACTCAAATCTACTAAAAGTTAATCAATATTTAAGTATAGTCAGTACACGTGCAGGGAAGGAGCTGTATGTTTCAAATAAGGCAGATCTTCATAATTAAAAGTAAAGTCATTCTCTAATATTGAAGCCATTGAAAATCAGCATATAATGCTCATGATTAGCCGGGACAGTAGGACTATCCCAGGAGATGGTTTGTAAAATCAGATCAGATGTGGCTGATAAGATTAGGGTCTATCCCAAATTTCAGTTAGAAACAAGGGTGACTCCTAAATCTCTGCCACTAATATAAAACTGTATGGTCACCATTACCACAAGACAGTTTATCCACCATGTAGAAAAAGGGGAGTTGACTGGTAGGAATATGACAGGGTATCTATCACTGTCCAGGAAAAAGGGTTTCATGCTCTTCCAACAAATGTATTTTAGGGAATAGCGCTGTAAAACTGCTATAGAGTACAGGCAAATTATATTGTCAGAACTTAACAAATACTTGCTGAATGTATAAGAATGTAAAGAATACTGAATGTATAATGTAAAGATGTCTGTCTTTCAATTTTCTGTACTCTGATTTATTTCTACTCCATTTTATTTCACAGCAGACTTGAGGTAGTACACAAAGATAAAGTACATCAAGATGATAAATTAAAACAGGTTTTATCATTCATTTGCTTGGAAGGGAGACGGTGGTTAAGTGTTCAGGCTCTGGACTCAATTGCTTGGGTCCAATTCTTGGCTTGGTCACTTACAGGATGACTTAGTTAAAGTTATTTAAATATCTCTAGGTCTATTTCTTCTATATAAGAATACAAATAATGCAAACTTCATAGAGCTGTGACAATCAAATGAGATAATGCAAAGCCTTTAGAACAGAGACTAACAAATAGTAAGTGCTCAGCATTGTGTTAGATGCTGCAGATTAAAAAGTGACCAAGACCAAGTTCTCTTCATTTGAGACTTTTTAGTGCAGTAAGAAGATATTGTACAGGATGGTTTGAAATTACATGTGAAGGGGAGCTAATCCAGATGGTCAGGAAGGTTACTAGGACAAATTGCCACTGACACTGAGAACTGAAGGATGAGTTTGAAAAGAAAAAAAGGAAGAGGAAGAAACAGGATGAGAAAGGAAAGAAAAAGTGTTCATGTCAAGGGACACTGTGTACAAAAACATGGTGGAAAGAGGGATAATAATCATTTCAGAAAGTGGAAAAACAAAAACAGTTGAGAATGGGATGACAGATGGGCAAGAGACAAAACTAGGTACTGAATAAACTGCTGCATAAGGCTTTATAAACCATGGTAAGGAATTGAGACTTTACCCTAAGGAGTCAGGGAGGAGAGTGATTAAAGCATTGTAAAACAGAGGAATCATATGATCTGAGTTTTATTTTAAAAAGGATAACTCTGGCTATAATGTGGAGAATGTGGTGGAAAGTAAAGCAGAAAGCAGGAAATTTAATTCATTAGTGGCTTCTGTAGTAATTAAAGAGATAATAACGGTGGCCTCTACAAGAATAACACCAGTGAATATGAAGAAAAGTGAATGCATTTGAGAAAGGCAGAATAAAAGGACTAGGTAATTGGATGGAGGCAATGTGGGAGAAAGAAGGAAAAATCTTGGACGTTTTTACTTTGGTGGTTTGACCAGGTGATTGTGGGGATCATTCACTGAGATTCAGGAGAGGAGGAGGGGCAACTTATATAATACGAGCAGGGAGGGAAGATGTTGAGTTTTGGAAATGCGGGAGTTTGAAGTTGCTGAGACTGAAGCTATTTAAAAGGTAGTTGGCTATTTATGTCTGAAGCTCAGGAAGCTCCTGATGGATGACATAGATTTGGAAAACCTCAACAAATAGATGGTAATTTATATAGATAAGAATTAAAAAAAAAAAGAAGAAAAACCAAATTATATACTACTTCATTGGGTTGCTGAAAGGATTAAATGAATTTATGTAAAAATAAATTATATATAAAATAGATAATTTGCACATACCAAATAGTATTCATGAAATAAATCAATTAACATGAGACATTTGTTAGAGGAAATTACATTATTACATATGAAGTATCTGGCATTTGGTAAGCACAAAGAAAATGTTAAAAGTAACATCTCTTTAATATAAAAATATTTCAAATTTCTGGATGCAACTATAAAATCTACTCACCTCATCTACAATAACATGAGACACATTAGTTAGAAGACCATCTTCTTGAAGTTTCCTTAGCAAAACGCCTGTTGTACAATAGAGTAACCTGGTAGATTCACAAGCTCGAGATTCCATTCGGATCTGATATCCACACAGAGAATTCTGAAAGAAGAATACAAGGCCTTAGATTCTCCCAAGTAATCTGGGAAATAAGCTTTAAAAAGTAAAGCATGAGTGCTCTTCTTGCTACTATATGGAGCAGTCTGAGCAAATCTAGTGCAATTTATTATATTAGTAATAAATAATTGCATTTAATTTATTAGTAATATACTAATAGTCAATCTATTTAGTGCAGTTTGTTACAATCTATTTAATGTAATTTATTATTACAAGTATTTTCCATAGTCTTCAATTAATAATATAAAACTATAAAATTTGTTTTGGTAATTTTAAGCAGAAAAACTTTTGTTCTTTTCATGGTGCTGAGAAAAAAGCTATTAATTTTCTTCAAGTATCATTAACATAATCATGAAAACATAACTGATGTTCAACTAATTTAATAGAGCAAAATATTGAGGTACTCAGGTACAGAATTTTAGCACAGCTTCTATAATTTGCTCTACTTTTCTACCAACGTATCATAAAACTTGCTCCCATTATCATACCAGTGATGCCTAATGGGAATTTTGATGTCCCATCTATTCCTATCATATTTTCTTACTCTTTCAATCATCCCTTTGTCTTATCTGTATACAAGTCTGTCATCCTCTTAGGCAGAAACTGTACCTTTTTATCCTCCTATGTTCCATAACAGAAACCCAATTTGCTAAATAAAAAATTGTTAATGAAGGGGTACCCATCCTAGAGACAAAAATATCACATACCATCTCCACAAAGAATAATTCAAAGTATAAATAATCTGATTTATATGAACTTTCAATTCATTGTATTTGGTTCTAACCACTGTAATTAATTCCCACAATTTGCAGTCATTCTGGTTAAGGTTTGGCCAGTTTCGTGTAAACTTGCATGACAAAATGCATGACAGTAAATATTTAAGTACTTTTCCCGTTTAAAAAAAATGCAGGGCTTGAAAATAATCTAGCATTTTTTTTCCTTTCTTTCTTTTTTTTTAAGACAGAGTTATCACTCTGTTAGCCAAGCTAGAAGGCAGTGGCATCATCATGGCTCATGGCTCACTGCAACATCAAATTCCTGAGCTTAAGCGATACTCCCGCTCTGCCTCCCAAGTAGGCTGATTTTTCTATTTTCAGTAGAGACAAAGATTTTTATCTCACTTTTGCTCAGGCTAGACTCAAACTCCTGACCTCAAGCAATGTTCCTACCTTGGCCTTCCAGAGTGCTAGGATTATAGGTATGAGGTACCATGCCTGGCCTAGCACTTTCATCTGTATTGTTTTTCCCATCTGCTCATTGAAAAGAATAAAAAAAATCATTCAGGATATATTTCACAGAAAAGATCTGCATATATTTGAGATATATGAGATTAGTCAAATTTGAATCTCTTCATATTTTTTGAATGTTCAATTTAGTGTGTAACATATTTGAATAATTACTAAAGTTAATATATTTTTTCTTTTAGATGAGAATTTTAATGACAGAATTACTGATAACCCTTTTTGTATTAAGGACAGTGGCATATTAACACGTCTATTAAAGAAAACATGAAAAGTGCCTGAAATGTACTATTGAACAACCAGGAGCAGTTAAAACTCATATATGTTACAGGTTTCCTTTGGATGCCAAGAGCAAAGGTGAGTAATGTCGTCATTCACTGAGGTGGAGTTGAAGGACAGCTTACCCTTCCTCCAGGTCCATTTTCACAGCCCAATTCATCACATACTCTGGTGGCTAAACTCACTGCTGAGATTCTTCGGGGCTGGGTACAGACAATGTTGCATTTACTTGCTCCCCACTCATTTAGGAGTAAATCTTCCAAGAGAAAATGTGGTACTTGAGTACTTTTACCACTCCCTGTTTCACCTGCCACAACCACTACTCGGTGCCTTTTAAGAGTTTCAACAATTGAATCCCGATGTTTGAACACAGGTAATTGTTGTCTTTCCTTTAGAAGTCTCTGATACTTAGGTGTGCTTTGCAACTTTCTAAAGAGGTTTCTAACAGGTTCCAAATCTTCAGCATTTGCTGATTCTATGGGCAGTGCAGAAAAATCCTCATCAGAAACTAAATTTTCCCAAGATTCCTCAGGATCTTCGGAGTTTTCTCTCTTATTTTCAGAATGTTGTTGTTGCTGTTGCTGCTGCTGTTTCAATTTATTAAGAAGTTTAGCAATAAAAAGATCACGTGGTTTATTGGTTTCCATTTTATTTAATTCTTCCTTTTTCTTTTCTGCATCACTCCACTCCAGCCAAACATCTCGGTAAGTGGGTGGCAGTAACTGATGAACTGACTAAAGGGGAAAAAAACAGCAGTACATTATTTTTGGTAACTACTGAATATCAGAATTCAGTTGGTTAGATCTTTGGATGGCTAGATTCCTCTTAAGCTGAAATTTGGCTCTAAACTATTAAGTTACTTTAATATGCATATGATGCAAACTCAAAAATAGCATACCATATTGAGGGTTCTGGACTTACTAGCTGTATGATCCTGGGTGAGTAACTTAACATGTATGTGCCTCAGCTTTTGCATTTTTAAAATGGTGTTAGCAATAGTACCTCCCTTATAGGAATATTCTGAAGTTAACTTTAAGTTAATACATGTGAAGGGCTTATTCCTGGAACACAGTAGACTACTAAATAAATGTTTTATTATTATTCCTGCAGTGGTGCTATATAAAACGTAGATGAACCACAGAGCATTTCTAAAACATATAAAGCTTCTTTTGACATTCTAGTAGTTGTATAATGTTACAGGTCAAAGTATTTTAAATGAACTACACTGGATAGAATCTAAGTTCTGTGCTATAAAAGAATGTACAATTATCTCTGACACTGACAGTCATTTTTATCAAGTAAACACAAGTTATGATACCTTATTTTCCAAAATAAGAAAAATAAAGACATTAAGATCATTTCCTGGCAGAAACTAGAATAGAACTATTGTTTAGAGTTGTACTTAATCAGTGTCTAAAATTTTCAGTGGTTCTAATTTCCTATGAAGAAAGATATATACATTTATTGGAAAAAAATATTGATAAGCTAAATTTAAAAAAGGCATTGTGTTCTCTTGAAGAGCTTCCTACAGCAGCACTTTAATCCTTCCTTAAACTGGAAGTACATAGTTAATATAACTTAAAACAAACTTTAAAAATCTTAATTCAACTAGCACAACTATTTTCAATCTGTAAATTAGTATAGTTCAAAAAGTTGAATCAATCATATTGTCTCTTTCAGACTTCTGGTCTAAGAAAGAAAGATTGAGCTGTGTTTAGAGTTGAAAGGAAGCCAAACTATGAATAACCAGAAATGAAGATTAATCAGAAGAAAACAGTCAGGAGAGAGAAAATTGGCACAGAAGGCCATAATTAAATACTACCTTCCACATGCAGATACAGTTTTATGTCAACAAAACATAGTACAGTCATTACTCCGCAAATGATTTTTGAAGCACCTAGGCCTAAAAAGTCTTACCTGTCCTTTCACTAAACGATAAAGGGCTAAAGTAGCTCCCAGATGCTGAGCTTGCATGCCATCCTCTGTTAAAATCGTAGGACATACTACCAGGATATCATCTTCAGACTTGATTACCCTTACCCTACAAAGAAGCAAAAAATAAAAAAATAAAATTGATGAAGTCAGACAAATTCAGAATTCCACTAACATTGAACTTAATTGATGTTAATTATTTTAATATTTCCAAGGAAACCATGTATTAGATAATTTATAAGCACTATGAAACTGAGATGCAGAATTAGCTTCCTAAATGTCTACTTAATTCATAGGAAATGAAAAGATTTTTATCTTACATCTTTCTAAAAGTTCATTAAGTTAACTAGAAAAACATACCTACATTTCCAGTATCTACCTACTGGAACTTTTTCAAAGGAAGGATTTGGACTTTTGGGAAGATTCTTCCTGACCCAATCAATCAGAAATTGTTTGGGAGATTTTCCAGTCCAACTTCGAGCAGTATAGTCAAAATTTCTTACATCATGAGGTTCTTTCTTTTTATCTAAAATGGTAGACAAAGATTGGTTCTTTAAAAATAGCCATGCAATAATATAAATTCTCCTTTGAGTGCTCAAAGTCCCTCCCTTTTGGGAAGAGTACTTTTAGAAAAGAATAGGTGAAGAAAAGACAGATAGAAAGGCTTGCTTTTCTCTAAGTGATGTAACAAAATGCACTTACTGGACGGAACCATGGAAAATTCTCAATCTTTAAAAAAATTATTTTGAGGAAGTTACGTGTTCTTCTAAATATCTATGATACTATCCATGTGATGAATTTAGGAGACTTTGAATTATAATGTTTGGTAGGCTACCCTCTAGGTAAGATCATCAAAAAAACAGAAATCAAATGTCATTTCTCTGCTTAACACCAGCAGCTGCCACCACCACCACCACATTCAATGGTTTCCTATTACATATAAAATAAAGTCCAAATTCCTTAATACTGCCTAAAAGCCCTCCCATGGTCCATCTCTGCCTACCTGTTGCCACTTTCCCCTCAGGCTCACTATTTTAGAACTACATTGGCCATCAGTCAATTCCTCAAATCCTCTAAGTATGCCTGTCCCAATACAGTAGCCACCAGCCACAAGTGGCTAGTTAAATGTAAATGAATTAAAATTAAAAATTTCAGCTTCTCAGTTACACTACTCACATTTCAAGTGCTCAATACTCAGATTTGGCTAGTAGCTACCACATTGGATAGCGCAGATACAGAACATTTCTATAACTGGAAGTTCTGTTAAACAGTGCTGCTGCCTTTTGCACCTTAGACTTGCAAGGTACTGTGATCCTCTCAGAAGGCTCTTTCCACCAACTTGTCACCAGGCTAACATCTGATCTGTCAGATCTCAGAGTAAATGTCTTCTGGAAGGTCTCCCCAATCCAAATTAGATCCCCTTGTCATCTCTATTAGAAGCTCCTTCTTTGACAGCACCTACCACAATTTGTAATTATGTATCATTTATGTACATTTAAAGCTTATCTTTTCTACTGTACACTTCAAGAAGGCAGAGACTAGTTTATTTTTTTCATTACTGTACACATAGCACTTGTCATTTTGCACAATAAGGATTCAATAAATATCACTGAAAGAATGAATAATTTTAAAAACTGACTAGTGTGGGACTCAACTAACTATAATCTTATAAATACTATACTACATATATCAATAATTGGGAGCACAAAGACGCATACAATTACTTCTGTCTGGTGGTGTGGAAGCAGTTAGGGAAATCTCAAGAGATGCTGTTTTAGTTGAACCTTGAAGCTACAGGCTGGCCAAGTAAGGGTTATTAGCAGTATGAGCAAAGTAATGGAACCATAAAACAATAAACGTTTTAAAGAATGACGGGGCTGAAGTATATAGCTGGGAGAATAAATAAAGTAAAAAGGTAGATTGTGGCAGAATGCAAAAAATCTTGAATGCAATGCTACAAGATTTAGACTTGTTACTGATGTCAGTAGGTTTGGAATTACTAAAGGTTTTTATCAGAAAACTCATGTTTAGATCTGTGCTGCAGAAAGATAATTCTGGCAGTTTGGAGATGGATTGGAGAGAGATGAGACTGAGGCAAAGTACATATCTGTAATTATAAAATGTTATCCATGTAAATTATCATAACTGTTATTAAGAGAACTTTTTCAAGACAACTTATGGGTGTAACTTCACTGCCATCTTATGTAGTTTGCCAGAATGCAGAGTAACAAATTTTTACAATTATATATTCTTTGACATTTTATTATTTATTAGTTACACCCTGACCACTTTCCCTCCATTTTACCTTTCTCTTCTTCAGTAGTAGCAGCTATAGATTTTTCAAATAAATTAAAGTTCAAAGCACTTTCTCCTTCTGTGGCTACAGAAGGCTTTTTCCTTTCACTTTGTTGATGTGAAATTTTCACGGCTGGATTGAATACTGGATGGTCTTCTAAAGTTTCCATTTCTATCAAGAAAATAGATGAAGTTTAGTTTCAGATATTTGTTTTCTTATACCTTTTTATTGTACAAAATGGTTCAAAAACAGTTAGCATTCCTTCTTTTTCCTTGTAACCAATTATTTAGTAATTCCTACAAGGAATCTGCACTAGAAGTCAGAGGCAATTTATTAACTTTCACAACATATCCTAAAACTTTAAAATAAATTGTGTAATAGATGTAGTAAGTCTAGAAAAACATCTTCATTAGAAATAAATACTCATGGAATTGTATTCACCTTTCTTTCTTGAATGGAGATGGTATTCTGTGGTATTAATTAGGGGCTGGCAAACTGCTGGCCAAATCTAGTCCACTGCCTATTTCTAATGGCTTGCAAGCTAGAATGGTTTTTATATTTTCAAATGGTTGAAGAAATAAAAAGAATATTTGGAGACATGTAAAAATTTATAGTTCAGTGTCCATAAATAATGTTTGATTAGAACACAGCCATTTGTTTTGTATGGGCTACGGCTGTTTTTATGCAGAAGCGTTGAAGAGTTGTGATAGAGGCTATATGGGCCATGAAGTCTATAATATTTATTTCTATTTAGGCAGTTACAGAAAAAGTTTGCCAATCTCAGGTATAAACTGTCAGAAAAGAGCAGACATACTAAAAAGAGGCATCATCTATTCTAGGAAAGTCAACAAATACAGGATAATTACATTTATACATCTAAGAATTTGAAAGCATTTACCTCTTTGAAATTTCCTTATTTTTTCTTGAGCCTCTTTTTGGCCTTGCTTGTTTTTTTCTAGTTTAAAGGTAGCTGCTTGCTCCTTTGCATCCAGAAGTTTTGCTGCAAGGTGCAAATACCTTTCGTTCTGACCCAAATAAAACCATGAGGAGGAAATGAAAAGAAGTGCAAGATTATCTATGGTCAATATAGTATATCTAACCTGTGATCCAGCAGATCTAATTTTAGGAATTTTTCATAGAGAAATAAAACAAATGCACAGATTTGCAGGTACACAGATGTTTACTGAAGCACTGACTATAAAAGAAAAACTGGAAACCATATGTGGTACATCTTTATAAAGAAAACTTCAATCATTAGAAAATAAAATGAAGTAGCAAAAGAAACAGGGTAACCCACAGGGAGAAATATCCTTGACATGTTAATAAAATAAAGAAAACTGCAGAATAAAAAGTATGAGCTCATTTTTGTAAAAACTGTTTTATAAGTATGTATAAAGGATAGTACATGTAATAATACAATAATACTCATCTGAAAGTTACCTTCACATAATCTCTATCTTATGGAAGATAGTCAAGGACATTAAAAAAAATTGCTTATAAAGAAAATGGATGTCACACAAACTCAGGGCATGACTCAGATGGGCAAAAACTGGAGAGAGTTTAAACTCAAATTACTGTGTTTTTCCCTTAGGCTAATAAGTGACAGCAAATTAGAAGCATAAAATCATGGGGTGGAGAAGATGATGGCATATGTGGTGCTGCTATGAACACAACTGTTAAGAGGCAGGGAAAAGAGAAAATTAAGCAAGCACAAGCAGCAGAATTCTGGGATCATTTTGTGTAGAAGCTAATATCAACACAGTGTAACAGACAGGAAGGTTGACTATCTCCACAAATTTACCCTAATCATATTTATCTTTCCATCTTTCTTAGCACTGATACCACCATCCTTCCACTTAATGCATCTTTTGTCACCTTTGACTCTTTAATTCCCACCTCCTCCCCCCCAAAATTTACCACCCTAACCATTTTTAAGTGCAGTTTAGTGGTATTAAATACATTCATATGTGCTACAACCATCACCACCAGATGGTTGGTTAGCTCCAGAACTCTATCTGGCAAAACTGAAACTCTCTACTCACTAAACAGTAAATCTCCATTCCCACTCCCATATGACTTACAGGTCACATGGTAAGCATATGTTTAACTTTATGAGAAAGGACCAGTTTTCCAAAGTGGTTGTACCATTTTACACTCCCATTAGCAATATATGAGTGTTCCAGTTGTTCCACATTCTCCCCAACACTCAGTATTACTGATCTTTTTAACTTTAGCGATTTAGATGGATATATAGTGGTATCTCATTTTAGTTTTCATTTCTCTAATGACTAGTGATGTTGAACATATTTTCACATGTTTATTGGCCATCCATATACCTACTTTTGTGAAGTGTCTGTTTCTTAAAAGTTCTTTATATTATTGTGAATTATCTGTCCTTGGTTAGATATATTTATTGCAATATTCTTTCCTATAACTTCTTTTTTCACTTAATAGTTTATTTTCTGCCTTATATTTTTACCTTAACTTATGATGTCTGTTTTCTCTCTACACTATGAACTTCTTTTGTAAAAGAATGTGCTTTATCTTTTTCATTACTGAAAGAATTTAGCTTAGTCCTCACACATAGCAATCATTTAAAAATAATTAATGATTATGTCTCTAAACATGGGAGAAATGTAATTAACATCTATTAAGCAGTTATTTTGTGCCAGATTTTTACCTAAGTGTTATTTTGTTTAATCTTCCCATCAACCCCAGAGGCATTTCTCTGATTTAAAAATTAGGAAACTAATGCTCCAAAAAGTTAAATATATCTTGCCTAGGAATATCCAGCTAGAAGCCTAATCCAAATTTCTACTCACAGGGTCAAATTTATCCTCCTCTTCTAAGCTTTTAGAGTTTTCACTCTTTTCTTCTTCATTTTGTTGCTCAGCGTACCGCAAAATCCATTCTTTCATATTTATTTCTATATTTTTTTCTTCCTTTTTTGGCTAGAAACAGAAAACAAATGTCTGAAAAACCAAAGTCAAAAAAAGGTATCAAAACTATCTTGTCACTGTATTTACAATCTCTTCACACTCAAAAACAGCAGGCACAGAAACCTCAAAAATCATACTCTATTGTTCAGTGAGTGAGGAACAAATGAATTGAACTCAACACTACTTTAAAAAGTCTACACTTGCAGAATCCAAAGAATATGTTTACATAAAGGGGCAAAAAAGAATGAAAGGAGAACTATTAAAAATTAGTGTTATTCCTTAGCAACAGTGGTTTTAAGAGGATGACGCTTCCATAGATGTTTTATAACATATAAAATATTTAAATGTAATGCCCCAATGAACTACACCTCCCAGTATTCATGTCCTTCTGTAATTCCCTTCCAAAGACTTTGGCCTTGGCCATGTGACTTGCTTCAATCCATGAGACATTAGTAAGAGTGATAAAGCAGGGGCCTGAGAATTTGTACTCTGAGGCTTATTATCTTGACATACTTGCTCTTTGAAGCCAGATGCCATGTAAGAAGTCCAACCACCCTGAGACCACCATATGTGAAAAAACCCAAGCTAGTCATGTGAAGAGACCACGTAGACAAAGGGATGCCTGGCTAGCTTCCAGCCGAGGCATTAGTCATATGCATAAAGAAGCCATATTGGATATTCCAGCCCCAGCAGATACCACCTGGAACAGAACAGCCTAGCTGTGCCGAACCCAGACTGCAGAATCATGAGAAATAAATTGTTCATTTAAGCTACTACATTTTGGGGTGGTTTGTTATGCAACAATAGATAACTGAAACAGACAGTAATGGAAAAATTCGGCAAAATGATTAGCTATTTTTAAGAAGTAAAAATGTTATAGAAACCTAATCTTTATACTCTTATGAACTATTACATGTGTTTCATTCTGATTTTATAGAACTTTAAATGCTTAATTCTTAAATTACCTTAATCTTAGGGTCTTCTTCCTGTTTTTTGGTTTTAGGTTGCAATGGAGGTGAAATAGTGGCTTGCATTTGAGGAGACTGGAATTTTGGCCTACTTTTAGATTGCTGGTCTTCAAACTCCTGACTGAATCCTTCAGGGAGTGCATCTTAAAATAACAGAAACTGTGTTGAAAATAAACATGCATATGATACATAAAAAAAAAACCAAACACTTGTTAAGCATATACGTAAACCAGCCTAGTCTTAAAGCACCTAATTTTCTTCTATTCCCTCATCTCCCAAGAATAGAAATCCTATGATGTTCCTGGTTTTATCTGTTAAATTAGAAGTGAGTACACTCATCGATGATAGCTAGCCCACTTGTATTTGACCACTGATTTCACACTCAGTATGTTAAGCTCCTAAATTTTCATAAAAGGATCTTAACCCTTCCCACTCTTTAGTTGTCCATCATAGTATGTGGCAGTATCCTTCATCAGTGACACAAGCTATCTGCACTCCAGATTCCTGCCAAAGATTGCAACCATGAGGCCCTGCTTACTGAAATATTTATCCAAGAATAGCCCTAATTTCTAAACAAAAAACCAGGAGACACAGCCTAATATGTTACTGATAGGCAAACTTTGAGAATCTGTTGTACGAAGTACATTGTAAAATGAAAGCAACACACACAAAAATTTCCTTCACAGACCACAATCTTAAAGGAGAATATACTGAAAAGAACAGAAAAAGGTAAGAACATTTTAAAAGTAAATAATTACAACAGTGAAAAAACTCAAGTACAAGCCAAAAGGTTGATACAAATACTTAAACTATTTCAAAAGATTTTAGAAACTGAAAAAATTTAATGATGATGCTGTTTACCATCTGAAAGGTTTAAACAGAGCCAATCCAAGGCAGAATGAAGATCACCTCCATGTAAGAGTGTATTGGTCATTGCATCCTCAATGTCCTTAGTCTTAAATGAAAATGCTTGCAAAGCCATATATAAATCCTATGAAAGCAAAATGTAAGAAAATCATATTTGTCAATTTCTTCTTCTTTCCTAACTAATTTTATTCTCCCATTCATTTTAAGCCAGAAACTCTTGACACAGATTCTAATTTCAAAAATATCTTTTTTTTTTCCAGTTAGAAGTTAAATGTGTCATTGAATTGAGAATTTGGACAGTACAGATATATCTTAAAAAAAAAAAAAAAGACCAGGCGAAATTGTTCATATTCTCACTATTCAAAGACACTATTTATAATGTAGTTTGTTCCTTTTCAGTCATTTTTCTATGATTTCATAAAAAGAAATTTCACTTAACATTATGATATAAGTATCTTCCCAAGTTATTAGGAAACTCTTCATCATCATTTTGAAGTTACATACATATTCCATTGGGTAGACCTATTACAATTACACATTTTCCTACGGCCGAAAATTTAGGATATTTTCTTCTTTTATAAGCAGTGCTTCAACAAACATCTTTATACATAAAGACAAAGCATTTTTATTTTTAGGTTGTGAGGAGAGTGTTCAGTTGCCTTTTTTTTTTCTTTTTTTTTTTTTTGTTGTTGAGACAGAGTCTCACTCTGTCAGCCTGGGTAGAGTGCAGTGGGGCATCACTGTAGCTCACTGTAACCTCCAGCTCCTGGGCTCTAAGCGATCCTTCTGCCTCAGCCTCCCAGGTAGCTGGGACTACAAGCACTGCAATGCCAGGCTAGGTTTTTTTTTTTTTCTTTTCTTTTTGGTAGACACAGGGTCTCACTCCTGCTCAGGCTAGTCCGAACTCCTGAGCTCAAGTAATCCTCCTGCCTCGGCCTCCCAGGGTGCTAGGATTACAGGCATGAGCCACTGTGCCCTGCCAAGATAAAGTATTTTAATGTACTTTCTAAAGCATGATCTTTAGAGTTGGACTGAACTGTGTTCAAATCCACACTGTTTACTTACTAATTAATAACCTTAGGCTATAACTTATGTCATCTTTCCAAGCTTTAATTCTTTCAATTAAATGGGGCCAAATACACTTACCTTGCAGGATTGCTATGTCAGAGATAATGTAAGCAAAGTGCCCAGGACAGAGTCTAATATAATATAGTAGGTGCTCAGTAATATAATTTTGGAAATATAACTTAGTTTTCACACACCATTTTAATGTGTACATCTGTACCTGGCACAATTCCTTCTCTATTCTTGAAGATGGAAACGGCCTACATAAAATCTCAATGGAAGTTGAAAAAGTCATTTTTGGCTCACATGTGGAACTGTCTTAAAAATGCTCCAGTAAAACCAAGGAACTTTAAAAAAGTTTGCAAAATACCTGCAATTTTTTGGCAGTAAGTCTTCCAGAAATCACTCCCTTGTCATTATTTTGCTTTTTATGCTCATTGATCACTCCAATAATTCTTTGCTCAAGTTTGTTATTAATTACCACCTGTTGAAGCCAAAAAGGTCATTATCAATTAGAAGCCAAATTATTAAAAAACCAGAAGCAAACCATAGAATTTTCTATATTTCTGCCAACCAAGCCCAAAATTCCAGCTAAAATCAGACACAGTAATTATCATTTTTTGGACTACCATTCATTTGACCACATTTCTATCACATATTTAAGAAAAAATGGGATATGGAAAAAGTGGCAAGATAATATATGGCAAGAAAAAAATCCTTTCCTAAAGCCTCTTGAAGCCAGTGTCAAGACATTGTCCTTGGACTACCCTTGGGTTGTGATCACAAAGATTCCTAAATCCTATCCTAAACATACTGAACCAGAAATTCTTAGGGATGGAGGCCAGACATCTGCCTTCATGTAAACCAGCCCAAGCACACAGCCGGAAAGAATGAATGCTACATGAAAAAAGGGATTAATCAAGTGAAATTTAAAACTAAATATATAGTAATAATAGGTTACACAAATTCTTTTGGCTCTCAGAGTTTGATTCCTATTTTTTCTTAATGGCCACTTTATGTTCTGTTCCTACAAAAATACCTTCCTCTTATTACTTCTTAACTGAATGCCTACTGTGAACTAAGCACAAAAATATACTTCAGGAATTCAGTCTAGCCCAGGAAACATATATAAAGAGACAAATTACAGCCCAGCATCAAACCATGCTTAGAAGTTTGGATCTTAACCTTAATTTCTTACCAACTCTGAACATATATGTATGACTTACTTCTATTTAGCAGAGATAAGTTCTTAGTACTATTTATAAAAATTTTAAATGTCCAATTGTTTACTTTAAATATACATCTTTTTTTTTTTTTTTTGGAAAAAAGGGAACATTTCTTGAAATGACTCAAAACCTTGGTTACTTACTTTCAAAATAGATTTATCCAGATTTGCAGGGCCACCAGAATCATTTGTAGAATTAAAACTATAAATTTTTGGACCTGTATAAAACAGACAACAAATAGTCAAGGCAATTTAGTAATATCCATTGTGCTATTTTAATTTTCCTCTAAAGATTGCTAAATATTAAATAGTTGATTTCAGTTTCCCCCCCTACTTCACTAAATAACCCTGTCTAGTAATACCCTCTCTAAATTTTCAACATTTTTCCAATTAGCACTTCTGTAAGTTAACCAGTTTCAGCAAATGCCTGTATATCTTTTGGGTTAAATTTACCTTCATCTTCATATTTTTTAACCAGATGCTTTTCTTCCTGGCACTTAGCTAAGGCAAGACTTCTCAGAGGATACTAGATTGTTGTCAGAGAAGACAGGTAATTTTAAAGAGACAGCATCTCTCCCCAAAGATGGAGTTCCTATCCTCTTTTTTCCTTGGACTCAAGTTTCCTAGGGCTGCCATAACAAATCATCACAAACTTGATGGCTGAATACAACAGAAATTTATTCTCTCACAATTCTGAAGGCTAGAAGTCCAAAATCAGGTATGAGGACCATGCTCCCTCCAAAGTCTCCACGTAAAAATGCTTCCTTGTCTCTTCCAGCTTCTGGTGACCCGAGGTATTGCTTGGCCTATGGCAGCATAACTCCAATCTCTGTCCCTTCTTCACATGGTCTTCTTCCCTATGTCTCTCACTGTACAAATATCTCTCTCCATTCTCTTGTCACTAATCACTGTAAATCTAGGATAATTTCATCTCAACACCCTTAGCCAATTAGATCTGTAAAGACCTATTTCCAAATAAGGTCATATTCTGAGGTTCCAGGTGGACATGAATATTCATCCAACTTGCTACAGTTGCCAAGTGTGTCCCAGTCAACAGAAATGTCATATGTTCTCAGTCCTCTAATGAGTAACCAGGAAAGAATAAATATTATTTTCAAACTTTTGGTCTCATGACCTCTTACTCTCTTAAATTACTGAGGATACATAGTTTTTGTTTATGTGGGGTATATATACTGATATTTGCTATGTTATAAATTAAAGGGGAAAAATTTTAAATGTTCATTAAAAATAATAAACTTGTTACATTAATATAAATACTTTTAATGAAATATGACTATATTTTCTAAAATGAAACAAAGTATTTTCCATTTTTGCAAATCTCTTTAATGTCTGGTGTCTTAGTCTGCTCAGGCTGCCATAACAAAGTACCACAGATTGGTGGTAGCTTAATCAACAGAAATTTACTTCTCACAGTTCTGGAGACTGTGAAGCCCAAGATCAAGGTGCCAACAAGGTAGGTTTCATTCTGCAGCCTCTTCTTTTGGCATGTAGGTGTCCTGATGTATGTTCATATGGCTTTTCCTTTGTGCTTACTTGGAGAGATTGAGCTCTCAGTTATCTCATCTTATAAGGACACTAATGCTATCGGAGCAGGGCCCCATCCTTATGACCTAAGTTAATCTTAATTACTTCCTTAGAGGCCTCATCTCCAAATATAGCCATACTGGAGGTAAGGTTTTCAACATATGAATTTTTTGGGGACACATTCAGTCTATAACATCTGGCTTCTGCATTTAATCTGCTGTAATATTATATATCATGTAGCCTCCGAAAAACTCCACTGTACACTCAGGAGAAAGTGAGCATGAAAAATGGCAACTAACATCTTAGAATTATTATGAAAATAGTTTGACTTCACAGAGTCCTTGCCAAAAGAGTGTCAGCGTTCCTCAGGACCTCCTGAGTACACTTTGAGAACCACTGCTATATAAGAATAATCCCAGAATCTTATAAAACCCAGTTACTGTTTCTATAAACCTTAAATTAAGGAAAGTTTTTTTTTTACTTTGAGATAAATAAACATTAAATTTAAGTGTTGTTTATTATTATTTTAATGTGAAAGACTTTAGTCTCTGTTGGGTTACATTAGGGTCTTCATTTTAAGATACTAGCTAATATAATTAGATATTTTAAAAGAAAAACAAAACTTTTGAGAATAACTACTTGAAAGGAACTACTTTTATACTTGGGCAGTCTGAACTAGGGATATTTGTAGTTCCCTGAATTACTGTTGTGATATACTTAATAGAAGAGTACCCAAGGCTACCTGGAATATGTTAAAAGATAGTAACAATCTGGCATAGTAATATTATTAATACTTTCCTTATTTTCTAGTCTCTGATTTTACCTTAATTCTAGTAATCTCATAAATTCATGTCAATGGTCATAAAGGAGAGTATATAATTAGTAGCCTTTAATCATTTCTGGGACTCTTAACAGTTATAGTAAGCTCATTGACAAATTTAGCACACAAAGTTTTAGAGGTCCCCAAACCCAATGAGCAGCCCCACTTATATCCTTTACAAAAAGATACACATAGATGAGCAGTTCATTACCAAGACTATACTGAGAAACAGTTCAAAATTGATGTGTTATTGACGGGAGTGAGATTGTAATTTCCTTTAAAAACACTGGTTTTTCTTTAATTTTGTGAATTGAAAAGATTGAAGTTAACTCTCATATTTCTCCTCCAAATATTTCACCTAAGACTTTCAACCATAATACTTCCTTTAAGTTAGCTTATAGTGAGAACTTCTAGAGGGCAAAGAAGAAAAGAGCTGAATCCCTGAAAATCATCAAGAGAATCAGGGAATCCTGCTGCCACATTCAATGGGTGGCAATCAAGGTCCCTAAGAATGGATGTGTTTTCATTTTAATCAATATCCTGAGGAACTAAAGCAATAATGAAATCTTACCATAGACATATCAACAATAAAACCAGTTAGCACCTATCATTCTCAAATTCTTCCTGAAATATGTTTATATATAATTTTTAACCAGCATGAATAAAATCTCCAGAATTTGTAATGTACTTTTAATAATTTTTGAAGGAAATCCTTCTAAAATGTATTTATACTTCCTGCCATAGTATAGAGTATAATAAGCAAAATTCAAAGCTTTTTATGATACATTCATATTATACATATCTATTAATGCAGAGGTTTGCAGAGGCTACTGAAAACACTCAGTTTACCTTTTATGCAATTCTCTGCAACTGCTCTTTCTATTTGATGAGTCTTTCCTCTCCTCTCCTCTCCTGTCAGCTGTCAATTATCAGAACCTCAACCTAACAGCTCCCCACCCACAGCTTCTAATCTGTTACCTAGGAAAAAGTGAAGATGCCAGAAGAAAACAGATACTCAAACTTGTTAAATTGGTAACCCTAATTTCAAATATGATTTTAAGTTAGTAGGCCATGGAATAAAGCTGGTTTCCACTCTTTTGCCAAGTAAAGTACATAGGATTTATGATAGCTACTTCTCTACACTTGATCTTAGCCAAAGGGCCAAGAAGAGATAGCTAGCTACTTTCCTTATGGTTAACGAGACCTTTCTCTACAACTTTTGGTTTTGTGTTTCAGATGGTGAAAGTTATTGAAACCCTGACTGGAAGTAAGGATGTTTGTATGCAGAATCTCAAAGGCAAAGGTATTATGAATTCCAAATTTATAAATGACAGATCATGGAACAATGCAACATGTATAACTGGCTCTCAAAAATATTTATTACATGAAAGTTGAAGCACAGATAAATTAAGTGATTTCCCCAAAAATGACTCAGCTAATTAAAAAAACATCAACTGTAATCAGTTCCTTATTGCCCAATACTCTTTCTTTCGATCCATATTCTTTTTACAATGTATTTTCTATCAAATAATGATGTTAATGACCCACTATCACTAAGACATTCACTTTGACTTGTTAGCAGTCTGACTCTCTTCTGATCAATAATGTGTATATCTCCTTTTTGTGCCCTTCCTTTTGCTCTCCCTTTGTGGCAACAATAGGTCCTTGCCACAGTGGGTCCAGTCATCATCTGTGGCGTATGTACCATGCTCTGTAAACCTATATCTTGCTCTGGCCCTATAATCCTATCTTTCTCTCCTCAATAAACCTCATTTTCATGCTTGCCTTAAAAAAAATAAAAAATAAATAATGTGTATATCTGCAAAAAGGTTAATCAGGCAAGGAATCCAAACAGGGACTTGACTCTGGTGGTAAATAGGACCCAGTCCTTATCCTCATGGGGCTTATATTCTAGAGGAGTAATGTCATTAGTAAGCAACTAATTACCGCTATGAAGGGGAAGTACAGAGTGCCAAGAGAATAGATGAAGGTAAATTGATATACTGTGAGCAATTAGGGCCTATGAGGGTGTACATGCTGCTAGAGCCACCTGACTAATTTTGAAATATAAATCAGCTAAAGTCTCTCTTCTATTTAATACCAATGCCAGCCCACCACTTCCCATTGGTCTGGCTCCCCCCCTAGACCTCCAATATTATTTTAATATTTTTCTTCTCTCATTACAGCCACACAGAATGCTTTTTTTCAACCTGCCAAGCTTGTTTCTACCTTAGGGTCTTTGGGCTTCTTGTTCCCTCTGCCACAGATACTCTGTCTCCAGGTCTTTCGACAGCTTGGCTGCTTCAGAACATATCAGCATAAGTGTTTCCTAAGGGAAACTATTCCTATTCCAAACCAAATTAGACACCCTGCCCCATTTAATCTTTATCATGTCACTATTTTCTGTGACTTCTGTGACTGTGCTTTATTTTGGTGACCAGAAAAAAATATTTATAATGGCTTTTATGAGTTTATTCATGACATCAGCCCTCCCAGTAAGAGGGAAACAAATCTTATAAGATTTTATAATAGAGATTTTAAAATCTCTTAAGATTTTAAGTTTCAACTAGGTTCATGGGGATTTTTTCAGAAACACAAACCTTTTGGAATGAAGAGAAAATTTAAATTATTGAACCTCTTATTTTGGTCTCATTCACCCCATGATAAAGCAGCTGAGCTAATTATAACCAGGCTAAAGGTAGTGGCACTTCTAAGGCAAAAGCACAGGAACAGAAAGAAAGGCAAAGGAGAGGGCAGAATGGGAAAGATCTTGCTGTTCCTAGAACATGCCAGCCTTGCATCTTAAAGCCTTGCATCTCAATGCCTTTACTGTTCCCTCTGGCCAGAAGGCTCTTTTACCAGTAATCTGTGTAACTAACTTTACCTACGTCCTTTGCTTAAATGTCACCTTCTATATGATGCCTGACACACCCTTTTTAAAACTGAACCTCTCCCCACCCTCCTCCCTATTCTGCCTCCTAGCTTTATTAAATCTCATAGCTCTTATCATCATTCAATATAAGAGATTTCACCTGTTTATCTTCCACCCCAAAAATATAAGTCTCCACCTCCCACCCACACTCTCACCATAATATAAGTTCCATGAAAGCAGAGATTTGTCTCTTTTGTTTGTGTAGTATCCCCGGTGACTAAAATTTTGCCTGGCATATATCAGCTTTTTGAAAATTTTTTGACGAACAAATGAAATGAAAAAATAAGACTGGCAAGAAAGCCCAAAATTGTGCCAAGAGTCACTTGGTGGTACCAGCGGATGTTGTATCTCTAGATTAGAGTACAATCTTGACCAACTATCCTGTGTACAGTCCTTCAAATAGGGAAGATAAGGGAGAATGGAAGTAGAGTAGAACAAATACATTTATGTTAAGAACTACAAAGAGTTGAGTACTTTTGCACTTTTTTCCTCCAAAGTAGGTTTATTACACGTTATCTAGAAGTACTCCAAAAGGCTGAGCACAGTGACTCACATCAGCACTTTAAGAGGCCGAGGTGGGAAGATCACTAGAGGTCCAGAGCTTGAGACTAGTCTGGGCAACTAACTGAGCGAGACCCTGTCTCTACAAAGAATGAAAAAAACAAAAAAAATAGCTGCGCATGGCAGAGCCTGCCTATAGTCGCAGCTACTTGGGAGTCTGAAGTGAGATGACAGCTTGAGCCTGGAGTTCAAGGAAGCTGTGATCACATCACTGCATTCCTGCCTGAGAGACAGAGCAAGAACCTATCTCTTAAAAAAAAAACCCAAAAGAAAAACAAAAAAAATCTATACAAATTTAGCAGTTAATCTCTCTTTTTTTTCTCTTGATTTCTTGGTCTTAATAATCCCTTTGAATTTTTGCTTATCATTTATCCAAGAAATTTTTTGAATGAACACATGTACAGCACTGGAGTAGATACTGCAGAGATATTAGTATATATCCATGACAGTTCTTACCTCCTGTAACTTTTTAGGATGTATAAAATGTGTAATTCCTCACATATCATAAAGCAAGACCTAACTATCAAAAAGAATGAGGAAAATAACTATGATACATGAGCTGTGGATATCAGGAGGAATTCAAAAAGCAGATGATATCTGAGGTGGGTATTTTAGTAGATGGTGTTAAGGATGGATTGCACTCTGTGAAAACAAAATGGCAAGAATAAACATGAGGAAGGAGAAAGCCAATGGTTCCATTTGGAACAATGAAAATACACCAGACTTGTTATAGCTGAACACCAGGATTAGTAAAAATGATGGATAAAGGGTCTCAGATGCTAGCTAAATGGTTCGGATTTTATCATAAAGTCAGTGAGGACGCTGTGGAAGAAAATGGGAAATGCTATGACCAAAGCAGCATTTCTGGAAGATCAATCTGATGCTGATAAGCAAGACAGATTGGAGGAAAAATGAGCAAAGCTAGGGAGACTCATTAAAAGGCTTTATTGGTAATCCAGGAGTTCATGAGACTACGGTGTGAACTACACAAAAGTGAGAGGGTATATATGAGAGACGTGTAAGTGAAAACTGCATAGAGCTTGGCAACAGACTAAGTGCAAGGAAGAAAGGAAAATTTTAAAAGTAACTTTTGACCTAGGATAAACAGGAATATGGAAAGACAGAAACAAGGAAATAGGAAGAAAAGTTAGTTTGAAGAGAGAAGAGTAGTTTAGTATTAGCCGTGTTAAAGTAGAGATGTCTGCAAAAGATAGGGCCAAATGGGCCAGGTACATGTAGAAATGGCTGACTTGAGCTTGGAAGAGAAGTCTACAAAGGAAAAGATAACAGAAATAATAGAAATAGATGAACTTTCCTAGAAGGGCTGTAGGAGGCGACTATACTGTCAAGGACTGACACCTTGAGAAAGGGTCCCATTTGGGGGCTGGAGCAAAGGGAAGCAAACAGTATAACAAATGACTACCAGAAAGTTCAAACGATTCAGAGAAATTTAAGTAAAAATCAAAAACAAATTGATCCACAGAGAAAACTGCCACAGCACTCAAGGATTAATTCTATGTATCTGTAATTACAAACATACTAACTCTGTAACTAAAATATTACAATAAATTGCAGAGCAAAGAACTATTATCCACTTTCTAGGTAAAGGTTGGTACCTGCCTACTTTTTCTGACTGATTCCTCCTTTGGCAATGCCTTTATTCTATGAATTCCTCAAGGGCTTCAAGCTCTTCCCTGACTCAAGATCTTTGCACATGGCGTTCATTACCTCTGCCTAGAATATTATTTCTTCCATGTTTTAGAGCTAACTCCTTTTCATCCTCCTGATCTCAGCTTACCTGTCATTTTATCACAGACCACCCATGATCCTTGCTCTCCCCCCCCTCCAGTAAAAATTAGATTACACTGCGCTTTTCTTTGTGGCACTTATCAATTATAAAGCAATATGTTATCAGTTAATGCCTATCTCTGACATTAGAGTGGTAAGCTCCATGAGATGTGATGTCTCTATTTTGCTCACCTCAATCCCAACAGAGGAATGATACACGTGTCAGATACACGGTTAAGTACTAGTGCATATACACACAGATGAGCAATAAGTATTTGTTGAATATTCCAGTAAGAAATATAAGCAAACAACCCAGGCAGAACAAAATAGCATATAATCGTTCATTTTTTGAAACCAGCCGTAATAGTGGCCTGCTGATCTGGAGCAGGAATCGGCCATCACCAAGTTGAGTTATCAAACCAATTTGTACAGTAAGCAAAAATACACAGCTGCGGAAAAAAGCGCATATAATTTCACAATAGGCTACACCCATGCTCAGTGTGTAAGTTTTGTAATTCTTATTAAGGATCGATTTTTCCCAGAATACGTGGAGACACAGGTAAAAAATGGGCCCGGCACCAGGAGATTAGGAACTCCACTCACTAACATCTCTGCACTAGCCTGTCTAGCTGAGATGACGACTCAGGACAGATCTCTGCTGAAACAGAAGCTAATGCAATTATTTCGTTCTCGGAAGGGAAACGCCAAGCTGCAACAGTGCTACCATCAGAATTCTGAAGTACCAAAGAGCTTAGCCGGAACTAAACCGAGGCCACCCCCATGAAGAGCCAGCAGCCCCGGGTGTGGTAGGTAACAAATTTTGAGCCCCAGGGTCCGTCCGGGTTCGAAGGCTCCTTCCTCCGGACAAGCAGCAGGATCTCAGGACAGGTAGCCAGGGGCCAGGCGACCTCTCCTACCTTGCTTGACTCGGGGATCCCTGGCACTGGCAGCGGCGGCGGGGGGCGGCCTGGCCACCGGCTTCTTGCTTTGGGCCTCCCCGGCAGCACCGGCCTCGGCGGATTTGGCTCTGGAAGCAGACACGGCCGCCCGGACCGCTGCGGCTGCCGGCGCCTTGTGTTTCTTGTTCTTGCCGCCCATGTTGCAGCTGTGGTAGAAGATTCCTCGCGGCCCAGGCCCCGGCGCCACCACAGGACAGCCACCGAGAGCTCTTCCTTCACATTCCCCGGCTCCGGCGCCGCCACCCTGCGTCCTCCATCCGGGCTTTTCGGGCAGGGGCGACCGCTGCCTCGCAATTGGTCCGATTCTCCAAGCTCCGCCTTTTTGCGTGCCCGAGTACCTGCCGCATGGCGCCGGGCTCCCTCTTAGCCATTGAGCTGCCTACTCAGTAGAGGTCGGAAAGAAAAAGAAAGATCAAAAAGGAAAAAAGTCCGGAGAGAATTTCCGCGCGTCGTGCGACTGGACTTCTTTTGTCTCCCACGGGCCACTGTTTTGCCTTTACTGGGCGTCACTGGGCGGTCGCGGGGCATCGTGGGAAGGAAGGTTATTCGGTCTCACAGCTCTGAAAGATGGCGGACGCATTCGGGGATGAGCTGTTCAGCGTGTTTGAGGACGACTCGACCACTGCGGCCGGCACCAAAAAAGACAAGGAAAAGGAGAAGGGGAAATGGAAGGGGCCTCCAGGGTCTGCAGACAAGGCTGGGTAAGGAAAATATACCAGTTATTTTTATTTCTTCTTTCGGTGCTAAGGGAAGAAAACACGACTCCGTTATGAAGAGCACGAGAAAGTGAGGTGTACGTTGAGTGGCGTCGGTAAGTGAAGGGGTTTGAGAAAAAAGTTGGAGCAGGGGAAAGAATGTTGGTTCGAGGAAACGGGGTCTTGGCGTTTCGTGATGTAGGCAGGCAGCGCGAGCTTCTGACGCTTCGCTTTCCTTGCGTCCGTGTCGCCAGGTTCCCCTATCATCGCGGTGAGTTGCGGGCAGGTAAGCTGTCCGTTAGGTTGTATAATCACAGCACCGGCACAACACCTGGCACACGGTGTTTAGTAAACGAAACAGATGATGAGTTGAGTAAAGGGGGAAGAAGCTTAGAAAAGTGATTTGAATTGATTTGGGGGTGAGGAGGAAGGACAAATAGCAACAGGAGAAGGGAGAAATTTAGTCTCCGAGCAGTAGTTTTCTCTCTCATAAGATGGAGATAATAGTCCCTACTACTAGGGTTGTTGTGCGGATTAAATCAGGTAATACGTGTAAAGCACCTAACAACGTTTAGCACATTAGAAAGTAATGAACGCTAGCTGTCGTGAGTTTATTTAGAAAATTCTTTAAAATTACTGGATTCTACACATATGTGTAGACTGATGCATATAACCACCAAAAAGTGTACAAAACTGTTTATAGTAGAACAAGGAAAAGCTATTACTTGAATTAGATAAAGTAAGGTGACTCATTATTAATCAACAAAGTGTATTCTTGGCATGGAGGGGGAGATACCTGATAGACGCTTGAAATTAAATTAAATATGATTTTTGCTCTCCAGGAATTCAGTCTAGGTGAGAAGATAGAACAGATACACATTTTAAAGAGTTACAGTACAGGTTAGTAAGGGATGGACCTAAAATGAGTGTTAGGTACAGTTAAGTGTTATAGAAGTTGAGGAAAGGGAGATATCTAGTTGTGCTTTTGGGGGAGGTTTACATGCGAGAGAATATTCTGGATTGAGGAAATGGCATGTTAATGGTGCCAAGATATTTTTAGGAGCACAAATTGGGCTAGAGGGAGTGTTTGTTTAGGGACCACAAAAAATAAGACTGGGAATATAAATTGGGTTTAGATAATGAGGGTCTTTTAATATCAAGCAGAGGAGTTTTTGGGCCTCCCCCCCCCCCCCCAGGCAGTGTCTTTCTCTGTCCCACAGGCTGGAACTTCTGGACTCAAGGGGTCCTCCCACCTCAGCCTCCTGAGTAGCTAGGGCTACAGGAACTACAGGCCTGCACTACCACAACTGGCTAATTAGAAAAAAAAATTTTTTTCCCCCAGAGATTTGGGTCTCAGGCTGGCTCAACATGTTACCCAGGCTGGTCTTGAACTCCTATACTTAAGTGATCCTCCCGTCTCTGCCTCCCAAAGTGCTGGGATTACGGGCATGAGCCACCAAGCTAGTCCCAAGCCGAGGAGTTTTTTATTTCATTTTTAAAACCCAGTTGAACAAGATTTTTTATGTTTTTGTTTCCTAACTTAGTGATTGTATAAATAGAATAATAGTTTAGGAAAATCAATATGGTAGTGGTTGGCAGGGTACCTGTATACTGAAAAAGAATAGACACTCATAATAAGAAGGTAAATTAGTAAAGTGTTTCAGTTATCCAGTTATAGAAGTGAAAAGACCTTCAACTCAGGAGGTGGCAGAAGGGATGAAAAGATAGGAACATGTAAAGGAAAAAATTTGACAGGCCTTAATTAATTAAGGAAAACAATGGAAAGAGAGTCAAAAGATTTTTAATTTGGATGTCAGGGTAAAAAAAAATAAGTTCAGAGGTTTTAATTTGGAGATTAAATTGGCTTGAGACAAAGTGAGATGATGGTCGTATACCTGTATGGAAATGTCCATTGGGTAGTTTTAATAGAAGTTTAGAGAGAGATCAGGAGTGGAGGTATATATTTGAATGTCATTTGAATTGGTGCTTGTTGAGGTGGAGATCCCTGTGGGAAAGTATAATGTTACTTAGCACAGAACTACTGGAGAAGATGCATAACACTAAAGGAGAGATTAGAGGGATAGCAGAAAAATCTGTGTGAAATGTCACATAAACGTAGAACAAAGAGGAAAAATTGTCTTCCCCTCATTGATTTGGAGGGAGTGGGAGAGTTTGGGGGAACTTTTCAGGGAAAATGAGAAAGGAGGACAGGTTCTTTTTATTTTTTTCAAGACAGGAATTAATAGTTGCTAGTGTGTTTAAATGGGCAACTCTGACATTATGAAGACAATATGTATATACTTTACCTCAAAATGACTAGGGTAAAATTAGTTTGAATTGCAGGATAGTAGGGACAAGCTGTTTCACAAACTTCCACTGTGAAAATTGAGGAAATAAAAATAATCTAATTTACATTTTAATTTTATTGGGAAATATGTGAACATTAGAGAAAGGAAATAAGAAAACAAGTACATTAGTAGATTAAGGGGCTTTGTTTACTACCAACAATTCTAGCTAGACCTTGTCTTCTAGGTATTTTTAGGAAAAAGTCCAATTTACCTGATTGCAACTATCATTATTTGTGTGAATCATGATTCCCATCTGATCTTTGTAACACAGGAGGGCAAATCATGGAACTTTAGAAGAAATTGTCCTACGTATTTAATACTCTAGACCAAGTAGAGATTTTTTTTAAAAAAACTATGAGAATTGTCAAACTGTATATATTATATAAAAAATGTATGAAGAACTTCATGTACCCATAACTCAGCTTCAGCGATATCAGGTCATGGTCAATGTCTTCCCATGCCTTCTTTTTTTTTTTTTTTTTTTTTTTTTTTTTTTTTTTTTTAAGACAGGGTCTTGTTCTGTCTTCTGGGATGGAATGTAGTGGTGCCATGATAGCTCACTGTAACCTCAAACTCCTGGGGCCTTGAGCAATCCTCCTGCCTTAGGCTCTCAAATAGCTGGGACTACAGGCATGCCCCATCACACCTGGCTAATTTTTCTATTTTTTTGTAGAGACGAGATCTTGCTGTTGGTCAGGCTGGTCAGGAACTCCTGGCCTCAAGTGATCCTCCTTCCTGGACCTCCCTGCTGCCCCGCCCTCCCCTTTTTAAAATCAAATGCTACCCATCTTGTTTTTTTCTCCCTGAATGTTTCAGTATTCATCTCGTCCAACAAAATAATAAATATTTCCTTAATATCATTGAATACTCAATCCCCAGTGAGATTTCCCCATTCATCTCAAAAGTTTTTTGGTAGTTGGTATTTGAATCAGGATACAGAAAAAGCCCATACACTGTTTGGTTGTTACTATATATTCCTTAAGTCTTTTATTCTGTAACAGCCTCCCTCTTTTTTTCCTTATGCCATTGATTTCTTTTTGGAGGGATGGGTGAGGGGAGAAACCAAGCTCTTCTCCCGTGGAGTTTCCCACATCTTGGATTTGCTTTCTTAAGCTGTCATTTAACTTAACTCCTCTGTCCTCAAGTATTTACTGTAAACTGTCTTTACTTCTAGAGCTGCACTGTCTGATGTAATAGTCACTATTCACACGTAGCTATTGAGCACTTAAACTATGACTTGTAAATTGAAATGTGAGGTAAGTGTAAAATACACACAAGATTTTGAAAACTTAATATGAAAAAAATTGTAAAATTGCTCATTAATTTTTATATTGATTATAATTGAAGTGCTAATATTTTGCATATGTTGAGTTAAATGAAATGTATTAAATTTATTTTACTTGTTTCTTTTTACCTGTTTTTAATGTGGTTACCTAGAAAATTTCAAATTGTATACATAGCTTGCATTATGTATGTTATATATTAGTGCTGATCTAGTGGCTTGATTAGATTCAGGTTCAATTGTTTCAGATAACGATACTTTTTAGTGGCACAACATATTTCCTATTGCATTACACCATGAGACATACAATGTCTGCTTGTTCCACTCTTCTGAGATTGATCAATCGGTTAAAATAGTGTCAGCCTAATTCCTCATCAGCCTTTCACGTGATGGCTATAGCACCTGTTGATGATTGCCTAGGTCCATTATTTCGTTAGTAGTTGTAAAATATGACTTGGAAATTGAAATATGAGGTGAGTGTAAAATACACACCTGTGATTTTCTATTTTTATCATTTCTTTCTGCATTTATTACCTAAAATCCATCTATAGAAAAAAAGAACATTCCCTCATCAGCTGTTTGTTTACCTTGAAATATTAATATAATTCATAAAGAAAGGTCAGGATAAATGCTTGATTCTTTCATGTTATCAATTTTAAGAGAGATAAGTTGTGCCCTAAAGGAACTTTCAGTGGTGACCAATATGGGTATATGATTATGTATTTAGCCTCTGGATGAATGGATAGATTTTTATTTATTTTATATGTCTTACTCCTTTCACTTATTTTCTTTTTCTTTTTTTTAAACTTTATTGGGGTATAATTGAAGTACAGTAAACCATCACCACAATCAAGATACACATTTTCATCATCTCCAAAGTTTTTTGTGTTGCCCACCCGCCCCCACCAAAGAGAAGGAGTCTCACTCTGTCACCCAGGCTGGAGTGCAGTGGACTGATCATAGCTCACTTCAGCCTTGAACTCTTGGGCTCAAGTGATCATCCTGCCTCAAACTCCTGGGTAGTGGGACTACAGCCATGTGCCACCATACTGGCTAATTTTTTTGTTTTTATAGAGATGAGATCTTGCTTTGTTGCCCAGGCTGGTCTCAAAGTCCTGACCTGAAGCGATCCTCCCACCTCAGCCTTCCAGAGTGTTGGGATTACAGGTGTGAGCCACTGTACCCAGATTTTTGCCCCTTTTTGATGCAACCCTATCACCACTCCAGATCCCAGGTAATCACTGATCTTTCCGTCAATGTAGAACTGCTTGTATTTTCTAGAATTTTATTTAAATTTGTTAAAAATTTTATTTAAATACAGTATGTATTCCTTTTTACCTGGCTTCTTTTACTCAATCCACGGTTTTTGAGATTCATTCTTGTTGTGGCATGTATCAGTAGTTTGTTTCTTTTTATTGCTGAATAGTACTCTGTTTCTGGATATACCATATTTGTTTATGCCTGCATCTATTAATGGACATTTAAGTTGTTTCTATTATTATTTTTGATACTTGGATTTCCAGTCTTAAGTCAGTGAGAGCCCTTCAAGTTGGCTTTGCGTCTTTTTGACAATACCCAATCAATCTTTCCATAGCTTATATTCTTTCTGGATTTTCTGGACTCGCTACACATTTTCAGCCCCAGACCTGGAATTAGCCATTTCTCTAAGGAGTCTTTAGTTCCTTATAGTGAGAAATGTTATTTAGGGCTTAGAATGTACAATGCTACTGGATTTCATTGCTTTTAGGCCTTTATCATGCAAAGAACTAGGGAATCTTCTTAGAAAAAATACAATTGATACTGACATTTCCAAGACAATTCATATCATAGGGTTTTTAATTTATCTTTGATTTTTATAATTGTGTCCTTTTTTTTGCTGAAAATCCTCATTCCTAATGACAATTACCTAATTAAACTTTATCTTACATATACCTATAATAGCTTAAAGATAAGAGTGATAATATTGCCATTAGGAATAAAATATTAAATGCAGTTTATGGTTCTGTTTGTCCTTAGAATATATCACACCAATAGTAAATACTCTATAGTAGTTCTTTTCTCTAAATGTTTATGCTACTAACTTGGTATTTATTGTGTTCATTTGTTTCAGTGTATTTTCAGTTTTAAAGATTACTAAAAATTTAATTTTTAAGAAATGTGAAACATGTTATGGTTCCCAGATAAAAAATATAAAACGTACATTCTTGCTTCCATCCTGCCCCATCTGCCGTTTTCTTCTTTTCCTTTAGTTTTTGCTTTATCCTTTATTTCTCTTCAAAAATATCAAATTGTGTGCATGTGCACACACACATGTGCATGTCTGTCTTCTTTACTCCTCACGTCTTGTGATGGCATTTAAAAACTGTAATTTAGCTTGCTTTTTACACTTAATATTAGGACAGAGATCATTCTATATCAATATATAGAGATCTTTTTTATAGCCGCATAGCTGTAATCTATTGTGTTGGATTGATTCAGTCAGTGCTCTTAATGAATGTTGTATTACTTTTAGTCTTTTGCTATTAAAAATGATGTAGCAGTGAATACTCTTGTACATGTCCATTTTTTGGTTGTTGTTTTTTGTTGTTTTATCTTTGGGATAGATTCCTAGAATTGGAACTACTAGGTCAAAGGGTAATTAAGTGTGTATTTTCGCTAGGTGTTGCCAAATTCCCCTCCACAGGAGATGTACCATTTTGTGTTTTCAACAATGTGGTAGGCAAAGTGATGATCCCCTAATGAGGTCCATGTCCCAATCCTTAAAACCTTTGAAAATGTTAGATTACATGGCAACCTAACATGTTTGTTGCTATTACATAAATGGAATCATTTAAAATATATTCTTTTGCATCTGGCTTTGGTTTAGCATTGTTTGTACAATTCATGACTGTAGCTGTAGTAGTGATTCTCAAAGTGTGATTGAGTTTTGGTGTGGAATCAAAGGGGGAAAGCCACAATTATCTGAAGTCTATTAAAATACTCTGCCCTTTTTCAACTACGTATCTGTATGAGGCTGGATTTTTCTTCATATGCTTTAACCAAAACAATGTATCACAACAAGTTGAATATAGAAACAGATAAGAGTCCAGCTGTTTCTATTAAGCCAGATGTTAAATATATTTACAAAAATATAAAACAATGGCATTCTCATTAAAAAATTTTTTTGGAAAATAGTTATTTTTTTTTTTACCAAAAATGTTAATTATGTTACTATGTGATAGTTTTATTGTTGCCATTTTAAAGTGAAGCAATAAGTAAATATTTTAAAAAATTTTAGTTTTAAAATCTAATAATGGCAATAAATATAACACCATAAACAAAATTCTTTGCAGTCCTTCGTAACTTTTAAAATTGGGAAAAGATTCTGAAACCAAAAAGTTTCAGCAACTGACCTGGTATTGTCTAATCTTCACTGACAAGGAATGATGGTGAACTCCTTTTCATATGCTTGTTGCCCATTTGTATATCATCTTTTGTGAAGTGCCTGTTAGGTCTTTTGCTCATTCTTTAAATTGGGCTGTCTTTTTAAAAAATTGACTTATCCTCACCCTCAATATTTTAGATACCTTTTAAAGTTATGTTTCAGATATCTTCTCCCACTCTTGTCTCTTTACTCTCTTAATGCCTTTTGATTAACAGAAATTCCTAATTGTAGTGCGTTCGATTTACCACACTTTTTGGTTAGTAGTTTTATGTCATGTTTAAGAAATCATGAAGATGATTTTCTCATTCTGGAGTCTTTATTGTTTTTGCCTCTTCATAGTTATATCTAAAATTCACAGGGAATCGATTTTCGTGTATGATGAGGGTAGAGGTCAGAGTGGATTCCCCTATGGATATGCAGTCTCCTGAGCACTATTTATTGTCACTACTTTTGACCAGCAAATCTAACTAAAAAAAAAAAAAAATTTTCCAAATAGTTATGTCATGCCATCATAGAAGGCATTAAATGTTTATTGAAGGTCCTCATATAAATGTCTAATGGTGTCTTAATTTATAATTTTAAAGAAAATTATGTTAATAGTTATGTTAGTGTGAGTTTTAAAATATTTTTAAAACAAAGCTTCCAAGAAAATATGAAATGTCAAAGGAGTAATGTTCAGTTTTACTAGTTATAAATTTAGTATTCTGGGCTCTAGCCAGTTTTGATTTGTAACATTCATCTATTTAAAATATGGCCGTTAATGCTATGAAGCAGTATTTTATGGTATCACTCACAAAGTAAAAACTGATATTATGGAATTAATTCTGAACTATTTACTTATCAGGAAACGTTTTGATGGCAAATTACAATCAGAATCAACTAATAGTGGAAAAAATAAGAGAGATGCAGATTTTGAAGGCACAGATGAACCCATCTTTGGGAAGAAGCCCAGGATAGAAGAGTCAATAACTGAAGACTTAAGGTAATATTTCCATGGTCATAAATGTTAGTAACTCTTAATTTAGGTGGTTGCATGAAATTTTAAAAATTGATTATATTGATACTTTTAAAAAGTATTTGCTAAGTTAGAGAAAGAAAGGTAAATATTCTGTGTATATTCATATAAGCATGTAAATATAGAACATTTATCTGAATTTGGGGAATTAGAAGACAATATATAAAAGACTCATCTTTTACTACTTTAGAATCCAATTTTGAGAAAGAATCTTAAAGCCTGATTTTTTTGAAAGAAAGAAATACATGTTTCCCTTATTCATTAATGTCTCAAGAAGAGGATCACTGGAAGAGTGGAATAAAAGGAAAGAATAAAACTGACCCAATGAAAGGAATAAGTGGGAAGGAACATTGGAGAAATTAGATTTTCATTGTCACATGTAGGAGTAGAGTGGCTATGAATTTCAAGACTCCCGCCATGGATATCTGTGGCTGAAATAGCTGGTATTTATCTGATTTTGAAAGCTGGAAATTTATAAAAGTTGATGCCAGTATCTTTGGGTGGCCTGTTTCCTATTGTGGTGATGCTCTTTACAACTTTGCTTCTCGCTTCTTATGTGCCATATTCTAGCTTGGCCCTACCATGAAGAGTTTATTATTTCTATGATTTTTTTTTTAACCATTTAACTATTGTTATAGCTAATAAAATTATCTACTATAAATAGGGATAGATGTGTCACTGAAATATTTAAGATACACCATTTGCCCAAGCTACTGTAATAGGTTATAAAATAATATTGGTAGTATAAAATCGTTGTTTCTTATTGTTGAAACTTTTGAGTTTTATCCAAAATATTATTATTAACTTAAAGGAAATATCAGAAGCACGGTAAATAAGAGAGTAATGAATCTACCACAGACATTCATCTATTTTTCTTCAGTTTATCGGCAGTTGTGTCCTTTCAAAGACCAGAGAACCTTGATGAATATAACTTGCAATTTTGAGGACAATAAGGAAAACTTCTATGAATTGTAGCAATATCTGAATTGGGCTAGCCTATTTTGTACTTTCTATTGTATAATGGTTTTTATAACCAGCTTTGTATTTTGAAGTAGTGACAATGGTTTGTGAAGTTACTTTTTATTTAAAGTAGTTATTGGAACTAAGCTGACATAATTCTTTGGATAATATATTTGCTAGTCTGTTGTGTATTTGTAAAAAAGATGTTAACTGACTGGGCTCAGTGGCTCGCGCCTGTAATCGTAGCACTTTGGGAAGCTGAGGCAGAAGGATCCATTGAGCCCAGGAATTGGGGTTGTTATGAGCCATGATAATGGCACTGCACTCTAGCTGGGGTGACAGAAGGAGGCTGTCTCAAAGGAAAAAAAAAGAGATGTTAACTGACCATTTTGGATTTTCAGCATGTATGTGAATAATGTGAAAAAAATTTCTGAATAGCAGAAGTTTTTCTGATTTGGAACACTAATAATTGGGCAGTATCATTTTCCTTAACAATACAGATGAGAGGCTTATCAAATTATAGAAAAATAACTTATTTTTATGTAACTTTAACAATTTTCTTTTGAAGTCTGGCAGACCTGATGCCCAGAGTCAAGGTACAATCAGTTGAAACTGTTGAAGGGTGTACACATGAGGTAAGTGCAAATGGCATACAGTAGGTTAGTGTTAATAGATGTGATTTTTCTTTGAACTGTCTAGTATAATGATCAGCAGGCAGTTTAGCCTTGAGGGCCTTTGAAACAACAAATAGTTTGGGGTGCACATAATCTAGTGGAAGAGCCGGGGTTTTTTGTAATTAAACCTGAATTCAATCCTGGCCCAGCCTTTTTCCTAACTACAATCTTGGGTAAATTTCTTAACCTTTTGAACATTGGTTTTTTAATATGTAAATTTGGAATAAGGAGATCTACCTCATGGGGTGGTTATGAAGATTATATAAGAAAAGTACTCAGCACAGAGTAGATATTTAGTACATGTTCATTTTCATGCTACTAAAGTCAAGTAACAGTGCTATTTTTGCAGGTTACATCTTATTTTATGTCTTGCTCCAGTGACTGAGAAATTGCAGTGTCTTTGTTCTGCCACAAGATGGTGGTCATTGATAGCTTTTAGTATCCTTTAGCTGTGAGAATTTAAACATGAAGGGGACATAAGAGAATTAGAACACTATTTCCCTCTTAAGCCTTTTATCATTACAGTATAAACCTTAGAGCAAGTTAGAACTACTGGTACTTGGAGAATCTTTTGAAAAGTCTATTGAATAAACAGTAATTCCAAATTAACAAAAATTGCTTTTGATATAGATTTAGAACTTTCTCTTTTAAAATACCTATTTGTCTACTGAAAGTCCTTTATGTTTCTTTAGAAAGAGCACTTAGTCTGGCTGGTATAATATCCGTTGGATCATTCCTTCAAGATTTATGTTAGAACCTGTTCAATCCTCTGCGCTTACAAACAATGGGAAAAAATACACATACACACCCCATTCCTCAGGAGGTCAAAAGCTCTTTCTGTGCTCCACAGTTATCTTCAAGCCCACCATTCTGTCACCTCCTTTCACTTTCTCAGCAGGCTAACTTTACCTTATACTTCAGAAGCTTGAAGATATTAAATTGAGTGTCCTCTGATTATAACCTCCATTACCAAGCCTATCTGTACTTGTCACATCTCCCTTCCAGGCTAAGGATGGTGGTTCTGCCAGTGTTCTTGGTTGTATCTTATACTGTCTCCACTAAGACGTTTCTTTTCATTTTCCTTTGACTGTTTCTAGAGTCTCCTTTTTTCTGTTTGCCATTTCTTATCAGTGTATGGAACAAAAGTTTCTCTTTTGTTCTAGGTTGATTTTCAGCCACTGTATGGTTTTCTTCTTCCCTGTTGTTCCAGGAAAATCCTGGGACAGTATTGAAAAACTGTCCCCAAACTGAGAGGGAGCCAAGAGACCAAAGAATGACTCAGACAAGTCCACCTTGCTGAGTTAGATGACTTTATTAGAGGCTGCTTACAAAGGCACTTGCTCCTGGGCGGCATAGGAATTTCTTTCTTGCCTGCAGGATCTGCATCATTGTTGCCGCCTTAAATCCCCTGCCAATGAGTGAAGCAGAACTTTTACATTGTAACATTGTTCACAGTGAAACAAATCACACCGGTGATACTATCATCGTGGGCTGTCATACAACCCGTGTTATGTTAATAATATTATAATTTCCTAGTAGGCAGAGATTTTAGTATTACAGTTAGCTAAAAGGCACTGTAAGATAGCTAAAGCAGTTTTAAAGCAATGAGGACTGGTCTGAGCTGGCTGTTTCAGGGCAGGAAAGTGCTGGGCACTCCCCCCAAGGCTAGTCATCCTGGTACTTGCTTAATCTACTTTGTAACAATTTCGTGAGCCCTCCAGGCTAGCACAGTGTTTCTGTTCTGTGGTAGGGGACTTGCATTTTTCCCTCACAAATTGTACTCATTTATTCAGTACTTACCTTTTGAGTACTTGGTGCATTTTATTATGTATTGAAGATAAAGACATAAACAAAAGAGACATGGTCCCTTCCTTCTCAGAGCTGTCTGTTTGAAGAACCCCTGTTAGACTTTCCAAACTTCCATTCATTTTTTAAATCCACTACAGTTAGATTTCTTGTCTCCATTTCTTTGAAACTGCTCCATCAAAAATCACCAGTGAGCAATTGCTAAGTATTTGACTCTTGATCATCCTGCCGGTGTTCTATTTTTCTGACTCCTTAGTCTCTTAGACTTCTCTTCTACATGTCATATGTTATTGTTACCCAGACTGTTCTGAGAGTAAAACATAACTCTTTGATTCTTATGGATGCGAAAACGTAATTTTGTTTTTGCTGTTGTTATATCCGAGAGATGTTAAAAATCTATGCTGATATTCTTATTCATGTCATAGAAAGTGTCAGGAGAGATGGTAAGGGAGGTCAACTAACCAATGAGTTATGCACAACAGGTTGGTCGTACCTTAGTGGAGATCACACCATGATTTAGAGTTGTTACATTTTCAGATCTAGGAATTTGATTTTGTTAATGGTGTCAAGAATTGGACACTTTAGGATAGACTCACTTTCATCATACTTGTTAAAGATGGAGGTATATTGAAGAATCTCATTTCAAACTTAATTTAATGAATAAGTCATCTTCTCACTATTAAACTATTTAATACCTGAGATTAAGAATTATAATAAAGGGGAATATATTGTCTTAAAGGAAAAACTGGTGAAAACTATCCCTATCCCCCAAAAGTGTTCATTCACTAATAAAAACAACTTGTAAGTTAACTCTCTCCTAAACTGTGCTGGACAAACTATCAAATCTAACTTTTAGTACCCTTTTATAGGTTTCATTTAGAGCATCACATTTCTTCTGACACATTCTTCATACTGGGTATTATTTATAAGGTTTCATAATTTATTAGATTTTACTTTTCTTAATTATAGTCAGATTCCATCATTCCTTTCTGAAACTACCCACATCACCTTGATTATAATTGAGTTGCAAGTTTACTGACAATCTCAATATTTCTAAGGCAGCTAATCTCATCTAATACTTGTTTATTGAAGTTTTGCTCTTTGAAATAATTCCTAATTTCTGTGTGTGCTTTACTTGATCCTGTGGACTATTTATACATTAATTGGTTAGATTCCTACTGTACAGGTAGGAATATGTAAACATTGCCAGTATTAACTTTTAAGTCATGGGGATTTAAGTATATTGTGAACTCCAGGTCTTAATCTTTACTGGAGGAAAATTAATTCCCTGTTCTGGAATATAGTAACTATCATTTTATTTTACATAGTTTTCTTTCATGTGGTGATGTCCTGTTTTATGTCTGTTCAGGTTTTTTGAGCATTGATTAATGTCAGGCAGTACATTAGGTATGGAAAATATAAAGATACCCAAGATAGGTCCTAGACCTTAATAAACACACAATTTCTTCAGTGAGATAAACATAAGCTTTCAATTATGATTAGACAAATGCCAGTAGAGGTATTTTTTGAATGTTGAAACTTTAGTTTTTTGCTTTTCTCCTAAAGGTAGTTGTTTAATTTGCAGTGTCTAAGGCTTTCAGAAACACTCTGGTTCATCACTTTTACTTTTCAAACCATCACTGGTAAGTGCTGAGTACATCAATTCTCAGATAGTAAGTTGATGATTTTTTGTTTTTAACTTTGACATCAGGTCGCACTTCCTGCAGATGAAGATTATTTACCACTTAAACCTCGAGTTGGAAAAGCTGCAAAGGTCTGTACTTTGGATGATATAGTTTGTACAGTTTTGTGAGTCTCTTTTTCTTAAAAATAAACTATTTCAAATGAGATTCTTGTACTTTCTTGTGTGTATGTGTGTGTGTGTATGTGTCTGGGTGTGTCTGGATGTGTTCGTATGTATGTATGTATATCAAGAAGAAGACAACTGGAGAAAAATGATATAGTGAGAACCAAATAAGAAACCATGCTAGAAACCAACCATCATGTGATGAGATTTTAAAACATCCTAAAATAGTGATTCTTAGCCTTTAAGAAAAAAAATCTAATGAAAGTTAAATAAATGCATGTGTACAAGTTTTGCCTATAGTTTTAGCAGTTTAACAAGATTCCAGTGAAACCCAAACTCTGTGCCCTTAGTAGATGGATTTCAAAGTCCTGATAGACCTTAAAAGGTTAACAGATTTTTAAGGTTAAATATTCCAAGTAATCTTCTGTAAATAAAAAAGGCAAAATGGTGTAGTAAGCGTAAACTCTTCAAGTCTAATAGATGTATTATTCTACCTCTGCTGCGTGAACTTAGTGAGGGACTTGACTTTTCAGCACTTTAGAGTTCCCGTCTATGAAAAGAAATAATATCTGTGTAAGAGGTTGTGAAAATTAATAATAATAATGGAGAATATGTTGCACAGTACCTATCACAGAGCATGTTTTTGATAAATGGTAATGATTCTTATTAATAATATATACAAATATAGTATAATAATTGAAAGATAGCAGAATTAACCTCTGTGTTGTCTGGATAAAGATGTTTTCTATTCTTCCTGATTTTCGTTAGTGGGTGATATGTTTTCTAAGTAGAATCATAAAAGAATGCTCCCAGAACACTGAATGCTCCCAGAACACTTTTAGGAGTAACCTCTGTTTTGATTTTAAGTGTGCTCTGATATGGCTAGGTATTTTCATGCAGATACTAATTAATATTTTGTTTTTATAGGAATACCCATTCATTCTTGATGCTTTTCAAAGAGAAGCCATTCAATGTGTTGATAATAATCAGTCTGTTTTAGTGTCTGCACATACGTCAGCAGGAAAAACTGTTTGCGCTGAGTAAGTAGCTCTCTTTTTAAATGAAATCTTAAGATCGCTTTGTTTCTCATCTCTTTAAAAGTTCTTTTCTGTTTGATTTCTGCAAATAAACACAGTTTTACTAGTCTCTTTCTATTTTGAGTGACTTTAATTTTTTTTTCCTGTCTTACTGTACTGGCTAGGACCTCCAGTACAATGTTCAGTAGAAGTGGTGAAAGGTGGCATTCTTGCCTTGTTCCTAATATTAGGGAAAACATACTCAGTCTTTTATCATTAAGCATGATATTACCTATGGGTTTTTCATGGATCCCTTTTATCAGTTTGAGGAACTTCTCCTCTGTTACTAGTTTGCAGAGATTTTATCTCTGTATGTGTATATGTACACGCACATAAAATACTTAGATACTGGATTTTGTCAAGTGCTTTTTTTTTTGCATCTATTGAAATTATTTTTTTTTTCTGCTAGTGTGATGGATTACTTTCATTTTTTTAAATGATAAACCTGAGATAAGCTTCACTTGATCATGACATCTAACCCTATTACATATTGTTGGATTCAATTTGGTTTGTTAAGAATTTTTGCATCTGTGTTCATAGCAGGTATTAGTTTTTAGTTTTATTATATGTCTTTCTGGTTTGGGTATCAGGGTACTATTTGTTTCTGGTTTTTTTTTTTTTTTTTTTTTTTCTGATTAATCTGGCTAGAGGTCTATCAATTATGTTGATCTTCACAAAAAAACAGTTTTTGGTTTCATTGCTTTTCTCTCTGTTCTGTTTTCTATTTCATTGATTTTCACTCTGATCTTTATTTTCTTCTACTTTGGACTTCATTTGCTTTTCTTTCTAGTTTCTTAAGAAGCAAAGGAGGTAATTGATTTAAGACCTTTCTTTTTCTAGCATATGCCTTTAGTCATGGAAATTTCCCTGTAATATTGCAATAGCTGCTTCTCACAAATTTTATTATGTTCAATTTGATGTGTCTGTAAAATGTTTTTGATATGTTTTAAAAGTAATAGGTCTTGAAAGGTTGTATTAGATCCATTTTTTTGTATGGCATCATTTTCCTTCTGTCTGAAGAAATTCCTTTAGCATTTTTGGTAGGGCAAATCTGATGATTTTTAACTTTTGTTATGTCTAAAAAAGTCTTACCTTTTCATTTTTGAAAGATATTTTCCCTTGAGATAAAATTCTAAATTTTTTTAAAGATTGCTTTTGACTTGCATAGTTTTTAACAAGACATCCACTATGATCTTTACCTTCGTTCCCCTGTACATAATGTGTCTTTTTCTATCTGGCTGCTTTTAAGATTTTATCTTTATCATTGGTTTTAAGCAGTTTGTTTATATTAGACCACTTAAAGTTGTCTCACAACTCACTGGTGCCATGTTCCTTTTTTCTCTTTTGAGTTTCATTTTTGGGTCATTTCTAATGCTATGTTTTAAAATTTACTTTTGCATCTGAATTGTCTAATCTGTTAATCTCATTAAGTGCATTTTTTTTTTCTTTTTTTTGAGACAGAGTCTCGCCCTGTTGCCTCTGCTAGAGTGCCGTGGCATCACCCTAGCTCACAGCAACCTCAAACTCCTGGACTCAAGTGATCCTACTGCCTCAGCCTCCCAAGGCAGGGAGTATAGGCATGCACCACCATGCCCGGCTAATTTTTTCTATATATTTTTAGTTGTCCAGCTAATTTCTTTCTATTTTTTTCAGTAGAGATGGGGTCTCACTCTTGCTCAGGCTGGTCTCGAACTCTGAGCTCAAACGATCCGCCCACCTCAGCCTCCCAAAGTGCTAGGATTACAGGCGTGATCCACCACACCCAGCCTCATTGAGTGCATTTTTAATCTCAGATATTATATTTTCTTTGCCTGAAGTTAAATTTATTAATTTTTGATATCTTCCATATCGCCTTAGCTTTTCCTTTAGCTTCTTAAAAATGTGGGATACAGTTATAAAAGCTGTTTAATGTCCTTGTGACTACTTCTTTCATCTGTGTTATTTCCTGGTCTGTTTTGGTGGATTGACTTTTCTCTTCATTTCTTCTGCTCTTTGCATACTGCTTTGATTGGATGTTTTGGTGCTCTAAATTTTATCACTGACTTTAAGCAGTTTAATAATGATGTGACTTTAAGATAGTTTCTTTCATGTTTCTTATGCTTGAGTTTGTTAGGTTTCTTAGACCTGTGGATTTATTATCAATATAGTTTTCATCAAATTTGGGGAAATTTCAGCCATTCTTTACTTCAAATATTTCCCCTCTTATTCCTTCAGGGACTCAAATTATATTTATAGCAGGCCACTGTTAAGTTGTCCCACAACCCACTGATGTTCTTTTTATTATTATTTTATCTTTTGGTGTTTATTCTCTGTTAACTTAGGATAGGTTCTATTGCTATGACTTCAAGTTTTTTCATCTTTTTTTTTTGAAATGTCTAATTTGCTTTTAATATTATCCAGTATGTATAATATTAGACTCGGGTTTTTCAATTATAAAAGATTAATTTAGGTCTTTTAATGTTTTTCATCTTTCTACTTATCATGCTATTAAATCTTCCCTCAGCCTTCTTGAGCGTATAGAATACAGTTATAGTAACTTTTAATATCCTTGCTTAATACCAGGCACAGTGGCTCACCTGTGATCTCAGAACTTTGAGAGGCTGAAGTGGCAGAATCGCTAGAGGCCAGAAGTTGGAGACCAGCCTGGGCAACACAGGGAGACCCCATCTTTTAAAAAGAAAATTAGCTAGATGTGTTGGTGTGCCTAGTGACTCGGGAGGCTGAGGTGGAAGGATCACTTGAGCCCAAGAGTTTGAGTATGGTGAGCTAAGATCAGGCCATTGCATTTCAGCCTGAGTGACAGAGCAAGACCCTGTCTAAGAAAACCAAAATTCTTGCTTACTAATTCTGTCATCTGTCTTATTTCTGCGTCTGTTTTTATTGATTTTTTTTCGTTTTCATTATACGTTGTATTTTCTTGCTTTGCATACTTGATACTTTTTTTCCCTCTAGATCCTTAGTTGAACCACACCTGACACCTTTTTACTGTATACCAAAACATTGTGAATTTTTCCTTGAATGGTGCTGCATGTTTTTACATTCCTATACATATGCATGCAATTTGTTCTGGGGTATAGTTAAGTTACTTGGAAAAAATGGAATCCTTTTGAGGCTTGCTTTTATGATTTTTTTAGGCAGGACCAGAGCAGAATTTAGTCTGGGGTTAATTTTCCCCTCTGCTTAGTTAATACTCTGTTCAGTATTCTACCCAGTGTCTTGAGAATTGTGAGGCTTTTCACTATAGCTAGTGGGAACCCAAATTATCCCCAGTCATGTGTGAGATTTGCTGATTTTTATCTCTTTTCCTTTTGATTGGTTTTTCCCTGTCATCAGGTAATTCTTAAGACTTATTCACTGATCACTGCTACCTGAAGACTTGCAAATGCTTAGCAGATTTTCAGAACCCTCTCTGTGTGGTTCTCTCCACTCTGGTATACTGCCCTGCTTACTCTAGCTGCCTTGGCCTCCCTTAGACGCCAGTCTTGGTTTGGTCAATTTAGGAAACCTCTAGAATCTACTTGGGTTGCCCCTCTTGGAACTGTGGCTTGGAAAATATAGGCAGTAATCTGGAATTACCTACTTTGTTTTCTCTTTCTCAAGGATTACTATCTTTATATCCACTGTCTAAACTATTGTTTCATATATTTTGTCCTGTTTTATAGTTGTTTCAGGCAGGTAGATAAAGCCAGTCCCTATTGCTCCATCTTGGTATAAGTGGACATTTTCTCTATATTTTTTTTTCTGGCCATCCATGGTGCCATCTGTATTATTTTTGCTTTGTATGTTACTACAGTAGTACACATTTTATTAGGTGTCTATTTTTTATAAAATATATTTAATAACTGTGGTTCTGGAGTCTCGCTATTCACAGTATGATTTTTGACATAACCTGGGAACTTGTTAGGCCCCACTCTAAAACTACAGACTCAGAATCTGCATTTTAACAAGATCACCAGGTGATGAATATTCATACAGTAAAGTTTGGGAGAAACTGGTCTGCTCCAAAAGTGGATTGTACTCTTTAATATGAATGATAATGTGCAGTCTATTGTAGATTGACTTTTCTGGGTTAAAATTTAATAATTTGTAACGTATTTTACTTATCTGTGGCCTTTGCTATTGGGCATCTGAATTAGGTACTCTTAACAAAGAATACCTAAAGAGTAAAGAAGACCATAGGAATAGAAACAGATAAAAATAGCACCAATTACCCTGTCCAGCAGTCTCTTTACCTTGACATGGTGGTTCCCTTAGTGTGTTTTCTGTTGTTATAACAGAATACCATAGACTGGGTAGTTGTTAAATAACAGAAGTTTATTTGACTTATAGTTCTGGAGGCTGGGAAGTCCAAGAGCATGGCATTGGCATCTTGCAAGAGTCATCCCATAGCAGAAGGCATCGCATGGCAAGGAAGGGAGAGGAAATTAGGCCAAATTCATCCTTTTATCAGGCACCCACTCCTTCAACAACTAATCCACTCCCAAGATAACATAATTAATCCACCAATGAAGATGGAGCCCTAGTGTCCTAATCACCTCTTAAAGGCCTCACCTGCAAATACCCTTGGCAATTAAATTTCAACATGTGTTTTGTAGGGGACATTTAAACCATAGTAGTGGTAGAAATATTTCACAAGTCCTGGAATATTTTTTTCCTTATCTGGTCACTGTATTATTAATTCCTAATTCTATCATCTGTATCATTTTTGGATCTGTTTTTATTGATATTTTCCCTTCTCGTTATGGATTATATTTTCTTCTTTGCAAGAAAATATAACTTGGTACTTTTTTATTGCATACCAAAACATTATCAGTTTTACCTTGCTGGGTGCTGAATATTTTTGCATTCCTGGTCAGGGCTTATCTGGTCACTGTATTAATTACTTATAGACGTTGGCTTAGCTGTGCAAGTTCCAAGTTTTCTCTTTGCAGAGTTAGAGGAATGAAGTTTGGATTTTATAGTGTCATCTCAATGATGTCAGCCAGTTACAGTTACAGAATAGTCTTTATTTCTCATCCTCAAACACAATATGGTTCTTTATGAATGAATTCTGTTCAATGGAGTAAGACTATTTTCTCAGTGGTTTACTCCTTTTTAGAAGGTGCTGAAGTCAAAAGCTAGTTTCTTCCTAGGGAACAGGTACAGACGAAGAGTTTTGACTACTTAGTTCAATTTTTTAATCTCACTCAGAGAAACAAATTTAGTAGTATATTTGGTGCATTATGCATTTAAAGCCAAAATGTATAGTCATTTGAATTCTCGTCATTAGTATAACCTTGGTTTCATTTTTTTCTACAAGAGAAGAGAGATTTTCAGTGGAGGAAGTTTTCACATATATGCTGAAACCTGCTCTCAAACCCTGGGCTAGGAAACCATAAAGAGAGTTTTAAGAAATTCACCAGGGTCATAGACACTTTTGAAAATCTGATGAGGGTTGCTGTGGAAGATAGTCTGACACTTCTTCAAAAAGTTAAACATAGAAGTATCATATGACCCAGCAATTCTCTAAGATATGTACGCAAAAGAATTAAAAACAGGTACTTTGACAAATAACTTGTACATGAACATTGATAGCAATACTATTAGTAATAGCCAAAAGACAGAAACAATCCACATGTCCATCAGCGGGTGAATGGATAAATAGGATGTGGTATATCCCTACAGTGGAATATTACTCAGCCATAACAAGGAATGAAGTAATAATACATGCTACGATGTGGATGAACCTCAAAAACGTTATGCTTAGTAAAAGAAACCAGACACAAAGGTTACTTATTATATTGTATGATTCCATTTATATGAAATATCCAGAATAGGTAAATCCATAGAGGCAGAAAGCAGATTAGTGGATGGCAGGGATTGGTCAGAGGGGGGAGTAGAGAATAACTGCTTAATGGGTGTAGAGTTTTTGGGGCGTGATAAAAATTTTAGAATTAGATGTAGTAGTTGCACAAAATTATGCGTATACTAAATTATACTGAATTATACATTTTAAAATGGTTAATTTTATGTCATGAATTTTAGCTCAACCAAAATAAAACTGATAAGGTATAGATTTTTATATTCACACCAGTAGTTATAATTTCAGGGAGTGGGTCATGTATTTCAGATAAAGATTTTTCCTAGGAATGAAAGGACTTCAGGTAAACTCCTACTTTAGCTGATAACTATAGCAGGATGTAACATTTTATTTATAAACCTGGTACTAGGACTAACATATTGGTACCATGTTGTTTATGAAACTGAGTAGTTTTCTTGGCCCTAATGTGAATAGCTTTATTATATAATTTACTTACCATTAAATTCACCAATTGTAAATGTACAATTGAGTTAGTAAATTAGTACAATTGTGCATCCCTCACCAGTTTTAGAAGACTTCCATCCATCCAATTCTCTTGTGTGTGTTTGCATTCAAACCCACTCTTACCTCCAGCTGTAGGCAAACACTGATCGTGTGATTGGCTATTATAATACTGATAAGAACATTCATGTGCAAATCTTTGAGGAGACATCTGTTTTTATTTCTCTTGGGTAGATACCTAGGAATGGAAATGCTGGATCTTATAGCAAGTATGTATTTAAGCTCTTTAGGCAACTGATAAACGCTTTTTCAAAGTGACTGTTCCATTTTATATTCCTACCAGTAGTGTATCAGGGTGCCAGTTTCTCTGCATCCTCGTCAACTTTTGGTATTGTCTTTTTTGATTCTACCCATTTTAGTGGGTATGTAGTGACGTCACGTAGTGGTTTTAATTTGCATTTCTCTGATTTATGTTAAGCATCATTACATGTGTTTATCCATTTGTGTATCTTTGGTGAATTATTTCAGTCTTTTGCTGATGTTTTAAATTGGGTTGTTGGTCTTATTGCATTGTAAGGATTCTTTATTACTATATAAATTTTGGTTTTTGTTTGTTCATTTTTTTGATACAAGATCTGGCTCTGTTGCCCGAGATAGAGTGCAGTGGTATCTGCCTTTCTCTTTGTCATTGAGCAGTTTAACTATGATATTTCTAGGTGTGGTTCTTTATCAGTTTTTCCTGCTGTGTTCATTGAGCTTCTTGGATCTGTTGATTAATATTTTTAAAATAAATTTGCAAAGTTTTTTTATTATTATTTTTTCCTGCCTCTTTCTCATTTTGAAATTTCCATTGGGACACTTGAAGTTGTCCTGCAGATTTCTGAGTGTCTCTTGTTTTTCTTCTATTTCTTTCTTTCTTTAGATATGATAATTTCTCTTTTTGATTTATCTTTATTTTCACTGATACTTTCTTCTGCCATCTCAGATTTGCTCGTGAGCCCATGTAGTGAATTTTTCATTTGTTTATTGTAATTTTAATCTTTAATCTGTGGAGTTTTCATTTGGTTATGTTGTTAATAATTTCAATTTCTTTGTTAAGATGCATATCAAAGGCATTGTTCTATTTCCTTTTAATTCTTAGAACCTATTTCATTGCATTTTTTTGGATATCTTTCTAATAGCCTCTTTAGAGTCTTTGTCTGCTAAGTTCCATATCTGTGACCACTCAATCAATTTCATTTGATTGCTTTTTCCCCTGTAAGTATGGGTCATACTTTCCTGTTTCTTTTTATATCTAGCAGTTTTTGTAGAACAGTAGACATTTTAGATGATATATTGTAGCATCATGTATTCTTCTTTGTTTTTTCTTTCATGGGTATCTCTTAAAATTCATATTTGATCATGTTTGGACAACTTTTAATTTTTTACTCGCTTATTTCACTATTGAGGATGGTTGGGATGAATATTATTTTCATTTCCCTAAATAGATCATAAGATTGTTGTGGGCAGGAACTATATCTTAAATAGGGGGATCTACCACAGTTTTAAGCTTAATCCTGATTTCATGGTCTATATTTAAATATGTACCTGAATTTTCTTTAAAAACAAATAGAACTACTGTATTACGTGCTGTTCATAGCTATGGAATGACTTTTCCATGATCAGAATGTACCATGATTTTCATAACTGTTATATGTAGGAAAAGAATACATATGGATTAACTTAGCTATGAAACTTGGGGGAAAAACATTTCATATTGCAGGGACTATAAATATTTTCCTAATTGTCTTCCGTATATACATAAACTGACAGGCAGAGGTGCTAAACTTTTAGAGGACCATCTGTAGATATAGGTGTTTTACTTGTAAGAAATAGGGTAACCATTAGTAATCCACTGATGTTAGTAATTAAGTTGCATTAACTCTAAGTGATCACAGTTAAAATGTTCTAGATTATTTAAACTGCTACATTTCAGATTTATCATAATAATTATTAGCAGATAAGATATTAATGTTCTGTAAAGTCCATTTAAGACAATTAGGAAAAATTTAGACATAATTATTAACAGAATTTCAAAAATCATATAATTTAAAGACAAGGGTTTTATAATTATTTTTATTTGTTTTCAATTTTTAGATATGCCATTGCATTGGCCTTAAGGGAAAAACAGCGTGTAATATTTACCAGCCCAATTAAGGCTCTGAGTAACCAAAAATACCGTGAAATGTATGAAGAATTTCAAGATGTTGGTCTGATGACAGGAGATGTTACTATTAATCCTACAGCATCTTGTCTTGTTATGACCACAGAGGTAATTTATGTAGTGCCCCATCTGACTTTTTCTTTTTAATTTAATTATTGTGTCTATTCACTTAGAACACGTTTTATTGCTTGCTCTGTTTAAATAAAATGTAATACTTTATTTTCTGAGTAGACTTATGTGAAATGAATATAATTTATCTTAAAATGTTTTAGTAACATGTTTATTTCTAAATTACCAATATTTCTGGTATTTGTCATATAATTTAGATACTTTTTCTTCAGTTATTTTCAAAGGCTTATTACTGTCAATGACATGAAAATGTTTCATTTGTTTTATATACCTAGTTATCAGTATTTGAATACATAGTTTCTTATAAGTAGTGGCTCTTTGTTTCATGTAATTTATTTCTTCTACATCTGAGTGTTAATACAAGTAGGTAAGTAACGTTAAAGAATGCAGTATTATGTTTAGCTTGTTCTCATAATCACTATTAATTTTTGCATATACTTATAACATCTTAGATTTTAGACATGATTAGCTATCTTTACTGTACTAAGTCCTTTTGTACTAATACATACTTTAGTTATATCTTTGTGTTTTATGAGGATATGGTATAATACAAGAGTGAGTGTAACTTAGCATCTGGTCTGCAGAGCCAGCCAAAGGCATTGCTCACTTTTCATTTTGGTGCCCCATGTAAGTTTATTTTCTGTTCTCAAAACTTCTTTCCATCCGTCGGAGATTTTAACTCCAAAAATTAGAATAAATATTGCCAGAAAGTGTCCATATTATAATTAGTCAAGGGAGAAGAAATTGGGCAAACAGTACGGGATCCAGTGTTTTGGATACAGGATAATTTAAGTTGCTCTCACGTTTTAGGAAGTCTGGATCTTGGAAAGGTGCTGTGCATATAAGGAAGTTACTTCATATTCTAGATATACAGAGAACAGGGGTGATCATAATTCTCTATGTATATTGTATCTGATTAGTAACTGTTTAGAAGTCATTTACTTTGGTTTTGTGAGTAAAGGAAGATGACTTGATTTATGAAATATTGTTAAGATCTGTAATTCCCTAAAGTTATTTTAAATTTTTTATTTAATAAAAAGTATCCAAAATTCCTTATTGGAAAACAGTTTTTAACTATTAGTTGTTATGTCAAAATCCTGCTAAATAAATCTTATACTTCTTTAGATTTTGAGAAGTATGCTGTACAGAGGTTCTGAAGTTATGCGAGAAGTTGCTTGGGTCATATTTGATGAAATCCATTACATGAGAGATTCAGGTATACTCTGCAGTGTTAAGATGTGTACCATGTATTTCCTTTAAGAATGGCATTAGGAATTTTGAATGAGAAGTTGTTAAAATTGCTTTTAGTTTTTGTGTGGTTAGAGTTCAAATAAACTATCACTTCTTTAAATTCTGAACAGCATGATATAATTTTCACATTAGGATTTCATTTAACTCCTTAAATAGTAACTTTTGCTGGATGAAAAAATGTAAATTCAAGTAGAGCAAGTGGAATTATTAATAAAAACTGGCTTTTAATAGAGAACTTACTAATGTAACTAATGTTAAAGAATTTCTAAAACTTGTAGCTTACAAAGTTAACTTTCTTGCTTTTTAATAAGTTAGTTTACTGTTTAAAAAAAAAAAAAACTAAATGTCTGGACACAGTGGCTCATACCTGTAATCCCAGCACTTTGGGAGGGTGAGGCAGGAGGATTGCTTGAGGCCAAGAGTTCAAGACCAGCCTGGGTAACATGGTGAGACCCTGTCTGTACAAAAATTTAAAAAATTAGCCAGGCTTTAGTGGCAAGTGCCTATAGTCCTTGCTACTCAGATGCTGAGGCGGGAAGATTGCTTGAGCCCAGGAATTCGAGGTTATAGTGAGCTATGATTGCACCACTGCCCTCTAGCCTGGGTGACAGAGTGAGGCCCCATCTCTACAAGCCAGTAACTATTGCTTCTTAAAGTGAAGTGGAAATACTATTCCCCTGCCTTCTCTTTGGGGCTCTTGTTATGTTGTTTGAAAAGATTCAGTCTGGAGCTGCTCTTTGCAGGCTGTTTCAGAGTACATTGTGTTTATAGTGGTTTGGTATACTAACTTTCTACTGGATAGATTCATGGTAAGAACTAAAGTAGTTTTCAGTAAGGTTCTGTGGCTAAAGATATTCTTGCATAAAGTGGTCTGCATTTTTAATAATAAAGCTTAAGAGAATATAATTTTAGATACTGTGGCAAAGTGATGTCATATTCCAAAGTATGTTTGTTTTTTCCAGAACGTGGTGTAGTATGGGAAGAAACCATTATTTTGCTTCCTGATAATGTCCACTATGTGTTCCTTTCGGCTACTATTCCAAATGCCCGACAGTTTGCTGAGTGGATTTGTCATTTGCATAAACAGGTATTTTTTCCCCTTTTTTGATGTGTTTAGTATTTAAAATGTTAAAGGTTGGCCTTACTATACCCTCCTATAATTTTTTCCTAATGCTGTCCAGAATAAAGAAAACATTTTAATGTGAAACTACTTCTTAAATCAAGTAGCTTATCAAAATCAACTGACTAGCTTTTTAGAAATGTTGATTTCTGAAGCCTGATCTCAAATCCAGTATATCTAAACGTATGGGAGGAGGGCGTTGGAAGCTCTGATTTTCAAAAGCTCCGAAATTGATCCTGATGATCTGCCAGGTTTAGAAACTGCATTTACTCAGATAGTAATCTGTGAGTAAACAATGGAGAATTTCCTCTAATGCCTTGATACCAGGAAAAGCTGGGGGCATTTCTTGAGCTTTTGATTTGATTTTTCTCATGTAAGCTTAGACTTAGTTCCATTTTCTAGTCCAATTTTAGCATCTGTGTAGGACTTTATAACAAGTGTTTGTTTACATATGCTGAATTTATTCTTGTTTCTATTTTTCTGCCTTTACTTTATACCAATATCCTCATGAACTTATTCTTACCTGTTTATAAGCTCTGTAGATGTGTTTTTATAACCTTCTCCCATGTTGCTCCTGTAGGATAGAAACCCAGTGGATTTTCTAGAGGAGCTAAGGTTTTGAAAAGCCTCTGTGGGGCAGAAAAATTCCACTTTATCTCAGGGAACCTTTGTATCACCATACTACTCCATAGAAACAGATATCTTCTGTAATTACAGCATCTCAGGGCTAGCTAATGGGTAATTGAAGCTCAGGTTATTTATTTGGCACTGATTAGGGTATGGTAAATTGAGAAGATGGTAGTATAATTTGATAGACCTATAATTTTTCCATATTCTTGCCTGGTTTTTAAAGTATCTTTTAAAAAGCGGTTTCTTCTTGAAATGTTGGATTCACAATTTTATTTCCATAGGTCTTTTAAATAGGTCAAATACACAACTTTATTTTGAAGAAATAAAACTTCACATGTTAAATTCTTTCTTTTTACAGCCTTGTCATGTAATTTACACAGATTATCGGCCTACTCCATTGCAACACTACATTTTTCCAGCAGGAGGAGATGGCCTGCACCTTGTTGTTGATGAAAATGTAAGGGAGTAATTGTCATTTCTTATATCTATAATGTCATACTTTATTGTTAATACCTTGCTTTTCCTTAATTTTGAAATAAAGAATAATGGCAGATACCTTTTTTGGGTTTTTTTGGTCTCAGTTTCATAATTCAAAACTGATGAGTTTTTTTTGTACTTTTTCTCAAAAATGTTATACATGAATTAGATTTTCCTCCTTTCTTAGTATTTAAAAATGCCTGGAGAACAGGGGATCCAGACATGTTTCAGATGTCTTAATGTTTTGCTGTTTCCAGTTTTATTACTTCCTTATCATCTTTTATTACCTTTTACCACAGAGCATTTTTTAATTATTTTAGTGACCTTTGTTATAATAATAATAATATTATTAAATTATTTTATTATTTGAGGAAGCTTTGTGTTTGAAGTATGAAAGTAGTTTGAATTATGATTAAATATTAGTAAAGTTACATAGAAAAAAATCCGTGATTACAGGGTGACTTCAGAGAAGATAATTTTAATACTGCAATGCAAGTGCTTCGAGATGCAGGTGATTTGGCAAAAGGAGACCAGAAGGGACGGAAAGGAGGAACAAAAGGTAATTTAGAACTTTACATGTAAATTGTGTATTAAATTACTCTGACATTTTTTTGTCTTTTATTTTTTTCTCAGGAAGCTAGATAAAGATCTAGATGGTATATGATAAAATTGGATGAATAAAGGTTGATCTCTTTTTTTATATGTGATATGAATTGAGTATAATTTACATCCTATACAAATCACCCATTTAAAGTGTATAGTTGAGTGTTTTTAGTATATTCACAGAGTGGTACAGCTATCATTACTATCCAATTCCATAATATTTTCATAAACCCCAGCAGAAACCCTGTGTACATTGACAGTTGTTTCCCATTTCCCCCCAACCTCAGCTCTCTCTACCTCCTAGACTTAGGCAATTACTAGTCAACCTAGTGTCCCTATGGATTTGCCTTTTCTGGACATTTCATATGTATGGAATCATAGTATTTGTAGTCTTTTGTGAATGACTTCTTTCGGTTAACATAACGTTTTCAAGGTTCATTCATGAACTTGATACTATGTCAGTATTTCATTCCTTTTTATGGTCAAATAGTGTTTCATTGTATGAATATACCACATTTTATTTCTCCATCAGTGGACAGACATTTTGGGTTGTTTCCAGTTTTTGACTGTTAACGATATACTGCTGAAAACATTTATGCATGTTCTACGAGTTTTTGTATGAATATGTGTTTTGTTTTCTTCTGGGTATATACCTAAGAATGGAATTGCTGGCTCATATGGAAAGTCTGTGTTTAATCTTTTGAGGAACTGCCAAGTCACTTTCTAAAGGGCTGCATCATTTTACGTTCTCATTAGGAGTGTATGAGGATTCCACTTTCTCGACGTCCTTGCCAATACTTAATATTATATCTATTTGATTATTGTCATCCTAGTGGGTATGATGTGGTATCTTAATATGATTTTTGATTTACATTTCTCTGGTGGCTAGTGATGTTGAACATCTTTTCATGTGCTCGTTGGCCATCTGTATATCTTCGGACAGATGTCTATTTAAATCCTTTGTCCATTTTAAAATTGTATTTTTTGTCTTTTTGTTGTTGAGTTGTAAGAGTTCTTTATATATTCTGGATTATAGACCCTCATCAGATAGATGATTTGGAAATATTTTCTCCCATTCTTTGGGTTGGGGTTGTCTTTTCACTTTGCTGATGGTGTTCATGAAAGCACAAAAGTTTTTCATTTTAATGAAGTGCAGCTTATCTGTTTTTTTCTTTTGTTGCTTGTGCTTTTGCTGTCATAGTCAAGAATCCTTTGTCTAACCCAAGATCATGAAAATTTATTCCTGTATTTCCTTTTAAGAGTTTTATAGTTTTAGCTTTTCCATTTAGATCTGTGATCTATTTTGAGTTTATGTGGGGATATGATTTATCTACTCTCTTTGCAGGACCATCAAATGTGTTCAAGATTGTGAAGATGATTATGGAAAGAAATTTTCAACCTGTAATTATTTTCAGTTTTAGTAAGAAAGATTGTGAAGCCTATGCACTTCAAATGACCAAATTAGATTTCAACACAGGTAATACATAATTTCAGTATAGTTTTAATGTTATGTGAAATGAGTGTAAAATATATTTCTGGTAATATATTTATCAATTGTGTATCATTAAGACATGCAGTTCACCTTACAGTTAACAATAGTAGGTACTGAGCAAGTTTTAAGAGGCCCTCATAATTTCTTTTCTTTCCTCTCGTCTCTCTTCTTTTATTGAAAGATACAAGTACATTTCTATGTGTAAAATTCAAAGAACCCTACTTAGAAACATTAGAATCATACCTTCTTATACGTTATTACCATAAACTCCTAAGTTATGGTAAGTACCTTGGTTAGACCACCTTCTCTATAGAAAGTACTGTGCTTCATTCTCACTGAATTCTAAACCAGGAAGACCTGCTCTTTGCTTAACTATGCTGTAATTTTAAAATTAATACAACTTCTATCAAATTAATAATTCCTATTATATTAACAGTAAATGCAACTCACTTAAAGTCACACAGTTAGATAGGAGCACAGCCTGGCTGTCCCTTTTGAGCTGCTATAACAGAATACCTGAGATTGGGTAGTTTATAAAGGGCTGAAATTTATTTCGTATAGTTCTGGAAGCTGGGAAGTCCAAGTTTGAGGGACCCCACATCGGGTGAAGGCCTTCTTGTTGTGTCATCCTACAGCCAAAGGCAGAAGGATGAGAGAGGGAAGGGGGGGTGAGGGGGCTGAACTCATCCTTTTATCAGGAACCCCCTCCCACTAGAACTAACTTTATCTTATGATAAAGACATTAATCCATTCATGAGGGCATTGCCCTCATGACCTAACAGCCTCTTAAAAGTCCCACTCTCAGCACTGTTGCTTTAGGGATTAAGTTGTCAACCACACAATCTTTAGAGGACATATTTAAACCATAGCACTGGCCAAGAATTGCAGTGTGCTAAATACACAGTTGTCGTTCAGCTCTGCCTTTTACGTATGTAATCCCATATGGTGAAAAGTAAATAATATCATGAATCATCCTGAAATTAAATTTCAGTTATATTGTTTCTTTATTAAGATAGATATTGTTTATCTATGCATTTTAAAGATGATTCTTACTTTTCCATGGGTGAAAGTAACAAATAACAGATAATCCAGATAGCCTCCTAACGCCGATAATATTTTATGTTTTTTGAGTGAATTGTTCTGTTTATGAATGTTTTCTCTTAACTACCAGTACTGAATATGCTTAAAGTTGTAGGATTACATGTTGATTAATTTAACACATATTTAATACCTGTTATTTGATAGACACTTTACAAGAAAGCAGTACAGTAGTTGGGAACATGGGCTTTGGATTGTTTCTCTAACAGTTAATAGCAGGGCTGATTATTTACACTAGCTTCGTTTTCCTCAGTAGTAAAAGGTAGGTTATAATAGTTCCTGTGTCCTGTAACCATTAGAATGAAATGTTGTATGTAAAGCAATAGGTGTAGTTAGTATTACCATTTATAAGATAGTACTTTTCTTTGTGGATTAAGTCTGTTAGATATGTTTTGAAAGGCAGTGAATTTTATTAATATGTGGTAATTTTTATCTCCTTTTTCTTTTGACCATCCTGACTTTTTTATTCTTCTTAGAATCTTATTGTTTATAATGTGAAGTTTATTATACTTCACTCATTTTGATATTTTTTATACTCTTGAATTTACCCTCTTAGATGAAGAAAAGAAGATGGTTGAAGAAGTATTCAGTAATGCAATTGACTGCTTATCTGATGAAGATAAAAAGCTCCCTCAAGTGAGTTTTTAATATCAATTGGTAAAGTGTGGGTATTAATAGATGGCATATATTCACCTTTCATTTCTTGGTTTTGTTACTGTGTTGTACTATTTGCATACTGTAGCATGTATGTTGCAATATGCACTGAGATAATACCTTGATTTATATTTTAAACTTCTGAAAAGGTGACAGGAAGAAAGATTTGCTACCTCAAAGAACTTTCTCTGAAAGCTAGTATGGTCTGGAAATTACTGCTAATGTTCCTAATATGACAATATTTTTAATGTTAGTTTTAAGTCATTACATTTTTTAATTCATAAGGCTACCAAATAAAATAAGAGAACACACTTAATGAAAATGACTTGTTCAGTGAGGAATTTAACATCTACTTTGCTTTAATCTAGTGTATTTTTTTCTTTGAGTATTGAAATTGAAAATTCTAAAATACACTGTTGCTTGGGTGCCACTTCCAGAAATGCTAATGTAATTGGTGTGATGTGTGTCATGGTCATTTAGAATCTTTCAAAAGCTCCCAGGTGATTCTGCTGTGCATCCAGAGTTGAGAACTAGTGCTTTAGGCAAACCTAATATATGAAAAGTTGTTGTATGAAAAGAAAAATTGGGAGGTCACACTCTGCTTTGCAAATAAATGCGAATGCTTTCATTTGTAAGAGATTTACCATGCAACAGTGGTAGCATATTTCTTGGCATTTAAAAGGGTATTTAATTTCTAAGCTTTGTTTTGTCATTCTCCTTCCCAGTTGAATTGTTAGTATCTCAGGGCTGTGCCATGTCTTTATACATCTTTGTTATCATTGCACTTTTCTAATAGTAGGTATTTAATGACATTTGATAAATTATTAATAAGAGTGAAGTCTTCAGTAATTCATTTGTTTTTAGATGAAGTACATATTCATGTTAAATATATTTTTTGGTTATTTGGAGGAGATGAAGTGATACTGGTAAATTTAAGGCAGCAAACCATTTGTAAAGTTTATTTACAACCTCTTCATGTTAAAGAGAGCTAGGTCTGAATTATATTTTGAGTTTAATAATCTGGGGGAATGTAGGGTTTGGGTTTTGCTTTTATTCTGAAAAGGTTTTTATTAACAGTTTCTTTAAATACAGAGCATTATTTAATCATCCATTTTTCTTAATTTGGTTAGTTCAATATTTTAAAATTCCTTCCCTCATATCATTATAAAATACACATTATTCTAAAATCACAGGTTGAACATGTACTTCCTCTTTTGAAGCGGGGGATCGGTATTCACCATGGTGGTTTACTTCCTATTTTGAAAGAAACTATAGAAATTCTCTTTTCTGAAGGATTAATAAAGGTATGGTTTTTATTTTTATTTTTTATGCCCCAGAGTTGTTTTGTATGAACAGTTTGAAAATTATGGAGAACATTGTTTATAGGCAGTTTTGTGTAGTTTTTTTTTTTTTTTTGACTAGTTTGTACGGAATGACTTAGGTAATGAACTTGATTTTTGTGTATCATCTTATACTTCATAAATTTTGGACTGTAGGTATAAAAATCTACGGTCCAATTTTCTCTTTTAAAGTAAGAAGTGGTAACACTATGGATATGGTAGAATTTTGAAGAAGTTGCCATTTAATTATTAGATGTGGTGTTGATAAGTGGACTTCTTTCTACATACAGATTAAAAGGATTAGCTTAGTGAAGACAAGGAGAATTGCTGGTTAGACTTAGAAAAGAGTTTTTAGAATGTTCTAATTTAAACCAAAGAGTCTGATTTAGTTTTAAAAACAAAATTACATTGATGTCTGTACCCAAAAATGGGAAATTAAAAATGTGAAACAACTTCAAAATGTAATCCTAAGTTTACATATGACTCATAAATTATTTTATGTTTAAAAATTACTATAATTTTAAAAATCATACAGGAGATTTATCCTGAAAACCTCAGCACTAAGTAGAATATATAAGGGAAATTTACACACCTTGAATAATGTATTTGAAGTAATTTAGATCAATAGCTGGTCAATATTTCTACCTGGGTCCTGGCAAGTCCTGTTAGTATTTCCTTCAGATTGTATGTTTTGTTGATCCCTACTTTTAAAGGATCTTTAAAAAAAAAATGAGTGATACTTGTTGGTTGTAAAATTCAAATAGAACAATTGTACATAAAGTAAAAAAGTGAAAGATCATCCCCTTCACTTCCCAGAAATGTCCATTAGCATACATAAAAATAACATGTGGTTTATTTTCTAAACAAGTCATTATGTACTACCCATGTTATATATGCAGTTTTGTCATATGTGTGGTTCTTCATTCTTTTTAACAAATAAGTAGTATTCTATTGAGTTGATGAACTGAAGTTTTTTAATCTTCTTTCCTGTTGATGAAAATGTAGTACTTCAGTGACTTATGCATATATCCTTTTGTGTCTAAACCACTAGTTTTGTTGGTAAAGTCCTAGAAGTGAACTTAAAGAGTCACTGATTTCTGATCTCCTCTAAAAGATCCTAATAGTGAAGTGGTCCCCCAAACTCTGCATCATCAGTGAAGAAGCAAGAAAATTTGCCTATGTTTAGAAAATTATTCTGTAGCCTAAAGCTTTATCCATAATACCAGTGTATTCTCTAGTTACCATCACTAAAATTTAAGTAGATTTTCCTTTAATTAAAAATTTTCTGGGATGTAGGGACATTGAATATTATTTAATAATTTTGTGTATAAAATACTGAAATACATCTGGGACTGCCATGTTGTTTGTTACTTTTGGAGGGTGTCATTAATAACTAATTAAACATCCTGGGCAACATAGCAAGACCTTATCTCTACAAAAAATTTTAAAAATTAGCTGGGTGTGGTTCCAGCCAATCAGGAGGATGAGGCAGGAGAATCACTTAAGACCAGGAGTTCAAGGCTGTAGTGAGGTATGATCACACCACTCCACTTAAAGCCTGGGTGACAGAGTGAGAAGCTATGTAAAAAGGAAAAACTAAATTAAAAAAAAACGAATGATACATTTATTTACACTTGAATTATAAAACTAGGTTCACAGCTTAAAATGCATGTTTAGTTATGTAATTTATTTTATTATTCATTTATTTAGGCCTTATTTGCTACAGAGACTTTTGCTATGGGAATTAACATGCCAGCTAGAACTGTTTTATTTACAAATGCCCGCAAATTTGATGGGAAGGATTTCCGATGGGTAAGTAAAGTAATTCACATATTGAAATAATTTTTATCTTTAATTATTTTACCTCAGATGACTTTGGGTCATATAATTTTTGAGATTTTCAGTCCCAACTACTTAAGAACTTGTACCCAAGCTAATATAGGTTTATCAAGGTTAAATTCTTGATCGTTTCAGTTTCTATCTTGTTACTCCCCACCCTCAAACAAAAAGATTCCTTTAGGTGAAGAAATTTGGGAATGAGGGTTTAGTGTGTAAGTGACTCATGAATGCTTTAAAACATTTTTTTTAAATCTAGAATTTTCATTTCTTTAAGGTATTCACTACTACAGGGGCTATAGTTGCTAACTATTTTGCCCTTCAGGTTTAAAATAGAAGTTGTAACAGGTTTGCACACATCTTTTCCAAGGCAGAAGGAAAGAGAAAGTTGGGAGCATGAATGAAACCGTGAGCTGGGGTAAATAAAAAAGTTAATCCTTAATCCAGAGGCTAGTACCCCATTTAGCAAACAATTACCAAACTTAAAATATGGATTTAGAACTCTGGCAGATACTGGGGTTGCTAAAGTAAAAACAAAAACAAAAATATAATCCCGAGTCTAAAGAAACTTCAGTTACAGTGAAAGTTAATAGACATACAATAAACCTTATGTTATAAACACTTTGAGAAGTATGTACGGAAGGATATAGCATAAGAAAGAAATTCAGTTGTATATATGGGGTCAAGGAAGGCTTCGTAGAAAAGACAATCCTTAAAATAAGCAGCAACAGCAGATGAGTATTTGCCAAGCAGGCAGTGGAAGAACATTGGCAGAGGTGAGAAACAGGTGATGAAAGAAAGAAAGATGTCTAGTTTCAGTATCCATTGCAAGCCAAAGACTGACATAGTCTGAAATTTGGGGAAAATTGTGAGTAGTCCTTTACTTAACCTTTTATCCTTGAAATTGGTGATTCTTTGCACTTAGAGAAATTTCTGAAAGTAATTACGAATCATTAAAATTTACCTTGAAAGGTACCCATGTTAGAACTGTAAAGGCAAAGTATTTTTTTTTGTTTCATTTTAAAATGCATTGGAAGCTATACAAAAGCGAAATCTAAGTATAGTAAGGCAGTGCCTTTTCTGTTAGAAATTTTCACTTAACCTTCAAAATTTTTCTGTAATTTATGACTTTAAATTGAAGGAGGGCTAATTCATGTAGAATATGATCTTTAACTGTAATGCAGTTAAAAGTTTTTCATATATTTTGAACTAACGTAAATTTTTTGTTCTTCATAATCAGTTTAAAATGACTTAATTCTATGAATAAAATTAATGCCACAAGATAAATAAGTCTTTTGTTGTGACTTTACTTGTTCTTTGGCATTCCTTGTCCTTTTGTAGGTGGTACATGGATCCCAGGTGAGAGTAAATGGATAACTGAATTTAACAGAGCAGCCTTTCTTCATGATTCCAGATCATAATTGTGAAATTTAAAAATTGGAATGTGTACAATGTAATGATGCCCTTGGTCCCTGTTGAGATTTTATTGGACTGCCTTTTTGAAACATTCTTTTCTGATCTTTATAGAGTTGGGGTTTTTTGTTTATTCTGGTACCTTCCTTGCTCCCAGGTTTCAGGTCTGCTGTCAGTAGTATGCCTTCTTGTAGCGTAGTTGTTCTTCCTCTAACCGAACAAATGGACAGCCTGTTTATTGAATACAGAAGATACGTTTACAAACTGAGTACACAAAAACATGCCCATTCTCCATCTGCAGTCCATGACATGAAGGCCCAAGTGGGCCTATCTCTGTCCTACCCTCAGGACCAGGCCCATTCTAGGCAAGAGAGGAAATAAATGCCCAGGGCTTCAGGTACCCAGAGATACTTGGGGAAGTGAAGGGAAATGCTAAGGCCGTGGGGCTTGGCTTTCCATTGCCTCCTGCCCAGGGAACAGTGTGGACAGAAGGAAAACAGTGTGTAAGGCACAGTTGACTTGGTATAGAGTGGTGTCTTTGGTTTAGTTCCCACTGGAGGTAGCATATGTAGAAAGATGAGGGCCTGGCCCAGGACTGTCCACTGGGAGGAGCCAAGTGGGAACCAAATCCTCTCTGCTGGCAGGGGCCCTGTAGTCTAGCTAATGCCAAAGGAGGTTCTAGCCCCTTCCCACCTATTAAAAACAGCTGTAGAGGGAAGGGGCTTGGGTTCCAGCCTGGATTTGTGGTGGAAGGAGACCCCATGACAGATATGGGGATGGTTCTGGCTCAGGCCTCTGGGAAAATACCCTCCCAACCCTACCCATCTCCCACAGGGGCTCCTTCTGGCCTGAGACTCAGAGGGGCCCAGACTGGAAAGTTAATGTTGTGAAAAGAAGTAGGCAAAGAGTAGACAGGGCAAGGCCAGCTGTGAGAAGACCAGTGCCTTGGGCACCCGGGGTTCAGAGGTAGGCCACACAGTATGGCTAAGTTCCAGGGAGAGGTGCATAGTAGCTCAGCAGAAGGGTAGAGTTGAGCAGTCTGGGACTCTCCCCCAACATAGCAACTCCTTCCTTCCCACTTCCTCGTGGAGGATGGTGGGTGTGCAGTGATCATTCCCAAGCTAACTATTCTTTTCAGACACCATGTGGCAACTTGATGCAGCTGCAGAGGGGAGAGCTATGGAGTGTAAAATTAAAAGGCAGTTGTCTATACCAAAGGATCAGACTTGGGCTAACAGTGGAATCCTAATGGGAAACCCTCTGCCTTGGCCACTAGGTGCTCTCATCCCCTAGATAACAGCAGTTGGGCTCTCATTAAGCCACCATAGTTGGGAAGAAGGCTCCTGGGGAATGGAATGGACATCCAAGGGGGAGAGGGAGGTAATGGTGGACTCAGTAAAGAAGGGTTTGAGGGTGGTGGGCAGAGACCCTCTCATAGTCAGAGGTTGGAGCCTCAGGCAAGCCTGCCGCTAGCATGGCCACACTGTCCAGAAGGACCAAGTTGTATGACATGGCCGTATCACCAGAGGTCTTGGCAAATTGTGGGGCCAGGAGGGGTCTCTGGGGGCACTGTGAAGGAAGACAGATGTTGACCGAGAGGTTAAGGGACTGTTTAGGTGGAGCGATGTGCTTAGGGTCTAGTCAAAGCATGAGCTTTGTGCCTATCTGGGCCTCCTGCTGGAGCATAATCTCCATGGAATGTCGGGGGCCAGAGAGGAAAGCTCTGTGGAGGACAGCGGGGAGGTTCCAGAAGTAAATGTCCCAAAATGCCCCGATGCTATAGGGCACCCTCCACCCAGGATTGCAGGCCCATTTGATCTGGGGAACAGCCAAAGCGTAAGGGAAACGGTGAAGGCCAGGTCCTGTCCCTTCCCCTACCCCATATCAGAGCGGTTGCCCACCAAAAGGGTTGTCAGTGCCAGGCCAGGTTCCAAGTTTGGAGGGATCACAGTCTCCTGGGCCACCTCCACCCTGTCATACTTGGCCCAGGCCCATGGTGATGATGGGGGCTGCTGAAGGCACAAAGAAGGGACTGGAGCCAGACATTATGTACTGCTGCTGTATAGTGCTGTCTTCCAGAGAGGGTACCAGGCCCAGATGGCATAGCAGTGAGTGGCCCAGCTGGGACCATGACGTGTCTGTACCATAGCCAGGTGGCTTAGCCATTGTACTGCTGTCGGTAGCACAGGTAGAGCTCCCACAGCTCATACTTCCACACGTAGCACAACTTGTTGGGGTGTGTTGAGCAATTGGAACTTGTGAGGTAGGCAGATTTGGTGCTTTAGCATTTGAAGGAGGTTTTGGGAGATGGAGTGGTACAGATTCTTCATGGATGAAGAGGCTGCTATGCTCACCACCCATAGGTACCTCAGGGCCTGCAGGGCAGTTATATGGAGCTCTGGAGTCTGCTGTCAGCAGGTGGTATATGAAAAGCCAGGGCTCCCCCAAGTAGTTATACTTGTCTCTGAGGATCTGCTGGTAAAGCCGGGTGCAGGTATCATCCTCAAAGGGCATGGTGCCACCGAGTAGGATGTAGGCGATGATACCTGGTGCCCACATGTCCACTGAGTTGGCTTGCAGACCAGAACGTCAGGGGCAGTGTGCATGGGCATGCCACAGGTGGTCTTTCTCAGGCAATTGTCACTCTTCTTGTAGGTGCTGGCCAGACTGAAGTCAGTGATGATGATCTTAGAGTTGGTGCACAGGTGATAGCAGTGGAGATTCTCAGGCTTGAGGTCTCAGTGTGATGCCCAATGCATACAGATACTGGACTCCATCTAACACCATCTGCAGCACCTGTGTGGCATCACGCTCAGTGAAGGAACCTTAGGTGATGATGCAGTTGAAGAGCTTTCCACCCGTGGCCAGTTGCATCGCCATGTACACATGCTTCTGCATCTCAAACACCTCCACCAGCTGGATGATGTTGACATGATATACCAGGCACAGCACATGCAGATCAGATTCACGTACCTCCTGCCCCTCCTGGTACTTGGTGTCAATCATCTTGATGGCACATAGCTACCAGATTGCCCAGTGCTCCATGTGTACTACTTGGCTGAAGCTACATAGGCCAGTCAGAGCCTTGGTATCATACTTAGCTGTCACACATGGGTCTAACGTGGCCCTGTACTTTGCCACCCTAGCCCTGCATAGTGGTTCTGAACAAAGTTCTCTGGCCAGTAGCGGGGGCCCTGTGGCAGAGGTGTGCGTACTGACTGACTGGCTGCTGGGAGTCTGGCTTTGAGAGGGCCAACATGTCCACCTCTGCGATGACGTGCCAGTACACATCACCCTTAGTGCCATTGAAGGGCTCCACCTTGACCAGATCCAGCTGGACATCCTTGAGTGGTTCAGAAAGAACCTTGCATGCTTGTCCCACAGTCCATCACGGACACAAGGGCATCCTCCATTGAGGCTGACAGGACCTGCTCTGTAGGCAGTGCCCCGTCCACACTTTGTACAGGTGGCAGGCTCTTCAGTGTCTTAGTAGCTCTGTGGTGTCTGGGCTGTGGTCACCTTTGCCATCCTCAGGCATCATTGTCATGGCCCATAATGGTTCTTAACTCTTCTTGAGTCATAATTTTTTTTTTTTTTTTTTTTAGAATCTAGACCCTTTCCACAGGAGAAAAGTACACATGTGCATATAGAAAAAATGTTGCCCAGTACTTACGTGGTTTAGTGCTCCCCTGAAAGCCTATATTTGGGAGGCTTACTAACTGCTTCCACAGGGTTGTTCTTAGTGACAAATGGACTCTACCAAACTCCAAGCACACATACCAAGAAAATAGGAGAGAATTGTGCATTTTTTAAAAGTGTTAATTTATATTCATCTCATTTTGCAGACTAAAAAAGTTTATTATGATCAAGTCAGAATTGATATTTGGTTAAGTTTGGGTTGTTGTTTGCATTCTTAGATTTTGCTAATTTTTCAGAATATCTAACTCAATGATATTTTTTATGTCAGTAAATTGGCCAGTATTTCTTGGTAGCTATGGTATATTTGAAAGAATAAATGAACAATTATTGGCTTACTTTTAAAATCAGGTCATTTTATATATAAAATTTAGTTTTGTAAGATTATTCTCAAGTGTTTTACATTATTGTGCTTTTACTTGAACTCTCCTAAAAGTTCTTGCTGTTTTTAATCATGTTTAAACATGTTCAATCATGTTTTCTTTCTTGGAGTATAGCTTGTGAATTTTACAATAAGCCAAATTTTAAGAATGTGTTTTTTAACCAGGTTTTCTCCTAAACCCTGAATTTTAATTATGTTCATTCAGATTTCCTCTGGTGAATACATTCAGATGTCTGGTCGTGCTGGAAGGAGGGGAATGGATGATAGAGGAATTGTAATTCTTATGGTAGATGAAAAGATGAGCCCAACAATTGGAAAACAATTGCTTAAGGTAACTAAGTCAAGATTCTGTGCCGTTACCAAGAATTCTAGAAACATACTTCAGAAGCCACTTCAAAATTAATTATTTCAGTCCATATACCTTTCTAAGTAAGATAATTTACTAAACTATCTGGGCTTGGAAAGGTAGAAGAGTCTAACTGCTCAAAATACTGATTATCTTGTATCCTACTTCACCTAGTAAGTAATGAGCAACTCATGCAATGGATTGGGTGTGAAGATCCCCAGAGAGGGCAGAAATGTTCACTCTCTCCTCCAAATTTAAGATATCTCTGTATCTGCTCTCTCCACTGCGTGAGTTGTTCTTTACCTATCAGAACAGGAAGGACACATGATGTTAGTGTTTGGGGCAGGCAGACAGCTTCCCCTACCTTTGTAAGCCCAGATAGCTTAATTAATTAATTCAACAATCTATCTTTCTAGTTTACCATATTGATTATAAATATCCCAATCATAAATTAGAATTTTTAAGCCTTATTACAAATTACCGTTTTATTTTTCTTGCTTAGTATTGAGGTTTGGATAGTGTAGGATTTTTACTTTTGTTTTGAAGAGTTTCTTAAGGAAATTTGACATGGTTGCTTTCTTTCTTTTTATCCATGTAGTAAGAAGTTACTGAACAAATCCCTAGAGAAAATTGTTAATAAGATAGAAAACTTTAATTAAAAACATAAAATTAATTATCAGCTCATTAGCTACTTAAAACGAAGATTGAAAACATGTTAAGACACACTTAGGTCAGTATCTACAGTACAAAATATACTGTGTTCAACTTGGGAACTGTGCAGAGAATTTGAGATGAAGTCGTAGGAAGCTTGTTTATGCTAAAGCAAAGATAGACAAAGGAGCCATGTTCTATATGAGTGAAGACAAAGCTTGTCTGTACATAGGGAGTTTTATTTTCAGGTTTAGAAGTTAACACCTGGAAACCTATTTTTAAGGGTCCATATAACTTTAGTTCTTCGTGGGAGGAAAATTACACAAGACTGAAAATTTGTGTTTTTATTCTTTAAATCGTGTCATATATAACAAACACTATTTTTCTTTCCTTGTACTCTATGTATGAAAAGAACAGATGCCAGATTCTAGAAGGTAATATTTTAATGACAGTATCTGGTTCCTTTAGTACAGAGTTTTTATTCCATGTACATGACATTTCTTGATTTACTACCCTATAAATGTAAAGTTCTATTGTCTTTAATTTTTTAAATTAACTTTTCTAATAGCTTTATTGAGATATAATTCATATACCATACAGTTCACTCATTTCTATGGTTTTTAATGTATTCAGAGTTTTGTCATCATCACCACAATCAATTTTAGAACATTTTTGATCAATCCAAAAAGAAACCCTGATTCTACTAACAATCATTCCCCTTTCTTCCCGAGTTTCCCTCTATACCCGCCCCCCACCAAGTCCTAGGCAACTATTAGGTCATTAAATATGAACTATCCGATTTCAAATCAAAAGTATAGGCAACTTATTTAGTAATAATAACAACTAATACTTATAGAATGTTAAACATATCCCAAACATTAATCACAATAATTATTGTTACTAATTAACAATAATTACTGTTAAACCTCATTTTGCAAATAAGTAAGGCATGCAGAGGTTAAATAATTTCTTCAAAGTCATATTGTTAAATGACAAATCCTGCTTTTGAACTCAGGCAGTCTGACTTCGTAGTCCATGCTAACCACCATAACCACTGCTTCTCAGTACCTCATGCAAATAGGCTTTTCAACTATTAGCTCAAACACAAGTTGACATAAGTCAGCAGTTTGTTCTTTGATAACTTAATAAAGTATATGAGCTTTAAAAAATTAATTCATTGTAATGTCAGGTGTATTTTGTTTTCTTATAAGCAAAAATAATTGAGATTCACTCTTAAGTAATAGGACTTTAATAGAAATACTGAGTATTTAAAGTTATTTTCTCAAATAAAAATTAAAACATGTAACTTCTTCACATTCACTTTATATGTAAAAATAATAGGTATACTTTGTACATTAATACTATTCAGATCTGATTGTCATATTTAATCATTTTTCCTTTTGTCGAAGTTAGCCAGAAAGATGGCAGAATACACGTTTCTTGCTTGTTGGCTAAAGGATATTTGTAGCAGTTCTCAGTCTCTCAGGATATGTCTACACATATTTTTGTATTTGAGCATGTAAATGATTATGAATTTGAAATATTTTAATAATTTTTTTCCCTTCGCCTTTTCAGCTTGACTACTTTTAAAAGGAGCAATAGAGAAATCTATTCAACTTTTCCAGTCCTTTTATTGCAATATCTTCTATTTTTTAATACTTTCAAATCCATTAATTTTTAATTATTGGGCAGATTTTAGCTATAGGTGGAACAGAATTTGACATAAGACAGCAATTTGTTCTTTTTATACACTTTTGATATACCTGATATGAGTTAAAAAAATCAATTCATCATAATGTTTCTTCACATGAAAAGTTGAATGAGTGGAAAAGTGTGTGTTTAGTAGCCTTTTAGAAAGACTGGTGAAGGCATCTTTTATTCTTTAGCAGTTAAGAGATATTTTACATTTCTCCAATATAACCAGAGGAAACATATGTTCCAATATAGTGCTCATATTTTCAAAAGAATGTAAAAATATCACAATGTAAATGTCATTATTGCTTTTATCAATATAAAGCCATTTCTATTTCTGAAATGACAAAATAAACTTACTAGTTTCTTACGGTACATAAAGTGCTAATTCTAGCAATGTGGTGCTTCTAGTCAGTAGTGTGTTCTTTTCAATAATGAACCAGATTGCTAATGGATAAGGAAAATTAAACTGATTTGAAGGAAAAATAATTTTGACCTTACTGGTTATTTAAATTCTTTGTAACTTTAGGAAGAATATACCTAGTCTCTTAAGGTTAGTTCTGCATCTATACTCAGGATAACTACTTAGGGACCTTTTCTGGAGAAATGGGACAACTCACATTTATGTGTTCCTCCAACTTGTGCTGTTATGGTTCATAATGCAAAAATATTTAGATTGACAGTTTTTTAGAACTACTTGCCTGAATGAACCATATATTCTAAAATGGTAGAGATTATTATAAATATACTAATATTTGCAAGATATTACAGAGCTGCTCTAGAAAGTATATCTGTTTGGCTCTCTGAATCTTAATGTCTTTTCAGTAAGCAAATAGGCAACTAAAGTTTGCCTGGAGTGCTTCAAAGTTTGGATTAAATCTTATCATTAGTTGCTTGTCTTGTTCCAGTCAAATTTTAGGTGACTCTTTTATTAAGCTAAGGAATACCCTCTTTTGAGACTCAGGTGAAAGCTCTCCCCTTTCTCTTCATAAAATGCTGTCTGCATACATTTAAAATTCTGTATTCTACAATGTTGGCCTGTGGACCTCAATTTAAGAGCCCCTGAGTACTCTAATAGTATTTATGTGTTTTGCTATGCCGTTTAGAAATATGTGGCATATATAGTGATACTTATAAGTATTTCTGTATGTATCTTCCAAGAATTTGTTCATTCTATGTAACTATTATGCATAACCATTTTCATACTTATGAAGTATTTTCATTAAAAAAAATTTTGTGAAAAAACATTGCTGAAAGAAAAGTTTAGATGTCAGGGAAGTATTTTGGATATAAACCATGTTGTCAATTTAGGGCACATTATTTCTACAATAAAATTCTACAATAGAATTTATTGTATCTTATAATAAAATAGTTTATATTGTCTAATCATTAGCCAAGCCCTTCTTAGGTAAACAGCCACAGTTAGGAGGACAAAAAGAAATTATTAAAGTGTATGGGAATTCAGTATATTGAAAAAGTATCTGCACTCCCATGTTCATTGCAGCACTATTCACAGTAGCCAAGATATGCAATCAACCTAAATGTCTATCAGCAGATGAATGGATAAAGAAATTGCAGTACATTTATGCAATAGAATATTATATAGCCACAAAGAGTGAAATCCTGCCATTTGAAACAACATGATGGAACTGGAGAACATTATGTTAAGTGAAATAAGCCAAGCACAGAAAGAAAAATCTCATATGTGGGAGCTAAATATTAAAAACAATTGATCTCATGAAGACAGAGAGTAGAATGATGGTTACCAGAGGCTGAGAAGGGCAGTGGGGAGTTGGGGGCGGGGAGGGGAGGCTAAAGTGGGGATGGTTAATGGGTACAAAAAATATAGTTAGATAGAATGAACAATATTCAATAGTACAACAAAGTGACTGTAATCAACAATAAGTTAGGGTATACTTTTAAAATAACTAAAAGAGTGGAATTAGAATGTACTTAAGACAAAGCAATGATAACTGCTGGAGGTAATGGATACCCCAATTACCCTGATTTGATTAATTCACATTGTATGCCTGTATCAAATAACATCACATATACCCTGTGAAGATATAGAACTTATATGCCCATAATAATTAAAAATTAAATTTTTTTAAAAAAAGAAATCATTAAAGTGTAAAGAATGTTCTGTAAATTTGGGGACAATACAGTAGCAGTTTTATGTCATCACAGGAAGCTGAGAGTTTTAAGATACTCATTTTTATCTGAGTATCATTCTGAAATAAGTTTAGTGTACTCAGTACAGTATAGGTTATGCTACAATAACAGACCTAAATCTCAGTAACTTAAAAGTTATTTCTCTCACCTGCTATGTGTTCACTGTAGGTTGATAGAGGAGGTTCTGTTCATCATTACTGTTTAGGGGTCCAATCTGATGGAGACACCACCATCTCGAACATTGTCAGTCACTGTGCCAGAAGGGAAAAAGATAGCTTTTCACAGTAGCAATTAAATACTTGGCTAGGCAGTAACACATCACTTTCCTTCACAACTTATAGATCCCACTCATTGGGGGGTCAGAAAAAGCAATCCTATGTCATGTGCTTGTAAGACAAGAGGGCTGAACGTATTTAGCAAACAGTGTTTTAACTACTTACTGTCCTAGTGATCTTTTTTCCCTTTGCTTTTCCAAAGATCAACTGTTTTGTCATTTGTATTGGGCAACGAAAAGAAAGAACTAACACATTTCTATATTATTTCTTAACGTAGACTAAATTATTAAGCATTATAGCAGGTTAAAAATATTTGTGTAAATTTATTTGGAAAACCTACAAAATTGACTTTTTCCCCCCGCTCTTTTAGGGTTCAGCTGATCCTCTAAATAGTGCTTTCCATTTGACCTATAATATGGTTTTGAACTTACTACGTGTAGAAGAAATTAATCCTGAGTACATGTTGGAAAAATCTTTCTACCAGTTTCAGCATTATAGAGCAATTCCAGGAGTTGTAGAGAGTAAGTATAAAATCACTTAGATCGAACTTAGTTTAGCTGGAACATCAAACAGCAAAATTACTGCATTATTGGCTGCTTTGGCCATTGTTTTTTTTTTATAGTAATCCAAATTTTGGTCCTTACAGAAAGGACTGCACAATTGTGCTCTGGTCATTGTAACTGAGTAGAACATTTCAAAGTGAAGGTGAGAAAAGTCTGGCTTTTCTATAGTTGGCTCAAACTTAGTGTAATTTCTTGTTTCAGACATATATATCATATGATAATTCATGTCCCTGGATAATGATATAACAAAAAGCCCGGTATATTCAAATTTGAATATACCTGTAAGAAGCATGTGTAGATTAGCCTTGTGTTATCCTTTCTTCATTCTCATTATAATAGAGTGTCATAGCATAAGCTTATGAATGATTAAGGAAATATAATACTTAAACTTGCATTTGAGTTCAGATTTTTTGGGATATTCAGTTCCTAATGTTAAGATGATGCTTACTACAGTCCAGAAAGTAAGTGTTCTATATTCAAGTAGTAGAATTGTGCTTTGATCCTTACTTTAGAAAGCATTGTAGCTGATCATCCTAAGAGTTGATTAAAAGCTAAAATAGAGGCAAGGACTTAAATTACTGGTTTGGATAAATCTTACACAAGTAATACGTAGTCATTGTAAAAAGAAAAAAAATGCAGCAAAAGATAAAGAGGAAAGTTAAAATCCTTTGTAATCTCACACAGAAATAGCTGTACAACCAGCATTAACACTTTGTAGTTTTTGTCTTTTTTTTTCTTCTATATATGCTTTTTTTTTTTTTAAGGCAAAATCAGATGTAAAGTTTTTGTAATAATGGTACTTATACCAATAATGATGAAATTTATAATTGGTACTGTTTGTTAAGTATTTACCCTATGTCTAGCCTTGTGTTAAATGCTTTACATTTACCAGCTCCCTAATTCTGGCTTTTTAAAATTTAATTTCAAGTATCCTTTGAAGGTATGATTTTTAATGACTGACTAGTATTTCTGTTTTGTAAGTGTACCGTGATTTAATAACAATAAAGGCAAATTTGAGATTCCTTTCTGTCACAAGTGTGTAGGACAAGTCCACTCATTTCTCATGTTGCCAAAATTAAATGAAGTATAATAAGGTGCCTTAGAGGAATAAAAAAGGTTTAAAAGATCAAGTGAGTTAAATTCTCTTTTTGTAACCCTTGTCTGGATAATAGATCATATTTCCTCTTTCCTTAATACCTCAGGTCATAGTTAAGAAAAGCTCCTTCTTTACAAACCATAGAGCCAGAAGCTTTGGCATCATTTTACAGATTTTTTAAAAAGGGAGGTATCTAGAGACATTAAGTCTGTATCTTACTGTTAACACATTTGATGGATGGCAGAATTGAAATTTGGAATCTTGGACTTCTGCTACCAAGCAGTGCAATTTTTATTAAGCATGGGTCATCTCTTTTTAATAAAGTGATAAGAATATATGTAGTCATTTCTCTAACTGGAAAAAATCAAAGATGACCCAAAAATCCTTGAACTAGCTGCTTTTAAGACTTACCTTTACTAAATTTCCACAAGTAAAGTTATTAATTTTTTAACTAAAACCTTTAAGAATATGTACATCATTAGTCATAAGAGAAATGCAAATCAAAACCAAATTGTGAGATACCACTCCACACTCACTAGGATGGATATTTTTTAAGAAAGAATAGTATCAAAATGGTACATATACTGTAGAATATAGTTTGGCAGTTTCTCAGCAAATTAAATATGGAATTGCCACATGTGCTGTATTGTACATTTTAGGTCTAGAATTTCCAGAAATACTGACCTCTCCCCTCCAGTCTACAGGGATAGAATTAAGTAACTATTAGTAACTGCTGCCAATTCAAATTCACTTTGAGTGTTTACTTTGAATGAGTTGGAGAATTGTAGGAAGAGACAAAAGGTGAACCTTAATGGAGAGAGGGGAAACGAGAGCATATGCCTTATAGTCATCTCTTAAGAATCTTTTCCTGAAAACTTCTTTTGTAATCTGACTTTGTTCTCTACAACTGTAGTAGGAAAAAAAATATTTCTTGGATATAATTTATGTAAGGTCTATACTTTTTTGATTTTATACATGTGTTTTATTTACAGAGGTAAAGAACTCAGAAGAACAGTATAATAAAATAGTAATTCCCAATGAAGAAAGTGTAGTCATCTATTATAAGATCAGACAGCAGCTTGCCAAACTGGGTAAAGAAATAGAAGATTATATTCACAAACCAAAATATTGCTTACCGTTTCTACAACCAGGTCGTTTGGTAAAGGTATGTCATTGTTTCTTCATAAAAATAATTGAATATTTCAATATTTAAAAATATTTTGGATAAAGATTCTAATTTTTCTTATCTTGGTAAAATGCTTTCTACTACAATAGTTGACCTATATTAATTATATTATTTTACCTGTTTTACATGGCACTGATTTAGGAGCTCACATGAAGACCTTTTAATCACTACTGATTTTCATTTTGGGGAATTTAAGTTGAAGTAGATAGTTTTGGAATTAACTTATATTTTCAGTTATGAAATACTATTTTAAAATAAGATAGTTTTATGTTCTGGATGAATTCATTAGATACGAAAGACTTAAAATATTCTTGGAACATGGGCACTATGTCATTTTTAGCATTTGTTTGCCAGTTGAGAGATTCCTGTTATTGCTGTTCTAGGGGGCTATGAAATTTGGCATTGATTTTTTTCTTTGAGGTTAATATCTTGTTCCTTAAATTTAGCAGTGATCTTTCAAAAAATATTTTATCAAGAAAATTTGAAAAGTTTTATTAGCTTATAATGTGAATGTGGAAAGCTAAAATTACCTTTTAGACTTAAACATTATTGTTTACTTGCTTTATTTTCTTTTCAGGTAAAGAATGAAGGAGATGACTTTGGCTGGGGAGTAGTGGTGAATTTCTCAAAAAAATCAAATGTTAAGGTAAACCATTGTCCTTAAATTAGAATTATACATAAATTTTTAGTGAAATGTCTTTTTCAGACTCATGAAATTGGTCTAAGTAGAAAACTAGTATTTCAAGAGAAGCAGTAATAAATTCTGCTGTGAGGAATTAATTTTTGGAATAATCTTAAATTTTCTCCTTAAAGTGGTATGGTTATTTTCCTAATAACATTAATCGATTTTCAGATGTTAAACCAACTTTGGGTTCCTGAGGTAAATCCCACTGTGTTTTGATGTATTATTTTTTATATGTTGCCGAATTCAGTTCACTAACTTGTTCAGGATTTTTTGTTTTCACATTCACAGGAAATACTGATGTGTGGTTTTCTTGTGACATCTTTGGGTTTGGTATTAGGGTAATGCTGGCTTCGTAAGATGAGTGAGGAAGTGTTCCCCTCTTTTTCTATTTTTTTGGAAGCGTTTTTGAAGAACTGGTGTTAAATCTTTAAATATTTGGTAGAATTTGGCAGTGAGGCCTCTTAGGCTTGGGCTCTTTTTTGTGGGTAGTTTTTTGATTACTGAGTCAGTCTCTTTACTTGGTATGCCCATTTGGATAGTCTCTTTCTTGAGTCAGTTTTAGTAATAAGTGTCTTTTTAGCAGTTAGCCCTTTTCATCTCAGTTATCTAATTTATTGATATACAGTTATTCATAGTATTGCTTTATAATCCTTTTTATTTCTGTAAGGTCATTAGTAACATCCCCTCTTTGATTATAATAATTTAAACCTTTCATCTCGTGAAAGTTTGTCAGTTTTGTTGATCTTCTCAATCAGCTTTTGGTTTCACTGATTTTTTTTTTCCTTCTCTCTCTCTTTTTTTTTTTTACCTCTACTTCATTAATTCCTGCCTCATCTTTTTTTTATTTCCTTCCTCCTTCTAGCTTTAGGTTTAGTTTTTTAGTAGAAGCTTAGGTTATTAACTTGAGCTGCCTCTTCTTTTTTAATATAGGCACTTAACAGCTATAAATTTACCTCCACAGATGCTTTAGCTGTATCTCATAAGTTTGTATATTGTATCATTTTCATTCGTTTCGAATTTCCCTTTTTATTTCTTCTTTGACCCATTCATTAATTATTTAGGAATGTGCTAATTTTCATGTTTGTGATTTTCCCAAATTTACCTCTATTTTTTATTTCTAATTTCATTTTATTTTTGTCAGAAACAGAATTATTTCAGTCATTTTGAATTGATCTATGTTTGTTTAATGGCCTGACATGTGGTCTTATCCTGCAGAATGTTCCATGTACAGTTGAGAAGAATGTACATTCTGCTGTTTTGGAGTGGGATGCTCTGAAGGTGTCTTGGGTCTGGTTGGTTTAGAGTCTTGTTCAAGTCATCTGTTTCTTTCCTTGCAGATCTTTCTGTCTGGTTGTTCTATCCATTATTGAAAGTAGGGTAGTGAAGTCTCTTAACTGTATTGTTGTATTGTTTGTTTTTCCCTTCATTTGTCAGTTTTTGCTTTATGTGTTTTTGTGCTCTGTTAAAGATTATTTTGTCTGATGTTAATAATAGCCACCTGAGCTTTCTATTAATTGTTCTTTTCATGATGTATCTTTTCCCACCTTTTTTATTTTCAGTCTTTTTTGTATCAGTAAATTTAAAATGTCTCCTCTGTACACAGCATATACAGTAGTTGGATCTTGGTTTTTATTTTTTAATTTAATTTAATTTATTTATTTTTTGAGATGGGGTCTCACTCTGTTACCCATACTCAAGTGCAGTGGTGTATCATAGCTCACTGTAACCTCCAGTTCCTGGAGGGATCCTTACATCTCAGCCTTCGGGGTAGGTGGGACTACAACATGTACACCACCGCACCTGGCTTAGATCTTGTTTTGTTTTGGTTTTTTTTTTTCCTATCCAGTCTGAAATCTCTGCCTTTTTTAGGTTGCTTAATCCATTCACATTTAATTTTGTTATTGATATAGGTGGATTTGTGTCTACTATTTTAATTTTTGTTTTCTGTGTCTCACATCTTTTTTTGTTTTTCTAGTCTTCCTTTACTGCTTGCTTTTGCATTTAGCAAATATTTTCTAATGTGGCATTTTAATTTCTTTAATGATTTTTTTCACTATATGTATTTTTTGTTATTTTCTTAATGGTTGCTAGGGCTTTCCATATACGTATTAAATTATTAGAATAAGCTTTAGATTTATAGTGACTGAATTCCAGTGAGATATAAGATGTTATTTTTATATATCTCTATTCCATTTTCCTTCATTTTATGGTATTATTATTATACATATTACACTATAAATATTATAAACCCAAGACATTTTTGTAATTATTACTTCATATAATTTTATGATTTTTAAAGAAGCTTAGCAAGGAAAGGAGAGCAAGTATATATTTATAGCTTTGGTTACATTAACCTTATTTATCATTTCTGGTTGTCATCATTTGTACCTGTGTATTCAAGTTATCGTCCAGAGTTATTGCCTTAGCCCAATACAGCTTTGCTCCCAGCTGCCTCCTTTGTGCTGTTATTGCCAAATATATTAAATCTTGATATTTTATACATTCAACAATACAATATACATATTTTATATAATTGCTTTTTAAATCATTTAAGAGAAAAATACTCATTTATTTCTATCTTTTGTAATTATATATTATAATTACCTTTACTAATGTTCTTTTGTGTGTGTGTGTGTGTATTAAAGGTCCAATGTCACTTGCTTTTAGCCTGAAGAACTTCCTTTCTTAGTTGTTCTAAGGTGTGTCCACTAGCAACAAATTCCCTTTGATGCCAGCCCATTGCTTTCTGGCCTCCATTGTTTCTGCTGAGAAGTTTCTGCTGTTAATCTTATTGGAGTTTTCCTGTAAGATGAGTCTTTTTTTCTCTTGCTGCTTTCAAGATGTTTTTCCTTGTGGTGTGGATTTCTGCATTTTTACGAAGATAAAAGTGTCTGTGAACTTACTTGCATTTATCCTACTTGGAGTTCATTGAGTTTTCTGGATGTGTAGATTAATTTTTTTTTAATAAATTTGGGGGCATTTTCAGCCATTGTTTCTTCAAATATTTTTCCATTCCTTTTTCTGCACTCCTGGAATTCTCATTATGGATATGTTATCATTATTGATGTCCCATATTTCTCTGAGGCATGGTTCATTTTTTCTTCATTCTTTCTCAGTTCTTTGGATTGCCTAATTTCTATCAGTCTATCTTCAAATTTGCTAATCCTTTTATCTGCCAGTTCAGATCTACTATTGGGTCCCTCTAGTGATTTTTTTTCATTTTAGTTAATGTACTTTTGAACTCAAAATTTCCTTTTGATTTTTTTTTTATAATTTTTCTCTTCATCGATATTTTGTTTGATGTTATTGTACCTTCTTTTACGTCTTTAATTATGATTTCCTTCAGTTCTTTGAACCTATTTATAATGGCTACTTTTAAGTCTATTTAATCCAACATCTGGTCATTCTTATTGTAGGCAGTTTCTGTTGCCTGCTTTTTTTCTGGTATCTGGGTCATGATTGTACTTTGGATCCCTCTTTATTGGAAATTGGACATTTCAAATAATATATTGAAGTAACTCTGGATATCCTCCCCCTCCCTTTGCCAGACTACTGTTGTTATTTGCTTGTGTATTTATTTAGTGACTAGCTAGATTACTTGAGTGAAATCTGTTCTGCTTCATTGCCCCTCCCCACCCCAGTGTTCAGACTTTTCTATTGCTTCTGGGGTGAGAGTGGAAGGAGGCACAACTTTGGCTATGCCCACAGTCCCCCTGGGATGACAGTGGTTTTGGCAGGGGTCTTTTTGACTGTATATTTCCTTGGGTATACCCAGCTGTTATGCTCTACTAGCAGGAGGGCTCCTCCTGGCTATCTTTTTAAAAATCAGGTTCTCTCCTGCAATCTAGCTGGTGTACAATTTGGCCTTTATCTCTAGTGAATACAAATCTACCAATTGTATTTCACCATAACCTCCACTGCTTTTGAGAGTTCCGTTAGGCTTGAACTCTCAAACTGCAACAGGTTTAGTTGCAGATGAAATCAGTTCTTTTGAGAGAATATTAAGAGCTATCCATTTTAAGGCCTACTTCTCACTCCAGGCAAAATCTCAAAGTTCTAAAGCTGGGGCTAGGGATGGTAGCACACTGTTCTCTGATTGTTACCCCTACTTTAGGAACTGAGGGCTACGTGGAGGATGAGGGTGGTAAGGGTGGTAACCTCAGGTCTATTCAGCTTGCCTTTCCCAGCATGGAACCAGTGGCTTTTAAGCCAGGGGAAGGGCTGTTGGGGCCCTTATTCTGAGCAGCGTCACACCCAAGATAGAGCCTCTGGCCAAGCTGTAGAGGCTGGGTGGAAAAATGGACCCCCTACCTCTCAACCTCACTTGCTGAGAACTCAGCCTCAGCCACAGGTAGGTGGGAGCAGGATGAGAATGCTGACATCCTCCCCCACCTGGAAAGCTAGCCCTCCAACTGAGAGCTGCTGGGAAAACAGCCCTTCTGTATTTTTGGCTTCACCAGTCTGGAGTTTCTGTTTCAATGAGCTAGGAGAAGTGAAGGAGGGAGCAGTGTTGGCTCATCTACCACAGACTCTTGCTGTTCTCACAGAATTTTAGTAAATTTTTTGACTAGATATTTCTTCATGTGATATATTCCCTTAGGACCATTTCCAGAAACTTTAAATGGTTGGTTTTTCATAATTTTCTTTGGTTTTGCTGGGTGCCAGGTTTACAGAACTCCTTATACTGCCATGCTCCAGTAGTCAATCTAAGATTTTACATTTTTAGGAGAGAAAAATTATAGCTATCATAACTGCATTTCTGTACTTATACACAGAAGATATTTTGAAAAAATTATCTGCCTTTTTGGATCCTTAATCCATGTAGCACCAGTTGATGAGAGTTCTTTCAGGCAAAGATGGAATGAGGCCTAGAAAAGAACACATTTTTTTTTTTTTCTGTTTAAATTGATAGTGAAACTAATTTTTCCATTGAGCTACTTATATTTTTTCACTAAAAATGTGAAGTACATTTTTATTAATTTTGGAATCTAGATCAGAATACTAATCCAAAGATTTTTGTGGCCAATAGAGTTTGCCAGAAGTAGATGGAGAATACACACTGATGAAGAATATAGTTTGAGGCATTTTTAAAGAAATGTTAAAAAATGTAATTGTGAATATTTGCTTTATATTGTTTGTTTCCTTCCATTCTACAAGTTTGGGATTATCAAAATTTTGTTCTAATTTGGTAATTTCAATTTACAGTAAGAAATTAACCACATTTTAAAAGGAGTAAAAAGAGGTTAGGAAAAAGAAAGTTCAATTATATAATTAAGAAGTGAAGATTAGTGCTGGGTGCAGAGGCTCACACCTGTAATTCTAGCACTCTGGGAGGCCAAGGCGGGAGGATCTCTTGAGGTCAGGAGTTTGAGACCAGCCTGAGCAAGAGCAAGACCCCATCTCTACTAAAAATAGACAAAATTAGCCAGGCGCAGTGGAACACACCTGTAGTCCCAGCTACTTGGGAGGCTGAGGCAGGAGGATCACTTGAGCCCAGGAGTTTGAGGTTGCAGTGACCTGTGATGACACTAGTGCACTCTAGCTGGGGCGACAGAGCAAGACTCTGCCTCAAAAAAAAAATGAGGACATATTAACAAAAATCTAAAGAATTTAAGGTAAGACAAATCATTGGAAAGCTAAATAGCTATTTTTTCTTATGTGAAAGGTGATGTTAGTGATCCATCTTTACCCAGTTCAGAACTAGAATAAATTAGATAAAAAATTTTATAGTCCTAGGAAATATTTTTAACAGCAGTTTTCTGTTGAATGCTACAGTTAAGAATGTTCTCCAGTGTATTTCCGTAGTAAAACTTGAGGCTATTTCCATAATGTTGTTATAAGTGGTTTTGGTAGCTCTATAAAAACGGATGATTATGACATGCTTAAGTTCTAATAGTCATTTCTGTGATTGTTGTATCTTGCAGATGGATATTAAATTTATAAATAAAATCTATAATAATTGGAACCAAACCCAACAACAGAGTTCTAGATTATCTAGATACATTCAAGATTGCATAAACTTTAGATCAGCGGTCCCCAACTCTGATCAGCAGTCCCCAACCTTTTTGCCACCAGGGACCAGCTTCCTAGAAGACAGTCCTTCCATGCATTGGCTGGCGGGGGGGTAGGGGTGGAAATGGTTCCAGAATGACCCAAGTGCACCACGTTCATTGTGCAGTCAAACCTCTCTGCCAGTGACAATCTGCATTTGCGGCCACTCTGCAGCGCCAGCACCGCCATCAGGCACCAGACTCTCACAAGGAGCATGCAACCTAGATCCCTCACATGCGCAGTCCACAGTAGGGTTGGTGCTTCTGTGAGAATGCAGTGCCACCGCTGATTGGGTTGGGGACCACAGCCTTAGATTATTTCTGTCCAGGTACTCACATGTTCCCTAACACTTTAGAGTTAATGTTCATTCATCAAATTGTCGAATGTATCTTATTTAGAGTTTTTCCCCCCTCTGAAAAGCTTTGACAACCACTGAGTCATCTTGTAATCATGGGCTCCTTAGGAAGAGTTAACAGTTGGTCATAACTATTTGTTTAGCTCATTGTTTATAAAACTCATTTCATAATGAGTAAGTTGTATATATACATAATCTTTGCAGATAGAGATCATCTAGTCAAAAATACTATCTTTGTGTTTAAACTGAGGAATGTTTTGAAACTTCTTTTAAAATAACCATGTTTTGAACAAATATATGCTGAGAGAAAGCTAGTTTTTCTTTTGGATTGGAGAAATGGATCTTAGGCTTTCTTTGAGAAAATTTGAACTCAATAATTTAAAATAACTGATTGCATTCTTTTTTTGTATATGGAAGTATGTCTTATTCTCGTTAAATAATTGGTAGTTTATTGCAGAATAGATTTTAGATAGGGGTTTGTTATCATTTATTGACAAATTTTCATCTTTTAATAGGGATTGTCCTGGGTGGAGGCCAAGCAATCTGGTCTTTGTAATGTTTCTTCTTCAATCAAAGAAACCTTCCTTTTATCTATTTTATGCAAAAGAGATTATTAAAATATTTTATTTAAAAATATAGAGAAATTCTTTACTAAAACTATTTGAAAGACACTACTCAAACATAAATTATCATAGTGCAGAAGATGTGGTTAGTCCTCATATCTTGAGAATCATAGTTTTACTAGAGAGTATAAAAGGCAAAAAGACTTAAAAAAATGATATGGGACCGGGCGTGGTGGCTCACGCCTGTAATCCTAGCACTCTGGTAGGCTGAGGCAGGCGGATCATTTGAGATCAGGAGTTCGAGACCAGCCTGAGCAAGACTGAGACCTCGTCTCTACTAAAAAACTAGAAAGAAATTACCTGCACAACCAAAAATATATATAGAAAAAATTAGCCAGGCATGGTGGTGCATGCCTGTAGTCTCAGCTGCTTGGCATGCTGAGGCAAAAGGATTGCTTGAGCGCAGGAGTTTGAGGTTGCTGTGAGCTAGGCTGACCCCACAGCACTCTAGCCTGGGCAACAGAGGAGACTCTGTCACAAAAAAAAAAAAAAAAAGATATGGAATCATACTATAGAAATGCCTGTATAATCTGTAAAATAATCGATCTGTTTTTTATGTTGTTTAATTAGGGCGATTTGAAGATTTAAATTAAATTTTTTCACTGATAATTTTTTTTCTTTTTCTAATTCTGGAATAATATTAAATAAAATTATAAACTAATTATTAGAAACTTTAAAGTGGCATTCTGTGTCATGGTTGACGGTGATCATACTACCAGAATGAGTGTATGAGGCAAGAGTCTCAATCAATCGAAGTTTATTAAGCCAGAGCTTGAGGGCACACCCCGGAAAAAATGTGAGTCACAGAGGCATCTGTGGCTGTTTTTTCCAAAGAGATTTTCAGGAGGTTTAGTATTTATGCATGTCCTTAAAGAGGGGAAAGGCATGTAGGAAGACAGGCAGTAAAGTGGTTACATTTTTGTGAGACTTTAGTGCCCGGTATAGCTACATTTTTTTATAATATAAGGTGAACAGTTGGAAGAATCGGTTTTTGCAGATGCCTCTTGGTAGGTGGAGGAATGATTGATCTCATCTTGTTCTGCACCAGGGAAGATAAATTTGTAATCTACATTATCGGTGTTCAATCACATTATCAGTGTGGAAAGTAACAGACTTTAGATTTAGGAGCTACACTTAGATTGTAGACCTAGTTACAATTGGCATGTTCTTGTTTATGGTAGGATACATGTTGTGGAAGGTTTAGATGTCAGCAAAGAATTTACTTTGGGATGATTTGTGGGAGCAGTCATCTGAAGATGCTGGAGGCCTTTGGTCTTTGCTTACAGGGTCTGGCTGATGTACAAATGCTTTGACACAAAGTTGTGAAGTGACAGCTATTCATTAGGAAGAGGGTGTTGCTTCACTCAGCCTCTTGGCTTAACTTTCCCTTTGGCATAGGAGTTTGGGAGTCCTGAGATTTTTTTTTTTCCTTTACATACTAAATTAGAATTTATAAATACCAAGTGATTTCTGTTTTCTCATCCAGTGGAGCATGTTGAAGAATGCAGAAAGACAGACTTCATTTCATAAAATCAACATTTGCTGCTCAGTATGTGCTAGTCACAATGCTAAGTGCTGATAAAACAGACCCTGTACACATGGAACTTAAAATTCATGGGCCAGTTTTTATGAATTAATGAACTTTTATCCTGTTTTTTTTTTTTCTTTCAAGCCTAATTCTGGTGAGCTGGATCCATTATATGTAGTAGAAGTACTTCTACGCTGTAGCAAAGAGAGCTTGAAAAATTCAGCTACTGAGGCTGCAAAACCAGCTAAACCTGATGAGAAAGGGGAGATGCAGGTTTGTACTTTACTTTTCATCTTCAGATTTTAGATCTTTTGTGAATTATTTTTAATCACTACAGTTTCTGAATGTGATTATAATGAACATACTATCATGATTTCTAAATTAGAAGTTTTCAGAACTTTTTGAGGTATATTATTAAAACCATCTAAAAGTAGGATGATTAATAAGACTTCAGTTTTATTTGTATGTTATCAAATTATTATAAGGAAAATAATGACAAAGTAAAAGATAAAGAGAATAATTTAAAGTTCACATGCCCCTGTATTTTACCAGGGCTATAAAGATTTTTCATTATCACTGTGACTGACTGATTTTACAGTTTGAATCCATCCATGGTGTTTATTTTCTATTCCCATGGAAATACAGGTGGTCCCTGACATAGGATTTTTTTGACTTTATGATGGTGCAAAAACAATACACATTCAGTAGAACATTAATAAATTACATGATATATTTGACTCTTATAGGCTTTGTGTTAAATGATTTTGGGCAATTGTAGGCTAATGTAAGTGTTCTGAGCATGTTTAAGGTAGGCTAGACTAAGTTATGTTTGGTAGGTTAGGTGTTCCTGTATTAAATGCACTTTTTACTTACGATATCTTCAACTTACGATGGGTTTATCGGGACATAATCCCATCATAAGTCAAGGAGCATCTGTAATGATTCAAGCATTGTTTTGATAACGAAAACTTCTGCCCGTTTCCTCATTTAAAATCATTCAATTTGCATATGCATTTAACTAAATGTAAAACATTTGACTTGCCACATGAGATGCCCCTATTTCTTGAATGTTACTCTATTTTTATATTAGTATAAATAAAAACAATTGTTGGTGATATCTTATTGTAGAGATTCCAAAGTATCTGAAGTCTAATAGTGGAATTCTGTTATTTTTAAACATTGCTTTAAATATGTGGTACTTGATACTGATACTTGTATAATGACACTTGTTGTAAGATACTTGTTTTATGTTATAAGATACTTGTATAATGATACTTGGATTGGTTTGTAGAAAGTAAAGTCTACCACTGCAACATTATAGACTATTTCTTCGGATCAATAAATCATTATGGGTTTCAGACTTGACAGCATTTAAAACTACAGTTCATTGTTAACCATTTTTTGAAAGTTTATTTATAATTCTGAATACTACCTAGCCTTTGTTCTCTGTTTTTCAGTCTTTTTTTTTTTTTTTTTTTTTTTTTTTTTTTTTTTTTTTTGAGACAGAGTCTCACTCTGTTGCCCGGGCTAGAGTGAGTGCTGTGGCATCAGCCTAGCTCATGGCAACCTCAAACTCTCAAACGCCTGGGCTCAAGCAATCCTTCTGCCTCAGCCTCCCGAGTAGCTGGGACTACAGGCATGCACCACCATGCCCGGTTAATTTTTTTCTATATATATTTTTAGCTGTCCATATAATTTCTTTCTATTTTTAGTAGAGATGGGGTCTTGCTCTTGCTCAGGCTGGTCCCGAACTCTTGACCTTGAGCAATCCTCCTGCCTCTGCCTCCCAGAGTGCTAGGATTACAGGCGTGAGCCACCTCGCCTGGCCTGTTTTTCAGTCTTTTAATGTGTTTGCCTCCATAATTCTACCAGCAGATGAAACTTGTATATTTTGCCTAACATTTATTTTACTGATTGCTTAATCAAAAATGAAGCTAAAACTCCCACAGTTTGGTACATATTCATCGTATCCAAAGGGACCTTAGGAGTTATTGCAGCTTGGAATAGCAAATGTGTGGCACACATCTCAACATTCTCCCTTTCTCTTGGCAGACATTATTAATAAATCATAGCACTCTCTCACATTGAAAGCTCACTCTTTCAAGAAAATTATATAGGCAGCTATGACTAATTCCTTGAAGTTAGCATTTTAGGTGAAACCTATTTGCTATCTCTCTCTGTTCTGGGCTAGGCCAAAATTTTATTAAGCCTAGCTGCTGTGTGTGTTTTACTTAATGATACCAAGAAACTTTGCCATCCTTAATAATCATGATTTGGTTCAGTTCAATAAACAACCTTTCCAGGGAAGCCTTCACTGAATCCTGGGCAAACCGAGGGTCTTTCCTCTATTCCTGTGGCATTTTTTATTCCATTTGTTTCAGTCTACACTGCTAAAGAAATTGGAGGAGGGGGATTAACATGAATTTTATGTGTTTGTGATTTCAAGGCGATTCCAGCTTATTGGGGGGGCATTTTGTGCTTCAAAACTGTCCAGGGAGGTTAATTAATAAAGAAGCCTTTATAAAGGAAGTAGTGAGATTTGTACAAACTTGTAAGAACACAAGAACTTTTTTAGACAAGAATTACATTACCAGCAAAGGAAGCAACATGTGCATAGCATGAAACATTCTCTTTAGAAAGAACTTCACATTTCTCCTCTTTGTGGCTGAATGACAAAGGCATAAGAGTAATACAGAGAGGTCTGTATCTTAAGAAACAGAATATTATATTGTTAACTTGTGTAGATTACTATCTTGAATAGGAATGCTAAACATAGGGAAATAGTTCATAGGCAATGTATAAGGAAACCTCAGCTCTCAGCCACAGTGATTGTGTAGCAGCCTTCCATTGCATGAAGTGTGAGTGGAAGTAGTTTCCATAATCATCCTTTCCCTTCAGTGACTTTGTATGTGATGCCAAATTTAGCTGTTTATCAACCTTTGTACAAGACTACTTTCTAAAGTGACTTTTCCTCTTACCTGTGAAATATAATAAGTATTCTTGAACTTTCTTTTCCTTGTGTGTACACGTGCGTTTGTGTGGGGGGGGGGAGAGCGCACACACGTGCTCAAGAGCGCTCTCTATACACCAGCTTTGGATTAGATTGATTAACAGAGGTTAACAGTTTAGACTGTGTTCTAATGATTGCTTGCAGTTTTGTCACTGTTGCTTTGCCATCTTCAAATGTGTCTGACAACTACCCCTTGTCATAGCCACTTCATAACACTTAAATGAGACTCTGCATCAGTGAGTGAAGACCATAATTGCGGGGTCTAGATAAGTGAGTTCTCTTTTGTTTCTCTAGGCAAGGAACTCTCTAGCATCAGCATTAGATAAAAATATCTTTTAAAAGGACATGGAATAGAAGATTACAGATCATAACTATATACTTATGATATGTAACAATTGCTTGAGGATCAAGATGCCAATAGTTGTGATAGAATGAGACTTTGCAGTTTGGGCACTTTTGTAGTTTACATTAAAGATGTACTGTAATATAAATCAAAGTCAGATTTTTGGGGGGTAAACTTTGAACATATTTAAAATAGCTGATTTAAACTCTTTGTCTATTAAGTAAAAATTCTCGGCTTCCTTGGAGACAGTTTCTATTAACTGCTATTTTAACTATGTGTGTAGATCATACTTTGTTGTTTCATTACATGCCTTACAATTTGTTGAAAACTGGATATTTTAAATAATGTAGCAACTGTGTAAATCAGAGTTTTCCTGCTCCCCCAGAGTTTATTCTTGTTGCTATTTGTTGTAGTTGGTTTTTTTGTTTAGTTACCTCTTAATTCTAGTAAGGTTTTTTTTTTTTTTTTTTTTTTTTGTTATTGTATATGGCCACTGAGGTCTCTGCTTGGTTAGTTTAATGGTGGGCAACTAATTGTACTGAGACTTCCTTAAATACTTGCAGTCATTAAGTTCCCCTTCTTTGTTTAGGGTCTTTGTATGCATATTCTAGGGCCTTTTTAGTCTTTTTTGAGCATGCACATAGCCTTATGTATGGCCTTCAATTAGATTCTCAGAAATGTATGAGAGCTTTTCATATTCCCCATGGACATCTTCCTCCCCAGCTTTTCCTTTTAGCTGTCTGGTTAATTTGCTGTTTGCCCCAGCTGCCATCTGCTACCTTGGGCAGCCATGGTGTTAACAATTGCCTCTTACTATTTTCAGTAAATGCCCCCAGGGAAAAGATTGTTTGTACTGGGTAAGTTCAGGTCAAATAAAAACAGCCTTGTGAATGGAGTCTTCCAGGGAACCACAAGACAGGTGAATAATGACAATTTTCTGTGAGTGTGCCATTGAGGTGGTTCCAGCCCTATTCTGTTCCCTCCAATGGCTGCCAGACTGATTTTCATTGTGATTGTAGCCTGTTGGTTTTCAAGCTACTGAGGGGCTAGGGAGTGGGAGAGGGAGGAGGATAAGTTAAAACTGCCACAGAGCTCGCTGTTCTTACATAAAGTCAGCCATTTTTCTTGAATGAATGCTTCTTGGATTGCAGCAAACCTTTGGTTAACTTTCAGAATTCTGAAGAAGTTGTTTTGGACAATTTTTGCCAGTGTTGTCATTGCTTTTATGGAAAAGAGCATTTTTGGAGGCCCTTGCTCTACCATTTTCACTGACATTGTCCTGTATAAACTTAGAGAAAACATCTAGTACATTCAGTGGATTATTAGTCAGCTTTTAAATTAGATCAAGACACAAATTCAATTGTTATTAAATCAGAAATATAATCAATAACACATTGGTTTAAATAACTGTCTGCCTTGACTTGATTAAAATTTAGTTGGTTCAAAAAACAGCCTGCTTGTTTGAATGAAAAATTCAAAAACCATATTGTATTGTAGCAAATAGTCTTGATTTGGAAAAGTTGCCTGAAATATATTTATAATGTATTGACTTAAAACTGACTTCTTATTTTATCTACCGTATCATTTGCGTATTTAAGGGGAAATTGTAATAGCAAACTTGTAAAGATCTGAAAGGTCTAAGGATAAAAATACTTTCTGCTATTGGTATTCTAGCAAGTTTCCAATAGTTGCCCACGTAATTATTTGGATTTATATAGACCAATGTTGCATCATGATGAATCTGAATTCTAAGTTATTTTATAAAGGTAATTAGGTTTAGAAAATTGTGTAAACACCATATGCAAATATACATTTTAAAATGTCTGTGAATTTAGAGATTTATAATTTTGTGACGAATGAAGGAGCTCAGGAAATTTCACCCCAAAATGTGACTCCTTCATATAAAGAGCATTTTGAATTAAAGGCCCTTAGAGATCAACAGGCCTTGGAAAGGGGCTTTCCCTCTTTCTTCATTGAAAAACCAGATTCATCAAAAAGAACAATTTTCTGTTTCCTGTTATTTCAATATATTACAGGAAAGAAGAATGCAACCAGACCTGGCCCAAATTATTTTAAATGTATACATTTCTCTCAGGTTAACTTAATTTGTGAAGAGAATCATTTATAAGTCCATCTGTTTTCCCCCTTCCATTCATTCTCCCAAATATCTATTCATCCTACCTAGTAACCATTCATTGCCCCTAAACAGAATTACCTATGTTCTTCATCTCTCCCTCCTCTCTAAAATGAGAGTATATAAATTTCTGGACCCCATTGGGATATTGGGTAATCACTCTGTGATCTCTTCATGCACACAGTAAATAAATCTCTTTATCTTATTAATCTGCCTTTTGTGAGTTGATCTTTCAGTGAACCTTCCTGGGCAGAGGGGAAGTTTCCCCTCATCCCCACACAACTATTTATTTGGTGTTTTACTTTTTTTTTTTTTAACCTACCTTCTATGTGATGATTATTTGGTTTTTAAACATTTAATTTCTCCTTTATAAAAATTCATGTTTCTAATTAGGGAAGTCTTAGGATCTCCCTTTCTTGTACTTAAGGAGACATTTATAGGAGGGCCTTTGTAGTCTCTTTTCTACCATTAATATGTTAGTTGACCATTTCTTGGATGGAGTTTATTATAGGAATCAGCCTTAGAAATAAGACTGTTTCTGTCTTCAGACTGAATCAAGTTTTCACAGAATAGTTTTATTCTGTTTTGGAGGAAATTCTTAGATACCTGTGCATATTGAATTCGATTACAAATACATAAAAAATATTCTTACTCTCCAAAGCCAAGTGAATTATTTTTAATTTTTATACCATTTGGCAGACTATTAACAGTTCGAAACACATAGTAGAGAAATTTGTTGAGAAAATACAGTGAACAATTCATGGTATTATTCAGTTGTTTTCAGATAGAACATTGGCTATTAATGTTGCTGTGCAGGAAAAATACTAATTTTTTAATGGCTGGGAAATAGGGAAAATGTAAATTACTTGTCAAATTTTAAAAATCAGGACTTTGAAATAATTTGGATTTCTGGCTTTAAAAAAAAGAAAGATCTTAAAACACTAGTGCTGCATTCCTGCTTGGCACAATTGTAGTTGTCTTCTTTAAATCATACAAGTGCTCTCTAGTTTTTCAGTCTCTGTCACTTATTACCACTAAAAAATATTGTCTACCTTTTCTCTTTGGCATTTGAGTAAATGACCTCTGCTATTTTAACACTGTTATATACAGATTTGTTAACATGTGTTGGACATTTGTTACACTAAATAACTTTTAAGAGGTGCTTCAGGTACTAATTTAAGTATTTTTACATACATTATCTTATTTCTCAAAATAGTTTCATGAAATAGATATAATTTTATCCCCATTTTTATGAATGAGGAAAACTGAAGTCTAGAAAGGTTAATTTGTTCAAGGTCACGCGACTAGCTGAAGACTTCACTTCAAACCCAGGCAGTCTTAATGCTGGAACACATGTTCAACCACTGTGCCATTTTTTTGTTCAATAAAGGACTGTGAATATATTTATCAGCAAGCCAATGACAATTGTGTTTTCATTGGTGATAAGTGTAAAAGTAGGCATGAGAGACCAACATTTTGACTGATTTGGGCCTGTGAAAACATTAACCTTGCCCTAGTTTATAGAGGCCCTCTGGATTCAAGAGCAATTTAAAGGGAGCAAAATTTGACAGTGAACACAGGGTATTGATAGGAGAAAGCATGGGAGAAAGTGTATAGATAGGTGTTCTTGAAGATTGTATCTAATGGAATGTGCTGTTTTCTCTGCTTGAAATAATTTTTTTCATCTCCTTTTCATTCAGGCCCATCCAGAAGTTTCATGAACCTTACTTGGCCATCTAAATCTGTTCAACAGGAGTCTTGTTCTTTTGTAGTACTGTAGTACTTTTATATATTCAAAAAATGCCAGAACTAAGAGCACAAAAATGAATAAAGAATGGATTCTGTACTGAGGAGATCTCTTATTTTTATGTATCATTTATTTTCCTGTTATTTAGAGGTTTGAATTAGTTTTTGCTTTTTAAATATAGTCTCTACTAAGATACAAGCTTTTGTGTAGGGAGCTACTCCACAGTGATTATTATGTATTTCTTACACCTGTCACATATTGTAAATGCACCTTCCTTTTAAAAATCAAAGTTTAGAAAATAGCAGAATATGAATATGTGCAATTTAAATTGTAATATCATATAACTTTTCATTCATAGGTTGTCCCAGTTTTGGTGCATCTCCTGTCTGCTATCAGCAGTGTTAGACTTTATATTCCTAAAGACCTTCGGCCAGTGGACAATAGACAGAGTGTTTTAAAATCAATACAGGTATGTGTTAATTTTATAAGTTAAATATGAAGTTTATATATATAATGTAAATAAGAGGTAACTGAAATGTTTTAAGTATATTTATTGCTTTCTTTCAGAAAAAGTATAAATACTACCAATAATGGCAATTATTTTTCATAAAAATAGTGGCAGCAGATCTGCACGCATATTTGTCCTCTCTTTGAATCCACTAACAAAGTGAGTTACTAAAGGAGTACTCACAAAGGAAAACTGCACCGTTAATCTTCACTATTATATGCTAAATATGTTCTACTTTATTCATTATAAGTGAAAATAACTATAGACTGTTATTAAAAGTTATTATGTATAAAATAATATGCTGCCAGAACTTGTAACCATTTTCGAATATAGTTAATAAATGGATGAAATCATTTTTTTCAATAGGAAAAATTATGACTTTCTAGAAAATTTAATTTTCCAGTAGAAAAAAGAAGTGACGTATTTAGTCAGTAAACCTTTGAATAGCATTTACTGTGCAGTGAAGGCTTTGTACTAAAATCTGAGAAAACAAAGATAAATAGGATGCTTTCAGTGTAGAGTAGGACTTTTTAAGCTATGTTCCATAGGTAGGCTTGCTGAAATGAATGATTTTCCTTGACAGTTTTACAAAAATTTTATGTAGATGTGGATATCATTTCAAAAAATCACTATAGAAATTTTAAAAACTAATAGTCTGGTGGTAAATAAATATTTTAAGTTCACTGAAGTATAAAGTCCCACTGAAATTGTTTTTTCTAATATTTTCAAAATAGCAGCATAGTTTTGAGGAGAAATACACGTTAGTCATTAAGTTAGCATAAATAATGCCATTATTGTGAAAAAACTGATCACTTTGTGCTTCTGAATTAGGTCAGTTTTCATTTTGCTAAATTTAAACTTAAATTGAAATTTATTTTTCTTGAGGTCTATTGACAAATTTCAGGTTTGTCTTTATTTGCCTTAAACATCACTGTGCTATGTCTGGTGATGAGATATTTCAGCTTTGACATTAACTTTAGCAATAACCTAACTCTCAGTTTTGCTTCAGTATTTAAATAAGGTTAGACTGTTGTTTTCCTTGGTCCTTCGTAGACCTTTATGTTGATCACCACATATTGGGAAAGAAGGAAGAAGAAGAAGAAGAATCAGGAAAATGAGCCTGCTAACAGACTCCTTCACTTAATGACTAAAGAGTTCCCTTTTGCTACTTAATTACACCTTTTTAAAATTTAGAACTACAATTTTAGTGTTTTCTCTGTTCTTGAACTTTTTACCTGTGTGACTCAGTTTCTTTCTATGTAAAAGTTGGCCAGGTTGTACTATATGCACTTAACAAAGATATCAGTCTATTAAAACCTTGCATTATTTACATATTTAGGATGGTAATGTTCAAAATGACTTTGAACCCTTTACATTTATGTTTTTTATTAATGTGCTCCCACCCCCATACCCTAATTCCTAACCAGCCAAATTCTATCTTAACTTGAAGGCCTATCCAGGACCCTGAAAGTTTCCCAGCGGGATACCAGCCTATAGTGAGCTATCCCTTCTCTGTACTCTTATGCTTATTATATAATCATTAATTATGTGCCTGAAAAAGTTAGCAAAAAGAATCAGGACCTTTTAAAAAGTTTAAATCTTCCAACTCAGTAGTGCTCTCCCTAGGAATCAACCCCAAGGAAATAATCTGAAATTGAAAACAGTTTATATATAACAGATGATCAATACAGGATTACTAATGATTTCAAGAAGTTACAGCAACCTAAATATACAATGATCATTTTATTAGTAAGTTGTGCCACCTCCAGGACTACTGAACTATGTAATACTAGACCTATTAGTAAATTATAACACATCCCTATATCAGTTAATTATAGTACAGCATTAAAAAGGAATTTTCAAAAACAGTGGGAAAATGCCCTACAATTTAAATGGAAAAAAGAAAAAATTATATGTGTACCATCCTTTTTTTTTTATGTCCATGTGCATAGGGAAAAAAAGGAAATATTGATGTAGTTTACTCTTACTAATTTTATCTCTATAAGATGAAAAATAAATTTTACATATTTTGTTTTAGGAAGTTCAGAAACGTTTTCCTGATGGTGTTCCCTTATTAGATCCTATTGATGATATGGGTATTCAAGATCAAGGACTGAAAAAAGTCATTCAGAAAGTGGAGGCTTTTGAGCATCGAATGTATTCTCATCCACTTCACAATGACCCAAATTTGGAAACTGTGTATACACTTTGTGAAAAAAAAGCACAGGTATGGCAGAAACTTTTTTTTTTTTTTAGTAGAATTCTGTGTATAAATGAATCGGTATTGTTCATTTTCTTGTACTATCAGCTAAAACAGGAAAATGTCTGTCTTTTAAAACTATCAGCTCTGTATGTAACCTGTCAGTTCTTATCAGCAAGACAAGATAAAGTTCGTTTGCTCTAGGTTGGTATTTTATGTATGGTTTTTTAAAATTTTTTGCTTTTTAAAAATTGAGATATAATTCACACAAGGTAACACCCACCCTTTTAAAGTGTCCAACTGAGTGGTTTTTATTAATGATACATACACAGATATTTGCAACCATCATCACTATCTAATTTCAGAACATTTTTATCACCCCTAAAAGAAATTTTATATCCATTAGCAATCACTATCTGCTCCCTCTATCCTTCAGCCCCAGGCAACCACAAATCTATTTTCTGTCTGTATGGATTTGCTTGTTCTGGACATTTCTTATAAATAGAATCATATCATACTGTGTTTTTTATTATAGTCATCCTAGTAGTGTCAAGTGGTAGTAGTTCAGCTTTTTAGGGTAATTAGCTATAATCTCTCATTGGTAAAAGCATTTTTATACCCATTATCTGTAATGAATTTAGAAAAAGCTTTTTGAAGTGAACATATTCCTTCCCACTATCCACTTCTTTTCAACTAGAATCTTTTATACTCTACAAATCTCACTTCTTTCATGAAACTTATAACTCCTTGCGATTGTACTTTCTCAACTTTTATCACATCCCAGCCTTTACCCAATACATCTGTTTCTCTGTCTCACAAACTATATTTTAAGCTCCTTTAGGTCAGGTGTTTCATTTCAACTTATTTACACTCTGTCATAATGATCATCTTTATAAAGTAAATGCCCAGTCTTGGTTGGATAAATACATGAGTAGAAATTCTTTTAGTTTAATAGAGTAATATGTTTAGTTCGTAGTTAAAAAGCACTTCTCCCTTTCTGTTAATAGCTTTTTGTAAGCTAACATCATGTGGCCCTGTATCCTATGGAACACGGTGACTGCTTGCTTAGTGAACACATATTTCGCTATGCTCCAGTCTACCATGAAGTACTTCTAGGCCCTTTCCAGGAAACTTGCCAGGTGCTTCTCAAGATGAGGAAACCGAGACACAAAAGCTTTAGTTATTTCCTCAAGTATCTAGTTGTGATCCTGGCCTGTTCATACCTCACTAGAACCATTGCAGCTGCTCCCTACCTGATTCCAACCACTCCCCACATGGCCACGAGAGGGTCAGCCTTAATGTTTCCACAATACAAGAACAGGGAGACTTGAGCATGGTTGAATGTTGACTGGAAAGCATCTGTGGAAATGGTTGAAACCATTATTGAGCAGCTTAAATATACTGAAAAAGGCATTAGTGTCTAGGTGAAGGGGACAAATAAACTTGTTATGAAGACTCTGCAATAACATGGAAGAATGCTTATGCACAAGCATTAGATGAACAAAGCAGGATCTGAAATTGATATGGCCCATGATTAAACAACTTGGCAAAAATAAAAATACACATTGGAAAAGACTAAAAGGAGAACTTAAGGTGGTTGTGTTAGGGCAGTGAGATTATAGTAGATCTTTTTCATTTTTTTTCCTCCCTTTCTCTCCCCCTGTTGTCTGTAACGTGCTTTTTTTTTTAATGAAAGAAAAATACAAAGAGTTAGCAGTTTAGGGAAAAACAAGTCTTTTTATGGCTTCCTAGTGACTACAGGACACATTTCGCATCCCTTAGCCCTTCCTAAAAAGCCTTCAAAATTTGGTCCCTCAATTGTCAACATTTTAAGTGCTTATACCCTCTAACCCAACTTTCCTACCTCTAGGAATTGAGACTACAAAGTGAGGCAATACAGAGGATGTTCTCGTAGCATAGTTTGAAAAAGCAAATGAATATAAGCAACCTCAGTCTTCATCAGTTGGGAATTAGATATGTGAAATATTCCTATCCACACATTGGAAATTAACATGGCCATTAAGAAAAATGAGGTAGATTCATATGTACTCTTTGGAAAAGAAGTCCAAATGTATTAAGTGGAAAAGGAAGCTGATCTCACTTTTGTGGGTAAAAGCCCCTATACCTAGGTATCCATGCATTTCAGGCATGCACAGTCGTCCCTTAGTATCTGTAGGGGATTGATTCCAGGGCCTCCTGTGGATACCAAAATCCTCAGGTGCTCAAGTCCCTGATCTGAAATGGTGTACTATTTGTGTATAAACTATGCACATCCTCCTGTATACTTTAAATCATTTCTAGTATTATTTATAATACCTAATACAATGTAAATACTATGTAAGTAGTTATTATACTGTATTATTCAGGGAATAAGGACAAGAAAAGAAAGTCTCTGCATGTTCAGTACTGGTGCAATTTAATTTTCCCCAATATTTTTGATCCATAGTTGGTTGAATCATGGATATGGAACCTATGATTACAGAAGGCCAACTGTAAACATGTAGAAAAAGATCTGGAACAGCATTGTCCAATGCAAACCACATATGTAATTTTAAATTTTTGGTAGCCACATGAAAAAAGAAAAAAGTAGAAATATTTTAATATTTTTATTTAACCCAATATATCCAAAATATCATTTCAACATTTTTGTATTCAAAATGTAAAAATTGAGAAAAAAGTCTTAAATATTGGATTCTCTTACACTACCTTGTGAGCTTTATAAATCTCACAGTGTGTAACACAGTGTTCTGCTCTGCTCATGTTGGCATCCTCAGTCAAAGAAAACCCAGAAAACAGAGGGCATGGTGGCTCATGCCTATAATCCCAGAGCTTTGGGAGGCCGAGGCAGGAGGATCACTTGAGGCCAGGAGTTCAAGACCAGCCTGGGCCACATAGCAAGACCCTACTCTACAGAAAATTTAAAAATTATCTGGCATGGTGACACACACCTGTAGTCCCACCTACTCAGGAGGATTGTTTGAGCCCAGGTGTTTGTGGCTACAGCAAGCTATGATAGTGCACTCCAGCCTTGGCAACAGAACAAGACCCTGTCTCAAAAAAAAAAAAAAAAAGAGACAGGGTGTCACTCTGTCTCCCATGCCAAAGTACAGTGGTGTCGTTATTGCTCACTGCAACCTCCAACTCCTGAGCTCAAACAGTCCTCCCACCTCAGCATCCCAAGTAGCTGGGACTACAGGAACACACCACCATGCCTAGCCAATTTTCTGGTTTTTTTTATAGAGATGGGGGCTTGCTCTTGCTCAATCTGGTCTCAAACTCCTGACCTCAAGCAGTTCTCTTGCCTCTGCTTCCCAAAGTGCTAGGATTACTTGCGTGAACTATCACTCCCGGCCAACACTGTCTCTTTAAAAGAAAAGAAATTCTTTGGTTTTTTTTTCTGATAGGCCTGATAAGTCATGCTATGATAGCATATGTCATGCTAGCATAGTTTTGTCTAGCATGGAAAACATTGCTTCCTGTGACATGGCATTATGACAACGTATCTGTTCATAGCAATATGAAAAATCACTAAGAGCTTAGATTCTAGAGTCTGTTAGCCTGGGTTTGAACCCCATCTTTATCACTCAGTATTTCTGTAAGCTCAGTACTCAGCTTATTTAGTAATCTCTGTGCCTCAGTTTTCTCATCTGTAGAATTGAGAGTTAATATTAGTTCCCTACCTGTTAGGATTGCTATTCGAATTAAATAATGTAAACCATTAGAAATAGGGTACATAGGTAACTTGTAAGTAAATATCAGTTGCTGATCACCTTTTTCATTTTCTCCTCCTCAGTTGAAACTTAATAGCAAAATTACAGATTCTTTGGGTTTCAGCTTCTCAAAACTTTTCCCTCAGTGTTTTTCTGAACTTAAAGCCTCCACTTCAGGATACCATTGTTTCTGTGCTCTTGTACCACCATACATTTGTCACAGTTGGAAAATATGTACTACTTATTAATTAACTGAATTTAAAAACTCATCCACTCTAAAGGATGAACTCAAGATTCATTTTCATTTTAATTTTTCATCTCTATATTGAATAAAGGCCTATTCTCTTTGCTAAAGCTATTTCCAACTTAGGCAAAGAGAGGGAAGACTTTTCAGGGCATCATGTAGAAAATATAGTCAAGAGAAAAGATTCATAAGCCCTCAGCTTTCTTTCCTTGTTCTCTAAGCTACAGCCTAATTCCCTACAGATGAGAAGCTGGAATTGCTGGGATTGGTACTTTAGGAGTATGATTAATTGTCCCATGAATTCTGCCTTGGGAGACCCCATCCTAATTCAGCACTGACTTTTTCTGCCCCCTCCAGCCTACCTTGTCTAACTCATGGCTATCCAGCTCACTCCTCTTCCTGTAGCCCTCCTTCCTTGCCTTCATTTAAGCAGGAACCATGCCCTATTCTCCATCTTCCTAAACCTTTTACAAATTCTAATATCTCCCTGCTCTCCCTCAAATTTTTCAAGTGGACATTTTATATTTCCATGTACTTAACATTTTAGGTAGTATTTAATAACTTTTCAGATACATCATTACTCTTTTGTAATATCCTGAGAATGTATCTAAGAAGCTCCTGTATTTCACTCTCCCTATCCACTCAGCATTGAAGCTTTGACTGAGAAGTATGTTGTAAGGTATCCTTAGAAAATATTTTTTGCTTTATGTCATGAATAAATCTTATTTTACATTGTTCACTTTATTATTGAACTTTCTTTATACTTTTATGTTTCTTAGATTGCAATAGATATTAAATCTGCAAAGCGAGAACTGAAGAAAGCAAGAACAGTCCTGCAAATGGATGAACTCAAATGTCGCAAACGTGTTTTAAGAAGGTTGGGGTTTGCTACTTCTTCTGATGTCATAGAGATGAAAGGACGAGTGGCTTGTGAGATAAGCAGGTAAAATCTAATTCTTCTAGAAATTTGATTTTAAAATGAGATACTAATTTTAATTTGAGGGTTATCAGTCTTTAGGAAAAAAGAGTTGTGCTAAAAATATGAGATTTGTACAGTACCTTCCACGTTAAATACAGTTTTGGCCATGGAATTGAGAATATCTCTTAGATCTTAGTAATTAACACAAGCACCCCTAGCATTTGGATGTATTTCTTTTGATTTTTTCCAGACGTTGTGGGATTTTTCATAATCATAGTTCATACACAATTTTGTATACTCTTTTTATTACATTTATGAATGTTTTCCCACCTTAAAACTTAGTCTAATGACCATTATCCTTTTATGGGCATAGATTTTACTGAGATTTTGGGCTAACAATAGGGTATTACAACTGAGTATATTATAGGCCACAGCTTAAAATTGGTTATATTATTTTCTGTTTTGGTAATCTTTTGCCACGTTACAAAAGACCTCAAAACTAAATGATTTAAAACAACAACAGTTATTTTATTCTGTAGTGCTTTTTATGGGTCAGAAATTCAGAAAGGGTTCAGTTGAATAGTTCAGGCTCAGGGTCCCCTGTGATTGCCATCAGAGAAGTAGTTAAGCTGGAACAGTACAAGTCTGGAGCATCTGGGGAATGTTAGGCTCCCTCTCTCCCCTTCTCCCTCTCCCTCTCTCTGCTTCTCCATGTAGTTTTTCCACGCAGGCTGGTTTGGGCTTCTTCACAGTATAGCAGCCTCAGGATGTTAGGACTGCTTACATGGAGGCTGAACACTCCAGTGTGAGAGTTCTAACAGGCTGAGGTGGAGGTTGCATTGTCTTTTCTGACCTAGCTTTACCTTTTGTAGCCTAGCTTGAATATCATACAGCATCACTTCCACCACATTCTCTTGATTACAGGTGAGTCATAAACCCTTCAGTTTCACGTGGAGGGCAATTAGACTCCACCTCTTAATGGGGAAGTAGCTATTGTCCAATAGAACTTTCTGTGATGATAGAAATGTTCTATATTTGCACTGTTCTATATCGTAGCCACAAGCCACTTGAAATGTGGTTAATGAAACCAAGAAACTGAATATTAAATTTTACATAATTTAAATTGAAATTGCCACATGTGCATATGGCAGTCTACGTAGATTTGTGCAATTCTAGAAGAACATGTAAAATAGGAGATGCTATTGTGGTGGCCATCTTTAGAAAAGTACAATTTATGACACTATCCTAAAAATTCATCAGTTATTTCCTACCATGAGAAATGTTTCCTGCCTTAGGAGCCAGCTTGCCCCTGTCCTCCTTAACTTGAAAGTCGCAAACTGGTGGCTCAGGAGCAATATCCATCCTGAGGATATATCTTGTTTTGTCCATACAGTGATGGTCATCATTTTCAATGAATCTATAAAAGATATTTTTGAAACAGTCTTTTATGTCCTGAGCATGGCCCTAATGGACGGGACCCAAGAATTACAGGTCTCATAAATGGTTTCAGACATTCCTCGTGAAAACATATTCGTATTGTTCATCTGTTCAGATGTTTTAAACTCAGATATCTGCAATGAATATGTGCATTCTGTTATTTGGGATATTTATATGAAATACCCATTTTACATTGATTATATATTAATAATTATAAAGATCTGCCATTTCCTTGAATAAATCTGTGTCATTCTTCCTCATTACTCTTTAAGGTCAAATAATACATTTTAGTAAAAATTACATGTTAAGGCTATGTGTGCACAAGTGTGTCTTTATATTCTGACATTTCAGATTTATTCTTTTTTTTTTTTGGCATTATAGTGCTGATGAGCTCCTTCTAACTGAGATGATGTTTAACGGCCTTTTCAATGACCTTTCTGCAGAACAGGCAACGGCATTATTAAGCTGCTTTGTGTTTCAAGAGAATGTGAGTTAATGGAATTAGCACATCTTATTTACTAACTCATACATCATGTAGTTTAGTTTTTATAATATTATGAATATTTTTAATTATAAAATATTACTTTATATTTACATATTATGGATGGAAATCAACTTTAACACAAATGTAGTAAGAGAGAATTAAATAAGATTCTTGTTGGTTTAACCATAATTTTTGCCTATGAATAATTAGTTCACTTTCAACAGCCCTTAAATCAAAAAATGAAGTACTGATCGGAACACACAAGGACATTAATTACTCTTGTACTGCATTCCAGAAACTAGTATAATTAGTTTTATTAATAAAAAGTAAAATGTGCTTTACATTTCAAATTTAAGACTTTATCATAGTTGAAGTAGGTAGAATCAGAATTAGACCAAGGACATTTACCTCTAAAAATACTTATTGTTATCTAAATTTTTTGAGGACCTTTTACTGTATATACTTAATAGTTTTTTTGGTCCAGTTCTGCCACTGATCTGTTTACCTTTTTAACTAGTTCCCTATTTATTAATCAGATAAAATATATTACTTCTTTAAGTAGGTGGGTACTTTTCTCTCATGTTCCTGAGTATTGATTAGAATTATGGCTGTAGTGGCAATGCTAACAAATAGGACAATAATCCATAAATGGTTTGTGCCCTTCTGAGATTACCTGTCATGCATCTATGAAGTAATTTGCACAGAAGAGGAATGCATTACTTTATAAAATATTGTTTATTTTTCTTAGGTTCAAAATTTTATTATATCAGTTTCTAGGATAATAGTTAAGGAAATTTGTCAAATTTCCTTTGAACAAGATTTCAGAAATTTCGGTTTGTAGATTGTTTTGGGATTGGTGGTCTTTTGCCCATGGTAGACTTTGTCTTGTGGCTAATTTCTTGCATTGTGATTGGATTTTTTTGTTTGTTTTTTTAATGTGACACTGCAATAAGTCCTGTCCTGTGAGAGGCCAATTATATGACTTCTTCAAACAAGTTAAGTTGGGTTTAGGCAAACCACAACTGTTAAATCTTGAGGCAAGATGTCACTATATGCAGTTAATATTTGTTAAGTGAAACCACACTATTATGTATAGTGTCATCAGTTCTTATGGTGGTGCCTTTTAACATTGAAATGGAAATTTGTACTAAAAGTCAAACGGATTTTTCTTGATACTTTTAACAGAATATTTCCTAGACAAAAAGAAGTGTAAATATAGTAAAAACAACCTTCACAATAAACATAAAACAAGAAGTATCAAAGTGAAATGTCAGATATGAACTACCAAACTTAGTACTTAAGGAAATTGGACATTTCATACTTAATAACGTAATAGTAAGATACTTGTTATAAGTAAGATTAAACATGCTTGATATACTAACTCTATTTAAAAATGTGTTTCTAAAACTGTGCCCCCACATTTTTTAATAATATTAAAAGTAATTTAGAGATTACATAAATCTTTATAAAGATCAAGTATCTACGAATATTTATTAAGCACCCAGTGTGTGCAATGCACAGATCTAAGCACTAGAGATAGAGCAGAAATTTTTGCTTTCATGATTGATACTTATATGCTAGTGGGATGAAGATAAAGAAATATATTTGCATTCTGTCAAATGCTGATGAAGGCTTTGGAGGAAAGTGAGCAGAAGAGTCGGGTAGAGATCACTGGGAAGATGAGGTTACTATTTTAAATAGGATGGTTAGTAAAGGCCTCACTAATAAAATGAAGTCTATATTGAGACCTACAGGAGTGATGAGGGAACAAACGGCACATACTTTGTGGGAGAGCTTTGGTAAAATCACCGTTGGCGGACTAGTGCCTTCTACCTATAGTGACCAGCAGAGAGGAAGGTGATCAGTAACTGTTGATCATGAATGGACACAATATCAAAAACATCTAGCAGCCTTACATTCTTTATTCTACTAAACTGAGACGTTGAGTTCATTCTGGCTTTTTTGCTATAATTTTTGGTTTTAACAGGAAAAATGTAGAACCTCATTCATGATTTATTATGTAATACACATATATACATGATGCAAATCAAAACCAAGTCCTGTATACTATATAACTACTGATGCTTAAAGGCAGATGTGTTGCAACTAAGCTATAATTGCTTTTTAAAAAATTTTACTGTAATTACTTTGAATCCTGTCCCACATATACATATATACCATAGTAATAAATTTATTTTGGTATATTAATAGTAACTCCACCGTTGTCAAAATTTCTTCACAAATATTATCTTTTCTCATCATACACCTATGAGTTTTGAGGATCTGGCTTTATTATTTCTCTTTGACAGAATAAGAAGTCAGTACACAGAATTTAAGCAGCTTGTTGAAGTTCATTTGGCTAGCTAGTAATAGACCTGAAACTCCATTATCTAATTGAGAAATTGACAGATTTCAGTGAGAAAGCAATATTAAGAATACTCAGGCCAGGTGCGGTGGCTCACGCCTGTAATCCTAGCACTCTGGGAGGCCGAGGCGGGTGGATTGCTCGAGGTCAGGAGTTCGAGACCAGCCTGAGCAAGAGCGAGACCCCGTCTCTACTAAAAATAGAAAGAAATTATCTGGCCAACTAAAAATCTATATAGAAAAAATTAGCCGGGCATAGTGGTGCATGCCTGTAGTCCCAGCTACTCAGGAGGCTGAGGCAGTAGGATTGCTTAAGCCGAGGAGTCTGAGGTTGCTGTGAGCTAGGCTGACGCCACGGCACTCATTCTAGCCTGGGCAACCAAGCGAGACTCTGTCTCAAAAAAAAAAAAAAAAAAAAGAATACTGAAACTCAGATAAACTTTTACCTATTTTGTACTTGGTTAAAGAGGTAGAAACGTCTGGGTAAAATAAAAAATGGGGGCATTATTTTTAATATTCTTTTTCCCAGGTTTTCAATTTCTGCAGATTGAAAGTTGCCTAGATGCTAAAACTGTTTCAAAATTAAACTGTGATAAAATTGTTCAGTGTTGATGTAACTAAACCACTCCGTATGTTTACAATATTTGCTTGACCGCAGTTCCATTTATAGTCACAGAAAATAGCTAGTTAGCACGCTTTGCACATTTGCACATTTAGCACTGTAATATTTTCCTCTGAAATGTAATGAGAATATTACAATTTAGGATGGGAGGAGTAAAGTGCTAATGACTAAGGTCTTAATAATTTGATACTAATGGTTATCATACAAGCTTTTTCATTTGTTAAAGCAGGTAATATGAAAACCCAAACCCAAGAATTTTAAACTTGGGTTTTTATATTTAATTTTCCTTTTCTTTTATAGTCTAGTGAGATGCCCAAATTAACAGAGCAATTAGCAGGACCACTTCGTCAAATGCAGGTAAGATTTTTTTTGAACTGCATATTTTATGAGTAGTAGTTAGTAAAATAAACATTCTGACAGTCTAACCATAGTAGTTTATCACTCCACAGAGATAACTTCCATAGGGATTGAATATATCACTTGATGTCAGTCATCATTTGATGCTATTCTGATAACATCTTTTGTGATTTTTAAACATTTTCCCCCATCATAATGAGTTCTATAGAGTTGCTGTGAATGCAGATTTAAAACTGCATAACGTAAATTGGCTATACTGACAATTCAATGCTCATGTCATTTTCTTCCTTACTATTATGAATGGCATCTTGATGGACTAGGATTAATTTTAGTTTTTTGCATATTTTTTCATTTTAGTTTACAACAAAGTTTTAAAATCTGTTTTGTCGTAAGACATTATTTGTCTCTGGATTTTCAAAGCCACACTAGTTTATAATAATAAATTTGTGTCTTCTATTTTCTTAGGATGAACTGATTTTTATCTGCCTTTTCAACATTAGATAGAAAGACAGGAAAAGATGGGCTTAAGGCATTATAACAGAGGAACAAAATATGTATCATAAAAGAGGCCCCTTTAATGGAACATTTAACATCCCTTAAAATCATTAAGAAATTTAAACTTCCAGAACCAGGGAAGTATTTATAGGCCTAGGCGTTTCTGACCTTTTAGATTACCGAGTAGAAAAGGATGAATTTAAGTTTCTTATTATGGAGAAAAGAAAATCTTAAGATTTACATATTTTAAAGCATTGTTTGGGGGGGGGGGGAAGTATTTTGCAATAGGATTTGTTTTTCTGTAAATCTGTTTTGTTATTGTCTTAGTTTTGTTAGTGAAGCAATTACAGGTTAGTTAAATGCTGCTATTGAAATTTTAAGGCAGAGTTTTGTTTTGTTTTGTTTTGTTTTTGTAGAAAAGGTATCACTGGCTGAAAATCATGCTCTTGATATGTTTTTCTTATTTAACCACTTCAACATAATGGGAAAGCGTGGCTGTTTGATCACTCAGCAATGGAACAGGCTTAGAAGCAGAATATACACATTGCAGACATAATACTTAGGAAGAAAAAGGGACTTCTTAGAATATTGGCTTTGGAAACCTAAAGAAAAAAGTAATATGAGAGATCATAAATAAGAAATTTTAAGTGTATCTTTTATCTTTAAAGGAATGTGCTAAAAGAATTGCAAAAGTTTCAGCAGAAGCCAAATTGGAAATTGATGAGGAAACTTACCTAAGCTCATTCAAACCTCACTTAATGGATGTAGTATATACCTGGGCAACTGGAGCTACATTTGCCCATATCTGCAAAATGACAGATGTCTTTGAAGGTATGGTTAAATTTTGTGTACATATATTTCTGATATAAGAGATATACTTAGAGTGATATTGTTTTAACTAAACAAGAAAAATATATTTTTTAATTATTTGGTAATTAAAGGGAATCTTCTGCCTATGTAGATCAAAAATATTCTCCACAAATCTTTCATATTATTTAATAAGCATAGTCTGCTTATTATAAATTCCATAGGAAACTATTTTAACTATATAATTCTGTGCCAGAGTCTCCACAATCACAAATAAATAGATCATCCTAGTAAGTCATATTTGTGTGGGTATTTCTCCTTTTTTCGTGGTAAGAACTTACTTGTTTGCTATAAAATTCCACTGAAACTAACAGAGCCAAAAAAGATAGATCATTGTATATCTAATACCAAACTTGGCTTCAGTCAGACTGTTATTGCAGCATGAATCAGATTAAGTAGAGTAGAATTTTAAGAGATTGAAGAATAACTGTTACTCAACTGAAGAGAAATTATAAATGAAAAAATAAAAGCAAAGGAAATATATAAGGAGTAATCATAAGTGGATTACACAAAGCAAAGAAAAATAAGCATAGTATAACAAAACCATATTTAGAAATGCTGCATTCATTGGGAAAAGGTTGGTTTATGTAGATATTTATAATGATGAATCATATTTACTAAATTAGATAATTACATTGTACTTTCTTAAAAATGAGAATAAATGACCCTGGCCTTCAAGGAGATTAGTATAAGAATATTTAAGATACTATTATTATTGCTTACAGGTCTAGTTTGAGAAAAATTCCATTTTTAGTACATCCAATATTACATACTTTTCAACTGATATTATTAAAGAAGTAATAGAATACTGATTTTATGAATCAGTTATTTTTAGCATGTATAGGTTAAGCCTCTGCAACAGAATATTAAAATTTTGAACTAAGAGCCATCACTACATTGAACTTTATGGGTTTTAAGGTTTGTTGTTTTTTTTTTAAGGTTTTTAATGTTAACGTTTATAGTACATTATTTTTAAATTATGGTATGCTATCTTATATCTTTCCTTAAAGCTTTTAAATTTTTAAGCCTCCACTAAATACTTATTTAGTGAAATGGTCCTAAATCCTTCTTTGACTACTGTATTCCATTACTGGGAAGGTCATCATTCATTAAGTAACTACTATGTGCTGGACACTACTAGGAGCTTTATATAATTTACATGTAATCACCAAAATAGCAATTTTGCATAGGTACTATTATCTCCACTTTGTACAAGGAGACTTTGATAAACACTTTGGCAAAGATTATGCGATGTAATGTGATGGCACCATGATTTGAACCTGGTCTCTGTGACTACACATGATAGTTGATAACTTCATTTAAGCCCCGTAACAGCTTATCCTTAAATTTTGGATCAGCTAGAGATTCCTTAAACCCTACACTGGACTATACCATCTCATCCACAGATAATTCATGCTTGGAGGAATGGTAAGAAGGTCTCTTAATAGTTCATGATGGGTAGCAGCAGTTGAGTGTGAGACAAGGGAAGCATGTTAAACTCACCTCACCTGTGAACATTGCTTAACCATAACACAGGAACCCAGGTCTGTGTACGACAGCTTGTGTTTTTCAGAGGCACCAGGACAATCAGTTATAGCACCACCACTCTGTAGTCTGACTATTTGGAACGTAGGGATGAAACTAATAACTGTTTTGTGCCTAAATAATTCTAAGACTTGTTAATGTAATAGTTCATGTTTATATAATATCTGCACTGAGAAGTCAAAACACAATGACAAAAACAATTATGCATTGCATATATTTTATTCATTGTGTGTGTATATATATGTACACACATTTTATTCATTATAAATCCATCTTACAGGAGTCCTATAAGATGTCTTTGTGGATTACTTTTCTGTTCTTTCTGCTTAAATGGAAACATTATCACAGGATGGAAGATAAATCCTAAGCTGTTAAATTGAAGACAGTTTGGTTCTTACCAGATGCCACCTATGAGTTGACCTTTTCCACAGCATATTAGCATCCTGAAGTCTATTCTGCCCCCTTTCAGTTTCTCGGAGGCTGTTTCTACATCAGTTTGCTCGAAATCTAAGTTTGAAAATTTGAGAAGTTCAATTTTGTAGCTATAACTTGAAATTGGGTCTGACACCAGCACAAATTTTTGTGTTTTTTTCTGGTCTGGGTGCCATTAGATTCTTTCTAAAATGGAGAATGGACTGTATATTAGCTCTTAAAATTATTTTTTTGGTATAAGTGTGGGAAAATAACTGAGAACCTTGATTTACTTAGGGTAGCATTTGCTTTTTCCAGCATACAATTTCTCCCTCTTTTTTTTTACCTTGTTATTTAGTTCTTCCATTTCAGAATAGCCATTCTCTCCACATCTTGTTATTGTACATGCTTTATATGATTGGAAAAATACCGTAGTAATCAAAGCTCTAGCCCATAGTACAGTGTGTCTCTTATTTTTACAGACAGAAAATAATTACATTGGGACTTTTTATTGTGCTGTGCTCAAACAATATTTGTTCCTAGTAAGATCTTAATTTTCTTTTTATATGAAAATAAAAGTGATCATTTTATATCCTGAGCCTCAGAAGTAGTTTTAATGTTCTTCAAACATTAACTGAAGCTAGTTATCATTGTAATGATTAAAACCATGTATTTGGAGGACATCTGATGCAAGAGAACAGTTTACATTGTGATTGAGTTGAAGAATTTTGAAGACTTTATATAAATAATTATTCTGTTACCACCCTGAAAAAATGATAGAATGTAGTTGTTTTTCATTTCCATTAAACTAAATTAAACAAAATATTTGTATGGGCTGATGCCTAGGGTTTCAGTCTACTAATCCATGTTAGTTCTGTTGTGACCAAGGCAGAAGCTATTACTATTTATTTAATATCTCTGACTCTGCACAAACAGTATTGTACTCTTAGCTATGAAAGAAGGATGGACAAAGTGGTTGCTTTCCACTGAGCAAAAGTGTCATCAGGAAAGCTTCCATGACAAATTATCCGTTGAAACTGTTGAATTCTGCCTGTCGTAGGTTTTTAAAGCAAATGCTGTGAAGTGTATTCGCCAACTCTGTCCCCACCACATGTTCTCTTGCATGCCAATTCAAATGGCAATATTACCCTTTACTAGGACAGAATATACCAGTGTCATAAGGGATTTTCTGGTGGGTTTCTTTTTCAAAAATACTGCTGCTAATAATAGAGTAACATTTTGTTAATATGTATTGTTTCCATGTTTAAATTTTGGCACAATTTTAGTGCTATATTGCTTAGGAATTAGTACCTGATACTTACTGATTTAATGAATAATTCTGAGACCCTAGTGGGAATGAGGCATTGTGCTAAGTACAGGGTGAGCAACAGTGTCTGCCCTCAAGAAAGGGTTCGGCCTGAACTGGGATTTAGTGCTAAGTAGTTGCAGGGATATACATGTGATCCTAACTTCAGGCCAAACTAGATAGGAGTATTAGAGTCAGGGTATGAGCTGTAGGGAACTGCTTTAGGGAATGCCAGAGAGCTGAAAGCAGAAATATTGTTTAGGGAAATCTGCTGCTTTCTGTTCTTCATGAGAATGATGTTATTTTGTTCATGAATCAGGTAAGGCTGATGTTTATAAATGTCCTTAAATATAAGCATGTAGTCCCAAATGTCCCTCAACAGGTAAATAAATTATGGTATATCCATACCATGGTACAGTTGTCAGCTATAAAAAAGAAAAAAAAGTACTGATTCATGCTGCAATGGATGAGCCTTAAACATACTAAGTGAAAAAAGGCAGATACAAGGCCACATACTATGTAATTCCATTTATATGAAGTGTCCAGAATAGGCAAATTCATAGAGACAGAAAGCAGATTAGTGGTTGCCATGAGCTGCGAGAAGAGGATTGGGTGTGACTGCTTAATGGAAACAGGGTTTCTTTTGAGGTGATAAAAATGGTCTAAAATTAGACAGTGATGATGGTTACACAACTAAAAACCACTGGATTTTATGCTTATGTAAAAGAATTTTTGTAGGATGTGAATTATATCTCAGTGTAAGTTCTGGGATGATGATGTAAACTTGAATATATTTTAAAAAGGGCAGTGACACTGAATTGTACACTTTAACATGGTTAGAATGGTGAATCTTATGTTTTGTGTATTTTACCACTATTTGGAAAAATAAAAGAGCAGTGAGTAGAAAGAATTCAATTTCTTTTTCTACTCTGACAGGACCAGAAGAAAAGACTTGTAACAAACCATTAGGTTAGTGTGCTTATTTCTGTTTCTGGTCAGTTTCAGATAGCCTGGGATGGGTCCTGGCTTTGAACCTTTTGTCTAGCCCCTGGTCAGGCTGGTCCTAATTCATGAGGTAGAATGATTTCCAAAGTTGGGAGTAAGGACAGTCCTTGGATTACAGAGAACTGCAGTAGGTAGGAAGGATGATAGAGAATTCACCACTTAACAGCAGTCTTCATTAATCCCTGGGGGAGCAGCCTCTATGCTGTAGGCAGCTGTGGATGGTTAGTGTTGTGTGCACACACAGTGATTTGTTGATGAGACTTAGTGGGTAACAGCCACAGCCTTTGTGTATGTGCAACCCTGTACCTACTGGCCTCATTTTCTTAATTGTTCTCTTGTTATCTGAAACTGTGTCAGAACCAAATTTTCCAGAAATTGAATCAAAGTGTTTACAAAGTATGACATGACAGTGCTCTCTAGCCTGGATGTGTGTTTACTTGCCTTTAGTTTATTCTTTTATTTCAGGATATTATGCGGGTACAAACATTTTGGTGACATGTAATGCGTTTGCCTTACCCAAGCCAGGGCTCCAAGTGTGCCCTTCCCCCAAACAGTGCGCTCCGCCTCCATTAGTTGTGACTTTACCCATTGCCACCTCTAGTTTATTCTTTACCTTAATAATTTACTTTGTATGGTTTGATCTCTGCTAACTTTTACAGATTCTAATTATTAACATGAGGTACTTAAGTTTGTAGAAATACTGAAACAATATCAGATGTGTTTCTTGATACACATTTGAATCAGTCAGAACAACGTTTGTGAGAGAGAGTGTGCCTGGCTTTTTGATGCCCTACATAGATAGCAGAAGACTTTGTAAAGGATTTCATTTCAATCCTAAATGACCTGTGAGAGTCTGCTGTGTTCTTTTGTTAAAAGGCCATATATGTACATTTTAAGCCACTACTTAATTTAATTCCCTTCAAATAAAATTATTGGATAACATTTAGTATCTGATTGCATAGGTAATATGACATTAATTACTTTCTCTATCCCAACTGCTACCCTCTCTTTAGACACCCAGAAGTTTCTGCAACTATATTTCCTCTTTCATTGCAAGGCAGTATTGGGCCTTGTGTTCCTAGTAGCTGAGAACAGAAATAAATAGAGCCAACATTTATTGATCTCCTATTGTGTTTTTGAAACTTAATTAAGCACCTTACACACATTATTTCATTCATTTCTTACAATAACCCATTAAGTAGGGATTATTATTATCTAAGTGAGTAAACTGAACTTTTTTCATAGATTAATTAATAGAGGAGATTTGGAAGGAAAGGTAATGAGTTTACTTTTTGGAAATGTTGAGTTTCAGATCCTGTAATATATCTGCATTATCAACTTTTTGTTGGCACTGTAGTATCTAGCTAGAACAGGTTATTTTTGTAGTATTTTATTTTTATAACTATGGCCTATTTATAAAAATAAGTGAGAGTGGCTTTCATTTATATAAGTTAAAAGTGGTACAGCAAAAACCTGGGTGATTTGCTAACAATTGAAGTTTGCACATCCTATCTTTAAAGATATCACTGTGGGTCCACAAGTGATTATCATAATACCAGAAAAATCATACATGGACCATCTAGAACCATGTCATCAGGGCTGAAGCAGACTCACTAGCGCTTCCTACTGGTACCTGAATGAATGATAGCAGAAGGTTTAATGAGAAGTTAGAGGAGCAGAAGGGTGTAGCTTCCCGGCTGCCTTTATGACTGCCACCCTGTACAGGAGCACCCAACAGAAGGGGCAAGTAGGAGCTGAAATCTTGTCCCATCCAGGGGAAGAGATAAAGGGGCTGTCCATTTGTCAAACCGTGAATTTACCAGTGGAGCTGGGGATGCTGCCTTCTGGTTCCAGAACGGCTTGTGGCCATCTGGCTGCCCTGCCTTCTGTTCCTGGGGAATAGGGTAACCCTTTCTTTACTCTGTATTTGTGAAGCTGGTTTGTTGTGTTTGCCACATGAATTTGCTTTCAGTCCTGTCCCTTCCTATATTATAACTTCAAAGTGTTTTGTGCATTTTTATCCTCCTTATCTCACCTCAGGTAACTGTCCTTCAGATGCCATTAAGACCTTTAATTTTTGTTCTCACCTAGGCCATTAACTGAGCTTTCTCCTTCACCGATCCTTGTCTGTTCATCCTACAGTTAATTTCCTCAGGCAAGTTCATAGCAGAAAAAAACCAAAACAAACAAAAAAAACCCAGTATCTTCAACTTTTACAAGGTTCCACCTTGTAAGGTCCAAGATTCTTCTTCCATGAACTCTTAGCTCCAAGATCGAAAGGGAAGCCATTGCTCTAAAGGGTAGCCAATACAGACAGTTGTCTCCACTATTTCAAATGGCGGTTCAGGAGACTTGGTTTCTAATTCTAAATCTAAAGTCATTAACCTGAACTTGAAAGGCACTAACCACCTCTTCCATTTTTCATTTGTAAAATGGTAGTAGGAATGTTGGAGTGGCTAGTGACACGGTCATCTCCTACTTGGGAACAGTGTCTTCTGTGAAATCACTGTTTTCTCTGTTAAAGGCTACTAGTGTAAGAAGTCTCATTATTTTTCATTTTTTCTGTTAATTATCAAAACCTTGAAGTAGTTTATTCAGGTCAGAATGAGTTGCTTCAATAACAGGAAGTAAGCTCTGGGTGGGTATCACGTAACCACTTCCGCATTCTCTCAGAGGCTTGCCGTGCAGAGGCCACAGCCATTCTGCTTAGAGAGAACCTTCTCTCAGGGCCCAGCAGAGAATTCCCTTTTTCTGGCCATGGAAATAGATTTAGGAAGCAACTGGGATTATTCTTGCTTCTGCCTTGTGCATCACTAGCCTGGATCAATCTAATAATTATCTTTCTCTACTCCTATATTTTTGCAGAAGTGTTCTACTGGAAGAAAATTAAATTGTATGGATTGGTGCCACCAAGAGCCACAGTCTCTAACCTCAGAATTATATCAAACTTTCCTAGTAATAGCAGTAGTAGTAAATAATGACTGAGCACCAGCTATGTGTATGAAGTGCTCAGGCACTTTTTATATGTGTTAACCTCATTTAGTCTTTCCCACAACTGGTTAGTACTACTTTGTGAGTATAGTCCCTCAGGTAGTAAATGACACAGCCGAAATGCAATTCCAGGTCTGTCTACTCCAGAGACTCTTGTGTTCTATGCAGGATTTCTTTCTGGGCTTCCTCTGCCTCTTCTCTTAGAGGCAACTCTAGATCCTCACTTCTTTCCCCAAGAGTCTACCTAAACTCCACCTCCAGCTATCTAGCTCATCATTCCTGCTTCAGAAGGAAGGGAGAAGCTATTAGGCCTTTTTACCTAGAAACTCACATGCATGCCTCCCTTTTCCTTATGCCTTCCTGCTCAGAGGGAAGGACCATTCCTCCTGTTGCTCTGAATCCTGGGGAACTTCCTCCACAATTTTTGCCACTCTTCTCTATCTTGCCTCACATCCTTTCTGCTGCCATTTTGGCATATAAGTATGCTTAAATTTCTCATCCACGCCTTCTCCAGCTATCAACATAACAGTTAAGAGCACAAATCCTGGGCTTAAATCCTGCTCACCCACTAGAGAATGATCCTGGGCAGGTTTTACTTAACTGTGTCTCAGTTTCTTTGGGGAGGATAATGGCTCCTACCTCATTGTGAGGATAACATAATGCATGTAGAGCCTTTAGCACAGTGCCTGGCACATGGCATTCAATACATGTTAGCTGGTGTTATTTTTATTAACAGTTATATTGTTGGCTGTTGTCACCCCCCTCATTCGCTCATTCCTTTTACAGCCAGGCTCTGGGAAAGCGTAGTCAAGGAAAGACCATGGTCAGTTCCTTACCTCCCATTTCCCTCTTAGTCCACAGTAATCTTGTGCCCTCCCACTGAAATTACCACAGGTCACTAATGACTGTCTAATCGCCAAATTCAGAAACCAAGACCCTTCATCTGACTGGAACCTACTTGTCATTTGTTACTACTCCCTACACTTGCAACCCGTTAATGTAAATTCTTTGGCATTACCTAGTAATGAAGATTTCTACTGAAGTGAAGAGTTTAGAGTAAGGCCGAAACCATACTAAAGTATTTATAATATTTTCTTATTTTAAATATACAAACTGAATGTAATTATAAATTGAAATTTATAAAAGTAATATATGTTATAGAAAATTTAGAAAATCCAGATAAATAATTTCTGTGTGAGGTTCTGTCATGTAATGTGGTTTAATTCTTGAGCTCTAGAATTTTAGTGCCTGGATTCACATCCTGAATCCTGACTCTAACCTTGGTCAAATGATATATGTCACTTCTCTGAACTTCTCCTTTTCTTTGTAACAGTACTTCTCTCATGGAATTGTGAGGACCAAACAAGAGAAAATTCACAGAGAGTACAGACCAGCCATAAAATCAGTGCTCAGAAAATGCTGGGCATCACTGATTTTTTCCCAAAACATAGTCAACTTAATTTCACCTTTCCTTGGTGCCTAAATGTCTTTATAAACATCAATTACTGTCCTAGAATACAATAAAGCCCTTAGGGTGTGATGTGCCTATGTGTGGGGGTGAGGTATCACTCTTGACCCTAGTGTTTGATGGTTGAATTTTATGGAATTTGTTTCTCTGTTCTGGTTACTGCTTTTTGCTATTGACTCTCATCTAATGAGCTTTCCTGTGCTAGGAGCTAAATAACGATACAGTTGTATAGTGCAAACACTCTAATTGAGGACTGGAGGTTTTCTCCAACGCTGTGCGGGCCTTTTGATAGGAGGAGAGGAGAGAGGACAAAAAAAGCTATGGACTTTGAATATTTTGGATCTTTTATGACCTTACATTCCTTCAGAGATTCTGCTCCTTTCAAAGAATTTGTGTCTCTCTTATCTTAAGTGAGACAAATCCAGAGTAGAGCAAGCCCTCTCGAAAAGTTTTATTAATCTTACAAAGAAAAAGGAAGTAGAATGGGATTAAAGGCCTAGATTACAGAGCCAATTACTTAGCAGCAGAATCTGGACTACAACCCAGGTGTCCATCTTTCCTCGGCTCACTCTTTTGAACTATGGCTCAAGTAGGTTAACATCCTACATGTAGGAGATGGTATCCTTTTAACTGGGACATCACCATTTCTCTTTTGAGGGGCCTATATGTTGGTGGTGATCCTCCCCCTTGACCAGTCTCATCCCATAAAGCTACTACTGCCTGAAATAGCATCTTTGTGTTCTCATTGCTGTGGCCCATAGGTGTGTTCAGAAACTAGATATTTTATCCTTATTGGTCCAGGGCATTGGCATGATATTCCTCGGGCTCCTGGGATGCCCACTGGAAGAGAAGGTGCTCTGCATGTGCATGTGAACTTCCCGCTGGACTGTGCTGTTAGGTAAACAACTTATACTTTTGCCCTTGTCCAAGCTCAAATTCCATTCTGCTTTACGAGTTAAATCACTTAGCTGTTTTTCCCCCTTGGGGCACATTGGAACACATGCATAATGTGGATGGCATTAAAAGGTAAGAAGTAACTCTCAACATTAAGCAACGAATATAAGAACTTGATGAATGTTAATGATTTATTCCAGTGTTCCAGGGAGTTAATAAAGACCTAAAGTGTGAGTTCATTGTTCCTACAGATTGCATTTTGAGAACTGGTATTCCTAATGCATTTCAGATAATAAAAATGAAGTCCTGAGAGTTTTAAATGTAGGCAGATAGGGATCTCAGGTCCCTCCTTGCCCAAGTCTGACAAAAGTAAAACTATGTTTACAGCTTCAGCATCAATACAAACACTTTTCTCACAGAGTCAAGACCCACAGGAAATGGGTTGTCTCTTTTGCACTTCCTTGAGGACACGCTGTGTAAAGCACTGATGAAAGAGTCTAAGGTCAAGAAGAATGAATGATTGCACCTTTAAAATGACAAATCTGATCAGTTACTCTCCTGCTTAAAAATCTGTTGCATTCTCTCTACAGGATAGTATGGGCAGTATCTACATGCCTAAGTGGGCCACACTGAGGGTACTTGAATAGCTGCAGTTTGTCAGGCTTTTCTGCATTGTTTCAGTGGCCTGCCTTTGTCGTTGCCTGACAGAGTGCCTCATTCTTACAGACACAGATTGAAAGTCATCTTTGCCAGCCTTCACCCAGAGTTTCTCTCTCCTCTGCTCCCAGGGCATTTTGTTTACCTGCCTCTCTAATAGCAAGTGTCTACACATTATTAATTAATCCATGTCTGTCTCTACCATTAGTCCAGGGTAGGAATTAAACCTTTCATCTTTGTAGCCTTCCTGACGCCTAGCAGGCAGCCAGTCAAGTTTACTACCTGAGTTACTTCATGGGAAATCTCTTATTACTTATTAATAATTATCCCATGTTCTCCTGCCTTGCCTCATAACAAAAATTCTGCTGTTCCTCATTATTTCCATTTAACAAGTGATTTGTTCCTTTTCTGTCCAGGCAGCATAATTCGTTGTATGAGGCGCCTGGAAGAACTGCTTCGACAAATGTGTCAAGCAGCAAAAGCCATTGGAAACACTGAGCTGGAAAATAAATTTGCAGAAGGTCAGTATCTAATTCATAAGCTTTTTCTAATAATTTAGGCTAATCTTGTGAGACTTGAGCCCTCAACCAAAACCTAGGAGGACATTTTGATGATGTTCACCGGATTGTCACCTAGAGCCATCTGCTAGTGTTTCTATGACATTTTAGTGTTTGTGTGGGGAAAAAGTTGAGATTTTATATATGTATCATTTACATGTACTTATTGTGCACTTACTATGTGACAGTCACTGTTTTAAGCACTAGAGGGTACAACAGTGAACAAAAGGACAGAAACCCCTGCCTTCATGGAGCTAACATTCATTCCAGTGCAAGGAGATAGTAAACAAGTCAATAATTAAATTTATCAAAGGATAGTAAGTCTGTAGAAAGAAACAAAGCAGAAAAGACAATAGGGAATTGGGGGGGTGGATAAGGTGGTCTGGGGTGGAGGTGGTAGTTGGGCCCTTGATATACTTGAGTGACAGCAAGAGGCCAGTGTGGCTGGAGCAGAGTGAGTAGAGTAGTAGTGGTCAGAGGGAGAAAGGAACTGATCATGTAGCTCTTAGGCCCAGGCTCTTTACTCTAGTGATTGGAGGTTTGGAGCATAGGAGTGTTGTGCTGTCACTTGGATTTTATGATACAAGGTTAATTCTTACAAGAATTATAAAAGATTATGATATATTTATGTATAATTTATATATTTTTAATATATATATATATAATTATAATGCTGTTGCATTGAGAGCAAGTCTGTAGAGTAGCAAGGTGGAAGCCAGGAGACCAGATCAAGAAAGGATGGCTAGACCAGGGTGGTAGTGATGAGGCAGTCGGGGCAGGGGGCATAAACATGCTTGTGAATAGCTTTGTCACTTCCAATGAATCTTGACCAAGAAAAAGGACCACAAGTTAAAGCATCAAAGAAGGCAACCACATTGTTGCTCCAAGCCAGTTGATGCTAGTGATTTCTGCTAACAACTTAGTGTCTTAAGAAGTTTGTAGAAACTGGGTTCCACATTATTGATAGAGGCAGGCCTATTTAATCACTCAGGATTTAAGTGTAGGTATAAAAGTTTTTAAAAATAAGTTATAGGCTGGGCATGGTGGCTCACACCTGTAATCCTAGCACTCTGGGAGGCGGAGGAGGGAGGATTGCTTGAGGTCAGGAGTTTGAGGTTGCTGTGAGCTAGCTGACACCACGGCTCTCTACTCAGGGCAATGGAGTGAGACTCTGCCTCAAAAAAAAAAAAAGGCAGCATTGATTAGGAATAATTCTTTCTTAAAAATAAAAATTTATACTTGTCCTGCCTTAATACAGAAAGAATTTCACATGGTAATTGGAAATATATTGATATAGGTTGAAAATCCAAGCTTTTGGATCAATTCACTTCTTTTGACAGTTTGGTCCTTCCCAGAATTTCTTTCTGAACAGTTTTAGACAGCACCACCCCCCATGGAGTACCTCAGAATCAAAAGAGCAGAGGTCTGGTTTCTAAGTGTTCCTCCTCTCAGAACTGGCTGTGAATTGCCCTAGGTGTCCAGCAAGTTTTTTTATTTTCCAGGCTGCTCTCAACCAGTTTAATCAGGATTGCTGTGCTGTCTTTTTACAACCCCAGTAGAGAGAAGTGGACGTTTTGTGGTCTTGAAAGCTTAAACCTTATTATCTTTTCTCTTAGGAATCACCAAAATCAAGAGAGATATTGTGTTTGCTGCCAGCCTCTACTTGTAAAGAGTGAGCTAAAGGAATGTGGGATTTTAGATTATTCACTACCTGTGCGATTACAGTTGATGACAAATGCCTACAAGTGTTGATTTGCTTCTCCCATCTCAAGATGGTTATCCTCATTTTAGTGTGTTATATTTCAGTCAAACATCATTCTGTGAAAGCATATTACATACATGTTTATACATAAGCATTACATTTTTTAATAAAAAATGTACAGGTGGGGCAGTGTTTTGGTGGAAGGCTTGAAATTTTTTAATGAACTCAGAGCTATTAGATAACCATTGTGTTAAATGTAACTATATACACACGATAAAGTGGGCATCCAAGAGGCATAGCAGCAGCAGTCCGTAAGGCCTGTACACTGGGAGGAAAGGCATCCTCTTGCCTTCTGGTTGCAATTTTAGAAAGCAGGCCAGCTTCACCTGGGCACCATGCAGCCCTTCAAGGCTGGTGATTGTTCCGATAGTGATTCCCGGTTGTCGGTGTTTCATGCAGAGTTGTATGTGAGTCCTCCTCTTTTCTCTCTTTAAAAGGAGAACTTTTTTCTTTGAAGAAATCTGATACATACACGGCCTATATAGATAGAACAAGTAGTATTTAGAAAAACCATATACAAAGTTGCAATAATCAGCTTCCTAAAATTAAACAAAAGTATGTACATTGGAGGGGTACAGTTTAAGGATATAAAAAATTAGTGGCTAATAGGGATTCTCTTTTTAAAGGAGATTATTCCAAATCGAGAGTTGCTTTGCTATGTCTTCAGCAAACAGCTTCATTCTGCCAACACTTAGAGTTATTAACTAACTTCATGTAAGTTAGCTTTTTCAATTCATACCAAAAAGAAAACTGTTTATAGCAAGAGCCTTTTACAATAAAAATACTAGGATTTTTATAACTTTTGCAAAAGAGTAACCTAGTTTTTACCTGTTGTCTATCCTAAAATGACTTAACACGTGATCCTTACCCACTAGGAATTACTGAACCATATTCTCTGCCTTTGGGTAGTTTTCTCACCGGGGATTTTTTTTCTGTTTATTTATCCAAAAGCTTAGCAATATCAACATGTAGGCCCTGTACACTTACAACTAATATTGCAACCAGAGCTCCTTGAATGAGTCCAGTCAACACATCACTCCAATGGTGTTTATAGTCAGAAACTCGAGAAAGGCCCACGTAAATGGATACAGCAACCAGACCAAACTGCAGCGTGGGGCGTAAGAGTCTTGCCCAGTCTCCCTTCATCCTGGCTTGAAGATAAAGCTAATAGAAAAGATAAAAGTAAAATATTTAACATATCAACTTAAAACTATATTTTATATTAAGTGTCACCACACCTCTGAAGGGTTGGCATTTAAATGATTATTAAAGTATTATATATGAAATAAGACTTTTAGGCAAGCATTCTTGTATGTATTAATGACTAAAGATTAATCCTTTTAAACAAAGGGGGAAAAAAATGAAAAACTGTTGCCCTGGTAACTTGTTTACAAGAATTTATTACCAATCTAGCTACACCACCCTTTAAATTGTAAACAAGGCAAGGGTCCTTGTTTATGACTTTCTAGATAGGATTTCATGGGCAGCTCCTCCCCTCACAATTTGGATTATAACTCTGACTGTCAGAGGCCAGTGTTGTCATCAGTTCCGAGTCTTGGGCTAAAACTGCTGGCATTCTGGGCACAGGCTGCCCTTGCCCTATCTAGGGACTATTTAATTATTTCACCAAACAATTTACTTGAGAGCTCTGCTAGCCTCAAACTATTTAACACGGCAACTGAGACTAAATAAGTTGTACTTACAAGTATGTATAATAGAGTGCCCAAATAAATAATACAGGTTGTGGTTTAGTCATGATCCAGCAAAGGAGTGTATTTCGATAGCACCTGTACCCGGTTTAAGTTCTTTTGCTTACCTATATACTAATCAGACCTAAGAACTTACCTTTCCTGTGTCAGCCTGCCTTGACTTCAGATGCATCCCTACCTAACAATTTTTATGTAAGAAACAACTCTTTTAAAGTCAGTCTGCTCTCATTAAGAAAAATAAAAACTGCCTAATTTCTATCTAATAACAATTTTTAACATCCACTTTTAAGATTCTGTTCCATAATTTATGACTATAGACTTAATTAAATGCAGTCCTCAAATAACTCACGTGGCTCTGCCCGTTGCCACTCCCTATTGAAAATAGCCGCACAGATCCATTCCCAGTTCTTTGGGCATTGCTGTAGGTGTTCAGTTCCTAGCAGCTGGCAAAGACCGAGGGGCTAATTTTATCAGCTACTTAGTATAAGCATCTTGTTCTAAAAGAGTATACCACTTGTTTAACTGACTCTGACTCATCTGCTAGTTTAAATACTACTACCTTGCTGCGAGTCCTTATTTTTATTTATTGATGCTTAAAGCTGTGAAAAAAGTAAGTAAGAACCTTGTCTCAGGATTCACTTTATTTCGGCCTCCATTGGAAGCTATTTGTTTTAAGGAGAAAATTTCCTTGACTGCAGATAAAAGCAAGGTTTGGATATTATTGTCAAAAGGTTCAGCTGTCCCCATTTGGTTATTTAGCTGCCTTTGATACAAAGTTTAAAAGCATAGCTTTTCCAGACTATAAAAATAAATACCTAGGAATTACAAACACTTATGAATACACACATCTTAGGGAGCACTCTTTGCTTAGGACAGAGCAAGAAAAAAATAACTCTAAAACTGATTTAAGCCAGTCTCATTTTGTACTTGCAACCTAAAGGAAACTCAGAGATAGGATTTTCAAGGTCTTTACAACTCAAACATCCTTCTAACAATATTTTCCTTCCAAACAACCCTGACTTGGACTCCAGGTAGCCTGCAGTCGTATGTATTATTTTGCCCAATTTCTTCCCTAACATCCGAGTGAAAAGAACATTCACTTATAGATCGGTAATCAAATAAGCTCCAATTCTTTAGGCAAAATTTACCCCGTAGCTGGTTTTCTCCTTACATATCTACCCAAGAATAGATGTTTCCCCCGTCAGTAAGACACCGTGGACCCAGAAATTGTTTCATCCTGAGAGGGTTCTGGGATTCCCTGATTGTGGTTCTACACCCGACCTTACACCGTAGGCTTTGGCTCCTCTGGTGACTAATGATTGACTTGAGTGCAGTCTCTGGCCACAGAACAATTCTCAGGCCATGGGTGAAGCTGGCTGTTTGAATGTGCTTCCTATGTGCCTGCACTGCATTTCCCTGGGGCCAGGACACTCCATGTAGCGCTGCGAAGGCCAGGCACCTCAGTCAGTCTGCCCCTCCCTGTGAAAACTTCCATTTCAGGAGAGCCCAGGCAAGTAAACACGCTGAGTTTCTTGGACCTTGGGTCACCTGAGTTCCACAGTGGACATGCCCAGAACTCTGGACTTCGTTCGGCTTCTCTCCTCCCATGTTGATAGCCCAAAATCTCCTATATGAGTAGGTTCAACAAAACACACAGTGATTTTCTTTCTGTAGCTCCACCTTGATTTTGGGCAAAGCAAATACTTGGTATGACTTCCTTTAACAGGACGTCTCCATTCCTCCAGCTTTCTCTAACTGCCTCAGAGAAGTTCAATGTCTGAAGCTTCTCAGCACTGTTCTATTAGAACTAGCTATAGGGACAGAGCTCACGATTTAATGACAAATTTAATACTAAGAAGGCTGTGTATCTGTAGGTCCCTGCCTTTACAAACTCCACTCTTCCCCCTTCCCCATATATATGCCACTTGCCAAGTAGGTATTCACTAAACCTATCCTAAGTAAGGCATTCGGATGTTTACTTTTTAAGAGTTATAATAACTTACAGAACTCTTTGACCAATACTGTGTGTGGTATCAAACAAGCTCACTAGCAGTGCCTATTACTTTCAAATTCCCCTTCTGGGGGAAACTTCCTATTCACAGACAAGTGAAAAGCCAGCCCTATCTGGACCAGGCAGCCCTGCCTTCTGAGCGGGCACGGACTAGGTGACTTATACCAGGCCTCTCCCAGAGATCTGCTGGGCTGTATCCTCCCTCTGGAATTTATCCTGGAAGTATGAAGGAGCTCTCTAGTTTTAGAAGTTGTAGAAAGTACCTAATGGATACATGATAGATTATTTACAAAACTAAGGAAGAAGCAAAAACTATGGTTACTCAAGGAGAGCAAGCCATTTAGTAGAAAACAATGGAGCGGCTTTAAGATGGCTGACTAGAAGAATCTGGTACTCGCCTCCTCCACAAAGTAGAACCAAAATAGTAGATAAGCATACTTCAAATAGATCACCTAAGAGAGAACACTGGAATTCAAGAGAAGTGGCAGGAAACACCTAAAGCAAGGAAGAGAGGAAAGCAAGGTTGCCTGCTTGGCTGGGGAGGCTTCCAGTGCCAGTAAAGAGTCGGTGAGTGACCTGCAGTGGTCCACACTCCCAATGCAGACTCCTGCAATCCGAGCCATTAGGAGAGTCCCTTAACCCACACAGGCCTGGAGACTTACAGGGTGCTGTCTGGAGACCATGCAATGGTACCGCTCCAGAGAGGGAGCTCCCAGTCCTAAGCAGCTACAGCAAGGTGCCATTTTGAGAGCCCAGCCCCCACCAGAATGCATCCTGCCCTGGAGCCCAAGAGTCCCTGCACATCTCTGGAGTCTCACTGACATCCTCTGCACACAGCCAGAATCACAGCTGGCTGCTGCCACCAGAGCTAAAGGGCAAGCCATTAGCAGTGACCTCACGATTCCCAGCAGAGGTGCCTCTGTTCATTTACAAGCACCCTGAGAACAGGCTTTTGCACCCCCTGTCCCTAGCTGCAGGGCCACAGTGCAGCCACTGCCACCCCTACACCCAAGCATTCTGCCACAGGCCTGGGTATCACCCTGCCCCTGTGTGCCACAGCCAGTGCCCATACACACCACTGTGGTGGCCTGAGCACAGGCCCGCCCCCAGCCTAGCTCCACCCCCACCCCACGTGCCCAAGCATGCCATCCAGGGGCTGGGAGATCAACCTCCCTTATCTACCACTATTGGTACCTGAACACTCCTCCTAGGGGTCTGAGGTTGGGCCCACCCAGCCAGCTCCTATCACCATAGCTGACACCCATTCACACGGGCCACCTGTAGGCCTGGGAACTGGCCCACCCAGCCACCCCTGACACCAGCACAGACCACCTGGGAGTTGGAGAGTCACCGATGCCACAACCACTGTCCATGGGCCCAAAGACTCACCCACCCATCAAGCCTACTGCTGCTCCTGCCAGCACCTGAGCAAGCCACGTGGAAGCCCAGGAATCAGCCTGCCTGGAACCCACTAACACTGGTACTAGCATATGCCACCACTGGGCACATGGACAGGCATGCTCGGCCCACTGCTGCCATCACAGAGGCCCTGAGGATTGGCCCACCTAATGTCCCCATCCTCAGCAAGCCACCACAGGAACTAAAAACCACACCCTGTGCCACTGAAACAAAATCAGACACTACTAACAGTTTACGGCTGAAGAAATCATATACAGACTATGTTACTACATGCACCCAAAATCAAAGCCAAAGTGCCCTACTTAATCAACACCATAGATAAATCTTCAGGAAGAAGCCCTCCCCTATGAAAGCAAATTCAAAAAACTGGAAGAACTGACTATTATACCAGATACACAGATATCAATGTAAGTACACAAGAAACTGAAAAAGCAAGGAAATATGACATTTCCAAAGGAACACAGTAATTCTCCAGCAACAGATTGCAATACAAAAGAAACATGAAATCTTGGAAAAAGAATTCAAAATAATGATATTAAAGAAGCTCAGTAAGAATCAAGAGAACACAGATAAACAATACAAAGAAATCAGAAAAACAGTTCAGGATATGAATGAGTTGTTTGCCAAAGACATATAAAAAGAACCAAACAAATTCTGGAACTTAAGAATTCACTGATGAAATATAAAATACATTTGAAAGCTTCAACAATAGCTTCAAGCAGAAGAAAGAATTTCAGAACTTGAAGGCAGGTCTTTTGAAATAACCCAGACAGACAAAAATAAAGAAAAAAGAATAAAAACGAATAAGCAAAGCCTATGTGACATGTTGTCCCAGAAGGTTAAGTGAAAATGAAAGGGACAGACAACATATTTAATGAAGTAATAGCTGAAGACTTCCCAAGTCTAGCAAGAGATTTAGACATCCAAATACAGGAAGCTTTAGATCCCCAAACAGATAAAATTCAAAAAGGTCTTCTCCATAACACATTATAGTCAAACTGTCAAAAGTCAAAAACAGAATTCTACAAACAGCAAGAGAAAAGCGTCTAGTCACTTATAAAGGACCCCCATCAGACTAACCAGGTTTCTCAGCAGAAACCTTATAGGCCAGGAGAGAATGAGATGATATATTCAAAGTACAGAAGGGGGTGGAGGAGTGTCAATCAAAGATACTATACCCAGCAAATTTAGCCTTCATAAATTAGGGAGAAACAAAGTCTTTCCCAGTCAAGTAAAAGCTTAGGAAATTTATCACCACTAACCGCCCCTACAAGAAATGCTTAAGGGAGTCCTACACCTAGAAGCAAAAGGACAATGCCTACCATTATGAAAACACAGAAGTTTAAAACCCATTAGTAGAGCAAACACACAAATAAGGAAGAGAAAGGACTCAAATGTTACCACTACAGAAAACCATCAAACCACAATGAGAAACAGTAAGAGAAAGAAAGGAACAAAGGATATACAAAACAACCAGAAATCAAGCAATAAAATGACAGGAATAAGGCATCACATATCAATAACCTTGAATTTAAAGAGATTAAACTTTGCAATTAAAAGATACTGTCTGAATGGATAAGAAAACATGAACCAACTATATATATGCTAGCTACAAGAAACTCATCTGTAAAGACACATTTAGACTGAAAGTAAGGGGATGGAAAAGGTATTCCATGCAAATAGAAACCAAAAGTGGGCAGGAGTAGCTATAATTATATCTGATAAAACAGACTTCAAGTCAAAAACAGTAAAAACAGACAAAAATATGATTCAGCAAGAGGAAATAACAATTCTAAACATATATGCACCCAACACTGAAGCCCCCAGATACATAAAGCAAATATTACTAGATCTAAAGGGAGAGACCCCAATGCAATAATAGTTAGGGATTTCAACATCCCACTCTAGGCATTAGATAGATCATCTAGACAGAAAATTAACAAGAAAACATTGGATTTAAATTACACTTTGGAGCAAATGGACCTACCAGACATTTGTGGAACATTTCATCCAACAGCTAAAGAATATACATTCTCATCAGAACACAAAACATTCTCCAGGATACAAGAGATATTATGCTACAAAACAAGGTTCAACAAATTTCTAAAAATCAAAATCATATCTAGTATCTTTTCAGGAAGGAGGAACTTCAGAAACTGTATAAATACATTGAAATTAAACAACATATTCCTGAATAGTCACTGGGCCAAGGAAGAAGTTAAGAAAGAAATAAAAAATTTCTTGAAACAACTGCAAAAGTAGAAACACAACATACCAAAACCTTACCAATGCTAAGAGGTAAATTAATACTAATAAATGCCTACATTAAAAAAGTGGAAAGATTTCAAGTAAATAATCTAATGATGCACCTCAAGGAAATAGAAAAGCAAGAGTAAACCAAACACAAAATTAGTAGAAAGACAGAAAAAGAGCAGAGCAAAAACTAAACAAAATGAAGACTAAAAAAAAATAGAAATCATCAATGAAATGAAAAGTTGGCTTTATGAAAAGATAAATCAATAAATCACTAGCTAGACTAAGCAAGAAAAAAAGAAAGACCCAAATAAAAATCAGAAATGAAAAAGGAGGCATTACAACTGATACCACAAAAATTACAAAAGATCATCAGAGATTATAATCAGCAATGATACACTAACAAACCAGAAAACTTAGAGGACACAGATAAATTCCTCACCACCTACAACCTACCAAGATTGAATCAGTAATAGAAAGTCTCCCAACAAAGAAAAGTCCAGGACTGGATGGCTTCATAGCTGAATTCTACCAAAGTTACAGAAAAGACCTAACATAATTGTCCTCAAACTATTCCAAAAAATTGAAGAGAATTCTCCCAAATTCATTCTATGTGACCAGCATTATTACCCTGATGCCAAAACCAAGTTAAGAATACAACAAAAAAGAAAGCTACAGACCAATATCCCTGATCAACATAGACACAAAAATTCTCAACAAAATACTAGCAAACCAGCCTGGTGCAGTGGCTCACGCCTGTAATCCTAGCACTTTGGGAGGCACAGACAGGAGGAATGCTTGAGGCCAGGAATTTGAGACCAGTGTGAGCAAGATCAAGACCTTATCTCTACAACAAATAGAAAAATGAGCCAGGCGTGGTGGTGCATGCCTATAGCCCCAGCTACTCAGGAGGCTGAGGCAGGAGGATTGCTTGAGCCCAGGAGTTGGAGGTTGCAATGAGCTATGACGATACCACTGTACTCTAGCCGGACAATAGAGTAAGATCTTGTCTCAAAAAAAAAAAAAAAAAAAAGCCTAGCAAACCAAATCCAATAGCACATCAGAAAGATAATAAACCATGATCAAGAGGATTTTATCCCAAGGATGTAAGAAGTTTCAACATATGCAAATCAATAAACATGATATATCACCTCAACAGGATTAAGAACAAAAACCATATGATCATCTCAATAGATGCAGAGAAAGCATTTGATAAAACTCAATATCCCTTCGTAATACAAACTGTCAACAAACTTGGTACAGAAGGAGCATAATTCAACATGATAAAGGCCATATATGACCACCCCACAGCTAATATCATACTGAAATGGGGAAAGCTGAAAGTCTTCCCTCTAAGAACTGGAATAAGAAAAGGATGCCAATTTTCACCCCTCTTATTCAACATAGTACTGGAAGTCCTAGCCAGAGCAATCAGATAAGAGAAAAAAAATAAAAGGCATCCAAATTGGAAAAGAGGAGGTCAAATTGTCCCTCTGTACAGATGACATTCATCTTTTATCTAGAAAAACCTAAAGACTACACCAAAAAATTCTTAGATCTGATAAATAAATTTAGTGAAGTTGCAGGATATAAAATCAACATATACACCAATAATTAACTAGATGAGAAAGAAATCAAGAAGGCAATATCATTTAAAATAACTACAGAAATTAGGTAAAATAAAATACCTAGGAATAAATTTAACCAAGGAGGTGAAAGACCTCTACAATGAAAACTACAAAACGCTGATGAAAGAAACCAAAGAGGATACAAATAGAAAGACATTCCATGCTAATGGATCAGAATTAACATCATTGAAATGACCATACCACCCAAAGCAATCTACAGATTCAATGCAATCCCTATCAAAATACCAATGTCATTTTTCACAGAAATAGAAAAAAATAATCCTAAAATCTGTATGGAATTAAAAAAGAGCCTGAATAGCTAAAGCAATCCTGAACAAAAACAAAGCTGGAAGCATCACACTACCGGACTTCAAAATATAATACAAGGCTATAGTAACCAAAACAGCATGGAATTGGTATTAAAACAGACACATGCACCAATGGAACAGAATAGAGAACCCAGACATAAATGCACATAATTATAGCCAACTGATTTTTGATGAAGGAGCCAAGAACATACATTGGGGAAAGGACTTCCTTCTTTAATAAATGGTGCTGGGAAAACTGGGTATCCATACGCAGAAGAATGAAACTGGACCACTACCTCTCAAGATGGATTAAAAACTTAACCGTGAGACCCAACACTATAAAACTACTAGAAGAAAACATAGAGGAAACACTTTAGGACATTGGTCTAGGCAAAGATTTTTTGGCTAAGACCTTAAAAGCACAGGCAACAAAAATAAAAAAGAGACAAATAGGACTATATTAAACTAAAAATCTTCTGCATAGCAAAGGAAACAAGAGTGACAGAATGAAGAGACAACCTGTTGAATGGTAGAAAATATTTGCAAAGTAGTCATCCAATAAGGGATTAACATCCAGAATATACAAGGAACTCAAACAACTCAACCAACAAAAAGAAAAACAAAAAACAAAATCACATTAAAAAGTGGGCAAAGGACACAAATAAATGTTTCTCAAAAGGAAACATACAAATGACCAACAGATATATGGAAAAATACTCAGCATCACTAATCATCAGAGAAATGCAAATCAAGACCACAATGAGATAGCATCTCATCCCAATTAGAAAGGCTATTATCAAAAAGACAAAAAATAACAGAAGCGGAAGAGGATGTGCAGAAAAGGGAATTCTTATATGCTGTTGGTGGGAATGTACATTCGTACACCCACTATGGAAAGATAGAAAACAGGGCCTAATCCAGAGAACTATGCTGAGGGGGATTTGCAGTAGTAACTGAGTTTTTAAAGGGGGAAGCCAAGAGTATTTATTAATACAAGAATTAGCCTGACACAGGAAGAATGGATGGGGAAGAACCCTCAGTTAGCTGCCCTGGCCAAAAAGGCTTTCCTTCCTTGCTTAAAAAGGACTGCTCCCTCTACTAACTACCCCTGCTCACAGATGTGAACACTGTCCTGAAATGCTTTCAAGAGCAATAGTCATATTTATAAAAGGAACACCTGAGCCTACCATCAGTGTCATCCCTGCTATTATGTACAGGAAAATAACTCCAGAACCACCAGAAAGGAAGAGACGTGGATTTCCAGGAGACACAAATTTAGAATGAATAAGAGTTAACAGGAAAAATAAATCATATACTTCATTAACCTTCACGTTCCTCCTCCCCCGTTTTCATCTATTAAAAGGGACTGTATATACAAACACCACAGGAGGTGGCTATGGAGGGGAAGTCTGCCGCAAGGCCCCAGAAGGAAAGCATAGGTAGGCCTATCTCTATTTTCCCCTTTTTCCATTAGGAGAAATACTTGAACTTTCTATAGTTGAACTTTTCTAGATAGTGACTGAAAGTAAGAGCTCAGAGCAAATCCAATAATACCACCGATTGTATACAGCCCAGTTTTAGAAAGCAGAAACGAGTTTAACAATTAGCCTTAGGAATCTACCAATATCCTCCAGGATGCCCGCACTGAAACGAGGCATCGCTACCGGACCTAGGTGTGGGTTTTGCCTCCAAGAAGAGCAACACGAGCGACGGTAAGCCTCCTGAGCCGCTCTTCGGGTAGGGCCTCTGGTCATCCAGGAAGTCCCTCTGCTGACTTGAGCTTTACTGACCGCCCTAGTTACAAAACCCTCTGTGCGCAATGGCAGTCCTGCCAGCGCCACTGGTTTTCCTCCTTGTCCCCCTTGCTGTTCTGCTTCCGGCCTTCGTGGAGCCTGTTCTGTCCCTGCAGTAACACAGTGGGAAGCCTTTGCCCCTGAGGAGCACCTCAGCGAAGAACTGAGTATTAGCGCTTCTGCTCTGCCCTTTCCACCCTTTCTCTTATTTCTAGTTGTGCATCTCCTACTTTGGAGCTTTCTTCACCAGAAAAGTGACTATTGGGATTGGGAGGGCTCCAGAGGCCAGAATCTCTCCTCAAGCAGTAACCCCGCATGAAAACCCCAGGTAAATCTCACTGCTCAGTGCAGGGTCAAGGGTCCTGCCTCTCTTAGTAAAACTAAAGCTTTCTACTCAAAACATGATGGAGACATCTTTGTTAGTACATTGGTGAGTAAAAAGAAAAAAGGTATGATGGAGACAAGCTACTGGCCATAATAATTTTAAAGAAATAAACAAAAGCTTCTTAGCGAGGATATTACTAGAAATTCAACAGGCAATTTTCTATTCCTTAGGGCAATAAGGACAGCAGGAGTCAATCTGCTCAAAATAACCAGATGTTCCAGCCCGGAAAGGAGGGCTGTAGCAAGCTGGCCGTTTCACCTGCAGGCAGCGAATCGCTTCACTGAGAAGGGCAGAGGCCTCCTCCCACCCCAAACAGCATCCAACGCTTGTGGGTCCACTTTGTGAAGAGCCTCACGATAGTTTTACAAAGTGCACAAGGAAGACATGGTCAAAATAAATGAAAGACTTTTCATTGTATATGGCCATATCGGAAAAAACTTAGAGGGTATATACATTTTTTCATTCATGTAAATATTAATATTTTTTTAAATCAGAAAATGAAAAATTTTGAGATACTACTTATACATTCTTTATTTCACTATCACTGAAGGATAGTGCTATAAACCTAAATGTTTGCATCCCCCCAAAATTCATGTATTGAAATCCTAATCGCCAAGGTGATGGGATGAGGAGGGTGGGGCCTTTGGTAAAATGATTAGGTCACGAGGGGCAGAACCCCCATGGATGGGATTAATGCCCTAACAAGAGACTCTGGAGAGCCCCCTTTCCCCTTCCACCGTGTGAAGACAGTCTACAACCTGAAGGAGGGCCCCCACCACAACCCAACCATGCTGCTACGCTGATCTTGGAATTCCAGCCTCCAAACTAACAAATAACTGTCTGTTGTTTGTAAGCCACCCTCTCTGTCACAGTGATAGCATCCCAAACTAAGACAGGTAGGATGTGACCATTTTAGGTTGAAATTTCTGAAACATTTAGCTTCCATTAAAGGATCTAATTATAGTATCTCACCCTTAAATCTGATTGTTGAACAAGATATTTTTTGAAACTGGTTTATTTTTATTTTGCTTTTCCTTGACTAACCTTGTTAACACTTAACTACAAAATGTCATGATGATCTCATAGTCTCTTAATATTCTCTTCTTAAAATAAGAGGGTTTTTTTTTTCCATTTTAAACTATAATCAAGGGGTCAGTGTGCAAGCTAAGAACGGTTTTCACATTTTTAAAGGGTTATGTGTCCTACGAAGCCTAAATATTTATCATCTGATCTTTTGCTGAAAAACCTGGCCAACCCCTGAACTAGACTAACAACAGCATGCTCAACACAAAGAAATATACCTTGGTCCACTTATTTTGAAAGACTGCTTTTAAGACCAAGCCAGGCAAACCAAACTGAAATTGATTGTTCTACCTACATTTGATGACAGATCTGGCCAGAACACTGTAAGGCAAGCCTAATTTTAAGGTGGGATTCATTCAATATCTAAATTTAGGAACTCCATGAATCCCAAAGGTGGAGAAATGGAAGCCCTAAGAAGACTAAACTGAGGCCATGGAATTGTTCATCATTTGCCCAGTGCCCGGCATTAATCCACAGTTTGGGAATCATCATCATGAAATAACAATGCTAGGTAGCACATGGTCGATGCTAAATGAGAGACTGTATGAATCTTGAGGAAAGTGGGTGGTGTGAGAGTCTACATAAGATTTAGATAGGTGGGCAGCACTGTCTGAACACAGGAGAGGCGGCCAGGCCCAGACGAGAAGTATTTTGTGGCAGGGAGGAGAGTACAGCTGAAGCACAGAGAGTGAGAGGAATTTCAGAACAGGCAGTAATATAAGCAATCTGGGGTTTCAGCCTCAATAGAATGGTCTCAGGAAAAGTGTTATATTACATTCCTCACTGTATCGAAAAAAGGACAGTCTCATAACATGGCTGTTCTCCTGAATAATCAAATAAATTTGGAATCTCTGGCATTCAGCCAAGTTCAAGGGGGATCACTAAGCACATAAATTGGCCATGTGCAGAGCAGTCCTGCCCTGGGCTCCCACCAGCCTGGGAGACTTTCACGGATGCCGACTCTCTTGGCACCACAGGCCCGGGCTGCCTGCCAGAGGAGAACAAGGGTCAGAGTATTTTCTTTATGAGACATTTTTAACTAGAAGTTAATGTCCCGGTGTCAGGAATTGACAGGCAAATTTTGGCTATCAAAGACTATCCTCAGAGAGGATTTAAATGACTGTATCTCCACCCAAATCTGGGACTGACCCATGATGCCAAGATGCCCAGGGAAACAAGATGAGTCATTGCCTAAGGAATTTGGGGGTGGGGAGGCGGAGGTTAAATGCTGAACATAAATGTGAAAGCTGGAAAGCAAGGAGACATCTGTGTATTCAGGGCTGAAATCAAAGCTGGGCCTACATCCACATCAAGCAAATACTTCCACTGTCTAGAGTCAGTGAAATGCAGTGCATAGTTGCTCTGACCTGCTTTCTTCTCCAGAAAGGACTTGGTCTAAAACAAACCTATTTATCTGGACCTTTTTTTATCATTATAACTACATCTAAATGGCTCTTACCGACCCAATTACCAAACTATAGTTGAGGTAATTCTCCCTGCACTTGTATCTCTAACTTGCCTCCTCATGTGTTCCTGCATGTCCACAGAGCAGGCCTGCTAGTGAGGCCCTCTATACACTACTTTCATCTTCTCTAATTTCATTATTTCACAAAAGAGCCCTCAGCACAAGTCTCTATTTGACTTGAATATACAGATGTAGCAGATGTTTTGAGAAGGGTCAAGGAAAAAGAACAGAAAATGATAAAACATGGAATATGATATGTCTGAGAATTTTCTTTAAAATTAAAAACAGTGGGCCAGAGTTACCTGTCAGTCACTTCCTGACTGCTATTTTACTTCCAGCGATCTGTATCACCTGACCTTTCTCAAAATAAACGGACTAGGGTTCAGACCATGTCATCAACCAAAAAGCAAGAGAGCCTGATTACCAGAGACCCCCTAGAGGGCTCACAGGCCTCAGCAGCCCTCTTCTTGCAAGGCTGAACTGGTAGCAATCATCCCTCATCTCTAACTTCATGGGGATCATTAGAAAGCATCAAAAAAGTATTTTAAAATGCAAATCAACATCAACCCAAACTCAGATTCTTAGGTCTCTCATAAAGAAGGACTTAGACACTGACACACACAGGTGAGTGAATAACAAACCAAAAAAGCTGCCTTGTGGCCCTCTTGTTACTACAGGGGGCCCCACCGATCTGGGGCAAACATACCTTGTTCTTACTCTGTAAACCTATTGTCTTGCTCTTGCTCTGTAAATCTATTTGGTCCTTCCTCAATAAACTTCATTTCCAGGGGAGCTCTAGCTCCAGGGCATACAAAGCCTTTCCATACATTTTAAAGCCATTTGGTGTAGTCACAAGCTCATGCTTTGGGAAAAGTCCTCAGGATCTTAATGGCTGGAGCCACTGCCTGGCCTTTCTATTCTCCCTCAGTCCCCATACCCTATTTAAAAAGAAAAAAATATATATTTGGCTTCCTTTAGAAAGAATGCTTTTTCCTAATAAGATAAATGAACAGAGATGTTAGAATAGTATTTGCTGTTAACTCCCTTCAAATAAGTCACATTTCCCATGGCACATCTGCAAGAACATTTGGATGTCTGTCTTAAAAAGGCAGCCTTAAATTCTGCTGAATCAGAACCCTATGCTTCCTCAAAAAATTAAAGTAACATAAGATGAAAGCTTTGAAAATTAGCTCTGTTGTCATGGTCTGAAGTTGTGGATTTGAATTTTACGTAACACATCTGCAATTTTTATATTCTTTTAATGTTTAGAATTTGGTTTTTCAAATAAAAGATTATAATAAAATTTATCTTAAATTCTAAGACTAAACTAACTTTCATTGAAACCATCCTTTATAAAATTAACAAAGGTGGGAACTGTGGTAGGGGAAACATATATATTACGAGCCATTTTCCCTAGCTTGCTTTCCTATAATTGCTTACTAAGGAGTCACAATGCTGATGGTCCTAAAGATTCTTAGCCTTCTTCATTGTTCCCATAGATAAGATCACCCTTGTGAAACCTAAGGCTAGTTTTTGAGAGATCTTCCAGGCCCTGCATTCCGTCTGGTGGCACGGCTGACCCACCCAGACCAGTGACCCATACCAAGAACTGTGGTATTGCTACCCCCACCAATAACTGACTCAGCAAAGAAGACAATTTCTACATCCCTGTGGTTCCACCCTGAACCCACCCAATCAGCAGACCCAACTGTCTAGCCCTTTGCCCACCAAACTATCTTTAAAAACCCTTTCTCCCAAATTCTTGGGGAGACGAATTTGAGAACTTCCATCTCCTCACATGGCGCCTGTGATATTTAATTCTTCCTCTGCTGTAACCACTGCTGTCTCAGTGTACCGACTTCCTCTAGAACAGTGGGCAAGGAACCTGGCTGGGCTGTAACATCATTAGTCTATCCTTAATATCACATATCATGAATTTTTAATTTTAGCATTAAATCCTCACATAGCACATAATGTGATCAAAGTAAAAAACCAGGAAACTGCAAATTTACACAATACACAACTAAATAAAAATCTACTTATAAAGAAAATTAAGACACAAAAATGATAGCTAGTTTGTTAGGGTAAAGATCTTCTCCCCTCTTCTCTTTTCCCCCAAAATGTTGACAATGCTATTTTATATATATATACTATATATCGTATTTTGTAAATAATATTTTATAATGTAATAATTTATTATGTAAATAGAAAGAACATTACAAAAAATAAAAATCAATTAAAAATGATCTTTAAAGATCCCGTGCTAGTGTCCTAAAGCCTGGTCTTCCATTAGTTACTCTCAAAAAACTACACATTACATCTCTAGTTTGATATGCAAAATATGGGTACAAATCTTTCCTAACTCCTCACTGCCAACTCTGTATCACGCAAATGCAAATCCACAGGCTGCTCTACAGGTTAGCATTAGGATTGTTCCTGGAAGTTGTATAGATCTGTGGTCCCCAACACCACCCCACTACCACCCCGGTGGTCCCCACCCTCACCCCCATCCCTGTCCCTAACCCCCTCAGACCAGTACTGGTCCACAGCCTGTTAGGAACCAGGCCAAACAGCAGCAGGCAGTGGCAGATAAACTAGCAAAGCTTTCTCTGTATTTACAGCCACTCTCCATTGCTTCTCGTAGGAGTGTGAATCCTACTATAAACTGCATGTGAGGGATCTAGGTTGTGCACTCCTTATGAGAATCTTTTTTTTAATACATATATTTTTTTATTTCAGAATATTACAGGGGTACAAATGTTTAGGTTACATGTATTGCCTTTGCTCCGCCTGAGTCAGAGTCCTTATGAGAATCTAACGCTGACGATCTGAGGTGGAGCTGAGGTGGTGATGCTGGCGCTGGGGAGTGGCTGCAAATACAGATTATCATTAGCAGAGAGGTTTGACTGCACAACAAATGTAGTGCCTGAATCATCCCAAAACCACCCCCCTTCCCCAGGTCTGTGGATAAACTGTCTTCCATAAAACTGGTCCCTGGTGCCAAAAAGGCTGGGGACCGCTGGTATAGATGACAGGCTTCTGAAGCAGCAACTGCCTCTCCTAGAAGTTGAAACCTTTCTGGTCCCATGCAAAACAGTCTAAGAAATGTGTCAGAAAATGGATGAAAAACAAAGCCTGCTCAAATAGGAGCAAGGACAGCTGCCTTCACTTCCAGTGATCAAAACTCAACTCCATACCACAGCAGAGCCTAGGAGGAGAGCAGCTCAGCTGCTGTATGTCCAGACCAGCCAGCTACTGTGTGTGTCCAGCTGCAGATGAGGAGAGCAGCTCCCCGTTACAGGGAGGAAGTTACCAGGCAACAGCAGTCCCCTTGGCCTGGCCCTTCCGATCAGTGATTGCACAGAAGCTGTTTGTGTGCTCCAGAACACCACTGCAGAAAATGTCCCAAAGTACAGGCACACGTTGACTCATTCTTAGCCCAAGACTTTATAGACTTGCTGACTGTCTGTTTAGGCTTCTGCCACTTGCTAATGTACCAGCACAGGAGACGACACTGATGCTGAACACATTAACTCTACATAGCACATAACCCAACCACCGATAGACACAAAGTACTTACTGCTACAAACAGCATGCAGTACATGGAGAACGAAGAGTGGCCTGAGTAGAAGGACAACCTAGAAGAGAAAGAGGAGAAATGTCAATTTTATCTCCTGGAGGCTGAGAATATTCTTGATTTCATAAATCACCTCCTTAGCTTCAGGGTGCACACAGCTCCCTCCCGCCACACCTTTAGAAATTAGAAGAGCTGGGGTAGGGGGACAATTAGGACATGAACGTTAAAGAGTCCAAGAAGGATATGAGGTCACATTTCTAGACAGTATCATTTTATTGAAACTCTCAGGAAGGATGAATCACGGGAACAAACTTGCCAAGCATTTCTACAGATGTTAGAAGATTAATACTTGACAAGCCATAATCGGCATAAATGACCTTGACTTTACTACATATAAATTTATGTGACCATGATTAAAGTTCTATTTTCCACTTGCAGGGTTAGGCCCTGAATAATGTAATACCTCCTCTGGAACACCCAGAAGTTGATTACTTTTTTCCACCCATATTAATATTTTAGTGTTTTAAATGGGTACACATCTTGCCTTACATTTCCCACTAGATTAAGTGCTTTTGTTTGATATTTATTTTACAATTGTGCACTGACAGTACAATTGTGCAGTACTGACAGTACTGCACTAGATGAATCACCTTTTTCAATGTTATATTCTATAAACATCTGAGTATCTTCTTTCCACTTAAAAAACAGAATGCTCACAAAACTTAATTTTATAGCACTTCTGAAAAAGAAAAAGAAAGCTCACTAACATTCAAGATCTAAGTTGTGCTTACACAGAATTGGCCACTGATGCTGAAAAGCATGTCAATTAGGTACAGTAAAAGTATGCCATGAAAAGATGCTCACACAAATAATGAGTGCATCTCCTGACTGCTGTCCCTACAGAAGAATAAGAACAAAAACAAGAGGGACAGACCCTCAACTATTTTACTTACTATACTCTGCCTTATTCAAAATGAATTACTATACTCTGCCTTATTCAAAATGAATTTAAGGGAGATGTTGGTTCCCTAGATTCAGAGAGGAGAAAAGACTCCTAAAACTCACACCAGAAAAGTTATGTACTTATGTTTGGTAACTGATGGTAGGTGGGAAAATGAGGATTATTTAAGTATATACTGATGATGTGTCTACCAAGAATTTTGATTATCTTTTTTGTAACAGATACATTCCGAACTTCCTGTGCGAACCAGAAATTATAGAATTAAACCTAATAATTTTCTGGGTTTAATCTATATAAAACAAGAAAAATAAATCAAGTGTTAGCCTTACTATTTGACCACAGAGGATGGGTCAATACAAATCTTTATTTTATTTTTTAGAAACAGGGTTTTTGTTCTGTCACCCAGGCTGGAACGCAGTGGCCCAACTACAGTTCACTGAAGCCTCAAACTCATGGGCTCAAGCAATCCTCCTGCTTCAGCCTCTCAAGTAGCTGGGACTTACAGGTGCACACCACAATGCACGGATAATTTTTTAGTAGAGATGGGGTCTTGCTATGTTGCCCAGACTGGTCATGAAATCCTGGGCTTAAGCAATCCTCTAGCCTCAGCCTCCCAAAGTGCTAGGATTATAGGTGTGAGCCACCATGCCCAGCCTAAAATTCTTAAAGTCAATAATTGGAGCAGAGTGCTGTATGTTTTATAGTTAGTTTTGGTAAGTTTTATCGAAGAGCCTACAAGTTAACAAAAGCTAATCTGAAGGACTGTCAAAACCCATCAAGCCAATATAACCATGATCACAGAAATACTCTCAAAGCCAAGCAAGTTTCATTAAATCTTGTACATTGTGCCACAAAATCATAAATTATAAATTTATGTATCAATAATAGTTTTAAACAGCTCTGAATCAGCCACAGGGTGATTTCATTAGTTGAAAACAAAATGGTTTCAGTTTATTATGAATACAAAAATAGATTTTAATCTGTATAGAATCAGCAAAGGAGTCTGGTTATGACTTTGACATACAGGGATTAAAAATAAAGGGAAAATTATATTCAATCTCAGTTTCTAAGTCTTTACACATAGTAACTTATCAAGCAGATCATGGTAATATGGACTTCTATCTCTATTAAAATGAAAATTAACAGAATAAAGCATGAAAAATATAAATTCAAATTATTCACATTCCATACAAATCTAACTCTTCATTGGAGTCTCTGGGAGATAAAGCCCCAAAAGGTATCTTATTATGTCCATAATTTATAAATGGACTAAATATTTGTATTTGTATGTAATTTAATAAAACCCAAGGAGTAGTCCAAATGCAGTTTTCATCATAGCGACCTCAACTGAAATGTTTAAATTTGGGCCCCAACCTAAGAACCCTGTCCTTAGATTTAACCGATCTTAGATTTTAACCAATCCTGAGCTACCATCTCACTGCATTATGCCCTCTCTGATGAAGGTAGATACAGTACAGTAACAATTTAAGTCAGCTTTCCATCAAATCTTAGGAAAATCTTTTCAGAAAGAAAATTTGCAGAGATAAAAATGTATTTTGAAATGCTATTGTTTTCACTAACTCTGGGAGATGATCTATTAAATAATAGCAAGCTTCCATTATCAAGTAGACTGGTTCTGACCATGTAACTTACTATGAATGGAATTCTATGCCAAATGACAAATTTATGATGCGTTTTTCCCTTACATTTGTCAGCCCGAGAAGCCCCTTCTCCTGGGAGAGCTGATTAAACTCAGCCTGAACTCTATATCATACCCTTCAGAGCATTCGTCCCCCCCATCTCCCTACCCCCGTTTCTGTGAGTTCCCGCCTCAATTCAGCATTCTTGCATCTCTGTATTCCAACATCCCCATCCCTGTTGGGTCCTATAATTGCAAAGATGACCAAATTCAGCCTTTACCAGTTATCAAAAACAATCAACTTATAAAGTCTTAATTTGGTATTTTGGGGGCTCACGAGGAGGTTAAATCACAAAGAACCCAGCTCATCATCCATCTCTCTGCTCTTCTCCATCACCCAACTTTCTTCTTCTCCCCACTCTCCAAGGTTACAAAAAGTTACACTTTTAGCTATTCTTTTTTTTTTTTGAGACAGGGTCTCACCCTATTGTCCAGGCTGGAGTGCAATGGTGTGATCATAGCTCACTGCACCTCCAACTCCTGGGCTCAAGCTATCCTCCTGCCTCAGCCTCCCAAGCAGCTGGGACTACAGGTATGTGCCACCAAACCTGGCTAATTTTTTGTATTTTTTGTGTAGAGACAGGGTCTTAATCGATGAAAAAAATAGATATTGCCAATGTGTAATTATTTCAAGAGAATACCAATTTGTCAGGCTAGGCGTGGTGGCTCACACCTGTAATCCCAGCACTCTGGGAGGCCAAGGAGGGAGGATCACTTGAGGTCAGGAGTTCGAGACCAGCCTGAGCAAGAGCAAGACCCCCATCTCTACTAAAAATAGAAAAACTAGCCAGGTGTGGTGGTGCATGACTGTAGTCCCAGCTACCTGGGAAGCTGAGGCAGGAGGATCGCTGAGTCCAGGAGTTTGAGGTTGCTGTGAGCTAGGCTGATGCCACAGCACTCTAACCCGGGTGAGAGAGCAAGACTCTGTCTCAAAAAAAAAAAAAAAATTACACCAAGCCACATAAGATATCTAATTTTGATACCTTAGCCTCTGATGTATTTTTCCCTTACAGTGAGTTAGAAATTAGGACTTTATCATCAAAGCCTAGAAGCATTAGGAAATCCAGCTTAACTTCCTGTTCTTGTCACTCTTCTGTCAGAAATCTTGGGCAGAATGTCAAAATGCGTTAACTTAAACAAGCAAAACCTAAAGCATCTTCCCAGCACATCTGGCAATCATTTCAATAATGTGTGCAAAATGCTCAAAAATCTTTTTTACATTGTGATCAAAGGCAGTCAGATTAGTTGAGCAAATAATATCCATAATGATGAAGTGGCAGATGTATTCTCTTGTAAATTTTTAAAAATTGAGGTTTTAAAAACATTCTTAAAGCAAAGGTTAAGTGGCACAACAACAACAAAAGATAAAGAGAATTTAGGTATTGTCTGAATTCTGTTTTCCACTGCCTGTGTGAAGATTTTCTCAATTTTCAAAGGAGCATTCCTGTCCTTCAATAAACCAAAAGTCTTGAAAAATTGCCTGTCTTTTTCATAAGTTTCCAAACATTACCTCAGAAGCAAAACATGGCAGTTGCAATAGATTACATAAGAAAAATAATGGTTAACATAACACAAACATAAAAGAATAAAGCCAATCCTATAATATCTCCCTCCAATGCATAGATGGTTAAGTTTACTATACAAATGGACAGTAATGTTATTCGATAATATTATCTAATGTCTTCCCAAACCTCACTCTCCCAAAAGAGAGGCACTAAAATTTCCTTAGCAACAAAAGCTTTTTCTGTCTGTTTCCTCAATGGAGAACAGCATCACAGGAAGTCAAGTCAAGATCCATACAGGTCAGCAGATTGCTAGTCAGTAAATTAGCTGGTCCAGGTAAGGCTGGTGCCATTTTGGTACAGCAAATTTCTGTACTCCTCATGGGCTATTGTCAGTTTCCTTACCTCCACATTCCCTGGAGGCTGAGTAGCACTGTTTTTTTTTTTCCCTTTCTTGCCAGGACCCTGCTCTTCAACTTTAGCAAAACTCTTATTCCCCAAAAGTGAGTTGCTAAATTCCATATATGCTCTGCTATAATATCTTTGTTCAGACTTTCATTGCCTTATACCTGGGTTGATACCACATTCTCCCAATTGGTCTCCACATCTCAATCCTTCCCTTCATTTTGTACAACATGCAGTTCATATTCCTTAGAGTCTTACTCTAAAGCCCTCTAATATTTGACCCCAAACTTGTAGACCCTAAACCTCTAGCCTGCCTGCCTTTGATTATATCAATCCCTGGACCTGAGACATGTTCCATCCCAATTCTACACATTCAAATCTTACTCATCCTCCAAAATGCCTCCTCCAATAGAAGTAATATTACCATCCTCTGATTGTATGTAGCATTTTATCTTTAAGGCATGTATCACTTTCTATCATCCACACTATCATGCAGCAATGAATCTCCAAACATGTCTCATCTATGTAGTGAGCACCATAAGAGCAACATGCACATTTTGGTAGCTCCCACAGTGACTAGGATATGAGAGCAATAGACATTAGTTGAATTTAGTAACCTCATGGAAGAGGCTAAGGCTGTGGTTCTCCAATCAGCAGCCTCAGCACCATCCGGGAAAGTTGTAGAAATGCAAATTCTTGGGCCCCACCCCAGACCCACTATAATAAACTCTGGGGGTGAGGCAATCCATACTTTAACAAACCCTTTGGGTGTTTCCAGTGCAGCTCAAGCGTGAGAAACATTGGGGCAAACGAGTCAGGGTGGTGCAGGGGTAAGGAAGTAGTCACAGCTACAGGCCTAAATTGTCAGGTAATGACATTCAGAACAGGAATCTAGAAAGATATACTGGCCTTTAAGTTACATTCCATTTAAATACACTAGTAATTAATGTCCTTTCATAAAGTAAAGGAATTTTTTAAATCATCCCCTTTCTTCATTCTATATGCTGATATTTTCATATAGGTACATGATTAAAAAGGTTATAGGCCAGGCACAGTAGCTCACGCCTATAGTCCTAGCACTGTGGGAGCCTGAGGTGAGAGGATTGCTTGTGCCAAGGAGTTCAAGACCAGCCTGAGCAAAAGTGAGACCCCATCTCTACAAAAAACAGAAAAATTATCTGTGTGTGGTGGCGCACACCTGTAGTCCCAGCTACTTGGGAGGCTGAGGCAGGAGGATCGCTTGAGCCCAGGAGTTGGAGGTTGCAGTGAGCTATGATGATGCCACTGTACTCCAGCCTAGGCAACAGAGTAAGATCCTGTCTCACACAAAAAAGAAGGTTGTCTAGTTACTGATATACTCATCCATGAGACATATGATAAACCTGAACAAATGAATCTTTTTGCAGTCATAAAGGCTTAACCAGTAATATTGGCAATTAGACCATATAGAAGAATCCATTCTCTCAAAGTATAAAGCAGGTTTTACCAGGTACTTAAGTACTATAGCTAGTCACTCTAGATATAATGGGTTTTCACTATTTTAGAAAGTACTTCCTCAAACTTCAGCTTTATTTACCTGCATATGGGTTGCATTTAAATAAGGAAAATTATTTCCTATATTTACTAGGTTGCCAAAATCCTAACAGAAATACCTTTGTATTGAATATCTGATTCATAACAGCTAGAGATTAGTCACTTAAAATTGATCAGAAACACTGAGCTGGTATTTAAACATAAATAATTTAAATAAAAGCCAGAAAAAAGCAAATTGCTTAAAGCAGCCAGTAGTTGCTATACTGTACTATCACAAATAGACCAGCTGGCTGTGGACAACCTTAAATTCACCCTACCTAACAGGGTAAATATCAGCTCCCACCTTCTGGGATAGATGTCATGCAATGTCATGTTCCCATAATCCAGGTGATCTAAAGCAGTGGTTCTCAAAGTGTGGTTCTAAGATCAAGCCCCACCCGAAACCTTCCGAATCAGATAGTTGAGGATGTGGCCCAGCAATGTGTTTTAACAAGCTCTCCAGATGATTCTAATGAACCGCTGAAGTTTAAAAGCCACTACTAGTCCAAAGAGACTCTTGACCTGGTGAGGGAGCTACAGTTCTCAACTCCAGTGCTCGGGTGCTCATTAGCTTTTTTTTTTAAACTGAGAAGAATGGCATTCTCATTAGCATAAGCAAGGACAGTCCTAATAACTAATTTTTTCTAATGTTGCAAGTATAGCCCTTTTAAAGTTAGAGTAAATTCTCAAGTATTAATTTTAAACTATGAATAGAAACTCTTTAGATATAACAATAAATATTCCACAATCACAAGCAGTTTACACTTGGACGTGTCCTTCTAGATCCTGACACATACACAACATCCAATTTTATGGGATTGAGATCCTACAGTATGCATCATGCTTGTGATTGTGGATGACTTTGTTCTTTGCTTCTTGTGTTTTTCAGTTTCCTATATTGCATATATTAACTTTAAAAAAAAGGTTATTTTAAAAACTTGTAAAAAATAAATAAATTAAATAAATAAATAAATAAATAAATAAATAAATAAATAAATAAATAAACAAATATTCCATTAAAGTTCATTTATGTTCTCACTTCTATGTTTAAGACCTAATGGCCACCACAACTGAAGTCCAGTAACAGCCCTGTGGTATCAGTAACAGCAGACAGAGCACAAGAGAGTGTGCACACACACAGGAAAGAAGAGGATGGTGGGGAGAAAATAAGAGAATGGGAAAAAATCAAGACCAAAAACCAAAATTGTAGGAGGATATTCCCATCCTAACATGTAACTCTGACTCATTTACACAGTTAACAAAAGCAACTCATTTTGGGCGCTTATGTTCCCTTTTCCCCCAATGCTAAGCATTATAATTTTATAATTAAAAATTTACATGAGGACAGGCTGTGAAGATAAAAAAGTTAAAAGAGCAGATTACGCTCTAATCCTAATAACTGTAGACAATATTTAAACCAAAATGTTTTTGCATTTTTGGCTTCCTGACTTTTAAAATTCAAGAGAAAAGGAATAGGCAAGTCTGAATCCAGCCAAACTATACTCCACAATAGAACAGCAATGCAAAGCCACAGTTATGTTCCCATATTACACAGCTCTGAAACTGGCAACAGCTGACTCATTCTGGAAACACTGATGGAAATCACGTTTTTCTAAGAAGATAAAAAGCCTTCCTAGAACTTCACTTCTACATTTGATTTTCCTTTCTCCTTGCTTCAGATCCCAAAGCTTACCAATACATCTTTTCGTTGAAAATTATAAACAATAATTATTAATGAATACACCTCTGTAATTTGAGGTTTCCAAATATTCATACTGCTTTTAAAGAGGTTGTTTTCCCAGCCCTTACACAGGACTTTAAATGGACAACTACATGTGCATTTAGTGTGAAACGTTAAAGGCTGATGGGTAAAAAGCCTAAGTGCACTTAGCTCAAAAGTGTAATCACAGTAATAGTGTATGTCAGCCAATTTACATGCACTAAGAAAAGAGGGTGAGAGAGTATGACACCTAAGGACCAAAACATAATTCTTCATATGTAGAAGACTGAAATAGGACCCACAGATTTCACCTCTCACAAAAATCATATGCGATTTTAAATGAATTATGTTATTTCACATTTTATCAAAGTGGCTTGTGTAAAAAGCAAATATCTCATCGATAAGAAATATCACAAGAAAATTTTGAACTAAGACTTAGGTACTTGAACCAGAGAAACAATGTATGTGTGAAAAATTTGTGTCTTTTAAAAAACATTTACGATGACATTCTCGGGAGTTTAGGTAAACTCTTATCACTATAGTGACTCTCTTAAGTTCATTGGCTGAGAGAAAAGATTGGAGGTTTCCTGTTTATTTTATGTTGGTTGATCCAGGAAAGATATTAGGTTATTGTGTATGAAATATCCGACATCCTTAAGTACTAAGTTTGACAGTTGATATCTCTGACATTTCACTTTGACACTTCTTGTTTTATTTTTATTGTGATAGTACATCCTCAGTCTTCCAAATGCACAGTTTGGCTTGTGATTATCTTTCACATTTTTTTTAGAGCAATTTTTGTGAAACCATGGATAAGTCAAAAATTTGTGTTATTTCTGAACATGAGTTCTGTTGTGGAACCAAATGCAGCATAGACAGCTTGAAATACCAACAAAGTGGGAAGGATGTGGCTAATGAATGCATAGTACATCGATGGTTTGAGAAGTTCCCCTGGTGATTTTAATCTTGAAAATGAGCCACGTGGGTGATGAGTCCAAGGTGGATAATGATGAGCTGAAAGCTGTGGTGGAAGCAAATCCATCTCAACCTACACGTGAATTAGCAGCAAGGTTTGACATTACTAACCCAACAATATTGGACCATTTGAAACAAATCAGCACGGGAAAGAAGGTGCTAGATAGATGGGTACTGCATGAATTGAACAAGCACCAGCAGAGAAATCATCTTGAAGCTTGCCTTTCTTTGCTGTCATGACATAAAGGCAAACTGTTTCTACACCATATTGTTATGTGTGATGAAAATAGATTATTTTGACAACTGCAAGTGTTTAGTGCAATGGCTGGATAAAGTGCTGAACACAGTCCAAAACCGAATATTCATCAAAAAAAAGCTAATGGTGTCTGGTCGTCCAGTGTTGTCATTATACACTACAGCTTCATGAAACCTGGTCAATTGATTACAGCGGATGTCTACTGCAACCAACTGGACGAAATGATGAAGATGCTTGTGATTAAGCAGCTGAGATTGGTCAATAGGGACAGGCCAATCCTCTTCCATTCCTATCATTTGTTTAATGCAAGTCTTCCCTGCTAGACTAAGCTCCATGAAGATGGGGACCACAGATGTCTTGTTCACTGCTGAATCCCCAGCACATAGCATAGTGTATACTCTAGTTATATAAGGTGTCTTTTTCACTCCCACTAAATGTAAAAAACAGGAGCTACTAGCAGGCCTATGTTGCTTACAAGGAAACCAACAGGACAATGAAGTGTCTGGAAATCATATATAAAAAACAATCAAAGGATGTTTTTCCCGGAGAAAGTATTTGTTACTAATAAATGACAAACTAAGAGAAATTAACCTATCTTAAAATATAAAAAGGTCAACCACACAGAAAAGGTAAGGCTGACAATGCTGAAACTTGAGATGAGGAATTGGCTCTGCTACTAATTAGTGGCTTTACTTAAGGTTCTTGGGCCTCTGGTATTTCCTCAATCTAAATTAAAGGAGCTGGACCTTCTAGGTTCTAAACATTCTATTTCATTCATGTTTAATAACACTCCTGAATGTAGAAAGTGGATGTATTGTCAACCTGAAGACCTAGAGCTGTCACAACCTGAACCAAGTTACCTTACAAAAAAATATACTCTAAGAATACTAAAGATCTAGCAGACCTTCATAAATGGTTGTACTGCATCAGGGTTCAGCAAACTATGACCACTGGGGCAGCCACTGTTTGTGTAAAGTTTTACTAGAACATAGCCACACCATTCATTCAAGTATTGTCTATGGCAGCTTTTCTACCACAGTGGCAGAGTTTGACAGTTGTGAAAGAGACCATATGGCCCACAAAGCCTAAAATATTTACTATCTGGTGTCTTAACAAAAAGTTTACTGACCCTGGACTCAATGATCTATAAGGTTCATTTTACATTCTTACATACTGGCGATGAAAAGAGCTGTAGTAAAATGCTCTTAAATGGAGGATAGGAATAAAATAGAAAAAAAGAATGAAGAGAGAGACAACAGGTCAAACATGATTTCAATTCACCTCCGAGTGCTTCCACTAGCTTCTCTCTTTAAGCTAGTAGATGGCTTGTCATCCAGTCACTGACTCCTTCTATTCAAAGAATATACAAGATAAAATAAGCATTAGAGATTTAACACTCACCTGCCTTCCTTAACTTTTTCTGCATTCCCTCGACATATGTAGTTTTCAATGTAACCATCACTACAGTTGATTTTTGACCAGTCTGGGTCACAAACATCCAAGAAGTGAGGTCGCAGTCTGCCTATTGAATACTTGGCAATGTCAGTCAGGGACTGACTAGCAGCTGCACCAAATAAAAATGTTCCAATGGCTTTGTAAATAGTGGCTATGTAGTTATTCCTGATAAAGGAATTTGAGTGCAAGAGGTTAAAGTAAACAGACAGGGTTTCTCCAAGAATCATCTGAAAAAGAAACAGAAAAATAGTATGTTAAAGTAGCAAGCAGGCACTTAAAACAAAACATAGAAAAGAAAACGGTAAATCGCAATAAGATCTGTGTTTTAAAAACAGCTCCACCACTTTTTTCTTTACAACTGGGGAGTCAACTTAGGATATCTAATTCCAAACCACAAAAAAAAAAGGTGTCAGATCAACTGTGGATACTGCTTACAAAGCCATGGCTCATCCAAAATCATTTCATAGCCTACCTGAAGCAACAAGGCCTTATTTCTTTTCTTGTATTAAAACAAAATTGAGCTTCAGTAAGCAGATACTGATGTATCCTGGAGGACAAAAATCACAGCTTGTGCAAAAAACACAAACTTCCCCAATCAGAAACTCCCTTATATAAGTACTTTTGACATCTTCATTTTTCTCAAACATTCCTTTGAATCAAAGATATCCATCATATTAAAGAGGATAAAACAGTTTCAGGGAAGAAATAAATCTAATATAAAAGCCAGGATCTAACACTGATGCCAAAGGGTACAGAGGGCAGGGATTTAGCTGAGAGTCTACCAGTCCTGCCTTCCAGGAGATCTTTACATGGGGGCTCTGAGTCATAAGTTTAAAGATATAAAAAGGTTTCCAAATGCTTTACAAGTTAAATCAATATCCTGAGAAATTCAAAGAATACTGAACAGCAACATTATAAATAATAACATCTGCTGATTAAATAAGACAGTAAGATACTCTCTCTACCTAAGACCAAAATAAACAGAGAATAGTCTGCTTGCTAATTTGTGTATAAGGAATATAAGTAATAAAGTTTCAGTTGAGATGCACACTAGTTTCCATCCTTCACCTTAAATTTATATAAACAATTTTATAAAGCATTGAAACATTTCCATTTAATGAGGATTAATTGCCTTCAGGATGAGCCTTACTACAAGTGAAATAAAAGATTGCTTCCCAAAAGGAATTTCAAGACCTGATACCAAAAATTCTTTCCTTATCTGGCTCAATGGCTCCTAAAATTCCATAATTAGAATGTTATAACTTTGACTACTAGACTATGAACTCTACAAAAGCAAGGAGGACTTCTTAATTGTTGAATAGAGAGCTGGTAATCGCACAGTGATTTAAAACAAAGTAGCTGGTCAATAAATTTTAATTGAAGGTGCTGCCTTCAATTAAAGGCAAACACTCTTAATTTAAAAACATTAAGCCTCACAAAAGTACAGTCCTCATTATAGTCCTTAATGTGAACGAATTAATCACATCCCTTTCTGAGACCATGTCACAGAAGAGGAAAACTATGTGTACTTCTAGGACCTCGTATCTTCACAATTTTGCTTGGGGTCATCCCTTACCACCTACAGAAGCCTTGTGTTTAAGTACATATTGCCTCCTCAGGCCGTTAAGAGGGTGCAGTAATTCCTGATAGATAAGTAGCCAGAAGGGACTTTTCTAACATTTCATTATGGAATTGATCTTTGATAATCAAAAACATGCCAAGTATATTAATCACAATTTTAGCAGTTCAAACTTCCACATCTCAGCTGTTCTTAAGCACTCAATTATTTTCCAGAAACAAGTACTGAACTTTGTGAGTCTTCCTAGTCATAATCATCATTGTTTATGGCCACCGAAATCCTAGTTCAAGCCACTGATGACAGAAAATCAGTTTGCTAGGAACATTCAGAGTACTGGGCACAGATTAAAAGCTGATCTACTGAAACTTAACCAGAGAGTGGAAAGGACTCCAAAGCTGGCAACTGCTTATGTCATTTTTTATTATATGAAATAGACAATAAATAAGTTCTAAATCAATTCTTCTGAATTAAATGTAAAGATATCTGTCCATTTTATCTACACAAGATAGCCATATTCTTTTTGTTTCATTTTAATACCTTATCCTGCCCTTTGAGCCATTTATGCCAATTCTTAACCTTCGGTGTAGTCTACACCTAAACTAACTGTGGCCTAATCCTAGAACTGACGTGACTAGTCATGCATTATTTACTTAGATTCTAAGGATATGATAAATATTCAAAGAACTATAACATTTGGGGGAGTAAAACAGAATACTTATGACAATCAAAGCTAATAATTATTTAAATTAGTATAATTCAACCTCTTAAACCTATACCCCATTAGCAGTCTCTTACCATGTCCTTTATATCTCCAACAACCAAGATGATTTTATATTCCTCTACATTGTCCCTACAGTTTTGTGTTTCATTCAGAGCCCACCTTCCCAAAAGAATAGTCTAAAATCAATGGCACATTTCCACATCTTCCACTCCCCTCCTAAATATCTCTAACCACCTCCATTCCCTTTATTCTATGGAATCTTTCACCAAAAGTGAAAATTGTCTCATCAGAGCAAACAGATTTTTATCAATCCTCATTTACTTTAACTTTGCAGTAGTATTTGACTTCAATGACCATTTCCTCCTTCTTAAAATTCTCCCAAGACTTCTCAGAAACTATTAATCTTGGTTCTCTACCAGGTTCCCTCAATCACTCATTTATTAATAGATCACTTGCAAGTCATGTCAAAGGCCTGGTATGAAGTCTGAATCACAGTGATTTTTTTTTTTAAAGAAGTGATCTACTTTCTAGTAAATAAAGTTAAGCATATGTAAGTCTAAGTACTGCCTAAAAGAGGCAGAGTTAACGAATAAACTGGAATTGTAACAGTCTGTTCATCTTAAAGAAATCTACACTCATATTAATTTACTTGACATTTTATTAAATGTAAAGATAACTTTCTCACAGGTTATGTTGAAATGGTTAAAAATTCCAAGTTAATTAAATATAATTCATGAGTTTTTGCTAACTAAGCATTTTGTAAGGCCCTGAGTATGCTATGCTGCTGCCCAGCAATTAGCACCCTGTTCTGTTGCAGCCCTCCAGTCTACAGTGAAATTCTGTAGTTTTGCTTGTGTGGCATCCGTTTCACTGAGAAACAAAGAAAAATAGAATTGAAAAACAAGTATATTTCTAGCATTGTTTATTTGAATACTTGAATCTTGTCTTAAATCGGTTACTATTTAATATTTACAACTAATAGTCTTACTAAAAATGTTATATTTAAATAGCAATCTCTCAGAAACATATATACTTTCAAAAAAGGTTTGGCTTTCTTTCTTTTAGTAGTAAAAACTCAGCATAAAGATTTGTCTAGATTAAAGGAATCCTTGATTTCTTAAAATTTCGCCGTACTACAGGAGACTTAGCAAATTACTGCACAATTACTCCATAGCTTTCATTCAAGCACACAGGCCATGCCAGGCTCCATACCAGGCAGTCAGGATATCAAAATGAAAAAGGTATCATCTCTGCCTTCAACAAGGCCACAGTCATGTCAAACATTTGTATAGTACAGGTGTTCTTTTATTAATTATGCACCACAAATCATGATTAACTTTCATTGCTAGTAAGGTACTGTGATCATTCCTGATAAAGACATTACACTTCTAAATTTAAAATTTTTTTAATAAACTCCAAAACCAGACAAGATATATACACTGTCATCTTATTGGTCTACCTCCTGGATAGAACCATATTTTCTGCTTTTAACTAACAAAAATCTTGTTTCTAAAGTTACAAGTTATAGTCAGCAGAGTCAAAAAGCCGAAGCATGATGGATCCATAAAGTTACAAGTTATGGAGCACAAACTGTCAAATTAAGTCACGGAATTTCCGAGTTGAGAGATTATAAAAATCATCTAGTCCAATCACTGAAGTCTTCTCCCCTAGACACATTCTCTAAGCATTTCCACCTGAAATACTAAAAAACAACAGTTACTATTGTGGTTCAAGACTCAGTCTTGCCTTCAGCACCAGTGATTATATATAGAACCGTAGCTTTTCTCTCCTGTGTATGGTATTATCTAAAAATTAATTAAATGAATCATGGGTTAAAGTTTTAACATTAGTTAGCAATTTTTCTTTTCTAAAACTCAGTAGAGAGGGAGAATCAAAGGGAGTAGGTACATACACACAGATACAATAAATTATAAAATAATATCTTATATATAAAGCATGCTAGAAACATATTGCTAGAACATTCAACTGTTGATCGCACAATTATTTAAACAATAGGAAATTGGAGCCCTAATAATCACAGTGACACAGAAATGATTAGCATAAAAATCTATACGTATTCAGTAAGGTTCTTCTAATTTTTTATTTATTTTAGAGACAATGTCTCACTATGTTGCCCAGGCCGGAGTGCAGTGGCTATTCACAGGCATGATCATTGCACAGAACAGCCTCAACTCCAGGACTCAAGCTATCCTCCAGCCCCAGCCTCCCAAGCAGCTGGGACTACAGGCATGCGCCACCATGCCGGGCTCTTCTAATTATACATTGTTATTCTTCTAGCCCCACTTAAAATAGCTGAGATAATCTTGACCAAATAAACCATCAGTTAAAGGTTAAAAAATACACATTGTTTTGGGAGGGTTACACATTTAATCATTAACAGATTAACACAAAATTAAGCCAAGTGCCCAAAAGTTATAAACTTGGAAAAGTAGATTTAACTTACAACGACAATACTGAATGGAATGATTATTCCACCTAATAACGCATAGGGTATGGTGTCTTCTTTGTAAGGGTACTTGATGGATTCATCATTACAGAACACTCCTCGCTGGAAGGGGGTATGCCTTGAAGTAAGAATTGCAAAAGGCAATCCAGCTAGCAAAAAGGAATAAATGAAATATCATTAAAAAAGAAATACCAAAACTAATTAATGGCAATAATTATCCCAGAGACTGTGTTTAAAAATGCATTTGCCATGAAAACAAATGAGAGCACATACAAAAAAGGAAATGCGATGCATGCAACAGAAATTAGAAAGATTACTGTTTAGGGTAAAGATGTTTTCTTCTACAGGAAACAAAGCTTCCAAGTCCTCTACTAACCAATTTAACAAGAAGCATTTTCTCTTTGTTTCTGCCCAAACACACTAAATGGATTTTGGAAAAATCTCTTCTCATGCTCTTGTCATTTAATCACCAGGTTTTCAACACTATTTCCAAACCAATTTGTCATGGACTTTGCTACCAAAAGGAAAATAACAACATTTTGACATTCCCCATTTTGTTCCAATATTACTACCACATCTGGACAGGTCATGGTCACTGGCTAAGCTATATCAGCATCTAATAAGGCTTTATCCACTCATTTCTATACTGTCTACAGCAGGTTTAAACCTACTGGAAAAAGGAGTCTGAACTTAAAGTTTCTTAAGAAAAGATGATAATGAAGTACAAAAGCACCTAATAGTCAGCTTTCTGTTTTTATCATCAACGTTTTCCATAAAGATCATGTCTCACGTTCCCCTCCTAAAATGCCAAACTTGTGCCTAAATGTGAACTTTAAGAATTCAGTTCTCTTTTACTTCACTTAACTGGGCCTGAGTTTTGTAAAAGAGGCAGTTTAGCAGAAACCCTCAACATGAGGTCTCCTTTAAGAACGATCAGTCTGAAACTCTCTTCCTAAGTGACCCATGCTCCCTGCAGTAATACCATAACCACTAAGCTATCTCACTGTAAGTGCAAATGCTACCTCTCCATAAAGCACCAAGACTTGATGACCACTTACAGTTCTCATTAACTCCACTACAGCTAAATGACAACCAAGCCTCTGCCACTTGGCCTGAGTGTATTTACCACAATATCAAATTTGTTTAATTTTTAAGGGCCAAAAAGGAAACACGAAATCACATTTCTTTCATTCCTAGCTCTTTTATTTATCTTCCTGTTTTTTCATTCAGACACTGAAAACATGAACCAAAGTTTAGTTCCTTACCTTAGTCAATTTGCCAATAGCTGCCAACCCTTTAAAAGTCTTTAAGATGGTACAAGATTCCCAAAACCATATTTCCAGTAAATGCTACACTTTAAAAAAAAACAAAAAAAACTAGAGCTGACTTTGCTAACTGACCCTTATACTAGCTATTATATCTGAATTCAGACTATTTCTGATTCACCAAATTGTTTGCATTCATAGGAGTGTAAATGTCCAAGCCTTCGATACATATACCACGGTTACAATACAATTTCAAAAGATCTGCACAAACCTTTTGCACTTATTAACACACAGTATGGAGGTAAATACACAAAGCTGTGATTTTACTTGTTGCCTGCCTTATAAAGTAACTAAACGCTTAGCCTTCAACCAATAACCATATTCTAACCCGATAGGCAAATTTATTTTGTATTTACAAAGACCCACTACTTTTTTTTTTTTTTTTTAAGAGACAGGGTCTTGCTCTATAGCACAGGCTAGAGTGTAGTGGCATGATCAAAGCTCACTGCAGCCTGGAACTCCTAGGCTCAAGCGACCCTCCTGCCTCAGCCTCCCAAGTAGCTGAGACTACAGGCGCATGCCACCATGCCCAGCTAGTTTTTTATTTTTTTGGAGATGGAGGTCTCATTATTGTTGCCCAGGCTGGTCTTGAACTCTGACCTCAAGCAATCCTCCCTTCTCAGCCTCCAGAGTTGCTGGGATTACAGATGTGGGCCACCTCACCTGGCTCAGAACTACTTCCATAACTCATTTTACTTGTAAGAACCCTATACAAAAAATAATGGAAACTTTTACTGTCTACATATTTCTAAATTAGTTGAATTTTTCAATAAGCATTTATTTCTTTTGGAATAAGGTACTTAGAAATAGATAATATGATTAGTGTTGAAAACTCACTAGGCTTTATGTCCTTATTCTCAGAGAAAATTCATATTAATAGGCCCAAATATATTGAAAAATGCTATTAACATGTATATCCATTAATATTAAGGGTTTTTTTCCCTCTAACCACAAAAACATGTCAGAAATTATTCTTAGATCTCTAAAAAAGTTTATGGGTATTTTCCAGGATAGGAGGGAAACAAAAATCACATATAAATGTGATAGATAGTCCATTTTTTTTTTTTTTTTTAAAAAAAAGGGACTATTAGCCAGGCACAGAGGTACACACCTGTAGTCCTAGCTACTTGAGGGGCTGAATCAGGAGGATCACCTGAATCCAGGAGTTCGAGACTAGTGTGGGTGATATACTGAGACTCCATCTCAAAAAAAAAGAAAAAAGTAGTATGGAGTTTGAGGGATCTTCATGTATTCTGGATACGTACAGTCTTGTTGCATATGTGATTTGCAAGTATTTTCTCCTAGTCTGCAGCTTGTCTTTTCATTTTTCTCTTCTTTTTCTGTTGTTTCCTTTTTTTTTTTTTTTTTGAGACAGGGTGTCACTCTGTTACCCAGGCTAGAGTGTAGTGGCATCATCATAGCTCACTGCAAACCTCCAACCCCTGGGCTCAAGCGACCTTCCTGCCTCAGCCTTCCTAATTTTTCTATTTTTTGTAGAGACGAAGTCTCATTCTTGCTCAGGCTGGTCTCAAACTCCTGGCCCAAGCAATCCTCCCACCTTGGAGTCCTAGAGTACTAAGATTACAGGTGTGAGCCACTGCACCTGGGCCCTTCATTTTCTTAAATTTGTTTTTTGAGAGCAAAGATCTTTCATTTTGATGAATCAAGTTTGTTAACGTTTTTTTCTTTTATGGATTGTACTTTTGGTCTTATGTATAATTCTTGCCTAACTCTACGTTATGAAGATTTTTTACTATGTTTTATTCTAAAAGTTTTCTGTTTTATACTTAGTTTATCCATTTTGTGTTAAGTTTTGTATAGGTACGAGATTTAGGTTAAGGTTCTTTTTTTTTTTTTTTTTTTTTTTTTTTGCCTATGGATGACCAATTGTTCCAATACCTTTGACCCTCCTTTCTCCATTTTATTGCTTTCATACCTGTGTTCAAAAAAAAAAGTTAGTTGGCTGTATTTTTGTGGGTCTATTTCTGGACTCTATTCTTGTTCCATTGCTATGTGTCTAGGCTTCCACTAACACCATTACCAACTGATTACTGTAGCTGTATATCAGGTGGCAAATCTAAGAATAATTTCTAACATGTTTTTTGTGGTTAGAGGGAAAAAAAAAAAACCCCTCACTGAACCTGCTGTTTGGGAGTTGTTAGAGCACTTTGTACCCCCTACAACAAAGCCCAATTTTACTTAAGCTACTTAGAATTTCCATTTCTTGCAACCAAATGAGACATAACTAAAATAATTATAACCTAACCATTCTCCCTACACTGAGAGCATGCAAGTTATTTTCAATATTTTGACTACCCCATATAATGCTGTAGTGAACATTTCCAAATACAAATCCTTGTTTGCATTTATAATTATTTCCTTAGAATATATTTTCACATGGCATTAAAGGATATAAACATTAAGATTCTTGACAGACTACTCCAGATGGGCTATTGCACACCACTAATTTACTTCACCAGCCATAGTTCACAAAAGTGTGGAGAAATGCAAAAATTTAAGTAGATGTTTGATGTTATCTTTGATCTTTGTTTACTATAGATTTCAAGGCAAAAGTGAAAAAATTCCATTATTCTATCAATTCAAACAACATTTTCCTTTTAACTGAAAGATTATATCTCTACAACAATCCCTTTTCATCATTTCTCAAATGACTACACTTGTCAAACAATGTTCCTCTTAACACTTCAGCTGGCAAAATTCATTTTCACAACCCCCCTTTTTCAACAACTTATTGGGGTATAATTTAAATACCATAAAATTCATTCCCTTATGTATATAATTAAATGATTTTGGTAAATTTATAAAGCTGTGCAACCATCACCACATTCTAGTTTCAGAACATTTTCATTACTCCCCAAATTCCCTTCAGCCTATTTGCATTCAATCCCTGCTCCTACAGCCAATCTCAGGCAACCACTCATCTTCTTTCTCGCTCTACATAAATTTGCCTTCCCTAGACATTTCATATAAATGAAATTATACATTATGTAATATTTTGTATGTAGTTTATATCACTTAGCATAATGTTTTTGAGGGTCATTCATGTTGTAGCATGCATTTTTTTTCTTTTTATTAATGAATAGTATGCTATTGTATGTATGTACCACATTTGGTTTACCCATTCGCCAGTTAATGGATATCTGGATTGTTTCCAATTTTGGCTATCATGACTAATCCTACCATGAATGTTCATATATAACTCTTTGTGTGGATGTATGTTTTCATTTCTCATGGGTAGATGTGTATAAGTGGAATTGCTAGGTCATATGGTAAATTTATATTTAACTTTTTAAGAAATTACCAAACTTTTTCCAAAGTAGGTACACCATTTTACATTCCCACATCCCACTTTTTAATATGCTCATGTGGCTAATCATAGTTAGCCAGTTTAAGACTCTAATTCTCTGCACAGTAAACCCATACTCAGTCACAAAGAAATACAGCTTTCTATCTTTTCCCAGTGAATATTTATAATGGTTCAAAAGAGACTGAAAAACTAACTACCACAAGAACACTTCTCCATCCTTTACCAGAGATAGGAAAAGAAAACGTAAGGACATGTTCATACCACATCTTAATTTCCTCTTGCACAAATACTCAGGATCTTGGACCCATAACACAAATACTAACAAACAGTTTTAGTTAGAAAGATTGGTGGTGGGGTGTCCAGCAAAACTGAAAAACTATGGTTAAAAACTCTTTTATATGTGAAGGAAACTCATTTAATATTAGTGAAAACTACACAAATGCCTCCACAAAATAATGTTTTAAGTTCATATATATTGTACCATGGATTGATATTTTGTTCCTTTTTATTGCTGAATAGTATTCCACTATACGGATATAAAACATATCACATGCCCACAAGAGAGTGGCATGCAACTCCAGAGTCCATAGCAGCAAATCATTGCCTGCTATTGTTAACAGGGCTAACAGCAGCAGGCAATAGTCTGAAATGTCCTGACACACAGATGTCAGGCACCTTGAGATTTGTTACAAGGTCAGGTACCACCTAAAAAGTCTGGAAGAAGAAAAGACCCCATCAGCAGACCAAAAGACTCCATGGAATAAAGAAGTGTAGGCTAGCCTGTAAAATAATGGGGCTATTATTATTTTTGCCCCCTGACTGTGCCCTTAGGCTAAATAGACATGTGATGTGTATGTATGTATTTAGTCTACCTTCTCTACTAGGTCATTTGCAAATCTACCTTTGTTTATTTACCAGTTGGAAAATTCCAAATAGGAAAGAGTAAATTTTGAAAATATAAGTTGTCAAAAGATATTACGGAGTAACTAAAATATAATCATACTTAATAAGATAGTAAAAAGAACATGCCAGTGCCTCATTTCTTTTTCTTCTGCTTATGTTTAAGAGAATCAAACTGCAGTGAATCTGTCCAGTTCCTCTGCTCAGTTCATGCATGAACTAAAAAGCACACTGGGGTACATGATAAAATGTAGTTCAGGAAACAAAGAATGAATCAGAAACAAAAATAATTACTGAATTACACCAAAAAACAAGAGCCAAGAAGAAAGAATAAAGATCATGAGTATTATATAACTGAAAGAATATCTGGATTATTGCATTCCTTTATTACTTAAAGCATGAATATATTTCTTTCTTTCTTTCTTTCTTTTTTCTTTATGACAGAGTCTCGCTCTGTTACCTGGGCTAGAGTGCTGTGGCATCAGCCTATCTCACAGCAACCTCAAACTCCTAAGCTCAAGTGATCCTCCTGCCTCAGCCTCCTGAGTAGCTGGGACTATAGGTGCACACCACCATGCCTGGCTAATTTTTTCTGTTTTTAGTAGAGGTGGAGTCTCACTCTTGCTCAGGCTGGTCTCAAACTCCTGAGCTCAAGCGATCCTCCCGCTTCAGCCTCCCACAGTGCTAGGATTACAGGCGTGATGAATGTATTTCTTTTCCTGTAAAGAATTAAGAGCAGTTACCTTATGCATAATGTATTCTCATGTTACATGGAGTGCTTACCTGGAGTGTACTTCATTAATATTACTCTTTAGCAGAGGCAAGGTCTTGAAAAATTAAAAAATAATTATTTTCAGACCTACATTGCAAATTTTAACTAATATAAGCTGAAGATAGAATATTTTCCTATTTGTAAACTCTATCATCATATCTGGACATCTGAAATAGTTTAATAATAATTACATTTCAACACCTAATAGAAGTCTTAAGAGTTCAGAAACTTAAAGAAGATATAAAAATAATTGTTATTTTTGTCAACATTAAGAGATATTTCACTATAAAAGCCTGTAATTCAACTAGAGAAAATGAGATCTTAAAAATTCCTAAGTACTATTTCTTTAATAAAGAAGCAATAATTCAATTCAATTCAACAATTAACTAAGTTCCTACTATGTGCAAGGCATTTGCAGGGGTAGAGGTAGTCTTATAGTGGTCAAATTCTGGATTTACTTTGAAAGTAGAGTCAACAGAATTTGTTAATGGATTGACTAGATATGAGTGTAAGAAAGAAGAGTCAGCAATGATCCTAAGGTTTTCTACCTGAGCAACCAAAAGTTTAAAGTTGAGTTAACAGAGGTAGGGAAGAATGGAGATGGAACAGGAAGCAAGGACTAGATCCAAGAGTTCAATCTTAGATGCATCTAGTTTCAGGTGCCTATTAGTACAGATGTCAAGTAGGCAGTAGGATATAAAGTCTGCAGTTTGGGGGAGAGGCCCAGGCTTTAGCACTTTATGCTATAAATTTGGCGTAGAGGTAGTATTAGAGCCATGAACCCTGATGAGATCACCAGGGAGTATGTATAGATAGATAAAGGAGAAAAGAGGACCTAAGCATTAATCCCCAGAGAATTCCAAATTAAAAGATCAAGGAGAAGAGAAGGAATTTACAAAGGGGCATGAATAAAAGTAGCCAGTAAGGCAGAATTAAAACCAGGAGAGTATAGAAAATCCCAAGAAATCTATCCCAAAGTCCTACAACTAATAAGTGAGTGTAGTGAGGTCACAGGATATAAGGTCAATACACAAAAATCAATCATTTCTGCATACTAGCAATGAAAAATTAGAACCCAAATTAAAGTCATGATGCCATTTATAATAGCTAAAAAAATTAAAATATTTAAGTATAAGCCCAACCAAATATATATAGGCTCTGTATGCTGAAAACTAAAAAACACTGATGAAAAAAATCAAAAAACCTAAATAAATGGAAACACACATCACCTTTATGAATTGGAATACTTAACAAGGTAAAGTTATCCATGAATTGGAATACTTAACAAAGTAAAGTTGTCAATTCTAAATTGAGTGAGTCTAAAATTATTTCAAAGTGAAAATTTTTTTAATGTTTTTTTAAATGCTGTTGGATAGATCAAGTAGGATGAAGACCACTGGATTTAGCAACTTGGAAACTGGTGGTGACTAACAGAAATTGTTTCCACGAATGTGGTGATCAGAGAGTAGGATACTTAAAATTCAGATTATGGAAGAATTTAAGTTATTAGAAATGGCAACAAGTAGGGTATGACCATGGAAAATGAATTGCTAAGACAGAGGATAGGCTCTTTGAAGTAGAAAAGTTAAAGAAACTGAGAATGTTATTAAATTTGGAGAAGGAGAGGATCAGCTTATTCTTGAAAGATTCCTAAGACAGCTACTGAACTATAGTAAGTATAACAAGCAACCAAGCATTCTTCCAGAGCTGTTTAAGGGTTCAGATTCAAGCTCTAAATGAGTAGTAAAAACAGACAATGAAAAAAGATCAGGGAAAGAAATGTAGGCAAAGCATTTCATTCCTACTTAACAGGTGAAAAATTAGCAATGCCTTTCTCCAAAGTATAATACCAAAGTGGTTTGCTAAACTGGAAGCTAAATCAGTGAACTTGTTTTTCTTAGGAATAAAGACAGATTTTAAGATTGATGTGGTGTTTGATTCAATGAAACAAACCTTCTTTTCATGGCCTTTGATAAACTAAAAAGTACCTTTTTCATCAATAGAGAAGTGACTTGTATAAGGTCACATGGAATTGTACCAGTGAAGCTAAGAAACAGAGTAAAATTCAAATTCAAACCTTCATTCTTGAAGAGTCTCGATCAGGATTCAGAAATTCTTCTAGCAGATAGTCAACCCAGACAATCAAGCTCCACTGTATGCCTTGGTGACCGCTATCACACTAACCCAAGTTTCCTACTATTCTTCCCCAATCTAATATTCACAAACTAGACTCACATTCATCATAACTTGCAACTGATAAAACCAAAACAAAAGAACTTACAGGGCTTACTCACTTCCATAAAAACAGACCCAATCCACACTACAGACAGTGAGGGATTATTAAAAAAGAACATGAATAAAGGCAGACTTGGGGATAAAATCCCAAGTTGGCCACTTAATAGCTATTAAAGAAAAATACCTACCAACCTCAGGGAGCTGTTAAGATAGAAAAAAATCTGTAACATATCTAGCACAGTGCTTCATATGTAACACTCAATAAATGACAGAACAGAGCCCTCTGTTCACATATATATATATAAAAATTCTAAACCAAACAATGAACATTATATTTTCAAGGGTAATAGCAAAATTATATAGTAAATGAAAAGGGTGCCTTTCTGGTTGTTCTTTCCATCTCCTTGCCCAATGATTTCCTTAACAGGTCCCACAGAACGGAGTTATTTTCCACACTGGAAACAGGTAATCCGCTGCTAAAATTAAACAAGGATATACTCCCCCAAGTTACAGAGAAATTAGTTTCACAGAAATCTCATTTTTTTCTCTCAAATTTTGATAGTTTCTAAAAGGATGCTTTGAGATATATCATCAGAATGACACTCAAGAATGTATCTGCTTTAACACACGTGCATTAAACACATGATTATTGTATTGTACTTCAAAACTGCCATGTATTCTACTGAGAAAATCAGTGAATCACTACACCATTCTTCCTACTCTTATTGCCCTGCCAGTGACTTCCTGCTTATCCTTACCCTAGATATAATAAAACCTACCCCCACACCCAACCTTCTAAGCCAAGACAACCACTGGCAAGTCATCTGACTAAAAACATTCTTCATTGTTGCTATCTACTCCCATAATAGACAGGTAGCAACTGGGAACCTCCTTCTGAAATTAGGTTACTTAAAAACCATGCTCTGAGCTGGCTTTGAGGGATCATAGTCCAAAAACAGATATACAAAGTTTTCTTGCTACAAGTAATACAGCATTCCATTTCTTGTCATGTTAGAAACACAGGCTCATGAGATAGCAGAAAATTACAGTTCTTAAGACCCTATCTCATTCTCATTCTAAATATGAAATCTTAAAGGTAATTGACAGAAATAGTGGAAAGATTTTTATGTTTATTTAAATATGAAGCCCAAAGTAATTTTGCTACAATAAAATACTAAGTGATATTCTAGAAAGCTAGATGTGCAGTACAAGCTATTTGTAGCAACCAGAAAAACACCCAAGTGATTCATGAATGGCTTCTTTCCAGGACACTATTTTTGCTCATGCGTCACAATTACTGAATAAGTTAGTATTCAAAATCACTGTACTGCATTGCACATATGTATTTCTTATGGCTTAAATCACCAACCCTGCACTCCAATCACAAAAGAGGTAATTTCACATAAGCGGTTCTAAGCTTACACTTTTAACCATGGGCCATGCTCAACAAAAACTAAATTTGGGGTTTTATTTTAAAAATTACTTAAAGTAACCACATAACATGGCTAAGAAATTAAATAGTTTTAAGTCAGCTTTCATTAAAAGGCCCATAATCCCTTATCCAGGGACCCAAAACTCTCAAAATCCCAGTTCTTTCATAACATTTGGCACCAAAACCCAACCTGAACTTACCTGATGGCAAAACCTAACCTGAACAAATGAAGGAACATATAACTTTTATTTACCCCCACTTACTGTAACTAGTCACTTTTCACTATATAAACATTAAAGTCTTTGATTATGAGGTAATGTCGTAGACCCTGCTGAGCAGTGTTACATATGGCATATGAATCACATAAGCTTTCAAAAATTCAAAAAGTTCTCGCTCCAAGAGTTTTAGATAATGGACTCTGGGATTGTATTTAGATAAAATCTTCACTATTAAAGGATGCCTCTAAATTCAATCTTTTTTGTTTTTCAGAGAGCCAAAATAATTTTAATATTTTAAAGGTCTACTGCACAATAAATTTCAAAATAGCAATGGTCCCTTATATAAAATGTACTAAATATATTCCACACATATATTTCCTTAATTACAGGAATGAGTAAATGCCACAAGGTTCCAGTCCCTTGGTTTTTTTAATTATAAAAATTGAAAACCTGCACTGAATTTGTAAGTACTATTATGTTTTCTAAATTCAAGTCTTCACTAGATCATTATATCTTATAAATTGAAAGTTTATTCTATTTATTTGTCAATCAATCTTGTACTCTTTTTTGGTTGGAACCAATGATCTCAAGTCAAAATAAATACTCTGGAGTCCAACTTATCAATTATTTCCTTCATGGATCATGCTTTTGGTGTTGTATCTAAAAACTCACTGCCAAACCCAAGGTGCAAAATTTTTTTTTTAATTACAAAAAAAATTTCTAACAAACAATTTCTTAGGACCTAAAAAAGGTAAAGTATATAATATCTTCAGAGTGTTCAAATAGCATTTATTAAAAAGGAAAATAAATTCATGAAATATTAACACAGATGCTTTCATTTCACTTTTATCTAAAGTATGGCAGATGATATTCCCAAAATAAGTCATACTGAGATATTCTATCTTCAAACTCTTTGGTCTACAATAGGAAAATACAGACATCATTGTGCTAACATTTTTGTATATTCACTGATAAATATAAAAGAGGAAAAAAAGATTTTGGTACTAGCAAAGGTTAGGAATTAATGGAAAGGAGATAAATTTGACTTTTTTCATATGCTTAAAAATAACTGTGTATATTAATATCCTTATATTCATCAAAAATATATTTATGTTTGGCCATTTTGACAATTGAATGTTCAACAAACAGAAAAATCACATCATTTGAAAAAGGGAAAGGAGGTGGAATGTAACTCTGATTATAAGTTTAAATGGTTAAAAAGACTTAATTCCTGGTAGTAGCAAAATGAACATCTTCATTTCATTTGTCTTCTTGTCACAAATAATTTGTTGAAGAAGCTCATTTAGTAGAAACAGCTTTTAGAGCTTCCAAAAAAAAAATCAGAGTTCAGATCTAAGAATAACATTTAACCAATTCAAATCCTACAGACTTATCAAGATATTTAATATATGCAGTAGAAAAGTTAAAAGATAATGTCTACTAATTTAGTGGAGCTGAATTCAGTACACAAGGTAATAGGCCTTAACCACCTAACCTTAGCATTTCACATCATCTCCCAAAACTACGAACTTGTTTAACACAAAAAGGCTTTTTAAGATTTTATAAGCAGGTATTTCCCTTAAAAAGCCATATCATTTGGGAAAAACCATAGAATTTAGTAAGCTTGGCTAATGTGAAACTAATAAAGCTTCAGTTTTCATTATTAACAGCAAACATACATTCAATACCATTGTCCCTCATATAAGTGGGGGACTGGTTCCAGGACCCCAAGCCCTACTCTACCACCTCATCCCCCAAACAGATACCAAAATCCATGGATGCTCAAGGCCATGATGTAAAATGGTATAGTATTTGGCTGTAACCTAATACATCTTCCCATATACTATCCTTTAAATCATCTCTAGATGACTTATAATACTTATACAATGTAAATGCTATGTAAACAGTCATATTGTATTGTTTTTTATTTGTATTCTTTTTGTCATTTCTTATTGGGTTTTCCCGCCTAAATATTTTCAATCCACAGTTGGTTGACTCCACAGATGCAGAACCCATGGATACAGAGGGCCAACTGTATTTATATAACTTTTCTTCTCATTAAATTCATCCAACATAAAATAAAATTTACCAAGATATTTCAAAACTCTGTAAAATGGATGTGTAACAAATACTTATTATACCAAATCTAAGTATTCAGTACATTTTTTTTGTTAGAAGGATATTTAATTCTATACATTACTTCTTTCAAAGTTACCATGAAAAACAGTTTTTTGTTGGTGCTTTTTATTTATTAATTTTTTTAGAGACAGGGTCACACTCTGTTACCCAGGGTGGAGTGCAGTAGTATGATCATAGCTCACTGTAACCTCACAATCCCGAGCTCAAGCAATCAAAAAGCACAGTTTTTTTGTGTGTGCTTTTTTTTTTTTTTTTCTGTTGAGACAGAGTCTCACTCTGTTTCCCAGGCTAGAGTGCCGTGGCATCAGCCTAGCTCACAGCAACCTCACACTCCTGGGCTCAAGCAATCCTCCTGCCTCAGCCTCTCGAGTAGCTGGGACTACAGGCATGTACCACCATGCCCGGCTAATTTTTTCTTTATATATTTTTAGTTTTCCATATGATTTCTTTCTATTTTTAGTAGAGACGGGGTCTCGCTCTTGCTCTTGCTCAGGCTGGTCTCAAACTCCCGAGCTCAAACGATCCGCTCGCCTCAGCCTCCCAGAGTGCCAGGATTATAGGCATGAGCCACCGCGCCTGGCCTAAAAAGCACAGTTTTAAACAAAGAAAATGTCTGTGATTATAGCAAATCACTGATGGATGCATTTGGTATTATTTTATCTTGTGACAATTATATAAAGAAAGGGTGCTGGGAAAATTGCTCGGAAGAACTGACAGAATGAGCACTTTCCATGATGCTGTACATTGGAAATTTGGTTTCATATGGGAATAAGTAAACAAGAAAATAAAACTTTTTTCCAGCCTAAGAAACCAACCTCCACAATATTGTATTTCTTCAATTCTAATAGGCATTTTCCCCATATTGTAAGATATCTCTAGTCAGGATACATGTTCAATATAATTGGGTCCCTTTTTTTTTTTTCCTAAAAAGTTATTTTAATGAAGTATCTGATATTAAGAGGTGACTTGGAAATACAGTATATTTCTATAGAGTTAAGCTGAATTTTCATGGTAGTAGTTATAAAACATAAATAATTTTATTCTACTTCATATTTCTTAGTTTTTCATTAAAAAATTCTTCCTCTGTTTATTAGGCACCTATTACATGCCAACCACTGTGCTTTGCACTACGGATACAATGGTGAACAAAACAGACCATCCCTACTCCAGTGAAGTTTTATTGTCTTGTTGCCTATTGAGGTGAAAGTGGGAGAGTGGGAAATGTCCAGCCTATCCTTGCCTGGTTTGCACAGCCCAATCTTAGCAAAAATTCTGCTAAGTCAGCTTAGCAACATTTCCTTAGCCCTTGATAGCTGATCACCCTTGATACATGATCAAGTTCCTCATCCCCTATCTTTCATGTCTAAGTCCTTGGCCTCCCTTTAGCAAGAATCCTGTTAGGTCATTTCAGCAAGAATCTCCTCACCCCTGCTATCTCCTCTTAGTAATTTTCCATTCACTGATCCCCTCACCCTGATCCTTGGCTATAAATGCCCTTGTCCTTGTATTTGCAGCCGAGCTCAATTTCTCTCCCCTGTTGCAACAGTCTTAAATAAAGTCTTCTTTACCATTTTATAAGTATCAGAATATTTTTTTCAACAATAGAAATTCATATTAGAGAGAAAGTCTCCAGGTCCTTAGTAAACTTGGATTAGCAAAATGAAAGGAAAATAAAAAACTTCTTTTTAAAATTAAGTTATATCAAACCTATATCTGAGTGCTTAACTACATTCAAGGTACCATGTCTACAAGCAAAAAAAATACAGAGACAGGTGTCTATAACAAAGAATCCGGCCTTTGTCCCTGGAAGAGAGACTCTAAGTCCTTGGAATTTCCTAAGTAATAGGAGTGTCTTTGTTATTCTTGAGCCTCTTGGATCACACCTGAGTTTATGCTAATGAGATGACTCAGAATGGGGACTAGTCACCTGAAAGACTAACCATGTGATCAGAGGGATGGGGCTTTAAGCCAGTTGAACCTCAAAGGAGGGGAGGGGACTAGAGATTAAGTTCAATCTCATGGCCAATGATTCAATCAATCGTGCTTACATAATGAAACCCCAATAAAAACAATGGACACCAATGTACTGGGAGGGTGACACATCCTGATTCCATTGGGAGAGAGCAAAAGAACTCTGTGTTCACACTGCCCCCAAACCCTAGACCTTACCCTATGTGTATCTTCATTTGGCTCATCCTTATTTGTATCCTTTATAATAAAACTATAATCTTAAATACAATGCTTTTCTGAGTTCTATGAGTTATTACAGCCAATTACTGAACCTGACAGGGTCATGGGAACCCCCCAAATTTGTAGCAGGTTGGTCAGAAGTGTGGGTGGCCTGGGGATCTTCAAACTTGCAGCTGAAAACTACAGTGAGGGCAGTCTTGTTGGGGACTGTGTCCTTAAACCTGGAGTCAGATGCTAACTCCAGGTGGTTTATGTCAGAATTGAATTATAACATATTGCAACATACAAGACAAACTTTCCACATTCAAGGAGTCATGTATGTATCTGTGGATCCACTGAGGTCCACAGACAACCAGTCACTCCTAAGAAAGTCTAGTCAACCACATAGGCTGTTGAGCCCCAGGACAAGGAACAGATTTTTGATTTATTGGGCATTTTCAAAATATCACTATTTGGGTCTTTTTTTTTTCTTTTGGCACTTTCTTAGAAACAGATGAAACTAAACCCACATACGTAACAGTTATGCTTCCACAACAACTATGTGAAAATGGTTATGTGGTTAAAATAGTTAAACTTCAGGTATAGGAAAATGAAAATGGAATAATTTCTAATGGGTTTTTAAATAAAAATAGACTTTCTTATTTGAAAGGCAATGGAGGGGAAAAACCAGAAAATGTAGAAGATAAAATGAAAATAATCTCATATACTCATAGACCCACTATTGAGAGAGAACCATTACTGCTGCTCTTCTCCCTTCTACTCTCAATATATTACAAATATCTTTCCATGTCAAAAAAAATCAAAAATTATGAAATGAACTAATATTATAATATTTTATCACTAAGGTAAATTATAAAACAGTCCCCTACAGCTGAACTAATTTACTTCTAATTTTCTACTATAAAAAATAATTCTGTAATGAAGTCTTTCAACTAATTCTCCACACAAAACTTATTTCCAGGATAAACTGCTTCTAGTATAATTTCTAGGTCCGAAATTATATTTTTTATAATACCAATTTATACCCCTGCCAGGTTTGTATAGGCAAGTACCTGTCTGTTTTCTATGCCTGACAAGCTGGGAAGGTTCTTTTGCGAATGGGACAGGCCAAACTATGTTCTCAGTGTTGCTTTAAAATGAACTTCTTTGATACCTTAAGAATTTAAAATTTTTTTTATATTTCTTGATAATTTTTTTCTCCTACTGACAACTTTCTGTTCATGCCTTATGCCCATTTTTCTTTGGGGCATTCATCTGTTTCTCATTAATTTAAAAGATATATAAAGTGATAAGCATTCTTCCACATACATTTCTAGTTTGTAATGATGCAGTTTGGGTCACCATGAATAACACAATCTCTCTCTGGGAGTTTTATAAGGCGATCACAGAAAAGCACTGGCTATGCTATTATTTTAGGCTAAATATTTTTGCTAAACAGTTGCTATAGAGTAATCAGGACCTATGACAAGCAACTATTCACAGTCAGTACTCAAGTCAATTTAAAATAGCCTATTACACAAAGATCATTTTTCTTATCCCCAAACTATACATTTTAAACTCTAGACAAAGTATACTTATTCATTGCAACATATGGATTTGACAGTTAACACTAACTTTATCTTTAACTATCATTAGTCTGAAAGTTTGCATACACATTGCAGCTTTTACCTTTTCCTAGAAATGTAAAAATCTACAAAAGTAAATGTACAAGGAATTGCCAAGGGAGAAGGTAGACCTACACAAGCCAAAAAAAGGATGGAAAAAACAAGTTTGGGGTCAAATCCAAAGCAGATCATTAAAATCCAAAAAGAGGCTGGGAGCAGTGGCTCATGTCTGTAATTCCAGCACTTTATGAGGCCAAGGTGAGAGGAACACTTGAGGCCAGGAGTTTGAGACCAGCCTGGGCAACATCTCTATAAAAAATAATTAGCCAGGCATGGTGGTGTGTGCCTGTAGGCCTAGCTACTGGGAGGCTGAGGTGGGAGGATGACTTGAGCCTAGGAGGGGTTGACGCTGCAGTGGGCTATGATCACGCCACACCACTGCATTCCAGCCTCGGTGACAGAGTGAAACCCTATCCTTGATAGCTAAAGGAGAAACAGTACAGAATGAATTTTTTAAAAAAGATTATGGACCTCAGATTGTAAAAATGTCACTGTTTTAAAATTTAAATTTTTCTATCATTCAGAATCTTATTTCTCAAATTATAAAGTATATATAGTTACATTAAACATAATTTACTTTATAGAAATAATCTTCTATATCTGATGTTACATATAAACTTTAAAACAAATACATAAATCTATCCTGGGAATTTGCAACAATCCCTTCCACAAGGCATTAGTCCATAAGCCATCAGCATATATAAGGCCTAGAAACTGGTCAAATACTACTTTTTTAATTATAAATAAATTTGTGTTGAAATATTTTTTCAGGCCAAATCTAACAGCAAACTCATAGGAATCAATATCCAAGAACTTAAAGATTCACACCAAGTCCTCTTCCACTGCTTTTTAAAAAAATTTAGCCTTATTGCTATTCATTTAAATGATTTGGTATTTATAATACCATAACCTAAAAATATTTGTTATAAATTTAAAAACAAGGCACAAAACTGAATTTGCAATGTGCTCATAATGATATAAAAACTGTCTAATTAAAGGAAATAACAGCAAAATGTTAATAGTAGTTATCCTCAGGTAGCAGAACTAAAGGTTATTTCTTTTTCCTTTCTGCTTTATAATAAATTTTTAAAATTTATATATGGATATGTATTATTTCTATAATTAAATTTTTTTAAATAAAAAAATGAAATGTACTAAGTCAAATAACTAAAAGTAATTTCCTCATGATCAGGCAATTATCTCCTCAAATATAGGGGCAGTTCTTTTAAAAAACTTTATCTGGCAATAGTACAACTACCTTGTACTTTTTTTGTTGTTTTAGACAGGGTCTTGCTCTGTCTCCAGGGCCAGAGTGCAGTGGTGTCATCATAGCTCACTGCAACCTCCAAAACCTGGGATCAGGTGATCCTCCTGCCTCAGCCTCCCGAGTAGCCAGGACTACAGGCATGTGCCATCATGCCCAGCTAATTTTTCTATTTTTTTGTAGAGACGGGGTCTCACTCTTGCTCAGGCTGCACTCCAACTCCTGATCTTAAGCGATCCACCTGCCTCGGCCTCCCAAAGAGTTAGGATTACAAGCATGAGTCACTGCGCCCAGCCAGTTACCTTAGACTTCATGCAAGTGCAGTAACACCGTCTATTACCACCTAAGTGGCAGTATTTTATGCTTCCCTGCACATTGTTTCTCATAAGCCTGATGGCTCCAATGGAAGTTACCAGTTATGGTGGGATTTACTTCTTAGGAAAAATGAATCTCAAACCAAATCTCAGACTTTTCTACTGTTTTATTCTCATAAAAGTAGTTATAATCAAATTAGAATTATAAATTCATAGAAATACATCTTGGAATATAATAAAATCCAAGTCTCCTTCACCTTCAGAATACTGTGAAGACCATTTTTAAAAAAATTTGCCAGCCAAAAAGGCAAAATGAGCTCAGATATATGAACTGGAAAAGCAAAGAACTAGGTTATTATTCTTAGCCAATTTAGGGGCAAAATAGGGAAAGAAAAGCCAGCCAGTCTTATTGAACAAGGCTGCTGAATTTGCTGAGGCACTAAAGTTTTGTAAGTCAAGTATCTAGAGAAGCCAAATGACAAGAGATAGGTGGCCAGAGGAGAAATATGGTGTGATCTGCTGGACTCTCCAGACATTCAAGGAGGTAAATTTTTGCCTTGTTCCTTCCCTTCTATTTCCAGTTCACACAGAAGGACAAAGGGTAAGATTTAGGAATGAGAGACAAGGATAAAGAAAGTAGGCACAATATCCCAAGTGCCAATCTTAACCTAGTTTGCAAATCTTAACCTAGAACGAAAGTTTTCAGTTATTTAAAACAATGAAACCCACCCAATATTATCCTACAAAGTGATGAACTATCTAAAGGATAGTACAACTTAACAGTGAAACACTTTTAATATATCTGAGAATTTTATTTTACATTTATCATCTTTCTGCTGAGTTTTTGTTTTCTCGAATTTAATAAGTAAATCTTTTCCTTTTTCATGGCCTCAATTTCTACTTAATAATATGATAAAACAAGCATAATCTTAATTTCAGCTCTGCCATAAAATAGCTTACTGGCTTTAGCAAGTGTCTGGGCCAAGTTTCTTCACTTATATACTGAGAAGAGTTGGTCCAAGTGATTTAAATGGACTCTTCCATTCTAAAATAATCATTCTATAATCCTTCAATCCTTCAGGATGACATCAAGTTGTTTTGGGTAATATCCACCTTTAACTGGGAAAACACTGCCCCTGGATTAAAACAGGGGGTATATTCCTCAAGCGATCATTTACCACATGAAGACTGGTGAAGACAGCACTGTGGGTTTACCCCCAACCAACTCCATCACTGCATCCAACCTCCAGCACAACAAACCCATAGCTACCTACTTATTTAATTTACTTACAGAGGAAATGGGCAAGCCAACCCCTACTAGGATGAGGACAGTGGATGTGACGGTACTGTCATGGTACGGATAGTTGATGCTGTTGTCTTTACAGAAAAAGCCTCTCTGAAATGGATATATTTGGCCCAATTTTAGAACAGCCATAGGCATGGAAGCTGTTGGGGAAGGGAAAAAAAGACACACATGAATAAATTCAATTCACTTCATTAGGAAGTAAAGTCTACTGAATGGGTTGAAAATCTTAAGTACAGTTTGCCCTTTATGGGGAAGAATCAATACGCTCTCCATTATACCCAAGAGTGAAGACTGAGGAAACCACACAGCATCTGCTTGCCCGTATCAGCCCCACCTTTATCCAAGGATAAATTTTCTTACTTGCATTGACCTCTGATTTTAGGAACAATCAATGAAAGAAACCCCCAGGGAGGAGAACAAAATTGGCCCATGGCAAATAAAGCTGAGAAAACAGGAAGGTTTTCCATTTTGCACTCCGTCACTAATTAATTTATAATTGAATTGCTTAATATGTAAATGTATTTAAGAAAAAAGGCAAAATTCTATAAATAAGTTTAGTAATTAATATCATCATAATAGCCAAATATAGTCAACGAGAAGAAAGATATAAAATTTTGCTTCACCTTAGAATTTAGACTAATAGGGTTAGAAAAAATAGAAACCATAAGTATATATTTGATAATAAAAATAGAAAGGACCAAGCCTTTTGTTTTCCAAAAACCAATAAAAAATGGGTTTTATTAGCCCTGGCAGGGCTCCAAAACCACTTTTTTTTTCCTTTGAGACAGGGTCTCACTTTGTTACCCTGGGTAGAGTGCAGTGGTGTCATCACAGCTCACTGCCTCAAACCTCAAACTCCTGGGCTCAAGCAATCCTCCCGCCTCAGCATCTCAAGTAGCTGGGACTACAGGCATGTGCCACCATGCCCGGCTAATTTTTCTATTTTTTGTAGAGACGGGGTCTCACTCTTGCTCAGGCTGGTCTTAAACTCCTAAGCTCAAATGATCCTCCCGACTTGGCCTCCAAGAGTGCTAGGATTACAGGCGTGAGCCACCATGCCCAGCCTCCAAAACCACTTTAACAAGTTATACAGAAGTAATTTTCAGTTGAAATTTTGCACCTAAATAAGATGGCCCTGAAAGACCAAAGTTAAATAATTGAAATTAGTAGCTTCTTAATATATTCAAATTTACCATGCTTTTAGGCTTTGTTTTACACAATTCAAACATTCAAACATCTACTCACTTACTATATGCTTAATACTAGGCTTGGCCATACATAGGGGAGACAAATTAATGTAAAATAAATACTAGGTTCAAGAACCTATATTGTACATGTCAAAAAAGAACGTATACTCAAGAAATTGTTTAAAAAGAAATACCAAGATAGGTTTTTGGGAGGAGTGATGAAACTATTCTGTATCTTGATTATGATAGTAATTCCACAGCTCTATTATACTGTATCCAAATTTAAAAAGAAACATCATAAAAGGCAAAAATATGCCATAAAAATAGAAACATGACTAATTACTAAAATGGCATAAAGGGATCTATAGCAATTCAGAGGTCAACATGAACAGGAATAGTTAGAAAAGACTATTAAAGAAGAGGCCACTGAGATGAACTTGAAACAGAAGGTAAAACCCAAGCAATAACAAAGCATGAGGAGAGCATTTAGTGGTAGAGAGAGGCAAGGGCAGCATGAGAATTGCATCAACGAGAGCGCAGAGGGAATGAGCAAGAAGTTTTCAAGGTACACAACATTTTATAGCCAACATGCACTGCGTGCTCACACATGCGGGGCAGTAGGCTACACAGGTTAACTCAATCCTTACCTCAGCCCTTTGAAGTAGGTACTATCACTATCCTCATTTTTCACATAAAATTACTGAAGCTTAAAAGAAATGAGTGACAATGCTGAAACTAGTAGGTAGTGGAACTAGGATTCCAAAATAGGCTATCTCTTTCCAGAGTCAGTGAATATGTGGTCTGGCTAGATAGACAAACAGGTTAGAATTATGGCAAGGAAGATATAATTAGAGAATGGGGACCAGTCCTTTAAAAAAAACCTCATTCAGTATAACACATAGTGTTCATAACAAAAACTCAAAGTTAATGGAAAAATATATTCTTTTGTCTTGTTTTGTTTTGTTTTTGAGACAGAGTGTCACTTTGTTGCCCAGGCTAGAGTGAGTGCCGTGGCATCAGCCTAGCTCACAGCAACCTCAAACTCCTGGGCTTAAGCGATCCTACTGCCTCAGCCTCCCGAGTAGCTGGGACTACAGGCATGCACCACCATGCCCGGCTAATTTTTTCTATATATATTTTAGTTGGCCAGATAATTTCTTTCTATTTTTAGTAGAGACAGGGGGTCTCACTCTTGCTCAGGCTGGTCTCAAACTCCTGACCTCAAGCGATCCACCCGCCTCGGCCTCCCAGAGTGCTAGGATTACAGGCGTGAGCCACCGTGCCCGGCCGAAAAACATATTCTTTACTGCACATTATCTCCAAATTCTGTAATTTTGTGATTTTTACTGGGATTAAGTGTGCTTGAGATTTTTGTGTTTATTCACAGATTATGGGTTTAAGATACTGGCCTAGGAAAGAAATTATCCTGCAGGAAATAAAATACTACTGCCTACTTGTGTTCAGAATCACCAACATGGTAAAATAAGGGATTTTAGAAATTAATTTTTTAAAAATATGGGGGAGGGGGAGAGAAAGAGGGAGGGATGGGGGAGAGAGGGAGAGAGAAGAGGAGTATTTATTTATTTATTTATTTCAGAATATTACAGGGGTATAAACGTTTTGGTTACATAAATTGCTTTTGTACCATTTGAGTCAAAGTTATAAGTGTGCCCATCCCCCAGATCGTGTGTATTGTCCACGTTACATGTGAATTTGCCCATCCCCTCCCTCCCGCCTCCCACCTGTTTGATTTCCAATGAATGTTATTTCCATATATGCACATAAATGTTGATCAATTAGTTCCAATTTAATGATGAATACATGTAGTGGTTGTTTTTCCATTCTTGTGATACCTCACTTAGAAGAATGGGCTCCAGCTCCATCCAGGATAATACAAGAGGTATTAGTTCACCATTTTTTTATGGCTGAGTAGTACTCCATGGTATACATATAACAAATTTTATTAATCTACTCATGCATTGATGGGCACTTAGGTTGTTCCCACATCTTTGCAATTGTGAATTGTGCTGCTATAAACATTTGAATGTAGGTGTCTTTTTTATAGAAAGTCTTTTTTTTCCTTTGGGTAAATACCCAGTAGTGGGATTGCTGGATCAAATGGTAGTTCTGATTATAGTTCTTTGAGATAGCTCCATACTGCTTTCCACAGAGGTTGTACTAGTTTGCAGTTCCACCAACAGTGTGTGAGTGTTCCTACCTCTCCATATCCATGCCAACATTTATTGTTTTGGAACTTTAAAGTTTATCTCATTGTGGTTTTGATTTGCATTTCCCTGAGTATTTAATCCATAATGTCTAAAGGACATAGTTTTGAAATAATCTAGTAATTAGGTGATAAGTAGTGTGTTGATAGCGAAAATATAAAAGGATGCATGGAACAATGTTTTGAATATAGAAATGATGCAACTTGAGGATGGATCATAAATGCTGAGGCAGATCTTGAAGATGACACTTCAGGGTTTGGAAGTAGAGAGAATGATGGTCCCCATTGATAAAAATGTTTCTCATAAAGATATCAGTGTTGTATTTGTGGAGATGTTGTGTTTGTGGAGCTCCCCCTCCCAATTTCAGGTGAGAGGGAGCTCCTTTATGGTGGAAGAACATTAGTACTGAGAATATTGCCTTTGGGGCAATCAATCTAACACCTTCCTAAATGCTCAGCCTCACCTTCCACTCTCCCCCACTCAGCCCTTAAGGTTGTAATCACACTGAATCTTTGCTGTTGCCCAAACATACTATGCTGTTAAAACCCTACATCCCTGCACGTTTAGCCTTCTGTTGGGGATACTTGCCCTCTTCATTTCTCCTTCAAGTACAAGTCAGGCACTCCCTTCTTATGTGTCCCATAGCACCTTGTATATATGTCTACCACACTGTATTTTAAAATTGCTTTTTGTGTGTCTGTCAATGACTCTGAGGGCAAGAACTGCCTTTGTCATTTTTGTATCCTTGGTACCAGGCACACACATCTGAATAAAAATTTATTGAGTGACTAAATGAATAAAACTCAGGGTAAAGATCAGACGTGGAGAGAGAGAGACATAATTTGTTGCCATTAGAAGTTATAACTTAAGCAGTTCTCAGAGAAAGTATAAAGTCAAAACTAACAGAGACAAAGAAATCAGGTAAGGTTAATACCCATCTTGAAATCATGAAAAGAGACTGTAGGAGAGCAAGGAAGAAAGGATAATTACACAGGGACTGTGTCTGTCTTGTTTAGCAGCATACAATGCCCATTCTTTGAACATAAGAATGAACAATAGAGAAGTAGGACAATGTTGTGATACAAAAACCAGAGGTTAGAGTATCTAGTATGTATCTGGGTAAATGCAGGATGTCAAAAGCTAAGATACCAAAGAGAATGAGAACTGAGTAAGGACCATTAGGTCTTTACTCAGAATATATTATACCATCTCCACAAACACAACAATGATATCTTTATGAAGAAACTTCATAAATATTGAGCTTCCATATTGAGTTGTCATTGTCTAAGCATGCCTTTTTCAAGTTAAATATGTCACAATGATTTCCCCTATTGCTCATATATATTACACACACACACACACACACACACACACACACACACACACACACACAAAGAGGCATATATGTCCATCCCTCTAGAGTAAACAGAAACCTCTACTCCAAAAAGCAGTGGAATATTCTTTATTTTTAATGGTAATTTTTTAGAGTAGTGATGGAGAGTTCTGTGTTCAAATTAGTGTTCTAGGAAGATTGTTCTCACAATAAACCCTTTCATAGGATAGATATGTTCTTTCCTTAATATCTAAAGGACACAGATACCATTTTTGGCCCTAATGATAATTCTAGGATATTTTTCTCTTAATTAAAATTTCCTTAAGTCACTTTTACAATTCTATAGTAATCTTGTGATGAGTCTTCATCTATTACAATAACAGATCACAACAGTTCATGTATGTCATTACCATAGAGCAAAGTGTTTTCATTCTCTTGCAGGTATCTTTCTAATGCACTTTCTACCCTTCTTCACTCAGCACTTTGCCCCAGGAGGCAGACTTGTAGACTGTATCCATGGGCTCTCTCACGCACTTCCTTCCAGTTAGGTTTGCCCAATGGAGGTGTAAGGGTGGCACTGGCAGAAGTCAAAGGACAGAAGGAGTATGGGAACAGGCTCCCCTTCTGAGTGGTTACTGGGTAGTTGCGGGGAGGGCGGGTACCAGTGAAGAAGGAAGCATTGGCAGGAGTCAAGGGGCACAAAGAGCATGGGGACAGGGCATTTATTTCACTGGCTCCCCTCCTGCAGGGTCACCATGGGTTTTAATCCTCTACCTGGGACCACAGCTGTTGTCAGGTAGCCTTCTCTACACAGTTCCCTTTTGGAGGTTCCAGTAACCACTCCTCTTTGCTCCTCAGGTCTAAGGGGCAATATTCTATCCTCTCTGTTGCTAGCCCAGGGTACTGCATTCTGTCTTCTTGATTTTCTAAACCGCTTACATATTTGTGAATAGTTCCTTCATTTATTCCTCCTCAAATTATCCAGCTTGAAAGTGCCATCTGTTTCCCATCAGGACCACAGTTGATAGTGCCACATACATATTTCGATCCTACTAAAAACAACTGTTATTTGCTGTATGTTTGCTCCTATTGCATTCCTTCTGCAATATATTGAGGAAGACACATACATGAATACCTAGATAGATAGATAGATATGTTTCCTATATTTGCCTCCAATTAAGTGATAATTGAAATCTCTCCCATTTTATATATAGTGTATACTTCCTCAAAGATATGCTGTTATGAAATATTCCAGTGGAGTAATCTAAAATGCATTTTGCAGGGCAGGCATGGTGGCTCACACCTGTAATCCTAGCACTTTGGGAGGCAGAGACGGGAGGATCACTTGAGGCCAAGCATTCAAGACCAGCCTAGGCAACATAGCAAGATCCCATCTCAACAAAAAAAATTTTTTAAATTATCTGGATGTGGTAGCATGCTCCTGTAGTCCTAGCTACTCGGGAGGCTGGGCCAGGAGGATCACTTGAGCCCAGGAGTTTGAGGCTGCAGTGAGCTATGATCACGTCACCACACTCTACCCAGGGTGACAGAGCAAGACCTTGTCTCAAAAAAATAAATAAAATAAAATGCATTTAAAGAGAAGAGAGAAACTGAAGTAAACCAATGTTAATCTCTATATGTAGAAGCAAAGGTAAAGAAAAACAAGTGCTAAATTTACTTTTTGAAAAGAATAAAATAAAAATCTAGAAGTTATTAAAGTGACTATACTGACTTCAGTACCCACTCCCTTTCCCTTTTTCTAAAGATCTAATTTCAGACATCTAAATAAATATTATGCTATACACCACAGGGAAATTCAGACAACCATCCTCTCCTTATTCATTCAAACATTTCAGTTCCTATAATATGGCAGCTGCAATGCCAGAAAAGGAAAGAGGAAAAAAAGACTAAAAGAGGGAAGTAATGAAAAAGATCTCACCAAATAATTTTTAATAAAAGAGGGAGATCAGTGCTACAGGAAAATAACACAGCTGTAACTGCAAGCTTGACTGAAGCTTAGGTTTGGGTAACGTAGCATTCAGGATCCTAGCAGGAAACAGATAGCACCCTCAAACTGGGTAATTTAAGGAGAGTTTAAGAAAGGGACTATTTACAAGGTGTGAAAGGTGTGGGCACAGTCAAGAGATAGTGCAACCTCCTCAGGCTGCCACCACACCCAGGACTAAAAGGTACAAAGAGGGCCATGTGACAGGAGCCATGACCTCTAGGAGAGCCAAGATGATATGATTTGGCAGGAGGAAGCCAGGAGAATAAACACAGCAACCCCATTCTCCTCCTGCCAGTGCTTTCCATTGTCTAATCCCATCTAGATGCCAAAGGATAAGGTCAGCCTCCTGCCACTGAGAGCAGGTGGACAATGACAGAGAGCAGGTCCACAGGGGCAAATGGAAGATATGCAGAACCGGGAAGGAGAAGGTAAAGCCAGCTGGGGGTCTCAGTAGGAACAGACAGTACCTAAAAGTGAGTGACTCAAGAGAGATTAGTAAAGGGGCTATTTATTTAATACAAGTCTATATTAAGACTACATATTAAGAATTCTGGACTTTATTCTGTGGGTAACAAGGAGATACATAATCCAATCTGTGCTCTAATAAGGGGACTCTGAGAGAAGCTGTGTACAGAAAAAAGCAGTATGAAGGTAGAATAGAGACCAAGGCCAGAGGCAAGAAACATCAGTGTATATGAGAAATGTTGATGGCCTGAAATAAAGAAATAACACTGGGAATAGGAAGAAGAGATAGATTCTAAAGATCTTTAGGAAGTTGTTCCTACAGAACTGTGGACCATGTCTCCATGTACACATAGGTATATATCTGTCTCTAACACACACACACACACACACACACACACAAACACACATCCCCCTGTCAGCCTTTAGTGTCTCTGCAGAATACATTTTCCGTTTTTCCCTGTCTCTGAGTAATGACCGTCTAACGGCATCCCCTCCACAATTTTGCTTCCAGTGAGCACTTCAAGGAATATGTACTGAATGAATGAACAAATGATTAAAGTGAGCAAAAGCCTCTGAAGCACATAAATAATAAGCTTGTGTAACTATAAACTTAGATCCTGAGAAATTTTAAGAGATTTTTCTCTTCAAAAGATTCAAAAAGTTCAGGCCAGGTGTGGTGGCTCACACCTGTAATCCCAGCACTTCGGGAGGCCAAGGCAGGAGGGTCACTTGAGGTCAGGAGTTCAAGGCTGCAGTAAACAATAATTGTGCCACTGTACTCCAGTCTGGGTGACAGAGTGAGACCCCATCTCTTAAAAAAGTGGGGAAGGGGGTCAAGTTCAAACAAACAAACCAAGAAAAGACAAAAAATGGTGAACAATCTGAAGTCTAAGACTGCGCTAGGGAAACATAATTCTATACTCTAACAATTATTTTTCAAGTTTGTTTTCTATTGGGAACACAGACTGCTAACAAAGATAAACAGAATATAACCATGTTTACTGCTAAAACAAATTTGTATTTCACAAACTCCTAAAATCTTGAAGGCAATTTCTGTACAATTCAACATTACCTCCAAGCAAAGCTTCAATTATGGCTATTGTAAAAGCACTTCTCTGAGCAGCACCCCTCACTCTTTTCTCAATGAGAAAAGAAGTTTGGGCCATCCTCTTCATTGATCTACCCAACACAGAAGTCCACAACTTCCCTGCAGGAAAGTAGAAGGATGAGATTCCCAGATGAGATGCTGAAGAGTAATAGCAATCATACCTCAAAATAGCACTTCATAAATAATTAACAATCAGCTCCAGATCCATCCTAGTCTCTTCTGTAGAACCACTAGAAACCATCAGATCTGAAACTGCATCACAAATCACACACTTACATATTCCACTCCATGACACAAGCGCTGGATTTCCAATCTCAGCACCCATCCTACACATCTTCAAAGTTAGCTAAAGAGTTAGACACCTGTGACTTTGTTCCAAGATTCCCATGTAAAAAGTTTTCAAACACTGTACAAGTTTATAGCATTATACAGTATATCATATATGATATATTATGCACTCTCAGTAAAAAGGATAAATCATAATGTGGTCTCTTATTCAACATAAAAAGATTTACTCTTACTGGAACCACCTAAAATAATTGGGACAGCCTAGCTTACAAGACTCTTAAATAGCAATCCTGCTAGTCTCAGAACAATTTGTGAACCTGAATGAGAAAACACAAACATGCTCAAGAGAAAGAGTTGCTTTATAATGAAAAGATTTATACCATGGTTGTTCATGGATATTTACTATGAGTTCTTAAGAGTTTCACTATTCAAAAGAAATAATCACCTTACACAGCCCTTCTCATATATGTCCAAGAAAAAGAATGGAAACAAACATTTACTGACCACCTATTTATTGTAAGTCACCACCAACATGCTAAGGCACTTGCACATACATTACAAATGTACATTATCTTCATAGAAGAATATATTTCTATTTCATATTTGCTACCATAAAATCTGGAAAAATTAAATACAAAAAATCTAACCAATAGTATGCATATGGATGATATTTATAGAAATATGTCTGTTATAAGCAAGATAATCTTTAAAAACATACATAATTTCATTTATCTAAAACATATTATTTTTATGTCTAAATATACATTGGAAAGCCTGAGAAAATACCTAACCAACTTTTAAGTAGGTATCTCCAGAGATGATATTAATACAAATCAAATCAGGTAGAAGACTCATTTCCTACTGTATATACTTCCATGTTTGAATATTTTACAATAAAATATTGTAAAAGACCAATATCATTACATCTAAATTTTTAAAAATGCTTTATCACAATGAAAACATTTTAAATTGTTTTCTGAAATTATATATGTAACTTACCTAAAATTATACATATAATTTATCTTTACCTACCTATAGTAAAGAGATTGTTTGAAATCAGCAAACCTACCTATAGTAAAGAGATTGTTTGAAATCAGCAAAGGAAAAGCCTATTTTCCTGTTCTTTCTTTTTAATTATTTCAAAATATTAAGGGGGTACAAATGTTTTTGGTTATATGCATCACTTTTGTAATGCTTGAGTCATGGCTGTAGGTGTGCCCATCACCCAAATAATGTTCATTGTACCCATTAGGTAGGTTTTTGCCTCTTCCCCTACTCTCCCCTTGATTTCCACTGAGTTTTACTTCCCTCTGTGTACATGTGCTCATCAGTTAGCTCCAATTTAATAGTGAGTACATGTGGTATTTGTTTTTCCATTCTTGAGATACTTCACTTAGGAGAATGGTCTCCACTAATTTTCTTTTCTTTATAAACCAAAAAACAATGCAGTAAAAAGTAACCTTTTGCTTTAATACCTGGTTGATAGATTCTCAGACAAGATCCTCAGACCAGTAGGCTCACAGTGAAGTAACTACTTTTGGGGGTATTCTTCTCTTGCAACTTTTGAGATCTATGATCTCCTTAAAAATGTATAAAACAAAGGTAATTTTTCACATGAGAAATTTTATTATAACATTTTGGGCCCCTCTAGAACATTTTATATAGAGAGTAGAATTAATCTTGAGACCCAACAAACAGTTTAGTACAAGGAGTTGAATATAAGCCATAATGGTGCCTTATTTCAATGACCACTTCTTGAAAAATCTTATAAAATAATGGCACTCGTGCAGATCATTATGAAAGGATAGCACTGCCTTTTTAATTATGTAAAGAGCAAAAGACTGTTACTCTAGCAAGGCTTTCAAGATTTTGATTTAAAAAAATCAAAGTTAATTACATATTAATATACACCAGCTTCAGTCTGATGAGAGAAAGAGGGAAAAAATAAATAATAATTTAGGGCAGTGCTAACCAATAGAATTTTCTGTGATAAAAGAAATGTCCGATATAATGTGTTGTCCAATGCAGTAATCACTAGCCACAGGAGGTTACTGAGTACTTGATATATGGCTACTAGGACTGAAGTACTGAATTTTATTAAATTTTAATTGATTTAATTTTAAATTGCTACATGTCGCTAATGTCTCTCATATTGGATAATATAGGTTTAGGGTGTTAAAAATAAACTAGTAGATTGAATCATTAAATTTCCAAAACATATGAACACTTAATGCACAGAAAAACTAATTGTGATTTCAGAAACTTAATATAAAGTACTTTAGTGAACATAGGTTTCATGAGCCAGTGCTCAGAATAAAATTCCCCTACATTCACACCTTTGGCTGCTTCTTTTAAAGAACCTATCCCTGCTGCATCCCTCAAATTTTAGAATCCTGAGCTGGCTACTCTCTCCAAGCAACTAGCCTTCTTACAAAGGGAAACAAAAGGGCCAGTCAAGTATGTCTAGGGTACTCTCCTACCTCTCTCACCAATCTCAGCTCTTCCCTACTCTTTGGTCCTCAGGTAAAAACCCTTCATCTCTAACCTGGCAGTGTCTTCTTGTCTTCTGGCTACCCAAAGCTCCTCTTTATATAACAGCATCCCACCTCCACAGCAGCTACCAACTGCTTCCTCTTACTCCTAGACTATTCCTACCCTCAGGAGAGGTCACGACTGCTCAGCTTAGCTGTATAAAAATCATACTAATCAAAGGCATTTAAGTTTTTGTAATTCATACCACATATCACAATATTTGTGCATGCAAATATCATGTCCTATAGTTTTAAGTTTCACTTTAGTAAAAGCTAAATCCTGTTCTTAGTGCATTGCCTGGTCATCTGGTTCTAACATGAGGAATTATAAGGAACACTAAATCTCACTTAAGTGGGAAGTAGTCATTATTATTAGAGCAGGAAAAGACAAATTTTTTCCTGTTAGGCTTCTCAAATTATCCCACCTGGTAAAGTCTCTAAAATAGTAATTCTTAACTTCTTGAGGATTATGGACCTCTTCAAGACTCTAATGAAACTATGGACCCTTTCCTTAAAAACGTAAAAACTTCTGCCATACAGTTTCATGTGTATCTGCCCACCCTACCCTCCAAAAATGTCATCTATGGACACTGCTATTATAAAGGTATAAGAAACATAATTTAAAATAATTAGTATCTTGAAGCCCACAGACAAAAGTCATCAGTAGAATATGACTTCAAAGAAGACGAGAATTAACTTGACAGTCTTACCTCTTCCCCTGACTTTCCCTCCTCTCTCCTTTTCTTCCTTTCAATTTTACCTTCTTCCCGTCATCTCTCTGTACCCTCAATACTTCATCTCCTTATTTGGCTATAATACAGAACTAAAGTCATTTTTAGTATTATTAACACCTATTGGCAATTTTATGTTTCCCATTCTAATTTCAAAAGCAGTTTATTTCTTTAAAGAAAAGTGAAAATATCTACTATTGCCAGATATTTGCCTATACATTATCTCTAATCCTAATAATTCTATGAGGAAGAAAAAACAAGTCCTTCCAAAATCTGTTTGAAAACTTAAAAGTCAGTAAGTGATAGGTCAAGAAAAGTCAAAATGTAAATCACAAAACAGTAGGAAGTAAACAATGAAAATACTACAAAACAAAACTTAATGTATACAGCTAAAATACCACACATCAAAACTGTAGAGCCTTAAATGCCTACATTAGAAATGAAGCAAACATTCAGTACAACTTACTTTTCAAAAGCTCAAGTAAAATATAGAACAGAAATCAAAGAAATGGAAAACAAAAGGAAAAAACGATCAACAAAACCAAATGAATTTGTTTTGTTTTGTTTTTAATAGGTTAATGAAACAGTCTTTCTTTAGCTTAAGAAAACAAAAGAAAAACACAATTATAGAAAATTACTAAAAATTTTTAAAGTCAGTAATTATATCTCCAGACTAAACTTTATCAGAAACTCAGAGACACCAAGTAACTCACCCAAGAGTTATTCCTTGGTGTATAACAGGGTAGATAACCAGTACTACAGTTGGTGAGATAACCAGCATTACAAGTTGGTAAGCAGGGAAGCCAAGATTTTAGCAAAGTTTCTCTTCTTTTCCCCACATCACATCACCTCTCTCTTAGGAAAGGAGTCTTACTACCAAGGTCTTAGTTTCGTTATCTATAAATGAAAAAGAAGAATGACATTATCTGTTAGGCCCCCTTCAGTCCATGATTCTATGAGTCTAAGCAGCTCTGTATAAAGACAAATAACTGATTTTCTTGTTGATTAAACTGGGAGTAGGGGTAGAGTTGTTCTATGTGACCTAGGATACATCTTACTCTACTACACTTGTGCTAAGCAGTCATCCTAATATCTAAATACACTCTGCTGTAATCTATGGAAGAAAAATGTGAAACCACAGCGAAATTTAAAAGAAAAAGAAACAGTGAGGAAATGGCTTCTAGGAGCATATGTTTTACCAAAAAGGTAATGGATAAAACTCATGTAAGAAACATTCCATTCCAAAAAATAAAAATTCCAGCATATGTAAATTTAACCATGTTTGTGCAGTTTTCTACATATATATTTGGATCTGACAAGTGAGTCTGCAGTTACTTTAGTGAAGTCTGTTTCTATGAACCCTTTCATTTTCACCTTTCAGCAGTCAAAGGTTAGAAGTAAATAAAATTTTTTTGGCTCTTTACTACTTTGTGTTACCTGAGCAGTTTCAGAAAGCTGTATTCATTCCAAACTTAAGGAATGTTCTTTGTGTCCAATTCAGTTTGGACAAAATACATTTAGGGGAGAAAAACATGCAATATTTTTCTTGCTTTCTTTGGAAACAGGTGTTGCAAATTCTTTCCAGAATCACATGAAAAACTCTCCTACTGATCAACAGTTATGTGTTATTTCTGAACAGAAAGAGTTTTCTTCCCCTTTATAAAAGATCATTAGATGTCCAAAAGTAAAGAAAGTCATTCAAAGTTTAAACAATAAATGAAACTAAAAAGTCTGCCAGCTAAGATAGTTTGTTTCCTCTATAGATCAAATGCAGACTCCTTCCCTCATTATTATTCCTGATCATTTGACAACTGTTTCTTTCTTGTCTAGCACACAGCTAGACATCCATATCTAGCACTCAGGAGAGAATGCTACTAAAGATGACTATCTAGAATTATCAATTATAAAGGAGATAGCTGAAGCCATGAGATTTTAAGATCACTCACAGAAAGTGACACAAACAATAATCTTGGAAAGAAAACATAAAGTAAACATAGCCAACTAAGAAGAAATGAACTATCAGGAAAGTAGGATGAAGAGCATGAAAAAATAGTGTCAGAAAAAAGGAAGGAGCGCTTTTCAAAAATGTCAAAACAGTAGCTACTTTTTACTTAACTCTCACTGCATGTCTTGACATGCTAGGTATTGCAGCTATCTAATCCTTCAATAACTTTAAAAGGTAAATATTATTATGTCATTCTGAAGATGAGGAAACCTGCCCAAGGACATTGGGTTGCAGAATTAGGATTCAAACCCAGGTAAGTGAGGCCATGATTCCACTGGATTTGCATGGTCTTAACAGAAGCACATGACATTTACAAAGAAGCTGAGCAGAAAACGAACAAAGTACAGATAAGTGGTCACCGATGATTCTTGACAGAAGGACTGCAACACTTGGAGTGAGAACAAAAAGACTGAAAAGAATGAAAAAGTGGATAAGTAGGTAGAGTCAACTTTAAAATGTCTTCTGCTAAAAGGAAAGAAAGGGAGAACTTGGTCCATACCTTGAAGGGCAGAAAGGTAAAGACTTTTTTTTTGTTGTTTATAATGCAAAAGATGAGACAGTGAGGTGAGGTGAGGTGGTGAAATGGGGGGAGGAGGCAACTTAAGAATTTGATAATGAAAATGAACGGATGGTGTTAAATCCAAAGAAGATGGGAGGAAATGAGGAAATGTAAGCACAGGTGGACAACTAAGACCATCAAGAGCAACGTAGCTATACAAATCAATTATGAAGCTTATTTTTCCCCCTAACCTACTCCCTTTGACCCTGATGGAAATGGGATGGCAAACTGGAAGTAGGCTAAGACACTGTGAGCACCTCTGTCTGTCTGGCACCATACTGAACATTTGCCATTAATTTTCATTTAATCCTCACAATTCTAGAACAGAAGTTCCAAGAAGACACATATATTTTTGTTGTATTTACCAATATATCCTAAGTACCTACACCATTGCCTAGAACAAGGCAGGCCCTCAACAAATATTTGATGAATGAACAGTCACCCTGTAAAGCAGGTATTATTATCCTCATTTTAAGGACTCAGAGAATACGTGTGACTCACAGAATAAGTAACTTAATTAAAATCATACATATAATAAGCAAGGATGAAATTAAAAATATTTAACTAGTACTGTGCCAGTAACTGGCTACTCAGAACAGACACCAACTGGTGCTGGAAAAGCTGGGTTCTGCTTCAACCATTTAGTTGTGGGATCATGGGGAGATCTATGGAAGGGACCAGGACAACAGAGGTCATGGGCAGAGGAAGGGATGATTCAGATGTATAACTGGCTATCAGCCTAGATAGTAAATGGTATACCCAGGATTCCAACCTGTACTTCTCTGACTCAAAGCCTTCTAAATAAAGTGGGAATCAGTACCATTTGCTAAAAAGTAAGGAGAGCAGAGGACAACTGGAGCTATTAATAGAGCAGAAAAACTATTAAAAACAACTACAATGCACAATGGAATTATAAATGAATTAAAGATTTATAACTGAGCTCAGTCTGTTGCCAGACAACTAAAAAAACAGGATGATCCAACTAAAGTAGGGAAGAGTGGAATGAGAACAAGAGGAACATGAATGGGCAAAGCAGAAGTATAGCATGAAGTTTTTTCAATTTCAGGTAAATAATTTGGACATGTTTCAGTAAAAAATGAAAAATCAACACTGGTTCTTGACCAAGGAAGGACTTGGTGAAAACTGTACTTCAGGACAATGAGTTTGTACAAGGCAGAGGTAGAAAAGGGGCAGAGCCTAGTGGCAGGTGGGAGGGTCAGTGGTAGAGAGCACGATACAGTATTTGAGTGTGATTCACAGAGATGCTATGCAAAGCATTTCTAGGGAAGAGTGTAAAGAACAGTGCACCCTCAGCTTTTAGAAACACCTGCATTCTGGTCACTAGCTTGTAGTCACCACCTCTCTATGGTTGATATGGTTTTATTATAAACGTTATCTTTTTTAAGTTGGGACAAAAGGGAGAAAAAGCAGTTGGGATATAAGTGACATTTACCAAAGAAGGTTTTTACATTTTTGTGGTTTTGAGTCAATAATTACCTTCAATATTCTCAACCTTGGAGTTCATTAAGACACTTAAAATAAATTTGGGTATATATTTAAGGAGCTCTAAAAAAAATCCAGAACTGTTAGGGCTGGTTACTTTACTATGGGCTCTCAGATTTCTGCACAAATAAAAAACAAGTTAACCTATTTATTTATACAGTAACAAAAATAAAAAGTTGTTCACCTGTTGTTCCCACCCCAGAATGGCACACTAAAACAGTGCCAACTGGCAAGAACAACATTAATTCCTTCCACTCCCTCATGGTAACAGCTGTTCCCTTCTTTTTCAAGCTGACAAAGGTCACAATCAGTAGCAAACTTTCCATGTGATTTTTATATGCAAAAGGCAAGATGAATGAGGTAAAAAGGGCGTGGGGAGAGGCAGCTGACTTTTTCTATCTTACCTTCTCCTGAGCATTTATCAGGAATCTATAATTCTGACTGAATCATTTCTCAGTAAAACGCATTCTGTATACATGGAACTAGAGTTGGGGAGTGATATAAGCACATTTAGAAGACGGCAAAAAACCACAGCAAAACTGTACAGTAACATTTACATAATAAATGACTGGTGTAATCAGAAATGCATTATGCTAAGTGAAAGAGACCAGACTCAAAAGGCTACATGCTACAGCCTTTATCGTTCCATTCATATGACATATAGGAAGGAGGGCAGATCAGTGGTTGCGAGAGGTGGAGGGTAGTGGGAGGAGTTTACTACAAAGGAGAAGACCAAGGGACTATGGGAAAGTAACAGATGATCTCTGTATCTTGACTGTGTAATAGTTATACGATTAAATTATTAATTGTCTGAATTCATAGAACTGTACACCAAAAGAGTAGATTTTACTATATGTAAATTTTTAAAAAACAGCAACTAAATGTTGGCTTAAGCCTCATCTCTCTATTCCCCTTACCTGTTTCAAAACTCTTGACCTGCTCTATGCAATGATTCTACCCCCTCCACTTAGCTAACGCCTACTTGTTTTCTAGCTTCTATTCAGCCACTCCTGGAACTGATCCTTTGGTGTGGCAGGGTGGGGTCCTGGACAGAACTGGGTAGTCAAATATGCCTGGCTGGGTTTACTTCTGGCATTCTCCCAGTTACTACGTGAGGGAGCTTGGGCAAATTATTGAGCTCTCTGAGCTCAGTTTCCTCATCTGGTAAATGAGAATAAATACTATTTACATACCTCCCAGAACTGTTGTAAACTGATAGCCTAGTAATGTGCCTAACTTAGCACCTGGCACATTAAGAAGGTTTAATAAATGCTTATTCCCTGATCTTTCTCCTCTGCCTATCGCCCTCACAACCCCTGCTTTCTTTCTGAGCCACCATAGACCTGACACATACATAATCCATCATAACGCTCAATTCATGTATTATAATTGTTCATCTCTGCAAATAAAATGCATCAATGTATCTCTTTAATCCCTAAATTCACAGAAGCCAGCATGTTCATCTCCTGATAGTCAGTAAATTGTCTGAAGAATAATTTGTCCACTTGATCTAATCTTATTGTTAAAGGAGACACTAGAAGAGAGAGAGAAGCAGGCAGACAAAGCCAGGGAAGTCTGGAATGGACAACCAACCCCAGGTTTTCCAAAGTTTCTACAAGGATGTTGTATACAGCATAACAGCACCAAAGTTGCAATTAACCTAAATATTCAAAAATGGGGATAAAGTGGCTTATGCCAAATACATACAATGGAATACCACATAACCACTAAAATTTTGTGGGAAACTGTGTTAAAAATTATAAAAAATATATGCAGCAATATCTCAACTTGGTTTTTTAAAAAGCATGGGTTAAAAGTGTGGGTATAGGGACATAAAAAAAAGCACTGGAAAGATATATAACCAAAATGTTAAAAGGGGTCATATCTCTCAGTGATGGTGAGATTACTTATGATATTTATTTTCTTTCATGGGCTTTTTAGAGTTTGCCAATTTAATACATGTTAACTTTAGAAAATTTGGAAATCACAGAATTATTCTTAATGGAAAAAAACTAACCTAGAACTTACTAATGACAGTATTCCATATTACCCAAGGTTCAAATATCCAAAAATGGAGATAAAGTGGATTATGCCACATCTGCACAATGAAATATCACGTAGTTCCAAAGTCAAAAAAAGCAAAATATATTATAAACTTATATACCTTTGGGGAAAGAAACAAGATATGGGGTGCTCTCCTCTAATGGAAAAGTAATTTTTAACTTGGAAAATCTGTAACAAACGCACAAGAACACTTCATCAAATACTAACTACATGTATTTTAGTTGTCTTTCTCTCTCTTCAAAGGTTTGTCAATGGCCAACAAATTTCAGAAGACAATGCAGGATAGTGAATCAAGGAAAAGGTTCTCCCTCGAAGTATAGTTTCTACAGAGTTTATTTAGTCTCTAAAGAAGTTGTAACCTGTAGAGTTTTGTCCAGGTACTACTTAAGCTTATAAAACAAACCATCCTGTATTCAGGTGAAAGCACCTGGTTAAGTTACTTCTCTCTTTGAACCAACAATGAGACTTCCAGCCTCAGCAATTCTACCTACAAAATTCCTTTAACCAACGAAGTCTCCCTTATTAGTAGCTAGGCAAGAAATAACTTTTCCCATTCAGTAGTAGGGCCAACATTCCAACAAAAAAAAACCAAGTATGTGTTTACTACTATATTGATTCTCGAATAAAGCTGGAAAACTCTAATGCTCTTATAAAAATTCCAGCATATTCGCCTTCTAGAAAGGTTCATACATAAATGCCTCTTAGGAGCTTGTGGAGTGTGGTAGTTGAAAGCACATTTTAAAACCTTTCAGGAGACTGCTTTAGCAACAAAACTTACAGAAATCAGACTGACTTGATTTCAATCATTTTGGTACAAAATTAGTTATCTCACTGCTCAAAATAGGTGTGTAAAAAGTTCAAGAATCAAATATACAAATAAAAAATTTTGAATAAACAACCAAATAAAATCCAGACCTGAGACTTCAATTGCTTTTGACAGTTCACACACCAGTAAAAAATATATTTTAAAAATATTTATGTGGATCCATCAATGTTTGGTCTGAAATTATGCCAAATGGCAAGGATCCAGAAACTAAAGTTATGCTAAGGTGTGTCTCCGAAGAAAAATATAAAAACTCTTATTTTGGCAGGAAGTCACCGAATTGGCATATCTAAATTAGTAAGCTTTGTTTAAAATACACACGTGCTTTTTTAAAAAGGCACACAAATATAAGGCCTACAAGCCAAGAAAGGCTGGCAAAATTCTTTTATTGGTTATGATTATTGCAGTAGCAAATCATATATCCATTTTACCAAAAATGTACCTTTGTACCACTCAAGTTCTTTTATATAGAAAATAAACTGAAGAAGGAAGGACTACCACAAATTATTCCTTTAAGGCTAAGAGCAAACATACAATGATAAAACTATATAATAAACAACTGGTACTACGGGCAGCAAGAAAAAAAGACAGGCAGACAGTTTCTTGAGTGCCCACTAAGTACCAGGTGCTTTACTAACATAGGTTCTCCTTTAATTCTAACAAATCTGTGAAGTAGCCAGTATTTTCCCCACTATGCAAATGAAGAAACTGAAGCTCAGCAGGACTAAATAACCAATTGTGTGACCCGAAGCAAGAAAATAGCAAAGCAGAATTTTGAAATTTGAATACCAGGCTCCAAATCCTAGACTCTTTCCACCATACTTGGTGATAGTTGCTTTGGAAAACAATGTATCAAATAATCATATTCAGCAACGAAAGTTCTGTAAAGGGAGGTCAACTATGTCTATACCATTGATCTAAAAATGACATTCTTCTGTCTGGCAAGATCATTCTTCCCCAATCTGGCACACATCACAGAGTAACCATAACAAACTATGATCCCAAACTATTAGTGTTTCAGCTGATAACCCTAAAAGATCTCCTTCCTTCCTCCTCAGAAATCATCCTGCTAGCCTCTGCTTCTTATTTTCTCAAGGAGGTTCATAATGCACACTTATTCATTCAGCCAATATCTGGGTGTCTTCCCCATTAAACTACCACACTCTTCCTTCTTTCTCAGTCCAACTTTTTAAAATAATCATCTATACCTAGCAATTTCCAACTCTTCACCTACCACCCACTTCCCAGCCCACTCCAGTTTGGCTTCAACCTCTCCACTGAAATGACTTCACATAGTTATAAATGATCTTTGTGTAACTAATCCAATGGACACCCTCCAGTCTTTATCTTACTTGACCTTTCAAGAGAATGCAGACATTGTTACCACTTTCTCTACTTGGCTTTCCAAAAACACCCACCTGGTTTTTAAGGTGTTGCTTCACAGTCTTGGTAGTCTTAATTTCCTCCAACCAATCTAAAACGTTAGTGTTTCTCAAATCTCAGTTCTATTAACAAATCTTCCCTTTTACTTTATACCTTCCTTCCTCGGATTTCATCAATTCTCATGACTTCAATTACTGCGAATATGCCAACGACTCCCAAAAGTCAGATCATTCCTCTGAGCTCTAGAGCCATTTATCCAAATGAAAACTTGATACTGCACTTAAACATTTCACAAGCATTTTTTAAAGGTTTTTGTTTTTCGTTTTCTGGTGTTTTTTTGTTTTTTTTTTTTTTTGTTTTTTGATACAGAGTCCTCCTCTGTTGCTGGGGCTAGAATGCAGTGGCATCATCATAGCTCAGGGCATCCTCAAACTCCTGGGCTCAAGCAATCCTCCTGCCTCACCCTCCCCAATAGCTGGGACTACAGGTGCATGCCACCACTCCTGGCTGATTTTTCTTTCTTTCTTCTTTCCCCCCACCACCCCTGGTAGAGATAGGTGTCTCATTATGTTGCCTAGGCTGGTCTCAAACTCCTGGCCTCAAGTGATCCTCCTGCCTTGGCCTCCCAAAATGCTAGGATTACAAGCATGAGCCACCAGGCCCAGCTTTCAAAGGCATCTTAAACCTTATATGCCCCAAACCAAACTATCTCTCCCCATCCCCCTTCAAATCAAATCTGACTCTCACCTAGCACTCTCCTCCTCAGTAATTGACAAGAACCAACATCCATCCAATTATACAAGCCAGAAATTTCAGAATTACTTTTTATTTTCTTAATAGAGACAGGGTTTCACTATGTTGCCCAGGCTGGTCTGGAACTCCTGGCTTCAAGCAATTCTCCTACCTCAGCCTCCCAAGTAGCTAGGATTACAGGCATGAGCCACTGTGCCCAGCCAAAACTATTCTTGACAGTTCTCTCTCTTCTACTCTCCACATTCAACATGTCACCAAGCCAGGTATATTTTACCTCCCAAATACCTCTCAAATCCATCAACTTTTCTCCATTTCCACTACCACCTCTTTAGTCTCACTAGCTATCTCACTTAGACTATTCTAGCAGCCTCCTAACTGACCTCCCTAAATCCATTCTTTCTTAGCTTTAACCTGTTGTTCTACCCTGCAGCCAAAGTAATCATTTTAAAAAGTTATCTCATTATCCTTTTATATACCCCTTATTATAAACTATCATAGCACCCATACCTCTCCTTCTTAACACTCATTGGTCCATCTTTAATATTTATTTGTATGATTATCTGTATCTCCATTACCTAAGATAGTGCCTGGCACACAAGATGTGTGCAGTGTCTGTAGAATAAACAAATGCCTACTATATAATGGACACTAGGCCACATGCCAAGAACATACAGATGAAAACCCAGTACTTTTCAGATAAAGAAGTTGAGACTTACCCAAGCAGTAGGTGACAGAACTAAGGTTCAAACTCAAACCTGTATGTTTCCAGTGTCCACACTCTTAACCTTTATGCATAGCATTAAAACAAGAGAATTCTGCAAATGTCTGTACATTAGTAAAAATAAATGGAAATTTGTTTTGTGTCTTGATAAAATACAAAATATTTTAATAAAGTTCTGTTGAAATTGCAAAGTAAGAGTCACCTTAGCATTCTAACTCTTTAAAATGGCACAACAGTCTGTTCCTCTCTTATTTTGGGTAATTATAGCTTACATATATATTAATATAATGCTAGCCCACTCAAAAAGTACCCATTTACATCCTTTATTACAGAAAGTATTAATATGTCTATCTCATATAACGTAAACACCTTTCCCTAAATTATATTCAGGTAATCCACTAAACCATGTCTATGGTTATCCCCATATCAACTCCAATATTTCTGTCATAATCAGATTTTGATATATTTGACAGTTCAAAATTTCAAACTCCTCTGCTTTTACTATGACTTTAACTTACAAAATGTTCAACCAAATTGCCCTGTCTTCCAAATCCAACAGTTCATCCTTAATCATGAAAAGTCTGAGGACATGAAATAAGGGCAACCACCACAAAGTTCTTCCAGTGATCTGCCTTCTCCTACTAAATCCTAAATATAGGTCTAATTAGTTGACCAACCTAAAGGAAATATTCCTTACTTCAGGAAATTTAAATCACTATAAATGTGACTCTAGACTTAATCCAACTGAAAATCAAAATCTCTACCACAGTTTCTTTTCTGGGCAGGAATCTCAGACCTTGTGAAGCACATCCTCATGATTAACCCTCCTTCCTCTCAAAGAAGCCTCATCCTCTCCTAAACCCCTCTTGGAAGGCAAAAACAGAGAAACCAGCAATATTTACTTTTTTCACTTTTTACTTTCCTTTTCTCACTCTTGTTTCTGCCTTCCTTTTTATCAGATGAAACTTATTTAACAAAAGCCCACATCAGGGCCTGTGGGCTACAGAGGCTCCCTTTAGTTTATAATTTCAGTCATGACTATTGAATAGTTCAGTGCTTTTAAATGTAAGTTTTAAATTATTGGCAAACAAAGAATATGACTCTTAAAGGGCACACAATTTTGTCAAGATTTTCTTACAACTCTGGCTAGGGCATTTCAATACTAGTACACATATTTTCAATCAGTGTTGGGTCGCAATGGCTATAGAGCAGGTGAAATTCCTTAACTTTTCAATGATATCTATATCCTAATGCCCTACATAGTAATAAATCATTCTGCCAGCTACAGCTACACAGTAACTTTCAAGTCTCACCATTCTAATCATTAACTGGGTAACAAACTACAAGACTAGTACTGAGGAAAAGAGAAATACAATCTTAAATAATGTAATCACTCTATGTCTCTCTCCTGTTTATTATTCTGCAAGTCACAAGTGGACTACAATGTTAAAAGACATTCCATGCCAGAAGATATTTGCCAAAATAATGTGACAGACTTTGCTAGTATCAGAAGACAAACTGCTATTGATATAGATGACAGTCTCTTGTTATTCAGTAGACTAGGTTAGAATTACAGTTTCTTTGTTTTTGCTATTGTTTTATTAAATGGTAGGTAAACATTAACCTTTATCATTTTTCAAAACTGACAATAACCCTTTGTGGGGGATTTTGGTCAGTGTGTTTGACCAAATTATATTCTGCTTTGCCTTCTCAAAGTAGCATGTGTCACCATTTCTCACAGTATGGCTGACACAGGAATACCCAAGTAGTTGCAAGATTTCATTAGTCACTTAGTCACTGAAGTAGTCTACCTATATACGGCAAAAGAAGAAACTCAAGTAGGCGGCCTACATGACTTTGTACCAGAGCCCATTTTCCTATATTTCTACTTCCTATTATAAATATTTCAGTCTTCAACTTTTTCCTATCTTCTGCTGACAGTAACACTCACCCCATTCTTCCCCAGGCTAGATTTATCATTGATCTCCCACAAGTCTGCTGCAGTTGCTCAAAATAGCCCCTTGTACACCATGTGCTCTTCGTCTTCCTACCCTGAGTCCACTGGTGTCAACTGCTGCAAGATTTTCTGCAGCAACTGACTGTCTTAATAAGTGAGGTTCACTTACCACTATGATCCTGAGACACAGGCAAGGCGGACATTATTCTTATAATTTCCATATCCATAAATGAAGCAGCCATGTAATCTTATCCTGAGATCACACAGTAGTAGACGTAAGACCAGAATCAGACTTCCAAACCAAATGCTTTTACAACCAGATCATACTTTGAACCCTTGAAATAAAGTTACACAAATTGCCACTCACTGAAAAATCAATGTCAAATCCTAAGAGGGAAAAGTCCATGAAAAAAACTTATCTTCATAAAAGGTTATTACTGATTTATTTATAGATTTGGGTAATAATTAGACTATATTTAATGGCAGCACTAAGAATTTCACTCATACTGTGGGACATAAGGTAGGACATGTTTTAGCATAGATAACCAAACTAGCTGTAAAGTTGAGCATTATCCATAACCTAACAAGTTTTGATAATATCACAATTCAAGAAACTTTTTCTCCACCTGAGCCATTAGTCAGACAGAGACAACATTTGGAAAGAAGCACTTTGAAAATTCCTTTCTCTTATCCATACCCTTTGAAAAAAAGTAAAATACAAAAAATATCACTTCCCTCTGCCATACTGCATAACTACGCTAAGGGTATTTTCCAAAACAAATTGGGATGTTCTCTTAGAAGTGTCTAAAAAATTTTAAGGAAAATTAATAAGGACACATTTTTATTACATTTAGTCATCTATATAACAAGTTGCCTTTCTGAAGAAGACAATTATCTAAAATTTGCACAATCAGGAAACACTATAAATGGACGTGATCATTATAAACATCTATTTCTTAAACTCTACAGAAATAAGAAAGGATGAATTCTTATTCATCAAAAGAAGTTATGATGAGAACTGGTATGTTTAGCTTATTCAACCTGTACTTTAAGTTAGCTCTTGACTAGTTTACATTCAAGAAACAAAATCTTCATGTTTTTTGGAGCTGAGTACTAAGACAAGTTATGACTACCCAAACCATGACATTCCTACCTCCCACACATCTTTGTTTATTCCTATTTCTAGTTTGCTCTCTCCAACCATGACCCTTCATTTTGGTACCCTGCCTATGAGCTGTGGACCACTGCTCACACAGAAGTAAATGAGAAGATCTGAAATACCTGATTCCAGAAAGAAATGAGTTAGAAGTAATCAAAACATTTCCCATAGTGTTCTGGGCACTAGGAACTAAAATACAAACTAGGTTCTGACTTCAATGCTGCTTAAAGTATAGCTAGGACTACACTAAACAATTTTCCAAAAGAAAAGTCACCAGCACATGAAATCACGTTTAAATAGCAGTGATGCCAAATTGGTCTATTAGCTTAATAATGATAATGATAACAACAACAGCAGCAACATTTGAGTGCCAGGACTATGCCAAACACTTCACATACATTGACTCATACATTATCTCATCTAATTTCACAGGCCTATGAGGAAGGCACTATTAGCATCATCTTTTTCCTAATGAGGATGAAGGAAAGAAATAAGGATGATGAGGAAACTCAAAGAATTGAGATGACCTGCCCAATGTCACACTGTAATAGATGCAGCTAGACTTCAAACCGTGTAAGAATAGCTGACTCAAGTATATTGCCTACTTATTTACGTTAACAACTATTTGAATGCCTACCATATGCCCCACACTTTCAAAGCACTAGGTGTTTTTACCTAGTAATGTGGTAACTTCTGAACTATCTACAGGAATTATTTCAGAATTTAGCACTGGTCAAAAGTAATGTTCCCAGGGGTTTATGTTATTTCTGCTGTAAAGTAAGAGCAATGATCTCAGGGGACCTGGAAGCAGTGGCTCACATGTGTGATCCCAGCTACTCGGGACGCTGAGGCTGGAAGATCACTGGAGACCAGCCTGGGCAACATAGAGGGACCCTATCTCAAAAAAATATATACATACACACACACACACACACACACACACACACACACACACACACATCTCCTAGCTGGGCATGGTGGCACATGCCTATAGCCCCATCTACTTGGGAAACTGAGGCAGGAGAATCCCTTGAGCCCAGGAGATCAAGGCTGCAGTGAGCTATGATCGTACCACTGCACTCCTCCTTCCAGGGTGACAGAGCGAGATCCCGTCTCTAAAATAAATAAACAAACAAACAAACAAATAAATTTTTAAAATGGTCTCAGGAAAAATTGTTTTAAAATAAATAGACTTTATTAAAATACCTGCCTATCTCACCTTACTAGGTTCTGTGTACTTCTTGAGAATAAAGACCTCGTCTCATTCATTCTTAGTAATCCCAGTGCTAGGACGTGACAGGCACTTAATAACTTATCATACAGTATTATTTCTTATGAGTCTGCCACAGTAAGCAAGAAGCTATGAGAGATCCACAGGTTTTGTTTTATTTTTCCACCTATTTTTGTATCTCCAGGGGTAGGGCATAAAATGAGGCTAATACTATACACCTCACGGAGTTTTGTGATTACAGGAGTTTATGTAAAACATTTGCCAAAGGCACATCTAGGCATTCAATAAATAATGGCTTTCTTCTCTTTTCATTTACCTCTCTAGCACCTAAGCAGCAAACCCACCTCTCCCATTACTGACGCAAATGAACCAAAAGGCAAGGAAAAACCTGGCTTAACAAGCTGCCAATTAACTAAAGAGCTCATCCGCTACACATTTCCTATATGTCATTTTCCTAGATACCTCACCCTGAAAAAGACTCAGGAAACATTTCCAACCAGTGACAACTAAGGACTAACCACGAGGTTCTAACTATATCTGCTGGAATGCGTTACCAAAGGTCACTCTGAACTCTATACACATGATTCACTTGAAATACAGGGAAGGACAAAGGTCTTCCTTTCCTGTGAAAACCTGAAAGGAATGCATACAACAGCTATGCTGTTTGAAGACAAAGTCTATGGGCATGTTACTGAACAGGGCAAATTAGTTACATCCTCCAGTATGATATAACCTCATTGCTAACTCTTATTAGGAGTCTAATATGTGAAAAATTAAAGTGCCTTTTTTAGACAGCAGACGCATGCTCAAAATGGTAAGCAGAAATTGACTCTGAAACTACATCATAACTAAATAGGATTAAGATGAAGTCATAAAACATTTAAGCCACCTAAAATAATCATTGCTTTTATAGCCAACTAATTCTCCCAGTCCCTTCTTACTCACCCTCTACATTTATTTCAATCTTTCCCAAATCTGGATCAATTAATCTGTGTTCAAAAATTATAATCCTCAAAAATGCATCTCCTAGTTCCAAATTATATCATCTCTTAGCTGGGTTGTCTTGTGTGAGTTTCCCAACTACACTAGGCTTCGGTTCCATGATCTACAGAATGGAGATGATCAAGCTACCCTCCCTGAGCAAGTTGTTGAGAGAATGCACAGGCTGCACAAAGGCTACACAGCACTAAATAAATGTCAGTTATTATTTTTATTCACTCTGATGTGTAGAAATAAAAGTCACAAAATTCACTATTAAAAATACCATGGATGGATTCCATATTCCAGCCATACTCTTTTCTTTCCTGTCATAAAATGCCCTTTCCTCCTTTGGCCTTCAACACCTGCTCTTTCCTATGCTTGGAATCTTCCCCCAGCTCCTTCATGGCCAACTCATTTTCATCCTTAAATCTCAAGTCAAATCTCTCTCAATTCAAAAATCCTCTCCTCAGAGAAGGCTCCCTTGAGATTGCCATTCCCAAAGTTTCACTGTCTTATAAGTTTGTTTTAAATCTTTCATAGCCTTTACAAACATCTATAATCGTCATATATTGGTATAGAGAACTTATGTTTTTTACACTGGTATTTCCAGCTTCTAGCATTGTACTACACACATAATGTGTGCTCAATAAAGAAACAAAAATGATGCAAAGTCAAATAATTTAAAAACATTGCACTCACATGACATAAAAAACAATGTCAGGTTACCATATGTCAAAAGAAATATTTGAAAAACAAGGGTTAGAGGGAGAGAAGAAATGGAGGGGTATTACATAATAGTTTTTCTTTGCTACCTAACTGCACAGAGGAATTCAAATAATGGAATTTATACAAACGAGGATGTACAATTAAGATCATCCAAATGTTTTAGGAATATTAACTCTAGTTTTTCACACAGGGAGTAATCATTCCTAAGACTTGGGCAATAAAAACGGTGAAAGTGACTAGAGTGTACCTAACTCCATTTTCTGAAGTAAGCTGAAATTCAGGACTTATTACTGTATAAAGTAACAGTTTTTCCATTTGTTTAATTACATTCTACCATAGACCTATACAGATCAATTTCCACTTATGGCTGGGATTACCACTACCTGGAGATCATGTATGTGGTTTTTACAGATGACTGCTAAAACACTAAGCTTTAAAGACATTCCGTGAGTACTCATGGGAAATGTTTTAAAGTTTGTGTTTTTATCTCTAATACAAAAGTAGTTATTATTTCTACTAATTGTTATGTTCTAGATGGAAAGATTATAAAGGATTATTCTACTTGACAAACATATCATGCATATTAAGTGCAAGGCCCTTCTCTAAGTACTTTACATATTGACTCATTTAAGTCTCATTTAAGACAACCGTCTGAGATAAGTACTTTCATCATGATACAGCTAAGGAAACAGGCACACAGAGGCAACTTTCCCAAGGTCACACAGTTTGTAAATGAAGGAGCTGGAATTTGAATCTAGAGTCCATCACTAGGCTCTACTGTCTAATATTTTAAACAAAAACCCATAATTTATAAAGAATAAGTCATTCCCAATTTTAGACAAGTTTCAGTTAAGAAAAAAAATTGCCTGAGTCAACTGGACTTTAGACCTAAACAGCAAGAAGGTTGAAGGGAAGAAGAGGAGGAGGAGGTAAAAGGAGTGAAAATGAAAGAGAAGGTAAAAAGAGAAAGGAGGAGGCCGGGCGCGGTGGCTCACGCCTGTAACCCTAGCTCTGGGAGGCCGAGGCGGGTGGATCGCTCGAGGTCAGGAGTTCGAGACCAGCCTGAGCAAGAGTGAGACCCCGTCTCTACTAAAAATAGAAAGAAATTATCTGGCCAACTAAAAATATATATACAAAAAAAAATTAGCCGGGCATGGTGGCTCATGCCTGTAGTCCCAGCTACTAGGGAGGCTGAGGCAGTAGGATCGCTTAAGCCCAGGAGTCTGAGGTTGCTGTGAGCTAGGCTGATGCCACGGCACTCACTCTAGCCCGGGCAACAAAGTGACACTCTGTCTCAAAAAAAAAAAAAAAAAAAAGAGAAAGGAGGAGGACGGAGGGAAAGACAAGAAAGCTATCTGTAATCACCATTCATAATCTCTGGATGGCAAATGCTTTTTTGAAAAGAAAATAAGAGACAAGATAACATCTATATAATCCCTAACAAACTTGTACAGACTGTATGTTTCCATCCCAAATGCTGAATTAAGGAACCTAAATTAGGAAGAAGTAGACAAATAAACACTACAAATTTCTTTCCATAAAAATTGAAGCTACATGTTAACCAGTTCACTTTAAAATCTGAGGGTTTAGTGACTTTGCTGCCAACTTTTCTTTTTTTTTAATAAGGTAAATATTAACAATATAAATTTCAATTTCTTATCCCGAAGAATCACAATAATTCCCCAAACTGAGTAACACATCGGAAAATTTGGTAGAGCTCAGCCAAAAATGACTAAACGAGAAAGAGATTAATAAAGATTCACAGCATGTCCACGAGTTTCCAAAGGATGTAATTCAAAGAGAATATAAAGGAAGAATTTATATTTCATAAAATCTATAGGGGGAAAGTTCTCTGAACATTTCCATACTGTATTCCAAGTAAGGTAAATTCAAGTTAAAACTCAACTGAATAAAACCAACTATAGCCAAATAGTAGCAGTTTCCTCCAGGCCTCTGCTTTTGTTCCAAACAACCCATTAAAAGAAAGAAAAATCCTTGCAACAGGATTCCAGTCTGACCCAAGAATATGCCAGTTTGACAAATTTTTGTTCATTTTTTGAGATTCCTTCCCTCTCTCTGTGACCAGAAGCAAAGAGAAAAGTTAAATAAAACAGAGAAACAAAACCGGTAAACTCTCATCAGAAGCAAAAGAACATTCCATAATATAACAGAAGTTAACAAAAGCTGAAATGACAAGTCAGGATAGGCACTATGTTCTATTTATTCGTTTACTTATTTACTTATTTTTATATTCAGTCCCTAACACAATGCCCAGCACCTACTAGATAGTCAACAAATGTATGCTGAATAACGAGTGAATGAACAAATAAACGCTAGGAGAAAAGAGAAGGCACAAAATGCTGGATACTTTTTAGCAAGTGAGAATCTTTCCAAAATATTTTACTTTTTTCCCCTTAAGGAAGGGATCCAGATTGGGGGTTAAGAAAGGGACCACTCCTTAGGGGTAATCCTTAAGGGGTAAAATGATGTCAGCACTATGGCAATAATATAGCATTTGAAATAATTACTGGGGTAGAATGAGTAACAGGGATTCCACAACCACCTAATATTGGTTGCCAACGTTTTTGCTACCCAATTTTACTCTACACATATTAACTTTGATTTGGCATAATGGTGATATCACATTCAGAGAATGCCAAGGGAACCATAACCCCCTCCCTCCCAAGAAAGCCAACATGGGCGCCCATGGGCTCCTGTTTGCATCTGCTATTAAGGACAGCTATAATTGGTATCTAGTGCAGAAAGGGAATCTACCTCCAATCTGTTTTTGGACATAGTTGGGTATTATTAGCAGGGTCCTAGCAAAAAAACAACACACTCAAATTAAGTATTCAAGAGAATTTAATGAAGGAACCATTTTGAAAGGTATAGGTAGGGTTTAGGGAAAGCAGCAAAGGATGGTGGCATACTCCCAGGCTAGCGATATTAGGAAGCCATTATCATTTCCAGGTATAAAGGAGCAAGTGAAGGATTGCCAGAACCTAGAAAGATCTGTAACTATTAATGGCTGGCAGAGAAGGCCATTGAATAGGGGTTGTAACTTATTCACAAAACACACAAAACAGAACGGTCCTGGTAACACAAAGCCTAGCAGGAGAGAACTGGCTCTTCCAGGGAGGCTGATGTCTCTCCCACTGAGCAAAGTCAACGAGAAACCAAAAAGGAGGGGCTCAAGTGATGTAGCCCTATAGAATGCTTCCCAGAGCACAGAGTGGAGAAAAGATCTGGAGAGGCAAATGGAGAACATGCAGCACAGAAAGGCAGTCTAAACGACTGTCACATAGCAAAACACAGGTACATGGAAAGAAAATTTTGTCAGTTCCATTTAAATCATCTAGATATCCTGAGGCTGCCTGCAAATAAGTCACAAACACAGGTACTTACTTGGTTTCCTACTGCCCTGTGTTGAGTTGGAGAAGGAAAAAAAAAGATTCTAAGAGTAATTCCAAGTAATTTATGACATTTCTGCATCTCTAAGAGTAAACAAACAAGCCATTTATCTATAATGAAGCAATCTAAGGCCCTTTTCTGTACTCAAAGGGCACCCATTCTAACCTCTTGTTTATTTGTATTATAACCTCTTGTTTATTTGTTTCTCCCTCATTAGACTCTGAGTCCCTTTAGGGCAGGGACTGTCTTACTCATCTTTGCATCCCGAAAACCTAAACATGGTACCAATGTACCATGGCTTTCAATCAATGTGCACTGAATAAATCAATGGTCTCAATGCCCATTAATTGGTACCCTAATGCTATGGTGCCTAAAATTCGAAATGACCCTTAGCAATTAAACACTAATAAGTTGTATTCAGGACATGGTTTAACGCATTGGACTAAACAGGCGTGGGGAACCTGCGGCCTTAAGGCCACGTGACCTTCCAGATCCTTAAGTGCGGCCTTTTATTAAAAGGATTTGTTCTGTAAAATTTGTATTCAGTCAAAAGGCCGCACTTAAGGATCTAGAAGGCTACATGTGGCTTTAATGCCACAGGTTTGCCACCCCTGGGCTAAAACATAGCCCCTTTCATAACAGCTCACCTCCATTCTCTGTAGAGCAGCTTTTCTTATATGTTCAGATGTGTACAGTCTTTCTTAGAATCATAGAACCAGTCATCAAAAGAGCCAGAGAAAGATGGCAAGACTATATGCTCCATTTCAGAAAGGAATCAAATATACATTATCTCTCAAAATTCTCATTCTTTTTCCAAGGCTTTACCTGAGCCACTGAAGTAACTAATAATTTGGGCATCTATATAGAGGAATTCATGTTTCACTAATGATAAAGATGACTTAGGAGTAGAAACATATACACACAGAGCATGTTTCATGATCACTTCGACAGACATCACTGTCAGTAAAATTATAACACATTCATGTAGCATCATCATATTAAAATGGATATACTGATGATGCTGGTATTTACAGAATTTGGAACATATTCACATTATAATTATGAATCACTTTCACATAACCCTGTACTTATGAAGTGCTTAATCATCTTTTTGTTGGTATAGTCAACTCTTACCTGTAGTTTCCTCACAGAAAAAGGAAAAAGTTAATACCAAGTTGATAACCCTCTTCAAACTACCATGATTTTAGACTGCCAATCTCCTGCTGTCAGTGAAATGAATAAAAACCAAATTCAATATGACGAAAGAAAGGTGAGTTTGATATAAAAAACATGTATCTTCCAAAAGTCAGCATGAAAATGTTTTGTCTCTCCTGCACCACTGTTCTCCTTCACTGCTATTTGTAATGGAGAGTTGATGTCGTTAAACCTAATATCATTTTATACAGCCAACTAAAATAAGTTAGTAAAATAAGTCATTTTCTATTTAGGAAAAGGAAATTCTAGGCTTATCTTTTTTTTAGGCTTATATTGATAATACACTCAATTACTTTAAAAGAAACTCCAATAATATGAAAATAGGTAAAATATAATGTCTCAAATAGATTGTCTTTTTGTAAGTCAAACTTAATGTGTAAGTCTCCAAAGCAGCTTTTTCCAAAACCACTGAAGACATTTAAAATCATAAACACAATTTTATCTTTTTGAGAGCCATCATATTGCTGCAACTGTCAGGTCAATGAAGCAATAAAATTACTCTAACCTATAGAGGATAATTATGTGATACCTGCATCATGTTGAAAATATAGGCTACAATCTATAATTTATAAAATTGTACTGCATATATTAATAGGTTCCTCCATTATACGTGAATTTTTTAAAAGAACACAGATTCTACCATATGGCTTTGTTTTTAATTATAGCTTCAACTACCTCAGAGCAGTATTATATTTCATCCCTCCTAATCAGTATTTGCTCTATATAAAACAACATCATGTTTTTCTTCTAACTTAATAATTCCCACAAGGTAGGAAGAGGGGAAGATGATATGTAATTCGGAAAATACACAATGTGGCAATGATGGAATAACATCCAACATATTAGAATTACCAAAATGACTTCCGATTTAACATTTTCTTCTCCTTTCACTATAAATGAAGTCTAACAAAGCTCCATTGACAGAGTACAAGTTAATATATTTTTTAATTCAACATCTCTACCAAAGGTAAATTTTTCATTGCAAATAAAGAAATTTGAATATATTCAATATAATAATTAATATGCCCTGACAGCTAAAAGGATTATTTGTGTTTTTATAAAGATAGTACTCCAAAATTGTGTTCCCCTTTCCTAAACTTGATTCCTTAAATTCACTGTGGAGGTAGGTACACAGGAAGTGTCTTGATAAACAATGAAGATGTTTCGCGGCTAGCAAAAAGAAATTTTTCAAGGAAAAAAAAAAAAACAGGTAACAGATTTCTAAGAATTCAACAAGACTGCAAGTGACTACAGCAGGAGTGGAATACTTACGAACCACTAGATAAAAAACGGGGGAATTTCTCATCACCGAGAAGCCATTATTATATGCAGACTTCCATCTAGGGTGCTAAAGCCACAGATCACCGACCCTGAGAAGTTGCCAGGACTACTACTACTTTGATTACTTAAACATGAGTAGCACTATCCAAACGTCCAGCAGGTCTTCTTGAGTTTTGTTTTGTTTTGTTTTTCCATAACATATGGAAAAACAGTTCACAACATAACTGCTTACACAATACATATAAAAAAAGGTGAAAGCCACTCCTTCCAGCGCCTATCCCTTATCCAGATGATTCCAATTCTTTCTCGTCAAAAAAAAAAAAAGAGGAGCAACTTGGCAACCAGAAGCTCCAGAACTGAACTCTTCCAATTAGGAAGACAGCGCCAAATTTGCTGCAGCCAAAGAATGTCTAGAGCTCCTTGCGGGGCTGTCACAGGAGACGGAAAGCTACACCACGGCAAGGTCTGTGCAGAGAAGGAAACAGGTCTGGAGTCCCCCCGCCAAAGAAGCAAGCTCCTCTAGACCTATAGGCAGAAACTTGGCATCCTTACCCCCATTTGCAACCTGACAATTTACAACCTGGCAACACCTTCTAATTAGGAACGTTCTAGCCTTTTATAGCTGAAAAATTAAACTGCTTCTCACAGTAAGATAAACCAGGCACTGGCGCCTGCTACTTACTGACAACTCCCAGAGCATCAAACCTCCAGTTCCGCCCCTGAACCTGATGAGCCAGTGACCAGGCTTCTCTACGGTAGAGAGAGTAGGAGCCCACCCCGCTCTGCTACAGTGGAATTGGAAACAGAGGACAGGAGCGAAGGACGGAGCGCAGAGGAGTGAACAGTGTCCAAGCAGGCTGGGCTCAGCGCACCGGCGGGCAACAGACAGCGGCGGCCACACGGGAGTCGGGGTGCAGGCTGCAAAGCGGGGTCCCCGGCTGCGGAAGTCGCCCCAGCGTCTCGCCCCGCAGCTGCGCGCGCGTCAGGCACACACCCCCCACGCCCGTCCGCGGTTCCGCGACTCTCCTGGGGACAGTCGCCCGCAACGATGCACGCCCTACCCCGGGCTCGCGCGCTCACGCCCCTCGGGCCGGCGGCGCGTACGTACCCAGCAACACGCAGAGAACATCGAGGGCCACGTACGGCAGCCGCGTCTTGTCAAACATGGTCTTGGCCGGGGCTGCCCAGCGCGGGCGGTGGACTGAGCTGCGGGCCGGCGGCCGAGGCCCTCGATTCTCGAGCCTGGGCCAGGGGCTGGCGACGGCCCCGAGCTACGGTTCCTCCCAGCCGGAGGAGAGCAGCCGAAGGCAGACCGGGACCAGGAGGTGCTCCCACCGCCGGCAATGGCGCCCAGGACCCCTCCCCTCACAGCCCCCGCAAACAGTCAGGGCCGAGACGCTCGCGTGCCAGGCGCGGCAGCTCTGTCGCCTCAGGCCCTCCGCGGTCGTCCCTGGGCCGCCCCGGCTGCTCGCCGTCCGGATCCCGGCGCCCTCTCCAACAGGCGGGGCGTCAGGCTCGTGCTTTAAGGATGCGGACCGGTAGGGAGGAGGCACACGGGCTCCGGCCCCTCCCGCGGGTCAGCGCGGGACCGGCCAGCGCGCGGCCTCGCGGACTGCGGGAGCACCGCAGGGGCGGGGCCGGGGCACCCCGGCCGGGGCGGGCAGCCAATCAGCGCCGCCGGCCCCGCCCCGCCGGCCCTGCCGAGCGCGCCCTGAGTCAGGCACAGGCCGAGCTGAGGGGCGGGGCGCGGGGGCGCCTCCGGTTACGAGCGAGTGGGTTTTGCCCGCGACCTGCGCCCCTCCGGCGGCCTCCGAACTCGGCCTCCTTATCCCCACCTGCTAGGCATTGCTGCCTTCAACGGAGAGGCAGGCCCCCTCCCCACGAACCTGGAGCACCGACTGCCTGCCACTCCCCTCCTCCTCCAAGGGGATCAAGGGGATCGGTGATAAAAGAGGGATTCTTACTACAGAGTTTAAGGGGGGGAAAAAAGGTCAGAGTAGGCAGTAACAGACTCTCCCCTTGACTAAACTTTGGTTAGGTCCCTCTGAGACCTCTTCTCGACTGGGCCTCAACATTGACTTTCCTGTGTACTGGCTGAGCCCAGTTTTAGCAAGAATCATGCTAAGTCATCTATTCTCAACATCTGATCACCCTTGATATTTGATACCTGATCAAATTTCTAATACATCACCTTTGATGTAGAAGTCCTTGGCCTGCCTTTAGTAAGAATCCCCCTGCCCTTGATGTCGTTTTTTAAGAAATTTTCTATCCACTTACACTCACCTACGCGCACACACACACTGCTTGTTTCTTGGCTATAAATCCCCACCTGTCTTCACTCTATTCTGAGTTGAGCTCAATTTCTCTCCCCTGTTGTAATAGTCATGAGCCCTATTGCAAGAGTCGTGAATAAAGCCTTCATTGTGGATTAACAAATGTCGGAATAATTTTTCTTTACCAGCAACAAACACTTCCCCTCCCCCAAGAGGACCGTAGAGCAGATTTAGTAATCTCAGCCTCCAAATCTGTAAAATAGGGGTGTTAAAATAATGCTTGCTCTATGTTCCAGTCAAGAGGAAGTAGTGAAGCCCAGAACAGACAATATGAACGTTGCATTATAGGGTTAAACCCTCTACACATGTTAACAAATGGTATTTTTCCTTCTTATTCATAAGTTACCTTCTTATATAAGGCTGTAAAAGCACAAATCACAAAATGCACCTACTACTTCCCAGACTTTTCCTGCATAGCAACCTTAAAGCCAATGGAGAGATAACAGTAAACTCAGGGAGTCTGAAGATATAGCCCCAAGTGATCCCCCACAACAAAAAAATATTGAAAGGATGTTTGTTTTCCTTGCATGTAAATTTTGGATTTTACCTTTTGTTTGAATAACTTCTAAAACCTTTTGACAATTTACACCCGAGAAAGATGTGGCTTCGCTTACTTCAGAGTCATAAGGACCCCAGATTGCAAGGCCACAATAAATTGAAAATACTTGTGATAATCTAAGTATTAGGTATTCATTAAATAAATTATTGAGCACCTACTGTGTGCCAGGTACAGTCTAGGCTCAGTGTCTTATTTAAACAGCTTTTGAAATAAACATTTACTTTTAAAGTTCTTTTTCAAAAGTCAGCATTCAAAAAACTTTCAATTAATGATTTTGTTTATTCACTCATTCATTCATTCAGCATTTACTGAGTCCCCAGTATATACTAGACCTGATGCTCAGCTGTGGAGAGGCCAAAATAAGCAGGAGAAGGTCTGCCCTCCAGGAGCCTGAAGCCCAGTTAGGAAGTATGTAATTAAATGAATATTGTGATAGAAGTGTGTTGGTGTACAGCAGGCACACAAAGCAAAGAGTGGGGTTTTTACCTGGGAGCTCTGGAAAGACTTCATGGGGAGGTAATATTTATATTCTTCCTGCCCCTCTCCCACACCCACAGACATTTTCTTAGGTGAGAAGGAAGTAAACAGTTTATACATCAACAGGTTTTTTGACCTTGGGAGGAGATTACATATAGCTTTAAAAATAGACTAAGAAACCAAAGTCCATTAAAATGCATTGTCATTTCCATTTTTTTTAAATGGGACCTGTGCTATGTACAGATTATAAACAAATTCATAAGTCCTCATTTGAGGAAAGAATTACTAATAAATATTTTGTTTCAAGGTGGGGAGTTTTTGTTTCTTTTGGGGAGATTTTGTTTCTTTTGGTTTGTTGTCATGATTGGATTCTGTTGTGATCCTGGGAATTGAGAATGAGCGAAATAACTTTGAAATGGTGGTGAAAATAATGAAAAAGGAAACACTGATTGAATAGTGACACCATTACCATCCCCTGGAAGGCAGATACGAATGTGTTCCAGGACTAAACATGAAACCTAAGAGGCTTCTTTAAATGCTTAACAAAGTGTACTTGGACCTGTATCTTTCTCCACATAATACAGGCATCAAATGAAAGCACAGTAGGGTGGGCTTGGGAATAATAGTCCTGAAGGTTCCCTGAAGAAGGGAGAAACTGATTTCCTCTGTTCTGTCATTACTAAACTTCTTGAACACTAGTCTGTGATCTACATACTGCATTTCCATTTTCTCTTTAAATACCTCTGTCCCCACTCCGTGCGTGCACTACTCTTTAACAAGATATTGGGAAGTCTCCGTCTCTTCATTCTAACAGTGCTCCCTGTCTCAGCTACTTATTTATTTCATAAAATGTCTGCAAAGTAATAAGACTCAATTCCTCTAGGGTATTTGTATTTCCATGTGCATATGTCCTTTCTCCCGAAATGGACTGAAGCAAATATAGTTTTTATTATGCTCAAATCACACTGTAAAACTAAAACAACCAAAAATGTAAATGTCTGGTTTCCCAGTGCATATGCTCCAAAAAGAAAATTTCACTTTATGGTGTATTACAATTTTTTTACACTTATTGTGAAAGCCATTTGTTTCTTACCTTATTAAAGTTTCTATGATATAGTATTTTATAAATATATAACATATAAGTGAATTATGAAGCATAATAAAATAACTATTAATTGAACTCAACTGAACACCTAGATCATTACCGTATCATTGAATCCACCTATGTTTTCTTAGCCACTTATTCCCTGGTTCAAAAAAGGTAACCATTATCCTGAATCTTGTGTTTATATTTTCCTTGCTTTGTTTTTTTCCTATGGTTCAACCACATGTGTATGTATCTCTAAAAATATATATTGTTTAGTTTGCTTGTTTTTTAGCTTGTAAAAATATTATGTCATATGTGTAGTCTTCCACTCTTGATTTTTTTCACCCAATTATATTACTTACATTCATTCCTGTTGCTGCAGTTGTAGGTCTATCATACGAATATATCAATCACATTATTCATTTTCCTGACAATGGTCATCTGGGTTCTTTCCACTTTTGCAAATAATGCTGCTGTGAATATTCATGTACATGTCTGCTGTGTGGAATTACTATCTGCATCATGGAGTATGCCCACATTCAACTTCAAGAGATAATCCCAGATTGTATTCCTAAATGGTTATACCATTTCATCCCCACTCCTACAACTAGTAGATAAGACTCTACAGTCTTATCAACACAATATTTTGAGACTTCTTAATTATTTAGTGGGTATCCTGTATATCTCAATGTAATCCTAATTTGTATTTCCCTGATCACTAATGTAGTTGGACATCTTTTCCTAAATTTTTTTTTTTACAATATCACCTTTACATTCAATTTTTTCATAAATTTATTTACCAAAATATTTCCTCTTCTATTAACTGCCTTTTCGTGTCCTTTGCCATTTTTCTATTGGGTTGTTTATCTTACTCTTATTATTAATAAATTATAGAAGTTCTTTAGATAATCTCAATAGTAATTGTTTTATAAATTTTTTCTCACAATTTGTGGGGCTTGTTATTTCACTTCCTTTATGAGCAGCTATGTAACAGAGTTCTTATAAATGTAATGTAAGCAGAAGTCTACTGGCAGGTTTCTGTAAAAGTTTTTGCTTTCCTGACCAAATGAAAAGACTGGCTTCGCCTCCCTTTCCTTTCTACCTGCTTTGAACATGGACATGATCACTAGAGATACAGCAGCTATCTTGTGATCATGAGGGAAAGACCAAGAAAAGCAATGTCACTGGTCTTTATGATATTGAACTACTACTAAAACAGCCAGCAACTGATTACCTCCAGATTTCCTCTTATGTGAAAAAAAAAATTGTATTTAAGCCTAAAGTATTCACAACAGATACAAGGTTTAAGAGTACTAAATATTCAGAACAGATGCTTTCATTTCTATTTCTGAGAAATTTCATGTCAGTATTCCAAGAAAACCTTTTACTTAAGCTAGCTTAATTGAATTTCTGGTCCTTGAAACCTCAAAACCCTGAATAAAACAATTTGAGTAGATAGAAAAGAGTGGTGAAGGGGAATAAACTTTGAAGATTGAGCAATGATTAAAGCACAGAGGAGGCAAAACAAATGGCATTTTCTGAAGTCTTTGAGTAGGAAATATAAAATGGGCCTTAAGGAAGATAAGATTGATTCTGGTAGGTAGGTTGTAACAGTTTGTAGCTAAAAAGTATGTCTAGATACAAAGAAAAATCGCTGAAAATAGGTAATGACGTGCTAAAAATAGTCCTCAAAGCAAGTAATCTGGTAGTGACAGGAAGTCATAACCTCTGCAGTAGACTGTATGTAAAGGTTAGTAAACTTTATTTTGTAAATCAGATTATCTAGATTCTCGTCCTTTTCTATGTTTATTTCCATTTTACCTTCTATCTTTTCTAAAATCTTGTTTATGGCATCCAGCCCTTTTTCAGCTTTGCTACAGGATACTAAGGGAAAGTCTCCGGTTAACACTTGAGCCAATCTACAAGTGTGAGGAACTTAGTTGCAATCTTTAGTGAAAAACCACAAAAAGGAAGTGAGTGTCTAGGATCAGATTTGGGGGCCTGTGGATGGGTAATCCGGTTCTACCAAGATACTCTCCTTGCACCAAGACTCTCCTTCACTGTCAAGCTTGGAGTCTGAGTTTTATGTTGTTGTGTTTTAGGAAGGCAGTATTTTCTTAATAGTCTTATTGTAATGATCAAATACAAAAATTTAGGAGCACTTTCCTACCAGATGTCTGACATATGCAAACACACAATCCATATTTTTTCAAAAACAGTATTGGGTTGAGTGGGTGGTAGGTGATTTCCTACCGTGGTTCCCTAATCTACCAAAGCAATGGGGTTGGTTTGTCGTGACTTGTTCTTAGTAAATCCACATCTGGCCCTGATGATCACCACTTCCTTTCTCTAGGATGCTCACAAATTATTTCTTTAACAATCTCTTTTAAAAATATATCACCAGAGATATATAAGTTAATTGCCTATAAAATATCTATAGTCTTAAAGACATCACATATATTTTTTTCTTTTAAAAAAATCTTGCAAAGCCGGGCGCGGTGGCTCATGCCTGTAATCCTAGCCCTCTGGGAGGCCGAGGTGGGTGGATCGCTCGAGGTCAGGAGTTCGAGACCAGCCTGAGCAAGAGTGAGACCCCGTCTCTACTAAAAATAGAAAGAAATTATCTGGCCAACTAAAAATATATATAGAAAAAATTAGCCGAGCATGGTGGCACATGCCTGTAGTCCCAGCTACTCGGGAGGCTGAGGCAGTAGGATCACTTAAGCCCAGGAGTTTGAGGTTGCTGTGAGCGAGGCTGACGCCACGGCACTCACTCTAGCCCGGGCAAAAAAAAAAAAAAATCTTGCAAAGGCTGGGTGCCATGGGGCAAACCTGTAGTCCCAGCTACTTGGGAGGCCAAGGAAGGAGGATCCCTTGGACCGAGGAATTCAAGTCCAGCCTGGGCAACAGGGCAAGACCCAGTCTCTTTAAAAAAAAATCTTGGGTAGGATTGCCATCCAGTTACTGGTCCCTAATCAGAATCCACCTTCCTTACCTGTTTTAGAGATCATAATAAAATGTGCCCTCCTGTCATCCTCCAACTTGTTTTCTGTGCATGACCCCCCTGTTTGTGTTCCTCTCACATTGTACTCACCCCTCTCCTAGTGTTCGTCCTTGTGTTGGTATCTCTGGTTAATGGATCTCCTGAAGTGAAGGGAACAGATGATCTTCACCTTGTAGAGTTGTACTTGGCAAAATGAAGGCACGTTAAAAAAATTGCTTTAGTAAATGAATGAATGAGAAAAAGAAAAACAGAAGTTCAGACAAGAGTCAAGCTGCGCCCACGCTCTTTTTATTGTTGTTTTTCTAGCTCTTTCCTCCCGCACTTAAGCTTGTCTGGGGGTAGAAGTGGGAAGTAGGGTTAATTCTCCTGTATAGATCCATGACAGCCCTTTAGAAGCACTTTTCTGTGTCCTTAATAATGTGAACTGCTTTTTTTTTTAGAGACAGGATCTCACTGTTGCCTAGGTTGGAGTTCAGTGGCCTGATCGCGGCTCATTGTAATGTCAAATTCCAGGGCTCAAACAATCCTCCTGCCTCAGCTCCCAAGTAGCTGGGACTACAGGCCCATACCACCATACCCAGCTAATTTTTTTATTTTTTGTAGAGATAGGGTCTCACTATGTTGCCTAGGCTGTTCTTGAACTCCTGGCCTCAAGTGATCCTCCTGCCTTGGCCTCCCAAAGTGCTGGAATTATAGTCATGAGCCACTGCACCCAGCCTGTGAATTGCATTTAGAAGTGGATCTTTCCCCTTCTAAGTGACTGAGTTATGGAATACTCCCAATGGGACTGCAGAGGAATCTTCCAGGGCCACTGGACCTTTCTTCCTCATCAAGATCAGAGTGAGAAATACATGTTTAAGAACTTCCTAACCCTCACAACGACCTTCCCTTTCAGAGTTTCTCACACAAAAAATTTCATTTAACTTTCCTTTGGATTCTTAAAACTCTGCCTTTGAAAAGCCTATGACGATGATACTCAAACTTTGCACATGGGAATCATCTGGGACATTAGTTAAACATATAATATCCCAGCCCCAACCCGGAGATTCTGATTCAGAAGCTGGGATGGAACCCAAGCATTGTTTTCTTATTATATTTAACAAATTCCCCAGGAGATTCTGTTGCCCATCAGAATTTGAGAACCTCAGGTCTAGTCAGCCCACATTTTCACTCTTCAGACACATTTAATAAAATATAATCACTTTCTTCAAAGTAATTACTACACATTAAGACTGCAGCACTACATAGTAATTAACACCTGGGCTCAGGAACCAAGCTCTCGAATTCACTGAATACCCTTGGGCAAATTACTTAGAACTTTCTGTGCACCAGTTTTCTTACTTGCAAAATGAAAATGATAATAATAATACCTACCTCATAGGTTTGTTGTGAAGATTACATGAGCTGATAGCAAGGTGCTGAGGCACATAGGAGGTGCTCAATAGATGGTGAACATTATTATTCAAAGATTCCTGTCACTTCCACATCAGCACCAGGTTGATGGTTTGTCCTATTAACCTTGGGCCTAGGGATAGTATTCAGGGACCCAACAAATCCTCTGCAATTGCATATTAAATTCTATGTTTATGCATTTTGCTGTGAACTGGCTCTATCGCTCTTCCCAGATTCTCTAACAGGGTCTCCGACACCATACTGAGCTCTAGAACCTCGCTCCTGAAAACGTGCCCTGGACTAGCAGCACCTGTATTAATGAAGGCTTCTTAGAAATGCAGACTCTCAGACTCCACTCCGAATCTACTGAATCAAAAACTGCATTTGATACAGGATCCCAGGTGATTTCTATACACATTACCTTTTGAGAAGCACTCATCCAGAAATTTCCCAAAGTTCCCTAATGAAAAGAATCACCTGGAATGCTTGTTAAGTATGCAGATTATCCAGAATATTTCTTGGAAATTCTGATTCATTAAATCTGGCAATTTAAAAAATTACTGTAGGTTAGTTTTATACAGCAGGTCCTTGAACGACATCGTTTCATTCACATCATTTCATTATAACCTTGATGAGAAACAAAATCAATACCCAGCTGGGCCCACTGTCTGTGTGGAGTCTGCATGTCCTCCACATGTCTGCCTGGGTTTGCCCTGGGTACTCTGCTTTCTTCCCATATCCCAAAGATGTGCACCTTAGAATCATTGGTGTGTCTACACGGTCCCAGTGTGAGTGTGGGGTATACGAACCCCTGAAATGGGTTGTTGTCCTGGCCAGGGCTGGTTCCTGCCATGCGCCCTGAGCTGGTGGGACAGGCTCCAGCCATCCTTGACCCTGAACTGGACTAACCAGGTTGGAAAATAAATGAATGTAAATTATTATAAAATAAAAATTCAAGTCCACAATAGTCATACAAATGCACAACAACAAACAATGTGGTACAAAAGCGCTCAGCAAGCCCACCATCTTTGTGATTTTTGAACTGCATCGTGGTAGGAGGTGCTCCTTACAATTTCGTTTTGCAAACATTTATTCCCTGATTGAACCCACCACCACTACGACCGCTGTCACTCACTGACTGACCAAATATTGGGTAAATCATTATCTTAGTTGTTTTTATTAATCTTTCTTAAAGGTATGTATAGCTCACAGTTATTTCAATGTTTAATATTGGAAGTGTTTTGGTCTTTATTTAGAAGTTTGAAGATGTTTTTGAATGCCATAGGAACTTAACTATTATTTATATCAATTAGCCTGTGGTAAAATTGGTTTCCCTATATGTTGTCTTGCTTAAAGTTGCAGTTTCCAAGAACCTATCAATGTCAGTAAGTGGGACTTACTGTATTTAGAAAAAGAAACACTATTCTCAAACAAAATCTGTCTAAGGGCTAGGCACAGTGGCTCATGCCTGTAATCCCAGCAATTTGGGAGGCTGAGGCAGGAAGATCATCTGAGCCCAAGAGTTCAATGCTGCGGTAGAGCTATGATCGGGCCATTGCACTCCAGCCTGGGCAATAGAGTAAGACCCCATCTCAAAAAAAAAAAATAATAATAATCTGTCCATAGCTGAAAAGCCTTCTGCAGCAGCCTTTTCCTCCTTTGCATACAAACTTGTATTTATTTTACAATGCTTGACATACCTTACCTATATTCAAATCATGATACTGTAGACCCCAGTATTCTCCACATAAGGTAGAAAACTCAATGAAAGCAAGAATTTTTTTCACTTATCTTTGTGTGCCCAACACAATGTAAAACTTACCCATAGTAGGGACTCAGGAAACAGTTATTTGGATCACTCGATGTTCTTGATCAAAAGGATGTGTTGCCATTTAGTAGTCTAGACAGCTGAGAAGTATGAAGCCTGGAAAAGTTGTGATTTAAAGGAGGAAAAACAGTAAACAAATTAAGTACAAACTCTGTACCAGAAACCCTGTTAAGCATCTTACGTCCTTTCTCTCTCAATGAAGAATGGCTTAGAGAAGTTAATCAATTTGCCTGCTCAAGGTGACATAGCAAAGTCATTGGCAGAGCCATGATTCAAAACCTGGTCTATCTGACCACGTCATGCCAGGGTGGGAGAAATACAAGGCAGAAATTACCAGGCAAAGAGTGAATAATGGAAGCAAGTGAAGCAGATATCAAGCATGGTCAAAAACATGCCATGTCAGGAAAACAAGAGCTAGAGCCAAAAGTTTGGAAGCCTCTCATTGACAATGGCCAGAAAGTGACAATCTAGGACCATCGCAGGGAAGGAAGTTTAATATGAAGAAAAGATGAGTGTGGGTTTAGGAACATCGAAAGTCCTGTCTCTTGGCTAAGAGAAATGTACATATCCTCCCTCGCTTGCCCTACCACCCTTCACCCTCCCAAATGAGGTTTGCTGTTATGGGCAGGTCAAATGCAAGGGCATACAGTGAGCCAGGTTTTCTTGGCTGGGTACATTTCTTCATCCATCAGGCTACCAAGGTGAAACAGGGCCACAGGCTGCTTTCCCTGGGGGGAGCCCCACCATCTGCTGGTCTCTTTGCTTCACTCATTGGCCCCCTGCTGCCTTGTCTTCCCAAACAGTGGGTAAGGTAAGAGAGGCAAGCACTACATTGGCTTAGGAGAATGTCCAGCCATCTCTCTGTGGTCTCCTTTTTCTCTTTTCTGCTTTCTTTTCCATTTGGCTAGTGAAGTTATGCTATAGACTGAATATTTGTGTCCCTCCAAAATTTATATGTTGAAATCATAATCCCCATTGTGATGGTATTAGGAGGTAAGACCTTTATTTAGGAGGTAATTAGCTCATGAGGGTAGAGCCCTCATGAATGAGATTAGTGCCTTTATAAGAGGCCACAGAGAGTTGCCTTGTCCCTTCTGCCATGTGAGGACTCAGCACGAAGATGATTGTCTATGACTCAGGAAACACACCCTCACCAGACACCAAATCTGCTGGAATCTCAGTCTTGGACTTCTCAGCCTCCAGCGCAGTGAGAACTAAACCTCTGTTGCTTGGAAGCCACCCCATTTATAACCTTTGTTACAGCAGCCCGAATGGACCAAAGAGAGGTGAGATGGAGTCCAGAAGCCTCTCCTAAAAAGAGATGTCCTTTTGACTCATTTGGAAAACCAAGTGGGAACTGCTTGCAAAACTTTTACTCCCAGGCTTTAAGATCCTGCTGGTCTGAAAGTCTTAGTACCTATCAGAAGGATGTTTTCACCTGGAAACTTCTTCAATTGAATTGAAATCTAAGACTGCTCCAGGCCATTTTGGGCTCTCGCTGCCATCAAAGCAGCCAGGCACAGAGAGGTATCCCAGAGTTGACACTCCTTGGTAGCTGTGATGATGATAAAGGCAAAGGAAATACGAAGGGGGTTTATGGGAAGGAAATCATAAATACCAGCTGTGTCTGGCTGCAGAAATAAGGACCACTGCCTTCATCTGTACTTAATAATTAGTAAAGTTGCTATTGTTAGTATATAAATGTTGTGTTTTTCTCCCCCTCCCAGTATTGTATATAGCAGGGGTCCCCAACCTATAGTGAGTTGTATAATTATTTCATTATATATTACATTGTAATAATAATAGGAATAAAGTGCACAATAAATGTAATGTGCTTGAATCATCCTGAAACCATCCCCCCACCCCATGGAAAATTTTCTACCATGAAAATGGTCCCTGGTACCAAAAAGTTTGGGGACCACTGGTATATAGGATATGTTAAAGTGGTTAAATTTTTTGTGAGCCTATCAGTAGGAGAATGGTGAGGAATAACAGCAGAACTAGAGGAAAAGCAGACAACAGCTTCATTTTGAGCCTGAGATGCAGCTTTTAACCTTTGGATGCCATAGCAGGACTTGCCTTTGGTTGTGACCCTGCTGGGGGAAACCAGAGTATGTTTGTGATGCATGTAATAGTTGGCTTATGTCAGAAGGGGATGAAGAGTGTTCCTTCCTGCCCAGGAAAGGAAAGAATGTTCTGTGCAATCATAAAACCTTCCTAGTGCTTGCTAGTTCTACTAGTATCCTACTGCCTGTTTAGAAAAAAAAATATCCATAAGCTTGGAGGGGAAATGAACGTGGCCACCCTGGTAGCCACAGATGATTAGACTGGATTACCCACCAGTGACTCCCCACAGCATGACGGTGACTGATGAATCCAAAAGATCCTCCCTACTCAGGGAATTTGAAGTTAAGAGTTAAAAAAACAGAAAGAAAGATTACATAGACTGTAGAAAAGGAAAAGAGAAAGTAGTTGGTACTTAGACTGCTTCAAATCCCAAATGCTTTTCGCTTCCTATCCACATGCATCCTTGCAATAAATCCCTTTGTATTTTCTAGCAGGCTTGAGTGAATCTGTGCACCTAGCTATGCAAAAGGCCTAACATATGCTGCTAAATACCTAAGTAACTTTTAAAATGCAACATTTGGTACATATGAAGGAACATTTGTAGCATGGGTAAATTATAAAGCATAACAAAATAAACACCAAAGGATTACCACCCCACATAAGATCTAAAACATCTCCAACACTGTTGAAGTTACTTGGGTGTTCCTCTTCAATCTCACATTCCTGGCCTGCTGCATTTTTCACTCCCACCAACCCAGGGGTGACACTATTCTGAATTTTGTCTTTTTTGGTTCCTTTCATTTAAAAGGCTTTACCACATACTTGTCCCCCTAGTCAATATCTGACATGTTTTGAGCTTTATAAAAACAGTATCATACCATATACACTAGTAAGTGAGGATTTGCTATTTCACTCATTGTTTCTAATGCTTATTCATGTTGTTGCCTATTGCTATAGATAAATGATTTTCACTGGTGGACAAATTTCTGGTTGTATGAATATGCTACCCTTTACTTATCCGTTCACTTATCAGTAGGTATCTGGATGGCTTTCAGGTTTTTTGGCATTTCAAAAAATGTACCTGTGAATATTCTTGTACGTGTTTCCTCGTGCACTTAGGCAGGAGTATCCCTAGAGCACTTAACAGGAGTGGGATTGCTAGCATATTATGGAAAACTGATAATGGGCCCCCCAGATATGTCCACATCCTAATCCCCCAAACCTGTGACCGTTACTTATATGGAAAAAAAACCTTTGAAGGTATGATCAAGTGAGGATTTGAGATAGGGAGATTATCCTGGATTATCTGGGTAGTCTGTAATTATAATCACAAGTGTACTTTTAAGTGGGAGATTTGACTCCAAACAGAAGAGAAGAAAGCAAGGTGCGCTGCCAACACACTAATTTCAGCCCTGTGAAACTGCTTCAGGACTTCTGGTCTCCAGAACTGTGAGAGAATAAGTGTCTATTGTTTTAAGCCACCAAGTTGTGATAATTTGTTACAGCAGCCATAGGAAGCTAATACAGATATGCATATGTTCTACTTTAGAAAATCATGCCAAATAATTTTCAACCAAAATTTGCAAGTATCTGTAATTGATGATGTGTCAATGCTGTATCAAATATTAGTTCCAGTGGTGATTCCAGAATTCCTTTATAGGGGTGGCGATGTAGGTTAGCAAACTTGAAGCTGTGTTTACATAACACTCTAAAAAACAATTGGGAAAAAAGTCATCAAAAGTCTCTGTCAGAGAATGTGCATGGAAAGAGCAGGTCATCATTGACTGGTACACTCCCAAGTTGCTACTTTGCAGGCTCGCTAATAACAACCAAGTTCTTTGCTTGGTTATATTACTCTTTTGATGTTGGAGACCTTGAAGAGATCATATTTTGGGCCCCAAGTCAGGGAGGTATAACCAGTTCTCAGATACATGAACAGATTTTTGGGATCATTGCCATGCCATATGCTTACTTGAATGATCTCCCAATTTATGAAGGTATTTTTGTTGTCCAACCAAGAACAGGTTTATATAGGAGCATTGCCCTGGCTTCTGTACCTTGCAGAAACAGCATTTCTTTTTATGACAGAACCCCCAAAGACAGTGAAGGCGTTGAACTAAAGATAAACCTTTTGTGCCCTTTTCTCCTTGCATATCTGATTTGATTCAGTACAGTTCAAAACTCTCAATCTTGCCAAATCTCCAACATTCTGGGATCATTGCTGCCGCTACTACTGATAGTAGCAACTCATAAGAGATGAATGCATGAGGTTTTTTTTTTAAATGTTGCCTTTCCAACTGAAAATCAGGAGAAGAAAGGTATATTAGTGTTCTATTGCTGCTACAACAAATTACCATCAACTTTGTGGCTTAAAACAATACAAATTTATTACCTTGCAGTTCTGTAGATCAGAAGTCCAACATGTGTCTCACTGGCCTAAAATCAAGGTGTTGGCAGGACTGCATTCCTTTCTGGAAGATCTAGGGGAGACTCTTTCTCTTTGCCTTCTCAAGCTTCAAAGGCTGCCCACATTCCTTGGCTCATGACCTTCCTCCATCTTCAAAGCCAGCAATGTGGCATCTCTCTGGCCATTCTTCCATAGTCACATCTTTCTCTGACCACCCAGTTTTAAGGACACATGTGATTTGGGATTTGGCTTACCCAGATATTCCAGGATAATCTCTTCTTCTCAAGGCCCTGAATTTAATCGCATCTGCAGAATCCCTTTTACCATCTAGAATAACACAGTCACATGTTCAAGTAATTAGGACATAGGTGTCTTTGGGGGGACATTATTCTGCCTATCACAGGAGGTTTGTTTAAAGAGGGAAATACGGGACAAATGTGATGCTTATGTAGCTGCTGGTGTTATAGACATACAAGCCACATAAGCTGCTGTTGTTCAGCAGGCCCATTAGAACATTGGAAAGCATAACAAATAAATTTTGCGTACATTTCAAATTAATATCACTGGAAGTATATAGTTTGTACTCAATATCAGTGCAATATCCTAATATCAATGGAATTGTATATATGTACTTCTTTCTCTCAGTATTTTTTTTGTGAGATCCATCCACGTGTTGCTTGTAGCTGTAAATTATTCATTCTCGTTGTAGAGTTTTCTATATTCTATGAATACACCACAATTTATTTTTCCATTCTATTTCTGTGGGCACTTGGAGAGTTTCCAAGTTTGGGGCTGTTATGCATAGTCCTGCCATAAACATTGTTGCCCATGTCTTTTGGTGAACATATGAACATATTTCTGTTGAGTTATACTTAGAAGGGATATTGCTGGGTCATAAGTTATGGGTATGTTCAGCTTTAGTAGATATTACCAAACAATTTGCAAAGTGTTTGTACCACTCCTACCAGCAATGTATGAAGATTCCAGTTATTCCACATCCTCACCAATACTTTTTTCTTGATAGCCTACCTTTTTCTTTATGGACATACTGGTGGGTATGTAGAGGCATTTCATTATGGCTCTGATTTGCATTTCCCTAATAACTAATGAAGCTGAGCACCTTTTAATATATTTACTAGCCACTTGGGTAGCCTCTTTTATGCAATGTCTACACAATTCTTTCACACATTTTCTATTTAGTTGTTTATCTTTTTCTTATAGGTTTTTAGGAGGTCCTAATATATTCTGGAAACAAACTCTTTGTTGAATGTATCAGTTAGTTGTATATTGATGAACAGAAGTACTTAATTTTAATATAGACCAAACCAATTTGTTAATTTTCCCCTTAATAGTTAGCACTTTTCTATTCTTTCTTTTTTAAAAAAATCTTTTTCTTATATTTCAACTTTAACTTTGCATTTTAAAAAAGGATAGACTGGCTCACACCTATAATCCCAGCACTTTGGGAGGCCAGGGTGGGAGGATTGCTTGAGGCCAGGAGTTTGAGACCAGCCTGGGCAACATAGAGAGACCCCATCTCTATAAAAAGTAAAAAAATTAGCCAGGTGTGGTGGCAGATGCCTGTAGTCCAGCTACACAGAAGGCTGAGGCAGGAGGATCCCTAAGCCCAGGAGTTGGAGGCTGCAGTGAGCTATGATCAGGCCACTGCACTCCAGCCTGGGCAGCAGAGCAAGACCCTGTCTCTAATTAAAAAAAAAAATAAGTAAAGAAATAAAAAGGATGAATGCTTATATTTTTAAATATATGGAAATTAAAAAGAAAAAACTGACCATAATTCAATACCCCAAAGACAAAGACAATTAATATTTTGTAAACTTTTAATTTTTCATGTAAAAAATTACATATCCTAGTTATTGAATGAGACTACATGGGAAACTTGACTTCACAGAATTTTAATAAATAAAAAATTTACTATACACTAAAATTAACTCATTAATATCAATGCATTTTGATTTTTCCTGAGTCTTAATTGTTCTCACAGTAAACTAGATTTTCACTTTCCTAGGAATGTGAACATTTTACTACAAAACTGTGGTAGAAATCTAATGTAACAAGTATCTGACATTGCTTATCTCATTAACATGTATTTGTTGCAAAAGTAAACTATTGACTAATGCTCATTGCCAGGTAGATAAAAATAAATTCGTTGTTCATAGGCCTGGTTTTCTCGTTTGAAAAAACCCTGACTTAATTCCAAGAAGATATTGTCCAGTTCAAAAAAATTCCTGGGTGCACAAAAATAAAAATAAATAGCTGTAGAAAAATAAACTTTCATTTCCTTTTCATGCCAGAAATATTCACAGCATAGATGAAAAAGAATCTCTTTCAAATTCTTCCCCCTAAATCTGATCAGATAGTTTCCCTTGTAAACTATGCACCCCTAATCAATGAATATTTATTAGGCATCTGTTATGTGCTAGACAATCCAGTAGTATTGTTTCCAGAAGACATCATATGCCTGTGGCCTTTTTTGAAGTCCACAGGATGTAGCCTATGGTGGGGGGGGGGCACTAAGGTTAATTGAACATTTGGAGAGTCCTGAGGCATAAACCCAAGGGCCTCACCCCATGACTGGGGCTCTCCCTGCCTTGTTCTTGCCAGTCCTACCTGCCCAGGACTGATTGGAGGCCCCACCTAGGTAGTTCTGTGACTCCTATGACCTGTATCAGCCAAAATCCAACAAGAAAAACAGAACTTGTTCTGAGGATTTAGAATAGACAAAATTTAATGAAGGGATTTGGTGACATGGGTGATGGAGTAGCTGAGAAGCCTATGTTAAAGCATCCCAGATATTAGCACCAACAGGGAGGCACCTCCACCTCTAGGCTGGAGGGAAAGAAGGAGAAAATGGGGCTGTGGTCAGCTAGTGGGAACAAGAACCATAGTTAGTGCCTGTCTGATAAAAGCTGGAACCACAAAGAAGACACAATTGCAAACAGAGAAGGGGGTGAAATGCCCTGGCTTCTCCCTTTGGCTCTCCAAACTCATGTCAGTACCTTTCATCAGCCGCTCCCAGCTGGAAGTCGGTCAAGAAGGGGCCTAGGAAACAGACTGCAGGGTCAGGCCCCCCCCCCCCCCCCCCCCCCGCCATCCTGAGCAGAGCAGGAAAGAATTGAGGAATAGATCTGAGAACAAATAACCCAGGACTGGTACAGGACTGGTTTGACACTTCTCAGATGCCAAATGCTTAACCTGTTCTCCAGCTTCCTTGCAGCTTAGCTCTCCACACTAACTCATCAGGATTCTCTCCTTTTTTTTTTAGAGACAGGGTCTCACTCTGTCACCCAGGCTGGAGTGCAGTGGCCGGATCATAGCTCACTGTAACCTCAAACTCTTGGGCTCAAGGGATCCTCCTGCCTCAGCCCCAAGTAGGTGGGACTACAGGCACACGCCACCATGCCCAGCTAATTAATTATTTAATTATTTTTGTAGAAACAGGGGTCTTACTATTGCCTAGGCTGGTCTTGAACTCCTAGCCTCAAGTGATCCTCCCATTTTGGCCTCCCAAAGTGCTAGGATTACAGGTGTGAGCCACCACTTCCAGCCCTAGAATTTTCTATTATCTCTTACTGGAACTGCTTATTGCCGACTTCTTGGCTGAGCCCACACTGGAATCACCTGGAGACCACTTGATAAAGTACGCATTCCTGGGCTTCTCCCCAGATACTGAGTAAGAATCTTTGAAGGCGAAATAGAGAAACCTATATTTTTAACATCTCAAGATGATTCTAATGTAGGTGGTCTTTGGACTCATTTTTTAAAGCAATGCTTATAGATGGAACTGCTGTAGTTCAAATTTCTGAATCCTCCAAGTTTTCTTTCATCCTACTATTAATAGAATTGAACCTCCCATGCCCAGCTGGATTGTAGAATGAGGGTGGTCTCCAGACAAACATACAATATTTAATATATAAAAATAGATGGAATTTTATATTTACATTATGGCTAAAATCCAAATGATGAATTAATTTCAATATCATTTTTATTAACTGCATACTATCTAATGATATTTGTAAATATACTGTACGTTTTTTGGTTTAAATTGAGTTAAGCTTGACATCAAAAAACAGTTTCAGCTGAGTGTGGTATTGGGCACCTGTAGTTCCAGCTACCCCAGAGGCTGAGGCGGGAGGAGCCCTTGATCCCAGGAGTTCAAGATGAGCCTGGGCAACATAGCAAGACCCCATCTCAAAAAATAAATAATTAATTAAATAAAAACAAGTTGGGCACAATGGCTCACACCTGTAATCCCAGCACTTTGAGAGGTCAAGGCAGGAGGATTGTTTGAGGCCAGGAGTTCCAGACCAGCCTGGACAATATCATGAGACCCCATGTCCATTTAAAAAAAAATTAGCTGGGCATGATGCTGCACCCCTGTAATCCCAGCTACTTGGGAGTCCGAGGTAGGAGGATGGCTTGAGCCCAGGAGTTCAGGGCTATGGTGAGCTATGATTACACCACTACACTCCAGCCTGGACAACAGAGTGAGACCTCGTCTCTTAAAAATAAAGAAATAGATAAATATAAAAAATAACAGGCCGGGCGCAGTGGCTCACGCCTGTAATCCTAGCACTCTGGGAGGCCGAGGCGGGTGGATTGCTTGAGGTCAGGAGTTCGAGACCAACCTGAGCAAGAGTGAGACCCCGTCTCTACTAAAAATAGAAATAAATTATCTGGCCAACTAAAATATATATAGAAAAAATTAGCCGGGCATGGTGGTTCATGCCTGTAGTCCCAGCTTCTTGGGAGGCTGAGGCAGTAGGATCACTTAAGCCCAGAGTTTGAGGTTGCCGTGAGCTAGGCTGACGCCACGGCACTCACTCTAGCCCGGGCAACAGAGCGAGAATCTGTCTCAAAAAACAACAACAACAACAACAACAACAAAAACAATAAAACAGACTTTCTCTGTAATCTGATTTTGGTTAATGTTGAGATTGGCCATTTTAAACTTTAGCCATAATTGTGTATATTTCACATAGTTTAAAAGGCACTAAATGTCAGAAAGCATGCACATGTAGAAGACAGAATTCATTTTTTGCAGATTTGGCCCCTCTCCTTACAAATATCTCATCTGTGACATTATATTTTTACTCACTTTAGACCCAACTGTGGTCTGAGGAGGTGCCTCAAGGACCACAGTACTAGCCAGGAGTGGTGGCTCATGCCTATAATCCTAGCACTCTGGGATGCTGAGGTGGGAGGGTCACTTGAGGCAACGAGTTGGAGACCAGCCTGAGCAAGAGCAAGGCCCCCACCCCCCTCTCTAGAAAAAATAGAAAAAAATAGCCCTGCATGGTGGTGTACACCTATAGTCCCAGCTACTGGGGAGGCTGAGGCAGGAGGACCGATTGAGCCCAGGAGTTTGAGGTTGCTGTGAGCTATGATGATGCCACTGCACTCTAGCCAGGGAGACAGAGCAAGATTCAGTCTCAAAAAAAAAAAAAAAAAGGACCACAGTACAGGCAGTCCCTGACTTATGATGGTTCAACTTAAAATTTTAGGACTTTATAATGGTGCAAAAGTGACATGCATTCAGCAGAAACCATAGTTTTTTGAATTTTGATCTCTTCCTGGGCTACCGATATGCAGAACAATTCTCATGAGATGCTGGGCAGTGGCGGGGAGCCCAGCTCCCAGTCAGCCACACAGCCAAAAGGGTAAACAACCCATACTCTAGGGTGCATGGTGTGGATGCCTCAGTGCCTCCTACCAGCTATTCTCCAGTCTCCACAAGATAGAGAGAGAAATTGACGACCCTGTCACTGTAGCATCTCCGTCAAACTGCAATTAGGTCAATGCTACAAACAAACACTCTTCAGGCCCAGTGTGCTTTCTGCTGTGGACGTTAATGTGAGTGCCTATATACAACCATTCTGTTTTCACTTTCAATACAGCATTCAATAAATTACGTGAGATATTCAACACTTTATTATAAAATAGGTGTTGTGCTAGATAATTTTGTCCAACTGTAGGCTGATGTAAGTGTTCTGAGCACATTTAAAGTAGGCAAGGCTAAGCTATGATGTTCACTGGGTTAGGTGTATTAAATGCATTTTCGACTTGTGATACTTTCAACTTATTTCAACTTACAATGGTGTAAGTTGACAAGCATCTGTACTGAGGAAAGGGTAGGGCTGAAGAAGTAGGGCTCTGAACCCCGATCTAGCTTGGGCCAGAGTAGACTTTTCTCTAGTGTTTTACATACTAGGTTTCTATATAAAATTTTTTATTTGAAAAAAAGGCTTAACTTTTTCATTTTTGACAGTCATGGATTCTGGACAATGCTTACATAGAGCAAATTAAATAAAATAAAAACTTCCAAAACAACAGAGTTTAATATGTTTGATGTTTCTAGGAAGCAGGTGTGATTTAATGCAGCTTAGAGACATATGTTTAAAAAGGCTCATTAGTCTGCATTTTAACTATAAGGTTTTTGGGGTTTTTTGTAGAGACGAGGTCTCACTATGCTGCCCAGGCTGGTCTCCAACTTCTGGCCTCAAGTGACCCTCCTGCCTCACTCTCCCAAAATGCCAGGACCACAGGCCTAAGCTCTGATGTGACTATTTTTTTAAAACACCTTTTCACTGAAATATACAGCTTAAGTGGTTTGAATTTGCTATCAAGAAAAATAATATTTTCCATCTTTGAAATATTGGCTTATTTCATTAGTAAAATTATGGAATGTGACTGTTTTGTCTACTTTTACTTTTTTTTAATCTTTTTTTACCTTTACAAATATTATGCAATTTTAAAAATCACTTACATATTTCTTTGCCCCTAGCATGACACATTTTATAGCTACCTTGAGTCCCACTCAGGATGTGGTTAAAACCAGCCATTAGTGTTAGTAGTTAAAATCAGTGAGGGGTTAAGTGTCTCATGTATACTGTTGGCAAGATTAATATAAACTCTAATGACTTGATTATCATATTCATATGATTTAGAAATATGGATTCTCTTGATATTATGCAGCCATTAAAATGATATAAAGTTAATGTAATATTATGAAATGATATAATATTTAGTGGAAGTGGAGGACACAATGATATAAGATATAATTATGATTGTATGCACAATATCCTTTGATCCAACAATTCCACCTCCCAAACAGGTGTGCAAAGATAAATATATGAGGATTCCCACTGCATTGTTTATAATAGCAAAAAATTAGAAACAACAAATCTTCACCAGTAGGGATTAGATAAAAAAGTATGATACATCCATGGAATGGAATACTACGTAGTCATTTTATAAATGGAGTACGTATACATATCTGGACTTTGAAAGATGTCTGGAGTTATGTGAAAAAATAGCAAATTATAGAATAGAATGTATAATGTAAGCCATTTAGTAAAAAAAAAACCAAATCAATATATACAATAAATAATAAATAATAGATAATGTGTAATAGATATATATTATATTAGATACTATATGTCAAGATTATAAATACATATAACAGATAATATATACATCAAGCTTTTATAATAGTTAGCTCTAGGATTGGTATTATAGGAAATGTTAGTTTTTCCTTCATTCATTTATGTATGTGAATTGTTTTTAGTAAGCATGCCAATTTATAATACATTATAATATAATACATATTTTAATAATACAAAATACATAAAATTTGAACATAAAAAAAACACTGGAAGGAAATACACTAACATGATTATGGTGGTTATTTCTAGCTGATGGAACCATGAAAGATTTTTTAAAAATTATTTCTGCTCTAATGAATTTTATTCCATGCCTATGTCACACTTTTGTAATTATAAAAGAACAAAAAGGAAGGGAGTGGAGGAAAGAGTTGTTAGGGGTTGGGCTCGGTCATTTAAACAGCTAGACAGCCTCTAGGTTCAATTTACTCTCGCTAGTCACTGATAAAGTTGCATTTTGGAATGCCAAAAGTGCAATGAGGTGAATCAGGCTATTTAAGAAGGCCAAATTATAGGGGGGAGGGAGTCCTTAGGGACAGATATGTAAAGTGTTTTGCTGGGGATTTCCGCCAAATGTGTTATTACTGTTGTGTTAATCATAAAACTGTTGGTGCTGGAGTTCCTTAAAGCAAAGGACACTTGCTCCTAGGGCACAACTTCTCCATCTGTTTGTAAGGAGCAATCAATGCATGTGACTCCAAGCTAGAGTCAATTTTTTTTTCCCAAAAGAAACTATTAAAACCCGCTGAGTACTGTGCTGAACATGTAGATGTATTGCCTTGTTTAATCCTCAAGACAGGCCTTTATTTTGTTTGTTTGTTTTGTATTTTTTATTTGATGTATCATAGTTGTACATATTTTGGGGGTACATGTGAGATTTTGACACATGTCTACAATGTGGATATTTTGATACATGTCTACAAGTCAGGGTAATCCGGATATCCATCACCTCAAACATTTGTCTTTTCTTTGTGCCGGGAACATTATGATTTTTCTCTTCTAGCTATTTTGAAATATACAATGAGTTATTGTTAACTATAATTTCTCTACTGTGCTATCGAATATGAGAACTTATTCCTTCTGCCTAACTGTATTTTTGTACCCATTAACAAACTTCTCTCTGGAGTCAATTTTAAACAAGAAGTAAATCTGGCAGGTCTCTGGAGCATTAGTCTCAAGGCCATTGGTCCTTCCACTCTATGATGTCAGCTTATTTCTCGGAAGACCTCACAGCTTAGTTTTTCTCAGAAATTTTGACCATCCAATGCGAAGATGTGGACACCAACCAGCTCCTCACCTCAGAGATTGCTTTTCTGGTAAATTCTCTAGTGGGCAGATTTTAACACACCAAGAAAATTTCTGCAGCAGACCTCAGTTGCCCCAGGATTTAAATTCCACAGATCATAATCCAGAAATGGTACTGCCCTCAAGAAACTCCTGCCAGGACCCCTGTTTTCTCAGCACCTACACCCTTTGCTGATTTTCCACCTTTCTAACAAAGGGGAGATGAGGGAAGGGCTGCCAAACCAGAATCCGCACAGAAAGGCAACCAGACCCATGGCATCTGAGTCATCAAATTTTGCAGGGAGCTCGCTGATGGAAACTGTTTCATCGATGGAAAATCATCAAGTTGTTTCAGTTCTTTGCTGTTATGTTTTTAATTGGTACTCCCCAAGGCTTCATGGCAAGAGTTGTAGGAGACATAAATACAGCCTTTTCATGACATAAAACCTTTTGAAATGCCAAAATTAGGAAAGGAAAGAGGAGTTGATTCAAATGCCACAGAGACAAAAATGTGTTTTTCTGGGACAAAGGAAAATGAATGATTTAGTCTCATTTGCGCACACATACAAATAATCCTTTTTAAAAATTCTATTCAGCACTTGGGTACAAGTACATGGCGTACCCAGGAAGTTCAAATGTCGATTGTCATTATTAATGCCCTTGTTTTCCTTGCTTGCTCATTGCCAAATAAAACAACAAATTAAGCACAAGCTGCTGCAGCAAAATGACCAGGAGCACAAATATCCTAGATAGAAAAGACCCAGTCAGCATTTCTGTTTTCTATGGAGGGGGGCTCGGGGGGGGGGGGTGCGTCTTCACTTGCAAGGGAAAGTTTCCACAATGTGTTATAATGACAACTGTCCTACTTCACAGGCAAAAGAATGTCCTACATTTCCCTGAATATGATGGAAAGAGGGACAAGCGCTCCTAAGAGGGTGGTTACCTGCTCAGCAGGCAAAGTAAAAAGAGACCCTGAGGGATGCTACTATCTCAGAGACAGTGTTTTCTCTCTGGAAATATAAGCTCTCTGCGGTGGCAGGTGTGGTTTTGTGTTGTTTTCTCTGGGGGATTTTGCACAGAGTCCTCCTATCTTTGTAGACAGTTCTCAGTCAGTTCTGAGACAGGAGACTGGAGCAGGGATGCTGTAGTCACAGAGGTATGCAGTTTTCAGCTCAAGTGGCCAAAGGAATGTCCCAACCAGGCATTTCTACCAATGAGGCAAGCTAAGGGATTCTTTCTATTTTTTGGAATTTCACTGAGCTGTGGAAGGAAGAAATGAGTATGGTTTCCTTTTTTTTTCTTTTTTCTTTTTTTTTTTAAACCTGAAACAGGAGCAGGATTGTAGCTGTCACAAGCTGACTAAATATTTTTTTACAGCACCAAAAGCCTTTAAAATCCTTGGAACACTCGTGAGAACTAATGTTTATGTTGGGACCTTTACATTAGTTGAGGTGTGTGTGTGTGTGTGTGTGTGTCTGCAAGTTACATGTGCACAGTGCCAACCATCTGCCTGGTGGCTCCACATCTGAGGAGGGTGGGAAGAGGGAATCATTCTATCCATGGTCTGGAATAACTTAATACTGCAGAGAAATAGACTTCAGTTCAACAGTCTGAAAATGAAAGAATCAGAATGAGGTTTGCAATAAGCCCAAGAATGCCCTTGACATTCAAACCACGCACCAGAGCTTCCCTGACTCCCAGACGCGTAATTCTACTCTCTCCACCCTGCCTCTGCAAGTTCTGTGCAGTGTCAGAATTCAGCCTTTAGGCCTCAAAACCCTATGATGATTTTGTTTCTTGGAGATAAGCCTAAGACCCAGTTGTAGAGGGTTGATTTCATTTTCTCCCCTAAAAGAGGCCGCTAAATTAAAAATATATAGAAAAAAGAAGACTGTGTGGCTTGAAAAATTCACTTTTACCACATTTATACTAGGGTGACTTAGCATTTATCCAGTAATTGGTTCCCAAGTTGAAACATTTCTAAACGAATGTATGAATCAGTTCACTGGAATGTTCACTGGGTACTCTTTTGCACTTGTAAAATATTAGCTTTTAAATGGGTTGTTGAACCAGTTTACCTGTGAGTTGACCCTTAGGAAATCTTGGTATGACTGAGAAGGTTATTATCATGGTTAGAAAAATGACAAAGGAGTTTTCTTTCTGTAGTGGATTGGTAGTGTCATCTTTCATGTGAGAAATATGGTGTGTTATTATTGTCAAAGTATAATTTTTAGAAAGTGAAAAGCAGGGCCTTTAATACAAATATTTAAGTGAGCGTATGTCAAATATTCATTTACTCTGTTAATTGGGGAGCCATCAAGGTGGCAAAACTGGTTCATAGGAAAAATCAGGAAACTGAGTATATGTAGTTTATGAAAAAGAATTAGGAATAAGATTGCTAAATTAGATTTTTAAAAAAAAAACTTGATGGGAATGTAAAATGGTACAGTCACTTTACAAGGCAATTTGGCAGTTTCTTACAAAGCTGTACATACTCTTATCATACAGTTCAGCAAATATCCTCCTAGGTATTTACCCAACTGAGTTGAACACTTATGTTTATACAAAAACCTGCACTCGAAAGTTTATAGCAGTTTTATTTACAAGTGCCAAAACCTGGAAGCAACCAAGATGTCCTTAGACAGTTGAATGGATAAACAAAATGTGACATTATCCATACAATGAAGTATTATTTAGCATTAAAAAGAAATGAGCTATCAAGCCACAAACAGACATTGGGGAACCTTAAGTGCATAATGCTAAGTGAAAGAAGGCAATCTAAAAAGGCTACATGTTATTATTTCAACTATATGATATCCTGGAAAAGCCACAACTGTTGTGACAATAAAAAGATCAGTGATCACCAGGAATTCAGGGGAGGGATGAATGGGTGGAAGCACAGGGGAGTTTCAGGTTAGTGAAATATTCTGTATGACACTGTTATGGTGGATACATGGCAGTACATATTTGTCAAAATCCATAAAACTGTACAACACAAAGAATAAACTCTGATATAATCTATGGACTTTAGTTAATAATGTATCAATACTGTATCAACTATAACAAATGCACCACACTAATACAAGATGTTAATGCAGTAACAGGGGAAAGGGCAGGGGCGGGGGTGAGAGGGAGAGAGGATATATGGGAGCTGTCTGTACTATCTGCAGAATTGATGAGGAAACCTAAAACGTCTAAAGTCTATTAATTAAAATAAAACTTGTTTAATGTCCTGTAGAGTAATACAACTATAAGCTTGGGATGCCCTCTTCTATCTGACAAAAACAACTTTACAAAAATTATTTGCCACTTACCAATCTTCTACAAGTTTATGTCTAATTTCACATAGTATCGGCCCTAAGCATAAATAGTAAGTTAATCAAAGGTGTGTTTCCCTGGAGAATTATGTGTAGGTAGGCCTGTTAGACAATTCCAATAAGATACTGAATGGCCAGGCATACAGTCATCCTTTTGCCTTATTTATAAGTTTCAAATACTTTTTCTTAACATCGTCACAGATCCTATTTGCTAGAGTGAATACTTTTGCCACACTTTTGTGTTTCAATCTTGCAAATAAATTTCCAAATTATAAGCTAGCTACTTATATCAGTCAGAGTCCAATCAGGAGACAGAAACCATACCGATCATTTTAACAGAGAGCATTCCATACAAAGAATTGTTTATCAAGCGTTGGAGAATTGGAAAGGCAAAAAGAGAACATTAAGATATCGCGGAGGCAGTGACTTCAGGAAGTGATTATCACCCTTAGGTCTGGAGGAACAAAGGGAAGAGGCTGGATTATTAAAATTTGGAACCGTGGGCCCAGGCTAAAATGCCTAAAATGCTGTTTGCCTGATGTCTCAGGAACTCAGGGGATGCACCCAGATCTCTGAAAAGGGAGTGGGGCTGGCTGGAGCTGGTCTCACTGAGTCAGCACAATGAGGGTGGTTTGGGGAATGTGGACAACCTGCAAACTGGAATCAACTGTTGGTACTAGAAGGAACTGCCACTGCCAGGGTGAAAAGCTGTTTCCAAGGTGACACTGACACCAGGAAGCAAACGAGAAGGAGCAAGTACCTGGTTCCCTAGTGCCTCCGATTGGCAGGAGCTATGGAGGAACAAGCTGGCGAAGGAGAATTGTAATTTGTATTACAAAGCAGTGAATAGAAGGATGAGTCTGAGGCTGAGAAAAAATAGTTTAACAACCAGCACACAGCTCCAAATGGAACACTTGGAATTAACATTTACTGTGTGCAAAAGCATGAGCTTTGGGGCCAGAGAGGTCTGGTTTTGTATTAATATCTTAGCTTGAATGTCTTTTATAATAGCATGTTAGTGTGTTACTCTGGGCAAATACTGTATTGTATTTCATTTTTCTAAGGGTCACTTTCCTCATAAGAAAGCAGGGACAAAATTGCATATTTCACAGGGCTTTTGTGAGCACGAAATAAGATCACGTATTTAATTACCTAGCTTGGTGGTAGAGTCAGGATCTAAACCCAGGCAGTGGTGCTTCAGGGTCTATGCTCTTAATTACTCTAACCTGACTTTCTAACCTGCATAGAAAACTAACCCATAGGTCAAAATATAACACAGTTTGCGGGGGTGGGAGGAGAATGTGTGTGATTACAAAAAGGCAACACAAGGAATCCTTGTGCTGATGGAACTGTTCTGTATCCTGACTGTGTGGTGGATATACAAAACTACACAGGGGAAAGCCTTGTGTAAACACACACACACACACACACACACACACACATGCATCAGTACAAGTAAAACTGGAGAAATCTGAATTAGATGGCTGGATTGCATCAATGTCAATAGCTTAGATGTGATGTTATACTATAGTTTTAGGAAATGTTACCATTGGGGAAAACTGGAAAAAGTGTACAAGGGATCTCACTACATTATTTCTTACAACTGCATGTGGATCTACAGTTATCTCAGTAGAAATTTCAATTTAAAAGTAATACAGTTTGTCATTGACGCTGAGACCATCTTCTGTGATGAATTTAACATTTAACTGAAAGACGAAGAAAATACAACTAAGAATATATTCATGTCATACTGAACATTCTAAGCCATGTGTCTGGGGATATGTAAATGAATAGTTTGAGGTTTGATGCCAATGGATTTAACTTTATGAACATAAATAAAAGCTATATGACCTTCAAATGACCTTTTGATTTTATAAAACTTAATAAATCTGATACTTTGAAAGATTTGGGATACTATTCCAGAACATAAATGCAAAGCTTGAAGCAACACAAGATGTTTAGTCTCTGTCCATTTTATCTCATTTACTGAAAGTGAAACATAAATGAAACTGGCTCCAAATTACCAGAAGAGTACTTTTTGGACCAAATCATCCAGAAATATACCTAGATTCTCCACTTCTGCTTGTGTTTGGATACAGCCAGTAAACTAAGCTTTCATCATCATTTGGAATGTCAAGATGAAGTGACATTTCAAAGAACTCAGCTGGTTCCACAGATAAGAAACTTCCACAAACGTATATATAACAAAGTTCTGGCCAAACAGCTGAAGTAACAAATGAAATCTAGCTGGTTTCCACAGAGTCTTATCTTCTCTTCGTGTGGGTTTGTTCTTATGCAAGCTCTGGGGCATTTATTTGGTTTTGGATATCTTCCTGCTGTGTGATTGTGGCTGAAATAATCAGTTGTTTTAAACCAGTTGCCCATTCTCTAAGACTGTCCCCTGACTGAAGACATATTTGACCTAATTTCTTTGCCTGTATCAGGCTTACTGGCTCAAGAAGTGATTGAGAAGAGTAATGAAAACGCAGGTCAAGTTTTTATTGCCAAATAAAAACAGAGAATTATCCTGAGGCTTCATTTCTCATCTCTACCGTGGCAGAAGCAGATGTTGCATCTCTCTGTTCTTTGGGCTTGGAACATTTCTCCCACCACTAAAACTATGCTTCCATCAAAAGCCAGAAGACGGGAAGGAATAGAGATAAATCCTTTTCTTGGTGGCTTCATATCATTGTCCCATCTCATTTGGTAGTCAACTGCAAATTTATGATAAATCATGCTATGTGATAGATGCCACATAATTCTATCATTGAAATATGTTCCATCTCTCAGATAAAAGATGGCTGTTACAAAGGGGGAAAAACAAACTCTTTTATTGGGTTTACTGAATTAGCAAATTGTTTTGAACTCTCAACAATGGCAATACTATTATTGTGCTCTGAACACAGTGTGTGTTCCACAAATTCTTGTTAATTATCTGTGATAAGAAGTGGGAAGAAAAAAATCCACGCATGGAATTATCCCAGTTGGAATTTGATGAAGACATTTAGCTTTACAAAAAAACCCAACCCTCTTTTTGAATATGTTTCTATTATTGCTTACATTTTAATTAAAATTTTTTTGTCTGTACAGCAAGTGCTATGAATATATCTCAGAACTTTCCAAAATACCTTACAATTGTGGCATGAGGTCAAACCACTGAAAGAGACAATGGAGTGGATTGATGAACAGAGAAGAAAATTGCATGCATGTCTGGACTTCTTCCTCTCCGGCTCCCATGAGCTCTGTGGAGAAGTGGCTGCCAATGGTGTACAAAGGTCTGCCCTTGGCTGCAAATAACTGTGCTATTCTGAGGACATCAAGGCCTCTATAAGGCAATGAAGCCAGTGTATTTGTGAGTTGAACTCAGTTGTAAAAGAATTTCAGATTCCAGCAAGAAACTTTCTAGTGGACCATATTAAGTCAGAATGAAATCAGAATTAGATTAATGCCTTTCTAACAGTGTTTGTGCTGAGAGTGGGTAGAAAGCCAGAATTCACAATGCCGCTTTTCTGGTCTGAACCCACAGAGGCCAGTTTGGCCCCGATCCCAGCATACAAATTTCTCTCTCTACTTCTAGTCAGCTGTTACCAGTGACAGTTGTCATGGGTAGAAAGGAGGCAGAAATCCATGTACACCCATCACTCCCCAAAACCAATTTTAAGCCTAGCAGCTGTTCTTGTAGACAAAAGACAGAATAGTGTTAACTAATAATCAGAAAATTAAGGCAAAGTTATCTCAGGTAACCTTTCTTCTGCCATTGTGATCATAGTGTGCTGGGCTGTGCCAGAATACAAAGTTGGTTGGGGCAATTGTTGTGGTTGTTTACTGGGAGGAAATTGTTTTATAGATCAGCGTGTTTCTTGATGTCCCTAATTTTGCTAATGGCACCATCATTTTCCTATCATCCATCCTCGAAGCATCCTCTTCCAACATTGGCCACATGTAATTAGCCAGCAAAGTAATCTATTAATATTATTCCCTCCCCCCCAATATCTCTTGTGTCTGTACCTGTTCGTTTTCATTCTCTCACAGCTAAATGTGGTCTTAGCCTTTTAACACTCCAGTTAGAGTTGTTCCCCTCTGAAAAATTTGTCTTCCTAACCCCACCTCATCATATCACTCCTTTACTAAAAAGCTTTCGGTGGCTTTTACCGTATACTATTAGATAAAGGTCTAAATTCAACCAAGCATTCATAGGCTATAAAAATCTGTCCTGGATTTTCACTTCCCATCTTATCTCCCCACATGCATTAGGCATTCTTCCCAAATGAGTCTATTCACTGTCCCTAAAACACTTTGACTCATTCCTATTTCCTTTGCCTTCCCAGGGCTGTGGCCTCTGCCTGGAATGCCTTCCCTTGCCAGTACTTAGTCATGCGCCCTGGCCTCCGTAGTTAACTTCCCTGTGTACAGCTCTTGCCTCCTCTGCTAAATAGCCTGCTCAGTACTGGGCTGGTCCTGGAACCTGTGTTCTTAGCTTTGAAGAACTTCTTTCTTAGATATATAGATGGGTTATTTTTTTTTTAGCTGCATTATTTGAAATTATGCAGAAAATTATGGAGTCCAGGCTATGGCCAGTTACTGATTTTCATCCACTGTGCTATGCGTTCTGGAACCTGGTGGGGGCCATGTGATAAGCGGCTTCTATACATCAGTTTGGTCCTAGGTGAAAATACCGAATTATGGAATATTATTGCTAAAAGGAATTTAAGAGGCTGCCTTGTACCTGGCCATGCAAAGGGAAGTTCACAGACCAGCGGGATTGTATCACCTGGGAACTTGTTAGAAATGTCTCATCTTGAGCCCTACCCTGACCTACTGGTCAGACTATGCACTGTAACAAGACACCCGGGTGATTTGTGTGCACAGTAAAGTTTGAGAAGCACTAGGACAAGGTCCACCTTGAGACCTAGAGTGACTGCATGACAAGGTGAAGAGAAAAAGACAGTGTGACTTAAGGAAAATTATTCCAAAATATGAACCAAAAGTTGTGTGTTTCATGCCATTTACCAGCTGGTGATTCTGGAAAAATCACTTAACCATTCTGGGCCTTGTTTTCCGATCTTTCAAATGGGAATCATTTCTCCTTGTTGTTTCATGGGGGTGGTTGTGAGGTTCAAAAGAAATAAGCAAGCAAGCAAGCAAACATGTGACAGTGATTTAAAAACCATGTGAGTTTGACATATTTTTTAAATCACTATTATTGGCGTTTTTTTAAAAAATTGCTTTTGTTAGGGTCCACATAGCTGGTTTGTGGCAGAGCAGGGACTGTGACACAGCTCCCTTGCCTTCTTGTCCAGTGTGCAAGAGTGAGGCCCCCATCAGCACAGCCTGGGAAGGCCCTTGGCACTGCAAGAAGCAGCTGCAGCGATCTTTTGCGAAGGGAATTTGACCGTTTGTCTCAAAAGTCTTCAAATGTGTTAATACCCTATGACCCAGTAATTTCTCTTCCAGGAATCTATTTTCTCTACCAGGAATCTATCTTAAGGACTTAAACTGAAATGCAGATTTCATAATTTTAAGTTATTATGTTCACTGCAGATTTACTTATAATAGAAAAAAACTTCAAACAACATGAATGTCCAACAATAGGGAATGGTTGAATAAATTGTAAGACATCCGTAGGATAGTACATTACGTAGCTAATGATGTAGCTAAGATTTTTGTCTAAAAAGAGTTTTTAAGGACATGAGAAAATGTTTGATATAATATTAAGCCAAAAAAAGAGGTAGATCATAAAATTATATATTGAGTATGATCTCAACTATGTTTAAAAAGTGTATGGGGAAAAGGCTACAAGGAAACATAGGAAAATATTAATAGTGTTTGTCTCTGGGCAGCCACATTTTTTGCTTTGCCTTGCATTTTTTAAAATGATACTGGCTGCTTTTGATCCGTGTACATGGGAAAGCCTAAAACGAACTAGGAAAAGTAACTGTTAGTCTAAAATGTGCACAATGGAAGTGAAGTGTTTGACGGTTAGTAGCTGTGGCTACTTTTAAAATAACTTGTCTTGTTCTCCCTGCCCGCCTGCTGCCCTCCGTCTCATTTTGAATAGTGAATATGTGCCCAAGATTAAAAATAATTTTTTTTATTCCCAACAGTACAGTTAGGTACGTAATACAGTAAATTTCCCTTGTACCCCAACCCTCAGGCCAATTCCTCTTCCCAGAAGCAACCAATGGTATCAGTTTCTTCTGATCTCTTCAGAGGTAGTGTATGCATTTCTTCCAAAAGGTGGTACACTACAGACTCTTCTGCACCTTTTTTTTTTTTTCTTAAGACAGGGTCTCTCTCTGTTGCCCAGGCCGGAGTGTGGTGGCCCATTTATAGCTCACAGGAGCCTCCAACCCCTGGGCTGAAGCAATCCTCCTGCCTCAACCTCCCAAGTAGCTGGGTCTACAGGAGTGCACCACCACACTTGGCTAATTTTTAATTTTTTTTTTGTAGAAATGGGGTCCCACTATGTTGCCCAAGCTGGTCTCACTCCTGACCTCAAGCAATCCTCCTGCCTTGGCCTCCCAAAGTGCTGGGATTATGGGCATAAGCCACCATACTGCCCAGCTATACTTCTTTATTAAAAAAAAAATTCTAAACTTCAGAAAAGTTACAAAAATGATAAAATGAACTCTTGTATACCTTTACCTAAGTTCATCAATTTTTAACATGTTGCCACAATTGAGTTCTCTCTCTTTATATATATATGTTAAATATACGTATATTTTATTTTGATTATTATTGTTACTGAACCATTTCAGAGTCAGTTGCAGACATCTTCATCCCTAAATACTTGTTTGTATATTGCCTGACAACAAGGACATTCTCTTACATAAGCATGATACAATGATCAGATTTGGGAAATTTAATATTGATATAATCCTGTTGTCTAATATACAGTTCAAATAAAAATTTTCCAGTTGTCCCAATACATCCTTTGTGACAAGATCTGATCCTGCATCAAACATTGCATTTGCCTGTCATGTGACTACAGTCAACCTTTCTATGATACATATTTCAGTCTGCCATTGTCTTTCATGATGTTAATATTGTCAAAGAGTATAGACCAGTTGTTCTTCACACACCATCTTCTTTTATTCAATGATATATCTTGAAGAGCAATCTAAGAAGTTTATAAATCAGTCTGTTTCTTTTTTAACAGCCACATAGTATTCCATTAAATGGATAAGGCATAATTTACTTAACCAGTGTTCTATTAATAAACTTTCAAGTTGTTTCCAATCTTCCCCCCACTACATAAAAGATGCAATGTACAATTTTTCTGTGTACCTGTACAAAGAGGTGTATACCTATCTGATAAATTCCTTGCAGTGAAATAGCTGTCTCAAAGAGTATGACCATTTTGCATTTTGATAGATGCTGCCAAAACATAACTTAAGAGAGGGTGTACCACTTTATACTTCCACCAAAAATGCGTGTGATTATTGTCTGTTGTCACATCTAACTTAATGCTGCATATTATCAAACCATTCAATCTTTGATAATGTGCATGTGAAAAGTATACTTTAAATTTGTTTTTTTTCTTATCATGAGGTTGAAACTATTTTCATATATTTAAAATGTATTTGCATGTCCTTTTCTATGAATTGTCCTTTGTTATCATTTTTGACTCTGCCTCAAACTCAGGCCTAGTCCCAGGTCAGGGGTCCCAGGAAGCAGCGCTTTTCTAGAAATCTGTATGGGAAGCAGTTTTTCTTTACCAAATAAATCCCAGATATCTTTATAGCTTCAGGCTCTGAGTGCGTGGGAATCCTATTGTCCATTGTTTTTTTTTAAGAGTTCAGCTTTTTATTGAACATATTAGAAAAGAGGTTTAGTTTAAAAGTCCAAAGCCCATATCACCATTAGACTCCTCAGATTCTTCTTTCTTTGCTTCTGCTTTCTTCCCCTCAGCTGGGGTGGCAGTGGTGGAGGGGGCAAGACCTCCTGCAGGTGCAGTAGTAGCTGCAGGAGCGGGTCCCCCAGTCCGTGCATTATAGATGAGGCTCCTGATGTTGACATTGGCCAGGGTCTTTGCAAACATGCCAGGCCAAAAATTTCAACATTTACAACAGCTGCTTTAATGAGGGCATTGATCTTATCCTCCGTGAAAGTCACCTCATTGTCGTGCAGAATGAGGGCCAAGTAGGTGCAGGTGAGCTCAGAGATGGAGGCCACCGTGCAGGTGAGTGCAGGGCTGGCGCTGCCGGGCATGGGCACGGTGCTAGTTGCCACATGACGTGAGGGCCTCACCCCGGCGTGGGCTTAACTTCCTCAAAAGAACCGAACACCTTGGCGGCAGCTGAGGAAAGGGCCTATTGTTCATTCTTAGCAAGTGCTTAGCCTGTCAGAATTATTCTTTAACAAACCTTGCTTCCACTGATGAACTGGATATATCCCAGGCCTTTCGTCATTGGTGCTCTCTGATTTACATATTCACTAGAGTCCAGAGGGTACCAGCGAACCTGTTGGGCAGCCATAGATGTCCTCCAAGACTGGTCTAGCTCTGAGTTGTCCGTGAGGCTAGAGAGCAACATCTCTGCTCTTCTACAGACCCTCTCGGATGACACTTGGAGTTCTTCCCAGGACAAACCAGTCTACTGGTTTTGTTCTGTCTCCAGCCCCTATCCCTAACATTTGTGGAACTTAGGACAAGAACACAAATGAAGGCCCATATACCATGTGTCTAAATATTTAAAAGTTATGAATCAAGCCAGTAGAGCAGTAAATAGCACATTTAATCTTCCTATGTTTACAAATATACCTTCATAATGATCTGGAAGGCTGGCTTCAAATTTGGCATTATCAGGGTCCCCAGAGTTGCACTCTGGAATGTGGCAACATGAGAAAAACCAGCCTCTGTCCTGCTCCCCATTCTCCACCCTTTCCTGAACACCCCAGAGCCCACCTCCAGGGACTCGTGCACACCCTAGTTATTCACAGCCCCACAGATAAACACCCTTCGGCTACCTCCTGGGCTTGGGAAGTGCACAAGGGAGGCACAGTTGATGCCTGGAGGTCAGACTGACGTGAGGGAGAGGTCTGTGCAAGAAGCAGGTGCAGGGGACTGTGTTAGTTCCCAAATATTTGGAGCACAGTCTGGAAGGGCGTGAGCTTGGCTCCTCAGATTCCTGGCCCTGGGAGGAGGACGATGGCCGCAGGAAGACCACAGCGGCACCCTCCACAGCATCTGGCCCAGCAAAGGCCCCTCCTGACCAGGTCTGCCTCCTGTGTCCACCTGGTCCGTTATCACACAACCAGTTGCTGAAGAACTCCCTGTGACTTCTCTTTTTGTATTTTCTTTGAACAAATTTTTGACAACTTGTTGAGTTTTCCTGGTGGCAAGCTGCTACAAGGACTTTGTCATCTTTAGGTGATCCTGGCAAGATATACAAAACTGCAAAGTCCTTTATGCTTACTTACCTGTATGTGAGTTTCAGTAGTACATGTATTAAGAGAGAATATTATTTTTTGATTGTTGTTCAAAATGGAAATATCTTTTCCTCTGATCATCAAAATAATATATGCTCATTGTAAAATATGCAGACATTACTTAAAATTGTAAATAAATATGCAAACACCCATAATCTCATCATTTAGAAAGAACCATGATTTATATTTTGGTATATATCCTTCTAACCGTTTTTTTGTTTGTTTGTTTGTTTGGAGACAGGGTCTCACTCTATCTCTAGAATACAGTGGCCCCTACAGACAGTGCGTGCCACTACGCTGGGCTAATTTTTTAATTTTTTTTTTTTGTAGAGACAGGCTTTCACTATGTTGCCCAGGCTAGTCTCAAACTCCCGGCCTTAAGTGATCCTCCCACTTTGGCCTCCTAAAGTGCTGAGATTACAGGGGTGAGCCATTGCGCCTAGCCTCTAAACTTTTCTCTGTGGATACACACACACACACACACACACACACGCACACACATTTGCTTTTTAAAAAAATGAGATGATTCTATCCATGTGGTTTTATAATCTGCTTTTCTTTTTAGCAATATATTAATATGACAGGTAATTTTCCATTTCAATAAATATATATCTGTATCATCATTCTTAATGGCTATAGAATTTTTTACTATATTTATTTGTTCATTTATTCAAGAAATATTCACACGCAGACCACGCACTGAGTTAGACCCTGGGGATGCATTCATAGGTAAGCAAGTCTTTGTGAACACAAATTTGCCATAATTCATTAATTACCTCCCTAGAGCTGGACAGTAAAGTTATTCAATTTTTGCTACTGCAAAAAGAGGTATGATGAATATGTGTACCTACATTTTTGTGCTCTTGCCTGAATATTGCCTTGCAATAAATTCCTAGAAGTGTTAATTACTTGATCAAAAGTAAATATATTTTAAATATTGATAGAAATGCAGACTGTTTTTTAGAAAATTTGTTCTAGTTGACATTCTCATCAACAGTGCCTATTGCTCCACATTCTTGCCAGCATTGGGTATTAGCAAGTTTTTCAATTTTTGCCAACCCGATAGGAAAAAAATTAAAATCAAATAAGTGTTCTCTGTCTTTCGTAAACTAACAGCTCATATCCTTTGCCCTGGGATGTTCATCTACTTCTTACTGATTTCTGTAAGGAAATCAATGTGTATTTTACAACTATTTCTCAAGTTTTTGTTTGTCTTTGGATTTGTTTTGGTATTTGTAAACCATATTAAAGTCTACTTTTTTCACATAGAACAATGTCTGTATGACTTATACATGGCTTGTAACAATGATTGATGATTAATAAGCCCATTGAGTTGAAAGAGTGTGAAACGATCAGATTTCTGTGGGCAGAATCACTGACGTTAGTTTGCCCTCTCCTGTTGAATTCCTGGCAGGATGAGAATTAAGGCCTTTGGGAGCATGTAGGAAGAACAGTAGGTGACCTGAAATTCTGTTCCTTGGCGTAGGGGTGAAGGGACCGGTTTCTGCCAGGCGGGAAATGCAAGCTGAATGATTTAAAGACAGGGACTGGGGAAAGAGGTGACAGCCAGTGTGGCCGTAAGCCATCTGGGGAGGAAGACGGGGTGGAGAGAAAGAGATGTGGTAGGTGTGGTAAGGAGTGGAAATTTGAGGAAAGAAGAAGGTTTAAAGATAATTTTTAGGAAGTCTATCAGAATGATAGCCAGTTCTGACAAAACTTGCAGTAAAAACCACACTTTACGTCATGCTTTGAAGTTGGACTTGGACATATTTTTAGATGCAAATGTGGGAGACAGGCCCCAAGGCAGGTGCTGGTGAATGCAGCGCCAGCCCAAGGCGGCCGACTATGTTTAGGGTCCACGGTGTGGTCACACCGAGGCTGACTCCCCAGCGGGGGTTCCACTGCTAGATAATGAATCCAAGCCGCTCAGGGGTAACTCCTCCTCTCTCACCAGGGGGCAGTTCAGGGATTTGTGCCAATGAGATGTCAGGGGAGGCTTGCTGGGGGCTTTCAGAAAAGAGAAGTGTCTCTCCTGCTAAAAGAGGACAGGGAAACACGTTGTCCCAGGTCATGTGGCCTCAAGGGGAAGTTGCCTTGGAAAGAAGCTGAACGGCTGGATGGCAGAGAGAAAGGAGAGAGAGAGAAAGAGAGAGAAGAGGAGCTCGGTCCCAAGAGACATGGTTACACTCTTAAACCCACCAACTCTGATGTCTGCCCTACCTCTAATCTTCAGTTATGTGAAATAGTAAATAGCCTTAGTCTTTAAGTCCATGGAAGTTAGACTTTCTATTACTTGCAGCTGAAAACATTCTAATTGACACAAAGAGTAAAGTTTGAACAAGTTGGAACTCTAGCAAAAGTACTGAATCCCTAAACATAACAGTCTGGACTCAGTTCAGATGAATGTTTAGATTGGACCTTTGCTCAAGAGCCCTTCTGAACTGTTTTGGTTCCCACGATGGGCTGTGTTCTCTCTCACCTCGGGGCCTTCTTTTTTTTTAATTGTTATGGGTACATAATAGTTGCATATTGCTATAGGGTATATATGATGTTTTGCATACAATGTGTAATAATCAAATCAGGGTAATTAGGGTATCCATAACCTCAGGTATTTATTATTTCTTTGTGTCAGGAACATTCTAGTTCCACTCTTTTAGTTATTTTAAAGTGTATCCTAACTTATTGGTTATAGTCACTTTGTTGTGCTATCAAATGTCCATTCTCTCTAACTACCTAACTATATTTTTGCACCCATTAACCATCCCTACTTTATCCCCCTCAGCTACCCTTCCCAGCCTCTGGTAACCGTCATTCTACTCTCTGTCTCCATGAGATCAATTGTTTTTAATATTTAGCTGCCACATATGAGTGAGAACATACGAGATTTGTCCTTCTGTGCTTGGCTTATTTCACTTAACATAATGTTCGCCAGTTCCATCCATATTGTTTCAAATGGCAGGATTTCATTCTCTTTTGTGGGTAATATAATATTCCATTGTGTGTATGTACCACAATTTCTTCATCCATCCACTGATGGACACCTAGGTTGCTTCCATATCTTGGCTATTGTGAATAGTGCTGCAGTAAACATGCAAGTGCAGATATCCTTTCAATATACTGAATTCCCCTCCTTCGGATAGACACCCAGCAGTGGAATTGCTGGGTCATATAGTTCTACTTTCAGTTTTTTGAGGAACCTCCATACCGTTCTTCATAGTGGTTGCACGAATTTACATTCCCACCAACAGTGTACTAGGGTTCCCCTTTCTCTACATCCTCGTCAGCATTCATTAGTGCTTGTCTTTTTGATAAAAGCCATTTGAACTGGGGTAAGATGATATCTCATTGTAGTTTTGATTTGCAAGGCTGTTCTCTCTTCCTGGAACACTCGTTTGCATGTGCTCTTTGCATACCTGACTCTGGTTCAACTCCAGGTTTCTGTTAGGAGTCAAGGGCTCCAGGATGATTTCCCTGACCCCTCCTGTTTGAGTTGGGTGTTTCTTTCACGTGCTCCCATGGAGCTTTGTACTTTCCCAGGCATAGCTCTTTTCAAGCAGTATGGAAACAGCCCGTATCTCTCTGCGAAGGCAGGGACTATGACTGTGTTGCTCGCCATTATCTCTGCAGGGCCTGGCATATTGCCATACTCTATGATCAATAGTTGCTGAATGAATGAATAAAAAAGAAAGCATTTATTCTTCCTACTTGGGCTTTCAAAGGATTTTGCCTTTTACAAGCTGCAGTTTGTTATAAACATAAATCAATAAAGCAACTGTTTAATTTTTCCTATGAGAAGCAGGCTCTTTTTGGTGCTGACTGCTTAGTATACGGTAAAGATTCATTTTTAAAATTGAGATATAATGCACGTACCATAAAATTCACCTGCCCTTTAAAGTGAATAATTCAGTGCTGTTTAGTGTAGACTCAAGTTTGTGCAACCATCATCTCTATGTAATTTCACAAGATCTTCATCATTCCAAAAAGAAACCCCAGATCCATTCTCTTCTTCTCTCAGTCCCTGGCAATCACTAGTCTGTTTTCTATCTCTGTGGATTTGCCTATTCTGGACATTTCATATAAATGGAATCACAATATGTGACTTTTTGTGTCTGGCTTCTTTCACTTAGCATAATGTTTTTGAGGTGTATCTAAGTTGTAGCATGTGTCAGTACTTTCTTCATGCGGAATGGTATTCCACTGCATGGATATCTCACATTTTGTTTATCTATCAGTTGATGGACATTTGAGTTATTTCCACTTTGTGGCTCTGATGCATAATGCTGCTATAAATATTTGTGTACAAGTTTTTGTGTGCACATATACTTTCAAATCTCTTGGTATACCTAGGGATATAACTGCTAGGCCATACAGTAGCTAAAAGTTTAACTTTTTGAGGAACTGCCAAACTGATTTCCAAAGTGGCTGTACCATTTTACACTCTCACCAGTAATGTTTGAGGGTTCCAGTTTCTCCCCATTCTAGTAAAGATTCATTTGAATACATTTATTTTAGGCAAATAGAATGCTGACATGAAGAAATAGGAATGATACAGTTCATACTTATGTGGTTAATGTATATGAATCAAATGGTCAGTAATAACCTTGTCAATCTGTATCTGACATCCAAGAGCTCATAAGGACAAGACAAAAGAAAATGAGTAACTTCAGAATGAATGATTGACGTAAGCAAAGTTGTGTGTGTGTGTGTTTTAAAGCACTCATATTGATGGTAAAAGAGCTTGTCGTAAATTTAAAGTTGAGTCATGTAGCAGTGGCCTTAGCTTAAACCTAAGCCACCCCTCACTGGGGTTTAGACGTGTCTGGACCCGTTTGGTGGACTGAGCTGCCAGAAACTGATTTTTAAGAGAAACCAATGAGCTTGGGAGAAAGAACTCATTTAAGGGAAGAGAAACTGAAACAGAAAATCTTGTTAAGGTTTCTGGTGGGAGGCACAGTTCCGAATACACAAGACTCCCCAAACTCTAGTCCGGCCTCCAAAAACTCAGGACTGAATCCCAGAAGAGAAAGAGTTATGTGTAAAGTCTGAAAGCATGATTTTCATTAAAAACTCTAAGACGTTGGATGCCAGGGGAGGACTGCCTCAGTGATTGCTCATGTAGACACATCATGCAAAAGGAGGAGAGACTTTCTCCCACTTTGGCAACAAACTTCATGACTTCCAGAATATTCATCTCCACATTGGTACACCACAGGTGCCCGTGTAACAGGGGTGGTGGCGGTGGCAATGGACCTGTAGGGGTGTCTGATTGAGGACATTGGAGATAGGCTTGAAACACCTTCAGAAAGCTGCAAGGGAGGTGAAGACCTGAGAAGCTGACATCCCTGCAGAAGGACTGAGATGAAGACAATGGCAGAAGCCCACGGTGGTCCTGACGGTTGTGCTGAACCCAGGTGAGATGCTCCCTGGGGACTCCTAGATGGGACATTGATGAGGACTACCATGAGGATAGGGGCAAGAGACACACAGATCATTACCATTTGTATGTTAACAGTGTACAGCATTTTGGCTGGTGTAGACTAGGGAAATACAGTCTAGGCATTAATGAAATAAAATGAAAAATAAGTAGCTGAGGAATGAGCCAAACAAATTTGAGTTGAATGACTAAAAACACATTGCTTCTGTTGGGATGAATGGTAACCCCATAAAATAAAATTTTTTTCCATCTCAAGAGTCATCATTATTGTGACAGCTGATGAAATAAAGCTGTTTAGTGGCCTTTCCCACCATAGGTTGCTGTGTTGTTCTCACATTTGGGAACTTTCCATTGCTTTAGAAATTAACTTTCCCACAGTTTTCTATCCCATGATGTTTGTGGTTATAGACGAAAATGTAACTAGCAGTCAATGGCAGGAAATCTAAACGACTGACACAGTGTATAACAATAAAAAAAAAATGAAGCAAGTTCAGCTGAATCCAAGATGTTAACCTAAAGGCAATGCAATGGAACCTGTGAGTATAGCCACACCCTGGGGGCCTTCCTGCTCATAAGGGAGGAGAGGGAAGGATCCATGAATGCTGGCTTTCAACGTCACTAAATGAGACCATGTGATCACACCTTTATTTTATTTTATCTTCATTTATTTATTTATTTTGAGACAGGGTCTCGCTCTGTCCCCTTGGCTAGAGTGCAGTGGCATCAACATAGCTCACTGCAACCTCAAACTCCTGGGCTTACACAATCCTCCTGCCTCAGCCTCCCAAGTAGCTGAGACAACAGGTGTGCACCACCACACCTGGCTAATTTTTCTACCTTTTGTAGAGATGGGGTCTTGCTCTTGTTCATGCTAATCTTGAACTCCTGACCTCAAGCAATTCTTTTGCTTTGGCCTCCCAAAGTGCTAGGATTACAGGCATGAATCACTAGGCCCGGCCTTATTTTTTTAATAGGATGAAATATATTAAGTTCAGGCCAATGCTCTTTTTTGAAGGTATCATGAGTTATCCGTTTTTCATCAAAGGACACTTTCGGGACCTTTGTGTAACAGATCTTATCTGATAAAGTTCTTGGTATGTATCGAAGCATAACAATAGCTCAGGTGAGGTGTTATTTGAGGAGCACATGAGAAGGCACGCTCAGGGAAGATTCCCTGTTCCCTCTGTATGGGGAGGTCAGATCGAAGCAAATGATTTTCAACTCCTGGACTCTGTGAGGGCCCTAATAATACTTTGAAAGCGTCCTGGGCTACAGGGAGGGTCCATACAGGTCCACAGTCCCCACAAAAACAAAATCAGACAAGCTGAGTTTTGATCTCTTTTGTATATTGGTCCTTGCCGAAAATTTATATTTGAACATAGAGATTTACTGCTTAAAAACAATAGAAAGACACAGAGATTGAAAACCACTGGGATTTGCCTTGAATCCACTTCTGCAAATGTTACAGTTTCTCAGGAGGAGCCATCTCCTGGTTGAATCCTGCACGTTAATCACAGCTGTAGCAAACTCAGTTGCTGTTTTCCTTACTCACACCGGGAATTCATCTACTCCTGGCTCCCAACCCATGGTCCTGGCAACACTTGTCGTGCCTGCTTTGTTGCCGAGCCACATGGTGGAAACTGACGGCCAGGTCGCTCACCCCAACCCCTGGCTGACCTCCCACACATGTACGGGGGAGAAAACGCAGGACCCCCGGAGAGCAGAGGGCTAAACTGCTGGCCTGTCCAGGATTTGGGAAGCTCTGCTCCGCACAGCTGAGATTAAAAGAAAGTCAGGAAGGAGAAATCAGCAATTCCTTTAAGGGCCAGAAAATTTATGGAAATACCAGAGGCTCACAAAGCCAGGGGGCTTGGTCGCTTCAGCACTCAGCTCCGTGACCTTTGGAAACTGTGCGTCACACTCTCCAGTCCAAAACCAGCTTTCATAGATTTTTATTTTGCATCTTTGTCCCCAGGCACTTTAAGACACTGTTAGAGAGGGCTTCTAATATTTTCCACACACCATAATGGCATAAGACCAGGAGAGGAACAAGGACAACTAGAAAGAATGACAAATAGAGAATGGAAGGCAAAAAAGACGGAAAAAGATGGAAATCAGAATGACATCTGTGGGCTTAATCAGTAACCTAATCTGGCAATGCAGAATTTAACCAGTTAAGCGCAAGCAGAACCCAGGAAGCTCCACACATCCTGATAGGCACCTCCCACCCCCCCTCCGCCCCCCCTACCTTGGGCTTTTGGCAGACCTGTCACTTCCTGCTGGCTTCAGTCCTGTCTAGTCCCTTGATCATTCAGCATTTTCCAAGTCTTGAGCCTCGGAAGTCCACACGTGGCATTACTGAGAGTTCTTTGCTTGTTAGTGGATCTGGAATTTACCTGCTGCCCCTACACCTGGACCCTAGGTGGTGGGGCTGGTCTGAGGCTTCCAGGTGTACACTAAGCTGTGGCTTCCCTGTGTTTACAGTGGTCTGCCTGCCTTTGTTTTTTTGCCTGTTTCCTGCTTTTTTTTTTTACTGGGACTAGACCCTGGCCCAGAAGCTGTCTGGGCCTACCATGCTGTCAGCTAGCTCCTGCCAGTGTGCTCATGCCATTTTCCCCATCTTACTGCCTATTCGCCCACCACTGGACTGTGCTAGAGCTCTAAACTTTTTTTTTTTTTTTTTTGAGACAGAGTCTCTGTCACCTGGGCTAGATAGTAGTGGTGTCATCATAGCTCACTGCAAGTTCAAACTCCTGGGCTCACGAGATCCTCCTGCCTTAGCCTCCTGAGTAGCTGGGACAACAGGCGCATGCCACCACACCTGACTAAATTTTTTCTATTTTTAGTAGAGACAGGATTCTTGCTGTTGTTCAGGCTGGTCTCAAACTCCTGACCTCAAGCCTCAGCCTCTCAGAGTATTAGGATTACAGGCATCAGCTACCAGGTCTGGCCTAAACTTGTTATTTTAAACAATTTCAAACCTACAACATGAGAAAATGGTACAACCAATAGCCATATACATTTCAATTAGATTTACTAATATTTAGCATTTTGCCACACTTTTCTTTCTCTTTCAACACACCCAGAGGCACATCCATAATTGTCCCTATAATGTCTGTTATGGCTATATTTTTTTCAATCCAGGATCCACTCATTACATTTAGTTGTCACATCTCTAACATGGACATTTTGGAAGACTCCAGACCAATTAACTGTCTTTTTTCCTTTTGTTTTGGATGTCCGATTATCTTCTCAGAATTAAATTCAGCTTAAGCATTTTGAGAGGAATACTCTATAGGCATGGCTGCATCCTAGATACAGGCTGTGCCCAGCGCCCACTTGCCTTCCTCTGCACATCACTGCGCAGTAACCGTTGCCGCCCTCCTTCCACCCCGACAGAAGGCAAAGCAGCAGGGCTGACCGAGGAACTTGTGCTGGGCAGACCTGGGCTCTCAGGGGGCCTGGCAGGATTGCTGTCACCGCACACTACTCTGACAACTCAGTCAGACTGGAGTGGTTGAGCAGGGAAACAAATGTTGACCTTTGGCTCCCACTTTGATTTGTCATCGTTCGAGCTCTCAGATACATGGGGCTCTGAGAACTCTATCACAGTCCAGTGGTGGCCAGGCTTAGGGTGGACCCAGGAGGAAACACACGGGACAGATATAACCTTTGCCTTGCGGACAGAGCTTCCAAACCCAAGTGGAAACTCCGGGCAAAGGAGTGGTCATGCTGGGCTTCCGGCAGAAACAGGAAGGGCCAGGAGAAATCGGGACTGGAAGTCTGATTGTGTACAGGGATTTGGCAGATATCCAGGCTCAGTATTAGCACGGAAGTCAAGTTCTTCCTCGAAAAGGAAGCATGGGTACTATAAGTTCAAAAAGTCAAAGCCAAAAGCCAAGCCCAGAAGCCCTCCTGGGTCAGAGGAGACAGTGGACCAGGAGTTCTTCTGGCAGAAAGCCTTTCCTGTTATCCCTTTGTGAACACTGTGATGGATAGATGGGAGACATCCAGTCCTTGCTTTTGAATGGATGAGTGAATAGATGAATAAATAAATGGATATGGCTGGGCATGGTGGCTCATGCATGTAATCCTAGCACTCCAGTAATCCTAGCCGGGCATGATGTCATATGCCTGTAGTCCCAGCTACTCAGGAGGCTGAGGCAGGAGGATCGCTTGAGGCCAGGAGTCTGAGGTTGCTATGAGCTAGGCTGATGTCACAGCACTCTAGCCCGGGCAACAGAGTGAGACTCTGTCTCAAAAAAAAAAAAAAAAAAAAAAATCAAATAAATAAAATAAATGGATATGATTTCTAAAGGGCCAGGTTTAGTATCCAAGAGTCCCATTTAATTGGGAGGATTCAAGAGTTAGTATCTGAGAGTATAGATGGGGAGAGGCAGCAAAACGTAGCAGTTTGGGGTACACAAGTCAAGGGTAACCCAGTGGGGGATGGGGTTGAATGGCAATAAGCTGTTGCAGTCCCAACCCACTAACTCCAGACTTTTCTTTCTCGATGAGCTTACTGGTATCCTGGTTTTCTGCATATGGAGACCCTGTGTTCAGCCGTGGGGTAGCAAGGAACATGCCTGCTCCACCAGGCACACATTTGGCCTCCAGGAAGCTGGGAGCAGGGCCACAAGAATGGCTTTTTTTCCTCCCCTGCACTGCTGCACATGGCAGAAACAGAAAGTAAGACGTGGACACTCTCATATAATATCCAGGCTTTTCAAAAGCCATAAAGCAGCATCCAAGTGTCAGTCTTTAATATCATAAAAGTTGGGAGGAAAGTCCAAAAGTAGGAATGGAGAAATTGCATGGAAAAAAAGCCCAAGAAGCTCCTAATAGAACAGCTTAAGCATAAAGGTTTGGCGCACAAGGAGGATAGTCGGGGCCCGTGATGGAGCTGTGGACTGACCGCATTCTGCATCTGGAGTGCAGGGAGCATCCAGCAAGTTCTACTAGACTGAGAAAGTGGCTCTGGAAGATCTCTTACTGGATGTGAGCACCGTGCAGGGGGAAAACACGTGCCAGGTGATTCAGAAGAAAAGTATTTTTAAGCCGAGAAGAGTGCAATTGTATTACCATCTCCACATTTAGGGATGAATAAAAAAGGCACAAAGAAAGGAAGTGGGCTGTTCCTGGGCGTCTCGTAACTACAGCCCAGCTCTGCTTCCTTATATAGATTTCTTTTTGCACACATACTCTTAGTTTAGGTTTCTAAAACCGGTGGTTTTTATTTATAGGTAGGCAAACCCCAATTCTTCTAAATTCTCACCAAAGATGATGCTGGCCAGACCCTAATTTGCGTTATCACCTTACCCAGGGGCCCCTCCTTCCTACCTTCCTGTCTGAGTCCCTTGAAGAAACTGGGTGACCTGCTCAGTTCTGTAAACTTTCCTAAATTTCTTTCTTTCTTTCCTCTTTTTCTCTTTCCTCTTTTTTTTTTTTTTTTTGCCAACGTGTCAGTAGATCTGAGCCCTCCTGATCCTTGTTGGCTGCACAGAGAGCTCTGGTTCCGTCCTTCTTTTCCTGGGGAACTGTTGTCAGCTGGCTGGATAGCAGCCCAGCGACGGTTCTGTTGCTAATGAATTGGCAGGAAGAACAAAACACTGCAGCTCTCCGGGAACTATTTTGTCATCTATAGTTGGAGCACATAAAACTTCGGATTTGGAAAAGAACAAATGTCATTTGCTTATTTGTTTTAGGATGTCAGGACCCCCAATTCGCCACACCCTGAATGTTTATCTGATTACAGAACTCATGCAAATGACAAAAGGTTAAAGGAAAACTCCACTCTTGTAGCATTTCCCCACTCATTTCCACCCTCCAGGACTGGCTGGCAGGGCCAGGGAGGGAAAATTCTTATATTTATAGCCCCATGTGTAGCAGGGCCAGGCTTGGCAGCTTCAAAAGGACTGAGCAAATCTTGGAACACTGGGATTGAAAGAGCCCTTAAGGAGTATCGAAGCCAATATTCTCATCTAAACCTCCAACCAAAGCCAGGGAGGTTGCCTGGTGTTACGGGTTGAATTGTGTCTCCCCAAAATTCATATATTGAAGTCCTAATATCTAGTACCTCAGAATGTGGCCTTCTTTGGAGACAGGATCTTGACAGAGGTAATTAAGTTAAAATGAGGTGATTGGAGTGAGCTTTAATCCAATATGACTGGTGTCTTTATGAGGAGGAGGAACTTGAACACAGACACATGCAGGGAGAACACCGCGGACCACGTGAATGTGAAGACGGCCATCTACAAGGCAAAGAGAGAGGGCTGGAGCAGACCCTTCCCCACAGCCCTCGGGGGGAACCAGCCCTGCCAACACCTTGATTTTGGAGAACGGTGAGACTGTACATTTCTGTTCAGGCCACTCAGTTTGGGGTCCTCGGTTCCAGCAGCCCCTGCAATCTCAGTTCTAAAATGGCGGCGCTGGGTCTCCTGACTCCCTGTCCTGTGTGCCTTTTGGTCACACTGCCCCTGAGACTAGAGAGGTGCTATGAAATTATGATTAAATTATGATTTATGGAAAGCAAGGGTGCTTTTCAAGAGGAACAATGCTCCACCCACATCTCATCTAGTTTTAAAAGCTGCCCCCATTAAATGCATTTTCACAGAGCCCAGAAAATAGGCATTCTCTTTTTATGGGATTGACCTCATTTTTAGTATTTGTACTCAATTTCTTTAAAAAATTGAGTGGCTGTTCATTTTTTCAGTATCTCTTTTTGTGAGAACATTCTCAACCTAACCACTTGCACCTTCTACTTTGTCTAACGTGTGTCCCTTACTTGTTATTAACGGTGTCTTTAAATCATGAATGGGCTTGAATTTCATTTTTATACAGATGAACAATGACTCTTTATTATTGGACGGATGACTTTGAGGAATGGAGTGACGTGGATACTTTGTAATAACTTCTCACGATAGAGTGAAATTCTGATCTCAAAGGAATGAACGAAACACCATCAACAACAAAAGCAGCTTTTCCAGTGAAGGCCCGCTCTCTTCCAAAGCGAGGTCCCCTGAGGGGACATTAGGAGGTCAGGTGACTGGTCTGTGTACCTCACGTCTAGGTGCTGAGGGAGGAGTAGGCACAATGAAGCACCTGCCTGGTGCAAGCTTAGGAATTTCCCAGAGAAACCTTGGTGGACAGGTGAAGAGCCAGGACAGGCACTGGGCTTGAGGGGACAGGGATCAGCCCGCTGGCCCCAGAAGAATGCTCTGTTAGGCCGGCCCACGCTGCCAGAGACTGGTCACACACCAGCTTGATGAAGTGGCCAGCTTGTATAAGTCCTGTGTCACAGAAAGGGTGTGTTCATGTGGGTTTGGGATCAGGGGCTCCTAGAGTTTAGGATTTCATGACCCCCCCCCCCCACGAAAGGGGGCAGTGAAAAATGCTTGGCAGCTTTTAATCCTGCTAAATAAGAATATTATAAAAATAGTATCTTCTTTTTTTTTTTTTTCTTGAGACAGAGTCTCGCTCTGTTGCCCGGGCTAGAGTGAGTGCCGTGGTGTCAGCCTAGCTCACAGCAACCTCAGACTCCTGGGCTTAAGCGATCCTCCTGCCTCAGCCTCCCAGGTAGCTGGGACTACAGGCATGCGCCACCATGCCTGGCTAATATTTTTCTATATATATTTTTAGCTGTCCAAATCATTTCTTTCTATTTTTAGTAGAGACCGGGTCTCGCTCTTGCTCAGGCTGGCCTCGAACTCCTGACCTCGAGCGATCCACCCGCCTCGGCCTCCCAGAGTGCTAGGATTACAAGGCGTGAGCCACTGCGCCTGGCCTAAAAATAGTATCTTCTATTAATAGCATTTCATAAAAATATGACTATTTTAACAATTTTTTAAATTAAAGGATAAAACTTAAGAACAATGACAGCCTTTTCATCAAATGACATCCGGCAATCGTAAAGTGACCTTTTTTCCAAAAAGAAGGATATACAGTATTTATAATTTTTTTCAAATGGGAAAAAACCCAAGTTAATCTTTTACTTATCATCGCTGCCTGTGGTGCAGTTCCTGGTGCTTGAGCCTGGACCATCTCGAGGCCCCAGGCTCTTGTGGGGCACACGGCACAGAAGTCTGGGAGTTCTCTTGCCAATCCTGGCGTCCTCACTGCTTCAGCTAGGAGGCATCAGGTAGGATAGGGATCAGTCTGCCTGAGATTCACCCTCACCCTTTTGTAGCTCCCTTGCTTCTACAAAAACAGATGCTACCCCCTAACCCTGTCCCAAGTAGTCTTTGTATCTATTTACAGAGTGAAGAATTAAAATCCTTTATTATTCACAGGTAGCTCTTTCAAATGCTTGTTAACTAGTACAGTCTCAGTGTTGAAAGGCGTCACCTCCCTCTAAAAAGGTGATATTCCCGTTGCCTTAGGTGAGGTTCTCCCAGAAATGGATTTTGAGATAAGGATTGGAGTACAAGTAGGTGAGTGGGAAGGGTGTCCCGTAGGCGAATGGAGGAGTGTGACAGGGAAGACATATTAATTAACGAGGATGCATTCATGAGGTTACTGCGGGGGCCAGTGGAAGGGGCATCTGCTGTATCTCCCTTCTGCAACCTCTGAACTCTTGACTTGAAATTGTATCATTGACTTAGCCCTTCTATAGAAAGCAGAAAGACCTATGACTCACCTCAGCCCTTTAATGGAAAGAGGAAGGGCCTTCTTCCCCAAAGAGCTACACTTTACTTCTCCATGGGTAGCCAGGCCACCTCCAATAATCCTTGTCTCACATCCATGGGCTAGAGCACTGATATACATCATGGTGATAAAACACATACACTCAAGACAAAAATCTCCCACTACTGCATTCCACGGGACATTTCCTAACAATGACCTAGACCAGAGATGGCAAACTGATTTCACCTGTGCCAACTCTGATCCTCTGGTAGTGGATGCCCAGAGCACTGTGCTCAGAAGAATTCTGAGGCTCAGGGAGAAAGAGTAGGTTGACTATGGATTAGGTCAGCTAAGTACCAATCCTAAGGGGTGCAGAAAAAAAAATCACTGGAAAACTCCAAAACTCCAATCACGTGAGGTAGAGAAAACTGTATTTTTAAATTCCTTTTAGGAACATACTATATGTGCATAGATATGATTGGAAGGAATAGTTTGATAAGATCCTTGGAGGTTGTGGGTGAGGGACACAATGAAACCCTCAAAAAGCAACATGCTCTAGTCACATCTTGGATATATATCAGTTGGGGGCACATTCTAGGTTCTATTGTCAACATGGAAGGTAAAAAATCACTGTAGGCAAAATTACATTAGAAGGCCTCTTAAAATGTCCCTAAATCGCTAGTATCTGGCACACAGAAGCCTAAAAGCCTGTAATAGTCAAATCTCCAAATGCATGTATGATGCAACTCTACTGTAACAATGGTTAGTCCCTAACTAGCCTTCTTAGGTGGCCACAGGGGGCAGGTCTGGTCACCTGTAGGGCTTTTATTTTGCAGAGTGGATGGTGCAAAATCTACAGGTGGTTGCTTTTAGCTGCCTTCCTTACCCTCCTTACACCTGGTGCTCTGCTCCTCCTCTCATAGTAAATATTGAAAACAATAAATGTTTGACCCGTACTTCACATAATATTAAACAGCGAATTTCACATAGACTAAGGAGCTAAATGTAAAAGATCACAATTATTTAAAAGACTTAAATCAAAGGATTGATAATATGCAGTGTGGGCAAGGATGTGCAGCCCACAGGCACAATCTCACAGGGGGACTATTTCTACTAAAATTTCGACTTCCCTTCTGACAACTATCCTGTTAAAATACTCACACATTGAACTCTGATTGAAGTACAAGGTTATTTATTGCAGTATTGTTTATAATAGTGAAAATCTGGAAAATAACCAAAATATTCATCAAAGAAAAGTGGCTAAATAAATTGAGGTACATCTTTATATTAATAGAATATTATGCAGCTTTGAAAAAGAATAAGGTAAAAGCCAGGTATGGTGCCACACACCTGTACTCAGGACAGTGAGGCAGGAGGATCACTTCAGCTCAGGAGTTTGAGGCTGCAGTGAGCTATGATCGTGCCTGTGAATAGCTTCTGCACTCCAGCCTGGGCAATGTATGGAGACCCTGTCTCTTAAACAAAATGAGTAACGTAAATTTATACATATTGATATGGAAACAGCTCTAAGAATCTAAAACTTATTTGAATTCAGTTTCTTCATCTGTAAGATGGGGAGGTTGGGCTGAAAAATCTCTTCAGATTCCTTCTAGCTTCACTCTATGAAAAGAGAAGTATGTCATAGGGCTCAAGAATTCTGTGCTCTTAAAAATAGAATTATCTTTTTTAATCTTTTTCCTCTGGAAAACCCAAAATTCGCAATACCAATGAACTCCCTCTCCACCTTTTCTGCTTCATCAAAGTTAAATCTTCTTTCCTTCCAAACTCAAAGTATCAAAACAGCTTGAAATTTAAAATTGAACAAGGCAACTCAGAAGGTAAATATGTTTAAACAGCTTTACTAAGAAAAAATATCCGAATGCCTGGATTTCGAAGACAACATACTCCATCCAGAGCCAGCAATTAAATGCATCAATCCTTAAGCCTTCTCTATCGATTGGTGAACTCTATCAATGAAACCGCCTTTACAAATCGATAAAGGGGTGCAAGGCAAGAACATGGTAAGGGCCTAGCCAAAAATAAGGCACAGGCTGAGCTAAAAATAATGATAATTAGCCATTGCCCCCTGTTTGCTTCTCTATATAATTGCCACTCTGGAGCCACATAGCCGGTGGTCATAAAGATTGTTAGTTTTTTCCATAGATAACATCACCTTTTTGAAACCTAGGGGTAGTTTCCAAGGTATCTTCCAGGTCCCGCATGCCAGTGGAACAGGTGACCTACCCAGATCAGTGGCACATACTGAGGAACTGACTCACCTGGTCTTGTGACCCCCACTCAAGAACCTGGTCAGCAAAGAAGACAATTCCTACAACCCCATGGTTCTGCCCTGTACCCAGCCAATTAGCAGACTCAATTGCCCACGCCAAACTGCTTTTGGAAATCCTGTCTCCCAAATTCTCGAGGAGGCGGATTTGAGAAATTTGTCCCATCTCCCTGCTTAGCGCTATGCAGAATAAACTCTTTCCCTGGTGTAAACCCTGCTGTCTCAGTGCACTGGCTTCCTCTCAGGCAGCGGGCACATGAACTTGGTTGGATGGCAACATCGACAACGATCTGCTCAGCAAGGAGAGGGCTGTGCTTGCAGGGGGAGAATAGGCTCCTCAAAATCCAGTGACTGGGGGGTCCTGAAGAAAACGGTTTCACTTAGGAGGGATTCCAAATTCACACGGGTCAAAAAACCAGTGTCCTGGGAACTGATGAAATGGAAAGATTTCACTTGAAACAAACAGAAAAGATAACCCAAGGAAGCAGAAGTTTCATTTCCATTTTGACAAAATTTCCATAACCACTTGAGAACCCCGAGTTCCTTGTTGTGAGATGAGAGCAGGAAAGCTGCTTCACCTTTCTGGGCACCCAGCTTCCCCATGTGGAAAGCAGGTATGGAACTTTTGACTCATCTTTCAGGGCCACTTTGAAGAAAGTGAGTAGTAGAAAAGCCTTCTGAAAACAGAGGAGAACACATCAATCACAGAGGGAAAACCAGGATGTGGAACAAAACAATAAATTGTCCACTGCCAACAGAAAGTGCTGGATCCAATACAGACAGTCATTTTGGGTCTTATTTCCAGTCAGAGAAGCCTCTGAAGCTCGTTAGAGTCTGGAATTACTTCATACACTGGGCTGGAAATTTCAAAGGAAAATGTCAGGAAATTTCAAAGGAAACTTCCAAATCTACTAGCTGCTTTGCTCTTCACTAGATGTTAACTGGATCATTTTACTTTTTAAAATCAGGCTGAATTTAGCACTGGCTGAGCCAAATCGTGCCTTTATCTCTGAGCAACTCTCGATGTTGTCAATGTAGCCCTGTGTGGATGGCAGAAGAGAATATGGCCCATTGTCCTACCAGATGCAAATTATGGTCCTGATTCAACAATAACAACAAAAAATCTGTCCTCCAAGTAGGGAAAATAGCAAGAGACTCTGAAGCCAAACTAATGTTTTGTGACATGGGACCATGCTCTTGCAGACATTCACATTGCGGTTTGTGATTAGCAAGCCAAAACAAAAAACAAAAAAAGCATTCTGAAACTGACATGATTTATAATTTTCTGTTTTGAGGCCTATGCTAATATGCTAATGACAAAATCTCTATCAAAATCTGCTTAGAATAAACTGATAGTTTTTTGGAAGAGGGAAAAGACTTTGAAACAGTAAGTTTTTATCTGTATTACATGGCTATATATGATGAAGTTGATGCTTCATTCCCTCTGTACCTCTTTCTCGGAAACCAATAAGCAGTAAAAAGCAGTATCAATAGTACAACTAATTTCATAATTATCTGTAGTCACCGAGGATCCTTTGACTGAAGGCTTAGGTGTAGAAACCCCTCAAATTAATACAATATATTTGGTTTCTCCCTACTTTAATAGAATAATATTTTAATATTAATAGAATAATACTTTAATATTAATAGAATATACAATAGAATAACTTTAATATTAATCTATTATAGTTTTCTTTTTCCTTTTTTCTGAGACAGGGTCTCACTCTGTTGCCCAGGCTAGAGTGCAGTGGCATCATCATAGCTCACTGCAACCTCAAACTCCTGGGTTCAAGTGATCCTCCTGCCTCCTGTCTGAGTAGCTGGGACTACAGGCGCGCACCACCAAGCCCAGCTAATTTTTCTATTAATATTTTTTGTAGAGATGGGGTCTCACTCTTGTTTAGGCTGATCTCAAACTCCTGACCTCAAGGGATCCTCCCACCTCAGCCTCCCAAAGTGCTAGGATTACAGGTGTGAGCCACCATACTGACCTATAGTTTTCAATTCTTTGTACGGCTACCCCTAACCCATTGTTCTAGTGGCATTGAGGGTTTTTTTATGTACTCCTCCTCAGGTACAGTGTAGACAGCTAAAACGAAGACAAAGAAACTGAGTCAGTGTCTAGCTTTGAGATTTAAAAACTTGGCTTTGAAGATCTGGAATGCAGTGTGCTGAGCTCACTGTGTCCTACTCAGCAATAAGTACTATAATTAATTTTTTCTTTTTGTTAATAACAAATGTTAGAAAATGTGTTTTCTTTGTTATATTACAGCTGTTAGTATTTCACACTCTCTCTTTTGTGAATTGTTTGTTTCACATTCTTTTCTCATTTTTGTACTGGAATATCTTAGGTTTCCCCCTTACTTATTTCCATATTGACATATCATATAGGTAGCAAATATTTTCCCAGTTTGATCTTCTCTTCTAGTTTTTTTTTTTAGTTCTATAGAGTTTAACATTTTTATGCAATCAAATCTACAGCTCTTTTTCCATGTGATTTCCTCCATAGCTCTTAAACTCAAGATAGTTTTTATACATACAGAGTTGAGAGAAACATTCATCTATAATTTCTTCTGTTTTGCTTGCAGTTTGTTTACAATGAACTCTTTTCTTCTTATCAGAAATTTTATTCATTCCAGCAACAAATGGTTCCTGAGTGCCCATCTGTGTCTGACAAGATGTAGGCGTTAGGAATAAAAAAGCAACCAAAATACTTACAGCAGGAGAGATGAGAGAGAAAAATAGGCAGTTTTCAGAAGGCTGGGGAATGTCGTGCTAAAGTGGTTTGACGCCTCTGAGGACAGTACTGAGCCTAAGAGAAGTCGCTCAGGGTTGAGAACCACTGAAACTTCTCCAAATCTTAGTTTTATTCTCAGAGCATCCCCTTAGGTTGATAAACTAAAACAATATCTTTAGCAGGCTAAATATGATTAGCCATGGAGCATTATTCATGCTCTATCTAGTAGGCAAAAAGTCATGAGAACCACAAAAGAATCAAGAGAACTATTTTAAAAAGACTGAGAAAAACAACAAAAATTTCAAATCAGGATTCAGAGTACCAGGGCTGCCTGAGATGATTTAGGCTTGGACTTTGCACAATAAACATTTAAAGGAAACCTCAAAATGACCAGAAAATGTGAAAAAAAAGAGAACAATCTCGCTTATAATCAAAGAAGTGCAAACTGAAAGAGGAAGATACCATTTTAAACCTATCAGATCAGCAAGTATATTTTAAATAGGCACTCTCACATTGATGGTGTGGGTATAACTTTGAAGACAGTTTGGTCATATTTATCTAAAGCCTTAATGATATTCATAGTCTTTGACCCATCAATTTTACTTCTTTAAATTTATTTCATGTGAATGGATATAGTAAAAAATGTGTATATGAGGATTTATAATAAAAATCATAATAACAAAGCTGAAACAAGTGTCCAACAATAGAGGATTGATTATATAAATTATTAAAATAGCATAGTAATGCAATCATTTGAAAAATATTAAATACTTGGGAAATAAGTTATTTTTTCTCAAGGGACTCATGCTTCAGTTTATTTTTCCTTCTGAACACTAAAATGTTAATCTGATAATCAAATTATGTTTTTTTCTCTTACTATTCTGAATTTTCTAGTTTTTCTTCCTTTTTCTATTTTACAGCAATCATACATTACTTACATAAGCATATTTTTATTTTTCTCTTTAGAGTAAAATGGGGTAAGGAGTCTCTGGCTCACAGGGGGTCTTTGGATTCATTTAATGTACCTTATCAAGATTTAAAAAATTAAGTGCAGTGGCGCAATCATAGCTCACTATAGCCTTGAATTCCTGGGCTCAAGTGATCCTCCCACCTCAGCCTCCTGAGTAGCTAGGACTATAGGCACCACTCCTGACTGATTTTTCTTATTTTTTGCAGAGATGGGGTCTTGTTATGTTGCTCAGGCTGGTCTTGAACTCCTGGCCTCAACTGATCCTCCCACCTCAGCTTCCCACAGTCCTGGAATTACAGGGGTGAGCCACCCCACTCAGCCTAGATCTGTTTTTTAAATTAAATATCTGCTTTAATCCTCGTGTGAAAATTAAGAAGTATCTGAATGACTGTGGATATGTTTTAGAGACACTCAGGGGTATGTGTGTGTGAAGCATTTCCCTCCTCCTCCTACCTAGTTACCCTGAGTGACTGAGAGAGCCATGCAGAATGGGGTGCTGGTTGGACAAGGCGGGGAAGTTAGTAGATTAATCTATTTTGGTTTTATCAAGCCATGTGTCCACGGCGAAACTGAACAGTGGTGGTCTTCTCCTACTTCATGGAAAATAAAAATAAAATGATACATAAAATATCTTCCATATTATTGTCCCAATAAATTTCTTAAAGTTTTGATATCTGCTAATGTTTGTCTGTCAGTTAGTGCTAGGAGACAAAAAGAAAAAAATATAATTGGTAGGAAGCAAGAATATAAATAGAAAAGCCGTGGAAATAATCTTTTGAGATTAAGGATTAAAAAAAAGAAAGAAAGAAAAAAAAAGCTGCCTGGCAAATACAGGCAGAACTTTGGTGTGATCTTAGGAAACAAGAAAGAGGGCGAGATCTGCTCTGTTGTGTTTGGGGAAATCTCAAAGTGGGAAGAGATGGGCTTCTGGGGGAGAAGGGAAGGAGGAGAGGCTCTGAGCACTCCACAGGAGAGTTGGCACGTAAATGTGACCTGATGCTGCCTGTTGGGGTCAGTCTGGCCTGGGAGATGCCCAGTGGACAGGGATGAGAGGGCCCAGCACCTCCCAGGCTAGACGTGAGCGCACTGTTTGCTGCTGTGCTTGAGCAATGGCCTGATCAGGAAGTCCATTCAAGCACCTCAGTCCAGGTCTCAGGGCGGCTGGTCCATGCAACCCATCCCCGTTGGGTCTCACCCATTAGTGTTCCGAGATGCTGTCTGCTAGTCCTGCCATCATACAACATGCTTTCCCCCAAACATAGCATGTACATAATCACCCTTGGACATTCATATGCCTTAGGGAATCCCTTGATAATTGATAGGAAAGGGAAGGGAAATCCTTTCCAACCTGCTGCCATGGTCTGTAAGTTGGTGAGTGTGATGGTTGATTTAATGTCAACCTAGCTAGGCCATGGTACCCAGATATTTGGCCAAATACATCTGGACATTGCTGTGAAGGTACTTTTTGAGATAAGGTTGACATTTAAATCAGTAGACTTTAAGTAAACCAGATTATCCTCCATTGTGGGTGGGCCTCATCTGATCAGTTGAAGTCTTTAAGAAAGAGACTGGGGTCCCCCAAGGAAGATAGAATTTTGCCTGAAGATTGCCTTTGTACTCTAGTGCAACAATGACTTCCCTAGTTCTCCAGCCTGCCAGCATACCCTGGAGAGTTTGGACATGCCAACCCCTCAACTGCATGAGTCAATTCCTTAAATCTCTCACTCTCTCTCTCCATATATATACATACATATATACACACACACATAATAGAAAAGTGCAAGGTGAAGCAGCAAGTGCTGATGTGGAAGCTGCAGCAAGTTATCCTGAAGATCTAGCTAAGATCACTGATGAAGGAGGCTACACTAAGAAGATTTTCAATGTAGCTGAAACAGCCTTCTGTTGGAAGATGATGCCATTTGGCACTTTCATAGCTAGAGAGCAGTCAGTGCCTGGTTTCAAATCTTCAAAGGAAAGGCTGACTCTTATTAGGGGCTAATGCAGCTGGTGACTTTGAGTTGATGCCAAAGCTCATTTACCATTCTGAAAATCCTAGGGCCTTTAAGAATTATGCTAAATCTACTCTTCTGTGCTCTATAAAGGAAAAAGCCTGGATGACAGCACATCTGTTTACAGCATGGTTTATTGAATATTTTAAGCCAGGTGTTGAGACCTACTGCTCAGAAAAAAGATTCATTGCAAAATATTACTGCTCGTTGATAATGCACCTTGTCACCCAAGTGATAGGATGGAGATGTACAAGGAGATGAATATTGTTCTCATGCCTGCTAACACACATCCATGCTGCAGCCCATGGATCAAGGAGTAATGTCAACTTTCAAGTCTTATTACTTATGGAATACATTTCATAAGGCTGCCATAGATAGTGATTTCTCTGATGGATCTGGGCAAAATACATTAAAAAAATCTTCTGGAAAGGACTCGACATTCTAAATGCCATTAAGAACACTGGTGATTCATGGGAGGAGGTCAAAACATTAACACTAACAGGAACCTTCATGCATGACTTTGAGGGGTTCAAGACTTCAGTGGAGAAAGTAACTGCAGATGTGGTGGCAATAGCAAGAGAACTAGAATTAGAAGTGGAGCCTGAAGATGTGACTGAATCGCTACAATCTCATGATAAAACTTGAATGGATGAGGAGTGCTTCTTTTGGATGAACAAAGAAAGTGGTTTCTTGCGATGGAATCTAATCCTGATGAAGATGCTGTGAACATTGTTGAAATGACAACAAAGGATTTAGAATATTCCATAAACTTAGTTGATAAAGCAGAGCCAGGGTTTGAGAGGATTCACTACAATTTTGAAGGAAGTTCTACTGTGGGTAAAATGCTATCAAACAGCATCACATGCTACAGAAAAATATTTGTGTGAAAGAAAGTTATTCAATGCAGCAAACTTCATTATTGCCTTATTTTAAGAAATTGCCACAGCCACTCCAACCTTCAGCAACCACCACCCGATCAGTCAGCAGCCATCAACCCTGAGGCAAGATCCTCCACCAGCAAAAGGATTATGACTCACTAAGGGCTCAGATGACTGTTAGGTTTTTTTTTTTTTTTTTAGCAATAAAGTGTTTTTAAATTAAGGTATGTACATTTTTTTAGACAGCGTACTTAATAGACTATGTGTAAACATAACTTTTATGTGCACTGGGAAACCAAAAATTTCACCTGACTCACTCGCACTCTACTGCAATATTTGTTTTATTGCAGCAGTCTGGAACTGAACTCACAATATCTCTGAGGTATGCCTGTGTACACACATGTGAACACACACGTATCTATTATATATCTATTTACATATGCATTTATCCTATTGGTTCTGTTTCTCTGGAGAACTCTGACTACTACAGTGAATAAATAGCTCAAGTAATTCTACTTTGGGCTCAGACTGAGGGAGGAGGACCTGGGGAGTAGGATATCTCCATTGCTTTTTATTTGTATACATCTAGGAGAATTGCAGTTTTGCCAACAAAATTAGGACTAAATAATCCTGATTTGTGTGATATAATTAAATACATCAATATATTGTGTTTCTATAATTTCGAGATGTTTTACCACCCACAGTCACTTGAAAACCACTACTGATCTGATTGTACAAGGGAGACAAAATGTCCTTGCCCAACCCACTGTCAGGCTTCTCTTCGTAAGCTGGAAAGCCCCTCAGGAGACGTGGTCTGGCCAATTTCATGAAGAGGTTTCAGGAATGTGATGATATAATCCTAAAACTGAGTATTGGTACAGCGTATCACTTTAATAAAGTGCATACAACATGTTCTAAATTCTTCTAAATAACTATAGTGAATTAGGAAAGACAGGTATTATCATTATTATAACCACCTCCATTATGCAAAAGAAGAAAGTGAGGATCAAGAAGTGATGCGTCACAGATCCAGTCTGTTCAGCTAGTCTACGACAAAGCCAGGACTAGAAACTGGTTCTTCCATGCTTCATCTCGCACTTTTTCTTACCACCCAAACATGTGTCTGGCCAGGTAAGCAGACTCTTTGCCAGGACATTAGAGTGCCAATTCAGCATCCTAACAAAGAATTTATTGTCAGTGATTTTTGACAATGAGCTGAGAGGAAAGGGAAGATGGGGCAGTGAGGATAGCTGGGGAGCTGAGGTTCAGGGTGCAACTTGGTGAGTCATCCCTATTTTTCGGTAGAATGAACTCAAGGCTTTTCTTCCTTTCTTTTCCACTTTAATGTTAAAGTAATTCTAATTTCAGTGGACTCTACTCTGGGAAGCAATTCCTAATCACCCAGTCAAAATTAATCACTACCTCCTCTATGCGCTCATTCACATCTTTTATTACAGGATTAATTATACATTGGACATGCATCTGTCTCCCTAACTAGCCTGTGAGCCCTTAAGGGCAAGGTCTGGGTCTTTTTCTGGGCATTCATTCAACTGAGATTACTGCAAGTACCTCTTTGCTGCAATGTGCTAAACCTGTGGATACAAAGATAAAGTTCCTAATCTAGTTGGGAAAATATACACAAGCCCGTAATGATAATACAATGTGATAAATGCTACAATATAAGCACGCATAAACTGCTGGAGAGCACAGAAGAGGGGAGCATCAAAACTATCTGGGAGGAAGTTGAGAAGGTGCTTTTCCAAGCAATGTCCCCAAAGATATAAGGACATGCCAGGCCTCGAGCATATCATATACAAAAGCAGACAAACTAAAGGAGCAGGGCCAGGGAAGAACAAGTAGTTCTGTGTGAAGTGGCATGAAGTGAAGTTGGATAGGTGTGAAGATTGTAATAAAAAGGGCCTTGGATATGAAGCTAAACAATTTATTCTGTTAGCTTAGTCCGTCCAAACCTGCAGACCACAAAGTGGTTTCAAAGGGTTTTGTAACGTAGACTGAATAAATAAGCCTGAAATATGTAATTGTTTAAATGTCTGCAGACACTGTAATAATATATTCAAAGCTACGTATAAATGTTATAGAAGTTATAGTAGCTTTTTGTCATTTTTATCAATCTATAAACATTAAAAGTACAACTACTGTGTGAAGGCACAAAAGATTTTTGTTATTAATATCAAAAGGAGTCCTTATAGTTTTAGGTGACGAAGTCAATGAAAGATTTTTAAAAAAAATTTTATTGCTTTTTCCTCATGAAGCATGATACATTTTACTTTAAAACTTTAGAAAATATAAACAAAAGACAATAAAAAAGAAACACCCAATAGTCCAGCACCCAGAGATAACTGATGTTCATATTTGCTAAACTTCCAGCCCTTTTTCTATACATATGTATATAAACAGATGTTTTTAATTCTACACATATTTAATTATAATCTCTTCACTTATAAACAGCTTTTTGACATTACATATATACATCTGCATCATCATTTAAAATAGCTACACAGTATTCTAAGAGATGGATATTTCATATTTTACCTCCTACTGTTGAACATTTAGGTTGTTTCTAATTTTCCCATTGCAAATAGTAAAGAGATGAACATGTGTGTGTGTGCCCACATTTGTCCAATTATTTCATCAGGATGTTCCTCTGGAAGTGAGTCAAAGTATGAGCATTTTGAGGCTTTCCAATATAGTGTCAAGTTACCTTCAGAAAGTCTGCACCCACATTTACAGCTACCACTTGTGTATGTGTATATTTTCCACACCTTTGTTAAGGTATTATTATTATCATTTTTAGTATTTGCCAGCAGAAAGCAAAAGATATTACTTTTCCTAATGGTGGGACTAAACTTTTTTTTTTCTTTAACAGCATTAAGGGATAACTTACGTATCATAAAATTCAGCCACTGTAAGTGTACAATTCAAAGATTTTTGTAAATATATAGTGGGTAACCATCACAATCCACTTTTAGAACATTTCTATCCCCCTAGAAAGTTCCCCCATGCCCATTTACAGTTATCTCTGTTCCCACCTCCAATCCCAGGAAACCACTGTTTTGCTGTTTTATAAATTTGCCCTTTCTAAACATTTCATATAAATAGAACCATACAGTATGTTGTCTCTCACATCTGGCTTCTTTCACGTAGCATAGTGTTTTGAGGTGTATCCATGTTGCAGCATGTATCAGCCTTTTGTTTCTGCACTCCCCCCCCCCCTTCATGTTTATTTGCAGTTTTCGCTCTGTTACAAAGGCCCACGTGTCTGTTGGGTCATTGAAGGATTTTACAGAGGAGGAACACGATCAGTCTCATGTCAGAGAATTCTGGCAGCATAGAAGGATGACTCTATCTTTGCATCACCAAATCTAGGACAATCAGTAAAAGTGTTCTGCATTGGACTGGGCTTTACTTATCTGCAAAAAAGAACTATAATATAGCACCGAGGACTAATTAAGATTATTTATTTGAGTCAAGTTTTAGTTTCCTCTCCTCAAGCAGCATCATAAAGTTCTAATTTACTTTCTAAAAAAAAATCAAGCTAATCCTTTAAAGTTGATATTACTTTAGTGTAGTATAGATATAGATCCTTTCCAGAACAAGGTGGAATATAAATAAATGTTGCCTTACCCTAATGTTGCTCTTGGTGCTTGTTTTCTACATCAAGAACCCTTAAAAGGTCCCTTATCCCTAAGATAGAGTAACACTAATAACTTTGAAAATTAAACAGTATTCTTTAACTTTTTATCTCCAAAAAGCTTTTTAAAAAATTAATAACCTGCAATACCCATCCCTCAGGTAAAAACTCTCCAATCTAAGAAGAAAAAATGTCCTATTTTAATCCCAATGTGTATTCTATGCTATTTTGCTAAATCCAATCTGACCCTTCCAGAAATAAAAGGCTTAGGTTTGGTAAATGTTGCAGTTCTTAAAAGTAGTAGAGAAACTCAAAGCTTGACACATCAAACAGGGTGCCTGAAACTTCTCTACTTCTCCTTTGACCTTTTAACATCCCCTCCCATCGCCCTGCCCAGAGTGGTTTGTGGATGATTTACCTTAAGGGTAAAAAAGCTACAGTCAGGGTTCCTCACTTGTATGGGCTCCTTCCTAATTTGGGGCTCCTAATTTTTTATTTTTCCTTAATGAGGGAACTCCAAACTATATAAACTTTAGGCCCCATAAAACGTGGATCTGTCCCCCTGTAACCAAGGATCTCTCTTACCCCTTCTAGGGGGTTCTTTGTAGGCAGGTTCTTTATTTCATACGTCGGTGGTAGATATATTTCTACAAGTTGTCTTTTCCGTGACTTATTTTATTTATTCATTTAAGAGACAGGGTCTCACTTTGTTGCCCAGGCTGGAGTGCAGTGGCATCATCATAGCTCACAGCAACCTCGAACTCCTGGACTCAAGCATTCCTCCCACCTCAGCCTCACGAGTAGCTGGGACTACAGGCATGTGTCACCACACCCAGCTAATACATATTTTTCTTTTTGTAGAGGTGGGGTCTCACTATGTTGCACAGGCTTTGTGATTTTTTTCCAGACATCTTATTAGAAAAATATGTTATGCAAATAATAAAGTAACAACTTAAGTGATTCACTTAGAATCCCCCTCAACAGGTCACTCATGTTCACTCTTTTGTGGCACCTTCCAGTTCTCATCCATGTAATTTTATGTAATTATAATTAACCTAGGATTTTAAAACGTTTTACCTTGATAAACACGGTTCACTTTACAAAGACCCATTTATTGCACCACTGTCCTATACTAGTTTCTTCAAAACATGTGTATGATGTGGCTATAACACATCATTCAGTAGACGGGGCAAGCGGAAAGGGCAACACCCTGGCACTTGCGAGGCACCTGGGGACGATGACCCAATTGCTGGTGCTCGGGAGGGCGGGCAAAGGATGCTAAACCATCAGGGCCACATCTGGCTCATTCACCACTGTATGCACAGTGCTTAGCATAAGGTCTGGCATCCAGTAAGTACTTAAAATATTGACTGAATGACTAATCCAGAACCTGACTGACCCAATTTTGTTTTGTTTTGGGGGGTATAGAACAAAATCCTAGAAAATAGCAATTAACTTATTGTTTCTTATTAAAGTAGAATTCTGACTAGTTAAGTGATTAAACAAGTGTATATTGAGTGCCTGCTGTGACCAAACATAACAGGACCACTTGAGATCAAGAGACAGCCAAAGGAAGAAATATCTGGAGCGTGAGCTCTTTCCTATCCCTATCCTGGGCCTGTACTTTACGGCCTGAGATAAATAAGGAGGATGGAGAAGTTTTTAATCTTTTAAAAGACATAGCCTTGGCCGGGTGCGGTGGCTCACGCCTGTAATCCTAGCACTCTGGGAGGCTGAGGCGGGTGGATCGCTCAAGGTCAGGAGTTTGAGACCAGCCTGAGCAAGAGTGAGACCTTGTCTCTACTAAAAATAGAAAGAAATTATCTGGCCAACTAAAAATATATATACAAAAAATTAGCCAGGCATGGTGGCACATGCCTATAGTCCCAGCTACCCGGGATGCTGAGGCAGTAGGATCGCTTAAACCCAGGAGTTTGAGGTTGCTGTGAGCTAGGCTGATGCCACGGCATTCACTGTAGCCGGGGCAACAAAGCAAGACTCTGTCTCAAAAACAACAACAAAAAAAACCCAAAAAACAAACAAAAAATAAATAAATAAATAAAAATAAAAGACATAGCCTTATTTTATCTTTGCAGAAGAGGTGGAAAATAGAGAAAAATTATATGGGGTGGGGGGAATACTAATATTACTTAGGGAAGGCGGAAAATTAGAACTCTTTGTTCACTTAGGTGGCTCTGGAAGATTATGACACCAAGCTCTTTGCCAGAAGGTGGGCTACACTTACCTGGTGTCACATTCATTCTGAATGTTCTCAGAAGGAGAGGTGACAACAGTATATTGTCCTAAGGGATGGTCATTTTAGGTTTTGGTTAACAAAATGTATGCCTTTCTCTAGGATCAGAACACTAGGAAGGGCTCCCTTGTGGCCTGATGTGAAACGCTGGCACAAAGTCACTTGAGAAGTTTGACCCTGCAAAAGATAAAACCCAGCTTCTTCCCACTCTGGGGCCAGTGCTTCTAGGCAGTAACGTTTCCCAGCAAAATTCAATTAAGCAAAGTCCCAGAGTTGTTCTTCTTCAAAATAATTTTGATTTAATTTCTTTTATATCAAAGGACAACAAATTACATTTCAGAGAATAATGTTTAGGTTATGAGGTTCCCGTCAGAGCTGTTTTGCAATACATGTTTATATAATCAGAAGTGAAGTTGGCAGTCAACTGTAAAATGGGCCAGCCAGGCCACTGGTGCACATGTGGGGGATTAATTTCACTTTGGACCACAAACTAATGTAACAGTCTATTGTTTAAGTGTCAACTAGATTTGGATTTGGTTTTGGACATTCAAATTGGGATGAAACTGAGTTAAAAAAAGAAAAAAAGGAACACCATCACCAGATTCTACAAGGCAACAGGTCAGTGATTTGTAAAGAAAACATATAGCATCAATATTTTCTGCTCTTATCAATGAGTTCAAACATTTGACATCTTGAATACTGATAAAGTAAGTCAAGTCTTCAGAGAGAAAATTTTATAAAATTTTTCTGTTTATACCATCCAATGTGTTACTAATTATTTCCTCTATTAATTGTGTTTTGCTGTCCAATATTCATAGAAGTGAATAATAGTGTGTTCAAAATGTAAAGAGAAGAAATGGCATACAGAAGCAGTTAAACACACCTCATAAAACTTATCTTCAAGGCAATTTACCAAAATAAGAGCAAATACACTTAACATACATGATCCCACTTGCTGGTGAACATACCAAATACTTAAATTTTGGACAGTTATTAAGAGGAACCTGAAAACAAATCTTCGCTGCTTTACCACTCAGCTTCCCTTCTCAGCCCTCCCTGAGGACGCTAACTGAAAGGAATCTGTTTCTCTTTCTCTAATAGTCCTCAGTACAAACTGCCTTGTATCACAGCTAATTGTGCATGTAGTTCCACTACTAGATTAAAATTTCATTTAGGACATGAATGATGTCTTATACATATTTATCTCCTCCAAAGCAATGAATGCTGTAGTTTATTAAATTATTTATGGAAATAGATAAATCAAAACACAAATAAAAAATTTTCCCAGTGAACTCCAAGTAGAAACAGAAACCTCTTCTATTTCTACAGTTAGTAGCTGCGCTGTATTTGTCAAAAATACTTAATGTAAATAAAGTATTTCCCTTTAATATAGTCCCTTTTTATGGACTAATTTCCATAGGCTTTCTAATGAAGATCTCTCTAAACAGCACATTTAAAATTTTATAACGTCCTCAGTTGTGTGTCAAATAAACTAAATTCAAAGCAATTAAGGTTAACCATGTCTGAGGAAAAAGTGAAAAAATTTTAATTGAAAATTCAAAGAGATGACAGTAGAGAAAGAGTCTAAATTGAATGGTAATGTGATCTGAATGACTTCGTGTCTCATCATGCTAATGTGTGGGCCAGGACATACACACTGACATACAAAGAGTTCTCTGACCATGCCAAGTAACAGGCCAAAGGAGTTGATCTCATGAAAAGAAACTTAAGAGGGTGAAGTTATTCATGTAAGTCTAACATAAGACTTTAGAAATTAAAAAAAAAAAGACTTTAGAAATTCTAAATTATCAAGTCTTTTTAAAGAAAACAAAAGCAAAGATCCACATTGCTTTTTTAGTTTAGTAAGTAACACATTCATTGTCATATTCACTTTGTTCATTAAGTGGACAAAAATATATCAAAGTATTTTTCCATTTGTTAAAACATTCAAGTACATTATTGAAAAGAGGCGACGAAAACTGTCTTTAAAGTTTTAAAGACAGGGGAGACAACCAGGGATAAACAGGGATTAAGTCTAGAAGATCTCTCAAAGTGTTATCTTGCTTTTGAATCCTATGTCCTATGAACAAGACTCTGAAGTCACAAAGATTCAGGGACCCTCAAGCACAGACAGGTACTTTTCTCCATTCGTTATACTCCTAAGAGAGGTTAACACAGCAATCCAGACACCTACTTCAGAATTTTCTAGTTAACCTAACTTCCACTAGTTGTTTCTCCTAACAAAAACTTTTCAGACTATCTCCATTAATGTAACTGAGTTCAAAAGGCTATTAGCTGTGTATTAAGGTTTATAGAGATGAAATGATACAATGTCTGAGACTGACTTTAAAATATTTCAGTGGAATGGAAAAACAAGAGATAGGTGAAGCAAATGCAGCAAAGTCTTATAATTATTAATCTAGGGAATGGGTATATGGGGGTTCAACATATTATTCTCTTTACTTTTGTGTAGGCTTGAGAATTTTCAAAATGAGACTTTTTAGAAAAGGGCTTTAGGAAATGTAGTTAATCATTAATATAGGTCTATGCCTCTATGAACAGGACAGAAAGTTTTGCTGAAAGAAATTAAGGCTGGTCTTGAATCTGGGGCTCCCTTACTAGGTTTAAAAAACTATTTCACCTGTCTTTCTCAAAGGAAGGAGATAACACAAATCTATACACTATCCTTGGATATGGATATATATTTTTTAACTTTAGACTAAACTTTAGAGAAATCTAAATTTTTCAGAAAAGAAACATTACCAAGTTGTAGTTCTAAGCTGAACACAGAGGCTGTATTACATGGAAGACATGAATTTGGATTATGGTTTAGCTTTTACTTCGGAATAAAAAAGGGGAGAGTATCAATTCCAAGAATCCAGATTCCCTAACCCTTTTCTCAGATCTAAGGACTTCCTATGGGGATTTAACTCTCTGCCCTGCCAGTCACAGAAGTGAGCAGATGGGGTCCCCTTCTGGAGGTCATGACTCAAAATGAATCCTTTTCTGCAGTACAGAAACCACTTCCACCCCCAGAGGATACAAGATATGCTGGGCTGAGGCCTCTCCCTTCCTGGCCCCTTTTCCATTCTTCTGCTCCCCCGTGGGCCTCACTGGTCCCTCTCTGCCATGCTTTCCCCACTGGCCTGTCACCACAGGGATCCAAAAAGCAAAATAATGCCCTGGGTCTATGGGGACAATCATTCTTATTCCTATGCAAAATCTGGCTTGGGGAACTGTGATTTTGACCTAAGTCACTGGTACTGGATTAGAAATAAAAGAGAAGTCAGACAGCAACAAACTCTCCTACTTTGTTTATTTTACATATGTTTCATGACCCTGGGTCCTATACTGATACTGTTCTGTTTTTTTCACTTTTTTCTTCAAATAGAGATTAAAGATGTAGCTAAGAATTCACTCTATTGACACTAATACTACGGAAACTTGTTTTTTAAAATGAGGTATTTGGTTTGCTGTCCCAAACAGTAGAGGTTTGGGCAAACTGCAGAAATGGTCCAGCAAGAAAGAAAATGAAAGTGAAAACACTGAAACATAAAACAGAAACAGAATCTGGCAATATGCTGCTGTGACACCCTGAGAATCTTTACTGTAGGCAAAATAAATCTGCCCACTTAATACTTCTAAAAGCAAAACCCACTGTGATTTTTCCAAGGGCATACATTTCTACCCAGAAAAGACGATGAGAATGAAGAGGTGAGTAAATGAGAAAGGTAAAGAGACTAAGATCATTGTTCTGGCCCCTTTCCCCACCCATATCAAAAATACTTAGTGGACTACTATTTTCCCTTGCTTTCAAGTTATATTAGAAAACACTTAAAATTATGGCAACAACAGCATTTACAAGTGAATTTATGTAAACCTGTTGTCAAGGTTCAAAATACCATGAAAGATCTTGAGAAAACAGTTGAATATTTCACATAAAGAACTGAACAATCAGGTTAGCCAGACCCAAAATGATGATGAAAACATGAAAGATTAATTTAGGCCACGTCAGACGCTCTTCCTGGTAGAGGGAAATTATATAGATGAGTGATGGATATATGAATACAAAGGCCAGGCCGCATGCTGCTCCTGAATATCTGCAAAATAAAAGCTTTTGGGGTTAATATTCATCTTGTACTTTGCTTTTTCTGATTTATAATTAAGGTAAATATAGTACAATTTATTAATAAATCCCCAGTCTGATATTGCAACAAAACTATTTTTGATTCATTTGTTGTTGACATAAAGCATTTGGATTTAAAACTTATTTTACTTGCTAAGTTAATATATTATTTCCTGCTCATCTTTATAGCATCTGCTTGACAAAGACTTTTTATTCATCCCTCAAATCTCCACAGTTCCTCTATGTCTGAGTGATTGTGGCTACTTCCTCAAAAACATCTGGAGATAGGCTTCCTATCTTTGATCTTTTATAAACTAATTATGCATTCTGAGTTTTGGGGGGACTGTTAGCATCTGTTTAAAAATGAGAACAGATGGATGACTGCCTCCGTGGCATTCAGCATAATTATCAAAGATAATAACAAAAATATCTAAATATGAGGTTGTGACAGAGAAATATGTACTTTCTCCTCCTTTTCTCTATACTTGAGTTTTCTTGAGGAACAGCTTAATAGGAACTTGTAAGTCCATTATATTCAATAAGTGTCAGGCTAACCATCTCCTCTCTTGCTTCTTATTACTTTCTTAGGTACAGATCTTCAAAAATGTGACTCAGCCCTGCTGGAGAAATCAGATCATTCTAAACCTCAGTTTCCCTTGAGAATCTGAGGTCACAACTTTAGTCCCATTCTACTCAACCTGTCACAATTTTTTTAGGGAAAGGATATTTAGGGGGAAAAAACCCCATCTGGGATCTAAACTCTTACTTTCTGACTATAAGTAGCACTGAAATATGTTTTTGAGCAGAAATGGATTAAGGAAGTTACAATATAGTCTTGTTATATAAAAGACCTCCCAGGTACCCCCAAGAAGTTATATATTACATATTAAAAATAACTTTTACTTTGGATAAAGACAAAGGAAACACAGTGGAATATGATGAGGAAAGAAAGGGAAAGGAGCCTGAGGCTATGGGATAATGCTTCTAGAATCAGTTCTCCATCAGGAATAAACAGAAATGGAAGCTAATGAGCACTTTAGCTGATACCAGGGAACTACATTTAAATGTTACCAGTTTTAAATACTCACAGGAATTTCATACAATTAAATTAAAACAGTAACAACAGCTCCAACAGGAAAAGCCTAAAGTCCAAGACACAAAAGGCCACCATTCCCTTCAGCAGTACCTTATGATCCCTCCTATGTTTGGGTAGAAACAGGCCATGATCACTCCAGCTCCCACAATAATTAGATTAAGAATCAGCACGTGGAAAATGCTAGAAGTTGAGAGTTTGGAGAAAAGAAAAAATAGGCAAATTACAACCACTAATATGAGAACAAAGATCATTCTTTTTTTTTTTTTTTTGAGACAGAGTCTCACTCTATTGCCTGGGCTAGAGGGCCGTGGTGTCAGCCTAGCTCACAGCAACCTCAAACTCCTGGGCTCAAGTGATCCTTCTGCCTCAGCCTCCCGAGTAGCTGGGACTACAGGCATGTGCCACCATGCCTGGCTAATTTTTTCTATATATTGTCAGTTGTCCAGCTAATTTCTTGCTATTTTTTTTTTTTAGTAGATACGGGGTCTCGCTCTTGCTCAGGCTGGTCTCGAAGTCCTGAGCTCAAACAATCAATCCACCTCGGCCTCCCAGGGTGCTAGGATTACAGCGTGAGCCACCGCGCCTGGCCTAAAGTTCATTCTTAGCATCTTTAAAATGAGAATGTCTTAAGCTTGACAAAATCACAGCAAAAATAGAAGGCAACAATAATACTCAATGTTGGTAATGAGACAGTGAAATTGGCCCTTTTGTGCAGTTAAATTTTATAGAAGCAAACTGGTAGTGTGTATCCATATTCTTTGATCTATAATTCTATTTGGAATATCTTGATAAAAATAATCAAAACCATGAAAAAAGCTATAAAGATATTTCTGAAAAACAGAAGATACAGCCTAGATACAGCAAGTCAACAATTTACTTGACAGAACATATTAAAATTATTAAAAATAACTTACCATTATTACCTAGATGGGTAAAAAAATATCTAGGCAATTTTGAAAAAAGCTAGTTAGGTTTTCACCATACAGGAAAATTAAAAAAAAATTTGAAAAAATATCAGAAGGATATACACTGAAAAGACTGAAAAGGCAGTAGTAATTGTGTTATAATTTAGGCATTTTGGATAATATTTCCTTTTTTCTATATTTAAAAAACTTTTTGTAAAGTGTTTATTTTACTTTCATAGGAGAAAAATAAATTTTATTAAGGGAAAGACAAAATGGGTGGGTCTTTATTTTTCAGATTTAACCACTGAAAGCTACTCACTATTTACCATGGATAGAATATTTTCTAAATACTTTAACTAGATAGTAACAATTCCAGGTTTGGGAATCAATTTTGGACACAAAAATAATGTAGATGAAATTTGATGCTCAAGAAATAACTTCATTTCCCCAAGAAATGTGCCAAATATACACATCAAAGCCACACTTCAGGCTCAAGTTATCAGAGGTTAATTGATCCCAGATAAAGATTGCAGACAGAATTAAAAATAAGGAAAATTATTTACACAAATAAGTGGTTAGTCATACATCTTGATGAATTACAAAGATATTAGGCTTCCAGATTTTACTATTTATCCAGAAACTTCAACCCTAAAATTGCTTGAGAGCTTTGAGACATTGGCTGGGCCTTTGTTATTTCTGTATCGTAAGAGGAAACAACTTTGTATATTTTCCAAAGTAGTGGTTCCCAAAGTGTGATCACAGCCCAAGGGGGTCCCAATACTCTTTTAGGAAGTCCCTGAGGTAAAAATTATTTTCACAATAATTCAAGACGTTACTGTGTTCTTTACTGCAACATACTCTCAAAAGAAGAAAAAAAAAAAATCCTCGATAAAGAAGTAAAACTAATTAGTTCTATTAAATTTCATGCTTTGAATACACATCTTTTTAATATTCCATGTGATCAAATAAAGCACATCTGCTGCATGCTGAAGTACAGTTGTCTTGAGGAAAAGTATTTCCATGGCTAAGCTGGAGGCTGACCTAGCTGTTTTCCCCAACAAATGCTATTTTTACTTGAAATGCAGACAAACTATGGTCATTCAAACTTGGGTGTTGACAGACATTTTCCTGAAAATGAATATGAGTTTGTCACTTCAAGAAAAACAACTGGCAGTATTTGTTGCCAAAGACAAAATTTGAGCCTTCAAATAAAAACTAGAATTTTGGAGAACTTGTATTTGTTGCCATGACCTTGAAAGCTTTCCAATATTTAAAGACTTTTATAGTGAAATTAGTGGTGATAATAACAATGTGGGTTTTGATACTATATAATGAAATGTGTCAACATTCAGAAGATCCACAGAACTCAGTTAACCAGTATTTTCCAAATGACCAAACACAAAATCAAACATAGGTAAAAGATCCAAACTGCAAGACAGACCAATAGGTTTTAACGTAAACACATTTCAGATTCCACATTGCAACTAATGAGAAACTACCACTTATCAAGTTTTGACATAGTATTGAAGAAGAATATCCATAGTCACCTGAAAAGGCTATTAAAAGTACCTCTTCTATTTTCTAACTATGTATGTATGTGAGGCTGGATTTGCTTCATATATTCAAATGAAAACAACATATTATAACATTGAATGCAGAAGCAGACAGGAGAAACCAACTACCCACTAACAAAGCAGACACTTAACAGTTTTGAAAATGTAAACTAAATAATTTTTTTGAAAGTAGTTATTTTTCAAAAAATGTTTATTAACAAGTAATGGTTTTATTTTAAAGGAATTAAAAATACTTTAAAGTTCTCAGTTTTAATTTTTCATGTTAAATATTGACAGACATACCCACATAAACTAAAGCTCCTGGGGTCCTCATAAATTTTAAGAATATAAAGCGGTCCTGTGATCAAACAGTATGTTCCAAAGTACGCACGCTCTGTAGAGTATTTGTAACTAGGGGAACTGATAGTGTGTTCTTGGTGGTAGGTTAAGAACACAGAAGGGAAATTCCAGACTTTTTCCAAGAAGAAAAAACATTCTTCTAACAGCCACCATTCTGTAAAATAATGGCAGAAAACAGGAATAATGCATGTGCCAAGACTTTTTCCATCTATGACTTCACTGTAGATACTTTATTTTGGTGAATATAAATACAGCACAGAGTATAAACACAACAGGAGTCTTAAATTTACTGAACTCCAGTTGTCTAAATTAGCAATGTTAGAACTATAGCTGCTGCTGTTATCAATGCTTGAGACCTGGTAACTTGACATTTGCTTTGTTTTTAAGCTAACATATTTATAGCTAAAATTATTTACTAAGGGGACAGACTACATCAGTTCACTTCAAACAGGAACTGATTAAGACCACTTGTTTAGTTGGTTACTGTAAATGCAATTTTTTTCCGAATTTTATTAAAAAGTTTTCTTCATTTAAGATAATTCATTTCCAATAAAATATAACTAGGTAGCTAGGTGTGGTGGCACACGCCTATAGTCCCAGCTACTCAGGAGGCTGAGGCAGGAGGACTGCCTGAGCCCCGGAACTCATGGTTGCAGTGTACTATTATTGTGCCACAGCACTCCAGCCTGGGTGACAGAATGAAATCCTATTTAAAAAAAGTAAATAAATAGAATGAGGTACTTTTCACTAGGCTAACACTATAATAAAACTTAATATAAGAATAGGAGTTAACCAGGTGTCCATAAGAAGACTGCAGGGAAACCTTGAAATGACATATAGAAATTTCTCTTGGATGAGGGTAACCAGCTTTGAATAGATTTTCAAAATGACTCACACGCCTCCATCCCCAATAAGAGGTCAAAAATGACAGGAGGAATTTAAACTCATTATATATCAAATAAGAATTTAAACTCGTTAAATATCTCACTTCAATTCTAAACAACTGATCATTTATGTAAAAATGCACAAATGTTAATAATTATACAAGTAAGTATCAATGACCAATAATTAAAAGTGTTGCTTCTCATTAGCTACACACTGCCAATGCAGGTACTATATATTATAAACTTCTTGGCAATGTGTGGATTAACAGCAACTAAATCATAAGATAAATATAACTAGTATCAGAACTAATTAACTATACTAGAAGGAATGAACTTTAAATAATTCCAGACAAGGGAATAGCTTCTACTTTTAAAGCTCTTCAGGGAAAAGGATACCAATGATCTACCCTTAGTAACCATTTTCACTAGGCAAATTTTTATAGCAAAAGGATCAGTCACACTTTAACCTGACCTGCTTGCCTAGTCATTCGCTGCTTGGCACATCTTGCTGGTCAAGAGAAGAGCCCTTACCTAGGATAAATGTCACCGAAGACATGGCCCAAAAGCTGCACACGAGCCAAGTAGCCTAGGAGTGGGTATACAGTCATCATCTGGAACAGCAGGAATATCCTTGCAATGAAGGACAGGGTGTCACTGCTAGGGAAGTTGTCTAAAAAATTCTAATCCAAGAAAGATAACGAGGTCATGTTAAAAATCAAATTCTGTACATACAAAGTTATAAAATAGAATGTCTTCTGCTTATTTTCAATACAGGGGCTACTCAAATTGTGGTTCGTGGACTGGTACCCAACCACAAATTACTTGTAAACTATTTTTCAATGCGGTAAGTACAGAAATTGAAAGTAAGTATTTAGAAACTTTTATAGAAATTTGACATTTGCCACAGTTCTATTCTGTTTTACAAAAGTATCAGCCTGTAATTGATTTGACATTAAAGCAACAACAAAGAAAATCTTGTCTTTCACCCCAGTTAGATTGAGCAGCACTGCTCTTTATGGTTCAAGCACAATACCCAAATCTGCTGCAAAGATTTAAAGGGATAATTTAATTTAATGCTGTTAATATTTTATCCTCACTAGCTCTCTTACTTTTCTTCCTCTGGGGCATCGTAGCACTTTCAAAGTAAAGAATACATAACAAGGTGAGAGTGCGTTCATCACCTAGGATCATCATTGTTTACAGTCTATCACTAAACTGAAAAGGATTTATTCCTACTTCCTTTCATGACCCTTTCTCCATTTTAGTTTGGTGTCTAAAAAACAAAAGTTAATCACTCAGAATTTTTATTTTTCCTTTCAAATACAAATACCACAAATATTTCTATTCCCAAGGGAGTGGCCTTTATATGGGAATGCTCATACCAACGAAATTTTCAGCAAACATTTGGTTGCCAAAGAACTTCTGGAATCAAGGAAATCAAGAGAATAAGAATATGTCAAGCTATCATAATAGACGTAACTCAAACTTATTTCTCTCATAAAGATGAGAATACTACTAACACTATTTGGCTGAAATAACCATTATAAATCAGCTGTAATAAATCACACTGCATATTTAACTATGCTCTATTGGAGGAATTTTGTCTGACTAGAAAGTCACCTGTGAAATGTTGTTTTTTTAATAAGAAATTCTTCAGTCACATTTAACTGCAGACTATACTACTCCTAAGTTTTTGATGGGTTAAATAAATGAAAATATTACTTATGGCAACCTTTTATTAAAATATTTTTTTCTTTTATTCTTTCTGTCTGTCTGTCTCTTTTTTAACAGCCAAATACTCTTTCTTTGTTTTGCTGCCTGCCACTCAGTATCAAAAGGAGAGTCAGACCTGTCATCAGGGACTACTGAACTAAGACAATAGTTTATCCAGGGCATTTCCAGATGTGGGCTTTGGAAAATAAGGAAATTCACTGTATTCTCTGTGGAGGTTTTATAAGTTAATGAGAACTACTTGAAACAGTTCTCCACAAAAAGAGAAATATGTGTACCTGAGAGTAGTCATTTGTTTGAGCACTACAAGGCGCCTGGCACGCAATATGTTATCTCAGAACTCATCTAAAAATCTAATGGAGTATGTATTATACTATTTAATAGAAAAGCAAACCAAAGTTCAGAAAGAATGAGGAAGGTTCCTACCTTCCTCTACTTAGAGTGGATAGCAGAGATGGCATTCAAACTCAGGCCCGTCTGATATTAAATCTTGCCACTATATTACCCTGCCTACTATGCATATATGAAGGTCTTAACATTCACACACAGAGGGTACACAGTGCCTTACCTGCTCAATACAATCTTTGGATAATGGTGGTGAAGGAAATGAAGCAAAAACCAGGACTCCAATATAGAGATAAGTTAATGTCACTAGCAAATAAGCAATACACAGGTCCCTCACCTGCAAATATAGAATAAAATTTCCATCATACTATAGAAATTTGCAATAAGTCTACATGAATTGGTTAAATGAGAAGACTGACAAATAAATACAAAATTTGTCTTTTTCCTTATGCATGTGTATGTATACTTTCTAGGTATCTAATTTGTTCACAGAAAGTAGTTAAAACAAAATCCACATACTTTATCATTAGTCTGCCAATTTTTTTTTTTTAGTAGTCTGAAATATGTAGACTAAGCTACCTGTTGGCCAACTTAGGAAGTTAACATAAACAGTGGTCTTACACGATTGAAATTCTGACTTAATTTCAAAAGGTAATTTATTTACCAAATTATAAAATATTTAACTACAACAATAAAGCTAAGGGACAAGAAAGTAAGTGTAAGTATGACCTGTAAAATTTAAAAAATTCTTCCCTTAGTAAATTAACTTATATTATCAAAACATGCCTAGACCATGAGAGTGGAACATATTAAAATATATTTAATAAGGAAGGAAAGCTAGCTAAAAAGCAGACAACAAGCAGGTATTAAAGACAAGCTTTATAAGCCTAAACAGTAAACAAAAGGAAATCAGAAGGCAGCTGTTCAAACAGCTGCACAATGTTATTACTGGAACCAGCAAACAAACACAGAACATTAAATAAAGTGGACTGCTTTCTTCCACTGCTGTTCCCATCCTCCCAACCTCCCATCTCCATGCAAAGTAAAAACCTCCAAGATATTTAATGCAGCCAGCTGTCAGATCCAAAAAGAACAGATTCCACAGCTCACAAATTTGGTCTCCATCACCCTTAAAGTTACAGCAAAACGATTCAGCACAACTAAATTATGGCAATGAGCCTAATCCTTTTTCATTTTAAACACAAATTACTTTGAAAGCTAAAAAAACAAATTAGAAAAAAATTATATATGATTTTAAAAAAAATTGATGACACAATAAGAAAACTGGACATTTGGTATTTATGATTTTTTGGATAACTTTCCTCCTTAAATGGGCTAAAGCAATAATAGAGTTTTATAAACTTGAATGCTGATAAATTCAGTTAAAAAGCAAGTAACAAGCTACAAGAAATCTTAAGGTCAGTGCTAAGTTGACAATCAGCTTGAAAGCAAACCAGGAATTCTATACCCTATATTAGGTGCTAGATAGGCCTATGGAGCTAAAGGCTTGTACAGATTGGTTCTGGCCCTCTCAAAGAACTTCTAATTGCTTAGGAATGAGGGAGAAGAGGACGACCCAACCTGGAGGTAGGGGCAGTTTCAAAGTCTTTTTGCTCTTTAGTTCATGAAGCTCTAGGGCCCACGGCTGGCTAAACTTCAGTCAACCCTACAGCTGCCTTATGATCTTATGTGGGATGAATGGAAGTTAATCAGGCAATGCCTATTTTCATATCAAAGGGTAGTAGTCTCCCATTGTGATGTTTGAAAGTCATTTTATCCTCAACTTACTCAATGTCACTCAAGAACAAAGGTAGCCTTGTAAAAAAATCTCAGAGGCAAAGCAGCTGTGCCAGAGAGGACTCTATGTAAAGAGGGACGGCAGCCATTCCGTGGACTGTCTTTAGCTATATACCACCTGATCACCACTTTATTTTGATCTGACTTCCTGCAGAAAAAGTATCTCAGCACACTTTCGGGGAAATCTGATGAAGATGCAAAGGCTAAGGTGTGAGGGCTTCCCAATAAGATGGTTTCCCCCTATGCTTTCCCTGTTCTCATGGCACCATACATACATCTCAAATATAGCAGCTATTACACTGTAACTGTCATTATTTTTATTATAAAAGTAATCCATGTTCATGATATAAAGGATCTCAAGTGGAGATAAAAGGTCCCTTGACATCCTCAAAATAGCCATGGTTAGTTGTTCTTGTATCATGCTGGTTTTTAAATTTTTCTCTAAACTGATTCATACCACTAGACTATGTGATTCTGAGGATAGAGACTGTGTCTTTTTCATCTTTATATCCCCAGTATCCAAGACAACACCTGGCACATGGTAGGAGCTCAGTAAATGTAGATAAAAAATAATAACCACGTTGGCTTTGTTTACTACGTGCTTCTAGGTATGAGGCTCTATGCTAAGAACATTACATGTGTTGTCTCATTTAATCCTCTTAACAACCTTATAATGTAGATACAGCCATTTTCTTCATTTTATAGATGAGTAAATTTAAGTGCAGCAAGGTTACAAAACTCGTTCATGGTTACAAAGTGAGTAGCTTGTGAAGCCAATATTTAAATAAAGGTCTTTGTGGTTCCAAATTGTATCCCTTAGCTACCATGGAGATCTGACCAGTTACCAATGTATTTGTGTCATAGTTAATAAATAACAATAATGAAAAAAATGAAAGAGGTAACAAGTTATGAGTAACAAAGTATACAATAGAGCTCATATAGAGATGCAAGAGAAATACTAAAACCAGAAAAGTTCTATTTCACAGTAATCCAACATACACTTGGTAAAACTGGGTCAGGAGTTGCATATCTGTTTTCATCTGAAAATAAACTAATGAACAGAAATGATACTTTTATTATAAAAGCAGCTGAGGTTTAGCATGATCCTGGGAAACATGCCACCTATGAATATATACACATATGTGAGATTTGCTATTTTCTGGCTTAAACCCAAGCCATCACTAAAGCCTAAAGATATAGCCTCTTGAAAGCCCATTTAGTGGAAAAGGGTAGGAAAAAAGTTACCTTTTAGAAAATGAGGCTCAAAGTAAAAATATATTTAAAAAGAGGCACAAGTGACAATATGAACTGGTAATATGTCAAGAAGCCTATACATTAATAATGTAACCTACTCTGCCTCATGAATAAGCAATGGCTGGCACGGTTGATGGTAAGGAACTAAAAACAGGTAGAATGCCAACTCAGAATGAGGACTGGATTTACAACAGGGCCAGAAGTGGTCTGGGAGCATATTCAGTTTGTCAAACATGGTTTATTATTTGTTCCACGTACCGTTTATAGTGAAAATACTATCCAGTGGAGTATTTACTAACAAGACTGACAGAATCTGACCACAGAGACCTACCCCAAGCACTTACATAAAAACTTCTGGTGTACAGCCTAGCAAACTAAAGACTTGTATGAATAAGAAAGAAGTAAATAAATTAAGATATTAGGCATCTCAAATCATTTTAAAGACCAAAGCAGGGTAATACAGCTAAAGACAGACAAAATAAAGCTGAGCAAAAAAAGCACTGAATAGGTTCTGATTCAAACACAACGAGGAAATACGAAGAGGTTAACCCACATATCCAGGAGGGTTACAGGGACCACATTTCTGAAGATAAGGAACGAGTTGGGCGGTCTTCAGCCCCTTAACTTTTTTTTTGGTAAGGTATGCCAAAGGAATAGAAATGATATCCCATTTAGTTATACATGTGAAAAATGTTTAGTGAAAGAAAATACTACACAAAATTAAGTTGAACTTGGAAAACCTGGAAAATTTGATCATTATACCTGTTTTAGGAACTTCATTGTTTCAAAATGTCTTTAGATCCAAGTTCAAACATAGTTTATACAGAAGAGAAGCCCTTTTTTATTTTTTTGTCTTCTTTTCTACTTTGAAATCTTTGTTTACTGAGTTTGGAATAACTAACCCAGTATCAATATCATGAATTCAGAGTCCTGGCAAGCTTCACATTTTCTGACTTTAATCTCAAGAAAATATTATTCCATGATATTAACAGGATTCCTATAAAACAAATTACTTACTGAAACTTGATGAAAGGTATAATCATTAACGAAATCAAATGACAAAGTTTTTCTTAAAATATAGTACCCATTACCTTGATTTATCCTGACATAGGAGCCAATTTCAGTATAACTGAGAGTATATATATTTATACACATTTAAAGTGTTTAGAATGTTGATGGCACATAGTGCTTCACAAATATTAGCTTTATCATTAGTAATTACTAATATGTTAAGAAGTTAACATGAATTACAACTGGTACCACTAGTTTTAATTAAGACAGAAAAAAAAAATCATCCATTTAAACCTTGGCTTTTAAGCACTTGTTTTAAAAACATTTTCTGCAAGTGACAAAAGTTTAGTCAAATTTTATTAGCTGAACCTCACATACTAGTTCTACATAGCCCTAGTCCCAAAACTCAGTGGAAGTAAGAACTCATTTTTATGGTATTTACATATGAAATACAGATTTCAAGGCCCGTTGAGTGTTCTAATAGAAAGGTAGTGACCCTTCTTCAATCCTTGGGGGACCATGAAATAAAACATCCATCTCTCTATCCAGTCCTAGCCTCTCACACTAGAGCATGTACACCTCCAGATAAAATGATGTGCCGTTCCAAAACAGAAATTCTACTTAAGAACTGTGGGGAGCAAAAAGTTCAGCACAGTCCTCACTTTGCATGGTAGTACGAGACTGTAAACATCACTGTGCAACTTGAAACTGTGCAAAGCAATCACAGTAATCAATGGTAAAATTTATGATTATTCTGTGATGTTTAGCAATTTTTGTCAAAACATTAAAAACTCTCTTACTATTGGTTATAAATGTCTAGGGAAATGAGTAAATAGTAAAACTAATATTTATTTATTTAGTACACTGTAACTTAAAATATCAGAAGCATTGAGAATTAAAGTGTTTTATTTCTTAGTAGAAACTTAGCAAGAGTAGTTTGAACTATTCTTGTCTCCTTCTCATTGTGTAATTTACAATACGCAGCAAGCATTTTTTTGTGTCTTGGTGAATTGTCATACTCCTTCATTCTAACTTTGTATCAGCTTCTAAGATTTCATCCTTTGTGCTTTCAATGTTGTGAAATATCTCCAAGAATTCTTTTAATGTGAAGTTTTCTGACAGTGTCCCTTCATCTGGGATTTCTTCATTCTTGTCATCACAACCACTTTCCAAATTCATGTTGATAAGTTCACCTTCCCTAAGTTCCTCTGGCTGCATATCTAGGGGCTTTTGAATAGCAGCAATGTCAACATTTCCAAAACTGGCTATTTCTTTTCTAACTCCATTTATGTTCAATTCAGATTTCACTTCTAGCATTATTGCTTTTTGCTTCATTGTTGCACTTTTACCTTTGTTTGCCAATTCCCTCTCTCAATTACCCATTTTTGTAAAACATCACATCAGTTTATCACTGGGAGACAAGGAGGCAACACAACTACCTACTTTATAGACTGTGTGTAAAGTGACTAACATGCACAGTGACTAATCACTGACAGACTTTGAAAGCAGTGATGTGACTGGTCACTAATCATGATGTACACCTGTTATTTACATAGTGATTTGTGAACTGAAGGGCTTGCAGCTGCTACTATTTTATGCAAGTAACTCATAGTTCAAATCCTGTAGTAACTGAACTTTGAACAATATTGGGAGTGATTCATGTAATTTAAGAAAATCATAGCGACTGAAATTTGTGCATACAGGAACTAGGCAACATGAGAACTGCCTGTAATTTAACTCATTATTTTGAGACTGTTTTCTAGTAACACAAACTAATTAAGAGCCGATATAAATGTGCATGAGTATTTAAGACAAAACACAAGACTTTAATAAAATTGTATTCTTCCCCAGATTCCCAGGTATACAAGGTTGTTCTCTGTTATTAGGGAGACTTTGGTGGCAAACTTTGAAAAGCACAGCCTTATGGATAGAATGATCTGATACATAAGAATTCTACTTCACAGAATGGGTTTCTGGGGTACTTGGTCTAAATTGGCTTATGAGAACAGGCTGTAAATGTCAAAAGAGACAGGATAAGAGGGGTAAAGAAACTAAAAATTTCCAGCCCCTACTGTATGTCATCTCATATTAAACATGTTTCCTATTTTATAATATTAGGTTATTAAGCATGAAATGTCCAATTTCCTTGAGTACTAAGGTTGACAGTTGATATCTGACATTTTATTTTGACACTTCTTGTTTTATGTTTGTTGTGAAGGTACATCCTCAGTCTTTGAAAAGCACACTGAAATTATCTTTCAAATTTTTTTTAGAGCAATTTTTGTGAAACCATGGATAAGTCAAAATTTGTGTTATTTTTTAATATGAATTCCATCGTGGAACCAATGCAGTGCAGACAGCTCGAAATACCAACAAAGTGTTTGGGAAGGATGTGGCTAATGAACGCACAGTATGTGGATGGTTTGAGAAGTTCCAATGGTGATTTTAATCTTGAAAATGAGCCACATGGGCAACTTGACACCAAGGTGGATGATGATGAGCTGAAAGCTGTAGTGGAAGCGAATCCATCTCAACCTACGTGTGAATTAGCAGCAAGGTTTGACGTTACTATTCCAACAACATTGGACCATTTGAAACAAATCAACAAGGTAAAGAAGCCAGATAGATGGGTTCCACATGAATTAAATGAGCATCAGAAGAGAAATTGTCTTGAAGCTTGCCTTTCTTTGCTGTCACGACATAAAGGTGAATCATTTCTATACTTATTGTTACATGTAATGAAAAATCGATTCTTTTTGACAATTGCAAGCATTTGGCACAATGGTTGGATAAAGATGAGGTCCCAAAACACAGTCCAAAACCGAATATTCATCAAAAAAAGCTAACGGTGTCTGGTTCATGGCCCGATACTGGCATTATCCACTATAGCTTCATGAAACGTGGTCAATTGATCACAGTGGATGTCTACTGCAACCATTTGGATAAAGTGATGAGGATGCTTGTGATTAAGCAGACGAGATTGGTCAACAGAGACAGGCCAATCTTCTTACAAGACAACGCTCAAACACATGTTGCACAGACAATGCTGCTCAAACTACAGCAGCTGGACTTGGAAACTCTCTGTCATCCACCATATTCACCAGACCTTACACCAACTGACTACCACTTCTTCCAGGTTTTGGACCACTTCTTGCGAGGAAAAATATTCAATTCTCAACAAGCTGTGGAAAATGCCTTTTGCGATTTTATTACCACTCGCTCTCCAGGCTTCTTTGATGCTGGAGTAAACAAGCTACCATTAAGATGGCAAAACTGTGTTGATGGTTTAGGCACATAATTTAATTAACTGTACTGCTTCTTGTTTGAGATATAATAAACTACACTTTTGATTAAAATTGGACATTTCATATTTAATGACCTTCTCATTACAACTCTGACAGGTATCATTAATGTTATTTTTACATATGAAGAAAATGAAATGTGAGATAAGGTCACCAAGTTAGGAAGTATGGAAAATCCAACTCCAACTCCATTTATAGGTAACATGCCAGATGTGTGGTCAGTAAAGATGAAGAAGGAAGAGCATGATTTATACTCTTGTCCTCATTTGGGAGCTAACTTCCCGCTACTTAGGAAGCTTTTTGCCTTCATAATGACTCTGCCAAACATTACCTTTTACTCAAAACCTTCTCAGAATCCCCCAGGTACAATGAACCCATCTTTCCTTCCTTTATATTTTCAGTAACAACTATATAGACTTCTATTTGAGCTTCATCATGATTTTTGTTTACATGGTTAGAAGCTGTTAAATTGAGCTCAAAATCTGTAGACAAAGCAACAAGTAACTAGATAACTTCTGCTTGCTCTGAGTTTAGTTTGCTCTTCTTTTTCCAATGGCTTAAGGTAGAAGGTTAGGTTTTTGAGATCTTTCTTTATTTTTAATGTAGGTATTTACAGCTATACATTTCCATCTAAGCAGTGCTTTAGCTGATTCTCATATGTTTTGGTATATTGAGTTTTCATAATCTCAAGGTATTTTCTAATTTTTCTTGTGATTTCTTCTTTGACTCTTTGGTTATTTAGGAGTATGTTGTTTAATTTCCACATATTTGTGAATTTCCCAAATTTCTTTGTTATTGGTTTGTAACTTGACTCTGTTATGGTTGGAGAACATCCTTTTAAATTTATTGAGGCTTGTTTTATGACCCAGCCTATGGTCTATTTTGATAAATGTTCTAGTGTATTTAAAAAGAATGTGTATTCTGCTGTTGATAGAAGACTTTATGAATATTGATTAGATCAAGTAGGTTGATAATGTTTTTCATGCTTTCTATATCCTTATTTTTGTCTATTTGTTCTATCAATTACTGAAGGAGGAGTGATAAAACCTCATTATAATTATAGATTTGTCAATTTCTTTCAGTTTAGCAATTGTTACTTCATTCACTTTGAAGCTCTGTCACTGGGTGCATTAGGATTATTATGTCTTTTTGATGAATTGATCCCCAAAGATCATTAGATAATGTTCCTCTTTATATCTGGCAATACTCCTTGTTCTACTTTGTCTGATATTAATACAGCCACTCCACTTTTCTAATGTCTAACATTTGCATGGCATATCTTCAAGTATAACATAAATTTCTTGCAGACAGCATATAGTTAGGTCTTGTCTTTTAACAAGTCTGACAATTTCTATCTTTTAATTGTGGTGTTTGGACCATTTATATTTAATATAATTATCAATATGCGTTTAAATCTACTATATAGCTTATTATTTGTTTCTATTTGTTACATCTGTTCTCTTTTCCCTGCCTTCTTTTGGATCAGTTGGGTATTTTTTATGATTTTTATCACCATTATGTGCTTATTAACTATACTTCTTTATTTTTTAGTGGTTGCTTTATAGCAGGGGTTGGCAAACTATGGTCCATGGGACAAATCTGATCTGCTGTCTGTTTCTGGAAATAAAGTTTTACTGAAACACAGCCATCAACCATTTGTTTACTTATCATCTACAGTTACTTTCATGCCACAACAATAGAGTTGAATAGTGGTAACAAAGACCATGTGGCCCTCAAAGCCTAAAGTACTTACCATCTAAACCTTTACAGAAAAACTTGCTGACCCCTGCTCTATGGCTTAAGTTTAAAAATTAAGATACTATAACAAAATTACATAATTGTACAACAAATATAAAGTACTTCAAATACTGATTTAAAATGTCTAGCCTCAGGAGATATAAAAGTCAATTCCTCAGATAATTACTCACATTGTTTTCTTGGTTCTTGTTATTCTTCAAGAGTGTGATAATACAATTATGAATAAAAAAAGCAAGGGTAAGTACTCCAGTCAGCTGTGGAAACTGAAATCTTATCTCTAGGAGAAAAAGAGATAAAAACGTTAAAATTGACAACTACAAAATCAATAGTATTAATAGCAGCCAAAACTAAAAATCAGTTTTTAGTTTAGGGAATAAGAAGACTAAAATGTCTTTACAAAGTTCCTCAAGGACAGCATCATACTGGGGCAAAGCACTTAAAAGGGGGGGAAAAAGCAATCAGGAAATATCTACTCTGTGTATGTACTTTATATCAGTTATTCCTATTTGAGGTCACACAACTCGTATATGGCAGACCAGGATTCAAATTCAGGATCTATCTGATTTTAAAGCCCTTCATTTTTTTAACACCTGAATTTTTCAGAAAAGTACCTCTAGAAAAGGAATTATGGGGAGGAGAATTAGTCATTTAACATTCTCTAATGACAAATCTAAAAAACATTAACTAAAAATATGACAAATAACTTAAATGTCCACCAAGAGGGAATTGGTTAAACTAAAATCAGTTGCATAGTGGTATACGGAATTTAAAAATTATGCTGTAGAGGAAGATTTTATGCTCTGGCGAATGTTCATGATTCAAATAGCATGCATAGTGTGATTTTACTTTTCTTTCTTAAAATGTGAATATACAGATGTGTGTATGCAAAAAAAAGATGTAAACAGTGGTTATCTCTGGTTGATGGGATTTATTTTAAATTCACCACTTATATTCTGTAAATATTCTATAATAAACACAAAGTTATTTTAAAATAAGAATAAAAAACATTCTAAAGTGCTGCCAATTTCTGCTTTGAGGTCTGCTAATAAAGAAGTGAAAAATTAATATTATATAGAATAAGACCATGATTTTACTTGAAAATACTGCTGGATAGGCAAAGTAGGTGGCAAACTGGAGAACAAAAATTCATCTCAGAGGATTCCTTAGTGTAAAGTAGAAATATAGAAAAAGTCTACTGACTCATTGCTACATTATTTTAGGAGAGGAAGCAAGAACAATTAAGAATTAAGCACTAGCTCTAAAAGAAACCAGGAAGTAAGACCAACAAAATTATATACTCAGTTTTCTATCAAGTTTTTTGTTTATCTGTTAGCTTTCATCTGAATGTTGGCTGTTGAAGCAATTCAAGGTATATTTTTCTTAGGCAAATTCCCCCCTTTCTGTCTATAATCTTTTTAATTTTTAATATTTCAGCAATACAATTTGGAAGCAATTCCCACTTCTGTTTTTTTTTTTTAAAAATCTCTTGATAAATTGGAAATAGGACAATTTCCTAAGAAGAAAAACACTGATCACTTCAGACCAATAGTCAGCGTTATATAATAGAGGCACTATATTTGAAAAGATGATAAAGTTGTTATTTGCAGATGATCTTATTACTTGCAGATCTTATTACTTGCAGATATTCTTGAAAAATCCTTTAGTAAGAATTCAAAGTAAGGTAGCCAAATAGAAAAAATATATATTTAAAAAAAAACAACATCTTTCTTATATACCTATAATTGGTTAGAAGTTGTAAGACAAACAAAAGAATCCTAGTCACAATAGCAAAATAGATATAAATTTGGCCTACAGATAACTTTAACATGTCAAATTTATATTAAAATATTACAAAGCTTTACTGTGACAGGTGTGGAGATGTACTACTCAGATCTCCTTTCAAGTGAGAACCTGAAGCAAGGATCGCAGGTAGCTGATACCCTCCAGCTGCAGCCCCTTTTGGACCTGCTGCCCTGTTCAAGCAGAAGTCACTCTCTCCCTGGGCAGCTCCTAGCCAAGGACTGAGCATGACCACTTTTGTCCAACCCTGGACTCCAGGCAATCTTTGTGCCAGAGCTTCACATTAGGTTCGCTAAGCCTTTCTGAAATCTATTTCTACCCAATCTTCCTTCTTTCCCCCCTCTCTTTTCATAGATACATGAGCTACCCTGTGGTCTGATGTAGTTACCTACCACTCAATGCTCCTAATCTCCTTTATCTTTCGTAAGTGCTGCACCAATAAATTTCTTGCCCACCTAACCCCATTTTGTTGTCTGCTTACCAGAGAACTTGAATAGACACACTTGGTATTGGGAGTGGTGTCAGAAAGCAGGCAATGAGATGGAATTTGGGCCCTGGATCACTCATCACCCAGTTTTTAATTACCATCTAAGCTGTGCTTTAGCTATATTCCAAGGTTCTGATAGTGTTTTCACTATCATTGCTTTTCTAAATATCCTGTTGATTCAGAGAGAGTGAATAAATGAGGCTATAGCATCTCTGACCTCAACTTACCTTTTTGTTGTTTGTATTTGACTATAGCAGCTTCATTGTGAATTCTATTTTTAGGCAGGGAATTATAGGACTATTTCTCCTCTACCCTATTGGTCTCTTGAAGACATAGAAGCCTATCTCCTAGTTTAGGCCATTCCAAATAAGGGGGAAGGAGAGTCTCATAGCTGGCCTCTAGAGTTATTTTTAGCTTAAAATAGAAGGCTCTTCACATTTGGCCTTTGCCTTATCTCCTATCACTTCTTCAGCAAGTATTCTTTGCACTCTAGCCATTCAAATTCTTGTAATTTCCTAAGTGGGTCATGTTATTTTAGGGTTTAACTGCTGCTTAAACATGTTGTTCCCTTGACCTGGCATACCCTTTCCCCCAATTCTCCATTTAGGGAACTCCTTTTGGCCCTTCAAACATTCCCTTTTGAGAACCCTTCCGCGACTCCTAGTTCTTGTTTATATGCAACTCCTCTATACTGCTATCTCTTGTGTATATTGATTGCTAATTCACAAATTGGTTTTACTGCTCAACGGTAAGCTCTTAGAGGGCAGTGGGTCATGTCTTACATGATACCGTGTGGCATACAATCAGGGGCACTCATTTATTTTCAGAATAAAGGACTCTCAGCCATGGAAGTAGTCAAAATTCTACTTTAAACTGTTTTTGAATGATTTTATTTTTTACTAGTATCTATTAGTTTTCAGTAAGTTCTTTTCAATTTAGCTGACCTTTCCTGTCTCTCAGAGTAATCAACCTCTACTACCTTTAAGACAGCTTGTGAAGCAACTTGTTAGCTGATTCTTTTTTACCTTTTCTAATTAAGACAGGTGATACCACTGCCAGGTTTCTAACTTGTCCAATTAGAGTGGGTAAATATCCAGCTTATTTTCCAATTAACCAACAAAAACTGTTTTTTTGAGTAACTTTCTTAAAAACCTGACATTCTCTTTAATAGTATTATTGAAATATAGTTCATATATGTTTCATCCATTTAAAGTACACAATAAAATAGTTTTTAGTACAGTCAAGGAGTTGTGCAACCATCACTACAGCACTTTATTCCTTTTCTATTGCCAAATAATGTTCCATCACATGGCTATACCACGTTTTATTTATCCATTCATCAGTGATAGACATTGAGTTGTTTCCACTTTTTGGGTGTTATGAAAAATGCTGCTATGAACATTCATGTACAAGGTTTTTTTTGTGGAAAACATGCCTTTTTAAAGAATGCAGACATTTACACCATGATCACTGCATAGTAAATTAAAGAACAGACTTCTTCACAAAGCGGTTTTAAAGAAGCTCCAAATTCGTGATCATTTTCAAACTGCTTACTTTATTCCTTTGAAAAGGCATATCAAGAAAGGATGTAGGCCAGGCGCGGTGGCTCACGCCTGTAATCCTAGCACTCTGGGAGGCCGAGGCAGGTGGATCGCTCGAGGTCAGGAGTTCGAGACCAGCCTGAGCAAGAGTGAGACCCTGTCTCTACTAAAAATAGAAAGAAGTTATATGGACATCTAAAAATATATATAGAAAAAAAATTAGCCGGGCATGGTGGCACATGCCTGTAGTCCCAGCTACTCGGGAGGCTGAGGCAGAAGGATTGCTTGAGCCCAGGAGTTTGAGGTTGCTGTGAGCTAGGCTGACGCCACGGCACTCACTCTAGGCTGGGCAACAGAGTGAGACTCTGTCTCAAAAAAAAAAAAAAAAAAAAAGAAAGGATGTAAGCAGATGGAGAGAACATAATTGTAATACATATATCTGAGAAAGGACTTGTATCCAGAATGTATAAAGAACTATAAATCAATAAGAAAAAAACAGACAACTAAATAGAAAAATGGGCAAGAGACTTGTAGAGGTACTTCACAAAAGGGGAAATCCAAATGGCCAATGAACATATGAAATGGTGGAACTCCATTAGTCATCAGGTAAATGCAAATTAAAACCACTATGTACGTTCCCAACACAAAGGAAAGATAGATGTTTGAGGTGAGGGATACCCCAATTACCCCAATTTGATCATTACACATTGTACACAGGTATCAAAATATCACATGTACCCCAAAATATGTACAACTATTGTATATCAATAAAAAATTGAATTAAAAAAGGAAAAACAAAAACCCCACAATATAATACCAATACATACCCACTAGAAAGGCTAGATGAAAAAGAAAGAAAATACAAGTTTTGGTGAAGATGTGGAGCAACTAGAACTCTCAAACACTGCTGGTGGGAATGCAAATTGCTATAACCATTTTGGAAAGCTGTTTGGTAATATCTATAAAGCAGAACATATGCATACCCTTTGACCTAGCAATTCCACTTCTAGGCTTATACTCAACAGAAAGCAGCCATATGTTGACTAAAAGCTTTGTATAAGCATGAAGAGTGCTGCAAGAAACATAATAGTCAAAGACTGAAGACAACTCAAATGTTCACTAACAGTAAAAGATAAATTGTGGTAGTTACACAATGAAATATCTATGAGAATGAATGAATTATAAATACAGCAATATGGATCAATCTCACAATATAATGTTAATTGAAAGAAGCCAGACGCAAAAGAATACATACTGTATATTCCATTTGTGTTATGTTCAAAAAGCAGGCAAAACTAACCTTTGCTGTTAGAGGTTAAACCAGTGATTACCCTTGCAGGGAGACAGCAACTGGTAGGGATCATGAGAGGTACTTCTGGAGTGCTAGTGGTTACTCTTTTGATCCGGGTGCTAGCTATCTGGTGTGTTCAGACAGTAAAAATTAATCAAGCTATACACTTAGGAGTTGTAAACTTTTGTATGTAAGTTTTATAAATAAAAAGTTTAAAAGCAAAAAGGAAAAAAATGGGGGAGTGAGGTATACATGTGAAAAATAAGGGCTGAGTGTGGTGGCTCATGCCTGTAATCCCAACATTTTGGGAGGCCAAGGAGGGAGGACTGCATGAGGCCAGGAAATCAAAACCAGCCTGGGCAACACAACAAGACCCTGTCTCTACAAAAAATAAAAAAATTAGCTGGGCATGGTGGCACAGGCCTGTAGTCCCAGGGGAGGCTGAGGCAGGAGGATCACTGGAGCCTAGGAATTTGAGGGTGCCATGAGCTATGATCATGCCACTGTACTCTAGCCTGGGCAACAGAGACCCTGTCTCTAAAAAAAAAAAAGTAGAGAGAAATTCCATTATATTTGAAGACATTATTAAGGATCAATGAATGGTAAAACATAGTCTGCTTCTAATGGAAAGTGAACAATGAAACTATTCAAAGCACATATGGGTAGAAAATTATTTTTTCTGGTGACAGAGATGCATCTTAGATGTACATATTTTTAAGGCACATATGATAATTTGCATAACATTTAGAAATGAAGCAAAGTGAAATAAATAACTTAATTTCTATTTAAATATTGTTTTCATTTTCTGTCTTCTAAATAACTACCCCCTCCCTTTCCCTTATATCTATCACTAATGTTCCATCATTAGCAGAATCTTTATTACTGAGACTATGTAAATCACAGTGGCCCTAATTTTAGAAAATAATATCCTAGACTATTTTTATCAATCAATGAAAGAACTAGCTTAAAGTTGCCTTTTCATCAGTGTCCAATTTTAAATACAATCTTGGGAGAAAAGAAAAGTGCCTTTCAATCTCCAGTACTTCCTTTACTCTGAATTTACAATGACTTTTAAGTCTTTGTGGGCTTCTAATAGAAATGTTAAATCAAAGCTAAGTAGTCAAAACATGTTCTGAAAACAAGTAGCCATGGTAATACAAACAGTAGCTTCCAATGACTACCAATTCCATACACCTGGAAAACCCAGGCATGTTGTAACAAAAGAAACAAAAAGGGTGGTAGATAACTACTATTATAGATTTCAAAAAGTAATACCAGTCTGGGCACAGTGACTCACGCCTGTAATCCTAGCAGTCTAGGAGGCCAAGGCAGGAGAAATGCTTGAGGTCAGGCGTTTGAGACCAGCCTGAACAAGAGTGAGACCCTGTCTCTACTAAAAAATAGAAAAAATTAGCTGGGCATGGTGGCACAGGCCTGTACTCGGGAGGCTGAGGCAGGAGGATCGCTTGAGCCCAGGAGTTTGAGGTTGCAGTGAGCTATGATGATGCCCAGGCAAGAGGGAGACTGTGTCTCAAAAAAAAAAAAAAAAAAAAGTACACCAGACCCTGGTGTTACTGAATAGAATTCTAGACTGCCCGAATCAACAGTTGAAGAGTGGAAAGAAAGCAGTCTTTCTAAATCAACAACAGCATTTTGTACAATTTTCTTATTATTAGTTTTCAAGATACTAGTAGTCACTTTCATTTTCTAATGATCTCTCCATTTAGCATTATTCATTCATTGTTTCATGGTACTTTTATCATGTCCAAACTATTCTAAATTCGGGTGAAACTGAAGAAATTATGAAGTTATAACGATGAGAAAAAAAGCAGAAGGTGAAGAAGCATTTAATAATCACCATTTTAATTAGCCTGAAAAACATTAACATTTCAAAAAAAGAAAAACCCATCAGGGGAAAAATGATTTTAATGAGTACTGTTATCTATATACATTACTGACCTTGTTCTAAGTCTCTCAAATTCTAGAGGTATGTTTCTCAGAAAAGTCTGACGAATGAGTTTTTGATTTTTCAATTGCATTGTAACTGAAATGCACTTCAGCTTCCAAGCAGAAATAACAAAGGGCCCTCAAAGTTATCTACAAATTCAATGCAATCCCTATTAAATTACCAACATCATTTTTCACAGATATAGAAAGAATAATTCTACGCTTTGTGTGGAACCAGAGAAGACCCCGTTTAGCAAAAGCAATTTTGAGCAACAAAAACAAAATGGGAGGTATTAATTTACCAGACTTCAAACTATACTACAAAGCTGTGATTATTAAAACTGCTTGGTATTGGCATAAGTGCAGGGACACAGACCAATGGAACAGAACAGAAAATCCAAACATAAAACCATCCTCATATAGCTATCTAATCTTTGACAAAGCAGACAAAAACATACTATGGGGAAAAGAATCCTTATTTAATAAATGGTGCTGGGAAAACTGGATAGCCACATGTAGAAGACTAAAACAGGACCCACAGCTTTCACCTCTCACAAAAATCAAATCAAGGTGGCTAACAGACCTAAACCCTAGGGGAGAAACTATTAGAATTCTAGAAGAAAATGTAGGAGAGACTTTTACAGACATTGGTCTAGGCAAAGAATTTGTGAAGAAAACCCCTAAGGCAATCACAGCAACAACAAAAATAAACGAATGGGACCTGATTAAATTAAAAAGCTTCTGCACAGCCAAAGAAACAGTCACAAAAATAAACAGACAGCATACAGAATGGGAAAAAATTTTCGCATACTACACATCAGTTAAAGGTCTGATAACAAGAATCTATTTAGAACTCAGGAAAATCAGCAAGAAAAAAATCAAACAACCCTATCAAAAAATGGGCAAAGGACATGAATAGAAATTTTTCAAAAGAAGATATAAGAATGACCAACAAACATATGAAAAAATGGTCAACGTCCCTAATCATCAGGGAAATGCAAATCAAAACCACAATGAGACATCACTTAACTCCAGTGAGAATGGCCTTTATCAAGAAATCCCAAAACTACACATGTTGGCGTGGATGCGGAGAGACAGGAACACACATACACTGCTGGTGGGACTGCAAACTAGTGCAACCCCTGTGGAAAGCATTATGGAGATACCTTAAACAAATTCAGATAGACCTACCATTCGATCCAGCAATCCCATTATTGGGCATCTACCCAGAAGAACAAAAGTCATTCTACAACAAAGACACCTGTACCTGAATGTTTATAGCAGCACAATTCATAATTGCAAAGATGTGGAAACAACCCAAATGCCCATCAATCCACGAATGGATTAGTAAACTGTGGTATATGTATACCATGGAGTATTACTCAGCTATAAGAAATAATGGTGATACGACATCTCTTTGGTTCTCCTGGAGAGAGTTGGAACCCATTATATTAAGTGACGTATCCAAAGAATGGATAAATAAGCATCACATGTACTCACCAGAAAATTGGTTTCCCTATCACCTAAATGCACATCGGGGAAGGGTACCAATTAGATATCAGATTGAAATGGGGGGGTGGAGGGAGGGGCTGGGTGTATGCCTACATGAAGAGTGCGTTGCGCACCGTCTGGGGAATGGTCATGCTTGAGGGTGCAGACTCGGGGTGGTGGAGGGTGGGGGGAGGGGATGGAGGTATGACTACATGGTGAGTGCCAGGCGAACTGTCTGGTGAATGGACATGCTTGAGGTTCTGACTTGGGGGGATGGGCAGGACATGGACATTGTATATAACCTGAACTTATTACCCCCATGATGAGCTGAAATTAAAAAAAAAAAAAAAAGTAAAAAAAAAAATGAATAAGAGGAAACTAGAGAATAAATAATAAAAAAAAACAAAAACAAAAAACAAAGGGCCCTAGTTACCAATAAACTGCAAGAAACCTACAGTAATCTCAATTGTAGTCCTGTATTTAGCTTTATAGCATTCATAAAAATGTTTACCATGAAAAAACACCATTATTTGTTTTAGAAAAGCATATAGCAACAATTAACTGAAAGACCACATTACTATAATTTATTAATTCTTTATTTTGCCAAAACAGCTCACCTGGTACAAAAAATCCTGTTGGTATAAACCAATGAAATTCCAAATGAAATCCCAAGTGAACAGCCTTCAAGGTGACAAGGAAAATCAAATAGAGAACGGATACTGTGCCTGTGAGAAAAAATTCAGAAGCCATTTGTTATCTTTGTGTGTTTTGTAGACTATTTCAAAATCAAGCTTTGTTTCCACAGTCTCAGCAAAGTGTGGAAAATTATTACCCTCATTGATTATCCCCACTAAAACCCCAACTAGGATCTAAAGAATAAAAACAAGCTATGTGAGTTACCAGAAAGAAAAACAAAACAAAAAACTAGGTAATAGGCCCAAGAAGAACTAGATGAAGGTAACTGATACACTGCTGAATGCAAAACTGCTTTATTTACTTATGAGCTGAGTTTAATGGAAGAATACAAGCAGAGTCCATTATAAAATGTTAAGGTTACATAGGGAGAAGAAAACCCATGAAAGTAACTTTTATTCTTTGTATCAGAAGTGTTAGAGATAGTCAATAGACCGGAAGTCTGTCACAGTATTTAATGTGAGATGATAAGAAACTAAAGAAAGGCTAGGCATGGTGGCTCATGCCTGTAATGCCAGCACTTTGGGAGGCCAAGGTGGGATTATGGCTTAAGGCCAGGCATTTAAAACCAGTCTGAGCAACATAGTGAGACCCTGTCTCAAAAAAAAGAAAGAAAAGTAGTGAATGTGCATCTTAAGCATCATAAGCATATTTGAGAAAGGTGATGAACCAAATAATCCATGAACAATCTAACATATAGATGAGGTTTTAACTGGGTAGTACTACTTGCTAGATGGAAAGATTTCAGATTCCATTTTCAGGTATGTGAGCCCACAGGATAAAGTGGACATTCAGAATTTTTTAGTAGTGTAGAAGGTAGAGGATTATTCCTCTTAAGGAATTAAGCCCAGTCATTGTGGAGTAGAGTCAGGAAACCCAGGAAGTTCATTGGATGCTAATTCCTCTAAAGGAGCTGTGGTTTTAAAAGAAAGGGAAAGTACCAAGGAAAAGGATGAAAGCTGAATATCCTTAAGGAGTTGGAGAATAATCAACCTGGTTGGAAGTCTGGTGATTGTTTTGTCCAACTGAACAGATCCTTCAATAAAGCTTGTATTCTTTTAGAAGATTCATTCCATAGGAAAGTTGGCAAGCAAACCAGGAAACCACAAATGAGCTATACAAGCTCTACTGTGGGTTTGGAGATTAGCTAATTCAGAAAGGATGAAAACAAGAGGCTGAAGCTTATATAACCACAACTCTTCAGTTTCTGTGTGTTTATGGCCGCTTACAGTGAATCCTGTTGTGAGGCAGAGGGAGGCACAGGAAAATACCTTTACTTTGTCCTTGGTTTTCTGGAAACCCAAAAGCCACCTCTGAGGGGTAATTTAATTATTTTGTACTTTAGGCTGCCTACCAGGAGATCAGATTAAGGAGGAAGTAAAATTCTATGGTCTATTTGGAATTATCAATTCCTTATGAATGATATCCTTCATACTAGAGCTGAGCTTTCACAGGGGGTTCCTTTTGTCATCTTAAATACGGTCAAAACATACTGTTAGTGATTCCTGAAAAACGGAGCTCACAGAAAGAGGTCAGTTTCTTTAAGAAGGCAATAGCGTTCTAAACAAAAAACACTGAGGAAGACAGCAAAAGCAGAATAAACCTAAGAAGCCTGAGCTAGGGAATGATTGTCCAGGTTCAAAGTCAGATGACAATTCTGTCTCATACTCTTAAATAGAGACTATAGAAAAAATATTCTATAACCTCCCTTAGTAAGTTCTAATGTTTCCAATCCTTAGAATTGAGAGTTCTTATAATAGCCAATTTGGATCTCTCCTCCAGAAATTTTAGTTTATTTCCTCTAGCTGTACCCTCAGAGGAAATGAGGAAGAGTTGTTCAGTAAGGTTAGAGTGGGAAACCAAACAACTCATGTCTCAAAAAACAAAACAAAATGGGACTTGAAGTGGTCATGTACATTTTTCTCTGTGCCAAACTCCATAAAAAACAAAAAACAGCAAAAAGCAGGGACCATATGAATGAACAACGAAACATAGATGAACAGGCCTGGAAGGTAATCCTCTCCCCAGTCAGACGGTATTCCCACAGAATTCACCATGTATTCTACTACACAAAGGCTCCAAAACTCAGTGCCACGGCTTACCTAGGATATTAAATTTTGAAAAAAACGAAGGAGATTTGAAATTGAGCAGTGGCAAGAGGAGTCCTACAAGGTAAAAGGGCACCGTATTGGACTTATTCCACCATTTTTCAAAGAGTTGGATTTCCGTGTCGTTGGCGTAGAAAATCATAGAGCTATTGTCAGGCTGGCCACCATTCCCGGCACTTGGACAAATCACTGTAACAGGAATTAGAGAAGACCGCAGATTAGAGAAGACTGCAAAAAACAGAAAATGACTTTCCCCAGTTTGGTTTGTTAAAAATAAACCTTTATGGCTGATGTGTTTAATCTAATATGGCAGTCATAGAGAAACTGAATATAAAACTTAATGTAATAACCTTGTTAACAGTTACATAGTTAACCAAGAACATGACCTAAAGCTTTTATGTATTTGAGTTACACGGATACTAAATTGATGTCATTGACAGAGGTATACATTGATCACTAAGAGGGCAATTCATTTAACACATTTATTAAGCCTATTATGTGTCAGGAACTGTTCCAGACTTTGGGGATATAATAATGAACAGACAAAAGTGTCATGACTGACACTTGCTCTACCAGTCTCAACTTAACCACGAGCACTAAGTGTCTTTGTGGCAAAAATCAAGGGTTATATATATATATAGGCAAAGCTTCAATTTATTTTTCCATATTTACTTACTAACCCCTGTTCATTATTAGGAAATTAATTATTTTATTGGTTACAAATTTGTGTAGCCTACATATTAGTAACTAAAACAATAATTTCTAAAATTAAGTTAACAAACTGAGAACTTCTAGACATTTAATGTAATTAGCAGTGATACAGGTCCTTCAAAATATTCACTGATTATTCAAAGGCACTTATAGATACTATAGGTAAAATTGTGAGTTGTATAATATAAATTAAATGTTGCCTAGCTCACATTAACACAACCATTTTTGGAGTTTTCTAACACACTGGTTACCAACAATTTAGTAGCAGCTCAGTAAACATAATTTTGTGTTACTCATTTACCTAAAACAAGGACATAGGTTCTGCCTTAAATCCTTTTTGGAACAAAGTGGAGAATAAAGAAACAAATGAAATTCCAAACTACTTACCAGGGTTGCTATCATTGGTACTCAGCACAGTGTCTGTGTCATTAATGTGATGAATAAAATCTAAAAATTAAGGAAAAAATACAGTTTAACACTGAAAGATTATAAATCTATCATCCTCTAAGGTCTTTTATTTATAAAAATTTTTTTTTGAGACAGGGTCTCACCATGATCATAGCTCACTGCAGCCTGGAATTCCTGAGCTCAAGCAATCCTCTTGTCTCAGTCTCCCAGGCAGCTAAGACAACAGGTATATGGCTACCATGCCCACCTTTTTTTTTTTTTTTTTTTTGAGACAGAGTGTCACTTTGTTGCCCTGGCTAGAGTGAGTGCCATGGCGTCAACCTAGCTCACAGCAACCTCAAACTCCTGGGCTTAAGCGATCCTACTGCCTCAGCCTCCCGAGTAGCTGGGACTACAGGCATGCGCCACCATGCCCAGCTAATTTTTTCTATATATATTTTTATTTGGCCAGCTAATTTGTTTCTATTTTTAGTAGAGACGGGGTCTTGCTCTTGCTCAGGCTGGTCTAGAACCCCTGACCTCGAGCGATCCACCCGCCTCGGCCTCCCAGAGTGCTAGGATTACAGGTGTGAGCCACCGCACCCGGCCTCATGCCCACCTTTTTTTAAAACTTTTTGTAGAGACAAGAGTCTTACTATGTTGCCTGGGCTGGTCTTGAACTCTTGGCTTCAAGTGATCGTCTCACCTCAGCCTCCGAAAGTCCCAAAAACTAGATGTCAATCATATATTCCATATTCATAATTTGTTTCCCAAACTAACTCAAAATACTTACTTAGCAAAAGACTATGGGCATTCACCAGCTGATATCAGAACACATTATGCAATAATAGCAATTAAAACATTATAGAAAAAACACATAAAAAAGAAAAAACAAAAAACAATGCTTGAGTCTTATTCCTAATCTTCAATCCTAATGTGTTGAAAATAAGGGACTGAAATTTGTTTCCCCTATAGTCTACACATGAAACTCTTTAGCAACAAACGCTAATGACCTTCATAAACTTTTCTGTTATACTAAAATTTTGTGGTAAAGATTGAAACAATGCTTAACAAATCTGCTCTGCTGGCTTATAGAAATATTTTATATTAATATTTTGAAGGAATATTATTCATTTAAAAATTAATGTTTGGAAATGAACATTATACACACATTATATTTGAGATCACACCCATAGAAAACCAACTGAATAAAATATATTTTCTAAAATTACATATATTACTTTTTACTTTATTTATCCCAAGTCATAGAATTTGAGGCTGGAAATAAAACATTACAGTAGTAATTATATTTGAAAGGAACTGTGTTAAAACATATGATATGGATACTTACTAAAAATAAACTTTCCAGTATTAAAAAGAAAATTAGACATAAGCACCCAATAAACTATCATTGCTCCAATGAGAGACACCAAGGAGAAAAGAAGACTTGACCACTGCCCAAAGGAGCCAAAATAATGTCTGCAGACATCTGGATATTCCCACGTAGTTGTATCCACTGAAGCTAGATAAAAATAAAAGAAATAAAAAGAATAAAACTAGATGTCAATCATATATTCCATATTCACAATTTGTTTCCCAAATTAACTCAAAATACTTAGCAAAAGACTATGGGCATTCACCAGCTGATATCAGAACACATTATGCAATAATAGCAATTAAAACATTATAGAAAAAACACATAAAAAAGAAATGTAGATCAATGAAATAGTACAGATAATCTGAGAAACAGATTATAACACTGTAACATTTTATAATTAATAAAAGCAAGTGATAGACCAAGGCTAGACAAACACATCAGTAAGGGACAGAAAACATTACTTAATACTTGGCATTTGTGAGTTATGAAGAAAGTAGCACCAAAGTGAATGCATTTTGCAAGTAACTCCCAGCCTCTTTAAATGTCAAAGGCAGTCACTAATGCATTAGCAGATCAGTTCAGCTTAAAACTGTGAATTAGAGAAGTAAATCTTTAGGTGCAAAGTAGACAGTTGTCACACATGTGAAATATACACATTAGTGATCTGCCTCAAAGGGGAAATGTTTATTAATACCCATAACCTATTTTTACTGTGTCAAATTCTTACATATCATAGTCCGTGATTTCACTACCCTGTAGCAGCAATAAAGTGTCAAAAGGCCCATGAGTATGATGACACATATTCCAGTAGTAAATCCAGCCTGTTTAAAAATAAAAATATAAAACACATATCATCAGGTAAGCATAAATTCACATGCAACCATGTTACCCTAAATAGTCATGATAAAAACCTGACAACTCATGAAAAACTAAATATAATTCATCAATTTTCTTTTCTTTTCTTTTTTTTTTTTGAGACAGAGTCTCGCTCTGTTGCCCAGGCTAGAGTGAGTGCCATGGCGTCAACCTAGCTCACAGCAACCTCAAACTCCTGGGCTTAAGCGATCCTACTGCCTCAGCCTCCCTAGTAGCTGGGAATACAGGCATGCGCCACCATGCCCGGCTAATTTTTTTCTATATAGATTTTTAGTTGGCCAGATCATTTCTTTCTATTTTTAGTAGAGACAGGGTCTTACTCTTGCTCAGGCTGGTCTCGAACTTCTGACCTCGAGCGATCTACCCACCTCGGCCTCCCAGAGTGCTAGGATTACAGGAGTGAGCCACCGCCCCCGGCCCATCAATTTTCTTTAATGAATTTTATATAGATTTATTAAAACCTCTATTACAAAAATTATAATATAAAGAGAAAAAAATTTGGGTAAAAAGTATGCTAAAAAATTATATTACCTGTTTTATGCCCCAGGGAATACTTAGTATAGATGTTCCCATCATGGTATTCCAAATCATAAAACTGAAAACAGAGTAATAGCAGTAAAAATGTGGAGTCTGACTCTTTAAACATTTTAATTGAGACAAAAACTAAATCAGCAATTTTCATTCATACATAGTTTATGTCATGCTTCAAAAAGTAGTTTTACTCACATGGTTACTAAACTGGTGTTTTTACCATATCCTTCAGTATAACTTTGAAGTTTATAAGCAGAACCCAATGGACTATACACATAGCATTCTTCGGGAGCTGGAACTACATGGTCTGGGGCAATCTGGTAAAAAAGAAATAGAGAAATGTCAGAATCAATTCCTAGATTTGCAACTGTCAAAATATTTTTCTCTTTATTTTCATGAGAAAGGAGGAAGAAGAGCCACCAAAAACTGAGATTAAGGACATCTAGATGGAAGAGACTCTGGCCTTAAGTGAGGGTAATTTCAAGAACCAAGTGGTAACTGAACTCCCATGTGAGTTAAAGAAAAGAATAATATATAATTTTTAAAAATGCTTTAGTAGCAGAAGAATAAAATGAGCTAACATGGCTTAAGGAAAAGTCAAAACAAGGATTTTTAAAGATGGAAGAGATTCAAGTATGTAAGCAAAAAGAAAGGAGCCAAAAGAGACAGGTTGAACACCTAACAGAAAGAATGATTGACTAGATATGTTTCGTATACACATAGCTCCCATCCTATGCCCATACATTTCTTTCTAACTCTTTTCCTATTCTGGAGGGAAAAAACACAGCTTCCTGACGGAATTCTGCCCATCTCCCTAAGAGTAGTTCTTTGAGAATAGGTAGTCCTTAAAGACATAGAACCTGACTGGTATAAATCAACAATCTTTTATAGTTAGCACCTACTATGTAATCTACAACTTTGTGCTAGGTTTAGTGTTCAAGATATAGACTCTAACTTTGTGCTAGGTTTAGTGTTCAATATACAGACTCTAACTTCAAGAAGTTTATATTCCTGTTGGAGGACACATGAAGCAATTACATAAGACTAGAAGACAGAATAAAAATTAAGTGTTCAACTGTGTGGTGTACCATGTCTCAGGAATGACAAAAAATAATAATAATAATGGGGACTAGTTGTGGAAGACTTCAAGGAAGGGATAGATCATTAGCCTCAGTAAGAAGACAGGATATGAAATGGTACAAAAAGAAAAAGTGTCAAATGATACAAAAGCAATTTATGTAACCAAAATGTTTGTGCCCCTGTAATATTCTGAAATAAAATTAAAGAAAAAAGAAAGAAAAATGTCAAGTCCTCTTTTTATACATATGATTGAGGATGTCTTATAGGCAAAAAATGTCTAGAATGTTATGCATAATGTGGCTTTGGAAACAACTATTTCCTAGAGACACAAAGGCATAGCTGGAAATGGGTCTGCTGCCTCCTCTTTACCCCAATCCTCTTGGGCCTGGATTCTGTTGTCTTCTGCCATGGAGTAAAAAGGAAAAAAGGACACAACTACGTCTACAGCAGGCAGGAGAAAACCCATACTATAGCTAGCAAACCAAATTCAGAAAAAATGAAAATTAAAAGCTATATGTGACAGGATTAGAAGAAAAGAAGTGGGGCCAGGCGCAGTGGCTCATGCTTGTAATCCTAGCACTTTGGGAGGCTGAGGCAGAAGGATCACCTGAGGCTATGAGTTCAAGACCAGCCTGAGGAATACAGACCTTGTCTCTACAAAAAATAGAAAAATTAGCCAGGCGTGGTGGTGTGTACCTGTAGTCCTAGCTACCTGGGAGTCTGAGGCAGGAGGATTGCTTGAGCCCAGGAGTTTGAGACTGCAGTGAGCTATGATGATGCCACTGCACTCTACCCCGGATGGCAGAGCGAGACCCTCTCTTGAAAAGAAGAAGTAGCAAATTCTTAGGAGATAGAGAAAAATGGGAGGGTTGGATTTCACTCTGGCAGTGGTCTACAGCAGTACTTTTCAAACTTGAATGTTCCTATGAATCACACAGGGATCTTATTGAAGATTTTGATCAAGTCTGGAGTGAGGCCTGAGATTCTGCATTTTTACTAAACTTTCAGTGATGCCTATACTGCTGGCCTGTGCAGGCCACACTTTTATTAGCAAGGATCTAGTCAAATAATTTTCTTTCCTTCCCCATTTTAGAATTAAAATGTTAAGGTATATGGGAAAATGTTTATGAATAAAAAGATTTAACTCTGTAAATACTCTGTAAAGACCTGTGGTTTCATATTGTTCTCTTAAAAATCTTTTAGGAAAAATAATTTTAGGATTTTCAAAAATGAGTATATACACTATATACATATTCATTAAAAATGGTTATATCACATTGTTAATTTTAGATCACTGTTTATATATTTTGATTTACTAGAGTCACCTCTGTCAGTTAACAAAAACAATTAAACTTGGTGTACAATGCTGACTTAATTTCTAAGTGAACAATGTACATTCAGGTCTAGACTTGCCCAGCTGGTATCTCTGAAGTTTGCTTCCAAGAGAAGAGCCTCTAGAAGGTCTGAACTAGATTCAGAGATACTGGATTACCTCTGTTCCCCAAAGGGCTTAGATAATTCTGTTATAGAACTAAGACTCTACCACAACTACTGATGTAAAGGCCTAGGGGACAAAGCCCCCCAAAATTGGGGAAAAAATTATCCCCCCCAGAACATTTTAGAAATCCCTACTTTGGCCATATAAAAGGAGATCTTAATATTTCTTTCAGGGCCATTATGAGGATTAAATGAGATAGCTATGTTTAAGTGATACTCAAACCTTAGTAAATGTCTAATGAATATTAGTTTCATTCTTCTTATTACTAATACTATTTAAAAAATCATATTTTCCCCCCAGAATGTTCCCATTTTTCTTTAAGCTTGTAAGTTTCTGAATATCTCATATGTGATAGTTTTTATAAGCAACTAAATTACTTACATATTTTTGATTCTAAAATAATAATACAGATTTCAGAAGATCAACAGTCAACAAACTCTGGTCCATGGGCCAAATCTGGCCTTCAACTTGATTATATAGCCCCTTCCTCAAGAATGGTTTTTATATTTTTAATGATTATAAAACAAAATGAAGAACAGCATGCCACAGTACGTGGCCTGCAAAGTCTAAAACATTTTGTATATGGCCCTTTGACCTGTCTTTCATCAATAAAAGGATGATGCTAAATAAGAAAATATTACATTTATATATGTACACATTTCCATTTCCCACTCTTATAGAAAGTTCCAAAAACCATTTTCCCTTGTAGCTTCACACTTAAAAACTGAACAGACTAACCAGAACCTGTTATTATCTGTTATTAATCAATGACCTAAACTGCCACTTCAAAAGTAATTTATCCTCCTCAGAGATCTTAGGATTGGGAATTAACAGAATTTAATACAAAAACATCTCCAGGGTGTTGTCAACACAGAGAGATTGTTTCAAATCTCTCTATGCCAGGCTAGATAAGAATGAACTAGCCTGAGATGTAGGACATGTATTAATTATTATACTATCTTTGACTCTGCATGATGCTGTCCTTGGAATATGGCCAGCAAAAAGTTCAATCACTGGGAGTTGCCCAGGCTTAGGCTGCTCACTATTCATTTCAACTTAACTTTAGACAATTAGTCATGCTTTGCCTCTTACCAGTGCCTTGTCTGCAGGAGTGGTGAGCCGGCTGTAGTAATGAATTCTCTTGTTCATGGCAGAGGCATGGTCGCTAACCCTCTGAATGACATTATTCACATTGACGATGTTTGTGGGTTCTATATAGAAAGGCCTAGAGAAGGGAATATACACTTGACAAAAAGCGTTCAGCCAAAAACTGTGGAAATCAGCCTTTGAAGAAAATACCTTCTTGTCCTCCATTAGAAATGGGATGCACAGAGGCAAGGCATTCACTTCTCACTTTTGGTGGAAAAAGAAAAAGGTCACAAAAGAAGTATTAACCTATTTACAAAATAAAGCTTTTGTCTCATAATAGTTTTACTTTAAACACCCTTTTTTAATCTTAAGAAATTTAGCAACATAGCAGAAAGAGCTTAAATCAGTTATTAAAAAGAAATATAGCAGTTATCGGTATCCAATAATGAAACTTAGATGGCTTTGAATAGTCTCTCAAAAAAGCTTTTGGTGCTAAATCAGAGAAATCATGGACTAAAATGTCCCTCTACTAAAGAGTCTCTACTCCCTCCTTATGGGCCAAAGTTACTTGCTAGGATAAACAGAATTCTTATTTCTTGGTTCATGTGTTAAGGATTAGTAATCTCAACCATTTCCCTTGGGAGACTTATTCAAAGCAGTGTCAAATGGATCATCAAGACACTAGAGATATTTTGCCTCATTCTATTTTTTTTTTGTGGATTTTAGTAATATACCCTCTTATTTATATGTATGCTTCCTTTCCATGACTACGTCCTAATCGATTGCAGATTTTGGTTTTCAATCATCCTTTCCAGTCATCAACCCTTTCTGTTCCTTTCTGAAACTCCCTCATTTTCTTTCTAAGCTTCCAGTGACAGATTACCCAAAAATGGAAAGACCAGGCAAAGGACTGCATTCCTCTGCTGATTCTTAGACCCCTTGAAGTCATAAGTGACACTGTGGCCCAAACTGTATATAATTTGTCATTTCAGATTATACACAGATCCAAGTAACTCCTCTACACTTCTGGCTCTGAAAGCAGCTTACAATTTATTAAGTTATGGTAATAATTTCTGGAGACACTGTTGACCTAATCTTGTGGGCAGCAATTGAAAAACCAAGTGAGTGAAAATTTATTTTCTGCTATTTTTCTTACTAATTCTGTGAAATTTGAGAAATGGCAGTATAGATTTGAGTCTTGTCTTTCTAGTTAGCATACAGAATCTTTGAATCTTTTATTTACTCTGTACTACAGCACTTAAATACAGTAGGTACTATCTGCAATCCAATGAATATGAAAGTAGAGCGCTTACTAGAGCAAATATGTGGATTGAGATCAACATGATATATTATGTATACTAAGTGCCACAGTTTGAACATGTCTCCCAAAGGCCATGTGTTGGAAAGTTAATCCCCAATGCAACAGTGTTGAGAGGTAGGACCTTTAAGTGGTGATTAGGTCATGAGGGCACTGCTCTCACGAATGGACTAATTGCCACCATCGCAAGAGTTGGTTAGTTATCACAGGAGTGGTTCCTGGTGAAAGGATCAGTTCAGTCCCCTTCATTACCCTCACACACTTGCATGCTCTTTTGCTCTTCTGCCTTCCACAGTAAGATGGCAAACAAAAAGGTCCCCACCAGATGTGGGCCCCTTGACCTCCCAGCCCCCAGAACTATAAATTCCTTATAAATTACCCAGTCTCAGGTATTCTGTTACAGCAGCACAAAACGAACTAAGATACTAAGCATATTATTGCTAAATGAATTAAGTGGTGTCAATAAATTTCAAGGGAGGCCGGGCGCGGTGGCTCACGCCTGTAATCCTAGCTCTGGGAGGCCGAGGCGGGTGGATCGCTCGAGGTCAGGAGTTCGAGACCAGCCTGAGCAAGAGTGAGACCCCGTCTCTACTAAAAATAGAAAGAAATTATCTGGCCAACTAAAAATATATATACAAAAAAATTAGCCGGGCATGGTGGCTCATGCCTGTAGTCCCAGCTACTCGGGAGGCTGAGGCAGTAGGATCGCTTAAGCCCAGGAGTCTGAGGTTGCTGTGAGCTAGGCTGACGCCACGGCACTCACTCTAGCCCGGGCAACAAAGTGAGACTCTGTCTCAAAAAAAAAAAATAAAATAAATTTCAAGGGGATATAATGAAAATGAATGGGTCAGAAGCTGAATAAACAACTCCTACTTATAAATTTGGTAGCCTGATATAACTACCAATCATCCCAAAATATTATGCCTATATAATTTACACCATAGTCTCTACTACGACACTCAGTAGTACTAAAAAGCAATGTAAAAATCTTTGTATCTGGGGGACAGTTTAATCATACCAGTGGTCACACTCTATAGGGCATTCCCTTCTTGCTTTGCAAGAATGACGCCCCATAAAATTGAAGAAAGAATTATAGCTTTAATGCCAATGTAAGGCAGAGACTGAAGTTTGTCATAGATTACTAAAAGAAACTGATAAGTATGATACTGATAGAGAGATGTAGTAACTCTGCTTTTAGCTTTTTACTCTGAAAATTCAATGGTATTAATTCAATACTAAGTTGGTTTGAAGGCCTGCTTGCTGAAATGCAGTCAGGAAGTGCTAAATTTCTTGGCTCCTGGCTTCTTACAGAAGTGTTAACTGTACCAGTTTAGTTGGCTTGACTACTCTGAGGGCAGAACGACTCTGAAAGTTTTTCTTTTCCAGCAGTTTTCATCGAGATGCTGAGTGCCTGTTCAAACAAATATTTTGGAATCTTTTCAAAACAGATTCTCTCTATAAATATATAACTCAGCATATTTTAACCGAATTATTAGAAACATATGCTTAAAGCTTCATTTGAGAGAGTAAAAATATAAATTATATTTCTAAATTGAACTTCAGTTGGCTCTGAAAATGCTTTTAAAATGAAACAATACTATACAAAGAACAATATTCAGAAAAAGACTTGAAACTTGGGCTTTCTTCTTTTGAACAGTTTCACACGGGTGCTCCCTACCAATGTTACTTTTCATTTGAAATGTAGTTCAACTGTACCACACTAAAAATAAAGAAGTTATATTTGTCTTACCTTATAAATATTTATGGTCATGCCACAGAAAAAAATGCTTTTAATATTTAGAAAAATTTATAAAATATTTTAAAATGTGAGTTGACCCTCATATTTTCATTTAATATACTTCTTACAAACAGAGAAACCTTATTACTACCTAACACATTTTGAAGGTTCCACTCCTTAAATTCCTTAAAAATTTTTGGCTTATAAATCTGTCTCCACCCTTCTACTGACCAGTTATATATGCTTCTCTGAAGTTTAATAACAATTCTATGACTCTTAAGAAGGTTTATACCCAACATGAGTTACAAAACCAGGTAAAACTGAATCCAGTATTTAGGAATATACAGACAATAAAACTATAATATAAGTCTAGTGGTCACCTCTAGAGAGAAAAGGGGATGCATTTGCTGAAGGACACATAGGGAATTTCTGGGGTGCTGCTATTTCTTGACCTTGGTGGTGGCTGGATGGGTACTGGCTTTACAATTATTTCTTAAATTGTTCATACACAATGTACTTTCCTGTACATGAGATATATCATATGATAAAAAGCTTTAAACATAGATCTTAAATGTTCCCACCTGTAATCCTAGCATGCTGGGAGGCCAAGGTGGAAGGATTTCTTGTGCTTAGGAGTTTGAGACCAGCCTGAGCAAGAATGAGACCCCATCTCTACTAAATATAGAAAAGTTAGCCAGGCATCATAGCACACGCCTGTAATCCCAGCTACTCGGGAGGCTGAGGCAGGAGGATCGCTTGAGCCCAGGAATTTGAGGTTGCAGTGAGCTATGATGATGCCACTGCACTCTAGCCCAGGCAACAGAGAAAGTTTTTCTCAAAAAAAAAAAAAAAAAAAAAAAGAAGAAGAAGAAGAAGAAGTAATGAATTGAGAGGGACCCTAAAAATCTTTTGTGCCATACAGAAATTCGTTGGTTATCTTGTAGCAAAGTACCTTAAAGAACTGTCAAATTTAAATGAGTTATCTATTTTTCTTCTACAGCTAAGACAACCATTCCAAATTTGCTGACCTCTTCTATAATGACACGTAGCTGAACATTTCTGAACATCCATTATCAGAATTTTCTTTGTATAACATGTTTTTTTAAAAAGCAACTACTTTGTCAGTCAGTGTTAAAATTCCCCCCAGCCAGCCCCATGATAGTTTACAAATGCCATGGCAACTTCCAGAAGTCACCCTATATGGTTTAAAAAGAGGAAGAACCCTCAGTTCTGAGAATTTCCCACACCTCTCCCAGAAATCTTATGAATACTTCTCCCTCTGCTTAACATAAAATTAAATAGAAGGTATAAAATAAGATCCTGGAAATTCACAAAGTGCTACTCTCTGTTGCTCTGCGAGAGATAGCCACTGCTTTGAGAGACAGCCAATGCTCTGTCTATGGGGTAGCCACGTTTCTTTTTTCTTTTCTTCCCTCATTTAACTTGCTTTTGCTCTGTGGGCTTGCTCTTGGATTATTTCCTGCATGAAGCCCAAAACCTACTTGGCCTTCAGGCTGGACCCCAGTTTTGGGGTCCACTTTCCTGTATCAGTTCTATCAACTCCGCCCCTTTTCCCAGCAGAGAGATTTACCACCTTCTGAGGGCTCTCTTTAAATCATTACTGGTTTTTTTCTTCTGTGTATGTATGTGTGTGTGTGCACACACGTGCACACACGTACACTGGGGGGTGATTGCTGGAACTGAGTGATAAAGTAATGCTGGGAGGGTGTCAGGAATGAAGGAGAAGGCAGAAAAATGGAAAAGAGGAGAGGAGAGGTGAGGGGATAGACTAGAGAGAAAACTAAGACAGGTGAACAAAGCTACTGGTTGTTTCTACATCAACAATATTAAACCAACAAAACATTAGTATTTTGAACTTTAAAAACAGCATGAAACGTGAGACTATACAAACTAGCAATGCAATCACTAAATGTAAGAATTAAGTGATACCATGAAGGATGAAAATTCACTAAGCAATTTCAACAAAACATTACACATTGTTGGATGAGAATGAAATGAACTTTGAATAAGTTTAAACTACTGTGTTACAAGGTGTTATAAGATTTTAAAAATAATAAAGCATATTGAACTGTTATTAAGTATAAAAACAAATTTTACTATACTGTTAATAAATAAACCTTAAAGTTAATTTTATCAAGACTGATTACATCCTTCTTATCATTTAAAAATTTCTATATATCTTTTTTTTATATATATCTTAATTAAATACAGATTCTGCTAGGAATGAATTTCAAAATTCTTTCCAATGGAATTCACGCTTTCAGATTTTGGTTTTTTAAAAAAAATCCATAAATTATGCTTTAATTCTGTCCTGAGACAAATAATCTTTTATGTCTACAAAATGATCAGTAACAGAAATGCAAAGTTTGGGGGGGGTTTAGTATCAGCACTAGAATGAGACTTAAAGAATTCCATAAACACCCAGGAACATTTCAATCAAGTTAAGATGCTTCAGTTTTTCTCTAGGTTGATGTAAACAGCCACGCTATCACCACCACTCCGTCTCACTTTTTACCTAGAAAGAGCACTTCCAAAAAGGACATAGTGGCCGGGCGCGGTGGCTCACGCCTGTAATCCTAGCTAGCACTCTGGGAGGCTGAGGCGGGTGGATCGCTCAAGGTCAGGAGTTCGAGACCAGCCTGAGCAAGAGCAAGACCCCGTCTCTACTAAAAATAGAAACAAATTAGCTGGCCAACTAAAATATATATAGAAAAAATTAGCCGGGCATGGTGGCGCATGCCTGTAGTCCCAGCTACTTGGGAGGCTGAGGCAGTAGGATTGCTTAAGCCCAAGAGTTTGAGGTTGCTGTGAGCTAGGCTGACATCACGGCACTCACTCTAGCCCGGGCAACAAAGTGAGACTCTGTCTCAAAAAAAAAAAAAAAAAAAAGGACATAGTGAGTGACATTCCATAAAGGAAGATTAGGAATGCGAGAACAATTTCCCAGAGGGCACGGTTCCCCAAGTAGCTTCTCCTTTTATCCACTTGGTGAGGATGCCAAAATAAATCACAAATTGTCTCAATTTACTTAAGTGTAATAATTGAATAGGAGTATTATCAATTTAATATTTTGAAATAAAGAGCTTGTCTTCATTATAAATAAATGGTAGGCTTCAGCCTGCAATACCACGCCAATTGTTGTTCTCCTTCTTACAGAAGTCTACCAGAAGAATTTCTGGAAGAGAAATAAAATTTCCAGTTTCATAACCTAATAATTCCCCATGAGAAAAAAAAGTGGGGAATAAGAAAAATGCCAGGCTAGCATTTTAACTAAAATTTCCTTTCCTTAAAAACCAGACAATGAAAGAAGGTAAAGAAGTCAATAAATATATATATATATTGAGATAGATCTTATTTTTAATACTGTGATTCTTCAAACGCATACTAAAATTGCTTTCTTAATTATCTTAATTTAAAAAAAAACCCAAAGCCCACATCTACTCTTTAAACAGATCAAAGAAAGAGAGCCCCTTATTCCTCTCCCGTAACTTTATATGATGGTTTGAATGGGTATCCTGCAGAATGCAGGTGCTGCCAATGTGATGGTATTAATATTAAGAGGCAGAGCCTTTAGGAGGGGATTAGGCCATGAGGGCTCGTTCCTCGTCAAGGGATTAATGCCTTCATAAAAAAGGCTTCAAATAGCATTTGGCTAGCTTGCTCTTCAGCTACCCCGCCCTCACCAGGCCAAATGCCTGGTGCCTTGATCTTGGACCCCCCCAAACTCCAGAACTATGAGAAATAAATTTCTGTTCTTTATAAATTATCCAGTCTCAGTTATTGTGTTACAGCAGCATATAACAGACTAAGACATGTAAGAAAGGGATACCACACATCAAGCCTCAGAAATCACCATCATGGCTCTCTCTCAAGAAAGGCAGACGGACTAGAGAGAACTTCTGCTTTACCACTGGAAAGATACTAGCAACAAATGGCCTACACAAACTGGTCTGGTCATTCAGGTGATGACGGCTGTATTTTCAATCCAGATGTCGAATACTCATTGTTTGTTGCATAGCATGTTATTCAGCAGACCAATCCCAGAATAACAGAACAGATTTATAAAGGCAAGAGTCCAAAATGAAACCTGCCCTGCCAGTTGTCTCCTGTCTAACTAACTTTTACATATAGGAATATGTTACAAACAAAATATAAGAGATATCTTAGGAAAAAAAGAAAATAAGCAGGGCTAGAAAGGGTATGTTGAAATAGGAACTTTCACGCTTTGCTGGCAGAAGTTGGCACAACCTTTCTAGAAAGCAATTTGGCTGAATGTATCAAGAGGGATAATTGTGTTTATATCCTTTATTCTAATAGGTATATTTTTGAGACTCTGTTAGAAAGAGACAAAATATGGTATAAAAATGACGTAGAAAGCTGCTAACCACAGCATTATTTAAAATAATTAATGCTGGGTTCAGTAGTTTGTGCTTATAACCCCAGTTACTTTCGAGGATGAGGCAGGAGGATTGCTTGAGGCCAGGAGTTTGAGACCTTTTTCACATGGCTTCTTTCACACAGCATGTTTTCAAGGTTCATAACATTATAGCGTATATCAGTACTTCACTCTTTTTTTATAGTCAAATAATACTCCAGTGTATGGATATATATCACACTCAGTTAATCCATGCATCAGTTGATAAATATTTGGGTTGTTTCCACTTTTGGCCATTCTAAATGTTATGAATATTTGTTTACAATTATTTGTGTAGACATATGTTTTCCAATTCTCTTGGATAGATACCTAGGAGTAGAATTGCTAGGTCATATGGTAACTCTATTTAACATTTTAAGGAACCATCAAACTGTTCTCAAAACTAGATGCACCATGTTTTAATTCCACCAGCAATGCATGAATGAGGGCCATGGCCTCTTTTTAAGCAATTAGTTTTAATACTCCATTTACTAGCCTTAATAAAACAGAGAATATATAGCTACACATAGACATAATTTAGAAAAATAAAATGATAGTAGCTTATAATAAAATAATACATATTTTAATGTGTAGATTCTTAAGCATGCCTATACTCAAAGACATAACGAAGAAAACCAATGCTTGCTTCTACTGAAATGAATAAGCCAAGATTTAAGAAAGGCAAGATTAGAAGCAATTCTGCATATGAAGTATAGGTTAATAAAAAAGCAGAAATATTGGTAGACATAAATAAAAACTAGTATTAGACAAAAAGTCTAGTGTTAGAGTAAACAATACCAGGTCAGATATGTATACAATAAATGAAAAATAACCGTAATTGAAGTAGTGATAACATGTCAAGAAAACTATAAAGTATTGAAGTAGAAAAAATAAGAAGGTATGATGTTCTTGCAAATGAGCCAGGCCTTTTTATAAGTTCAACACAAAAATAATTCCCTATATTATTTTATGGAACACATATGTCCTAATTTAAAATGTTGAGGAATTCATTTATCTGTTAATATTTGAAAGACCTTGGAAACCATATCTTGTGGCAAGGGGATAAAGAATAGATTGGAATAAGAAATATCAATATAAGAGCCTCTAAAAAAGTTGTATAATAGACTTTTGGGGACAATTTCAGAATAGGACTAAAAAAATAACAGGAAGCTAAAGATATAAAATCTCAATATATGATTTTTTACAAGATCAATTCCATATTATTGGGCTACTGGACTTTAATAAGATCCTTGCATTTCATGTGCCTCCATTAATTCAATAATATTTGGCTTTAAGTTTATTAAAAGAAGTCTCAAATCTCTTGTTATATACTTGCCATTGGTTTCATTGCTTTTCGGTACTACTGCACTGTTTCACTAAAACCCTTTTGACTAAATATACTTGGATATGTTACAATATCGAGCAGAGAATGACACTAGCCCAATGTGTTATACCCTTTCCTCTCAAAAAAACATACTTTTGACTTGGCCCTAACGAGCACTAGTCAAATCCAACTAAGCTACCACTTTCTTCAGGCTTCTCTTGTGCTTAAAGAGAACAATAATGGCCATCAAGCTGGAGATGCCTTAAATCTAAACACAAACTTTGTTAGACTGGGACCTTATTTCCAGTCCCATCCGAATCCTTTTATTCTTTCAAATTATTTTTCTACATATTTTTCTTTCTTCCTCTCTCTCTCCTAGGACCACAAGCACCAAAAACAGTCAATTTAGGCTGCTCTACAGTGACAGTATTAGTGACAAGTAAAACAGAGAGGCCAGTTTACAGAGGAACAGACATAAGAAATAAGGTGCCATAGCATACCTAGTGTGTTTAGTGAAGAACACTAGAAATGCTGCCTATTCTAAATATCCACCTCTACCCCACTGGCTTATCAGAGCACTTGAAATGTTATCAATTAGAAAAATCTTAAACTTTTAGGTTAGGATTTTATATTTTCAGGATTCTTCATGCTAAAATGCAAAGAGCCATGGAAAGGTATTAGACTAGGTCTCTGACACATCCGATTGTTTTCCATTATAATACCAAGCCAACAACCGAGCCCTGGCAGGAATAGGACAGATAAGCACTGGTAAATAAGGGGCAGAAGAAAAGTATGGTTTATAAGGTACTGCCTAGGGGGTTAAATCTGAGTAAATTCCTGCCCTGGATAACACTGGGCAAACACAGAAGGATATGAAAGCCCTAGGACCTGGGAAAAATGGAAGAGGAAACAGTGGTAGAGGAAGATTGAAAAAAAAAAAAAGAGAAGCTCAAAAAAAAAAAAATTAACCATTTCACAATTTGGTTGTAGGCTAACTGGGATGATCAACTCCCCCAGGGCATAGTCTCAGAGCAGCAGCAGAATATGAAACAATCCTGAATACTAGGCTCTATCTTTGGTTAACAGAAAGTCTGGGAAAAGCAGGAAAATAATCTCTCAGACCGGTAACTGCTAGCAGAATATATCAAATATATCAACACAGGAGACTTCTAAACCTTTCTGTCCCTCCACACACACTCTTCACCCCAAACCAGGTGAAAAATTGATGGGGAAGGGGAGGTGTACAGAGCAAAAAGTGGGCCTGCATAGTTTGAAAAGCTCCCCAAATGATCCAAATGATTATGACATGTATTCTTCCCCTATAATGACAAGCTCCTTCCTCCCACTAAGTTTATTAGACCCCACTTCTACCAAAATGATAAGCAGATCCAGCATTTTGCTATCTTTTAGTCCAAAGCAGTCACTAAAATGCTTACATTTTAACGAATACATGACTTTGATTGCCACCTAGTGGAGGAGATTGAAAACCACAAGCTAAAATGAGAATGCGTAGTCTCAAAAGTATCCAGTGTTTTCTATACACTGAGAGCCAAAGACAGTTTCCCAAAGTATGGTGATAATGTAAGATGATTCTACATAGCACAGGATGAATGATATTTTAACTAGTTGGTATTTAGCAATGCATATTAGAAAAAAGTATAAGCAACACTTCAAATCTACCATTTCACAAATAGGTGAAGATGTAGGTAAATTAACTCTAATTTTTAAAAGTAGATTTTAAAGAAATATTAAATTATAATATTATACAGGTGGTACTGAGATAGCACCAAAGTCATCAGGTGATTATAAAATGAAGTTTTGGAAACAGTTGTCTAAGTTGGTTCTTCTAAATGGAAGATACTTTTCCCTCAGTGTACATGAGTTTTATAGTAATCCATCTCTTAACAGAAATAACAATGTTTTATGGTACTCATGCTTTTTTCTCATCAAATAGTTTCTGTTTTCTTAATATAAAATTAGCATTCAGTACCACTAAGTCCCTATATTTGCCTTTCTTAAAACATGCTTACCTAGGTAGTTATGCCATGATTGTAGAGTTGATTCCCTCTTATTTTGACAAGTTTCATTACAGATAATATATTTCCATTTAATCTACCCAGTTAAACAAACTTTCAGAGAACTGTTTGAACTCCTGCCAACTTATTGTAATGGAATACACTTTTATGACCTATGTTCTATTGTCACAGTGGTCAATTATTTGTCATAGAATGTAGAGGTTTCCAGAAACCCTGAGCATTCAGTTAGCATTCATTAGTACTTATATTTGCTGATGTTGGAATATACAAGTGAGAATCAAAAGATTCATTTCATTATCTTTTCTGATGGCCAATATAAATGACAATGATAAACTTCTCCTGTGATAAATTTCACATTGCCACCTATAGCTGTAAGAAAGTCTAAAAAATTAAGTATCTAGCAAAACAGAAACAGGTTATCAAGATTATCTTAAGCCAACCCTACTTCATCTCCTGGATTAAGATCCACTGTGACTTTTACAAAATTAGGATTCTGTTGACAAGGAATAGGTGGGGTTGTTGAACAATTGTTGGGTATCTATCTGCCACATCGTCCCACCTCAAGCACTCAGTTTCTCTCTGAGGAGGCAACCACTCTTATAGTTTCTATTTATTGCCCCAGATTCCATTTATACATATTGTATTATATATAATGTATTATTTTTACCCAAATGGTGGTATACTATTCATATTGCTCTGTACTTGTATTTTTCACTTAGCGAAATAGTTGAAAAGTTGTTCCATTTTGACATATAATAAAGCTACCTCCTTCTTTTTAATAGATGAAAAATATTTCATTGTATAAATGTAATGGGCCACAATTTATCCATTCTTATAAGAAAAGACATTTTGATTGTTTTCAATCTTCGCTATTATAAAAAATACTGTATTAAACAGCCTGGTACGTATATCATTTGACATGGTAAATTAATGCCTACAAGTGAAATTGCTGATCCATATAAACTTTGCGATTGGCTGCTGACATTTTGGGGGGAAATCATATTAATTTATGGATTAAAATGTAAAGAGTATGACATCTTTATTTTAGAGTCTTCCCACTGAGAGCAGAATATACCTTTTTATTACATCATATTTTACTGATTCTCACATTTAGGCCGGGCATGATGGCTCACGCCTGTAATCCTAGCACTGGGGGGGGGGAAGGGGGGACAGCCCCGAGGCAGGAGGATGGCTTGAGATCAGGAGTTCAAGACCAGCCTGAGCAAAAGGGAGACCGCCATCTCTAAAAATAAAAAAAAATTAGCCCAGCATGGTGGCGCAGGCCTGTAGACCCAGCTACTTGGGAGGCTAAGGCAGGAGGATCACTTGAGCCCAGGAGTTGGAGGTTGCAGTGAGCTATGATGACACCACTGCACTCTACCCCGGGGTGACAGAGCGAGACTCTTGTCTCAAAAAAATAAATAAATAAAAATTTAAAATAAAATTTTAAAAACTAATACACACTTAAACATTTCTAAATAAGGATGCATCTGATAATCTAGAACACATTTTTATCACTGTCAGCAGGTGGCAATATGATAGTAGTTATGCCTGGTGGCATGACAGGTAATTGCCATTCCTGGTTATTTCAGACAAACCATTTAAAGACCATCTGAGGAAGACATATGAGCCATGCTGTTAAAAAAAAGCCTTCTGTGACACCTTCTGGCAAGATCAGGAAAGTACAAGCATCAACACAAAGGGTCAGTGATCTGGAAGAAAATCTTTTCAAGAAACGCTACATCATCAATGTTCTTAATGGCACAAAGGACAATTCAGTGTGGGAAGAACACATGTTTTGAAGACTCCAAGCCAAAAAGCGATTCGGAAGAATCAGATTCTAAATGTGAGAAGTTAGTAATACCTTAACTGACATACTGTGTTTGTATTTTCGTTTTTATATTGCACAAGAAATATATGATAAAATATCAAATAAGTCCAAGAGTTCTTTCAGTAAATACAAAACAAAAATTCTAAGTCCTAAGAGATTTTGTATCAGAGGTATTGGCAATTTTGCTTAGTGTTATATTTTATAAAATGCAGTTTATAATTAGTAGCATCTCAGACTTGATGAAATACTCTAAATCTTATTTTATGTCCTTTAGGAGCATTTTAAAATTTCTCTCATATAGATTTTACACATTCTTGTTAAGACTATTTCTATGTATTTTACCTTTTCTTCCATTACATTTTCTCATTGGAAGGCCATTTATTTTTGCCTATTTTGTGAGCAGCCACTTTACTGAATTCTCTTACTATTTATAATTTTTCAGTGGATTCTTTTGGGTGTTCCCAATATACAATGAAATAGAATTTAAACTCAAATTATCTTAAATTATCTGTGGGAATTTAAGTTCAATGAAGGTAAAGATCATCTATTACTTTTACTTGTGTATCTCCAACACCTAGCACAAAGCAGGTAATCAATACATATATGTTAAATGAATTACATTAATAATGTATCTTACTTGTAAAACTTACCCCAGCTCCTCCCCCAACAGACGTTGAGTTTAGTAAAAAAATCTATCTCTCTCTCTCTCATATATAAATGAGGAAATAGTATTCCTATTTACTTCCCCCTTATATACATACATACAAATCCTGTAAGAAATTTGGTATTTTATAATCAAATCTATACATGTTTGGTTACAATTAATTCTATTATAATAATTAAAAATCCTAATTATGAAATAAGTGTTTTACTTTAAACACTTACCTTTTGGATCTTAGATCTGATGAATCAAACTGGATATTCATAGGTCCAGAATTTACTTCATGATCTACCTCAGAGATGAGAAGATGCTTAGAATCACTATCCATATTTGCCATTTTCCTCAGAGTCTAAGCACTGAGGAAGTTAGTCCTATATAAACCAGAAGATAAATAATTTAATTTTAAAATATTTTACTATTTATAAGTAATACATTTGCATTCATAAGAAATTAGAAAAATATGGGAATTTGTTAAAGATATAATGATGTACATGCCTGAAATATTTACCAGAAACTTACTAACTCAAAATGGAGTTACTTTTGTGAATAAAATCTTAAATTCCCCTGCTGACTAAATCGACTCCCTCTTGACCAAGGGGACCCCAGAAATACCCTAAAGCTGAGTTCCTGGCCATTAGAAGGGAGGTCAGACATGCCTTGTCATGCTCCCTTTCCTTCTTGGAGATATCCTTTGTGATTCATCAACAGGCCTAAGGTTATGCAGGTGTGGTTAAGCCACACCTGCAGGTCATCAACTTACTTAACAGATCACTTGAGTCTGGGTATATGTCCAGTACATTCCCGGTGGCTTGTCTCTGATTAACAGATTTCTTTATTTTAATTTAAAACATTCCACGCCTCTAGACAAAGCTTCATTTCCTTAACCAATTACAAATCAAAGAATCTTTAAAGCCATCTATAACCTGTAATGACCCTCCTTCAGGATGTCCTGCCTTTTTGGGCCAAACCAATGTAGACCTTCCATGTATTGATTTATGACTTTACATGTAATTCCTGTCTCCCTGAAATGTACAAAACCAAACAATAATCCAACCACGGGGAGATCACTTCCTAAAGGCCTCTTGAGTGTGGCTTCTCGGGCTATGGTGACACAAATTCAGCTCAGAATAAATCTCTTTAAATTATTTTACAGAGTTTGGGTTCTTTTCCATTGAAACTTCAGCTTACTAAAAAATAAATGGGGCAATTCATTTCCAGTAATAAAGCAGATCAGGCTATTTGGACCCATTTTCCTACAGAAAACAACTAAAAATACTGGGTAAAGTATTTTAAAAATCTTTTGAAAAGCATCAAAAATAGTGAGGAAAGTCAGGCCATTGTAGAAGTTAAAGAACCTAGGGAGGTAAACAACTCAAGGAAACTGCTGCTGCCTAGAGGGTAGTTGCTGTACCAGGAGAATCTGGGCTGAGGTTTTCAAAGCCTTTTGTAGTATTAGGGAAATAGAAGACAAAGCCCAGTGTTTATCCAAAGTAAGAAATGATCATAATAAGAAATTATCCTCTCTTTCTACTTCCCCATCACAATACAGCTGGAACTCTAAATAACTTTACCATCAGAGTAGGTGTTAACAGGAAGTAAAAAAGTGCCTTACTCCCTCACAAAGGAACTACAGATAAATTTTCTTAACTCTGACCACAGCCAGAGTGTGGGACTGTATCTGTGGAGGGGGAACTGTTATAATTTGGTACCATAAACTGCACTCCTTGGGGATTTATAAGGCGGTCAAGGAACACTTAAAGCTGTGAATGTAATTTAAAATTAACCTGCTTGGTAGTACTTCTAGGTAATGGATACAAGCAAATGTAAATCCTTCCTATGAGGACACATCTCCACACCAGGCCTCAAAGAAGTCCTGCTAATAATCTTTTAAGGACAACGAACAGTACAAAGTTGAAAATAACCTAGCATGTAAGGAAATAAAGTACTGTGAGTGAGAACCAGAGGAAACAGCAGAAATAGATCCACAAGAACTTCAACTATAAGAATTGTTGGAATAAAAATATAAAATGATTCTTATGTTTAAATAAAAGAAAACATGGAAATTTTCAAAAATTGACTTAGAATGTTTGAAAAAGGATGAGTGAATTTTTACGAAAAAACATTCACTAGCCAAACTTTAACACTCTATGGATAAGTTCAAAAGTTGCAGAGAAAACTAATGAACTGGAAGGTAAGTCAGAAGAAACTATTTAGATTGTGGCAGAGAAAAAAAGACAGAAAATGTGGAAGGTGGTTAAGACTCATGAATAGAATGAGAAGGTCTAAAGAAAGAAGACGACAGAGGTATTAATAATATTTGAAGAGATAATGGCTGATAATTTTCCAGAATTCATAAAAGATACCAATCTGCAGATTCAAGAAGTTTAATGAAACTAAGAGAATTAATAAACATTATAGGGTTAGGAAAAAAAGAATTAAATTCCAGACCAAAGAGAAAAACAGTCAGGTGAAGGTCTTGGAATTTACATTGATGGCATAATTTTAAAGTAGCTAGTAACATAATATATAGAAAACAGTATACAACTTTAAATCTAGTAGAGGGGAAAGAAGAGAATGATTAAAAAAACTGAACTAAAATAAGGCAAAAAAGGAGAAAAAGAAAATATAAAATAGGTGAGAAAAATAGCACATGATAAATAAGATCCTCTCATTTTTTTCTTAAACCCATGCTATCTTCCCTATCACTACACAGAATCTATTCTTGTTGGATTACCAATGACCTTCACATGGGTAAACTCAATGGTTATTTATGGTTATACTATGGGGAAGAAAAGCCATCTATAGAGTTCTTAAGAAATGCTAGAGAAAAATTTTAATATTGATAAGTGGGCAGAACCTTATCATTCCTAAATCTCCAACAACTGATAAAAATACCTTCAAAAAATTGCCAAAGCATTAATTTGTTTGAATTATACACACTGGGTAACTTGGGATATGGCCTATTCCAATTCTATCAAGCAGAGTGTGGTGGTTGGTAACCCACATGTAAGACTGCCTGGATTTGAATCTTGGCTCTTCCGTTTACTATGTGACTTTGGGCAACTTATTTAAATTCCCTAAGATTCATCAGTTTGAGGGATAATAAAAATACCAGTCTTACAGGGTTTGAGATTTAAATGAGACAATATACATAATGTGCCTGGCACACGGTGTGTGCTCAATAAACACAGCTATCACTTTAATTATGAATCTGGCTCTTTAAAAGTAACTAGAAAAATTAAATATTGGCTTAACTTAGTGGCCTGAAAAAATCAGCTGACATTATCTACATGCCTTTAGTATAAAGCAAGTAAACTCAGCAAGGTATGAAAAATAAAAAGGTTGACTTTCATAGAATTACTGAATTGTCAAAAATAGTGCTAAAGGGAAGGAATTCATTGCTAAAGAAAACTAGGTGTCATTTTGGAAAAAAAGACAAATTAATATTATAGAATGGTAGTGGGAGATGTAACTAACATTTATTTATTGAATGCCTACTACTGGCCTAATGTTTTAAATATTATTAATTCTAACTAATCCTTAGAATTTGGGAAATGAGTATTTCCTTCATAATACCAAAAAAAAAAAAAAAAAAAAAACAAAGAAAAAGAAAAAGAAAGAAAGAAAGAAATTAAAGCTCAGAGAACTTGTCCTAAATCACTTAGCTACTAAAGCCACATCTAGGATTGAAACCAGGTCACCTAGATCCCAAATGGTATTTCCACTATACTCTGATATCTGCTTTAAAGGAGTTAGGCTACTTGGAAGACAAAAGAAGCATCTGAAAATCAGGTCTCTTTTGTCTAGATTTTAGAATGGCAATGGCTGGGACTAGAATGAGTGAAAATGCATGCCTAGATATCCAGAGTTAAACATAATGAATTTGTTTTTCTTGAAGCAAACTAGTTTAGATGAATTTGTTTCCGTTGTTGCAAATGTTTTTATCTCAAGGCTAGATATTTCCTTAGCCAGCAACAACCCTTCCAGTGGCAGTGAAACAGGTGAAAGGACAATAGCCAATCAGAGTGTCAAAAAGATACTTAAAGATGCTTAAATTATGACAAAAATACATGGCTACACTTCTTGATTTACTTTGTAAACCATTACACCCTGCAGTATTGGTTCCTAAATTAAACTGAGAATGTGGTTTAGGGAAAGAGGATCCTTTCAACTTCTGGAGATTAATACTTTAACTAAAGATCGAATGTGAGGAAACCAGAAATGAGGAGAAATCTATATAGATCCTTGGATTTCAGTCATTCTTACCAAAAAGTGATAATCAAGGTTAGGGAAAAACGTGAAGGTTGTTCAGGAATTAAAATAAAGTTTCCAGTTTAGTCGTATATGTATTTTTTGTTTTTTTTTTTTTTTTGAGACAGAGTCTCACTCTTTTGCCCACGCTAGAGTGCCGTGGCGTCAGCCTAGCTCACAGCAACTTCAAACTCCTGGGCTCAAGCAATCCTCCTGCCTCAGCCTCCCGAGTAGCTGGGACTACAGGCATGCACCACCATGCCCAGCTAATTTTTTCTATATACTTTTAGTTGTCCAGCTAATTTCTTTCTATTTTTTTTTTTTAGTAGAGATGAGGTCTTGCTCTTGCTCAGGCTGGTCTTGAACTCCTGACCTTCAGCTATCCACCCGCCTTGGCCTCCCAGAGTGCTAGGATTACAGGCGTGAGCCACTGCGCCCGGCCAGTCATATATGTTTGTTCTGAGCAAATCTGAAATTTTGTGGCATAGTAAAATTAGCTATTTATTCCAAACAAGCAGAAAACTGATGATATCACAGTGATTTAAAATAACAAATCATAAATGAGGAGCCCAAACTCCCTGGTGCCTTTTAATCAAAGATTTAACAATATTCAAGTAAATATGAAGAACTGTAAGGAAACTGGTAATTTTTAGTTATCTCTAATTGGCCTGATCTTCAAATTCTCCATGAATGTTTCAAAAGAAACTTAATACCTTTTTTAATGTCTTTCATGAGTAGAGCTGTAAGGATATTCTGAGGTTTGATGAATTAGGTTCAGAGGTAGAGTTCCATAGCTAATATTACAAAGATGATAACACAGAATAGTCTATCAATGATTAAAATGCTAAATACTCCTACAGCATTAACTTGTCACAGATGTAACATTGATACAATTCCATGGGAGCTAAATATACAAGATGACATAAACAGACATATTCACTTCTAAGTATCTCACTCGATCTCTGAGTTTAAAAAAAAGTCCCAGATGCAAGACTACTAGGTCAAACCTAAGTCATTTAATAACAAGTCCCTAATGGTTTACTTTAAGATTTTAGTATGGAGTCCTGCTATGATTTGACTATTTATGTCCACTCTAAAATTCATATGTTGACAGCCTGAGCAACATAGTGAGACTTCGTCTCTACAAAATATAGAAAAATTACCCAATCATGGTGGCCCATGCCTGTTGTCCCCGCTATTTGGGAGGCTGAGGCGGGAGGATCACCTGAACCCAGCTGTTTGAGGTAGCAGTGAGCTATGATGATGCCATTGCACTGTAGCATGGGCAACAGAGTGAGATCCTGTCTCAAAAAAAAAATTCATATGTTGAAACTTAATCATCAGTGTTATAGTATTTACAGATAGGGTCTTTTAGAGATAATTAATTCATGAGGGCAGAGCCCTCATGAATGGGATTAGCAACCTTATAAAAGCATTGAAAGGAACTAACCAGGCACTTTTTGTCTTTCTGTCCCTTCTACCATGTGAGGACATAGCAACAAGGAACCATCTTGTAAGCAGAAACCAGGCCCTCACCAAACACACCAAATCTGCTGATGTCTTGATCTTGGACTTCCCAATTCCAAAACTGTAAGAAATACATTTCTGTTGTTTATACATTACCCAGTCTCAGGTATTTTGTTATAGCAGCATGAACAGACTGAGACAGGTCCCAGTAGGGAATCACAAGCTTAACTGACTTGCATGGTACTTCCAAGTTCCATTAAAAATGTTAGTGCACTTCTTTCCATGAAAAGGACATAGAGAGCAACCAAAGAAAGCTAGAATGACATTATTTTAAAAAGGTAGTATATCTCAAAGAATATCAGCCCTTTTCATACTAAGGTCAGAAACTTCCTTTCACAATTCTTTGCAAAAGCAAATCCATAGTATCTATGCCAAGATGCTAGCATCAATCTGCAATAGAATACGCTGGTTTGTGCATAAACAAATGTGACTGTGGACCCACACACAAGCATTTATATGCTCTTTCTCAGAGGCTAAAAATTAGTATTACCCAATCTCTGCATATGTTATAGAGTTTCAGATACTATATTTATATTCAGTTTACTAGGCTAGTGGTTGACATATTTTTTTCTGTAAAGGGCCAGACAGTAATATAGGCTTTTTCAAGCTATATGTTACCTGCAACTATTTAGTTCTACCTTTAAGCATGAAAAGCAATATATAAATGCGTGCACATGGCTGTGTTCTAATAAAACTTTATAAAAAGGAAATATATTCATCAGCAGGTCAAATGTGGTCATAGTTTATCCACTTCTGTAGTATGTCAATATAAAAGCAAATGGAACCACACCATAAAAAAGGCACCCTGGTGGAGGCAGTTATGCTACGTATATGTGTTTTCTTCTATATAAGTCTCTAACTGTTATAGATATTAAAAGATATTTAGATAACAAACTTATCTAAATCCTTTCCTTATGAATCATTTACTGGTCAGCCAATTGGAGCTATAATGCCCCAATTCTGATGTGACAGTTGGAACATGCTTCCAACCTGATCAATAAATGCTTCAAAAGGCATTAAATTTGACAGTGCTGGAGGACAATGTGGTTTAATAAATTAGCAAAGCAATATTATAGTACCAAAGAACCTTTTTTTCTACACCAGGAACACTAAATGCTCTCAAGTTACATTTAGGCAATAAGAAAGAAAGAACTCTAGCAAAGGACTGAAATATAAGTGTGTTATAAAATGCAGGCATGGTAGAAATTTTTAACCTCTTAATGATTTTTTTTTAAATTTTTATGCCCAAATATCCTTTTGAAAAAATATTATAATTATTTTAATTTATAATTCAGGTTGGTATTCCATCCTCCCATGCTGAGTTCACTCTTTATTGTAAATATTTAGGATATTACAAAATCACAATTAACACATATTAATGTATATAACTGAAATATGTAGTATTTATTTTGTGAAAAGAAATCTAAGGCTAACTATTCCCAGAGCTCTAGTGGACATAAATTGGGGAAGGAAAGGTAAATTTTATTTTTTTAGAGGCAAAAGAAACTACAGGTGACATCTTTGCTACTAACCTTTTACGCTAATACGAAGTTTGTAGTTGTTTATGAGGCAGAGTGATTTTTCTTCAAGTTAGAACAAGGGTTATTTTGACCTATTGAAAACTTAAAAAAACTTTTCCTTTAGAGGCTGCCTGTCATCCTGCATATGCCAAATCTTTGTCACGTCTGAAGGCCTTAAAAAGAAAAAAAGATGGGGCTACAAGTTAGAGTTTGCTGATCTACTTATGTCAGCAATGGATAAGGCATTCTCTAGGAGTCATAACACTTAGGTTTTAATCAAGTTCCTCACTAAATTGTTGTCTGGTGTTGAGTGGGTTTCTCCAACTCAGTGGACCTCAGTTTCCTTACCTGTAGGAAGTGAGGAGAATGCAGCTGCTCTCAAACTCCCCTTCCAGCTCAACTATTCTAAGACAGATAAAATGTCAAGCCACCCACCATCAAGACACTTACTCTCATAACTGAGTCGTGTGAAAAGCTTGGCGAGGGCTTACCAGTCATAGCCCTCACCCCATCTGTGGTCCTAGTTGAAAGGGGCTTCCTCCCTCATCTCCTCTCTCCAGCTCTTTCTCTATTTGGGATAGAGAAAGGCGCTCCCATTCCTGCAATTCCCCCAACTCCCCTGCTCCCTCCTGGGATTCAGGGTATTCATTCTACCCTAACCCTGCCTTTTCGCTAAGGCGCCGGCAGACACGGATGCCCACAGCCCCTAGGCGTCCCTCAGCCCCTGTGGGACTGACTTTCTTGTCTCGAGCCCTGAGAGGAGCTCACACCACCCCTCCGGAGCAGCCTCTGCAGCCCCCGGCTTTGGCCTTACCGCTCCCCTGAGAAGCCACTGTTGCGACGCGCTGCACCAAAGCACTATCGCAGGTGACAGCTGGCTTCACCGCTTGCTCAACCCTTCCTGCCGCCTCCCTTCGGTACCCTTCCTACCTTCCCGAGGGGTGAGTTTGCTAGACGTGGGAACGTGCTCTACCCGGCCAAGCCAAGCACTCAATCTCGGAAAACCGGGCAGGAAGACAAAGACCCCTTCCCAAATCCTTGCAATTTGTGACCGCCGGGTTCCTTGTCCACCAAACAGGAAGCGGCAATGGCCTCGGCCGCGGGGGCCGGCGGGGAATAGAGTTCTGAGCGCGCCAAGCCGGCGGTCGCTGTCAAGCCTCCCGCCGCTGCGAACTACAACTCCCAGAGGCCTCTGCGGCTGCCGGCACGCTCCTCCCGGCAGAGCCCAGCCCTCTCGGCTTCGGGAGGCTAGGCTGCCGGCGCCGCAGGTGGGCAAGTCTGGTCCGAACTGCAGTCTGATTCCAGTCTCCTTTCAGTGCTTGAGGCCGGGGATCTAGAAGGAAGGTCGAGATCTCTTGCTGTCCCTACAGCCCCGGAGGCCACGTGAGAAAACGCTGATGCGGCCTCTCCATCTAGGGCTGACTCCTCCTCTCGGGCTTTCCAGGCTGGTGTTCTGTACTCTGGTTACGTGCTTGGATCCTTTGGACACGAAGGGAGGCTGGTTTGAAAAAAAAAAATTGTTGGGTTGGCATGCTTCATTTTTCGTCTACTCATTTGGATTTGTTTTTTATGTGTTGAAAAATGCGTCTGTAGGCTAAAGAGGGGCTTTAGAAGGATTGTAGCGCCCCCCAATTGTTCCCAAAGCCACCCCAAATAAACATACAATATAAGTAAAATTAATGTGTTTGCTGTGAAAGTCAGCTCAAGGTAAGCCCCCGAAAACCATATGGCAACCCCTAAGCTCTTCGTGCATAGGAAGCCAGTGGCTCTTTTTTAAAAACCAAACAACCTGAAAAAACAATGTAATGGGATAAAGAACTAGAATTTAAAAACTCAAATTTAACAGATAGTAACAATGAGTGCCAAGAATTTTACATGTAATATCTCTTTAAGTCTTTACCACAATTATAGAAGTGTGTGTTTTCCCTATTTTACAGTTAAGGAAACAGTCCTAGAAAATTTAAGTGCCTTGTACAAGGCCAAACAACTATTAAGTGGCAGCAGATCTGTAATTCAAACTAATGTCTTATCTCAAAACCTGTGCTCTCAAACATCACTTTTATTATAGAGGGCTTTACATATATAAGGCAAATGACTTAGTAAATGTTACATTTAAGGGAGATAAAAATTATTTTATTGATGGTGTCCTTGTTCAAAAACTTGCAATTGCTCTTTGGCCCCGCCTTCAAGTCAATAATATGTTTTTGTGATCGCTTTAGTAAGAGCAAAATTTTCTTCTTTCTCTGCATTCCGGGCTTAGAACATAATTTTAGCAAGGCTAGAAAGCGCAAAAATAAATGGTATGAAGTGATGTCAGCAAAAGTGGCACAATAGAGAACTCAAACACACTGTCCCTTTACAAAAGTAAAAAATAAGCTGGCAAAACTGTCAGAATCACCGGTTTTGGAAACTCTGGAACTAATAAAAAACTTAAAACGCCAGAGGAACACTCAATGAGGAGAAAACTGCTGAATTTTGGCAAGAGAGCTCTGTGGTCATCTCCCACTGTCTGGGTTGGCAGTAGCCTTAAAGATGGCAGCCCACATTTCTGGTGTGGATTGCTGGCACCAGATGGAACAATGTGGACCTTATTCTCAAGAAATTGTAGTTGTGTATTTTGACCTGTCTGATGGTTCCCTGAAGGTTCAGTTCAAGGGCTTAACTTTGTTTCACCTACCTCAGAGCTTTCCCAGGGCTGAGGCAGCTTCCCAGGCAGTGTTTGTCAAAAACATAAAAAGGCAAACATTAGCCACTGCCATGGGGGGCAAGGTATAAACAGACCAAAAGTCCTGGGAAAGAGGAGGCTGGGGAAAGAGATACTTGAGTGAATAGAGGCTTTGAAAAGCCTTTTATTCTGGGGAATCTAGAAGGCCATATGCATGCCCTAAGTGTGCATGCATGTTCAGAAAAGACCTAAGAACACCCTAAACTCTCTGGCTGACCTTCGGTCTCCATGCAAGCAGAAAGTAAAGGCTAAGGCAGTGTTGTAGACTACCTGGCTAAGGATTGAAGGAGTGCCCCGACACAGCTGATTGGCAAAGGCTGGGAGTATTTTCTCGTATTTTGGCTGTTTATCTTTTTATTTTTTGGTTCCAGGCATTTAATAAAAGAAATCTCTGTTAAGTCACTAGCTGACCACTAAACTAAGAGGACCAAACAAAAAAAAATGCAGACTTTACAGAATTGGTTCAGAAAAGTCACTAAACAGTAAAGTAGGTGGTTCCTAGGAGAGACTACAGGACACTCACCAGCTCTGCCATGCAGTTTATCCTCTGAGAATGAAATTAGAAATGAAGATCAAATCAGCCATTTATGGAAATAACAGAACTAGAGATCCAACCGATTGGTCTGGGAACATGGCTGGATTGTGGTGTAACCAACAATGCTGACATTGAATTCTTTGGGCCTAGAATATGCTCAAGGAATGGCACTAGTGGCCACAGTGTTCAGGCAAAGAAGCTGGCAATTTCCTGCCACATCTGAGGGGCTAACCTGCAGAGTGCCACGAGCCTGCCAGCGACACTTGGGCACCACACTGTTGGGCTGGGCCCTCCACCCCCAGTGCCCACCAAGCACTCTGGATATAGTGTAACTCCCTAAGGAAATTTCCCTTCAGTGAGAGAAGGCATTGGGTAGAGACCCTCCCTTATGTTACTAATATATACAAATATGTAATGACTGAAAGGTAGATTATAGGTATAGTGCGTTTCCTAGCCTGCTTCCCCCACCTACACTTGGAAATTGAGGAAATACGATTGCTGTATGACTTTGTGTGTTAATATAGGATCAGAGCAGAGGCATACAAAATTGGACAGGCTTTGAGGCAGGGTACGCTGGTCAAGTGAAGAAAAGCAGAAAAAGCATTGTCAGGCATGAGCTGCCCAGATTTCCAGACCTATTAGCTCTTTTGGGGATTTATTCTTCAGCCTGTCTTAGCTTATCGCCATTATGCTATTTTGTTATGTATTCAAGTATCCTAATGGAGATTCGGCTTCTTATAAAGGTCTGCCTATAGGGTGAAAATGCCAGTGTGAATATTCTAGCTACTGAACATTATTTTTCATTGTTGATAAACTGACTTTCTGTTGTGTACGTCAGGCTTTGTATGTTTGGGTTATCTCGAGTCAGTCACTGCAAAGGTCTCTAGGTCTGCAAAGCAAGGGCTAGTTTCAGGGCCCAGTAACAGAAGTTGTACCAAAATGTCTGTGGTATTTAGTGGCATGTCTGTCTAATAGGAAGTATAGGTGTATGGTGTTACAACCTCCCTGGTTGCTGTTATATCAAATACTGCACACCTGATAAGTTTTTAATTTCATGCCCTCTTACAGAGCAGCATTCCTAATTCTTTGAAGGCAACCAATGCAATGACTGCTACACTTATTTAATGATATACTTATAATATTTATTAAGCTCCTACCTTATGTTAATCACTTTTCTAATTTGTTTTTACATGTGGTAAGTCATTTTGATCTTTATAACAACTCTATGAAGTAAGCACCATTATCCCCGTTTTAATGATGAGGAAACCAAGGCATAGAGAGGATATAGACTTGCTTAAGACAGAGTCAGAATTTTAACACCTCCACCCCAAGTTGGGCCTGTACTCCAATTGCATGTTATATACCTCCAAGGGTGTCAGGCCCCAATGGCTCCTTGCCCATCCAGTACCAGCAATTGAGATGTTAACTATTAGAGCACCTTCCTTTTGGTTCAAAACTTTGATACTTACTTAACTGTTTCTTGAGAGGAGCATTTATTCCTAAGAGGATTTGTTGATAGAGGGTAGAGAAAGCAGGAGAGCACTTGAGCACATTGGCAGGAAGCAAGGATGGACTTGGATTTCACAGTTTGGTAGACCTGCTCCTTTAGCAGCCAGACCTATAGCAAATCTAGTTTAGTCAGTAAGGGGGAGTGCTTCTCTTCCCACCCTCACCATTTGGAAGTGACAGTTAGGAGTTGAGAGTCCAAGTGTGAAATTGTAGGCAAGGGGAGATGCTGAGAGAGAAGGAAACATGCCATTCTGAGCTGAGTATCCAGACAGAGGCAAATCATTTTGTTTAACTTTTTATCGAAGTGTAACATCTATACAAACAGCATCAGTGATTTTTCCCAAATGGGACACATGCATACATACAATCATCACCTCAGAAGCTCCTATCAGGTTCCCTTTTAGTTACTTCTTCTCCAAGGGTAACCACTGTCCTGAGTTCTAAGAGCATAGATTAGTTCTGTCTGATTTTAGATGTTATGTGAATGGAATTAAACATTATGCATTCTTTGTACATGGCTTCTTTTCCTCAATTGTGTTTGTGAGATTTTTGTTGTATGTATTTGTACATGATGCTTCATTTCCATTGTTTTCTAGTATTCCATTGTGTGAATAAATCACTTACTATTTAAAAAAAAAAAAAGACAAGAAAGTCACTAAACAAACAAAAACCAGTCACAACAAGCAGCAGCAACAAACCCTTGTGGGGAGGGGAAGAATATGATATCTAGAATTGCTACATTATAATAATCAAAATGTCCAGTTTTCAAAAAAAAAAAATTGAGGCCTGCAAAGAGACAAGAAAATATGGCTTATTTACTGGGGAAAAAAATTTGAAAGAACATTCCTGGCTGGGCACGGTGGCTCACGCCTGTAATCCTAGCACTCTGGGAGGCCGAGGCGGGTGGATCGCTAGAGGTCAGGAGTTCGAGACCAGCCTGAGCAAGAGTGAGACCCCGTCTCTACTAAAAATGGAAAGAAATGATCTGGACAACTAAAAATATATAGAAAAAATTAGCCGGGCATGGTGGTGCATGCCTATGATCCCAGTTACTTGGGAGGCTGAGGCAGGAGGATGGCTTGAGCCCAGGAGTTTGAGGTTGCTGTGAGCTAGGCTGATGCCATGGCACTCAGTCTAGCCCGGGCAACAGAGTGAGACTCTGTCTCAAAACAACAACAACAAAAAAAAGAGCATTCCTTTAGGAAGCCCAGATATTGGAATCACTAGACAAATACTTCAAATCAACTGTCTTAAATATGCTCAAAGAACTGAAGGAAACCAGGAGCAATAACTGTAGGAAACCAGGAGAACCTGGTTTTTCAACAAATAGAGGATATCATTAAAGAGATAGAAATTATTAAAAGTAACTAAATAGAGTTATTGGAGTTGAAAAGCATAATAATTGAAATAAAAATTAACTAGAGGAGTTCAATAGCCTATTTGAGCAGGCAGAAGAGACTGGGGAATTTGAAGATAGATTAGTTAAGATTATCCAGTCTGAGGAACAGAAAAAAAATGAGGAAAAAAACGAACAGGGCTTATGAGAACCATGAAAACACCATCAAGCAAATATATGCATAATGGGAGTTCCAGAAGGAGAAGAGAAAGAAATGTAAAGAATATTTGAAAAAATCATGGCTGAAAAATTCTGAAATTTGATGAAAGACAGAAATCTACACATCTAAGAAGCTCAATGAACTCCAAGTTGGATAAATTTAAAGACATCCACACCAAGATAAATTATAATTAAATTGTCAAAAGATAAAAACAAAGAGAATCTTGACAACAGCAAGAGAGAAATGACTGGTCGTTTATAGGGAATCAACAGTAAGATTAATAGCCGATTTTTCATCAGAAACTGTGGAGTTCAGAAGGCAGTGGGATGATATAAGTTAAGTGTTGAATTGGGAAAAAAAGTGTGAAAAAAGAATCCTATACCTTGCAAAACTATCCATCAAAAATAAAGGAGAAATGAATATGTTCCCAGAACAAAAACAGAGGGAGGTTGTCATTAATAGACCTCCCCTACAAGATAAGCTAAAAGAAGTCCTTTGGGCTGAAAACAGGATAGTAGACAGCAACTCAAAAACCTTATGAAGAAATAAAGAATACCAACTACATAGGTAAATTTAAAGGTCAGTAGTTTTGTATTTTTCGTTTGTAACTCATCTTTTAAAAAAAGATTTAAAAGATAAATGCATAAAACAATAATTGTGAGTCTGTGTTAATGGGCAAAAAAATGTATAAAGTTGTAACCTTAGACAGTGTTACACTAATAGTTGGAGAGTTCAACACCCTACTTTCAATAAAGTACTAGATAGAAGATCAACAAGGAAACAGAAGACTTAAACAACACTATAAACCAACCAGACCTACTAGACACTAATAGAACATTCCACCCAACAACAACAGAGTTCTCAAGTGCACATGGAACATTTACCAAGATAGACTATATCTGTGGTCCCCAACCCCGGGGCCATGGACTGATACTGGTCCATGGCCTGTTAGGAACTGGGCTGCACAGCAGGAGGTGAGCAGCAGGTGAGTAAGTGAAGCTTCATCTGTATTTATAGCCACTCTCCATTGCTAACCATCTCCCCCACTCCCAACCCCCGGTACGTGTAAAAATTGTCTTCCATGAAACTGGTTCCTGGTGCCAAAAAGGTTGGGGACCACTGGACTGTATGTTTGGCTACAAAATAAGTCCCAAGGAGTTTTAAAAGACTGAAATCATACAAAGTATCTTTTCTGACTACATGACATGAAAGTAGAAATAAAAAATAGAAAGAAATCTAGAAAATTCACAAATGTGGAAATTAAATAACATTTCTAAATAATGAATGGAAAATTTTATGCATATACAAAAATAAGGAATACTGTATAATGAACCTCCATGTATCTATCACTTATAAAAGCAATCAGCACAAGGCCAAGTCTTGTTTCATCTATAAGCACACCCCAGTGTGTATTACTATGTTATTATTTTTAGAGATGGGGTCTTGCTGTGTTGCCCAGGCTGGTCTTGAACTCTTAAGCTCAAGCAATCCTTTTGCCTTAGCCTCCTGAGTAGCTGGGATTATAGGTACATGCTACCATTCCTGGCAACCTGGTGTGTACTTCTAAAAGATAAAGACTCCTTTAAAAAATTAAGACCAGGCTGGGCATGGTGGCTCGTGCCTGTAATCCTAACACTTTGGGAGACTGAAGTGGGAAGATCACTTGAGCCCAGAAGTTTGAGGTTACAGCGAACTATGATGATGCCATTGCATTCTAGCCCAGGCAACAGAATAAAACCCTGTCTCAAAAAAAAAAGGCAAAAAGTTATAACCACAGCATCATTATAAAATCGAAAACATTAATATTTGCATAATATCATGTAGTATCATCAGTTTACAAATTGAATTGTATTGTAATTTTTTGTGCAGTTGGTTTGAGCTAGGACCCAAACAAGATCAACACATTGCATTTGGTTATGTTTCTTTTCTTTTTTTTTTTATTTCAGAATATTATGGGGGTACAAAAATTTTGGTTACATGTAATGCCTTTGCCTCACCTGAGCCAGGGCTACAAGCTTGCCCTCCCCCCATACAGTGTGCTCCACATCCATTAGTTGTGTTTAGCCCCCCACCCCCCCCACCCCCCCCACCTGACCGTCACCCGGTGAATATTACTTCCATGTGAGCACGTTAGTGTTGATCAGTTAGTACCAATTTGATGGTAAGTACATGTGGTGCTTGTTTTTCCATTCTTGTGATACCTCACTTCCAAGGATGGGCTCAAGCTCTATCTAGGATAATATAAGAGGTGCTAGTTCACCATTGTTTTTTATGGCTGAGTAGAACTCCATGGTATACATATACCACATTTTCTTATTCCATTCATGTATTGATGGGCACTTGGGTTGTTTCCACATCTTTGCAACTGTGAATTGTGCCGCCATAAACATTCGAGTGCAGATGTCTTTATTATACAATGTCTTTTTTTTCTTTGGGTAGATGCCTAGTAGTGGGATTGCTGGATCAATAGCCATTATTTTTGGGTTTTTGCTAAAGAAGAACAGGGTTTTGGCTGGGCGTGGTGGCTCACGCCTGTAATCCTAACACTCTGGGAGGCCGAGGTGGGCGGATTGTTTGAGCTCAGGAGTTCAAGACCAGCCTGAGCAAGAGAGAGACCCCGTCTCTACTAAAAATAGAAAGAAATTATATGGACAGCTAAAAATATATATAGAAAAATTAGCTGGGCACGGTGGCGCATGCCTGTGATCCCAGCTACTTGGAAGGCTGAGGCAGGAGGATTGCTTGAGCCCAGGAGTTTGAGGTTGCTGTGAGCTAGGCTGATGCCAGGGTACTCAGTCTAGCCTGGGCAACAGATTGAGACTCTGTCTTAAAAAAAAAAAAAAAAAGAACAGGGTTTTGATTTTCTTCATGATATTTTTATTTTTATTTGGCTCCATAATGAAATAGGTTCTTTTTGTTTGTTTGTTCTGTCATACAGATTCTTTTGATTGTAATCCTTGCATACATTATATTTCTACTATTCAAATTATTGATGTTACGTATCTCTTATTGTTTTACTTCTTCCAAGAAAACCACAATCATGATATTCCAAAGACTGGAGATGATCCAACAAAGCTGCAAATCTGTCTTTCCATTGCTAATGCACTGCTGCTAAAGTTATTACAATATCAAGCAGCCTCCACCTAAAGGTTCAGAGACTATCACGGAAGAGGAGGGCACGTGAGATTTTAAGAGCTGGATTAGGGGGTGGAGTGTGGAAGATGCTAATCTGCTATGCTGATACCTGAAGAACCCCAGGTCTGGGAATGCCTCTAAGATTTCTACTTTTATGTATTTAGCATAAATCCTGCCCTTAGGCAAATTCTTGCCTTTCCCTGAGGGATCAACTTTAATTGTCATACAAATTTCCTTCCCTGTGATATGTAAACCGTGGGTCTGAAGGCAAGAGTGCCAGGATGTGCCATTTCACCTCTCTGCCACCCAGGACACAGCTTGTGTTCATAGGGTCCTATTAAATGTTTCTTTCTGAGAAAAGAATAAAATAAAATAAAATTTTTAAAAATATAAGGTCAAAGCTGTATATCACCATTATAAGATAAACTGAGAATGAATTAATATTATGTGAAATGTAATTAAAACTATTTTTTTATTTTGGAATTAAATTTTGAGATATTTAATATCACAGGAAAAAAATACACATTGAAGGAAATACACAATTGAAATACACAATTGAAAGAAAGAATAATACTTCTATTTCATTCTTAAATAACCACAATTGCTTGCTGATGGAATGTGTATACCTGTTGGGCACTATATAACTTCTCAAACCTTCAAATCAGATGGGACACCACTATCTTTCCTGTTCCACGTTGGATTTTGCCCAACACTTGCTTGAGATCATAGCAACCACTGAAAACTGGGCTGGAAGATATATTATTCAAAAGAATATAATTTGATCTGATGTTGAAACTGAATTATCTCAGGCTGGTAGGTAGTTCACATGGTGTCTGAAAGATGTCACTGTGGTTTCCTCAAAAACTTAAAATACTCTGTGGTGTCTCTGTGAGTTTGCTATGGTGCCCTCCAGTTTAGGAGCTGGACGTCATCTAGCCATTATTTTTCTGGAATACAGCAAGGATTGGCAAGCTTTTTCTGTAAACAGCCCAATAGCAAATGTTTCACCCTTAGTGGCCAGATGGTCTCTGTCCCAACTACTCAATTCTGCCTTTATAATGTAAATCCAGCCAACATAGACAATATATAAACAAATGAGGTGACTGTTGCTATGGTTTGAATGTGTGTCTCCTCCAAAATTAGTTTTGAAACTTAATTGCCATTGTTGTGACAGTAAGAAGTGAGACCTTTTTGAGAAGTCATTGGAGTAGGGCTCTGATCAAAGTGCTTGAGAATGAGTTTGCCCTCTTCTGCCCTTCTACCATGTGAGGACACAGCATTCCTCCCCTCCAGAGGATGCAGCAGTGAGGCTCCATCTTGGAATTGGAGACTGGACCCTTTCTAGATGCTGAACCTGCTGGCACCTTGATCTTGGACACCCAGCCTCCAGAACTGTGAGAAATAAGTTTGTGTTTTTTTGAATCACCCAGTCTCAGGTATTTTATTATAGTAAGTACAAATGGACTAAGACAACTGTATTCCAGCTGATTTACAGAAACAGGTGTTGGGTTGGATTTATCCTGAGGGCCTTAATTTCCTGACCCCTGGCTTAGAGGATAGAATGGAGATTTTCATTTATTAGCTGAATTTTCCTTCAACAATTTGATTACCCCAAGGTAAAGTGGTTTTAGGAAATGCAGTATAAGCATTTGCTTCTTTCTTTTGGCCGCTTTTCCAAATGCATTGGTTCTCTAGCATCCTGCAAAGGTGGCTAATGAGGTTTTTTGGTTTTGACATTTGGCTTTTTTTTTTTTTCTGGTATCATTAAGATGTGAAGCCATGGAATTTTAAAATATATTTGATGTGTTTCAATCCTTTGAAGATATTTTCTTTAAATTTGCTTTAATTTAAAATAATCTCAAAATTACAAAAAAGTTGTAAAGATGTTATAAAGAATTCCCATGTACGCTTCACCCAGAGTTAATGTTAACATTTTGCCATATTCATTTTACCATTCTCTCCCTCTTTCCCTTTCTCCTGGTGCTGTCACTCTTTCTCTCTCTTTCTATCCCCTCCCACACATATTTTTTCCTAAACCATTTGAGATTAAGTTGCAGACAATATTTCTCTGCCCCCAAGTTTCCTCGGTGTATATTTCCTAAGAATGGGGATGTTCACAGTACAATTATGAAAATTAGATCATTTTTATTAATACAATGCTCTTATTTAATCCACAGGACTTACTCAAATTCTTCCAATTGTTCTAATAGTGTCCTGTATAGCAATTATTTTTCTCATCCAGAATCTAACGCAGGATTAATCATGCATTGCGTTTAGTCTCCGTGTCTCTTTAGGGTCCTTATTCAGAATGATTCCTTAGCCATTCTTTCTCTTTCAAGACATTGACATTTTTGAAGAGTATGGGGCATTTAGTAGAATGTGCCTTAATTTGAATTCATCTGAAATGTTCTTATGATTAGATTCCAGTTTAGCATTTTTGGCAGAAATAGCACGAGTATTGTAATGTCTTTCTCACTGCATCCCACCAGGAGGCACAATGAAGTCAACTGATGCATATTAGTCATCGTTAATACCTACTCTCCAAATTCTTCAGTGAACCATGTCTCCAGTTTTCATAGCCTTATGTAGTTCCCTGTCCTTGAATCTGGACTAGCCCTATGACTTTCTTGTAACTAATAGAATGTGACAGATGTGAGTCTGTGTTACTTCTTACACTAGATGTGAAAAAACTTGCAGCTTCTGCCTTGGTCTTTTGGAATACTGTCTGTGGAATGTTTGTTTGGTTGGAATGCTCCATCTGGGGGTAGGCAACCACCATGAGAAGTCTGACTGAGACCACCAACCTGTGAGGAAGACCAGCTAGCCACTTGGAGAAAGATGTCTGGCCAGCACCCAACTGTTCCTGCCATCCTAACCACCAGATATCTGAGTAAAGGAGCCATCTTGGATGTCTAAGCAAATTGATATTGAACCTTCGGATCAAGTCCCAGCCAACATCTGATTGTTACTGCAGGAGAGATCCCAACTAAGCCCCCTTAATCCACAGAACCATGAAAGATAATAAATTGTTTTAAGCCACCCAATTTTGGAGCAGTTTGTATGCAGCAATAGATCACCAAAATAGTACTGTTAACTTTGATTACTTGGTTAAGATAGTGTCTGCCAGGTTGTTCCATTCTACAGTTATATTTTTTCTTTTTAATTGACAAAAAAATTTGTGGGGAGACACTTTAACACCTTATTAATGTCATTTTTTTCATTAAACTTTCAGCTGCTAGTTTTAGTAAGCCAGAATGGAATAGTACTATGACAGTTGCAAAATGGTGATTAAAGAAACCTCTCAGCTGGGTGTTGTGGCTCACACCTGTAATCCTAGCACTTTGGGAGGCTGAGGCAGATCACTTGAGGCCGGGAGTTTGAGGCCAGCCTGAGCCAGAGTAAGATCTTTTCTCTACAAAAAATAGAAAAATTAGCTGGGCATGATGGTGTATACCTGTAGTCCCAGCTACTTGTCAGGCTGAGGCAGGCGGATAGCTCGAGCCTAGGATTTTGAGGTTGCAGTGAGCTATGATGATACCACTGCATGCTAGCCCAGGAGACAGAACAAGACCCTGTCTCAAAAACTAAACAAACCTCTCTATTAGTTCTTCTACACTTATTAGTTAGCATTCTGCTATAAGAAGGAGATTTTCCTTCTTTCTTATTTACTTATTATCAACATCTATCATGGGTTCTTATTTTATTCAATAAGTTTTAATTTGTTACTATTGTTGTTTACTTTGATGATCAAATTGTCCAGATTTGGCCAATAGGAGCCCATTTCAGTTGGCTTCTTGTGCTCTGGTAGGTTTTGAAAAGTTCCTTGCTTTTTGCCCAGGAGGTTGGTTTCTTGTAGTGGAAAACAGTATTTAGAGAACACAATCTGTATGCTAGCATGCTTATTGCTAATGGGTGGGTCATTGTTTCTAGGCTTTTTCAGTAGATAGGTAGGAATTTTTTTTTAGGAGATAATATGAGTTCATACTGATATTTACAGTTCAAATTTAAGAGTACAGGGCTATTAACTCTGATTTTATATTTCAGTTATCTCTCACACTGCAACTCTTACTTCGTAACATTAATTTAATTATATACCATTTTATTACTAACAATATGATTACAGAAATATATATATTTTTGAGACAGGGTCTTGCTTTGTTGCCCAGGCTAGAGTGCAGTGGCATCACAGCTCACTGCAACCTCCAGCTCCTGGGATCAAGCCTCCTGCCTCAGTCTCCCAAGTAGCTGTGACTATAGGTGCATGCCACCACATGCAGCTAATCTTTCTATTTTTTGTAGAGACAAGGTCTCACTGTTGCTTAGGCTGGTCTCAAACTCCTGGCCTCAAGCAATCCTCCCATCTCAGCCTCCCAAAGTGCTAGGATTACAGGCATGAGCCACCTTGCCCAGCCTAGAAATAGTTTATTTTTTTGCAGTTCTTTTTGTCTTAGCATATATCCCACTAGGGACAGATGGTCACATTACTGTATTTCAAATCACTTGAAATAATGCCTTTCTGTGTGGTTAAGCCACTGGCTCAATATATATTTACTTAAGTATGTTTGTTTTGTTTTGCTGTAAATTTTAGATTGCTTTTTAAATTTTGTTTTATGTTAGTTTTATAATTTTGTATGACATGGTTTCACAGTCAAATTAACTCAGAGAAGTCAGCACACATTCTTTTTTTATTCCACAATAGAAAGAAGACCTTTATTTTCTTTTGCTTCTTGACACAGTAGGTGAACAAGATCTTCTTTGAAAGGAAAAAAACCATCTTGTTTGAGTACAAAGTGATCAATTTACGAAAGTGGAGATAAAATTAATAACTACCTATGGGAAAAAAATAAGGTTTTCTACAGTAGGAAAACCCTTTAAAGGGTTTTCACATACCCTTTAAAGCAGGGCATCTTAATTTTTGAAATGTAGCACACATTCTTAGCACTACCACTAACTTAAGATCCTGTCAGAGGGAACCAGGAAATAGAATAATATATAATACTAGCTTCACTTTCTTGGAATACACATCAAAGAGCAAATGTTTATCAAACTGTGCTTCTTCTTTTTCACTATTTATGTTCAATTTTTGAATTATACTATTTTCACCCATTGTTTATTTATCATTTCCTCATCAGAATTCACTTTTTTTTTGAGACTGAATCTCGCTCTGTCACCCTGGGGTAGAGTGCAATGGTGTGATCATGGCTCACTGCAACCTCAAACTCCTGGGCTCAAGCATTCCTCCTGTCTCAGCCTCCCAAATAGCTGGGACTGCAGGTGTGTACCGCTATACCCAGCTAATTTCTTCTATTTTTGGTAGAGATGGAGGTCTCACTCTTGTTCAGGCTGGTCTGAACTCCTTACCTCAAGCGATCCTCCTGCCTCAGCCTTCCAGAGTGCCAGGATTACAGATGTGAGCCACCATACCCGGCCAGAATTCAGTATTTCTTAACCGGAGCTTTCTCTTACACATTATCTATATTGAGATTTATATAAAGAATCATTTCATCGCGATACCTGAAGGCAACAAGAATCTGTTCTCCCCAGGAGTGACTAGCAGAGAATGTTTGCTAAGTGTTATAAAAAATATATTCATTTTAGAAAATTTGTGCATGTTTTCCACACTTCAAAAAACCTAGTTGCTTATCATTCTATCTACATGATTTTATATCTTGCTCTTTTTGCTTAGTACATATTTTCCCATGGAATTAATAACTTTGCAAGGGCAGCATTCAAATTGAGTTAAAATACCTCAGTGCAGTGGTCCCCAACCCTTTTGGCACCAGGGACTGGTTTCATGGAAGACAATTTTTTCACAGACTGGGGTGGGGGGAGCAGGTGGAGCTCAGGCAGTGATTCAAGCAATGGGGAGTGGCTATATAGATGAAGCTTCGCTGGCTTGCCCACTGCCGATCTCCTGCTGTGTGGCCCTCTGGTTCCTAAGTTTCACAGAAGACAATTTTTCCACTGATGGGGTAGGAGGGTGGAGAGGTGGTGGAGCTCTGCTGCCTGGTCCCTAACAGACCGCAGAGCAGTACCGGTCCACAGCCCAGGGGTTAGAGCCCACAGCCTCAGAGGACCCTGGATACGAATTCAGAGCATCAGAAGGAGGACTGCCTGCTCTCCTCAACATATATACAATTATTTAAGGTATTAGCTGTCTCAAGGGTATGATGTGAATATTTGGTTTAAATATGGAAATTATTTAAAATGACAGTTATGTTAAAATATATTTTGGTTTTGTTAATGAACCTGCAAAAGGTTTTTCTTCCCTCCTCCCACCCCCCAGTTGCTCACTGCACAGAAAGCCGGAAGAAAGGAAGTTTATTGCAGAGGATATAAACTGGGAGGTGGGAGGTCTGCCTCAAATCTGGCCTCCTTGACTGATGGGGTCAAGGGTTTTTCTAGAGGTGAAATGAATAATGCATGAAATGAGTATCACTATGTTTGAGGTGGAGTATAAGGCACAGAAGAGCAGTGAGAAATCATACTGGTGCATATACCACAGGATAGAACATGGCAGATAAGTCCCTCTCAGGGTGAAGATTTTAGTAGTATAATGAGCTACTGGTTAATATCAGTCATCCTTTTGGTTTTGTGGTCATATGGGTGATGGGGAGTAGGTTGCTCGGTGAGTCCTTGGGCAAGATTTGTGGTAGAATGCCTTATCTTGACTTCTCTGAACATTTGGGTAGTGTAAGGCGTTATCTCGCTACTGCAAAGAGGGTGCGCTGTTTCTGAAAAACAACTCGGAGGGGTCAATGAAACAGAAAACTACAAAGTTCTGGTTGGCAAATTTTACTGGCCTGGGAACTTGAAACATAAGAGAACTGCAAAAAGGTGTTTTTGTTCATGGAGCCAGTCACAGTTTGGCCTTTGTCAAACATAATCTTTTAAAAATAATTCACCTTGAGAATAGTCTGACAAAGTTTAGTGCTAACTAGATAAATCCTGACATATTCTTGGTGATTCTAGAGATGGAACAAATGAAGCAAGTCTGAGCCCATAAAGTGTCTCGTCCCTTATGCACAAGTATCAGACTGTGTTCATCAGATTTATGTTCCTGCATGAGATATTCAGGAATTTCTTCAAAGGTTTAGAGAAGGAAAAATGATGGAAATAAAATAAAAAATGAGAACTAGGCGTTTAAACAGCACGTTGCCATGGTTTTTGGAAGGATGGGGAATACTGAGGAATTTTAACTGTTTTGCAGGCTGTATGTGTGCGTGTGTGTGTGTGTGTAAGAACAAGAAAATCTGATTGATGACATTAAGTACTTAAATGACCCTTTGCCACTTTGGCCAGTGACCCTAGGGATATAAACAAGTGGACCACAACTCCAACCCTTGATGAACAACCTATGCAAACACCAAATTTCCTCCTTCCTTCTGGATAGGCTGTTTCCATCCCAAAGCGGTGGACCCCCAAGTCTTAGGGTTTTCTTTACAACTTCCTGGGGTAGCAGCTGGACAGAGTCTCACCCGCCCGTCTTACTGGCAGGAAAAGAGAAAGCACCACCTCTGCCAGCCTCAGCAGCACGTTGAGGCACCTGGAATCCCTGGATGTGAAGCGCTTCTCAGAAATACAGAACCAGGGGAGCCAACCGCCAGGGGCTGCCATAGGTAAGGGCAGAGAGAAAGCCAAAAGGACAGGAGGGAGGGGGTTACCCCCACCCCTTTTATTTTTTATTATAAACGGGGAGGTGGACATCTTCGGCTTGCAGCGCTTGCACAGGGAACATTTAGAGCTTCTCCAGATTAAGGACCCCACCGAAGAACGTGGACACAAGTGGGGCAGTGGGCCCACGGCCAGCCTTGTACCCGCAGGCCCAACGAGCCACTCTGCGAGGAGGCCAGCGGGCCCGACCACAGCAGGCTCCAACGCGAGCAAGTAGGCAATGCGCAGCCGCAGATGGGGGAGGGATGGCGCCGGCATTCTGAGCGCTGATTGGCTGGTGGTGCTCGTTGCCTGGTGCCATTTATTGTTGGAGCGGCGCACTTGACGCAATCGGCGTCCTGCACGTGCAGCCGTTTAAGCGGCGTCGCAGCTTGTGAGGACTAGCGGAGAGCAAACACGACAGAGGTGAGTAGGCCGGCGGCCTTTGTCCCGGCCTCGGCCTGGCCGTCGGGGCTTCCCAGTAGCAGGCCTTGGGGCCAAACGAAGAGCGGACGGGGAGGGCAGGGGTTTGAAGCCGTCCTTGGGAGCCTGTACGACCTCTGCCTGAGAGTGCTGAAGCCCCACAGGTGCCCAGAGTCTGGGCGAGAGGCCTGCAGAGGAGGCAGAGTCTTCTTTCCAGTCCCTGCGCGGCTTTTTCTCTGAACAAAAATGGTTATAATACCGTTTGTGTACAAACTCTTTTTGGAGAAACTGCTTTTTCTTTGTTGGAGGGATTTGGGCCACCTAACTTTTACTCTCTTTCACCACTAAGCTCCAAGGCCTCTCTCCCTCACTGGAATAAATAAATAAATAGATAAAGCCCCTAACCCAACATCCTATTTAACATTGTAGGGAAGCAGGTGAAGGGAGAAACCTTGAGTGGTTTCTGAAAAGTTTTCCCTTCCCTTAATATCCAGTAAGCCATTTGGGGACCCTTCGAGGGAGGAGATAAAATCATGAACAGACTTTGGGGAAAACATCACTGGGGACATGATGATGGCTGACATGATTTGGTAAGTGGTTAAACTAGTTTTTAAAGATAAAAAAGATGAATATAAATGCCATCTCTAGGTAAGAAGCAAGACCTAATTCCTCTTTTTGCGAAAACTTTTGGGGAAAATCAGCACCTAGTTGAGTAGTTTCGAGAGGTGTACGTGAAACAATGGTAGTTTATACTTACAAAGATTCGATTCTGATCTAATGGAGGCCAAAAGTGCATTTTTTTTTTTTAAACAGAACTTGAAGCCACCATGGGAGATGAAGATTGGGAAGCAGAAATTATCAGTCCTCACGTGTCTTCCTATGTTCCTGTATTTGAGAAGGTAATGAAATTTAAAGTTCGCAGTTATTAAATGATATGGATTTTATCAAAGTTGAAAATCATTGTGGTGGGAAAGTTCTAAATTATACAGTCTGTTTCAGTGCGTATCTCCATGTGATTGTTATTAACTGTTTTGTGGGGAATGAGAAGGAGGCATGCCACGCCTCAAATAGAATAAAATTGTCTGAGGTAATTTGATAATTAAAAGCTAAATTAGGTGTAGTAATATTAATAACCTAATTTAAATGTCAGTGATTTAGGACTTACTACAAGTGAAAGCAAATTTGCGCAAATGTGGTTGAATGTCTCTGAGAGACACTTGTGTGGAAAATTGAAGACAATAATTTGGTTTTGGGTGATAATTTAAATTCTGAAAATCTGTTTTGTGCAAGGAGGGCTGTCAAGATAACTAGGTTGATTCATATGGTACCATCAGTGTGTACAAATCATCAGATCTTTTTTTTCTTAATGGCATTTGAATAGTTTCATTGTAATTCAGAAGTAGGGGCCTTGAGGTAGTTTTTTTGGTTTCAGATTTGACTTGAAAATTGACTTTAAAAAGATTAAAAGTGTACTTTAGGAGATAATATATGTTAAGGGATTGTTTTCACATAAGTGTTATTTACTTAATAATGTCTCCAAAAGTTTATCTTTTTTTCTTCAGAATTTCCAGTTCGTTTGTTGGCCAATTCTGACACTTTCTGATTTCTAGTGATGCCTTAGTGGAAGTTCTTATTTTACACAAAAATGTAAAATATGCAATCCTTTGTCTTCATTGTATTTGAGCTATATATGGAGTTATTATTAAAATACCTGAACTATCATTCTGAATTTATCATGTTTCTTGGACCTCATTTTAGAAATAACGTATTTTGCATGTTATCTCTTTATAGTCCTCTTCCCATCAAAAAAAAAAAATAACTATTTGGGAACAGAGGAAAAAATCATCTAAAAGTCTTGCTTGTTAGACAACCATTCCTGTTAACTTTTTTTTTTTTTCTTTGAGAGACAGAGTCTCCCTCTGTGGCCCAGGCTAGAGTGCAGTGGCATCATCATAGCTCACTGCAACCTCCAACTCCTGGGCTGAAGCAGTCCTGCCTCAGCAGCCTGACTAGCTGGGACTACAGGCATGTGCCACCACACCTGGCTAATTTTTTCTAGTTTTGGTAGAAACAAGGTCTGGCTCTTGCTTAGGCTGGTCTCAAAATCCTGAGCTCAAGCCATCCTCCCGCCTGGGCCACCCAGAGTGCTAGGATTACATATGTGAGCCACCATACCTGCCTCATTCCTGTTAAATTTTTAGTAAATTTTCACAAATATGTTTTCCTATCATTGTAATGATAGAATATAGTAGTAATTTTTGAATCCATCTTTTTTACTCTTCAGCACTATTCCATATTACTAACTTCCTAGAATTAATTTCTTGTGGTTATCTAATATCTTGTGGAAAGGATCTATTAATACCATAATATAAATGATTTTCAGTTTGTGAGTATTTAAGGTGGTATTAGTTTTTCACTATGGTATTGTCATGAATATCTATAGCTTACTGTTTTTTTTTTCTCAGCACTGTGCTAATGAGGATAATTTAATTTGGTAATTTTTTTTCAAAAATGGAATTACCTGGTCAAAGGACATGTTATAGTTCTTTTTCCCTCTGGTTCTCAATAGATTTGCATTATTATACAAAGTTTAATTCACAGATACAGACTTTCTTCCACCTGGACTTTAATAGTCACCTATCCAGTTTTTATTTTTTCTTAGTCTGAGATGTTTGTCTTCATGAAGCGTTCAGTCAGCACATTGCGCTATCACTTGTGCATATTTATTGCAACTGAGGTCACTGACTCAGATCTTTCAAATTTACCTCTTGGAATCTTTGTGCTATTCAGTTTCTTGCCAGTAGGAATACTAAATTGAATATTAATTTATGTTGACAATTCTACCTTATTACATTTGTGTGGGGTCAATTTGAGTACGTTTTTTGCATTTGTTGGCAAACTTGACAACTGTGCTGGTTGTGCAATTAGTTATTTGCCCTAGTTGACTTTAAGTAATGTTTTGCCTCCTAGGTTGAATAAAAGTGCAGAAACTAGGGAGAATAAACATTTTTATGTAAAAGAAATCTGAGGCCTTTTATTCAGCATAGTTTCTTTTAAAGGCACCATTTTGATTTGTTTTTCTAAGTGACTTTGTTTCTTTTTCTTTTCTTTCTTTTTTTTTTTTTTGAGCTAGGGCATCACCCTAGCTCACAGCAACCTCAAACTCCTGGGCTTAAGCAATCCTTCTGCCTCAGCCTCCTGAATAGCTGGGACTACAGGCATGTGCCACCATGCCCGGCTAATTTTTTTCTCTATATATTTTTAGCTGTCCAAATCATTTCTTTCTATTTTTAGTAGAGACAGGGTCTTGCTCTTGCTCAGGTTGATCTCAAACTCCTGACCTCGAGCGATCCTCCCGCCTCGGCCTCCCAGAGGGGTAGGATTATAGTCGTGAGCCACCGCACCTGGCCCTAAGTGACTTTGCATTTCAAGAGAAAGCTGGCTTCCCTTTTAAATTTATAGTGGCTTTCAAACAGTCTTAGGTTATTGATATCATCTAAAATATATCAGGCTTTTCTAAGTGCTTCTCAGGAGCTTTATTTGGAGATTTAAGACACACTTATATAATTTTGAACTAATAGGGCACTGTGCTGGTAGAACTGGTAGAATTAGGTAAAACTTCCTGTTTTTAGATTTTAAAGTGAGTGTACCAGGTGGGGATAGAACAATGAAAGATGTGAAGTTAAGAAAAATTCAATAATCTAGTAATTTATGTAGTCCAGAAATGTCAGTGATTAGGCGTTTGCACATTGCTTACAGGCTTATTAGGATGAGTATTAGAATGGATGGGTGTGGTGAGTCTATTAGGTATTCAGTTTGCTTACTTACTAGCTGACCATGCTTCTTGCTAGCTGACTGTGGAAATAAGTCCATATAGTGATCACTTCTGTCTGATCTATTTGCCTTTTTTTGTGGCACATTTCAGAAGGCAGAATTTCTTGTTAAAGTAGAAACAGCTTGAGATAATTAGTCCCTCCACAATTATAATTTTATTAAGCAGTAGTAGCAAAGTTAGTAATAACTGTTTAGATAAGAAAATATCATGTATATGATATTCCAGAGTTGCAAATAACAGTATAGGTGAAAAAAATGTGTTCATTAAAGTGCAAAAGGATTATTTATAACTGCAGATGAAAACCCTTATGTGTTAAACATTTTGAAATTTCTGAATTGGTTCATTTGGGTGGTTTAAGAAATTGTAATTGGTTTACAGGTAAGTGTTGTAAATGTAAGCTAATGACAGGACATTCATTCAACATATTTTTATTGAGTCCTACTAGGAACTAGAGATAGTGGTGAACATGATAAGATGCTTGCTATCATTGACATTGTATTTTAATGGGAGAGACAGAATAAGCACATTTGAAAACCAAATTATAGTGAAAAGTGCTATGGAAATAGGGAAATGTGTGTGGCTGGTATGGGGTGGATTGAGATCAGGTGGAGAGGGAAGACTTCCCTGAGATAGTGACTCATGAGCCCAAGACTTGGGAGTCCCAACAGGACATCATGTGCAAAGGTCCTGAGGAGGGAACAAACTTGGAGTATTAGGGCAACAGGAGGAAGGCCAATGTATTAGTTGCCTATGGCTACTGTGACAAATTACCACAAACCGGGTAACTTAAAGCAACAGAAATTTATTCTCTAACAGTTCTGGAAGTCAAAAATCAAGGTGTCAGCAGGGCTACCCTCTCTCCGGAGGTTCTAGGAGAGAATCTTTGTTTCTCCTATTGGCTGTGGGCATTCCTTGGCTTGTAGTTGCATCTCTCTGCCTTCACATGGTTTCCTCCTCCTCCTCCTCTGTGTCTGTGTTATCTCCCTTTGCTTCTCTGTTCTAAGGACACTTGTGATGGCTTTACGACCCACCTAGATAATCCAGGGTAATCTCCTCATCTCAAAATCCTTAATTTAATCACATCTGCTTGACCAAATAGGTGCCATTTATAAATTCCAGGAATTAGGATTTGGTATCTATGTGTGGCTGTTATTCAGTTTACTAGCCAGTATGACTAAAGTACAGTGAGGTAAGCCAAGAGTGGTGGAAAATGAAGTGTTAGAGAAGGAAGGGGAAAAAGAGAGAGAGAGGAACTGGAGGTAGTTAGGGACATAGAGTTGATAGGATTCAATGGGTATGGATAGTGAAAGAAAGGAATCAAACATGATGACTAAGGTTTTTAGTTTAGGCAACTAAATGGATGATGGTGCCATTTACTGAAATGGGAAATTTATGGAAGATGAGCAAGTTTGGGAAGAAAAAACAATCAAGAATTCTGTGCTGGCTGTGTTCAGTTTGAGATGCTTATAAAGACATGTAAATAAGGATATACCAGTCAGAAGGATATATAAATTTGTTGCTTAGGAGAGGGATCAGCACCATAGATATAAATTTGGGACTTATCTGCATATTAATGGGATTTACAGCTATGAGATTGGGTAAAATATGGTAGAGGAAGAGTATAATAGACTTAAAGGGCTCTGCCATGAGCCCTGGGGCACGCCAACATTTTGAGGTCCAGTAGATGAGGAAACTGAGGAGGGAGTGGCCAGTGGGGCAGGAGGAAAACCAGAGGGGACTGTGTACTTTAAGCCAAGAAAAGAATGTTGTGAAGAGGAAGGAAATAGTCTTTTCAAATGCTGCTGAGAGGTTTGATAGGTTGAGACATAAAAGTAGTAATTTTGTTACATACCTTCCTTATTAAAAGCATTGTCAGTGCAGATGCGGGGATGGAAGGTAGGTTGAAGTGCCTAAAGTCCTCCTGCCCAGCTACTTGGGAGGTTGAGGCAGGAGGAGCACTTGAGCCCAGGAATTTGAGGTTGCAGTGAGCTATGATGTCACTGCACTCTAGCCTGGATGAAAAAGTGAGACCATCTCCCCCCAAAAAAAGAAAAGTGGTGCAACGGCTGGAGGGGAATGTGGTGAAGTTAAGTTTTTTTAAGGTAATGGGAAAGATTAAGATTTTTTTTTAATGAAATGAATTGTTGGAAAAGTTTTCAGTGGCTTGTTTCAAAATTTGCCATGGAATTTGTATGTTCAATATATGTGGGATATTAAATTCCATGACATGAGGATCATCTAATAATAATAGTTTTTCAATTCTTCAGTGCAAGAGTGAATCATTACCTTTTATCAGTTTTATAACCTTTATACAACTAGCCTTTTTTTTGCTGTATTCACCCAATAGGACTTAGGTCACTAGAAACAAAAAAGTCTTCAGGTTTTACTTTAAGTAGGGGAGATTGGGTGAATGTTCTTGTTGTTTTAATGTCTATGGTGGTTATAAATTGAAACATTTTTACTGTAGCAATTACTAAAAGCCCAAGGCATTTCAAGTATGCTGTTGTCTTTCTGCTCTTAATAACTCAGAAAAATGGATGACTCTCAAGCTTTATAAAAGTAGTCCTAAAAGTCATTTAGTGTCTCTTGTGAAAGAAATTTTAGAAAGTTATTTTAACCTAACGATACCTACCTTGATGGACTCTCTATAGCTTTGGAACTTATTTAAATGAATTTACTTGAGGGAACATTGTGACCATTCTAATGCAGTTGATTAATTCTCATGCAGTCAATTGATTATAAGGTATCATCCAGAGGTTTTAGATCACCTTTTATTCTTAAATTATTAAATTCTGATTGTCATTTGCAAGGATTTCAGAACTCTATTCTGAAGGTTTTGTCCTAGAGAAAGCTTAGTGAGAAGAAATGAAGGAGTGGATTAATGATAAGGAGACTCTAGAAGTTAGAAGTGAGGAAAAAATTACTCAAGTTGTTAATCCAGAGATAACCTGAGAAATGTTGGAAGGTTCCAGAATTAACTTGGCATTCAGCTATTGATATAACAAAAGTTGAATTTTTAAAATCCAACAGCCATTATACTACTGCCAATGTGCAGTAATAGTGAATAAATTTTTTTTAGATTAAAGTGGGGAGAATGGAACAGTCAGTGTTTGAGAACATCGAAGACCGTCTTCAACTACTGCTGTGACAAGTTTGATTGAAATTAACGATGAATATTCTGACCTTATAGCTGGGGGACACACCGCTTAATTGGATTTGCAGTGCAGCAGCAGGATGCATACATAGATAAATTGTTTTCAGTGCATAAGTGAATTTTCTTTAGAGTTAATTCCTTTTAAAAAATGTGAATATATTATTTCACTTTATATGAACAGTGGAGGTTTTTAAAATTTACATAGTACTTTACTGTAGAAACTGTTACGCACTAATCTCTGTGCTCTACTCTGTACAGTTTTGATGAGTATACTGTAATATATGGAACTCTGTAAACTATGTATATTGTATATTGGCAAGCATTGATTTATTCATATGTTACTTTGGTCAGATTTTATTTACCTATTAATAGTATTTGATTATACTTTTCAAGCATATGGGTAACTTAAATGACCAAACTCCTAAGTCAGGCATCAACAAACTCTTTCCATAAAGTGCTAGCTAGTAAATTTGTAAGTTTATGATTTAGACTTTGTAGGCCTTATGGTCTCTGTCACAACTTTGCTATTGTAATGTGAAAGCAGCCATAAGTATATGTAGATGAATGAGGGTGGTTTTGCTCCAATAAAATTGTCTACAGGAACAGATGGCCCACCAGATTTGGCCCATGGCTATAGTTCGCTGACCACTGTTTTTTTGTTTTTTTTGAGTCAGTCTCACTCTGTCGCCCCAGATAGAATGCAGTGGCGTCGTCATAGCTCACTGTAATATCTAACTCCTGGGTTCAAGTAATTGGTTTGCCTCAGCCTCCCCAGTAGCTGGGACTACTGGCACGAGCCACCAACACCTGGCTAATTTTTCTATTTCTAGTAGAGATGAGGTCTTGCTCTTGCCCAAACTGATCTTGAACTCCTGAGCTGAAGCAATCCACCTGCCTCGGCCTCAGAGAGTGTTGGGATTACAGGTGTGAGCCACCATGCCTGGCCTCAACCACTGTTTTAAGTGACATATTAATATGTTATACATACAATGTTAAAGTGAAGATGTCTTGGAATAATTAGTAAAGGAACATCCAGTGATCCAGAAAACCTTATTGTTTTGTTCTGAACAAAGCTCAATTGTTAACATTTTCTAGTATTTGTGAAATAGTTGACACATTCTTATTATTCGAAGTAGGAAACTAGTCTTTTCTTTCTTCCTTATTATAGGATAGATATTCTTCTGGAGCAAATGGAGACACTTTTGACAGGACTCCCTCTTCATCATCAGGTATGTGTTAAAGCAAAAAGGTGAAACTCTTTTTACATTAAGGGTTTCATTTAGTGAATGAGGAGCAATCTAGAAGACATCTTATAGAAGGTGTTGTATATTTCCTATTGAAAATTAATTCTGATTTGGCTATTTTGGGATGGGGGCATTTCTAGCTAGAGGAAGGGAGAAAGGGGAGAATGTAGTGTTACACACTGTTTGATTTGATATAGTGGGTTGCTATAAAACCTTTGCCCAACATAGAAGTTGCATATTTGGCTTCCAGGTTGCTAGAGCATTGTCAGGGTTCCTCACATAAAGGAGTAAGACATTGGACTTACAAGGTTTTTGAAGGAAGTTACAATGGTGGTGAACTGTCAGGATAACAGTTGTTTAAGCCAAGCCTGCCATACCATCAAGATATCAACTCCCCGTATCCTTCTCTTCCCAGCCCCTGGCAACTACCATTTTACTGTCTGTGAATCTGAATTACTATGAATTTACTGTGGGTCTTTGAATTTGAGTTACTACTACTTTTAAGGCTGACTAGCATAAGAAAGAGGGTGTAGGGGCATCAGGTAGTAGTTTTGCCATTTCTCTTATCAAAAATTAGTGGATGAGATAAAACATTTTATAGTCAAAGAAGCTGCTGGCTCACTGAAGCCTGGCCTAAAGTGGAAAACCATGTGAGAGATAGTGTCTAAAATGTGAGGCTAATTTGAGAGTCAGTTTATCAGATTGAAGCAAATTTAATTCCCAGGTACATCTCAAGTTCAAGGTAAATCTATTGACAGAAGTTAAGTTTAAAAGAGATGCCTTTGATATTGTCAAGATGCACTTGTCTTTCATAAACATTGAAATGTAGTAGTTTAATATAGAATATTCAGATTCTCAAAAGTTTTGGAATTGCTACCTGCTGAAGCCCCAGCAAAAGGCTAATTTTGTTTTTCCCGTATGAACTCTGTGTGTGTGCGTATGTGTGCACTTGGAATTGTCAAGAAAGACAAATGAGTAAAAGTAATCTCTGCTTCTTAACGTCTGTTTGCATAGATCACTGGGTAATCAGGACAAACCTGGTGTTTTGAGGTATAAACAGAAGCCAGTTTTTGTAAACAAGTGAAAATTTAGGTCTGTAGTATATTAAAGATTCCATATTTTGTGTTGGAATCTTCAAGAAGCTACACTGAAATAACCACCAATTAAAAGCCAGGACTTTTCTTAGCATTAGATCTGGTTAATGAAATGAAATCAGGTAATGAAAAATATTGATTGCTTACCTTTTTCTGGATAACAAGTACTTTTTGTAGTTCTTTAAAAATTTTTTTTTCATGAAAATAGGTTTTCTTATTATGGAAGTATAAACCAGGCCAGTGAATATATATATCTAAATATGCTCCTTGAAAAAAATTTTAAGTAGAGGTAAAAGGAAGGAATAAAATGATCTGAAATCTTGGCCCCCAAATTTAGCCACCCTTGACAGTCTGATTTTTTTAGATCTCTGTGTATATGCCCACATATATAATTATATTCCACTGGTATATTGGATATGTTCTTTTTATTATAAATACCTGCCTTGCTTTGCCTTTGCTTACCTTCCCTTCCATACCTTTTCATGCTCTTAAAATTGTATTTAGAAATGTTTCTTTTCATTGTCTAATTCCATTTCATGGAATCCTGTTATACTACATCTTGCTTTTAGTTAATAGTCATGGAAAGCCTTCTAAGCAACTGGTATAATGTAATTCTTTTCAAAATTAAGTGAAAAAATTCACATTACTTGGCTTTAAGATGTCAAATATTAACAACTTATAATGAAAAACAGTCCCCTTTTTCATCTTTTGACGTCCTAGTATGAAAGATATATATTTAGCTTTTCCCCTTCCCCCACCCACCCCACTCACACTTCTTTCCTTCCTACCTGCCTAATAGTTATCACGCTTTTTGTTTAAAATCTATATTCAGTTTTTAGATCATCATAGCTGCATATATATCATTCACATTTGAGCCACATAATATTACAGTTTCATTTTCTTTATTATTAAACCTTCTGTTTTGTTTTTACAAGAGTTGCTTCTTACCTTGTTTTGTTTACTTGATCTACTGTGTTCCTATTATTAATTCATTCCCAAACCCTCTCCCAGAAGCACAAATATCCATTCAGTTTCTAATACATAGGTGATCTGTCAATTTCATTTTTAAAAAAGCTTCATCTTTGAATTCTCTGTCCGCCTGCTCCAGTATAAACTGGCTACTCTCCAGCCTCTCATCTCAGGAATTATCCTTCACCTCTTTCCTGGGTCAGATTCCATTTCCTTGGATCCCATGTTTTTTCTGTCTTGATTCCCCAGCCTCTACCCATCTTTGGTGGAGCCTATTTTTCTGTAGTTTACTGAGAAAGGAAGTACATATGAGAGATTGAAAATGTCTTTACCTTTATGCTTGAGTGCTAGTTTAGAGGTAAAATTTTAGGTTGGAAATAATTTTCACCCTGAACTTTATTGCTTGATTATATATGAAATTCTAGTGATGCTGTTGAGAAACTTGATATTTTGAGTCCTGATACTTAGTGTATGACTACTTATGTAAACATTGCTAATATTTTTAGGATCTTATTTTTTTCCATATTCTGAAAACTTTATGATTATATACCTTGATATGAGACTTTTAATTTATCATGTGATACTTGGTGAGTCTGTTAAATCTGAAATTCATACCCTTCACTTCTGAGAAATTTACTTGTGTTATTTTTTTCTCTGAGGATTATTATAATACCCTTTGAAGGTTACTTCTGTTACATTTATTGTCTTGGAATTTCTTTTTTGTGTATGTTTTAGTCTGTTTCTTTTAGATAGGTAGCTTTCTTCAAAAGTCTGCTGATCTCGCCTGCCTTTTTCTATTTGAGTGGACCGTTAACGTACTGATTGGAAACTCAATTCTGTGTGCTTGGGCACAGCTGACTGACTGATGGGCTCTGCTATCAAGTGATTGGGCCAGAGCCAGTGTTTCGTTTGGGAGAGCAGTTTCCCTAGAGAGAAATCCTCTAGTCTCTGTCTAGGAGAGAGATGTAAATTTTTGTATCTCTCTGTGTTCTGGTTTCAACCTTCTCTTCCTCCCTCCCTCCCTCTCTGTCTCTCCTCATTGTATTGTGCAGATTCTGTGCTGCCTTTGCTGATTCCTTTATTACCCATCTTTGAATGATTTGAATTCTTTATAGGCAAGCTGTTTGTGAGAGAGAAAGGTCAGGGATTTTTTACCCCTTCCTTCCCCAAAGAAGCGATTCTTTTTTGTGTGTGTGTTTTTCAGAAAACTTTTTGCAAGTTGTTTTATTTACAAAGTCAACTTTGAAAAGGTCACTAAAGATAATTGGATAATAAACTAGGCAGAAATTGCTTTAAAAAAGAGGGAAAGTTCAAAATATCAGTTTCTGTGGAGAACCCAGAGTTCAGTTTTATTCAGAGCAAAGAAAAAAACTTTTAATCATACTAGAAGAATCTCAGCCATAGATTTGGAATCTGTACTCAAACTACACATGCAACAAGGACAACATTTTGCTAGTACAATTAATTTGCTGCTGCATTTGTCTGCTGTTAACAATTATAAACAGCAGTGCAACTAGTATTTGGAACAATCCTTACAGTGTTACCGTGTCAGGCACATTTCACTTCTCTTCACACCACTGGTTCTCTTTGCATACCTGGGCTTTCTCCTCTTTAGTAAAGTTGTTCTTGATATTGAAGGCCTTGCGACTCTCCTCAGGTGTTTTCCCCTTGATCATATTGGCAACAGTCTTGTGTGTAACGTTAAGCAAACCTTTGATGTCTAAGTATAATAGTTTGCAGCCAGAATAAGTTTAAAAAGTGTGCCTTGGTCAACTTTCAAGAATTACTGGTCCCAAATAGGGATTTTTTTGTTTGTCTGTTTGCTTTTCTTTGTTCTTGTTTTCAGGAGGAGGAGGAGAGTCATTTTTTTGGTGAGTGCACCACTGAATGACCTTTAAAAATATTGCTGCATTAATATTTGGTAGGGGAACTGTGTCATCATCTCCTTCATCTTCCATTCCCAGATCTTCCATCATGGTCTTGATAGTACAGATTGGCGATTTCCCCTTCTCCAAATATTTCTCCATCAGAATTCTGCACCTTAATTGAAGGTGGGCCAGAGGCTGACACTACTGGGGTGGGATCAGCACAGGAGAGAGAAAGGTAGAAGATAACTAGCTCAAATTTAATTAAATTTGCTTGACATAAGTGTGAGGTTTCAGAATACAAAATTCAGTGCTGTTATTATGAAAACATATCTCACCACTCTCATCAGTATTATTTCTATAATACTAATTTTTGGCTAAATTGCATTTTTGTCTCAAAAGTTGTGAGAAGTGTGTATGTATATCATAGTAACCAAATGGGCATATATCTTGTGGCTTTTAAGTGCAAAATGAATGAGATAAAAAGTTACATAAAATTATAGTATGAAGGAGAAAAACTGAATGAATAGTGCTAATTAATATAAATACCAAAAGATAGCAGAAATCTTGGGAAGCACATGCAGAAACTTTAATGAGTAAAGGGTACTTTATTCTGTTTATTAGGCCTAAAACAATAACTGTTGATTCCAGCAGTTTATTTCTTATATATGAGTTACTTTCTTGTGTTTTGAATATCACTGCACTGAAGTCTGTTTTACACCTTGATTCAAGATGGAAACATGAGTGAGCACCTTATTACCTTTTGTGTTGATTTCTTGGTTTCAAAACTTGGGAACTACTTAGGACAGTGCTGTTCACTAGATCTTTCTGCAATGATGGAAATGCTCTCTGGCTGCACTGTTCAATATAATAGTCACAAGCTACATTTGGCTATTGAGCATTTAATATGTGGCCAGAGCAACTAAGGAACTGAATGTTTAATTTCATATTAATTTTGAATTTAAATAGCTACGTGTGACCAGTGACTACTGTACTACAGAACATAGCTTTAAAATTCGTGCCAGGCAAGACATGACTATTTTTGTATATTTAGGGAGAGCCTGGCAAACATTAGAAGCAAATGTTTGGAAAATTGTTAATTTTTCTGGCTGTGTCTTGTCTGGAATGCCCTTGTCACTGTAATGTCACCTCCGCTTTCCTCTTTTTGCTAAAAGCTCAGCTACTGCTTAGTGATACTAACCTAGGGGTAACTATCAGCTACCCCTTAGTGATACCTCCCTTGGGGGAAATGCCTTGAATGTTGGAGCAGCTAAATTTTGAATAGATCCTCTTAAATTGGTTTTGAGCTTTCCATGATCTGAGAATGTTTGAAGTTAACCTAGTTACTACTGCCTTGAACTCAGTGGCTGTTAGGTTACTTGTTGAAATGTCTAGTCTCATCACAGAGAGAAGGAAATTGATGTGAATGGTGATGCCAGAATCTGGCTATTTTTTAGCATTTTTATTTTTGGAAGTTTTTTACCCCCTTAAATATGTGGCAACTAGTGAGAGTTTAAGAATCTAAAGAATAATTGTTACCACGTGACTGTATTATGGAATCTTTATTGAGGACTTTTTCATGAAAAGAAATAGTTACTATATTAAAAATGTCATATGTGTACTATAAATCTTAATGTTTTGAACGACCACTCATTTTTAAAAAACATTACCAATACTGTTACATAGCTTATGTGTTCTTTTCCTGTCTGTCCAACCCCTATCTTGGATTGTTTCTTTCCCTTTTTAAAGATTTTATTATGTATATGTTATCTCCAAATAATATATTTAATTTTGCTTCTTTGAATTTTACAAAAATGGTACCTTCCTTTATTCTTCGCTCTGTAATTTGAATTTTTCAGTCAATGATTTTTTTAAAGATTTACCCATGTTTCCAAAAGTTGTATAAAAGTTCATTTATAATCATATTATTTTGTCAGTATGCCATAAGTATTGTATAGGTACTATATACGATATTTAAGTTATATTCACTCCATTCTGTGAATATACCACATATTTTCATTCTGCTTTTGAAAAATTCCTATGCACATTTGATTTGTTTCCTATTTTGCTGTTATGAACAAACTTCCATGAGTATCTTGTCTTTTTCTAGTTTACTAAGTATCTGTTTTTAAGTCATGAATGGTGTTGAATTGTGTCATATACTTTTATCTAGAGAGATAATTAGTTTTCTCTTCATCTGTTAATGTTGTAAATTACCTTTTTTTAGATGTTCTAATGTTAAGATATCCTTACATTCTGGGAGAAACCCAACTTGACTGTAATGTATTTTATCCATTCGGTTTACTGTTGGGTTTGGTTTACTAATAATTTGTTTTTGAGGTTTTGCATCTGTGAGTAACTGAGGTCTATAATTTTCTTCTGAACTTGTCACATCAAAGTTATGTTGGCCTTGTGGAATGAGTTGGTGAATAATTCCTCTTCCTATTTCCTGGAATAATTATATGACATCTGAATGATTTGTCTTCCTATTTCCTGGAATAATTATATGACATCTGAATGATTTGGTCTTGGAGAGTTTGGTAGAACTCACTTGTAAAACCCTATCTGTGCATCTGCCTGATTCAGAGATTTAAGTACTGATTTAATTTGCATAGGACAGTTGGGTTTGTTTTTATTGTTTCTTGAGTCAGTTTTAGAGGATTAATTTTCTAGGAATTTTTCCATTTCTTTTAAGATTTTGAATTTAGTAACAAAGTTGTTCAGATAAATTCTTCCATTGTCTTTGTCTTCTATCTTCGAGATTCTTTAAAAAAAAAAAAACCAACTCTAATACTGTTCATTTGTGCCTTTTCTATCTGTTGCCCTCTTTACCCCTTATTAGTCTTCAGTAATTTATCACTCTGGCAAATTTTATTGATCTTTTCAAAGAACCAGGTTTTGGGTTTATGAGCCACTATATTTATTATATGTTTGTTTCCTGTTTTATTAATTTTGGCTCTTACCTTTACTTCCTTGTTTACTTTTGTGTGATTTACTTTGTTCTTCTAATGTTCTTATTCATTGAGATGGCTATTAAGCTTATTAATCAAGTGCTTATTTTCTAGTATAAATATTTCAATAACAAGTAACATTTTTATCATATGATTCTAAGTAATTTTAAACTTCCATGTGGTGGGTTTTTTTTATTTTTTGAGTTGTCGGTTATATAGAAGTGTTTTTAAAAATATGTTCCCAAATATGAGGGGATTTTAAACAAGTTTTTTTGTATTTAATAACTTTTAATTTGATTGTATCATCATTAGAGAATTTTGTGTATATGATATTGACTTTTGAAATCTATTGTTGAGTTTATACTTTGGCTTTCTACATGGCCACGTTTTTAATGAACATGCTATCTGTTGAAGAATGTCAATTCTTTCACATTGAATGCTATGTATTTCTATGAAATTAAAGTGCATAGTATTCTGTGGATGACCACAATTTCTTTATTCTCCTTTAATCAGTTTTTTGCTATTACAGAAAGTGCTTACAAAAACATCTTTGTGTGTCTGTGTAGCTGTTTGTGTATATCCAGAGAAGAAATTCGTATTAGTGTACTTTCAAAAAGTATATGCCTATTAGGATCAGTTAGGATTAATAATACAGTGTGTGGTGTGTACTTGTTTCCCTATGTCTGTTGACTTTTCTGGGTATTAGCAAACCTAACTTTTCTATTCAATCATGTGGTTGAAAATTGCTGTCTCCTTTGATTTCCAGTTCTTTAATTATTAGCAAGATTTAGTCACCAGTTACTTTTTTTTTTTTTTGAGAACTACCTATTCATATTCATAGTCCATTTTCATTTATTTATTTATTTTTCAGAGACAGGGTCTGGCTCTCTCACTCAGGCTGGAGTGCAGTGGCACGATCATAGCTCACTGTAACCTTGAACTCTTGCATAGCACATTTTTCTGTCAGGTGCTTTGTCTTCTTACTTATAGCTATATAAAATTCCTTCTTTGCCATGTGTGGCACATTGAAAAGGCCTAAAGTCTACAACTACTTAGATATATGTTTTTGTTTGACTTGCTTCAAAATGTTATTGGCTTTAGAAATGGATGATGGACCTTCGAGAAGAGATCATTTCATGAGAAGTGGATTTGCCTCTGGGAGGAGTTTGGGAAATAGAGGTAAGTATCTTTGTCGTTCCTTAATCTCCTGAACTGTTGAATAGTGAAGTGAGTAGAGGCTTTCGTAGCTGTTTGGTGCAAAACTAAGTCTTTTATAACTCAGCGTGTAGTAGACTTTGTGCTGAGATAATGAGTCATCATTTTTTCAAGTGTCAATGTTCTTTTTGCCATTTTACTTTTTGGATATAGTAGGAAATAGTTGTACAGACGAACAGGTTGGATGGATAGACATTTCATAGAGCCACATCTTAATGTGTTTATGGTATTGATTTCCAATAGTTGAAATGGGAAGAATGTTTGTAAAAAATTCAGGGATTAGGCTGGGCCCGGTGGCTCACGCCTCTAATCCTAGCACTCTGGGAGGCTGAGGAGGGAGGATCACTTGAGTTCAGGAGTTCGAGGCCAGCCTGAGTGAGAATGAGACCTGGTCTCTACTAAAAATAGGAAAATTAGCTCAGTGTTGTGGCACAGAGCCTCTAGTTCCACCTACTTAGGAGGCTGAGGCAGGAGGATCATTTGAGCCCAGGAGTTTGCGGTTGCAGTGAGCTATGATGTTGCCACTGCACTCTAGCCTGGCAACAAGAGCAAGACTCTGTCTCAAAAAACAAAAAAATAAAAACAAACAAAAAATTTCAGGGGTTAGAGATGGGAAGGACCTCTTCTTTGAGTTTTATGTTTTTCAAGAAGAAGCAGTATGGGAAACATTTCTGTTAGCTCATAGTGTTAATTTTTTAAGAGGTTATTTTGCTAAGATTGGATATTAAAATTTTACTTGTAGAACTACCAACATTGATTTTAACAGATAATGACCAGTAAAACACCTTTCTGTAGTTCATTTTTAGACTTGATGTTAAAAAGCTGAGAATATTCTGTACTGTTTTGTTATAGTGCAATAACATTAGAACTTCAAGTTAAATTTATTTGAAAATACATATCATTTATTTCTTTTAGGGGATGTCATGGCTATGGCTGCTTGGTAGTTTTAAACACATATAACACACCCTTGAATTTATGGGATGTTATTTTTTGAAAAACTTTTCATATTTCCAGATATTTTTATTATCATGTAAACTAAAAGTTGATGTGTGGTGTTTCATTTGACATTTGGAAAACTTATTTAGATAATGAACACAAATTTGGATTTTATATTTTGACATGTTCCTGCTACTAATGGAAATAACTTATTCAAATATATATATATTTTTTAAGCCTGCATATTAATAAATAAGATGCACTGCTGATTTTGACCATGTGATTATGCTAAGAGGTTCAAATGTGGGTTTTGTTAGATACTGATAACATTAGAAACAATATTTTAATATTACATTTAGAGAGTATTTAGTATTTAGATATATTTTAAAATTCTATTTTAGAAGAAGTTGTTGACATTTTTTGATGCAGACTTCTAAACATTGTTGAGTACTCTTTTTTATTGAGAAAACCATCATTGAGACAGATTTTACCATAAATTATTTCCATATGTTTAAGGTTGAAATACATATTAAATTTCTCATCAAAACTATCTGTTGAGGCCGGATGCGGTGGCTCACGCCTGTAATCCTAGCACTCTGGGAGGCCAAGGTGGGTGGATTGCTCGAGGTCAGGAGTTCAAGACCAGCCTGAACGTGACCCTGTCTCTACTAAAAAAATGGAAAGAAATTATCTGGCCAACTAAAAATATTTATAGAAAAAATTAGCCGGGCATGGTGGCGTGCCTGTAGTCCCAGCTACCCGGGAGGCTGAGGCAGTAGGATCGCTGAAGCCCAGGAGTTTGAGGTTGCTGTGAGCTAGGCTGACGCCATGGCACTCACTCTAGCCCGGGCAACAGAGTGACACTCTGTCTCAAAAACAAACAAACAAACAACCAACAAAAAAAAACACTATCTGTTGAATGTTACTACTTTAAAAAGTTATCTTTATACTGCATATTATCTGGGAAATTCATAGACCCATGATATAACTTTTTTCCTTATGATTCAACTAACATTTTATATAGTTTCAATTTGTTTTTTTCTTGGTAGAACTTGTATAGCTAGTAATGTGTTTTTGAAGTTGACTCTTAATTGCTTAAAATTAACTTTTCATGTTCTATGAAGTATAGCTGAGTAGCTTTAACCTCTTGAATCACACCCATCTTTAAGATCTGATGAAAATACTTATAGTTGGGCATGCACAATTTTGCATGTGGTTTCAGGAGTTTCACAGACCCCCTTCAACTCCCCTGTACTAAGGTATTACAGAGATAGGTAAGACAGTTTATAGGGATCACAAAGAATGCTTTCACTTTTCCCAGTGATAGTTTGAAGTGTCAGTTTATGCTGTTTTGGATGTCTCTGTTCTTCCTTTTTCTTTTTTTTTAAACATGTTCCTTGCTGTCAGATCTCTGTCCTGAGGATTCTTAATTGAGTGGTAGAGAAATACATGGAAAGGAATATTGTTTAAAAAGGGTACAGATAATGTGTTGTGGGAATGTAGAAAGATTATCATATGACTGGAGGGCTGAAGACTTCACAAAAGAATTTTTTGAAGGGTGAAAAGAATTTTGATAGGAAAAATGGGAAAGCAGGGATGCCATGCTGAAGAAACAGCGTATACAAAGGTACAAAATATTAGAAATGGACAACGTGGCGTGCGGGAGGTTTACTGTAAACTAAAATGTTGTGTGTTCAGAATTATATAGTGGAAAATAAAGCTAGGTAGGTTAACATGGGGAAATAGTGTGGCAAGATGGGGAGGTGTGAAAGGGAGTGGTATTCATAGTTTTTTTCCTTTTCTAGTCCCTTATCTCTTACTTATTTCAATTTTAGAAGAGGAAAGGTTGTAAGAGATACAAGTACTGGAAAAATAAATAGAACAGTTAAACAGTACCAGAGCATAAAGTTTTTAATAGCGGTGACTTTCACACAGAGGCAAAGTGTAATACTGGCACTATTAGGATGAATATAGAAAATCATGGTGCTGAATTTTCTGATTAAAGGTCTCCACTAAAATAACAACTAGTGGAAAGCTATATTTCATCAGTAGTAGGTTATGTTTTTATCTTGGTATCACAATTTAAGTGTTGTTTTAAAAGAAGTTACAGGTATGTTACTAATTTTGAGTTTTTGTATTACTCTCTTCCCATCCTTGAAAGTCTCCTTAACCAGACAATTCATTTAATTCCAAATTTATGATGATACGCTTAATTTTATACATTGAAGATTTTAACTGTCTGAACTTTTTCAGATGCTGGTGAGCCTAATAAAAGAGAGAATACATCCACAATGGGTGGTTTTGGAGGTGGAAAGGGTTTTGGAAACAGAGGTAATTACTTATGATGTCTTACCATCAAAACTGGAGTGATTTTGTAATTTAATTTTAATACTGATTGACAGATATTCCATAGTGACATTTAATTTTTAAGGCATATAATCCCTATCTGTGCACTAAAGATCATTTTATTAAGACTCAACATTTTTTAATTTTATGAAAGATTACTGATGGATGCTTTTGAAATTAATCTTAGAAATGAATCTGTATACTTCAGAGATGCATAACTCTTAGACATAGGTTTTTAGGAAGTGAGAAATTTGAAGCAGAACTTGATTTTTTTTTAAGTTGAGAATGAAAAGAAGTTAACAGGATTTCTGTGTTTTACTGAGAAGGACAAAATTATCACATGTTGTATTATAATTTACTTATATTGTCCTTTAGCAAATGGAGAGATTGAGTTAATTTGCAAAATTTTAAGAATTTTGATGTTTTGAACTAGAAAGTACATAGTGCTCATACTGACATATACTTTTGATTTTCCCATGAACATAAGAAGAGTATATGACTTGAGGTAATATAGAATTGGCTGAAAAGAAAGTTGTTTTTAACTTTAAGAGAATGGAGTTGACAAATTGACAGAAAGCAGAATTCGTAGTACAGCCTGAATTAGTTCTCATTCAATATCTATATGTATGGTTGTATATAGTTTATCCTATTTTAAAGGACATTTTAACTAGTAGTCCCTGCAAGGTGATTTTTGTGGTTTTTTTTTTTTTAAACCACACAGGTATAGGAAATTGTTTTCAGCAATTTGCAGGTTTCATTTTATATTTTGTATAGGTTTTTCAAATAAGTTTGAAGAAGGTGATACCTCTGGTTTCTGGAGAGGTAAGTCCAGTGTTTTTGTGTTGACTTTTAAAAATTTAATGTCAAGAATACTTGCTAAAGAGAAACTAAGATTAGGTATCTTAGTCCAATTCTAATTTATTTTAACCCAGTTTTATGAAACAGCTATATCCAGAGCCTAAACGAAGGATATTACTGGTTTATAGATAGAGTTCAGGCATCCTAATTTGGCCTATTGCCACCTGCCTTAATCTGTGAGATGTACCTTTTGAATGCTCTGCTACCGGCCGGGCGCGGTGGCTCACGCCTGTAATCCTAGCTCTGGGAGGCCGAGGCGGGTGGATCGCTCGAGGTCAGGAGTTCGAGACCAGCCTGAGCAAGAGTGAGACCCCGTCTCTACTAAAAATAGAAAAAAATTATCTGGCCAACTAAAAATATATATACAAAAAAAAATTAGCCGGGCATGGTGGCTCATGCCTGTAGTCCCAGCTACTAGGGAGGCTGAGGCAGTAGGATCGCTTAAGCCCAGGAGTCTGAGGTTGCTGTGAGCTAGGCTGATCGCTTAAGCCCAGGAGTCTGAGGTTGCTGTGAGCTAGGCTGATGCCACGGCACTCACTCTAGCCCGGGCAACAAAGTGAGACTCTGTCTCAAAAAAAAATAAAATAAAATAAAAAAATAAAATAAAATGAATGCTCTGCTACCTTAGGAAAATGGGGATAGAGAGCAAAAACAGCAAGTCAAGAATTGAAATTCTACTCCATATATAAATACAGTTTGAGATTTGTAGGGTCCCATTTAGGCTCAAATAAGTCTAAGAAAAAGATTCATGAGAATGTAAATCACTGCTGAAATTAAAGACATTTCTGTGCGGACATTCTGCAGGAATACAGAGAATGATGAGAATAATGTTACCAGAAGATACACTACAATAACAAACAGTGTTTGAGTAGATTTGGGAACCTGTATTTAAAAAGCATCCCTAGTAATTCTGATGCCTTCTTTGTTTGGTAATCATTGGATTGATCTATGGAATCTTTATAACATGGTATCCTTTGGAGTTCCAGACTTTTTCATGTCTCTGCTCCCTACCTGCTAGTTGAATGAAGCAGAACAAGTTGCTTAATCTTTCTAAATCACAGTTTCCTATTCTGTAGAATGGAGGCCATCTGTTTCATAGGTTGTTAGGCAGATTAAGTGAGAAAGTTTGTAAAAGCAGAAATCTCAATACCAGACACCTTCACGGTAAACACTCAATAACTGCCATCTGTCTATCTTCATTAAATATTTGAGGCTTGATATTATTATGCTCTTTGATTCCCAAAGTCAAAACCAAGCCTAGACCTGATCACCTTAAAACTCTTTTGGAATAAGGTGGGATTTTAATTACCAAATAAGACTGTTTCCCTGAACAATTGCTAGTCTCTTTCTCTCTGCTTCTCTCTGCTTTTTCTCCCATTCCATTCAAATGAAAACATATGTGACAGAGCTAGTATAATGGGAGAAGAAAAACATTTTTATTCTTTTCCATTTCTTTTTGACTGTTACTATTGTAATCTCCCAACTTTTAACCCATTTAACATTCAAGATCATTTCCACTTACCCAAAGACCTTCCTACCCAATTGAGTCCCTTCAGAGAGCTTTTAGTACAAATTTCAGTTTCTCACAGAACTTGAGAGAACTTCTCTTCTCCAAAGTGGTCTGCTTGCTTTGCTTTGATCTGCTTCTGTTTTTATTATTAGTTCCCCTAAAATAAAAAATTAAATGAATGGATTGAATTCTTTCATTCTTCCAATTGTTGACCAGTCCAGAAGCAGGTTTTGAGCTCATGGTAGAAGCTTTTACTCTGCACACAAATGGATGGTGTGTTTTGTGGTTGTTTTTTTCTGTAATCTAGTTCCCTTAATCTGGTATGGTGTAGTGATAAGGAGCTCAGGTTTTGGAGTCAGAAACCCTAGGTTTGAGACTCAGATCTTCCTCCTGGCAGTTGTGTTATTTTGAACAAGGTATTTAACCTTTCTGGTTTTCATTTTCCCTATTTATAAAATGAGGATTATACCTACTTCCCAAGGTTTTTGTGAGGATTTAAAAAGTAAGTACATATGATGTATTTAGAACAGTGCCAGGTGCATTCTAAGTTCTGTATGTGTTATTTTTATATAATTAATAGGTTGTAACTGTTTTTGGGATCATTATCTCATTTTTGTTTGTGCTTGGCTTTATTTTCTAACTCTACAGTGATAATTTCTTTTTTTAAAAATAACTTTATTTTGAAATGGTTCACAAGAAGCTGAAAAAAATAGTACAAAATAGTACAGAGTGTTTCCATGTACCCTTCACCCAGTTTCTCACGATGTTATTCTATTTTAATTCCCTGTGTGGTCAAAATAACTATAGGTTTGTTTTAGGGGAATAATTGGCAAAAGATAATGTGAGACTCTCTCTTCTTGCCAGGCCCCACGTTAATTAATAGGCTTTTTCTCTAAGGCAATAAATGTTAGCTATCATCATCATCATTACTCCAGGGCCAACCTTCTTTCTAAAATTCTTTCTTTCCTGCCCAAGCTCCCTTGTATTAAATACTGCTTTCAAGAAAGCTGTCTTGTTAAATGGCTCTTCAGAAATGTTTGTCTTGTTGACTACAGCACAAATAGTTTATAACAAGAGCTCTGGAATAGTGTTTACTGTAAAACAATATTCATTAAGTAGATTAGTACTTTTACACAAAAACTTACCCAATAGCCTGCAAGCTGTTTATTCACTTGCTGCCGTTATTCTAACTTAATTATTAATGACATTTACAAAGATCTCTGAAAACCATCTCTGTTTTTCCCAAATGTGACTATGTTGGAATCTTCTGGAAAGCTTGAAGTTATATTAATAACAGAACTTTTATATTTTCAAAAATTATTTGTTCCTTGCTCTCACTCTATAGTTCAGAATAAACATTTCTGGGAATGGAGCCTAGAAATTTATTTTTAACCAACTCTAAGATAATTCTTAGGCAGCCTTTAGTGTAGTGATCCAGTCACAACACTATTTAAAAATCTGGGTAATGTTACTTGTCAGTGCCATTAAAAACAGAAAATCAGGATATCCCTGAATTATTTCATTAAGATGAATGGGACAGTGTTTGCATATGTTTAAGAAAGTACCAGTGTCTTAGGCTTATTAAGAATGGTAAATTACAGAAAAATATATGAATTATAAATATAACAGTTGTGTGTTTCTCATGGTCTGTGGAACACATGTGAGGACCACTTGATTATGTAGTATAATAGTTTAGATATTCCTGAAACCATTTTTAGTCAAACTGACACTTATGAAATTCTTATTTGGGGGCTTGTTTTGCCTAGTATAGCACTTGGCAAATAGGTTCTCAATTATATACTTAACATTTAATATTTAGGTACATTAGGTGATTTGTACAGGGAATTGACTCTGATTAATGCCTTTATTTCTGTTGAAATTATTTGAAAAAATTAAATGTTTATATTTTAATTATGAAAATATTTTGTTACTAATTTGTCTTGTGACAGTACTGTTCTTTAGATATTATATCTTTAAAGTGAATTATTTAGATGCTATTCACATGTCAAATTTTTATTAAGGATCTAATAATGACCGTGAAGATAATCAAACAAGGAGCAGAGGGTTTTCCAAGAGAGGCGGTAAGGACCACATTTTGGAACAATTTGTACTTAAGACAGAAATTGGTAACTGACAAAACTGATTTTGGAAGAGTTGAAAGAAAGAAAAATTCTGGTGGTGAAAACCTTTGAAGAAAAATACTTTGGCATTTGTTTTCTGCTTTTGGTACTTGAATGAATATTCAGTAAGTGTTCCTCCTGTCACTTTTTAATGTCACTGGATCTCCCCCCCCCAAGATCTCCGGAATGTGCTATAAATTATAGAAGAGGGACAATGTGAATCTTGGTCAGTCACAATTTAGATTAACTGGGATGTCTTTGGCTCTGAATAAAATTATTGGAAATTTGGGGTAGGAAAGAAATTGTAGATCATTTTTTGTTCAAGTCTAACAGTATTCCATCATGCTTTGCTAATTCTGCCTCTGATGAATTTGAGGTGAGAAGATATAAAAATTCTCATGCTTAGTTCTTGATTATATATATGTGGGCAGTCATGTTAAAACAGCAACAAAAATAAGAGAGTGTACCTACTATGAAATTGCTATAAATGTGCAAATCTATGATAAAAGGGTTTATTGTTTAGAACTACATGGTAATCAGATATATCATTGTTTTTGCTGCAACTTGAGGACATGCTTTTCCTTTGTCTTAGGTGATTAGCTGCTGAATCAGGCCTTCCCTAGTAAAACTCCAGGACTTGAGGATGTCAGGATGAGGGAAGGTGTTTTTGTCTCCTAAATTGAGTCTTATGATAATTGTGGGGAGAAAGTTTAGCTGAGAAAAAAAGACTTTTAGCATTGCTTTTTTTTAAACAAGCAATTTTTCATACTTAATGTTCCTAAAACATTACTTCTGTTTAAACATGTTTGATTTTCTGCAGACCAGTGAATGTCTTCCTTACTATTACATTTACTTTAAATCAATTTAATTCATATTTAAGTGAGGCAGTCAAAAGCCATTTGCAGGTCTCTGTGCTTGGTCCTGGCTTATAGACAACTGAAGAGTGACTAGCCAGGAACACAGCCATTTTTCAGGGTGTCCCTGATACCCATTCTCTGTAGACATATACATTTGGGGGTAGGAAGCTTGCACGTAGTGGTCATTTAGTAAATATGTGTGTATATATAGTTTATATTGAAATACAACATGATACAGACAGGTGCACATATCATAAGTATTTTAACAAACTGAACACAGCTGGGTTCAGTCAAGAAATGGAAATTACTAGCACCTCAAAAGCCCCCTTTCATTTTTTACTCATTAATGACTCTTTACCTCCAAGGTTAACCTCTAAAAGCATGGATTCATTTTGTCTGTCTTAATATAAATGGAATCATATAGTATTTACTGTTTGTGTCTGGCTTCTGCTTAATGATTTGTGAGATTTATTCATAATATAATACTATTAATAGATGCAGTTGTAAATCATTGTCATTGCTCCGTGGTATTCCTTTATTCTGCTGTTTTTCTAATGATGACTATTAGGATTACTTTCAGTTTTGGGCTATTCATCCCAGAGTGCTAGGATTATAGGCGTGAGTCGCCTCGTCAATTTGGGGCTATTTCGAAAGTGAGTCTGTATGAGCATTCTCTAGTATTCTTTTGGTCACACTGATATATACTCAGAAGTAGCATTGCTAGGTCATTGGCTTTTTGTATATCTTTTGCTTGAATAGCTATTGTCAGATGTTTTATATAGGATATACTCCCACATCCTCACTAATACTTGGTATTTTCTTTTTCTTTGCTATTTGTTTAGGATATACTCCCACATCCACACCAATACTTGATATTTTCCTTTTCTTTCCTATCAGCCATTCTTCTGAGTGTATGGTAGTGTATCTCATGGTTTTAATTTGTGTTTCTTTGGGCTAATGAGATGTGGAGCACTCCATATGTTCATTGGCCATTTGGATATCTTTTGTCAAATCTTTTGCCGATTTTTCTATTGGGTATCCTTATTTTACCTTTTTATTTGTAAGTGATTTAAAACTTACAGAAAAGTTGCCAGAATAGTATAGATGACTCCTGTATGACATTTATATTGGAGATCTTTGGTGAATAAAAGTTACTCATTTTAATCAAGAACAACTTACCCTTCTTTTAAGGTTAGTGCTTTCTGCAGGGAAGGGTTCCTGTTCAAGAACTCTGCTCCCTCTAAGGTCATGAAGATATTCTTGTATTTTCCTTTCAGAACTTTATCTTTTTGGCTCCCACATTTAGATTGTAATTCATCTGGAGTTTAATTTTACTTTATTTTTTGAGACTGGGTCTTGCTCTCTTACCCAGGCTAGAGTTGTGTCATCATAGCTCACTGCAACCTCAAACTCCTAGGCTCAAGTGATCCTTCTGCCTCATCCTCCCAAGTAGCTGAGACTACAGGTGTATACCATCACACTCAGCTAATTTTTCCATTTTTTGTAGAGACAAGGTCTCACTCTTCCTCAGGCTGGTCTTGGACTTCTGGCCTCAAGCAGTCCTCCTGCCTCAGCCTCCCAAAGTGGTAGGATTACAAGCATGAGCCACCACACCCAGCCTGGAGTTTATTTTTGTATATATTTTAGAGTATAAGGATTAAGATTTTTTTTTCCATATGGATGTCCAGTTGACCGTGTATTACTTATTGAAAAGAATGCCCCTTCCATTCTGCACTACAGGGCTACCATTGTCCTAGATTAGATGGCAGTAACTATGTGTATCTGTTTCTGGACTCGGTTCTTTTCCATTGGTCAGTTTTCCTATTTTTGTACCATTGCCTCGTAATCTAATTACTGTAGTTTCATAATAGGTCCTGATATCTGGTAGTGTCTTTCATGTTTGTTGTTTTTCAAGTGCTGTGGTTTGGATATTTGTCCCTGCCAAACCTCACTGTTAAAATTTGATCCCCAGTGTTAGAGATGGAGCCTAATGGAAGGTGTTTGGATCATGGGAGTGAATGGATCCCTCATGAATAGATTAATGCCCTCCTAGGGTGGGAAGGAGTATATAAGTTCTCTATTAGTTCCTGTGAGAGCTGGTGGTTAGAAAAATGCCTGGCATCTCTCCTCCCTTTCTTCCTTTCCTACCATGTGATGTCTGCACATGCCAGCTCCCTTTTACCTTTAGCTATGAGTGGAAGTAGGCTGAGGCTCTCACCAGATGTGTGAACTTTTCCAGACATCAGAACCGTGAGCCAAATAAACCTTTTTTCTTTATAAATTTCCCAGCCTCAGCTGTTCCTTTATAGCAGCATAAAACAGACTATGACATCAAGATTACTCGAGTTATTCATTTGCATTTCCATGTGATTTTTAGAATTATTAATAGCTTATCAATTTCCAGAAAAAAAACTGTCTTAATTTGGGCTGCTATAACAAAACACCATAAACTGGGTAGCTTGCTCACAGTTCTGAAAGCTGGGAAGTCCAAGATCAAGGCACCAGCAGATTTGGTGTCTGGTGAGGGCCCATTTCCTGGTTCATAGATGATGCCTTTTCTCTGTGTGCTCACATGATAGAAGGGGCAAGGCAGCTCTCTGGGGGCTTCTTTTATAAGAGCACTAATCCCATTCATGAGGTCTCCTAAAAGGCTTCACCTCCTAATACCATCACCTTGGGGGTTAGGATTTCAAAATATGGATTTAGGTGGGCCACAAACAGACCATAGCCAAAATCTGATGGGATTTGTGTTGGGGCTGCATTGAATCTGTAGGTAATTTGGGGAAAATTAGCATCTTTACAATAGTCTGTCTTCCAATTCATGAATCTCCCTGCTTATTTAGGTCTTTAATTTTTCCTAGCCATATTTTGTAGTTTTTACTGTAGAGTCATTATACATATTTCTGTGCTTGAGTATTTTATATTTTACATATCGTTTTTTATATGAGCTAATATTTAATATAACATAAAATTCACCATTTTAAAGTGTATACTGACATAGTTTATAATATATTTACTATGTTGTGCAATCATCACCATTACCTAGTTCTAGAACATTTTCTTTTCCCCAAAAAAGAAACCCTTTACTTACTAACAGTTAGTCCCATTTGCTCCTCTCCACATATCCTTTGGCAACCGCTAATCTTTCTGTAGCTGTGGATTTGCTGATTCTGGACATTTCATATAAATTAAATCATACAGTATGTGGTCTTTTGTGTCTGGCTTCTTTCACTTAGCATAATGTTTTCAAGATTCATCCATGTTGAAGTACATGATAATACTTCATTCCTTTTTATGGCCAAATAATATTCTGTTATATGAATAATGCCACATTTTGTTTATTCTTCAGCTCATGAACTTTTGAATTGTTTCCATGTTGGGCTGTCATGACTAATGCTGCTGGAAACATATATGTTAAGTTTTTGTGTGAACATATGTTGTCATTTTTCTTAAATGTGTACCTAGAATTGGTATTGCTGTGTCAGATGGTAACTCTTATGTTTAAGTTTTTGAGCAACTGCCAAATTGTTTTCCACAGCACCTGCACCATTGTACATTCCTACTCTCAACGTATGAGTGTTCCAATTTCTCTACATCCACCAATATTTGTTAATGTCTTTTTTATTATAGCTATCCTAGTGAGTGTGAAGTGGTATCTCATTGTGGTTTTAAGTTGCATTTTTTGATAACTATAATGTTGAGCAGCTTTTCACATACTTATTGGCGATTTGTATATCTTTGGTGAAATGTCTATTTGGATCCTTCGCCCATTTGCACAATTGGGTTGTCTTTTTATTATTTGAAGAGTTATTTATATATTCTCAATATGAGTGTCACCAGATACATGATTTGTGAATGTTTTCTTCAGTGGGTTGTCTTTTTACTTTCTTGATGGTGTCCTTTTGAAGCCCTAAGGTTTAAAATTTTTATGCATTTTTTTTTCTTGTTCTTTTGGTGTCATATCTAGAAAATTATTGCCTAATCCAAAGTTATACAGATTTTTACCCGTGTTTCCTTATGAGAATTTTATAGTTTTCATTCTTATGTGTGAGTTTTGATCTACTTTGTTTTTGTATATTGTGTGAGGTAGGGGTCCAACTTAACTATTTTGCATATGGATATCCAGTTTTCAACAGCATTATTTGTTTTATATTAATGTGTCTAGGTGTAGATTTCTTTGGGTTTATCCTCATTGGAGTTGAGCTTCTTGCATGAATCGAGTAATATTTTTCATCAAATTTGGAAAATTTTTTGGCTATATTTTTGGTAAGGTCTCTATAACAGAAAATTTCCAATTTTAATGGTTTTTAAGTGTACAATTTATGGCATTAAGTACATGCACAGAATTGTGCAACCATCACCACTATCATCACCCAAACAGAAACCTTGTACCCGTAGGTAGTAACTCCCTATACTCCTTATCCCTGGTCTCTGGTTCTATAGTCTGTGTTCTCTATGAATTTGCTTTTTCTACATATTTCGTACAAGTGGAACCATACAATATTTGTACTGTTGTGGTTGGCTTATTTTACTTTAGCATCATGTTTTCATTGTTCATCCAGGTTGTAGCATGTATCATAACTACATTCCTTTTTATGGTTGAATAATATTCCATTGCATGTATTTACATTTTGTTTATCCATTCACCTGTTTTTGGACACTTGTGTTGTTTCCTCTTTTTAACTGTTGTAAATAATACTGCTATGAACGTTCATGTACAGTTATCTGTTTGAGGCCCTATTTTCAAATCTTTTGGTTATATACCTAGGAGTGGAATTGCTGGGAGATAGGATAGGGTTAAATTAAAATAACACAAAGTTTGCTTTTCTTATCAACAATCATCCCTTTTTTCTTTTTAATAAATATTTCCTGGGTTTCTGCAAGCCTTTGATTCATTTCTAGTTTGGAAAAAGTTTAATCTTGATGGGTTTTGCCTGTTTTTTTTTTTTCTTGCTTTTTTGGAGTAGTGGAATTTGGAATTCCTTATATGGCCATTTTTGCTAATGTCAGTGCATATCATTTTACAATTTTCATTTTATTAGTGCATGGAAATACAATTGACTTGTGTATTGAAAGTTTAGTGACTTCTCTTAATTTCTGTTAAGTACTTTCTTTAAATGAAAAAAAGATGTTCACTTTTTTTTTTTAACAAGGTTAAATGATTTATAAACTCATCCCTTTCTGAAGATTGTTGTTACCATACACCTTAAAGAATTGTAAGAGATTGAGGTTGGGCCTTTTCATGGAGAAGAATTGGACCCTTTCTATTGACCAGTGCTGGCTGCAGGTGTTGCAGTTTTTGGCGCATCTCATCAATTTGCTTGAGCATACTTCTCAGATGTAACAGTTTCGCCAGGATTCAGAAAGCTGTAGTGGATCAGACCGGCGGCAGACCACCAAATGGAGACCATGAGCTCTTCTTGGTGCAACTTTGGTTTTTGGAAGTGCTTTGGAGCTTCTTCTCAGTCCAGCCACTGAGCTGGTCATTCCAGGTTGTCATATAAAATCCACTTTTCATTGCATGTCACAATTTGATTGAGAAATGGTTCGTTGTTGCGTACAGTAAGAGAAGACAACACTTCAATAATTTTTTTTGATTTTTGGTCAGCTCTTGAGGCACTCAGTTATTGAGCTCTTTCACCTTTCCAATTTGCTTGAAATGCCAAATGACCGTAGCATGGTCAATGTTGAATTCTTCAGCAACTTCTTGTGTAGTTGTAAGAGGATCAGTTTTGACGATTGCTCTCAATTGATTTGGCCCTTGTCAACTTCTGATGGTCAGCCACTGCACTCCTTACCTTCAAGGCTCTCATCTCCTTCGCAAAACTTCTTGAACCACCACTGCACTGTACGTTTGTTAGCAGTTCCTGGGCCAAGTGCATTGTTGTTACAAGTTGACGACCCATTTTGAACTCAAATAAGAAAATTGCTCGAATTTGCTTTTTGTCTAACATCATTTCCATAGTCTAAAATAAATACAAAATAAACAGCAAGTAATAAGTCATTAGCAAAAAAGCATAAAATGAGAAGTGCATGTTAAAATGATATACAACCACATTTATTTAAGAATGTATTCCAGTATCAAACGGCAAATTTCAACAATGCTAAAACCGCAATTACTTTTGCACCAACCTAATAATCATAGACTGTATTCTTTTATTAAGGTACAATCGAAATTGTAGAAATTGGTAATAATAAGCCTAATCCTCATGATTTGGAAACCGAATTTCTCAGTTTATGAATAACAATTCCTATGGAAATCCTGAAATATTTAGAACTTAGTAAAAACAGGATATAGTAAAACTTCTGGGATACAGCTAAAGCAGCTAGCTCTGGGAAATTTTATGACCTTAAATGCATCCATTAGAAAAGAAAATGAACTAAGTGTTCAAGTTAAGTAATTAAAAAAAGGAGGAACAAAACTCAGACAATAGAAGGAAGTAAAAAAGATAATAGAAGTGAAATAGAAACAGATACAATAGAGTGTTGTTCAGCAGTAAAAGTGAATGTAATAGTTTCACACATCAACAAAAACAGAGTTGACTAAAAGAAGATGTAGACGAATATGTTCTATATGATTCCATTATATAAAACTCAAAAACTACATAATGTATTGTTTGAGGTTATGTACACAGTTGATAAAATAAGAGCAAGGAATTGAAAAACAGTTCAGGGTATTGGTTGAGTGAAGGGAGTGGTGCTCAGGGAGGAGGAGAGAAACACAGGGCAAAAGAAACACGTGGGCTGAACATACTGCGAACACGTTTTAGTCTTCAGCTGGGTGGTCGGTACAGATTTTCATTTCATTGTATTTTAAACATATATATTTTATATGTTCTTTGACTTTCAGAAAGTAACTTGCATCTTAAAAAGATCCAGAAGACAAATCTTTTTCTTTTAAAAGAGATAAACCCTGACAAGATTTCTTAAAAGATAAGGGAGGCGTTGGCTCGCTTCTATAATCCTAGCACCTTGGGAGTTTGAGATGGGAGGATCACTTGAACCTAGGAGTTTGAGACTAGCTTGGGCAATATGGCAAGACCCATGTCTCTACAAAAATAAAAATTGTCCAGGCATGTTCATCTTCGTGTGTGCCTATAGTCTCAGCTACTTGGGAGGCTGAGGTGGGAGGATTGCTTGAGCCCAGGAGTTTGAGGCTATAGTGAACTATGATTCTGCCACTGCACTCCAGCCTTAGCAACATAGACCCTGTCTCTACTGTCTCTTAAAAAAAAAAAAAAACACAAATAAATAACTTGGAGTAAAAAAATGGATGTAGATATTGATATATAGATTGTTGATTGAGACGTGTAAGGTTTAGGTAATAGATACTTAACTATGAATCTGCTTTGAATTAGGTCTTCCGTTTTATTATAAATAGGCTTTTAACATATGTATAATATCAAGAAATAGCATGTGCAGAATTTTTACCTTTATCAGTCATTCTTTTTAGGTATAAATAGTTGCAAATTTATAAACTAAATGGTCTCAATTTCTTTGTTTCCTGCCCCGTTGGCACTTTGGTTTTGAATTGATCTAGTTCTTCCGTAGGTGGAATCAAATTTTACTTCAACTGTTGCTGAATTTTTTGGTATTCAATTAAAAATAAATTGTTTATAACAGGAAATCAGACTTTATATGTTACTACATGTCTGTGCTTTGAGTAAGATGTTTACTGTTTTCTGCAAGGAGCAAATATAAGCGTAGGATTTATTTAATCCTTCTGTAGGTTGTGGAAATGCAGTTAATGGTGCAGTTGTGGTGACTTTCAGTGTTTTATTCAAGTGACACTTTTTCCTTTTAGTCATTTTTAGTTTTGATTCTCAAAGTAAGCAGTGGATTTCTTTTAAATCATAGCTCTATATATTAGTAAAGTTGAATGTTTATAGGTCAAATATGGCATTCCCTCTTAGTAACTACCTATTAATGCCATAAAATTTTTAAAGTTATTGAATTATTCAAAGCTTAAATTAAATTTAGCCACTGTGTCCCCAAGATTTCTGTGTTGTTGTTTTGTGTTGTTCTTGTGTGTGTGTGTTTTAATATTATAGGCTGTCAAGCTGGAAATGATTCAGAAGCTTCAGGGCCATCCAGAAGAGGTGGAAGAGGTAGTTTCCGAGGTTGCCGTGGAGGATTTGGTCTAGGAAGTCCAAGTTAGTAGTGTATTGCAAATGGTTTGCTTCATCTGTTAAGAAGGAAATAATTTAAAAATTAAAAAAACCCCATCAAAGAAGGTTTTTATCAGGATTATATCAGAATAGCTTAGCACAGTGGCTGATACAAATTAATCACCCACATTGTATATAACATAATTTTTTAGACACATATGTAATTGCATGTTGGTTAACTTGGAATATATGAATTTTTTAAATAAGTTTGTGTGACTCAGCTCTTTAATATTACACACTATTAAGTGTTTTAGAGTCTTGGTAATGTGGCTGACTTTATAAATAGGTGGCCTTATATATGGCTCTACCTCCCAACACACCTTCCTTTACCAACGTGGCTTTCTGCCTTAAATTTCTCCAGCTGTCATTCCTTGGAGCTAAGGTACTGTCTTCAGAAGTCACTGTTGGAATGTATGTGTCTATTAACAGAGGAGGACAGATTAGTGGTTTTGGAAGCTAAAAACATAAATTGTAATAATGATTTAATAGATGCATAGATAAGAGAATTGTCACTTAAAAAAAAGTGTAGCGATCTGAAGGGTTGCTGTGCAGGACTGGTAAGGTTTGATTTGGCAACAGTGGGAGCAAAGGGTGCTATTCTGGAGAATAAATAATGAAATGATGTGATGTGAAGTTTCTGGGGCAGTTTCTGAAGGAGACTTTTTTTTAATATTAAATATATATTTTGGCATAGCATTGGCCCTAACTACTTTTATTAAGTAATTATAATAAAATAAAAATTTTGAGAAAGTAATTTATAATTGAAGGACATAATTTGTAGAGAAATCCTTTGTGTAATACTTAGAAAAATACTCATAATTCTTGTTAAACTATTTTACTCAGCATCTTTTAACTTCTGGCACTATAACTTGATTTTTTTCTCTTTACTGAATGGTTAAAAAAATTTTTAAAAGTAACATCTAATTTTACTTTCTTCAAATCAAGATAATGAATTCGACCAAGATGAGGGTATGCAGCGCACTAGTGGCCTTTTTGGTTCTAGAAGACCAGCATTACGTGGCACAGGTGAGAAATAAAAGTTATTACTGAATATTAATCACTCATACATGTTTTTAGTGCTAGATTAGTAAACCTAATGTATATATTTTAAGCACTCTAGGTTGGCTCATGATTTTCTCTGCTTTTAGATCTGTAGGTAAAAATACATGGACAGTTTTGCCTCCTTTATAAAATTTGTGCACTGTGAATTATTTCTATGTTATCTATCAATTAATTTGAGGTGTAAATTATTCTTTTAACTGGAGGAAGGAAAATGGAGCTTGCATTGGTTTCAGAGAAGGGATCTGAGCTAGGGGAAAATGATTAGTGTGATTTGAGGTGAAATGAAGGAAAAAAAAACCCCACGATTAATGAAATGTTCAAATGAGGTTAAGGTTTAAATTAAATCTAGAATTGAGAGGGATGGATTAAGGGACTAGGATTCCTAAGTAATTACTCTGTATTGAGTAGAAATAGCCATATGGTTTATGTGCTCAAGGAGGAGCTGTGTTTTCTCTAAATATTCTGCAAAACAATGCCTTACAGGTAGTGGTGACACTTCTCAAAGCCGAAGTGGCAGTGGAAGTGGACGAGGTAAGGGTTATTTTTTGGTTCATCTATAAGAAGTTGAAGTTATTGTATTCCAAATTTAATTTTTGAAGTTAAAGATTACTGTTACTGCTTTTATACACAGTGAGGAGTGTACATTTGCACAGCCTGCTTCATAGAGTTCCTTTTCACTTGCCAGGTTTTTTCCTTCTCTGATCCAGCAATTTCTATTACAGGAATTATATATTATAGATATATTTGCAAATGTATAGGGATGTTCACTGAAGCTTCATTTATAATAAGTAAAAACAAAAAATCACCTAAAATTCATCAATTTATAACTTTAAATAAACAATATAACCATAAATGTGATACTGTGCAGAAGTTAAAGATTGAGATAAATGTACAAATACTTATTAAAACAATATGCTTTTTCTTATTGGATAGTTATTTGATTTGGTCTAAGTAAAATATATATATATTTTACTTTGAAATATTTTTCAAAGTATAAATACTTTCATATAAAAGTTAAAATGCTTTCCAGACTAGTAAACCACTGGAGCTTATTTGATGTCTTTGAAAGATTATCAGTAATCATTAGTCTGAGAGCATTCAAAGGGACAGCTCCCCCTTTTCCCAATTCTTGGATTCTTCAATATAGAAAAAGTTTAAGACTAGCTAAACCAATCTTCCACAAATGCCTGTATCTTGTGTGAAGAAGAATGTCAAGACTTGTGAACATACAGACAGGACAAGGAAATCAGAGAGCTCACATGTAAAAAGTGTTGTATCTAATTAGCTTTGAATCTAATGCATCATAGTACCTAAAAATGCACAATAGATGACTAATTATGTAAAAATCAGAAAAGTAATGTATAGAAAAGAGTTAACATGTCTGTTTACGTGAAATTCATCAATAAATGAAACTGAAATCCCTGCTTACAAGGTTGGTCCCTGACTAGTATATATTAATTAGGGTTCTCCAGAGAGACAGAACCAATAGGAGATAGAAAGAATAGATGGATGGATGAGAAGGAATTTGTTAAGGGAATTGGCTCATGAGATTATGGAGGCTGAGAAGTCCCATGGTAGGCCTGTCTGCGAGATGGAGAACCAGAGAAGCCAGTAGGTAGCGTGGCTCAGTCTGGGTCTGAAAGCCTTAGAACCAGGGAAGTCGATGGTGTAACTCTCAGTCCAAAGCCGAAGGCCTGAGAACCTGGGGGGTTGGTGGTGCAAGTCCTGAAGTGCAAAGGCTAGAGAACCTGGAGTTCTGATATCCAAGGGCAGGAGAAAGAAGGGTTTCCAGCTCCAGGACAGAGAGAAAATCTGCCTTTCCTTTGCCTTTTTTTTTTTTTTTTTTCCTATCTGGCTCTTGGCCAATTGAATGGTGTGCCTACCCACGTTGAGTGAAGGTGGATGTTTCTTTCTTAGTCCATTGATTTAAATGCCAATCTATGCCAGAAACCCCCTCACAGACATACCTGTAAATAATGCTTTAGCAGCTATCTGGGTATCCCTTAATCCAGTCACTTTGACACCTAAAATTAAGCATCATGGCTAGCATATGAGAACTTGGATTTGGGTAGGGTTCCTACTACCCTGCTTAAGAGTGACTCATTGTGCCTAAACAAATGGACAATGTGTTTCATACTGAATACTTGCTTTCCTTCTGGGAGGCTGGAATTTTGGTATGTGCCAGGCTGAAGGTTGAGTACATTATTACCCCTGAATAAAAACCTTGGGTACTGCATCTCTAATGAGTTTCTCTGGGAGATAACATTTCACATGTGTTATCACAGCTCATTGCTGGGGGAATTAAGCATGTCCTGTGTGACTCCAGTGGGAGAAGACTCCTGGAAGCTTGTGCCTCGTTTTCCGTGGGCTTTGCCCATGTGCCTTTTCTCTTTGCTGATTTTGCTCCCTATTCATTCACTGTAATAAATCAAGGTAGCCATGAGTATGATTATATATTGAGTCCTGTTGGTCTTCCTAGCAAATCATTGAACCTGGGGATGGTCTTGGGGACCCCCTAACACAGATTTTTAGCTCCTTTTAGAAAACATATTCCTTTGCTGATTAGGAAAGAGATATAACAGGTTAAACAAAAAATAGTAGTATATAATCTCATCTGCATAAAATCAGCATTTTGAATACTAAGGAAACTTAAAATGTACAAGATTCTATTTATCTTAATTGTCTCAAGTATTATTTGTAAGAAGGGACTTTAAAGATGCCTATTTTTAGAACTGTCCTCTTTGAAGACAAGCAATGAAAGTAAGGATGTACACAGCTTTTTATCTTGACTGATTGTCACTATGAATTTCTTTAATAGGTGGTTACAAAGGTTTAAATGAAGAAGTAATAACAGGTTCTAGAAAGAGTAAGTTTTACTTTAGACAAGGTATTTGATTTTTATAGTGAGTTCTTTTACCCCTAGATTTAAAAACAAAATATTTATCTCTTTTTGGTTTGATCCCCTTTAAGATTCTTGGAAGTCAGAAGCAGAAGGAGGAGAAAGTGGTGACATTCAAGGTATATTAGCATTTTTGTGATCCACATGAAAGTATATTGCATTTTAGTAAAATGCAAAATGTTTAAAAGCAAAGTTAACTTTTCAAAACTTGAATGATAAAACTTTAACAGTAAGTAATGAAAAGTTCTGTGGTATTTAAAATTTGATTTTGTCAGTTTTTGTCTATTGTCTCTTATTTTTTCTTCTAGTCTGTGTAATGTAAATTATGTTTTTTATTTAAATTCCAAGGACCGAAAGTCACCTACATACCCCCTCCTCCACCTGAGGACGAGGACTCCATCTTTGCACATTATCAGACAGGCATAAACTTTGACAAATATGACACTATTCTTGTAGAAATATCAGGACATGATGCACCACCAGCAATTCTGGTCAGTGTATTAATTGTTTCTGTATTGACTATGTAGCAAATTTTGGTTTAAAATATATGATATATTTAAGTTGATATCAACACAGAAATTTCATCTTCAGTATCTAATGTCTTAGGTTGGATATTGGATACTAAATGTAGATGTCTACCATCTACAGTAGAATTAATTGCTATGGCAAAAGAGAGAGTACTAGATTTCATCGTCACTCCCCATACCAGGATGAGAACTTTGTTTAAATTTACTAAAAAAGATCCTTTTCCTAGATTCAAGTTGTTTGCTTCCTAAGTATGTGAGAAGTTGTGTCTTAGGGGAGTGATTTTTTTCTAAGCAGAGTGGGGGAGCCCTCTGTCCTGTTTTAGTAATTATACTTATAATGAGCTATTGTTATGGATCAGAGTTTTTCATATCTTGTTGAAATATTATAAAAAATTTTTGTTTCTCATCTTAAATTTACCAGCAAGCTAGAAGCAAAATCTAAAGGCTGTAAGATTAGGAGGAATAGCTTTCCATAGGAGAGAAGTGATGCACTATAAATTTGTTTTTAAGTTTTAAGGGAGCAGAAAAAATGTTTTTAGAACCACTGTCTATGGGGAATACTTCTGATTCTATCAAGTTGTGGTATACAGGCTCTGGATATTTACTTTTGAATGAGGCATATTGGTGTAAAGTAACGTTAGTATATAAAGTGGAATTAACTTGAAACTAGTTCAGATGGAATGTGTCTATAAAATTATCTGCACATGATATATGGAATTTAATCACTGCTTTTTTTTTCCTTTTAGACTTTTGAAGAAGCTAATCTCTGTCAGACACTGAATAACAATATTGCTAAAGCTGGTTATACTAAGCTTACTCCTGTGCAAAAATATAGTATTCCTATTATATTAGCAGGACGAGATTTGATGGCTTGTGCTCAGACAGGGTCTGGGAAGACTGTAAGTTATTTTCCCACATGTATCCTGCCCCATATCCAAACTGTTTATGGAACTTAGGGTTTTCCTAAATAGCTTGAATCTCTTTTGTTAGATAGAAGGTTTATAGATGATTTCAGTGACCTGTCATAAATATTCATGTTTTTGCATCTGATTTCTAATTTTATTGGGGTTTGTATACTTCTGAAGAAAGAATTTTGAACTATTTCTAGGGTAGTGTTGTAGTTCGTAGATGTTTAATCTATTTATAAGTGTGTTCAACTGTTTCTGGAACATGGCAGTATCTAAAACAAAATACTGAAAGTCGAAGTACCAAGGATTATAAAGCATTGAGAGAGGGAGAAAATAATTTCTGTGATACAGTCTTAGAGTCAGAAGATAGAGAAACAGCTATTAATATATGCGTTGTACATGGTCCTTAGTATCACGTGACCTCAAGTTATGCTAATTCTAAAAGAACTCTGATGAGACCAGGTTGGTCTTAGGACTAATTTGGAGGATTAGTCTGTTAAGTAGCATTCCATGAGTTGAGACTATTCCCAGGGTCATAGAGTCCTGGTTCATACCATTTTAGTCTTAATCAGCCTCCATAGTAGAATTGAAGGGAAAATAGGTGAACTGTATAATATAGTAGCTGATGAGAGTTAAACATGGTTTTGGAGGTAGATTTTAGTGTCTTATTTGCTTAAATAAGAAAACTATAGCACAAAATTTGTCTTGCCAGATGTAACTTCAATAAAAGTGGTGTGTTTAGTAATCCCAAATGATGATATCCAGATTTTTACTCTGCTTGTGGACCACTTTTGCCATGCATTCTGAGTGATAATTTTGTTACGTACCCCAAAAGGACTTATTTAGAATAACTGCTAAGTACAGTGATTTGAATCAAGTTATATCTACATTCCTCTCTATGAGTAATATTTTTGGCTGGGCTCAGTGGCTCATCCTGTAATCCCAGCACTTTGGGAGGCCGAGGCAGGAGGATCGCTTGAGGCCAGGAGTTGGAGACCAGCCTGGGTAACATAGCAACACCCTATCCTCTACAAAAAATAAGAAAAATCAACTGGGTATGGTGGTGTGCACCTGTAGTCCCAGCTACTCAGGAGACTGAGTCAGGAGGATCACTTGAGCCCAGGAGTTTCAGGGTGCAGTGAACTATGATCGGACCACTACACTCCAGCTTGGGCAACAGAGCAAGATCCTGTCTCTAAAAAAAAAAAAAAAAAAATGTCGTTGATCTATTTCTAACCCGTGGGTCTGTTTTTTTAAAAAATATGAAAAATATTTTGATAGGGTAGATTGATTTTATCAAACTTTTTCTATTCTATAATATGAGCATAAAACCTAAATATTAAGAATTTGTTGAAATAAGAATTTTTCATTTCTCATCGTAAACTTATCAGCAAGATAGAAGCAAAATCTAAAGGCTGTAAGGGCAGGAGGAATAGCTTTCTGTAGGGACAAAAGTGATGCCTGTGGAAGCAAGATGATGGCACATAAATCTTTAAATTAACTCATTCAACTTCCAGGCAGCTTTTCTCTTGCCAATTTTGGCTCATATGATGCGTGATGGAATAACAGCCAGTCGTTTTAAAGAGCTACAGGAACCGGAGTGTATTATTGTAGCACCAACTCGAGAATTAATCAACCAGATTTATCTGGAAGCCAGAAAATTTTCTTTTGGGTGAGTATATCTTGAAAGCCCCTCACAAAATAGTTTTTCTTTAGAGATTTTTTAAAATCACTTATCTTGGGAAGAACTCAGTAATAATGCACTCATGGAATTTTTAGCATTATTGATTGAAGTGTATTTTTTCATAATCTTATGGAATTCCATTTATTTTTGAAAAAAAATTATTAAAAGATAACAGAAGTAGAATATAAGAAAATAGGGAACATGTGGGTTTTTTGTAGTTTTTAATGCATATTTAAAAATGAATTTAGAAAATAAATTAAAAAAATCAAAATGAATTTAGGATATTCCTAATAATTTTCTTTTACATAAAATTTCATAATATGGAAAACTACATAATCTGACCTAATTTTTAGTGACTTTAAAATTGTATATGTGTGTATATTTTATTTCCCTGTTTTGGAGTATTTAGGTTCTTTCTATCTTGAAGCTATTGTAAATAAAATTGTAATGACTGTCTTGCTATATAAAGTTTTTGTTTTAAATATTTCCTTAGAATAGATTTTTATCAATTTTAATGTTAAAGAGCATGAACTTATTCTAAAGCTCACACTAATATACATTTCTGCCAGTAAGTAGTATATGAGAAGTCCAGTTTCACTATACCCTTTGCCAACATTTGGTATTGTATGTCATCTATTGCTGCCTGACAAATTACCTTAAAACCTAATTGCTTAAAACAAGCATTTACTATCTCAGTTTCTGGGGATTATGAATTGGAAACAGCTTAGCTTGGGTGCTTCTGGCTTGGAGTCTTTTATGAGGTTGCAGACAAATCTTCTGAAGCTTTGATTGGACCTCTCCCTAAGGATGCTTGATTATTTTTAGGAAATAGCAACTGGCTTCCCCTAGATTGATCAGTAAGAGCAAGGAGGAGGCTGCAGCAGCTTTTATGACATAGTCTCAAAAGTCACACATTATCACCCTGCCACATCCTGTTTATAAGAAGCAAGTCACTAATTCTTGCCCACTCTCAGAACTAGCTGTATAATTTGTCAGAACTAGTGAAAAATGAAAGTACAGGGCCCTTTGTTCTAAAATTATTGCAAATTTAAAGACAGCAACAGCAGAGCATTAAACTAAGCACAAGGTTCTCCTGAATTTGGGAGCCTGTGTGATTGCACAGGTTACACACCCATGAAGCCAGTCTTGCCCACACTTAGGGGGAAGGGGAATCAAGATCCATATTTGGAGGGAGAAATACTGAAGAATTTGTTTATACATTTTAAAACCACCACAGGTATATTCATTTTTTTATTTGATTATTATGAGGTTGAATCACTTTTTTGAATGTTTAGTACATTTTCCTTTGTGAATTATCCATTTGATTCCTACCAGTTTATCTATTGGAAACTTAGCGTTTTCCTTTACAATTTTTTAGAGATTTCTATGTAGAAACTATTAGCTTATTTTGTATAAGTTTAATTTTAACCTTATTTTGTATTCAGTTTATTTTAAATGTGGGAAGAAAAAGGTAAAAAGTTTAAAATCACTTTAATGTCAAACTTAATGGATCTTTTAGAAAAAGATGTGGATTGCTTATATCAGTATTTGCTTTTAGGCTTTCAAATCAAGTAAAAGAAGACCATGGATATTTTGTTTCTTTAAAAACAAACGTGTAATGCATGGTAAATTCATACAATGTGTGTGCACAGAGATGGACATTTCTGCATGGGTATTTGTTGCAATATTGTTAAAAAGACTAAGAGATACCTAAATGTCCGTCAGTAGAGGACTGATTAAATATGGTACATATAGAATATTGTAATAATTAAGTTATTGAGTAATTAGCATATATTAAGTTATAAATTTTTATATTTCATTTAGTCCTCACAATAGTGGAAAACAAGCCATTTAAAACAGTTCATTTAATAAAAAATAAGATTTTCCTATGCTGTTTTTTGATTCTCCAGTTACCCACTATTAACAGTTTCATATGAATCATTGCAGAAATAGTCAGTACACGTGTATGCACTTTAACCCTCCTCTTGAGAAATGGGGGCATATTTAGCTGTTAGCACGGAAGGTTTTTTTTAACTGACTATATGTTGGAAATAATGTTTAATCTAGAACTGCAGACCTTTCTTTTTATGTATGCACAGCATTCCTTTGTATGAGTGTACTATAAGTGCTCTACTGATAGACACTTAAGTGGTTTCAGCCTTTTGATATTAAAAATAATAGTGACAATGAATATTATTGTATGTTCATCTCTATTTTACATTCATTTGTGTTGTACAATATGTATTGTACATTCATCTTTGTTATACATTCATCTGTGGGAGTGCATAGGAATGGTAAATTTCTAGATGTGAATTTAGTGGGACAAAGGGTAAGTTTTTAAATTTTAAGAGATTAAAATTCTGAGAGGTTGTGTCAATTTTTTCTCTTCAAATGCCAATTCCCCCTATATCCTGGCTAACATGGTGTTACCACACTTGAGGGAAATGTTGTCTTAGTCTTCATTTGTCTTTTTAAAGTAATGTTGAAGTTTTTTTTTAATGTTTAAAAGCCATTTATATTTTTTATGAACGATTTGTCTTTGGCTTGGTTTTTTTGTGTGTGGGGGTGTATTTAGGGAGGAGGGTAGTGGTGTTAACTCATTGTTTTTGAAGAGCCCTTTAGCATATAGGTTGTAAAATATTTTTTTCCCAGTTTGTCATTCGTTTTTCCACATTATCTTTTCAACTTTTTGCTGGGCAGAATTTATTTTTTGAAAGGGTAATTAAAATGTATTTTTTTCCTTATGGATTTTGTTTTATATGTTGTGAGAAACAGATGCCTAATTTTCAAGTAACTAGAAAATGCCATTTATTTTTCTTGTCATCAGGACTTGTGTAAGGGCTGTTGTTATATATGGGGGAACCCAGTTGGGGCATTCAATTCGACAAATAGTACAAGGCTGTAATATATTATGCGCTACTCCTGGAAGATTGATGGACATCATAGGCAAAGAAAAGGTAGGCTATAGTGAGATAACAGTTGTGAGATTGATAAATTTTTTTTTGTATGGGAAATGGAAGGAATGGGGTAAAGAAAGATATATTTACTAGAGCACCATTTATATGTTAGTCTTCATCAGATTCTTTGTATTCTCATATAATTCTTAAGATAATCTTGACAGGAAAATAAATATTAATAATATTTTCCATTTTATTCTTGGGAAAACAAATTCAGTGAGATATGCAATTTATTTGAAATCCCTTAATTAGCTCTAGGAAATGCTAGAGTGAGGGTTAGAGTATGGGTCAGCTTCCAGAATCCATATCCTATATCCCCCCATCTCACTACACTGGGAGAAAAATACAGTTAAATATTTTCATGTGGTTTCATGTATATCTTAGTGGAAGTTTTTCTCCTGGAAGAAACCCTTTGTGGCATCAATAATTTTGTCTCTTGTTTAACCATGTGAATGATATTAACCAGGATTGTTAATTTTCTAAGTCTTTAAAAAGATTTTAGAGCTAATGTATTAATTTAGGAATTCACATACCAGATTTTTACATCCCCAAATCAATACTTTAAGTTCACTTTAATGAGTCTGATTTGCTTTAAACATGTGCTTTCTGCATAAAGGCATTTTTCTTAGGATACTTATTAAAAGCATCCTTTATTAAAATATTAGAAATGTATCTTACTTTCCCGATAAACACCTTCACAGGGATACCAAAATCACTTGTTATCTTTTTGCAAATGTGTTTCTCTGTTTATAGCAATAAATGTTGTTCATGGAAAGATAAGAGAAGCTTCCCAGTTGTTCCTGAGTGATTAGAGAATGGGGAATTTAAAGATGTTAGAAAAAAATTTACCAATTATAAGATGCCTGAATATGTTGTGCTGTTAGGAGATTTTATTTCTTACCTTAAAGAGTCTAACTTTATCAGATAGTACAGTCTAGATCTATGCTTTCCAATTCAGTAACCACTAGCCAGATTTGGCTATTTATTTTTTTAGAGACAGGATCTTGCTCTGTCACCCAGGCTGGAATGCAGTAGCATGATCATAGCTCACTGTGGCCTGGAGTTCCTGGGCTCAAGTGATACTCTTGCCTCAGCCTCCTGAGTAGCTGGGACAACATACCCAGCTAATTTAAAAAAAAAAAAGGTTTTTTTTTTTTTTTTTGTAAAGATAGGGTCTTGCTATGTTGCCAGGCTGGTCTCAAACTCTTTGCCTCAAGTGATCCTCGGCCTCTCAATGTGCTGGGATTACAAGTGTGAGCCTGGAACATGTGACTATTTAAATTTTAAAATGATAAAAATTCAGTTCCACAGTCATAGTAGACACATTTCAAGTGCTTAATAGCTACATATGACTAATGGCTAGAATGTTAGTGCAAATAATAAAACTTTTAAGTAATTGCAGAAAGTTTTATTGCATAGTGTTGATCTACATGTTTGGTTTCTTTTAGCCTTAATTTAAAAATGTTTTATAATGCTAGATAGAGAAAATTAAGAACTGAAACAAACAATAATAGTATTGTCTAAGCATAACGATTCTCACCATCTCATGCATTGATTTCTAGTCTTTGTTTTTAAGAATATTATAACAATTGGAATTGTGGGGAATAGTTTAATATAAACTCTTATGCATTTTCTGTTCTTACCCTTGAATATATCCTTAAAGATTGGTCTGAGACAAATCAAATATTTAGTTTTGGATGAAGCTGATCGCATGTTGGACATGGGTTTTGGACCAGAAATGAAGAAATTAATTTCTTGCCCAGGAATGCCATCAAAGGAAGAGCGTCAAACCCTTATGTTCAGTGCAACTTTTCCAGAAGAAATTCAAAGGTAAATTGTTTTTCTTTTCAGAAATCATTTGGTTATATACATATGTACCTTTATGGAAGTAAAAGCAATGTGAATATCCTAAGTTTTAGAGACTTGTCTTTTTTAATATAAGATTTTAATATAACTAGTTTAAAAATATGTGTTCCTAAAAAGTCTACCACATTTTTCATTGTTTCTTGCCTTTATTTCTGGCTTTGCATTAGCATCACATTTTATTAAAAAGCATGTGTGTATGTGTTGTAGCACAGCACCTAGCTAGGATTTAATAAGTCCTTATTAAATGAAATTATTTTTATTTGCCTTCTTTTCAAGCCTAAATGTATAGGATTTAGAAGGAGGAGGACTTTGGTAGATAGTTCACGTGACTTAGCACAGCAGAAACAAAACAAAAAGAAAATTCACATACCAATTTTTGACAGATATTTGAGGATCATGCTATATATGATGTGGTCTGATGAATTCAGAGGTTAGGATGACACATCTTTGCTAGAATGGTGACTCTTTTTCCTGCCAGCTGGTTCATTGGCACAGGGAACCTAAAGTGCCCATGCAACAGAAGTGGCTTATACAAATCATCCTGGACTTAAGATGATTTGATTTTACACCGGATTTATTGGGATATAATCCTATTGTAAATTGAGGAGCATCTGGACTTATGATGGTTCAATTTAAGATTCTACAATTTTTTGGCTTGATAATGGGTTTATTCAGGGTATTAAAGGCATTTTTGATTTAAGATATTTTTTACTTATACAGGGTTTATCAGGATATAACCCTGTTGTAAGTCAAGGAACATCTGTAATTCAGTAGGACTCTTGCTGTTTTCTCTAGTGGAACTTTTCTTTTTGGGATCCAGCCCCTCTAAATCTGAAGAACTTAGAGTTGGAGGAGGAGGAATGGGAATCACAGATTTCCCATGTGGGTTGTTGGGAATGATGGTGGTGGGCCACTCTTGCTTGCACTTGTTGGCTCCCAGACTAATGCAACATACAAAGCTTTTTGATTCAAAGAGTTACTATGTCCTCTTGGATGATGCCCTGTCCTCATAAAGAGTTGCCGCCTACCTAGCCCTTGAACTGTTCTTTCTGTGGACTGTTCCAATAGTCTTTCAGGTTGGTGCAGTATATGATGTAACCTGTGGATCCCATGTTTATGGGCCTGTTCCAATACTTCCTTTGCTGTGAAGTTGGTCTCTTGTTCTGACAGAATGTTATGTGGAATCCACTGCTAGTGTATCAAACATTCCATGAGTGCTTGGATAATGGTGTTGGCTATTGATTTGTTTTATTAATACTTATTGTATATTAATAATAAAAATCTTTGTGTAAAGTTAAAAAGAGTCCTTCACTGGGGGAAAAAATCTAAATCCTAAAGCATTGGGTCATTTGATGGATTTTTTTTTTCTGAGTACATAAAATAATCATTTCTTAACAATTGAGTGGTATCTTAAATTGGAAATGAGGTATTTATATTCCCACCATTAGCTTTGGTAATATTAAGTAGGTAATTACCTACCTGATTAGCAGGAATATTCCTGATGCCTATCTCTTTTTAGGCAAATAGGAAATAGGAAAGTATTTGGATGTTGGCCACCCAAAATAACTAGTGGGTATATACGACTGTCAGTAATATTTGTTGAGGATCTTTAATGAGCCGTATTTGATTATAAGCCCTGGGGATATATGGTAAACAAAATAAGAGTCCCTGACCTTGAGTTGTTTATATTTTTGCTTCCTGACTTTCCCTCAGTTACTTCATTGTTTATTCTTAAATGTTACCAGTTGCCCATTGTTCTATCCATAATCCTTTTTTCATTTTGCATATTCCCTGAACCATTGTAGTATCCATTCCCTTGACTTCCACGTCTACCTGTAACTCTCCCAGATTTATTCCCTATATTCTTAATCTCTCTTCTGAGCCCGCCAGAGTTTTAGATTTAACTCTTTGGGAGTGTTTTGCTTCCCAGATGAATGACCATTTTCATGTTCAAAATTGAACCTACTTTTTCTTCATCTCCCTCCCTCCAGTTTTCTTTATTCTAGTTATATCATTATGGTCTGTCAAAGCCAGAAATTTTTGAATCATGATGATTGCTCACATTTCATTAATTATCCACCCTTTAAAAATATTCAGCTTGGCAGTTATCTTTAAAATATTGTGAATCTGTTAGTTTCTTCTCTATTTCTCACTTTAAGTTAGGTCCTTTTCAGCTTCCCCCTGCTCCTTGGCAGTAGCTTTTTAACCCGTCTCCCTGCCTCTAGTCTCACTTTTTAATTAGTAATAATTCCAAAATAAGGTCTGATCCTTTTGGACATTTAAAATCTTCCCATGCCTTCCTGTCTCCGTGGACTGATTTTTAAACTCTAACACAAAACACAAAACACAATCTCTGCCTCATCTGCGACTTTCTTACCTGGAATCATGTATTTCTGGTCTATCAAAGCTATTTCCTGTTGGCTGAGCAAGCTGAATTCTATCCCTCCTCCCTATATGTTCTTGTTTCTTTTTTCTTTCGGTATAGAATACCTTTCCTCAATTGTCACTGTTCCACATTCTTGCTTGCTGTTTCCTTAGATCAGGCTTCAAACTTGAAGTCTCTTCTAAATAGACATCATTTTATTCATTTCCTGTCAGTGAATCTTGTGAGAGAAACTATAATATGTAAAACATTTTGCACCCTTCTTGGAATATAGTAAGTGTTCATTAAATGTTAACTATTGTAACACTAAATTGTAATGATTTTTTATATGACTATATCCTGCATGATGTGAAGCCTCAGAGGCAAAAACACCATCATATTCATCTTTGTACTCCCAGCACATTGTAATGTATGCCTGATACAAGACTTAGTAAATATTTTAGTGAATGAAAGCAGTGATGGACCAATGGAGAATTTCAGATGATTTCAGAGTTTGTGCCTAAGTGAGAGCGGGTGCTTGACTCTAGGAGGGAGGTATAAAAGAAGCTTTTCTTTTATGGTAAGAGAGTAGGTGAGGAGAAAGCAGAAGCAGTGATTAAGATTCTGGATATATGCTGACTTTGAGCTGTTTTCATGAAGGAGACAGCTAGAAAATATGAGACTACTACATAGGAAGGAGGAGGACTGAAGATTTGGGCCTCCGCATTTATTCCTAAAAACTCAGCTCTCTAATCAGCAACTACTGCAGTGCTTCTGGGTGACGTAAAGCATTACTTCTCATTTGTATACTGATGATGAGTTACTGTGTATCAAGATGTTGATACCTTCAACCTTTGGGGCAAGGCTGACTCTGCCAAGGCCATGAGGCAAACCCTAACTCTTGCCCAATTGTGCTATACAAATATTATTTTCTATGTATGTTGTGGTGTGAAAAGCACTGACCTAAGATAAGATGTGCTTGAAATCATTTAAAGCAGAGGAATTTAACAGGTAATATTTTCAGAAAACAATTCCCAATAATAACATACATAAAAGCAATGATGAAAAGAATTTGTGCCTTAGGCTATTTCAATTTTTAACAAATTCCTGCTTGTTGTAGTTGATACTTATTTTAGTTCATATTTTGTATTTTTATTACATGTACATTTTATAGTTTTACATGGACAGCAGATCCATTTGAAATTACTGTATCCGTAATTTGATGCAAACTTTTCACTAATAGTTATGTATTTTGCAAAATGTTAACATTTTATATTGATCTTTGAAAATAGTACTTGGGCAATATAAGTAACCACCTTATCTTAACTGTTATAATCTGCTGTCTAACTAATACAGATGTAACACTTGTAGGAATTCAGCGAACAGTATGAGTATTAATGGAGGAGGGTAAGTTAAGGAATAATCCTTTGTCTTTCAAGGTTGGCTGGGGAGTTTTTAAAGTCGAATTATTTGTTTGTTGCTGTTGGACAAGTGGGTGGAGCATGTAGAGATGTTCAGCAGACTGTTTTCCAAGTTGGCCAGTACTCAAAAAGAGAAAAACTTGTCGAAATTCTACGAAACACAGGTATTTTACATTGATATAATTATTTTTTGTCATGATGTTTTTTTAAATGACTAATTTTAAAAAATTACTAAAGTTGTTTGGCATGACTTCTAATAGGTTTGTTTTAATTGTTTCCTCTTCCTCTAAATCTCTTTTATAAAAGATTTCCTGGTTCAATTTTATGTGAAAATTATATGGAAATATAGTCCTTTCTCCTCCATAAAGGTTGAAAATAAGATAGATTTTAGGCATAGTTTAACTGTTCCAGCAGAAGTATATATATTTTTTTGTTTTAGAAAACTGGAAAGGTAATGACACATCTTTGTATCAGGCTTATTGCTTCATCAAAAGCAAATTCTTGTTTTTGTGTTTCTGGTTCCTAAGTCTTGCTTCCTAAAGCTTCCCCCATTCATAGATTCAAAGAATTTTAGAGCTGGAAGGGACTTAAGGTCTAGTTCTGTTCTTCTGTAATACCTATGAGAAATCTTTTCCTCTCCCTCACCCTGCAAAAAACCACTTTTCATTTTTAAAGTCATATTTTTTGTTTGAGATAGCCTTATTTTGAGACTATTAGTAAAATTGTTGAATATAGTCATTTTAACACCCTCTTGTTACCTCACAGGCCAGGTCTGTTTACAGTGCTGTACTTTCTCCCATCCCTGCCCACTCCCCATTTCAGTAATTCTGTTTCAGCTGAATGTCACTATTGAGATGGAGGAACGAGAAAGCAGCAAATCAGCTAATTTCCAATAATGAGCAAAAAGAGAAAATTGAAAGAAAGGTGATTTAGAAAGCACTTAGACTTACTTAAAAAAACTTTTTAAAAATCAAGTACTCATCTTGAGTTTAAGAAATTTTATTGGTTGGCTTCATCAAATGTTTCATTATACTTTAACATATAAAAATAAAAGTAATACCTGTGGGCCACATACTGTTCTAGTTGTTTTACATATGTTAACTCATTTAATTCTCAAAACAACCTTATGAGGTAGGTTTTGTTGTTATCTCCATTTTACAGATTAGAAAACTGAAACACAGGTCAAGTAACTTGCCCAGTATAAATTGAAGCTCCACATGCAGAAGAGATGAACACTATATGGTTTTGCTGAAGTTAGAATGTATTTCTAGTATAGTCAGCTTAAGATCTTTTTATATATGAACCTGTAGAATAAAGTTTATTTGGAGAATAAGCCAAAAGGAGAATGTTTTTCAGAAGTGCTGGTTTGCCCTTGAGAAAAGGTCAACATGTATGAGTACAATTAATATACTTCTGTATTATTTAAACAGTTTAATTTTTTGTAGTTTAAAGTTCATTCTTGTGTGTGTGTGTGTGTGTGTGTGTGTGTGTGTTTTCTTTTCTTTTTTTTTTTGAGACAGAGTCTTATTCTGTCACCCTGGGTAGAGTGCAGTGGTGTCATCGTAGCTCACTGCAACCTCAAACTCCTGGGCTCAAGGGATCTTCTTGCCTCAGGTCTCCTGAGTAACTGGGACTACAGGCCCATGTCATGCCCCCCCCCCCCAGCTGATTTTTCTATTTTTAGTAGAGATGATGTCTTCTCACTCTTGCTCAGGCTGGCCTCAAACTCCTGAGCTCGAGTAAACCTTTCCACCTCAGCCTCCTAGAGAGCTAGGATTACAGGCATGAGCCACTGCACCTGGCCTTATGTGTTTTTAATTTTGCATGGAATGTTCATGCAGAATATCGTCAAATTTTACTTTTTTTTTGCTTATATAATTTATCTCCTTTCCTACTCTTTAATTATTCTGTTTTTCCCTTTTGCCTTTAAATGCGTAAGTTTCTTTATTTCAGAGTAGTATAACCAACTGCCATTTTCATAATTTTAAGTAACAGAGATGAAAAATTTTATTGAGGTCTTTAATTACCAAAGGAACCAGTAAGATGTTACAGCTAGTTCAAAGGAGAATTAAAAGAACACATGTATGTGTAGTGTAGGTTATTAGGAATGCTAAAATTAATTTACAAATAGATGTAAGACTGGTCAATATCCATAAGGCAATAATCACATTTGAGGGGAAAACTTCATTTGCATTTTCACTGAGAATAATTTGCATTACTATCAATTGCAATAGAGTTACAAAATTAAAAGACTATGGAAGGCACAAATAACCCAAAGGGTATGCCAGACAGTGATCTTTTTTGCTCATTTCAGTGTCTTCACAATTTTTCTTGACAACCTATGTCCACCTCATGGTTGTGGTTGGTCTTATGTTTGGCTTGCTTATTTGCATTTGTGCAGCAAGACTGTTCATTAACAGTATAGGCCTCCTTCAGTTTATTCTGCAAATCTAGAGCCATACAGTATTGAAAGTTACTGAAGTCACAAAATTAACTTTTGTCTGGAAGTGTTCACAAGGAATCTCAGATTGAACTTTTAAAAGCCTCTATCACTTGATACCTGAAGGATAGGAAACTAAGTCTCAGAAACTCTCTTAGATTTCACCTGAAGTACTAGAAATTTAAGTGAATTTTACTCAGAAGTGCCCCAAATTTCCTGTGGCTCCTGGCTGGGCCAGCTTATCTGGGAGGACTTTGTAGGCATTGGTTCCATGAGGAAAACCAACTTTTGTTCATTAAAACTATCGGTCCCATCTACCATGCCATTCTCAAATATGAAGCCCAGGTAAGACCTTAGTTGCATGATCAACTTGTCCAATTATACCCTCATAAAAGAGGGAGGACAGATTCTTACTGAACTGATGCTGATACTCCATGAAAGTAAGGAGACTCTCTTCTGTAGAGAGTTTCTGAATTTGGGTTGAGTGGAGTGTCAGCAGGAAGTGATATCAGATACTATTTTAAAATGTTTCATTGTAGTTTATAAAAACAGTCTACTAAATTGCTGGGTTATAGCTAGCTTAAGAAAGGAGCTTCCTGATATATCCAGAAAATAGAACATTAAAATAATATTAACAGTATTTCAAACAAATGACCACAATAAGATTTCCTCCATTAGCTCATTGAGTACATATATAATTCTTGTTTCATTAAATCTGTTAGGAATCTACTTTCATGATTCTGTCTGCATCTATGAGGACTAGTTCTAGAAATCTTGCTCAGTCCAGTGATACGGTCTGAAAATTGTGAAAGCAATGTTAACTTAGAACTTTCTACCCAAGACTCTATTCTTTGAATTATCAGTAGTTTCAAGTGCCTGGGACAGTCCTTTTTCACAAGGCTCATAGTCTGTCCTTTAAGATACAGTTTCTGATCTGTAAGTTACAGCAGAGCCTTTGGGCAAGCATCAAAAGAATACAAAAGCTGTAGATGACAGACTTCATGGCTGTGGTTAATTTATTATTGCTAATTGTTAAATATGGAAGGTCTGAAGGAGGGTTCATAATAATAATGCTACAGATAAATAAATTTTTTTCTATGACATGCAAAACAAAGATAATAAAGCCATTCATCCCTCCCCCACCCAAGAGGCAGTCTCACTGTGTTGCCCAGGCTGGAGTGAAGTGGCACCACCATAGCTCACTGTAACCTTGAACTCCTGGGCTCAAGTGATCCTATTGCCTCAGCCTCCTGAGTAGCTGGGACTACAGGCGCATGCCACTATACCTGGCTAATTTAAAAAAATTTTTTTAGAGATGGGGTCTTGCTATGTTACTCAGGCTGGTCTTGAAATCCTGGTCTCAAGCGGTCCTTCTGCCTCAGCCTCTTGAGTTTCTGGGATTACAGGTGTGAGCCACCACGCCTGGCCCATTCCAAAAAAATTTTTAGACCAAATATCTCAGATGATTAAGCCTATTTTCAAAGAAGTAATCTGATTTATGAAAATGGGTAAACACAATTTTTCATACCAAGAATATTAGGTAAATAGAGCTGATAAGTGTAGAATAGGGTCCAGAGAGCTTTATTTTTACGAAATGCCATGTGTAAGTCTGACATACATGTTGAGAACCACTGGAGGAGATGCTAGATTCAAATAAGGAGAGAAATAAGGCTGTAGACGTATACACATTTTAAATAAGTGAAATTATGATTGGCAACACTATAATGTTGTATCAGTCAACATACTTTCAGGACTCTTTATAGGAAAACTCTAGAATTATTTCATGAGAGTTTTGATCAGTGTTTCTCTTGAGGATAAAAACATACTAAAGCCAGTGAGAGATTTATAGATCATCAGGGACTCACATAAAGAGACATTTTTGAAATATACAGTTTGAGGATCTTTTATCCGAAATGCTTGGGGTCAGAAGTGTTTCAGATTTTGGGTTTTTTCAGATTTTGGAGTATTTGCACTATGTTTAGTGGTTAAGCATCCCTATTCTGAAAATCTAAAATGCTCCAATGAGCATTTCCTTTGAGCATCATGTCAATGCTTGAAAACTTTCCAGATTTTGGAGCATTTTGGATTTTGGATTTTTGAATTAGGAATGCTCAACCTGTATTGACATTTTACTTATGCCCTTTAATCTTGAAAGCTTAATGTCTTTCTGATTTGACAACTCTTATCGCACAACTCTTAAATAGTAATACATCGAACAAGCATAATTATTTTTAACATCCATTTTTTTTTTATAAGTTGAAATCTTTGTACTTTTCCTGGGGTTCTGAGAAATCTCATTAGTTTTTTAGGTAGATTTCTTTTTCTGAATTTATGGTTTGATCTTTTTTTTTTTTTTTTTTCCAGACAGAGTCTCACTCTGTTGCCCCGGCTAGAGTGAGTGCTGTGGCGCATCAGCCTAGCTCATAGCAACCTCAACAATCCTCAACAATCGTTCTGGACTCAAACAATCCTTCTGCCTCAGCCTCCTGAGTAGCTGGCACTACAGGCATGAGCCACCATGCCTGGCTAATTTTTTCTATATATATTTTTAGCTGTCCATATAATTTTGTTCTATTTTTAGTAGAGATGGGGTCTCCCTCTTGCTCAGGCTGGTCTCAAACTCCTGAGCTCAAACAATCCGCCGACCTCAGCCTCCCAGAGTGCTGGGATTACAGGCGTGAGCCACCACACCCGGCCTATAGTTTGATCTTAAAAAGACAAACCAAGGCCGGGCGCGGTGGGTCACGCCTGTAATCCTAGCTCTGGGAGGCCGAGGCGGGTGGATCGCTCGAGGTCAGGAGTTCGAGACCAGCCTGAGCAAGAGTGAGACCCCGTCTCTACTAAAAATAGAAAGAAATTATCTGGACAACTAAAAATATATATATATAAAATAATTAGCCGGGCAGGGTGGCTCATGCCTGTAGTCCCAGCTACTAGGGAGGCTGAGGCAGTAGGATCGCTTAAGCCCAGGAGTCTGAGGTTGCTGTGAGCTAGGCTGATGCCACGGCACTCACTCTAGCCCGGGCAACAAAGTGACACTCTGTCTCAAAAAAAAAAAAAAAAAGACAAACCAAAAAGAGTTGTCAGAGGAGAGTTGAACATTTGGTTATTGTAGGATTCATGGGTGTCTGAGAAACAATATTTGGTTACCAATTTAATTGAAGTGACAATAAAACATTTAGAAATAAACATAGAAGTTAACGTGGTTAATAAAGAACCATAATCCTTTTATAAGTAGAGGACCTTTGCTCCTTAGTCTTTTTTTTTCTTTAAATAATCAAAAATATAATAAAGTCAACAAAATCACAAGGCTGATTAGAAGAAAGGTAAAGAATAACCTTTCATGTTGTAAGTGAAGACATTAAACAGTAAGTCAAGGGAATAATTCCATCCAGTTGGGTTGCTGAAATATTAACACATTTCATACCTTTTTTTCCAGATTCAAGTGTTATAAATCGAAGGAAATTAAATTGTTTCCAAATTTTGTCTTTCATTTGCTTTTTCAATATTCTGAAATGAACTTTAGGACAAAATATTTGAGAGCCACCACTTTAGGAAAAAACTGCTTTTTTTTTCTCCCTTTGAAAAACAAGCACATACCGTTTGTATTTTTGTCACTATTACTCCTAGTATAGTTGCAACCACTTACTTTATTATTTTATTTTTACAGTTTTTTTCCTTGCCATTTGATTTTGCAATAAACAACCACTTACTTTAATAATAATAACTTTTAACCATAGTAACTTCTTCAGAGAGGAAACTGGGAGCAGGGGTGGACTGTTGAGATATGTCATACATAAGCATTGTCTACTGTTTTTTTGTTTGTTTTTATTTCCAAGTATTACAGGGTACAAATATTTTTGGTTACACAGATCACTTTTATAATGCTTGAGTCAGGGTTATAAGTGTGCCTGTCACCCCAGATAGTGTTCGTTGTACCTGTTAGATGGGTTTTTGCCCATCCCCTCTGTTCCCCTCCCTGCTGCTAGATTTCCATTGAGTTTTACTTCCCCATTGTCTACTGTTTTTTACCTGAAGCTTTTGGAAATTATCTTCCAAGATGACATTTTTCAAACATAAATACTGTTGAATAACTCCATTTAGTTGAACAGAGATTTCGATTTTCATATTATGGAGAAATAATATTAGCTTATTTGACTGGTAAAACCTTCATATATTAGGAAAAACAAACCCAAGTAGAATAAGATAAATGTTTGCATTATACTTAACACTGATAAATAGGAAAAAAGACATAGTGTTTTTTTAAACCAGTTATTAAATTAGTTTCATTTGCCAGAGACTTCACTTAACTAGGTGAACTTGCACTCTTAAAAATGTTTCTGATTTAGTTCCTGTAATAAGTTTTGGAAAAACTTTTAATACAGTTAGTCTTAGAAGTTCAATTTCTTTATCTTCTGGGATTTTAGGAATATTTTCTCTGTAACATTTCTCTATTCATCTCTATAAACCAATCTGAATAGAGCTCCTTTAATTTAAGAGACTTTATAATTTAATGTTTTAATACTTCCATAGGGTATTAACATACTGATATCACATAATGGTAAAGCCCTTTTTGAATTAGACACAGAGAATTTATAGCTTCAGTTCTACCACTTTAGTCACAAGTCAAGAGTAAACACAAACAGAAGAAATTATAATCAAGTTATCAAAGCCAGACTTCTTTTTAGATTCTTGAGTTTAGCTCACAATGGAAAAATAGACAAAGAAATAGACTAACCAAATGGATTTTCTGTCATTTCTTACCTAACAGAATAAATAACTATAATTAATCCATTTACAGAGACCACCAAATAGTCTGATCATAAAACTAAATTTATAATCATTGCTGCCACCAAAGGGAAATAGCATATTGTCTTAACTAAAGAAGAAAGAAACTAGAGAAACAGAGTCAGCAGAGTTAAATTTTTATTGCCACTTGGGATTCACGCTGGGAACCAAGAAAAGATGAGACCAGGGCTCAAGCTGCTCAGCAGTGTTTTCATTGTACCTGATTCTATCAGATGAATCAATTTTGGCATTGGGCATCTTGTTGGATGACCTCAAACTGTTGAAAGATAATTTTTAATAAAACATAAAATCATTACTTTTAAATAAGTATAAAATGACCATGACTCAAAGATTTAACTCATTTATTACTGTGGGAACCAGTTGCCTTTTTGATTTTACTATTTGGTTGTCTAAACAGCAGTCCCCATCCTATGGTGAGTTGTATAATTATTTTATTATATATTACAGTATGATAATAATAGAAATAAAGTGCACAATAAATGTAATGTGCTTGGATCATCCTGAAGCCATTCCCCCTGCACTCCCCCCAGTCTGTGGAAAAAATTGTCTTCCATGAAAAACAGTCCTTGGTGCCAAAAAGGTTGGGGACCGCTGGTCTAATAGCTATCTGAGACTTAAATATCACCTCTAAACCATTTTTTTCTCGTGGTCCTCCCATATCAGTTAATGTCAATTCCATTCTTCCAGTTGCCTAGGGACAAAATCTTAGTCACCCTTGATTTTTTTCGTTAACTGCACATCTGATCTGTTGGCAAAATCCTCTTGGTTCTGCCATCAAAGGATATCTAGAATGTCTTAACTGCTCAGTTAAAACAAAGATCGTGTCATTTCTCAAAATCCAATAGCTTCCCTTCTCAGAGTAAAAAAGTTATTTTAATGGCTTTCAAGGCTTCTGACTTCATCTCCTACTGCTCTCCCTACTCCAGCCACACTTTATTCACGTCTGTTCCTTAAATATACCACTCATACTTCTGCCTCATGGCCTTTGTACTTCCTGTTCCCTCTGCCCAGAATGTAAAAGCCACATGAGGGCCTCTTTTCTGTTTTTTATGAGCATAAGGACACCATGTCTCAGTCTTACACTTATTCTTCCCTTAGCCTTGTAATGCCTTCTCCCCAGATAACTTGACAGTTCGCTATTTATATTTCTACTCAGCTACCCCACCATCTGATTATCCTATCTAAAGTAACCTTCTCTGGACCCTTTATCCTTCTGACTTTTTGCTTTTTAGGTCTTAATGCATAATATTTATTATTTGCCTCCTCACAATGAGAGCAGGGGCTTTATTTCTATATTTCCAACACCTAGAACAGTGTATATAGTAAGCATTAAGTATTTGTTCCATAAATGAATCAAGTAAGCTGATGAGGAGATAGGTGGGGGGTTATGAACAGTAATACATTTTTATTTTCATGAAGGCTATAAATTATCTTCTCTAACATTTTATAGGGAAATTCTCTGTATAGAAAAATCTTTGGCCCATGCTTGAATTTCTACTAATACTTAAATACTTTAAGCTAAGAAGTGAATATTCCTTAATGAGTTAGGAGTCTGGGATAAGGTTATCATTTAATTCTTTTAATATATATTATAATATATATATATGCATATATATATATGGAATGAAGAGATTTGAATTAAGAGGTAATGTTTGGAACATGGATTATGGATTATAGAGTTCAGCAGCCCCCGCCTCAGATGCCATTATTATGAACATCTCAGGCAATTGAGGCAGAATGAAAGACTGGATTATCTTGGGAGGTAGAGAGTAAAGACATTCATAGAGAAGGAGAATGGAGAGGAGGAAGGGACTGAGATAAATTTGAAACTACTAATAATTGGTGGGTGGATGTCATTTACCTTTCCCTAAGTCTCTACTTCCTGGTGTTGGCCTGGGAGGAGAAAGGACAACCTAATTTTCTTAAATCCCTAAATTGGGAAAACAGTCTTCGTTTCTTTATCTTTGACATCCATTCAGGAAACCTTTGGATTCCCCTTATGCACCAGGCCTTAGGCCTGGCTCTGGGTGCTGGTAACAGAGTGGTGGATGAGACAAAGTTTCCTATTCAAATTCTGCCTCCCTTTATTTTCCTTCTCCTAATTTTGTAGTTTGAATGTTAATAATTTCATTGTTTTGTAGGTGATGAAAGAACTATGGTCTTTGTTGAAACTAAGAAAAAAGCAGACTTCATTGCAACTTTTCTTTGTCAGGAAAAAATATCAACTACAAGTATTCATGGGTGAGTAGATTAATATGATTTCCTAGTAGGGGAATGACTTCTATTTGGCATTTTAAGAAACATCAGTTTATATAACTAATATGATACAATCCTAGGATTAGGATTCAGAATTCTCTCAACATCTAAACTATTACTTCCCTCCCTCCCCCAGGAAAGGGACAGCACCCAGGAGGACCAAACTATGTTCATCATCTTCATTCTTAGTTTTTAGAAGAATAAAGTTGTAGTGGTGAGCGAGTCTGCCTTAGGTCCCTCCTCATGAATGGGAACTTCTCAAGAGATCTCAAAGGATCTCTGGTCCTTGTATCTTAAGTTTTTTCTTTGCGGAACCTAATCTTTCTGATGCCTGACTTTTTTTTTATTGGAGTGCTTAAAAATGTCATATTAACTTTATTGGCACATTAGTGAATCTAAAATACTAATCACTGAGTATATAGAGTTCTGAAATTATACTTTTAAAACTCTTTTTTGAGCAAGCATTCTAATCATGTAGTTGTATATTTTTTGTCAAGACTAGAAAGCATAGTGATTATTTGTAGGTAAGATTTGACATTTATCATCCTTGAGTTTGTATTCTGGTTCTATGTATTAGCTGTTACCTTATCTACAAATAGGGATAATTGTTACAACTCAAAGTGTTACTGTGAGGATTAAGTAAAATGGCAGCTTGGAAGGAATTATTATAGTACCTGTTATGTAAGAAGTGGACATTAATATTAAATGCTATTTTTACTATTAAAAGGAAGTTTGCATGTTGAACTTCAGTGACTCTCTTTAACATATTAACTGCCATGTGAGTTGTATTTAACTCACGCTAGTTTTGAGCATGGGGCCTCGTGAAGCATATGTAACTCACACATCTCTTTACCTTGCAATCCTCATGAACTGTTTTTCCAGTTGCATATAACTCACACACAGAAAACAATAAAAAATAACAAACTTTTCATTAAATTAAAAAGGATTGTTTTGTTTTTGAAGTTTTTATTCTATTTTCATAATAAAACATTGTGGCCCCGAGGAAAAAAATTTTTTTCTAGTGTGGCAGTCAATGTGTTAAAGATTTTCTTAAGAGTGCTCCTAATATACGCTTTCTTTTCTTTCAAGTGATCGGGAGCAGAGAGAGAGAGAGCAAGCTCTTGGAGATTTTCGCTGTGGAAAGTGCCCAGTTCTTGTTGCTACTTCAGTAGCTGCCAGAGGGCTGGATATTGAAAATGTTCAACATGTTATCAATTTTGATCTTCCTTCTACCATTGATGAATATGTTCATCGAATTGGGCGTACTGGTCGTTGTGGGAATACTGGCAGAGCTATTTCCTTTTTTGATCCTGACTCAGATAACCATTTAGCACAGCCTCTAGTGAAAATACTGTCAGATGTAAGTTTTGAAATTTTAAAACTGAATGGATAGTGTTGTTACTTCATCATTGAAAGTACACATTTTATACATATGTATATAAAGAGTAGTTTCCAGTTTTTGAGACTTTATGTTGCATATGAAGTTACTTTTTTTTTTTTTTTCAAAGGCTCAACAGGACGTTCCTGGGTGGTTGGAAGAAATTGCCTTTAGTACCTATGTTCCTGGCTTCGGTGGTAGTACAAGAGGAAATGTGTTTGCATCAGTTGACACTAGGAAGGTTAGTTGAAGGGAAAAATTCAGAACTTGGCTTCCAATTACTCTTTGTAAATGTTGTGAAGTAACTATAATATTTAATAATTTTAATCATTGTTTTCATGCTTAGAAGGTAGCTACTTCATTATTTCTTTAAAATTTTAGGTACTTTTTTTTGAAACACAGAGTCTTGCTCTGTTGCCCCTGGTAGAGTACAGTGGCGTCATCATAGCTCACTGCAGCCTTAAACTCCTGGGCTCTGTCTAGCCTCCCTAGTAGCTTGGGACTACAGGTGTATGCCATGACACCTGACTAACTTTTCTACTTTTAGTAGAGACGGGGGTCTTGCTCTTGAGTAGGCTGGTCTTGAACTCCTGAGCTCAAGCACTTCTGCTTCCGCTTCACAGAGTGCTAGGATTACAGGGGTGAGCCACAGTGACCAGCCTATTTTTGGTTTTAAAGGTGAGGAATTAACTTTGAGATTTATTCCCAAACATCCTCCTCTCTCAAATTATAAATTTTAATTTGGGGTCTTTTAAACTTCCAATAGAATTCTTTAATTTTTAAAATCTGACCATATTAAAATAAAATACAGGAGCTGTGGGGCTGCAAGTCTTTTCTGATATGTCAGTTTTTATAGGCAACAGCACCTTTATACAGAAACAATGAGCATACTAGTTAAATACTTTCTTCGTTGAAGTGTAGGATGTTTTTTCCCACTTGCCAAAATTAATGGCTTAAATCTTTTTCTGGAAATATTTTGCACAATTTAGACTTCTGGTTTGATACGGGCCTTTTTTCAAATGAATCAGATTTAGTGAGAATGAAGTTCTTTATGTATTTGGGGAAGACAGGGTAGAAAACTTGAGTCTCTGCTATCAGTCTGGGCAATATAACTTTAAAGCTATAATAAAATTAAATATTTCTTTCTTTTTTCTTTTTTTTAAAGAATTACCAGGGCAAGAGCACTTTGAACACAACAGGGTTTTCTTCTTCACAAGCTTCCAATCCAGTAGATGATGAGTCATGGGATTAAAGCTAGAGCATCCTTCAAGTCTGTGGTACAGTTTTGATGCAGAGAAGAAAATAGTTTTGATTTTTGATTTTTTAACAGAAGCATGAAACCTGACATTCTCATATCTCTGGATGTCCTTCTGTTCTCACTCCCACCCTTAAAAAAATTCTTACTGACTAGTTATGTGAGATGCTAAAAGTTACAACGTTGCAGTTACTGATACAAATAGTGTTAACTGGAAATATTAAACCATTCTAAATGTCTTATTTCTAGTGTATTCTTCAGGGGATTTAGACATGTTTTATGTCTAAATTCTAAGACTTAGTATAGTGCTTAAAACAAGCTATAAGATACGATACACTTTTGGTTAAAAATTGTGTCTCATTTTTACTTGAGCCTTTAAAATAGTACTGTAGTATGTCACTATAATGTGATAACATGATTTTCATGAAACAGTGAAAGACTTAAGCCTTTAAAAGTGATTTTTGTTTTAGATCATCAGATATGTGATGAAAATGGCTAAATGTTTGCAACGTGAGCTCTGTACTCAATGGCATAACAAATGTCTGTTTTTATAATATACAGACTTTCCTTGAAAATAAAGGCTAAAACATATTTTCCCCTAAGTTTTCCAACAGTACTTTTAATTTTTCTTTGTTGCATATCATAGTTCTCAACTCTTATATTTTGAAACTTTTGTTGTGTCTTGTGAAACCAATGCAGTGAACAAAGTCTTCCATAAATTAAATATTAATATATAATATTCAGTAATACACAAAGTAATGAAAACCTTAGAACTCAAATTCATTTTATCAACAAAAAATGCTGTTCACTCAACATAACTTTTTGATTCATATTTTAAGAATAAGGAAAAGAACCCTGTCTTTCTTTATTCACCATTATGTATCTTGAACTTACTATGCTTAGAATTTAAGAAGTTCTTAATAAATCATTAAATGAATGAACCCCAACATAAAGACACAAGTAAGGTGTAAAAATTGAGACAAATGATCAGGTTTTTTTTTTTTTTTTTTTTTTTTTTTTAAAGAGTCTCCCTCTGTCACCTGGGCTAGAGTGCAGTGGTGTGTCATCATAGCTCACTGCAACCTCCAACTCCTGGGCTTGAGCAATCCTCCTGCCTCAGCCTCTCAAGTAGCCGGACTACAGGCACACACAACCATGTCTGGCTAATTTTTTCTGGTTTTTGTAGAGACGAGGGTCTTGCTCTTCCTCAGGCTGGTCTCAAACTCCTGACCTCAAGTGATCCTCCCACCTTGGCCACCCAGAGTGCTAGGATTACAGGCATGAGCCACCACACCTGGCCAAAAATGATCAATTTTGAGTGTTATTCACCTAAACAATCCAAAGTGACATGTCCCCAGTGTATATCTTGTTACAGGAATCTAATAAATGAGGCATCACATAAGAAAATGGAAGGCATATTTGATAGTGTGAGGATAACTGGTTAGATGCCTACCTCGTGCCATATTCAAAATTAATTCTATGTGAATAATAAAAAATTAAAACTATAAATATTAAACCTATGAATTGGGGATAAAGGTTGACTTTAAGCTCTAAGAACAGAAACCACAAAGAGGGAAACAACAGATTTGATCACTGTAGGATTAGTTGCCTATATAAAAAGAGTGAAAAGTAGACAAGGAAAAATATTACTGTGACTACAGTGGATTATCAATATGTAGTTCATTATATGTGGATATGTAGGAATACCAATAGAATAATAAAAAAATACACAAACAACTCAAAAAGGGAAGTTCAACTAATAAAAATATGGGAAATATTTCACCTTTACTCTGTAATCTCACTTCTGGGAAAGGCTGAATGAATGAAGGTGTTTGCATTGTTATTTGTAATATTTGTGTGTCTTCTAGTTTGTTTACAAAGAACATTTATAGGCCATTTTTGTCTCCTGTTTTTCATTTCCTCAAAGAGCTGCTTGGTCATAGCTGTCCTGATTGCCTTTTTTTTTTTTTTTTTTGGGACCATCTTGCTCTGTCACTGGGACTAGATAGAGTGCAGTGGCATCATCGTAGCTCACTGCAACCTCCAACTCCTGAGCTCACGTGATCGTCCCACCTCCCCAAGTGTTGGGATTACAGGTGTGAGCCACCACTCCTGGCCCCTGATTACTCATTAAAAGTTTTTGATTTTGCTTGCCTTATCAAATTACCATAATAGCATTAGAGAATCAAATATAAAAAAGGAAAGGAAATCACACAAAATCATGCCACCATTACAGACCAAGTGTAAATGTCCATATGTTCAATTATTTATCTCTAGGTATAGGTTTGAATAATTTCTTTAAAATTATCAAAGTAACAGTATACTTATGATTAGAAAATAAAATGCTATAGAAGCATTTATAATAGGAAGCAATATTATTCTGCCCCTCTTTCCAAATTGCCATCCCACATCCAACAATCAGCTATTAATACCTTGAACCATTTCTTCTTGTTGCCATCCTATACAGTTTGAATATCCCTTATCCAAAATTCCCAGGACCTGAAGTGTTTCAGATGTTGGATTTTTTTCGAATTTTAGAACATTTATATAATATTTAATGAGTTATCTTGGGTATGGACCCAACTCTAAAAACAAAATTCATTTATGCTTCATATACACCTCATAGCCTAAAGGTAATTTTATATAGTAATTTTGTGCATGAAACAGTTTGTGTACATTGTCAGAGAGCAAAGATGTCACTATCTCAGCCACCCATGTGGACAATATGTGATATCATGTTGGTGTTCAAAAAGTTTTGGTTTTTGGAGCATTTAGGATTTCAGATTTTTGGATTAGGGGTGTTCAATCTATATTTTTGACTCACTAAGTTTAGACATCTGTATTGAAATCTTAAGCCTTTATCATTTTGTAAGTTGTATGTACAGATGCTCCTTGACTTATAGTGGGGTTACATCCCAATAAACCCATTGTAATTGAAAATATCATTTTTGTACTTTTCCCTTCAGTCCTTAGAGTCTAGTGCCCTTTCCTCTCTAATTCTGTTCAAGGTCTGCTCTCAAGGCATAGGTTGAGATGTGACGGATAAGGCTTTACTTTTCTTCCTTGAATCCTTTCCATTTTAGTAGGAGTGAAAGATTGTGGCCTTAAGCTACAGTAGAAAGCTCCAAGTGTGGAATAGTAATCATCAGGTATATGTGTGAGGGTTTGGGAGTAATGGTTATGCAGTTGGGAAGGAAGGTGAGGGGTGTACCCTATTTCACACAGGGCAGATAATCTATTCCTACTCCACCTGTCTCTGGAGTCTTGGGGTGGGGTAGAAATGTGTTCTGATTTCATTGTTCAGCATTAATTACATTTCTATATAGGGCATCAGCATTGGTTAGTTGTTTACTCCTCCTCCCTTTCCCATAGTTTCCCGCACTTGGCTGTTTGCGTACTTCTCTCTCTGTTGGTACCCTAATTTGGGAGAAGGCAGTTTTTCATTTTGTTTGGTGTGGCCTTCATAGAATTTTAAATATTTTGAAAATGGGATACGTATTTAGTCTTCTAAAGCATCTTCCGAAGGCCCTATTAAAACCAGTGACTTTCCAGGATCTGCTTATGCTCACTGTGGGACTTAGATTCCCGCGCCCTATGAACGCGAACCTAATACCTTCTAATAATTAGTCCAGGATGGACTCGAGTACATCTCGAGGCCCTGGCTTTGAGGATCCCTCCAGAAGAAAACCTGAGCCTGGGCACCTGGGGCTTGTGTGCAGCGGGAGCCGCAGTGGAGCTGCCGGTCCCGGGAAGCTGCTTCCGCCCACGTCCAGAGCTCACGGAGGCGGTTCCCGGAGGCAGCCCTGACTGGTGGTCCTTCCGCTCTCTCCACCTAGCGGCGGGAGCCTTCCCCGGGCGGCGCAGGAGGTGGGACGGGTGGGGCGAGGACTGGGCTGAGCAGCCGCCAAGGTTTTCCTGCCCCGGGGACGCTGGCTGCGCTCAGGTGAGTGGCGCTGGGGGAGGAGGGGGCGGCTGGGTTTTCCTCGGGCTCTCACTTTAGAATTGCAGTTCCTTATGTTTTTGGATCGCATAAGTTGTAGATTCAAGTTTTACTATAACATTTCAGGGGCTTTATTAACCTTTCTGAAATCTATTAACAGACCTACCCAAAGGGTCTAGGAACCACTAATTAAGACCCCTGCTCGGCCGGGCATGGTGGCTTGCACCTGTAATCCTGGCACTCCGGGAGGCCGAGATCCTGAGGCAGGAGGGTGGCTTGAGCCCAGGAATTTGAGGTTGCTGTGAGCTAGGCTGACGGCAGGGCACTCTAGTCCAGATGACAAAGCTAGACGAGACCCTGTCTCAAAAACAAAAGCACCCTGCTCTAGGGACAGATGATGCCTTCAGGAATCCCATGTCAAGAGAGGATGGGGGACAACAGAGTTAGTGTGTAGGGACACTAATGCTGGACACTGGAAATTGAAGTGAACAAATGAGATTTGTCCCCGAGTTTGGGGGCTCATGATTCAGGTAAATTCCTTAGATCTTTATCTAAGTAATTCTATTGGTTTGCTATAATTTAGGGGGTGATTATTAAATCATCAAAGTAGGGCATCTGGAATTTACTTTTCTATGGGGGAATTCCTTGAAAGAATTTTTTGTCTCCATCAGTGTTTTCTGGATTTGGAGTCCTGTACTTCTGTGGGGTTCTTCTTCACCATTCGCAAACAAACATTTGCTTCCCTTGGATATATCTATTATAACTTGATTTTCGTTTTAGTTTGAGGATGGCAGTTTACTGTGTGGGATATTTAAAAATTCTCAACAGAAATTAAAACGCTTTGAAATAATTTAAAAATTTATATTATAGCAGGAGGAGCTCATGTATAACAAAGTGAGCGTGATGCTTGCTAATACTAGTTAGAGTAGCCTTAACATTGGCTTTATTCGTCAACTTGTGTGGTGCCTAGCATTGCAAGGATCTGCTTCAGGCCTTGGTTTGCTTGTATGAAAAGGCAGACAATAACTAGGTTGTTTTCTTTTGCCGAGGGGGGGCGGTACATCTCTATCTGATGAAGTCACACAGTCCATGCAGTTACGTAAAATATTTTTAAGAGGCAATCCTGTGTAAGAATGCAGGTATCGTAGCTGAATGTTGGTGCACTTATATTTTAATGCTCAGGTCTTATTCTGGTATTGCATTAGCTGCTTTATCAATGTTAAATAGAGAGTTGATTCTTGAAAAGTCAGTGACCACATTTCCAACTGTGGTGGTTGAATCTCTATTATAAATACAGTTTGCCCTTGGGATATCACACGGCATGCGTAATGCTTGCTAACTGACCATTTTGGCATCATCTTATATACCTCATCAATCAGTTGTTTCCTTAGTCTTAGAGTGTTCCACCACTGGAGATTTATTCATGATAATCCATGAATGCTAATGAGGTAAGGATAAATCCCTGGCATGTTCTTTCCAGTTAAATGTTGCAATGAAGATCTGGCAATTTTATCTTAATGTGTTCTTCAGCTGAGGTATTTTACTGGGTTAGCAGTCATCTGAGAAGGTGGTAAGTTTGGTTACAATAATTTATTTAAATTCTATAAACAGAATTGCTGTTGCTAGGGTGCCACAAAGAAAATACTATCATTTGGAGTAGAATTTAGAATAGATCAGTGCCCAAATAAGTATAATTTATCATAGTGTGGATACTATTAATATGAATAAAATATGTGCAGAGTGATGCTAATCACTTATTTAAGTAGTAACAGACTTGTAGTTTTCTCATCTGTGTACATAGTTCAGTAGGAAAATGAACCCTAATGTACTGAAATGACTCAAATTGACCAAAGTTTTAATCCAATTTTGTGATCTTGGGCAGGTTAGTGTTTTAAATTTGAAATAAAGTTTACATATAATATAATGCAAAAATCTTTAAATATACAGTTTAAGTTTTTACCGACATGTATTCCTTATAACCATCACCCAAATCAAGATAATGGAACATTTTTATCACCCTAGACAGTTCCCTCGTGCCATTTTCCAGTCTACTCCCTTGCCTGTAGGTAACCAGTATTCTGGTTTTCGTCACCATAAATTAGATTTGCCTGTTCTTGTACTTCATATAAATGGAATCATGGAGTATGCCCTTTTTAGTGTCTGGCTGCTTTTATTCAACATAATATCTGTGAGATTCATCCGTATTTTGTGTATCAGTAATTCCTTTTTATTCTTGTGTGGTATTCTGTCATTTGAATATACTACAAATTGTCTTGCAGTCTTCTGTTGATGGGTATTTGGATTGTTTTTGACTATTATGAATAAAGCTTCTGTGAATATTCTTCTACAACTCTTTTTTGCAACATAAGCACTCAGTTTTTTTGTACATTTACCTAGGAGTGGAATTGCTTGATAATGGGGTTTAACTTCACTAGAAACAGCTAAAGAATTTTCCAGAATGCTTGCACCATTTAATATAGCCACCAGCATTATAAGAGTGTTCCATTCATTCCATATTCTCACCATTACTTGGTATTGCTGGTGGATTTAATTCTAGCCATTTACTGTCGTTCTATATTTCCCTGATGATTAGTGATGTTGGACACCTTTTCATATGCTTATTGGCCATTTCTGTCTTCACCTGTTTACATGTCCATCCAGTCACAGTCTTGCAAACACTATAGCTTCCAGTAGTAAAAAGGGCGGGGAGGGGGAGACGAACTCACAGGATGGGGTGCTGTCTTGCTGCTCAGTGGTGATCCCAAGAATTGTGAAAATAGTGTATCCTTAGGCTAAGTCACAGTCCTTTGGGTCACTGATTGTATCTTTAGGGTGACACTTGCTGCTCTTACAAACCCCAGAACTTCAGTGGCTTAACACACTAAAGGTATGTTTTTTGCTCACCTGACCTGTGGGGGTGTTCTTGGTAGGTAGATGGCCTCTCTAGCAGTTATGTAAGAATCCAGGCTCCTTCCCACCCTGTGGCTCTGCAGTCTTTGGTGTATGGTTTCTAAGGTCTTTATGCTTCTCTTCGTCAAACCAGAGAAAGGGAAACGAGTGGTGGAGAGGGGAAGTGGACTTGTGGAAGATTTTTATGGGTCAGGCAAGGAAATAGCCTTCTCACATTCCTCTGTTGAGAACTTGGTCACATCTAACTATAAGGAGAACTGGGAGATGTAGCCTTATCTGTGTGCTTCTAAAGCTGGGAATTGGCTAGCAGTCTCTGACAATACTGATGAAAGGAGATGTTCTCTAGAATGGTCAATGGATTTCTGTACTAAATTGAGTCAGGACAAAGACCTCTTGATCTGCTTCAAATAGCAAGGAATCTATGTAAACTGCTAAGAGTTCCTAAATAAGATATCTTCTCATTCTCTGTTTTCTGCTGCATGAACATGCTGTAGGAATTGGAGAATGACCATAGCAGTCATTAAGGTAATAAATCCATTCTGTGATGGCTTAAAATCCTCGGGTGAAAGTGCTTCTCCATTCATTATGATTTTAAAATCTAGTATCTGATTTTTCTTAAATAAATGCAATTTAGAATAAAATAGTAAAATTACTTTGTCTTTCATTCATATTTTGGGACTAAGGATTTTAACAACTTTTAAAAAATATTTAAGTAGTTTTAGTGACTTATTTAGAAAACTTCTACAAAAAACTTTCCATGGGGAAATGCAAAGCTGTTTGACATCTTTCCCTTAGAGCTACTAAGATACTCCTAATATACTGGGGTTGCCAAGTCATAATACTGTTTTTTTGTAATTAAAATCTCTATCAATAAGAGAGAGACTGCCTTAAATCATTTAAACCCTGAGTCATCAGTCTTTCTAGCTCTTAAAAGTTCTGTGTGCATCATTGTTAGAGGGAGGAAAGGAAGAAGACAAAAAGAACAGGAAAAAAATGATCATGAGTTGAGGTGCAGTAGAGCTTCCCCAATTTTGACATCTTATAATTAAGTGGCCCTATGTTGTCTAAGCTTTTCTTGTGTAAATCATTGCTCTAGAGCAGTCCAGTAAAAATATAATGTAATGTGAGCCACATGTGTAATCAGTATATCCCCAAATATTGTAATTTCAACATGTAGTCAATACATTATTGAGGTATTTTACATTTTTGTGTAAAGTCTTTGAAATCCAGTGCACATTTTATGCTTACATCTCAATGTGGGTGCTGTTATTGAAAATACTTGATCTGTATTTAAATCTTATAAAATGGGTAGTTATAAAGTAGAATCACATACCCAAGTTGTTCCAAACATAGTTGAAAGGTTTTTCAATAGCTGAATCGAGTCTTTTTAAATTTAAATTTAGATTAAGTAAATAAAATTTACTTAAATAAAATTCAGTTTCTCAATTGCACTAGCCACATTTTAAGTGCTCAATAGCCACATATGGCTCGTGGCTATCATATCAACAGTACAATTCTGGAGTCTAGATTAAGTTTACACTGTGAGTTCTAGGAAGACAGGGACTTCTGCCTGGCATTCAGAAAGTCTCCAAAAATATTTGTGGGTTGAAAATATTATCAAGCCTGGTTTAAAAATGTCTATAATAGGCAGAGTTGAAAGTGGGACTTAAATAAGCTAATTTAATTGAACAGCTAGAGGGAATCCAGGTTTTCTAAGCTAAATCTTTATTTCCATAACTTAATTGTTCCTAATAAGCATTCAGAGTGTGGCTATTTAGAACAGAATGGCTCTACCTTTTGGGAATGCCTCTTTCTAGCTGAGTGCCTGGCAATTCTGGTCAAATTGCATATTAATAGCCATGTAATGGATTAACTAAACAATTTTGGGGCAAAACTTTAAGCTGTCCTTTCTGTAATCCACTGGTTTGGATTTGGGGAATACAGATGACAGGAAAATGAATGTAGTCAAAACAATGTTGAAATTATATGTCCTTTTGGTATTCCGTGCCACTCTACAGAGGAAACTTTTATTGTTATAAGGGCATACACATCTAATTAATATCTAACCTTCAAAGTGTTCCTCACTGTGAAAGAAGGACTCTATATTCTTTGAGAATGTGCATCTTATACCCTAATGCCCATGTTTTTTCCATTAATTACCCAAATTTTGCTAGTTCAGTGCTCTACTCAAGTTGACCTTCTTTCATAAAGCCTTTCTTGATTACTGTAGTTCACATTGCTCCCTCCTTTCCCTGAATTCCTTTCTCACTCATAAGAACCAAATATTTTATCATCCCAATGGTATATGTCTACAGTGTTGTGAATTGTTTCCCATTTGATTAATGTATTTCATCATGTTTAGCACATCCAACTCAGTGTTTTATAAGTGGCAGTTGCTTAACATTTGCCCGAGTACACAGAAAACAAGAACAATATGGAAATCCTGGCTAATAGATAAGAACCTCTGACTGTTCGCATGCTCTGTGCTCAAATTGTTTACTGCATTCTGCTTAACTTGAGTAATGTCAGCTCTCTTCAGCTAAGCTGGAGAGCCCTGAACTTCCAAGTATTGTTAAAGTGCTGGATTAAAGGGCAAGTCAAAATGAAAGTGATACTGAAGTCTTTCATCAGTTACTGCAGTAGTAGTAATACAAACAAGAGTCTAAACCGGAGAAAGCACCTGCTCCCCTGTTCCATTTCCCCTATAGGATGGTCCAGTCGCCAAAGATCAGATGGACCAGCACAGATGTTAGGGGTTATCTCACTATCAAGAGAGCCCCCCCAAAAAGGCTTGAGCAGTTTTATGGACCCAGGGCTTAGGTGAAGTAGAGACAAGGGCTAGGAGTGTACTAAGTACTGAGTCAGAGTGGAGAAAACTGCCTTCAAGTGTTCTTGATAAGGAACCCTCCATAATGGAGGCCACTGAGCATGGCCGGCAATGACTTCCAGAAACTGCAGTGCCCTGGGAGTGCATTAAATCTGATGTGGGGAGAGCAGCTTTCCCCCGTGAGGCCTGCCAAGTAAAGCGTTTGTAATCTATGATCAGGCCTGAAAAATCACACAGGTTTTTTGGCCAGGAACCAAACTCCTAAAGCAGAAATCACTTCTATTGTCATGGCCCAAAATTACTCTCATCTCTTCTCAGATGAGCATTTTCCCACATTTTAATTTATCTGAAAGCAGGATGCATTTTGCAATTGATGTCCTATAATTGCTGTCAGCCAATTAACAGTTGTGATCCAGCTGAGTGAAAAGCTTCCCTTAACACTTTTGGGTAAAATCAAGAAAGTACCACCACCAAAAAGCCTTAGGTTTGATGAGATACAGTATCCTTTTATATCCTCTTATCTTCATAAACAGTGTCTACATCAGATCTAGAGTTTGGCAGTTTATGTCTTTGGCATCTCCATTTTTTGTCTTCTTAACACGTTCTGGTGAGCTTCCCAGGACCAAGTCAGTGCTTTCTCAGCCACCTGAGGAGGATATAGTTTGTTTCTTTTTTATTTTCTTGACGAAAGGCCCTTATTCTGTAAAGGTCAACATAGTCTAAAAAAAACCTATCAGGTCTTATGTCCTTCTCCCTCCTCCCCCCCTGGTGTTTACCTTTTCCAGGGATTGTTAGAACCCTCTAATCATGACAAGCCTTTCTGGGAATGGCTTGAAGTCTTGCTCAGGAGTTTTGGGAAATGAGTGACATGACTGAAAATGAAACTTTACTCATTTGGCCAGCTGATAGGTCTAAGTGGAAGGAATTGTGAAGAGACTTCATATGTGAAATGGGTCATTTTACTGGACTGTGTCAGGACTGCTGTCAGCTGTTTCATAAGCTCTTCCAGGGAAGAACAAATACATTAAACCATGGAATGTTCTGTGTGCTTTGGCAGGATCTACCTGGAGCCATTTCCCCAAAATCCAACTGTTAAACCTGCCCAGGAACAAGGATGGGGGTAAGATTCTGATGATATCACAATGGTATTCCTCTGCACTGTTTGTCTTGAATGTAATTTGGAAGCCAAATTCAAATGGTAGACAGGGGCAGGAAACCTAAGGATCCTAAGGGACCACATAGGAAATTTGGCAAGCCCCAGAGCATTTTTATAGCAAAAAGATTTGTAGACCAAATCCTGGGACAGTGGCCCTGACAGCCCCATCTGCCAAGGGCTGAACCAGAGGCTCAGGCATGGAACTTCCTGAAACGGACTCTGTCTTCCCTTTTTATTACCCCTCTTTACCTCTTTCATGTATTTCTCCCTTCTAACACTCCCCTTAGCCTTGGGTTATTCTGATGTGCATCCCAGCTCAAGAACCACTGGCTAGACTTTAGATACAGATAGCATGTATAGATAGGTGTATGTTACCACCTCTTTGTTTTCTATTTTCTTGAAATCTGTTTTAGTTACCAATTGCATAATAAATTACCCCAAAGCCAAGTGGCAGAAAACATTATCTCACCTTTTCTGTGAGTTAGGAATCTGGGCAAGGCTTAGCTGGTCCTCTGGTTCTGGATCTCTCACAAGTCTGCAATCGAAGTGTTGGCTAGAATGCAGTCATTGATGGGCTTGACTGGGAAGGGATCTGCTTCCAAGCTCACGCAAGTGGTTGTTGGCAAGATTCGGTTCCTTGTGGGTTGTTGGACTAAGGGTCTCAGTTTCTCATGACCAAAGGCTGTCCTGAGTTCCTTGCCATATGTGCTTCTCCACAGTGCAGTTTACAACGTGGCAGCTGCCTCATCAGAGTGGACAAGCAAGAGGGCTAGAGAGAGTGTGAGAACGACAAGTTATGGTCTCATAACCTGATCTCAGAAGTGACATGCCCCTCACTTTTGCTGTATTCTATAATATTTGTTAGAAATGAGTCACTAGTTCAAAACCACGCTCAAGAGAGAGCGTTACACAAAAGTGTGAAATGGGAGACATTTTAGAAGCTGTCTACTACAGAATGTAAATTATTATTCATACATGAATGATATATAATTTAGAAAAAGTATGGGTGTGAATCCTATTCCACATCACTCTCTCTCTTGTTTTTTTTTTTTTTTTTTTTTAGAAACAGGATCTCACCTTGTTGCCTAGGCTGGAGTACAGTGGCACAATCATAGCTCACTGCAACCTTGAATTCCTGACCTCAACTGATCCTCCCACCTCAGCCTCTTAAGTAGCTGGCACTATATGTACATGCCACCATGCACAACTAATTTAAGAAAAAAAAAATATATATATATATTTTAAATTGCTATGTTGCCCAGGCTAGTCTTGAACTTCTGGCCTCAAGTGGTCCTTCTGCCTCGTCCACCCAAAGTGCTGGGATTATAGGCAAGAACTACCATGACCAGCCCTATTCCACATCTCTTGAATGTAATATCGTACCTTTAAAAATTCAGCTTGAATCTGACAATCCACATCCTATTGGAATAGCTGGAAGTTTGATCTCAGTCATTACTGGGGATCACCCTCACCCTGACACATACACTCATGGCTGTGCTGAGGTTCCAGGATCACAAGCACCACCGCAAAAGCCCTGGGAAGCCCTTCAGTTATCGATCGCCTGTCCGCATTGCTCAGTGCTGAGATAGATGGGGTGCTTCAGCCTCCATGGTCAGTGCCGTCCGGGCCACTAGCCCTGCTACTGTGTCATACTGGGGCAGGAAGTCTTTGCCAAGGCCAAGAGCTCTTGCTCCCAAGGCCTGGCCACCCTAGGTGTACCCTGTAAGTCATCCTCTTTGGAGCAGGACGCTGAGAGGGCCATAGGCCACTGGATTATTGGAACCTACAAATCCCTGACCTATACCCAGTCTGGGGTTAGGTGGGTTTTTTTTTTAATTCTTACTCTCTGCCGCCCTCCTTTCCATTTCCTGAGGTACCTCTTTCATTAATCTGGGCTGTGCCCAAAGACCAGAACAGGGTCTCACTGTTGAATCATTGACTTCAAATAGACATTTCCAGTCTGTTATTCCTGAGTTGAATAACAAAGATCCTGACTTCTTGTTTATAATGGAGAAGATTGGAAAACTAAGACAGTGGAAGGTTAATTAACATCTCAGAATTATCCTGTTGGACAAGGTTTAGAGAGGAAAACCTCTTAGATACCATTTAATTATTGTTATTGCCCTAACATGTTAACAAGCTCTTTCTTGAAATTTTTGCTTTCCTTGATTATAAGATGTCCTGAAGGATTGATTTATACTCACACCCTCCCATTTTCTGCCCAACTTGTCAGTGAAAGTGCTAATTGTTTTTGCAAACACTCCTATTCTACTTACTCTTGGCTTATGTTGCTCTCATGTTGCTCCATGTAACTGAGATAATACCCTTAGTTTCTTCAAGCAGAAGACCACTGGACCTACAGAGTTTGGAATCCTTAGTCTTACTTTTAATTGCCAGTTACTGACAGACTTTTTTAATAAAGCGGAAAGATTTCTCATCTTCCTCGAGAACTACCCATCCTCCTTTCAGCTCACCTTCCCCCCAATCTGTGACTTTTTTTTTTATTAGAAATCCAAATTTTATTGGATGAGGGTTACAAAGCATATTTTATTGCAAGACAGGTAAATATATGAATTTGAACAAGAAATTGGTTAAGCACACCAATAATAATAAAAGCTATGTTTGGATTCTATACTTCCATACTATTTAGACCTAGACCTTTATTTATTTTTATCTGCTCCTTGGACCCTTAAGATAAATACAGAGTGTGTGTATTTAAATCAGCTCTTATGTTCCACTTTATGACAGGGTTTACTTTGTAACACATAAATTCTTACTTCTTTTGCCCCTCACATATCCTGCAGATTTCCAGAAAATGACCTGGAGAAGATTGTTGTTACCACTATGTGATCTATCACTTGTCCCACCTTTGGGGCAAGTCAGTGTCAGAAGCAGTGGTTAGTCCAGGCATGGTGGCTCACACTTGTAATCCTAACACTCTGGGAGGCCGAGGCAGGAGGATTGCTTGAGGTCAGGAGCTCTAGACCAGCCTGAGCAAGAGTGAGACCCCATCTCTACTAAAAATAGAAAATATTAGCTGGATGTGATGGGGTACATCTGTAGTCCGAGCTACTCAGGAGGCTGAGGCAGGAGGATTACTTGAGCCCAGGAGTTTGAGGTTGCTGTGAGCTATGATGACACCACTGCACTCTAGCTGGGGCAACAGAGCAAGACTCTGTCTCAAAAAAAAAAAAAAAAAAAGATGCTGAAACCTGATTCAAGGCAGAGAGACCACAAGACCTATTCCATGGAGGGAGTACATGCTTGTCATTAGAGCTATGCTTGTTTTAGTCTCTGGACCATTTAATACTCTCTCCTTTTGTCATCCTTTCCCCTGATTGGAATATGTAATCTGGGGCCTGAAACAATCAGCAAGTTGTATTATAAAAGAAAACCTGCTTGCCTTCTATTCAGAGAGCCCTTTTATTGCTAAAATTTCCCACTTGTTATGTGTTCTTTCCAGATCAATTTACACTTTGATTTTATTCATATGTTTAGTAATTTTCATTTTGTTTCCATCTCTTCATGTTTCTTAAAACCAAGTTACTCCTAAGCATTGTTGTTAAACCAGGGAGCCTTTGGTTGTAAGGGTCAAAATCTTTTTCAGTCTAACCTTAGTATGCAGCAGTTTATTGCAGTGACAGAATAGGCAATGTCATGGATATCCACAGGCAGGGAACAAATACAGCAGGGTCTCACATGGTCCACGTGATCAACTGGGAAGTCAGGTATTGAACTGTCTGTCATCACGTGGACTCCCACTGCTGCTTCTCTCTTTGCTTCCCTTAACTCTCCTCTTCACCTGCTTTCTTTTCTTGCATGTCGAAACATGGCTGCCAGCACCCATGGCCTGCTGGCCCCACTGGCCAGCACCACCCAAATGACTCCGTTCCATGTTCCCAGGTGAGAGAACCCGATGGGTCAGCCTGGTCTGTGAATCACATGTGGCCTGGGACCCAATCTGCATGGGGGTGGGTATCAGTTTCCTAGGACTGTTGTAACAAACCACCACAAACTTGGTGGCTAAAAACAACAGAAATTTATTCTCTCACAGTTCTGGAGGCCAAAAGTGCAAAATCAAGCTGTCAGCAGGGTTGGTTCCTTCTGGAGTGTCGGACGGAGCATCTGTTCCATGCCTTTCTTCTAGCTTCTGGTGGCTCTGACAGTGCTTGGCCCTCCTTGGCTTGTAGACACATCATGTCAGTCTCTGCTTTCGTAGTCGCAGGGCTTTCCCCTTCTGTCTCTCTGGGTCTGTCTCTTCTTTTCTGTCTCCTATAAGAACACTAATCCAGGATGATCACATTTTGAGATCCCTTTCTTAACTTCATCTGCAAATACCCTTACTCCAAATAAGGTCATATTTGGGGGTACCAAGTGAACATATCTTCTCAGGGCGACTATTGGACCCACTATGGGAGGTATAGTCACGGGCTACCAGCATGGCTTTGAGGCCCCATTCAAGGTACCAGTAAATGTCTAGATATTCCACACCTCTACCAGGAATATTTGTTATTTTATTATTTTGTACATTTACTTCCAAATAACATGTTCTGCTAAAATGTCCCTTCCTCTAAGTGACTTTCTGGGATCCACTTCCCTTAGGGTGGAATTAATGGTTCCCATTTCCCATTTCCTGTAGCACTTTATGCACACCTCTTTGACAGCACTTGCATTTTCACTTACAGCACTTTATTTTCATGTCTGTTCTCCTACTTAAGTTGTGGACTTTTCCTGGGTGGGGCCTCGTCTTTACCTATTTGTTTCCACAGTGGCAAGCACAGAACCTGACATTTAGTTATGTTTTGGGACTTGAGTTGAAAGGCTGGAATGCCTGGATTGAGGCTCTCCTCCTCCAACCTCAGTGTTACTTTATTCACTTGTATTAATAATCCATTCCAGTCAGTTTTGTCTGATATTGTACTCTGTCATGTCCTCTGTTACACGCTCTGATCGTCCCCATCTTTCCTGCTGCCACCACCTAGTTTAGTCCTCATCAGCATACTTCTGCTGCCCCGGCTTCAGTGAGCCCTGCGTGCTCAGGTTGCCCCCCTCCCAGTTCACGTTGATCTTCCCTTTTACATGCATGTGCCCAGCCACAGGATCCACTTTACCCATGTTTATATTGGCCTGGATCTTAGCCATGATCAGTGCATTTAGGATTTCCAAATTACACCATTAATACAAACTAGGTTTGAAAAAGGGGAGGGGGGAAGGGGAAGGATTTATTTCTTTTATAATATTGTTACAGTGCTCTTTGTGGTCCTGGAAATCAAGGTGAAAAGAAAATTAGGATTTCAGAAAACATTGCTTGTTTCTGTAGGAAGTGAATGATGTTTTCTTTAGTTTTGAGAAAGAGAAACATGTCCAGTGTTTCTGGAGTGCCTTAGGAGTGGGTAGTGCGGTCAGTGGCAGAAAACATGTTTTCCACTCCCTGTTAAGTTCTCTGTGGCAGATCTTGAATATTGGCAGTGAATGCCTGCTCTTTTTTAAAGGATGAAGATATCGTTCTGCAACTTTGACTGCTGAGTTCAACTGTGTATTTACTGATTTTCTGCCTACTGGATCTCTCCATTTCTGATAGAGGGGCATTGAAGTCTCCAACTATATTAGTGGATTCTTTTATTTCTCCTTGTAGTTATTTCGTTTTTGCCTCATGTATTTTGATGCTCTGTTGTTAGGGGCATGCAAATTAAGGAGTGTTGTGTTTTCATGGAGAACTGGCCCCTTTACCATTATATAATGCCCCCCTTTATCCCCGATAACCTTCCTTGCTGTGAAGTCTGCTCTGTATGAAATTAATGTTGTTATTCCCACTTTCTTTTGATTAGTGTTAGCATGGTATATCTTTCCCCATCCCTTTACTTTTAATATATACGTGGCTTTATATTTAAAGTGCATTTCTTATAGACAACATATAGTTAGGCCTTGTTTTTTGATCCACTCTGACAGTCTCTCTCTGTCTTTTGATTGGTGTATTTAGACCCTTGACATTTAATGAAATTATTATATATTATAGTTAGGTGAATATATACCATATTTGTTATGATACCATTTTTTATTTCTTGTTCTTCTTACCATTGTTTTCCACTCCTTTTCTGCCTTATGTGGCTTTAATTGATCATTTTATATGATTCCATTTTCTTTTCTTTCTTAACATATTAATTATACTTTTAACTTTTTTCTTTTAATAGCAGTTGCCCCAGAGTTTGCAAAATACATTTATAACTAATCCAAGTCCACTTTCAAGTAACACTATACTGCTTCACAGGAAGAGCAAGTATCTTAGAATAACCAAAAAATTCTAATTCCTCTCTCTAATCTTTTGTATCATTGCAGTCATTCATTTCACTTATGTATAAACTATAATAATTAAATACATTGTTGCTATTATTTATTTATTTTTAGAGATGTATTCTCACTATGTTGCCCAGGCTGGGCTCAAGCGATCCTTCTGCCTCAGCCTCCTGAGTACCTGGGACTACAGGCATGTGTCACTGTGCGTGGCTCCATTGTTGCTATTATTGTTTTATCTGTTCGGTCAATTCACAGTGAGAAAAAAAAAGTGTTTATTTTACCTTCATCATTTCTTCTCTAATGTTCTTTCTTTCTTTATGTAGATCTGAGTTTCTGACCTATGTCATTTTCCTCTCTTGGAAGAACTTCTTTTAACATTTCTTGCAAGGCAGGTCTACTGGCAATGAATTCCCTCAATTTTTGTCTGAGAGTCTTTATTTCTCCTCCACTTTTGAAGGATAATTTCACAGAATACAGAATTCTAGGTTGGTGTTTTTTTTCCCTCTCAACACTTTAAATAGTTCACTCCACTTTCTTCTTGTCTGCATGATTTCTGAGGTGAAGTTGGATGTAATTCTTTGCTTCTCTATAGGGTAAGATGTTTTCCCCCCTCCTCTCTCTTCTTTCAAGATTTTTTCTTTGTTTTTCATTTTCTGCAGTTTGAATGATATGCCTAGGTGTAGTTTTTCTGGAATTTATTTTGCTTGGTGTTTCTGAGCTTTTTGGATCTCTGCTATGGTATCTGACATTAATTTGGGGGAAATCTCAGTTTTATTGCTTTAAATATTGCTTCTGTTCTTTTCTCTTTCTTCTCTTTCTGGTATTCCCAATATGAGTATGTAACACCTTTTGCATTTGTCTCACAGTTCTTGGATATTCTGTTATTATTTCTTTCTTTATTTTCTTTTTGCTTTTCCATTTTGGAAGTTTCTATTTTCATATCCTCAAGCTCAGATAGTCTTTCTTTAGCCATGTCCAGGCTACTAATGAGCTATCAAAGGCATTCTTCATTTTTGTTACAGTGTTTTTAATCTCTAGAATTCCTTTTTTATTCTTGCTTAGCATTTTCATCTCTCTGCTTACATCCTCCATCTGTTCCTGCATATTGCCTTTTTCCATTTGGGCCCTTAGCATCTTAATCATAGTCATTTCATACTCATGGTCTGCTAATTCCAACATTCCTGCCATATCTGGGTCTGGTTTTGATGCTTGCTCTGTCTCTTTCAACTGTGTTTTTTTTTGCCTTTTAGTATACCTTGTAATTTTCTGTTGAAAGGTGGACATGATGTACTGGGTAAAAGGAACTGTGGTAACTAGGCCTTTAGAGATGTGGTGGTAAGGTATGAAAGGAGGGAAATGTTTCAAAGCCCTGTGTTTAGGTCTGTTTTTTAGTGAGCACGTGCTTCTGGACTGTGAGCTTAACAAGCGCGTCTCAGTTTTTTCTTTTTCCCCCCAATCCTAGGTGATACAGGATGGCTAGAGGGGGCTGTAGTTAGGTATTTTCCTTTCCCATTATGCTCTGGTAAAATAGTCTCTCTTGAGGGCAGGCCGTGCTAAGAACAAAATGCTCTGGTATATTTCAGAATGGTTACTTTCTTTCTCACCTGTCAGAAGGCTGAGGGTATTTTTCTCCAGTCTTTGCCATGAGAACTTGGTAGAACTCCTGGAGGTAAAACTCCCAAAGTGTGAGGGCCTCCTTATGACTGGGTCTCCCTGCAGTTTTTAACCCTCATACTTTTCCACATTGAGCCTCCAGCAGCTCAACAGTTACAGTTCAGGTTTTCCTACCCTGGTACTGATTGCTGTGGAAATGGGTTTCTGCTGTGATAAGTTGTGATTCCCTGTATCCACTTGTCTGTCTCTCCAATTTTAGGGGTAGCGGTTTGCCCTGTCACCTCGCTTCTCTGATAGATCTAGCAAGAATTGTTGATTTCCAGTTTGTTCAGCTTTTTACTTGTTAGGACAGAGTGACACCTTCTAAGCTCTTTACCTGGGGAAACAGAAACTGGAAGTCCCAGCTGTAAACTTTGGAAACATAAAGCATAATGATTTTTAACTTTTATATTCTGATTCCTATTATTTTGGTCTGTGCTTCTCCTTTGGGTGAATCAGAGATTAAGTTTTCTTATCTCTAAAAGTGAAGGCTTTGGACTTATTTATAAGGTAACTTCTAGCTCTAAAATTCTGTATTTTATGATGTTAAAAAATATTCCGTGATTTTGAAAACCAATACCAGTACTCCAGGTAAACCTGTTTACTCAGGCAGAGGCCCTATTACACTTTCTGGATTTTTAAAATAAACTTTATATTTGGGAATGACTTTAGATTTATAGAAAAGTTGCAAAGGTAGTATAGGGAGTTCCTGAATACCCCTTACTATACTGGTACATCACTAGTAACTGAACTCCAGACTTCATTTGGATTTCACCAGTTTTTCCACTGATGTCGTTTCTTTTCCAGGATCCTGTGCAGGGTACCTTATTGCATGGGGTTATCGTATCTTCCCAATCTCCTTTGGTCTGTGACATTTTTTCAGTCTGTTCTTCTTTTTCATGACCTTGAAAATCTTGAGGATACTGAATAGTGTGCTGTAGAATACGTCCACCAACTTGGATTTATCTGATGCTTTCCTCGTTAGACTGGCATTGTGGGTTTTTGGAAAGAAAACCACAGAAATGAAGTGATTTTCTTGTCACATTATATTAGGAGTTGGTGATATCCACGTAACGTCACTGATGAAGTTAACCTTCATCAGTTGATTAAGGTGATGGTTGCCAGGTTTTTCCCCTGTAAAATTACTGTTTTTCTCTTCCCTACTTCCTTCTTTGGAAGTGAGTCATTAAGTCTTAGTCCACTCTTAAGTGGGGAGAAGGGAAGGAATTAAGCTTCACTTCCTGGAGAGAGGAGTAGCTACAGGTACCATTTATAATTTTACTGTAAGGAAAATTTGTCTCTTCATTTATTTATTGATTCAATCATTTATTTATATTAGTGTGAACTGGTGTGTATTTATTTTATACTTTGCATGATAATCCAGTGCTCATTATTTACTTTGTTTCTTAAATTGTTCCAGTTTTGGCCTTTGGGAACTTTTTCAGATAGGTTTCTGGGTCCCATTGACATTCCCTATCCTTTTAATTTTTAAACATTTCCCTAATTTCTGGTACTCCAAGATAAGATGTTCTAGGCACATCTTGTATTATATTTTCCCTGCCCAAGTCCTAGAATCAGCCATTTCTCTGAGGAGCTCTAGGCTTTTTTAATTATAATTTTTCTGTTTTGGTTTTTATAAGCATTGACATGACGACCATCCTTGAGTGTATATCTCTGGAAAACTCCATGATTATTTCTTTTAGGTAAATGTCTAAAAGTGGAATTCCTGGATCAAAGGCACATACAAATTCTTTAACTATGTTTTCCACTGACAAAGCTTGATATGCCCATTGCCTATTCACAGGAGGAGAGGCCTCTAGGGCTGCAACGCAAAGACCATTTCAAATGAGACCTTATCCATCATTCAATCAATTTATCTATTTTATTACTGTCTATGACTTCCTTACCTTCAAAACAAACAAACAAACAAACAAGGAGCAAAGAAAGAAAAGAATTGAGGCTGGGTGCGGTGGCTCACACCTATAATCCTAGCACTCTGGGAGGCCAAGGCAGGAGGATCCTTTGAGGTCAGGAGTTCAGGACCAGCCTGAGCAGAAGCGAAACCCCATCTCTACTAAAAATAGAAAAATTAGCCGAGTGTGATGGCATGTGCCTCTAATCCCAGCTACTTGGGAGGCTGAGGCAGGAGGATCGCTTGAGCTCAGGAGTTTGAGGTTGCTGTGAGCTAGGCTGATCCCAAGGCACTTGAGCCTAGGTGACACAGCAAGACTCCATCTCAAAAAAAAAAAAAAAAAAGAAAAAAAAGCAGAATTGAAACAAGGAAGCAAAAGACCTCATCTAAATGTCTAACTACCCAAGAAACCACAACATCTGCTCCTCATGGGAGAAAACAGTTGAGGTGCTAGATTACGAATGACATTTCCTATTTCTTTTAATGGGAAGAGCACTAGTTAATTCACCTATTAATTTACTTTTTAAATGTAATTTTACTTGTGATCAAAATAATACAGGCACACAGTTTAAAAATTCAAACAGCACTCCAAGGCTTATAGTGAATAACAGCAACCCAGTGCCGCATCCCTCCCCATCGCCAGACTTTCCTCCCAGAAGCGATCACTTCCAATTCTTTTAGCTGTTTTTGGGGGGATTTATTGCCATATCGATAAAGAGCATGTTTATACTGCAATTTTTTGATTTTTCAATTTTAGACATTGTCTATTACCTTCTTACTATGGAAGATAAGGACTTAACCCTTTTACCAATCCTCCACTCCTCTCTATCCACCCCCACACACACTTTCCTACTCCATCCTCCCAATATATTTATCTCACAACTTTTGGTTAAATCCATTAATGTGTACATTGTTGTGACTGTGTAGTTATTCGTAGCTGAGCCACATATTGAACTATAAATGTATTTTCTTTTTTATACAACTTTTTCTTTTTCCTGGAATTAATATAATTATGCCTGTTTTCGTTTCCTTAATTTACTATGTATATATCACTAATCCTTGTCCAGACTTCTTTCCAAGAGAGCTGCAGAGTTTCCACGTTTCAACATCTGTCAAATCCATCAGGTCCTCTCCGTATTTTTTTAAATTTATTTGGGACATCCCTCCTTGAGCCCTGTGTCTGCCACTCCTCTGGGCTAGTTGCTACCTAAGTGTGCTACACTGTTGTCTTGGCATCATTCTTGGAATTCTTTCTCTGTCCTAGTTGAAATTCCCTGTTTTCAGGAACCCATTTTCCCCCTTTTTGTTTTGGTTTGTGCTCTTGTTTTGGTAGCACACTTTTTCCAATAATACCTTGAAGAAGGTTGCCTGGGAGATAAAGCTCTTGAAACTTTATATGTTTTAAAATGCCTTTATTGTGCCCTCCTCCCTTGATTGATTATCTGGTGGGTAGAGCATCCAAGGTTAGAAATAATTTTCCATTTAGAGTTTATAGGCATTGATCCATTGCTTTGTAGCTTCTGGTTTTGCTATTGCGAAGTCTGAAGCCATCCTCATTCCTGATCCTTTGTATGTGACTTATTTTTTCCTATCTGGAAATTTTTTTTCCCCTTTATTCTTGATATTCTGAGAATTCATTGTTTTGCACTTTAGTGTAGATTTGTTTTCATTTATTATGCTGGTTACAGCAGACCCTTTCAATCTGGAAACAAATATTCTTCAGTTCTGGGGAATTTTATTGTGTTATTTCTCCATGATTTCTTTTTTCTTTTTCTTTGTCTTCTTTTTTTTTTCCAAGCGTGAAACGAAGTTTGTTGAGGAGGAGCAAGATAGGTTTACAGAGCAAGAGCAAGATACATTTGCCACAGACATCGAACAGGCCCCCTGCTGTAACAAAAGGCTTCTCTCATGATTTCTTTCCCTCCATGTCTTTGTTCTCTGTTACTGGAACTGGTAGCGGTCGGATATTGGCTGTTTTTCATCTCTTTGTCTTTTTCTTCTATCTTCTGGGAGAGTTCCTCAACTTCTTAACCTTCAGATTTTAGCTCTTATATTTTTGATTTCCAAGAGTTTTTATTCTCTGATTATACCTTTATCATATCATCCTATTCATATTTTATAGGTACAATATTTTCCTTGTTTTCTATGAGGGTTTAAATAATAGTATCTTCCTTTTTTTTTTTTTTTTTTTTCAAGACAGGCTCTTGATATCTTGTTCTGTCACCCAGGCTAGAGTGTAGTGGCATCATCATAGCTCAGCTCACTGCAACCTCGAACTTCTGGGCTCAAGTGGATCCTCTGCCTCAGCCTCCCAGGTAGCTGGGACTGCAGGCACATGCCATCATGCCCAGCTACTTTTTAATTTTTTTGTAGAGCCAGGGTCTCTCTATTGCTCAGACTGGTCTAGAACTCCTGGCCTCAAGAGACCCTCCTGCCTCGGCAGGATTACAGGCGTGAGTCACTGTACCTGGCCAGTGTCTTCATTTAAAAAAAAAAAAAAATTCTGCTTTCTGCATTGTCTTTCTTCTAATTTTTTTTTCCCCAAATGGTGTTGCAGTGGGAGAAATTTAATCAATTTGGCTTTGTGGGGTTAGCTAAGAAGGGGTTGGGTGGTCTGTTTCTTTTTCAGATTTTCAACTGATTTTATTTTCCTTTTTCAGAGGTACAGTTACTTCTTGCTATTCCTGGTAATTATGTTCTAAAAAGTTACTGAAAACACTGAATTAGCAAATAATGAACCATTCTCCCTAAGGGGAATAAAGGGTTGGGTTCCTGTGAGCTTCTAGTCATAACATTTTTGTCAACTGATCAATACATAACCTTGTTTGATGTGTGTTTCTGTTTAAAGCTACCTCATTTCATATATATTGTTGATTCATCAACATTGAACTTGTGGCCAACAGCTCTGTAACTCAGGCCTGAATGAAGCTTATCTAGCACACATATTTTGTCCATGAGGCACATCACACAGCCTTCTTGTACTTACAGACACTTCAGCATTATGCTTGGGGGCCATTTGAAACAGCAAAATCACCATCAAAAGGCACAAAAATGGAGCTTCCGTATAGGGGACCATGTGGAGGTTCCTGAAGGGTGGTGTGCCTGTCGAGAGCCTGGAAGCTCCGTTCCCCTTCCCACACGCCTTGCTCTGTGCATCTCTTCATCTGTAGCCGTTATAATATCCTTCATAATAAACTCATAAACATTGTTCCATTATGGGTGGAGGGGATGATGGTAACCTTGTTATCAAAAAGAGGTTTGTATCTGAGGCAGAACTAGATGAATGGTGCAAGAGACAAGAACAATGGGAGAAAGTTCAAAAACCTGAAGATCCACAAGAATGCCCAGAGGAGGTTTATGACCCTCGGTCTCTATGTGAAAGGCTGCAGGGACAGAAAGACGGGAAGAGGCAAGAGTATGAGGAGCAGTTCAAATTCAAAAACATGGTCAGAGGCTTAGATGAAGATGAGACTAACTTCTTTGATGAGGTTTCTCGGCAGCAGGAACTAATAGAAAAGCAACTAAGAGAAGAAGAACTGAAAGAACTGACAGAATGCAGAAATAATCTCAAGAAGTTTGGAATTTCTTTAGAAAACAAGAAAGCAATGGAGAAGACAGTGGCTGTGCAATCCCTAGAAACCAAGAACAAGTTCTCCCAGGCAAAGCTGTTGGCAGGAGCTGTGAAGCCTAAGAGCTCAGAGAGTGGCAACAGTATGAAAAGACGGAAACCGGACCCTAACCCAGATGACAGGAATCAAGACGCCTCGTCCTGCAAGTCTCCTGGAAACACTTCACTGAGCGGCCCCTCCATCCTCCGCCCCTCCGCTACAGTCTGCACTGGCATCCCGCCAGGCCTGGGCGCCTGCTCTGGGGACAGCCACTCCGAATCCCGCCCAGACAGTGAAGGCACCAGCAAGGCCACCGGGAAGATCCTCTCCTCCATCTTCCAAACCAACACCTTTCTCAAGGACCCCTAGCTCCTCTGTCCTTCCCAGGGGGAGCTGCTGCCCAAGGGTAGATGGGACCGTTCATTCTGCCTCCAGGCATCACATCCCCCCAAAAAACTCCTTTGCCTGTTTCCTGTGTACACCGTGACACTTTTAACCTAATCTAAAAATGTGACAGAATCTACTTGTGGCCCAGATTGTGTTTGGTTTCTCTTCCTACTCCAGTGCGGATGGCCATACCTGTCCCTCTGCCTCCTTCCTCACTGATATGACGGAATGTGGGGCAAGGCCCTGCAGAAATGCCACTAACAATGCCCTGGGGGAGGGGCAGGCACCAGCTGGCTTGCAGAGGAGTTTGGGTTTTATTGCTTTCTGGTAGTGTCTTTTTTCCTCTCCCAACAGCGCAAAGAAGCAAGGGGAGTTATTGGACAGGTATTATTTAAATATTTCTTGCAGATAGACACGTTGATTGGTCCTACTGCATTGTGGAGCATGTGGGGGAAGGGAACTGACCTGGGTGATGAAATGGAGCCTTCCCTGGAACTAACCAGTCCTTGATGTTGTGTGACTAAGTAAAGATTATAAATTATATCTGCAGGGGGTATCACTTAAAAAAAAAAGACACAAAAATACAAAAAACATGGGACTAAACAGACCACAAAAAGGACATTTGCATATAGTATGAGAAGGCAAATAAGAAGGCAGAGTGTCATCTTGTTCGACCCCAGTTGGGAATGTGTGCATCGGGCGACTCAAGTTTTTCACCACTGCACGTGTCTGTGAATGACCACAAAAGCACCCTGAGTATTGGCTTTGGGGTTACAAACAAATTTTAGCAAGTAGGCAAAGTCACGAATGAGGAATCTGTGAATAATGAGGGTCGATTGTATCTACCTGGTACCCCAAATTCCTGAGCCATGTGAGATTCCATGGCATAATCATGCTTGCTTCTTGTTTTAGGTTTCAGCCCTTTTAGGTTTCAGCCTTTTCATCTTTTCCTATTCAGTTATCTCTTTTTTTTTTTTTTTTTTTTTTTTTTGAGACAGAGTCTCACTTTGTTGCCAGGGATAGAATGCCATGGCATCAGCCTAGCTCACAGCAACTTCAAACTCCTGGGCTCAAGCAATCCTTCTGCCTCAGTCTCCTGAGTAGCTGGGACTACAGGCATGCGCCGCCATGCCCGGCTAATTTTTTCTATATATTTTTAGTTGTCCAACTAATTTCTTTCTATTTTTAGTAGAAATGGGGTCTCGCTCTTACTCAGGCTGGTCTTGAACTCCTGACCTTGAGCGATCCTCCCGCCTCGGCCTCCCAGAGTGCTAGGATTATAGGCGTGAGCCATCGCGCCAGGCCTCAGTTACTTCTTGATTCCCTTCTGATTTTCCAAAAATGTGCTGACATCCCGTATTCCCTGTTGTGTCTTCCTTTCTGTTTTGTTTTGTGGTTCTATACCTTTGCTTCACCTTTACTATAATTTTTGTGGTGGTTTCTGAGGGAGTGGGGATAAATTCATATGCTCTGTTGGCCATGTCTTAACCAGAACTCTGTTTAATATGCACACTTTTATTCAGGTGTCATGTATGTAATAGGTGTTTACTAACTATTGGTTGAATAAATTAAGGAAGTGCTTGCTATTTTTATGCTAATGTTTAGCTTTCCTATATAGTACATTATAATGGGATTTTAAATATACTTATCATCTACTAGGTCAAAGACTACCTCTTTCTCCCCCTTACTTCTCCTACTTAGTGGAACATTGCTAAGGAAAGTGGTGAATGGGTTTAAAATAAAAAACCATGAGGCTGGAAAGTATAAATTCTTGTAACGCTTAAGTAGGGTTTCTTTCCTTTTGCATCATAATCTCTTCCCTAGTCTATCTATTTCTTTTTTTCTTTTTTTGAGACAGAGTCTCGCTTTGTTACCCGGGCTATAGTGAGTGCCGTGGCGTCAGCCTAGCTCACAGTAACCTCAAACTCCTGGGCTTAAGCAATCCTACTGCCTCAGCCTCCTGAGTAGCTGGGACTACAGGCATGTGCCACCATGCCCAGCTAATTTTTTGTATATATATATTTTAGTTGGCCAGATAATTTCTTTCTATTTTTAGTAGAGACGGGGGTCTCACTCTTGCTCAGGCTGGTCTCGAACTCCTGACCTCGAGCGATCCACCCGCCTCGGCCTCCCAGAGTGCTAGGATTACAGGAGTGAGCCACCATGCCCGGCCTAGTCTATCTATTTCTTTATGATTTTGTCAGTCGGTTACAAAAGGCTGCAAAATTGTAGTACTGAAAAGGACCCCAGAAATAATCTAATTTAACCCTTTGATTGATAGGAAACTGAGAGGCTGCCTTGGTTCAAGTCCTGGCTCCACCATTTACTTTGGATACGTTTCTCATTATTTTGGCCTCAGTTTCCTTGCCTGTAAAATAGGAATAAAAATACAACCAATGTTATGTTGTTGTGAAGACTGAATGAGATAATTAATTTAAAGTCCTTAGTACTATGCCTGACATACAGTAAGGGCTCTACATATTGTTAATTATCATTATTAATATTAGTGGCTAAGCTAGAGCTCCTGCTTCTCAGTTTAGTGTGTTTTCCTTTAGACATAAATAAGAATAAGCCTCTTTTCAGAGTTAGCTACCATTATTTTCTTTCCTTCATCTCCTTCCTTATGTAAAGACGATTACATGCTTGCATATTTCTCATCTCAAGCTAATGATAACTCTCAATGTTTCACCACATTTGTGAGGACTTCCTGAATAGGAAATTTAAAATTAGTAATTTCTTTTAGTTGTTTATGGCCTTTTCAGATGACACTTTTCCTGTAAAGTTGAGTGGTCTGCTGGAAGCACAAGATTTTTTTTAAATTTTAGTTACAATAATGCGATCCATTTCCCAGCATAAGTGGTTGAGTGCCATTCTGGCTTGGGCTGGGCTTAGAAGCAAAGGAAAAGCCCCTAGAAAACCGCAGAGGAAATACTCACACATCTTTGTGTGGATAAATTATGTCCAGATCATCCTTCCTGTCCTGACTTGTGCTGTAGGGATGGAGTTGCCTTTCGTGCAAATCCTCTGAACCAGCGGGACGGCTGTGGACCCTCCTGATTCGTGAAGGTGAGCAACGGCTGATTTCAGAGTCTGATAGCTCAAATCATCTTTTCTGCTATGTGTGGATTTTTTTCTGTTTTCTTCAGTGAAATTATGGGTCAGGTCCATCACATGAATTTCTGCTTAAACCGGCTGTTGACAGTGAAGGGGAAGCTAATCTTTGGAGGCACTATTTTAAGATGCTGGGTGAGAATGGAAAACCACAGGGGCCAGAGGTCAGGGTGGGGAAAAGATCAGAACATAATCAGTCTGTCTTTCAGGAAACTGTAGCTAGAGAAAATCAGACCTAGGAAATGCAGAGCAAAATCCTTGTGCACATTGGCATTTCATGGCAGGAGAGCTGGGGAAGAGTAAGTCACTAATAGCTACCACGGGGTTTTAGTGGAAAGAGTCTAGGCTTTGGAATAAGACAGTCATGGGTTCGAATCCCATTTATGCCACTTAACAAACGATTGTTTTTAGACTGTTCATGTGATATCTCTAAGCCTCAATTTCCTTATCTGTAAAGTAGAGATAAAAATATTAACTCGACAGGGATTTTTAGAAGTACGAGATACAATTTGTGTAGTGTAATTCGCACTTTGCTGGCTCTCACTGTTCCAATATGATTATGTTTTTGCCAGTCTCGTTGCTGATTGCCTCAGAATGTTCTTTGTATGAAGGCAGCCCACACCCCAAATTGGTCTATAGACTTTGAAACTGAATGTCCAAATCTGACAGCTCTTACTCTCATCTTGGGCAAGGTATAAAATAAATAAAATATACAAATATAAACATAAAATATATAAATAAATATAAAAACTCTGCCTCATTTACCACAAAGGTGCCAAGGATCTAAGGAAATCATAAATATGAAAGTGCTTGTAAATCTAAGGCCATTATTATTACTGCAGACTCCAAAAACATTTAAAAGAAATTGAGAACAAGAAACCCTCCTACTTGATCAGTGAAAGTAAAACTATAAACCAAATCCTACTGGTCTGTGAGGAATCCCGAGGGACTGAGTGAGGCTAGCAGCCTGCTACCTACTTCCGCCCTCCCCATGTTATGAATCTACAGGTACTTGAGTTTATGGCCAAAGTGCTGTCTGGGGAATTTACTCCCTCTTCTTTGCCATTCTTTAAAAACCCAATTCCATACTACGGGAGATAGTGCCTGGCGCAGAATGGGAGTCGGCAAACATCAGTTGAGTGAATGCATGCATGAGTCAGTTACAGTAGGGCCAGCCCTGGGAAAATCACAGAGTGGAACATTTTGTACAAGTGAAATGAGATGAACCTTAGCACCCAGGACATAGTCTAGAGTGGGAACTGAGTTGACAAAGGGCAGCCTATGGGTATGCCTGTAATGGGGGATTGCTAGGGAGTAGAACAGCCACCCTCTATGTCCTTTGCTTTAGTCCTGTGAGACAGGGTGTGGGGAGGCAGTGATAATTTAACCTGCTAACATTTGTAGCATCTACTGGCAAAAGCAGTAGCTCCCCCCTTTGCTTTCTCCCTCTTGCCCTGTCACCAGCTACTGCTGGTAGCCAGCAATAATTGCTTGGATTTGTTTCCAGCCATTCTACTCCAAACAGTAGCTACAACTAGGTCTATATCTCTAAAGAGAGGACACCACCAGCTACTTGAGAGGCATCACTGTATATTCTAAGAGCCCAGCGTGGCATCCTCATGGTGTTGTTTGAGAATTCTAGGGCTCTGCTAAGTGCTTTATTCAGATGAGGTCCCACCAGTGTGAGATTGTCTATTTCTAGGAAGTGACCTCTCTTTGGAGAACAGTTATTCAAAGCTGCTGCATTTCAAAAGTTAAGGCTGGTGACCCAGGGATGCAGGAAGTGGTTGATGGGTCTCCTGAAGAGCACAGCAGAATCTTTGGAAATTTCCTGTGGCCCAGATTTGGGGAGGCTGGTCAGCCTCATTTAAGCCTTCAAGAGATAGATAGATTGAAACAAATGAGAAAATCTTTCTAATGACTGGAAGGTTCATATTCTTTGTTCAGGGCACCCTTGTGCTAATTTAAGCCCAGAATCAGGGCAATCAGAAAGGGAGGTTTTTGGTTTTGAGGTATCTTTCATCATGGTGCTGGTGAGGTCTTGTGGCTGCGCTGATTGAGTCTGTCGCTCCAGCGACAGGAAATTCATAATTTCCTCTCATAGCACTGCATAAAAACTGCCAACTTCTCTTTTTTAACCATCAATGTTTTACATTCTAAGCTGACCTTTCCTTTCTGTCCTCAAAGCCTTCTGCCAGTTAGGATACAATTAGTTGAGTGTGTTCCTACAACTAAATGACCATAAAGATTTTTCCAGATCCAATCCTCTGAGATTGCACACAGGTTTCCTTACCTGGAGTTCTAGGTGAACTCATGATCTTCAGTTGCACAATTGCCCACTGCAGATAGCTAGGATCACCTTAGCTGAACTCTCCTCCTAAGCTCCCGGGAGGAGCTCGCATTTGTTCACACTGACTACCACCAATTCAGGCCTTTTGAGGGTGGTTCTCTGGTGTGAGAGGGAAAGTGGAAAAGGCTCTGGAGGGTAAGCAAGCGTTAGAATGAGGGATTTCAGCCTACTGGCAAGGCTTGTTGACTTTCCACAGTCAGTAGCTCATTTCTGTCCCCAGATGCTCTATGTGCACATTGCACTGTTGTAATTACAGCACTTACCGCGTGACATTTGAAGTTACTGGGCGTGCTTCTGTCTCTGGTCGCAAGTAGACCAATGGTTCTCAACCCATTCCTGTTCAAACCCACTGGAGGAATGTGCCACGAGGGTCATCAGTAATGGTAGCTCACTCCGAAATTTGTAGTTTGAAAAAATACTCCTGCCACTCTCTCCATCCTCTGCCCCCTTCCCCTTGTTACTAACAGTCGCTGAACTAGAATATGAGCTCTTTGAAGTCAGAGATGGGCTCTTTTTTCATTCCCAGCACTTACTATGTGGCTGGGACAGTGCTGAATGAATAAGAGAATGCCTGAGGTCACCAGCTCCTTTGTGAGAGTGCCAGCACTGGAACTCAGGCAGTCTCAATTTCTAGAACGCCACGCTCTTCAACTCCTGCAATGTTTCTAGCTTTGATTCTGGGTATGATTAAGTACTGTTGATTTTTTTAAAGTTTCTTTTTAAAATTGCACAAATAATAGGTGAGTGTTCTCATTGTAAAGGAATCAAGCAATAATTACCATTAACTTAGAAATATTTATATATATTAATATTTTATTCAACATTTAATATTGATAAGATTTAAAATGCAAAAACGAGACCGGGTACGGTGGCTCATGCCTGTAATCCTAACACTCTGGGAGGCTGAGGAGGAGGATCAGTTAAGGTCAGGAGTTCAAGACCAGCCTGAGCAAGAGCGAGACCCCATCTCTACTAAAAATGGAAAATTAGCCGGGCATGGTAGCATGCACCTGTAATCCCAGCTTCTCAGGAGACTACAGCAGGAGAATCGTTTGAACCCAGGAGTTTGAGGTTGCTGTGAGCTAGGCGACGCCACGGCACTGTAGCCCAGGTGACAGAGCAAGACTCCATCTCAAAAAAAATAAAAAATAAAATAATAAAATAAAATGCAAAACCTCTTGTGAGAATAACAGTATCAGCAGTGGCATCCATAATTATTCATTTATTTAATTGTTAGGACTGCCAGCATCTTGGCTTTTATAGTCTCCACAGTTAGGCCCTCCTCCCTTTCCAGTATGCTTTTAGGACTTATAAATAATGTGAGCTAGGACCAAAGGCACGTCTTCTGCCTATGAGATGGGGAAAATTAAGACAGCTTTCTGAATAATTAGACACAAAAGAACGCTATTAATGTTACAATTAATTTTTAAAAACATTTATTCTTTATTGAAAAATTTAAAATTTTCCCTTTTGTACCCATTTAAATCAAAGCACCTATTTTTTTTGAGAGAAAAACTACTGTAATTCAGTAATATCAGGCATTACCACTTTCTATTATATAACCAGTCTTTTATTGTTTCATGATAGTATTTTGATTATTATAGATCCAAGTTCTCATTGTGTTTTATTACATTAGGAATTTTAAATTAATTGTTTCAACTGCTTTGTATATGAGAAAATTTTATCCCTGTAGTTTTTGCCGGAAATGCTGCATGGGAATTTTTCTAAAATGATTTATTTTGTTAAGAACCCTTTTTTCTCTTTTTTTTCTATAACGATCTGGCAGATGAAAATGTAGCATCATTTCTTTCTTCCTGAAATGAGTTATTGCTTTTACATTTGCTTTACCCTTAGACTATCCCACTGTTTTATCTGGGATAAGATCAGGAGCCAGCAGGCTTCTGGTTCTAATTAACAACTAAATTCCACGAAGTACTGAGTGTCTACCTAGTACTGGGTACTGCCTTAAATACTAGGGCTTCAAAGAGGACTAAGAGAGACTCCACGTTCGAGAAGCTCCCTGCGTGTAGGGAAGCCAACAGGGATACTGCTGAACACCGTTCCGTGCGTGTGACATGCTGTAGTACAAATGCCACACAGCCGAGGGTGGGACACAAAGGAGGGACTGACTAGTCACCTCCATGTGGGAATTCAGGGAGGGTGTCTTGGAGAAAGTTAGCCTTGAGATGAGTCTGGAAAGATGATTAATTTGGCAAGAATGAGGGGAAAGGAGCATTGTCGGCATGTCTGAGGCATGCAGATGTGAGGTAGCACGGTGCTTTGGGGAAACTCTGAGTTGTCCCACTTGCCTGGCGTGCTGGGGAGCTGTGGCAGGGGCCAGAGGAGGCGTCAGATCCGTACAGATTCACAGTGCTTGTTTTCCTAGAGCATATTCTTGGTTGGTGTACTTTTCCTATTACACAATGCAGTGGATTATGGACACAGGGAAAACATTGTAGTAACTCATCTTTAAAACATTGACTGGGACTGATGGAGTAATTATAAAGGGATCTATGTGATGATAGTCAATAAAATTTTTTTAAAAATAATCTTTCTTCCCTCTAAAATTCCTAGAATCTGTTTTCTCTGGAAATAGAGTGTTTGAAAAGAGGTAGGGAGCAAACCAACTCTTGACAGGTGATATTTTCAGCTCTCTCCCCAGCCTTCGTGTGTTGACTTGGGGATGATGTGGACCTGGGGACTGTGGACATTTCCTCTGCTCTGCAAACTCAGCCTGGCAGGTAGGTCGGCCTGGGCCTTTCTATGGGGTCGTGTGATTGCTGTTGCCTTCTTTGGACAAAAATTGTTGTCTTCAGAACAAAGGGACCTCTGGACCATAGACATCCACAGACAGACAATAGAGGGTTTGTGAGCACCTGAATTTGTGTGTGTGTCTGTGTGTGTATGTGCCAGAGTCATGTATACTCACGCATGTGCAAATTTGTCAGGATGGCTTATCATGCTTTCTAAGGGAGATATGACCCCCAAAATGCCAAGATCCACTGTTTTAGAGTATAGTGTTAGCCCCTTATCCTCAGGGGATATGTTCCAAGACCCCCAGGGGATGCTTGAAACTGTGGGTAGTACTGAACCCTATGTATACTATGTTTTTCCTACACATACATATCTATGATAGAGTTTAATTTATAAACTTTAATGAATAAGTAATAATTTATTTTTCTCACAGTTCTGGAGGCTGCAAGTTCAGCATCGAGGTGTCAGCAGGGTTGGTTTCCTCTGAGGCCTCTCTCCATGCCTTGCAGATGGCCACCCTCTTGCTGCCTCTTCACGTGGTCATCCCTCTGTGCCTGCATGTCCCGGTGTCTGTCCTTGCAGGGATACCAGTCAGATTGGATTAGGGGCCACCCTACTGGCCTCATTGGAAGTCAGTTACCTCTTTAAGGGCCCTAGCTCCAAATATAGTCACATTCTGAGGTACTGGGGGTTAGAGCTTCAATTGATGAATTTTGCAGGGGATACAATCAGCTTACAACGTGTAGTAATTGGTGATCAGCAAGAGGGCAGTTGTGACCCAGAGACAATGAGAATGTCTTCAGACTTCTGACCTGGTGTAGCCTGCCTTGCAGCCCCCTGGGGTTACACGTGTGGCACTCAGGGGCTTGAGAGATTCAGGCAGGAGGCCCGTTGCTCTCCTCTCGTCTGGGCCCTCGTGGCCAGCTCAAGATCAACAGTTGCTCCCAGTTGGCCAGTCTGAAGTTCTAGTTACATTCACCATGGCTCCTGTCAAGTCACCCTTTCCCTCAACTTGTCTTTTTCTGTCTTCTGTCTCTGTCTTCTTCTCTTTTTCTCAGCTGCACATACACCATGTCCTGTAAAATTACTCCAGTTTCCACCACTCTTCCCATCTAGGATATCTTCCCCTTGGACTTGCTCAGCCTTTGTCTTCTTCTATGTCAAGATGTTTTTCAAATCACTGACTTTGAAACAGCACCAGAGTGATGCATCATAGAGGGAAAGAGGAAGATTGAGAACATCTTTTTAATTTTGAAAATGCTCCTCTTGCACATGGGAAATTCTCTGATAAACAAGAACATTCTACCAGTCTTCCTTAGAGGAAAGTTAATGAATATGTCCCCTTATTTCTAGAACTAGGAGTTTTTTGTTTTTGTTTGTTTGTTTGTTTTGAGAGTGTGGGGAACGATAGATGGAGGGGCCAGCAAACCTGGCCTTTAGTTGTCTGTTTTATAAGAATAAAAATTCTATTTTTGAATAATTTTAGATTTATAGGAGAAAATGTGTCCACAGTAGCTGGGTTACGGTTTGGTTTTATATATTCATGGAGACAGGAATTACATGTAAGACCTTAAGTCAATACGTGAGGTGTGTACATTGGTTTGGGACATCTCAAAGCAGAGGTAGGGGTGGTGGGGTAGTAGTGGTGGTGGACTTACAGGTTATAGGTGGGTTTAAATATTCTTTGATTTGCAATTGGCTGAAGAAATGAAGCTTTGTCTAAAGGCTTGGAATGTTTTCACTTAAGGTAAGGATGTCTGTTAATCAGAGACAAGGCACCAGACATTTACCAGAACTCGAGTGATCTGTTGATCTGTTAAGGATATACAGGGCCTTGTAGGTGTGGTTTAAGCTTTGTCTTGCATAGCTTTAGGCCTGTTAATGATTTAGTATCTTATTGTTACAAAGAATATCACCGAAAAGGGAGGGGGTCATGATGAGGCGTGTCTGACCTCCCTTCTCATGGCCAGCAACTCAGCTTTAGGGTTTTTCTGGGGTTCCCTTGGCCAAGGAGGGGTCCATTCAGTCAGCTGGGGGGACTTAAGATTTTATTTTAATTCACAAGTAGAAATCTAGCTCCTCTAAGGGAATAATTGGAGCAATAGAGTTAGATTTTCTCCATGAATCTGATTAGGAGAACCTATTATACCTAGCAACTAACCAACAAATCTTTTTCTTGATCAGCCTGTTTTCATTAAAATGTTCAATGCTGCAGTATTTATTGTGCACTGAAATTGTGTTTGTGTGTGTGTGTGTTTCTTTAAAATTTATTTAGCTCTGCCAGCTAAGCCGGAGAACATTTCTTGCATCTACTACTATAGGAAAAATTTAACTTGCACTTGGAGTCCAGGGAAGGAAACCAGTCATACCCAGTACACAGTTAAGAGAACTTAGTAAGTACAGAGCTTGTCTTTTACCAGCGGGGATAAGGGGAGGAGAGAGAGGCTCCTGATTCATTCATGATTCACATCATTTACAGAGTAAAACTTTTCTCAGTTATAGCGTCGGGGTGAGCACTGTGCACATCCTGTGGCTGGGGCGACGTCTTGGCTACTTGCAGCCATGAGGACGGGATCTGTGGCTGCAGAGGGAGGGGAGGTATGGCCACCTGATGACCTCCTCTTAGAGTTCCCACTTGGCTGAGATTAGTCAGCAGTTATAAGCACAGTGGAAAAATCTGTTCATTTACTACATTCAACTATACCCCTCCTCTTTCCAGAATACATTATAAAACTGTTAATTCTCCCTGGATCCTGGTATAGTAAGTACGATTATAAACCCAGAACTAAGAGGCAGTTAACCTCAGTCCACCACTAATTTGCTGTGTGACCCTGTCAAACAGTATTCACAGGACAGTGATTCTCCGTTTTCCCCCACAACCTCAAGCATCCCTTTTTATTAGAATAAAAATTTAATAATCTTTTATTATAATTATAGCCCAAATCTTATTGTTTTAGCAAGTATGTGGAGAATTTTTTTTAATTTTTGAATGTAGCTCATGAAATCCTTCCTTCTTCCTTCTTGTTCCCCTAGGAATAAGGGGACCCACGTTGGGAACCACTGTAAGATGATCTTTAGTCTTTTCCGTTTAAAAAAGAGAGCCTGTGGTTCCAAGTTTTCATTTTGTTTTTTTAAACACAAGATCTTATGTTATAAGGGAAATCCACTTTATGCTTTACAATGGAAGAAAGGGAAAAAGTAAATTTTTTTATGTCACTGATATAGCAACAAGGACCTATGTCAGAGAGATGCTTTCAAACAGGGGTCAGCAAACTTCTGTAAAGGGCCAGATAGTAAATATAGTAATATTTAGAAGGAGATCAGTCTCTGTCAAAACTATTCAACACTGCTGTTGTAGCGTGAAAGCTGCTATAGACAATATGTAAAACAGTGGGCGTGACTTTTCCAATAAAACCTTATTTATGAACACTGCAGTCAAATTTCATATGATTGCACATGCCCTAAAGTATTCTTTTTTATTTTATTTATCTTTTCAACCATTTAACAACATAAAAACAGTTTTTAGCCTGTGGGCTGTACAAGAACAAGAGTTGGGCTATATTTGACCTGCAGGCTATGGTTTGCCCACGACTGCTTTAAAAAATAAGAATGATAAAGGCCCAATAATCCATGGTCCAAATGACTTATCTTTTCCCAGATTTGTTAGTTCTAGGCCCAATGTTGAACAGAAATTACAAGTAGAATGAAAATCTGGAAGCCTTGATAGGTTTATTCCTATTTTTCTATTTTATAGAGACATTCCCCCTCCTCCTTTCCTCTCTCCCCATGGGTTGTCATTCTTATTACCAGCTGGATGTGTAGAAATAGGAACCCCTGGTGTCCCCAGGCCTATACCCAGCCCCCTTTGATGGCCCCAGGCCGGCTAGGCTCTCCAGGACTCCTACACTGCTTGTGTTTTGGTGAGTTTATCACTAAGATTATCTCTTCCAGCCAAAACAGAAGGATATCCCACTGGATAGTCAACCTGAGAGTGCATCACAGTGGGTTAGCGATAAAGCGAAAATCCTACTGATGCCCAGAAACAACAGGAATGTGAAGTTTTGAATGGATGAATGAATTTTTCTTTAGAGAAGAAGAGGAGTTGGGGATGCCTTCGTGGAGGTGGTAGTTTTTAAACTGAGACTTGAAGGAGGTCTAGAGCTGTGGAAAGATGAGAAAGGGCATTTCTCAAAGGTTACGACATGAATAAATCAAAAAATATTCAACTATAGTAATAGTAATAATAATCACATCTCACATTTATTGACGATGTGCCTAATATTTTTAAAGTGGTTTATACGTATTAGCTCATTTCCTCCTCATACAACCCTGTGCTATAGGTATATTGCTATCCTCACTGTATAGGTGTGAAAACTAAGGAACAGAAAGATTAAAGAACTTGCCCAAGTCTCACAATTAATAGGGACAAAGCCAGGATTCAAACCTGGTCTGCTTCCAGAACCCATGCTTGTAAACACGACATAACACTACCCTGGGGGCCATTTTTGTGTTGTGCAATAACCATCAGAAACCCTCAAGGTCCTTTCTAGTTTCAAGATTCCGTGATTTTGTGTGTCCAAGCTCTGCTCCCTTCCCGCACCCCAGCAAGCACTGGCACCTTGCAAAGTGGGCCTCTTCCTGTTCTCAGCCAGCTCCATCTCTTCCACAATCCCCGGCACCGTGTGGACTGTAGTTATGCCTGCCCATCTGATTCCCACTAATATGTGTACTTGTTTTCATTAAATTGCATCTTGATAGTATGTATCTGTCTATCTACCGGTTTAATGAGTTTTCTGAAAACAATATATACTAGTGTTCAAAAATTCAACCCGAAAAATATAAAGAATATAAAAAATTACCAAAAATTTCACTGCCAAAGGTAACAACTTTAACATTTTGATGATCTTTTTAGACATCTCTATGAATAATTATGTAAATGTCTATATATGTTTATACAACCATGATCATTCTATACATGATATACATCAGGTTTTTTTCACCAATAATAGAATACAAGCATCTTTCCATATCAATAAATATAGTGTATCATAAACCGCCATTTTAAATTCTATTTGTATATCTACCATAATTTATTTAACACATTAATATATATATTAATATATATCTCATATTTTTGTTTAAGAATAAATTTTCAAAGCTAGAATCTGGGATTTTCAGGAGCTATTCATTATTTCTTGCCAATCGGATATGCACTGCAAGTGTAGCCTTTTGTGGGCTTATGGTGTTCCCAGGAGGTCTCTGGGGCTCCTGAAGCATCTCAGGCAGGCAGAAAGCAGACAACTTTTACCTTTCCATAGAAGTGAGGAAGGAATTTGGAGACAGGGTAACTAAATCCTGGACTATACAGTTCTCAAGAGAAACCCAGAGTAAAACTAATAAATACTGCTTAAAACGTTAAGTATGGCTATGTTTCTAAACCATTGTACTAATCTCTTGTTGAATCACTTTTTCCTTGAAAGCTCTTATGGAAGAAAAAGTGAAAATTGTACAACCAATAGTTCTACAAGTGAAAATCGTGCTTCGTGCTCTTTTTTTCCTCCACGTGTAACAAACGTAGATAATTGCACCATTGAAGTGGAAGCTCAAAATGCAGATGGTGTAATTAAATCTGATATGACATATTGGAACTTAGATGCTATAGGTAAGTGTTATTTGCTATCTTATATACTCTTTATTGAATTACTACCTCCTATTTTTTAATAAAGGAGTATCTAGACTCAAAAGTAAATTCAAAGCTCAAGGGTATAATAGGTATGTTTTATGGCTATACAGAAAATTCATCATCTTATTAAAGAAGAAATGAAGGGAGGGAGGGAAGAAGTAAAGGAGGGAGGAAGGGAGAAAGGAAAGAAGGAAGGAATTAACTAAATTAGAAAAAAGGAATGAGAGATATCTTGCTGGCCATTGATTTCCTCTTGTAGTTTGTGCCATAAATTTTACTCCAAGAAATAAAAAATCTCTCTCCCCTGCCTCCTGCAAACATTACTACTCATAAATGAAAAGAGTAAAATTCTTATTTTTAAAAAGGTCTCACTAACTTTTTCAAAGACACATTTTTTTAACCATTTACTTTTTAAATTACAGCCTTATTGTAATATTATTTGCCTATAAATTCACTATTAAATGTAAGATATTTTTCTGGGCTCTCAATTCTATTCCATTGATCTATATTTTTGTCTTTAGGCTATTGCCATACTGTGATTACTGTAGCTTTACAATAAGTTTTGAAATTGAGAAAATGAGTCCTCCAACTGTGTTCTTTTTCAAGATTGTTTTGGTTGTTGGGTCTCTTGTATTTCCACATTTTAGGATTAGCTTGTCAATTTCTGCAGAGAAGTCAGTTGGGATTTTGATAGGGATATTGTCACCTTCATAATATAAAATCTTCCAATCCATGAACATGAGTTATCTTTCCACTTATCTAGGCCTTCTTTAATATCTTTTATTCATTTATTATAATTTTCAGTGTACAAGTCTTGTACTTCTTTGGTTAAATTTATTACTAAGTACTTTATTCTTTTTTAATGCTATTGTAAATGCGATTGCTTTCTTAACTCCATTTTCAGATTGTTCATTATTAGTATATACAAATACAGTTGATTTTTGTATGTTGATCTGGTAATTGGCAATGTTGTTGAAATAGTTTATTGATTTTACTATTTTTTTGGTGGATTCCTTAGGATTTTCTGTATATAAGATCATGTCATCTGCAAATATAATTTTATTTATTTATTTATAATTTGGATGCACTTTATTTTTATTTCTTAGTTATCCTGTGTAGAACTTCCAGTACAATGTTGAATAGAAGTGGCAAGAGCAGACATCCTTTTCCTGTTTCTTATCTTAGGGGGGAACCATCTAGTCTTTTATCATTAAATATGATGTTAGCTGTGGAGTTTTATAAATGCTGTTTGTTAAGTTGAGGAAGTTCCATTTTATTTATAGTTTGTTGAGTGTTTTGTTATCACGAATAGGTGTTGGATTTTGTCACATGCCTTTTCTGTATCTATTGGAATGATCGTGTGCTTTGTCATTTATTAAAATGGTATATTATTAATACACTGACTGATTTTCATAAGTTAAACAAACCTTGTATTCCTGTGAGAAATCCCACTTGGTTATGGTGTATAATTCTTTTTATATATTGCAGAATTTGGATTCCTAGTTTTTTGTTGAGGATTTTTGCTCCTATATTCAAAACGGATATTGATCTGTTGTTTTATTTTCTTATGATGTCTTTGGGGTTTTTTTGTATCAGTGTAGTACTGGCTTCATAGAATGAGTTGGAAAGTGTTTCCTCTTCTGTTTTTGGGAAGAGTTTATGAAGGATTAGTGTTAATTCTTCTTTAAACTTTTAGTAGACTTCATCAATGAAGCCATCTGGGCCTGAGCTTTTCTTTGTAGGAAGTTTTTTGGCTTGGTTTCTTTTTAAAACTTTTTTTAAGAACTCCCTTTGGAAGGTTTACCCTACACTGTCAATATTGATGTTACCTCATGGTGATAGACATGAAAGGGGACAAGACTATTCACTTTTTCTATAAGAACCTTTATTATTATCTTTACTTTCTTAATGAGTATATATTACTTTAGCAATTAAAAATATTAAAAAGTAAATTCAGTTACAAAGAAAACTCAAAACAAAATTTTCTAGTCCCTCTTTCAACTAGATTTAGTATCTATTTAAATATTCTGTAACTGCCACTGCTTAAAACTTAGAGTGAGGAGGAATTTTGGTCTAAATTAGAACAACACCATAGTTATAAAATTGATTTCTGAAGAAACTCTGTTTTTATAATCCATCTCTAAGGCCTGGTAAAGTGTTGCTAAATACTAAGATCTTTTTGGACTCCATTAATGAGATAAGAGAATTTAATAACAGAATAATAATAATTTTATAATTAGAACTTTTCTTATTTAAATTCAGGTGGGTAGGACTATGACTGTGCTTTTAAGAACAAGTGAAACTAGTTTGGTTTCTAACTGAAGTATGCCCCTCTTTGGTTTACACTGGTAATTTGCTTAAACCTTTTTTCATAGATACTGCTAGAGTTTACTTTGATCCAGCCTCTGACATAAATTATCACAATTAGTGGTATCTAAATAAATTTTGCTGTGTTTCACATTTACCAGTTTTTGACTTAAAGTCTATTTTGTCTGATATTAGTATACCCACCCTTGCTCTCTTACTATTTACATGGAACGTCTTTTTCCATCCTTTGACTTTCAACGTATTTGTGTCTTTAGATCTAAAGTTAGTCTTTTGTAAACAGCATGTAGTTGGATCATTTTTTAAAAAAATTATCTGCTGATGTATGTCTTTTGATTGGAGAGTTTAAACCATTTATATTTAAAGTAATTATCGATAAGGAGGGACTTACTTTTGCCATTTTGTTATTTATTTTCTGTATATTTTATAGCTTTTTTATCCCTCATTTCTTCCATTACTGCCATCTTTTGTGCTTAGTTGATGTTTTGTGGTGACATGTTTTGATTTCCTTCTCATTTCCTTTTCTATATTTTCTATAGATGTTTTTTTTTTGTGGTTACCATGGGGATTACAGATAGCATCTAAATTTATAAAAATCTAATTTGAATTGATACCAACTTAACTTCAATCATACACAAAACTCTACTCCTACACAGTTCCATTCCCCCCTCACTTTATGTTACTGAAGCCACAAATTACATCTTTATTCACTGTATGCCAATTAACATAGAGTTAGAATAATTTCTAATGCATTAGTCTTTTAAATTCTTTGGAAAATAAAAAGAGGAGTTACAAACCAAAATTGCAATAATATTAGATTTTATATTTGCTCATATATTTATCAATATCAGAGATTTTTATATCTTTATCTGGCTTCAAGTTACTGTCTAGTGTCCTTTCACTTCAACCTGAAGGACTCCCTTTAGCATTTCTTGTAGGGCAGGCCTACTGGTTATGAACTCCCTCAGCTTTTATTTATCAGGGGATGTCTTAATTTCCCCTCACTTTTGAAGAACCATTTTGCCAGATATAGAATTCTCAGTGAACAGATTTTTTTTTTTCAGCACTTTAAATATATCATCCCATTGCCTTCTGGCCTCTAAGGTTTTTGCTGAGAAATTAGTTAATAATATTATTGAAGATCCCATGTATGTGATGAGTTGCATCCCTTTTGCTACTTTCAAGATACCACCTTTGACTTTCTACAGTTTGGTTGTAATGTGTCTTAATGTGGGTCTCCTTGGGTTTATCCTATTTGGGATTCATTAGGATTCTTAGATTTGTAGATTCATGTATGTATTCATCAAATTTGGGAAGTTTTGGCCATGATTTCTTCAAATAATCTCTCTGCTCTTTCCTCTCCCTCTTCTTTCAAAGACTTTCAAAACATGTATGTTGGTCTGCCTGATCCTGTCCCACAAGTTCTTTAGGCTCTGCTCACTTTTCCTTATGCTTTTTTCTCTTTGTGCTCCTCAGGCTCAATACTTTCAGTTGTCCTATCTTCAAGTTTGCTGATTTTTTCTTCTGCCTGCTCAAATTTACCCCTCTAGTGAATTTTTTTAAATTTCAGGGATTGTAGTTTTCAGCTTCAGAATTTCTGTTTGATTCCTTTTTATAATTACTATCTCTTTGTTGATATTCTCATTTTGTTCATATATTGTTTACCTGATTTCCTTTAGTTCTCTGTCTGTGTTTTCTTTTAGCTCTTTGGGCATATTTAAGACAATTGTTTTAAAGTCTTTGCCTAGAAAGTCTGGTGTCTGGGCGTCCTCAAGGACAGTTTCTGTTGATTTATTTTGTTTATTTAAATTGAGCCATGTTTCCCTGTTTCTTTGTATGCCTTGTAATTTTTGTTATTGTTGAAAATTGGACATTTGAAAAAACAGCCACCTCTCCTACTCTTTTCAGAATGGCTCTATGCTGTGGCAGTCCTTCACACATTAGCTGGGTTTACTCTGATCCTAGGGAGCAGCCTAAAGTGAAAGCTTAAAGTCTTCTCGGGTCTTTTCTGAGCATGCATCTTGCCTGGGCCTATATGGTGCTTTATCAATTATCTTGAATACATAGCTGCTTTTAAATGTCTTAATTTATCAAAGAGTCTCATGCAGTTTCCCATTAGCACTTTGTTATTCTATTGTATGTGTCCATCCATAATCCCTTTCCCCAGGTTTCTGTGGGTCTGTAGTCTCCCTGAGGCTTTTATGAGCAGAGCCTGCCACTTTTCCTGCCTGAAATTCAAGTTAGGCAAAACAGAGACTGGTCCTTTAGTCTGCACTCAGACAGGTTAGAATGTTGTAAATAAGTTCTTCTCTGCTTTCTCCAGTTGGAGGAAGGGAACTAGGAATTGGGCTGCCACCTTCTCCATACCAAGACCACTGATATGCCTGGGAGAGGGTCGGGCAAGGGCAAGTAAGACAGCCACAAAACTTTTTTCCTACTACTTTGAAGGTGGCTTTTTCTTGATTAGGTGTTTATAGTTTCTGAAAACCTTGAACTGGTTTCCAGAGCTCCTACAAGATTAGTTCAGCCAGCTTCTGTCTTTTTTTTTTTAAATTTTTCTATGGGGGTATAAGAACTTGGAGCTACCTAGTCTATCATTTTGCTGATGTCACTCAATATCCATCAGTTCTTAATGATCTCTTCTGAGAGCCATTTTTAAGCAGAGAAAAAATTAATAATTTATGTCTCCTTGATGATAGAGCTATAGAGTTGAATGGAGCTATAACAAGAATTTGTGTTTACTCTGACTGAGGTAGTCTCGTGTAGTGGTAGGAACTTTGGTGTGGATGCAAATTAATCATAGTTTGGCTTTTTATTAGAAAGTTATTTGATCTTTTCAAATCTCAGTTTTGGCCAGGTTTGGTGGCTCATGCTTATAATCTCAGCACTTTGGGAGATTGAGACTGGAGGATTGCTTGAGCCCAGGAATTCAAAACCAGCTTGGGCCACATAGTGACACCTTGTATTTGCAAAAAAAAATTTTTTTAAAAACCCTCAGTTTTGTCTTCTATAGAATGGGTATAATAAATGTTAGGTGGTTGAGAGGAGTCAACAAAATGATTCACCTAAAAAAATACTTATCAAGTGCTCAATAAATATCAATAATCTTATGAAACTCCCTCATGTCTATTGTCTACAGCTCTGCCCACTGAGTGGCCACCTAGACTGATGACCACCCTTCAGTTCCAGCATAAGTACACATTATTTTTTGAGTAGCCATCACGGGCTTTCTGAATATTTTTACCCAGTTCACGTTTTTAAGTCCATGGCTCTAAGTAGAGATTTTGCTCTCCAAAATCCTTCAAGAATTTCAAAGATTAAGAAGATGATACTATTCAATTCTAGCTAAGCAAGGGTATGGTGAAATTGATATTCATACACTCTTGATGGAAACTGAAATTGGTGTAGCCTTTCCGGAAAGCAAAATGGCACTGTGTGGCAACAGCCCTAAAAATGTTCATGCCCTTCTACCCAGTCAGCCTATCCTAAGGGGGTCTAGTGAAAACACCAAAGATGCAGAGAAAGATTCAACCATCATCTATTTATTCATCTACTTATTAAATATTTCATATTTGCTAAGGTCAAACATTTGTTAATTCTAGACTCTGTGATCAAGACCAGCTTCTGTGCTCAAGAAGCTTTAAATTAAAAATTAGAAACACTGTGAATGTGCAATAATAGAGCAATGATAAAAAAATGTATTCATCCATAAGGTGGAATATTATGAAGCTTAAAAAAATAATGTTTTGAAGAATTTTTAATAGCAGTGGATATATGCTGATTGCGTAATGTTACTTAAAAAAACCAAAAGCTTTATTTAGCATAATATCAATTTTGTTTAAAAGATATGCAAATAATTACATAGAAAAAAAGCCTGAAAGGAAATATACCAAAATGTTAATGAGGATTATCTCTGCTTGATAGTATTTTGGATGATTTTAAGTTTTTCTTTGTATTTTTCCATATTTAAAAATTTTTCTGTAATGAGTATATACTACTTTTATAACAAGAACAATACATATTTTCAAAGAGAGAAATTTGGGGCTAGAATGTTTGCAGTGCGCAAGGAAAACAAGAGGTGCTTTCTAGAACCTAGGAGTGAAGGGAAGAGAGGCCTAGGGGAGGGTAAATAAGGAAAACAGCCTATTTTCTGGTTCTGTGGTCTCTTGTTACTTCCCACCTGCTTAGCATAGGATATGACCCAATCAATAATAGGCTGGTTTGCAGAAAAATCACAGGAATGTATTCTTTTTTTCACTGGGCGTTCCTTTATCTGGAGGTGCTGGGGTGAGGGGTGGCATTCCTTTTGTACTGCCTTGCAAACCATCTGCATATAGCAGACCACAAAATACACACTATCATTTTCTTTCTAGACTTATTTTTTCTCCCAATTTTGGGTGGATGCTATAAACACGGTCTCTTCTTTCTGCAAATATGAGAATTATATGATTTTTATTTTCAGCGAAAACCGAACCACCTGGGATTCTCAGTGTGAAACCAGTTTTGGGTATCAAACGAATGATTCAAATAAAATGGAAAAGGCCTGAGTTAGCACCTGTTTCATCTGATTTAAAATACACACTTCGATTCAGGACAGTCAATAGTACCCGCTGGGTAAGTTATGTCATTATAATCTTCCTATTAGAGGACCCGAGAAAGAGAATCATTGATGACTTTTGTTGACCTGGAATTGTTGTTTTCACTTTCTACATTGGAAACAGAAGAGAGACAATACTGAGTGCTTTCCTTCGCAATTTCCCATTTGGACCTTTTATATTGGAAAAGTATTCTACCATAGGCATTTTGCCTTCTGAGCACAGGGACATATTAAACAGTGAGAGACTTACTTTTGTATTCCATCCAGGTTTGTGTCTAGCTATGTTGGCTGCCAGAGATTCTGTGGTTTGGCCATTTTATTTTTAATTTTTCCAACCTTTCATAAAATTGTGAAGTATAACTCACATTGAGAAAAGTGAACAAAACACAAATATTGCATTTAATACATTATTATTAAGTCAGTGCTCATGTAAAAACCACTGAGGTCAAGAATAGAACCTTTCCAGTATGCCCCTACTCCCTTTAGAGCTATTATTCTGATTTTCATGGTAATCACTCTTTGCTTTTATTATGGTTTCACTATTTAAGGCTGCAGCCCTAAAAAACATAGTTTAAGGGACTGTCTTTCCTTGACACCCAGGATGAAGAAATGCCCAGTAGAAATATATGAGGAACCTATAAATGGAATCCATACATTTTGTATTTTTTAATGTTTGGCTTCTGTCTCTCAATATTGTGCTTTTAGTGCTGAGTATAGTGACTCACGTCTGTAGTCACAGCATTTTGGGAGGCCAAGGTGGGAGGATTGCTTGAGGCCAGGAGTTTGAGACCAACCTGGGCAGCACAGTGAAACCTTGTCTCTAAAAACAATTTTTAAAAATTAGCCGGGCGCAATGGCATGCTCCTATAGTCCTAGCTACTCAGAAGTCTGAGGCAGGAGGATCATTTGAGCCTAGGAGTTTGAGGTTGCTGTGAGCTGTGATTGAGCCACTGCACTCTAGCCTGGGTGACAGAGTGAGGCCTTGTTTAAAAAAAAAAATTATGCTTTTAAGATTTAGATTTATTCGTGGTATATAATGCTGTAGTTCATACATTTTCATTGCTATGTAGTACTCCATTATATGAACACAGTGGAATTGTGACTTTAATTTGCATTTGCCCGACTTTTAATGAGGTTGCACACCTTTTTCATATGTTTATTGGCCATTTGGATTCCTTCTTTGTGAAGTACTGACTTAAGCCTTTTACACATTTTTTTCTATTGGGTGGTCTGCTTGATTTTTTAATTGACTTGTAGGCATTCCTTGTATATTCTATTTATGAGTCTTTAATTTGTTATATGTGTTGCAAACATCTCTTACTATGTGGTATGTCTTTTCACTCTCTTAATGGTGACTTTTGACTTCTTAATTTTTATGCTGTCAAATTTTATCAGCCTTTTTCTTTATTCTTCATATCTTTGGTGTCTTAAGAAATATTTTCTTACTTCAAAGTCCAGAAGATATTTCCTATTTCCATCAATGCCTGAAATTAGATCACCTTTTTTTGGTAACCATCTCACATTATTGACTCTTAATCAATTGCTAGCTAATTAAATCATTAAGAGTCCTCCACACCAAGATTTGTTGGTAAAACACATCTCCACTACCTTATAATATGTTGGCTTTTAACCCAAGTTCAGGAGTTTTATTTATTCCTATTGGATTTCTTAATGTTGGTCTTATCCATCATTTCAGCCCATTTAGAATCTTTATTTGGTCACCCAAAACTTATAGTTAACTTTTTACTTTCTAACTTTTCAGTATCTTCAGATTTGATAACACTTACTTCTACACCTTTATCTAATTATTGATAAAAATGGTGACTACATCAGAGCCCTATGGGAAACTAGTAGAGACCATCCAGAGACTCAGCCCACCTTTGAGTGTGATCCTTTATTCAGGCTTCTATGAATATACCTAATTACCACTACAGTCATTCAGCCTACTTTTTTCCTCTTGTCCGGGAGGCTATCATGAGACTCTTTCCTTTGTGGAAATCCATAGACACCACGTCTATTGCTTGCTATCCTAGTCTAGAACTCCTTCAGAGAAGAAAATTGGTTAAGTTTTACTTGTCCTATGTTTAGAGAGATGATGTTGGCCACTCCTCCTCCCAGCTTCCTAGCTAAGTGGCTCTGCAACCATTCCCCTTGAACCTGACCACAGGTGACATTAGACTCATTGGTTCATAGTTTGGGGAACCCCTAAGCAGAGTAGTCCCCAGCACAGCACAGCTTATCTTCCTTCATACCACATGTCATGGTCTCAGTGAACTGAAGGAACTTCTGAGGTCATCTGCTGGCTGAGCATCCTTGATTCTTTCTGTTTGTCTGAGCCCAGAGTCACTATAGCTGCTAGGGTCAGATTCAGCAGGATAAACAAACCAGGTCCTGTGTCCCCTGGACACGTGTATAGCACTGAGGGCAACAAGTGTAAACTACTCCAGCTCTCAGCATCCTATGCCCCACCCCTTTGACAGACTCACCCGCATCTTTGCCGCCTTCCTTCCAGTCCCCGAGGTAAGATGTCCTTCCTCCTCTTCTCCTGGAGGACATGGGAAAGAAGGTGGAATATGCAGCCAGTACCCCCTCTCCTTTCAGCTTTCAAAGACAGTCAAGTCTCCCCAGCTCTAAACCCAGCTCTTTCCAACCTTCTGTCAGCGGTTCCCACCGTTGTTGTTTTTTTTTTTTTTTTCTGACACAGAGCCTTGCTTTGTTGCCCGGGCTAGACTGCCGTGGCATCAGCCTAACTCACAGCAACCTCAAACTCCTGAGCTCAAGTGATCCTCCTGCCTCAGCCTCCTGAGTAGCTGGGAATACAGACATGCGCCACCATGCCTGGCTAATTTTTTCTATTTTTGGTAGAGATGGGGTCTTGCTTTTGCTCAGGCTGGTCTCCAACTCCTGAACTCAAGCAATCCTCCTGCCTCAGCCTCTCAGAGTGCTAGGATTATAGGTGTGAGCCTCTGTACCTGATCAGCTTCCCCCTGTTGATGGAAGGAAGTTCAGGTTCTTAACCCTCTGATACCTGGAACTCGCAACCCCTTCAAGCTCATCTTTCACCTTGCTCTTGCCTCTATGGTAATGCTGAAATGCTTGTTTCCCCTGCATCATGTTGTCTCAGTATTCTGTGCCTCTCTCTAGAACATCCTCTGCTTTTGCACTTCTGCTCCTGCCCCAATCTATTCATCTTTCAGAACTCAGGTCTGGCATATTTCTTCTGAGAGCCAGAGCCTGGTGTCCCTTCTCTGCATGCCTCACCTCTGTCATTGCACTCAACAATGAACACGTTTAAACTTGTCTCTCTCCCAATTAGACTGTAAGTTCTTCAAATGCAGGGACCTTGATTTTCATCTTTGTTTTCCCTTTGCCTGGCACATGCCTGTGCTCAATAAATATTTGTTTAAACTAAGCCATGTAAAACTAATCCTGAAATCCTAAAATGTCCTTGTAACAAGACCCACATTTGTATGAGAGTATATGAGTTGCAGAGTGCTTTCTTACCCTCCAAATTATTTAAGCCTAGCAAATATCCTATAAATGAGGCCTTATTAGCCACATTTTTACAGATTAGGAAATTGAGATGTCGGGAGCTTAAATGATCTATCCAAGATCATAAGGTTTGTAAGTTGCAAACCTAAGCCCAGGTTTTCTGACTCCAAGTTCGTCATTCATGTGACCATACTTCAGCACCTCCAAGTCTTCCTGTGGTCCTAGTAAAGGGCTTGCACCTTTACATAATGAAACCACGTGAACAGCCTGGAAAGGGATCTCAAGACTGTTTTATGAGTTTGATTTAGGCTTTGCACCAAAACTTCTGACTCATCTCTTAAGACAAACACTCTGGCTTAGTTAGGCTTTGGCACAAAGTATAGATTATAGAAGCAAACCTGATGAAACTAATTAATGTTTTGGTATGGTTCTATTGCCTGTGTCAAGTTGTGAAAGGTTTAGATCTAAGCCTGTATATAAAGGATCTGTTGATCTTGGACCCTTTGAGGGCCAAAGGCACCTCAGCTAGATAAAAAGCCAAGCTAAAAGGAGCCTTAAAGACATATTGTTTGAAAGACTGAGCAGCCTTTTTTGTTTCCTCTGAGGCTGGGACTGGGAAGAACAGGCTTTCGTAGCTACATTAGGCAGAGCTCTTTGAGCACGAACGTGGTGAGAACCACCAAGCAGGCCAAGCATGTGCTAAGGGTAAGAGCAAAGCAGGAGGAAAAATTAGAAAGATTTTAAAAAATCATATATTTTTAAAAGCATGAAAAGTAAAGGAGCATTATTAGGCTTCCTTACACTTGCTGTTTGGATTAGGATTATTATGTTGAGTAACATATGGAGGACACCATGTGATTGGGCCTCTCCTAATGATTTTGATCCTGCTCCAACTGGACCCCGTAATGACAGACTGTCCCAAGTTATGCTCCCCACAACCCTATGTGCTGCCACAGGGGTGGTTTGAAGAGGATGCTCAGGGAACAGGGATTCAGCAGCAACACCGCCATTGTCTCTCCTTGCTGTGCCCCGTCTCACTAGGCTGGGAGTTTGGCAGTGTCCATCTGTAGCTGGGATGCTCAGCTTTCTGCCACAGACCCACGCACTCCTTTTGCCCAATTTCCTTTAGGCCCAGGAGCTGTAATTAGGTACTCATTTTCACAGCCTTCACACAGATGTAGGAAATATCAGGACTTCCTTCTCCTGCAGCGTTCCATGGGACTATGCTGTATGCACACTAGCAAAATGGACATGCCTATAAGTGCAGTTTATTTTTATCAGCTCCATATAAGTTTCATAAGCCAACGACTGAAAGTTTATATTGCAGCAACGATGACTGTGCTCAGAAAGGGATAGCTAAATTTTTAGTTTCTCTTAGAGGGCTGGGTCCAGGAGGGACTTTAGAAATTATATAAAGCAGCACCTTCATTTTACTAATGAGAAACTGATCTCAAGAGAAGAGAACTGATTTATTTACGTCTCCCCTCCCCAAGAGAGTGTCAAAGTGAATTCATACATCCAGGCTGTTGAGACTTTCCGTAGCTTGACTGACTGGACACCCAAGGATCAACAGTTTGAAAGGAGAGATTTGGGCAAAGGGAAAGAGCCAAGAGTAAAGAAATCTGTGTTCTGGTCCTAGTTCTATTGATTATTTAACTTTCATTTAAATGGTCATTTAACTTTCCTGGGTGTCGGTCATGACATGAGGATTGAATTTGATGCAGCTAAGGTCTCTGTCCCTGCGTTCTATGAAGCTGTATTTCTAGGTGTTGGAGTCACCTCCTAGTCCCAGCTTGCCCCGGACCGCGGGGCTCTGCCTTGCATCTTCCAGAACAGCAAGCAGGAGGGCTCTGTTCATTCAGACTGGCCCAGAAGCAGGAATCTCTACCCTACACGCTTAGAGGCAGGACATGGGGAGGGAGGTGGTTTATGGGGAGATTCGTATCTGTTTAGGTGCTAATTGTTCCCAGACACATGTGGAAGTTTATTTATGAAAATTATATATTTAATATTTTAAAATTTGAGATAGAGTGTTACTAGTTCTGAAAAGGTAAAAGAGCATTGGATAGTGGAGAGGAAAAATGGAACAAATGATAACATGTGGTGTCTCCATTTCAGCTGAGGGTTGTCTCTGTCTTGTAGATGAAAGTCAACTTCACTGATAACTGTTCCAATACAGACCAAACCTACAACCTCACAGGGCTGCAGGCTTTTACGGAATATGTCATAGCTCTGCGATGTGTGGCCGAGGAGTCAAGGTTCTGGAGCGCCTGGAGCCAGGAAGAAATGGGAACAACTGAGGAGGAAGGCAAGCTGCTCGCTGTCGTTTCTCTTCTGCCCGCTGTGGCGTAGGGCTGCCGGGGGCTAGATTGGTGGGTTTTGTCAAGTGCCCCAGTCGGGAATCATGGGCGTGGGGAGTGTTCACTGTGCCCACCTGAGCCCCTGAGGGTGAGCCTACACTGCTCTGCTGGTGCTAGGCACCTGAGCAGCTCTGTGCCCCAAAGACAAAGGATTGCATCTGTAATACTCTTATACGGTCCTTATATTAATACTTTACATGAAGTAGTATCACATCACTTTAATGTATCCTATGATAAACTAATGTATCCTATGATACATATTGTAAACCCTGGAACTACTACTCAAAAAACAAAGGTATAACTAATGAAAGGGAAAAAAAGGTCATATCTTTAATGACAGTGAGAAGGAAAGAGCCAGGGACTGCACACTGATTGAGCACTTACCACGAGTCACGTGTGGCCAATAAGAGCAATGCTTCTGGCCACTGGGCTTGGCTTAAATCCCAACTTGGCCCTGCAATGACTTTGGGCAAGATACCTAATTTCTAAGTCTACTTTCACCGTTTCCTCACTATTTATTCCTCTTTTCTGTATTGAAATATAATTTGAAAATTGAATTTATAGTAGTACCTCCTTTTTAGTGTTATTTTAAAGAGTAAATGAAATACTGTGTGTAGCCCATAGTAAACATTCACTAAATGCTAGATTTCCTATTTCTACTACTTATCCTATTGTTATTTTTAATCCTCCTAGGAGCACCATAAAATGTGTAGTCACTCCCATTTTGGAGGTGAGGGAGTTGAGTTTCAGAGATGTTAATAAATGGCTCAGGTCACTCAGCATGTGTTATTGTTCTCAAGAGCCTTGCCCAGTGCCTGACCCCCAGTAGATGATCAATAAATGATGAATGTATTAGTTTCCTATTGTTGCTGTAACAAATTACCACAAATTTAATGGCTTAAAGCAACACAGATTTATTCTCATAGTTCTGGAAGTCAGAAGTTCAAAATCAGTTTCCCTGGGCTAAAGTCAAGGTGTCAGCAGGGTTGTTTCCTTTTGGAGACTGAGTGGAGAATGTTTCCTCGCCTTTTCCCGCTTCTAGTGGTAGCCTGTATTCTGTGGCTTGTGGTTCCTTTCTCTAGTTACAAAGCTTATAATTCCATCATCACATTACCTTTTTCTCCTCTTCTGTGTCAAATCTCTCTGCCTCCTTCTTTTTTTTTTTTTTTTTTTGAGACAGAGTCTCACTTTGTTGCCTGGGCTAGAGTGAGTGTCGTGGCGTCAGCCTAGCTCACAGCAACCTCAGACTCCCAGGCTTAAGTGATCCTACTGCCTCAGCCTCCCGAGTAGCTGGGACTACAAGCATGCGCCACCATGCCCAGCTAATTTTTTCTATATATATATTTTTAGTTGTCCAGATAATTGATTTCTATTTTTAGTAGAGACAGGGTCTCGCTCAGGCTGGTCTCGAACTCCTGACCTCGAGCGATCCACCTGCCTCGGCCTCCCAGAGGGCTAGGACTACAGGCGTGAGCCACCACGCCCGGCCTCTGCCTCCTTCTTATAGGACCTTTGGATCACATTTAGGGCTCACTTGGATAATCCAGGATACTGTCCCCATCTCAAGATCCTTAACTTATTCACCTCTGCAAAGTCCTTTTTTCCATATAAGGAAACATTTGTAGGTTCTGGGGACTAGGACCTAGGTATCTTTGAGGGCCATTTTTCAGCCTAACACAATGAATGAATGACTCATTCATTAGATGAATACTTGGTGATTGTCTACACATCGTCTTCTGAATTGTGGAAAGAAATACAAAAATGTCCATCCTTCTAACCTTCCTCTGAGGCTCTCACCTTGTTTATTTATGAGGTGTAGGTTCCAAAATGTGAATCCCCCCATGCTCATGATTTCAGGTGGTTGTGAGGATACTCACATTGTAATAGAAAACCAGATTTCAGTCTCATACCCAAGTCCCACGTTGGTCTCAGGTAACATCTGGGGTCAGCCTCTGTGCTTCCTGCTCCACATGATAATTTATTCCTCGGGATCCTGGATGAGTTTCCCACAAGACTAAGTATTGACAGATGTTTGGTGTGTTCACTCCTATAGTCAGATGTCTGGAACCAATTTGATGCCTTCTGAATTTTGTATTCCCTACTGGGGATGTTTGTGTGGGACCATTGAGCAAATAGTCCTCTTCCTTTGCCTACCTTTCAGCAGGCAGTCTGGGGACTAAGTACTGCCTCAGGTGTGATGGTGCTTTGCCCAGCTCTTCTCCCCGCTGTGGCTGTCACTCTTCTTTCCAGTAACGTCCTGGTGCCATTATGGCTCAGAGCCTCAAGCCTACTCAGCTCACGATAGTACAGCCACTCCCTAATGTCAGTCCTCAACTTTTTTTGCTGCCAGAAACAAGACTTGCTATTGTATCTGATTTATTAGTTCAGCTAGCTTGGTTAATTAGCAAACACCAGACGCTGGTGTTCTTTGTGTACTTTTCTAATTAAAGCAAATCAATACTTACTTGTCAAAGTCGCCACTAGAGAACTTTTGCTTTTGTTTTTCTTCATTTTTTCAGTTTCCCAGAGGAAATCCCCACACCCAGAAAATCCTAATTTCTTCTTCCAATTGATAAGCCATTTTCCTATTTCAATGAAATGCCAGTTGTTTAATGCATACCACCTCAAACCTTTCTAATTGTTTGAAAACTTGTATTCTAAGTTGAATGTGAAGCTCTACCTATTTTCTTTTGGATTTCAAACATATTGATTATTAGAGTTATTTACCTAAATTCAGGCATTTGAATATCTACTTACTACATGATGAAGATATAATTTGATTCAAATCCTGGCTTTATTACTTAAAAGCTTGTGATATTGGACAGTTGCTTAATTTCTCTGGGCTTCAGAAATAGGAACAATAATACTGCTATCAATAACTACAGGGCAGTAGGGATTAAACGAGATAATTCAGTAATTCACTTGCTAAAAGTTAGCTGTTTTTATTGTTGGTTTTTAACAAGGGTACCGGTATGTGTCTGATTGGTAGTGGTTGTGGGGAAACCCATATTATAATAGAAACAGTATAGCATCCGATTGTAACTACACCAGTCCAGACAACTGATGCCTTTGAATATGTAGATATTTTGGTTGATTTGTAAAACTTTAATTTTGTCTTTTTCATAAATACAGAGTTAGTACTTTTCATCCTTTGGTTAAACTGCAAATTCATTATAAACTCATGGTTAATGGAAATTTGGCTATACTATTTAATAACTGTAAAAGATTTACATACTAGTCAGGTAATGATTTTACAAAAAGCTGCATATATGGAAAGTGTATATTGGGAAGACTGTTTCTCTTTGGATAATAACTGCAGGAACTAGTGGCCCCAATGAAAGGAGAAAATACCCAATTAAACTCAATTCATTATTACCATCTACTAAAACTAAATAGGTGCCTACGCGCTAAATCTAAGAAGAATTTCACTCATATTTCTGGTCTAGTACCCGTGATGCTTATTTAATAATCAGTTTATTTTTGCCTATCTCTGTCCTTGACATGAATATTTAGGACTGGATAGGAGTGAACATTTTGTCTTTAGATTTTTTTTTCTTACTCTCAAAATTATTATCCCTGAGTTTGACTTTCCACGTGATGGGAACAGAGAGATTCTGCAAGTTAGAGACAGAGCAAGAATCCCTCTAATTCTTGTGGGTTACCTTTGACGTTCTAATGACTGTCACCTTCTGCAAAGACTGTCTTCTGGGAGGAACTTAGCTACTGCTTACACCTCACTGAAATCAGCCTGCTGTTCCCTGTGTGAGAAAGTTGAGTCCTGGCTGTCCTGTCTTCTGATTCAATAAAAACCTTTGGCAAATCAGAACACTCCTGGCAGAGCTTTTAAGACACACCTCAGTGGGATTCTGATGAGGTCATATATAAAGTCTAAACAGTTCCAATCGCCTTATAAGCAATTTAAATGGAATTACAATAGGTCTCATTGAAAGACCCTGGGCCTAACAGCTAGACTGTGTTAACCACACTTCAACCTCTGCAAGAGTGGTTGTAGAAATGTGACTCTCCATTGATGACAAAACAAGGTATTGACTTAACTGCCCTTTGGTACATTTTCCTACATTATAAGGTTGTCTTTAATTGGAGTTCAGTAATTTCACTGAATTCACCTAAAGTTAAAAAGATTCCCTGAAGACAATTTCTCAGTACTAAAATAGTTTATATCTTGGCCTGGGTGGTAGACCTCATTCTTTGTGGACCTGTTTATATTATCTCCAGCCATATGACTTCCTCGAGAAAGGATTCAGAGTGCAACAACTGAAGCTTCGATTAGGGACAGTGACTTTCTTCTCCAAATTGCAGGCCACTAGCCTTCTGGACAGTTCTCTGTGATTTCCTCTCGTGGTTAAAGTGTGTGAGTCATTCTTTAATCAGCATCGTAGCATTTTGGCATTTCAGGCGCATGCCAAGACATTCAACTATAAATTGCCAGTAATACATCCTTGCCAAAACTTGCTTGAGACATATTTGAGATACATAGTTCAGAGATCAAGTGAAATGTAAATTCCTTGTTTTTGTGAGTTTTATCCCTGCAAGGTTAGATCATCAGAAGCTTGTACACTTGTACAATGTTGTCTTAGAATATATTGTTTACTGAAGAAAGCTATAAGACAGGATTTGTGCCCTGGCATTGTGCCCACAACCCAACAAATGTACGTATATGATATTTCTGTGCTTTTGCTCAATTGGGATTGCAGAAATTATCCTTTTTGTTATCCTGTGTCCTTTTTGAAAGGATCCACATGATAATTTCTATTTATAAATTCAGTGTTCATAGCCAGAAAATAATTGCCTCTTCATATGAATTTATGAATTTCTATGCTTCCTTTTTATTAGACCATGAGAAATATGCAACTCAATGTGATTCTTTTTTAATCTTTCTGCAGGGAAGACCAGCATTGAATTTAGAGTTCAGGGAGGGACCTAGTAAGGGTTGTTTGTCTGCTCCTATCTTACTTAGTTTGTTCTTATATTTTATAACATTCTAAGTATGCAGTTCTATTTCTTTGGAAGTAGATATGGTATAAATTATGTAAATATATATGTATCTCCTTGTCAGTTATCTGTGTCAGTCCCAGCTTTAATGTAGAGAGATGTTAGATCTAGAGAACATGAGATGGTCACATTTTCATCCAGATTTGGGTGACAAATTATACAGGGTGTCCCAAAAGTCTCCAAACAAAGGAAAAACTTTGTAATGAATATTTTGTAAATAAAGGCACATGTAGCTATAATTTTCCCATTTTCCCTAAGTATGGTGACTTTTGGGACACCTGTATTACAGTGGGGTCTCTTATACATTTCTTATACCTTACATTAAGTTGTGAGACCCAAGAGCTATTGATTCTAGTCCTCCCACAACAAAATGAAGACATCACTGGTCATTGCAAGGCTGCCACCCCTGCCCTCTCCGCCTTACTCCTGCTGGCTCCCTCAAGGAAATCCTTCCCAACCGCCCCGCTCACCTTCCCCACCCCCTTTGCAACTGCATCCATGTTATGCACCTCACTCTTGTTTCTTACAGCTCCATATGGCCTGGATCTGTGGAGAATCTTGAGACCAGCTGAGGCAGATGGAAGGAGGCCAGTGTGGTTGCTATGGAAGGTGACTTCCCTCTGGGTTATTTATTTATTTTTTCCTGTTTAAAGACCCTTGGTCTCTTACCCCTCCAAAAACTGTGATCCTTGAAATTTTAACTCCTGTATTTCCCGCCCCCAGAGGGATTTATGATGCCCCAAATCTCACAATGGTTGCCCAGCTCAGAAAAGCCCCATAAGTCATCTTTGCAAATGGTCCAAATGTGTGTTACAGACCCTGGCTCCCTGTCTTTTTTGGTCAGAAACATTAACATTCGGGACAGGTACAAAGTGCAAATGTAGGAGGCACCACGACCTTCTAGAGGAAACCGTCGTGGGCTGGCCTCCACTGGGAGGCAATGGAAGTCTCTGTGGTCCCACCCTACGTCTGAGAAGAGCACGGACCAAATGGGTCAGCTTGCCAATGTGTCCTCAGGTCATTTTCACGTGTGTTGGCGATAATGGGGTGCAATGACAAAAGAGGGACCAAATGGTCCTTTCTGGGAGGGAGGCCTGGTAGTGAGGAACAAGGACAAGGCAGGTAGGTAATGCCAAGAAGAGGAGAAGGGAAGAGGAGAAGATCAGAGAAGAAAATGGGGAAAGGAACAGAAAGGAGGGAAAGAGGGAACAAACAGGAAAAGAAGAGGAAAATAGAAAACCCACAAGAAATAGGAGCGACAAGATGGGGAAGAAGAGCAAGAAGCAGAGGAGCAAGAGGCCAAAACTCTTCAGTATGTCTCCAGAATCCTCAGGTGCTCCTCACGGTGTCTCTTACTTGCTGACGTCCAGGCAAGTTCAGAATCCTTTTGAAAGTGGAGAAATGGCCCTGCTTTGCCAGATGACATTCCAGTCCCAATGCTGTAGTGTTAAAGCATGCTCCTACCTTTGCCCCTTACCCCCACCCCAGGGCCGTGGGACGGTCTCAGGTTGCAGGGGCTGCAGACAGGGAAAGCACAGCCAGTGGTGTTGGGAAATCTTTGAGAATCAGTTCCAGATGCTGCGGTTTCTTTGTTAGATGTCAAGTATGGAAACAGATGACCCTGTCAACACATTTTTTGGGGAAGAAAGCAAACTGACACACACCCACATGTGGTTTTAGCTACATAGCAGTGGGCACGGGCAAAGTAGGCCAACCTGTGAAGTGGGGAGATCACTTCCCTGCCCTCCTCCCTCTCCCGCTCGCTTTGGAACTGGTCTCTTTTTTGCCTCATGTGGAGAGAGTTTTCTAAGAATTTGAGTTGGTTAAGAAACAATGTTCTAAAGTGTTCCAAAATTAGATGGTGGTGATGATTGCACCACTCTATGAGTATACTTTAAATTCATAATACATTGAATTCACTTTAAAACAGTGATTTCTTTTTTTCTTTCTGAGATAGGGTCTGGCTCTGTCACCCGAGCTGGAGTGCAGTGGCCCAATCATAGTTCACTGCAGCTTCAAACTCCTGGGCTCACATGATCCTCCTGCCTCAGCCTCCCAAGTAGCTGGGACTGCAGGCAGGTAACACCATGCCTGGCTAATTTTTCTTATTTTTTGTAGAGACAGGGTCTCTCTATGGTGCTCAACACAGGCCAGGGACTCAAACTTCTGGCCTCAAGTGATCCTTCAGCCTTGGCCTCCCAAAGTGCTGGAATGACAGCCATGAGCCACCTCAGCTAAAACAGTGAATTTTATGGAATGTGAATTACATCTCAGTAAAGCTGTTACTTAAAAGACAGATTGGGTTGTCTTGAGAGTCAACCCAGTCATTAGGAAGAGTCTAGCTGATCTTTTGTGTCAGGGTCAGTGGCATAAAGGAAATTTCTGATCTGGGAGGGCAATGGGACAACGGGACTTCTGAAGTCCTGTCTGACCTAGTCATTCTGCTCCATCTCTGTGTGTAATCAATAACAGAAAAGGAACAACTGAGAAGTCCTATAATTTCCAGGAAATACTCAGCTTGTTGACTTCTAGGCAGAACATCTGGTTAGTGAGGCCAAGTTCAAGGCTGAAAATAAGAGTTTGGTTTAAAGCCCCAGGAGTTCCACCTTAAGCTTCTCACCAAAGGTTTGGGACTGGTAGGGCAGCCCCGAATGTTTTAGTTCTCTTAGCTGCCATGCCTGGCTGGGTGCCTGGTCCAGGGAAGCTGGCCCCCTCCTCAGAGGGGAAGGCGTGGAGATAAAAGACAAGGGCATAAGAACTTTCCAATCCTTGGACACCAGGGCAAGAGATGACCCAGGGCCAGACCAGAGTTGGGATGTGCTCGGAGGCTTGGTTTTTTAGCTCTTACCTCTCTACACGTGTGGGATGGAGTGAAAGACACAGTCAGAAGGAAATTAAGGTGGCTTGCTTTCATTGGCTTGGGCATTCTCCTAGGTTAGCCTCATGGAATTAAACCTATGTTAAGGATTGATATCACCAAGGTACCATTTAGTAAATCCTATCTTCTGGCACTGGAAGAGTTAATATCCCAGCCCAGGTTTTGTTATTCATCTCTAGGGAGTAATTATCTAATTGTAGTTTGGCACCTAATAGTTAACATTATCTCCTGCCCCAAACTCCACCACTTACCACTGTCTCAGTGTCTTTCTTTTTTTGTTGTTTCCTTGGGGTTCAGAATGCAAGAGGAGCCCCAGTCCTGGAGAAAACACTTGGCTACAGCATATGGTACTTTCCAGAAAACAACACTAATCTCACAGAGGCAATGAACACTACCAACCGGCAGCTTGAACTGCATTTGGGAGGCGAGACCTATTCGGTGTCTGTGATGGCATATAATTCTCTTGGCAAGTCTCAGGTAGCCACCCTGAGAATTCCGGCTATTCATGAAAAGTGTAAGTAGAGTGGCAACTTCTTCCTTAGGTGCCTGGTCACCCACTGGCCAAGGATCCGTCCCTATCCTCTCAAAGGCAGTTGTTTCTCTTGAGTCAAAATGAAAATGCAATGGGGACCCTTTAGGCTGTGGTGAGGAAATCAGAATCTACTGGTAATTAACAAGCCACTTGAAATAAAGTGCCCTTGGAACAAAGCCCAAAAGTGTTAAAAATCAGAGACTTTATAAATCACATAATGCAAAGTCATAAATCTAGAAGATCTACGTGCAGATTTTATTTGTTCTGGTCTGAATGAGTGTGAGCTGGCTATATAAAACTGTCATATTTGTTACATTTGTCCTCAGTGACTGAACACCTCCTTGAACTCTTCCCCCCACAGATGGCCCCCAGCCTTGGCTTAATTCTCACTTTCCTGTTTTCTTCCTTTTTCCCCTTCCATTTGGCTAAGTTAGGAAAAATTCTAATGTTTATATTTGCCACTAAATTGCTCATTACACTTTTGGTTACATAGTTTTTAACATTACTGCTCCCAGGCAAACTCATATTTTGTATCCTGTTCTGGAATAAAATATACCTTCTTTGACTCTCATTCAAAGAATTGCAGGCCATAGATTTCCTCTTCTCTGCTTTACTTTTCTCTGTGGAACTTAGTACTGTCCCTTATTCCATATATTTTCTCATTTATTTTATTACCTTTCTCTCCCTAAATAGGAAGCAAGTTCCATGAGGGCAAGGATTTTTGTCTGTTTTTCTTTTCTTTTTGTTTTTAACCTGATTTCCAACACCTAAAATAGCATGGAGGAGTTGGCATGGAGCAGGTGCACAGTAACTATTTGTTGAAACACAGCATAGTTAGGAACGTTCTCTCTGGTTTGCCACCTCTGCTCTGTTTGCTTAGACCCAGACTGGTTCGGGCATTTGTGCACCCACTCTAGGCTTCTCTGCCTGTGCTCCCTTCCTTCTCTTCTCCTTAAACTTAACCCACTTCATTGGGGTACACCTTCTTTGTTAAAGAAGTGCTGTTGAATAGTCATCTAGTGTGGCCCCAGAATGGGAGGCAGTAGAGAGCAGGGGATAAAAGCATGGGCTTTGGAACCCAACAGCCCTGGGTTCAAATCTTTTTTTTTTTTTTTTGAGACAGAGTCTCGCTCTGTTGCCCACGCTAGAGTGCTGTGGCATCAGCCTAGCTCACAGCAACCTCAAACTCCCGGGCTCAAGCAATCCTTCTGCCTCAGCCTCCTGAGTAGCTGGGACTCATGACATGCGCCACCATGCCCGGCTAATTTTTTTCTCTATATATTTTTAGTTGTCCAGATAATTTATTTCTATTTTTAGTAGAGACGGGGTCTCGCTCTTGCTCAGGCTGGTCTCGAACTCCTGACCTCGAGCGATCCTCCCGCCTTGGCCTCCCAGAGTGCTAGGATTACAGGCGTGAGCCACCGCGCCCGGCCTGGGTTCAAATTTTGACTCTTTGACAAGATACCATTAACCTTGGCCAAATTACCTAACCTACCTGTAAAATGGAGCTATTATATAATATTAATAATACCTACCTCATAGAGCTATTGTGAGGATTAAATAAGACTGTGTATGTAAAATGCTTTGTCTAGTGCTGATTGTTACTGTTGTCATTTTTAATAAAATTTCTGATTAATTAAATTTCCATTGGACATGGATTATCAACTTTAAAAACACTACAAAAATACCTTAACTAAAATTGTGCTAAATTTGCTTAGGTTTTTTCTGGCTTTGTGTCAGAATCATCAGTATGATCATCAATTATAATGTCCTAGACCAGATGTTGGCCAACGACAGCTTGCGGGCCAAATCTGGTCTGACGCCTGTATTTGTAAATGAGGCTTTATTGGAACACAGCCACACCTATTGGTTTACACATGTCTATGGCTTCTTTTGGGCTACAGTGGCAGAACTGAGTAGTTGGGACAGAGACCATCTAGCCCACAAAACCTAAAATAGTGACTATCTGACTCTTCCCAGAGGACGTTTACAGACCTCTGTCCGAGCCATATAAAAAAGTAATGTTCTACAGAATTTTGTTTAATAAGGTGGAGGCAACCGGAAAATAGTTATAATAATAATTATTTTTGTAAGTAAAACTAGCATTAAGTATAATTATCATATAGTTTCCATTAGTATATTACAGGCATTGTGGTAAGGCAACATAGGTTATCTCATTTTAGCCTTGAAATGACTCATGATGTAGGTACTGTTAGGTCCATTGTAGAGATGATAAACAGATTCAGGAAAGCTTAGTAATTTGCCCAAGGTCTCTCGGGTGGGCTTCCAGCTCAGGTCTGCACGATTCCAGACTTGTACAATATACTTTGTCCAGAATCTTGGCCTTGGTATTAATAAAGTGACTTGTAATTCTGGTCACAGATACTGTGTGATGCTGAACTGGTTGGACCTCTGTGGGCCTCCATGTTCCCCTCTTTCGCATAATGGGTAGGAATAGACGAACCTTCAGGTAGGTTCCTTCTGCCTGAACATCCTCTGTGTTCTGTGAGACCTTAGCCAGCAGGCAGCTACGGGAAAAGCACAGCCATTGTGTGGTTGGGGGGCCCAAGGAGGACGTCAGAATCGAGTTGGGGCAGAGGCCAGGTAGGGCCAGGATAGCTTGTGGAGGGAAGGCGCCGCCAGCCCCTGAGAACAGATTCCGTCGCTATGGAGTGACTGTCTTCATGCAAATCACAGGAAATTCATGGTCTTCACAGCCAAAGCCCTTTCCCCGTTTTCCAAGGAAGGATCCCTGTTTCCTACCACACCTGGGGATGTGTTGTATTTGGAGTAATGGCTCAAAAAGTTCTTATTGACTGATGGAAGGACCCAGCAATTAGTTTATATTCAGGAGAGCGATTGTTTGGAAACTTCTCTTTCAGCACTGCTTGACGTTGCCAGGCCTTTTTCCTTTTCAAGGTTGGCTCTTGGCTTCATGGGACCTTTTCCACATCCCTGTGGCTTCCTCAGTCTCTGTAGCACAATTGGCACTTTAGACCCAGCTCCTCCTGCTCCTCAGAGCTGCAGTGAGGAGGAGGAGTGTGAGATTAGGAACTGGAGCTCACTCATCTTCAGGTCCGGATTTGTGGGCAAGTCATTTATTGAGAAAGTGCCTGCAGGGAGACCGGAAAAGGAAGAGGGAGGCGGCTGAGCCAAAGGTGCTGTCTGAATTTCCTAGGGCTGCTAACAAAGCACCACAGACTGCGAGTCTTGAAACAACAGAAGTTTATTGCCTGGTGGTTCTGCAGGCTAGAAGTCCAAGATCAAGGTGTTGGCTGGGCCACACTCCCGCTAAAGTCTCTAGGGGGGGATCCTTCCTTATCTCTTCCTGCTTCTTGTGGCAGCTCCAGTAACACCAATAACGCCAGTCTCTGCCTTGGTCTCCACATGCCCAGCTTCCTTTGTGTCTCTGTTTCTGTGTCCAAATTCCCTTAAAAAAAAAAACCCAAAAAAACACAGGGTGTCTCACTCTGTGGTGCAGTCTTAGTTGACTGTAATCTCAAACTCCTGGGCTCAAGCGATCCTCCCACCTCAGTTTCCTGAGTAGCTAGGATCACACGTGTGTGCCCCCATACCTGGCTAATTCTTTTTTAAATTTTTTTGTAGAGATGGGTCTCACTATGTTGCCCAGGCTGGTCTCAAACTCCTGGCCTCAAGTGATCCTCCTGCCTTGGCTTCCCAAAGCACTGGGATTACATGTATGAGCCACAATGCTCGGCCAGATTCCTCTTTTCTTATAAGGACACCAGTTATATTGGGTTTGGGTTAAGGGCCTGCCATCTTGACTGATTAAATCTCCAGTGGCTCTATTTCCAAATAAGGTCACATTCTGTGGTACTGGGGATATCTTTTTGGGTGGACACAGTGCAACCCATAACAGGTGCAATCTGAGATAGGAGTCTCTGGTAGGGTGGTTCCTGCCAGATCCTGCAGGGGGACTCTGGAGTGTAAGTGACATCTTAAAGTCATCCCAACCAGGTAACACGCAAAAACAGTAAGAAGGAATCTGAGAGGGTCTGGGTGGAGCACCGACACTGCCTGCTGAAAGAGTGTAGGGAAGGTTTCAAATGCTCCAGCAATGACTTGCAGCCGGGACTGGCTGAGGTCACTGGGAGGCTGTGAGCAGGGAGGAGGGAGCTGCAGCCCTGGGGAGGAGGCGGGGTTGACATCCAGGCTTTGTGGTCCTGGCCCCTGCAGCTTCTCTGGCTTCACAGTTCCTTCATGCCTCAGTTGCCGTTTCTCAGACCTACCTTTTCAGGTTAACTAACTACCTGGCCTTCCTTCTAGGACTAGCAGCTGGAGTGTCGCAGAAAGACCTAGTTTGGGGAAAGGATCCGTAAACTGTGGCTCACAAGAACAAGACTCCTAAATATGCACCCAGCCTGCCAGGGCTTCTTGCCGAGGGGTAGCAGGATGCAAGACCTCCAGTTCCCAGCGCAAATGCCTACATTTGGCTTAGGCTTCCAGCTTCAAAAGGCTTTTTAGTTGTTTTTTTTTTTCTTCTTTTCTTTTTTTTTTTAAACAGGACACTCTTCTGCCCTTATCAGGATTGTCTTTAATGTCCATTGCAACATGCCTCCTGTGGGTGCAGGTTTTGGAGGCTGAGGTGCTGTGGGTGCTGAGGAGTGGGTGGCGGGGAGAAGCCACAGCCTGTCATCTCTGTGCCCCGCTGGCCTTGTGCCTCCCTCTCTGCCTCACAGCATCTCTGAATAGGTCTCCTTTCTTCTGTGTGTTTAGAACATTGTCAATAAGATAGTGCTCTGATTCTGATTAAATCCCAGATATTGGATTTGAAATCACGATATTAAAGTAATCTTTGTGGCCTGTTCCCAGAGATGAGTTTTTGGCCAGCCCTGCAGAAAATGTTGCCAATTACATATTTATATACTGATCCATGCCCAGGGACTTTGGATGGTTGTGTCTTTATCTCTCTGGTGCAGACACAATTTTTGCTACCTTAAGGATAGGAAACCATATCCAGTTTGTGTAGGGCAACCCTATATAGTTACAGTGTGAAGCTATTTCCCTGCTGTGACTTTAGGGTCACCATCTCCCACCTTCCCAACCACACAACTACTGGTGCCTGAAATTCCACCTTTGGAGATTTATTCTCTGTCTCAGGTTTGCTTTCCTTTGACTTGCATAAACACCTTTGAAAGGTAAGTCTTTTAGTTCTCAACTCTCTAGTGAGATCCTTTTCTGGAAACAGGTCAATTTGAGGAGGTAAAGGAAGATTAAGAAGGTATTTAATCATCAAAGGTGTTGCATAAGGCAAAGGGATACAATAAAAGGGATGAAAATGGCACCATGTGGAGGCTGCAGTGGAGACCCTGAACTTTGACCTTGTTTTACAGTTTGGGCAATGCACAGTGTGGTTGGTGCATTTGTGGTTGTTGCATTTGGGGATAAGTTGGTAGCTATGAAGCCATCCTTTTCTCTCCTTTCAGCATTTTGGTGCATTGAGGTCGTGCAGGCCTGCCTTGCTCAGGACCAGCTGGTGGTGGAGTGGCAAAGCTCTGATCCGGCGGTGGACACATGGATGGTTGAGTGGTTCCCAGATTTGGACTCAGAGCCCTCTGCTGTTTCCTGGGAATCTGTGTCTCAGGCCACGAACTGGACAATCCAGCAAGGTATCCAGTGCAGAACCCACAAGTTCCCTCTGGCAAGATTTGGTTTCATTTCCATCAGTTTTGAAATCTTTAACTTTGGCTTCAAAGCTGTAAATGTGGTTAATAGCATTTGACAAGCTCATGCAAGTTTAGGGAAGTGACACACTTCCTGGCATCTCCCAGGCAAGGTTGGCACAGAAAGCTGTGGGTATTGGACCACGTATCTGACCTGTCTCCAGGCAGAAAACACCATGTTAACACGCACCAAAAGAGAGCCCTTCTCAGATGTTCTGATTATCTTGTAGATTACACCAGAGTTTGGATCCCACTGTCCTACCTAGGACGTTCCCTTCAGTTCTGCCTATTTAAGAGCTAGGCCCTTTCCCCAGGTGATTGATATAGGGAACAGCCTTCTTTTCAAGACAGTCCTTGCCCCATGTACGATGAGTGAGGCTTTACCTGTTCAATCCCATCCCTCTGACCATTTCCTGATGCTGAATAGCATCCATATGAAGAGTAATAGGCATGCAGGGACGCAGGCAGGTAGACAGGCTAGAATTTGTGTTATCTGAGTTCTCCAGGGTGATATGCTGTTGACTGAAGGGTTCAGTTTCGTTCTCCAGTGGCCCCAAAATATATGATAACATCAGTGATGGAGGAGGGACTGGATCTCTTACTTTTCTCTTCCTGGATGACTCTGTAATTTGTCTGAGTGGAACAGGGTTCAGTTCTATGAGTTAATTAGAAAATCTTAGAGCAGCAATAGACATTAGAGACCAACCTAACCTTCTTATTTTCCAGATGTGGAAACTGTAGAGAAATCGAATATCTTCCATAAGTCTTAGGCCATAACTCTTAGTCTAGCATTCCTTCCACTCTGCCACACTCTGTACTTATGCTTATTTTTCTCTTTCTTTTTTCCAGATAAATTGAAACCTTTCTGGTGCTATAACATCTCTGTGTATCCAGTGTTGCAAGACCGAGTGGGCGAGCCGTATTCCATTCAGGCTTATGCCAAAGAGGGCGGTATGTATGGACAAGGCCCTGTGGGGGACAGGAAACCCTGGGGCCTGTCCACCATTCAGAGAGGGTCCGTTTGTGCTGCACCTTCATCCTGTAGGGACCTATGAATGTTTGACACAGCTGGGGTCAGGTTATGGATTTGCTGAATTTCAAAGCTGAGGTGGACATTAAAGATCAAGTCCAATCCCCTCATTTCACAATTGGAAAATTGAGGCTCAGGGAGGTGAAATAACTTACCCAAAGTCACAAACACCTACTGCAAATATAGGGGCAACCAGAAATAACATTTAATTAAGACCAACTCAGGTAGATTTAGAGAGTTCATCATAAGTTAGGGATGATAAAAATTCATTTTTAATTGTGTAGCAATAAGCAAGGGCTTTACTGGTGAATTGCTCAGAGTTTATACTAATCTTTTTGGAAGTTCACATCTTCCAGATTCAACACTGGAAAATATCTGCCACTCAAATGTAGCCTGTGGAGGCATAAACTTCCACTATTTGATAATAGCTACACTTTACAGATATGAATGGAAAAGCTGAGTATCAAATTGGAGTGAGGGGTCTACAAGAAAGTACCTTTTCTCTGGTCTTTGGTGTCACTTCTCTTCTTAAGATGGGTGACTCCAGAAAACAATTTTCCTATTGCTTCTCGGCCTTTTGGCTAAGATCAAATGTAGTATTTGTTCTTATCAGAAAACAATTTTCCGGCCAGGCGCGGTGGCTCATGCCTGTAATCCTAGCACTCTGGGAGGCCGAGGCGGGTGGATGGTTTGAGCTCAGGAGTTCGAGACCAGCCTGAGCAAGAGTGAGACCCCCATCTCTACTAAAAATAGAAAGAAATTAGCTGGACAACTAAAAATATATAGAAAAAATTAGCCGGACATGGTGGCTCATGCCTGTAGTCCCAGCTACTTGGGAGGCCGAGGCAGAAGGATCACTTGAGCCCAGGAGTTTGAGGTTGCTGTGGGCTAGGCTGACGCCATGGCACTCACTCTAGCCCTGGAACAGAGTGAGACTCTGTCTCAAAAAAAAAAAAACGAAGCGAAAACAATTTTCCCAAGAAGTTGATTCATTAATTCCCTACCCCGCCCTCACCTCCCACCTCCAGCGCTGTGGTTTAGGTCTGAGTACTGGCCAGAGCCTTGGTGGGAGGAGGATCTGCTGGGGTGTGATTCAGTGTTTATCATTCATCTCCCTGTTCTTTCCAGTTCCAACAGAAGGTCCTGTGACCAAGGTGGAGGACATTGGTGTGAAGACAGTCACGATCACATGGAAAGAGATTCCCAAGAGTCAGAGAAATGGTATCATCAGTAACTATACCATATTTTGCCAAGCTGAAGATGGAAAAGAATTCTGTAAGTGTGCCCATAGCCAGGATGCAAAAACTCCACATAGATGCTATGGGTAGACCTATTACAGGGTGGTTCCCATGGTTGTGACCTACAACCTTATGTGAGTCACTTAGCTTTTTTGAGCCTCTCTGAAAATGGGGCCAAGAGCACCCACCTTTTGAGGATTTGGGGGTTTAAATGAGAGCAAAGTGATGTACCCGAGAGTACTGTAGGAATGGGAGGAGTTGATGTGATTTGTGCTGATCAGGCCCTGAACGCTGACCACCCAGAAGCTCCATTATTTCTGGAAGGATATCCCTGGCTTAAAGAGTGGAGGGGGACAGACCCCGTACCATGACTTCTACTGCCCACTGCCAAGTCATACTGTTTTTCTTGAGTCCATAATGTCTCCTGACATCCTAAATTCTGGATTAGCTTGGATTCCTGTTTAGGCTAAAATTTTTATGTTATGTAAAATACATGTAACATAAAATTTACCATTTTAAACATTTGAAAGTGTACAATTTAGGGGCATTAAGAATATTCACAATGTTGTGCAACCATCACCACTATGTTTTTCCAGAACCTTTTTATTTTCACTCAAACAGAAGAGCTGTACCCACTAATTGGTCACTCTTCATTCCCCTCCTTCCCACAGCCCCTGGTAACCACCAAAGTACTTTCTGTCTATATGGGGATTGCCTATTCTGGGTATTTCATATAGAATCATAACAATATGTGGCCTTGTGTCTGGCTTCTTTTACTTAGCATAATGTTTTCAAAATGCATCCATGTCATAGCATGAATTAGTATTTCATTCCTTTTCACAACTGAATAATATGTCGTCATATGGATAGTCCCTATTTTGTTTATCCATTCATCAGCTGGTGAATTATCAATGGATTATCCATTCATCAATTATTTCAACCTTTTGGCTACTGTGAGTAGTGATGCTATGAACATTGGTATACAGATATCTGTTCGAGTCCATGCTTTCAATTCTTTTGGGTATATACCTACAAGTAAAATTCCTGAATCATATGGTAATTCCAGTTTAACTTATTGAGGAACCACCAAACTGTTTTGCATAGTGACTACACCACTTTACATTCTCACCAGCAATGTATGAGGGTTTCAACTTCTCTGCAGCCTTGTCAACATTTGTTACTTTGCATTTAAAAAAAATTATTATGGCTATCCTACTGGGTGAGAAGTGGTATCTCATTGATTTGCATTTCCCTAATGACTAATGAAGTTGAGCATCTTTTCTTGTAGTTATTGGCCATTTGCATATCTTCTTTGGAGAAATGTCTGTTTAATCTCTTTGCTTATTTTTAAATTGGGTTGTCTTTTTGTTGTTGAATTATGAGAGTTCTTTATATATTCTGGATATAAATTCCTTATCACATGTATGACGTGTAAATATTTTCTCCTATTCTGGGGTTGTCTTTTTATTTTCTTAATGTTGTTCTTCTGATGCACAAAAGCTTTTAATTTTAATGAAATCCAGTTTAACCTATTTTGCTACTTGTGCCTTTGGCATCATATATAAGAAACCATTGTGAAATTTAAGGTCATGAAGATTTTACCCTATGTTGTATTCTAAGAGTTTTTACAGTTTTAACTTTTATATTTAGGTCTTTGATCCATCTTGCTGGGCTAATTTTAAGCAGAACATGCATAGGGGTTGGAGTATGAGATGGCCAACCTTGGAATTACAGGTTCCAATTGTTCTTATTTTGGTGCTACTAAAACACAGCTTTTAGTCTGGCTTGCCTGTAATGTTTGACTTCTATGTTTTTCCTTTAGCCAAGACAGTCAACTCCAGCATGCTGCAGTATGGCCTGGAGTCCCTGGCACGAAAGACCTCTTACACTGTTCAGGTCATGGCCAGCACCAGTGCTGGGGGAGCCAACGGGACAACGATAAAGTTCAAGACATTGTCAATCAGTGAGTATTGCTGTCAAGCCCTGACTACCTCTCCTTGGCATTTACCTTAGGTCAGTGAGAAACGGTGTTTGCCAAAGGCAGGTGGAAGCCCAATGAATGGCAGTACCGAGGTGAAAGGAGCCGTCCTGCTTTCTGGCTCATTGACCTTCCTGGAAGGCACATGGGCGAGGAGGCAGGAGGGAGAGCAGGCAAACTGAGAGCAGAATTTGGAAAGATGGGTCATTTTGCTCCTTCCTCACAGGCAGCTGCCAGTCATCTCGAGGAGGAGGTGTCCAGTTAATGCTAGCTTCAGCCTCAGCACCTTGTCAACTCCTGCCTCAAGGCTGTCCCCAAGCTTATAGTCAACAGCTTCTGCAAGTCAGAGGATACTACACTACAGGGCCTTGGAGGGAAAACCTTGGTTAACCAAGCCCACAGGAAGGGGCTTAACCTCATCTCATTTGTGAAGTTTTTTTGGAAAAAAAGATCAGTGATATGTTGGACTTACCAGCTTTTACATTAAAAACTAGGGAGCAAGAAAAATTTAATACCTACCAGAAGTCACGTAAAATAGAATGTAGCTCCATATGATGGTTGGTTAAGGGAGATGTTCAAGAGGGAAGGAACATGGAATGAGAAGTGAGATGAAGCAGAAAGAAGGAAGGAGAATGGGAAAAACAGAGAAATATGTTAAATTTGCCAAGTCCTTGAGTGGCAGAGATTTGATTGTTAAGTATATACTAAAACTGTTTTAAGGAATGAACAACTGTTTAGACTAAAAACAAAGGAACATTGCCAAGTTTTGCAATAACTGGTCAAGGCAAAAATTGTCTGCTTGAAATAGTCATGAATGCCTGTTCTATCACATTTTTAAAGAATAAAATATCTTTATAACTCTGGAAAATGTGAGCATAGCATGTGTTTTTACATAGAAAACATGTTCTGTTTTTATGGAATAAGATTGCCTTTTGGAACTGTTTTTGATCTTGCTGTTTAAAATCTTTTAGAATCATATTATATTTTCATAACACTAGGCACAAATTGTATCAGCTCATGGGATTTTCTCCAAGGGGCTCCAAATGAAGGCAAGAGCCTGCTTGGGAGCCTCGAAGTTTCCTGGTCTACAGATCATAGATCACCCTGTGTCCATCTCTGATCCTTTACAATCCATTTTCCACACAGGAGCCACAGTTTCAAACCCTAGATGCCCTGCTTAAAACCCACCAGTGACTTTTATTGTATTATAAATAAAATCCAAACTCCTTCCTATAGCTTTCAGGGTCCTTCATCATCTGACCTCATCACCTACCACTTTTCTGCCTCCATTTATGTTCCTTGCCTTGTTCCTGTGTCAAAGGTTTTGCATCCACTGTTCCTTCTGCCTGGAATACTTTTGCATGGCTGGCTCCTTCTCATTATGATCAGCTTGAATTTCGCTTCTTCCTTGGCCACCCTATTTAAAGTTGCTACCCTCCCTTCCCCCGTACCCAGTTACTCTCTAGCTCATTATCCTGTTTTATCTGAAATCATCTCATGTTATTTAATGTCTGGATCCTTTACCAGAACGCAAGCTCCATAAGAGTAGGGATCTTGTATTTCTAGCTTATTGCTGTGTGTTTAATTACCCAGAATCGTGTTTGGCAAATAGTAAGTGCTCAATAAATAGTTGTTGAACGCGTGAGGTTTGAACATGGGACTGGCAAACACAATATATCATGCAGGGAGAAGACAACTGGATGGGAAGCTGCAAATCCCAGGGTTCTTTTAATTGAAAGAAAACTAATAAGAAATTGTGTTGCCGAAGCTACTAGAAGAAAAAGTTAATGTTTGATTTTTGTCAAGAAAGTGAGGAACTGAACTTACTACTGACTTCTGTTCTCCTTTTCCCAAAGGTGTCTTTGAGATGTTCCTTATAACCTCTCTGACTGGAGGAGGGCTTCTTATTCTCATCATCCTGACGGTGGCATATAGTCTCAAAAAACCCAAGTGAGTGTGTAGGCAACAGTGGGTGCCTTGAAAACCAGGGACAAAAAGGGGTGGAAGACATCATGGGTGCTTTCTAGGAGAGGACACTCTAGCGTTACGGGGTTGTTCATTCATTTATTCATTTGGTATATATTTACTGAGATTATTAGAGGCTACACTCTGTGGCTCATCACAGGTCTGACCAAGCAAGAGGACTTTCACCTCCCATCGCTCCGCACGCCAGGTGGGAGGCCGGGAGAGTGCCGGCTGCCCCATAGGCTTCCTCTGCCGCATTTACCATCTGAGACGAGAGGCCCTTTGTCTCATCGTCCAGAGGCCTTCCTGCAAGCCGCTCTCGCAGCTAGAGCAGGGAGCAGCATCCCATGGAGTTGGAGTGCTGGCCAGTCGTATGCCGGCACAAGCTTGTTGCTTGCTTGCACTGTCACAGGGCTGGCTGTAGGGGTCTTTGTCCTGCCTGTGCTGGTCACTGTGGGGAAGCAAGCGTGTCTTCACGGTCTTGTGCTTTCTCTCTGCAGTGAGCCCATGCTGCCCCTATGACCTTTCCCTGGTAGAGCTCTCTCTCCAGATTGAATAGTTGTGGGCTTTCTCTGCCAAGCAGCTGCGCTTAGTTAATGGTCAAGCTAATGCAACCTCAGTTAGCCGTGTAGGTTGTAACCAAGCCAGCAGCACAAATTCTTGTACATTATGCACTTAAGAAATCATTTTAACCTTTGCGTGCGTCAGAATCAGGCCCCACCCCAAGGGTTTCTCATCCCATGGTTCTGGGGTGAAGCCCGAGAATTTGCAATTCTAACAAGTTCCCAGGTGTTGCTGCAGCTGCTGGTTAGGAGCACACTTTGAGAACCCCTGCTCTGAAGTGTAGGTAGCTTATAAGGCTTGGAATGTTACCCTTCCCAGGGAATAAATCTCAAAGGAATGGCCGTGATGCTGCAGTTTCCAGCAACAGGACCAGGTAGGGACATGCAGGAGCAAGAGAGGGGGAAGGAAGGAACAGCTTTGTGTGGGCAGAAGTCTCCTCCCATTGCATCCCATAAATAGCTTGCAGTGTTACCCTCTTCTCCAAACCATTACACTTCCCTTTCCCGATTTCTATCAGGAGGCCCTAGTTAATAGGGGGCCATGCAGTTCCTCTCAGCAAAGCCTCACTCTTTTGGCTCAGCTATACGGTATGTATAAAATGCTTGCTGGACTCACTTCTTGTTTTAAAATCTTATCTCTTATTAGCAAATTGACTCACCTGTGTTGGCCCAATGTCCCCAATCCTGCCGAAAGTAGTATAGCCACATGGCGTGGAGATGATTTGAAGGTAAACGCTCCTGTTTTTATTAAGGAAATCATTGTGCAGGCTGGCTGTGGGAGGTGGACAGGGTGGACGGAGATGGGGCGGAGTCCCGGGCTGAGCTTTTCACATGAAGAGAACTTGAGGTTGAAAAGTGCCAGGGAGTGGCCGGCGGGGCAGATGGAATCAACCTTTCTAGAACGACTTTGACCTCATGCTTTGGACAAGAGGGGGGGGTTTCACCAGGCTCATGAGCACCAGTGTGTTCCCAGAATGGAGCTGGTCCCACAAAGGATGCCACAGATGACAGAGCCCAGCCCCACCCTTCTTGACTTGACTGTCTAACTGGGGGGAGACGGGGCCTGGCTGTAAGAGTTGAGGCCGTTTGAAAAGCAGCCAAGAGCAAATCAGTTTGGATCGCGAGGGGATGTTGGTGGGCAGGGCTGTCCACAGGCTGCCTCGAGGTGTTTTTCAAACTTTATTCAATTGGCATTGGGGTTTTTGAGTGCATATTCCTTAAGTAGAAACCCTCCTTTTCCTAAGGTTTTAAATTGAAAACTGTTATGAAATTTTTAAGGTTTAATTTCTTGCTTAAGTAGAAGTAAGCCCAAATATAACCTTTCAATCCTTATTATTGAAAAATAGTCTCCAGTTTTTCTTTGATCTAGAAATTTTAAATAGTAGTCTTTATTTATTTTATTAGTCTTTTTTTGTAGCGTGGATATTTTTGTTAGTGGACTTCATTTCTATTTTCTTCTCTCCATTATCAGTCTTACATTACCCTATTTACTTTCCGGCATATGAAAAGTTACTTAGAGAGTAAATGAATTCACAGGCAATGTTGTGTGATGGCTAAAGTGTTTTTTGAATAATCTGTAGGTTGGGGCTCTACATCAAGCACTTATTAGTCACCCACTGCATGCCTGGCACTGGGCTAAGCCCTAAGGATACAAAAATGACAAAGATGCCGTCCCTGCCATGAGGCCACCTTTGATTTTCTGGTGCTGTTAGGCAAGTCTGTCTTTCTGATAGTGGTTTTTCCATCTCTAAAGGCTCTAACTTTAATGCTTCCATCTTAACTGGGGTGTTGTGAACATATTATTGTGTGGAAAATGGCCTTCAGTTCTCCAGAAGAGGAAATTGTTTGAATCCAGGGTGCCATTTCTCAGGAAATGGGCCACTCTTTCCCAGCTCCCGTGAAAGGGCTCATGGAGATGACTGGCCACCACTTCTGGCCCTGGGAGGAATGCAGGGTGCTGGTCAAGAGTGGGGCACCTGGTGTCCCAAGCCTGATGAGCTTTTGGCTACATCAAGTGTAGTCCCTAAATGATCATTTTGGGATGTTTCTTTTTCTTGTCCAGGATAAACTAAATCTGAAGGAATTTGATGACTCTGTGAACCTGGAAGAAGATAGGATCCTAAAACCATATTCTACCCCCAGTGACCTTATTGACAAGTTGGTGGTGAACTTTGAGAATTTTCTGGAAGACGTTTCTATAGAGGAAGCTGAAAAGAGTCAGGAAAACATTTTGGGAGGGGAAAAGAATGAGTACATGAGCTCTCCCTACAGGCTTGACTCTCCCCCAGGGAAGAGTTTTGAGGAGTCCCTGGTTTCCACTGAGTTACCTCCCAGAAAATCACAACACCTGTGTTTGAGAATGCCAGACATGACCTGCTCAGAAGCCAAAGAGCAACTTCTCTTTTCTGGTCCGAGTTTAGGGCCAGACCGTCTCTGTGAGGAAGGAGCATCAAATCCATATTTGAAAAATTCAGTGACAACCAGAGAATTTCTTGTGTCTGAAAGACTGCCAGAGCACACCAAGAGAAGTCTAAATGCCACCGTGGCATGAGACCCTTGGAGCCTCAGTGTGGACGACCCTTCCCTAGAGAATATACCAAGACTTGGCACAAAGTGCTTCCATGGCCCCTCCCCACCGTCCCCCTGCCCCCGAGCTGCTAGCTGAGCATGGCTGGCACACATGTGAACTGGTGCTGGAAGAAGGAGGGATGGGAAGAAGCCCCAGCGCTTTGTAGAGGAAAAGCAATTTATTTTCTTGTGTTCAGACAGCAGGCTGTCACCAAGGCCTCCTGACAGATTGACTTGGAAGGACGAGCCCAGGTTCTGAACCCAAAGGAGTCCTGAGGTGGACATACCTGGCTCCCCAGAAATTGGGTGGTGGTCACAGCCTCTGCTGGGGCTCCTCCACAGAGTTCCAGGAGGGCCTTTGCCTGTCACCAGAGGATGATTGTTTAGTTGGTCCTTGGGTGGTCTGGTGGGAGCCTGGGCTCTGGGCTTCCCCTCTGAGGCAGCCCTGAAATTTTACTCTCCCCACACAGAGGGGCCAGAAATGGAGTGGACCTTCCTAAGGGTGTGCCTGAGGCTGCTCCTAATGCTTGTTAAATCTCAAGTGTCTGCAGCAGCACTGCACCCTGGACTCCTCACCCCAGTTTACAGCACAGTGACTGCTAACAAATCAAGGAAGGAGGGAGGGTCTCAGAGGGGCCCCAGGGAGCGGACCCTGCCGGGTGCAGGTCTGCCAGTCTCCAGGCCACCTCCCAGCTCTGCTCCCCTCCCATCTTGCCCCTGAGCCTGGGAGTAGAAAGGCCCCAGACGTGGCAGTGGCTGTTGTACAGAGACTCTGGCCCCTCACGCTGGCTCAGGGCCCAGGAATGCTTACTGAGCGTACCCTTAAGAGGCCTCTTCCCAGAAGTAGCTGAGCAGGCCTGGGAACATGCAGTGTTTAGCAACTTTGCTTCTCCAACACAAGGATTCCTGCTCCTTTGCTTCAGCTAAGCCCGAAGCTCGTGACAGTGGAGCCTTTTGAGCACGTGCCGATTGCAGGAGTCAGCCACGGAGACCTGGGGTGCAGCTGGCTCTGGGCTCCTACGGTGACCACATCCACGGCGTCAGCACTGGCGGAGGTCACTGGGCGCCAGGGGGGAGATCAGGGGCAGGCGAGGTGACGAGTGAGCGGCCCGAGGTGCAATGACCCAGCATTTGCCTGCCAGGAAGACTGATGGTATTTTTTCTAGGAGAATTACAGAAGTCAGTACTTGTGTCCCAGGCATGAACTTTCACAAGCCACCAACTCAGTTGTGCAAAACATCACTTTATTTTCCTATAAACAAAATTAATTTCTAGCCCAAAACCCTGACACTTGGAAGTAACCTCAGCCCAGTTTGGTGATTTTGGGGTTGCTTCGGGTTTATAACTCAGTCCCATTTGGGACTTTGACCTCCCCTGTCCTACCTGGAACTGGTTCTGAGGCCAGAGGACGTTCAATGGTGTGGCATTCGTGGGGCAGAGCCAGCCACTCAGTGGAGTCCTCTGGCATCCTGTGTTCATTCAGCCATGGGTTTGTCACTGGTCTCGTGTATGTGCCTTGGCCCTACCTGTCCCTGTTGGGTCACCTGTCACTCGTCTAAGCCCATTGCCGCCTCCTAACTGTGGGCACAGGAAGGTGTGGCTGCTGTCCCGAAGCTCCTTCCTCATTACATCTAAATGAGGGTCGGTCCTCACTAAATTTCAAGTGGCTTCACCCCTGCCCCCACTCGTCAGCCCTGGTTTACAGGATGGTGACTGCAGATACCTCAAGGAATGAGGGAGACCTGAGGCAGGGCACTGGGGAACGGACCTAGGTCAGCCCTCCTGTCCCTTTGTCCTGCACCCAATCCTGGGTGTAGAAAGGGACCAAACCGAAGGCTGCCCTGATCCCTACTCTCCCGCTGCCTCCGTGTGCTGGGCACGTCTGTGAGCCTGCTGTCCTAGAGTTCCAGACGGGGCCCTGTCCACCTTTGGATTTGGGAACTTATGGGGAGGTTCTAGCTTTGCCTCCTGTCTTGGCCCAAGGACGGGGGAGGCACAGGTACCCCAACAACTGTTCTCTCTCCCTGTTGGCCCTCTGCCCACCTCCAGCTGGGGGGACCTTCTCACGTCCTATGGGAGGTGAGGGAGAGGAGAGAACCTGGAATGAGTCCTCCCTGATTGTCCGTCTCACACCTGGATGAGGCTGGAGAACCTAAAACCCAAGAATTCAATGGCTGGAGATGGAGAAAGGGTCCCGACTGTCTCCCGTGAATGTGTTGCCCCCCAGCCCCCATCATGGAAGCGGGAATGTCTTTTGTGTTTAGCTGAGGGACGAACGCCCCCTCGCCCCTCCTGTGCCATTTCTCCTCCTTCTCTCCCTTCCCTCTTTTCTCTGTCTTCTGCATCTCTTTCTGCTCATTTTTTAACTCTTCCTTTTATTTCTTGTTTCTTTTCATTCCTTTCTCCCCCGGCCATTGGCCTCCTTTGATCATTTTCCATATTTACTTTTGCTGACTTAGAGGGGTGGGAAGATGACGCTCTCTGTTCTGTTCCAGATGGGCCCGAGGTGGCTTCGCAGGAGCCGTGTTTCCTGCCAGCCAGAGGAGCAGCTCCCAGGAGCCCCGCAGCCCATGGGGGCCTCACCCCTGGCCCTCCAGGGCAGGCTCACGGGACACAGGGCTCTGTCCCCACCCCCAGTCCCCACTCCCGAGCCCCAGGCTGCCCCTGTGGCTGGGGAAGGCCACCTGTATTTTCTGTTTACTGTCAGAGACCCTGTGAGAACACAAACAGGAAGCCTTGTGTTTAGCAGGGTCATTAAAAATAGATAAAATGTCCATGAAAGAGTTTTCTGAGGCTCTGGGAACCATGTAAACAACTAGGTTAGTGCCCTATTAGTGGCCTTTCTTTTACAATAATAGCAGCAAACTTTAAAAGAATGGCAGAGAAGCCAATCTGTGGTTTTAAAAAAACCTTTCCTTCTGGTGTCTTAGGCGGCAGCAGAGTGAAAACACTGTGGGGGGGGGGGATTGGAGAAGGCGGCAGGTGGGACAGGGGAGGCCTCCAGCCTGGATCCCCTGGGGCTCCCTGCGCTCCTCCCTGTGTGCCGGGCAAGCCTGTGCTGGTCGCCAGACCCCCCAGTCTGATTCCGGCCCCCCCTAGTTGCTGCTGCTGCTGCCTGTGGGCCAAATGCGGGCTGTGAGCTACAAGCGATATTGACATTTTTAAATGGTTGAAAACAAAATCAAAGGAAGAATAACATTTTGTGATTTCAGTGTCCACAAACAAAGCCTAATTAGAACCCAGCCATGCCCGCTATTTATGTATCATCTATGGCTGCTTGCCCCCCACCCCCACAAGGCTGAGGAGCTGCAACTGGGAGAGTTTGTCCCACAAAGCCTAAAATGTTCACCATTTGGCCCTTTGCAGAAAAGTTTATGGCCACCTGCTGTAGCCCACAGACGGGAGGCTCAGGCCGCACTATGTTTTAACTTTGAATTTGCTGCTAATTAAAAACAAACAGGATATGTCATTCTGGAATTCCCCAACGGAATACTGCCCTCTTTAGAAGAACACCCACTCTCCGGCCCCCACAGCCCTCCTAAGGTCCCGTCCCCTTCGCATAGTCAAGGTGGAGAGCTGGGGGCTGTTTATCGCTTACGCCAGTAGTTTTCAACCACGGTGACTTTGCTTCCCATCCCACAAGCCACAGATGTTTGGCAAATGTCTAGAGATAGTTTTGATTGTCAGAACTGGGAAGGTGCTACTGGCATCTAGTGGGTAAAGGCTGGCAATGCCGCTGTCATCCTACAGTGCACAGGACAGCAGCCCTCACAGCAAAGAACTGTCTGCCTGAAAATGTCAGCAGGACTGAGGCTGAGAAATCCCTCCCTGAACTAACCTCTGCCCACCGCGTTTGCACGGGTGAGACTCAGCATCTGTAGATGACTCCAGGTGTCTCTCTCTCTTTTTTTTAAATTTACAATTTGTTTGGGGCTCAACTTTACAACAACAATCCCAAGAGCTCTAAATACCAATTATTTATACCATTCTTAATTCACTCTCGATATGAGCTCTGTGTACCTATATACTTTCTCACCTAATTCCAAGTCATACGTTGACTACATTGTGTTCTGTCTTTACTTTCAATTATTTCATATATAAAATTCTTGCAGGAAAACGGCATTTTGAATGGCCATACAGAACACAGTGTGCCTCTATTGCGTGGTTTGCTAAGGCCTCCCAATACTCCCTTCGGATTGTGCACAAAACATCTTTGTATAAAATTTTATTTTCTCACCTTTGTCCTATCTGCTTGGGGCTGTTTCCAAAAGGGGAATTGCTGGGTTAAAGTTTCCTGGTTATTCTCACATATTGCATGACTGCATCCCAAAAAAGGCTATCTGATTTATAACATCATCAGAGATCTATGAGGGATCCTTTGCCCTTTTCCACTGATAATCAGCTGTTTACTACTATAAACTCGATTTTGTCAGTTTATTGGGAATAGTTAATAAAACCTTGTAGTTATTTGTGTCGCTCTAATCCTTGTGAAGCTAAACTTTTGCCCTCTGTATTTTACGATCTCCATTTCCCTTATGTTACAGAACCTTCTTCCTCCACACTCCTGGGGGTATTAGAGACCAGCTGAGCTGCAAGAAAATAGAGGCACTTAGCAGGACTTTAGCACAACGGGTGGACTTTGTCATTTGGGTCATTTTTGTAGAGCATTTAAGAAATTTCATACTTAGGTTTTTTTTTTTGTTTTATGTAAATGTTAATTATCGACAAGGCCTATTTGTAATCAAAGAGTGTGGCATGGTCAGTGTCTTCCACTCTTACTGTGGGGGTGGGGTCCGGAAGAGTGGAGTGTGACAAAGGATATTAGCATCCTCATGCCCTCTGCAGCTTTCACTGGACACTGGGGTCAGTCAGGAGTTTGCTGAGAAGCACAAACAGCCCCAGCCCGTGTTGGAAGAGCCCCGAGACCGCGTTAGCCACCTGTGCTGAGCTCCATGCAGGGCTGTCTCGTCAGAGACGCCTGCTCTGTGCTGGTGAGAAGGGCCAGGGAGAGGCAAGGGGCAGAACATGAGAGGCAAAACCTGCCGTCAGCAACGGCTCCCTGGGTTGCTCTGGGGAAGCTAGATGTGTGTACTACCAATTTCATTTTTAGGAATGGAAGTCTCTTATGACTCCACGTGTGCACGTCACAGTTGCTTTGTTTCGAATCTTCCTTTATACGAAACGACCCAAAGGGTGCAAGAAAACTTCCAGTTGCCCTTTAGAAATAAATAACACGCATTTACTCGGAAGCAAAGCTGAACATTGAGTCAGCATATGCTAAGGGATCTGGGCGTCGAGCCCCTCCCAAGACATGTTTTATCGCCCAGCCTTTGTTGTCCTGCAGGAAAAAATACGAGTTCCAGGAAAAATGACAGGCTTGCTGGTTGTTGACTTCCTTCCTGATGGTAAAATAACAGCTTCCTAAGCTGGCCATTCCATGAAGTCTCGTTAGCTGGTTCCAGAGAATACTTTCTACTTTGAGCACAGGGAGAATGCTCTGTCCAAAGGCATCTTCTCTTGAACCCAGAGCAGCGTTTTCCATCGTATATCAGAGTCCTCTCCCTTCTCTAAATCCCAGTCTCCTCACTATTCCTCTCCCATCAAAAAAAAAAAAAAAAAAACAAAAAAAAAAAAACAGAAACAAAAAACCTCCAAAACAAAATCTTCTAAAAAGAGCAACCCCAAAATAGAACAACAAAATGAACTCCCTGCCACCAACCCCTGGCTCCTCCTGCCTGAATATCATCCTTCCTGTCCTCCCCGAGACCTTGCCTGGGAGAGTTATGAATGAACGAGCTCAGGACAGTCCTTCTGAGGCCTGTGGCACGGGGACCCACCGCAATGCTGCCCGCAGCAGAGTGGCTGTGCTGGGCCCCTATATGGGCGTCGTCCCTGTAACAGCATCTTAACTACTCGGGCTGCGTCACATGTCAGAGTCAGGGCTTAGCTGACTTACCTGGTGGGAAGCGGGTCAGGTTCTTTGAGCACCTGGGATCACTCACGGTGTGTGTGGCCATCGGAGCCAGTGTGTGTGAGTTGGGGCCAGTCCTCAGTGAGGCAGAGCCGTCCTCAGTGTGCACGAATGCAGATGGTCGCCCCAGCTTCCTCCCCGCTGCCCACCAGCCTTGGCTGCCAGCCTCGCCTCAGGAGACAGGTGGGAGTGAGGGCAGCAGGGAGGAAGTGAGAAAGGGTAAAGAGGGGCTTTGCACACTCATGGGATCAGGACACAGGCCCAGTGACAAACCAGGAATGCTCTGGCTCATTGCTCGCTTGCGAGACTCTACAGAACCCCAGCAACAAAACTCTCTTTTCTAGGGTTACCGTAGCCACTTGCTCATCCTACCTGCCGTGGCTGTGCCTCCTGGCATGTGACTTTGGTGGCTGGGTGGAGCTCTGGCTGTAGTTAGAGTGACTGGCTGTGTGGGACTGAGGGGTTTATCAGCATGTGGGACTTAGAGTGCTAAAACCTGCAAGTCCCGGTCAACTGGGATGGTGTGACCCTGCAGTGCAGCTCCTGGTCCTGTCCCCTCTTTAGAGTTACACACTTCTGCTGGTGGTATCTTGAGAGTGACGGGTTGACTCTGCCCTCAGGGAGCCCCTTCCCTGACTGGGACATGAGCTGGGGACCTAGGGGTGGCCCTTCCTCTCGCTTCCTTGGCAGTCTTGGTCCCGAGGGCCATTCACCTCCCATGAGGCTCCAGGGCCCCCCACTTCCCATAATGCTCTTCGGGACTCCTGACCCCTCAGTAAACCTGGTCATGTCACGGAGACTCGACCCAGGAGGCATCCCTTCCTTTCCTCACGACAGCAACAAACTGGACTGTCTCCTGCTTCGCTGTGCGGCTGATGTCCGTTGGAACCTGTTTCACCGTTGAGCCAGGCGGTGGGCGTGGGACCCAGACTTCAGAGTTTGCTGGGTCTCACCTCCTAAGACGACCCAGGCCCTAAACACAGGCGGCCCATCCTCCCGAGGCACTGGTGTCACGAGGCAGCCACTCCTCCCAATTGCCCAGAACCTGGACAAGCCTCTGCAAAGCCTGGTGTGTCCCTCTCTGTCCTCGTTTGTAGGCTCCAGCCAGCCCTTTAGATTAGGTTGGTCAAATGTCCCTCGTCCCCATTACAGGCTGAAAAATAGGGTGGTTTTTGGCCAGTGCTGGCTGGTCTGCCAGGCTCTGGCAAACGCGGCTCTGGGTTAGTGAAAGTTGGTGGGGACAAGGCTGAGTGTGTTAAATGCTGGGTCCTGAGACCCCACCCACAGGCAAATGCATTGAAATTGCCACACTTCATGTTAATTATATGTCTTTTGGCCTTAAACATTTTGGAAGGGTTTTATGTTTTGTTTTGAAGTTAGTTGCCCATACATAACTTTGTATGATTTCTCAGCATCCATCCTGCCTCTCAAGGGATTCTTGTGAATTGAAAAAACCCATCCATTCTAATCCAGTTTGCAAATTGCTTACAAATGGAATAACATGTTTATGAATTCTAACATAATGAAGCTGACATTATGTTTTGTTTTATACCCACTTAAATATTCTTCAATTTTGCAATTTTCTTTCCTTTTTTTTTTTTTTTTGGCCAATAATTGTTTTCTTCAATTCAAGTGTATTTTTGTAGATCCCTGAAAAACTCACTGGCCTTGGATCCTGGCCATCTAGTGCCAGATGTATAGAGTATCTCCAGCTGAGAGGTCTCAGCTGCCAGGCAGCCCAGCTTCGAGAAGGCTCTCGGTGCCCTCAGGCACCCGGCACGCCCTCCCTGCAGTTGTCAGCTAAACCTGCTCCTGCAAAAGTAGAAACAAAGCCAGAAAAAGGTAGCAGCAAGGGATAGATCTTCAGACAAAAAAGTGCAACCAAAAGGGAAGAAGGGAGCAAAGGGAAAGCAGGTGAAAGTGGTTAATCAAGAAACTAAAGAATATTTACCTGCAGAAAATGGAGAAACAAACTGAGGCGGGTCTGGCCTCTGATGAAGCAGGAGAGAGAGAAGCCACGTCTGATTAATAGTACACACCATGTCCTATCCGTGGTCCCTGTGTCCCTCCTTGTACAATCCAGAGGAATATTCTTAGCAACTACTTTGTAAATGCAAGTTTTTACTACTAAGCTCAGGAAACATTTTTAAGGAGGGAATCCCACCTCCTTTCATTTTTTAAGTGTAAATGCTTTTTCTAAGAGGTGAAATCATTCTCTGGTTGTTTATTTTTTGGTACAACCAGAAAATAGTGTGGGATGTTGAATTATGAGAGGCTTTGACTGTCTTGGGTGTCAGCTTAACATTCCACAGATGTGGGTTAGTTTTTATATCCTGTAATACAAAGCACACTAAATGGCGCTGTGGAGTCCCGGGCCTGCATTTAATGTCTTGAACGTTTAAAATTACTTCTATTCCCGTGTTTTTTTAGCAGAATTGTTTCCTAAGGAAAACTGCCCCTTGGTCATGGCTGTCCCTGTCAGAACTGCATACACGCTGTGACATCTGTGGTCGTGGTAGTCCTGTTTTCGTGATAACTGTGTTAATGTGCTGTGAAAGACTGAAAATTTCAGTGTGTAGCACATGTGATAATAAATTGTGAATTCATGAGACTTATGTGACGGCTTATCAGCATTTGAAGATACTGGCACTTGATATCCTCTTAAGGAAAATTTGCCTCCAAATTTTAAGCTGAAAACTCACTGGAATAACTGTTTAAAAAAGAATTACAATAAATGGCTTTTTAGATTTTGGGTACGTATGTTAAGAATTGTGTACAAACTGAAATGTCTGTGCTGATCCCCAACACAACCAATAAAATCTCAATTACAGGCTGGGCGCGGTGGCTCACGCCTGTAATCCTAGCACTCTGGGAGGCCGAGGTGGGTGGATCACTTGAGGTCAGGAGTTCATTACCAGCCTGAGCAAGAGCGAGACCTCGTCTCTCCTAAAAATAGAAAGAAATTAGCTGGACAGCTAAAAATATATATAGAAAAAAATTAGCCGGGCATGGTGGCACGTGCCTGTAGTCCCAGCTACCCGGGAGGCTGAGGCAGGAAGATTGCTTAAGCTCAAGAGTTTGAGGTTGCTGTGAGCTAGGCTGATGTCACAGCACTCTAGCCCGGGTGACAGAGTGGGACTCTGTCTCAAAAAAAAAAAAAAAAAAAATCTCAATTACAAAAGAAAAAAAGAAGTATCTCTGGCTTGGCGTTGTAGTGCTGGTATCTAATCAATCAGAAACCGCTAACATCCTTTAAAATAGGGCAGGAGCCTGAAGGGCAAATGCTCTTTACTTGGAAGCAGGTGGCTCCAGGAGGAGGGCGTGGGGTCAGAGGTCAGCTTGGGAGTGGGCATAAAGGCAGGAAGGTACTGAGCGCTGACAGGATCCGGCCGTCGTTTCCTCTGGTTCCTGTTTCCAAGCGCAGCTGGTTGCAGAGTGGATTTTAAATGTGACTCAAAGACAGGTAATGTTGATGGCCTTTCTAGAGTCTGGTGAACTGGGGTCCCGTGAGTGAGTCTGACATGGTGAGGGGCTGGCTGGCTTTCACACATGGTTCTGCCGGAGAAGAGAGAAAGCTGCTCCACGTTGCCTTAAGCAGTAAAAAGGTTGTGGTTAGACATCTCTTTTGAACTGCCCTCAGTTGAGATTAGAGGCTTGTGATTAAATGTCACCTGGGCATTCCTGTCTCTGCCCTGAGAGTAGAAAAAGTGTAGGATTACCTCCCTGCTAGCACTTGACTGTGGATTGCAGACGATTCTGACCATGTCCCGAGGGGTCCTTGATTACTTGAGATCACACCTGCCGCAAGGGGGCTGGAAGCAGAGCAGGTGGTATCTGGGTGTTCCTCAGGTCAATAAAAGTTCTTCTGACAAGTCCTGAAATGTAGGTCTCATTTCAACAAAAAGATTAAATAGTTTAATCTGACCCAGAGAAGTGAGGCAACATTAATTTGAAAACAGTTCATGCATACTGGTCCCCACCTTCGCCAGTCCACACCCAGCACTACAAAATTCTACAGAAGATTCTTTTCTTCCAGGAAGGCATGCCTCATGAATATAGCTTTTTGCCTGAACATAAAATATTTTCCCCCAAATCCTTCCCCAGAAAAGAGAGAGTACCTTAAGAGTTAACTCCTTACATGGTTTCTCATATTAGAAGCTCTCTCAACTACTTTGAAAACGGAAGTTTTGTTGTAGAACTATCCATTCACCAAAATGACTTGTTCAGTATTAATTTTGGGAGGCATGTGGAGATCACCAGAAGGAATTGGCGTGAAAGAAGCCAAAGGTGTAGAACAAAGATTTAGTAATTATTCCTGGGATATGGTCTCAACATTAACTATATCAGATTTCAGTGTAAACAAAATTTTTAAAGACCATTTAAAAAAGCAAAATGGTAAGAGGTTACATTTTTGAGATGATATATACACATTTATAAGATAATTGGAGGCAAGTATGATAATATGATAAAAGTGGATACTTAGTGCTTGAATGCTGTTTTCCAGGACAGCTTTGTCGTGCTGTGTCTCAGACAACTACGTGGAAATGGTAGAAACCGTCTCTGAAAATCTGTGCTGATGATTCACAAAGGGGATCTGGTGATGATAAGGAAACACCCTGGCGTGCAGTGAAGAGTTGTGTAGAACTGTTTCATAAGGTATGAGTGGAAAAAAAAATCAATATTCTATATTTCTGCCTTATTCTGCATCTGATTTAAAGTATGTACCAGAGATAGATATCTGACTATTTAATCAGCATCTGTAAAGCATATATACTTAAGTTGTCCAAAAACCTATCTTTAGGATCTTGGCATTGAGGATTTAGGGTATCGCATTATATTTGGGGCTGCCTCGTACTTGGGCCAGGAGGTAAGTTGCAGCCTGGTTTGTGTGATCTGCACCTACTTGCTCTTTCTGGTGTTCTTAAGGCAAAGCCTGATCCTGGGTGTTCATTTCTTCTTCGTCTGCATACAACAATGTCCCAAAGGCCGGCTGCTGCCCTTTTCTGTCATAACCCCCCAAACCAAGTGTTCTCTCCTGTGGTGTTGGAAAGTTCCCTGGTTTGTCTGCTCTGGGCTTCATTTTCCTTGTTTCCACCATGAGGAGTTTGGATAAAAATGATCTATCAATTTTCTTTAAAGTTTTGCTTTTGTATTCACAGAAAAAAAATATATATATACATATTTTTTTTTAAAAAAAAGCTTTTGCCCTTGGTCGGAGTGAGAGTGGGGTGGGATGGGAATCAGGAGATGACTTCAGGTTGGAGGTGGGGAGAGCAGATGCCTGACTGCCCACAACACTATGCAACTCTGGATTAAACAAAATCTGAGACATATTTTTAAAATTAAAAGTTAAAAAGGAAAATCTGTTTTATTCATCCACTTATCTCTTTGTATAAGCAAACATTTAATTTATTTTTAGTTCAAAATATTAAGAAGGTTCAAGAGATTTTGTTACAAGGATATGTTGTATAATGGTTAAGTCAGGGCTTTTGTGCCCATGACCAGAAGAGTGTTCATTGTAGCCAATAGGTAAGTTTTTATCCCACCCTTCTCCCTTCTTGGTTTCTCATGTCCTTTATATTGCCCTGTGCCCGTGTGTACCCATCCGTTAATATTAGCTCCCCCTTATTAGTGAGAACATGTGGTGTTTGGTTTTCCATTCCTGAGGTACTTCACTTAGGATAATGGTCTCCAGTTCCATCCAAGTTGCTGCAAAAGACCTTATTTCATTCCTTTTTATAGCTGAGTAGTGCTCCATGGTGTATATATGACACATTTTCTTTATCCATTCATGAACTGAAGGGCACTTAAATTGATTCCATATCTTTGCAATTGTGAGTTGTGCTATGGTAAACGCTTGAGTACAGGTGTCTTTTTGATAAAATGACTTCTTTTCCTTTGGGTAGATACCCAGCAGTGGGATTGCTGGATCAAATTGTAGTTCTACATTTATTTCTTTCAGGAATCTCCATACTATTTTCCGTAGAGTTTGTAATAATCTGCAGTTCCATCAACACTGTATAAATGTTCTTTTCTCTCTGCATCCATGCCAACATCTATTGTTTTTTTGACTTTTTAATAATGGCCATTCTGATAGGGGTAAGGTGGTATCTCATTGTAGTTTTAATTTGTGTTTCCCTGATGATTAGTGATGTTGAGCATTTTTTCATATGTTTCTTGGCCATTTGTCTACCTTCTTTCGAAAAACTTCATGTCTTTTGTTTATTTTTTGGTGGTTTTTTTTTGTTTTTGTTTTTTTGTTCTTGTTGATTTGTTTGAGTTCTTTGTAGATTCTGGATATCAGTCCTTTGATGGATGTATAGTTTGCAAATATTTTCTACCATCGTCTAGGCTGTCTATTTACTATGATTATTTCCTTTGCTGTGCAGAAGCCTTTTAATTAAATTAAGTCCCATTTATTTATTTTCATTGTTGCTATATTTGCCTTTGGTGTCTTAGTCATAAATCTTTGCCTAGACCAATGTCTAAAAGAATTTTTCATACATTTTCTTCTAGAATTTTTATGATTTCATGCCTTACATTTAATTCTTTAATCTATCTTGAATTAATTTTTGTGTATGGTAAGAGATGGGGTCCTATTTCATTCTTCTGCATGTGGCTATCCAATTTACACAGCAGTGTTTATTGAGTAGGGCTTCTTTTCCCCAGTGCATGTTGTTGTCTGCTTTGTTGAAGATCAGTTGGTTGTAGGTGGGCTGGGCGTGGTGGTTCTTGGCTGTAATCCTAGCACTCTGGGAGGCTAAGGCAGGAGGATTGCTTGAGCTCAGGAGTTCGAGACCAGCCTGAAAAAGAGCGAGACCCTGTCTCTACTAAAAATAGAAAAATTAGCCAGTAATCATGGCTTGCACCTGTAGTCCCAGCTACTCAGGAGGCTGGGGCAAGAAGTTTGCTTGAGCCCAGGTGTTTGAGGTTGCAGTGAGCTAAGATGATGCCACTGTACTCTACCTAGGGTGACTGAGTGACACTCTGTCTCAAAAATAAAAGAGTTGGTTGTAGGTAGATGGTTTTATTTCTGGGTTCTCTATTCTGTTCCATTGGTCTATGTCTTTACTTTTATACCAGTACCATCCTGTTTTGGTTACTATAGCCTTGTAATATCTTTTAAAGTCAGGTGTGATGCTTCCAGATTTGTTCATTTTGCTTAAGATTGTTTTGGCTATTTGGACTCTTTCTTTGGTTCCAGATGAAGCTTAGGATTATTTTTTCTAGATGTGTGAAATATGACACTGGTATTTTGATGGAGATTGCATTGAATCTGTAAATCACTTTGGGCAGTATGAACATTTTAATGATGTTGATTCTACCAATCCATGAGCAGTGTATGTTTTTCCATTTGTTTGTGTTATCTGTGTTTTCTATCATCAGTGTTTTATAGTTATCCTTGTAGAGATCTTTTTACCTCCTCTGTTAAGTATGTTCCTAGGTATTCCATTTTCTTTGTAGCTATTGTGAATGGTATTGAGTCTTTGATTTGACTCTCTGCTTGACTGTTACTAGTATATAGAAATGCTACTGGTTTGTGTACATTCATTTTGTAACCTAAGACTTTGCTGAATTAATTTATCAATTCCAGGAGTCTTTTTGGTGGAGTCTTTAGGGTTTTTTAGATGCAAGATCATATCAGCAAACAAGGATAGTTTGACATCCTCTTTCCCAATTTGGATGCCCTTTATTTCTTTCCCTTGTCTGACTGCTCTGGGTAGGACTTCCAATGCTATGTTTTTTGTTTTGTTTAAGACAGAGTCTCGTTCTGTTGCCCAGGCTAGAGTGCCGTGGCATCAGCCTAGCTCACAGCAACCTCAAACTCCTGGGCTTAAGCAATTCTCCTGCCTCAGCCTCCCGAGTAGCTAGGACTACAGGCAAGTGCCACCATGCCCGCCTAATTTTTTTCTATATATATTGTTAGCTGTCCAGATCATTTCTTTCTATTTTTTAGTAGAGACGGGGTCTCGCTCTTGCTCAGGCTGGTCTCGAACTCCTGACCTCGAGCGCAATGCTATGTTGAATAGAAGTGGTGACAGTGGGCATATTTGTCTTATCCAGTTCTTTGGGGGAATGCTTTCAATTTTTCCCCATTCAGTATGATGTTGACTGTCATATATGGCTTTTATAATATTGAGGTATGTTCTTTCTATGCTTAGTTTGCTGAGGATATTTATCAAGAAAGAGTGCTGGATTTTATTGAATGCCCTTTCTGCATCTGTTAATGATCACGTGGTCTTTGTTTTTGTTTCTGTTTATGTGGTGAATCATGTTTATGTTAAACATGATTGCATGTTGCATATGTTAAATCATCCCTGGGATGAAATCCACTTGAACAGGGTGGATTATCTTTTTCATGTGCTGTTGAATTTGGTTTGCTAGTATTTTGTTGAGGATTTTTGCATCTATGTTCATAAAGGATATTGGTCTGTAGTTTTCTTTTTTTGTTGTGTCCCTTCCTGTGTTAGAAGTAACCCATGGTGCCATTAAGAAAATAGTCAGACACTGCAAATTGTCTCAGCAAGGCAAAATCTTTACTTCTGATCAAAAGGGTGCATAGCGACAGCAAAAGCAGCCAGCTAGCAGCGTGCTACAGAGAAGTACCTTTTTATCCCTAACACAGACCTAGGGCTGTGTCTCATCCCATTGGTAGGGCCTTTGACCTCACAATCTTGCCCATACCCTATTGGCTAAGGCATGTTGTTGGGGTAAAAGGGAGAATAAGGAAGTTAAAGTTAGTAAATGTGGTTTTTTTGGGGGGTTGGGAGGAATTGCAATAAAGGAGATTAAACCAAGGTTATTATTATTGTACAGTTTGTGCTATGTGCTAATAATTATGTAAAGCTTGATATCAGAATATTCCTTTGGCAGAAAAAATTAGGCTGAGGTCATTTCCTACACCTGGATTTGGCAACAAGGTGACATTGGCTTCGTAGAATGAACTAGGGAGGATTCCCTCCTTCTCAATGTATGGAATAGTTTCTGCAGGATAGATACCAGCTCTTCTTTGTAGGTCTGGTAGAATTTGGCTGTGAATCTGTCTGGTCTGGGGCTGTTTTTCATTGGGAGATATTTTTATTACTGCTTCAGTCTCAATGCTCATTATTGGTCTGTTCGGGGTTTCTATTTCTTCTTGATTCAGGCTTGGGAGGTTGTATGTTTCCAAGAATTTATGTTTCCTCTAGGTTTTCCAGCTTGTTTGTGTAGAGGTTTTTGTAGTCTTCATGGATGATATTTTGTATATCTGTGGTATCAGTTGTAATGTTTCCTTTTTCATTTCCGATTGAGGTTATTTGAGTCCTTTCTCTTCTATTTCTGGTTAATCTGGCTAGTGGTCTATCAATTTTGTTTATATTTTCAAAGAACCAACTTTTTGTTTTACTGATCCTTTGTATTGTTTCTTTGGTTTCCATTTTGTTTAGTTGTGCTCTGAGCTTTGTTATTTCTTCTGCTGGCTTTGGGTTTGGTATGTTTTTCTAATTTCTTGAGATTGACATTAGGTTTTTAATTCTTGATCTTTCTGTCTTTGTGATGTAGGCATTTAAGGCTATGAACTTTTACCTTAGGGCTGCTCTGACTGTATCCCATAGATTTTGAAAGCTTGTGTCCTCTGTCATTCAATTCAAGGAATCTTTTGATTTCCATCTTAATTTCATTAATCCAAGGATCATTCAGAAGCAGGTTGTTTAAATTCCATGACTTTGTGTAGATTTGAGTGTTTCCCTTGGAATTGATTTGTACTTTTATCCCATTGTGGTCTAAGAAGATACATAGTATGATTTGATTTTTTTTTAATTTGCTGAATCTTGTTTTGTGGCCTAAGATATGATCAATCTTGGAAAATGTCCTATGTACTGATGAAAAAAATGTATATTTGGTACTTTTTGGGTAGAATGTTCTGTAAATGTCTGTCAGGTCCATTTGTTCTAGAGTCCTGTTTAAGTACAGTGTTTCTTTATTCACTTTCTCCTTCGATGATCTGTCTAGTTCTGTCAGTGGAGTGTTGAAGTCCCTGACTATTAAGATGCTACCATTTGTTTCTTTGCTTAGATATAGAAGAATTGACTTTTGAAACTGGGAGCTCCTGTGTTACATGCATATATATTTAGGATTATTATGTCTTCTTGTTGAATTGCTCCCTTTACCATTATATAATGACCATCCTTGACTTTTTTTTATCATTGTTGATTTAAAGTCTATTTTATTAGATATGAGAACAGCTACATCTGCTCACTTTTGGTTCCATTTGAGTGGAATATTTTTTCCTTCCCATTACCTTGAGTCTGCGGGAGTCCTTGTGGTTTAGATGTGTTTATTGGAGATAGCAAATATTTGGGTTATGTTTTTTCATCCATTCAGCCAGTTTGTCTTTTAAGTGGGGCATTCAGACTGTTCACATTGAGTATTAGTATTGGCTTGTGGGATGCTGTTCTGTTCAACATGTTGGATAATACCTTATTGTTTTGTTTTCCCCCTTGTGTTGTTGTTTTATAAGAGCTGTGAACTACAACTTTTGGGTGTTTTTACATGGATTGGTATCTATTGTGCTGTTGTATATGTAATGCACTTTGGAGCATTTTCTGTAGGACATGTCTAGTAGTGACAAATTCTCTTAGTGTTTGCTTGTCTCACAAAGACTTTTCTCCTTCATTTATGAAACTTAGTTTAGCAGGATACAAAATTATGGGCTGGCAGTTATTCTGTTTAAGGAGACTAAAGATGGGATCCCATTCCCTTCTGACTTGTAAGATTTCTCTGGAGAAATCTGCTTTTTGTCTGATGGGGTTTCCTTTGTAAGTTACTTGATGTTTTTGCCACATGGCTCACAGGAATTCCTCCTTCATGTTGACTTTGGCCAGTCTGATAACTATTAATATATCCCTTGATGGTGATTCTCTTTTTGCAATGAATCTCCCAGGTACTGGTTGAACTTCTTTTATCTGGATATCTAAATCTCTAGCAAGACCAGGGAGGTCTCAGTTATTTCCTCAAATACGTTTTCCAGGTCTTGTGCTTTTTCTTGTTCATTCTCAGGGATGCCTATAATCTTTATATTAGGACATTTTACATAATTCCACATTTCTTGTAGACTTTGTTTATTCCTCTTGATTCTTTGTGCTTTATTTTTGACTGATTGGATTAATTCAAAAGAGTTGTCTTCAAGCTCTGAAATTCTTTCTTCTGCTTGGTCTAATCTATACTTAAAATTTCCTACTGTGTTTTGTGTTTCCCTAAATGAATTTTTAATTTCCAGAAGTTTTACTTGTTTTTTTAAAATACATCTATCCTTTTAGTAAATTTTTCATTCATTTCCTAAATTGTTTTTCTGGCTTCTTTGAGTTTTCCATTTTCTCTTGGATCTCATTGAACTTCCTTACAATCCATATTTGGAATTCTTTATTTGTCATTTCAGTATTTTTCATTTTGGTTGGGATCCATCACTAGAGAGCTCCTTTGGGGGTAAACTTTCACTCTGATTTTTCATACTTCTGGAGTTCCTGCACTGATTACTTCTCAGCTGTCACTTCTTAGGTTTTTGATTTTCTTTTGTTTAGATAGAGCTTCCCCCCAATGCCTGCCCCACAACACTCTCAAGGGTGGTCTGTAGCATATGTTGAGTAAGGACCTTTGATTTTTCTCGTGGGTACTTTAATAGGGGTCTAGGTTCTGGATAGATGCCTTGGTAATAGATATCCTTAGTGTGGTGGTTTTCTCAATTGCTAGTTATTTGTAGGCTGTAGCAGTGTTGTACTATGTGCATGGGCAGATTCCCTGTCTCTTGTTGACAAGGAAAGATGGAGGTCTTTGAAATCCTTTTTCTTTCCCCAGCCCTGTGGTCTTCTTAACAGTGTGGATTATATTGGGATGTGCAGTTTAACCTCTGAGACAGTAGGTGGTGCTTGTGGGTAAGAATCACCCATGACTCAGTATGATTGAGTCAGTAAATGCTGTAACTTGCTGTTGTACAAATTGTCCTCCCTGCTAGTAGGTGGTGCTTATAGGAAAGAGCCAGCTGTGTGTTTTTTGTAACTGACTCGAATCTATCAGGAGAAGCACTTGCATGCCCCAGGTGGTGGGTGGGGCCCTGGAGCTCCGAGGGGCTCCTTATTCCCCACCACAGCAGAGGTGGGTGTAAAAGTGAGGCTGGGCAGGGATGGTTCAGACAAGCCTGCCTTCAGCCTGCACAAAGGCAGGCACAAGAGCTGTCTCTTGTGTAGTCAAGGGCCCAATCCCAGGTTGCTGGGGAAAGCCAGCAGGGAGGAGCTGAAATGGCCCCACTAAGCCAGAAAGTCTGCTGGTGAGGGAGGGGCCATCTAGAATTCTCAGACTGGCTGTCAAGAATGGGTTTTGATCTTCTTCCTTCTCCTTGACCCATGGATCTCCTGGCATCTGGCCGAAAGCAGCAGCTGAAACTCACTGAGCTCACCAGCAATGGCTGCAGGCTGGGAGCTTCCCTGCCCGGGATCCCAAACTGGACCGAAAGTGCAGCTTTCCTGTTGGGGGAGGGGTGTGCCATGAGTGCACTGTGGCTCGAACCCACTCTGTACTCTCCTTTCAGTTCTGTCCATGTGAGCTCCCTTGCCTCCCCAGATTAGCTGACATATCACCCCTCCATGCCCTCGGGCAACATGATCAAGTCCTGGGTGTGGGGGATCCGGCGGGTGGGCCTGTCCCCTGGTCCCCCAAGTTCAATCTCTGACTGTGCCAGGGAGAAGTGTGCTGGTCCCAAGTTGCCTGTGGAGTGCTCAAGTAGGTTTCATGTCCTTTCACTTTGGAATGTGTCCTGCCCTGCTGGAGCAGCACTGGGGAGGGCCGGTGAGCAGGGAGCTCACAGTCTAAGCACCCCTTAGTCCTCTGTAGGTCTTTAAGAGGAAAGGTGTGGCCGGGCACGGTGGGTCACTCCTATAATCCTAGCACCCTGGGAGGCCGAGGTGGGCGGATTGTTTGAGCTCAGGAGTTCGAGACCAGCCTGAGCAAGAGCGAGATCCCATCTCTACTAAAAATAGAAAGAAATTATATGGACAACTAAAATATATATAGAAAAAATTAGCCGGGCATGGTGGCGCATGCCTGTAGTCCCAGCTACTCGGGAGGCTGAGGCAGGAGAATCGCTTAAGCCCAGGAGTTTGAGGTTGCTGTGAGCTAGGCTGATACCACGGCACTCTAGCCCGGGGAACAGAGCAAGACTCTATCTGAAAAAAAAAAAAAAAAAGAAAGGTGTGAGCCCCATTCTCTGTAGAACCCTCGGTACAGTGGATGCACCAACAGAGGGGAAACAGACGCTCTTGACAGCCCCGGCCCAATCGTCCCCTGGGACACCCGTGCCACTTGGCAGCCGTTTGGTGTGGAGAGTGAAGGGGCAGAAAAGAATCTGAGTGGAGGAGAGCTGGCACTCTTGTCCTCTTTGTTCCTCTCCCTGGAAGGCAACCCACCTGGAATGTCTGCGCTCTGGGATCACAGTTTCCCCAGGACCCACCGGCCCCCTGTGGCCACCACAGTCTGGGCAGGAGTTGGGAAATGTTTACGTGTGGACCCAGTGACATGAAAACTGAAGGGCTGAAGCTCCCTGGGAAGGACAAAGGCACACAGTGGGTGGAGAAGCAGTATGGCACCCACCACCTCGGCTTGGGTCTGGCAGCCTGGTGCTTTGTTTTCAAGGAGCTTCTAGTTCACTGGCGCCGGTGACTTTTGGGCTCACGAGGGCAGAAAAGCTCTCCAGCACTCCAGAGCCTGCTGACTTCAGAGGTGTGAGGGAAGGAGAAACCAAACCCCCCCTTACCCTTTCCATGGAGCTCCAAGTCTCTCAGAGGTTGATCTCTGCTGAAATCTTGCCCCATCTTGTTCTGCTCTGCAACTTCTTCCCATAGAATCTCCTGCAGGTTCTGGCACTTTTCTCTCAGAATTACACCTGAGCTATGGATTTTTTTTTTTTTTTCATCTTCCAAAATTTTCCTTTCTTTCTGAGACGATGTGGCGACCAATGTCTCTAGTTAGCCATCTTGCCCTGCTCCCACAGAAGCAAGCTTTACCAAACACCTATGATACAACAGGCACTATGCTAGGTACCAGGGACTCAGAGGTGACTGAGCCAACCCCTCTCTCCAGGGTGGTTCCGCACCAGGTGAAAGGGAGGAAAACACTGGCCATTAGTCTGGTCTCAGGACACAGAAGGCCCTTAGCTCAGGGGGCGGAGTGGAGGGTTTTACTAAGGAGGATCTATCTGAGTTGACTGGTGAACAGGTAAGAATTTTCCTACTAAACAGGGATTGGGGACTGGAGGACATCTTAGGAGGAGAAATTATGTGTATAGGCTAGGAGGCTGAAAGAAATTCAGTATGTTCTGGAAACTATAAAGAGTGTGTAGTTGGAGAAGAGGCTTTATGAGGCTGGAGAGAGTCCCAGCAGGACCTGGAAGGACAGAAAGCAAATCTGGGGAATGTGGTCTATGCAGCTGGGCCACAGCAGGCTGCCCACGCTACACCCCCCAGTGGAGTGGCAGGAGATGGCTGGGGGCAGCTGGCCACACCGTGAAGGCAATAGGCTGGGATGGGTGTGCGTGCTTGGCAGCAGGCCCAGGAAGTCTGTGGACAGAAACTTCTGGGACAGGAGTGTGGTCCAAACACTCATGAAAGACCCCTGCTCCCAGATCCTTCTGTCACTGGATGCAGTGGACCAGATTCCACCATTAGAGGATTCTTTGGCAAAAATAAAGAGACGGTAGGAGTCAGGTGAAAGTATTCTCAGGAAAGACGGAAACATGTATGTTTCAGGTGTTGCTATATGGGGTTAGAGCAAATTTGTGGGCTGGGTGGGTAGGTGACTCAAAGCTAACTCTGATAAAGTCATAAGGAGAAAGATCTTGATCAAAACACTGCTCCGGGCTCAAGGCTCCATTGGGGTGCTTCGAAGTGGCCAGCTACGTGGGGCAGCCTGAAGGCATGAGGTACGATGCCATGCTCACAAAGGTGGTGGGGATGCAGAGATGAGGAGGGGGAAAGAAACTCCAAAGTTAGAAAGGACTGGGAAGCAGGAGTGCATGCCAATCATCCAGGCTTTTGCTCAAAGTAGTTGGGTACAGTTGGTGTACACACTGAAGAATGTGGAGTTTGGAGTCAGGTCGGAGTTGGCTCTGTTTGTCAACGTATGACCCAGGGTACGTTATTCAAACTGTGCGAGCCTGAATTTGTAAATGGTGCTGATATTAACCTTGTAAGAGTTTCCAAGGATTTAATGACCCAAAATAAACATGCCCTAGATGGTATGTATTTGTTAACTTTTAGATACCCTGCAACCAGTCTGTGGCCCCCCAGTAGGTGATCAGAAATGGCCACTGGTTTGCCTTGAAGAGGAGCAGCTGTGGGCATGCAGGGAACAGCGCCTCACCCCAGCAACAATTTCTAGTCACGACTCTAAACATGGCGGTTGGATGTTCTCAGAGGTCCTTTCCTAGGCTCTGATGCCAGCTGGGTCACCCTGGCATTTGTAAGTCTAGATTGAACAACCTTGCCTATAGTGGAATGGCTGCCTTTTCACTCTTTGTGCAGAATTGTGTCTTCCATTGTATCTCAGTACCTTTGAGTACCTTTTTATTTAAATAGTCTCCTTCAGGCCATTCATTTAAAAGCAATGATCCCTGTCATGGAAACTTAGCCAATTTATATTCATTTATTTAAAAGCTATTACTAGTCAACAGGCTTTTCCTGGCTATAGCCAAACTGCAGGGAAAACAATTTCCTACAGGGACAGGACCGAGATGTGTGCTTAATAGTTGTATCTTGGACCTGTTACTACGAGCAGAGTGTTCTGGGAAAGTGGGCCCGGACTGAGGTGTGAGACTTCTAGTCAATAGGTGGGTTTCATTCCATGTTTGCGCAGGTACTCAGGGGATAAACCATTTCTGTTACTGTCTCAACAAAACTGTCCACAGCCAGGGCTGATGGGGCAGTTCAAGAGTGAGAAACACTTAATCTGAGTGGGTCGGGGGTGTGTGCACACGTGTGTGGGGATTTCCATTTTGTATCTCACCATATTATCTCAGCAACATTCCGATTTCATACAAAATGCACAAACATGTAAATAAAAAACCATTTAAGTGGGGGGAGTAAGTCTCACTAAAAAAGTTCAAAAGTGGTATGTGACAATTCTAGTTATACTTTTGATAATGTAAAATGACATAACCACAGTCATGAATAAATGTAAAAAATCAGGTTTGGGTGTCCACAGACTTCTAAAACTGAGCTATGCCATCACATCTATTTAAAACCTTTAGCAGTGGAGAAAATAACTAATTTAAAAATAAATGTTGAATTTTGAATTTAAAGGTGGATTTTCCTCCCTCAATGGAGATAGAACTGTTTTAAGCTGTTGAGAAACCAAGTAGCCTTTCTAAGGTCTTTCTAGGTTGGCCAAGAGCCAATGTAAATGAGCAGCAGCAGGGACTTGAGTGTTTGCCTTGGTTCAGAGCTGTCTGAGCTTCCTTCTGCCTTAGCACGTTCTTCTCCCTCAGCTTTCCTTCTCTTACTCTTCTCTTCTGTTCACTCCATTCACTAGCCAAAGCATTAGGCTACGTGTATGGAAGAACATACAGAGAGTTTGTTGTAGTAAGTTTTATATTTTAAAAGTGTGGAAGAATAGTTTATATTATTTTAAAAAGAAAAAAGCTTAAATGGAAAGTTAAGCAATCCTGAATAAAAAAATTACCTCTCTGCCTCTGAGCTAGGGAAACAGTGCTCTAAGGGACTTACATCTTTTCCAGAGCAGGACGCACTATATTAATATAATCATACAAATTAGGACAAGCGGTACTACAGGCTTAAAGACAGGCTGAGCCTATAAAAGCCATAGCCAAATAAAAGACTTTAAACAAAGGAATACATAGCCCAAAGCTGAGATATTATTGCTGTAATTCTGGTATATATGTGAGTGGATGACATTTACTTGTTGGCTAGTTTGTGGATTTTTTTTGACTCATTGCATTTCTTAGATAAAATCACAATGTGAAGGCATATACATCTAATAGCTGAAATTTTTTTCTTCCGGGTGGACTTCTTGACTAAGTTAGTACCATACACTACTACTCGGTAACTGCAAGAGGCAGCAGTGGGATGCTATGCATCATTCTGCTTCATGCCTCCGTGACAAGGATGGAGACTCAGCAGTGTGGGCATAGATGGGCCACACGATGGCACAGCACCTCCATACTTAGTCCCTTGACAGCATAGTAGGTTAAAAAAAAAAAAGTCCACTGGGAGGTAGGTAGGATGCTGGGATTCTAGAACTCATCTAATAAATATGGAAAACTGGTACACAAATCCGCCATCTCCATTCTATGTTATTAAGGCCATGGTAGTGTATAGATTTTCCTCAAATTCTATTTCATTATGCCAAGTGAGTGTTTAAAAGCCACAAAACCCACACAAAGCATCTGCGTTACACTAAGGTGCTTATCTGCCCAATATCAGTAATGATAAATACTGTCACCCCAAACACGCGTAGATTAGTCAGATGGTAGTGACCACACACAGAAAAAATTTGAATAAGAATTTATTTCTTAAAATTTACTTAAAGGATTAGGGCTAATATATAATAGAACATTTACCATAACATTTAGAGTTATGTCAACAAAAATGAAAGCTGTGGTTATAATTAGCACATGCAATTCACTGCAAAGGTAAAAATACATACAATAGAAGCTTTCCAAAGGAAGTTACATTAGGTGGGGTAAAACAGCAAGTGGATGTGAAAGGATTGCACTTAGAAGGAAATGGGACATAGCTAGGATACAAAAAGGAGATACACCTAATGCTAATCACTGTATTGTCCTACTAGCAGATTGCACATTTATTTTTAGAGTATATTATTCAATATACATATATTATACATAAAGACTAAAGAATTTTCGAATACCTACCTTTAAAATATCCCTTTGTTTTTGACAATCCACATTTTGGTATTCATCTGACAGCATTTGAAACCTGTAGTTATTCAGACAAAGCTTGAGTTCAAGGGATAAAAGATTTGGAACATCTGTTACCATCAGCCTTAAATGCATTTCATCATTGATCCATCAACTTTAGTGAACTGGGTAATGAAGTTAAACTAACCCATTTGCAGGAACTATGGACTGCAAAAAGCCCTTAAAAATTTAGGAACAGAATGAGTAACAGAAGAGCTCACCCTGAGCTGCCACCTTTTTATTGCAACGTATACAAAAAGATCATGCTAATGCACATACTAGTAACCTATATGATGGAAAAAAGTTAATCCAAAAGATGTTACATTTGGCTTTAGAAAGTTTTGACTTACATCGGAATTGTTTATAAACTATCTGAAAAGGAACTGTTGCCAAAGAACAGTCCAAAGAAGAAATAGGCTATAAATTTGCTAGTTCATACCTTCTTTGAAATGGATGACAATGACCAATTTTAGGTTAACCCTCAATACCTTGCCATTTTATGGCTTCATATTCTTTTAACTTATAGAAAAGTACAAAACATTTTTTAAAGTAATCTGAGCAATAAAATCTAATAATATGTACAATAGAAAGCTATCCCCAATCAATTCTTTTGAATAATTGAACTTTAAATTTTATGTAGATTACTTTGATATTTTACTCATCTCTCAACAAAATAAAACCTTACTGACGCAGAAAGGTATGCTTTAGAAATTTGCTCTTAATACCAACTGAGCAAAATCAAACAGAAGAGAATGATGCGGCATTATAACAGGAGGAAGATCTCTTCTGCTTGATTTACTTGGCCAATATATGCCAGTAAACAAATACTTTTGGGAATTGTATATGATTATTCTACTTCTACATTTATAGGTCATGGTTTTAACTAGTTAACTGTGTGCGTAAAAAAGACATCTTTATGTTTGGTATCTATTTCTAAAACTACTTTAGATTCTCTACTTTAAAGATGGGCTTTAATGTTCTGAAAGTATACTTCATTAACCTTTAACTTCACAATAAGAGTTATGGTCATTGGATAACTACATGTGGTAAATCCTTTATCCAGGAATAAGGTTGAAATTAAATGAACTAGGTAGAAGAGAACATATTAATGATTTTGCTTTTTTCTCCATGCTTCTACTCAAATATTGAGTATGTTCCTGAGTGCTGATTGATCCACCCTAAAAAAGGATTAAATTTTTAGGTTTTAATGGGTAGAAAGTCTGAAGTTTTATAGTTTTCTAATAATTATTCAGCACTATCCTTTCATGAGATATGAGGGTAGGATACCATAGACACCAGTAACTGACAGTCAAATTACAATAGCAACACACGTAACATGTTAGATTTTTTTTTTTTTTTTTTTAATCCTGAAGTGGGCAACTGCAGTTGTCGAAGCAGTGAATTAGTTTTGTCCACAAAGGCTGTTTTCTTATGTGCTGGCATTACTTTAAACGGCATTTTTAGACACTAAAGATTTAAAGCGTAATAAATCCACTGACTTTATTAGACTAGTTTTTACATAAACCTAAAATATTCTGTTTACCTAAAATACAATATACGTGCATAAAAACATAGATTATTCTAAGACATGCTCTAGGAAAGTAATTTTGTATTTAAAACAAGTTTTATGATTGCTTTTTAGGGCAAAGATGTACATTACATATTAGTGCTCAAATATATATTCATTTCCTGAATGACTTTTTGCACAGTAACCATATATCCACTTAATGTCTAAAGTGCTCTTGTGGCCGGGCATTCACTTACTGTACCATGCTCTATACAGATTTTAGCAAGCAAATCTGCTTACATGAAGTCCTTTCTTCAACGACCCTTCATTCTCATCCCCTTAGATCACGAGTTCACATTTTAAAACTGCCCCCAAAATGCATAAACTTCACACTACAACATGGCTACTGTTATGAGGAAGATTACAGCTAAGCACGATTACAATAACATGACTACTTATTTTTGAGGAAATGGAAAATGTAACAGGTGTAAATTTCCTGACAGACATATATAGCAAGACAAATCCAGTCCTGATCTGGCCCAGCTTTTGATGACCAAGATAATGGTGCTGTTGCCACCATTTTGTGTGAATTTGGGTCTCTCTGTCCCTATCTTCCTCATTCTACCGGTCTACTTTTGCCTAAAGTAGGAAATTGAATATATCAGAATAAAGCATCTACTCACAGACCATATATGTGAATGAACTGAAAAGTATTAGGCATTTATATAAATGCAAGAATACAAAGGATAAAATAAACAGGAAGTCTAACATGAACAATATTCTGACTAAAAACTAGAATTACATTTCAATTGTAAATGTATACCAAGTTTTCGTAGTCTTTTATTCTTCAATAATCTCCAAAAACTATTTTAAGTCTGCCTGGCTTCTGTAACTTAATTATGACAAAAAAAATCTATTTCCTCTGAACCCACTTGATAGTAGCAGTCAACCACTAAAGATGCATGACAGTTTCCTCTTACTTCCTCAGCCTCTATCTTTAGCCCTTGCCTCCATGTCACATGTGGTGGTTAGGGGACAGCATAAATGCATTAGTGGCTTTAGCACTAAACTCTGGAGGTCTGGCTCACTTCTTTTCTTAAGAAGAGGTTTAAAATATTTCTAAACAAGCTGGGTGCAGTGGCTCATGCCTACAGTCCCAGAAAGGCTGAGGCAGAAGGATTGCCTGAGCCCAGGAATTCACAACCAGCCTGGACAACATGGCAAGACCCCATCTCAAAAAGAAAAAAGAAAAAAAATCCTAAATCACAATGTGGAACTAAGTTCCATTAGAACTCACAGATATCAAAATACTATCTCTTTATTAAGTGTCCCTAACAATGAGGATATTTGCTAAGATCAATATGTACATTTTTGGGGTTCTGTTTTGTTTTGGTAAATACTGCTTGAGTCCTCTAACTTAGTTTATTTCATGCCCTACTTAAAAATAAAAACAAAGTATACTCAAAACACACTTTTGCTTTCAGATCAGTGGTGAAAAAACAAACCAAAACCCCCTCAAACACACTACAAACTGAAAACACATTGTATAAAGTGCTTCATCACCAAATTCTTTGAAGTCTTGATGATGCTTATATATTTTATATATGTACATAGAAAATGTCAACAGTTTAAGCCTTTATAAATGGCAATTTTTAAATGTGGCATTCCTAGTTCTTGAGTTTGTGAGATGGATCTTTAAAGAGGCTGTCAATAATAGAAAGCAAATTTTTGAAAATTAATGAAATTGATTATATATTTAAAAAAACCATTTTTATCAAGTTAAAGCTCCAGAATTCCTCCAGCAACAACTGGCAGCATCATTCCCAATGGAAGGGAACTAAGGAATATTTTATATGTTGATATAAATATGAGGCCCTCCCCCCCTTTTTTGTCAAACTACAAAAGCTGGGCTCATATAGTTATGTCCTGTGGACTTCTTTTTTAATTACGTTGTCAGGTAAAGTAGACAATCTAGACCTTGTTCCTCTAATTTTTTATATTAACTGTTTCAAAGCCACTTTATTTGATGACTACTCGCATCAAAATTAGTATAGCTGTGCTAAGTTTATCACTGCTTATTATTTAAATACCTTCTGTTTTCTCTGTAGCAAAACAAGAAGTTTTACTTTATAAATTTCAGACAAGCTTTCTGTTTTTCTTCAGTGCAAACATCCTGAAACAGCACAAAGTCATTCAGCTTTTCAGAGGATAAAGTCAGTTTATGTAGTGCTTAAAGAAGAATCCCAGATAGTCTGGGATGGAAATAGCCCATGGAGAGTTCAGTACATTTTTGTCCTTAAGGGCAAATGATCACCTTCAGAGAGTGAAGATTATTTTTCATCTGAATTCACAGATAATATTTTTAGCTTTACTTTATAGGTACTTCTCAAGTTGTAACAGAAACTAGTCTTTCACTGAGGCATGTAGCCACCTTGTCTTACAGTCTGTGGTAAGTAACTTTTAGGCATTCCTTCATCAAGCACAGCCTCCATCCCAGCTGTTTTGAATCTCTCTCCTTGTCCCTCAGTACCTGGACCAAAAGCATCTGCTGCAGAAACTTCCTGAAACATTTTCATTTGCCCAGATCCACAGGACTGTGAAATACCTGAAATCTGCTGCTGTTTAAGTCTAACGAAATCTTCCTCATTGACTGACGAGACTTGATTTGACCTTTCAAAATGTGAAATATCCGGACTGGTTTCATGTTGACTGCAGTTTTGTTTGAAATACTGTTGCCTGGGCAAAATGCCATCACCGCCGTCTACATTATCTACTAATTGTAGATCTTCTGGCCGCTCCTCTGAATCTAACAAGGGTTGGGTGGACTCAGATCTTGAGAAGACTTGGACTGATGGAACCTGGTGTCTGTAGCCACTGTGTACCACAGTAGAGTACTGGACAGTGCTTGAAGTATTTTGTGCAGACTCATTTTCATCACTGCTAGAAATGCTTGGCCTTGAAGAAGACATGCATGAAGATCCCCCAATACCACTGCTGTGTCCTTCAGTACTAACTTTTTCCTTTTTGAATAGTTCCAGTGATTTCAGATCTTCTGGAAAAGGCTTTTTGTCATTTGCTTCTATTTCCACAACGCTTACATCAGTGAAATTGCCATCAGAATACATTTGATCTTTTGAATTAAAATTGTGCTAAGAAAGAGAAAAAATGGATAATTACTTATGGCATATGTTCATTTAGAAACTCTGATATATATGGCAAATATTAATTAAAGCCACAGAGATAATACATCTCTGAAACTTCTCAGTAACTTTCAGTGGTGAAGAAATAACCCATATTACTTCACTAAATCACTGTCAATTACTCAAATTGTGGATATTATAAAATAAGTCTGGCTAGCTGCGGTAGCTCATGCCTGTAATCCTAGCACTTTGGGAGGCCAAGGCAGGAGGATCACTTGAGGTCAGGAGATCAAGACCAGCCTGAGCAAGAGTGAGACCCTGTCTCTACTAAAAATAGAAAGAAATTAGCTGGACAACTGAAAAAAAAGAAAAAAGAACAAATGAGCTGGGTGTGGTGGCACCCACCTGTAGTCCCAGCTACTTGGGAGGCTGAGGCAGGAGGGATCGATTGAGCCCAGGAGGAGTTTGAAGTTGCTGTGAGCTAGGCTGACACCACAGCATGGCACTCTTGCCCAGACAACAGAGTGAGACTCCTTTTTAGACAGTCTAAGAACTCTGAATCAGGCTGTATTTCCTCAGAAGTTCCAAATTAATATTGTTGTGTTACTACTTGTAGACCATTAGCTTACCAAAATGTATTTAATTATTTCATGCCTAGCCTATGCAGCCTAGGAGTAACTAAATAGCAAACTAGAGAACATTAAGAAAAATGAAACCTGAACTGTTATATAAAATTCAAGGATTATTGAAGGATGATAAATACAAATGATTTCCCCTTTGGGGCATATTAAAGAGTTTAGTATAGATTCCCAGAAATCATTTCATCAGTGCTAAATGGTAGACTGTTAAACCTGGTTCATTTTTTTTTTTTTCTTTTCTTTCAGACAGTCTCACTCTGTTGCCTGGGCTAGAGTGCCGTGGCATTTAGCATAGCTCACAGCAACCTCAAACTCCTGGGCTTAAGCAAGCCTTCTGCCTCAGCCTCCTGAGTAGCTGGGACTACAGGCATGTGCCACCATGCCTGGCTAATTTTTCCCTATATATTTTTAGTTGTCCAGCTAATTTATTTCTATTTTTAGTAGAGGAGGGGGGTCTCGCTCTTGCTCAGGCTGGTCTCGAACTCCTGACCTTGAGCGATCCTCCTGCCTCAGCCTCCCAGAGTGCTAGGATTACAGGCGTGAGCCACCGTGCCTGGCCAAAACTTGGTTCTTTTATTCAATCCAAAATACTTGCCTTATAACAGAGTTATCATCATAGGAGTTTTAGCACTTTAAGTTTTCAGTTTGCAAGTTCAACTAAATATTTGTTATGTTTACTAAATAGAGAATTAGGAATATTAGAACAAATATGCTAAGATGATGTACTGTATTTTAAAATTTGATTAAAATTTTCATTATGTAACTTTTATTTTCATTTACTCTTTGATTCAGCCTGAGAATATCTCTTGGTTGAACTCTACAAATATACCCTACTAAACAACTCAGAAGCATTTTATCTTACCCTTGGAGGTGTGTGAGGTGACCACTGGGCAATATGACTCTTTGAAGGGTCTGGAACATTAGGCCAGATGTGTTTTTTAATTCTGAAAAGAACCACATGTAATAAACAATGAATAGTCCCTATTTCTAAACATCTTGATGTAAGAATCTTAAGAACCAAACCAATGAACTGAATCTAAAAAAAGAAAACCTATTTTACCCCAAAGCCAAACAAAATACTATTTTTCTTGTAACCAACAGAAAAATATTGTTAAAAATGCACAAGGATCTTAATGTATTCATAATAAAGACCTATTAACAAGGCTAAAGCTAATAATCAGTATTCAATTTTTTAAAAAAAATCTCTTAAAATTCTGCAGTAAAAACTACTTAAAAACTTTATCCAGGCCACAACATGTGGTACACCCCCTCCCAACAAAAGCAAAAATGTTCAATTTCCACTTAAAATAACTCAGATAACAAATTAGATAAAATGTTCAAATTGATACCAAATAAAATATGATAAATTATCTTTTTTACAAGGAAGAAAGGTTAATATTTAAAATACCCAATTCAATCGTGATAGTCATATTATCAAAAACCTACTTAAGTATGTTTACCTTAATATAGTTCCTAGCTCAAAGTTAGAGGTCCATTAAGTATACAGGAAGTGAGCCATCTTGAAAATAAGTTCACATATAAAAATTAAACAAAAAAATAAAAATGACTAATAAAAATGGTGCTTCTGGTAAGGCAGAGTGAGATCCTACCAGACTGACTCTCCTGCAAGAAACACCTATACAATCTGGATGTACTAAGAAAAAGCAGTAAAGCTGACAACCTAGACAAATAGACCAACCAACCAATGGATGCATTCCCTGAAAGACAGAAATTACCAAAACACATTCAAGAAAAAGAAAGCTTTGATATTCTTATAAACAAATTGGATTTTTTAACTGAAAACCTTCCCACAAAGAAAACTCTAGGCCCAAATGGCTTCATTTGTGAATTCTAACATTTAAAAAGGCAACAGGACCAATATTACACAAACAGTTCCAGAAAATAAAGGAGGTAACATGTTCCCATTAATTTTATGAGCTATTACCATGATTCCAAAACCAAAGTCATCACACACAAGAAAGGACAGGCTAACATCATCTATGAATACAGATATAAAAATTAACAAATTCAATGTAGCAAAACCCAAGGAATGTAAGGATGGTATATGAAAATCAATAAAATTTACCATATTCATGGAAGGAAGGAGAAAAACCATATGATCTCCACAGATTCAGAAAAGCACTTCACAAAATTCACCCATTCATGACAAAAACTGCCAGCAAAACAGAAATATAAGAACTTCCTCCTGGAGTAAGTAGTAAGGGGAAAAAAACCCCACTTAATCTATAGCTAAGATCACATGTAATGATAAAAGACTAAATGCTTTGTCCTCTAAAGTCAGGAATGTAAAGATGTTAGCTCTTATCACTTCTAGTCAACATTGTACTGGTGGTCCTAGCCAGGGCATTAAGACAAGAAAAAGAACTAAAAGTGTAATTAACAACTATAATTACTTCCAAGCAGCACAACTGTGTATGCAGAAAATCCTAAGGAATCCAAAAGGCTACTAATAAATGAATTTATCAAGGTTTCAGTATACAAAGTATATTTTTTAAAAATTGTATTTCTATATACTAACAACAATTAGCAAATTTTAAAATTCTATTTACAGTAACAAAAAAACATACTTAGGAATAAATTTATCGAAAGATGTGCAAGGCCTGCCCACTTCAAACTACAAAACACACTGCAAAAGGAAATTAAACAAAACCCAGATAAGTAAAGAGACAATCCAGGAATCCAGGTTGATGGACTGAAAGACTAATAGTGCTAAGACTTCAGTTCTCCCCAAACTGATCTATAGAGTCAATACAATCCCAATCAAAATTATAGCAGTTTTTTTTTAAAGGAAATTGATAAGCTGCTACTAAAATTTATATGAAAGGCAAAGGACCTAGCCAAAATTCTGAAAAAGAAAAATACTGGAGGAATTCTACCTATTTTCAAAACTTACTATAGAGCTATACTAATCAAGACAGCACTGTATTGGCATAAGAACAGGCATAAAGATTAACAGAATTAAGAGTCAAGAAATAGATACGGACTTATATGGATAATTGCTTTTGGCGAAGGTACCAAAGCAACTGAATGGGAAAAAGATAGTCTTTTCAAAATAAATGACATTAGAACTATGTATCTGTGGGAACAAAATGAACCTTGACCCTGACCTAACACCATGCACAAAAATAATTCAAAATGGGCCATGCGTGGTGGCTCACATCTGTGATCCTGGCACTTTGGAAGGACAAAGTGGGAGGATTGCTTGAGGCCAGAGTTTAAGACCAGTCTGGGCAAAAATAAATTAAAAAAAAAATTAGGTGGGCATGGTGGCACATGCCTATAGTCCCTGCTACCTAGGAGGCTGAGGCAGGCAGATGATTTGAACCTAGGAGTCTGAAGCTACAATGAGCTGTGACACACCACTGCACTCCAGCTTTGGCAACAGAGTGAGACCCTGTCTCAAAAAACCAAAAAAATACCCCCAAACTCAAAATGGATCACAGACATAAGAGCTAAAACTATTGAACTTCTAGAAGAAAACATCAGAAAATATTTGTGACACTTGGTTAAGCAGGGATTTCTTAAACAGGACACAAAATGTAGGCACCAGAGGAATAAAAAACTGATAAAATGAACTTCAAAATTAAAACCTTTTGCTTTTCTGAAGTTATAGTTAAGGCTGGGCGCGGCGTGGTGGCTCACGCCTGTAATCCTAGCATTCTGGGAGGCCGAGGTGGGAGGATTGCTTAACCTCAGGAGTTCGAGACCAGCCTGAGCCGTCTCTACTAAAAATAGAAAGAAATTATATGGACAGCTAAAAATATATATAGAAAAATTAGCCAGGCATGGTGGCACATGCCTGTAGTCCCAGCTACTCGGGAGGCTGAGACAGGAGGATTGCTTGAGCCCAGGAGTTTGAGGTTGCTATGAGCTAGGCTGACGCCACGGCACTCTAGCCCAGGCAACAGAGTGAGACTCTGTCTCAAAAAAAAGTAAAGTTATAGTTAAGAAAACAAAATGCAAAGCACAGACTGGGACAAAAATTTTGTAAGGAGAACATACAAAGAACTTTTATAGCTCAATATAAACAAAATAACCCAATTTGAAAATGGGCAAAAGATTTCAATAGACACATAACAAAAGAAGATATGAAAATGACACATGAAAGGATCCATTTCTAGTCATCAGAGAAATGGAAATTAAACCACAATGAGACAGTACTCCACACCCTAGAAAGAATCACTAAAATTAAAAAACTGATAGTACCAAGTATTGGTGATAATATGGAACACTGCTAGTGGGAATGCAAGATGGCACAGCCAACTTTGAAAAAGTTTGGCAGTTTTTTATAAAGTTAAACATATGCTTACCATAGGACCTTGCATTCCTACTCCTAGTTATTTATTCAAGATAAATGAAACCATATGCCCACACAAAACATTGTATGTGAATGTTCATAGCAACATTATTCATAATAGCCAAAAATTGGAAACAAGTTAAACTTCCCTCGTGGATGAATATTTTGATACATCCATTCTATAGAATAACTACTCAGCAATAAAAAATAGAAAAATAATAGTATATGTAATACCATGGATGAATCTCAAAAATATCATGCTAAGTGAAAGATGTCATACACAAAACATTATATGCTATTTGATTTCATTTATATAACATTCTAGAAAAGACAAAACTACAGTTACGGAGAGCAGATCAATGACTGCCTAGAGTCAGGGATTGAGGTAGAGAAAAGACTATACAACAGAATAGAAAACTTTTTATGGTGATGGAAATGTTCTACATCTTGAGTATAATGCTAGTTATATATTAGTACGTAATTAGAAAAATCCATCAAACTGCACCCTTCAAATGGATGAATTTTATTACATATAACTTATACCTCAATAAAGCTATAAGGAAAATGCAAAATATGAATAAGGGTACTTACAGGTCTCGCTTATTAAAACAGAACAACACTCCCAGAAGAGTTGTCAATAGGAATGCTAAGCAGACAGGCACGACTATGGCTTCGATTTCTCCTTGAGCTGAAAAACAAAGAAAGGGGTGTGATGGGAAATAACTGTTGACAGATACCAAGGAGAAATAATACAACTTCCCAACTAGACTACTGTTGAGACGATGAAATACCATCCTAATTTTTTTTACAGTCTTTTCAGACTTAAAGCTAGTTTTCCCACCGCCCTCCTTAGGAAATCATATTTTAGCCATTTATGCCTTACAAAGTTACCTGGCCACATAGTTAAGCATAAAATATATGCTGGTTGGGGGATTCAAATGATATAGTTCAGTTCACTGGATAATCTACCTGGTAAATTAGAGCTTTCAAACTGCCTGCCCCTTTATTACATTTATGATCTGCATTCAGCAGAATCTTAGCAAAAGCTTATCTTCCGAGTTCTAACACTCGTTACCATATAACAGACAAATTATGTCAGAACAAGTATGAATACTGGGTAAAACTGGAAAAGCTTTAGAATAACCAAATTGAACTAAAAATTTAACCTATGAAGATTAAAAACACAACTCTCAAACAATTTTTAATAGCTATTTACCCATTTTCAAAAAGGTGATATATCTGATATAGGGCTTAGGACTGATTTTTCTTCCTCTTTGTAGTTTACTGTATAGTCTAAATTCCCTATAATGGGATATTATTTAATGCAATATTATATACAATATTGTACTACATAATGCAGTATTACTTTCATACAAAGTAATGAAAGTAACACTGCAGCCATATACATACAAAGGAATGTATGAAAGTAATACTGCAGCCATATACTACTCACTCACTTTTCTCTTCCCACTACACATAGCCATATCCCTTTGTAAGTAACCCTACCATCCTATGAAGCCCAGTAGAAATCAAGAAGTCAGATCAATGCTTGGGAATAAATTATGGCTTGGCATATATTAACTCTTAAATGCTAAGGATCTTATATATATAGTACCAAATCTAATTTAGGCAGAGCTTTTCCTTTATTAAACTTAAGCTTTTATGTTTTCATGCCTGGGCCTTTGCTCATGCCACTTTCTAAGATGCCACCCTCTTCCTATTTGTCCACATCCTAACTTTAAGGCTCAGGTATTGTCTCCTCCATAGAACCTTCTTTGACGATGACTCACTTCGCCCCTCAACTGATATCTTTAAATTCCTACTTTATTTACTGTCTACATAGCCCGTTGGTTCTCCATTTGTTTTGTTTACTTATGCCATTTTTCTTCAAGTAAGCTATTAGGTCCTTGGTGGAAAGACCCATGCCATGTGAAGAAGCCATAATGGATCCATGAAACAACAGATAGGTAATTGAAAGAAAGCAAATTATGAAGTAATACTAATGAGCATGATCTAAATTTTGGAATAAAATGCATATATAGGAAAAACTAAATGATACAAAGACATGTTAGATTATTTTTGGGTAAGGGATTAGGACTTATTTTTCTTCCTCTTTGTATTTTACTATATAGTCTAAATTCCTTCCCTATAATGAACATTAATATTTTAAGAGTTTGTTTTTATTTTTCCAGAGATTATGGTATAAAGTTTTATTTAAAGTATTATTTGTTATGTATCTATTCTATTAACATACCACAACATGGCACAAACCTCATCCCAGAAACTATTAATACATTCATTATTAGTCCTGAAAGCAAAGCTCAGAATCTTTTATTATCTGTTTTGTATAGTCACTCATCTATTTATTCTCTTAATTAGCAAGCATTCAACCAACAAGGAACATGGAGCTTACTATTTATCATTCACTGTGTTAACACTTGGAGGTGGGGTTTATAAATACAATATAATAAGGTAATTTCTATAATGATTCAAAATGTAGTGGAAACAAGAAAGAATTTAGCTTAAGTATGCCTTAGGGAGGCCACAGGAACAGACAAAACAAAAGAAGGTGAAAACCTAAATGAGGACAATGCACTGGGGAAAGACATGAAAAGGTGCAGAGCATGAGAAGGAGCTTACAGTCGAAGAAAGAAATGATGATGAAAGTGTAGGCAGAAGAAATAATTAAGCACAATCAATAGGACCTGACATTTGGCTTATGTGAGGGAAAAAGATACAAAGAAATTTATTGCAATTACATCTAAATTTCTGACTTTGGCAAAGTTTTGGGTGGTTGTGGCATGGAAGAGAGGAAGAGAATCACGTTTGGGAAGGAGAGGATGGGTGAAGTCATGGACAGGGAGTTTGAATGGGCAGATAAGAAAATAGGGCTAAGAACAGAGCTCTGGAGAATACAAACCATTTAAAAGCAGAGCAGAAAAGGAGAACGAGAAGGAGGCACTTGTTTTTTACAAGAGGAAGGAGACTCTGAAGAGTGCTACTAGAAAAACAAAGAAAAGTATGATTAGAAAAACCAAGGGAAGAGGGAGTTTCAAGGATGAAAAAGCCAACAGAGTCAAATGCTAAAAAAAGGACAAAAAAGAAAACTAAAAAGCTTGAAGTGGATATGATAACCAAGAGGTCTTCTGTGAGTGACACCAGAAAGGATTCAGTGGAATGGTGGTGTTGGAAGCCTGATTTCAGCAGGTTAGACTAAGCTGGAGGTAGGGAAGTAAAGACTAGGGAGGACTAGTCTTTCTTTCAAGTAATCTGTCTGTAAAAGAAACGAACAAGAGTAGAGAAAGAAAGATACCACACCCAAACCAGTGAAGAAAATGAACCTACTTGGAAAGATATACAAATTCTTTTGGGATTTAGAGTTTAGGTGAATTTGGTCAGAAGCAGTTCACACAACACCAAAAAGGTAAGGAGTAATATTTCCTATAGTTTAAAGAAACAACCAAAACTAGATAAACAATATAAAAATCATAATTTATGAACACTTTGTTTCTATGAATCCAAAGATGCACTTTCCCACAAAATATTAGTATATAAACTATGTCCATTTCTAACCTGATTAAGCTTAAAAAGGGAAAAGAAAAAAATAAAAGATCAAACTTCATCTATTTCTTACCAAACTTTGGTGTAGTAAAAGTGAATTCTGGACCATCCTTCCCACCTTCATCTGTGTACGCTGCCATTCGTACCATGTACAATGTGTCACTAGTCAAAGAGGACAGTGTATATTCTGTGTGGGATGAATCCACATTCACAGCTGGAAGAAATAAAAAACTGCTTTATCCAACTACCCTATGTTTTTGCTTCACCTGGCCTATATTTGGCATTATATTAGAAGGGAATAAAAATATTTTTGCCAGGAAGCAACTTTCATAACTCTGATTATTCTACACATAATATTCTTCTATAAGCACAACACAATATTTTTTCAATAGAACCATGAAAACAACCATAAGGTATACTCTCAGGTTGTCTCCTGATGATAATATAGTATGATAAGATGTACAACATAAGTCAGTATTTAAAAGCTTAGGGAAAAAACATTTGAGTCTTAGTAACTGATATGGTTGTATTACCAGTTTCATTTCCAATGTTGGTTCTATAAAATATAGTATAGTTTCTGATAAATCCATTCTGAACATCAACAGGAAGTTGGTCCCACTCTAAGACAGCTTCATTTTTCCCTACTTTTTTTGTCCGAACGGTAGGTCCTTTGGAAGGTGCTGAAACAGAATAAATGTATTTGCTAATTGAAAATCATTAGAATTTAGTAAAATTTCCTTATCATAAAATTATTTGAACATAATGACACACATTCTTACTTAAAAGTGATATGACTTTGTTAATATGAAACTCAACATTTTTCAAAGAAAGTGAGTTTGGACTTACGAGCTTGTTTAAGATATGCCTTTATAGATTCAGGGGTTCCTGGTCCATCAGCATATACTGGAGTAACTGTTATCAAATAGCATGTGCTCTCTGCCAGGTATCCTAAAGTAAAAATAGCGGATTAGCATTTTTTTCTCATAACAAAAAAGTGAAATTAATTCCTTTCTTTTTTACATTATGATTTCATAACCACTTAACTTTCCTTTCTTTCAAAACTGCAGTTTTCTAAGTAAGCATTACCTTTTGTGTACTGGATTCAACCTTAATAGGGTTAAAACTGTTTGTAAAAGTATTGCCAATACAGTGGATAAAAAATATATTGTTAATAAAAGTAATGACTGTATTTAAAACAATGATCTCAAGTTACTCTGGGTCTTAAGAGTTAGCAATTTTTGTATATCTTACCTAATTCTCTGAGAACTGCCTAATGAGCAAGATACCACTAATAAGACCAAGAGAAAAGCACTAATGCACCTGGTTTGTTGGGTCAGTTGGAAGAAAAGAATTAGTGCTATTTCCCCCAAAACTAAAAAACATTATCTTAAAAACTTCCTTTATTTATAATCCCTCCACATTAACACAGTAATTCATTTTTTGAGCATGCACCAGTAAAATTTTTTTTTATACAGTGTATTATCTGTCCACATCAAAAAATAAGGTGCTTATTTTACTGAAGTTTATACCGTCAACAAGAACTTATTTTTCCTTAACTACTATATTCATGAAATTATATGCTCCTTTGCCTTCTTAAATAGAGTGGTGTTACCTTTTCTTGATGACTCAATATTATGAAGAAATAAAAATTTTTTATAATCTGCTGTAACAGTGATGTTTTCAGGGCTACTGAGCTACATGGGGTTACATGCCCAATCTTAATGTATCCAGAGCCTTTGCTACGCTTTTAAAAAAAGTTTCCACTGTCTACTTATTTCCAATCTGTCTCCTCCCTAGTTACACCATGTTTTTAATTTGATAAGGTTGATAAATTAGACAACCAAGCTTATTAAAACTATATGTTAAATAATAGGTTAATGAGGGCCAAAGAGTCTATCTCATGAAAAAGCTTAAAAACTTTACAGGAAGTATTTCTTCTCTGCTTAGGGGTCTTCTCTGATTAATCAAATTATTCACAGCTGAATTCTTCTTCTTCTTCTTTATTAAAAAAGCTCATTCAAGCTGAGTGTTTTTGGTTTTTCTTTAGAGTTGTTATATCACTTTATAGCCACTTAATAAACAGTACCTTAACCAGAACAATCCATTTTGGAGCTCTATAATATCATTACTTCCTGTTCTTTCTTAGTGCTTCCAATTGAAAGACACAAAGAAATCTGAGTTCTAGTCTGCTTCCCCTATTTGATGGCTGTAAGAGGTTAAATGAGTCATCCAGATGCTCTAGGAAACTATTTTCTCACCTGAAGGATGAGGGAGTTAAATCAGGTACAAAGAACATACAACAGCAGTCAGCAGCAAAGGTTGGATTCTCTTATGTTTCTCTATTACTTTATAGCTTTATGAGTCTTCTTTGATGATAAAACAATATTGGGGTATAAAAAAAGACAATATTAACCCCACTCTGTCCATAAAGAGACCCTATAGTTCAGAGTGGTTAAGTGTGACTTGCTAAGAATCACACATCTAATGATTAGTGGAGCTATGATAAATCAGAAGTCTTTCCAATGGACTACAACACCTATAACAGAAAATAATAATGCAAAAGCAAAATCCGTCTAAAGAGTTAGAAAAACAATATCAACTTAAGTGTTTCTACCCAGGTATACCTCTTATATAGGTGCGATACACGGTACCATCTTCTTGTTGCCAGTCTGGGATACAGGGAGATTTATCCGATAACACACACCACTCAAGTATATATTTGTTTGGAGATTTGCTTGGAGTAGTCCATTCTACCCACAGCATGTTATCTTTGGGGAATGCTTTAAGATCCATTACGGGGTGAGAAGCTTTAAAACAAAATTTGAATACTGATATAATAAATGAATATTCAAAAATTTGAAATTTCCACATTTTACAGTCATTTTCAAAATGTGATTTATCAATTTGTATAGCATATGTTAATATGCATTTCCTTGCATAAAAGCACTTTATTATAACTTGCATGTGAAGTAGATAGTCAACTAAGTTTTACTTTTTATTTTTAAAATTATTTTTTTAGAGATGGAGTTTTCATTGCCCAGGCCGAGCCTTGAACACCTGGCTCAAGTGATCTTCCCGTCTCTGCCTCCCAAGTAGCTGGGACTAACTATAGGCACATGCCACTGCACCCAGCAAATTTATTTTTAAACTTAAATTTTTGCTTTCACCAAATTCTTCAAATATTTTGTGTTATGTAAATTTGCAATTGCAATTTTTTCTTTTTTAAAAGTAACAGATAAAGCTACAGATAAACAACATATTTAAGACATATGTATCTGAAGTTCTCAAAATCTTGAAATAAAACTTTTAAAACCAAGTAAGTAATCAGAAAATGCTTAAATGAATAAAGTAGCTTACTGCAAGGTTTAAGTGAGCCATGCAGTGATGTAAGTATTTCATGTATCCTGATGAAATCTGCCTGCTGAATGATTTCTAAAAATATGATCATCCCTAATACTGAGGAGACAGTCAGTCTTAGACTACTTGTGTTTTTTATGGGAGCCCTGTCCATACCTAACCATCTTTATTCCATGCATGAGTCAGGCTCCATCTCACAGATACAAACCTTGAAAGTCATAGGCAGGAATAGTTAAAACAGATGCATCTGATCTGCCAACTGCATTTCTTGCTGTCAGGGTTGCTATATAACGATCATTTGTGAGATTTACTATCAGTTTTGAGTCATTGACTGTGTAATTTTGTAAACGTGATTTCCATCTTGTAAGAGTCACTTCATAACCCAAGATTTTTCCATTAGCTTCAAAAGGAGGCAATGTCTGTAAGAGGTAAGTTAAAAAAAATTATTTCGTAACTCTTGACTAAAGTTAATTTTTCTTCATGTTCACAAATTCTGCCATTATGCTAAATCTCTAAATATTTAATTGGAAAGGACTGGCAATCTCATTTTAAACTTGTACTAAAGTAAAATTGCTATATACTGAATGAAGAGTAAAAGCACGACCTCAACTAAAAGAGGGGAAGTAGCATTCTGTTAGCTTTTACTTCTGTATACAATCCTGCACTGTGGCTATGTGGGCCTAAATAATTTATCTTATGCTTGAGTATTTTTCTATCTTTTTTTAATATGATATACTCATGCACATTTATCTATTTATCAGCAAACATTTGATTATCTCAAACCTTTATTAATTGTTTTCTGAGGCACTCTGGAAATTCCATAAAGTACAAGACAGGGTCCCTCTTCTTAAAAAACTTATACTTTCGTAGAACTGTGCTTACTACCTATTATCTATAGTTTATGAACCTGACTTCTATATAATATAAAGCTTTAGCTCTGTGTTTCTATTTATTGCAAATAGTTATCAAATACTTTGCTAATATTAAGATGAATAAACATTTAATTGTTAAAAAACCTCCACTCATATATCATATAAAATGTATCTGTATAAGAAATAAAAGAATATAAATGTGATTTTTACCTTCCACATGAGTTGTACAGATCTATAGCCGTGAGTATGGGATGGATCTATTTTATACCAGAAGCTTGGTGCTTTAGATGGTCCTAAAGAAAAGACATAAACTTTTAAAATAAAAAGTTTTAACAGTAAAATATAATCCTACAAATTATTCTCTGTTCTTAATATTCTTGTCCTTCAATTGCATGGTGTTTCTAACTCTTTATACCAGCATTTTCCCATCCCATCATGATACCCTTAGGTCTTCCTTAGAGTGATAGCCTCATGATTTAAGATCATATTGGAACTCTTTTCTAACCTCAAAATTGTAAAGGTACAAATGTATCCTAAGTAATAACCAAAGATGCATCACTATTTCTTATTTCATTTCTTATAATTTCATGTTCTTTATTGTTTGGGTGCTGCACTGTACTCATGTATTTATCTATTTGAACTTCCTGCACTGGCAGGCCTTTTCCCCAGCCTTCCTGGTTTGCCTGTCCTCTCTTCTTTTTTTGTCATCTATAATTACCTCTTCTTGATTAACACACATTGCTTGGATTTTATTCAAATCCCTTTTTATTCTATCGAATATTATATCTTATGATTATATTTATAAAAATTTTGAAATATCAGTTGATACTTATTGCTAAAAACCAAACTGAAAAATATTTAAATACATGCCTAAAATCCCTAAATATACATAAGAATATAAAACAAATTTAATGTAGTAAAAGTTGTATAAGTTTATTACTTCATGTAGGGGTGATTCAGAGTGATAGGATATAATAAAAACGAATTCACAGTATTGTTGTGATAATCACCAATCATGTCAAAAAGCACTTTATAAAACAAAGTGTTAAATACGAGTAATCAGGTTTTAAAATTTCCTATAGTATCAATTTTCAAAATTTTTATAAATTGTAAACATGGTATTCAATAGAATAAGAAAGGATCTGAATAAAATCAAAGCAGTAATATGTTGATCATGAAGTAGGAATTACAGATAGCAAAGAGAAGAGGACAGGCAGATCAGGGAGGCTGGGAAAAAGGCTGCCGGTACAGGAGGTTCAAATGGATGAATACACAAGTATGGTGCAGTACTCAAACAGAATAAATAACATGAAATTATAAAGAAAATTTTATGAGTCAGAAATATTTCCTAACCCAAAGAGAACCTAGAGGTTTCATTCACTACATTGAAAAAACACTTAGTCCAATGGTTCATAACTTTTTGGGCTCTAGAGATCTCATTGATTTGACAAAGATTATGTTCCCTCTCCCCAGAAAAATGCACACGGGCACTAACCACAGTATTTTACCTACATTTTCAGGTATCTCATGAACTCCCCCAAATGGATCCATGTACCTTTACAGGCCCCAAGAATCCCAGTTTAAGAATTCCTGGTCAAGACAAAGGAATCTGGTGAAGGAGCTGCAAACCAGCAATAGCAGGATTGCTTTCTTTCCTGGCATTTATGAGAATGTGAGAGAAAATTCTTAGGAAAGAAGGGTACTTTTTTGCCTTTCACATTCTCAGTGAACATAATGACTTAAGTGTCTAGCAGAGCTGGAAGTAAAGGGATATATATAGGTGCTAGAGGATGTTTTTAAGCCACAACTGTTGCCCTTGAGACCTAAAAGGTGACACTGTGACAGAAAAATGTTCAAAAAGAAAAATCTATATGCCACAGGATTATTTTTGATGGCTACACAAGAAATGAGCAACAATTAGTTGCTTTGGGGAGGGAGTCTTTAGATTGTACACTCTTTTGTGCCTTTTGTATTCTATACTATACACATCATATTGTCTATGGGGGAAATGGAAAATAAAAATAAACCAACCAAACTTCCAGAATCAATCTTTTTCTAGGTGTTTATCAAGTGCTGGTAGAAAAAAAATGAATAAAAGGTATAGTACAAATATTTTCTTTGATAGTGATAGTCTAAGGTATATTTTGCCAGATAGTGTGATTTTGATGGTTCAGGCTATGATTCTCTAGTTAGAGGTATCTCTGGACCACACTCCTTAAATAAAACCTTCTGGATTTATCAGTAGTTAAGTCAATGGTTTTCTGATGGTATCTAAGACACCATTCCATGATAATTTTCTTTAATTAGGTATCAAATAGATTTATACTACCAATATTTTACACTTAATGTCCTTAAAGATGAAAGTGTAAAATACTACAGTTTGAATAAAATGAGCACAAAGTAAGAAGCAGTAAAATCTACGTTACTAATATAAGACACAATTTACAGCCAGAATTCTAATAGCTTTATTTTTTCACATACTTATTTACTTACTATCTTCATATGTGATCCCACTTGCTTCTTCACTCCAGTCACTCCAGAATCCCTTACCATCTTCCTTCATGCAGCGAATCCTAAACACATATTCTGTAAAAGGTTTAAGATCCTGGACAGTGAATGAAGATCGGGTAGATGCTGTATCTTCAGGAGGAATCTGAAAACAAAGCAAATTGACCCAAAAAAAACTCAATAAATAAGGTATTCCTAAATTGTGTTAGAATTTAGAAACTAATTTAATGAAACAAGACTAATATATTAAACTTAACCTCTGGAGAGAAAGAAATGAAGTACAGAAGCAGTCAAAATCAGTAAAGTTACTAGGTTTAAAAAGTATGGAAACATCTATTACCCTTCCTTCTTTTCTTTCTTTCTGCCATGGGGCCTATAACACTCAGAACCTCAGAAGGAAACGGACAGCACACTCCACTTAGATTAATTTAAAGAGGGCTTAATAAAGGGACTATGGGCAGAGTATACGGAATCCTTAGATACTGCAGTTAATACTCTGGGGCTTGTAGCTGTTACCACTCCTAGGCCTAAAGGGATAAGAGGTGGTACCAGAAACTGAAAATAGAGGGTCAGATAGAGAGCATGGCCTTGAAAGGAACAGGCACGTTAGTTTGAGAGACACAGCCACCTCAGGTAGGAAGCAGGGGAAATAAACATGTTATTCTCACTCCTCTTCTATCCCTCCTTCCATTAACCAAACTCACTATGAAACTAGATGGGATGAGAACCTACAGATGAAACCCATACAGGTCAGCATGCCATGACAAAGCAGGAATGAAAAGGGTAGAGTGTAGATCTGGACAGGCAAAAGGAAGATTTCCAGCCCAATCGAGAAAAACAAAAGCTATCACAGTAGATAAACTTGGCTTTCCACAAAAAAGAGAGGAAATTAAATATAAATAAATAACTGTGGTTCTTTCTACTACTCTGAAAACTTCAATAGTGGATACAAAATAGATGTCAGTTTTTTGTACCACTGAATTAAGATTCTATGATATTAAAACATATTTTGAAGAACTTCAGGTATGTATGTACCCTCTCTGTAAAACATGCAACATTCATCCAATTTTGTTTTATTGCTCTTTCTGACTATATTCTGAACCCTTTACGTAAGTGCAATGAGGACATTATAATAAGGTCATGGGCTCAATTCCCTTATAAGCTCATTACTGTGACAAGAGCAACAAAGGCAAAAGCAAACTATTAGTGATAAATGGAATCACAACAGAATAGTATGAGTACCTCAATGCTATGGTGATAGCCTTTTAAAAAGCTCCAAGTATTTCTTTTGCTGACAGCATCATCTTTGAGTACATCATCCTTTGCCTTCTCAGTCTTACAAGTTCCCTACCAATCCCTTCCCCTACCTCAGGGGTTGACAAATCTTCTGTAAGAAGCTAGATTAAATATTTACTAATATTTGAGGGCTATAGGCCAGATAGTCTCCATTGCAACTACTCACCTCTTCCATTGTAGAATAAAAATAGAGACAATATGTATGCAAATAAGTGTGGCTATGTTCCAATAAAACTTTATTTATTAATACAAAAACAGGTGGTAGGCTAATTTTGGCTTGTGGACTGTAGCGTGCTAACCCATGCTCTACTTTATCCTTATAGTCTCTTTATTTTTACTCCTCTAATTTGCTTATTACTTGTATTTCTTTCACCTCCCATCAAAAATGCCACTCCCTATCACCCTGTATCACTTCCATGTTTCACTTGAAGGCTACTGTATACAGTAAAGCTGTATTTTCTATCTGGTGTCTTCCTGCTTGCCCTTGCTTGAAATAAACACCCAGAAGAGGTGTCAAGCAAAATATTCCACATAACCAGAAACTTAAGACATTCAGAAAATGATTGAGACTTTTAGGTTAGAGGGCAGCAAGAAAGACTATTTGAATAAACAATAACTTTAAGTTTACCTGGCTCCAAGCTGAGGCACCTTTGGTCCTATATTGAATGTCATATTTCAGTCTTATAACATTCTTTATATTTGAGTTGATCCATGTCAATTTTAAAATACTAGACAGTTCCTCTGAGTTGCTCACTGATAAGTTACGTGGTGCGTTGGGCTTCACTGAAGAAGAAAATAAATCATAGTGTTTATTAGGTTTTACTTTTACCACTTCATATACAAATTCAAATATACTCTTTATATTTTTCTTTAATTTACAATATTCATTTATTCTTACCAAATGAACAAATTTCTTTGAAAACAATGCTATGCTATACTATATAATGGAAAGGAAAGGTTTCTAAAGAAAATTTAGTTTTTCTTATCAGTTTATTACATTTATTAATCTTTTCAGGTCATGTATCAAAAGACAACTAAACATTTATGATACATCAAATTTTTAAAAAGAATAAAAACAGAACATGTATATTGTGATTACAAAGGTATAAAAAGTTTGAGAACTGGAAAAATATGAGAAGATAATATTCAAAGTGAAAACAGCTCTGAGTGTGGTTAAATTACAGGTATTTTTCTTTTTCCAAATTATACTTAATATTATTGATAAAATGACTTTATAAAAATCACGAAGATAAATAAATGCTTGTTCCTACATTAATTAAAATCTAAAAACCACTTTAATTTATAAACTGCTATTCAGTCTAATAAACTCTCAAATTCAGGTTTATAACTACCTTTATCTACAGGATCAAAATTGATATGATCTGATGTAACCTTCCCAAGGGCATTCTCTGCTTCTACCCAGACTTCCATGTTGACAAAATACACAGGAGAATAATCAACAGTGCATGAGGTGGGGGTGTCACGTTTTGTTTTACAATCAGCAAATTTCTCTGTTGCCCTAATAAAAAAAAATGGAAGAATCAGTCATTAAAAATAGATCTGAAAAAATAAGAGTGAAAAGTTCCTTAAAAAGAGTTTGATGAGACCCAAATTGTTGTAGCAAATAAACTGGGGATCACTAAAAACAAATAAAATTTCTTAAAAACTAACCTGCCTTTCTTTAAAACGGAGTTTGATCTTTATCTTGTAACGCAAAATTATTTCCAAATTTTTAGTCTAAGGATACTGTACTTTAGAATTTTGTGCTCCATTCCCACTGATCCCTCTCCAGAAATGATCTTTTCCTTGTGATCCTAGTACTGTTTTTCACCTTTCCTGAAACAGAATCTTTACTGTCCCAGAAACATCTTTACGCACAATATGCTTTCTAAAGTACAATATGCAAGGTGACAGGAGGTTAGTGATAAAAACTTCTATCACTCCAGAAAATTCCCTCAGCCTCTTTCTAGTCAAACCCAGGCAACCACTTTCTGATTTCTATCACCATATTACCATATTTACTCACATGTATAAATTATGCCTTAATTAAAAATATTTATGTATAATCACTATTTTTAAAAATAGGACAAATCAAATGAAAACAAAAATGGATAACCTCTAGGAGAAAGAAGGAAACAAGGTAGAGGAGACAGGGATAGAATTTAAACTTCTCTGAACATACCTTGTTTAACAGATTTGACTTTTTGGATTTATTATTTTACATAATTAAGAAAAATTCCTAAAAATCAAAAGCAAAATGAGACATATGAACTTGTATATTGAGTTTTTGGTATAACCACACAGAAAGGAACTATTTCAAATAACTTTAAAACATAGTAATTAGACTACGCATCCTTTGCGGAGAAAAACAATCTTACAATTGGTTTTAGTAATCATATTGGTGCTAATACTAGCATTGTTATTCTGCAAATGTTGTGTTTACTGTCGGATAAAGCAAATTAATAATTATGCTGGTGACGTTAGGAACTAGGATTTTCAGTGCAGAAAAGAGGAGATACAGATGTTAGATGGATGAAATTATGTAAAAAGCTGTATCCTGATTTTAAATTGGAAATATTAGTATGAGTTCATATTTTTTATGATATATTTTGTCTCAAACTACAAACATTTCCTAGCTCTTTCTACTAAAAAAGCCTAGAAACTATGACAACCCAGCAGCAATGAATTCCTCCAGCACCCAGACTAATCTCCAAATATTATTTCACACTGAATGGAACCCAGAATCCTTGGAAAATGGTTGATTCTGGGTCTGGGTGAGGAAATACATAAGATGAACCTGGAAAATCATGTTATACCAGAAATCAAGGAAGCTATCAAAGGCTAATAAAGTTGGGTCAAAAGGATGCATGTGACAATCTGAATAAACTCCCACTAAACATGGAACAATTTTAAGCATCAGTAAGAATAACAACTATAATGGATTAAAATATATCAAATGTGTTTAAATATAATTTCTTAATGAGGGAAAAAATCCCTCATTATATACCTTCCCTAGGATGCTAGGGAATCAACTCATTATAAAACTGGTAATAAAGGAAAAATATTAACATTATTTTTCTTCTCTTATCTGAATTGTGAGGTCACTCATAGTTGATAAAGAAAATTTTTAAGTATTTCAGCTAAAAAAAAAAAAAAAAAAAAAAACCCACACAGAATACCACAATTTTGTAACTTATATACAAATAATGATTACTGATGACTGCTCAAACCTGTAGGGGAAAAACTAACAGGAAGCAACATGGTTACATTTCAGAAACATTCTGCCAAGTCATAGAAACCTTTCACCAAAGAGTATATACTATATAATTCCATTTATATGACATTCTGTAACAGCAAAAATGATCTATGGTGAAGGAAATCAGACAAGTAGTTGCTCATGGGGTGTGATGGTAGCCAGGACTGACTGGGAAGGAAGCATGAGGGAACTTTCTGGGTGTGTCAGTAATGTCCTATATCTTGATAGTTGGTTTTAGTTACAAAAGTGCATACATTTGTCAAAACTCACTAAATGATACACTTAAGATCTATGTTTTCACTATATGTAAATTTTACCTAAAAACAAACCTGTAAGCAAACACTGAACTCTAGTTAATGATGTAAACACTGAAATGTTTAAGGGTAAGGTATGTTAATGACTGCAACTCACTTTGAAATGCATAAAAAAAGAGTATGGATGGATAGATGGAGAGAAGGATGCATAGATAAATAGGTATGTGATGAAGCAAATATAGTAAAATGTTAACTGTAGGATCTAGGTGATGGGTATGTATGGCTTTTCACTGTAAAATTCTTTCAATCTTTTTATGTTTGAAAAACTGAATGGGAAATTTTATTAATATTAAGAATGCATAAGGGTGAAAACACTTGAAACTATTGCTCAATCTTAACATCACAAAAGAGAAAATCAATCAAACATAATATGGTGGTTCCTGATGGAAGTACACAACACTCCTATAAAATATTTTTGAAAAAAAAATATTAAACCTGAATCTGATCAAGTCTGTAAGATCTAACAGCAATTTTTTGGACATAAAGGGACAAGGGAATATGTTACACAGTGTTTACATAACAAGTATCCTAACAATTGAATTGCAACGAAAAAGAAAAAAAGAGAGAGGCAGGTAGAACCTGTAGTTTAAGAGACTTACAAAACATCAATTTGCAATGTATGAAGCTTATTTGGATCTGGATTCAAACAAGTGTAAAAAATGTATATTTACAAGACAACAGGGGCAATTAACACTAGCAGAAAATTGATGACATTAAAGTATTTTAAATTATGTCTGGGTATAACAATGGCATTGTAGATATGTTTTAAAAAAGTGTTCTTATCTTTTAGAGATATATACTGAAATATTTATGAATGAAATGATATGTCTGAGATTTTCTTCAAGACAATATTGGGTGGAATATACATAAAATAAGACTGATCATGAGCTGACCATTGTTGAAGCTAGGTGATGGGTACATGGCGATTTATACTATTCTTTCTACTTTTATGTATAACTGATATGTTCCAAAATATAAAGATAAATGTTTAAAAATTTAAATTTAATATTACTACTTGTTAAAATAAAAATTCCAGCAAAAACAACTAACTTAATAAATCCAACCAACAACAAACTTAAAATAAAATAATGTACCATTCAGATTTTAAAGTGAAGTTTGTTTCCAGGTATGTTTCCCTTCCAGGATCCCAGTAACACATCATTTTCCTTCCCTCATTCACAATGCAATTCAAATTTTTAGGTTTCTCTGGAGGCACTAAAAGGGAAAAATTAGAATTTCTCAAAAAGCTTTATATCCACAAATATTATGCAATTTACATACCACTCAAGACATTTGCAACCTAAATTCAGATAGAAAAAACAAACCCAAGCAAAAAGAATGGACATAACGAAAGACTGGTGACTAAAAGTTAATTTCTTTTCTATTCAAATTCAAACTTCCCTTTAGATAGTAACATATATTTTCTATCTTGTCACTAAATAGTTTGTTTCACATTAATTTTCTACATAAAATCAACATTCATTTATAACTGGATAAAAATATCAACTGCTCTCTCCATTAAGTATATTTTTAAAAGTAATATTTACATATGTTAAAAAGAGGCAATTAAATAGAAGCAAAAAGGATTCATTTATATTTCTCTTGTTACTGCTTTTCCAAACTCTGCTGGAAGAAAAGCAAATGCTGAAATTATGAAGTTTGGGAGATAGACAAATTTGATAACCTACTTCTGGATCATAGGAAGTTTACTTTATTTACTTTGACCTTTAAGAAGGATTTTCTCCAGGATTTATTCACCTTGTCTTCAGGCAGCTGCTTTAAATGTGCATGTTCTCAGCAATTAAAGGATATATTTTTTTCTTTTTTTGTGCCATCCTTGCGCAAGGGCCATGCTAATCTTTTCTGTATCGTCCCAGTTTTAGTATATGTGCTGCCGAAGCGAGCACCAATTAAGGGATATTGAAAGTTACTTTGAATACATTCACAGATTTCAATTCAACAATACTTTTTTCGGGTATTATGCCAAATACTTTCTAGAAAACTGAAAAATGCTTGACTTTCAGGAAAGAGATGAGACTTGCATTATTCTTTAGGCTTTTTGTATATTAATAATGGAAATGTAGTTTTTTACTTCTATAAGCTTTTATAAGCTTATAAAAAATGTCCAAAAGTCACTGAGTCCACAGGTTACTGCACTTCATGAAGATCAACAGACAACATTAAAAATGTGGTTCAACAGTCATGACAAAGTCTGAAATAAGATAAAAACAAAACTTACAGCCTGAAATTAGTGTGATTCCATAAATATTCTGCTCAATCTGTCCAAACGTAAGAATGTTGCAAGTGAGTTGAATATTTAAGGAAGCTATATCTGTTAAGGTGACACTGGCAGCCGTTTTGTTTATGATCGTATATTGCTCCTTAGGAATGGTAAAATGGCTCATTTTCCAGACAATGAAATTAGCATTTACATGAAAATAATCCATACAGTCTTCCTTTAGCACACAAACTGCAGTGAAATTAGAACCAAGGTGTACAACTGGAGATTCAGGATTAATATGACCACATGGATCTAGAAGTTGACCTAAAAAGGAACAACAAAAAAATTCATCAAATGGACTGAATTTTTCTGGTACAAAATGATATCTGGCTGGTAGCACTCAATGTAGAGTCCCTTAGCCTTCACTAAATATCCCTAAAAACACAGAAAAAGAAGAAAACACAGCCCAAAAATAATATGGTCAGAATTTAATGCCTAAATTTGTAAAGACATTACACAACTTATAGGGCAGATAGAGATGAATTAAGGAAAACCCATTCAACCTTTAGCTCACGGTATGTATACTATTCTAACTTTTCTTCAGGAAACACAGACTGTCTGTAGCATGATTCATACGTGCCCCACCACCTATCCTGTTCCTTGATTCAGACCCAGGGTCTAAACTAAACTCTCTAGAAAACGGGCAATGTTAGTCTCCTCGCCTCTCTAGTCCTGAATGCTGTTGTAGGGTGCACATGGGGGCACAGGGAGACAGTATACATTGTCCATATGTCAAAATTCCGTCAACAAAGGAAACAGGGAGCAATAAAAAATATAAAGAATAGAACAAGATGGCCAAATATATTAGTTTTAACAATAACTGTATGAGATAAGATCCCCTACTTAAAAACAAAGAATCAGATTGGGTAAAAAATGAAAAACAACTATGTTTTTACCTATCACCTACTCCATGCTGGTGAGTAAATCCCTATCTTTAGCTCTAGCTTCTCATGCTTTCAATAGCCTATTAGACCTGAGTTATCCTAGAGGTAATTTTAAACAACACATCTAAAACTATATGCATCACAGTGCCTTTCAAACTTATTATTTCTTATTCTTATTTCTCTAGCTCTGCTAACAGCATCACTTCCATCCAGTCATCTACAGCAGATACTCTGTAGTCACCCTCAACATCTCTAGCCTCCTCTAACCTCCAACTTAACAACATTGCACTAAGTCTTGGTTCTATTTTCTTAATAGGTGTATCAACCTCTTCTTTCTAATGCTACTTTGACTGCTGAAGCTCAGGCCATAAATATACTAGTCTGAACTTCTTTCAGTTTATCCTACACACTGCTGCCACAGTTACTATTCTAAAATGATTATGACATTTACTTCCTTTCAATTATTTAGTGGGTACCTATTACTACCAAGATAAATGTCCCAACTATTTGGCAAGACTCTATTCTCTTTCTCTAGCTCTGCAAGTCCCCAAACCCCAGGCCGTGGACCGGTACCCATCCATGGAAAAATTGTCTTCCATGACGCTTAGGAATGGGGGGGGGTGGTGAATAGCAGGAGGTGGGTGGGGCAGGCGAGGAAGCAAAGCTTCTTCTGTATTACAGCTGTTCCCCATGACTCGAATCACTGCAGAAAAATTGGCTTCCATGAAACTGGTCCCTGATGCCAAAAAGGTTGGAGACCACTGCCTAGCTTCAGTGTCCACAATTTTGAGGCAGCTTTCCTCAATGAATCCTATTTCCTGATGGTTTTTTTGATGGTTAGCCATGAAGTTATTTTTGAAATTAAAAATTACTTATGTAAAGCACGAAGTACAATGCCTGGTACTCAATAGGTAGTCTAGCAACATTATTACTACTCTCCAGATACAGGTAATCGAGTCACACTGGTAGGTTTGGAAGGTTCCATCACAGGTAACTGGTTCTAGCACTTAAGGTAAAAGGCACAGAATAACAGAATTATGAAACTGAAAAGAACCTTGGAGATCATTTACTTCAATCCTTTATTTTATAGATAAAGAAAGCTGAGATACTTTTACAGAGTCAACCTTAATTATCAGCTAGACTCTTCCAATTTCCAACTTTGTTCCTAGCTAGATGACATAAAGGATAAACTACCCTAAAAGTTAACAATTATAATATTTTCTTATTCCATATCACTCAAAGTCAACAAGAAGAATTAAAAAGTCTTTGCAGTCGAAACTATACTCCCAAATGAAAACCTGGGATCTCTCATAAGGCCTGTAAGGCCCAGAGTAGGAATGTATATTTCTTTGTTTCAAAACGTGTAATGTGGCCTGTTCATATCACCCTGCCATTACTTATACATGTCTAGTCTAAGTCCTAGCACATTTATTACAATTTTCAACAGTATGGAACTTCACCTTGTGGAGGATCTCTACAAATAACATACCCCGTGTAACTGGGCCAGACCTTACAATTTCCTAGACCTCACTTTATTCCTTGGCAAAATCACTCCTGATTTACTTTCTCTAAAGTAATTACAGGGAACAGTAAATATGAAATATACTCTAGAGTACTAAACACACAGGATATAATAAGACTCAAAATCATTAATTTTTAATCATATAGAATAAAAGAATAGTAAAAATGGGCAAATGTTTCAAAGTGAAACACAGATCCATTAAAACCATCCTATGCCAAATTAATCTCATTTTTACAGGGCTACTAGACTGAGATTAAATTGTAGAAAGAATATTTTATTTAAGAAAGGTATTAATATTTGATAAAGTTATTTTGAATATTCATGTGGGCAAGATGAAGAAATGTGGATTAGAATGTACTATAATAGATACTAGAATAAACATCATGAAATTGCTGATATTTGGCTATTTTTCATAGGCTCAAATAAATTTTTAATTGATTATTCATATATAAAAAATACTGGGCTGGGGCCGGGCACGGTGGCTCACGCCTATAATCCTAGCACTCTGGGAGGCCGAGGCGGGCGGATCGCTTGAGGTCAGGAATTTGAGACCAGCCTGAGCAACAGTGAGACCCTGTCTCTAGTAAAAATAGAAAGAAATTATCTGGACAACTAAAAATATATATATAGAAAAAATTAGCCGGCCATGGTGGCGCATGCCTGTAGTCCCAGCTACTGGGGAGGCTGAGGCAGGAGGATCGCTTAAGCCCAGGAGTTTGAGGTTGCTGTGAGCTAGGCTGACACGCCATGGCACTCACTCTAGCCCAGGCAACAGAGCGAGACTCTGTCTCAAAAAAAAAAAAAAAAAAAATACTGGGCTGGGCATGGTGGCTCATGCCTGTAATCTCAGCACTTTGGGAGGCAAAGGCAGGAAGATCACTTGAGGCTAGGAGTTTGATACCAGCCTGGGCAACATAGTGAGACCCTGTCTCTACAAAAAGAAAAAAAAAATTGACTAAGAAAAAAGTCAATGAGAGGGTGATGTTGAGCAGAATATGCTAAAGTGCCTCTCCTCAGGCCTTGGGGCAGATTGTATTTTTCAAGGATGGCCACACCTATAATATTCATTCCATCCCACGTATTCTTCTTACAATGTCACTGATGTGCCTGTCACGAAGAAGTGGGTTCTATATTCCCCCCAAACATCTCAGATCTGCGTGGGTGCTTATGTCTACCCCAGACTAAGGAGTGTGCTATGTGACTTACAAGGCTAGATCATTAAAAGAATACAGCTTCTGACTAGCAGTCTTTCACTCCTAGGACATTTGCTCTTGGAACCCATCAATATGTTATAAGGAAACCAAGGCCACATGAAGAGGCCATGTGTGGTGTTGTGGCCAACAGCCCCAGCAAAGCCCTCAGCCTACAGCCAGCAATAACACCAGAGATATAAGTGAATGTACCTGCAGATGACCCAGCCCCCAGTCTTTGAATATTCTAGCTGAGGCCCCAGACATAGTAGAGCAAAGATGAATCAGTCTGGCTGTGCCTGCCTGTCTGTATTTCTGGCCCATGCAAACCGTGAGAGGTGTCATTTTAGGCCTTGAAGTTTTAGAGTTTTTGTAAGGCAATAAGAGACAACTAATGTAGGTAGTCCTATTATTTTCAACATTTTCATCAACAACTTGGGGGAAGTCTTTCTCTCTGAGACACACACTTACCAAATTAGCAGAGGACAGGACTAGGAATGATCACCAAAACTTTGAATGAAAATGTTAGGATTCAAAATTATGTTGAAAAATTAGAACAATAGGCTAAAACTAATAAAATGAAATTTGCAACAGAGGAAATTTTCCTATTTGGGTTGATAAGAAATATATATAGGGTGAGGGATAACTAGCTTAATGTAATTCATGTGAAAACAACCTAAGAATTTTCACTGACTACTAGCTTAACATGAAACTATATCTTAGCTGCCAAAAAGCTATGTTGCTTTATAAAAATGATGTTCAGATCAATGTAGGTAACAGAGCCACTACATTCAGACTAATTCTGGTACAATACATTTATTTTTTTCATAAAGTATCTTTTATTCAAAGACAACAATAATCATTAATATACATATAAAAACTATCCTTTTTATAATGTTTACTGTGGGCTAGGCACTGTCTGAATGCTTTCTGTATAGTAACTCATTTAATCCTCACAAAAACTCTAGAGGGTAGGAACATTATTATCCCCATGTTATAGATCAGGAAACTGAGGCACAGATTAAATGACTGGCCAAAGTCCTACAGCTGGGTAGGTGGGAGAGCTAGGATGGTATTATATTTTTAATGCTATCCAGTCAACTGAGTGAGGAATCAGGAGGGCAATCAACACGCACAGGGTTGGAAGCCAAGTACTGTGATGAATGATTAGGATAACTGGGTAAGTTCAGCTTGGGGAAGAGGGCTTAGAGACATAGGAAAGCAGTCCTTCAATAATCAAAGAGCAGAACAGCAGGAAGAGAAATTTGACCCACTCTAGAAGCACAATTAATAGGAAAAAGTTACAAGAAAGAAAATGTGGGTTCAAGAATAAGGGAAGTCAGCTGGGCGTGGTGGCTCATGCCTGTAATCCTAGCACTCTGGGAGGCCAAGGCGGGAGGATCACTTGAGCTCAGGAGTTCGAGGCCAGCCTTAGCAAGAGCGAGACCCTGTCTCCACCATAAATAGAAAGAAATTAGCCAAACAACTAAAAATATATATAGAAAAAAATTAGCCGGGCATGGTGGCACATGCCTGTAGTCCCAGCTACTTGGGAGGCTGAGGCAGGATTACTTGAGCCCAGGAGCTTGAGGTTGCTGTAAGCTAGGCTGACGCCACCGCACTCTAGCCCAGGCAACAGAAGGGAGACTCTGTCTCAAAAAAAAAAAAAAAAAAAATTCTGTGTTCATTTCATTGTGGACCAGTAACAACCAGATCTCAGGAGAGCATCAGGCTATCAACCACAGTTTGACTAGTACTGCTTCAGGTACCTCTTAATTCTGGTTATCATAACCACACTGCTCAGTGACAGTTCTGGCAATTAAGAAGTGAAGTGGTAAGAGTTAATAGATTTTTCTCCTACTCCTTTACTTAAAAAACAAAACAAAACACGATTTTTTTCCTTCCCCACCTTAAAGTTACTATTAGTATAGCTAAATAGCAATTAGAATTACTGAATGACTGTTACAACTTAAATTATACAAAACAGATTATCAATAGTATTTTAACTTACTAAAATCATTTTAAGACAGTATTATTCTCTCAATAATTATCCTATAAAAACATAACTAAATAATGATTAAAGATAACTTCAATTATATAATTATATAAAAAATATATAAACCTAATTTGTAGAGTTAGAAGATAGGGTATTTCATGACCTTACCCATAGATCCAGTGGTGAGGAAAATAAACAAGACTTGCACTAGCCAAATCTGCAACATTGACATCTTGCATAGATACTTCTGTAACAAACACATGTAATATTCTTTTTAATATTTTTTTCTTATATACACATAACTTAAGATACAATCTTTTGTTTCCATTCTGTAGCTATTTTCTAAAAGGTGGTAAAATCCTTATGAGAATGCAGAAAACAAGTTTTCAGATTATTTTTCTTTATTTCCACTGAAGTCACTACTATGTAAACACTGCTAGAAAACATAATTTATACGTTAAGATTAATTAAAAGAGAAATCCTATTTCTTTATTATGTGAAGTCTTACACTATTAGTAAATAACTCTTGAGACTGAGAACTTGAGAGAGACAAATTTCTGCATGGCAAAACCCACTATAAGTAACCTCAAAAGTTACTTGAGCGGCCGGGCGAGGTGGCTCATGCCTGTAATGCTAGCACTCTGGGAGGCTGAGGTGGGAGGATTGCTTGAGTTCAGGAGCTCCAGACCAGCCTGAGCAAGAACAAGACCCCGTCTGTACTAAAAATAGAAAAAATTAGCCAGGCATGGTGGCACGGTCCTGTAAGTCCCAGCTACTCAGAAGGCTGAGGCAGGAGAATCCCTTGAGCCCAGGAGTTTGAGGTTGCTGTGAGCTAGGCTGACGCCACAGCACTCTAGCCCACTAGCCCAGATGACAGAGCAAGACTTTATCTCAAAAAAAAAAAAAGATAATTGACAGATGGAAAACAATGTTTGTAATACATAGCATGACCAAATGACTAAAATTATTCCCCAATATATGAAGAATGCCTTACAAATTACTAAAAAATTCTAACATCTCACAGAAAAACAGGCAAAAGATTTGAATAGGCAGTTTATAGAAAAGGAAATATAATTAACTCAAACATATGAAAAGAAACTTTTTTTTTTTAAGAAACTTTCAACATTACTCAAAATGAGATACCCAGAAAGGAATGCAAAATCATAGACTCTGGAAAACAATTTGGCTGTTCTTTCCCAAGTTAAAAGGCCACCATAAAACTTGGCAGGATTCTCCTGCCTCAGCCTTCTGAGTAGCTGGGACTTATAGGACCGTGCCACCATGCCTGGCTAATTTTTTCTATTTTTAGTACAGACGGGGTCTTGTTCTTGCTCAGGCTGGTCTGGAGCTCCTGAACTCAAGCAATCCTCCCACCTCAGCCTCCCAGAGTCCTAAGAATGTACATCCCAGAATAAAAGTGTACGTCCACACAAAGACTTATTCTCACTCAAGCATTCATAGCAGCTTTATTCATAATAGTTCCGAAGTGGAACCAATCCAAATGTCCAATGACTGGTAAATGGATACACATACATTCAAACAATCAGCCATACAACAAAATACTACTCAGCGATTTATGGAAATGAACGAGTGATACATGCAATAGCATGAATGAATTTCAAAGGCATTATGCTGAATGAAAGAAGCAGACACAACAGGCTATATATACTGTATAATTCTAGTTATATGAAATTCTAGAAATGGCAAAACTAGGGTGACAGAAAGCAGATCGGGGTTGTCTGGGGCTGAGGCAGAAGAGGGGAACACATGTAAGGGGGCACACAGAACTTTTTGGGATGATGGATGTATTCTATAACCTTGTGGTGGTGACTACAAGACTATTTTCATTTGTCAAAATTCACCGAATTGTATCAAGAATTGTCAAGGCTCTGGGATTTTACCCTACTTTCAAGCTAACAAGTTAGCCTGCCACAATTTATTAGGTACTGGCAAAACACAGGAGACTACTAAGTCAGAGACAAAAGACTTTATTACCCAAAAAAATAACCGTAGTCAGAATTATCAGCATTGTCTTGTGCTAGTTGCCCAAGCCTCAATTCCCACAGGGCATTGTGAAGAGTCCGGTGATACCTGCACAGGCTGCCTTACAGGAGAGGAAAATGGAGCTATCTTTAAAAATGAGCAGGAGGCATGCCTGGTCCTTTAACTCTAGAGGGAGACATTATCTTCCAAGACTGTAAGCAAACCTGCTCTTTGCTCTATGGGGAGATACCATTTCTATCTTCCAACATCCTTGAAGAGACAGTTCAGAAAAAAGGCAGTCAGGGCTTTCACACGTAAGACATGCAGAAATGCAAGAGACCCATGGATTTCCTATCAAATTATACACTAAAAATTGGTAAGTTTTATTGTTTATAAATTAGATCTCACTTAAAAATAAACAAAAGCTACCCAGACAAGGTGTACAGCCAAAAGAAATGAGTACTTAACTCCTCCAAAAGACATGAACAAGAATGGTCATAGAAGTTTTATTCAAAAAAGCTGAAAAGTAGAAGAAGCTAAATAAATATCCATAAACACTAGAATATATAAATTGTGGTATAATTAAGTAACTGAGTCACAGCAATGAAAGAGAATAACTTACAGGTACACGTGACATGGATGAATCTCACATAATACAGAATGAAAGAAATCTGATACCAAAAAGGTACACTCTGCATCAGACTTCCTTTATAGGAAGTTCAAAAACAGGCAAAATCTATCACCTTTGGTGACAGAGGTCAGAATAGGGGTTATCTTTTTGTAGAGAAGAGGACAAAAGTGGGCATTCTGGGGTGCTGGGCATGCTCTATTATCTTGATCTGGACCATGGTAAAAACTTACTGAGCTGTACACTTATGGGTTCTGGACTTTATAGTATGTAAGTTATGTTTAGTAAAAGAAGTAAACAAACCAAAAATTATCCCAATACCATTCTCACCTATAGTGTTGGCAAAAACATAAAAACCAAAAAGGTATCAACGTGGTGTGGTAAGACTAACCAATAAAGGCATTGTTATATACTACAGGTTACCGTGTAAACTGGCATAAGCTTCCCAATAAACTGTCCACTTAAAAACCTATGAATTTTGTTATTTGTAAATTAGACCTCAATTAAAAATAAACAAAACTACCCAGACAAGGCATATAGCCAGTTTTGCAATTTAAATCAAAATTAAAACACATACATTTGAATCTAATGCTTCTACTTCTAGTCATTTTACCCTATAGATATAAGCAAAACAACACATGTCCAGTGTATTCACTACAACATTGTTTATAATAGTAGAAGGTTGAAGCTACCTAAATGTTCATGATAGGACACTAGTTAAATTAAGGTATACTGAAACACAGTATGCATGTAGCCATTAAAAAAAATGAGGAGCTCTGTATGTACAGATATATAATGTTATCTAAAATATATTGTTATGGTACAGAACAGTGAATTTGCTTATTTGTGGGCAAAAAAATAAAAAATAAAACAAAACACACATTCATTTCTTTATATATGCATAAAATATCTCTCGAAGGATAGCCCTAAGAGGAAGTATTAATACATCTCCCACTGGGGTGGAAAGAGATTCTCCACTATATACTCTTTGCAGCTTTCCAATGTTGTACCACGTAATTTTAATACTTACACAAAAAATAAATATAATTTAAATAAAAAATCACAATGTGCAAATTTTTTCTCCTAAATAAAACTATTAACTTCTTGATGAGGGAGGGTGTCATAGTACTGTACTTGTTACACAGTATTCTTTTATTAAACATATAAACTTACATATTCCCTAACATGTAACAGTCACCTCTGTAACAAAACTACTTGATAATGAACTGTTTAGATTGTATTAAGAAAAGGTACAAAAGAACTAAGTTGCAGGAATCATTTTCCTCTACCTGTTTCATTCTCTACTCCCCAACTTTAAATAGCCCCATATTGGAAAAATCTACCACACCATTCCATCTTTCTATTGATGTATTACATTCTTATAATAAACTCCAAAACAAGAGATTCATGAAAAGTATTTATGATTACTTCAAAGCAATTAGATTTACCTGAGCAGTGCTATGGAACATAAGGAAATAGGCAAAGGTAGGTTTCACATTGTAATAGTTAGAAAATAATGTCTCCTAATTTTTAAAGGACTGTCATTGAGATGTGATGAAGGAACATCTATTACAGCACTTGATTTCATAGTCCAAATCTAAGAGATGAAGACACAGTAGTGCTATATAAAATATTATATGTCATATAGTTAACTTCATTTGGAGGTATGTCTTGTTTTAAAATTGACAGAAATGACAGAACTCTGCTTATTTTTCCCCTCCTTTCATTCTGTTGACGGTAAATATTCAATACAAAATTCTATTAATGGCACTATCCTGTCTCTTTACCTCTTGCAGAATTTTCTATGCATATATTACAACTATATATTGCATATATTGATTTTCCTTGAAATCTGCATGTTATCTGGGAAGTTTCTATGAAGCCAAAACATGACTAGTAACCATATATACAGGAAGGGTTTATTCTAAGAACTGAGTGGTTCTTCTACGGTAGTAATTCCTCAACTATGGTGGTTCAACACAGGAGTGGTATTGAAAGGAGCTATAAGATACATCACAAGTAATTTGCTACTATTAATGTTAAAGTAACAAAGTTTATGAGTGAATGACTTAAAAGAATTAGAAATGCAAGATTATCCCTATAATTGTTCATTCTCATTTACTTCAATTCCCATGGATTTTCTCAAGTGGGAGAAAAACACTGGAGTTATAATTGATAAATATTTAATAGTTGTGCCCTTTATAAATTATTGCCTATGGATTGTAATTTTTATATTTTCTTTTTAATATAACCCATGGACAGAATGAAGAAGCATCACTAATACATTTGGATCTATTTTGTACCGTACATAAGGAAAAATATCAATATAAACTTTGTTACTATGTTAACATTACTACTATAATTGTGGAACAGTGTATGAACTATAACTGCCAAACAGAAGGCAAAGTAATGTTTATTGAACGAATAAGCTGAGTAAGGATCAGGATGGGGAAAATTTCTGTATGGTATCTGGTATAGTACAGTGTTATTGTGAATAAAGTTGCAAAAAGTTGGTCACACCTACATAAAATTAATAATTAAATTAATTGTTTTAAAAATTATCCACACTCTGCTCTCTTCCATTAGTACCCAATTATTTCACAACACTTTGATACTATTTTACATTATATAAAATGCTTTCATGTAAATTATTTTACTTGATTCACCTAATATCCTAGAGAAGCAGGTAGGTAGGGCAAGGATTATGTATTGAAATTTAACAAAATAAAATATAAAAATTCAGACAAGGTAAATTACTTACCCAAAACACAAAATTAGTAAGTGAGGGAGCAGGGATTTGAAACTAAATCTTCTGCCTGCAAATGTCGTGCTCTTTCCATTGGGTCTCACTGTAAATGGAGGAGAGCCTTGTTCAGAAAGTTGGCTTTGACAACATTTATTATATATGTACTTTTTAGATCCCTGTCTGTTGTTAGGCTTTCAGGTTTGTAGAAAATATCCCATTTTAGATATCTCCTGAGCTTCATAATAAAATAATCCCATAAATACTTGTGTATCCAAATATCCTAGTATTATGTTTTGATATACACTTGCAAACATTATTGGTTCACCTATGTCTAATCCACACTTTTTTGATGTCTATGTAATGTCACAGGAATGTGAAAGGGACATTTTGTAGAATTTGACAAAAGCAGTTGAGGCAGTTCTTTAACACCGCAGTCCCCAAACCGTCCCCAACCCCCCACCACAGAGGGATCCTCCTCGGCCTGTTAGGAAACAGGCTGTAGAACTGCCCCCAGCAACCCCACAGAAAAATTGTCTTCCATGAAATCAGTCCCCAGTGCCAAAAAGGTTGGGGACTGCTGCGAATCATACTTTTTGTCTTTCATCAGCATTAAGTTAAGCCTGCTAACTCAACTACCAAACTATTCTATGCACAGACATAAAAATTCATCCTAAGATTTGCTCAGTACTATGTTAAATTCTAGCATAAGAACTAGTGGCTCATCTTTGAAATATAACTTCAAATTTAGGCAAGGAGTTGAATCCTTCATTATTGTTTCACACGCATTAAGTCTTGGATATAATTTAATAACACAAAAGGAATTAAATATATAGCAATATTTTTTAAATGTCAAATGAAAAGAAATCGAAAAAAATGTCATGTGAAAGTCCATTATAATCCCACTAAGAGATACTACTATGAACATTTTGGTAGACATTCCTGCAAAATTTTCTATGCATCTATTATAACTTTATATTGTATAAATATATACTTTCCTATTGTACAAAAATGGAATCACACAAGTGATAGATCTTCTGTAACTTGTTTTTTTCATTTAATACTACATATTGGACATCTTTCTAAGTTAATACGCAAAGAATAATTCCTTGCAGCCTTCACTCAAATTCACTTTCCCACAGAGATCTCCCCTAACCAGCCTGTGTTGCTTATCCCCCATTTCCTGTTTTTTCTCCATAGCATTTAACACCTTCTAAAATAGCCTAGCAAACATTTGCTGTAAAGGACCAAATAGCAAATATTTTAGGCTTTGTGGGCCTTAAGTTCTCTGTTGCAACTAGTCAACCCTCCTATTAAAGTGCGAAAGCAGCCATAGACAATGTATAAACAAACGCACATCAATAAAACTTTATTTACAAAAATACGATGCATGCTGGATTTGGTCTGTGGGCCACAGTGAGCCAACCTCACACGCACTTTACATATGTTATAAATTACATTGTCATTATTTCTGTTCAAAAAAGTTAATTATTTTAAAAGAGACTTTAAACAATAAGAAAAAGACCTTGTGCTGAATGCAGTGGCTGGGCCTCGTCCAGCACTCTGGGAGGCTGAGGCAGGAGGATTGTTTGAGGCCAGGAGTTTGAGACCAGCCTGGGCAACATAGCAAAACACTATCTGAGTGGTGGTGTGTGCCTGTAGTCCTAGCAACTAGACAGGCTGAAGCAGGAGTACTGTTTTGAGCCCAGGAGTTTGTAGTTACAGCTGCGACTGGCTGTGATGGGGCCACTATACTCCAGCCTAGGCAACAGACCAATATCTTGCCTCAAAAAAAAGAAAGAAAAGAAGAAAGAAAGAAAGAAGAAAGAAAGAAAAGAAAAGAAAAGAAAAGAAAAGAAAAGAAAAGAAAAGAAAAGAAAAGAAAAGAAAAGAAAAGAAAAGAAAAGAAAAGAAGGAAAAAGAGTCTTATGTATTTACCTATGTAGTTACCAATTCCAGAGCTTTCAATTTTTCTATAGATCCATATTTCCATCTGAAGCACCTGATATCATTTTCTTTCTACCTAAAGTACTACTTTTAACATTTTTTTTGATTATGTAGGGCTATTGGTGATGAATTCCTCAAGTTTTTATATGTATTCAAAAAATCTTTATTCACTATCATTTTTCATAAATATTTTCACTGGGTATAGATTCTCAATTGACAGTTTTTTCTTTCAGTACTTTAAATATGTAAGCTCTACTTTCTTCTTGCTTGTATCATTTCAAAATCTGCTATCATCCTTTTCTTTGCTCCTTTGTATGAAAGGTCTTTTTCCCTTTGAATGTGTTTAAGATTCCTTTTTACCATTAGTTTTGAGCACTTTGTGATGCACCTTAGTGTACTATTTATCATGTTTCTTTTGATTGGAGTTGGTTGAACTTCTTGTATCTGGTTTATAGTTTTTATCAAAAACTATAAAATATCTAGGACTAATTATATTATCTACTACTAAGGCAAGATCCTTCTGTATACTCTACCTAATGTCCCATGAATCAAAATGTTTTCCAATCTGGCTGGTGAGAACAGACACTATTCCTGACCCATGGGAACACCACCATTACCTCTAATCCTTTCAGGAGGTTCTTTTCCTGGCCTTCGGTAGTTCCTTTATTTTACATATACACACTGCTCAGTACTCAGCTGAACAGAGGAGGGGGACCTCCGAAGCTTCCCCTGCAGAGTCCTATATCTTCTCCAGTATTCTGTTCTGTGAAGTCTAGTCACTTTTGTCTTCCCAGTCATTTCTTTAGGAGTGTCTACTGGGCTCAGGCTGGGTTTCCTCTACCTGTATGTACCATGCATGGCCTGGAAACTGAAGAGGCAGTAGGCAGTGGAATCATAGGGCTCACTGCATTCACATCTCCTAAGATCGTTTTTTATCACCTCATGTCCAGTGTCTTGATTATCACTGTTTTATATATATTTTTGGTTTTTGGTTTCAGGCAGGAGGGTAAATCTGGTCCTTGTTATTCCATCTTGGCCGGAAATCCAAGTTGCATAGATGTTTGGATATGAAATCAAACAAGGATTACATAATAAAACTATTGTCAAACTGTCATGAATATTGGTGCAAAAAAGTCTAGATTTAAAAACAAAATCAAAATGTGAACACTGATAAGTATTTAGCCTAAAATACCAAGCATACTTTAACATGAGAAAACATACTGTCACTCACTATATTAAGAAATTAAAGACGAAAAACAACATGATCATTCCAATAGATGTTTGAAATATATCTGATAATATTCAAGAACTGTTCATTTAAAATTTAAAAACAACAACAAAGTGTCAGAAAACCAAGACTAAAAGAGACTATCTTTATATCAACGAAGTATAATAAAGAAGGTAAGAGCAGGGACTCTGGAACCAAATTGTCTGTGTTCAAATCTCAGCTTCTCTATTTTTTGTACAACATCTTAGGCAAGTTTTTTAACATCCCTCACTTTCATTTCCCTTATCTGTAAAAACGAGACTACCAGAATAACACCCGTCACCTTCCCATCTACCACCTAGGAATGTTATGTTAAATAAATGAATAAATGTAAAGTGCTTAGAATCATCTGGCTCATAATAACTACTCAGTAAAAGGTAACAGCTCTTACTCTTAGTGCAGTTTTTGCTGTTACTGCCACAGGTATTACTATCAGAAACCTATAATAAGCACCTACATGTTTAAAGGTAAAAATTAGAAGCATTTCTATTAAAGTTAGGATTCAGACAAGATGCTTAGTGTCATCGCTTATTTAACACTGTTCTAGAGATCTTAACCAAAAATATAATAAATAAGACATGAAAATGGAAAAAATATAGATGATATGATCATCTACCAAGAAGAAGAATGAGAACCAAATGATAAGCTATTAGGACTATTGAGAGTTTAACATAGTTGAACAAAAGATCATCAAAAAGTAATAGCTCTGGGAGGCCGAGGCAGGAGGATCGCTCGAGCTCAGAGTTTGAGAGCAGCCTGAGCAAGAGCGAAACCCCGTCTCTACTAAAAAATAGAAAGAAATTAACCGGACAACTAAAAATATATAGAAAAATTAGCCGGGCATGGTGGCGCATACCTTGTAGTCCCAGCTACTTTGGGAGGCTGAGGCAGTAGGATTGCTTGAGCCCAAGAGTTTGAGGTTGCTGTGAGCTAGGCTGACACCGTGGCACTCTAGCCCGGGCAACAGAGTGAGTCTCTGTCTCAAAAAAAGAAAAAAAATAATAATAGCTCTCCTACACACCAGTAGTAACCACTTAGAAAATGTGATAGGAAAAAAGTCCTACTCAACAATAGCACTAAAAACTGTAATATTTCTAGGAAATATCTAATCAGAACTTTGTGAGAACTTATGGAGAAAACTATAAAACCTTACTAAAACGGCATTAATGTGATCTAAATATAATAAAATGGAAAAAATACAATACAGATGTCAGTTCTTCATAAATTAATACATAAATGCAACACAACTTTAATCCAAATAGCAAAGTAGTTTATTATGGAACTTTACAAACCAATTTCAAGTGTCCTAAGAATATTAAAGAATAGCCGAAAGCCAATTTTCAAAAAGAACACTAAAGAGAAGAATACTTGTTCTACCATCTATTAAGACATACTATAAAGGCAGTAATTAGAATATGGCACTGGCAAGGGAAGAGATAGTTAAATCACTGGTACAGAACAAACAGACTCAAGCATATAAAAGAATTGCGGCCGGGTGCTGTGGCTCACGCCTGTAATCCTAGCACTCTGGAGGGCAGAGATGGGAGGATCACTCAAGGTCAGGAGTTCGAGACCGGCCTGAGCAAGAGTGAGACCCCGTCTCTACTAAAAAATAGAAAGAAATTATCTGGACAACTAAAAATATATAGAAAAAATTAGCCGGGCATGGTGGCACATGCCTGTAGTCCCAGTGACTCGGGAGGCTGAGGCAGAATAACATGTATGTTATTTTCTCTGTCTAGAAAACCCTTACTCTTATTTCATGACTGGGTGCTCCTGAGCCCTGTCTGGATTGGGTATTCTCTGTGCCCCTGTAGCACTTTGTGCATATTCTACCTCTCTAAATTTTAAACTTCTTAAGGGCAAGAACTGTTTGTCCTCAATTATATTCGTAATGTTTTATTTCTTAAGTGATAGAACATCATGGATGTTGTTGACCATCCCTGCTTCTTGAAATTCTCATGGTTCCTGGTTTCTGAGTAACTATGTAATGTAATTGAAGTCTTTCCTTTACCCACTTTCCTGTCGCCTTTACAGAATTCTCTGCTAGCTTTTCCTCCTGGCTATGAATGTACCCAAAGGTGAAGTATTTGGCACCAACTTTTCTTTTCAAAATACCAAATTCCTTGAAGACAGACAACTTCAACTACTACCTTAACAAAGTAATTTTAAGAATTCTGGCTTGGATCTTTTTTAAAATTCTAGTTACATATCATCTTGGATATTCTGTCTCAGAATTAAATCAATTTAAGAGGCCTAAAACAGCATATACATATATATGTGCTCATACATAAAATATAAATAAAATGCACACACTTTAAAAAAAAATCAAAAGGACTTATCTTTTTCCCTATCTACAAATAACTCATCTCTTCAATTGTCATCAGTGGAGTCCATCATTGTGTCTCTTACCTATCCATAACATTGTAGCTTTTCTCAGTCACAAATCATATTTAGTCTTCTTTCAAAATGTCTTTCCCACTTGTCTCTTTTCTTTACCCTCTACCATGACTAACCTAGTTTGGGCACTGATCACCTCAATACTTTTAACAGCTTTCCTGATTCCAGTTTCTTCCCTTGTTCCCAAGCATTCCGAACGTAATTGTTGGGTGAATCTCTCTAAAATACTACTTTAAACCCATCACTCTTTTCCCCAAAAGCTTTTTAAAGGGTGTATATTAATACCAAATATTTTAACTATTTAAGAACCTAAAATTTTGGCTTCAGTGTGCCTGTCCAATATATCTTCTCCAATATTCAAGTATCTCTATTTAAAAAAAAAATCCTTTCCTCAGACTTCTTCCTCAAGCTACCCTACCATTGTACTTTTAGAGAAAACTGCTTGCAATTGCAAGCAATCTTTTACTCCAATTATGCTGAATATTATTTTTGTAGTTTCCCAACTGCAAAGCAAATATTTAAGTTTCTCATTTTGCTTGACCTCACCATGCCATTCATAATTTGGTTTTTACCTTTTGTTACTCCCTACTAGCCAGCCCTATAGACTTTAAGCTCAGGCCACAGCAAACCACTGGACTTCCCCTATATCTTGTTCTTTCAGTTTGTGTTTTTACATATGCTACTCCCACCTCTACAATGCCTTTCCTGACTGCTTAGTTCTAACTGTTGACAACCCAGATGAAACATCATCTCTTCTGTGGAATTACCCCTCACTGTCACAAACACCTTTGCTCCCATTGCACTCTTACATATTCACTAATAAGATTCATAACACTGCACTATAACTGTTTCAAATCTTGATATCCTCCAAATCTAACTTATGTCGAGGCACCTACTAGACAATTAAGAGTGGGTTTTAAAAGACCTTCTGCTAAGACCATATTAACTACTCACTGTCACTCAAGTATACTATATGAAGAGGCAATATATATCATGTTTAAGAGCTCAGAATCTGAAGACAGGCTATGTACGAATTTTGTTAATTAACCTTTCTATGCCTGGGTTTCCCTATGTGTAAAACCAGGATTAATAAGACCTACCTTGTAAGGTTGGGAGGATTAAATGCATTAACATGGGAAGAGTGCTCAAAACAGTAACTAACAAAAAGTAAGTATTAAGTATGTATTGGCTATGATAATTAATATACCTTGGTTATTCCTGATCCTTTCCACATGCTAGTCCTCTGTTGTTATGTTTTACATTCTACATTCTATTTTATATCCTACGTTCTTCATGTACGATGAATGGGCTTCCTTCATTTTTCCCTTTATCCAAATCTTACCCAGTTTTCAAGGCTGACTTTTGGTAGAGCCTCTGCTCATTCCAATCCTTAAATGATCACTCCCTAAATTAAGTATCTATACATTTTCTGTATCACTCTGCATTTAACTAAAACTGCTTTGCATCCTTGTAATTTTTCATATGTAAGTTTGTCAACCTAATTTTTGTAAAGTCTTTGAAGGTCCTGATGACATCTCATACATCTCTGAGAGTTCCTATAGCAGGTAGTAAGTGCTTAGAATTTGTGTAAAATAATAAAGCACAACAGAAACCTCAACTTTAATCAAACTGCCTTTGCAATCAAAGAAAGAGAGAAACCTGTAAGAACATTCCATGCTTCTCTAGGAGCCAACCTACAAACGTATTAGGGCCAGGGAATTCTGATTCTCATTAAAGTGAGAAGCTCTGATAAAGCTTCTAGGGGGGTAAACCTCCCTGTCACTGTAGGGGACTTATGGGCAGCCCTTAAATTCCCAAACCAAACTGCAGCACTGGATTTTCTATGAGAAATGTGATAAATGATTGAGGGCACAAGATTTGGAGTCACACAGATCTAGGTTTCAGAGGGACCTGGAGCCTGTTTCTTTCTCTATAAAGTGGACATTTTAACACCTCCTTGACCGGTATACAACAATCGAGATCCACCCTAATATTTAACTGAAATGCAAACTCCTGGGGAAAAATTTCAATAAACTAAAAATTCTGTAATTCATAAATAAATATGAGAACAACATTGTTACATAACAATATGCTGTATTAAATTAGCTGGCAGCAGTATTTATAATGCTCTAAATTACCTATAAGAAAATTAAACAAGTATATTATTGTCAATAATAAAATTCAGATGAGAGAAAATTTCCACTACAAAGTTTATCCTCCTTTTTTGACACTCCTTCCTGTAATTTTTTCCTTCATGTGTTATTAAAAACAAATGTAGAGAATTATCCCCAAAGAGAAATATTCAGAAAGCACAATTTAACTTAATATCAACTTGGTTCTATAATGTAGTATTCCAGTTCACTGTTCAGAGTTACTTCCAAATAAGAATTAACATGAATTTAAGAAATTAAGATAATGGCGAACAGCTCATATGATGATCTGAGTCAGTAATTTCAAATTAAGAGTTGTTCCAACTTGAAGCTGGCAGTCACACACAGTCTAAAGGGTTTGTTTACAGCACTGATTAAACCAAATACCCTAATTTTTTAGACGATTCATCCTGGCAATTCTAATAAATTATTTTAAGGCAGTATAATTGCTGAAATATCCAATACTTCACGAATTAAACCCAAATGGATTTCTTTCTGAAGGAAAAAAGAACAAAAGTGGCAAGTCTTATTTTTAACCTGTGATTTTTTTTTTCCAGTTTCAGGTTATGAATAAAATGCTGTTCATCCACTGAAGAACAGAACCTTGCTACCTGGAACACCTTCAAGCGTAGCGGGGGAGGTGAAATTTTAAAAACAGATGGATCTGTTCTCCTTAGGATACAGTGAGTGTTTACGTGGGATTCGTTAGGAATGGTATATAGAAGAGATCAAAAGAAAAGAAACGTTAGTTGATAATGTTTATAAGCATTGTGAACTTTCAACAATGCTGAAACGTTACAGTTTAAAGATGAAAACATGGCTCTGGGGAAGGAAAGTCAACCTCCTGGTAGAAAACCCAGAGTCAAGTGCGAGGCCAATGGAATTTAAAGGGAGATGGAAAGGGGAATGGGAAAAACGTGGGATCTGGTAACCAAAAAGGGGTATGATCTTGACGGGAGTTTGGGGGGGAAAGGGGTATGTGGGGTGTGTGTGTGTGTGTGTGTGTGTGGTCGGGGTAAGGTTTGTACTTAGGACTGAAAAGTCGAGGTGACAAAGTTGTGGAAGTAGAACTCGGCGGTGCAGGGACAGGACGGAATCTGGGGATTTCCAGGCTGAGCTGACAAGTTCGGGGCGCGAGCTGCCCGCCACTCCTCTTTTGGGGAAGGGAGGCCTTCTCGGGGGCCTGGCCGCCCGTCCGCACCGACCGAACGCTCACCCTCCCGCTACCCGGCCCCTCACCCGGCCCCGGCCCCGGCCCCGGCCCCTCCTCACCTCAGGCCGCTGCGCCTCAAGCCTCCGCGCCTCCACAGCGCACGTCCCCGTCGGCGCCCGCGGGGCCGGACCAGTAGGCCTGACGGGCGCGGCTCCCCGCTCAGCTGCGCCCGGGCGGCCACCTCGCGGCTTCGCTGGCCTCTCGGCTGCTGGCCCCGGCTCCGGCACGCTCGCGGCCCCTTCCAGCAGAGGCGGCGCGCGGCCCTTCTCTCCAACCCCGCCCCACGGCGCCCCCGCCTCGCCCCGCCCCGCCCCCGGACGCGGGGCCTGTGCGCTGATTGGCCTCTGAGGGCCCCGGCGCGCCCAGGCATAGGCCCAGCAGCCGTCCGTCGACGAGGGGGCGGGATTCCAGGGGGCTGCAATTCCCGTAAGGCGGCTCCTGGCGTCCCGGATTCCGGTGGCTGCGCCCGCGTCGCCTCTCCCAGACGAGATCGAAGGGTTCCCCCCACCTCCCCTCTGCGGGCGGAAGGAGCGGAATGTTCCATTTTTCCGTAGAGTAACGGGGTCATGAACCGAAGGCCGGGTGCTGCCTGCTCCTCCCGCCCTCCCTTCTCGCCAGGGCGCCTTTGGCGGCCTTCCCCGAGCGACCTAGGACCGCGAGGGACCGCTGGGCTCCCTTGGGGACAGAGGCGGCGTGGGAGCCTCCTGGGAAGAGTGAGGGCCTTGGTGGTGACTCCACACGAGGTTGCCGCAGATTGTGGCGGCGGCTTCGGTCCAATTCTTATGTAAACGAACTTTGCCACGATGTAATTTTTTAAATTAGTAAATGAGTTTGGGTGCGATCGATCCGTGAACCCCAGAGCTGGGGACGCGCCAAATGACTCGTATTTCTTTGCGGTTTGTTCGGCCCAATCTGCGATAAAAATATCGAGTAAAAACCAATCTCATTACAATTCACCTCCTCTCCCCTCCCTGCCTGGAAAATGGACCTAAAGGCTCATGTTGGCATATATATTTTTTCCCAAAGCAAGATGAGAAGCTGTGTGTGAGTGTGTGTGTGTGTGTGTGTGTGTGTGTGTGTGTGTAAAGAAACACCCAAAGCCAGGGGCTTTTGTGGAATGGCATGCAGGCTATAGGAGGATAATAATGGTTAATGAACTTGAATAAATTATATTAATACCTATGAATTAATAGACAATTACAAGGGTCTTCATTATATTGAGGATTCAGACACAAATCAAATTATGATCTCTTAGTTGTTGATGAGATAATTTTTAAAAGACACAGCAAAATGGACCTACTACGGAGTCCTTGGCAAATGGGAATTGTGCTGGGCTGATGTGTTCAGCTCTTGAGGCTCCCTGTCATCCTATAGCTAACCTACAGATTGTATTCTAGCTTTGCCATTTTTAGGAGTGTTTATTTTAAACAAACTTTTATAAAAAATTTTGAATACTGGTGCTGGTATTTCCCATCTCTGTGTCCTTGGGCAAGTCTTTTCAGTTTGTTCATCTGCAAAATGAGAATAATGATACCAACCTAATGGGATTGTTGTAAGGATTAAATGGGTTAAAATACATAAAGTGCTTGGCACATTAGTAGGTGTTCAGTAAATATCAGCTATTGTTACTTTTGAATATCTACTATGTCAGTGCTTCCAAAACCTTTTTATGTCACAACATACGCTGAAAATGATGCAGCTGGGTGCCATGGCTCATGCAGGCCTGCAGTCCTAGGTACTCAGGAGGCTGAGGCAGGAGGATTACTTGAGCCCAGGAGTTCAAGGTTATAGTAAGCTATGATCATGCTTCTGTACTCCAGCCTGCCAGCCTGGGTAACACTGAGACCTTGCTTCAAAAAAAAAAAAAAAAAAGTTATTTCTCTAGAAAGGGGAAGGCAGGTAAACAGAAGGGAATCAGTATCTCATAACACACAGGTCAGGCACACTGGTCAGGAGTTAGTCTTTTTATGGATATGTTCATATTAACTCAGCTCAAGCCCTACCCCTAAGAAACTCACATTTTGTGGGGATGAAGTCCTGTGCTAAAAGGATGAATGAATATTGGAAAAAGATTTTTTCAGAACAGCAGGATAGTAGGAGATTTCTACTCTGCTGGAATTATATGACTTTGCAGACACATCTATAGAGTATTGGCCCTGAAATGACCACTTTCAAGGTAAGAATTTGTCAATAGAAAACCCCATCAAAATGTAAAGGTAAGTAGGGCAAAGTGTTTTGTTTTGAGGCAGCATCTCACTGTGTCACCCCAGCTAGAGTGCTGTGGTGTCATCATAGGTCACTACAACCTCAAACTCCTGGGCTCCAGCGATCCTCCTGCCTCAGCCTCCCGAGTAGCTGGGACTACAAGTGCATACAACCATGCCTGGCTAATTTTTCTATATTTTGTAGAGACAGGGGTCTCACTCTTGCTCAGGCTGGTCTTGAACTCCTGAGCTAAAGCAATCCTCCCACCTTGGCCTCCCAGAGTGCTAGGATTACAGGTGTGAGGCACAGCACTGGGCTGACAGTGGTATATTAATGGAGAACTTTCTATTTTTGTCCTGGGACCATTTGGGATTTTAGAAAAGTCAAGAGCAGAGAGTGGGGAACCTGTACAGTGAGAGGGCAACATGAGAGCACTGAGGTTTCTTGGGAGTGAGTAGTTGAACAAAGCTAAGAAAAAATGCTATGGAACAAAGGTGATAAATATTGGAGACAAACTTTGCCTACCTTTCTATTTGCCTAAATCTGATCCTGACCAGGATATCCATTTACTTCCTTGTCTGCCCAGTTGCGTTTCTGAAACTCTGTGTCAGCCCTGGAACTATCCTCATGTCCTTCATCAACCTAACGATTTCAGCATCCATGTCGATGACTCAGCACTCTGAGCTCAGGATTTCTATTCCTTTTCTTCTTTCTTTTCCAATGATCTTCAACTTCACTCTGTATCAGCAACCCATAATGGAGCCACACCTTCAACCCAGTCATCAATGAAATTACTCCCTCTCCAAAGTTTTGGGTTGTGAATTTCCCTCTCTGTACCTACAGCCACCTACTTACTCCTCTACCTCTCTTTTGTGCTGACTGCCATTGAATCTGCAGTTTGTCCTTAGTGTGACCTCCAGTCTTTGTTCTCACAGTTTATCAGCTATTTCCTACCTTCTCTTATCTTCATAAGCAGTGAGAACCCTTTTGTCAACCATTTTAACTGCACTCTCACTAGTATCTTCACTTCCCTTGACCTTCACCCATGTTTACCTTATCAATCTATTTCCTATTTCCCTTTTCCTTGAACTACCAGCCCCACCATAACATGGATCTTAGTACAGAACCTACTTTCATTATTTCCTGGAAAAATCGAGACCATGATTTGTGGGTATCCTTAACTTTTCTCCAACTTAGGAGGCAACTATATATTTATCTTTTTTCTCTTTTTCCCCCTGCCTCAGAAGAAAGGCCCCTATTCTTTTAAAACATCAACTCCTCCTCTGTTCTTGAAACTATTCCTACTAAGTTCAGTCCCTTAGTCTTATATTTTTCATTATTAGCACTATGTGCCTTAGAAATGTTTAAAAATTAAATAGTAACTCAGTGGTAAGTTGGGGACAGCTTTTCTGTATGTGTTAAAATCTTTTTAACCTAACAGCACCTAATTCACCAAATAAAATTAAAATTAAATAAATAAAAGTCTCAAAATGAAGCAGGTTAGGCTACACTGAAATTCATTTAATAAAGTGAGTTTGGGATGAAATATGAACTTTTTTTTTTTGAGACAGAGTCTTACTCTGTCATCCTGGGTAGAGTACAGTGGCATCAGCCTAGTTCACTGCAACCTCAAACTCCTGGGCTCAACGGATACTCTTGCTTCAGCCTCCCAAGTAGCTGGGACTACAGGCAGGTGCCACGACACCCAGCTGATTTTTCTTTTTCTTTTTCTTTTCTTTCTTTCTTTCTTTCTTTTTTTTTTTTTTTTTTTTGAGACAGAGTCTCACTCTGTTGCCCAGGCTAGAGTGCTGTGGCGTCAGCCTAGCTCACAGCAACCTCAAACTCCTGGGCTCAGGAGATCCTCCTGCCTCAGCCTCCAGAGTAGCTGGGACTACAGGCAAGCGCCACCATGCCCGGCTAATTTTTTTCTAAATATTCTAATTTTATTCTAAATTTTAGCTGTTCACATAATTTCTTTCTATTTTTAGTAGAGACAGGGTCTTGCTCTTGCTCAGGTTGGTCTCGAACTCCTGACCTTGAGCGATCCCCCTGCCTCGGCCTCCCAGAGTGCTAGGATTACAGGCGTGAGCCACCGCGCCTGGCCTGATTTTTCTATCTTTAGTAGAAACAGTGTCCCACTCTTGCTCATACTGGTCTCAAATACTTGAGCTCAAGCAATCTTCCTGCCTCGGTCTTCCAGAGTGCTAGGGTTACAGGCTTGAGCCACCATGCCCAGCCCTCTGAAATATGAACTTAAATCAAGTTGTAACTAAATTTCTATGCTAGAAAACAGGACAAGTTCATTTCATAGCAACAAAACTAAGAAGCATTATGACTGCCATTTAAAAAAATTTTACTGAAGAATAATGTATATTTGGAAAAATGAACATAAGAGTACATCTTGGGCCTGGCATGGTGGCTCATGCCTGTAATCCTAGCACTTTGGGAGGCCGAGGCAGGAGGATCACCTGAGGCTAGAAGTTTGAGATCAGCGTGAGCAACTTAGTGAGACCCTGTCTCTACAAAAAATAGAAAAATTAGCTGGGTGTGGTGGCACACATGTGTAGTCCCAGGCACTTGGGAGGCTGAGGCAGGTGGATTGCTTGAGCCCAGGAGTTTGAGATTGTGGTAAGTTATGATGACATCACTGTACTCTAGCCCAGGCAACAGAGCAAGATACTATCTCAAAAACAAAAAACAAACCAAAAAACCTAAATAAATAAAAATTAAAATATAAAAAGAATATTTTCAAAGTGAACACACTCATGCAACTAGCACCTAGATCAAGAAACAGTATATGACCAGTACCCCAAAAGTTTCCTCCTATTCCCTTCCAGTTACTGGGAGGCCACAGATGACCACTATTTTGACTTCTAGCACCATAGTTTTACAGCTACCATTTTGAAATTGAAAAGTTAGCAGAATCTTCTTAATATTATTATATTTGCTTATTTTATTTAAATAAATTCAGTAGACCAAAGGAGTTTGAAATAAGTATTGCTCTGTATGAAGGTTAAGCATACAGGCAGATTGAAGAGGAGGGGATCTAACGTCTAGATACTATGGACGTCTAGGAAACACCATCAAATAGCCATGGGATGATCAATAATCTTAGGTTACCCTGTTTTACAGGGAAGCTTGGCTTCAGAGAGAGAAAGGCTGGCTGGTGCAGAAGTGTGAGCAACAGTGAAGTGCATCGTATTCCTGGACATGATTATAGGATAAGGAAACCAGGTACTGGGTCTGTAGCTTTGGAATATCCCAGACTTGCTTCAGAATACCTTCCTGGGGAGTTTGAGAAGCAAGGGCTCTCATTTCACCAATCTTCCTGGAAAAAAAATTCTGCAATTACAAAATAAGTTCCTTGGCTCCAAATCTGACATTTATGCTAAAACCAAATGAGTTTAAAAGTACCAACATGAATTTTTTAAAAAATTATTTTGTGGGCTTATGTAGTAGCTAAGAATTCCCAGCACCCTACCTAGGATCTGGATAAAGGTATAGTACTAATTGCATTAAATAATGGTTCTAGCAAATGTGTGTCTGTCTCCTTAAGAGAAGATGGCAGTGACTACTGAAAAGGAAAAATTAAATGAATATACTTCCTGAGAGGGATGGAATTTTCTGAAAATTGTCCCCTCTGATTTTTCTTAGGATTTAGGGAATGACCATTTTCCATGATTAACAAATAATAAATGAAATTTAATGTCAGGAGTCAAATGAAACTGTAAACAAAGCTAATCTAGCTGATGTTTCAAATGATGAGAATAATTATTTTGGTGTAAGGATGCAAGACAGACTCTTAGGATAAATTCCATGGCCTCCTGCTTCCTAATGTTCTTTGTGTGATTTCCTCCCCATGAGTATGAAGGAATATATGTGATCAGGTTATGTAAGATAGCAACCATCTCTCACTCCCTTGTGGCTTTGGAAAATCAAGCTGCCATGTTGGGGGTTCTGTGTTACAAAGATTATAATGCTTGTCTTATAAGGAGAATCTCTTGCTGGTTTTGATGAAGCAAGCTGCCATGTTTGAGCTTCCATATGGAGAAAGCTGTATGTTAAGGAGCTAAGGCTGGCCTCTGCCAATAGATAGCAAAAAACTGAAGCTCTCAGTCCCACAACCTCAAGAAACCAAATTTTGCCAACAAAAGCAGATCCTTCCCGAGTCAAGCCAAGGATGAGACAGCATCGCCAGCCAACAGCTTTTTTGCAGCCTTGTGAGAACTAAAGCAGAGAACCCAGCTAAGTTGTGTCCAGACCTCTGACCCCACTGAAACTTAGAACTGTTTTAAGCTGCTAAGTTTGTAGTAATTTGTTATGTAGCAATAGAAAACTAATACAGTAGGCAAAAGTTGAAAGGTATTCACATAAATGTTCACAATGGATATCACTTTTAGACATTTAAATCAAGCATTTCTTAAGTCAATAAGAAGATAAGGATCTGGAGAGGAAATTCTACCAAGCAGGAGGCTGCTCTGGTGTCCTGGTGTCCTGAAGACCCAGAAATTAAGGGCATCCAACCATTTTAATTTATTCAATAAACACTTATTGAGCATCAAGCATGTGCCAGGCACTGAGATATGGATGTAACGAAGACACACGTGTTATCCTGAGGATCTCACAGTCTAATGAGAGACATAGGTACATAAACCAACAATTACACAATGTCATGGCACTATGAGGAAGGTGTTAAGAAAGTATTCTGGGAGTACTCATGCATGAATACTTCAGAAACCGGGCATTGTAAGAACTCAGTTGCCTCTCTCTACCTCCAATCCTACACCCTACACCTCACACTTTGTGCTAGACTAAAGATGGTCATAAGGCCGGACACGGTGGCTCACGCCTGTAATCCTAGCACTCTGGGAGGCTGAGGCGGGTGGATCGTTTGAGCTTAGGAGTTCGAGACCAGCCTGAGCCAAGAGCGAGACCCCGTCTCTACTAAAAATAGAAAGAAATTATATGGACATCTAAAAATATATATAGAAAAAATTAGCCAGGCATGGTGGCACATGCTTGTAGTCCCAGCTACTCAGGAGGCTGAGGCAGGAGGATCGCTTGAGCCCAGGAGTTTGAGGTTATTGTGAACTAGGCTGACGCCACAGCACTCTAGCCCGGGCAACAGAGTGAGACTCTATCTCAAAAAAAAAAAAAAAAAAAAAAAAGATGGCCATAAATTCTTTAACACTCCTCTATGGAGAGAATTGAGGTTTAGTTCCCTTCATCTTGAATTTAGGGAGGTTTGTTCATGGTCTAGCCTTTAAGAGGACCTTTTCTCTTGGTTTCTGGGAGTCCTGAGCCACCATCTAAGAAGTCCAACCACATTGTTATTTTTTTTCACCCCTCCCCGTTAACTATCTTGTTAGACCACCTGGAGAGGGCTGGGACTATACGGAGAGGGAGAGTGGCCCAGCTGATCCCAGCCTTCCCGTTATCCCTGCCCAGGCTCCAGGCATGTGAGTGAAGAAGCTATCTTCGACCTTCCAGAAGAGATCAGCCACCAGGTGAATAATGCTAACTGACCCCAGTCAATGTCCCATAGAGCAGAAGAATTGTGTGGCTGAATCCTGTCCAAATTCCTTACTCAAAAATTTGTAAGATATAATAAAATGTCTATTGTTTTAAGTCACTGTTTTGTTAGGATCAATTAATAACTAGAATAAAACCTTCAGATTCTTCATGCACAAAGCTGAAAATCTGATCATCTCACTCTCCCTGAAGCTCTGTCAATGCCTTTCCATCACCTAGGACCCTTGTGAATGTCACAAGAGTCCTCCATTACCTGACCTCTATTTCTCCAGCCTTATCTCCTAACATGCCCTCCAACTCCAGGCTCTCATGTTACCTATTTGCTAATGGTTCCTGGGCCAGCATCCAATACACTGTTTTCTGCTTCCATGCCAAGAAGAGACAGCTTATGTGGTTCCCTTGGCCTATCATTGCCTTCTTCATTTTCTTCACCTAACTTGCTTGCCATTTTCCAATATTTATCTGAGTAGTTATTTCCCCCCTGAAGTCTACTGTAGGCCATGAGAAACTCACAGCAAAAAATGCAAATGATTCCGGATGATCTTTCACCTTAGAAAAGGAATTGAGGAGGTTAGACATTTCTAGACCATAGAGCACAAAGGGAGAAAACCAGGTAAAATGACAGACCGGAAAAATTCCTTACTCCTTAATTTAGCCTCTCTCAACATACACAATGTTGAGAGCTGTGTATTCTTGGGTAATTTACAGTATCTTTGAGACTCAGATTACTCATCTGTAAAAACAGTTAGACTTACTACATACATCTCACGTTTCTGGAAGGCTTAAATGAGTAACATGTGAAGGTGACTGGCATGAGACCTAGTACAGAGTGGATACTCAATGTTTATGTGTAATTTTAATTACCTTTGGTCATCATTGGACATAGGGAGTGAGATGAGGAGGACTTCAGGGATGAGTGCAAGTTTATATCTTGGACAAGTTGGTGGGTGGTGAGCAAGACTGGAGCACATTTGTCAAGGAAGAAGACATAGAATTCGCTTTGACACTTGCTTGCATAGCGCCCTAGGCCATAATGCAAAATTTACAGATTGTCATTGTTACCTTCCTCTATTTGTGTGAGGCTATAACTCTTAGGAATGCCATGCCCATGATCTATCAGATTCACCTTTGGTTTAAAATCATAATCAAATAAGTACACATAAAACTATCAAAAGTAATTAAAATTAAAAAGAAATTCCAATATTTCTCTTGACTCTCCTGAGAAATCATTGAAGGAGACTAGTCAGTTGGTTGTGGTAGAACATCCGGGATGTGTTGGTGCTCCACACTGGAATGTCCAGAGAAAATTTAGGGGACAAGGAGAGGACAGGAAGGAGGGAGGGAAGATACGAGAGAAAGGGAGAGAGAGAGTGCTCACGAGCAGAAAAGGGAAGACAGAAGGCAGAGGCAAGCTGATAGCCAGGGAGAGTCCAGATAAGAAATCACAGGGCTTTAAGAAACAGGTGGAATGGCTCTCGTGGACCCTGGAAGCTCTCCAGGTTTCAGTCCAGTCCCTCTTGAATCTGGCCACCGGGTTCTATGGCTGCCTCAGCCCCTCCCAATAAACCTTTCTTTTTTCTTCCACGTATATCAACGTGAGCTGTAGTATAAAGCCGGATGCTCAGAGGTGGGAAAAAATTGTCCTAAAAGAAAAGAAAACTCAAGCATAATTTCTATTTGAAGACCCTAGTCTACCTGATAGAAAATAAAGTAAATTTATCTAATTCTGAGTTTCCTCAATGATTTCCGATTTAAGCCCATAAATTGCAGATTTCCTTTTCTCTCCCCCTTTCAGAGAGTCCAGGTTAGCAGGAGAGGGCTTGTGTCCGCACACTTGCTGTGCCCTGGCATCTGTTCAGGTGAACAATAGCCCCATCACCCCCACATCACCTGCAGAGATGCCATTGGCCCCACCTGGGCTCTGGCTGTGCATTCCATGCCACTTGCCACTGTCCTGCCTCACAGTCATGACTATAAGACCCCTTGGACCTCTTGTCAGCTAAATTCTGTTCCTTTCTTGGGGATCCATGGGCAATTTAGCTGTTCTGTGCCTTTCTAGGGGCTGCTAGAGACTCAGAGGGGCTGCCTCTGGCCCTCCCTGCCTGGGGCACTTGTTAGGTTTCTCTATTTGTATGAGGCTATAACTTCATCTGTGGCCACCTTTGCCCTACTGCTCTTACAATATTGTGTCTAGAAAACATCTGCTGGGCTGCTGCCTCCCAGGATTTCAGATGTTAACAGATTCCCCCAGCATTATCGTGAGCCTCCGTCCTATCTCCCCACCTTGGAGCTAACCCCAACGAAGCAGCATGGTGGAGGACTCTTTCTTAGATCTTCACTACCTATAGTTCTCCTGCTTATATTCATTTCTCTACTTTTGCCCTCCCCAACTTGGAAAGTCTTTATCTAGCCTGAGGCTGGGTGTTGGGGTAAGGGTAGGGGGCTGATATTAGTGGGAGGGGCAATTAAAACAGGTCAGCAAACATCTTCCCAAATCTTTCAGTCTCATACCTGTACCAAAGCTTTTGAATTTGAAAGTCAAGAGTCTGGCACCTTCCTTCTCTACAAGTGGGTGGTTTTGTTTCTTTATTTTTTATTTTTTTCTAATGCAATAGAGAGTTGGTAAGTGAGAGTGTACAGAGAAAAAAACATATTCTGGAACAAATACTTTACTAAAATATTTTGACATACCGGAATAAAGTTTTTATCTCTCCCAAATCTATACAATCGCTTCTCACATCCGCCAAGACAGTCATAGGTAAGAAACCTCAAATTAGAATAAAGAGTGTCTGCTTCTTTAATCTGATTCCTGCTGGGTAGGTAATGAGAAGAGGTAAAACATTTATCAGATCCGATCAACCAGATTCCGAAAACTTGCTTTCAAATACTTGGGGCCAGAGTGTAAAACTAGATATTTTCCCAGGGTTGACTGATTTGGGAACTGAGCCTCAGAGGTCATGTAGAAAATTTCCCAGTGACATTCAAGGCAGCCCCTACTCTCTATTATGTAAGTAAAGGGAAAAACTTAAAAAGCTGCCAGGCACTGGACTTGTCTATGTGTTCAGCTCTGGCTCTGCCTTGAGAGAGCTGCATGAGGGGGTCACCAATGCCCAGATGTGCCACTACACCCCTCCCTCCCTGTGGCCATTTCTTCCTGCATTCCTTTCTCCTTCACCTTCTTACCTCTTAGCATCATTATCATAAATGTTTTTTCATTCACTCCGTATCTTTTGCTGCGTGTATAGAGGCAGAAAAAGAAATGAAAGAATGAATCATAGCTCTTGTGTGTTTACATGTAATGGTAGGAGGTAGGAGAAGGGAAACAGAATATGTCTTTAAACCCCTGTAGCATCTAGCTACACACGGACTAAATGGTCCAACCCCAATGCAGAAAACTATTCTAAACCATTTAGACTGTGATTTTGACTTCAACTAAAAGAAAAAGTGATTTATTTCCAAGTAGGAATAAGTTATATAGTTTTCTCTAATTGATCAGAGACAAATTTTCAATGCCTGAATAGCAAGTATAATCATAACTGCTACCCTTTCTTTGTGTGCCAGCTGTGTGACAGGAACTCACTCTAGACTAGGCGCTTTCTATCCTAATTAGTCTTTGCGACAAATCAGTGTGGAAGGTGTTGTCATTCCTGTTTTACATGTGGGGAAGCTGCATGTAAGCTCTGAGAGTTCAAACAACTTGCCCAAGGCTACACAGTGAGAAATTGTTCATGGGGACTAGAAACTAAGTCTTCATTGCTCTCATGCTCTTCCGCGGTGACACATCACCAACTCACTCATGTCTCATAAATGGCTTCTAATGGGTTTCATTATTTTAAGCTTGTCAGAAATGTGTTAGGATGGAGAGGTTTGGGAGACAATATTCAACTAACAGGAGCCACTCTATTTTCCACCCATAGTGCTTTGTCACCCTGCTCCCTCCGGCTCAGGCTCCTCATGGCAGTGCTTTCTACGAGTAACAATTACTGTGTGTGGAAATCAGAATGATAGCAAAAAACACTCAGTGTTTACTACGTGCTAGGCATTTTTCTGTGCTTTATGTCTTAATTATCAATTCTTACAATAATCCTATGAAGTGGGTATTATTATTATCTTCCTTTTAGAGATAAGAAAACCAATCTCAAAGTGGTAAAGCAATTTTCCCAAGGTCTCACTGCTACTAAACAGAGACACTGGGATTTGAACTCTGAGACTGTGCTCTTAAACACTATGGGAGTGGCTATGCATAAGTTAGAGAGCAAAAGGTTACTTTTATAATTTAAAATGTAATCTTGATATCAATTTCTGTATCAGTTAGGGCTCCTTATGCTGCAAGGGACAAAATAACCCAATGCCACTTCTGAGAAGTCCAGAGGCTTCAGGCAAGCTTTGATCCAATGGCTCACGTGATACCACCAAAGACCTGGCTTCTTTCCATCTTCCCACTCTGCTTCGACTGTATGGCCGGAGCCTTGGGCCTTACTCCTACTCTGTGGTTGCCTGGGTCATTACCGTGCTTCACTCTATGATGAGGAAGTGACTGCAGCGGGTCCAAGCCTAACATCACCACAGCATTCCCATGGGAGAAGAGTGAAAGCTGGCCTTCCTTCAAAGCACTAGCGAACATGTCCTCATGTCTCATTGCCTCCAATTAGGTTAAGTGTCCATGTACAAACCATGGATGGGGGATGAGATATGGTGATTACCTTTAGATCACTGGGACCCACCTCTGGAACTCACCCAATCTGCACATCTGGCAATGAGAGGAGGATGGTTCCCGAAAACAAATACAGGCATTCTTTTCTAGAGGGAGAATGCACACTAGGCATGGAAAAGCAGTTGTCCACTGCACCCAAATTCTTACAAGCTAGAAGAATTAATATTTTGGTGTTTTTCTAAGAATATTTTTTACGTGCATATACGTTTTATTCTGTTTCTTCAGTTAGCACTATGGCCTAAGCAATTTCCCATGTTGTTAAAAGCTCATTTACTGACTACACTCATGATGCTTTTATTAGCTCAATAAAGTCTTCCAATAAATTCCACAGATACAGATATCAGCAGTAGACATAGCCAGATGGTATGGCAGCCTCGGATTAGCCTGGGTGTAATCCTGGAAGCGGGGAGCTGCCGCTGCTCTCCACTACTCTCCCCTCTCCTCCAGCCAGGCCTCAAGCCCCATCTCTGCATGGTTTCTGGGGTTTGGTGCATGAAGGCAGAGGATGAGGAGAAAGTCAACTCGATCTTCATGGCAGCACCGCGCCTTCTCTGCCCATTCACAGCCATTCCTAGTAGAAAAACTCTGAACACTGACACATACTCCCTCATGGCCTTAGAAACTTCCTAGCTTGGGCAAAAAGACCAAAAAGTGGGGAAAAATTAATTCAAATTATGGAGATCATGGCTGGACAGAGCTACCACTGCATGACCCTGAAAAGCCTCAGTGTGCCTTGGCCGCCGTCTCTGAGGAAATACAGTATCGCCTCTGTGCGAGCCGTTTCTCACTTTGGTTGGCATTTTCACAGGTAAGAAGGCCAATTTCTTTAAGGAGGCCAGAATGTTTCAGCTCCTGCATTTGTGGGTCCAAACTCATCCGTGCTTATTCTAAGTAGAATAGTCAGATTGCACCTGCGGATTAACAGTCGACCTTGTGCCAACCAAAATATTCTCTTCCGTGAGGTAACTAATATGTTCCAATAATTCTTCTCAAGCCTTTCTCACATAAGGAAACAGGGTGGATCATTCAAACTCCCCAGGAGGAAATTATATGATAGCCTGTGTGAAACCAACATTCTAGAAGGGAGGAGACGATACCAATACAGAGAATTATTAATTACTATTTTGTGCCTTCACATGGCTTGGTGCTTGTGTGTTAGTGAAGTTTATAGTGATCACTCTATGTGCCAGGGGGCCAGGCTCCAGTCAAGGGGCCTCTTTTTCCAATTTTCATAAGCACTCCAGGTTCCCTCCTGGAATGTGAAGGAGAGGAAAAGAATCACTATATCTAGTCAAATATGGAAGCGTTGGTTTGAATAAACATAAGAGATAGAAATTAGGGCAAACTCTCAGGTTAAACAGGATTTGGTTACTGCTTGGCATTAAAGCATGACAATAAATACTTTTTAGACAACTAACTGAAAGACAGTCTTGCCCCCTCTTTTTCTTGGGAACCATATCTGTGCTTGAACATTAACCAAAGGATAGGGAGGATAGGGAGGTGAGAAGTTTTTCCACAGTTCTACAATTTGACTGAAATAATCTTCTGTGTAAAAGATACACGTTATGCTTTTCTTTGGAAAATCTCATTCCATGTGCAGAGCACATAGGTCATGAGGGGGTGGGCAGATGACTAAGTCGGAGTCACAGCATCTCTGTTTGAGGCCTGGCTCTAACTTCCTGACCATGCAGTCTTTGCCAAATCACATAATCACTCTGAATTTCACTTTCCTAATTGGTAAAATGCAGCTAGCAAAGGCTGTCATTGGCCTGACTGCATGAGGATGGTATGAGGGCCAAATGAGAGAAGAGACAGGAAAGAGCTTTCCAAACTGGAAAGTGCTGGGCAGATGTAAGGAGTTAATATCAACCACAGAACTTCTAGCTGTGTGTGTGACTATCCATGAGAAGCGGGCAGGTTAGGGAGATGGGGGGCGGAATGTTGTGCTAAGGAAGATAAGGGCAATTTCTGCATTCAGATGCTAAACCACTGCTGCTGGCCAGGCAGAAAGCCAGGGCAAAGCCACTCTCTCTAGCTGCACTTGAGATCCCAGTTTCCTCCCTTCACTATTTATTAACTGCCTTGCCTATGAGCAGGGAAGTATAAGGCCCTTCATCTTCCACAATCACAAGGAGGAGGGAAGCCAGCACTGAGTCACAGAGAAGTTGGGTCACTAACAATAACTACTATTTATTAAGCTCTTACTATGTGCTAGGCATGATGCCAAGTGTTTTACATACAAGCTCTTATTTACTTCTCATGTTAGAAAATAAGTTAGGTATGATTATTATCCCCATTTCACAGATGAGGAAATTGAAGTTCAGAGAAGTCAAATAACTTGCTCGAGATTGTAACGAAACAGCAGTCTCCACCAAGAGTCAAATCTAGGTGGTCTGGTTCTGAAACCCATATTCTCATACACTAGGCTCATGGACATCCTCACACTCTCAGCTTCCTGCCATCAAACACAGCTCCATTGGTGGTATCCAGTTTCCAAAGAGAGCAAATACAGAGAAGGCGATTGGGTGTGGATGCTGGCCTGGTCTGGCAACTCCATTTCCTGCTCACAACACAGACCTCAGTTGGCACAATAATGTTCTGTTCTGTGGGAGTGACTAAGCATTTGTCTGGTATCCTGTGTCTTTTTGCTAGGGAAAGAAAAGGAGAGCAGAAAACTTTTGCTCCTAGAGATTCTGGCCAATAGATGTCATAAAATTGTTTAATTCTAGTTAGGCCACAGTGGAATTAGAGTCATAATTAAGGTGGGATTTAGTGAGGTGGTCATAGCCAAAGAATACCTGTGACCTGGGGATGGGGGTAGTTGCTAACAGTGGCAGCAATTGGTACCCCACTAGATCCCTCATCTCCATAGACCAATGGAGTCACTATCTATAGCAAACATTTACTTAGCCTCCGTGGAGTGGCAGGTACACACACACAATAAGGCACTTAAGACAGGAGAGAAAGCAGAATATAATGAAAACAGATTGGTGCTTCAGAAAGTAAGTGGAACTGAATTCTGGAGAGGAGAAGACAATTGGGATAGAGTTGTCGGGGAGATCTTTATGAAGGAGGGAGTGAATTGGACTTTGAAGGGTAGGTGGGATTTGACTAAACGAAAAGTGGTGGGATTGAAAGGAGAAATGTCAGAGGCGCCGACATTGTGGGAGAAGGTATAAGTGCAAAGGTCAATTCAAAACAAGTGGGCATGAGTACTGGTGCATTAGAATGCTTTCAGCTACTAATTAACAGAAATTTCTTAAACAAGGCCAGGTGTGGTGGCTCATGCCTGTAATCCCAGAACTCTGGGAGGCCAGGAGTTTGAGATCAGCCTGGTAACAAAGTGAGACCCTGTCTCCACAAAAAAATTTTTAAAAATTAGCCAGGTGTGGTGGTGCATGCCTATGGTCCCAGCTACTGGGGAGGCTGAGGCAGGACAATTGCTTGAGCCCAATGGCCGGAGGCTGCAGTGAGCTATAATCATATCACTGTACTCTGTCCTGGGTGACAGAGTGAGACGCTGTCTCTATAAAAAAAAAAAAAAAGAAAGAAAGAAATGGCTTAAATACTAATAAATTTATTTATGGACTATTTTCGTATAGTCCAAAGTTAAAATGGATTGCCAGATTCAGCAGCCAAACAGTGCCATTAAAGACCCAGTCTTTTTCATGTCTCTGCTCTGAAGTTCAGAGTCACCTTCAGTAGTCAGGCAATATGCTCCCTTATTCACACCCAACAAGAGAGAGACTGATTTTTCTTTCCCAGAAATCACAAACTAACCACTCTTTGTATTTTATTGGCTCAAACTAGTTTTAGACCCGCTTGTTCCTAAAACCATCACCGATAAAGGAAATGGAATATTATGATTGGCTTAGACCAGTGGACTCAAACTCTAGCCTGCATTGCAATCACCTTGAGGGCTTGTAAAAACATATATTGCCGCTTGTTTTACCCCAGTTTCTGATTCAGTAGGTCTGGAGTTGGAATGTGCATTTATAACAAGTTACCGTGTGATGCTGGTGCTACTGGTCTGGGGCCACAACTTTGAGGACCAGTATTGTAGAATAATCAACTTGGGGTATAATAGAGGTTGGGGCACCAACCACAAAGTCTCCTTTGAATTTAAGTCAGGGACCTTTCTCTACATGTGAACACAGGCTAGTGAATTAGGATTCATCAATAAAATGTGTGATTCCAACTGGGTGATCTTTGTCCTTTGTCCAAGGGTCTAAGAGAGAGAGAGAGAGAGAAGGAGAGGGAAAAAAAAGCCATCGATATCAAGCATATTTTATATTGTTGGATCTAGACTGGTGTGTGTTAAGGGCATTGCTTTTTACTTACATGGAAACTATTATTTGCTCATCATAAATATACTTTTCACTATCCTTTTTGCCTAATATTCTTAACATGGTTTATTTTACTAAATAGTAAGGCATTGATTGCCATTAATTCATTTTATGTCTCATATTCATTGACTTACAGTTTTTACAAAAATATAAAACATTTTGTATTAAGCTAAAATATCATACTTTTAAAACTTTGGTCATAGTGCAGCTCACAGTAAAACACAGTTCAGAAATAATAAATAGAGTTTGTTGCCAAGTATTTCTGGTTCATCCACGACTAAAAACTTTTATTGCAAATTAACTACATCTGGCAGTCTTAGTAGAGGGCCACATAATTTTTGGAAGTAAAGTAGTAAAAGAATATTCCTGTTTTTCTTTCTTAATATAGTTTATTTTTCTTGGCTTTTTCTACCTAAAGGTTACCAAAGACTAGATTTGAAACTATATTATCTATTAGACACCTTCAAACTTACTCACGGAATCAGATTTAACTTCCTTAAGGTCTTTCTTAAGAAACTGATAACAAGTTGTGTTTCAGATGCCAATTTAGAATTTACTTAAACCACTTCCTTCCAACCCCACACAAAATCACAAACCTAAGCACCATCCAGATGAGAATCATAGCCATGTCATTGCTCTTTGCAAAAGCATGAATTGTGAAATTTTAGTTAATCCCAAATTGTTTGAACTTTGTTGTTTTAAACCTTTTACTAGACTTTCTTCTTATGCCAAAATAACCACATATGGTTCCAATCCTTCAGGATAAGGACAGTTTGGGGTGAGTCTAGTAGAACAGCAACATTTAAAAAGTTCAAACATGGTAGAATTTTTGAGTTAGAGAGATCCTAGCAGTGTTTTGTTTTAAATTTCCATTCGTTGTAGTGATCTCTTCAATATCCCTGAGAGATGGTTTTTAAAATTGAGTTACTAATTCCAGTAATAGGGAGGCCTCAGCTTCAGAGGGTAGGCAATTGGTTTCCTGATTGAACAGCTTTAGCTACGGTGAGTCACAATGTGTTTCCTAATATATTTGCTTTAGAGGACTATAGATTATGCTATGGACTGAATTTTGCCCCCCAAATTCATTTGCTGAAGTTTTAACCCCCAATGTGACTGTATTTGGAGGCAGGGCTTTTAGGAGGATAATTAAAGTTAAATTTGAGGACATAAGGGTGGAACCTCTCCAAGGAAAGCCCATGTGGGGACACAGTGAGAAACTGTGGCCTTCTGCAAACCATGAAAAGAGCACCTCATGAGAAACCAAAGTGGTTGGTGCCTGATGTTGGATTTCCCAATCTCCAGAACCATGAGAAATCAATTTCTGTTGTTTAAGCTACTCAGTCTTTTGGGTATTTTGGGTATTTTGTTATGGCAGCCTGAGCAGACTGAGATAGATTATAGGTACTGCCTTTTCTATACTGGCCTTCTCAGTTATCATGCCCATCCTAACACCTACATTTTAAAAATTAAACTTCATAGTGAGTTCCATTCTTCTTTATCTGATATGATTTCCAGATTGCTGTCCAGATTGACTACCCACTTTGAGATCATTCCAGCTTGGTTCTGCCTCATCAAAATGATGGTGCCTAGAACACATATTCCAAGTGCATTCTGACCAATGCAGAACACATTAAACATTACTTTCTATGAGCTAGATTCCATATCTTCTTGTGGGCCACATCCAATGTTGGTTTTGCTTTTCAGAAAATGCATTATATGCAAGTTGAACAAGTGGTCACCTAAATCTGCATATTTTTTTGATGAGCTTCTTCCTGGGCCTTGTAAGTCAGTCAGCTCTTGCATTACCAAGTATGAAAACATATGAAAAAATGTGAAAGTTGAAAGAAAACTGATATTTCACCATATAGATGTGAACTCCAAGAGCAAGTTGGTTTAGTGGTAAAATGAATTCTGTATTCAAAAACTGGCCCAGTGCAAAGACCTTCCTATTCAAAAGATGCTGTATAAAGAACACTGGGCTGAGTGTTAGAAGAGCTGAACTTAAATCCCAGTTTTACAAGTGGCTTTTGGCAAGTCACTTATCTTTCTAAGCCTGAGTTTCCTCATCTGTAAGGAAACCGTGGACTAAATTAGTGGCTTTTTAGGTCTGAGATTTCACAAACTACACAATTAAAAAAAAAATGAGCTTGTGCCTGCAGTCCCAGCTATTCGGGAGGCTGAGGTGGGAGGATCACTTGTGCCCAGGAGTTTGAGGCTTCATTGTGCCACTGTACTCCAGCCTGAGCAACAGAGTGTGACCCTGTCTCTAAAAACAAGAAACAAAACTAAAATGAAAAATTATAGTTGGGTGCTTTGCAGTTAACTTTGAAATTATTAACTTTTTGTTTTGCCAAGTTAGAACAAATGTTAAACATACATACCAGAGTTCTTAGCCATCGTACCCCTCCTAACATAAGGGAAACACACAAACACTTCCCCCTCCCCCCCAATTACCATCTACTATCACTACCATTTTACAAAATAAAAGAACATTTTAACACCCAAACTAGGCAGAACAACATAATCTCAGAATCATAATTGGCAAATTTACAAGGCAAATTTACATGCACATTTTCCCTAAGGACTATTGAAAACTGTCACTTAACTGAATGACCTTTTGGGAACCACTGAACTAGGTCATCTCTAAGGTGTTGTCCAGATCCTCAAGTTAGGTGAGGGGCTTGTGAAAATTGGGTAGTAGTGAGATGATATGTTAAGGAGTGTAAAGTTATTCATTAATCCATCCATGTATTAATTTAGCTAATATTTATTGAATACCTACTATGTGCCAGAAATTTAAAAGCTGGGATATGTAAATGAACAAAATAGACAAAAATCCCTGTCCTCATGGTACTTATATACTAGAGGGACATGACAGAAAATGAATAATAAATATAATACAGAAGTCAATTATATACAGTATACTATTTTGCAAGATGCTAACTGCTATGGAAAACAAGAGAAAGTAGAGCAGGGTAAGGATTTTGGGGACATTCTTCTGGTCACAGTACAGCAAGGAACACTGGACTCATTAATATGATTGTCACTTTTCTGCTTCTACTAATTGCCTCAGACCCAGCCATGAGTAAATTAACTTAGAAATTTATTACTTATATCACATATTTAATATCTCTAATGCAGGGTTGTTGTAGACTATGGTAATTAATTCAGCAGGAAATTGTCACTGAGTTATTTATTTAGAATAACAGCTTGTGATTTTATTAGTGGAGTATCTGATTTTGAAAATGCCTTCATTCAATCAATTGATTAATCATCCATCATTTAGTCAACAAATATTTATGGACTGCCTATAATGCAGAAGGCTGAATTAAAGTTACAGTTATAGAATTATGAACTCTAGAATTCCTGGGTGTTTATAAAAAGGGAATTAGGTGCCTAGAAATATTATGAAGTTTAAAATGGCAATATTTTCTAACCCAAACAATATTGCTGCATTTGTTTAGTATTTTGCTTTATGATTATGTAAGAACATGTTAGGTGGTCTCACAATACTTCTCTGGAAGACAGGTTAGCATGTTTTCCCCATTGTATATGGAGGGAAACTTGAGATTCCAAGAAGTTAGATGCCTCACCCATAGTCACTCAGGGAGTGTTAATATTGCAATGGAGACCTTAGGTTTTGGGGTCATTTTCTAGTAATGTTTGATCTTGAGCCAATTCGTTTAAGAGGTCACACACCTTTGGCTCCAGGTCTTTCTTGGAGATGAGGGGCCTTCAATGTAGCCACCCAGACCTCCCCTCCCAGAGGACCCACCTCTTCCTTGGTGCCAAATCTCAAAAGTTCTTGGGTGTTCCAGGTCTTCTGTCTTGGCCAGTGGGGTTCTGGGCTCCCTCTGGTACACAAGGAGGATAGAGAAGTAAAAGTGGGGGCAGGGGAAGGGCCAAAAGAGGGAACCTACTGTGTTTATTACAGTTTCTTCATCTTACTGCTGCTTCCAGCTTGCTATTCATCGTTTTCCTACACAATTACAGCAAAAATGGAAAATAATCATCAAAAAAGGATTCTAAATATGGGATCCCAACCATTTAGTTTTTGGAAATGTCATGTCCAGGCCTTAACTTTTGGACATTCTTAGCTGGTAATTTTCAACCTGGTTACAAAAGGGCAGAAGGAATATTAGTCATGGAGGAGATGTATCAAAAATACCTAAGGGAAGGCTGTCAAAATATGAATCTCCCCCTGCTCCAGGATCTCAAAGTGTGACCCTTGCAAGGGTTCTCAGCCCTGGCTACACATTAAAATCACCTCCAGAACTTTCACAAAATGCCCAGGTCTGGGGCCCACCTCCAGCCATTCTGAGTTCATTGGTCTGGGGTACAGTCCTGGCTGATATGTTATTAAAGCTCCAGGTACTTTTAAGGTTCAGCCAGTACTCCTGCCCCTAATCCCAGTGTCCTGCCCCAGGTGTGTCAGAGCATGGAGAAGAAAACTTGGGAACCATTAACCCAGCAGTTCTCAAAGTGTGATCTGCAGAACAGCAGCATCAGCATCACCTGGGAACTGAGAAATGCAAATTCTTGAGCCTAACTCCAGACCCACTAAATCAGAAACTCTCAGGGTGTGACCTAGCAATCTATAGTTGAAAAGGCCCCCATGTGATTCTGATCAAGCTAAATTTGAGAACCACTGTCCTAATCTATAGTATTCTGAACTGGTAATTTGAATATAATTGAGTTAGATATCTTCTTTTCTGATAAAGAGAACATTCTCTTTCTAAATAGAAGCACAGGGCTTTGTTTAGCTAAAGAAATTAAAGTGTGGTGATAGGAATGTCAGACATTAACTAGGGCAGAATCTGAGGGTGGGGGCAGAGATTATACACGATTTTTTTTTTTTTTCTGAGAGTCTCACTTTGTTGCCCAGGCTAGAGTGCCCTGGCATCAGCCTAGCTCACAGCAACCTCAAACTCCTGGGCTCAAGCGATCCTTCTGCCTCAGCCTCCCGAGTAGCTGGGACTACAGGCGCGCACTACCATGTCCGGTTAATTTTTCTGTGTTTTGTAGAGATGGGGAGCGGGGATGGTCTCACTCTTGCTCAAGTTGGTCTGGAACTCCTGAGCTCAATCCAACCTCCGGCCTTGGCCTTCCAGAGTGCTAGAATTACAGGCATGAGCCACCCTGCCTGGCCCTAAAGCACTTTTTGAGTTGACTCTGAGTTTATATTTTAACCTACTCCAGGCAGTCTCTTTCTCATAATCAAATAAGGTTTTCAAAGACAGTGAAGTCTAGCAAACAAAGCCTTATACTAGACAAAAGAAGTGGGAAATACCAGAAGCAACCCTGAACCAAGATGTCTCCCTGGGAATTGGGTCCACTACTACAGTAATAACTCTGATGACGTCATGGTAGACTACCTGTGTCACCAGAGTAGGGGGTAGAAGAATGAGGTTTTCTGACCTATTTGGTCCCTCAGTGCCCCCTTTGGTTCTGATAGAAGCTTTAGATAAGAATCTTTGTAGGTGAAGCCAGGTGCAGTACCTGTAGTCCCAGCTACTGGGAGGGCTGAGACAGGAGGATACGTTCAGCCCAGGAGTTCGAGTTGAGAGCCCCTTTCCCATCCCTCATCACTATTTAAAAAAAAGAAAGAATCTTTGTAGGTGAGATGATGTGTGCTTGTGAACATCCTGTTATCCTATTTCCAGCTTTCAAGCATATCGATGAGGATTTGAACAATGTCTTAAAGCAGAACTGTGTTATCACAAGAAAAGCTTCCTAGTTAACAAACTTTCATACAGAGTCAAACTTCTTTCTAGCAGCAGAAAGTATTATAAATTATCAGTGACCTGGGATCATGTTGAATTTGCCTGAAACAGATCTAAGGAGTTACGTCAGAGCTCACCTGTTTCAAATAGCTCATACATTCCCGAGGAGTAAATCACTGTTACTGGGACTGAAGACATACTTAAAGTCAGAATGTGATGGTAATGATTCACTCTAGGATTTCATTTCAAGCCACAGGAACTAAAAATGCAAGTACAGTTCCCAATGTGAAACACAACCTGTAATCTTAATCCATTTAACTTCCTCAAATTGCTGTGTTACTCAAAACAGCCTATTTCTTCATTGAGCACAGATGAATTTCATCTGTGGTGAATGTCACCATCCAACCCAATGATATGTCTAGGCTCTCCTCACCACCTGTATATTCTCCTTCAAGGAAAGGCCATTGAGCAAGCCTACTTGGTCTAGTTAAGAGTGTGTGCTTTAGAATTAGATTACCTGTGTTTGAATCTACCAAACATAATGTGGTAGGGTGTACCTTTAGATGGATCTCTTAACCTTCCTTCCTAAAGTACACTTTCCCTACCTGTGAAATGGAATAACAATAGTGACATCACAGTATTAGCAATAGCACAGGGTCTGGTATAAAGGGAGTGGTCAATAAATATTAGTGCTTATTTGAGGAGGCAATAGCATAATGGTTAAGAGCAGGATTTTAAAGCCAAATTGTCTGGTTTGAATCTCAGCTCTGCCACTAATTAGCTGAATGATATTGGAAAAGTTACCTAATCTCTATTTTTGTTTCCTTGTCTATAAAATGGGGATAATAATAATATTATTTTGCAGCTTGCTGGAAGGATCAAATGAGTTAACACAAGGAAGTGCTTAGCACAGTAATTGGCACATAGCAAGCCTGGACTGAATGTTTAGGCAATAGTGTTACACAGGAATCATCACACAGGACTCCTGTTGGGATGTCCCGTGATGGGCCAAGAACCTGATCTCAAGCAGAATCAGATTAACATTATTCTCCTTAACCTCATTACCTGGTTAGCACTGGCTAATTCATCAGACATGTAGTTGAAAAAGGAGTCCAAGGGGGCTGGAACAACCTGCCAACCAGGTGTGCTCCTCGACGTTTAGGTGTTGACCTAAAGGAAGAAGCTGAGGCAAAATTAATATAGTTTATTCAGGCCAAGACTGAGAACAGCTGCCTGGGAATCACTGGGAAGTGCTCTGGAGAACAAAGGAGAGGCTCAAGTTTTTAAAGAAAAAGGATGAATCAGGACAGGAAATGATTACAAAAGTTGTTCATGAGGAATTCTCATTGGTTAACAGGAATAACGCTGACTGGTGATTGGCCGTACATTGTTGCACTACGGGGTACAGCATAGGTCAGTTTATGGCTCCTGGGCATCAGTCTAGAGCCCCCATAGCAAGTGGCTTCAAGAAGTAATTATTTAGGCTGGGTGTGGTGGCTCACGCCTGTAATCCTAGCACTCTGGGAGGCCAAGGCGGGTGGATTGCTTGAGGTCAGGAGTTTGAGACCAGCAAGAGCGAGACCCCGTCTCTACTAAAAATAGAAATAAAAAAATTATCTGGACAATTAAAAATATATATAGAAAAAATTAGCCGGGCATGGTGGCTCATGCCTGTAGTCCCAGCTACTTGGGAGGCTGAGGCAGTAGGATCGCTTCAGCCCAGGAGTTTGAGGTTGCTGTGAGCTGGGCTGACGCCATGGCACTCACTCTAGCCCGGGCAACACAGCAAGACTCTGTCTCAAAAAAAAAAAAAAGAAGTAATTATTTAGCTCAAGGAGGAAGTGAGACTTGACTCCTGCCACATTATAAATGCCTCTCTGGGCCTGATAATTTGAAGGGGTCCACATTCTTCAGACAAAAACGTGTTTTGTTTTTTTTTTTCTTTCTTTCTTACAGGGCACTGGAAGAGAGTATAAATGAGGCCCAGCTACCACCATATTTTAAATACTTAAAAGCTATCCATCAAGGTCGGGCACGGTGGCTCACGCCTGTAATCCTAGCACTCTGGGAGGCCAAGGCGGGTGGATCGCTCAAGGTCAGGAGTTCAAGACCAGCCTGAGCAAGAGCAAGACCCCCATCTCTACTAAAAATAGAAAGAAATTAACTGGACAACTAAAAACCTATATAGAAAAAAATTAGCCGGGCATGGTGGCACATGCCTGTAGTCCCAGCTACTGGGGAGGCTGAGGCAGGAGGATCGCTTGAGCCCAGGAGTTTGAGGTTGCTGTGAGCTAGGCTGATGCCACGGCACTCACTCTAGCCCAGGCAACAGAGCAAGACTCTGTCTCAAAAAAAAAAAAAAAAAAAAAGTTATGAATCAAGCTAAACAACTGTTAAATAACGTGTTTTTATTTTCTATCCTCCTATCTTCACAAATACACCTTCATAGCAACCTAGAAGTTCAGATTCAAATGTAGAATTCTTAGTTCCATGCCAGTGGTTGGTGGTCCAGAGGGAGCCAGCAGCCAGGCCCTGGGCCCTGGCCTCCAGCTACTTCCCTTGCCCACCTTCTTCCGGCACCCAGCCCCAGTGTCCAGGGTCCATTCCCCCAGCTCCCGCCCCACACACATACCCACGGTGGCAGGGTGGCACCTGGCAATCTCCAGGGAAGTGCCAAGCAGGTGCTCTGGAAGATAGCCTAGCACTTTGGACAAAATATTCCAGGGTCTTGGAATTTGAACAAGTTCAGAACTTTTTCTGAAGGGCAAGTATTATGAACTAAATGTTTATATTACCCCCAAATTCCTGTGTTGAAGCTCCAATCCCCAGTGTGACTGTATTTGGAGATGGGGTCTCTAATGAAGTACTTAAGGTTAAATGAGGTCATAAGGGTAAAGCCCTGACCCAAGAGGCTTAGTGTCCTTATAAGAAGAGATACCAGAGAGCACCGCCCCACCCCACCCCTCTCTCCTATCTCTCCCCACAGGCACCGAGGTAGGACCATATAAGGACATAGTGAGAAGGGGACCATGGCAAGCCAGGAAGAGGGCCCTCACCAGAAACTGACCATGGTGGCACAATGCTCTTGGACTTCCAGTCTCCAGAACTATGAGAAATACGTTTCTGTTGTTTAAGCTGCCTAGTCTGTGGGGGTTTTTTTATGGCAGTCTCAGCTGACCAGTACAGGGAATGTGGGGCTGGCTCCTGGCGGGCGAGGAGCAGACCTGGCCCTGCAGACTCCTTGACCTATGTGGCAAAAAGGTGACCAGTAAAAAGCTGGAGTTTCCTCTAAAGAACAGGTCTCAGGGAAGGGACCCCCTTGAGCTCCCCAAAGGCGCTCAGGGAGAAGTGGAGAAACTTTGAATTTCATTTGTACTTGGTTTAGGCAGAGAGACTCAATGTGGGAGTTTAGGCCAAGAACTAAGTGGTGGACCTTGACAGTTATGGTCGTGGACTATTCAGCTAGAAATTATCTTAGGGGTCCTGTAGCCCTTACACAGTTGGAGAAACTAAGGTCCAGGGACTTTCCAAAGGTTGAACAGCACTTTGCTGAGATCATAGTTCTCTAAAATCTTAGGCATATACCCTTTATGCGTTAGGTTATAAAAGTTTCCCAATTTGTGGATTAACTTTCCAAGGCCTACTGGATTTGCTAGAAGAAGAACTTTGGAGAATGCATTAAGAATTCTTGCCTTACTGCAGGCCAGACCTGCTCATGTTTGCCCAACCTGGAGTTGATGAAGCAAAATCATTTGGTTAAAAATCATACATAGCCACCGGTGTAATTATTTGTGTTTCTCTTAACATTTATTAACTAAAGAAAAGAAAAAGTGCATGATAACATTTTAGTGGGTGAGGCTTTGGATATTCACAGATTGTTATTCACCCTAATCAGACAAATATGACTAACAGAACAAATACAGCCCTGTGAGGTTCAAATGCAACGTTTGTTTACATTGAGTCTATTAGGTCACATGAAGGAAGATTTTGAAACTGGGAAGAGGTGGCCTATCTGTAGCTCAATAATGGAGGTCATATTCCTTCACATTCCTGAGGGCCTAGGGGGTAGGGAGGTGGGTAGTCAGGACTTCAAAAGATTGCAGTCTAAAGCAATAGGATTAGCATCCAGCACATCTGTAGTTCTATGTTGCTTCTGTCCTTCCTTCGATGATAAACAACCTATTTAACTGATGACATTGAGAGTCCTTCCAGGCAAGGAGAAAGGTCTAATTATAGTAATAATTTTCATTTATGTAGGGTATTTTCATTTGCAAATGACTCCTACACCTCTGAACGCATGTGAGTTAATTGGCCATGCATTTTTAATATTCCTCCTTGAGAAGTGACAATATTAAGATTCAGAGGGATTAAATGATTGGCACAAAGTCAAAAACTAGGAGTTGAGTTTATGTCTTCTGGCTTTAATTCCTCTGTAGTATGTAGTAAAAATAATATCCAGAAGACACAAAGGACTCAAACAACTCAACAGCAAAAAACCTAATAATCCCATTAAAAAGTAGGCAAAGGACATGAGTAGACATTTCTCAAAAGAAGACATAGAAATGGCCAACAGGTATATGAAAAAATGCTCAACATCACTAATCCTCAAGGAAATGCAAATCAAAACCACAATGAGAAATCATCTTACCCCTGTTAGAATGGCTATTACTAAAAAGACAACAAATAACAGATGCTGGCGAGGATGCAGAGAAAAGGGAACTCTTATACACTGTAGATGGGAATGTAAATTAGCCACTATGGAAAACAGTATGGAGATTTGTCAAAAAACAAAAAATAGAACTACCATATGATCCAGCAATCCCACTACTTGATATTTATCCAAAGGAAAAGAAATTAGTATATCAAGAAGATACCTGCACCCCCATGTTTATTGCAGCACTATACACAGTAGCAAAGATATGGTATCAACCTAAGTGTCCATCAACAGATGAATGGATAAAGAAAATGTGGTATATATGCACAAGGGAATACTATTCAGCCATAAAAAAGAATGAAATAATGTCATTTGCAGCAACATGGGTGGGACTGGAGGTAATTATGTTAAGTGAAATAAGCCCGGCACAGAAAGACAACTATCTCATGTTCTCACTCAAATGTGGGAGCTCAAAAAATTTATCTCAAAGAGGTAGAGAGTAGAATAATAGATACCAGAGGCTGAGAAGGGTGTGTGGGTGGGGATGAGGAGAGGTTGGTTATTGGGTACAAATGTACATTTAGATAGAAGGAATAAGTTCTAATGTTCGATAGCAGAGCAGGGTGATTACAGTTAACAACCATGTATTGTATATTTCAACATATCCAGAAGAGAGAACCTGAAATGTTCCCAACACATAGAAATGACAAATACTCAAGTTGATGGATACCTTAAATACCCTGAATTGATCATGATGTATTCTATGTATTTATTATAACAAAATATTGCATGTACCCCATAAATATGTCCAAATATTATGTATCAAAAAATAAAAATTAAAAGGACTCAACAGTATGAACTTATCTTATTCATACCTTGGCTGTGCTTATCAAATGATATTATTTTAAGAAGGAAAGCAGATATATTTCATCTTTTCCCTGTAGGGCTCCAAGTTTGTGCATGTCCTTTGCAAATAGCTTGGGTAGTCCAGGTGGTTTCCAGGCCTCTCTGTTTCTAGGAGGACAGGGTTGTGGCCCCTTTCCCATCACAGCAGCTCTGCCTTTGCCAGAAATGATCAAGGGCCACTGCCGCCGCTCTTAGGTTTGAGTGGATAAGATTTGGGGGTATCTCTAATCGGTATCTGATTTATCTCCTCAAAGGAGTAAAAGTCACTCAAAATAATGTTTCAAATAATTCTCTTAAAACAATCTTATGTTCATTGGCTTTTTCTTGATTATAAAATAAACTTTATAGATTTCTTTGTGGAAAATTTAAAAGATGCAGAAAAGTATATAGAGGAAATAAAGTTTAGCTCTAATTCCACCCCTCAGAGATAATCACTATGAACACCTTGATGTGTTTCAAGACTTTTTGCTCTATATTTAGAATATGTACACAATACCGTATGCAGTGTTTCATATCTTGCTTTTTTCATTTAGCATTATATATATTAATACATTTTCCCATGCCATTAATTATTTTTAAAAATCAATATACTTATTTTATGAATGTACTGCAACTTATTTAAATGCTTTCCTGTTACTGGGCATTTAGGTTTGTATCTAATTTTTTAGTTTTATAAATAATTCTATATTTTTAACATGATTCTCTATTTCTATCTCTAATATCTTTAAGACTCAATCTTAAAAGTAGAGTTTTTTGATCAAGGGCTGTAAGTCCTTTAAAGAACCTTGATACTTGGAGTGAAATTGCTCTTCAAAGAGGGATTACAGTTAATTCGACCTGCTGCAGTGTAGAACGGTGTCTTTCACGATAGCCTCTCCTGCCTAACGGTTTAGCAATGAGATGTGGCTCCTGAATCAGTCTAGGATTGAATCCTGACTCGATCACTTCCTGCCTGTCTGAATTGGGAAAAGTTGCTTAGCTGCTCTATACCTTGGTTTCTCTTCTATTAAATGGGTATAGCAATACTGCCTACTTTATAGGATTATTACAAAGTTTAAATGATATACTACAGGTACTCAATAAATGCTAGTTTATTATTAATAAAATTATCTTCCAATTTGACATATGAAAAACTGTGCCTCATTATTGCATTAAATTGCATTCTTTGATTACTAGTGATGATAAATTTTTTAAATGTTTATTGGCCAATTTGTGTGTGTGTATGTATGTGTGTGTGTGTGTGTGTGTGTGTGTGTGTGTGTGTGTGTGTGTGTATTGTCTATTCATGTCCATTGACTCCTCTTAATTTGGGTTGGTGTTTTCTTGTTATAGATTTGGTGGAATCCTTTGTATATTAATGACATTAATCTCATGCATGTCATAAACACTACAAATATTTTTCACAGTTTTAAATTTGCACTTAATCTTTGTTTATAATTTTTTTTGGTTATATAAATGCTTAAATTTCTATGTGATCAAAATGAAATCAAATATAATAATGTTTTCTTTGACTTTTTTTCTATTGCTTTTTTGTTTAGAAATCAATCCAGCTTTCCTCCCACATTAGTTTATGAAACATAATTCATCATTCATAAACTGAATTTTTATTTTTTTACTTTTATTATTTTTTTTTTGTAGAGACGGGAGCTATGTTGACCAGGCTAGTCCTGAACTCCTGGCCTTAAGTGATTCTTCTGCCTCGGCCTCCCACAGTGCTAGGATTACAGGTGTGAGCTACCTCACCAGGCCTGAATTTTTATATGTTCTGAGGTTCCCTAAAAGATTCTATTTTTGCATCAATACAATACTGTTTTAATTATTCTACTTCTATAATATGTTTTAATACCTGATAGCCTTTTTCTTTCAAATATTTCTTTAAAATTTTTGAATGCTTATTCTTTCAGTTTATTTTATTTATATTTTTTTTTTGAGACAAAGTCTCGCTCTGTTGCCCAGGCTAGAATGAGTGCCGTGGCATCAGCCTAGCTCACAGCAACCTCAGACTCCTGGGCTTAAGCGATCCTTCTGCCTCAACCTCCCGAGTAGCTGGGACTACAGGCATGCACCACTATGCCCGGCTAATTTTTTCTGTATAGATTTTTAGTTGGCCAAATAATTTCTTTCTATTTTTAGTAGAGACAGGGTCTTGCTCTTGCTCTGGCTGGTCTCGAACTCCTGATCTCGAGCAATCCACCCGCCTCGGCCTCCCAGAGTGCTAGGATTACAGGCGTGAGCCACCGCGCCCGGCCTCTTTCAGTCTATTTTAACATCACAAAATATCCACACATAAAAAGATCTTTTTAATTAGATTTGGCTTAAGTCTATAAATTAATTTTATGTTAGGAACATAGAATATTTCTTCACTGATTACAATTTTATTTATGAAGTTTTGTAAGTTTGGTGTTGCTTTGGTGGTTGGTTTTACATAGGCCTATTCATTTCTTGCTAGGATTATTTCAACCGTTTTTAATATTTTTGTATTGTATGTGGGTTTATTTCTCCTATTATATTGCCTAACTTATTGCTGCTATGTGGATGGGACATTTACAGATTTCTGGATATTTTGTATTTGACAACTCTGAAAAACTTTCTTAGGAATTCTAAATGGTTTGTAGTTGAGCCAGTCGGGTTTTCTAAGTGCATATTCAGAATATCTGGAAATAACATTAATCTTTTGCAATAATTATATCTTTTATTTCTGTTTTATGGATATTGCCAGTTGTAGCATCTAAAGCAATCTCTTTCCTGCTGTCTCCACTTCTGAACAACAAGGGTGAAGATGAGGTTGGGGGAAGGGAAGGAAGAGCGGGAGGGGCTGGTGCTTATCTGGGACAGGGAGGAGGATGCCTCTGGGCTGCAGTCAGCAGGGTTTCTGCAGCTCTGGGTGCGGGCCGTGGGCCAGGGGCTTGCCCAAGGCAGCTAATTTGCTGTGGTCAGTGATCTGCCACCTTCCTTCCCCTTGTTTCCCTTCCTTCTGCCTCAGCCCTACTCTCCCCTCTCTCTCCTCCCTCGGTGCGAACACAGCAGTGGCCGCAGCCTCTGCACTGAGGAGAGAAGTTGCCAACATGCTTTTTGCTCCAGTAGCAGCTTATTCATCTTGTCTAGAAGATCAGACCTTGGCTCAGTGGCAAGGGCTCCTTAGTACACCTGTCCTGATGGGATTCCTCCCTCTCTCCATCTTCCCTGCTCCCACCTTCCTTTGAGCCACCAGCAACTCTCACCTTGACTCCTGCAATCCCAGATGGCTCCCCTCCAATCCATTCTCAACACAAATCAAGATGCACTCCCTTATTAAAAACCTCTCAGTGGCTAGGAGTGGTGGCATGCACCTGTAGTCCCAGCTACTCTGGAGGATGAGCTGGGAGGATTGCTTGTGTTCAGGAATTCCAGGCTGTCACAATAGCACCTATAAATAGCCACTGCACTCCACCCTGGGCAACACAGACAGATCCTGTCTCTTAAAAACAAATACACCAACAAACCTTTCAATAGCTTCCCACGGCTCTTAGAATAAAATACAAACTCCCTAACATGGCCGTGTGTGACTGGTCTCTCCCCACCTACAGTAGCACCTTGTACCACCTATCTTCTCCTTGTTCTCTGGGAACACCACTCTGCCTTCTTTTCTGTCCCTAGAACACCCTGAGTGCATTTTCACCCCTGGGCCTTTGGACATGCTACTCCCTCTGACTGGAACATTCTTCCCCCAGCCCTTGCATGTGTTTGCTCCTCATTATTCAGGCCTCAGAGCCGTATCTATGTTCCCTCCCTTCCTGCTCTCAGAGCCCTGTTTGTGTTCTTCATGGCATTTACCACCATCTTTAATGATCTTGTTTATTTGTTCACTTATTTACTGTGCCTTTGTCACCTGGAATGTAAACTCTATGATGGCAGAAAATTTGTCTTATTTTCTTCTGAATCCCTGGAATCTAGAAGTCTGGCCCATGGAAAGCACTTAGAAAACACTGTTTCAGCCTGGGTTCCCTCTGGAAAGTGAAAGCTGTTAGCAGGGGTTGCGTGCATTTGGGGAAGTGACCCATGCAAGAGGACTGAGGTTGGGGAAGTCAGACGGTGAAGGAGGGAAAGCCAATACAGATGTCTTTCCAGGAGGTCACCGCATCGTCTGTGGAGCCGCGTGTCTCAGAACTATCCATTCAAGCAACAGAAGGAGGGGTATCTACCCACTAAATTCTGTTTCAGCTTTGGTCGAAGGCTCATATTACCATGGATGCATCCAAGACTAGCTACATGATTTGTGAGGCTCGGTGCAAAATGAAATTACAGATCCTTGTTCAGAAAGTATTAAGACTTTTAAGATGGATATAGCAGAACCTTAAACCAAGAATGGAGCCCTTGTGAGCACCAGGTCCCTGTGGTACCGCACAGGCCTCATGCCTTGTCCTTATACCCCACGTGTCTGTGGGGGGCCAGGCAGGTTCCTGCAGTGTCCCACGGGATGTCAGAATATCAGAGAAATCCCACAGCACAAGAGCTGGAGTGGGGAGGTACAGCTGAAGTCGGGTGCTGTCGGGTCACACCTGCAGGAAGCAGGTTGCTCAGGAGTGGCTGGAGCGAAAGGTGGGCTGAGAGGACGGCAGGCCATGTCAGTTGAGAAGTCAGATACCCAAAAGAATAAATGAAATTTAGAGTACCTACAGCTCGTTGACATTTGCCAAAAATTCCAGAAAACATAAACGGTAATCATTCTTGTATTTTTGATAATGTTAATGAATTAACTTTTGCATGTTACCATTAAGTATGACCATGATATTGCTTTAAATAATACTGCATTTCTGAGGTGAGGAAATGCCTTATTCCTCTTGATTATTATACAATTGATTATTAGAATACTGAATAATAAAACAGTTTTGTTTTTTTCTGTTCTGGTTATCTATTGCTGTGTTACAAAACCTTAGGGGTACTTTGTAACGCAGCATTTTTTTATAACTTGTGATTTTGTGGGCCAGGCATTTGGGTGGGGCTTGGCTAGGCATTTCTTCTCTGTTCAGTGTCAACCGAGTCACTTGGTGGTATTCAGCTGTTGGATGGGCTGGTCTGGAGAGTCCACGATGGCTTTGCTTGCATGTCTGGCATTTTGACAGGGTAGGTTAGAAGCCTGGGCTCAGCTGGTACTGTCAACTAGGGTACCTCTCTAGCCTGGTGGTCTCAGGGTAGTCAGATTTATCGCATGGCAGCTCAGGGCTCCTAGAGCGAATAGAATGTTCAGGCCAGGTGTGGTGGCTCACATCTGTAATCCCAGCACTTTGGGAGGCAGAGGCAGGAGGATCGCTTGAGGCCAGGAGTTTGAGGCTCCAGTGAGCTATGATGGCGCCACTGCACTCCAGCCTGGGCAACAGAATGAGATCCTGTCTCTAAAAATAATTAATTAATTTAAAAAGAATGTTCAAAGAGACCCAGGTGGCAGCTGCTAGTCGTCTTGTGATCTAGCCTCAAAGTCCCAGAATGTCACTTTTGCCACATTCTATTTGTCAAGTGAGTCACTAAAGCCCACCTGAATTCAAGAGTAGAGGAGTAAACTGATCTTCTCAATGGGAAGAACTGTAAAGGATTTGTGGTTATCTTTAATTTACCACACTCCTATTAAAGTTTCTTACTAAATCACATGATATGATAACTGCCCCCACAACTGCCCCCTTTGGTATGAAACTAGTGGTCTCTTCAGTGAGGGCTGCCAGATAAAACACTTGGTTTTTGACCAAGTTTCTACAAATTGTCTAAAGTGTAGGAAAGACAACATGCAGCCATTGTTATGGGTACAGGCTCTGGAGTTAAACAGATCTGGGCTTAATGCTAGATCAGCTCTGACGAGTCGTGTTATCCTGGGAATGCCGTTGCCTTATTTATAAAAGAAGGGCAATAACTCACAGGGTTGTCGCGAGGGTTAAATGAGTGCTTGTAAAGTATTTAGCACAGTGCCTGGCACAGACTGAGTATTCAATAACTTTTTTTCTTCTTCCTCTTCTCTTTTCCCTCCTCCTCCTCCTCCCCCCTCGAACTTCTCCTCCTCCTCCTAAATATTGAGTAGAACAGACTGAACATAATTAATTTTTTGAGAAATTATTGAAATTTGGCCAGGCACGGTGGCTCACATCTGTAATCCCAGCACTCTGGGAGGCCGAGGTGGCGGATTGTTTGTGCTCAGGAGTTTGAGACCAGCCTGAGCAAGAGCGAGACCTCGTCTCTACTAAAAATAGAAGGAAATTAGCTGGACAACTAAAATATATAGAAAAAATTGAGCCAGGCATGGTGGTGCATGCCTGTAGTCCCAGCTACTCGGGAGGCTGAGACAGAAAGATTGCTTGAGCCCAGGAGTCTGAGGTTGCTGTGAGCTAGGCTGACATGACGGCACTCTAGCCTGGGAAACAGAGTGAGACTCTGTCTCAAAAAAAATAAAATAAAAAAAACTGCTAAGAAAATATTAAGGTGGAAGATTGGACTTCTGAATTCTAATGGCTGGGAGAGGGTGGCACATGGTGAGGAAAGTAGAAGTATGACTCTAAGGGGCTCTATTTGAGGAAGAGCCGTGAGACTCGTACAAAGCAATCAGAAAAAGGATACCACTATGCTCTTTCAATATCTTGTTCTTAAAAAACAAAAGTGATCATTCCTGGAACTCTGATAAGGAAGGTTCCAGTAGGCAGGTCAGCTGAGGTTCAGCCAGGAAGGCTATTTACTTAACATTGCCGCTGCCTGGACTGAAGGGAGGGAAGCACTTTTAGTTTCAAACTCAATCTAGGCCGAACACATGGAAAAAGGATTTGTGTGTTTTCTAGGAAGAAGCAGATGTTACCCCTAAAAAAATTAAAAACAAACAAATTTAAATAGCTATAGCTATTGTAAAATTCATGTGTGAGAACTTACATGCATATATGATAAATGCCATATATTCTTTGTATAAAGAAAGGCAATAATGCATTTTCAAATGATCAGATAGTTAAAAAAATCTTTGGTTGGTCAAAACTGTATCAGGAGGTGAATTCTCTGAGGCCAACAGGTAACTGTCTGAGGCTCCCTCAATGACAGATTTGATTTTATTTCAACACATATCCATAGAGTGTGGGAGAGGCACTGTGCGAGGTGCCAGGTATACAGTGGAAGATAAAACAAACACAGCCCTTGTCCTCACTGAACTTAGAGTTTCATGGGGGAAACACACCTAAAAAAATAAATGTCATAATAAACATTTCATTAATGTCTTAAAGGAAAACAACAAAGATGGGGGCTGTCTAATTTAGGAGAGGGGCAGCCGGGGAAGCATAGATCCTGGCTACTCTTTTCACTGCCAGGTAAGCAGACCCCATTAAGGGATTTCTGAATGTAACGTTCAGAGTAAAATAATTCTTTAAGCATCCAAGTGATTTAAGTATTACTTTAGGATTTTTGTAGTCGCAAGAGTTTTAAAATCTTCATCCTTGGTACCTGATTCAAAAATGTTTTCTACTCATAGCACCCTGAACCACATAACAATAACAGTGTCATCCATATGTTGTTTGGGGGTTGCTGGCTCCTTCAGATTTAGATAAGGTTTCCCGAAACCTCCCTCATTCCATGCTCTGTGGAAGTCAGAGCCCATTCCAATACTTCTGCAAATTCCATAGGAGCTTATGCTCTCATAGTAACCTCTGGCCCTGAACTCCTGCTTTTGCAAATGGATTCAGATCATGGAACACGTCACCTTTCTATAAATGGAGTATCTGTTTCATGCCATGTTAACCCATATATGAAACTTATCCTCCTTTAAGTCTTTTCTTTTGATTGCCAGAACTCTTATAGGACATTTGGTGTAGTAGAATTTTTTGAAGATTTGAGAGGGGATGAGGTGAAGAAGAAGTTTGTGTCAGTCAGGATAAATCAACCACTGTAACAAACAAGTCCTCTTGCAATAACAACAACAGGATTGTTTCTTACTCACATCACAGTCCAATGGGGATCGGAGTGGGACTGATCCATACAGTCCTTCACAGACTGAGGCTCCTCTCTAGTGGCTTCAGAATCTTCTAGGGTCACGGAGTCCTCCACTTGATCCTCTGCAGGAGAGGGAAGAGAGTGCGGAGGATAATGTGGGAGTTATATTGGCCAGGCCTGGAGGTGGCACACATCACTTCTGCCCCCACATTCCACTGACCAGTGGTCACATGACTATACCTAACTGCAAAGGAGGTTGGGAAATGTAGTCTAGTTTTAAAGCCAGGAAGAAAACGGGTTTTGTAATCTGTCTCTGCCACAGAATTTATTCTGCGGCAACACAAACAGCTTCAAATTTAACATTTCATCTCCTGATTCTTACGAATTCTTTGGCCTTCTTACTTCTAGGGATTTTTAATGTAATTTCTAGACTCAGGCCAACTCTTCTTCCTCTTTCCACTGTTATTCCTTCCTTTTTCTCTCTTCCCATATGCCAAAATTCCTGTTAATTTTTTCTACAGATGGTTTTTAATTCTCTATCATTGTCTTGTCTCCCACAGGCTCCTGAAACTACCTAAATGTCTTAGCAGAGGACAAAATTCTTTACTAGAGATTTCTTCACAGGACATCAAATTTGAGGCCGTCTGAAGTCTACATGACATATAACATATGTCTGTGTTTCTCCAACTGATGTAAATATATTCTTGGAACTGTGAGGCCTTATGACTGGAAATACATAAAGCCTCAAGATAAAAATAATCCGTTCTTAGCTCAGAACAATTCCCCCAGAGGCCATGTCTATGCTCTTCCCCTCCTTTTGGGGAATGGTTCCTTTGCACCCTACTGTTCTAATATGCAGTCAGAATCTTCTAAATATGATTGGTGCACATGTGTGTTACATTGTCTTTTCTTTTTCCGGTGAAATTGATTATGGGCCCCCAAGCCCTCCACTCGTGGAGAGAAACACGAAGCAGAGAGGAAAACTCTACTGGTGATTTCAAGCCCTCGAATCACCCTTTTCCTTGTCCTTTCTAGTTATATGAACCAAAAGATGCCCTTCTGTAAGCTAGTTCAAATACAGTCTGTCACTTACAACTAAAAGAATTCCAATTCATACAATAAACACAGGGACTTTCCTGAAGAGTCATTTTTGTTTACTATCAAAATTGTGCAAATTTCCCACTATTTTTATTTTGAACCCTAGATATACAGACTTCCCTTGATATCCATGGGGGATTGGTTCCAGGACCCCCTGTGAATAACAAAATCCACAGATGCTCAAGTCCTTGACATAAAGTGTAGTATTTGCATAGAACCTATGCAGATTCTCCCATCTACTTCATTCATTGATTTTAGAGATAGGGTCTTGCTCTGTCACCCAGGCTAGAGTCAAGTGGAATGATCATAGCTCACTGGAGTCTCCTGATCCTGGGCTCAAACGATCTTCCCATCTCGGCCTCCTGAATTGTTGGGATTACAGGCATGAGTCGCCATGCCCAGTTTCCTCCCATTCATTTGAAATCATCTCTAGATTACTTATAGTACCTATATAATGTAAATGCTATACAAATAGTTGTTATTCTGTATTGTTTAGAGAATGACAAGAAAAAAGTCTGTACATGTTCAGCACAGACACAACCATCAATTTTTTTTTAATATTTTTGATCCATAGTTGGTTGAATCCGAGGCTGCGGAACCCACAGATATGAAGGGCTGTGTGTTATTTAACAGAATGTCTGGCTATGCTCCAGGTCCCAGGGGCTGTACATGCTCCTTCCTACCTAGAGGCACTTAGATGGGAAAGTTGGAGGACTACTGTCACTTTTCTAAGCTTGAGACGGGGTCAGGTGACTTTTTTCCCTTCTTGTGTGTTACTCTATGGGGGAGGAACATTAGCTTGGGAACCTGTGAAATGATGAGCTTTATATTCATTTTCTAGTTGGATGTATTTGGGATATGGGCCAACAGGAACATGCAATAGAACAGCAACATCTGAACAGTCTGCTGAGCCATCGGGCATCTGGAGAATTTGCCCAGCTTGCTTCCTGGAGGTTGCGATAAAATGTATAAATAATTTATAACACAAGGACTTCAGGGGAGAGGCTTATAGGAAAACTCAGTGCTATCTCAAGCTGTCCGGAGCAAACTATGAGCCCTTGGCTACCTCCCCCACAACAAAAAAGTGCCAGTTTTCAATGGAAAGGAAACACTTATAGCTCCATTTCCTCTCAGGCACAAGCAGCTCTAAAAAAAGCAGCAAGAGTCTCAGAGAAAGGGTTGTAGCTATGGTTTGCTAAGTGAGGAGGCAGCAACGCGACAGTATTAACAGAAACAGTTTGAGGCTAGGAGGAACAAAAAGAATTGCAAATTAGAAACTATACACTAGTGGGGTAGAAACATCAGATAAAATCTACCTCATTGCATGGGGAGATGTGTTTGTTTCCTTTGTTCCACAGATGAAATTATCCTTATCTTCCAATCGAAACATTGCCTACCTCTTGTTTCTTTTCTTCTTCTTATGTGTAAGAGTTTCTATTTGAAGTTTAGCTGTGTTGTTTTGAGTGAATGATCAGCCACAGCAGGATATGGTTTGTTTTTTTTTTTTTGCTTTTTTTGTTTTAAAGTGAGCTTGAGCACAAGGTTACAGCAATAATTAATGAGGCTGGTTATGCACATAAACATCTGCTCACTATTTTTATGTTTTCCATAGTTATAAATTTTCACAAATAAAGGGACCTGGGATTCTATGAGGAGTCTGTTATAAAATATGCTATTGACTCATGTTGGATCCTGGCGAAGTAAATGTCTTCTTTTCTGTAAAATAGGTATCAAATTTTAAGAAAACAACCCAAATGACCTACACTGGAGTTGTTTAGGATCATTAGATTTATCATGTAAAAACTGCTGGTTTTTGGTTTGGAGTTTGTCTTAGTCTGTTTTCTACAGCTTATAACAGAATGCCTGAAGCTGGGTAATTTGTAAAGAAAAGGAATTTATTTCTTACAGTTATAGAGGCTGAGAAGTTCAAGGTTGAGAAACTGAATCTAGTGAGAGCCTTCTTACTGGTGGGGACTCTGCAGAATCCTAAGGTGGTGCAGGCGCTGAGCAAGCTAGCTCCTCTTCCTCTTCTTACAAAGCTACCAGTCCCACTCCTGTGATAACCCATGGATCCATTAACCCATTCATTCATTAACCTATTCATCCACGAATGGGTTAATCCATTCACGAGGGCAGATTCCTCATGACCCAATCACCTCTTAAAGGTGTCACCTTTCAATACTGCCACATTGGGGATTAAGTTTCAACTCAGTTTCACAGGGGGTAAATATTCAAACCCTAGCAGCATTGATCTTAAAAATCAGTGGCTAAATATGCTGTTTTATTAAACATGATGTTTCAGTTGTTACATATGATGTTTTGTTACACATGATGTTTTAGTTGTTTAAATGATATTTTGTGGTAAATTCACAGATTGCGTTCTGATACTCATCAATGGAAATGACTTCCATGTTAATCTGATTAAGGTTAACTTGATGAAGAGATAAGGTATAACTCATTTTAAAGAAAATTCTAAAGTCACCACATTTGGTGTGGTGATTTCAGTTTGACAAACACTAGAACACAGTCACTACGTAGCCCTGCCCCGCTGTCTGCCATACACTCAAGTGATAAGGAAAACCCCCATTACTTAGCACAGCAGCCACCTGAGACCCCCACCCCTCATGGAAGACCCACATTAGCATATGACTAACCTAACATCTAGCACATCAGCATAACACTAAACCTAATTACCTGGTGCAAGACACTAACCTGACACCTAGTACATTAACATATCACTAACCTAACATCTGGCACGTCAGCATAACACTAATCCTATTGCCTAGTGCAAACACTAAACTTATTACCTGGCGGGCATTAGTCACCTGAGACCCCTCCCCTTGGATCACCCCAACTTAATAAAAATGGGAAAAATTGGGTAGACGGTGCTCAGAATTTGGTGGCGAGACCCCTCTGAGCCCGCCGGCAAATAAACGTTGATTCTCCGACTCTCCGTGTGCCGCTCGGTGTGTCCTCAGGACCACTCGCTCTAACACTTGCTGTAACACAAGTACGGACCAATGTGTTGTGTCAGTGAGGCAGTTTGCTTTTGTACTTCTAGTCTGTGGAAAATATCCAAATGTGGTGATAACTAGAGAAATAGTAGTGATAAATCAATGGGTCCCAAGTGCCCAAAGGGTGACCTGACTGGGTGACAGAATAACCAGGTTGTGCAGCATTATCCATGCACTGGTTCCCCAAATGGGCTGCTCATCAGAAACACACAGAGAGGCCTAAAATTTTTACATTTTTAAATCTAGTAAAATTCACTCTTTTGGGGGTCAAGTTCTATGAGTTTTGACAAATGCTTGTTACTGCCACTGTAATCAAGATGTTCCATCACCCCTCTAAGAACTCCCTTGTGCTATCCCTTTGTGCTCAAAACCCAACTCCAACCTTTCATTCCTGGAAACCGACTAACCTGTGCTCTGTCACTATAGTTTTATACTTTTCAGAATGTTGTATAAATGAAATACAGTATGGAAAATGATTCTGTCCCTTTGTATAATGAATGCACTGGAGATTCATCCTTGTTGTGTTTGTTCCTTTTAATTGCTGAGTACTGTTCCATAGTATGTATGTATCAGCTTGTTTATTACCCAATTGAGAGACATACGGGTTAATCCCAGGTTTGGGTGATTATGAATGAAACCACTGTAACTTTACATCTATAGCTCATTGTGTGAACATGTTTTCACTTACCTTGGGTAAGTGAGATACCTGGGAAGTTTTGAAAAATATTTCCATGCCCACAGAATTACAATCTCTTGGGTATGGGGCCTTGGAATATGTACTTTTAAAATGCTCCGCATGGTGATTTCTTAATTGGTAAAGAGTGTTCTTTTGAGTGATGAAATGTCTTGGAAATAGGTAGAGGTAATGGTTGTACAACACTGTGAATGTACTAAATGCCATTGAATTGCATACTTCAAAATGGTTAATGGTTAATTTTATGTCAAATATTCAAACCATGTTGAAAAAATAAACATTAAAAAAAAAAGAAACAATTATGTCAAATAAATTTCACCCCAATTAAAAAAATACAACCTAAAAAAAAAATGATCCCAGGTAATTCTGATGTTTGGAAGCCCTGATCTTGGGAAGTTGTACCTGGGTGGGTTTTGTGTTAAAAGATGTCTGCACTGGTCTCAGCCTCTGCGTCTTGGTCCAATCTTTTCCTTGTGAATCTGTAACAAATGGAATTTTCCTTAGAAAGTTTGGGGAATCTTAACAATTTTTGGTAGTTAGCAGGTGAGCCTGTAGCCAGATCCAGTTTCCCCTGGAGTGGAGTAGTGTGGGTGAGGTCCTTCTTGTGAGAGGATTAGCGAGGATAGACCAGCCTCGATTCTGTTGAGAGAGTATGGAATCATTCTGGATGCTTGGGATTGGCTGGTTTTTAGTTTGCATCCCTCTGGGGTTTTTACTTTGTACCAGTAGAGATACAACTGCCTATTGCAACATTGGAATAGATCAAACCTCATTCACTGGCACAAGGTACACCCTAGAAGACCTTACGTTCATAACCCTTTGTTAGAGCATGGGCAGGCCTGCAGATATGAGAAAAACCAGCCAGACATCCATACAAGACAGAATGTGAGGCAGAAAGAACACAGGACAATGATATGCGAGGCCTTCGTTCTGGACTTCATCTTTAAAGACTGCAGCAGAAGCACAGATAAGCCGAGGCAAGAGAGACAGAGAGTGCTGCCTGGGTCTCCAGGGACATCCGTTCTCCATTCCAGTCTTTCTTCAGGCTCTGCTGCCCTGGACACTCCTATGTCCTTACACTTCCTGTTTTTGTCTTTTCTGCATCACTTGAACCTTTAGCCATCTGTCAAATCAGAGGGTGCTCACGCATGAACACCTTCTTCTGGGATCTGTGTGTTCCTAGCCACTTTGAGGAAGAGGGAATAACTGGAGGAAGAAGGTGGTTGGGGGTTGGCACTCAGAGCCAAGCTCCGTCCCTCCGGGGTTTCCTAAGCCACCCCTGCGGTGGCATGTGGGGAGTCCTTCTGGGAGACAGGCACATCCCAAGCCCAGTGCATCTTAGGCAGGCCCAAGTCCTGGGATATGAAGACGACCTAGTTTGGACTCCTTACTAACCAGCTCCAGAGACCCTAGTATCCCAGGGGAGTCTTTTCTTTCCCTTTTCTTGCTCCCTGCAATGGAAGCCTCTTCAGATGGATTGGCCTCCATGTTACAGAATTTTAGACGTTTGTCTTTTCCTTTTGCTTGGCCATCTCTACTTCTTTCCCATTAGGTTCTGTAAGTTGAATCATGAAAGGGCAGAAAGGCAAACAAGATTGTACTTAAAATAAAGCAGAGATGGAGAGAGGGTCCTGGAGGAGTATTGTGTATGACGTTGGGGAGAGGAGGGAGGAGCAGAGGGAACCAGGGCTAAGACCTCAGGGAGGTTACAGCTCCAACCTGAACCTGTGAAGAAGAGATCATTTATGACACGTTCCGCCATCTGCCTAGACTGCCTCTGAACATGAGCCAGGAGAGAACCTTACTCAGCCTAGAAGCGTTTCCTAAGGGCTTAGCCATGGGGATGGGGGACAACCAGGCAAACTTGTAGGGAAGACGGTCTTTTTGATGCCTCTATATTTCCCTTTCTGGACCTCTCCACCTAGAACCTGGTGTCTTTACAGACTCTCAGAGTGGGGAGCCCTGGCTGACTACCCCAGTAGGACTTTATATACTAGACAGTTTCTGACACTTCTCTTTTCTCAATCTCACTTTCCCTCTCTCCTATCCTCCCTCTAGAGTTAGTATGAAAATGGACCTAAAGTGTGGTGAATGGGAAGGTCTTCACATGTTACCCTCTCTCTGCTTCCAGGTGGCATTTTATTTTCTCTTCACTATTACCGGAAGAAATGAGTGCGACAGGGGTGTTAGGAAACATGGTGGGGCTGTCAGTGGAGATATTTCTCGATAGGGGGAACACTTAAATGCATATTAGGTAGGAAATTGACTTGAATGTATTAACCCATGGATATAAAAGATATGGAAGCACAGAGTTAACATGCCCATCCGTCCCTCCATCCATCCGTTCATCAGATAATGATGGAGGCTCCCTGTGTACCTGCCACTGCACCATATGACATACTGGGGTATGTGCTGGGGAGGAAGGGGGAAGGGACAAAGATAAAGAAGGTAAATACCTGACTCAAGGCACTTATTGTCTGGGATTTATCACAGAGAGAGAATTTGACACACTTTATAAAAAACTAGCTGGCACTCACACTGATGATCCTTAAGGAAAACAATACCACCACCTCACAGGCTGTAAGGGATAGAGAGAGCACAAATTCTATGACATCCTGGTAAATCGCACCTCAGGGCACGTTTCCCACAAGGCTGTGGTTCCCTGTGTCCTCCCCCTCCTTTGGTTGTAACGGTGGCTAGCAGGCCATGTTCTGTCATTAGTAACATCTCTCTTTGTGGGAATAGTGGTGTAATTGTGGACAGAAGTTCCCGCTGAGTTCTATTTATAGCTTCTGGTGACTCATTAATATGTTACCTTAGCAAAGGCTAGCTCCAGAGCCAGCTGTATTTTACTCTATTAGTCAAAAACATTTTCACTAGAATATGCTGATGAAATAAAAAGCAAACTGTAAAACACTCCTAGCAATTTGCATGTCAGCCTTTTAACTGGTGTAATATTAGCAGCCTTATGCTCAGAATTGCAAACTGCAATTGTCAAAGGTACCTGAGTCTCCAAGTGCTTACCAACATGTAGGTTTTGTGTTAAGGTGGAAAAAAAAAAAAAGAATTCACTGGTAGTCTGAAGAGTTAAACTAGCAGTTGATCTGGAAAATATGTCAACCAACCTTCAAAACTATTTCCGTTCCGGGAAGTCTTAGAGCCCTCTGTAACTATGCCCTTTGTGACATTTCCACACACGTGACCTTCACACTCACCATTTTGATTCCAACGGAGAAGTCGTGGTCAGGGCTAAGACTGAGCTTGGTAGAGATTGTAAGGTAAGACTTTGAAGTTGCTGTGCTTTTATCAATTCAGTCTGAAAAACAATCTCTGTGGTTAAGCGTGTTAAATCCCCTGTGCTGTCACAGCGGCTTGGCTAAAGGTTAGTACTATGAAGACTGGAGGGAGAGTGGGAGATAACTTAGACCAGACAGCTCTCACTGAAATAAATTCAAAGGAGTTACTTTATCTTCTATGCACTTCAGTGGAACCTCATAATGAGATATTACTTACTCTATGCATATATGGCATATAACAAAGGTACCGATATCAAGTGCTAGCAAGGATTTGAAGCAACTGGAACTTTCTTACATTGCTCATGGGAATGCAAAATGGTACAGCCACCCTGGAAAACAATTTGGCAATCTCTTATAAAGTTAAGCATGCCCTTAGCATATAACAATCTCGGTCCTAGGTATTTACCCAAGAGAAAGTCAGGGAGCGGTGTGTGTGGTGGACACAGAACATTCTGGCAGAGGGAAGAGCACCTGCAGGAGCGTGACGAGTCTGAGGAACCAAGGATACCGAGCATGAGCACGGAGGGTGACAGGGAGGCAGCAAGTTGTGGCTGCAGATGTAGCCTGGGCTGGGCTTTGTGGGCTGTGGGAGGCATTTTGATTTCTATTCTGAGAATGATGAGAGATGATTAAAAGGTTCTAAGCAAGAGGGTGACAAGATTAGACATTCCTTTTAAAGAGATCAGTCTGGCTGCAGTGTGGAGAATGCCCTGGAGGGAGCTGGGAGCTGGGAGTTGTCTGGGAGAATTCCTGGTAGGGCCTGGGCTAGGGCTGCAGCCTCGGAGATGTTCTCTTTCAGTCCCCCCAAAACCCTTGAGAAGCTTTGCACTGATGCTTCTCATATAATAATATTTCTAATAGAAACAAGAATGAATCACTTCTTTCTAAATATGCTTGTTGTAAAATACTCAATATATAGAAAAGAATTTATGTAACATTAAGGTAAATTATAGAACATAATAAAAATATGCGAAGCCATCTCCCTATTGCAGAACTAGAACATTATTGGTATGAAAACCTTCTCTAAACAAGATTTTGTATTCAATTTTAAAAAGGGATTGAAAACTCTTCTTGGAATGCAGTGGTATCAGGACTTTCTAACGGTGAGAACTTGTAAGCCTTGGAAGAGGCTGCGGGAGGCCAACCTGCAGCCAGTTTGCTAAGGGTGTGGAGGAAGGGTTCCCAGGAGGGGAGGGAGATTGGGTGGGTGACTGCAAAGATCCCAATTCTAAAATCCTCTGCGTCAATGCAACAAAGAGCATCAATACATGTTATAAATAAAAGTCTCAAGGGGCAGTTAAAAACCTGGGGTGTTGGTTACTTAAAATCAAATATGTCATTATAGCTACTTTTATGGTTAGTCCTTTGATTTTTGGAACAAATAAGATGGAACCACATACATACATATATTCATAAATGTAGCAATGCACGAGGTGGAAGTGTTTTAATTTTTTAAGCCCCTGAGGTAGTGTGTTAGGAGCAGGAGGAGAGCTTGAATAGTGTGTTTGAATGTAAGAAAGTAGTTGCGACAACTCCATTTTCTATTCTATAGCAGGGCTGGTAGACTGCACGGCTTGGGGGCTGAATGGCACGGTTTTGTATAACCCATGAGAACGGTTTTTACATTTTGATTTTTTTAAACTTGTGATAATTGTGGATTCAACTGCAGTTAAAGAAGTAATACAGGAAAAAAAACAGATAAAATAGACATCACCAAAATTAAAAACATTTGTATATCATAGGATACTATCAACAGAGTAAAAAGGCAATCCACAGAATGGGAGAAAATATTTGCAAATAATCTATCTAATAAAGGATTAATATCTAGAATATATAAAGAAGACAATTTGACACCAAAAAACCAAACCACCCCATTAAAATATAAGTAAAGGGCTGGGCACAGTGGCTCATGCCTTTAATCCTAGCACTTTGGGAGGCCGAGGTGGGAGGATCGCTTAAGGCTAGGAGTTTGAGACCAGCCTGAGCAGCATAGCAAGATCTCATTTCTACAAAAAAGTTTAAAAAATTAGCTGGATGTGGTGGCAAGTGCCTGTAGTCCCAGCTACTCAGGAGGCTAAGGCAGGAGAATCGTGTGAACCCAGGAGTTTGAGGTTGCAGTGAGCTATGATGATGCCACCGCACTCTAGCCAGGGCAACAGAACAAGACCCTGTCTCAAACAAACAAACAAACAAATATATATATATATATATATATACATATATATATATATATATATATATGTAAAGGACTTGAATAGGCATTTCTCCAAAGAAGGTAGACAAATGGCCAATAAGCAAATGAAGAGACGATCAACACAAATAATCATCAGGGAAATGCAAATCAAAACCACAATGAGATTAACACCTCTCATTTATTAGGATGGCTATACTAAAAAGTCAGAAAACAGGTGTTGGTGAGGACAGAGAAATTGGAACCCTTGGGCACTGCTGATGGGGATGTGGAATGCTGCAGCTGCCTTGGAAAACAATACTGCAGTATCTCAAAAAGTTAAACATAGAATTACCACGTGATCCAACAATTCCACTTCTATGTTTATAGCCCAAAGAATTGAAAGCAGGAACTTGAACAGATATTTGTACACCAATGTTCATAACAACGTTATTCACAATAGCCAAAATGCGGAAACAACTCAAACATCCATCAGTGGATGAGTGGAAAAAGAAAATGTGGTATATACATAACGATGAAAAACTATTCTACCTTAAAAAGGAATGAAAATCTGGTACATATTACTGCATAGATGAATCCTGAATACGTTATGCTAAGTGAAGTAAACCAGACATAAAAGGACAAATATTATGTGATGCTACTTATATGAGGTCCTAGAATGATCAAATTCATCACCCGACGAGGGGCTGTGGGGAGGGAGTCACAGGGAGATATTTGATGGGTACAGAGCTTACTTTCAGGATGATGAAAAAGTTCTGAAGACAGTTGGTGGTGATGGTTGCATAACAGTGTGAATGTACTTAATGCTACTGAATTAGAAATTTAAAAATGGTTAAGATAAATTTTATATATTTTTTGCTACAATAAAAAAAGATGTAATACAGAGAGATCCGTGTACTTTTTACTCAGTTTTCCCCAATGGTAACATCTTAAAAAATTATATGATACAACACAAAACCAGGAATTTGACAGTGATATGGTCCATTAAATTCTATTCAGATTTACCCAGTATTACATGTAAAAAAAAAAAACCCCACACCAATGAGTACATTTTTAGATGGCTGAAAATGATAAAATGAATAACATTTTGGGACATGTGAAGATGATAGGAAATTCAAATTTCAGAATCCGTAAATAAAGTTTGATTGGAATATAGCCACACTCATTTATTTATGTATTATCTATAGCTACTTCTGTGTTAAAGTGACAGAGTTAAGTAGTTGGGACAAGGACCATACGGTTTCCAAGGCAGGAAATATTTATTATCTGGGCCTTACGGAAAAAGTTTGTTGATCTATGTTCTGGAGTACAATCAGCTGCCAAAAAAAAGAAAGAAAGAAAGAAAGAAAGGTTGTGAGTATGAAATTACTTAAGGGAAATGACTGGATAATATGTCTAACATTAGGCAAATGAATCATAATGAAAATGGTACATTGTCAAGAGTGGTATTTATGAAACTTAAGTTGGTGCTATTTGGCCTTGTTGGGAAACTTGTTCCCAAGACACATACTGTTAGCTCATTTCACCAAGGTGAGTGTTGAGTGTTATCTTTTGGGTTCTTGTGCCTTTGGTCATTGTACCAGTGGATATTCTTTGATGCTAGTAACAGAAAACATAATTAAATGTCATTTAAATTTAGAAATTTGTATTACCTCTGACTGCAATTTTAGAAGAAAGGGGCTTCTGGAGTTGATTAGTTCAATGGCTCAAAGAGGTAATCAAGGACCCAGATTCTTCCTACTTTTCTGTGCTGCCATCCTCACTCAGCTTGTTCTTAGGGTCATTCCCTCATGTCCTCAACACAGCTGCAGTGGTTCATCGCATCCTGAGGTTGGAAGGGGACGAGGCCTGTCCTTTTTCTCATGTTCCATTATGACATGATGGGATGAAGACCCTTCCAGAAGTCCCCCAGAAGACTCCCTTTCTGACTTGCTTCGTGTCCCTCTTCCAGCCTGAGTAAGGGGAACAGAATCCCACCATCAGCCTAGACTTATAAGGATTCTTCCCTAGATGGAAAAGGGCCCAAAGTTTCTGAAACACATGATTATCTAATATTTGAGCAAAACTGGGATTTGTTAGCAAACAAAAATGTGGGAGAATGAACGGTGGGCGGCAACAAAGAGTGTCCACTGCAGTCATAGTGTGACGCCTGCAGCCTCAATTGTGGAGGTCACTGTTAAGCACAGGTGTGTGACAGTGATGCACACATATCCTTCAATGAGGGTATCTAAATGACTACACTTCTTTCCTCCTCCCTTTCTTCTTTCAAAAACTGCAAGCCAATTTGGTTTCTCTTCTAGGGCCATGAGAGATGGAGAAAGAAAGCCTCAGATTTTATGAGACTTTGTTCAGTGCTATGGTCTGAATGTCTGTGTTCCTGCAAAATAAAGGCCGGGTGCGGTGGCTCACACCTGTAATCCTAGCACTCTGGGAGGCCGAAGTGGGCTGATTGTTTGAGCTCAGGAGTTCGAGACCAGCCTGAGCAAGAGCGAGACCCCGTCTCTACTAAAAATAGAAAGAAATTATATGGACAGCTAAAAACATATATAGAAAACTTAGCCGGGCATGGTGGTGCATGCCTGTAGTCCCAGCTACTCAGGAGGCTGAGGCAGTTGGATTGCTTGATCCCAGGAGTCTGAGGTTGCTGTGAGCTAGGCTGATGCCACGGCACTCTAGCCAGGGCAAAAGAGTGAGACTCTGTCTCAAAAAACAAAACAAACAAACCAAAAAAACAAAAAAACCAAAATTCATATGCTGAAATCCTGACCCCCAAGATGATGGTATTAGGAGGTGGGGTGGTGATTAGGTCATGAGGGTGGTGCCCTCAGGAGTGGGCTTAGTGCCCTTATAAAAAGGGCTCAGAGCTAACTGCCTTCCCTTTCTACCACTTGAGAAGGTGCCATTTCAGTGAACCAGGAAATGAGCTCTCCCTGTCCACTCACTCTTCTGGTGCTTTGGTCTTGGACTTCTCGGCCTCCAGAACTGTGAGAAATAAATGTTTTTTATAAACTACTTAGTCTTTGATATTTTGTTATAGCAGCCTGAAAGGACAAAGACACTCAGTGTAAATCACAAATACAGACACATTTGTAAAGACAGTTAATCAACACACCAACAAATCTTTATTGAGCATCTACTATGTGCCAGGATTTGGGGACATAGCAGTTAATAAAATAGAAAAATTGCCAGTGCCCATGGAGCTTACTTTTTTTTTTTTTTTTTTTGAGACAGAGTCTCGTTCTGTTGCCCAGGCTAAAGTGCTGTGGCGTCAGCCTAGCTCACAGCAACTTCAAACTCCTGGGTTCAAGCGATCCTTCTGCCTCAGCCTCCCAAGTAGCTGGGACTACAGGCATGCGCCACCATGCCCGGCTAATTTTTTATTTTATATATATATATATATATATATATTTTTTTTTTTTTTTAGTTGGCCAGCTAATTTCTTTCTATTTTTAGTAGAGACGGGGTCTCTTGCTGCTACTAGGAGGTTTCCTGTGCCCACGAAGATAGCTCAAGTGTTGAAAAGCATCCAGGGAGGTTGGGCCTTCCTCCTCCCGGGGTCAGATCACTTTCTTGTCTGAATTATCTGTGATGCCATTTCTAGGGCCAGAATAGCTTCAGAGTTTTTTTTTTTCCCTTTTTTCTTAAAGAGACAGGGTCTCATTCCATCACGCAGGCTGCAGTGCAGGGATCATAGTGATCCCTAGAATTCCTGGGCTCAGGCAATTCTGCTGCCTCAGCTGGGATTAGAGGTGCATGCCACCATGCCCAGCTAATTTTTTTTTTTTTTTAATTTTTTATAGAGACTGAGTCTAGCTGTTGCCCAGCCTAGTCTCAAACTCCTGGGCTCAAGGATATCCTTCAGCCTCGGCCTCCCAAAGTGCTGGAATTACAGGCTTGAGCCACCATTCACAGCCACTTTCACTCCTTTTCCAGACTTGGGAACTTTTTCTGAAACTTCGTTTGTATCGATATGCCCCTGAATACGTGGGACTGATATCCTGAGTCAACCTGGATCTTGGTAAGGATCTTATTAGAGCACAGGGCCTTATTACGAACAGGGGTGGGAGAGGTGGGGGTGCGGTAAATCCTGAGTGTGGCAAAGATGGGTTTGAAGCAGCTGCCATCGTTAGTGCCCCCTGAGGTTAAGTGGCAGAATGCCAGAATGATGTGAGAGGCATCCTGGACACTCCCGGTGAGCAGAAGTGTGAGTGCAAACAGGGAATTGGGAAGAAACACAAGAATAACCTTCCTTCAAAATCCTCTTATTTTTTTTGGCGTGGTAAGTACAGATTTATTTTGCTATACATCCATATACCTATGATAAAACTATAACCAGAATGCTTTAGAAAGAATGTTTTACTAACTTATAGCCCTACTCCCTCTTGAGAAGGGTTATATAAAATGTAACAACATAGCATAAGTAATAATTAGAAATGAAGAAAGATAAAATAAGATGGAGTCAGAAACGTGACTACAAAAAACACACCATAATTACTAGGCATGACCTGGCTGCAGATTTAGTTTTGGGCTTACCAGCAACTAACTCAAACTGGGAACTGTGGTCGGTTATATAATTCACAGAATTGATAAGATAACAAGACCAGTGGCCCAAAAGAAGTACAGCCATTCCTGGAACTAAGACCAGAAAAATTCCTCGGAGAGTCCCCCAGAAAAAGACAATGTGAAGTGTTGAATAATGTACTCAACTATATCCTTAGAGGAGATCCGGTGATAAGCTCTTTCTAATAGCATCCTTCAGTGTAGCAAATTCTACTCAGGACATAGTGGGTGGGGTGGTGGTTGTTTAAAAGAATATCAGTGTGTATTTATAACTTTGAAGAGCCACAAACATACTGCCAGTTTGGGGCATTTCAATGTTTCAGTGAGGGAAAAATATAACAGCATTTTCTAGTGGAAGAAAATAGACTCCCTCCCTTCAAAACCCTAAAATCCCTGTTCCCTTCCCCCAACACACACACACATTCTCTGCATTTTCATTCCATAGCTTGGCTGAATGAAGGAAATGTTATAATGTAATACCCATTTTTAAAATTAAAAACGAGCTACCAATTAAGGAAATGAGAAACAGACTAAGCAATAAATTGAAATTAAATATTATTAAATCTTAAACAATGGTGGAGCCAGATTTTATGTGAGTCCTGAATCTTATACAATTTTGGATACTCTCTTTAAAGAAAAGAATATAAAGTTATGAATATAAAAGCTGGTATGAAAATAAATATGGAGAAAGAGAAAATAAATCACAACAAATTACTGGATCCATGGAGATCCACGTCCTTTTTTCCTGAGATTAGCAACTTTACCAGAAATGCCCACACAGAAACACTTCCTGATCATACCCTGCCCTCCGTTTCCTACCGGCAACTCACCCCCAGCTCTCCCGGGGCCGTGCAAGTGAGCAGCACCACCCCCGCCCCAAGCTGAAGCTTCATTAATTCACAGCTTCATAGAAAATCTTCCCAATTCCCATCACTAAGTCCATCTTTTCGTAGAAGACTGAGCTTCTTTCTTCCTCTGATAATGCAAACTCTGGACTGTTATCGACAAGACCCCAAATAAATCAATGCCTTTATTTCTTTGAAAATGACTTCATATCCATCTGGAAGAAATAATCGCTCCCAGTCTCGTTCTTTTTAAAGTGCTCATGTGTCCTCACTCGGCACACAGGGCTCTAAATATGGGTACCCTTGGCTGTTATGCAAGAGACTTTTGCAGAGAAGTGTTTTGGGGCCAAACAGGAGGAATGTGAGATTTGCTCTGCCCTGTGAGGCAAACAGCAGGAAGTTGGGAAAGTCTGAATGTGTTTTTGGTACCATCTTGTCCTCCGTTCAAATCAATTTCACTTTTTTTTTCCCTTGGATGAAGAGCAATAATCAGGTTTCCGCTGATAAGCTGTGAGAAATTTTAACTTCAGCTTTGTAACTGATACATTGAAAGTAGAAAGCCAGGTGGAAATATAATCTCCAACCTGAAAAGTGAAAAGTAAAATATACTTCTAGAAAAATATCGCATATGACTTGGAGAAAAATTAGAATAGGATCTGTCTATTTTAAGATGAAACCTCAAGCACGTGAGGTTTGCTTATGGTGTTTCCTCTTTGTTTCTTGTAATTTTACTCTGGGCTTTAAGCAGTGTTAGCATATTTGCCACACAATAAGTTTCCTGTAGTAAGAGGAAAAAGAGTCATAAGTTGAGTTTATCTGAGGGAAGGCAAGGCCCTCTGATGATTGTTTAACAGAGAATGTGAAGTGATCAGATTTTTAAAAAGTGAAGTATCAGTTGAACACAGGAAGATTCCCCTACGTGCCACGGTGCCTTGTGGTAACCGAGCTCCTGGCAGCTGCTTCATGGCAGTTGATTCCCTCCCAGGGCCCTGGAAGGGGCCTGTGCGGGGGAACAGGTGAGTGTGAGTGTCCAGGGGCTGCGAGCCAAGGCTGGAATGCAGAGCCTGGATCCTCAGGGCTGATTATTTAACCTGACTCATGGGTCTCTGGGGAAACTGGGGAAGCATTTTCAATTTGACGTCTTTGCTTAGGAGGCCGCAGAGCTGCCAATGAGAACATATCAAGCTGATCCACAAATGTGTTTTTATAGGAAACCGTGTGTAGAAAAGGAATGGGGAGCTACGCACAAGGAGGAGAAAGAAGGAAAGGAAAGAGAATATAAGCTCAGGCCCAACGTACAGAAAGAAACACTGATAGGTTGTTTGGAGGCATGCAACTACGATGAACTCAGTAACTCTGAATAGCCTCAAAGAGGTCTGATCTGGATAAAAATGTAAACTATATATTAATTTTTTTTTTTCCGTTTTTTAGAGACAGGATCTCCCTCTGTCCCCCAGGCTGGAGTACTGTGGCCTGATCATAGCTCGCTGCAAACTTAAACTCCTGGGCTCAGGCGATCCTCTTGCCTCAGCCTCTCGAGTAGCTGGGATTACAGGCACATGCCACCATGACTGGTGGCAAAAAATTTAAAAATATTATGTAGCAACAGGGCCTCGCTATGTTGTCCAGGCTGGTCTCAAACTCCTGGCCTCAAGTGATCCTTCCTCGCTGGCCTCCCAAAGCACTTGGACTACAGTCATGAGCCACCATGCTAGGTCAAAACTATACATTAATTTAAAAAGTAAACATAAATTTATTATTGTAAGGTATATTGTTCCTTAATAGTTAAATAGCTGAGGAAACAAGTAGACACCCTCCTGGGATTGCATAAATGCCTACAGGGAAAAAAAATTGTAATGGCGTCAATTAGTTGTTCTTATCTAAATAGATGCTGCTAAAATTACTTTAAGTACTTGAAAACAGTTTGTTTCCTTGAGAAGGCTAAACATGACTTCAATGTTTGTTTTGAAAATCTCATTTTTAAAAATACTGCTTTGGCAGATTTTGGCTTTCTTCTGCACTCTTTTTAGTAGGGTGAGAAAGAATGTGGTCTTATTCCATGTGGAATAGGTCAGTCTACGGAGCAGTAATAATAGAACAATGGTTCCCATATGTTGTGTATTTACTATGTATCAGGCTCTCTACTGATCTCTTTTCTGCATGTGTTTTTTGAGACTAATTGTTTTTCTGAGATGGTAGTCTCCACCCAGTAAAACATTTAAAAGAAATCGAGGGGCATGGAGCAAGATGTACATAGTCTCCCTTTCACTCCTGTTTCCTAATCTTTTCCCCCAGTTTCCTATGTCGGCTTCTAAGATATTGTGCTGAGCACTGACGATGTATTATCTCATTTAATGTATTCTACAATCTGATGTGGTAATTGCTGCATATTATTATCTTTATTTAATAGGTGAAGGAACTGAAGCACAAAGCGCACTTGCCCCAAATCGCAAGGAAACAAGAGAACCAGGATCAGAAGCCGCATCAGTTTCATCGCTGCTCTACTTCCTCTCCATTGTCTTCACTGCAGATGGCCTCAAAGCCTGGCCACCACTCCCCTCCCTGATTCCTGCTTGTCTAAATCCTACCTATCTTCTAAGGCCCTGCTCAGAATAATGACAGCATTTATTTAGTGCTTACTGTGTGCCAGGCACTTACATACACTGTCCCTCATTTAATTCCCATAATGGCCTTGGGAGGTAAGTCCTATTATCATCTCCATTTAACAGAAGTGAAACTGAGACTTTGAAAGTCACACAGCTAGTAAGTGGCGGAGGTAAGATTCAGCCACACTGGTCTGATCCGAGGCCCTCTTCTCCCAGCTCTCTGGGGCCCACCCACCACGAAGTTCTCCCCGGCTTGTAGCGACTCCACTCCTAGGGATAGCCTTAGCACGTCCTAAAACAAACCAAGGTGGCATCTGATTGCGGATTGTTCTGTATTGGTCTCTGGCAGTTTAGCATTCTAGATTCTTCTCTTGCAACCTTGTTATCTGCTCCTGGAAAGCTAAGACTCTATTTTTAATGCTCAGTCATAATGCAGTCGTAGAAATCCTAGTGAGACCTTACACTATAGAACAAGAAAATGGACTAATGAAAATTCAGCTCTTTAAATTTCTGTCTGGAATTACATCATCAGCTTATTTAACTTTTGAAAAATCAAATATATGTGCACTAGAAAAAGTAAGAGAAGAAAAAATGCAATTTAGATCGTACAGCGATTCTGCCTGCTGTTGCACTCCAGGGCTGGTGCCTTGGTGGTCTGTGCCGGGACCTGCCTTTTCTGGATGAGTCTCTATTGCTTAGGCTTCTCAGAGCGCCAGCGTCCCCTCTGTCTGAGTGTGAGGCCACTGCTTCAAGGTGCATTTCTGTTTTTAAAAAAAATGCAACACAGCCTCTAAATACAAGAAGGACATGGCATGAGGTTCAAATGCTGGAAGAAAATCTGATTATATTAATATATCCAACTTTTAGAGAAATTAAAGTTACCTTTAAATTGAGCACACACAGTTTCTACCTTTGGGACCTAACCACAATCTAAGATGTGACTACCTTCTACCTAAGGTTGAAGGATGGTCCCTAGCTAGAAAGACTTTAGATCCCTATAGTTTACACGCCATCGTGGGGCAAATAAACTTGAAAACTACTTTCCATAGTGAAAAAAGATCCGCGTGTGAAATGAAGTTCTTTTGGTTTGGTTTTGGTTTGTTCTTTCTCACTCATCAGTCTCCAGTGACAATGTAATCACAGGTGTGGCCTCTCCCTAAGAGAAACAGCAACACAGTCATATGGGGCAATTTAGCATAAACCAGGAAGTAAAAGAGATTCCACACTGGGTGGAAGAATGGATTAGAAGTTCTCCGAGTTTCCTCCCCAACCTCTCACTCTGTGGAAGTATTCCAACAGTCCTAAGGCTATTGTAAAAAGGTCTTCTGAATAATTTATGGCCTCTCTTTTCCTTTAACCAAGCACATTAGCTGATCTCCAGACGTCTGGCTCTTTTATTCCTTTTGGAAGCAGCAAGGTTCCGGGTCATTAGCTGGGCTGCGGGGGCTGCTGCCTGGACCTGCGAGCGCACATTTAACCCCCTGGTCCCAAGCAGTTCCAGGTGCCTACTGCTCTTGCCCGCCTCTTGTTAGGTGAGTGCACCCACAAGGAGGGGGCTCGTCACATTTAGGGAGAATTAGGTGTTAAAATATCTGGACGCCGGAACCCCAAGCAGGCTTTGGAGCCTGTCCCTGGCTGGAAGCAGAACAGTGGGTCAGGAAAGCCGGACACCAGGGTGGGTGCTGAGGTTTGCTGGGGAAGGCACGAGGCCCCGCGCCTGGCAGTCTGTGTCTCTGGTGAGCCATCTTTGCCTTGCTGGGACCCAGTTTTGGCTTTCTGAGAAATGGCTTTTTTGCCCAGTGATCCCCTACCCAGAGACCCTCAGAAAACTTTCCCTTTCTCAGATTGTACTTTCCCTTTCTCAGATTGTACGCCACTTCAGGGGCATTGTAAGCTAGGTTGCTGCCTCCTCTGACGGCTCTCCCTCCCATGTCCCCTGTGCCACTTGCTCTCTCAGCCCCACCCCAGCACTCTGAGCACACGCCCTGGCTGGAGATGGAAGGCCACTCTGGCCACTTCTAAGCCCAACAAGATTTCCCACTGATCAAACCCCAGCCCAGGTATCTTTCCCTCCAGGAAGCCCTGGCGTGCCTGGTTCCCATCCCACCTGGGACCATGCCCCTCCCTTGCTCCCAGGGTGCCCGAGACACTGCTCTCTTTTGGGACTTGGTCTGTCACCTTGTCCACCTTTCTCACCAAACTGTTACCTTCTGAAGAATAAGAACTGAACTGTACTCATCCTTGCATTCTTGGCTCTGAGCCTGGCCCATCGCCCCGCAAATTGGTGTTAGGGAATAACTGACCTTCATGGGAAGTTTCTCTTCCCACCTTCCTGTGCTATCCTGGAGTTCTTTTTAGCTTTTTAAATCGCATGTTTTCACAGCAAGTATAGAAAATCGTATGATGACTATGCATGTATCCTGATTTGCCAATTGCTAACCCTTGCCATATTTACTTCATTGGTTCTTTTTGGTCAAATACTTCAAAGTAAATTTCTGATATAATGACATTTTACCCCTAAATACTCATGTATGCATCTCTAAAGTAAGGTGTTTCCCTACAGAACCATAATATCATATCCTATATCATTGTCATTCATATTATCACAGTTTTGTACCTAATAAATAATGGTTTCTAAATACCATCAACTATCCTCAGAAGGTTTTGTACTACCAGTTTATTCCAATCAAATCCACTCAGGGCCCACATATTGAATTTAGTTGTTATGACTCTACTTTTTCTTCCCCTTTTCCCCATGTTATTGATGTGTTGAAGAAATCAGGCCAATTCCGTTGAAAGTCCTATTTTCTTGCTGCTGTTTGAATTCACCGGAGCCGACCTAAGGGAGAACTATAGCCACCACCGCAGGCATCTCCTCCACTTCCAGAATCCTCCAGGTCTGTCCTCCCCTTTGCCCCCAGCTTCCAAGTAAAAATCCTCAGGGCACCAAGACTCAAGACTAAAGCCTCATCTACCCTGTGCTCTGTCATCCACGTGGATGTCCCTCTCCTGGCCTCGCAGTCAGCTGATGAATCTTCCAGTAGAGCAGGGCCCGCACGGTTCTGCCTGCAGCTGTGGCCGATGAGCACATGAAGGCCTAGTGTCCCCCACACAAGCTGGGGAGGAGAAAGCTCTGAACTTGGGGCTCTGGGGCTTCCTCTTGGGTAGCAGCAGCCAGCAGCCACTGTTTTTCAAAATGTAGTTAAAACTCTCTCCTCCTAACTCCTCCTAACTTTCATGAACCCAATAAATCTCTTAAATTCATCTCAGAAAAACAACCTGCTTTCCAAGTGACGTAAGGGTCAGCAGCGCTGCCCCCACCTTCTCGCCCTGGACAGATGAGTCCCAGGCAGACACATCACACTGGTGGCTGCTCCTGCCAGTGAAAAAAGAAGTTTCCATTGATCTGACTGAGAACTGTGAGGGATTTGGGCTGGAGTCTCTGCCAGTGTCAGCAGATGCTTGTCTTAGCTGAGGTGGCCCAGCAAATCAGCCAGGAAGAGCAGGATCTACTTTGGTTTCCCAGGCAGGGGAGGGGGTGGGAGGCAGGGGCAGGGAGGGAGAGGAGGATGGGGAGGTTCAGACAGCTGTGTGCTCGGATCAGAGGCCCGGGGCTAAGGTCAGTCAGGGAACATGAAAGTTCCAGGCACAAAGAGGAGTGGAGTCCTGCCAGCAGGGGTGTGGGCTGGAAGCCCTAAAAGCACAGTTTCCTCCAGCCTGACATGAATATCCAACTGTTGACTTTGGCTCACTGGGTTTCTATTTGTGTTTATTTATCTTTATGAGGAAAAACTCTCCAACAGCTACAATTCTAGGGGTGGAGTAGATCACATTTTATTCTTCCTGAACATGGTAAAATGGTTGATAGGCAACGAAGGGTGGAAAAGAGAGAACTTCATACTTTTAACTAAATTCTCAATTTATGGGTCAGGTAAATCTTTTTATTTTCTGGCTCTTCCTCTTAATAATTCTGTTCCTTGTCTTTCCTTTCTGCTGTGAAGCCCCCTTCCTCCTCCCCCCTGCACTCTACTTTCTTTTCCTACTTTTATTTCCGTGGCTGGCAAAATCAGAGCGTTATTTGGTGTTGAAATGGTCACTGTGGAAGCTTATGAAATCTGTTCCTCCAGGAGGTTTACTAAAGCAAGTCTGAGCCTTTCTTTTTTGCAATGGCTTAGGGAGGGTGTGTGTGCATGTGTGTGTGTGAGTGTAAGGGGGGGATCAGGTGACCCCTGAAGGCACCCTTTCCTTGTGATATACAAAAACTTGATCCCCAGAGTTGGGGGCGGAGAGTGGGGAATGCGAGAAGCTTCTCTGTTTCCTCCTCAAAATCCTCCTCAGATAACTTGGCCACCACTATGTTATGGTTGGTTTGGAAAGCAGATTGCTGAAAATGGCAAGGAAACGCAGAACCTTCACTTTTTTTTTCTTGTAGAGATGGGATCTTGCTATGTTGCCCAGGCTGGAGTGCAGTGCCTATTCGCAAGTACAATCATGGCACACTACAGCCTCCAACTCCTGGGCTCAAGTGATCCTCCTGCCTCAGCCACCCAAGTAGCTGGGACTACAGGCATGCGCCATCCTGCCTGGCTCAGAACCTACACTCTTGAAAACTGCTTTTAAGTGCGGGCCCTCCTAATGCACACTGCAGGATGGGGTCTGTGTCACCTGTGCATATAGACATACCTACAGCCTTCGGGGCCTTCTGTGAGGGGGGAATTCCCCTCCCCGTGTAAAGCCACAGTGGAAAGAGGGGCCGGGGAGTCTGTGAAAGAGCTTCGGCTTTCTGGGAATATATTAGGAAGCCGACTAAGGAACAGGAAATCATCGCTTATGCTTTACAGATGATTAGTACTTTATTGAAGTCAGTGAGTATAGAAATTGGTAAAGAGAATTATAAAACAACAGACTTAGAGAGAGAGGAGACTAGTTAGCATGTCCAAGCACAGGTTTCAGGAAGTTGATTGCGGTAGTCTATGAGTAGACTGCCCTGGCCCTTCCCAGACTTCTGCCTTTCGGTTCTTTTTCCCTTTGCCTGTTTCTCTGAAGTCAGCACCCACTTCTTCATTAATCCTTTCCTAGGGCCACCAGATCCCTTTGGCCTTCAGAAAACCCTCCTCTCAATCGCTTGGGGCCAGGAATTCAAGACCAGCCTGACAACATAACAAGAACCCATCTCTGCAACACAGTTTTAAGAATTAGCCAGGCACGGTGGGATGGGCCCGTAGACCCAGCTACTTGGGAGGCTGAGGTGGGCAGATGGCTTGAGCCCCGGGGTTCAAAGTTGCAGTGAGCTATGATGGCACCACTACACTCCAGCCTGGGAGACAGAGTAAGACCCTGTCTCTAAAATAAGAAAAGAAAAAGAAAACCCTCCTCTCGCTGTCCTTTCCCAGTGCTCCGGGGACCGAGGCTCACTGAGCACACAGCAGTCAAACCTGTGACCTGGGTGGCACCTAGAATTCATCAATAGCTTGGTGGCCTCCATGCTGCTCACTGGGCCGTGGCTAAAACACCACCTGGGACCACACTTGGTGGCTGAGAGTTAAGACCTGCCTATTAAAGGAAGAGAACAAGTTAATGACAAACTTTGTGTCTACTCATAAGTGAAACCACAATCAGAATTTGTGATCATAAAGTTGGCACATACACTTTTTTTAAATGAGTCTCCTGTTGGGGAATTTTTCTTCTACTTTAAAGAGAAAATAAAAGCCACCAGACAAGAACTCCCTCAAATTCTTGCCACAAACTTACCTTCAGAGGCGTTCATCATTTCCTCCTTTCCCTCCTTCACGGTCAGACGTTTCCCGTTCACAAGGCCAGCGAGGGCCTCTGACTCTCTTGTGCGGCTGGGTCGCAGGCCCCTTCCCTCTCCTGCTGCTTCACTTGCTACTGACTCTTTCCCAGCAGCGTTAAACCAGCCCAGGTGTCTTCTATCCTTCAAATGATCCCTCCCTCGCTTCCACGCACCTTTCCCTCTCTTCCTGGCCAGCTTGTTTTGGCTACAGTTAGGTTTATTGAAACAGGTGTCCATACTCACCAGCACCACGTCCTCACCCTCCACTCTGAAATCCTCCTTGAAATGCTGGCTTCTGCTCCGGCATTCCTCTGACACTGGTCCAGCCAAGATAATAATGATGTTGCTAAATTTTAAGGCTGCTTTTCCAGCATTTTCTGATTTGAGCTCTAAGTGGCTGATACTAGTGACTGTGGTTTTCTTGAAATTGCCTTCCTTGGTTTCAGCGACATCAATCTTTTCACACAACTCCTTAAAATCTTTTGTGGGTCCTTTTTCTGTTAATATGTTCATTGGAGAATCTATAGAGAATTCAGTAGTCTACTTGTCACCTCCACATGGAAATCTTACCCGCATTTTGTCATTTTTTAAAATTTAATCTAATTTTTTAAATTTTTTTGAGGCACAGTCTTACTCTGTCACCTTGGCTTGAGAGCCGTGGTGTCATCATAGCTCACAGCAACCTCAGACTCCTGGACTCAAGCGATTCTTCTGCCTCAGCCTACAGGCCCACACCACCACACCCAGCTAATTTTTCTATTTTTAGTAGAGACAGGGTCTCGCTCTTGCTCAGGCTGGTCTCAGAACTCCTGATCTTAAGCGATCCTCCTGCCTTGGCCTCCCAGAGTGCTAGGATTATAGGCACGAGCCACGGGGCCCGGCCTTTACCACTTGAATATCTCCAAATCCATTTAGGAGTTGACCCTTGACCAACACAGGTTTGAACCGTGTGGGCCCACTTCCACGAAAATACAGCATTTGCAGGATGTGAAACCTGCATATAGGGAGGGCTGATTTCGGTACTTGACTATGGACAGATTTTGTTATGGGGCAATCCTGGAACCCCCATATACTGAGGGATAAATATACTTTCTACTCCCATTGCCCCTGGGTTAGTTCCAGTCACTACCTCTCTAATCTAGTCAATGCAGCAGCCTCCTAACTAGTCTTCTTCACTCCATTTTTTTTTTTTTTTTTGAGACAGCCTTGCTCTTGTCACCCCAACTAGAGTGCAGTGACATCATCCTAGCTCACTGCAACCTCAAACTCCTGGACTCAAACGATCCTCCTGCCTCAGCCTCCTGAGTAGCTAGGACTACAGGCGCATGCCACCACGCCCAGCTAAGTTTGTTCTATTTTTAGTTGCCTGGCTAATTTTTTCTATTTTTAGTAGAGACAGGGTCTTGCTCTGTTCAAGGTTTTGCTGAGGCTGGTCTTGAACTCCTGACATTAAGCAATCCTCCCGCCTCAGCCTCCTGGAGTGCTAGGATTACAGGCATAAACCACCATGCCCTGCCCTAACTCCATTTTTGTCCCCTTCCTTTCCATTCTACATTCTGCAGCTGGTGTTCTTTTCCAAATATTCACATCTGAGCACATCACACTGCCCCCCCTCATTTACACAAACCCTTTGATGAAGTGTAATCCTGAGGACAAAGTCTAAATTTCTCAACCTTCAAGGATCTTCATTTCGTGTTCTCTGCTTGCCTCTCTGGCCTTTTCCCCTCACCACCCTTCTCCCCTTTCAGTCTTACTGAAGGCTTTGCAGTTCTCTGAACACCCCTTCTCACCTCCTGGCCTTTGTATGTAAAGTTCTTGAAATTTTTCTCTTCTCTTCCTGGCTAATCAAACTCATTTTTTAGATCCAAGGTTAGAGATATGAATCTCTCTTAAAGCCTTTCCTGATTTTTAGGTGCTCCCAGAGCCAACAGAGCACCCCCACGGAAAGTCTTACCATAGCCTATTGTCGGTGCCCGTCTACTTGCTCGTTTCCCTAATAATTAAGTCTCTCAAGGGCAGGACCATGTCTGGTTGACTGTACCGTTTCCAACACCTTGCACAGTGCTGACACAATTAATTACTGAATAAATGATTGTGATTCCAACCACTGCTTGTGGGCAAAAGTGGTTCAATGACATGGCCCGTCCGGAGAACATTAAAATTTTTGTCCTTATGTTTCTTTCACCATAAAGAATATATTCGTTGAGCACTTACTGTGGGTCATGCTATTTTTCAAGGGTAGGGAAGGAAGCCAAATCACTTGTTATTTCTTCCATTGAAATGATATTTAAATAAAGTCACTTTCATTTTTTTTCCCTTTTATTTCAGTGGTAATTAAAACTAAGATCGCTTTTCTAAAGCCCCAAGGACTAATCACTGGCATTAAGCGAACCTGACCTCAGGGTGCTAGATTTCTGCTTACCCTTGATATATGTTGACAATATGCATCTAGCCATTCATTAGATGCCTGGAAATGTTAGTGCAAAATTGACATCACTTAACTTGTTTAGGGATTGTTTTAAACTTTTTCAACTGGACCACTTGTTTTCCATCTCTAGTAGGTAAGTGAATAATAAACTAACAAGCCATTTTTTTTGTTTGCTTATGGGAATGCGATTGCTAATATGTACTGGGTAAAAAGAGGTCATTGTGGGCCACAGTGAAGTCATTATGAGTTAGTGGAATTCTCAACAGCTTCCTGGAGCAAACATATGTTTACATGTCTGATATTCTGAGCATATCTGGCAGAGGCTGCACATAATATTGTATCTTACATTTCTGAGTTTTTATTTCAAACCCATAGCTAACTTCACATATATGTGATTTTTGCAATGCCATCTAGGGCACCCTTACCCACACTTGTCATAGAAAAGTTTGTAGAGACCTAACAGGAACAGCCAGTCTCCCTGGATTAAGTTATTCCATTTCCATCTTCATAGAGAGGAAATTGTACCATTTAATGCTTCTTGCTTAAACCACCGTTCAGACAGAGGAGAATGGTGTCAGTAAGGTCAGTGCTATAGTCAGGATCTGACTAAATTATCAACTGAAAGCTGAATAAACAAAATTAATTTCCTGAGCCAAATCAAAATATTATTTTTATTTTATTTTACTAGCTCTTGGTTACTTTATGTACTTAAAGTGAAAAAACACATTCATTGAACTTAGGTATACTCAAAATTGGATGATCAAATGTATTTTTTTTCTCTAGAAATGTTTGAATTGGAATAAAATTGAAATATTCAAATGTTTTGAAAGAGTTGTTTTATGTGAAATCCTATTTATAACTAAAGGCAAAAGACCATTTAGGTATTTTAATTTCTCTAAGCCTCAGCTACTCACCTGTTTGTGAACTTGATTAAGAACAAAAAACTAGGTGTCAAAAGTCCCCACATCCAAAACTGAGGTGCTAGAGTACCCAGGAAGGACATACTAAGAAGTAGGAACCAGTTTTGACAGAATTAGCCCGTTATCCCCTTTGGACTCCATAGGAACTGGTTGTGAGGTTGGGAAGTTGAAAGGACTTACAGCTGGAGAGAGTGCCCTTGGGAAAGTCCCCAGCTGGGGCCATTCCCCTTCTTTCTCTATGGAGATGGTGGGGAGAGTGCTTCCCTCTGCCCTCAAGCCACAAGAGAAGGGTTTCAAAGAGACCATCAGGAGAGACCCACCTGTGAGTAAAGGTGTCTCAGGAGTGAGCTGCAAGAGTGATGTTTCCTGAGCATCAAATAGGAACCAACATCATCTTAATGGATCTTGCCCAAGAGAACCTCCTGGAGCAGAGGAGCGGCCCCAGTAAAGGATGAGCAGCCAGACCCTATGGGCTGGTGTGAGACACAAGCTGCCGGCCAGAGGACAGAAACTGTTCCCAGCAAGGGAGAGTAAGATGACCTTTAATAAGTCCCACTGGAGAAAGAGGCAGCATTGCTGCAGCTGGCACCTGGGGGCACTGAGGCCAGAGCACAACTCTCCTGGCCTTGCAAGGCTGCACGCTTCTCCCTCTTCCCCTCTCTCCCCGGTTCTGACCCTGAGGGCTCTAAAGCATTTGCTGGGGAGCTGGAGAAGAGCTGAGTAAAAGAGAGAAGAAGCCACCGGCACCCAGTCCTCCACTGCAGGCTTCCAGGCCTGGAGCAGACCTGAGCTAGAAGTTTAGATGAGAATAAGGCTGGAGTTTTGATATTCAACTGTTCTCAAGTTTTGAAATGACAGTCTGTTCTGGGGCCTGGAAAAAGCTATGGGGACTGCCTGAGATTTTATCTGTAGCCTGGAAAAATGGTCTACACAGTGAGTTTATGATGGAGGGATGGGCAAGATTAAAATTGCTTTCATGTTCACACTCTGCTGATACTACAAAAAAATGAGTTATGTATTCATTTTGGAATGTTTAAAAATAGCATGACTTAATACTTTATGGCCTCCTTTTACATGTATGTGTCATATATACACATAGGTACATAATCATAGACCTTTACAGCTGGAAGGATATTTAGAGATGTTCTAGTTCAACATATTCATTTTACAAATGAGGGAAATGAAGTTTCATAGAATCTTTTAATCCTAAAGTTCTGTGGTTTTATGGTATTGACAGCTACTCATAGAAGAGATTGAAATAAATCATACTTTGCTCTCAAGGATATGCATTAGACTACAAGGGCATACATCAGACTATCTTACAACAGAGTCAAGAACCCTCTGGTTCTGGGGAGGCGCTCAGGATACCAGTTGGCTCATTGCTCCTCCAGGGCACACAGGATGGTTTTTTTTTTTTTTTAATTAGACTGGGAACCTGCCAGCCAAAATAACTGCAGTGCTTGACCAAGAGCCAAGCCTAGGAGGCTAAAAAGACAGAAAGTTCAAAGATTGCCCTTGTTTTACACAAGATCATTTCTATTCACCTTCAGAGAACATTTGGGTCCTAGCCGGTCCGGGGATTTAGGCTGGCAGGCTTCTAAGACGTCAGTCTTTCCATACAGCCTTGGCTCTGCATCCCTGGGTTCTTCTCCCACCCCCATGGCAGAGGTGAATCCAGAAGGATCTTTCAAGGACATTTAGGCAGGAGGAGAGAGGAGTAGGCAATGGCCATGGTCCATCCGTCTCCTTTCCCTCTGAGTTCTCCGTGTAACACCAGCAGACTGTTTCTCTCTCATCACTCACAAAGCAATAACCACGTGTGCTCTGGTGATCAGCAGGACATGGGAAGAGAGGGACATCTACCAGCGCAGCCTGGCCGACATTCCACGGCTGGTAGAGCACTGAAGACCCTTCTAAGTCCCCATTCCACACCCTTTCTCCTCTTGTGCCCCCAGAAGCAGCAGTGACTTAGTGGTTCAAATATCAAGTCGAAGAGGCAGTTGTCTGGAGCCAGGAGTGTGCGAGGGCCTTGGATGCTCAGGCGCTGAGAGCAGTGAGGAGCGTGTGGAACTTGGCCTGGGGAAACCCCTTGGGTGAGTGCAGGGATTGAACCCAGGAGTCCAGCTTCTCACTGACCTCCCCACAACTGGGACACCGAAGGAGAAGGAGGCCCAATGACAGAGATCTCTGCTTCAGGCTCGGGGATCCCCCAGCACAGTTTCAGGATGACTCTACTAAGACGCACCTGACCAGCTCTGGGCTAACAAGCCTCCTTGGCCTCCAAGAGCGTACAAGTTCTGCATTAGCCCAGGTTACTTGTCACCAAGAATTCTGAAGAAGTGGTGGCTCTACAAGCAAAGCCAATAGCCACTGTGTCGTCCTGCTGAGATTCTCCTTTACACTTACAGAGGACAAGGAGCTTCTCCAGAAAAAAAAAAGATCTTAACCATAAAAGGCTTCCTTCCCTTAGAACCAGGTGACGCAATGCCTGAATCAATTGAACAAGGTCCATCTGTGTATTCCCATGGTGTTTTAATTATCTCCCATCTTAACTCTAGTCCTAACTTTTTGCTTTAAGGCATACTGATAAAAATCACCTTTTATTAAAATCACTGTTGGCCTCCGCTATTTGTTAATCAGGGTAAGAAATAATTACTATAATAACTCCTAAAACTCAATGGTGTAATACTAAGGCAGGTGATTTCTTGAAAACATGAAGTCCAATTGAGTGCTTGGCAGCTGGGCTCAGATGGCTTCTGTCTGGTGGTTCTGCCATATGCCGGGGCCTCTGGGTCCTCCCCTGGGTCCTCTGCATCTGATTTCTGGAATAGAGGAACAGAGAGTGTGTGAACGGCCCTGCCAGAGGCTGTAGGGAAGTCAGGCACATCACAGCCACTCACATTCAGAATCAGCCCCCGCCTCAGCTCACTGCAAGGGGATAGAAGTAGTTTGCCACGTGCCAGGGAAGACGAGGAGCCCATGGTCTTGGTGAGCACTGGCAGTCTTGGCAGCACCCCACTCTCTGAGGGAAGCAGTGTGTGCAGGGATTAGGAGATAGGGTCTAGAGCTGACTGCTTGGGCTGCAATCCTGGCCCTGCCACTTGCTGTCTGTGTGACCTTCTTTGTAAACTGAGCACAATGATGTTACCTGGTAGGGTTGTGACGAGGGTTAAACAGGATGAGTTGCGTAAGTACTGAACTTAGAACAGTGGCTGCACATAGCAAACACCTGAGAAATAGCAGCTGTTTGTCATGAATGTGAAGTGCTTAGACTGGGTCTGGCACCCAAGAGCCTCAGTTGCTATTGTTACTCCTTTTCCTTATTTATGACTTTAACTGAAAATATTTTTTAATGTTCAAGGTCCTCCATCTGCTTCTCCTTTTCTTTCCTGTTTTCTTCTTTGCTGCAAGTTTGTATGTTGTTTCCGTTCCTGATTTTTATTTCTCTCTCCCCCATCACGCACCCTCTGGCTGTAAAAGTCTCCTTTATTCACGCCCTGCCCTGTGGCTGCCAGTTCCCTCTCCACTGTCAAGTACTCCTGAAAACTTCCTCTTCATGAAACCTTGTCTTCATTGAACATATTGAATCTCTCTAAGTGGAGTGTTCCATTCTGATTTCCTATTTTTTCTCTTATATTGTATCAATTCTCACAGGAGATGAGACCCAGGAAAATGAAGGCTATTAGCAGCAGCAATCCCAGCAGTTGGAAATCAGGCTGGCTGGAGTCTCTGGGATTCCGATGGGACAAAGTCAGAAAATAGAACCTGAGATAGTAACAGTTTTTGCAATTGTTTTCTGTGTTATAATGCAATCTGGAGAGCTTGATGAGACTAGGCATTTTGTTTTATTTATAACTTCAGCTCCCTCACCTGGAACAGTACACATAATAGGTGTCCACAACACTTTTACTTAAAAAAAAATCAATCTTTACTTGCAGAAAGGAGAGTTAGCAGCAGAATGAGAACAAGAGAACGGATTTATCAAAGACTACTTAAATAGTTTCTTCTGATATTCTCCACCAGGACTTTTTGTAGTATTTTTAATTAAAGGATGAAAGTCATCATTAACAAGTATTTTTCTTTTCATTAGAAAGGACATTAGCAATGTTGGAAGGGCTAGCATATTTTATAAAAATATATATCTTCTGAATCTAAATGGTCATTCTTCTTCACCACAGTATTCATTTTTTCTCTTAAAAAATTGTCAAGAAGACGCATTCTCCAGATTCGATTTAAATGAAAAGCAATTACTCCTAGGTTCATGTTGGTTAAATGTTAAAGTAACAAAAAATCAGAGCTAAGCATTACATTCTATTAAATTAGTTCCCATTTTAAAATAGTCTGTAAAGTTAACATTCAAATGTGGAAGATAAAACACACTTGAGAAGCCTCTTTGTGCTTCAGAGCCAGCGTTACACTGAAAACACAGTGAGAGAGTGATGACTTTTACTTTAGGGTCGGTGTCTTTGTATGCACACATATTTGGATCTATGGTGCGGGCAGCCAGTTCTCCATTACTGGGGAACTGCTTTGCAAGTTGTGTGGTCTTCCAGGCCTCTTTCCTTCCTTCTCCCCGGTCCAGAGTTCAGGAACACACCGCAGAATGGGTAAATGGTTAAGAAAAATGGGGGTTAAGAAAAATGGGGACATAAAAATCAGTTTGTTTTGCTTCTTGTAAACAGTTGTGTTAAAAAGTTTGAGTGAAGGGAGAGAAAGTAATGGATGATCCACTAAAACACTCTGCCTCGGGAGTACCATAAACGCCTCTCTGCTTTCTGCTGGGGTAATTACCATAAAGGGAAATTGCCGCATCCTGGTCCTCTTGCCCCTCCACCCTGAGAAACTCTAATCCACGCTCCTGGGTTGGGCTGAGAGTGGCCCTGACTAGATGTGCGGCTGGCTGGGGAAAGGGTTGGCTTTCAGCGTCCCCCATTCTCTTCCCCACTTCCTGCAGTCTCACAAGTCGGCTCCCCTTTCCCAGGTAGACCTGCTGATGAAGAAATGAGGTCAAATTAATGTGAAGTATCGTTATAAGAAAGAAATAGTCAGTGATGCCAACACTAGGTTTCTTTTTTACCTAACCAGTAAGGTTAAGACCTTGTAAGAACCAGTCCAGATTTTTTGATAATCTGATCTGGTACCAACTACAAAAAGACTCTTTGGCTCTGAGCTTCAGGATCTTGAAGAGGTACATTGTTAACAGTTTGGATAATCATTTCTTTCTTTCTTTCTTCTTCTTCTTCTTTTTTTTTTTTTTGAGACAAGCTCTCACTCTGTTGCCCAGGATGGAATGCAGCAGCCTGATCATAGCTCACTGCAACCTTGAACTCTTGGGCTCAAGCCATCCTCCTGCCTCAGCCTCCCAAGTAGCTGGGACTACAGGCACATGTCACCATACCCAGCTAATTTTTTTTTAAAACTTTTTAGTAGAGACGAGTTCTCCCTATGTTGCCCAGGCTGGTCTCAAACTCCTGGCGTCAAGCAATCTTCCTGCCTTGGCCTCCCAAGGTGCTGGCATTACAGGCGTGAGTCACTGTGTTCGGCCTCATTTCAATTTTTATTCAAATCTGTTCATCTCCAGAGCCTTTGTTTGTTTGTTTGTTTAAGGCTCTGAAGCTGTGACTCTGGAACTCTATAATTTTGAGTGGAAGAATAAAACCAGAGAAATACTTTTGAGACCTAATATTTAGTTTTATTAAAAGCTAATTTATTGGCCTCAAATCATAAAAAATAAAGAACCAAAACAGAGGATACATAGCTTAAGTAATGGCTTTTTTCTCTAATAAATTTATGAAAAGTCTTATCATTTAATGTTATATAAATTCATTATATCTTTTCCACTCCATGTATTTTTTCCTACAGAACCTCCCACAGTGCAAGTAGTCAATAAATTTTTGTTGAAAGAAAAAATGAATGCATAAATGTGTTACAAGCACCTGTTGCTGGTCTAGGACAAGCTAAGCCAAGGCCAGAGAGTAGGTGCCAGAAAAGGACATAATTTCCAGATCTTGACATTAGGACTGAATCCCTAGGAGGCCTTTATGCCTACCTGAGTGACATCTGAGTTCTTGGGCCATGTGATTTAAACTAAGCCCCCTCCTTACCAACAAATAGTGATTGGTTATATAAATAGCCAAGTAATTCAGACCCCAGTGCATCCATTTCTGTACAAAAGAGCTGTACTTTGCCTGGCTGTAGAACACTTGTTTACCCCTAGTTCTGGAAGAGCTGGCAAAGGGAAGGCACTGTCACATCCATTTCCTGCCTGACGTTGACTCCTTCCCAGAAGTTGGTGCTTATTTCTTAGCTACAAGGGGAGTTGAAGAGGGCACACATGTCTTTCCTGAGTGTTAACAGGGTGTGGGGGTGGTAAAAGATCAGACATGAAGCCACAGGCAGTGGCAGTGTAGGGACTGCCTACATTAAGACCAGGCTATGCACCTTGAACAGAAAAACTGATGAAACTGAGCTGTGAGCTGTGAGCAGGCTCACGAGGTAACGGGGAAACGGTGATCATCCACGAATACTCATTAAGATGCCAACATGGCTCATGCTGAGCTCTGAGGGGAAATCCCACTCTGGGTGCAGTGCTGAATCATGCATTCATATATTGTATGGGCTTTACTATCCCTTGTATAAAATTATATCCCATGAAATATTACAATTTAAATTATATCCCATGAAATATTACAATTTAATACAGTAAGGTCTAGGTATGTCATGACCGCCCTCAAGACAGGCATGAGTCCTGTTCTTCAATATCAGTGTTATCAAAAGAATATTTTTAAATTATTTAAAGTGCTTTAATGCTTAAAGATTACAAAAAAGATTTTTAGTGTTTGCCTATTTCCCTGGTGTAAATACTCCCATCATGGTCCATTTCAAGCAACCAATGGTTGAGTAACAAGTTCACAAAATTCCTGAGTACTGGATTTAACAATCGATCCTTGCAAGCTGATCAGAGCTGGCTTCAGCACACCCTGGTAGTAAACTGTATTCACTTTATAAGCTTTTATTAGAATAACACAAAGGGCTTTCTGGAAGTTTGAATCTTCATCCTGTGCTGACAGGCCGTGCAAAGGGCAGGTAGTGTTATGGAGACATCTCCCTAAACTCCCTATGATGAAGATTTAATGGGTAACTCTCAGGGACTAGAGATTCAAGGGAGGAGTGATTCCTATATCTTTTCAATTTATTTTATCTCTGTATTTGTGTTTTTTTTCCTTCCAAATCACTTGGTCAGAGAACACTGGGATTGATCTTTTAGAGTGGGCTACTTGGACACATGAGAGCATTGCCTTGGTTTTTAGTTTTTCTTGAATTCAAAGGCTTGCTTGGCTTTATCATATTTACCTGAGAAAATTTCTCTAGTGGTATCCGTCTGTCTATGAGACATGAAAACATGGTGCAGGGTGGCTTCACTCCTGCTTATTGCTATTCTCTTACATACCTCCAGAAACTCTGCTCTTCTGGTCTAGCTTGGCAGTCTGAATAAGTGCTTTCCATACAGTTAGTGTTTGTCTCAGTAGTATTACATGTGAGCCCATTTTTAGGGTCTTGAGCTTCTTCTTTAACCTGATGGAGGAACATAATGCTTGCAGCCCTGTATCTCACTGATATAGGTGGGATTCGATCAAATCTAACTCCTGAGCCCTGGTGAACTAAAGAAGTTGCAGTTGTACCTCCTGGAGATCTGTGAGCAGTATACGAAGAGTTATCGGGGAAATGGAGCTCGTCCTTCTGCGGCTGAGGCCAGCCCTTGGCTTGCTCACTGTAGAAGACCATTCTCTGGGCTCTAAGATGTGGCTTTACTTCCTCATAACCTGTCTTTTTATTATCCATGTCTACGTAGTAACTGTAATTGGCTTCTCTTTTTGGAGTACTTTTATGTCACGTGAATAGAAGTAATGGAGATAATTTCCTTCCTTCATTCTTTTATGTCACTCACTGTTATGTCTCTGGCGCAGGTTCATTTTCCATGCACTGGCTGTTGCTCAGGGTCGTCTGCTTGTATCTGGGTTCACGTCTTGGGTTCACTGCCCACGTGGGGCCAATTTCAGTCTCCTTCATCCTCCACCCAACCTTACCATCGTACAGCTGGGCCCAGTCTCCAAAAACTTCAGCCTCCAATCTTTACCATCAGCCAGTTAGGTTCTACCTCAACCTCCTAAGGGAACTGGAGTCTTTCCTTTGTTCTCATTTTCCCTACTTTGTAGGCAACTAGCAGTTGCAAGGTGATTTACCATTTACTATTATTAAAAGTTTTACTAGGGGTTTAATAATCAACGAGTTATTTCCTGTTTTTCATATATTGGTGTGAAAAATACCTTTGTCCCTCTAGTGACAGTTATGCTACTGTAACATGCTGACTGGAAACTCTTCAGCTTTTGATGAAATCTATTCACTGACTTCCCAGATTTGACCTCTGGGATGTTTTGGAACTCATTCAGCTGTCCCAAAACCAGGGTTAGACTAGAACAAAGGTCAGAATGGGAAGGTATTTGCTTTGAAAGACTATAGTTTTGATAGAAACATACAGTTTGTTGACAGTCTTTATCTACCAGTATTTACATTTCTATGTCAATATGATTCTGATAGAATTTCCTGATTTTAAAATATTTTTCCCCTAAAGACAATCAGAAGCTAGTTACCACATGTGAGAGCTGTTATCATGTTCCTTTATTAACTTAGTTTTTAGCTTGGGTATTATATTTTATACTAAGGTCAAATATGTTCCTTCTTAGTTACTCCATTTAAACCCAGGGTGGATTCTAGAAGGTTGTTTTCAAAATATTACCTTTAAAATGCCAGGATGCACTTGTGTAGAGACATGCAGTGGTATATTTCAAAAAGCAGAGGCAAAAGTAACATTAATGGCTATGTTTCTATTTCTGGATGGCACTGCAGATGGTCCTTCACTTGACCAGTGAAACACTGGCTCAGGATGAAACTACCCTATATAAGCAACTTTCCCTGGTGGCAAAAGGACAGCTGCTCTAGTTACAGAGGTGGTAGTGAGTAGCATATTTCTTCATAGCTAAAAAAAAAAAAAAATCCTAAATCAAACTGGATGGAAAGCCGAACATTAGAAGATTCTGTGTGGGTATGCATGTTTAAACAAGTGCAGGTGTTAGGGGATGGTGGCTTTTTCTATAGTTGTCCACTTTTGTTCTCAAATTGCTTTGACCTCTTAGTGATCTACTTATAGGAGGGGTGTACCAGTGTCCTTAAATAATCACTCAGGGCCTGAGCTTTGGTTAGTGTGGCAATCTTTTGGATAATTCATAAATATTCCAATCCTCCCCTTCCCAGAAACATAGAAGGATTACATTCCTGTACTTCCTTTGAAGTTAGGCATGTCCATGTGATTTAGCAAATGAAATGTGAGAGGACATGATAATACTCACCTCTCACTTCCTCTGCTTTTGTCACCAAGGAAGCACATGTTGAAATGGAATCTACATCAGCCAACTGTCAGCTGGTGTGGGACATGGACTGTGAATAAGAAACAGACCGTATTAGCCAATGAGGTTTGGCTGTTTATTACTGAAGTGGAAGCTAGCCTATCCTGACTAATCTAGGCAGTGGAGGGCCAGGTATCTACTAGTGGATGGACATGGATTTAGAAGTAGCCTCTTGACACAACTGAACAGCTGCACAGTCTGATGGTTATAAAGAATGACTCTTCAAAGACAAAAACACCCTGCAAACAAAATGAAACAACGAAGAAAACTCTTCGGAAGCTATGTTCTGAGAGCTCTTCTGTTTGTAATGGGATTTGCCCTCCTTTTAGCTACTGCCTACCTTGGCTTTCTCTTTTACCATTTCTGATTCTGACAATTATCATTGTTCAAATGGGATTGTGGACTAGTGACCTATTTCACTATCACATACTAAATCTCCCTCCTCCCTTGCCAACTCCCTCTCCGCCTCTCTACTTCCTTTCCTTCCTTCCTTCAAAAAAGATTGAGTGCCTACTTTGTACCTGGCACTGTACAAATTTCTAGAAGGACAGAGCCAAAGAATTGTGATTTGGCCCCAGAAGGGCTTCTATCTAGTTAAGGGTAGAGTTTGACCTCTCTAAACAAATAATACTAATATAAAGTGGGAAACCTTATACAGGTACCTGAGATATTTACAAAATAATACGCAGGCTCAGAAAAAACATGGTGTGACCATCATCTTATGTGGCTAAGCCTTGAACTTTATACAGACCTCTAGCCAAAATCAATCCACACAACACACAAACATCTCAGTAAGGAGTTTTGCAGTTAATAGCAGTCTTTAAAAACTTTGCTAAGTCTTAAGTATGGGAAGGTCTTGAGTAGGCAGAGACCATTATTTTGAAACAGAAAAAAGAATAAATATGTAGAGTATTTGAGGAATGTGTGAGAAATGCCTATTCAATTCTTTCAGGCCAGGATGTAGACCTTTCCAACTCACATGACCTTCTCACTGTTAGAACAATCAATAATCTCTGAGAACGACAGCAGGTGGAAATAATCAAATAACACAGGCAAGGTAAACATGGTCAAGTGACTTGGGCTGTCGCCAGGAACTGACAACGTCGGAAAATGTTTTGCAGAGCATTGTACATTTAAAAGCCGTAAACTGTGACTGATTTATAGGCATTATTATTACTTTAATGTTAATTAAGTTTCATTAGTCTAAGGTAGAATTACAATAAATGTGAGGAACATGTGTGGGACGTGTGCTTTTTTGTTTTTTATTCAGCAAAGCATACATTTTTTTTTCGAAACATAAAATCACTCAGCAAAAAAACAACCAAACAACGACAACAAGCAGCAGCAAACACGCCACAAAGCAAACCAAACATAGCTGAGTTTCCCTGCTAACATATTTTGTCTTTTAATTTTGGCATGTAGAGGTCACCGAAGGTCACAGACTTACAATATATGCACACTCAAAGATTCTAAGGGCTTATTTAGGAAGTTATCTTTATTTGAAATAAAGAATTTTGAGTTATAAAACTGAATGGCTTATAGAATGCAGCTTATTAAAGTCTTTGTTCTTACAAACTAGAGTCATCTCATCCTTTGAGAGTTGAAAATATAGAGAATCTATATTTCTTGCGGTTAGTGGCCACAGTCAATTTTCCCCACTGGCGGGGCTGCCGGAGTGCTCGCTCTCGTCAGCCGGTGTGCTGTGTCCCCGCTGGCTTGGAATAGCAGGAAGCACTCTGTTTGTCCGCAGAGGTTCTCCAGAGAGAACTGGGGAGAAAAACAGAATGAGAGACTCTCAGGATTTGCTTCTCTCAGAGTCTTATAAGGAAGGTGGCAGGAGAGGTGTGTCGTTTCTTTAGGGGCAGAGGCATTTCTAAGAAGCTTGTCCTGGTGAGAGCTGGACTGCACAGAGAAGCTGTGTAGACGTATCTGCCCACACTTGCCACAGGAAGGCTGGGATTTCAAACGTGCATGAGTACAAGGCTGCGCCACGTTTGAAGAAAACATGATGGGGCTGTGCGTGGCTGGCAGGGCTCTTCCTTGGGGTGGAGTCGCTGCAGATGCTCAGCAACTGCTCCCCAGGCTCTGAACGAGCCCAAGCCATTTGTGCTGTGCTTTTATGCAAACCTCAGAAGGTTCTCAGGTTTCTTTCGGAAAAGGCACTGTGTGCCCTTTCATTTCTTTTTCATAGAGCTAAGTTGATCAAAGATGTTTATCTTTCCTTCTCTCCTGAAACTTAATTGTGAAAGGCAAAGCTGCTGAGCTCTGCCAAAGAAAACCTCTCTTCCCTGGCTTCTCCAAGCCCCAGCAGGAGTCAAGACTGAGCGACTCTTTCCTTAACCAGATTTCTTTGTGGCTACAGTTTTGCTTAAAGACGGGTTTGGGCTTGAATTTCATTCAATAATAGAACTGACACCATCCAAAGCTCTCACTTTACACAAATCAGTAAAGGGCAGAGGAACTGATCTGTCAAGGAAGAGGTCTTGGTTTCTGCTACTAAACTCTGTGTGACTTTGGCCATTTCCCTCTGTCTCTTAGTTTTCTTATCTGCAAAAAGACAGAGTTGTACTAGGGTCCCATGGTTCATTGTTTTTTATCAGAAGAGTTCTAGAACTCTTAGTTTGTCTCCTTCAAACCCTAGACTGGGAGAGAAGAGACATACTGGATACTTACTCTGTGCAAACAGTGTGCTAAGTGCTTTACATATGTTATCTCATTTAATTCTCCCATCAGTCTTACCAGGCTGGACTACTGTTACAGACAGAGTGAGGAAACTGAAGTACAGAAAGGTTGAGAAAGTTGTCTAAAATATTAGGGCAGCTCTGAAATCACCTAACCTACCATTAGGATGTAGAGGGGCTCTGTGTGTGTGTGTGTGTGTGTGTGTGTGTGTGTTACAAATGGTGTGGGGTGAAATAGGAAGAAAGAAATTAGAATCCAGTAAACATTGCTTATTTCATGAGGCAGAAGACTCGGTGTCCTGTAGTTTTGGTTCTGGCTCTGCAATGCAAACAGTGATACAACCCACCACAAAGGACTATGAGGATATCCAAAATCAGCATCCCTGGGTGTGGGGCCCCGGAGTCTACTTTATAACAAGCACCCTAGGTGAGACTTAAGTACGCTTAAGTTTGAATATCACTGGCCCAATGGAATATATTAGCATTGTATATTAGGAGAGATTTTTTTGCATAAAATATTTTAAAATAAATCACTAAGGCCGGGCTCAGTGACTCACACCTGTAATCCTAGCACTCTGTGAGGCCGAGGTGGGAGGGTTGCTTGAGCTCAGGAGTTTGAGACCAGCCTGAGCAAGAGTGAGACTCCGTCGCTATGAAATATAGAAAAAATTAGCTGGGCATCCTGGTGCATGCCTACAGTCCCAGCTACTCCGGAGGCTGAGGTAGGAGGATGGCTTAAGCCCAGGAGTTTGAGGTTGCTGTGAGCTAGGCTGATGCCACGGCACTCTAGCCCAGGCAACAGAGTGAGACTCTGTCTCAAAGAAAAAATAAAATAAAATAAATCAATAATGCCATAAGTAATCCTGATGAACAGCATTTTCTTTTTGCTTAGGAATGCAGGGACTGTGAGTACAGAGACAATGCACATTTCTATCTGTCCAACGCAGTAAGGAAACCAATGTCAAGAGGCCAGTCTTAAGAATTTTTAAAGTACCTTCTTCTTAAGGACATTAAATAATACATAGCAAAATAAACTTGTTATTGTTTTTATAGTTCAAACACAAAAATTCTTGAAGGGAGTATTCTTTTTCTTTTTTTTAAAAAATAAGCATTACCAAGTTGGATGAAGCTTTAAAGACTGTCTCTATTTTCCTGTGATTTATAAGTTTTGGCACCTGATGTTCCCTTAGAAAATGAAAGTAACTGAAATAACATTTAGTTGTTTCTGGACATGTTAACACTTGCAAATAAAGCTGAGGAAGATTCATAATACTTACATTTTTGGTCTGGTAGGGGAGCTAGGTTGTTCCGAGTGAAAGGAATATCCCTGATTTTGGGTCTGTTTGGGGAGAGATGATGAAAATTTTGTCCTGGGGACAAACATATTTGCATCAATCCCTTGCAACTCAACCAAGTGCAGATTATAAAATACAATAGGAGAGAGAGTCATAAGTTGTTGGAGATCACTAAATTTAAGGTGGTAACAACAATGACAACATGATGATAGCTACACTTTATTGCATTTCTATTAGATGCCAGTCACTGTTTAAATGAGAGGAAAAGGTACTAGAAATCATTCCTTGAATGAACTAGTTTAAATAATAGTTTACAAATAAGCACCATTGGTTACTTACCCCATAAAATTTAAAGTTGAAAAAAATTAAAGCAGTATAGATACGGCATAGCTTATTGCATATTCGTCAAATTGTTGATAAATGAGTGGGTGGTGAGTAAGACATTCTTCTAGAGCAGTGTCTCTGAATCCTGGGTGCATGTAGGAATTATCTGAGGAGTTAGAAAGAAACACTGCTGCCTTGGCTATGCCTCAGATCAATTAAATCAGAATCTCTGGCAGTGGGGCAGATGTTTATCAGCGCCCAGGTGACTTCACATGTGTAGCCGGGATTGAGAATCCTTGACCTAGAAGACGAGCTGAGGGGAAGCACCTGGGAGATCTATTCTCTAGCTTGGATGGTAAGCGTGGTGTGCTGGTGCTGCATGGGCCATGGGAACCGGCTCTTACGAGCTGATGGCTCCATTTTCAGGAATTCGTGAGCTGTCTGACATCACAGTAGTGTTCTGAGATCAGCCATGGTGGGAGTATTTACACCACAGAAATCAGCAAGCCCTGATTTTTCTCCCCGAGACCCAGTGATTAAACACTCATCAACATACTACCGATTACAAAGACAGATGTTCCAGATATCTGAAAATAGAAGGAAATGCACCAAAGTTATTTAAATCCATTTTAAAAGTTGACAGAATGGGTTGGGTGCAGTGGCTGACACCTGTAATCCTAGCACTTTGGTGAGGCCAAGGCAGGAGGCTCATTTGAGGCCTGGAGTTCAAGGCCAGCCTGGGCAGCATAGTGAGACCCCATCTCTATTTTTTAAAAAATAAAAGTTGACAGAATGATGTAATGAACAGGAGCTTGGGCTCTGGGGTCAGACAGGATTAGGCTCAATTCCCTGCTTCCCTTTTTAGCTGTATGCCCTTACAGGTAAGTGACATAACCTCTCTACACCTCAATCTCCTCATATGTAAAATGGTGAAAATAATTGTGTCTGTTTTTTCCAGTTGTCATGAAGATTAAATTGGAGAACAAAGTAAAGCATTTCGCTTATAGGGTAATGCATTTGATAAACATTAGCCAAAAAGGATAATTTGATCTTTTGCCTAGAAATCTAGTAAGATGGAACCAGAATTGCTACAGGAATGCTCCTAGAGTTTATGAGTCTTCGGTTTGGGCAAAGTAGTCTTTAGCATGAGAAAAAAAAAGAAAGAGAAAAAGAGAACCTTTAGTCAAGATCCATTTTTCATCTGCTTAAGTGACTCTCACGGGGGATTGTCTGTGTAGGGGCAGCCACCTACGCAGTGTCAGTTGATGGAGATTAAGCAAAATCTCCAGTCTCCCTGGTGGATATTTTTCCATTATATTTTATTGCTTTGAACTTTGAAGGTAAAATAACTTCAGGAGCCATTATTTATAAAGAAAACATTTCTGGTTAGAATTACATTAAAACCCATAATTAGCTCATACCTTCATTATCCATGAACATTTGAGCAGAAATTTGCAAAACCAAGAAATTGGATAATAGTAATTATAAATCAGGTTTATTGAGCACTTACTATTGGCAGGAACTGAACTAAATGCTGTACGCATAATCTTATTTAACCCTGACCACCAGCTTTTCTTGTGAGATAGACTCTATGATCACTTCCATCTTATAAATGAGGACCCTATGACTTGGAGACATTCTGAAAGTGTTCAAGGTCACATGCTGGGAGGAGACAGAGCCTAGACTCCAACCCAGGTCTGCCCGACCCTGTAACTTATACTAATCTGCCTCCTCCAAGCAATGTAGCTGGGATGGAAGATGTGGGCAGAGAAGGGCTGCAGCAGTGACTTGGGAGATGAAGGGGAGTTAAACTTTATTCCACGCTTGCATTTTGCTGTTTTCAGGGACAGGCTGGAGCTGTGCATAGCCGAAAGCTGTCTTGGTGCTGCAGGCATCTCCAGGGAGTCCAGTTTATGGGGACAGGGTCAAGGGACACTGTCTTAGAATAAAAGGGCAGGAAAGGATTTTACAGCTACATGAAGGAACCACAGGTGACTGCAGAATTAATAACAATAATAACAATTTATTTTTTTAAATTTATCATCTATTGAGTACCCAATGTATTCTAGACCCTAGGGTACAAAGAGAAGAAGGCAAGGTGCTCCGGGGAGCTCATAATCTATGTGGGAGGAGAGCCAGGCAGCCTTGTCATTCTGAAGCCCCATGAGTGTGCTGGAGTTTGTGCTGGAGTTTGTGAGGGCATTGCAGACAAAGGAAGGCTCCAGGAGGTTGAGGTCTTCTTGGATCCTACAGACCTTGCTTGAATGTCGGCTCTGCCACCTTCTAGCTAGCTCGGTGGCCTTAGGAAGGAGAGATAACTTCTCTATCTCAATTTCTTCATCTAGACAGGGGGACAAAAAGCACTCTCCTGCAATGTTGTGGAAAAGGAAGTGTGTAGGTCATTGTCTGCCCCAGAGGAGGTGGCTCAGCGAGGTAGAACTATTCTTACTGTGACTAGTAAGAAAGAGCACACCCCCTGCAGGTATCAGGGTGACCTTAGCATCCAAGGTGAGTTTTAAGCTGGTTCTTAAAAAATTGTAGAAGTCTGTCTAGCACACAACGGAGAGAACCCAAAATAATAACAAGGATGAAGATGGCATACAGTGAAAAGGTGTGGGGTTATCAAGGAACTGAGAGATATTTAAGGAACTGCTGATGGGGTTGGGAGTGGGGATGTGAGACGGGAGGTGCAGAAGCTGAGAACGGGAAGCTGAGGCCAGACCATGCCGGGAGGGCTTTGTTTGTCCAGTTTAGGACTTTGGCCTTTATCCTGGAAAGTGCAAAGCCTCTGATGGGTCACAGGATCAGGGGGTCACAGGATCAGGCCTACCCAGCCAGAAGGGTGCATTGTTGCTGGAATAGTCTAGAAAATTCTGGAGAAGAAAGTTCTCTCTTGAGGGAGAAAGGAAGTGAGCACTTTCTTACTTTTCCCGTGATGGCTTGTAAATAACCAGGCTAGTAGAAAACACCACAGAGCTTTCTGTTCCATTTTCTCTGAAAGCTGTTCGCAACAAATTAAGCTGATGTGCTTCACATTCCAACTCATTAGGATAAGTGCCTCATCCCCCATCTCTCTGCGTCTAGCCCACTGACAGGTCTCAATAAATGTTAAGCAATAATCATTACAGCTAAATGTTCAGGGTTGCTGACGTAAGCACAGGATAGTGGCTGCCCGGAATTCAAACAGAAGCACTGCTAGCCCATGTTATTTCTACTGAACCCAAGGCAGGAAGGCCGAAAATCCAAAGATAAAAGGGACTATCCAAGTTCAAGTCAGTGGTACAGTGGTATGATTTACAGTATCCAATTGCTTTATCACTTTAAGCTTTTACGTAAAATATGGATGCTCAATGTAGAAAGCTGCTAAGTTTCAACCCCCCTAAACTAACTACTTAAACCACATAAGTGAGCCCTTTCAACTGTAGTGCACAAGCCTCGGTAGTTCTGTTTTTAAAAATGTATTATTATTATTTTTTAAGAGCTGGGGTCTTGCTATGTTGCCCAGGCTAGACCTAAATTCCTCGGCTCAAGTGATCCACTTGCTAAACTTCCCAAGTAGCTGGGATTACTGGCATGCCTCAGTTGTTCTAAAAATAATCTATCAACTTGGGTTATAAAAATGTTCACAAAAATAAAATCCAGAAGGCAGAGAAAGCTTTTTGTACTGGGGAGGACAATTCCACTGTAGAGAATGGGTAGGCATACCAACAATCTGGACTTTAAGATTTAAAGAGAGAAACACATTGCCAGGATGATACCTTCCTATTTAAATTTGGGTTCCAGTTCTGAATATATCCCTGATTGGCTGTACGACTCCGAGCAAATCATTTAGCTTTCCTAGGCCATGTGAATTATAACTGGAAAGGGCCCTATGAGACACAATGGTCTCAGCCCCCGTATCCAGAAGGTAAGGAAACTAGGCCAGAAAGATGATGTTTCTTGCTTTGTCAATCAGGGTTCATCCAGGAAGACAGAGACCTTGCTAGATCTTTCAAACAGAGGGAATTTCATGCAGAGTATTGGTTATACTGAGAAGCCAAACAAAGGGCAGGTGAAGGGACAATCCTGGGATTAGCCATGGCAGAAAGACACAGCCACCGCTAGGCTGGAGAGAGGATGGGGGAGATGGTGTTACCGAGGCCCAGAAGCCGGGGGCAGGGTGGGGGGCCGCACCAGAGTGAGGGGCTATGTGGAAGGACTGGGAGGACATGGGACCCACTGGGGATCCCATGGGAACAGGACCCCTGCCAGCTACTGGTTTTCTACTGGGCTTCCCTCTTTCTCTGGCTCTTAACCTTCCTTCAGTGCCTCCTGTTAGTCGAACCACCTGGGAGCCAGCTGGCAAGGGAGCTGGGGCGTGGAGCTCCCCAAGGTAGAGTGGAGTGGGAGGGAGAAGACAAGCAATTGCCTGGCACACTGACTTAAACTGCATCATCTTTAAAACAAAGTTCATCTCTAGCTGGTCTCTAAGGTGTAGTGCTTAGCATAGGGCCTGATAGTTAAAAAAAAAAAAACAAATGTGGGTGTGTACACATGTAGTATTACGTGCAAGTCATTGTTCTAAGTACTTTGTACACATCATCTCATTTAATCTTAACAGCTACCCACAATCCTATGAGTTAGGCATTTTCTCCCATTTTTCAAATGGGGAAACAAAGGCTCAGAGAGTTTAAATAACAGCAAGGAAGTGGCAGAGCCAGAATTCAAACCCAGGCAATATGGCTTTAGAATCACTCTCTTTCTTTTCTCTTTAAAAAAAATTTTATTTTAGTGCATACTAAAAATAGATATCGAATCACCCTTTTAACCAGTGGAGTAAACTGCCTCTTGATAAATTTCTATCATAAGCACTCAAGAATCGTTTGATGTATGATCAAATGACTAAGGTCCTTTCCATTTTAAAACTCTATGACTTTGTATCTAAACATGAGAAGAAAGTCAATTTAAAGTCAGTTGCACAATCATTTTAGCAAATCCATATTTCTTAAAGCTCATTTACAGGCTGAAAACTCTTGGGAGATTTATCTTATCTGACTTATTTGCCTGGACTGGCTCCTAGTTATAATCAGCATTCAATAAATAAATAAATAAATAAATAAATAAATGCTTTGATACAGACACAGTTGATTTCTTAATATTCCCTTGGAGATTTCACTTCTCCTCTGCTACTCTGCTGCCCCAGGACTTTTCCAGTTACTTCATCAGGTACTGAGTGAATCCCCAAACATGTTTATTCAATTTCCTTTTATTTCAAATAATATAGAAATTTTTGGATGGCACCCATGGCAGAATCTACTAGTTCTCTATCTAATATCTACTCTCTCTTCTCCTTTAGAAACAGAATCCAATTTTGGGGGGGACAGCAATATGCCCAGCTAAAAGATGACAATTCCCAGTCTCCCTTGTGGATAGGTGTGACCATGTGACTAAAGATCTGGCCAGTGAGACGTAGGCAGAAGGGTGGGGCTTATGGCAGATGACTTTTTAATAGGATTGGATTCAGCTGGGGATATCCATTTTTCCCTCCTCCTCACTTCCTTCCTCCTGCTCCATCAGCCACTGAAATGACCTGGAGGACAGAAGCCACGCGTTAGCCTGGGCAGCACACAGGTGGAAGGAGCCCATGTCTCTGGTGATCATGGAGCCAGCAAGTATCTGGGAACTGCCTACTTCAGATGTCCTTCCTATGAGAGCAATAAACTTCCATGTTGTTTAGGCCACTGTGACTTCCACATTCTTTTACAGGAAGCTGAACCCAATCCTAACTGATAGAAAAGAGACAGCCCAAGGCTGTCTTTGGAACAGAAAAAGAACTAGACTTTCAAATTTTCACAAGATTTTCAAAACAGAAGGTCTTAGTTTGGCTAGGACAGTTCTAACTCCAGAAAGCAGGATGGGTTGAGGACCTGGAGGCCACTCAAATGCCAAAAGGTAGCAGACCACTGTGTTTCCTTCCTTATCCTTCTGCAGGGAAAAGGCAGACATGACCCATGCCTGCAGCCAAATGCCTCAGTGCTTTGTGGAGGAAGCAAAATCTTGAATGGAGTTTTTCTCAGACACCAGGACATAGTTTTAATGGGTTTATCCATATTTCTCCTGTGCCTACATATGTATAAATATGTCTGATGGAGCCACATTCTACCTCAAAGTCTTCAGGCGCACACACATATTGAGGGAAAAGCGTGTGTTTCTGGTGATCGTGGAGCCACCAAGTATCTGGGAACTGCCTACTTCATATGACTTCTTTAAATGGGAAGGAACTGTGCTCATTCTAAAAGAAATCTGGCCCTCCCTCACCTTTTAAAAAACACGTTGCCCTCTTGGTCTTTGTTTTTCTACTCTTGTAGAATGATGGGTTCAAGAAATAAGCCATTTTTTCTTTTAACCCTACTATAAGGAAAACAACTGAAAACTTGGATAAGAATGTCGGACACTCCGTGGAGAGATGCTAGAGAGGTGTGGACTGAACTGACCTGGGGACGGTGACGTCCAAGAGGACAATGGGACTCAGATCCAGCTAATTATTGCCATTGTGGGAGCATGGGTTCGGTGTTGCCAGATTTTTCAATTTCTCAAGAGAAGCAAGAATTTTACACTTTTATGCAAAATGTCATAATTTTAAAATATTGACAAAATTCACTTAAAAATAAACCAAGATACTGTGGTATTGAACAGATTTTAGAAGTTGTTTTGCAGTCTGTGCTCTAAAGCAATCCCATCCTCTGGTCACCCAAATCACTTGTGGATTCTTTTTTTATTTAATTTATTTTTAGGCTAGTAAAGTGAATCAGTGGAAGTGGAGAAGGAACAAAAAAATCTGTGCTCAATTACACCACTGTACTTGGACCAGCCCTGTGGATCATTTTTAAAAAAATACAACTAACTTCTCTAGTATGATACATTTAATTATAAGTGTGGGAACTAGATGCATATACATTTATTGGTATGCATATGAAAATATAAATTCTTTAGTGTGAGACATTTATTTAAAAGGGGATATATATATTTCATGTATATAAATATAGATATATGTGTATAAAATATATCTGGAAGGATAAACAAAAAATTAATGACATGGTAGCTTTGGACGAGGGGCACTCGATAGCAGGGGGAAGAGAAGGGAGGGAGAATTGCCATTTAACCTTTTGGTATGTGTTGAGATTTAAACCATAAATGTGCAAACATGTCACCTTTCTACATATACATATATGGCCATTTTCCCTCATCCCTCACCAAGATTTTGGCTCAGTAGATCTGCGATGGGGATTGAATGCCTGATTGAAAAACATATAATCAGTCTGGGTGCAGGGGCTCATGCCTATAACACTAGTGCTTTGGGAGGCTGAGGCAGGAGGATTCCTTGAGGTCAGGAATTTGAGACCAGCCTGGGCAACATAGTGAGACCCCGTCTTTACCAAAAAAAATTAGCCAGGCATGGTGGTACATGCCTGTAGTCCCAGCTACTCAGGAGGCTGAGGCGGGAGGATCATTTGAGCCCAGGAGTTTGAGGTTGCAGTGAGCTATGATGATGCCACCTCATTCCAGCCTGGGTGACAGAGCAAGACCCTGTGTCAAAAACAAAGAAACAAACAAAAAACCCCTAAAAAACAAACAAAAAAACCCTCACACAATCACACAAACAAATTAAATCCTTGTAGGTAATTTTGCCACACACCCTCTGGTTAAGAATCCTTGCTAGTGGAAATGGCAATATTCCTGCTGCAACCTGGCAGACTCCACACGTAGTTTCTGGGAACAGGAGAAACACATACCTCTACTTGATGACTGCTCTCAGAGTGGAAAAGCAGAATGTTTTCACAGCCTAGAAATCTCAAATCAAGTGGCACTCCAGGGCCAAGCGCGGTGGCTCATGCCTGTAATCCTAGCACTCTGGGAGGCCAAGGCGGGAGGATCATTTGAGCTCAGGAGTTCGAGACCAGCCTGAGCAAGAGCGAGACCCTGTCTCTACTAAAAATAGAAAGAAATCGGCTGGACAACTGAAAACATATATAGAAAAAATTAGCCGGGCATGGTGGCACATGCCTGTAGTCCCAGCTACTAGGGAGGCTGAGGCAGAAGGATTGCTTGAGGCCAGGAGTCTGAGGTTGCTGTGAGCTAGGCTGATGCCACGGCACTCTAGCCCGGGCAACAGAGTTGAGACTGTGTCTCAAGAAAAAAAAAAAATATATGGCACTCCAGGAAGAAAGAGTGGCCCTAATCACACATTTTACTCTCGCCCTGTCCTCTCGGCTGTCATCACTCCAGTCCCTAGCCTACAGTTGTATGAGACATTTCCTGTACAGAGCCTGCCAGGAATGAAGAAGAAATCAAGGACATTACCTGATGATGGATTATGTAGATGAGGAAGGTATGGTGGTACCAAGACGTCCTGGTGACCAGGCCGGCCAGTGAGCAACCTGTCTAGTAGCTTATCAGAAGACACAGTCCAAGATTTGTAGGAGAACACCTGATTAGGATCACTCCTCCAGGGGTTCTCTAGCAACATTTGGCAGCCAGTTCTGTTATTTAATAAATCCTGCTCACTTCGGCTTTTCTGAGATTGCTGTGTGGTATGGTGAGGACCAGAGCTCAGGCCGGTGTGGGAAGTGGCCCCATGGGAGGCTGTCAGGAAATTATTGCCCAGGGTGATGGGTGGGAGACTCTGCGTTCTGATTGGTGGAAGCCCCTTACGGGCCAGAGGTTTCTTTTCTGGCAAGAGACATTTTGAATTCTCTGAGGTCCTCTTTTTAAATTCAACCATAGCCACCTGATCACCAGGCTGTTCTTGGCAGTTGGTACCCACGATGCTGTCAAAGGTGGTGATGATGTCATCAACTTCCGAGCTGTCGTCCTCCCTGTGTCGGTCCCAGCTGTGATCCTTCTGATGGGCTCTTTGCTCTTTTTTCTTGTTTTTGCAGAAGATTTGGTTGAGCACATTGAACCGTCTCTCCTTCTTCTGGGGTCTACTGTTCTGGGAAGGAAGGGGTCGAGCAGGCTGTGCTCTATGGGAACGTAAAAGAACAAGGGTGGTGTATGAGGATAGGACGTGGAGACATCATTCACCAAAATACTGCCCCTCTGTTCTGTCTGCTTAATCATGTTGCCCGAGATCCTTCATAGACACCCCAAAGTCCTCTCCAGTCAAAGGTGATGTTCAAGAACTCACAACACCCTTCATGATCCCCTTCCCGAAAGGGGTACCTTACCATTGTTAGTTGTTGCCCCGTGAGAACATTTCTTAGATTCTTCTTTCTCCCTCAGGGGCTATCCTTTCAAAATTTACACCTAGATCATCTGTTTTCACCAAGGGGTTAGCTAAGCTGAAAATAGCTTAAAGTGTTACTGTTCTCACTTCTCAAGGACGTCAACAGGAGTGCAAGCTTTAAATCAGAGATGAAGGCCGAGGGTTTGAGTTCAGGCTTCGACTAGCAGGAGGAGGATGGAGGATGCAGAGGTGGGGAGAGAGTGGTTTTAGGCTTTCTCTGAAAGAGATATCAGGGAATCCAGACAGAGTGCTGACTCAGGAAACTTGACCATTTTATGCTGTTTGTGTGTTCTTTGTTTCTCTTTCAGTTTTTTTTAAACTAAATTTCCTGTTGAAAATACTTCTTTTTTTTTTTTTTTTTTGAGACAGAGTCTCATTCTGTTGCCCTGGGTAGAGTACAGTGGCGTCATTATAGTTCACTGCAACCTCAAACTCCTGGGCTCAATCGATCCTCCTGCCTCAGCCTCCCCTAGAGTGCTAGGATTACAGGCGTAAGCCACCAGGCCTGGCCCCAAAAACTACTTTTTAGAAAAGTGTACTAAAGAAAAACAAGGAAATAAGCTTTAGTCTGGGCTCCCCCTGGAGAAGAGGAAGTATGCAAGCCAGAGCCAGGCGTGGCAGCAGGAAGGTGAGCAATGCCTGATGTGTAGGCAAATTCTAAGGAAAAAGGTCAGCAGTTGTCCAGCTGGCTCTACTTATGTCTCGGGAGCTTCCCCAAGGCACTATTCTGGTTTTATACCTTGAAAAATTTTGTGTGATTCTCTTTTGAGGCCCCAGTTGACTTAATGCTTTCTGCAGTAGGAATTAATGATGAAACCTGACCCATGTGCATGCCCCTAAGAGTCAGATTGCAACATTACTTTTTGGAGTGAGATACTGTAATCCATAATGTGAAAAACACCACCACTTATTTTGGATGCACATCATGAATGTTTTCTCTACAGGTCACACAGTATATAATTGAATCTTCATTTCTGCGATGTATTTTTATCTTCATTTTTTCACCTTCAGTAGGTATTTTGAAATATTGAACACAGCTTGTGACTCTTTTTTTTTTTTTTTTTTTTTTTTTTGAGACAGAGTCTCACTTTGTTGCCCGGGCTAGAGTGAGTGCCGTAGCGTCAGCCTAGCTCACAGCAACCTCAAACTCCTGGGCTTAAGCGATCCTCCTGCCTCAGCCTCCCGAGTAGCTGGGACTACAGGCATGCGCCACCATGCCCGGCTAATTTTTTCTATATATATTTTTAGTTGTCCAGATAATTTTTATTTCTATTTTTAGTAGAGACAGGGTCTCGCTCAGGCTGGTCTCGAACTCTTCACCTCCAGTGATCCATCCGCCTTGGCCTCCCAGAGGGCTAGGATTACAGGCGTGAGCCACTGCACCCGGCCCACAGCTTGTGACTCTTAATACTACTAGAGAGAATCCCAGGGGATGTCTGACATTCTTTCAAGTTTCCCTATACAGAATGTGTCCTGTGCTAACTAGTGCTATCTCAGCATCTTCTACAATCCATCTCCTTCTCCTATTAAAGGTTGTGCTTTAGGTCAGTGGGTCTCAAAGTATGGTCCACTAAACCCTGGGGGAGAGGTCTCCAAGACTCTTTCAGGGGTTTCATGAGGTTAAAACTATATTCATAATAACACCAAAATGTGATTTGTCTTTTTCACTATGCTGCCTTTGCACTGATGGTGCAATAGACATGGTGGGTAAAATTGTGGGTTTCTTAGTGCAAATCAGGACAACTCACAGATGTCAATGTACTTACAGTAAAAGAAAAAAAAGTCACTTAACTTAATAATGTCCTTGTTTAGTCAGTAAAAGTTACTAATTTGATTAAATATTGACCCTTGTATATATATTTTTTGACAACATAAGAAGCATTCAAAGCAATTCTGTAGTACTATATACTGAGGTATGGTGGTTGTCTTGAGGTAAAGCACTGGCACAATTGTTTGAGTTGCCAGCTGAACTAGGCACTTTTTTTCATGAAACACCACTATTTTTTTGTAGACACAGGGTCTGGCTATGTTGTTCAGGTTGGTGTCACACTCCTGGCTTCAAGCAGTTCTCCTGCCTTGGCCTTCCAAACAGCTAGGATTATAGGCGTGAGCCACCGCACCCAGCCATGGAACACCATTTTTATGACTTACAGACAAACTATGGTTATGTGGAGCTTGGTATTTGCAGAAATTTTCTCAAAAATACAGTGAAATACATTGAAACAGAAAGTAGAACAGTGGTTAGCAGAAGTAAGGGTGAGGTGGGGAGAATGGGGAGCTGTAGGTCAAAGGGTACAAAGTTGCAGTTACACAGGATGAGGAAGTCTAGGGAGCTAAAGCAGAACATGAGGACTATAGTTCATAATATTGTATTGTGTACTAGAAATTTGCTAAGAGAGATTTTAGTTGTTCTTATCACACACACACACAAAGGTAACTATGTGAAATGAGGGATATGTTAATTGGCTTGACTAGTAATCATTTCATTATGTATATTTATAACAAAGCTCATATTGTATACCTTACATACATATATATACACATACACAATAAAAAAAATATATATATACATATATATATATTTTTTGAGACAGAGTCTCACTCTGTTGCTCAGGCTAGAGTGCCGTGGCATCAGCCTAGCTCACAGCAACCTCAAACTCCTGGACTCAAGCAATCCTACTGCCTCAGCCTCCCGAGTAGCTGGGACTACAGGCATGTGCCACCATGCCCAGCTAATTTTTTCTGTATACATATTTAGTTGTCCATATAATTTCTTTCTATTTTTAGTAGAGATGAGGTCTTGCTCTTGCTCAGGCTGGAATAAAAATATATTAACAATGAACCAAGTGAATATTTCATTTCAAGGTAAACAACTAACAGTTATTATTGCCAATGACAAAAGTCTAGCTTTCAAGCAAAAATTAGAATTTTGGAAAACTTGTGTTCACACTGTAAGCCTGACAGCATTCCAATATATAAAGGCTTTTCCAAGGAGGTGATATTAATAAACGTGACTTTTTGATATTGTATAATGAAATGTGTCATGGAACATTTTTATAACTAAATGAATATTTTTGGAATATTCCAAAATATTTTTCCAAATGACCAATGCAAGACGTTATAAAATCATGGATGTGTATAAAACCCATTTAAAGTGAAAATATAATGATGGCTTCTAATGTGACAGAATACAAAAAGTTCATTGATATGGTAACAGAGTCTACATTGCAACTAACCTTTAGGAAAATACTACTTGTCAAGTTTTGGTGTAGTATTAAAAAAGATACCCATAATTATCTGAAAAGTTTATTGAAATACTTGTCCCTTTATCCAGCTGCATTCTACGTAAGGCCAGATTGTCTTCGCGTACTTCAGTCAAAGCATCATATTGTGACAGATTGAATGCAGGAGCAGATGTGGGAACCCAGCCATATTCTATGAAGCATATATTAAAATATCAAAGAGATTTGCCAAAAATGTAAAACAATGCCGTTCTTCTCATTAAAATTTCTTTTGTTTTAGAAAATAGAAATATTAAATAAAACATTTTTATTTTTAATTTTAAAATATGGTCTTTATGTTAATATGCAAATATGAGTTAATTATAGTTTGAATGAATAACTAAATATTTTATTATTTTAAAGATATTTTATATATTTCATAAATATAGTTTATATTTTAATATTTCTAAGTTTTAGTTTCTAATGCCACAAATATTGAGAGGTCTAATGCACATAAACAAAAACTCTTGGGGGGTCCTCAATAATTTTTGAGAGTGTAAAAGGGTCCGGGGAACATGAAGTTTGAGAATTGCTAATTTAGGCAAAGGATTAAGAGGACATAGCATAAAAGGAAGAGGAAAGGGAGAAAAAGGAAAGAAGAGATTCAAGTTCAGTGAATATAAGGCTGATGGGGTCACACTTGCTACTATCATTAGTTATATAATTTTTAAAATATACAATTAATATCTTTAATATTATTTAACATTAATGATATAATTATAGTGATATTAAGTTATTGCTGGTTTTGCACATCAGCAATTTAAAAATTTTTATTCAATTTTATAAACCTTTGAGAAGATGGGAACGAAGAGTGCGTCTTGGTGTACTCACCTGCTCTCTTGGGAGAGGAGTTTGACACACGCCATGTGGCCGCAATACAGGGCGTAGGCCAGTGGCGTGCTCTCGTTGATGTCCCGCAGGTTGCTGTCCATGCCCAACTCCAGCAGTGACTGGACACATTCTTCCTTCCCTGCAGCTGCAGCCCAGTGCAGAGGGGTCCTGGAGGCCACATAGGAAAAGTACAAGTGTTTGAGCACATGGATGGTACAGGTTGCTCAGCCAGCAGCAGCTCCCGCTCAAAGTCGGGTGGAGTCGGGCAGGGCTTGTTGCTATTCACAGTGTGGAAATAGTATGTGTTATATGGGACTGAAAGGTGATGCTGTATGTGTGTGGGGCCTCTCCTCTAACTCTAAGTATACCCAGCCCTTTCTTGCTCTCTGACCTTTCTGAGAATTTCCTAGAAGAGGAAGTACTGGGTCAAAGGGTATGAACAGTTTTAAGGTTCTTTTCTTTTTCCTTTTTTTTTTGAGACAGAGTCTTGCTCTGTTGCCCAGGGCTAGAGTGCCGTGGCATCAGCCTAGCTCACAGCAACCTCAAACTCTTGGGCTCAAGTGATCCTCCCGCCTTGGCCTCCCAGAGTGCTAGGAGTTTTAAGGCTCTTCATGCAAAGTGCCAAACTGCTTTTCAGGAAGATTGACTCAATTTATCTGCTTACAAGCTGTGTCCCTATTCCTTGCCTAATATTGGGTGTGATCACCATCCTTAAAAATCTTTGCCAATTTGGCAGGCAAATGATAATTCACTATTGTTTTCTTTTGGATTTCTTTACTTAATAGTAAGGTTGAACTTTTGAAATATATGTTTATTTGTCATTTGAGTTTCTTCATTGAATGACTCAATGCCCTTTGTTCATTTTTCTATTAGAATGTTAGTGTTTTTCTTACTAATTTGTATGGGTTCTTTATATATTAAAGGTATTGATATTTAATAAGTTATATCTATGCAAACATTTTCTCAATTTGTTACTTTTTTTAGTTATTTTTCTAAAAAAATTTTTTAAGTCACATTTAATTACTTCTTCATTTTTTCTTTCATAATGTTATGCTTAGAAAGTCCTTTATTAGCCAAAAGGTAGATAATATTCCTCTTAAATTGTTAAAATTTAATTATTTTATTATTAAATAAATAAAATTTATTAAATTATAAAACTGGTAGTCTCTTAAGAAAATTAAAGGAAAAGTCAGAGACTGGGAGAAAATATTTGTAAATCACATATTCAATGAAGGGCTTATAATTAGTATATAAAGTCTTTCAGAACTGAATAAGAAAATAAACCAGGGCCGGGCGTGGTGGCTCACGCCTATAATCCTAGCAGTCTGGGAGGCCGAGGCGGGAGGATCGCTCGAGGTCAGGAGTTCGAGACCAGCCTGAGCAAGAGTGAGACCCAGTCTCTACTAAAAATAGAAAGAAATTATCTGGACAACTAAAAATATATATAGAAAAAATTAGCTGGGCATGGTGGCGCATGCCTGTAGTCCCAGCTACTCAGGAGGCTGAGGCAGGAGGATGGCTTGAGCCCAGGAGTTTGAGGTTGCTGTGAGCTAGGCTGATGCCATGGCACTCTAGCCTGGCAACAGTCAGACTCTGTCTCAAAAAAAGAAAAAAAACCAATTTCAAAAATTAACAAAATATCAGAATAGGCACTTCATAAAAGAAGATGTATAGATAGTTAATAAGCACATGAAGAAGTGCTCGATAACTTTGTCACTAGGGAAATGTAAATTAAAACCACAGTCAGACACTACTACACATCTATTAAAATGGCTAAAATAAGGGGCAGGGGAACCCCAAAGCACAACAAAGTTTGACAATACCAGGAGCTGGTGAAGCTATGGAGCAACTAGAACTTTCATACATTCCTGGTGGGAATGCAAAATGGTAAAAGCCACTCTGGAAAACAGTTTGGCTGTCCCTTCTAAAGTTAAACATATACTTACCGTATAACTCAGAATTCCCACTGCTAGATTTTTAGCTGGGGAAATGAAACCTTATGTAACACAAATGCCTGTACACAAATGTTTACAGCAGCATTATCATAATGGCCAAAGACTGGAAACAACACAATGTCCTTCCATGGGTGAATGGAAAAACGAGCTGTGGTGAATCCACACAGGGGAACACTATTCAGTAATAAAAAGGAGCAGACTGCAGATACACGTGACAACAGAGATGAATTTCAAATGCATTCTGCTAAGTGCAATAAGTTGATCACAAAAGGTTACATACTGTGTATTTCCACTTACATGACATTCTGGAAAAGGCAAAACTATAGGGACAGAGAACTAATGAGTCGTTCCCAGAGCTTAGAGGTGGGAGAGGGTGTGACTTCAGAAGGACAACATGAGTTGGTGTGGGGGTAGATGGAATTGTTCTAAATTCTGTTTGTGGTGGTTATATGAATCTCTGCATGTTAAAACTCAGAACTGTACACCAAAAAAGTAAATTTAATGAATGTAAATAAGAAGAAAACCTGTATTTTCTTCTAGACTTATTTTGACTAAAAACCAAAAAGTTGTGTGTGTGTCTATTTGTGTATTTTGGTATGTGCAGTGAGGTGTGGAGACCTTCTGGCTATTTTTCTAATTACATAGCCAACTTTTCTCAACACCATTTACTCATGTGGTAGGATTGTATTTTGAGATCCTGCCCTATCTACACATTTTTCTACCCTTTCCTCTTTCCCCCATTTAAGGAGATGGCTGACTTTGTGCTCAGGGGAGAGACATGGCGAAGTAGGTAAGAGAAATAATCAGTGTCTTTCTGCTTCCCAAAGCCAAGCCCAGGACTGAGAGCAGATTTGAAGCAAAGGCAAAATATTCAACTGAACATATGAAGGGAGATGGCTTTCCTGATACTAGAAAGGGGGTCCCCCTCAGGGGTCAAGGCAGATATGACAAGAGGATGGTAAGAACATAAAGGACCACTGGACTTAAGAGCAAAGGGGACCAGAAACTTGCCTCCTGGGCAGAGCTGCTAGGAGGGGAGGGTGGGGAACGTCTAGGGTATGTCTAGGCAATGGGACCACAGGCTGTGCAAGGCATAGCATGGACATAGCTGGACGTCATCTGACCTGAAGGGACTAGGACAGAAGACAAGGGGGCCATCCTCCACCTCTATTCCTACACATCTTGGCATTATTAAAAATTCTAGAACTATGGCACAATAAGGGAAAGGGGCACGGGCTGAAAAAGACGAGGTTAAGTTTACCATTAATTTAGTGGGATGACTCAAAAATACAAATTAGGTTGAATTATAGATAATAAAAATCATTATAACTTTTAAAATTCTGGGCTGTAAAATAATAATACTTGACATAGTAAATGTTCCATCCTTTCCACTTATGTAGACTGTAAGTTCCATGTCGGAAGAGAATGAAAACCCTTCACTCACAGTGTTATTCCAACACCTTAGCACAGTGCCTAGCCCACATAGGGTGCAATAAGATGGTCGAATAAATGGATGCTTTTATGATAGTACCTTCTTTACTACACTAAGATGAAATAATTTTAAGTAATATTGTAACCTGATTTTTAAAAAATGTGAGTAGAAATGAGAATTTGGACTATCATTTAAACAGGGCCTGGTATTTTCTACCTTCTGCGAGGTCAAGGGTTGGATTTCTCTGTGCTAAGAGACTCTGCCTGTGTTTTGGTAACCTGTCCCAGTGAGTTTTGAAGTTTTCCTAATGCACAGCAAATACTTTGCTCTAAAACAGAAGTTTGAGAGCTGAAGTTTAGCTGAAGCATATAAAAGGTCAACTTGCGGCTGGGTACAGTGGCTCATCCCTATAATCCTAGCACTCTGGGAGGCCTAGGCATCAGGAGTTCAAGATCAGCCTGAGCAAAAGCAAGACCCCATCTCTGCTAAAAATAAGAAAAATTAGCCAGTTGTGGTGGCAGGCGCCTGTAATCCCAGCTACTCATGAGGCTGAGGCAGGAGAATCGCTTGAGCCCAAGAGTTTGAGGTTGCTGTGAGCTAGCTGATGCCATGGCACTCTAGCCCAGGTGCCAGAATAAGACTCTTAAAAAAAGAAGTCAACTTGCTAGGAGACAGAGTTGCACCTCTGAAGATTATATTTACTCTAACAAAATGTTTCTTAAGTGTAGGTTTATGCTGCCTTGCACCTGTGCATCATTATTTTTGGAAGCTGTGGACTTGTAATTGCTTAGGCAGTTGCCACCAGGAGATCAGAGGAGAGCTTGGAGGTGGCCCAAGGATGAAAAGCCCTAGCCATCAGGTCGTCCTGGAAAATATTGTGAAAAGGGATTGGACACTTGGTTCTACACATGGTTTTATGCAAGACTGAAAAAACCATATTGGATGATGTACTGATGTCACACTACCATGTTCTGATTTTTCTTCTGGGGGTTGGGGAGAGGCAGAGGGCAGGATGACATTCCTAAGAATGGGGTTTCCCATGAAGAGAACGGCCCTCCCTCCTGTCAGTTGCTCTGGAAAAGGGTCAGTCCTAGGGCAGGCAGGGAGGGCACGGATGACCTCTCCTCAGCCTCGTGTGGGGCCTGGGGCCTGGGCAGAAGGGCACGCCTGAGAGAGCCAGGTGGCCCTCTGGGCATGGAGGCAGCCTGGGAGCTGGGCAGAGAAGGGCTCAGTTGGCGCTGTCTGTGAAGGGGCCTGGACCTGAGTATTCAGAGGGCATCCATGTTGTACACAGTGTGGCCCCAGTCTCCAGGTGTAGATTGTGTCTTCTGTCAATTAAACATTTTCCTCCTCATGTCATGCTATAGGCAGGAATTTTATAACACACATTAGGGCTGTATATTTTTTCAACAGTGATGAATTACACTGATTATTTGAATATGGCAGATACAATTTGTTCTATTCTATGCAAGAGAAGTCTCCAGACAACATTTATTCTGAAACAAGACGAATCCCCAGCAGATGATGCCCTCCCGTTTAGAGAGTGTATTGCCAATAAATTCAGCAGATGGAGGGCTGGACATTGATCTAGTCAGGTTTACCAACGTGCGGTGATTTACTTTGCAGCTTTGTGAAACACTCCTTTACAATTGCTAAGACTTACTGTTTTACTTCCTCTGACCATCAGTGTGGAAGGGGTCCAGAAGTACAGGGGGAAACTTAAATGTTTTGCTGAGAAATGAGAGGAGCACATGGATTACCTTTAACTATTATCCCCAGGGCCTTGGGGGCCATCTGTAGTACCCAGTTTCATGTCATCTATGCTACAGTTCCTTTCTTATCTCTAAGCTTCAGGCCAGTCCTGCAAACACAGCAGACCTGTTTGGGCTATCGCAGTGGGGCGCTGACAGGACTCAGGATGCAGAAGAAATTCGGCAGAGACGAGTGGTGGGCTGATGCAGCGGTCTCTGGATGGCAGGAGATGATGGGACAAGAACCCAGCACTGGCTGAGCTATTAATAGCCAAGAAATGATTTATGAGCCGTGTAAACATTTCCCCGCAACTTCCCAGAAACGCATAGGGAGAACTTCATAAAAGACCATCCTCCCTGAAGATAAATGAGCTGCGTATTAAAGTGAATCATGACCTCACAGACTAATGAAATTCGGGACATTTAAGCTACATATGTGACTTGGGGTTATGTGTTCTGTGTCATTAATCATAGGTGAGTACCACAATGTTTAAAATATTGTAGATTTTTACCTTATTTTTCTTCCCTTCTCACAAAATACTTTCTCTAGGAAAATCTTTCAATAGTAAATTAAAGGAAAGGGAAGGGAAGAAAAGGGAAGTCACAATTACTATAAATGCTTATACAGCACATAAACCTATGGAAATTTCAAAAAATTCAACTACTAACAGAAGCTTCTAGTTTCAACACGAAGGCACAGTTGTACATTCAACTGCAGAAAACATGAAGCAAAATGGGGGCTGGGATTTGGCCAGTTCATAAGACACTGGAGTTGAACATGGGAGCAGGAACCGGACTCCCGTTGGGGTTTTACTTCCCCTTGAACTCTCATGGGACCCCATCTTTTGCTCTTTCTTTCCCTTCTTGGTTTGACTTTCTTCCCTGAGGCCTGGGAAAGTGGATTTTCTTTGCTAAGTGTTCTGTTTAAAGCTGGTCCTAGGAGTATTTTGTAGGTGAACTTTCCTTCAGCTCTCATTTCTAAAATTTTTCTATTTATGAATCATTTATGAATCATTTTCCCTCCTGTAGATCAAGTTCTTCCACTTAAGTCCTGCTCAGGATCAATACTTACTCTTTTAATATCTACTTTTGATGATTTATAATTTAATTTTAATTAAAGTCATCATGTTAACCACCTTCAACTTCTGAAACCTATGTAGAACCCCCAAGTTTTTTCCCTGTGTTAAAAGAATTTCAGGTATTAGGGAGTTTTCTTGGGGCATGTATAATCATGGTAAATAGGTGGCTAATTTTGCATTTCGATACAAGAGGGTAAAAAAAACAAACATAGTGCGCAAGTCTTACACTCATTTTCAATAGTCTTGTTTGTTATATTTTCCTTACATTTCCATTGACTTAGGGCCTAACCAAAACAAAGTTTAGATAAGCAGGGCATTGCAGGTAAAAAGCTCTAAGTTTGGAAGGCAGGCATACACGTCTTCATTTAGTAGCAAATTACCTGTGAGATACGTCTTTTTACCTGTATTGGCCCAGTTTCCTTTTCCAGCCAATACATCTTTGATGATTTAAAAAAAAAAAAAACCCAAAACCTTATAAAGTCCCTATTACTTTTAAGAGCCCCAAAGTTCTCGATATACAGCCTCCATCATGCTCTTCTCTGGATAACAAGAACTGGTCAACTGTACGACAAAATCCAGGAATGAAGAAAAAAATAAAACCTACCTTTAAGAACAAAAAGGGCGTATAGCAGGAAGCTGAGATACAGAAAGCCTTCTGAGAACACTGAGAACAAATTAGCAAAAAGTGGAAAATCTGACACTACTGTACAGTCACAGTGTTCCTCTCCATAACAATGATTTTTCCTCCCCTCACTAAAATAGAGCAATTTTTATTGTCACAACCACATGTGTATTACTGGCAATAAGGATATAATTGTGTTACTGGCAATAACGATATAATTGTATAGGATATCACCTTAAACATCTTCTTTATTTTAAGATTAATAGTCGGGGAAAATGACTGGCAGTTCCCAGCACTTTCCAAGCTGCCCTGGGTACCTGTCATTCACGTCCAGAGCCTGTAGGTTACACTCGGGAACTCTTGCCAGTTCGTTAATAATGTCGCTGAAACCTGCTGCTGCTGCGATGTGCACACATGTCTTCCCACTCTCGTCGTCATAGTTGATTATGGACGGCCCCTGGTGATGGCTCAGAATGACGGAACACAGAATTCTATTCCCACTCTGGAAGGCAGAGGCAAAGAAAGCCCATTACGTACAATCCAGCACAATTCCCTGTCTGCACATGTGAAGATAAAAAGGAAAAGTAAAGGGGGGGGGGGCAGGGAGAAGACAAAAGCAAAGGAAAAGGAAAAAAAAGAAAAAGAAAATACATTCGATATAAACGCTCCAACAAATTTCCACTGGTCTCAAGGCCCTGCAGAGATTTTTGCCTTCTATAAGAGCTAAATTGTCTTCCACAATTAGTGAACTAAAGATGGACGGAAATTAAATACAGGTATAACTGAATCATATCAGAGCTAGCATGATGCATGACCTAGACAATAACTTGTTCATTAGGTCTGTTCATTTTGTTTCCCCATTTGTCACAGAGGTTGATCAGTGAAAAACTGGCAGAGTTGATTTTAATGTTAAAGAAATGCCTATGGTGAGCACTGACTGGTGGTACAATAATGCAGGAAAAAGCATATTCCTTTCTTCCACAGTGTCTCTCTTGACACGTCATGGCGATTTTAATTTGCTACTGAATGGCACACTTCCTTGCGCTAGGGAGTCTCACCATGAATGCAGACACTTGCAAGTGCCAGGGCCGGCCTTGCAACTCGGCACACACTTGACCCTGACCCTCCAGGAGTCTGTGCTTAAGGCCCCTGCCAGGGGCAGACGGTGGCAGCAGCTGCTGGGTGGGGCCAAGGAGCAGGGGCTCAGGATCTGTCCCAGGGAGGCTGGGAGGCTCCACTGTCCTATCCTATTTCCTTTGGAAAACTAATTAAAAGATGAAGTAAGAATTTCCAGATGGCGACCACAGAGCATTATGCCTTAAGTACAGGGTTGGTTCCCTTCTGAGCACCAGCCCCTTTATGGCCACACTGGTCACATACTTATAAAGTGGTTCCTGCCTAAAAACTCTTTCATTCCATTCCTCTCATCTTCCCTCTTACATCCTCTTCCTCCCTCCATCCTTCTTCTGATAACAACTTTTAAGTAACTTTGACCAATTGTTCAAGTGCTATGCCATGCCTGTCATCAGAAGTCAGCTACACTGAACACACACAAGCTTTCACGCCCACTTTATCAACTTTTCTAAGATTCTTTCACTTGATGCTAGTTAGACATATTTTGAAGTGATCTAAAATATCTTTTATTTTATTTATTTTTTTAGTATAGACATTTTATTCCCCTCATCCCCTACCCCCAAAGATGAGATGTTCCCATGGGGAAATGCCCCCGAAGGAATCATCTCAACTCTAACACATCCTAGGAGCACCCTTCTCTTCCTGCCGGTTTGACCCAGAGCAGGAGCTTCAGTGGGGCCCAGGGAGAGGAGGTGGGGCAGCATCCCCAAGGGCAGACAGGAGAGTAAGATGATGTCCACAGGTGGGAGCTGGGGGCAGAGTGACACACAGAGGGTTGGGAGGGAAGAAGCGAGCACCAGGGCTCAGGAAAGGTTTTCCTTGGCTCCTGAAATAGCTTTTAATTGGTCAAGAGACCCTTTTCTTTAAAAGCACTAGCCATGCAAGAAGGAAAACAGAAGCAAAAAGAGTGTCAGCTCAATGAATTTATTTTTTTTGTTTACTATTTCCTGGAAGAGTAAAGAAATTCAAGTTTCCAAGGTGATTCAAAGGGCAAAACGCCCAATTCACAGTTTCTCCTCTTAGTAGAAGAGGGAGCATTAAACACAGATGAAGAAAGCAAAACCCCACGCTCAGACTCTCTCTTCCCCTCACCTTGCCTGCCCCCTTGGAGGAGTCATTTTGGAAGTGGTGAACTGAAATAGAGGCTGCTGCCCAGAAGCCCCAAGTTGGCCTCTTCTGGGGTCCTGACCAACCAGCATGGGCAGCAGATCTCTAGCTCGGACACTATAGACAGCTCCTCTGGATCAGTGAAGACAGACTCTCCCTCTTTTACCCTTTTCTCCAGAATGCCTTTCGTCCTGAATCTTCCAGACAATTCCTTTGCCTTTATTCATGAATCTCACTTATAATATCATTCATATTTCCATTTATTTATAAGAAGATCCTCCCAAGAATAATGGTGATACCTTCATTTACTGAGTGAACATGCTGTGCCCGGCACCTTTCTAAACCATTCCATGTACCAACTCATGTAATCCTGTCAATAATCCCACAAGGTAGGTACTACTATTATCCCCATATTGTAGAGGAGAAAATGAAGGCATAGGATGATTAAGTAACCTGACAGCTAAGAATTAGCAGAGCCAGGGTTGACTGTCCGTGGAGGCCTTGTGTTTCACTACTACACGCCTCTGTCTCTGATAAAAGAGGTAGTCTACTGATTTGATCCTGCATGTTCATACTGGAGGAACTAATGTGAAAACTTCTGTTTTGACCTATAACATCAGCAGCAGTGATGTGTGCCTTGCCAACGAAGACCTTCTTTAGAGTTAAACTCTGAATACTTTAAAAGCTTCTCCTAGGAAGGTTGCCATGGTACACCCTCACAGAATTTGAGGGAGCCCTAGAGAGCACTGATTTGTAAGCCAAGGCCCTGGATCATGGTCTCCTGGTAACAGCATTCCCTTCTTAGCAATCTGGACTGGGCGTCAGACAAAAATAGGTTCAGACATCAGAGGCCAGGGAGGGTCACAGAGACTAGGAGACACCAGGACAGAAGAAATGGGAATGTTGCCCAGATGGGTCCTTAGGAAGAATGGAGAGTGGGTTTACATTTGGTGGGAATGTTATTAAACAAGGCAAGTGACAATATTGTACACACCCTATTCTTACTGAGCTCTAGAATTCTACCTTGGGCTGCCAGATGAGGATTGTGAATTTATTTGTTTTTGTTGTATCTGTTTGTTTTGTTTCTCCTTCCTTCTAGGTAATCCATAATGTTTCCCTCATGTACTCTGAAAACTATTGGGAACTCTCTGAGTCCTAGTCATTTTCTCTTTGCTCCTCATGAGAGAGAAGAGGTGGGGAAGCCTGACTCATAAGAACCTTTGCCAAGAAGAAAGTTGAATTAATGCGTAATAATTTTTCTACAGAGAGATTAATTTAAAAAAAAAATAAGACTCCAGATTGTAGACCTTCTTTATTCTAGGTAACCTTCGAAGGAGTCTAGTGGGAGATTACTAACTAGCTAACTAGCTAACTAGCTAGTTATTTGTTAACATACATCTGGGGAATTAGTTTTTTCTATGGTGGCTTCTTCTTGGAGGGAACTACAATCTCCTTCCTTGTCTTGAAAGTTGGGATGTGTTTGCATTGCTTGTCTTGTGATGGTGACTATATAAAGCAGAAGCCAATGTTTTAGCCTCTGTGTTTTAGTCATACAATCCTCTTAAAAGGCTGGGTGGTTTTGTGATGTGAGAAGAACACCCTGCTTCATCATTTTGGTTAGAGCCAGACATGTCAGACTGTAATAGAAACAGCAGGAAGGTCTAGAGTCTATGCAGTACGATTGTTTGGGAGTTGAGGGTTTGGGGCTAATCAGAGGGAGAAGGGTGACCAACATCCCTGGCTTAGAGTGTGAACCATCTTCATGGGTAGCCCCTTTGGACCTATGCTTTTTGCTTGGCCTGGACTCTAGAGGCTGCCAAACCCAAAATCCTGGGGCTGGCTCTCCTGGAGAGAGAGTAGAAGATAGAGATGGTGGGAGGGGGTGAGGCATGGTGATCCTCAGCTGCTGAACTACTTCATTTCATAGATGTACTAATGCTTAAAGTGAGAAAAAAAAAAGTCTCCTTTTATGCTGTGTTAGTGTGTAGACAGGGGCTGGCTTCTGCTTCTAGATTTCTGGCAAGATGAAGTCTCCAGGATTTCCCTGAGTTGTCCTTTCTAAACCCATGCTGGAGAATCTTTCTGTAGAAATGGAGCTCGCAAAGGGTAACTCTCAACAAATACTTGTTGAGCAATGAACAAACAAACAAATAAATAAGTAAAACAAACTTTACAAATAAACTATGGCAAAGCCAAACAGAATTGAATTTTACCTGTCCTTTTTGGCTTCCCTCTCTTCTCCCCATTATCCTCCTCTGTTTACTACCTTTTCTCTTCTTTCTCTACTTGGATTTACTCCCAGGTGATCCCTGTGTTCCCTCATTCTTCTCTACCCCCTTCCTGTCCACAACTGGGCACTGGGGAGCTGACCTGGGAAGGCCACTTTAACTTAGGTTATGCTTCAAGGCTCCAGTTTGCTAAACAGGTCATAGTCTTTGATGCCAGGGTAATGGGGGCTGATTTCCTAAACTTGACTTTCCCTTTGCTTATTTTGGGTTTATGCAGCTTTTTAGTCATCCTCTTATCAAGCACTGGGAGCCAAGTGCTCTGGGTTCCTGCGTGGGTGCTGAGTGCAGTTGGGCAGAGGATAGGCTCATTGTGCACTGGTTTCCCCACCTGGGAACTGAAGGATTGGACTAAATGACATATGTGGTCCCTTCCAGCTCTGAGGTTCTTTCCTTCTATGAACTGGATCTACTGGTGTATGGCATTTATAATTATCCTTTGCCATTCTGACTATAGTTAGAGTTCAAGTATATTTATAGGACTTTGACACGGTTAAAACAGTTGACCACAGATCAACTCTGTGTGTGTATGTGTCCAATTTCCTTAACCACATAACCACATATTGAATAGACGAACATGAAGCAGTCCTTTTATATTGGTGCAGTTCTTTTTTTTTCTATCCTTCCTTGAAAAGTTTGCTGAAAGAAAAGTGCTGCTGAGGAAGAACCCCAATAAACACATTTTCTAGTAAGTGGGGGAGGGAGTAGTGGTGGAAATTTGAGGGGCAGTAGACGCTTGCCTCTCTGACTGACTTGCTAGGATGCCTGGAATTCTTACTGTCAGAAAAACTCCTTGGTATTAAGGCATTGTGTTCCTGGAAGGCTTGATTAAGCTTAAAATGTTATTCCAGAATTCTTCTTAGGTTCTTTTTTTTTTTGAGACAGAATCTCGCTTTTGTTGCCCAGGCTAGAGTGAGTGCCGTGGCATCAGCCTAGCTCACAGCAACCTCAAACTCCTGGGCTTAGGTGATCCCACTGCCTCAGCCTCCCGAGTAGCTGGGACTACAGGCATGCACCACCATGCCCGGCTAATTTTTTTTTTCTCTATATATTTTAGTTGGCCAGATAATTTCTTTCTATTTTTAGTAGAGACAGGGTCTCACTCTTGCTCAGGCTGGCTTCTTAGGTTCTTAAGTAAGGTTATTAGACAAACTGCTGTTCCCTAAATTAGAGAGACAGACAGGCAGATACAGAGAGAATTACAAAAGACCAGAGCAGAAAACTCTGAGGGAATCAGTGCTACTCTCTGTGGGGTAGAAAAACCTGACCTGTAGTTGGTGAATTGCTGAAGGCTCAGTGTGGACAAGTCTGAGAATTATAAACTCCAGGGGACTCAGTCATAGTGGGGGCAGGAGGTTGCCATGCTTTTGTGAGTTTTACCTCTAGGAGCTTGACCAGGTTCTCACAGTAAATATCAGAGAACAATTCCATGGGATTGTGGCAAGGAGAGAGAAAAAAGAACCATTTTGAAATACATGAGAGCACTCTGTTCTTCTTAATAATGTCTGCCCTCAGGAAAAACTCATTCACCACATCCTAATCTGGTGGGGTTTAATCAGAGCCTAACTGACCTTGGGGAAGGAAAATACTCAACTCCAGGTAGCTCTAGCCTTCCTTATGGGAGAAAGGAAATAACCAACTCCAGCCCCCTCTAGCCATACTGTCCCATCTAAGAATGGAGAAATAGAAATCTGAGAAACACTTGCAAAGCTCACATACCAGAGGCACAGATTTACTAAAAGACAGAGAGCTATAGGACCATTCTCCTTTCTCCACAGCTCACCACCATGTTCTAAAAGCTCATTTACAGGAGTTCTTCTTACCCACAACATCACGTCCGGCTACTGAGAAAAAATTACAAGGCATGCCAAATGGCAAAAAACACAATTTGAAGAGACAGATCAAGTATCAGTTCTGGATATGGCAGGGATGTTGGAATTATCAGATAGGGAATTTAAAGCAACTATAATTAATTTGCTAAAGCATCTAATGGATAAAGTAAACAATATATACGAACAGATGGGCAATGTAAGCAGGAAGACGGAAATTCTAAGAAAGAACCAAAAAGAAATGCTAGAGATAAAAAGCACTATAACAGAAACAAAGAATGCCTTTGATGGGCTTATTAGTAGACCGGACACCGCTTAGGAAAGAATCTCTGAGTCTGAGAATATCTCAATAGAAACCTCCAAAACTGAAAAACAAAGAGAACAGAGACCAAAAAAAAAAAAAATATACTGGGGGAGAATATCCAAGAGCTGCGGGAGAACTCCTTCTTGTATTCCCATTCCATAAAGGAGAAGGAGAAGGAGAAGGAGAAGGAGAAGGAAGAGAGAGTGGAACAGAAGAAATATTTGAAACAATAATAATGACTGAGAATTTCCCCCAAATTAATGTTAGACACCAAAGCTCAGGGAATACCAAGCAGGATAAATGCAAAACAAAAACAAAAATAAAACAAAAAAACCCCAACCAACCAAACAAACACACACACACACACACAAACCCTCCACCTAGGCATATTATTTTCAAATTATAGACAATCAATGATAAAGAAAAAGTCCTGAAAGAAGCCAGAGGGAAGAAACATCTTACCTACAGAGGAGCAAAGATAAGAATTACATCTGACTTTTCTTCAGTAACCATGCAAATAAGAAGAGAGTGGAATGAAATATTTAGAGTGTTGAGGAAAAAAAAAAAAACCCACCAACCTAGAATTCTGTTTTAATTGTCCATTAAAAGTGAAAGAGAAATAAATACTGTCTCAAACAAAAATTGAGGAAATTCAGTGCTGGCAGAACTGCCTTGCAATAAATGCTAAAATATTCCTTAGAGAGAATAATAATACTATAGGTCAGAAACTCTGATCTCTTCTTTTCTCAGGAAAAGAAGAGCATTAAAGAAGGAATAAGTGAAGGTAAAATAAAATATTTTGTTTTTATTATTGTTAATTGACCTAACAGATAAGAGTTTGTTCAAAATAATAACAGCTACAATGTATTTAGTTATATATATAATTATTTATATGCATTTAATTATATATATATATATATGCTTATATGTAAGTAAAATGAGTGACAGTAATCCATACAAGGGATAGGTGGAAGAAATTAGTATTCTTTTGTTATTATAAAGTACTCCTACTACCCATGAAGTAGTATGGTGTTATTTCAAAGTGGGCTTGGATTAGTTGTAAATGTATTTTGCACCTAGGGTAACCACTAAAAATGTAAAAAGAAAAAAAAGTATAACTAAGATGCTAAGAAAGGAAACAAAATGGAATGACATAAAATGCTAATTATAACCACAAAAGGTGGGGAAAGAGTGGAAGATAAAAATAGAAATAAAGAACAAATAAAAAACAGTAACAAATATGGTGGATATTAATCTAACTATATCAATAGTCATTTTGAACATCAATGGTCTAAATGCACCAATTAAAAGACAGATTTTCAGAGGGTATTGAAAAATAGGACCCAACTATATGTTGTCTACAAGAAATACACTTTAAATATAAAGACACATAGATTAAAAGTAAATGAATGGTAGCCAGGGCCAGGTGTCATGGCTCACACCTTTTGTCCCAGCTTCTCAGGAGGCTGAGGTGGGAAGATCACTTGTGTCCAGGAGTTTGAGTCCAGTTTGGGCTCATAGAAAGAACCTATCTCTAAAAAATTAATTATTTAATTAATTAAAAAGTAAATGGATGAAGAAAGATTTACCATGTAAACACTAACCAAAAGAAAGGAGGAGTAGCTATGTATTAATTTTAGAGAGTACTTCATAGCAAAGAAGACATAACTCTTATTCACCCAATGACAGAGCTTCAAAAATGAGGCAATTATTGCAAGGAGAAATAGATGAATCCACTATTACAGTTGAAGACTTCAACACCCCTCTATCAGAAATGGACATATCCAGGAAGCAGAAAATCAGTAGGGACATAGTTGAACTCAAAAATACTATCAGTTAACTAGATATAATTGACATCTATTGACTACTTCATCCAACAACAGCAAAATACACATTCTTTTTTTTTTTATTTCAGCATATTATGGGGGTACAAAAGTTTAGGTTATGTATATTGCCCTTGACCCCCCACCCCCAGTCAGAGCTTCAAGTGTGTCCATCCCCCAGACGGTGTGCATCACACTCATTATGTATGTATATACCCATCCCCTCCCCCCGCATCTGCCCGACACCCAATTAATGTTATTCCTATATGTGCACTTAGGTGTTGATCAGTGAAACCAATTTGATGGTGAGTACATGTGGTGCTTACATACACATTATTAATAAGCTCAATGGACCTTCAAGATAGACCACATTCTAGGCCATAAAATACACCTTAGCAAATTTAAAAGAATAGAAATCATATAACATATGCTCTCAGACCACACTGGAATTAAACTATAAGTCAATAACAGAAAGATAACTTGAAAATCCCCAAATATATGGAGATTAAGCAACACAATTTTAAATAACACATAGGTCAAAATAAGAAATGTCAAGAGAAATTAAATGAATTTTTTGAACTAAATTAAAATGAAAATAATATCAAAATTAGCAGGATGTAGCAAAAACAATGCTTAGAAGAAAATTTATAGCATTAAATGTACATATTAAAAACAAAGAAAGATCTAAAATCAATTGTATAAATGTCCACTTTAGGAAACTAGGGAAAAAAAAAGAGCAAATTAAATCTAAAGTAAGAAGAAGAAAAGAAAATGAAAAATTAGAGTAGAAATCAATGGAATTGCAAACAGAAAATCAATAGAGAAAATCAATGAAACCAAAAGCTGTTTCTTGAAAAGATCAATAAAATTAATAAGACTCTAGCCAGGCTAAGAATAAAAGAGAGGGACATAAATTGCTAATATCAGAAATGAAATAAGGTACATCACTACAGATCCCATGGACATTTAAAGAATAAAAAGGAAATACTATGAACAACTCTATGCTCACAATTTGATAACCTGTTAGAAATGGGCCAATTCCTTAAAAGACACAATCTGCCAAAACACATCCAAGAATAGATAGACAATCTGAATAGCCCTATATTTATCAAAGAAATTGAATTAATAATTAATGACCTTCTAAAACAGAAAGCATTAGGCCCAGATGGATTCACTAATACATTCTACCGAATATTCAAGAAATAAATTGTACCAATTCTCAGTAATCTCTTTCAGAAGACAGATGCATAGGGAATACTTCCTAACTCATTCTGTGAGCCAGCATCACCCTAATACCAAAACCAAACAAAAACACTGCAAGAAAAGAAAACTATAGGCTAGTAGCTCTCATAAACATAGACGCAAAAATTCTCAATAAAATATTAGTAAATCAAATCCAACAACATATAAAAAGAATTATACATCATGATCAAGTAGGATTTATCCCATGTATGCAAGGCTGGTTCAACATTTAAAAAAATCAATCAGTGTAATCCCTCACATCAATAGGCTCACAAAAAAAGATCATAGATACAGAAAAGGCATTTGACAAAATCCATCACCTATTCACAATAAAAATTCTCAGTAAACTGGGACTACAGATGACCTGCCTTAACATGATAAAGAACATCCGTAGAAAACCTACAGCTAACCTCATACTTAATGGTAACAAATTAGAAGCTTTCCAACTAAGATTAGGAATGAGGTAAAGATGTTCCCTCTCATCACTTCTTTTCAACATTGTAATCAAAGTACTAACTAGTGAAATAATACAAGAAAAGGAAATTAAAAGTATACTGATTGGGAAGGAAGAAATAAAACTATTTTTGTTTTCAATGACATGGGTGTCTATATGGAAAATCTGAAAGAACAGACCAAAAAATCTCTGAAACTAAGAAGTGATTACAGCAAGGTTTCAGGATACAAGGTTAATATATAAAAGTTGATCATTTTGCTATATACCAGCAATGAACAAGTAGAATTTGAAATTAAAAACACAATACCATTTATATTAGTACCCCCAAAATGAAATACTTAGGTACAAATCTAACAAAATATAAGATATTGTACATATATATGGAAATATACAAAAAACTGACAAGAACATGGTTAGGAAAATTTAAAATTGTCAGTTCTGCCAACTTCATCTATACATTCAATGTAATCCCTAATCAAAATACCAGAAAGCTATTTTGTGGATATCAACAAACTGATTCTAAAGTTTACGTGTAGAGGCAAAAGACCCAGAATAGTCAACACTATATTGGAGAAGAGCAAAGTCAGAGGACTGATCTATTTCACTTTAAGACTCAATATAAAGCTATAGTAATTAAATAGACAAAGAATAGACAAATAGATCAATGTAACAGAATAGACAGCCCAGAAATAAACCCACATAAATATAGTCAACTGATCTTTGACAAAAAGTAAAGGCAATACAGTGGAGAAAAGATAGTCATTATAACAAATGGTGCTAGAACAACTGGACAGCTACATGCAAAAATATGAATCTAGACACAGACCTTGCACCCTTCACTGACCCCAAATGGATCACACGACTCCAAATGGATCACAGACCTAAACGTAAAACAAAATTATAAAACTTCCCAGAAGATAACAGGAGAAAATCTAGATGACTTTAGGTTTGGCAATAACTTTTTAGGTGAGTTTTAGACACCAGAGACATGATCCATGAAAGAAAGAATTGATAAGCTGGACTCATTAAAACTAAAAACTTCTGCTTTTGAAAGACACTGTCAAAAGGATGAAAAGATAAGCCACAAACTGGAAGAAAATACTTGCAAAAGATACATCTGATAAAGGACTATCATCCAAAATATGCAACAAACTCTTAAAATTCAATGATAAAATAACAAACAATCTGATTAAAAAATGGGCCAAAGACCTTAACAGATACCTCACCAAAGAAGACATACAGATGGCTAAATAAGCCTATGATAAGATTCTCCACATCATATGTCATCAGAAAACTGCAAATTAAAACAACAGTGAGATACCACTACATACCTGTTAGAATGGCCCACATCCAGAACACTGACAACACCACATGCTGGTAAGGCTGTGCAACAGCAGAACTCTCATTCATTGCTGGTGGGAATGCAAAATGGTACAGCCACTTTGGAAGACAGTTTGGTGGCTTCTCACAAAACTAAACATAGTCTTACCATATGACCCAGCAATCATGCTCCTTGGTATTTACCCAAAGGAGTTGAAAACTTATGTTGAAAACCCTGCACACAGATGTTTATAGCAGCTTTATTCCTAATTGCCAAAACTTGGAAGCAACCAACATGTCTTTCAGTAGGTGAATGGGTAAATAAACTGATACATGCAGACAATGGAATATTGTTCAGCACTGATAAGAAATGAGCTATAAGCCATGAAAAGACATAGAGGAAAGGTAAATGCATGTTACTAAGTGAAAGAAGCCAATCTGAAAAGGCTACTTACTGTACATTTCCAATCACGGGACATTCTGGAAAAGGCAAAACTATGGCGATAGTAAGAAGATCAGTGGTTGCCAGGGGTTAGGGGAGGATGGGAAGAATAAGGGGAGCATGGAGGGTTTTCAGGGCAGTGAAACTACTCTGTGTGATGTTATAATGATGGATATGTGCCACTGTATTTAATACTTTGTCCACACCCACAGAATGTACAACACTAAGAATGAACCCCAATGTCAACTATGGACTTTGGGTGATAATGATGTGTCAATGTAAGTTCACCTACTGTAGCAAATGTACCACTCTGGTGAGGGATGTTGGTAATGGGGGAGGCTATGCATGTGGGGACAAGGGATATATGTGATGCCTCTGTACTTTCATCTCAAGTTTTTGGGAACCTAAAACTGCTCTAAAAAATAAAGTCTTTAAATAAAACATTTTTCCACAGAGAGAACCCAATAAGCCATTAACCCCATTGGCTTGAGATGGGTAAGTTTATTGGACTGAATTCAACGAACACCTCTCTGGGGACCTAAGATTCACAAAGTTCTGTTCTGGCTTCTGAGAGATATTTAGATGAATAAGGCACACTGCCCTCACACACACAGTCTCGAAGGGAAGACATGGGCACACCACTAATTGTAACACAGTCCTAGAAGTAACACGGAGGGAACAGTTCTGAAAGGGAGCTCAACAGAGAAGGTGATATTTAGCTGGGCTTTGCGGAATAGGAAAGAATAAGCAGAAATTCTGCAGGTAGAAGGGATGATGCAGGGAGTGCAAGAAGAAAGAAGTATTTCACATAACTGGAAGAGCATGACCAAGGGGGAGACAGAATGTATCTCTATGATGCATTGGGGGCATTAATAATATTCTAGTTGGTTGGAAAAAAGGCTACATGGGCTGGAGAGGAAAGGTCTGGGGGTGGAAAGTGGTTGTTCACAACAGGTAATACTAGTAGCCTAAGGAGCTTGTGCTTTACAACAAAACGGAACTCAGTGGAAGCTCCTGAGCCAAGAACAAACAGTGACCATAATTGTTTTGGTATAATAACAGGTATGTTGGTACTTGCCTTTGTGATTCGTAGAAAGAGCACTATAAGAATAGATTGGAGAAGGGAAGGATTATAAGTATGAAAATCAGCTACTGCAACTGTTCAGGCGAGAGACGGTGCAAGCTTGATCTAAGGAAGTAATGGGAGATGTGTTAAATTGTCTTCATTTGCTCTTCCAGGTTACTTCCCATCTTTTTCCATCCTGCCCCCATTTTTCAGCATTGTGTGGACTGCATCCTGGGCTCCCTAGCCCTTTGGCTTCTTGTTGGGTTTGGCAAGTGGGTGGCACTGACAGGAGGTGGATGTAGGAGGAAAGAGACATTGGGGTTTTTATCCCTCAGTTCTCTTCCTGCCAGGTCACAGGTTGGTTATTCCACCAAAGGCTACAGTTTCTCTTGGGACATCTCCTAGAGCTATAGCTTTTGCTGCATCTTAGTAACCACTCCCTGTTGTGCCTCTTTAGGCCCATAGGTCCTAATGGCAACCTGCTGTTGCTAGACCTGGGGTTGTGTGACAAATAGCTTCTTTATGAATCTCTCCTCCATTACCCCCATCTGAGTGTGCCATTTCTCTCCTGCTGGACCCTTGACCTGGACAGTGGGGATAGAAAGGAGGGGACAGAGATGCGAGCCCTGAGGAGGTATTGGGAGGTCTTGATAAGTAACTTGCTGTGGTGGGGGACAAGAAAGGAGTGCTCAAGGACCACACAGAGGTCTTTCTGGCTTGGGCTACTGGAGGATGGAGATGCGATGGGAGGGAGACCATGGATTTAGTCAGAGCATGCTGAGTTGGACGTGTCTGTGGGCAACCGTGGGGAGACGCCCACATGTGGATCTAGAGTTCAAGAGAGAGAGGTCAGAACCGGAGTTATTGATATGAGAATCTTCTGAATCATATATGGTAGCTGAGGCTACAGAAACCAATGAGCTCTCTGAGGAAGAGAGAGTGAAAAAAGGATTGAAGACTAAACTTCTGCAGGGTTGAGAAGTGAAAGAGCGCTGAGGCAGAGAGATACCTGCGTAGATTCCAGATAAGCTGGTGTCATCACAGATAGGCAAGAACATGCCCCTAGGGCCTGGGATGCCATCTAGGGAGATTGTGATGGAGACAGGGCCTCTGCTTAGTGTTACCCCAGATGTAGCCAAGCAGCAGGGTCTCCTGAGCAGATAGGGGAGGGTGAAAGAGGGCAATGGGCCCAGTGGAGGAGACCACCAGCTACCAAGGGACCTGAGAAATGGAAGTGGAAGTCCAACTTAGTTTATTTCACAGACCTGATGTTTTGAGTCTTTACTGCTTTGGTTACTTTGGTCAAAAACAAAGGCCTTATTACTTCAAAGTACTATAGCTTTAAACGTGATCTCATTGTAGGGTCCAAGAGAAAAGCAGGAAGTTCAGTAAAATGAATAAATGACAACGGGAAGTAGACTCATTCATATGGAAAAACTCTAAAAGGAGCACAATGCTGGTGCTGTGTTATAAATGAACAAGAAGGCTAAAGAGGGCAAGTGTAATAATGATTTCAACTGACATTTGGAATTACCCGCAGTCTTTGCAGTGTAAATGGCAGAATACACCACTTCTGAATTTTACTGCTAACCACAGGGAAAGGAGAGGGTGCACAGTTCCCCCAAAGCTGGGATTCTTAACCTTTCCGGGTAGTCACTGATCCTCACTGAGGAATTGAAGAAAAATTTTCTTTTCTCAGGAAAATGAATGCAAACATGCTCACACAGGAAGCACACATACGATGTTGCATACAATTGTAGGGGTTTTGGAAGGGACCTGTCTTGTTAATCCTTTTACTTCTAATGCAAGACACATAGTAGACGCTCAAGAAATATTAATTAAGCGATTGAGTAAATAAATGAGGGAGGTGTTATGATTATACAATCACAGTCAAAATGCAAACATATTCAGTAGGAGTAGGTAAGGTATTATCACCTAATAATATGAATTCATTTATCCTAGTGATTCCCAACCCTAGCTGTACATTATAATCTCCTGGGGAAAGGAGGTAGCTTTTAAAAATATTAATGCCTTGTCTCCACTGCAGAACAACCTAATGAGAATGTAACAGTTGGGGCCTGGGCAACAGTACTGTTTAAAAGCTCTTAGATCATGCTATTGTGCAGGCAGGCCTGAAGTCAATGTAGTGGCCTAAAAGCTATATTATTTAGCAGAAAGAAAGAATATGAAAACATGGGTGTGATAACTAAATTTTCAGGTAGGAAATCAGGCACCATAATAAAAACGATCATCTCTTCCAATTACACAGTACATTACATAGCACTGTCAGATGCATGGGCTCAGCCATACCCCAAAGATACACTTATCCGTTAAGCCAATCAGGTGTTGGTGACTTGCCTCAGATCAAACCCAGGCCTATCATTGCAAACTCAGATCTTCTGAGCTGAGTATGTTGCTCTCATGATTTTGCCAAACTGCCTCTTAGAGGTTATCCTGAGTTAGAACAGGGGTTCCCCCTTCCGACAGTGCCCAACTCAGGAGGTCTGGAGCCGAGTCTGGGAATTTGTCATTTCACAAGTGCTGCTGGTGATGCCATTGCAAGGCCAGGTCTAGGGCAGCAGCTCTAAGTTGGGGCTGGGGTACAGGACAGGGGAGCAGAAGAGGCATGTCAGTCAGAATCGCCCAGGGAGGTTTTTCAAAGTGCACGTACATCCCAATCTAGGGAATCCCCTCGCAGGGGTGTTGAGGGTGAATATACAGAAAGTGCTTGACTCTGAGGCCACATTCACCTCAGCTGAGAACCAACCCATGGATGAGTCTTAGCAGCCCAGCCAGGTTCCTCCGAGGCCACTGCTGCAGGGGTGACCCCTGGCCAGCTAGAGGCCGGCTCCGGGGACGGGGATGGGGCCCTGGGCAGAGGCTGGCAGTGAGGGGCCAGGGTGGGTAATTAGGTACTGAAAGTATGCAGGAGAGTGCTAAGGGCAGGTGGAAGTGACAAAAACAAGCTTTGCTCACTTCACAGTTTTGTCCAGGGCTGGCCCTGGTGCAGAGTAACGGAAGCCGAGGTTGGAAGGAAAAACAGCGCAGTTTCCAGATCACTTCTGTTTTCCCCTTACATCAGGCACATGTGTCAACCCTGAAAGTCCCAGGTGCCCACCTCTGCTGTGCTTGGCACATGGAAACGCTGAGTGAAACCATGGTCAGGGCAGCAGAAACTACTTTTGTAGGTAGGGTCGTGACAGCAGCTACGAAAGGTGCCCTTACGGGCCGACAGAAATCAATCGTGGGGGTGTCTGTGCTTAGGCATCAAAGACAGAGTGGGCCAGCAAGTTTATGGAAGGATGCACAGCTCTGCTCTCCTTGAAGGAGAGAATAATAACTTTCAGTTAATCATTCCCCTTGAAAATAGAAAGCACTTCTGCACATGTCAGCTATTATCATTCTTTCACCGTATTCTCCGTCTTACCCTCTTTGGGCAATGGTTTTCAGGGGCCTGTTCTGAGTCCTGTGGTTGTGTACACTGACACAGACCTCCCTGTGTGATAGTGATGAGGGACCATGAGCCACTATGTTCACTGCTCAGCGTAGAATTCAGGATTACCTGGAATGAACAGGCTGGGGGGGTGGTGTTGGAAGGAAGAAGAGAGAGTCATGGTTCAAAGACTTTGAAGGGGTTATCCTGTTAAGTCTTTGAAAGTTTACCCTGGGACACAGTAAGCCAGTAGCAAACATCAAGAAGGAGAGAGAAAGAAAGAGAGAGAGAGAGATGTGTGTGTGTGTGTTTGACAGCCAAGGCAGGCTCTGCTTGATACTCTATAACTACTTTGTCCCACATCTTCTCAACAAGTGATACAACCAAAACCTCCATATTTCATGTTTGACATACTCAGAAAATCGTTAACACTGCTTTCCACCATTTAAACTTGAGACCAGTCCACTGGCCAATTGCTCACCTGGACTGCCCAGTGGAGAGCCGTTTTAAAGTCTTTATCCACAAGGGTGGGGTCTGCTCCCTTCTTCAACAGCACTTGGGCGTGTTGCGGCTGGTTGTGGAAAGCTGCCCAGTGGAGTGGTGTCATTCCCTGTGAAAGAACAATCAGAGGGGCAGACATGAGCTCAGGCCATCAAGAAGAAAACTTAAACTCAGGCTTTCTCCCAGGACCTGGGGGCCATCCGCAGAAGACTTGGTTGCTGCCTGTGAGTTCATTCATTTGTTAATCCATCCATTCAACAGATACTTATTGAGCTTCTGCTTTGGGCCAGGCAAACAAGTGTTGAGGATACAAAAGTGAGTAAGATAAACAACATCCTTACCCTCATGAAAATTGCACTGTGGTAAAGGAAGACACAATAAATGCACATAAAAAAGCCAAACAATTTTCCAGATTGATAAATGCTATGAAGAATGCACACAGGATGCTGTGAGAGAGAGTAACCAAGCCGGTAGACTCTGTTCTCAGTAGGCATCTGTGACAAGAACTGGGAGAAGAGGACAGCCAGCACCAAGCCACAGAGGCAGAGAGCATGTTTCAAGGCGTCACACTAGAACGCAATCCCTGCCACCAGGGCAAGGACGTTGTTTGTCTTACTGCTGCTATCTCCAGTGCCTGGGACAGAGGCTGGAGAAACAGCTGTCGAGTAAATGAATGAAAGAGGTAGGAGAGGAGAGTGACGTGAACCGTGATTAGAGAGGGAGGCAGGGGCTGATCCTGGGAGGGTGGGATGGGTGATACCATCCCTGTATGAGGCATTTGCATTTTATTCTAAATTCAATGGAAAGAGAGTGAAGCATTTTGAGCAGGTGATGGCATGATCAGATGTACACTGTTGAGAAGAAATCATTCCAGAGCAGCTTGGCGAACCAAGCTGGAGGATTCAATCTGGTGAATCTCAGCTTCTTTCAGAGTTTAAGGTCATACAGTTTAGGTATAATCTAACAGTAAATGAGCTTATGCTGAGAAATGGTAGCCAGAAAGAACCAGTATTATTTGGGAGCATACACTATGAAAAGATTGTCTCTCTTCTCCTTGCCCATTCATCTTAATTACGTGAGCTGTACCTAGAATGAACTGAGATTAAGACACCTGGTAAAGGGGGCAATGGGTGTGGGCAGCTTTGAAGCTTCTCTTAAGTCATCTCTGCAGATAACATACAGGCAGGAGACACCACCTTGGCCTTCTCTGCTCCTTCCAGGATGAGCTGAGTGGAGGAGATGGGGCTCAGCCTAGTCAGGAGCACAGTAATAATAGCCAATAGCTAATATTTATTGATCCTGAGACCCCCATGAGTTCTTACATCTATTATCTCACTTAATCCTCCCAACAACCTTCTAGAGAAAGTGTTGTGGTGAGGTCTATTGCACGTTCACCAAACTCTGTTTCCTCCAGGACACACAGACTCATTCCCCAGCCTCCCTGCAGACAGCTGCAGCCACAAGGCTGAGTCCCGACCATTGGAATGTGGACAGAAGGGATAGAAACCCCATCCAGGCCTGGCCTAGAAAACAAAGCCATGTGGTCCTCCACACCTTCTCTCTTTCCTCATGTGACAACTGAATGCAGAGGAGGACAAGGCTCTAGAAGATGCTGGAACCATATGATTGAAAAGCCTGGGTCCTTGATTGATGTGAGAGAACAGGGCCACCGGGCCAGCCAGCATTGGATGCAAGAAATAAGCTTTTATTGTGTCAGGCCACTGAGATTTTTTTTTTTTCTTTTTTAAGAGATGGGGTCTCACTGTGCTCAGGCTGGTGTCAAACCCCTGAGCTGCAGCTATCCTCCTGCCTTGGCCTCTCAGAAAGCTAGGATTACAGGCGTGAGCCACCGTGCCCGGCTGAGATTTTGAGTTGTTTGCTATACTGTGTAGCCAACTCTGGCAGGTGCAATTGTCTTTCTCATGTTATAGAAGAGGAAGCTGAGCTCTAGAGGACTTCCCGAGTCTTTGAGTACAGAACTGAATCTAGGGTTTGAGGTTTGTGGGGCACTGGGATTAGAATGTTAAATCCCCTCAACCAGTTCCATATTTTAAATCCTTAAATTATGGTCTGCTTTCAAGTTCCAAGTGTCATTTAACAGTGAGCCTTCAGAGATACTCTTGAGGATATTTCAAGAAATTGGTTCCACATGGAAAAAAAATGCTCATTCAAGGGCAGTGGAACTTATTATTAGTATTCTAAGAGCTGAATATTTACTGGGAATTCAGAATAGCTTAGTGCATTTTAATGAATCCTCTTCATTTTTAATTGGGCTCACTGGGATTAGAAATCTGAACACAAGAAGCCAGGCATGGTGGCTCATGCTTGTAGTCCTAGCTACTCAGGAGGCTCAGGTGGGAGGGTTGCTTGAGCTCAGGAGTTCGAGGTTGAAGTAAGCTCTGATCATGGCACTGCACTCCAGCCTGGGCAACAGGGTGAGACTCTGTTTCTAAAAGAAAAAAAAATCTGAACAGAAGGAAATGAGTTTCTTTTTATTTATATGTATCACTCCTTTCCTAGTTCTTAGTCCCATTTGCTTTAGAGTCATGCTGGCATCATGAAGTGCCAACAGTATTCAGGGGTAAAGACGGTGAGTCCATTTTCAAGAGTGTAAGACTCATGGGCGCAGAGCTTATCTGCCCCTCTGGATCCCTAGAACCTAGCACAGTGCCAGGCACCTTGTAGATGTTGAGTAAAATACTTATTATATCAATGAGTGACTTCTCACTGTTCTTGATTGAATGTTTTGCTTTTTAAAAATTTGACTTTTTAAAAATCATACACCTAAGAAGGAAAGGCAGAACATGACTTCTCCCTTATAAAACATGAACTTGTTTGATAACGATCATTGTGACTAACTCATCAGTTGCAACTTGTCAGAATTTTTGATGAGTGCTCCAAATGATCCTGTCCTTTGTATGACCATACTGTCAAAGGTGAGGTAGATGGCAAGGCTATGTAGAGATGTGATTTAGTGATAGGAGAATTCAGTGTGAAAATGTGGTTGTGAATTAAACCGTGGTTATGCACTGTTAATCTTTGTCTCCTAAACACAGTTGCTAGGCTTTAAGAGTTATTCTCTTAAAACAACAATAAAAGCCCCACAAAATTCAACTCTTGCATATTTTGGTAAACGAATGGGGTGGGAGGAACATTATCATTTTTCATATACCTACTTGGTGCCAAGAGCTTTCTATATGTTATCTCATTGGATCTCTACAATGATCCCTAGGGGTAGCTATTTTTAGGCTCATTTTATAGGTGAGGAAACTGAAACACAAACAGGTTAAGTAACATGTCTAAGGTCATTGACTGAGTACCTAGTACAGCTGGGATTCAAATCCAGGTTTCTCTGACTCTGGAGAAAAAAATGCTCTTTTCACACATTATGCTGGTAAACTTTCATTCTGGAAATGAGCTCAGATGCTGAAAAATTTTCTTTGTGATTTTAGCTGGATTCAAGGTCGTTTTACTTTTTAAAACAGTGGTTCTCACTAGGGTAAGGGCTGCCACTCCATATTGTTTGTTTTCTTTGGCATTGCCTCTAGGCTCCTCCTAAAAGTGCAGCTGGAAAATATTATTTTTGTAAGATATAAAATATATATTATATTCATTCTCCCTCCCAGTCCACTCCCACCCTGAAATTTGGGAATACCCTTAGAAATAACTGGCAATCCTCTGAATGGCCCCAAATTAAGACTTGAATTACTTTATTACTTCTCTAAATACTTTTATAATACAAATGGGTTGCAAACATTCAGTCAAGTTAAAAGAAATTTCCTGCTGCTTTTTTTTTTTTTCAGTTGGGCTAATGAGAAATAAAAATAAATCTTCTTAGAGTTAATAATATGAAAACCAAAACTTTCAAAATCAGCTCAAGGGCAGTGGTTGGTATTGCACAACACTTCTTTTTTAGGAACATTTTCCTACAACTGCTTCCTTCTCCTTTCTTCAGCTTCTGTTGAGCCTGGAGTTGTAGTTGTGTTAAGATTCTGGTAACCATTTAAGGGGCAGACTTCAGGCTTGGCAATTGGCGTCTATACTGAGCAGTGACAGAAATCACATTTAAGCTGTGCTGCACAGAAAGGTAGATGCTGCAGCATATTCACATGGTATGCCCACTGCATTGAGCACACAGTGGGTGTTCAAGAATCGCTTACTGGGAGAATTAATTAGTGAATTGCAGGTAATCCAAGATCTCTTGGACTCACGGGGAGTATAAAATCAGAGTCTGTTGGATGCAAGACGGCCATCTGTCTAGAAACTGTGAAGACCTTTCCTACCAGCTATTCTCTGCCGTTTCATTCAGGAATCAGTTGAGCCTTTGAGGCATCTAGGAGCTGAAAATCTAGGAGTTACTAGCAGACAAGTTGCAACAAACACCCAGATGGCCCTGGTGACAGTAGAATTTTACTCTATTGAAAAACAAAAAGTATTGGTTCAAAAAGTGAAGAGTAATTCGCATTCAGTTAAGAATATAAGCTCTCCAGAATGTTTTGAAGGGAAATGTTAAGTTTCAATTGACTTAGGATCCATTTTTAGATTGCTGAAAAGACTAAATGTATGTTCTAACTGTCAGGTGCATAGTAGGGTTGCTTTGGAACACTGGTCTTGTGCAGATGAGTAATTCTGCACCTTGAACCTGTGCCACCACAATTTCAGTTATGGGCTTACAAGTCCTATCAGCTTCTCAGAACTTTGTTCTTTTTTTTCCCGCCAAAACCACTGTAACTTTTGTGTTTTCTGAACCAGAAATCTGATTTAGTGCTTAGCAGGTTTCATGTTTCAGAACTGTACTTTTAGACTGGCTCTAGCTGGCACTGAAGGTACAGAGAGACAAACATTGATGTGGCTGGGTGCGTTGTATACCCCTTGTTCTTGGTGCATGAGGGGGACAGGGTTGGAGCAGGTGGCTGAGAGGTTAGCAAAACAATTCTACATCCTCTGAAGGATTTAGAGTTTCACAGAAGTCCAATTTGGCTCTTGGACATTTTGAAATTCCACATACTATTAATAACCCAATCACATGTGGCTACCCCCCACGAAAGTTATAGAAGGTCTTCCTTAGACAAAAAATTGGAATAAATGATAAACTTTAAAAGTACATCTAGTTTTAAAAACTAGACGGTGTTACAAATGAAGTAATGAAAGACATTTCTCTCATTTTTATTTGGAAAAAATCTTCTAGATCAGAAAGCTTAGTAAATTAATTCATTGTCTTTGTTTTGGAGTTTCCTAATTCAGATAGATAAACACTGAACATCATAATAGCCAAAAATTATAACCGAAGACCAAAAATAATCTGCAGTTGGATTTTAGAACACTGGGAATGCCTGCTAATAATGCCGTTCTTTAAACTCTTACTTTCTCCCTTTAATAATTCCCAGAATAATGTGTTTGACATAAAAAAAAATAAAAGACTTTAGAATGGAGATTTCATAACTTAAATGAGACAAAAAAAACAATAAAATGCAAGAAAAAAACTACACTAAAATGAACTTAGCTCATGGAAATCTAGGAGCAAATAAGAACAAACTTATAAAAAAAAAAGCATTTTTAGAATAGAGGCCAAAGTTGTTACATTTATTTTTCAGCAAAGCAGAGCATCTACATTCTCTTGCACTAATTGTGAACACTATTATTAGAGCAGGGATGAAGTCTACATGAGACATAGTAGGCACTTAACAAATATTTTTTAAATGAATAAAATAACTATTTTCCTGTTTCAAGTAGATTACCATAGGAGGCTATATAATTGTTCCATTCATTGCTCAAAATGTTTTTGGAAGATTTTTTTTTTAATTATTGCTAGAGTAAGGGTTCTATCCATGGATAGAAAAAAGGATTTGTGTGAGATTGCATCAGAAAAATAATTACACCTTTATTTTCACTAACTTCTAATTGAAATTTGGCATCTTCTTTAATTATGAATATAGGCAACAACCCAAAGTATTGTTAACAGTACCTGTGACTTTGCCACTAATATAAATTACAGATAACTTTCCTGTCACATTAGTTATTGCAGATGTCTCAAAATTTATGTATTATTTACATGTATCACTACTTCAAAATTGTAGTAGTTGTCCCATAATGCATTAATAAAAAAGCTTGTATATTACTATTACAAATTTGTTCTTTAAAATATTTTGATAACTGTATTTGATAACTACATTTCAATGTAATTGATTTCTTTTGTAAGCCTATATTTTTTATTTTATGTAATTTCAGATATTTTTCTAAGAAAGTGTCTATAAGCTTCAACAACACATGAAAGGTGTCTGTATCACAAAAATGGGTAAGGACTGCTGCTCTAGAGTCTACAGGACATTTTTTGAAGATTCTAGACTATACAAAATTTGTATATTTTTTCACATGGACACCTTTAATATCATAAAAATCTTATATTTTGGGGAGTAGAGTTTGGAAATAACAAAGTCACCTGGAGTCAAGTCTGGTAAATAAATTAGGTAGTTAAATTGCATCAACAGAATAAAGGGAGAAAGGGCCATAAAATAAAGTAACACAACTTTTTCTTGAATTTAATTCTCTCTCTTGCTCTAATTTTTTTGAGTAATTTTTAATTACTAAGCTATTAATAGAGTCTAGGGATACAAAGATGAAAAAGACATGGCTTGCCTCTAAACATTTATGGGGTTAGGAGGATGAGGGGGAAAAGGAGGTGAGGGCTCCTAAGTAGTGGCAACCCTATTCCATTTTTTTAAGGTGTTCAGTTTTAGGATAAAAATTCTGGTACGCTTAAAATAATTTGCTTTACTATTTTACCTTTTGCTGTTAAGTTAAAAGATTTCTAGAGTCAGAGACTGTTTCTTCTGATTTTGCCTTTATAGTGCATAATATCTGCTTATGGTTATATCTTAGGAATGTAGTAAGTGGAATTGGTGCTAAGAATTATGTCCAAAAGTGCACATCTGTTTTGCAACTTATTTCTCAGAGTACTGTTAAAATTGAAGTTTGGATTGTCAGGCTGCTCACAAAAATCTACTTATATAAGAATGTGTATTTAATATAGAATCAACAATACATTCTAAATACCATGCATGCCAGTGCTTCTCTTTATAAATGCATTCAGAGTTCTAACCCAGATGCTGATGGCTCACAGCCCCTCTTGGTGGGGTGTGCTTCCTGTCAAAGCTAAAATAAGAAGAGCAGGAGAGGTTAGATTCCAGTTGGGCAGCAACTTCTTAACTCCCTGTAGCTGTAATAGACAAGCCTCTATGTCAGTGATTTCCCTGAGGTCCTGATGTGAAGAACAAAAAGGACCAAGGACAATCTGACCCCATCTGGCTTTTCCACAGTGTCAAACTCTGCAGTGCGGATAGCCTCTAAATAAGTCACATTATAATTAGGCTGTGTGGTTAATGAAACAGGAAAAACAAACAGATCATTGGAACAGAACAAAGAGTTCAGAAATGCAACTGCATATTTAAAAAATCCTGTAACAAGCTAAAATATACTTAGCATAATGTAATTCAGTTCTTTGGGTTAAGTAAGGCTGCCTTTTTTTTTTTTTTTTTGGCAGAGTCTCACTTTGTTGCCCGGACTGGAGTGCCATGGCATCAGCCTAGCTCACAGCAACCTCAAACTCCTGGGCTCAAGCAATCCTTCTGCCTCAGCCTCCCGAGTAGCTGGGACTACAGGCAAGTGCCACCATGCCCGGCTAATTTTTGCTATATACTTTTAATTGTCCAGCTAATTTCTTTTTATTTTTAGTAGAGACGGGGTCTTGCTCTTGCTCAGGCTGGTCTCAAACTCCTGAGCTCAAACGATCCGCCCACCTCGGCCTCCCAGAGTGCCAGGATTACAGGCGTGAGCCACTGCGCCAGGCCAAAGGCCGCCTTTAAAAAGACATCAAAAGCAAAAGCAGGGACAAGAATGATCATTTTCATTACATTATATTTTTAAAGTTCTGTACAAGACATTATGAACAGTTCTAAAATAGGCAACAGCCTGTGAAAAAATATTTACAACCCAACAAAGGATTAATTTTCAAAATATAAAATAAACTCCTATGAATAGACAAGAAAATGACAAGTAATCCAATAGATCAATGGACAAAGTTTGTAAACAGGACAGTCACAAAAGAAGATATAAAAAAGACCACTATCTCCAGGAAACGATGCCCAATTTCATTAATCAGGAAAATTCAAATAACAAGAAAATCCAGGAACAAGTGGAAAAAGAAAACCACTCCTTACTCAACTGGTGGAGCTATAAATTGATATAGCTATTTTGGGAAAATTAGGCAGTGTGTATTAAAAATAAAAATGTATGCTACTCAACAATTCTTCTTCTAGAGAAATGCTTGTATAAAGTACTCAAGGAGGCTTATCAAAAAAACACTCTTTAGATTACTGTGTATGGTGGTGAGCAATTGGAGACAACCTAAATATCCATTCGTGGGAGAATGGCTAATTAAGTGAGGTATTTTCATAGTATGGAACACTATGATGCTATTAAAAGGAATGGGCCAGATCTATATGTATAAGAGTTCTAAGACACATTCTAGAATTGAAAAAACAAAGTTGCAAAACAACATATAAAGTGATACATTTTATGTAATACTCCATAGTTCCTGTGAATATATTATATATAAAAGATTAGGAAAGAGACACATCAAACAGCGATTACCTGGGGGCAAAGGTGGTGGGGTAGAAGTAATTAAGGACTTCTTAGCATTATTTCTAATATTTAAACTTATTAAAGCAAATGTGTTCACGTATTACTTACATAAGTAAAAACTAATAATACACAAGAGTTGTTTTCAGTCACTAAACTCAGATCAGGATAGCCTCTAGGTGATACTCACCTCCCTGACATAAAATAAGACTATGTTTTGTTTTGCTCGAGCAGTTATGGAATAGCTTCAGAAATTGAATTTTTTTCTTCCTTCCCTCTATCTCTCCATTCCTTAGTTTCAGTTTTCAATTGAATATGTCTGTTAATGAAGTTAGATTTCTACTAATTGATTCTTTAATCTTTAATCATTATTGTGATAATTTTGGGACTCCTTCAGTTATTCGTGGAAAATAATTTCATTAAACTAGGTAGGGCAATGCCTTGCTCTTTCCTCTTGGCAGTAGGAAACCATAATGCTTCTCCGGCACTAACTTACCCTTTCCCTCATTGCTTTTGGCTTCACTCTTTTTGCTTCCTGGAATTTAGCAGGTGTAGGGTGTGTGTGTCTGTCTGTTTTACATATACAATGGTGGCTGCATGGTGCTTAGAGCTCAATGAAAAATGATTGAGAGAAGGAGAGAGAGGAGATTGCTTGTTCAAAACACTTAGCAGCCAAACACAGGAACTCCACCAAAGCAAATGAATGAAAAAGAAAGCCTGGGCTGTGTCTTTCCATTTCAGAAGTATCCTTATTTCTCAATGGCAAGAGCTTTGCCCTTGCAAATTTAATCTGATTGGCTCACACTAGCAATGACATACATATACATATATAAAATTTACATTTTATATTTATATGTAATATATATTATTAATATATTGTCAAAAGACAAAATTATAGCAGATTTAGTTTTAAAGGTCTTAATTGGCTTTTTTTAAATTCTAAAATTGGGCAACATTTCATTCCATAAAATAGAATATGTCTTTGGGTGATGGTTACCCAAAACTGCATTTGTACACCTTAAAATTATACAAATAAAATTTTAAAAAGAAAAAAATAATAGAATAAGTGTGCCAGTGAGCCGGGCAGAGAAGGTTGTTTTAACGACAGAGAAGGGCAGAACAAAGCAGAAGCAAAGAACCAAAATCAGATTGGCCATTTCAAAGTTACTTTCCTTGAATGGTGGAAACAGGAAAACAGAACAATAGAGAAATAAACTGATTGGTCAACATCAGGTTTATTTTAGGTTACTTTTTGTTGAAAAGATTAAAAGCAGAGGGAATTTCATTATCATGCTGATGGAAACTGGCTTGTTTGGGAAATTTGGCTATTATCTTTCCCCTGATTTCTCAGAAGGTCAGATAACAACTTAGTTTCAGTTTGGTAACTTGAAACTTAAGGATAAGTGATCCCATTTTGATTTTTATTCTGGTCTGTGGGAGCCTAGGGTAAGAGCTCAGGCCAAAACAATGGCCTCTTAAATTTTTATTTAACAATACTATATATAATGCACATATTTATAAACGTGTATTTATATATTAAAAATATATAGTATAAAAAATACAGGCTAGCACTAGCAGTTGGTTTCAGGTGGATTTCAGACACGCCGTGACAGGGACCCGGGAGGGCTGTGACACTGGGTAGGAAGTGCCCCTGTCGAACCCCCTGCTCTCTGAGCTTAAAACCTGATGGATCCAAATGCTGATGTAATAGCAGGAGGAATCTTTTCATATAGGTCACTTTGCATGAGGAGGAACAGGGGACTTTTCCAATATTTACCACATATGATCTGTAAGGTGTTACAATTACCACTCTTAGAAAGATCTGTGTCTACTTTCATTATCTCCACCAGCCAGGTGCCTCCCAGGGTGGGGAAAAATAGGGAACTAGGCCTTTGTTGGGGTATGTTAGTTAAGCTGAGGGGTACACCAGTTAGAAGTCTCTGAGTGGAACTAGCTTTAGGTTATGAATGACCAAGTCTGCCACCTTTCTAAGTAAGACCCAGTTTGGGGGGTGAGGGCAGGGGTTGGATGTGAAGGAAGTAGTTGGCAACTTGCCTAAAATCTAGAAGTTCACAATCTGCTGACACGGACTGTAGCCACTCGCGCTCCCTGCCTTCACGCCATGGGCAGAGAGTGACCAGAGTGTGCGGTCTCATCTCTGGTTCTCATTTTTAAAGCAGAAGTTTAAAACAGAGCAATCCTCCTTCCTCTGGGGTTTTGCTTTAAACCACTGAAGATGTGGGGAGTGTAAGCAGCCTGTGACCACCAAGCTGGGGAGGTGTCCAAGCTCAGGCCCAGGCTGCAGAGCAGGGGCTTTTTGGTGTGGTCATTAAAGCAGAAGCAGGACTTTAATGCAGCTCAAGACAGATGGGGAGTCCGTCCCAGGAGAAAACTCTTAGGCTTACCCCCACCCCGTTGCCTATATGGCAAGGCGGCTTCCTTGAAAACAATGTGGTTGGCATCTTTGTGTATATGCATTTTTAACGTTATCAGACTTTCTCAGTGAGATGCCCCAAACCAAGCACATATTATTTATTTTAAAATTCCATTAAAAACCAGGCATTTAAATTGGTTTTAAGAAGCTTGTTAAGGAAATCAGTCTGGCTAATAAAAATTAGTTTTAATTTTAAAAGAGCTAAGCAGATATAACAAGCCCCTAAGCTACTCTGGGGCAGGTCGGCTTAGTGTCTGATCCACCCTCCCTCAAGAACTTCGTTCAAGAGTGTGGAACAGTATTTTTGGAAGCCTTCTACAATATTGTCTTTGTAACATGAAGAAAACAGCAGCTGTGATCATTGGGATTAATAATATGGCATCTAGAGCAGGTAGACTGAAATTATTATCTCTGTCATCTTTTTCTTTTTTTTTTTTTAGAGGCCCAGGCTGGACTTGAACTCCTGGGCTCAAGGAATCCTCCTGCCTTAGCCTCCCAAGTGACTACAGGTGCACACCTCTGCTCCAGGCTCTCTGTCACCTCTTACTAGAGAGAGCACGTCTGGAGCCATAACTTGCCATCTAAGTTTCTGGAACTTGACAAGCCAGGAGAGAGCAATATTTATTTCTCAATGTCCAGAGGGAAATTACAAAATTTCAGTCGTATGGTAAATGCTTAAGTACTTAATGCAGTAAAGTCCTTCCCTATTAAAAGCTACCCACACCCATGGTAGGGATAAATTTCTGAGGATTAATAGTGGAGACAAAGGTTTCCCTTTCAGCGTAGGAACACAAAAATGTACTCCACCCCCTCTTTGTGGCTTTATAAGAGGGAGCACAGTGGTTCTGGAAAAGCCCTTCCTTCCATGCCCGCATGCAAAATGGCACCTGTTGTGTGAGGGGGCAGACTCACCTCACTGTCCTGGTGATTGACCTCACTGAGGCTCGACTGTTGCAATAGGACTGTCAGGAGCCTGTAAGGAAAAACAGGAGAAGTGGCTCAAAAGAACAGTCATGGTGCTCTTGGAACCAGTATAAGAACACATTAGAAATATGGTCAGTTGAAGGCTTCCAAATAAAGGTGAGGGCTCTTCCCAATTCTCTACGGCAAAGATCTGCAGAAAAGAAGCAAGCGTGAAAGGTAAGAAGGCATCTGTGAGGAGCACCTTTGTCTGCCCCTGGAAGGGCCAAGGGACATGGAGGCTTATTGTATTCTCCAGGCCTAGGTCACCTAGCCATGCCCTTTAAGAACCAAAATCATCTAGTGCTTACTCTTTATTGATTTTGCAAAAACTTCTAGTATGCTTTCAAACTGCTTCACTCCTAGGTGCGTATGCCTTTTAAATGCATAGATTATACCAGGCGGTAGTCAGCATGTACAACTTTGCTCATTCTTGGTGAAATATGCAAATATATAAGCATGAGATGGCAGTAATCAGTGTGAAGGAACTCCCAAAGATTCTGAAATTCAAACTCTTACCCGTGCTTGGTTGACTGAGGTCAATGCTCCCTCCGAGAGAGAGAGAGAGAGAGAGAGAGAGAGAGAGAGAGAGAGAGAGAGAGAGAGAGAGAGAGAGAGAGAGAGAGAGAGAGAGGGAGAACCAGCTAAGCACAGGGGCTAGTGACTCAGGGTCTAGGACTCTGACTGCCTAGGCTCACATGCCAGCCCTGCTACTGATTAGCTCTGTAACCTCATGCTAATTACTTACCCCTCTGTGCCTAAGCTTCCTCATCTGTGAGATAGGGGTAGTAAAAACCACCAGTCTTATAGCTCAGAGTGAGGATTAAATGAGTTAACATGCATAAAGCATTTAGAGCATGCCTGGAACACACCAAGTGTAAGTTCTAGAACACTTAACCCTAAAAGTTTGAACCCTGGCTCCATCTCAGAATTGCCTGGGGAGATTTTTTAAAACCACTAATACCTGGACTCCATACTCACAGTTGCTAACTCAGTAGGCCTGGGGAGAAGCCCAGCTTCTACAGATTAAAAAAGATGTTCAGGGAATTCTGGTAAACAGCCAGGTTTGGAAACTATTGAGAAAGGTGCAGAATGAATTAATCAATGGATACTCAGCAAGATGGTAAAGAATAGTGTATGCCCAAAGAAATTCAGAAATTATTTTTAGAAGAATATTTTGAAAAATGAAATTATTTAGTCTCTTCCCCAAATTTTCATTGTCTTTCAGCTTAGATGACATCTAAAGTCCTAGGTATTAAGTTGTTCCTTACAATAGAAGAAAAGAAAGGTACACAATCGTATTGCCTTAGGAAATGTAATACAGGGAGAGCTTCAGTAGGGATGGACTTCTGGTTATTTGCTGTGGAAGCGAGATAACCAGGAAGCCTGTGCTTTAAATCTAGTTTGTCACTGTCTTTGGGGGAGCCAGGACCATGCTGAGATTTGACTCTAGCCTCACTGCTGCATGATCCCTCTGAGTTTCTGTACGCTCGTGTATATCCTAGCGTGACAAAGCAGTGGAGGTGTTGAGGATCGAATGGCCCAACAGGGACAAAGCTCCTGGCACACAGACCTTAAAGGAACAATGGCTATTACTGCAGGTAGCACCTCTCTTTTATGCTTTCTAAATTCTAGACGCATTCTCTGTCTGATGGGAAGACACTATAAAAATAATTGCATTTTGGGTAACACTATTCTTGTCTTTGTTATTATTTCACCACTGGATATATTTTTCCTTATGGATGGGGCAAGGCTTAACTGGTGACTGTCCTTGGTCTCTTTCTTTTTTCCTTTCCCTCTCTTCTCTCTCTCTCATTATTGGCCATTGTTTCCCCTCTACGGCCCACCTGGTCTGAAGTGCTGGGGAGAGTGGGAGGGAAGGCAGGTCAGCTGTGGTCCATTGTGGTCCTCCCCAGTTAACCCTGAGCAGACAGGATCTTCTGGGGCAGAAGTGATCACTTTGAGGGAAGAGGGGCTCTGAGCAGATTAGAGCAGGGGTGGGGTGAGCAAGACCTCCTGTCACATCCTGGGTGGGCCTCCCAAGGCTGTGGGATGAACCTGGTACTGACATATTTCTCTATTTGCTTCTCAAATCCTTCTTTTCTCTGCAATGTCCTGCTCTGAGGCTGACCTCTGAGGATGGCATCAACCAGGTACCCTTGCCCTCTGACCCCCTACTGGGTCTGGCCCGGGAGAACTGGCGGGAGGACGGCAGAAGCCAGCTCCCTTTCTGGCAGTGACTGCATTTCTCCACCAAAGGCCCGGGCTCCTGCAGCTGGAGCCACCACCACAGCTCTCAGAAGGTTCCAGTACCAGCTCCCTTCCTTGCCTCTTTTGGCCTAGGGTGTGGTAACATTTTCCTGCTCTTTTGGGGAGTATGCTCTTGTTAACCAATCTCTTGTTGGTTAATTTTAAATAGTCTTTCCCTAGACTTTCTTCAGGTGCCTCCTTTAACATCTCATGTCTTCCCTGTCACGGCCCTGCCAGATAGACGCTAGTCTGTGCCGCCTGACTCCATCAATTTCTAAGTCTCTGAGACTCACTGATCTTCCAAGCTGGACACAAATGGTCCGATAAAGGCCCTCACCCTCACCTTCACTCTTTTTTCCTCATTTTGTGAGAGCAAAGACCCTGAAGCCCTGTGAGGCTTACCAGGGCCATTACCCAAGGCCTCAGTGACTTGGCTTGAACTAGAAATCAGGTGTCCTGTTTCCAGTCTGAGGCTTCCTTGCATCTGTCTCAGTCACCAGACTACTTGCAGCCCTCTGCTGTACTTTCCCCGAGCCCCTGTTTTGTGCCATGGTGGCCCAGGAGTCTTTCACAACCCCCATTAACACCAGTCCAGACTCCCTCCTGCCCTCAGGTCTCTGAGGCAGCAGCATGAAGCCCACCTTGTCCCCAGTGCCAGGACAGCAGGCCTGAACCCCAGCAGGAGCACCCAGCCCCGGGGGCTGGGGCCCAACTGCCTCTGTTAAGATTCCTGCTCCTTCCCAACCAACTGTGAGCTTGAGCAAGTTAGGAGACTCCGCTGGCCTACATTTTCTTATCTGAAAATAGAAAGTGTAATACTCACTTCCCAAAGATTTGCTGGGACTTTAAGTGAGTTGATGAGTACAAAGCACCTAGGATAGCCTTTAATGTCATAATAAGTTTTATATAATGATTAATTTTTTTAAAGTCCCTACCCTTTATTTATCAACAATCTCCCTTGATTACCATTAAGTGATTGGTGGGTCAGAGAGAGAGAGAGAGATCAGCTAGAAGCATCCTGGGACAACTTATTTCTGTGAGCTTTTCTGTTTTGCTGGCCCCTTGGGATGCTGTCAGCTCTGGAGCTGGCTGTCCCAGGGACTGGTGGGAGAAATGGTCCCCCAGCCAGCCATCTGCCCTTCCTGTCCCTGAAGCTGCCTGGATGCAAGAGCGTGCTGTGGGGACACAACCACTGAAGTTAAAACACCTGGTAACTAGAGACCAGGACCCCAGGGAGATGATTCCTTCCTTCCTTGGGCTGTAGTCAAGAGTGATAAAAAGAGGCAGAGCTGCTGGTGCTCTGGCAGGGAGAGAAAAAAAAAAAAATCTGCCAGTAGCCATGGAGACCATGAAAAAGACCTTCAGAGAGTCCTGTGGCTGCTTTCAGAGGGAATTGCTGCTTGCCTTCCAACACTAGCATGCTCAGCTTGTACAAACACAACTCTGTTCTCTTTGGAGCTTTGTCTTAATGATCATGCCCCCTCTTTCACACGGGTGCCCTCTGAATGTCCCAGCCAAGGGAGCAAGAAAGCTCCGTGGGGAGCTGAAAGGAAGAAAACTCAAACCTGCTGAGAAGCAGAGGGTTCAAAGCAGGAAGAAGAATCGAAGATGAAACCTGTGCTGCTTTGCTTTTGTCAACCCAACATGCCTCCGGGTTCATAATTATAAATCACTTATCCCTGAGTCAGCTTCCATCTCTGCTGAGTGGGGGTTTAGCTAGGCAGGCAGATTGGAACTGATTGGTTTGCTGGGGAGTTGTTTCTATCATAGAACCAAAATTCCCTCTGGAGGCAAAGGGCTAATTGTTTATAAGCAGCTTGGGTTTGAGGCTTCCCTCTGAATAACCTCCAGCGAGCACCAAGTGGAAGGAGCTTGCTGTTTGGACATCTAAGGGTCAGCAGATTTTAGAAACCAGTATGATCACCTGAGCACAAGGCCACCCTGTGGCCTGTACATACTACTTATGATTAGCGGAAAGTGCAGACACATACCCACTAACAAAGATAGCAAACGGAGTTGAATGGTTGAGTTTAATGTTCACTGGGTTCTGAAGTCCAGCAGCAGTCTATGTTCCAGGGTCAACACAAACAGGAATGAGTGCTGTTCACACCCTGACAACCTCTGCAGTAAATGTGTGTGCATGCTGGTGGGACGCTGGACTGCATGTACACGAACCTGTACCATATAGAGTAAAACAAGAAAACTAGTGAAGAAATGGGGCAAAGAGAAAACAAGGGCAAGATAAAGGAGATGTGACCTGGAGTCCTATATGTGTGCCAGAGGTAGAATACAAATCGAATTTTGAATTTTCTAAACATCCAAAGAGAGAAACATGATCTTAAGTGACAATGTCCATATAGTAAAAATAAAAAAATAATTTCTCAGGAGAAGCACAGAAATTTCTTCTTTATAGGAAGTTTTCTTGTGGTTTTACATGTAGGATGTTTTGGGTGCTATAATGAACAAAATATACACTGACAATAAGCCAATAAAATTTGTAAGCTGTTTCTTATGAGGTCTCTCAATGAAGGCCGAGGTCTCTCAATGAAGGCCAAGGTCTTAATGACAAAATATGACCATTAAAATAAATTCTACAAGGTCCACAAGTGTGGGTCTCAGGAGCACAGCAGACCTATCGGCAGGTTATCTTCACATATACTGTGGGCAATTAATTATTTTCCGTGTGCTCCAGTTTCCTTATCTGTAAAATGGGGATAGAAATATTATTACCTACTGCACAGAGGTGTGGTAAGGGTTAGATGAGGTAGTACACAAAAAGCACTTAGAACTTTGCTCAGAGCATAAGCATAGTAAACAGCCAATGTTGTCATCATTGTCATCATCATTGTAAGTTATTAATAAATGCAAACCCATATGTTTTAGTGGTTAGGCAGGCTGACCTGAAGTCATGTCCACTTAGGAAAAGCAAATGCTCAAACAGGCTTGCATTATGATTGTAGGATTAGGAGATACCTACAAGCCAGACCAGGTTTTATTTTTTCTCGGAAAACAATTCTGAGTTCATGCTGACACACAAACAAATGGGTGACTGGAGCCCAATTTCTCTGCAACAGAGCATGGCTTGGTGAGCTTCTACCTTAAACATTTAATTCAGATGCATCAAACTCTGCCATGGTCATAAAATTTCTCAATTAAACAACTATAAAATAGCTAATTTGAACTGTGTAATTCCATAGGGAACTCTTAAGGCAAGCTAGTTTCCCAAGGTTCTGTAGGTAACCAAACTATAATCATGCGTTGCTTAACAATGGGGATAGTTTCTGAGAAATTAATTGTTAGGCAATTTTGTCATTGTGCAAACATCATGGAGTATATTTACACAAATAGATGGTATAGCCTACTACAGCAAGTTACTGTACTGAATACTGTAGGCAACTGTAACACAATGATAAGTATTTGTGTATCTAAACATAGAAAAGACATAATAAAAATATGGCGTTATAATCTTATGCGACCATCATCACATATGTAGTCTGCTGTTGATAAAAATGTTGTTATATGGTGCATGACTGTAGTTGATTTGCTATACGGGTTTTAACCCAATTAATTGTGGGGGAACATTTACCAGAAATAATGATTTTGATTTTGGAATAATTAACCTTTGGGTTTTATTAGTTAAAGCAGCTAGCATTACCATAACTAAAGCAGAATTTTATTTTCAGAATCAGTTAAGAATCCTTTTAGGACAATAAAACTATGTCATCAACACACAGAGAATGTTTATTTTCCTGGTTTCAACTCATCCAAGGGTGATGGCTGGGTCATTTGGTACAATTTTAAGAGAAGGGGAAGCCACAGCTCTCTATTCTCCCAGTTCTAGCAATGCAATGTAGATCCTAGAGAGTCTAGGGGCACTGCTGGCATGACAACACTTAGACATACAAGTCCACAAGAGAGAAAGTACTCTTGGATTGGTTTTCAATTTATTATTGCAATGATTTCAGAGGATGAACCTAATCAACTGACCAAATTGACCTTGAATGTCATTTTGACTGACAAGGCTTAGTTTACCTCTCAGGTGCAATGGGCTAAGGGCAGAGAGAGCTAGTTCATCAAAATCCATGTTCCCCTTTCATGGACTGCAGTAACTGTTGGGAGGTAGATTCCTGGCAAGAAATATATTCCTGAGAGCTCCTTATACCCAGATAGGGTCAAATGACTAGTCCTTATTAATGAAAGGTGAGCAGAAGTGAATTGTGTTATTTGCAGGCTGAGGGTTTAAGAATCTGAGTGAGGCTTCTCTATATAGTAGTCCCACCTTAATCTGTGGTCTTGCTTTCCATGGTTTCAGTTACCTGTGGTCCACTGAGGTTCAAAAATATTCAGTGAAAAATTTCAGAAATAAACAATTCATAGGTTTTAAGTTGTGCATTGTTCTGAGTAATGTGATAAAATCTGGTGCTGTCCTACTCTGTCCCATCCGAGTGATGAATCATCCCTTTGTCCAGTGTATCCATGCTGTCTACACCACCTGCCCATTAGTCTCTTAGGAGCCATCTTGGTTATCAGATCGACTGTTTCATATCACAGTGCTTGTGTTCAAGTTACTCTTACTTTACTTCATAATGGCCCCAAAGCACAAGAGTAGTGATGCTGGCATATTGTTATAATTGCTCTATTGCTTTATTAGTTATTATTGTTCATCTCTTGCTGGACCTAATTTATAAATTAAACTTTATAGGTATGTATGTATGGGAAAAAACATAGTATATATAGAGTTTGGTACTATCTATGGGTTTAGGCATCCACTGGGGTCTTGGAACGTATCCTCCAGGAGAAGGCAGGATTGCTGTGTTCCTCTTTCCCCATCTGCAGCCTGAACGAAGGGTATTCTGTGATCCTAGGGGATTATGGAGCCACAAAATGGGAGAAGCTTGGGTCCTTGAATCACTACGTGGCAGGGAGCCACCCACTACCCACAATCTGCTATCCACCCTCCCCCTACACTGGATTGTTATGAGTGAGAAATAAATTTTTATTGTGTTAAAACACTGAAGCTTTCGGTTTTATTTGTTATAACAGCTATTATTACCATACTTAAGTAGGCTTTTATCTTCCAGAATCAGTTAGTAGATTTTTTTTCTTTTTTTTCTTTTTTCACTTATAGCCCCTCAACAGAACAGTTAGTAGATTTTGATATGACTGTTCTGAGGCAAGTAAAAGCAATTAAGTAGAGTAAGTCAAGGCAGAACAATCCAATAAGGTACATTTTAAACTTACTTCCTAAAGACCACTCTTCAGAAAACTAAATATTTGTGTGGATTGCCTAGAAAAGTCATTCTTTCTTTTCTCCCCCTAATTCATCAAGAGGGAGTCATCCCTCATGATGTCTATTGATTATGAGCTGTCTGGGCTTGCTGTTTCTTCTCTAAACATCCTTGTTTTTTTGGGCTTTGGGTAAATCCTATTTTTCTGTTAGGTTTGGATAGAGTCCAAGATTATAAGGGGTAATCCTTGGGAATAGTCCTGGAATTTCCCAAGTCCTTTTACTTTATTGTAAAAGAGATTGAAATGAAGAGATCTGGTTATCTCGCAACTTGGAAGATTAGGGCCCTGGGCTCTTCAACCCAGACAGAGCTTTAGATTTGGTTTCTGGACACGGGTATAGAGAGTGGGGCACACAGAATATATTTCCCACGGTGCTGGCCTGAGGCCTAGGCTTGGCAATGCTCAGTTCCTGTCAGAGGCATGTTCTGTACAGCAGAAGTTGAGAAGAGCCCACAATGTTACTGATTCCATACTAGGAAATACTCTAAACAGCTGCTTGGAGGGGCTTTCAAAAGAACAGGGACAGAGACCATGTAGACACAGAGGAATGGGGAAGCTACCCTTGGTGTGGGCAAAACTTTTTCCTTGGTTGCTCAATTGTCTTACAAAAATGTGACCTTCTTCACTTTCTTTTTCTTTCTTTCTTTTCTTTTTTTTTTTTTTGTAAATTTTTATGAAAGGGGGGCAGTGAGGAAGGAGGGTCAATTTCCTTTTTTTTTTTTTTTTTTTGAGACAGAGTCTCACTCTGTCACCCTGGGTAGAGTGCAGTAGCATCAGCCTAGCTCACAGCAATCTCAAACTCCTGGGCTCAAGTGATCCTCCTGCCTCAGCCTCCAGAGTAGCTGGGACTATAGGCACATGCCATGATGCCTGGCTAATTTTTCTATTTTTAGTAGAAACAGAGTCACACTCTTGCTCAGGCTGATCTCAAACTCCTGAGCTCAAGCAATCCTCCCATCTCAGCCTCCCAGAGTGCTAGGATTATAGGCCCGGCCAATGTGACCTTCTTGATCATCCAATTTACTTGAATGTATTTCTTCACACAGCTTCCAGGAGCACACACTCTGGTTTCCCTTCCAACCCACAGGTCTCCCTGTCTCAGGCTCCTTTGCCTCCTCCCCACTCCTAAAGGTTGGTGTGACTTTGGGTTAGATATGAACCTTCCTGCCTGCTCACTGCTCTTTTACCCTGTTTGATTTTCTTCATAGCACTTGTCACTATTAGATATGATCTTATTTACTTGTTTACTGGTATGCCCCTTAAATCCTTCACTAGAACGTAGGCTCTGTGACATCAGAGATTCTATCTTGCTTACCGTGGAACTTCAAGGGACTACTTTGTTCCATAGTATATGCTCAATAAATAGTTACTAAATTAACAATTGACTGGCTGATTAATTGAATAAATAAATATATGCATTCTAATGCTGACAAACAGCATTTCTTCTTAAATCAAAGATTAGGAGAAAAAGGTCTTACCAAAGTAGGAGGGGAATCAGATTAAGGTTTGAGATTATTCTAGGGTATTTCATTGCAGTCCTGTTAGCTGCAACTTTAAAAAAAATGAATAGGTTTTGTTTTTATCAGCCCCAGAGGAATGGGGTAGATGACCTTCTAATGAAAGTTGGGTCCCTTCCAACTTGAGCATCATGTAAACCTGGGCACCTACCTCACGTCGGGCTCGGGAGTGGCAGCATGCAGTGGCAGACGGCCATTTTTATCTGGGATATTGTGCTTGGCACCATTTCTGAGTAGACTCACACAGCCTTCGAGCCAACCCTGAAATACAAGAGCAACCACATCATTATATAACACAAGCTCACATAACATAGTCCAATAAACTTTCTCTAGTTTTTTTCTCCTTCTTTGGTTTGGCTGAAAACGTATTTTATTTGACTTGAAGTGGTTATGGACCACAACTCCAACTTGGACACCTCAGCAGAGGGCTGAAGGTCTCAAGGTAAATGAATTCCCAAGTTTACTGGAGGACCTTCACCCTGTCAGATGCAGACTGACCCTGACTCTCTCTTCTGCCCCTCCTTCCCATTTCTAGGGCCACTCACTGGTATTCCACTTTTATGCTCAGACTATACCTGGTCCTAGGGCCAAAATTAACCAGCTCTGGCCTCTCCTTCTGTGGGCTTAGCTCCCAGTCATGCTTGTCAATAGTCTGACTTGGATGTCATGGTCCAGTTCTAAAAATTGGGCTCCTATGTGATATCTGAATCTCAGCTTCCACTCTATGCCTCTGTCTACCTATGTCTGATAAACAGGCCTTGGTCCTCTATTCCAAGTTCCTTTTCCAGAAACTACAAGATCAGCGCCTTGCTTATTCTTATCAGTCTCCCTCCCAGTGCCTAGAGGCCTAACCTGAGCCCCACTCCAATGGCTAGGACCCTGCCACCTTATTGATTGATTTTTTCTGATGCAAACAGCCTGAATCCCTAAATATGGCATATCACCAGTACCCTCCAAGGTTCTCCATCTCTGTGTTTTATCCACTTATTAATTCCCCAAGAACTCTGTGTGAACTCCCTGCTGTCTACTAATTGTCCAGATTGAGACCTTTTGCTACATCCCATGGTTGTCTCCTCCTTGGTCAACACTGACAGCTGGGTTATTTTCCCACTGTCTCTTTCATTTAAAAGGTCAGGTATAATCTCAGGCTAGACCTCCCATATACTATTTAAACTGATGCAACCCTATTGATAACCAAATTTGGTTTGCATGCTGACGAGAATGTCTCCTACGTTCATCCAGAAACACTTGGGTTACTCACCGAATTTTAAGTAGACTTATACACAGATGAAATCACGATTAGGAAGAATAATATGATAACTCTATTTTGCTCAGAAGCAGGCTTCCTGCCTTCCTCCATTCATGTCTAAGTCAGCCTCAAGAGAGGCTGAGAGAAAGATGAGATTTTCCCTCCTAATATCACAATATTGAAAGCAATAAAAATCAAAATGTTAACAAATCCATGGAGAGGAAGGAAGATGATGATAAAAAAAGAACTTTTTGGTTTTGAAAAGTGGAAAGAAAATCTCTCGACAAAAGCACACCAAAATTCATAGGTTATAATATTGAATCTGGTTTTGTAGAATTGACCAATAATATCTAAGTCTAAAGCAAATATTTTTATGGCATTTCCAGTCTTGACTCATAGTTTACCAATGTATTAAATCTGTTTTTAATTGTTAATGTCTAAGTCATCAAGTTCTCAGATTAAAAAGGAGAAAATATGACTAGAAGACCCAAAGAAAGGCATTCTGGGCACGTTTTAGAGTTGCCAAAGATTTCCAGTTTTTGAAAAGCAGATCTTTTGGTGCTTTGTAGGGGGAGGGGAAGGTTTGAAACATTTTTTAGAGATCGTTTTGCAACATTTTCTGGAATTCTGTGTGTATATGTGGTTTTCTTTTTTTTCTTCAGAAAAAAATCAGAAAACCATTGACTATACTATCTGAGACCCTTGGTCACTATTTAGAACCAACAAATGAGTTTTGTACCTACTATGTGTGTTTTGGCTAATTCCACATGTATTTCTCCAACAGCTGTGATGAATTTAGGATATTATTTTTACTACGTATTACAATGAGGAAAGAGGCACAAAGAAGTGAAGTGATTTGCCCGAGGTCATGCATCTATGATAAATTTATTTGTATACGGGAGTTTGGAGCTGTGGCAAAACTTCATTTCTAAGTGCCCCTTTTGCCAAGTTTCTCATTAATACTTACATTCAAACATTGCCAGGAGGGAATGGTGGGCTTCACAGTGCAATCCCAGGATACTCCCCCTTCCCATGAGCCTCAGCAGAGCCAGGGAGGGGTCCCACCATGGGGAACCATACAGGTAGGCATCTTGCAGACACACTCCCCTCATGCAGTCCTTAGAATGCATTCCTGGAAAGAGGTGTCTGCAAAGGTGTCACCTCTCTGGGCTGCAAAGATGCCTGTTATTATTCACTGCATTCTAGAGGAGTACTTCCCAGTCCCTTCTGTAGCTGTCTAGCTAAAGAAATGTGAAATTTTGAATTTCAGCATTTTGAAAGAGGCATAGTTTGTTTTCACTATCTGTATGATTGTGGCAGACAACTTTAGAAACCTCTTCTATCCTCTTCCTCCACCCCTGGATCCTAATTTGCTCTTTTCCTCAGCTCAGATACAAAAAAAAGTCTCCAGCAAGAGCAGTCATTAGGGCATGTGCTAGCAGGGAGGGGAGCTGGGAGGACAGCCATATGTCCGAATGAGACATGGGACTTCAGCTGGCATGCACAGACCAGTGGTTTTCAAACTCAGTGGGCATAAAAACTGCCAACAAGGTTTGTTTAAAATGCAGAACACGCCCCACCCCACTCACTACCCCAGTCCTGCCCCCAGAGTATGTGACTCAGAAAGTACCCCATGAACCTGGATTTGAAGCAAGCACCCCAGGGGATATGGACACAAGAGATCTGGGGATCACACTTCGAAAAACTCTTCCCAGATGTGTGAGTCCCAGAGAAAGAGGGCATGCAAACAAATGAAAAAGTAGGTTCTAAAGAAAATCTCTGTGGGAACTGGACAATGCTTCATTGCAATCTATGCTAGATCATGGCAGGAACGAGTGGTGTTTGGGGAAGGGAAGTGTTTTACTTCAGCAGGGCACCTTCAGGGGGGCTGGTCCATGGTGAATCTACCTCCAGCCACAGGCAGCAGCAGCAAATGTGAGAAACTGCATCGGCAGCCTCAGTGATCATGATGAAAATTTCTGGGTGCCTCACTGGAGAGGAAGGGGAGTGATGACCTCCATGTGGTGGCTATGACTTGTTTGACACTGACCCAAGGCAGCCCTAGGGCCTCCCAGAAGGATCTCAGGGAGGATTTGAGAAGAGAGGAGCTTGAGGATTTTCAATAAGGTTTAGCCAAGCTTGCTCTAATGCTGGGAAATGCCAAACTGAAATCTCCAGTGGTGAGGACTGGCATTACTACACAGGTTTTAAACTGAGCAGCAATTATGGGCTGAGTCCTGTGCTTGGTGTTGCCCCTTAGGATCCTGGTATTTCTCCCCCACTCCCTAACCCCCACTCACTTTTCCCAGCTCCCATCTGTCCCCACATTCCTCAGCCCCAAGCTTCTGATCCACCAATCCTACCCCACAAATGTTAACTGGATCTTTAAGGTGTTCCCACCCTCTCAGGGTCACTTATGGAGGGTATTCTTAGAAGTACCAAGTGTGTCCAGAAATGTCCCATAGGAAAGCCTGATGCTTTTAAGATAGAAAAGAATGTCTCTCTCATGATGATATCACCTCTACCTTAGAGGATTCTTAGGAAGATACAAAATTACTCAAAATGTAGAAGATGATTGGAGTAAAGCTTCAAGTTCTATTTCCTTTGGTTAGCTGCATAAATCCAAGAACACTCTTTTGCAAGTGGGACCCCATAGTGACGCTGTTAGCACCCCCTGCTCCTTAGCCCCTGTGACAGACACAAGTCAGTACCAGGTAGGTGGCCAGGCATAAACTCGTGCGGCCGTAAGCGTCCTGCGTGTTGATGTTGGCTCCCATCTTCAGCAGCAGCTTCACTGTGTCCACTTGCCGTCCAGAAACCGCATGCATCAAGGGCGTACATCCTGGAATGAGACATTTCCACAGCCTGTAAAAACGTTTGACTCATGAAATTGACGAGCAGACTTTATTTGCCTGTTTATTTATTTTGCTCTTTGCAAAAGAAACCCAGCTGTTGAACTGCATGGGACTGAAAGGAGATGAAGACGATTGTTGCTACATTTATATAAACTATATGTTTTTCTAGCCTTTTCCCCCAATCTTTTATAATTTTGCAATAACTGGCTGATTAAAACATTTTGGGCAGATGACAAAAATTGCTTATGACTGCCTCAGGGATCAGCATACTTTGGGACATAAGGGGCAGGTTTATCGTGACTTGGCTTGAACAGGGCAGAATCTGGAGTGCCTTCGGATAGCAGCCCCAGCGAGGTAGACGGGTTGAGGATGCTTTTATTGGAGGTAGTGGGTGCTAAAGGGCAGCAATGGTGGCCCAGCCTTGGGTTGCATGAATTCTTGCTAAAAGGGGCCACCTGTACTGAAATGCTTCTCTGTTTTCTGAATCAGTATAGGCCAAGGCATTTGGGTTTTTACGTGTTTTCTTCCTGAATAAAAATAGAGATGAAATTGCACATTCTGATTAACTTTGCAGGGCTGTTGGGACAGCCAGCCTTGTGATCCAGAATCCAGGTGCTTCACTTTCTTTTGGGCAAAGAAACCAAACCTCAGACATAATCCTTTGCCCAGCTAAGACTTATTTACATGTCTTTTGATTGGAGATTCATGTGGAGATTGCAGTTCTTCTGCAGATGAACTGTAGCTATGACCCTCAGAAATCCCTGAGAATGGTAAACCCCGGGACTGCTGTTCTCACTGAAAGATCGCCACCAGCATCCCAATTTCTTTCCAAATCTCTCTCCTTCTAATATTCTTTCAGCATCTGTACTGGGTAAAAGCAGCCATGAAGTGCTATGTCTTAAAATAGTTGCAAAATTTCCTTCCCCCCTCTCCCTCCCTTCCTTCCTTCTTCCCTCTCTTTCTCTTTCCTTCCTTCATAACTATTGGGAGACAAAAAAAAAAAACATGCTGCAATAGGCAATTATTGAAGCAATCTGTGAATCTGAAATGTTCATTAGATAAAGCTAAAGAATTTCTAGATATTACTTTCATAAGGTTACATGTTCTTTCTGGCTAATTTATATCTATCTTGAGATCCTAGCTTACATGTAAACTTCTTCAGAGAACACCTCCCTGACTCTCCATTGTATTGCATACCTCCAAGGTATTCCTTGGCTTGTGGAAGGTCCAATAATGTCAATAACTCTAATCTCTGCCTCAGTCTTCACATGGCCAACTTGCTGTGTGTGTCTGTTTCTGTGTCTGTATTCTTCTGTTTTTTTTTTTTTTTTTTTTTTTTTTTAGAGACAGGGTCTTATTCTGTCACCCAGGGTGGTGTACAGTGGCACCATCATAGCTCATTGCACCCCTGAACTCCTGGCCTCAAGTGATCCTCCTGCTTCAGCCTCTCAAAGTGCTGGGACTACAGGCATGAGCCACTATGTCCAGTCTATTTCTATTTTACTGAGATGTTTTATTATGAATGTGTGTTAAATTTTGTCAAATGCTTTTTTTGTATCAATATGAACATGTGAGTTTTCTTCTTTAGCTGATCAATTTGGTGAATTACATTGACTTTAAATATTGAACCAGACTTACATCCCTAGAACAAACCTTTCTTGGTCATGGTGTAGAATTCCTTTTACATATTAATGAATTCTATTTGCTAATATTTTATTAAGGATTTTTGCATCTATATTCATGAGGACTATTGGTATATAGTTTTTTTTAAATCATCTTTGTCTGGTTTTGATATCGTAGTAATACTATCTCATAAAAATAACTGAAAAGTATTTTCTCCTCTTCTCTTCTTTAGAAGAGATTATGTAAAATCAATGCTGATTATTCTTTAAAAGTTTGTAGAAACCACCAGTGAAACCATCTAGGCCTGATGGTTTCAATGCCTGCCTAGGCATTTTGGAGAATTTTAAAATTATGAATTCAATTTCCTAGTTATAGGGCTATTCAGATTATCTATTTCCCATTGGATATTTCTTTTTGTTCTATTTTCAAGTTCATTGATTCTTTCCTTGGCAACCTCATTCTACTCTTGAGCTTATCCATTGAGTTTTTAAATTGTGATTATTGTATTTTCACTTCTAAAAATTCCCATTTGGTTCTTCTTTATATCTTTTGTTTCTTTGTTGATACTTTCTATTTTTTTCATTTGTTTCAAGCATGTCTTCAATTGCTCATTGGAGCACTTTTGTCATGGCTATTTGAAAATCTTTGTCAGATAATGCTAACATTTCCATCATCTTAGTGTTGGCATCCATTGATTGTCTTTTTCCATTCAGTTTGAGAGCTTCCTGCTTCTTGGTATAAGTAATTTTCTATTGAAACTTGGACATTCTGGCTATTATTTCCTGGTCTTACTTAAACCTTCTATTTTAGCTGGCTTCCTTTGACACTACTCCAAAGGGGAAGGGAATGGGGTGCCACCTCATTATTGCAAGGTGGGATGAGAAGTCCAGGTTCCCTATGTGGCTTCCATTGGCATCTGAGGAAGGGACTCCTCATGATAGCTGGGTGGTTGTGAAAGTCCTAACTCTCAACAAGTCAACTCTGTGACTCCATTCAGGATGTAGGGGAGGGGCACTTCATTCCTGCCAGGTGGGGGTGGAGGTCCAGTCTCCCCACTGGGTCTTTGCTCAATGGGTGGGGCTGGGGTCATGGTTTTTTTTTGTGGTGTTTGGCTGGAGTAGAGATACTATTGGCTAAAAAGTTTTCTGTCTTACTAGGCTGTTCCTTTCCTGGTCCTTTGGCTACAGAGAGCTGGCTTTTGTTAGGCTTTTCTGATTTGTACCTGTTGGCATATCTGGGTTGCCAGCTTCTTTAGCTCCTACTTTGGGATAGAAGAGAGGCAAAAATAAAACTCAGAGAACTCACCACCATGTCATTTCTTGGGTCCCAAGGTCCCAGCCTGTCTGTCATTTTCTCTCCTTCTTCCAGAGTCTTCGTACATTTTTATATAATGTTCAGGGTTTTTAGTTATATTAGCAGAAAGATTAGGGGAAAAGTAAATCTACTTCATCTTCCCAGAAGCAGAAGTCCTTGTTCTGCTTCTGGCAAGCCTTTAGCAGTTACATTTTCTCAACCTCCACTGCTACCAAAGGCAGCCTGTTTCTTTCCATACTCTTTTCTAACTACTTGGCCTGTCTACTTTGGTCATTCAGAGATATTGGAAATAAACTCAAACTAACTGACTTCATTAGAAGAGGTGATGGGAAAGATTTTGAAGTGTTGTGTTCAACACTCTTATTGAAGAAATACTGAGGTATCTGCACCTAGCTACAGTATGAAAGTGGCTAGTCATATATTATTTTATTCACATTGCTCACCTCTGAACACCCTCTCTAAAACGATAGAGCAGAACATTCTGGATTCGAAATGCATAAATATCTCACCTTCACTGTCACAGCACTCTAGGATGGAAGGGTCTTCCCGAATCACTGCAGTCAGAGCATTGACATCTCCATTAGACGCTGCCTGATAAACCACGGTCAGGTCGACTTCCTCAGATGAGTCACCTTTGTGCACCAAACAGATACAATGTTAGTGAGTGGAGCGAGTTCACTGAAAAAATAACAACACCCAAGTCATCACCCACACAAGTGATTCATTAAAACCTCTCTAGTGAATCCAGGCAGAAGACTGAGTCATCCTGATCACGCACAGCCTCACCACTTCTGAAAAAAGGTGGACCACTGTGGGCCATTTGTAAAGCCATTATACTGCAAAGGAGCCTGAGAGATTAGATGTCCTTTGAGATTTTATGATTCTCTCCAGGCATTCAGGCTTCTTGAAATCAGTGACCAGAGAGGGAAGTGGGCCTTCGTCCTGGTTCTGGGTTGCCCTTTTTGACCTGAAACATTACTTTTCCTCTCAGTGACTCAGTTTACCCACCTTTGATGTTGATTCTGCACAAAGAGCAATCGAGTTGCCCTATGTGTGCCATTCACAACAGAAGCCCTTTTTTAGTTTACCCACCTTTGAAAGAGACATAGTGCTCCTCATCCTCTGTCCTCTAGATGTACTCACCACCCTTTCCTGCCCTGCTCTGTGCCCTGAGGGCTGACGCTTGCTGGCTGCATCCCCTGGGCTCCCTCACCCTCTCGCTTGCCTGTGAGAGGCAGGAGGCTGGGGGGAGGAAAGAGATGGGGCACTTCTTCCTGCCCTCTCCTAGTGCAGCATTTAGCAGTAGCTGCCTCCTTCCCGCCAGGATGCTCTTCCTCTCCTCTGGCTGGGCTCCCTGATAATACTGTCCCCTCCCATGCTCCTTCAGCTGCGCAGGTGGTAACGGCTTCCCACCGGTGTTAGTCTGGGGTTCTTCAACATCCCTAGTATGTTCTTTGAACCCGACCTCATCTCTGCATGTTGCCCCTGCATGAAAGCCCCTTCATTTCAACCACCTGGAGCATCATGAGATGGAATCTCTGGAAGAAACAGAGCTGTATGCAACTCCTTTGAATTTAATAGCCACCTGCATTACACCTTTGTGCATGATTGAACTGACTAATAGTACTGTCAAAGGCAACAACAGCACTGTGGGTCAGATGAGCGTGAGGGAGCGCAGGAAGGCCTGAGAGGCTGAGCTCACCGGGAGACCCCGGTGAGAGGCTGTGCTGAGCTCCTTTGCTTACACAACTTCTCCCACACGTGTTTTTTTTTTTTTTCCTCCCTAAGCATAGCCATCGTTCAGGGAAAAGACAGGTTTGTAAGACAAGTTTTTTTCAGTTGCATTTTTCTACTAATGTGAACATTAACCAGAGATCTTTTCAGTTCTCATTGATCTTTAGTTGGAAGTAGTCCTAACCCTTTGGCTTGGTTTCTGGGATGTCATAAATGAACTTTAACTGGTTGACCTGTCCCAGAAGGAACTTGTTATTGAAAATGGTTCACTTATGATGACAAACTGTTTTGTAAAGTGAGTGGTTGCTCCCTAATTTTTCCATGGTAATTTTTTTTTTTTTAAAGCAGATGCACCTGCATGTTTGCCTAGGGGCTTAAGTGGGAGACAAGAGGTGTCAGGATCAAACGCCACTTCTGTGATAAGTGCAAGGACTACAGAGCCAGGCAACTTGGGTATAAATGAGGGCTTGTACTGACCAGCTGTGGGAATTCGGGCCAGTTTCCCTCTCTGGGCCTTAGTTTCCTTGTCTTTGAAATGGCGATGATGAAGATTGTGACAGCTCCTACCTAGCTCATAAGTTTGTTGTGAGGGAAAAATGAGTTAATATTTAATCCTATGTGCTTTTAGAACAGGGCCTGGCATATAATAAGCAGTATATATACTTTGCTACTACTGCTGCTACTTTTGAAAAATGTGTTTAGAAAGCATTAGAAATCTGGGACATGTAGAGAAAAAAGTCTCTCTTAGATGATGACTAGATAAAGAATCCATACTTCGAGTAGAACATTAACTCTCCATTAGAAACCTTCCTAGCAGTCTAGACATTTTGTTAAGATTGCTCACTAATAATCTCTGGGCACAAGAAATAGGGCCCAGACTTAACAAAGATGGGCCTGGTATCTGGTTGTACGACCACATCCAGAGATGCCGGGGGTATCACTTCTGAAGGAAGAGCCTGGGGTGGGTTGAGGAGCTCTGTGTTCATAGTCTGTTTATATGTCATATCATGTGGTTATATAATATATATAAATATATTGACAATCTGTTCATTGAGTACGATAGAATATGTAAGGCACATTTATTACTGTGGAATACATACAGATAAGAGAAACAATGAATGCATTGCCTGATAGAATTAGGATCCCTAAAATATCTTGCTGGAAGGATTCTAATAAGATCATATGTAATAGGGATATATATAGGATAACATATCTTAGTCCATAAAATACCCAGTTGAACTAATTTAAGGGTGGTTGAATATGTTGTTTTATTGCCCAGTATCCCTTTATCCTGCTGATAACCTTGGCCTGATTATTTTCTAGGGACCACGTCCTCTCCACTTTCAGCCCATGAGCTAATTCAGTGGAATTGACTACATCCCTGGTCAGGGGCAGAACACATGGCCTAGAACAAAGACACTCAGCACTAGCATTATTCTGGTCACAGAGACTGATTCAGGGATGTGATTCAATCAGAGCCCATGAAAAGCAATGATATGTTGACTGGGATTGTTGGGAATAATATTCTTATTTTGTTCCACCACCCATGAAACTGGGAACCACTCGGTGATATCTTAAGAAGAATGAAGACAACACAAAAGTAGCAGATCTGGGTCAAGAGAAGAAAATAGTTGAGATCTGGTGACATCATTTGATCTATTGAATCAAGACAAACCTTAAGCTAGCATTGTCTCTAGCACATTTACATATGTTGATAAACTCTTTTTTTGCTTGTCAATTTTTTAATTAATTTTTTTATTCTTAATTTTTATGGACACATACTAATTGTACATATTTATGGGGTACAGGTGATATTTTGATACAAGCATACAATATGTAATGATCAAATCTGGGTAATTGGGATATCCATCATCTCAAACATTTATTATAATATTTCTTTGTGTTGGGAACATTCTGAATCTACTCCTCTAGATAGTTTGAAATACACAATAAATATTGTTAATTATAATTGCCCTATTGTGCTACCAAACACTAGATCTTATTCCTTCTATCTAACTATATATTTGGACCCACTAATCAATCAACCACTGTCTATCACCCCCTCCCCACTAGCCTTCCCAGCTTTTGGTAACCACCATTCTATTCACAACTTCCATGAGCTCAATTTTTTTAGCTCCCATATATGAATGAAAACATGTGACATTTGTCTTTCTGTGCCTTGCTTATTTCACTTAATATAATGTCCTCTAGATGCATCGATGTTGTTGCAAGTGACTGGATTTCATTCTTTTTTATGGTGGAATAATATTCCTTTATGTGTGTGTGTGTGTATATATACATAAATATATATATATATGGCACATTTTCTTTATCCATTCATCTATTGACGGACACTTCGGTTGATTTCATATCTTGACTGTTGTGAACAGTGCTGCAATAAACATGCAGTGCAGATATTTCTTCGACATACTGATTTCTTTTCTTTTGGATATATACCCAGCAGTGGGATTGCCAGATCATATGGTAGTTCTATTTTTGTTTTTTTGAGGAAACGGCATACTGTCTTCTGTAGTGGTTGTACTAATGTACATTCTCACTAACAGTGTCTAAGTGTTCCTGTTTCTCTGCATCCTGGCCAGCACTTGGTATTTTCTGTCTTTTTTATAATAGCCATAATAACTGGGGTAAGATGTTATATCATTATGGCTTTGATTTGCATTTTCCTGATGATTAATGTTGAGCATTTTTTTCATATATCTGTTGGCCATTTGTATATCTCCTTTTGAGACGTCTATATTCAGATCTTTTGCCCATTTTTAATGGGATTATTTATATTTTTTGCTATTGAGTGGAGTGCCTTATATATTCTGGTTATTAATCCCTTGTCAGTTGAATAATTTGCAAGTATTTTCTTCCATTCTGTGGGTTGTCTCTTCACTTTCTTGATTATTTCCTTTGCTGTGCAGAAGCTTTTTAGCTTAATGTGATCTCATTTGTCAATATTTGCTTTCGGTTGACTTGGCTTTTGAGGTCTTACTCAGAAAGTCTTTGCCTAGACCAATGTCTTGAAGTGTTTCCCCAATATTTTCTTCTAGTAGTTTTATAGTTTCAGGTCTTACATTTAAGTCCTCAATCCATTTTGATTTGATTTTGGTTTGTGGTGAGAGATAGGGGTCTAGTTTCATTTTCCTGCATATGGATATCCTATTTTCCCAGCACCATTTATCAAAGAGACTATCCTTTCCTCAGTGTATGTTCTTGGTGCCTTTGTCGAAAATGAGTTGACTGTAAATGCGTGGGTTTATTTCTGGGTTCTCTATTCTGTTCCATTGGTCTTTCAGGTCTGTTTCATGCTGTTTTGGTTACTATGGCTTTGTCGTATAATTTGAAGTCAGATGATGTAATGGATCCAGCTTAAGTCAGTTTATATAAATTTTTTGTGCTTGTTTTTATTTTCTTTTTAATTACTGAAAGAGTTCTGTCTGATAAAAAGTTTTAGGAGTGGCACATTAAAAAAGAACTTAGGGTTTTAGCTGGACAGTTAGCTCTATAGAAATTATCAGTGTTTTAATAAATTAGTAGGAACTTTGATTGCATCATTAATAGCCTCATAACCATATTGAAGGAGGTGATTGGCACTTTCCATTCTTCACTGATTGATGTCATTGAATTTATGGCCCGTGGATTAAATAGGGCTATAGGTGGCTGGAGAACATTCAGAGGACAGTGATCAGAATGGGATATGAATGAACTTCATTCATGGCACATGAAGAACAGTTGAGGAAATAAATGTGTTTACTTTGAAGATTATTCTGTGCGATAATGATAGTAGCCTTCAGATATCTAAAGAGCTTTGTTTTTAATTAAAAAAACTGTGGTAAAAATACATAACATAAAATTTACCTTTTTAACCATTTTTAAGTGTTCAGTTTAATGCAGTTCAGTGGCATTGTGTACACTCACATTGTTGTGTAACCATCACCACCATTCATCTCCAGAATTCTTCTCATCTCCTTCTTCTTTTTTTTTTTTTTTTTGAGACAGAGTCTCACTCTGTTGCCCCGGCTAGAGTGCCACGGCATCAGCCTAGCTCACAGCAACCTCAAATTCCTGGGCCTAAGTGATCCTCCTGCCTCAGCCTCCCAAGTAACTGGGACTACAGGCATGCGCCACCATGCCCGGCTAATTTTTTCTATATATTTTTAGTTGTCCAGCTAACTTCTTTCTATTTTTAGTAGCGATGGGGTCTCGCTCTTGCTCAGGCTGGTCTCAAACTCCTGAGCTCAAGCAATCCACTGGCCTCGGCCTCCCAGAGTGCTAGGATTACAGGCGTGAGCCACCTCACCCAGCCTTTTCTCATCTTCTAATACTCTGTACTCATTAAACAACTCCTCATTCTTCCTTGCCCTCAGCCCCTGGAAATCACCATTCCTCTTCCCATCTATGAATTTGACTACTCTGGCACCTCATAGGCATGGAATCAACAATATTTGTCCTTTTGTGACTGGCTTATTTCACGTAGCATAATGTCCCCAAGATTCCTCCATGTGGTGGCATGTGTTAGAGTTTTCTTCCTTTCTAATGCTGGATAATATTTAATTGTATATGTACCACATTTTGTTTATCCATTATTTTCCATTCATGGGGGCAGAGCCCTCATGGCCGAATCACCTCTTAAAGGCTCCACCTCTTAATACTGTTACAATGGCAGTTACATTTTAGCATGCGTTTTGGTGGAGACATTCAAACCATAGCAATGATTCTTTCCCTATTGAATGGTCTTATACTCTTGTCAAAGATCAGTTGACCATAGTTGTATGGGATTATTTCTGGATTCTCAGTTCTATTCCCTTGATCTATATGTCTGTTTTTACGCCAGCTTTGTAGTAAGTTTTGAAATCAGGAAGTGTGAGACTTCCAACTTTGTTCTTTTTAAAGATTGTTTTGGCTATTTGTGGGTCCCTTGAGATTCCATATGAATTTTAGGATGGATTTTTCTGTTTCTGCAAGACACATCATTGGGACTTTGATAGAGATTGTATTGAACCTGTAGATTACTGTGGGTTAATATTGACATCTTAACAATATTAAGTTTTCTAATCCATGAAACACAAGATGTCTTTAATTTCTTTCAGCAATGCTTTTTAGTTTTCAGAATACAAGTTTTCTTTTGCCTCCTTGGTTAAGTTGATTCCTAAATATTTTATTCTTTTTCATGCTATTGTAAATAGGATTTTTATTTAAAGGGCTGTTATGCAGATAATTTTTTTTTGTTAAATTGCTCTGTGAGATTTCAGCAGTTAGAAATAGCAGTGAGTGAGAGTGACAGACTGGTATTTCAATTGTTAGGGCTTTATAAAAATGGTCTAAGTCATGTCAAGAGGTAGTGATCTTCCTGTCTTTGGAGAAGGCCAATTTTGACTGGATGGCCACCAACAAAGCTTGTTGGGAAGGAATTCAGACACAGAGTGAAGCACAGGTTAGGGGAAAGGGAAGAGTTGTGAAGCAGAACAGAATGTACTTCAGAGTTCCTTCTAGCCCTGCGAGAGGATACTCAACCACAGAGCGATTGGGAAATAGGAAATGAAAGAGCTTCCCTAGAGGGTGTGTAGAAACAGCCAATCCAAATTGTGGTCAATGCAAATAATTATGCCTAAACTTGGAGACTGTTCAAAGAATTTCTGAAGAAATAAGGAAGCACGATGTGGAAATAACAGGTACAAAGAGAAGAATGACTGATGGTTCTTATGGAATCTAAAGTGGGGGCAGGAAATTTTTTTTCTACTGAAGATCACAAAGCCACTTAAGATAGCCAAAAGATCTACATAAACAAACAACACATAGATCCTTTCCTCTCACCTTCCTTATCTATCTATCTATCTATCTAACTATCTAATCTACTTATCATCTATCTTTTTTCCCTGCTTCTTAGGGAAGAAGCATGGTTTGAATGGCTCTTACCTCTCTAACTGTGTGAAAGCTAAAACACACTTATGCACAGGTGCATAAAGAGAGATTCCAGGATGCACATAGAATGGGAGACTTTGAAAGCAGAGAAAATGGTGGAAAAGACATGAAGAAATAGGAAGAAACAAGCATGTGAAGAGATGTAGATTATATTTTATAAAAAATTATATATGTACATGTCTATGTGAAATATGTAAAAGACTGTAAGAACATGCATCAAAGTCGACAGAGATAACCTCTTGGCTATTCTTCAGAATATTCTACATGTTTCAAATTCTCTATAATGAATTTATATTCTTTTATACTCATCGAAGTAAACCAAGGGTTTTCTTTCTTCTTAAATAGTGAGTGAAGAGTGGGACTTACCAGTTTTAATATACTGCTACTGAAAGGATAGATATATAGTGTCCGTAACCAAGAAAACAAGTCCTTTGTATTTGATAAAGTTCAAAAAAAGAAAAAAAGTATGGGTTGTGCTAATTTTGACCTTTATAAATCCTCTAGTAGATTTAAAAAAAACAGATATATATATTAAATTTTTATTAATTTTTACCTAAAAATTAGAAGGACGGACATTCTTGAAATCATCTCTTCCAATTATTTTTCATGGTCAAAAAACCTAACTGGTTTCTGGATGTATCACAGATTATCTAATCCCAAGGGCCTAGCATTAATACTGGGATTTCAGATGTATGACAGGCTATTAGAAATGTTTTGGATTAGAGGACTTTCCTCAGAGCTTCTCAGATTTTACACAAACATGGGCTGCTTTTCTAGAGCTTTACATGGTGGCTCTGCCCTTGGGTTATTATGGAGTTCTGTGGGAAATCCCTTGACTGCATCAACTACTGGGTCCATTTTACTGAAATTACCCAGAGGTCATTTTGACACTTGTTCTGCTTAAGCTGTGACCCTTTTGTGGAAGGGCCCTGTCAGTGTAAGTGCAGACTGGGTATTGCAATTGGAGTCCAGACCAGGCTGGTTTGGGCAGGCTTTCTTTGGTTTATTCTATTCTGAGGATCCCTGAGTGATTGAACCCACCCTAGAGTTACCAGTGAAGTCTGGATTCATTTTGGGCAAGTACAAAGGGCTCCACAGGTTTTTCTTAGATTATTCCTGGGAGTAGAACTGATTGCCTCTGAAAAACTGAAATTTATTCATTCATCCATTTACCCAACATCTACCATAGGCTAGTAAAATTGTAGTTACAAACGTGGTAGAATCTCTGTCCTTAAGAAAGACATGTCCCAGTGAGAAGACAAATGTCTATTTATGATTGAGACATACCAGAGATACCATGGCACGACAGGGGAAGAATCACTTCAGTGACTAGTTTCCTAATTCAGATCTCTCTCTCCTCTGCAGGATTTTCCTGGATGCCTTGGGAACAGTAGAGAAATTGCATTCTTGGAACTACCCAGAATGACCTATTCATAAAGTGGTGAGTCCTTTCCACCTGTAGGGAAGGTTCGAGGCCTACACTGCACCCCGATAGCTCCATGTGACAACATTGCCACCCACTGGTGACAAAAAGAGTCTCTGTAGGCCTTGACTTGGGCCCTGGCCAGGATGCTGCCAGATCTGCTGGGTTAGAATTAAGAGCCAGACTGGACCTTTCTGGCCACGAAGGAACAAGTTTAAGGTCAGTGATACAGCTGGCTGGTATTGAAACAAATTAGTCTCATGTGATGCTTATCGTATATATTACATGACACACAGCATACACACCTGGAGGCAGTGCAGGAAAATGGTGAGAGCACAGGCTCTGGGACCTAATCTCCAGAGTTTGACTCTGGCACTGCCACTTACCTGGTAGCTACATGACCTTAGGTGAGTTGCTTAACCTCTCTGTGTCCATTCTTCACTTGACAAATGAGGTAAGAATAGTGCCCACCTTGCAGGGCTGTTCTGAGAGCTAAATGAGTTAATCCATATAAACTAGAGCAGTGACTGACACAGAGTAAGTACTCCAAGTGTGTCAATTATGATTATCCAAGTCACTGCTTTGACATATATGGCATCTCAGTCTTCTTTTCCCTTAATGAGACCCTTTGCCTTGTGCAGCAGTCTGTAGTGATTTTGTGAATTGAAACATTTTACTGTTTCTCATGTTTTCCCCTTCAGTCCCTCAGGCTGTATTGCCTGAGACTTTAAGAATGCTTTATGAAGTGTCAGTCATATGGGAAGAAGAGAAGGAGTTTCTTTCTAACATTTTAAAGAGAAAAATAGATCCAGGTTTTCTGCATGTACCAGCTAAGAGAACAAATACTCAAAGCAATCTTCCTGCTGTGGGAGTGGAAAAGGAGGGACTTCAATCTGTGGGGAGGAAGTCTTGCAACAATATTATCTCAAGGATAAATATTTGGCCACACTCAGATCTTTCTTCATAACCCAATTTGTGAGGCAACACATGTTGTGTTTCTTTGAATCTTGGCGTCTCTGTGTCCGTGGGGGTGCTGCTTCCGAGCTGTGAATGCCACCTCACGTTTAGCGCCTCTCCTGGATGTAGGGGCCTGGGAAATGGGATTTTCTGTTCGTGTCTGTGTTGCACTTCAGTAAAGATGCCTCATTTTATAATAATATACTAATTCTTAGAAAGATCTCAATCTTTAATGCGTAGGGCCTTTAGAATGGGGGCAATATATGCATTTATTGACCAATTTAGTAAGCATGTTCCACTCAAATGGGTTTTCTCACCCACTGGAGTTTTGTGGAAATCTTATTGATGTTAAATTATTATGTCAAGAAATTCTTTGGTAATTAGACAGATACAAATCTTAAATTAATTTTATGAAGGATTGTGCTTGCCCAGCTGGTTTGTGGAAATTGGAAAGTAAGTCGTGTTGTTTTTGCAACCGTCCTTCCTCCAATCTCCCTCACTTTCTTCTGAGTCAAATACGTGAGCCCACCCACTTCTCACTTTCTGGGAGTGGCAGGTGTTGGAGTCACGTTTTTGCCCTTTTAACGGGTGGACTCTGGAAGGTGAGGAATGAGTGAAGGGAAGGGTTTGTTTAGTCTGGAGCAGAGCAGCCTCAGTTGAACATGACAGCTGTTTTCAATGCTGGAAAAGCTGGAAGAGAGTTTAGGCTTGTTTTATGCAGTTCTGATGGGTAGACATTGCAATTAGTAAGACTTCTGAGTGAGTAGAGCTGTTCAGAAACAGAAGCGATTACGTTGCAAGCTACTGTGCTCCTCATCACTGCCCACGTTTGAGCAGGTTCGGACGTGTCTTGGGGATGTTCTTGAGGAGATACCGCATTGAGTGGAACACTGACTTCTGCATTTCTGTTCATGGCTGACAGTCTGTGTGTCTACCTAGCATCTGTAGAGAAGCAAATGATGAATTGTCCCTCATTCATGAACAACCACTCTTGGGCTTGGCAGGTGGGGAGGAGGCGGGTCTTCCCTGGATCTTTTAAAAGCATCCTCCTGGTGGCCCTCTACTGCGCCCACTTGTAAAGCTTCCCCCAGTGCCTCAAACTCCTGAAAATAGTTTAAAAAGACAAATGTAATTTGGGTGGCCAGCTCAGGTGTCAGACATTGAACACGTCTGGTCCTGTTGTCCCCAAAGCCCTGCTGTGGCTATGTTCTGTCAACTAGCGTTTCACGGATGTCGTCCTTTTCTGGACTCTGCTTTCTCCCTCTTCATCAGTGATGCATTCCCACATCAGACGGGATCTCTTCCTCTTCTAAATCATCTTTAAAATTTCACTGACCCTTTAAAGTGCTGGACGGTAACTTCTGTCCACAGTCACAGACTGACAATTGTTCCTGGATGACTGGATTACAAAAATTATGAAGACACGGATAAGAAGAAGAAAATATAAACTCGAAGATGATCACCGTTAAAATGTTGGTGTGTTGTGTATATTTGTGCATGGCAGGAAGGGTTTGCGCCATCCTCCCCCACCTCCTTTAATGGAGCCCCTGTCCTCCACCCCCTGTAGAATGTAATATGGGAGTGGGGAGGTTAGCAGGAGCTGAGCTTGGGAGCTGAGGACCTGGCTGTTTCAGGGTGTGTGGCTGTCGCCCCTGCTCTTTCCATCTCCCCTCAGAATCAGACCGTCTCCTGCCCCCATCCTGCACCCAAAACAGACATGCCTGAAAATGAGCGGCAGCCCAACCCAAAGGCCACAAAAAAGACAAATCAAGTTCCTGAGGAGCAAGCAAAAGGGTTAAAAGGTCCTAACAGCTGCAAGGCCAGGAGGCAGGGAACCCGAAGGAGAAAGTTCTGGAAGGTGCTACTGCCTAAGGCAGGTAGAGGCCTCAGGGATTAGAATGGTGGCCTCGGGCCTGTGGCCGAAACTTACAGGTAGCCTGATGGTGGGGCAGGGCTAGTTGACCAGGCAGTGAGGCAAATCTCACATCTCCCATGCTGCAGACCTTTCTATAGATTGGAATACAGTGATAGAATCTGAAGAAATGACTGAATTTCTCTGAGATCTGTGTAAGTTTTGCTAATACTAAGGCCATTTTGTTGCTCACTTATTAAGTGAATTTCTCTCCTCTCTCTTCCCCTCTTTCCTCCCCACTCCCCGGAATTCTCCCAGGAATTCCCCTTCCCCAAAAAGGGACCAGGTCAAGGGGGATATTTTTTTTTTTTTTTTGAGGCAGAGTCTCGCTCTGTTGCCTGGGCTGGAGTGCTGTGGCATCAGCGTAGCTCACAGCAACCTCAAACTCCTGGGCTTAAGCGATCCTTCTGCCTCGGTCTCCCGAGTAAAGTAGCTGGGACTACAGGCATGTGCTACCATGCCCAGCTAATTTTTTCTATATATTTTTAGTTGTCCAGATAATTTCTTTCTAATTTTTAGTAGAGACAGGGGTCTCACTCTTGCTCAGGCTGGTCTTGAACTCCTGACCTCGAGCGATCCTCCCGGCTCGGCCTCCCAGACTGCTAGGATTATAGGCATGAGCCACCGTGCCCGGCCTGAGAGAGAAGTTTTTAAATGTTTATGCCCATTTTAGGAATTATGTATTGGTATCCTTTATATCTTACTATTTTGAGGTGTTTGTCTTTATCTAATTGATTTGAAAGAGCTTTATACAGAGACACTAACCTTCCATCTGTTATAAAGCTGCAGTTACCTTTCCCTGTTTGCCACTTAAGTTCTCAGTTTTGTTATGCTGATTTTTTAAAAAAATACATGCTCAGTGTTTATAGAGTCAAAATCTATAGATACTGCATTTTAAAATTTATTTCAAAGCTTTTATGATTAGAAAGATCATCTTTGTGAAAACATATTTATATTTGTTAATATTTAATTTTACAAAATATGAAACTTTTAAACTTCATTTTTATATACTGCAATTGATTTTTTTAACAAATAGTCAATTATTAAATAATTCTCCCTTTCCTTACCAATTTGTAATGGCAACCCTATATATACTCGATCATTGTTTACACTTTAGAGGAGGCTCCTCCGTACAGCCCATTTACTGGAACTGTGGCTTGGGGAGCAGGGACCCCAGAACTACCCTCCCATTTGCAGGGGTGCATACGGGAACTTGGAGATACAGCCAAAGTCCACCTCAGGCACATTCCACAGAGTCCTGTGGTCAGTCCACAGTTAGGGTTCTTAGTTTTTTAATGTTTCTTACACAGTTTTGAATTCTAGAATTTTTGGTAGCACATTTGAAGGAATTAAAAGACTCAGAACAACCCTAAAGTTAGTGAACACTGCCACATAATCACTTCTACAGAACAACGTCTCCCAGTTTCTATAAAAGCACCCACTGTTACTGCATTTGCACGCAGGGTCTTTGCAGGACCACGTCCACGTCTGAGGAACAGTCGTAAAGATGGCCAGCACTTAATGCTGTATGCCAGGTACTGTGCCAAGCACTTTCTAGAAATCAACTCATTTAATTCTTACCATATTCTTACCATTCTTACCACAATTATTCCCATTTTGTGGATGAGGAAACTGAGGTACAGAGGATGAAAGTGACTTACCCAAAGTTACACAGGTAGTAAGAGGTGAATCCCAGGTAAGGCTGCAGGCTGTCAGGCCTAGATTCTAACCCTTGGGTCCAGGCGCACTGTGGTCTAGAGTGCCCTTTCACTCAGAGGCAAAGTCCTTGCATGTTCCAGTGAACTTACGACCTTTCTTTGGTGCTGGGTGGACGGACATTCCACACTTCCACATTCCATTCTTTCTTACTCACAGCAGCTTGTACACCACTCCCCACCCTGTTGCACAAGCTGTGTGGCTCAGTGTTTTGCCTGACACATCATTGTGCTAGAGTTTATAGTGACTGTAGCAAAAATAAATTTTACACATTAACCAAAAATTGGAAGCACATCTATGAAGTGTTGGCTCTGTACCAGGGAGGGAATTCAAGCTAGTGGCAATGGCATAAAGATTCTAAAGCAAGGTTGAGTGAATTCTTTTAAAATGTTAAGATAAATGTCAAATGGCCAAGGGACAAATAACTCTCATACTGAAGCACAGAAAAATAGTAACATTTTTCTAATTTATTTTTCAAGGTTAGCATAAACTGGTAATGAGATACAAATGCGCACACAAACACACACACACACACACACATAGGCACCTATAGACCAATTCCTGAACATAAAATTGAATTCTACTGGATCAAATTCCATTGGGCATTAAATGAATAATACATCATGGCCAAATAGAGTTTATTCCAGAATATAAAGATACTTTGATTTGAGGATATTCATTAATAAAATATATCACACCAATAGAACAAAGGGGAAATGCATGATTACATGAGCAAAGACCAGAAGGGCTTTTGTTAAAATTTGATATTTGTTCCTAAAAAATGCTTAACATCTAGAAAGAGATTATATTCTTAATATGATTAAGTACATTTATTTCAAACCAACTGCAAACATTGTACCTAATAGTGAAACAACAGAGAAGGGAAGAATTAAGACAAACTCTAACACAGTAAGACAGGAACAAAAAATAAATGAGATGCAATAATCATAAAGGAAGAGCAAAATAATCAAAATTGAATAATCGCTAACTTTTACAGATGACATGTTCCAGGCACTGTCCTAACAGTTTCATTTGAATTAGGCCATTTATTTGTTTCAACAACTTTATGAAGTAGGTAATATCTTTGTTCCCCCCAACCCACGTTTAAAGATGAGGAAATTGAAACACAGAGAGTTTCAATAACTTTTCCAAAGTTGGCAGCTATTAAGTGGCAGGATTTGGAACCCGTCTGTCTGTCCTGGAGCTGGGATTCTCAACTACCATGTGGTAATGTCCCCTCAGGGTTTGAATGATTTAATTATTCATGAGGCAGCACAAGGGAATTAACCACAGAACAAGTAGAATTAATAAGATTTGATTGTTAGATTTTAAAATAATTATAAAATGAGCTAGTTGTATATTAAATAACATAAGGAGGAAAATAACCCATTACAATGAAAATATAAAATACCCAAGAATAAACTTCACCAAAATATTCATAATCTAAGTGAGGAAAACTATAGAACTTTATTGTGGGATATAACAGAACAGTTGAATTTATGGAAATACAATGTTCCTAGATAGGAAGATTAAACAGTATAAGCAATTTTAATTTTATTATCAGATTAATTTATATTTAATCTCATTTCACTCAAAGTAAACATCCAAACTATAGCAATATCCTTGCATCAGAATGGTGGTATCAAAGGGAAAATCCATGGATATCAGCTACCCAACAAAGTTGCTTAGTTCTGGGACATGTTGTGGAATTAACGAGAATAGGTGGTAGGAAAAACTCAGTGTGGTACCCCAGCTAACTTTTGTATGAGGGGATAAGGGGGGTTAGCCTTCTGGAGTTGATCTGGCTAAGTTGTGGGAAACAACATCAAGGTTGACTCAGGAGATGTGTCTGCCCAAGTAAGCCTTTATATACCTTTATACCTTGCAAGTGTGTGAATGTATTACCATTCCAAAAGCAAAAACAAACAAAAAGAGGGAACAAAAAAAGGGTAAGAATATCAAATAAAATTTAAAAAAACAGTATTGAGGAAGACTGCCTCTATCAAGTAGTACAACATTATAAAACAATAATAGTTAAAATAATGAAATTCTGCCTCAAAATTAGATAGATTACTAGAGCAGCACAGAGCCCAGAAACTTGCCGGGCTCCAGTATGGAAGGTAGAAGTGAACAGGTAGTCTGGTATTTGAGCAAGGGAAGAGTTTTATCTAGAAAACCATTTTAGACTCAGAGGACAGAACACCAGGAACAGAGGAAAGGGGAAGTAGAATTACTCCAAAGCCAGGCAGTTCTGTATGGGAACATGCTTCCAAATAAAAAGGGGTGCTCTGCCATGAATTCAATACAGAAGAAGAGACAGCTTGGAGGGTGGGATGTTCTCTCGTCCTGGGGAGACTTGTTGTCCATATGACACTGGGTGAATCATTTATAATAATCACTAGTCCTTACTAGTGATTACAATGGGTCAGACGTGGTTCCAGGCGCTTTGTAGGTATTAAGTAATTCATATATTGCAATCTTTTGTACTATCATCATCACTTACAAGGTGAGGAAAGCAAGGAACAGAGATGTAGACAATGGAGTCACACAGTAGGTGGCAGCACTGGGCTCCAGTGCCCACAGAATCCACTCCACTGTACCACCACTAATCCCTCTCTGTTCAAGTCTCCATATATAAAGAGTGAGGGAGCTGGGTCATATATTTGCTCAGGTTCCTTCCAATTCTAAAGGGACTACTATTCTAAGACAGAACACTTCCAGAATTCATCCTTAAATTGGTTTCTGCTGTGGCTACCTAAAACCAGATATCTCCAAGCCCATTTCAATTCCTCTCTATACTCAGTGGTCCATGCTGAGTCAGTCTAGTTGTGGCCCAAAGCCTGGGACACCATCTTTAAATAATATTAAATAATCAGAAGGATAACAGTGTGAACTATGGTGAATTTCAGGTGCTCCCTCAGTGTTTTTAAAAGTGAGATATTTAAAAATAGCAGACTGTGTACTGATTTACTGCGGTGAGTCAAAGATCAAAGAAGTGGTCTCAAGGGTAAAGTTGATGGAACCACCACTAAAGTGCAAGATGCCAAGACAAGTTTGGTGGTTTTTCTTTTAGGCTACACTGAAATAATGGTCTTAGTCCATTTGTATTGCTATGCAGGAATACCTGAGGCTGGGTAATTTGTAAAGGAAAAAAAGGTTTATTTGGCTCATGATTCTGCTGGTTGGAAGACTGGGCATCTGGTGAGAGCCTCAGGTGGCTTTCACTCATGGAGGAAGGTGTGGAAGGCAAAGGGGAGACGTTGTGTGCAGAGATCACATGGCAAGACAGAAAGCAAGAGAGGCATGCATGCCAGGCTGTTTGTAACAACCAGCTCTCATGGGAAAATAGAGCAAGAACTTACTATTACTGCAAAATGGTGCCAAGCCATTCACGAGAGATCTGTCCCCATGACCCAAACACCTCCTATTAGGCCCCACCTCCAACATTGGGGGTCAAATTTCAATGTGAGGTGGGGACAAACACCCAAACTATAGCAATATCCTTGCATCAGAATGGTGGTATCAAAGGGAAAATCCATGGATATCAGCTACCCAACAAAGTTGCTTAGTTCTGGAACATGTTGTGGAATTAATGAGAAGAGGTGGTAGGAAAAACTCAGTGTGGTACCCCAACTAACTTTTGTATGAGGGGCTAAGGGGGGTTAGCCTTCTGGAGTTGATCTGGCTAAGTTGTGGGAAACAACATCAAGGTTGACTCAGGAGATGTGCCTGCCCAAGTAAGCCTTTATTTCCCCTGGATGCCACTCAAGCATCCTCCCTCTTGGGATGCACACTCTGGCAAGAGGCACCCTTCCTGGGATAGCAGAGCTGCCCTGTGGTGGAGAATACTGATGGCTCTCTACGCTATGAATGGTAATTATTTGGATATGATGAGTCAGGGGCTTCCATCCCCTATAAGAGGAACCACGGATGGTGGAAGGAGAGGAATGCTCAGGTTATTGGGGGCAGAGCCTGTCTGATGTGGTATCAGATGGAGGCCAGGGCAGAGACTCCAGGATGCACTGATTTGTCATAGTCTTTCCCAGGAGTTCGTTGATGGGAGGGAGAAGGGGACAGCATAAAGAAGGGGGCAGAGAAAGGTGTGGGGTGGGCTTCCAGCAGACATGCTTGCCTAGGCTTAGTCTGGAATGGTCAAGAACACTGGAAAAAAGATTCTTCTTCCATCTCTCTTTTTCCCTCTGCTCCTCTTTCTTGACCAAGAGAGGGAGAAAGCTGAGCATTTTCTCAGAGGCAACAGGTAATCTACTTCTAAACCAGAGCATTGGTGATTTGCCAGCTGGCCTTTCTATATCTAAACTGTCAATCTGAAAACCAATCACAGACTTCTCAAGGTCCCTGGGTTTTATTGCAGGCTCCAGTTTGCAGTTCCTGAGCCTGAACTCAGCAACGGAGCCCAAATCATTCCCCTCCCTTTCTTGTCTTCTAGGCCTGCCTGCCCACTGTTCTTTGCCCAAAACCCATTTCAAAATTTGCTTATTCTTCCTTCTAGAAGCATCCAGTGGTCACACCAGAATTTTAACTTTTGCTTTTTCAGCAAAGTACAGATCTTTTTGTTTAGCATTCCCACATTACATGAGAATTTGGGATTTAAAACCATTACATCCATGTGTGGGTGCTTTAAAATCCATAACACAATGGGATAACAACTTGATTATGAAAATATATACTTTACTATTTTGATTTTTCATTGATGTCTTATTTTTCACTAGCTTTTGTAGTCAGCTAACAAAGAGACATCCTGCAGCAGTAAGAACATGGGTTTTGAAGTCAAACAGGTTTAGGCTGGAATCCCAGCTTTGCTGCTGTACTTTGTGGTAACATCGGGTAGGTCACAAGTTTTTGACTTTCCTCATCCGTAAAAGGGGGTTGTAACAGCGGGGCTGATGAGAGCGTTAGGTGAGCTAGTCTGTGCACAGTCCTCAGCACAGAGCTTGGCTCTGCTAAGTGCTCAGTAAACATTACCTCTTATCATTAACACATTAACTGCCGTGTGAGTTGTATATAACTCATGCTAGTTCAGAGCCTGGAGCCTCGTGAAGCATATGTAACTCACATGTCTCTTCACCTTAAGAGCCATGAGAACTATTTTTCAAGTTGCATATAATTCACGCACAGAAAACAATAAAAAATAACAAATTTTTCATTAAATTAGAAAGAATTGTTTTGTTTTGGAAGTTTTTATTCTATTTTCATAATAAAACTCCCCGGCTCCAAGGAAAAACTTTTTTTTCTAGTGTGGCAGTCAATGTGTTAAGGAATTGATATCAAGCACCTGCACAGAGTATGCACCTGATAGATGTGCGCCCCCTCACCTCTGATATGCCAACTTTTCTTCTAGCTTAAATGAGAATGGATTTTTACCAAAAACCAAGTCACGAGGTTGCATGCTTTCTGGGATTTGACCCCTTTTCACTCCATGTAGTGGGTTGGCCATAAAGATCATGGCCCTAAAGATATGTTCACGTCCTAATCATGGGATCCTGTGACTATTATCTATATGACAGGAGAGTAAATATGACTTTATAGGTTAAAAGATGTGATTAAGTCGGGGATCTTGAGAGGAGTTTATCTTGGATTATCTGGGTGGTCCCTAGATGCAATCACACACATCCTTAAAGGGGCAGAGGGACTTCGAGACAGACACACAGAGGAGTGACACACACACACACACACACACACACACACACACACACACACACACACACACACACACACGAGTGGAGAAGCCATGTGAAGAGGGAGGCAGAGACTGGAGAGAGGAGGCCACAGCAGCCAGAGCTGGAAGAGGTGAGAAAGATTCTCCCTTAAAGGCTCTAGAAGGAGTAGGCCCCCTGCTGACATCTTGATTTCTGACTTCTGGCCTCCAGAGCTGTGAGAGAATACATTTCTGTTGTTTCAAGCCACCCAGCTTGTGGTCATTTGTTGCAGCAGCCCTCAGACACTCCTATCCTGTATTAATCCAGGCTGCAAGACCAAGCACTTCCTCTTATTCTCCCAGCTACTCGGCAAGAGAAACAACCTGTGTGTGAGGGTGTCCACAGCCCACCAGGTACCTGCAAACAGAACCTGGCAGGGCCGGGCCCTCCTCACTCTCTACAGCACAGAGGGGTGGGTGAGGCCCTGGGACCACCCTTTTTTCCTCCTGTTTTCTCTTAAGGCTTGGGATTCCTTTGGACACAGCAAAGCTTTTTTTCCACAAGTTGTGAGAAAGCTTAAAACGCAAATATCTTCAGTTACATAATACCTAGACTTCAGCAGGAACCTCTGTGTTCTGTAGTAAATGACTTTACTACAGGTCCTTTCCTGCATGTGGGCTTTGAGAGGGAAGACAGCCAGAAAGAGACGTTGCTATGGTGAAACTAAAAGGCACAAAAGGGAGTGGAGAGTTCTGGAGACCCAGGCTTCCTCCCTCACAGTTCTACAAAGCAAGCCAGAGACACGGCCCTGTTCACCTTGGCCAGTTAGATAACCTGATCCCTAGGCCTCCCAGGAGCCCTGTGAATAGATAATACACTATTATCCACATTTTACAGTCACGGAGACAGAATTCAGAGGAGATCAACAAGTTTGTCCACGTTCTTGCAATTGGGAAGACAGCTGAGACAGGACTTGAGCAAATGTCTATCTGCCACCAAGACCCTGACACAGGAATATCTTGCTGCCTCTAGCTAAAGAGAAATACAGAAAAATACAGTTGGAGGGCAGTTGGAAGGATTCAGACTTGCCAAATCCACCTTGTTGAAGTCCTAAAGGTCATTCTGCATCATGTTGAGCAACCATGAACCACAGTTCTGGCTTATGCCCACCCCAGAGTAGGTGCTGGGGTCAGAGATTGCCCAAGAACAGGAAGCTTCCTATTGCTCTGTTGCCTGGATAGAGAAGACCTGGGTCTCAGTCCCCTCTGTTAATAATCAGTGGTGTGTTGTTACTATTAAAAAAGGGCTCAATCTTGAACCTCTCTGTGCTTCAGTTCTCCCATCTGAAATGTTGGGCAGGTGGACTGGCTGACTGGTTCTCAACCTTTGCTGTACATTAGAGCTTCCTGGGGAGCATTTGTCAGGCCATATCCTACAGTAATTAAATTGGAATCTCCCAGGGTGGGATTCAAACACCAGCATTTGCAAAATCTCCCTCATTATTCTTTATGTGCAGCCAAGTTTGAGAACCATGAGTTATATAACTTCTAAGGTTCTTCCAGATGCCCTGTCCTAGGTCAACAACTGCATATGAAGCCAGTGCTGCTGGAGTTTTGATTTTCCAGATATTAACCCTTTATAAAAACCTCACACTCAACTTTTCTAGAGAAAGTCACTTCACTTTGGTTTGCCTAACAATGTAATATTTAAAATCTATATGATGGTTTAAATTTATCATGGTCTTTCATGCTTTAAAGAAAGAGGAAGGACTAGTGAAGTAATAAAACTGTTCAAGTATCATTTAGTTATTATTCTAGGACTTGCTCTAATCACGGGTGAGGAACCTGAGGCCTTCTAGGTCCTTAAGTGTGGCCTTTTGATGGAATCCAAATTTTACAGAACAAATACTTTTATTTTTATTAATACATCTTGTTTGTCTTTTGTATTTTTATTTTATTTTTAAGATGAACATATTTAAAGTACCAAAGAATAAAATAAGTTTCAACAAAATAATCCTCCCAGATTGACTGGCACAATTAGAACATTAGTAAGCCATAAGGGCTAAGTTGACAGCTGCTATGCTTATGATTTAGTTCTAACTTCCCCTACCTGACTGGCACCACTAGTGCACCAGGCTGGTCGGTGAGAGTTTATGGGGGTCAAATACACCAGTCTTTTATCAGCTTTTGACAATGGTGCACTGTGTTTTTGTTTGAAGTGGAATTTGTGAGTAGTTGCCCAGCTCGACAGTATTTTTTTAATTCTATCTGTTTCACAGCCCATCATGTCAAAGAAGACCAAGAGAATGCTGAAGGAAGAAAACAGCTTTTTTGATGAGGATTGGGAATTGCAATATTATTTTGTTTCTGCTAAAGATAAGATGATTTGCTTGCTTTGTGGTACTGCAATATCAACATTAAAGAAATTCAGTGCTCGTCAGCATTATAACACTCATAAAGACCATAAATATTTTAAATTAGAGGGAGAGGTGTGAAAGGTTGTATTGCAGAAATTAAAAGATGAAAAGCAAAAGCAAAGATAATTCTTTCAAGCATGATAAGACGTGGAAATAATGCCACTGATGCAACTTATAAAGTAGCTTATATATGTGGGGGAAAAGGGAAGCCATCCAGTGATGAAGACATTGTGAAAGAATGCATTGTTGAAGTTGCAGGATGCTTTGACCCTGATGATGTTTCAAAGTACAAACAGCTGCCTCTTTCAAGGAGAATAATATGGATTGGCAGCATAAATTAGCCTTCAATTCAACAGAACAGCTTCATGCAATTCTTCAAAAGGAAAATATATATTATTCAATCACTTTGTTTTTTTTTTTTTTTTTTTTTTTGAGACAGAGTCTCACTTTGTTGCCCGGGCTAGAGTGAGTGCCGTGGCATCAGCCTAGCTCACAGCAACCTCAGACTCCTGGGCTTAAGCGATCCTACTGCCTCAGCCTCCCGAGTAGCTGGGACTACAGGCATGAGCCACCATGCCCGGCTAATTTTTTTTTTTGTATATATATTTTTAGTTGGCCAGATAATTTCTTTCTATTTTTAGTAGAGACGGGGTCTCACTCTTGCTCAGGCTGGTCTCGAACTCCTGACCTCGAGCGATCCACCCGCCTCGGCCTCCCAGAGCTAGGATTACAGGCGTGAGCCACCGCGCCCGGCCTTATTCAATCACTTTGGATGAATCAACTGATACTACTGACTTGGTGCAGAAGATTTTCTTTGCTATGAAGAGTTACTTGCTTTGGGCACTCTTGTGAACAGAACATGGGGAATAGATATCTTCAACAACTTTCAAGATAAATGTTGTGAAGTTGGACTGAATTTGGTAAATTTAGTGTATGTACAGATGGTGTACCTTCCATGACAGGGAAATATGAAGGGTTTATTGCACAGATTTTAAAAAGTATTAACAGATCCAGATGCTCTCATTTCTTTTCATTGTATCCTGCATCAGCAAAATCTCTATGCTAAAGCTACTATTTTAAGTGATACTTTGCAACAAGTTATAAGCATTGTTAATCGTATTTGTGCAAATGCAACACAGGCATCATCAGTTTCATAACATGCTAAAGTTGAAGATGAGGTATTCAGTGTGGATTTGCCATATCATTCTAAAGTGCATTGGCTATCACAGGGACAGATGTTAGCCAAAATTTTATCTCTGCAAGAACAAATAGTTAAATTTTATGAAGAATAGAATCAGCAATGTGAATAGTTAAAGATTTCTACAGAAATGCAGCATTTCTGTGAGATATCATGTCAAAATGACTTTAATATTTCTTTGCAAGGTAAAACTAAGCCCATATATGATATATGGCAAAAAAAATCCAAGCATTTTTTTTTTTTTTTGAGACACAGTCTCACTCTGTTGCCCAGGCTAGAGTGTCATGGTGTCAGCCTAGCTCACAGCAACCTCAAACTCCTGGGCTCAAGCGATCCTACTGCCTCAGCCTCCTGAATAGCTGGGACTACAGACATGCATCACCATGCCCGGCTAATTTTTTTCTATATATTTTTAGTTGTCCAGCTAATTTCTTTCTATTTTTTTAGTAGAGATGGGATCTTGCTCTTGCTCAAGCTGGTCTCGAACTCCTGAGCTCAAACGATCCACCTGCCTCAGCCTCCCAGAGTGCTAGGATTACAGGCGTGAGCCACTGCACCCAGCCAAATCCAAGCATTTTTAAAAAAACCTATCTTTTTTCAAAACACTTCTTCAAAGGGAAATTTTGGATGGACATTTTCCCCAGTTAGCAAAGGTCACCGATGAGCAGAATTATATATGTGAATAATTTGAAGAATATGCAGCTGTTAGAGAGCTATTAATTGGAGAATACAATGAAAGGTTCACTGACTTTGAGAATCATGACATCACACTAGCATTTCAGCCTCATCTAGTTGATATCACCAAGGCAGCTAAAGAACTACAGATGGAATTGATTGAGCTCTCAGTAGATGACATTTTAAAGTGATTATTTAATGTGAACAAAGATCCAATTGAAATATGGAAAAATGTAGTAGAATACCCACACTTTCAGCAACATGCCCCAAAAATGCTTTCTTGATTTTCAACCACCTATTGTTGCGAATCTATGTTTTCCTACCTAACCCAAATCAAGATGCCCTTAAGGTCACAAATGACTGATACTCATCTAGAGGATCAACTGAAACTGCGGACTTCCATGCTACAATCAAATATTCCAGCGCTTCCAACAAAAAGCAGAGACAACAAAGTCATTAAAAGATTAGTTAACTTTAAAATTAACAGTTTTGATTTTTTGAAATTATTAAGTACATAGTAGTTAGATTTTTACAAAATAACACACATTTTTAAGTATATCTAATTCAAGTTTCTTGAATGTGGTCTTATTTGATTACAGCTAAATTAATGCAGGCTTCCAACATGAAAAGTTTCCCCATCTTGGATCTAAATGGTATCTTGGGGTTCTGAAAAAAATAATTAATGTAATCTAGTCACCCAGCACTAAGCCCTCATTTGATCTGAGGACTGTTACATTCCAGCTGGAGATAGAGAAGTGAATAGTCTTTTGCACTTGAGGAACTCCAAGTCCAAGGTGATAATAACAACAGCAATAATAACAAAAGCAGCAGCCATGATTAGAAAATACTTATTGCACGGCAGGCAATGTGACAGATGCTTTTTATATATTATTTTAGATTGTCACAACATCCCTGCTTGGTAAGCATCATTTCTTTCATTTTATTGCTGAGGAAACTAAGGACCAGAGAGGTTAGGTAACTTGCCAAGGTCACACAGCTAAGAAGTAGCTGATCTGCTATTCTGACCTTTGTAAGACTTAGAAGCCTATGCTATTTCCACCGTATCATAGCACCTCTAGAAGGAAAGGATAGAGAAGAAATAGAGATAGAGATGGCAGGGAGAGGGTTAATTTTCATGGAGGAGAATCAGGCCCAGGGTGGAGGAATTGCTATGAATTGCTCACATTAAAAGTATTATAAGAAAATAAATGTTATAAATCTATATTTTAACCATGTTGTGGGGTAAATCCTATTAGAAGATATAACACTGAAACAGATAAATTCATTATGAAGGGCTAATTCTTCTGCAGTGAGTCCCAGCTCCCTCAAATTGGTCTTCAAAAATAAACCCATTGTGCTCCTCTGTGAATTGCATGGCTCAACGTTATCTTTTACCCAGCACGAGCTCTTTGGTTCTAAGCAGATTTTCACTTTTGCTGACTGCCGTCAGTGACAAAATGCACAAGCAGCAAAGGATGGTGGTGGGCACAGCTGCAACAGTCCCTTTCTCTGTGGTGTTCAGATCCAAACACAGTATAAACCAGCACTCTCTGAAGGCACACACACACACACACACACTCTCTCTCTCTCTCTCTATTCGAAATGAGTTAGGGTCTGGAGAACACATTATTATTTATATACATATTAGTTAACTCTGAAATCTAAATCTCAATTTATTATTTGAGAAACCCACTGGGCTAAAATAATTCACCTATGAAGCCAGATATAGCTTGAGGGGTATTAAACACACTATGGCCTAGAGCAGGAAAAGGGAAAAAGAAAGAAGCAATAAATTTCTTAATGAGCCTTTCACAAGCCACCATTTCATGTTGTTGCCAAAACAAGTGAAATCACCAAAGGAACATAGGATCTTAAAGAATATTCAGAGACTGTATGTAGAAGGTGGTATAGAAATCAGATATTTTTTAAAAGATTCTAAAAAATACCTATTACATTTATAAAATGAAAATCTCCTGTATATACATAGAAAAATATTTATAATTACATAAATGATTACATATACATGTAGATACACCCACTGCATAGGCAAAATGTACACAGTAGACTGTATGGCTAAATATATGATATTACAAGGATGAGTCGATTTCACAGCAACCTTTTCATATGGAAAATTACCTCCACTCTGGAAATTATGAGTAAGGAAGATAAACCCTTCATTGCAAATTGTAACACAGTGATAAGTCATTACACAGACCGGGATGACAGACTGTATCAACACAACATAAATATGGGCAACATCTATTCCTGAAGGGAATCATGAGATGCTTAGGAAGCTATCGCAATGAGCTACTGGGTTAACAGCCTGCAAAGACACATGTGATGTGTTCTTCTATTACTTACACTAATATTTCATAATGATTTGAAGAAAAACTGAGACTAAAGATGACACTATCTAAAATAGTTGGTGTGCTTGAGGCCCAATTTTTAAAATCTGTAAGTAGGAATACGTCAACAAGCAGACAGACCATAAGCTTATTTCTCTCTTCCATATGCTTATCAAATTAGAAGTGAACAGTTAGAACAGGTTTGTTTTCTAGGTGAAATTCTCTTTCCACATCCTACATAGCAAACACACACACACACACACACACACACAAACACACACACACACACCCTCCCCCGCCCCTTACAACTGTAAATCCCTGCAGGTGGACTAAGGAGGCAAAGAACGGAAGAATGTGTTAAAGCAGCATTTTACCTCTTTGCTGATCCAACACAGATGGGGTGCTGAAATCCATGGTTGCCTGTCTCATCATTTATCATCAGACTGGCAAAAGCATCCAGGTCTCTGGAGAGGAGAAAACACCAGCTCACACGTTACAGTCAACACAACAGTCAGATATAGCATCGCTTGCCAAGATCTCTGTTTGAGAATGAAACATGCTTTAGAGCTGCAGGTTGTTGTGAAGGCAAATGATGAAAGTAGGTAAATGCTATTCCTGTAAATACCTGCTAGGAAAAGGGTTACTCTATGGCTTCATTCATCAGCTATGCTTGTGTGTAAGTATTATAAGCCCTCCACCCCCAAACAAATAAACAAACTGCCTCAAACCCTAAAAAACAGTATTCACAGGGGCCACCTGCCTTGGATCTGGGCTGGGAACACACAGCAGGTCACCGAGCTTCTGCAGCTGGAATGTCGCTTTAAACCAACAGAAACCTCAATGGGTGAGTGAGGATTCACGGGCCAGACAGAGCATGTGCAGAGCTGCCAATGCAGTTTGCATTCAGCTGTGCTCTTGGTGGAGTGAGAGCTGCATTTGGGTCATGTGAGCAGACAGTGCTGTCTCAATGGAACAGGACGTAAATATTGTAGCAGGAGGCTGCTGACCACGTGCTGTGCGGAGTAATTATCCACTTCTGCAGTCTCTTCTTTGGACCCCTTCAGCTCCCTTCTTGGACGGGGAGGATAGGGGAAAACATCTCATTGGAAAGGTTACATTTCAAGGCTCAAGTTTCTGTGATGATAAAATTAAAACAGTCTTCAGTCACAGGGTGTTTATTGCAGTATTATATGTGGTGAAACCTGAAAAATCACCTAAATGTACATTTGAAAAGCAGTTGAATAGTAGTAAATTCATCCTCTAGATTAAAAAATCTGAGATAAATAAATCTGTGAGTATTATTCTGGTGGAATGCCACTAATCTATTGTTAAATGAAACAAACAAGTTATATATTTCATTGGTTCACATTTTTATAAAACCAGCAACCACCCACCATATATGTAAATATAATATGTTTATATATGTTCAACGGAACCCTGAAAAAGATGTAGAAAGATACGAACGAAACTGTTAATATTGGTTACCTCAGGGGATTGGAATTAAAGTAGGAGATTTCTAACTGTTCTTTATCAATCTCTGTATTTTTTGGCTTATTATAATAGGTATCTATTACTTTGTGATAAAAATATGATATAATAAATTCAAACAAACAAAGCTCTACATTCTAGATATGACCAGATTTTTGGATAAGCCAAGCAACCATGTAGTAGATGCTCTCATAAATGCTATTGATAATAATAACTGTTTTCTTTTTTAAATTTATTAGTGTGCAATGTGGAAATAAAAGCAAAAACCATTTTTGTCTGTATATGACCACATTTGTTTTGATATGGATTGATCTAATGTATAATTTGTGGTTTTGATAGGCAGGCTCCTTCCTTATCTCTTGCCTCATAATTCCTCAGTGCCCGTCATCTATTTTCATCAACAAATTGGTAGGCCTCCCTCCACTGTGACAATACTGCTGCTCACTCAAAATGCCACTACCCACCCTCCTTTCCCACATCAGCCCCTCCCCTCAAAATGCCCTGTGTTCTTTTTATTTAAAAACAGAGGCAGAACATGTATCTTATAAATCATTACTCAAAATGTGCTCCATAGGTAAATTTCTTAAATTTCCCAACCCCATTACTTGCATTAACCATGAGCACCAAGTGGGAGCACTGAGTGGTTTGAGGAGGAAGCTAAGAATTACACTAGCTGATCCTCAGCGCTCATCTAAATGAGCGAGGTGAAAGGAGTATTGGTCCCTCAGTCCCAAACAGGAGAAAAACAAAGGTGGACTTCTCTTTCATTCATTTGTGCATGGATCATCCGTTGCTATGGAAGGAGCACTATGCTCCCATCATTTCTACAGGCACTGGCGATGCAGCTGTGAGCAAGACAGGACAGGTCCCCAAGCTCAGTGAGCTTATACTCTTGGGTGAAACTTCTGCTTCTGGCCATGCTGCAGAAATAGGGACTGGATTCACCCTCCTGCCTTAAACAACGAGAAAACTGGGCAAAATAGCTGAAACAATGCTTTCCAGGCAGCAGGTAGCACAGGACAGTGGTCGCTGGGAGAAGAAAAACAAATGGGGTAAGAGTAAGGAGTTCCCAGCTCACTGCCTGGGGAGCGTTTCCAGGCTGCAGGGCACGGAGGGGATGGTGGGCTGAATGGTTTGTGGAAGGGTCCACAAAAGACACGTATGTTGTATCTTCATAACCCACGAATATGACCTTATTTGGAAAAGGGGTCTTTGCAGATATAATTAACGATCTCAAGTTGAAATCATCCCAGGTTATCTGGATGAGCCCTAAACCCAATGACAAGTGTCCTTATAAGAGACACACAGAGAGAAGGGGAGGGGCCGTGTGGGTGCGGAGGCGGAGATGGGAATGGTGCAGCCACAAGCCAAGGAGCACTTGCAGCCACCAGAAGCTGGAAGAGACAAGAAATAGGAAGTCCCCTAGAGTCTTTGCAGGGAGAGAGGACCTGTCAACACCCTGATTTCAAACTTCTATCTAGTCTCCAGAACCATGAGAGAACCAATTTCTGTTGTTTTAAGTCACCAAATTTGTGGTAATTTGTTACAGCAGCTCCAGGAAACTCTCAAAATAAATGCCCCGCCTCTAACACTGTTACATTTCTGTGAGCATTTATATCATTAACCAAACTAAAATATACAGATATTTTCATGTTTGTAAAAGGGCTGCTTTGGGCTCCTTTTGAAAAAAACAGCCAAATAGAGTAAAAAGGGCATGAGCTAGAGTTTGTTTCTGTTAGGTGTGTAATTAGGACAAATTATATAACTTTTTGAGCCTCAGCATCTTAATATGTGGCGTGGAGCTCCACCCCCTAACTTCTTGTAAGGGTTGACTATTGTTATCATTCAGTCCACTTCTTGGGCTGCAAGCATAGAGATAGTTCTTTCTACATAACCAAAGCCCAGTGTAGGATAACATTTCGTTGTTTCTTCAAGTACATTCTGATTAAAGCACTTATTCACATCCGCCAGGTGCTTTTTACCTAGAATGTAGGAGGGGAAGAGAGGACATAGTCTGCATGACCAAGCAAAGTCTGGCTCTTTCCTTTCCCCCCAGTCCATTCCTCCCCATCCCCTTCCCTTTCCAACGTCCGGCCATGCTGGTCTCTTCTGTTCCTTGAATGTGCCTTTCCTACCCGCCTCCAAAGACTTCGCTATTCTGTCTCTCCAACTGGAATGTTCTTGTCCCAGCTCCAATGCCACCATATTAGAGAGGCTCTCCCTGACCAACATTATCCATTCTCAAACCCCTTAGTCACTTCCTTCTCCAGAGTGCTACTTTGTGAATTTACAATGAGAAATAGTCCTGCAGGGAGACAGGGCCCATGTTGTGACAACTGTCTAGTTCAGTGCTTCTCAGACTATCTGTGGTGAAGGGCTAGGTTTTTAAATTTCTAAATCATCATGAATCCATGCATTCTTAAAATATGATACAAATTAATAGTGGAAGCATAAAAAAAAGGACAGAAAATGCATGTTTTGATTATTATTAGATTCAACAGGCATAAATTACATGTCAATAGATATAATCAGAACAAACATAGGATAAAAAAGAACTACAAAAGCTGTACACATTGTTCATTGAAAACGTGTTTAGGTATTAGTGATCTGTGCTGTCCAATACAATAGCCGCTAGCCACATGTGTCCATTTAAATTTAAATTAATTAAAGTTAAATAAAACTAAAAATTCAGTTCTTCAATCACAGTAGCCACTGTGATTTTACTTTGTCATAATTAAAAACTTTTGCTCTTTGAGAGATGCTAGTAAGAAATGAAAACACAAGTCACAGACAAGGAGTAAATATTTGTAAAACACAAAGCTGATAAAGGATTTGCATCCAGAATTTATAAACAATTGTCAAAATTTAATGATTATAAAAACCCCAATTTTAAAAAGAGCAAAGATTCGAACCAACATATCATCAAAGGAGAGACACAGAAGTTAAATAAAAATATGAAAAAAATGCTCTGCATCATTATTCATTAGGAAAATTTAAGTTAAACTAAGATCACTTACCATGTGCTGGTGAAGATGCTAGAACTCTCATACGCCGGTGATGGAGAAAGGCAAAATGGGGCAGCCATTTGGAAAACAGTTTTGCAGTTTGTTATAAATTTCAACATAAATATGGGCCAGCAATCCAATTCCCAGGTATTTACTTAAGAGACCTGAAGACATATGTTTACACAGACACCTGTATGTGAATGTTTATAGCAGCTTTATTATAGCAAAAAAACTGAAAACAACCCAAATGTTCATCAACTGGTGAAGGGATAAACAAACTGTGGTACATCTATATGATGGAATACAAGTCAGCAATAAAAAGGAATGAACTACTGATATATGCAATTAGTGGATGGATATTTAATACATTATGCTGTGTTAAAGAAGCCAGACACAAAAGGTTACAAATGGCATGATTCCATCTATAAGGCATTCTGGCAAAAATGATAGAGACAGATGAGTGCTTTCCAGGGGGAGGGAATGGACTATAAAGGGGCAGGACAGAACTTTTGTAGTGATAGAAATATTCTGTATCTTGATCATGGTGATGGTTACTACCCTGTATTCATTTGCCAAACTCATAGAACTAGACACCTTAAAAGGGTGCATATTATTAAATATAAATCATACCTCAATAAACCTGAAAGAATCAATAATACAGATCTTAATTCTATATGTTAACTAATAATGTTAACCTAAATTTTAAAATAGGTTTGTTAAAAATTAAAATGATTGAAACTAGCAGTTTTAAAAAATAAATAGATGCTTACTTTTCTCAGGTATTTTTATACTTTTAGAGTATAAAAGACAAACTAACCTCAAAATACCACATATTGAACACTATCCTACTGTGCCTGACTTTCCATGCAAGTTTGACAACACCCAAACTGGTCTATACCAGGTTCAGTGTGACAAGTCAGCCATCATAGAGTTGGAGGTTGTGGCAATGTCAAATTATTGTAACCATATCTAAGTGGTTGCATTTAAAGGTACTCAAATTTTGTACTTACCTTGTCACAAACTGGTGACAAATAGTTCCTGGAATGGGATGAGCCGTAGCCCATACTTTGAGTAGTGTTGGTCTAAATCTCTCTTCCCTTGACGCTTCTCATGGTGGGATTCTCACCATCCAGGTCTCTGCTCAGAGAGACCTTCCTTGACCTCCCTATTCCATCTAAAGGAGAAGCTGCCTCTCGGCCAAATTCCAGTTACAGTTAATAAAATGTCTTCATTTTCTCTTATTTTAATTATCATAATCTGTAACTTGTAATTCATTATGTCTTCATTGTCTGTCTTCTTGTAGCAGATGCTGGTTTCAGCTGACTTGCAAAAATGCCAGTATCTATATTTTGTTCTGAGGGCACTTTTTCAGAATGCAGAGGTCACTTTGCCAATTCTGAGGATGGGCCAGAAGTGCCAGGGAATTAAGCAGCCTTCTCTCTAGCCCAGAGCAACTGTGAGCCAGTGACTCTTGGGAGCTGGTCTAAAACACCTTTGTTCCCTTGGCCTTGGATGGGAGGATTCTGAGGCATGCTGTTTTACTCTACTTCCCATTTCCCTTTCATGGTTAAACTCCATTGCCACCAGTGATAACAGGTTTAACAACATATTTTTTATGGGCTGCTATGCTATCCCTGTATTACTTCCCTACTTTCCTACTGGTATTTCCTGCCCCTCTCAATAAGTTACTCACATTGGAATCACTGTCTCAGGGTCTGATTCTAGGAAAACCCAAATTAAGACATTTATCCAAGGGAAGGTAAAATTTGTAAGGGTGGGGCCTTTGTCTACTTTGTTCAATCCATGTCCCTACAGTCTAGCACAGAGAGGAGCAAAAAGGAGGTGCTCAATACATACTGAATGAATGAAACATCACTGAAGGACTTTCCTTGCCCAAGCTGATGACTTGCTCATTGATAATGTAACATTAGAAATCCATTAACCATCATTCATTGGGGTAATTCCATAGTAAGAACTTTCTGATAAGAACTTCTGTTGTCCTTGAAAATTTCCAATCTAAACAAGAAACCGTACATTTGAGAATTGATTCTGGGATTTCTGGAATTGGCTATCAAATCTGATTGGATTTAAAGATGCTAATGGCTCTATTTCCAGTAGTAAAGAGAGTACTGATAGTCCATGGTGTGAAGTAGTAATAGAGATATGCAAAATATCTGCATCAGATATTCCAAATCAATCACTAATATCTTAAAATAGGCAAGGAGCTAAGTGTGTGTATGATACTCTCAAATGTTTTTGGAAACCTAATGAATATAATGTGGTTGGCTGGTTGCTCCTAATGTCATTGAACAAAGTGGTGAAATGAAAGGATTAGCTTGGGGATTCTAATTCCCAGTTCAAGCGCCTTATAGATGACCTGGAGGTGTCCATGTGTGCCCTGAAGGAGAGCCTTAACTTCTATAGCCACAGGGCTGAGGTTTCTGAAAATAAAATGTGGAATCTCATCCTGCAGCTGGCTGAATTACAATGCAAGTTAAACTTCCAGTCTCACAAAGTGCCTACTATTAAAGGAAGGGCATTGATTGGGAAAATATAGGGTCCTGTAGGTTGGATGGGGATAGGTGAGAAGACCCTGATAAAGCTGGAGACATTAAGCCCCTAAATTCTGATGAGTCTTCTTTGCCAGTGGAAGCTCCCTCCCCACCCTGGTGGCAGTGGCCTTTTCACATCAGTCTGAGGAGATTAACCCTGCACTGCCTGAGGAAACCGTAATGGCCTCCCTTTAGGCAGTTGCCATGCAAGACAATGCTGATTAATTGCTATGAAAGACAATTCCAATTCTCCTCAGGAGCCACTCTCATCGCCCTTATTTGCTTCTAGACCCATAATGAGATTCAAGTCCCAGCAGGCCTAGAAAGGTGAGGTATAATGTATGACCTATGAAGAAGTGCCCTGTACTCCAAAAGAACTAAAATGAACTTCAAAGGGCCCAACAGTCTGGTTAGTTGAATGAAACACGGACCAAAATGTGGCCCACAGTGAGCAAATTGGAAATGCTGGTCCCGCCTTGGTTTAATGTACAAGAAGGGATTCAAAAGCTAAGGAAGATTGATGTGGTAGAGTGGATTTGTCATTTAAGACCTACTTACCCATGCTGGGAAGGTCCAGAAGACATACTTCTACCAATACTGTGAGAAATAAATTTGTGAGGGGTGCCCTGGCATCTGTGAGTAGCTCTGTGATTACTCTTCTCTGTAGGCCAGAACTTACAGTGAGAACTGCAGTTACTGACTTAGGGAACTAAATGCAATGAAAGTCATTGGATCCCAGGATGGCAGGACCAAGTGGTGGCACTCACTGGCAATGCCAAGGTGGGAGTGGTTACTGTCATGGACAGCAGAGTCCAAGCAGCAATCATAACAGTCTGACTCACATAGACCTTTGGCATTGCCTAGTTGATCATGGTGTTTCTAGAAGTAAAATAGATAGGAAGCCTACTAGATTCTTACTTGATCTGTATAAGCAGAAAAGCTCTAGGTCAAGTGAATAAGAGTCTAACAGAACTGAATCATAAAGACAAAGAGTCATGGCCCCTCAGTCAGTTCTCAGACTTGAGCCTGTTTACAGACCCAGAATCCCTTAATGAAGGAGAGGCTGAGTACTCTGAGGAAGGATCTCAGTACACTATTAAAAATTTATACTGCTAATCTTTCTCCAAGTCTTCCCCAAAGGGATGTATGGCCTTTTTCCATGGTAACTGCACTGGGAAAAGAGAAATAATCAGGGACTATTGGGCACTGACTCTGAACTGACACTAATTCCAGCAGATTTAAACATCACCATGGTCTACCAGTCAGAGGAGGGACTTATGAAGGTCAAGTGGCCAATGGAGTTTTAGCTCAGGTCCATCTCACAGTGTGTCTAGTGGGTCTCTGAACCCACCCTGTGGTTATTTCCCCAGTTGCAGAATGCATAATTGGAATAGACATACTTGGCAGCTGGCAGAATCTCTACATTGGTTCCCTGAACTGTGGAGTGAAGGCTGTCATGGTGGGAGAGGTCAAGTGGAAACTACTAGAACTGCCTCCAACTGGAAAGATAATAAACCAAAAGCAATACCACATTCCTGGAGGAATGGCAGAGGTTACTGACATCATCAATGACTTGAAGGATGCAGGGGTGGTGATTCCCAGAACATCTCTGTTCAACTCTTTGGCCTGTGCAGAAGACAGATGGATCTCAGAGAATGAGAGTGGATTATTGTAAGCTTAACCAAGTGGCAACTCCAATTGCAGCTGTTATGCCAGATGTGGCTTCATTGCTTGAGCAAATTGACAAAGTAACATACCCTCTGGTACCTATTCAGTATGCAGCTATTGATCTTGAAAATGCTTTTTTCTCAATACATGTTAGTAAAGACCACAAGAAGCAGTTTAGTTGCAGCTGGCAAGGCCAGAAATACATCTTTACTGGGCTACTGCAGGGGCATATCAATTGTCCAGCCCTATGTCATAATTTAGTTTGCAAGGCTCTACATTGCACAAGATATCACACTGATTCATTACATTGATGGCACTATGCTGATTGGAACCTGACGAGCAAGAAGTAGCAGCTACTATAGACATATTGGTGACACATTGAGTGATAGAGGGTGGGAAATAAATCTGACTAAAATTCAGGGGCCTTCTACCCAGTGAAATTTCTAGGAGTCCCATGATGTGGGGCATGTTGAGATATTCTTTCTAAGGTAGAGAATAAGTTGTTGCACTGGCCCCTCCTAAAACCAAAGACACAACACCTCGTGGGCTTCTTTGGATTTTGGAGGCAAAATATCCCTCATTTGGGTGTGTTATTCTGGCCCTTTTACCAATTGACCCCAAAAGCTGCTGGTTTTGAGTGAAGCCCCTAACAATACAAGGCTCTGCAAAAGGTCCAGGCTGCTGTGCAAGCTGGTGTGCCACTTGGGCCATATGACCCAGCAGATCAAAGGGTGCTTGAAGTGTCAGTGTCAGATACAGATGCTGTTTGGAGCCCTTGGCAGGCCCCTATAGTGCATCATAGTTCTGGTCCTTAGCATTTTGGAGCAAAGTCCTGCCATCCTCTGTAGATAATTATTCTCCTTTTGGTAAACAGTTCTTGGCCTGCTACTGGGCCTTAGTAGAGACTGTACACTTTACCATACATAGGCCACCAAGTTACCATGCAACCTGAGCTCATGAAGTGGGTGTTATCTGACCCACCAAGCCATGAAGCTGGGTGTGCACAGTAATACTCCACTATCAAATGGAAATAGTATATACATGATTGGGTCCGAGCAGGTCCTAAAGGCACAAGCAAGTTACATGAAGAGGTCACCCAAGTGCCCATGGTCCCCACTCTGGCTATGCTGCTGAAGCAGTTGGCTTGATAGAACATGGAATGGCTTTTTGAAGACTCAGTTACAGCACCAGCTAAGTGGCATTACCTTGCAGCACTAGGGGAAGATTCTCCAGAAGGCTATATATGCTCTGAATCAGCATCTAATGTATGGGGCTGTTTCTCCCATAGTAGGGAGTCACGGGTCCAGTAATTAAGGAGTGGCAATGGGAATGGCACCACTCACTATTATCCTTAGGGACCCACTAGCAAAATTTTTGCTTCCTGTTTCCACTCGTGCTCTGCTGGCCTAGAGGTCTCAGTTCCAGAGGGATGAAGGCTTCCACCAGGAGACATAACAATGATTCCATTTAAGTGGAAGTTAAGACTGCCACCCAGCCACTTGGGGCTTCTCATGCCTCTGAATCAACCGTCAAAAAAGGGAGTTAGTATGCTGGGTGAGGTGATTGATACTAACTACGAAGGGGAAATTGCACTGCTACTTCACAATGGAGGTAAGAGAGAGTATGTCTGGAATAAAGGTGATCCCTCGGGCTGCCTCTTAGTATTACCATACCCTGTAAGGGTGATGAAAAACTACAACAACTCAGTATAGATGGGACTATTAATGGCCTAGACCCTTTAAGAATAAAGGTATGGGTCACTCCACCAGGTAAGGAATCATGACTAGCTGAGGTGCTTTCTGAAGGCAAATGGAATATAGAATGGATAGTGGAAGAAGTAGTTATAAATACCAGCTACGACCACGGGACCAGTTACAGAAACAAGGACTGTAATTGCCATGAGAATTTTCTCCTTATTTTGTTACAAATATGTTTGTGTGTACGTATGTATATAATATCTATAATACATACTGTTTATACATATATACTACACATATAATATATACTAGCAATATAATATATAGTAATATATATTATAAATAAGAGGAAAAATATATATAAATAATAAGAAAAGAAAGAAAATAAAGATTTTGCTGTGTTTTCTTTCCTATTTCTTTATTATTTACCATTAGATGTATTGACTTTATATTATAGTATTTGTACGTTGTTAATTTTACACATAGTATTTAAGTTACATGATATCAAGGAGAAGAGCAAACATCACTCAAGGACTTTACATTCTCCTCTGGGGAAGGGATTGGTGTGTTTTCAGTTGTGTGCAGGATAGTTGTATCATGTTAGGTGGAATTATGATGTGGTGATTTCCTTTATTTAGAGATTAGGTATGGTTTATGGAGATGTGTATAGGTCCCAAATTAATGAGAGATGAACTTGTGATGATTAATTTTATCTTTCAGCTCGACTGGTCATGAGATGCCCAGACATTTGGCTAAACATTATTCTGGGTGTGTCTGTGGGGGTGTTTTAGATAAGATTAGCATTTGGATTGGTAGACTGAGGAAAGCAAATTGTCCCTCCCCAATTGAGCTGACATCACCCAACACCTTGAGGGCTTGAATACACAAAAAGGCAGAAGAAAGTTGGAGTTTCTCTCTCTGTCTGACTGCTTGAGCTGGAATATCAGTTTTTTCTCATCCTTGGATTTGGACCTACACCACCAGCTCTCTTTGTTCTCAGGCCTTTTTGAACTTGGACCAGAATTTACCCCACTGGCTTTCCTGGGTCTCCAGCTTGCAGACAGCAGATTGTGGGAATTCTCAGCTTCTATACTTGCATGAGTTAATTCCTTATAATAAATCTCATTCTATCTATCTATCTATCTTCCTATCTTCCTATCTAGTTGCCTTAAACCTTTAGTAAATCAAATGTGCCATACTTACATACAGCCTTGGATGATGGTTATGGTGTACAGAACAGAGGGACAGAGTTTAAAGAGGATTCTGGCTTGTTCCATATTCACCCATCCCTAGGTACCTATGAGAAAGAAGAAACAATCAATCAAGGATGAGCCATGAAGTGACTCAGCAGTGGTTTATGTAGAAAGAAACACTGAAGGGCCCAGGGAAGCTGGAAGGTCACCATTATCATTGTCACGATTTTCATGATTGCCATCGTTGTTTTATAACCCAAGAGTCAATCACCCATCCTTCAAGCATCACCTTCCTTTTGTATCAATACAGGTTGCTTTAGCCTGAGTCCCTGAGGAATTGGGATTGCTTCTTGGTCATGTGTGTTTCTTCTCACCACGTCCAGCTCCTTCTGCCCATCCCTTGTCCCCTCCCGTCCCACACCATTTCTCACCTTGATCCCGCTTCCCTGCCTGATCCCCGATTAGATGTTTCTATGAGGTCATTACAACTGGAGATGAAAAAGCAGTGGCTACTCAAGAATATTATCAACTCTGGAACAGAACTGCAGACAGTATGACAAAGGAGTATTTTCCGTTATCCTTGGAATCAAGGGGTTTGTAAACTACTTGTAAGGCCATTCCTTTAAAATCCATGAGTATAATCCATGAGCTAATTTGGACATTTTCTAAGGATAGCCCACATATTTAGGAGTTCCACTGTTTTACTAAGAGCTATATTCTTGTATAAAATCCTAGACGAACACTACTAAATATTGATGCCACTTGTCACTTTGAATTTCCAAATATTTATTTATACTATATCAACACTTCATTTCATGAAGCAACAATATGAACATTTTCCCTATAAATATGCCATATACTTACTATATATACATATTTGTTATCCATAAGACAATTTTCATATTGCTTTGGTCTTACAACTCCTACCTTTTAACATTCATTCACTTATTAACTCATACAAACAAACACACATTTAGCATGTAGTATGAGTTAGGGACTCTTATAGGTCAAAATATATCTCCTTTATAATGACTTCTTTGATTATTTCAACATTAATTACCCTATTTGGTGCTTAATCACAAATTACATTTGGATGCCTCTCCTACTGATATTTTGCATTGTTTTATAATCTTGTTAGTCTTATATCCACAACTAAATTCTAAGTTCCCAGAGGGCAGAAGCTGAATGATAGGCTTTCTGTCTCTCATAGTGCCAAAAGAGTGCTATACACATAGTCAGTAGCCAGTAATACATACTAGTTTGTTAAAGGTTAAATGTTAAATGCCCAAATGGACAAAGCAGACTTTTGGCAAAGATGAAGTACGTGACGGAAGCCTGCTGGCTGTACAGGGAGTGCTCCTCTTCCCCTCCCCTTCCCAGTCTATGTGATCCCACTCATAGTGCAGACCCTCCCTGTTCTGATTTGGCTATATGTTTTCCTTTAGTTGTTAGTTTCTAAGCTACTATGAACGTTTATCTTCATGCATATAATGGTGAGAAGTTGGGTGAGTATTTATGAGGCATTTCTAGCATGCTCAGGTTACTCTGGAGCCATGACTTCATTCATTCAATCATATGGTAAGTATTTAATGAGTACTATCTATTCTAGGAACAGTCTTGGTTCTGAGGACATGGAACAGGCATGGGGACCTTATTCACAGGAAGCTTTCAGTTTAGAGGTGACTTGGGGGGGCACCTGCTGTGGTCTTCAGGCACCTCAGCCTTCTTGGATGCTGAGGGAACATCTCTGAATGACCACCTTTATGAGAACACAGTGACCTTTCCCATAACCTCACTGACAAATGCTGCTCTTGCTGCTATATAATAGAAGAGTTTGCTAGACTACCTTGCCCAGGTGAAAGATGTAAAGGGGTTTCGCATCCCACTGGGATATATTCAAGCTCGTGCTAGTTGGTGGGCATTCCTATTATTAATACTATGGATATCCACAGATCTGAATAATTTTGGCATTTCTTTTAAAAATCTCAAATAGATATTTTTGAAATGTTTTCTTTCTCTGAATTGCACTTGTTTCATTACTAGATTTCTATCTCAACTGGAAACCTTGGGGATTTGCATTCAATTGCATCTGGATTGTGGCCACTTCCTCAGAAATCCAATGGATTTGGGAAAATACAAAAAACAAAACATAATAAAAACCCAACCCACAATGCTTTTAAGTGTATGTGTGGATGGTGAATTTGCTGAATACCTCAAAAGTGTTTTTAAAAAGTTCTAACTTTAACCACATGTCTTTTACTTCTATTTTTAATTCATGAATGATTGGCCAAGTTTAAATACAGTCCTGCGGTTTGAATTAAGTTAGCACATCATGGAGATCTGGCTCCAGCAATCTCCTTCCTCCCCTCTGTCCCTTCCTGGCAGACTCTGGAGCATTTAGAAGAATATTTTTCTTTGCATTAATTTTTCTGACCGGAAGTCCTTGAGGGGACTCTAATTGAACTTAGCTCTCCAGAGTTTCTTACAGAGTTAGGAAAACAAAATGTGAGGTTACCAAGAAGGTTAATGGAAGAAAAGGCTGTGGCTGTTTGTTTGCTTCAAATATTTGCTAATAAGGCAAAATCTCACTCTGTAGAGTCATTCTGCTTTGTGGCCATGAACCGTACTCCTTTCAGCCACAAAAGGGACAGGACAAGATCGAGTGTGTTGTTGCATCCGTGCCAATCCCTGCCAGCAGCAAGAAGAACAACTTACAATGTGAAACACTCTTGGAATATGAGAACCGCAATTTGATCATTACATGCTAAAGCAATGCTTCTTAAATTTTAATGGGCACACATATTGTCTGGGGATCAATCTAAGATGTACCATATGGTTTAGTAGATCTAGTAGATCTAGGCAGGGGGAGAGATTCTGGATTTCTAGCAAGTTCTCAGATTATGTTGCTATTTGGACCATTCTTTGTGCAGCAAGGGGCTAGAATATTTTCCAAATACTAAGTAAAATAAAGATACTCATGGGATTTTATATAGAGGTTCATTACTGAATAGTAAAAACTCAGAAATATAAATTGAGCTCCCAAAGGGCTTCAGAAAATGAATCTGTAACAGAAGCTAGTCAGAGGTGGAGACTGGTTAATGAGTGGCAACTGTTACCACCTGGAATCTCTGTGGTAATTTGTGTGAATCGGTGTTTTTTGAGTAAAAATGGAGTCAGTTTATGGCTAGATGTTATTAGGGCCGTATATATTAGAGCTTCCTCAAAGTTCTGCCTCCTTTCTAGCTCTGTGTACTTGGGCAAATTATTAAACCTCTCTAAATATTTCTCCTAATATGTACCCTGGAGATAACAATGGTTCCCACCCTAAAAGGTCGTTGTGGGGAAGAGATGAGATAACAAAGCAGTGGTGTGCTGGAGTTGGCTGCTACCTGCTGTCTAGAACCGACTTAAATATTCAGGAGCTTGTGAAGTGGTTTGGTAGTTTGAAATTGGCTACGGTGAGTGTATTTACACCATGGAAATTGCCACAAGTAAGGACTCTTCTTTTTTTTGAGAGCTGATTTACCAGCACACCTGTAAAAGTATTTGGTGCCTAAAGAGCTCAATACATGTTAATTACTACTGCCTTAACTACCTATTCAGTACTTGTAATTCTCCCAGTACTTTTAATTTGAAACATGTGATTTAGCACAGGGTATTCTATAACAACTTCATTCTCAAAAATTCTGTAATTGGGTTCTTCTCAAGAAATGGCAAATTTGGGGCTGGGCATGGTGGCTCATGCCTATAATCCCAGCGCTTTGTGAGGCTGAGGTGGGAGAATTGCTTGAGACCAGGAGGTCAAGACCAGCTTGAGCAAGAGTGAGACCCAGTCTCCACAAAAAAATAGAAAAATTAGCCAGGTGTGGTGGTGTGTGCCTATAATCCCAGCTACTCAGGAGGCTGAGGCAGGATGATTGCTTAAGCCCAGGAGTTGGAGGTTGCAGTGAGTTATGATGATGCCCCTGCACTCCAGACCCAGGTGACAGAGCAAGACCCTATCTCAAAAACAAACAAACAAATAAACAAACAAACAAAAAAATGAAAAGAAAGAAATGGTAAATTTGGGTCTCTTAAACTGAATGCTGCAAGAGGTATGACCATATTCTGCCATTATCCCATGATTGGTCAGTGCGTGGCTCACCTCACCCAGGAAACCACGAGGCACAGTCTCAGAATTTTTGGATTTCATTGCTCTATCAGCTTTGATATTCTCCACAGGAATCATCAGAGTCCAAGCTGCACCACCTCAGAATAGATCCCAGGATATTAATGTCACTGTAAAGTTTGTACTATGATTAAGTATGCCAGAATTAGCACAGGGAGGAACCAAATGTATCAATGTAAGTGCTATAAAATAGATTTTGGCTTAGTCACAGCTTTCACACTTTTGTTTAAATAATTGTAGCTGGTAGATTAATTGGAAGATAGCACCTGCTATAGCAAGTATGGAGGTAATGTCCCTCTGTGTATTGGTACTGACAACATGGGCTTACCATCCTGAACATAAGGGACCTTAAAAGTCAGCCTAGCCATCCAATTCGAATGCCTTCAACTGTTCTTCCCTATTGCTTTAAATTTCTCTGTTCCTTCTCCTGGCCTCTCCTCAACGCCTTCTGCTGGAAAGAAAGAAGTGTCTTTCCTTCTTGAGAATGCTAGGCCACAATCAGTGTACCTCATTCAACTCAAAAACTATCCCCAGAGAGGCAGATTTACATCTCCATGAAGAACATAGACTCTGGAGCTTGACTGCCTAGGTTCCAATCCCAGTTTTATAACGTAATGCTGCCTGAGCTATGTCTTATTTTCCTCATCTGTAAGATCAGACTAATATTAGTGTCTTACTCAAAAGGTTTGTGAACCAATTAAACTGATTTAAATATGTTAAGTTCTTAGAGCAATGCCTTACATAGTAATACTTATATACATTTACTATTATGATTTCCATCAATTATTTCATCTCTTTTGCAGCTTCATCCTTTTCCATTCTCAAGAAACTTTCCCTTAGACTACACATATACTCATATCCTTCAGATCTTAAAAACAAGTCAAAACAAAACTGCGATCTTCAAACAGATCTATTCTTCCTTTCCCGACATGCTTTTGGGAAAAAAAAAGGCTACATTTGTTCTTTCCCTTCCAGACCACCTAATTTCCACTTGATCCTTTGCAGTCTGGCTTTAGCTCCATAGCTGCTGACAGCAGTACTACTGTGCAGATGCTCTGATGGACAACTGTGCTGAGGGAACCGTTAGGATCCAGTTCACCTAGGGCCACACTTAATGTTTTTAATGGCTGCAGTTGATTGGTAGCACCTGCTGTGTAAAACATACAGGCTCAAATAATATTTTCTACAAATCTCAGGGCTTCTACCACATAAGCATCCAGTGTTATTTTGAGGGTAGAGGTGTGGCCTTGGCAGTTTGGCCTAGGCAGTGTGGTATGGTGGAAAGAATAGTGAAGTTGGCGCTGGGAGACCTGGGCTCAAGTTCTCATTCTGCTTTGCACATGGTAGATATTCAGTCAATATTTGTTTACCTGAAATGAATTGTTTGCTCAACACATCACCCAGGATTCTTACCTCCTTATTTTTATGCTAATGCACCAGCTATCTAGGTTGGTTTCAACACTGACAGAGCCTTCCTTAATGGAGGGTGTCTGGGCCTGCCTGGGTATCCACAGGCAGGAGTTAATAAGCCCAGGGGCTTGGAAAGGATTTTCTCTCTGAAGGAAGAGTGAGGCAGGGAGATGCAGGATTGATGAAGTTGGCTGCTAGATCCAGATCTGACCCTTTAGATAGAGTAATGGGGCTCAAACAAAATCCTTTCCTGCTTAAAGGCAGTCTGGTATTTCTCCGGTATCATCTTTCTATCCCTTTTCTCTCTAGCTCTGCCTCCAGGCTCTTTTTTCTTTCAGGAGAATTTTAACCTCTGAATTGCTCTTGTCCTGGGTCTTGAAAAAAAATTTCCAATGTTCAGAGAACTATAAACTATATTAGGAAAAAAAGCTATCTTAACCATCCTCATCATTTTATGAACAGACCCAGATCGTTGCTAATTAAGCCAATAACCATCAGAGGAAATAATTTTCTTTTATTTGTAGGAAGAAAAATAACGAAGTTTGGATTATTGTTTGGCTGGTTAAGGTGACACTCCCATTGCATGAATGCAGTGTCAACAATTTAATGGTGTCAAGGGATTGGTGGTTTACTTTATTCACTCTCCAAAAGGATGTTTTCACATGTGGTTGTGTCAGATAACACTTTTGAAATGCTGAGCAATATGCAGCAATCCCTTTGCTATTTGAGTTCAAAATCTTTTTGTAAGACACAACTTAAAAAAAAAATCTGTTTTCTTCACCCTGGAAATGAGTAGATTTATATTAAGATTAGAGAACAGAAAATTAAAATTTCAGTCAAACATGGTCTACATTAGGCTAAACAGTTTGTTTGATTGATTTGGGGTCCCTAAAGTGACCATCTTTTTGATATCAGATAGACCCAGCCTATATGTTTCTTAGTGAAGTGGTGACTGAATCTTTCTTTGGCCTAATATGTCTTATTTGTCTGTGAGAGATTTGATGTGTGAATTATACATGCAGCAATATAGCAGCCTTTAGGCAAGTTTAGCTGATGGAATATTTCAGTTATCTGTAGGATTTCAGCTTCTAGGAGCTTATATTCTGACATTTCCTTCTCTTTCCCTCAGGGAAGGAAATCCTATTGAAATCCAAATTGAAAAATGAAAAAAAATGAGATCTCAATTTGCAGCATGAAATTTTTGGCATGACTAGGCTTAAGGGAGACAAAAAATAATCTTCAAGAGTTAAATCTGAATTAATCTACAAATCTTCACTCAAATAACAGGCTTATGCTTTCCTTTATCCAGTTTAAGAAAAACCAACTGGAATTCTATAAGCATACAAAAATAATTGTTATTTTATCATAATGTTCTCTTTGTTGTAATTCAAGATACAAAGAACATACAGGGAAAGGTTTTGGCTATTTGCTTGATAAACTACTAATAAGATATGAGAGAAGTGATTTTCAAAATTAGGCTACTAATAATATTTGATGGGAATAAGGGTTGTTATGGTGATGTCTGAATTCCTTTTTGACAATGATAAACTCTACACAAAGAAATCAGCCTGTTTAAGTGTTGAACAAATGTTCACATAATTTTGTTTGCATGGAACAGATTCCTGTGTATTAAATTCTATGGTTACCATGCACAAAAAGGAATCTAAATCAAAATTCTTATTTTTCTCTTGGTAAAAAACCCAATAGCTGAGTTAGAATGGTGTATTAAAGATCATTGATTATTGATTAAGAACTATATATTGGACACTCATTGAGTGCATGGTCAATTGCTGAGTGCCATTATTCATAATCCCAGCATGCTTCATAATTAAGCCACCTGGCTCAAGTCTGGTGCACCTTCAATTTTCCAAACCTGTGCCAAAACATTTTTGGCTGGCACAGACTACCAAATATGTAGTATCCCCCCCTTTTTCTCTGACAGAAATAGCTGAGTATAGCATACTTCTCATTTTTCAAAATCTAATTCTCAATAGATGTGATTAAGTAATTTTTAAAGATCTCTGTATTAACAATAAGATAAAATCAAAAAGTAAACTATACTCTTCGAAAATATTTGTTACAAATATGCCTAAATGTTAACATCTATAATATTTATGGAGATGTATTTCAATAGGAAAAGTAATATCCTATCAGAAAAACAAGTAAAAATAAATAAAAAGTTTATAGAGAAACAAAACGAATTACCAACAAGGAAATTAAAAGATGCATGATCTCTTTAGTCTTGCACATTGTAGCTAATTCACTAAATACTTAATGAATAAATGAAGGAATTCATTAGTAAAGAAAAATGGTTCAATATCAGTAGTAATAAAAATTTAAAGTTAAAACAATAATGATATTTTGCCTATCAAATTAGCATATGTATATCAGTCTGGGTCCAATGAGGATATAAAACCAAACAGCAGGTTAAGCAGGGAAGTTTAACATAAAGATTGTTAAATATGATAAAAGAGTAAAGCTTTAAAGAAAATGTCTATGGTTCCCTAGACCTGAAGGAGAGTACCCAGAGAAGGATATACTTGCAAGAGGTTCAGACCTCAATGGAGGGAGTTTGGTTCAGCTCATTGGATAGCAGAGAAATTTGCTGGTTTGTCCAGGCTGATGGTGGTCAACAGGCATTGGGCAGACAGGAGACACTTTCAGAATGCAGGTGGGGTAACGTCATCAACAACCAGTGATGATCCCCTATTAAGTATAAAAACTTTCAGAATGTTTTTAAGAAGCAAAATCCAAACACAATATTTATAAATACCTATTTAAAACAAAATGTGACAAAAGGTAATGAGAAAATGAGAACAAACCCAAAATGAGGCAGAATGTAAGCCTACTACAACCTTACAAGGTAATTGCCATGATTTTCCTCATTATCCAGTGAAGAAACTAAGTCACAGCTAGTGTGGCAGAACTGGGATTAAAAGCCAGGTAGTCTGGCTCCAGAAACGGTGCTTTTTAGACACTATACTAGATTGCAAAAAATGGCCATAATTCTCAATCTCTGCAGCTTCCCCCCACCATGTTTCTTTATAAAAAAGCAATTGGAAAATCACAGTTTGAATATAAGGAAGTAAATTCAGATAAACTTCAATAATTGTGAGTAGCCCTGTTTAATTCCAAGAGTGAGGTTTATGTTACAACTTTTCACTTTTTGTGCTAGGCTGGCAAGAGTGACTTACATAATTGTAATGGGGAATTAAAATTCATTTCACTTCAAGATGAAAAATCTTAATAGAAACCCCACTGTCTGAATTAAACAAGGCTGTTTATAATTATCGACACCTATTCTAATTCACTTTCTGGTATTCAGAGCTGTGGTTTTGTAATTGCTTTTTCAAGGAGTGACACTGGCATTTCTAAACTACATAGCAGCAGGTGGTATCAAGATGTGGTTTTAATTTGCATTTCTTTCATGAGCAATGATGCTGAGCACCTTTTTCATTTGCATATTGATCATTTTGATATCCTCTTTTGTGAAGTGCGTGTTCAGGATTCTTGCCGAATTTTAAAATTGTGTTGTCTATTTTTTTATTGATTTATAAGTGTTTTTAAAAAAATATATTCTAGATATAAATCCTTTGCCAGATGTGTATGTATGTGCACACAGATGTCTGCATAACAGATATTTTATACCAGTCTGAGGTTTACTTTTTTTATCCTCTTAATATTGTCATTCATTGAACAGAATTTCTTAATTTTAATTAAAGATAGTTTATCAATATTTTCTTATGTCCTATTTGAGAAACTGTGGCCTACCCTGAGGCCCTGAAGATATTTTCTGTGTTCTCTTCTAGAAGTTTTATTGTTTTACTTTTCACCTTTAGATATACGATCCATCTTGAATTAGTTTTTTTGTGTGGTGTGAAGTAAGGGCCAAGATTCTTTTTTTTTTTCCATATGAATATCCATTTGAGCCACCACCATTTCCTGAAAAGATCATTCTTTCCCCACTGAATTGCTGTGGAGTCTTTGTCATAAATTAAGTGATTAATCAGATGTGGGTCTGTTTCTAAATTCTGTTCTATTCTATGGTCTGTTGTCTATTCTCATACCAATGCCACACTGTTTTAATCACTCTAGCTTTGATATTAGGTTTTGTCTTTCTTCTTCAAAACTACCTTAGTTATTCTAAGTCCTTTGCAATTCTACATAAATTTTACAGATAGCTCATGAATTCCGTGCACAAGAAAAGCTGATGGGATTTTGATTAGGATTGCCTTAAATTTATAGATCAATTTTGAAAGAATTTATATCTTAAGAATGTTGCATCTTTGCTCATGTCTGTAATGCTAGCACTCTGGGAGGCCGAGGGAGGTGGATCGTTTGAGCTCAGGAGTTCAAGACCAGCCTGAGCAAGATCGAGACCCTGTTACTACTAAAAAAAATAGAAAGAAATTAGCTGGACAACTAAACTATATATATAAAAAATTAGCCAGGCATGGTGGGTCATGCCTGTAGTCCCAGCTACTCAGGAGGCTGAGACAGTAGGATTGCTTGAGCCCAGGAGTTTGAGGTTGCTGTGAGGTAGGCTGATGCCATGGCACTCTAGCCCAGGCAACAGAGTGAGACTCTGTCTCAAAAAAAAAAAAAAAAAAAAAGACTGTTGCATCTTTGAATTTCTTGTTCATAGTATAGCCCATTTACTTAGGTCTCTCTTTTTTTTTACTTCTCTTAGCAATTATCTGTAGTTTTCAGTGCATAGAGCTTGTACATCCTCCATTAGGTTTATTCTACATAATTAATGTCTCTGGTGCTTTTAAAATTTAATTAATTATTTGCTTCTTTTTTAAAAATAGATTTATTTCCCTGTTAAAATTCTCTAACTTTTCTTCTATTTTGACTACCATTTCCTCCATTCTCTTGAACATATTAGTCATAGTTTTTTTTTTATTATTATTTTTTTTGAGACAGAGTCTTGCTTTGTTGCCCAGGCTAGAGTGAGTGCCGTGGCATCAGCCTAGCTCACAGCAACTTCAAACTCCTGGGCTTAAGCAATCCTACTGCCTCAGCCTCCCAAGTAGCTGGGACTACAGGCATGTGCCACCATGCCCGGCTAATTTTTTTTTTCTATATATATATTTTAGTTGGCCAGATAATTTCTTTCTATTTTTAGTAGAGATGGGGTCTCGCTCTTGCTCAGGCTGGTCTTGAACTCCTGAGCTCAAGCAATCCACCCGTCTCTGCCTCCCAGAGTGCTAGGATTACAGGCGTGAGCCACCGCACCCGGCCTTTGTCATAGTTATTTTAAACACCGGTTAGTTAATGCCAATTTCTGAATCACCTAAAAATCTGTTTCTATTAAACAGAACTTTCACTTGGGTTTCAGTAATCTGGTCTTTTTTTTAAAATTATTTTTTGCATGCATTGTCATTTTTGATTAAATGCCAGATGCCATCACTGAAAAATTAGAGAAGCATTAAATAATGTTATTTTCTTCCAACAGTTAAGTTTTCTTCTGGCAGCCAGATGGTCAAGATCTTGTGAAAACTTGGTTTTGTGCTTTTTGGGGCTAGTCTATTTTAGTTTTCCATTCCTATGGATTGATTCTTATTCCTAGGGCATGACTCTTACTCCAGGGCATGGCTCTTCTGAGGTTTCAGTTCAAAGCCTGAAATATTTACCAATAGGTTTCCTCCACCTTGGAAAGGCTGTAATTATGACCTCTACTTCCCTACTGAAATCTCTGATCAGCTCTCTAGCCACTCAGCTGCTGTTTTCCCCTCCCCTCTTCTTCCCTCCCCTCCCCTTCCCTTCTCTTCCCTTTTCCTTCCTTCCTTCCTTCCTCCTTTATTCCTTTCCTTTTTTTTTTTTTTTTTTTTTTAAGTTTCACCATGTATGTACTAGCTTAGGAATTTGCCAACTTTAGGGAAATATGTTTGTAGAGTTTAGGTTCCTTTTGTGTTGTTCCCCTCCAGGCCTTTTCTCCCCAAGTCCTGGCTGCTTGGGCAGCTCCAAATTCTGACTTCTACCTTCTCAGCCCAGTAAGACTGTTGTATTTATATATTCCTATTCTGCAGTTTGTAATTGTCCTCAGCAAAATATCTGGAATGAATGTGGAACTCACGTCGTAGGTTTCCCTTTAAGTTTTCCTTGTGCTTGTCTCCAATGCCTGCAGACAATTTCTTTAGGTGTTTTGTGCAACATTTATGGTTGTTTTTGAAGAAAAAGTTAGTACAATGCAAGTTATTTCATCATAGCTGGAATCCTAAGTCTTCTCACTATCCAGTCTTAAAGTATTTTCTCTGTTGAGCTGTTACCTTCAAATCTTCAGTAACTCTTCTAAATTCAACAGCCAATTTTCATGGTTTCTTTGGGGGATTACAGGGAAAATGACTGTTTCATATTTGGGCTGGCACAGGTTGAGCAGAATAGACCAGTCATAGAAGATGAGATATGAGGAGTTAAAAATGCAGCTAAAGCAGGCAATCAGAGCAAACACTGCCTGGGAGAAATGTGCAGATTACTGGTAGTTGATGTGTTGCCAGTGCATATGGAATGAGAATTATTCAGTGGGAGTTTTTCTTTCGTGTTAATATTTTTTCTTCTTCTCGAGGAAGACCATGCTACACTGGGCCTCTCTCTATGCCTTTACTCACTCTGTCTCTAGGGATGTGGAATGACTTATCTGATGAAGACATTTGGGAAGAATAATGGTGTAATGTTTAGCTCAACTCTGTCCTCATGTTGTACACAGAAAACATGATTCTTCCTCCTTCTACTTGTTATCAGTTTCATTTGGGTAGATCCCTTACACATGGCAAGGCCTCACACTGGGACAGGGTGTGCAAGCCTTGGGTTCATTCATCAGGTCATTTGATTCTCAACCTAGACTATCTCTTAGAAACTTTGCTTCTATTGGTAAAAAGTTGCTATTTGGCCTGTATAGATAGTTTCTTTTTCTTTTTCTCAACTTGTTTCTTTTAGATAGTTTCTTTTTCTTTTTCTCAACATGTTTAGAATCTAGACAGAAAGATGGATGCTATTTATTGGGATATTCTCAAAGATTTTAACAGGGGCTATCTTAGCCTTGATGCTCTAGAAAGCAAAACCTAAAGGAAAGATCTGACACTTGGTTTAAGAGGTGCAAGACCAGGGTAGTGAGAATGATGAAAACAAATAGAAGTGAATTAAGGAAAGATGTGAAGCTTGTTGTCCAATGCATTTGCTGGCTTTAACTTTCCAATGAGCTGCAAAGAAATACAGAGCAAGTGATTTCATTTGGCACATGGGACTTCTGAAGGGTTTTCAAGGAGAAAACATACCATGGAGGTATGAAAGGAGGGACATGTGTCTGCCTGATTCTCTCTAATTTCCCATTTCCCATTAGTCATGATTTATTCCATGGAGAGCTAAGTGTCTACACTTTTGGGTGGTGACATTTAGCCCCTTCTCAGCTACTGAGGGTGTCAGGTACCATGCCCTACTGCATAGCATTTCATCTGCAACGGTGGAATGAGGCATGAACTAAGAGAAGGAAGTAATTGAAGCAATCTGAAAACACACGAGGTTTCTGTATAATACAGAGATGTGAGCCATCTTAACTTAATATTATAAGACTTGTGACAGCACCATCCTGACCATCCTGGAGTCTGTGGGTCATTTATATGAGTAGCTTTCAGATTATGCTAGGTTGTACTTTCTTTTTTTTTTTTTTTGAGACAGAGTCTCGCTCTATTGCGTGGGCTAGAGTGCTGTGCTGCCCGCCTAGCTCACAGCAACCTCAAACTCCTGGGCTCAAGCAATCCTACTGCCTCAGCCTCCTGAGTAGCTGGGACTACAGGCATATGCAGCTAATTTTTTCTATTTTTAGTAGAGACAGGGATCTCGCTCTTGCACAGGCTGGTCTTGAACTCCTGACCTCAAGTGATCCTCCCGCCTCAGCCTCCCAGAGTGCTAGGATTACAGGCAGGCGTGAGCCATTGTGCCAGGCCTAGGTTGTACGTTCTTTGTCCCAGGAGTATGATGCTAATGGTGAGAGCTTCCAGCCTTATGGGAAGCCAGCAATGGCAACAGTTTGGAAACAGGCAATTGTTTCAGCATTCCTCAAATCTGTTCATTTAGCCAGTGGAGGGATGGTTTGGGATATGTTCTTGGTTTGAGTATTTCACCTCAGTGGAATTTAAACAATAGATTCCTGGAACATAAACAGTAAATTATAATATCATAGAATTTTATAAATAGCTGCAAGGATCCTAATCTGCTCATTCTTTTCTGTGACTTGAAGATCTTCATAAAATCTCCTTCTCTCCCTTTTCCTCCTGCTTCTCCCAAAGCAGAGTGATAAAGGTAAGAAGCCTATTACTCCAACACTGTGCCATATCCCAGTAGATACAGACAGAGCTCCCAAAGGAAATAACCTTTCAGAAAATTACCCATCTTAGTGTTTCCTTGGGCACAAGGTGAGAGGAGCCATATTGAGTGAATAGACAACGTGCCAACCTCTCCCCATCTAGCTCATCACCAGCTTCCCACTGGTTGGAGGTTAGCACTGGCAACTCTTGCAGAGGGCCCTGTGGCCATATCTGCTTACCCTAGACTTTTCATGAAAGCTGCAAGAGGCATGACTCTTACTGACCCCCTGCCTGCATGTATTGATGAAACTGCAGCTTGCATAGCTGCTGCCATGGAGGTGGGAATTGTGTTGGGTGGGTTAGAGTGAGTTTCAGGGAGGCCAGGCATAAAAGGAGATGACCTCTCTTAACTGAAGGATTTGTGCCTATTTTTCAGGTTGTAGAGATCTTTTGGGAAACTGATATGGAATGTTCAAGGCTGTGCCATTCTAGGGTGTTTTTGTGTGATTGTGCTGAAGGCCTGAATATTCTGGTGTGGGTATCTGTCTACATAAAAACATTACTCTGCAATCAGTGTTTTGGTCAGTGGCTGGGCCTATCTGCAAAAGGGTGTGGGCAGAGAAAATGGGGTGAGGGCCCCTGAGAGGCCAGCACTGAAACCTGGCCTTGAGGTCTGTGGGAAGAGAGTGGGGGTGGCTGGAAGGGGCAGAACTGTGATCTCCCAAGGGTGGAGCCTGGCTGAATGTCTCCTTGAGGGAACCCAAGTTCTACTAAAGTTCAACGTGGGGATGGATGAAGAAAGTGCAGACCCAGAGTCTGTGGATGAAAGCTTAAAGCTACCCCTAACCAGGGGGGAAGTGGAAAGACACTAAAGCTAGGCACGCAAATCCTGTTACTCAAGATGCAGTTTCTAAGTGGGAGAAGAAGAAACATCATCACATGTTGGTCTAAAATAGAGATTCTCAAATGTTTTTGCCTCAGGACTCTTTTACTGTCTTCAAAATTATTGAGGACCCTAAGAAACTTTCATATATATGAGTTATATCAATCTACAGTTACCATATAAAAACTGAGAACTTTAAAAAAATTTATTAATTTTTTAAAAACTACAATAATAAACTCATTACCCATTAACATATATACCACAAGTTCACAAAAAATAACTTATTTTTTCCAAGACAAAAAAATTAGCAAAGAATGACACTGTTTTATGTTTCCATAAAAGTTTTACAAAACTCTTTGATACCTGGTAAATCTCTGTGTAGCAGAGAAATACCTTCTCTTCGAAGACAGCTGGATTTTCTTATCTATTTCCACATTTAGTCTGTTGTGATATCACACATCATGTAGCCTCTGGAAAATGCTAATGTACACTTCAGAGAATGAGATGAAAAAGGCAAATAATGCTTTAGTATTATTATGAAGACAAGTTTTGACCTCATAGGTGCCCTGAAAGGGACTCTGGAGTTATCAAACCATACTTTGAGAATTTTCTCACCAAGAATTTTCCAGTCAAACTTATTTATTTAATTTTCTTTTAAAAACAATAGATATTTAATATCCATGAAAAGAAAAGATTAATATTTATTCTTATTTGACACTAGCAAAAGTTAATGGTTTAAAAAAAAGTCTATAATGACAATAGTTCCCTGGAAAATATATGTGCTTCAATTTGTTTTCCTTCAACCTTCCATTTTGCTGGTATATACATTTCTGTGTAGATACTTTTTGCTCCTTCAAAGAAAAACTCATATTTCTAATTTTATTCTTCTTTATTTGAGGCTGTTCCTTCATAGAAATATATGTAAATGGTTCAAAATTCAAAAGAAACAGAAGTAAATACTGAAAGTCTCTTTCTTATACCTGCCTCCTCTCAGCTACCTAGTTCCCCTTTTAGGAGGTGACCAACTTGGGGTGTTCTTTTAGAGATATATCATCCACATAATTTTAGATAGATAGACATTCTTTTTCTTTTTGAAATACTCAAGTGGAAGCATTTGATGATAGAGATAACTGTTGCTCTCCATATCTGGTTCTCATCCCTAGTGGGCCCAGGGAATATTCTCCATTCCCTTCTATTTAAGGAGGGCCATGTGACACATTGTGGATAATGGTTGTGAGCAGGTGAGACGTATGCTACCACTTCCAGTCTGAGTTAGTCTACAGCTCTCTCCTCCAGATAGCAACCCCAACCCCTCCATGGCAGTCGCACAAGTTGTAGCTTCCAGAATCCTAGAAACATTAGGTGGAGCAGTACTCTCTGCCAACCTGCATTGGACATAGAGTGTGAGCTAGAAATAAATCTTTGTGCGGTGTTAAGCTGCTAAGATTCTGCAGTTAGCTTGTCACTGTGGCTTAATCTGATCTATCCTGACTAATACAAATACTACATCCCTAGTTTTGAATTTGGAATTTTTTCCTCTTCACAATATATTTTGGAGAGAGTACCATATCAGTCCACAAAGAGCTTCTTCTCTCTTTTTTCTTAAACACACCATAGTATTCTTCTATGAGTATAAAATAATTTATTTAAATAATCCAACCTTTTTCTGCATTGAGCATCCTGCTATCTGCTCAGCTAATGTGGGTAGGGCAGACTATTTTTGTGAGAAAAAAAACAAAACTTGCTCCAAACCCCTTTCTCAGATGGTATAAACTCATCCCTGATCTGAGGTTGGGATGGGATGTTGGGAGAAGCATGAAGAGATCAACATTACTCATTCAGGAACTGTACTGGAAGATGGAGCTTAGGCAATGCATAAATGACTTTCTAACCTTTGAAAACAGGATGAAAATCATGTTTAAAGGATTAATCCCAATAACTTAATGAAGCAAACTCATGCTGCTTCATACTCACTTTCATAGCAAAAAATTTGAAATCATGTGTGGCTCCAGCACTTTTGGCTGAAAATTATTTCAAAAAATAAATTGTTATTGATTTTAGGTGGGCAGATCCACACTGGTCTGAAGAAAAAGCATAGGACACCATAATTGTCCTAGAACTTTGAGGTAAAAGTAATTTAAAACAATTAACTCTTAACAACTCAGAGGTATGGCGAGACAGTTTGTTTAGACAACGTAGGGAAAATGAGGCAAAGAAGAAAAGAATAGGTAAGAACGTCTTAAAGAGTGGGTTTCTCAGATCTGGAAGAGCACTGAGACAGGGAATTAGGGTGGCCACCATCCCAGAGTGATCCACTCTGCTTTCTGTGTCTCTTCCCTTTCCACTCAGGGACCCTCCCAAGGCACCCTGGGTCCTGATGCTGGTCAGGTTTCTAATTCCTGTGCTCCCAGGCCTGGCACCAGCCAGGGAACCTGGGCTGGGGCTGGGGTGGGGTGAGAGAGTGAGAAGGTTAAGAGCTACAACTGCCATCTGCTGGATGTGTGACTTTCCCCAGTTTACTTAGTGCATCCACTAAGAAGCTTTTGATTGCAAGTAACAAAAAACCCATCCTCAAAGGCTTAAACAAGAATAACTTATTTTCTCATAAATTATGAAGTCTAAGGTGGAACTTCACCACAGTTGGTTAATTCAATGGCTCAATAAAGAAGAACTCAGATTCTTTCCATCTTTCTACTCTGCAATCATTAATGTATCAGTATCTTTAGCTACTCTTCTTGGTTCCCTGAGTCACGTCTAGACACAACGTCTGATAGAAGACACAAATTTATCTTCCCATACATCTCTTTTTATTATTTAGTATCCTTTCCCAGAAGCCACCCAGCAGACCTCATTTCATGAATTAATGCACATACCTGGGTCACTTGTTCCCACCTAAGCCAATCCCCAGCAATGAGAATGGGGTTTCTGTGATGGGTCTCCCTAATTTGTATGCAAGCCAGAGCCACTTGGGAACGGATGGACACCTGAATAAAATTTGAGCTTAGCCAATGAGGAAGGGTATTGGGTATGTAGCCACTGGTGTCTGTTACCCTTAAGTTTGCTGAGCCTCATTTTAACTGCAACATAGGCTAGTAATAGTGTCTCCCTGTATGGTTGTAATAAAGATTAAATGCAATTATCCATGGAAGACACCTAGGACACATGATATTAGCTATTATTACAGTTGTCATTATTATTAGGCTCAGGATAGTATCAGGGGAAACAGCTTATTAAAGAAAATTCCTCCTTAACTTGTTTTTAAAATCCTTAAGTATCACACACACATGTGTGTAAATGGATAGCAAGTCCCACCAAAGTTTATACAATCAAATGAGTAGAATGGCCCCTCTTCTTCTGTACATCTCCTACTCTATTGATGATACCTCATATCACAGATTGATAACACCTCATTCATTTTTTGACCTCAATCTTGGATAAGTTGAAGCTGGATTGGTCCTAGTTTGTGTAAGTCTGAGGAAAGGGATTTTGGGTAAGTTTTGTTGTGTTTTTCCACAAAAACATTCTGCACTACATACTTATTAGCTGAGCAGACTGCAGGGTGTTCATCTCAGAAAAAAATTGGATTATTTAAGTAAACTATTTTATACTGATTTATTTTTTGACTCTGTGCCATGTACCACAGTAGTGCTTTACATATATTCTTTTCTAATCCTACCAACAAGAATTTATTTGCGCACTCTCTTCATTCAACGTATATTAGATGCCCAGTAATCTCATTTTGCAGATAGTGAAACTGGGGTTTAGAAAGCTTGAATAACACGTTTAAGGTGACACAGCTGGTAAGTGGCCAAGCTGGGATTTGTGCTTAGGTCTGTCTGACTCCACTCCATGCAAATTCTTCATGACTTTCTCTCCTGAAAGCTTCTTCCATGTTCAGTTTCACTCAGGCTTCATCTATTAAAAATTGGGGTGGCTAGGAGCAGTCTCAGGGTGTCAGCTGACACTCTGAGGTGTGAGGGAGAGAACAGTCTATTTAATCCTTTATTAAAAGGATTTGTGGTATAAAATCTGGATTCTGTCAAAAGGCCACACTCAAGGATCCAGAAGGCCACATGTGGCCCCAAGGCTACAGGTTCCCCACCCCTGGTAGACGGACCGCTCTGGACACCGTGCTTCCCTGGGACTTCGGGTTAGTTCTGCTCGGCTCCAGCAGGTGGCAGGTTTGTACCAGTCAGCGCTTGCTTCCTACTTGGGAAGAGACTGAAGTGGGGCGAATGACCTTCTTGGCAAACTGTAGAAATCACTCTTCGCTTCTCAGTTCCCTCTGTAGGTTGGGCAGCTGGTCCTTTCCAGCTACTCTCATGCAAGAAGTGCGAGATGAGATAAACTACATTTGAATTGGATTTTTGCTTTTGAAAAGTGTTCTAAAATATTTCATACACACTCATCCCGATTACAAACGTTGAGACACTTAGGAAAGGTATTGGCATCAGTACTTATCACACTTGTTATATTTATCCATACAATCTCCAATCTCCATAAACTCTCTAAAGTGGTGACTATGAGTTATTAATCTTTGATCACCAGCACCTAGCACAGTTGATAATTGTAGAATCCATTCATGAACAACTTGGAGTAAGATGACCTGGGTTTGAGCTCTGACTTGGTCATTTCCTGTTTGGGAAGATTTTAGTAAAGTCATTTGTTCTCTGAGCTTCAGTTTCCTCATCTGTAGCATGATGGTGATGATGATGATGATGGCGATGATAATGATGATAATTCCTAAGCCCACTTGGTGTGTGAATGAAAGCTATATGAAAAGGACTTGGTAAAATACTTGTTAGAGATAGTTATTCTTTTTAGGTGACTGGGCGACAGTTGTAAAATATGTTAGTGTTTGATACTTCCTGATTGGGATTATTAATATAATATAAAATGTCTGGGGCTAGAATTTATCCAGACCCCACTGATGACACCTCATCTGGAATTTCCTGCCCCCAGCTCAAATATACATCTTTGTCACCTCACATGGAGACTCACTGAAGCGACCTACTTATTGTCTTTCCTTGCTCCAGTTTTACCTTCTTCACCCCCAACTTCTAGCGGTGTTTTCAAGGAACCCCTTGAAAACTTCCATAACCTGACTTCAATCTGCTTTTCTCACCTGAGCACCATTATCTTTCCATTTTTCTATTCTGCCATCTTCGATGTATCAGTATCATCTTTAGCTACTTTTCTTGGTTCCCTGAGTCACATCTAGACATAATATCTGATGTGTCATGTACATGCACAAAGGGTCTGCAACTGGCAGCAGGTTACTCTTGGGACCTCAGCATGCCCTGTGCATTCTCACTTCTCAGCTGGTGTGTGCTCCCCTCTCCCTCTTTCCCTGGAGGGTCTTCTCCTTTGTCCCCTGAGCCACATCTACAACTCCAGCATTCCTCTTCCATGAAGGCTTCCTCCAGCCTGGGTTGATCTCCCTCTTTTGAACTCCCTTTGCTCTTACAAGAAGTGTAGATCGCTGGATATTTAAGGGTATGGCCTTTGGTGTCAGACAGCCTGGAATCAAATCCTGGCAAATTATTTCAATTTTCTGTGGCTTGGTTTTCTTATCCCTATAATAGGAATAATAATAATAATAATAATACCTACTTCATAAAGTTGTTGTGGGGCATTAACAAGATATTGTATTTAAAGTATTTAGCACGGTGCCTGGGACAGAGTAAGCACTCAATACACACTAACTATTATCGTCATGATCAGTATTATCAGTAAATAGATTACTTGCTATTTCTTTATCGCTTGTTTTGGATAGTGTCTTATCTTCCCAGTGAGGCATACAGTCAGCTTCTTCTGTTCAGGGACCGTATTCTATGTTTCTTTGTAGCCCCTGAATTGCTTTATATGCTCCCTGCATATATGATAGGTTATACCACACTTTTTATTGTGTGATTATCCTTACCTAGTATTCCAAAATAAAACTGATCCTCAAGTTAATTTTTAGCAAAGCCACATAGACACTGATTGAGGATGCCATTGCCACATGCCAAGAATCTCTACAAAGTTTTCTGATCAGAGATATTGGCTCATTCAAAATTCACAGAGTAGTCTGTCTGACTGTAATATACATTTTTATTAAAACAAAGAGTTTATTTTCTATACAATTTGGCTATTATCTATAGGATTGGGAAGAAACAAAAAAGGAGAAAAATGTGACGTGACAAAATAATACGACGACTAGGGCATTTGTAAATTTTATCAACCAAGAAAACACAATGAACTTGAATTGGTCCTTGATCTCTCAAATATCTCCTCTCCCTGTGCCCTGGCCCTGGTGTTTTGTGATGTCACAATGAACAATGGCTCAGGTCCACAATTCTGCTTTTCTCCTTTAGTTTTCAGGATTCTCACAGGAAGCACTAACCTGCTTTCTCTCTCCCTGCCAGGGGTGGATGGGATCGCAAAGCTCTTCTCAGCCCCAAATAAAGATTATTGTACCTGCGGTCCCAGGAGATTTAGCTCTATTTCTCAAGCCTTTTGTATGTGTGCTGGGAAACCCTAGGGTTAAATGTCACTTCTCTAGAGAGTCAGGGGATCTTTCACCACAACAAAGTGGCCTAATCTCACACTCTGAGTGTTACTCTGGGGTCCCTCTGCTGGCCGTGAGAAACAAGAGCAGAAAGCAATTCTTTAGAATAAGAAACCCTGAATTTTGTATTTGAAAGTGATATATAAAGAGGCAAGAATATTCCTGTTCGGATGGGGGAAGTCGTAAGTCAGGTTGTGACATAAAATAGTGAGAATAGACCAAGCTAGAAATACTGATACAAATCTCCCTCCATAAAGAGGATTAACAATGAGAGTCAGGTCTCAATCCAAAATTGAAGTTAATTTAATGCAGGATACTGAAAAAATATCTCCTTTGGGGAATACCTGTAACCTACAACTGTTTTGTTTTCAGAGCAAGGTTGGAAATCAGTACAGACTGCTAAAATAGGTTAGAGCAAACCCTCTGGAAGGCACACTCCTCACCCACAAATACTATGCCTTACTCCCAGCTTGCTTTAGTCTAGTCTAATTCATGAGTCAGAGTACCAAGGTAACATGATGAGAGATACCAGAGAAATACCAAAATGAATGGATGAATCAGATACTCAGTGTGCTCAATGGGCGTGGCTTCCTGATTATAGACTGGGCTTTGCGGTCCATTGGCCCAGGTTTCAGTAACGGCCCTGGCTTCCTGCAGAGAATCAGGGCCAAGCCTATGCTTGTACCTGTGCTGTGGCTGGTGCTCTTGCTGTACCATACGGACCACAAGAGAGCATGTGCTTCGGGTGATGACACAGAACAGGTTGTGGGAGAACTTCTTATAAACAAAGAAGCAGGGCCTAGGGTTTGTCATCAAAAGGATGAGTAAAAGAGAAATGAAAAACATTCACACATGCAACAACCTCAAACCTTTTTTTTGCTCATTTTCTGATCAAATGAAAACTAAAACCCCATACATTATATAATGCACTAGAAATATCTACCACCTCAGTGGAGAAATAGATAGAGTGAAAAAAATTTAAAGGAAATGAATGAGAAATAGATGGCACTAGGTAGAAAGTCCTGACAATATAGCAAAGGATAAACTGGTCACACCTGGTTAGGGAAAGGGGCCTGGACCAACCCTGAGGTGCAACACATCGCAGCAGCCAGTGGGGGTCAGAGGTGCTCCATGTCTTAGAGAGACTCCAGTCTGCGCCTACCGCTTAGCGCCTTTAATCCTTAAACCTTCAAATCCTAATGGGGACCAGCTGGATTTCCTTTGGAGGCTGCACTTCTCTCCAGGCGGAGCAGAACAGTGAAAACACAGGAGGTGGCTGATCTCATATGCTTTACCACAAAGGTCAGTTTTGACTTTAAAATAGTTTGCTGATTTTATATTTTCTTTCTCTTGTTCTCTTACCATCCCACTTGTTCCCAGTAAGAACCTCTCTGTTGACCATGGACACAGGACAGTCATCTCTCTGAGTTAAGCATGTGAACACCTGAAATCAAGGACCCTAGCCTACTTCCTGAACTCTTCTCTCCCGAGCATGCAGAACTTCATTTGTAAAAGTCAGTGGCAGTATGGATGAGTCTAATTGGGTTATAGGTATCCACGGGCATCCATGCTGGAGGTGGCTCATATGAGTTCATGAGAGCCAATTGTGTACGTCTCATTCTACCACCTAGTTAAGTGATGTCATGTTGGTAGCTTGACATCGGCTATGGTGAGAGTATTTATACCACAAAAATGGACAAATACTGCAAATTAACAACCAGAAAGCTGGTTGTTAAACGCCTATGACCACACCAACAATTCCAAGGCAGGTTTAAGGGTAAGTCATTTAGCACCATCTGTGTTCAGGCCAAAATGCATCTAGTGAAGAGATACAGGAGCAGTACCTGATCAGCCAAGAGGACCTTCCAGTATGAACCATTCCAGCAACTATAGTCAACAATCCCATGAAGATATCTTTTTTTATCAAGAGCAAGCAAGAAATTACATAAAATTTTCTTACATAATTTTTAACTGTTGAACTGCAGTGTGAAGTGGCCCAAGAAGCCATGCACCCTATTTTCCCTTTCTAATTTTGGGCCTTGGGTACAATGGGAGCCTCCTTAGAAGTCCATAACATCAGTTTATTGTTTCTACTAAGAAAAAGCCAGAAGAAAAACAGTGGCCACCTTTTTCTTTCGTGGCACACATGGAACCACTGAACAACGTATGTTTGCTCAGGTCCTGGACTTGCTGTATAACTCATAGATTTAAACCCATAAAATTAACTTTTTTTTAGAGAAAACATTCTTTCCCAGCCGCAGACTAACAACTTTCACCTTAGCTGATCTATCAAAATTGCTGGAAGACACACAGCAGTTTTCTATAATGTTTGTAGCATTTTCTGCAAAGAAAATGTTTTTAGGCTCTATTAGATCACAATCTATATTTTTATCATTGTAATTAACTGTTTTAAAATAGATTATTAGCCTGGTGGGGTTCTGGCCACACAAGGAAGATGGTCAAATGAGGGTGGCAGCTCACTGGGCTTAGGGAATAGATTAAAACAGTAGGCAGGAGGACTGAGAAAGTAAGTCAGTATAACTAGGTGGGGGGAGCCAGGCTTCTCACTGTAAGAGAGGGAAGTAATGAATAGGAAAGGAGAAAGCTAGAATGAACCCCGTGGTATATAGGATTAGAATTAGAAATTTTGGTGTAAACTTAGAGTATTCAATATGTGGAATTAGATAAATAAAATATTGATCTACATTTCTGTGTGCATTTATCTTCATATGTGTGCATATGCATACACACATACACACACACACACACACACACACACACACACACACACAAATACATTGATTTCCTCATTCTGTCCTAGAGAGAGCTTGAGACTAGTGAAATCCCAATAACAAGAAACCAACCTAGAGCCCAGATTTAGGTTTCTAAATATCATTTTCTACTAAAAGGAACCAGGAATCCTTGGAGAAATGGCTGATTCCATCGCTGGAACAGGAAAAATATAAGACAAGTTTAGAACATCTTGCTCCAGAAGGTAAGCAAGTAATCAAAGAATGATGATGACATGTCAAAGGGCACAGAAGCCAGCTCAAAGGTGTGCCAACTGATCTAATCTAGGATGATTTGTGCATCAAAGTAACCATAGTATCAGATTATATCCCATTGATTAAAATAGATATCCATTAGTCTATCCTGATATAAGCAAATGAACACATAAATGAAAAGAGAATGTTCATTCCTATAGCGGAATCCCAGCTAATAAATATTGAAGACATTATGGGCTTTGAAAAGCACAATTTGAGACCAATAGTAATTATTTTAGGCAAAATATATTAGTTTCTAAAACTAGAGGGTGAGATTTGGGTGAAGAATGGGATGTTTACAGGGCACAGTTGACTCTTGAACAATATGGGTTTGATCTGCAGGGAGTTACTTACATGCAGATTTTTGGGGATTTTGGGGGGATTTTTTCACATCCCCAGTATTTGTGGGATGTGCAACTTGTGCATACGGATGGCTGACTTTTCCTACCTGTGGGTTCCGCAGGGCCAACTGTGGGACTGAGTATGCCTGGATTTTGGTAATACTGGGCGGTCCTGGGACAAGTCTCTCTGCCTATACAGAGGGATGACTGCAGTCTGAGAGCATCTCCCTGTGAAACATTTATTAATTGCAAAGAAAGAATAATGGGGAGGGTCACTGGGAGACATGGGGTTTCTTTTTGGGGTGATGGAAATGTACTGGAATTAGATAATGGTAATGGTCACATAACATCATGAATATACAGTCGTCTCTTGATATCTACCAGGGGGTGGGTGGGGATGGTTCCAGGACTCCTCTGTATACCAAAATCCCAGCATACTTAAATCCCACAGTTGGCCCTGTGGAACCTATGGATAGGAAAACTTGGCCCTCCCTATACACAGTCCTGTCTCTTCCTATCCCCTCCCTTCCCTTCCCTTTTCTTTCCTTCCCTTCCATTCCATTCATTTCCCTTCCCTTCCCTTGAGAAAGGGCCTCACTCTGTTGCCCAGGCAGGAGTGCAGTAGTGTCATCATAGCTCATTGCAACCTCAAACTCCTGGGCTCAAGTGATCCTCCTGCTTCAGCCTCCAGAGTAGCTGGGACTACAGGTGTGAGGTAATTTTTTTGTTTTTTTGGTTTTTTTTTTGTTTGTTTTTTACCATGCCCAGCTAATTTTTTTATTTTTATTTTTTGTAGAGACAGGGTCTCATTGTTGCCTAGGTGGTCTTGAACTCCTGGCCTCAAGCGATCCTCCCACTTTAGGAGTGAGCCACGGCACCTGGCCTATACATAGATTTTGCAACCCAAATACTATATTTTCAACTCAGGTTTAGTTGTGCATGCAGAAGTCACCAATACAGAGGGCTGGCTGTATTTATACAAAAACAAATCCGGCATAAGTGGACCCATGCAGTTCAAATCTGTGTTGTTCAAGGGTCAACTGAACTATGACCACTGAATTGTACACTTCAAAATGGTGACTTTTATGTTCTGTGAAATTATCTTTAAAAAAATAAAAATGAATTTAACAAAAGAAGTTACCAGCACTAGGAATGGGGAAACAAAAGTCAGGAGGTGGAGGTAGCAGAACAAGGTGGCTCAGAGGAGGACCCATGGCCTGGAGCCCAGCCCTCTGGGGATGGGCAGCACCTGGCTACTGCTGGTACCCACCAATGGGAGTGCTGGTTCCGGGACTGCTGACAGACGGAGCAATACTGCTGCAGGGGAGCACGCACAGGAAGTGTAAACAACAGGAAGGAAGTCCCTCTTCCCTTCCTCTCATCCTCCAGTCACACACTAAAGCTTCTATTGGCAGCACCTAATGGGAAGTCCAGGAATGCCCATATGGCTGAGCATATCAAAGAGCAGAGTATAAAAGCTGGATTTGGAGCCAAGAGACAGTGGATTAGGAACCAACACATGGGGAAACAATGGAGAATAAACAGCTCATCCTTGTGGTGGGGGGAGACAATTCTTTTCTCATATAATTTTGTTCTTCTTAAAAAGAGTGATCTGTTATTTCTTAAACTTAAATGTTGTTTTATTTTGGAAGAATTTACATAAATAATTTTATAAATCAGGAAAAAATCTTATCCCTTATACATTTGAAAACAATCTTCATCTCGTACGTTGCTCCCACCTACTCAACACTTAAGTATAGCGGAGGGAACCCTGCATCCTCATAGGCACATGGGTTGCCACAGCAGCGCCTTTGCTCACACACTTTCCACCCGGAGGCCCTTCTTTCCTCTTCTCTGCCTGAGTTCTATTCTGCTTCCGTTGTGAAGCCTTTTCTGCCCACATCAGTCCACAGTGACCCTTTCTCTCCTGTTTCTGAATCCTTCTGAATTGATTAATTAAGCCCAGGCTGGTCTCAAAACTCTTGGCCTCAGTGTGAGACACTGGTGCCCAGCCTCAGTGAATAATAATTTATTGACTGAGCTTCTACAGAGGTTTGAGACCAGCCTTAAAGTTGAATAATTGTATAATAACTTTATGAGAAATAATCAAATTGTCCAGGAAAATGAGGATCAGATGACAAGAGTGGCTCTGCTCCCATCCGCATTATTTCTATAAGTCACTCATCTAGCATGAGCCAGAGCTGATACTCTTAGTAAATACCTAGTGTTTAGAAATATTAAAGATAATGAGGCCAACTTGTCTTAGGTACTGATCAGACAAAACTGAACCTGATGGGATAAATGTAGGTGCTCAGATTGCACACACCTAAAATGTAAAGAAACTCTAAGTAAGCCCGTCTCCCACCAGGCTTATACAGTTGGCATCAAGGTGTTCAAATAGACCCAGCACAGAGAGACTGGAAATGCTGTTCTTACAAACTCTTCTTGTACCCAAGTGGCTTGCTCTCTCAGGTAGAACCTTAGGAACATAAACAATCCTTTTTAAATCAAAGTTTCATCCTCCTTTGACATCTCTGATTCCATGAACTGTGGGCCATTAATCAGCACCTTTCATGTTACTCACTTGAGATCTTCCTCTTCATTAGCATCAACTATCATTTCTAACTCCTTATTTTCTGATTTGTATGATTATTTTCTCTGTGGGACAATCAAACTGGAAAGCTACCAACCCATAGATTTCCAAGAGAACAAACAGGTACTACATATATGAAGTGGGCTTCGTGTAAGATGCTGGGGAGTGTAAAATGTACAGGATGTCAGCTCTTGATGGGTGTGAAGGAGAAAAGTGACTCATGGGGAGATGAAGGGATGTGTATGTGTGAGAAGAGTAGCTGTGACGGTTAGTCTACTGTGTCCACTTGGCTAGGCTATAGTACCCAGTGAGTTAATCAAACATTCACATAGTGCTGCTGTGAAGGTATTTTGTAGAAGTGATGAACATCTACAAATAGCAGACTTTCAATAGAGCAGATTATCCTTTGTAATGTGGTTGGGCCTCATCTAATCAGTTGAAGCCTTAAGAGTGAAAACTAAGGTTTCCCAGAAAAGAAGAAATTCTGCGGTAGGACAGCATCAGCTCCTGTTTATTCCAACCTGCTAGCCTGCACCCACAACCAAGTGCGCCAATTCCTTGAAACAAATCTTTGTGTGTGTACATATACATGTATATGTACATACACCACATACACATGTATATGTACACACACACATACATATGTACACATCCTATTGGTTCTGTTTCTCTGGAGAATTCTGACTGATCCAGGAGCAATTTTGGATTCAGAAGCTTTTGAACATTCAGTTTTCTAATTTCAAGTCTTTGCTAAAATATCATATTCTCAGGGAGGCCTATTCCAATCACTCTATCAAAAATGAAAATTAATCATCTCCCCATTCCATATCCCTGATCCCCTGACCCCACTCTCTTTTTTCCCATAACAATGTCATTTTTCACATACTGTGTTACTATTTATTGTGTTTATTTTTTATCTCCCTCCTCTAGTATATAAACTTCATGATGGCAGGTGTCGTAGGATGAGTTCCCTGGGAACAAAACTCTGGGCTGGAGATTTGTGTGTGAGGAAGCTTGTTGGGGGGTGCTCTCAGGAACAGGAGCCACAGGGAGTGAGGGGACTTGGGCTGTGATGCATTTGCAGCTGAGGTCTCTGCTGGTCCCCAGGGGAGCTCTGAAGCTGGGGCATTGCTTCAGGGATGTCCTGAATTGAGGCAAAGGGGGCTGGGCCTTTATATCCCCACATTAGCCAGTCATTGGATGCAAGCTATCCCCAGAAAGGGGCATTTCCTTGGTGACACAGTTCCCTTTGGCCAAGGGCAAATCCCAGTGATCCCTTAGCCATAGGTCGTCAGCCAGCAACACTCCTGGCAGCTGGGGAATGAGCAGTGTGGTCCTGAACAGGAATCTAGGCAGTGTACCCAGGTAGCTGCCATCTTCATTTGTCTGTTTCTGAATCTGCAGCTCCCAGGACAGGGCCAAGAGTGTTGAATGGATGGGCAGATGAATGAATGAATGACTGAATTCTTTTCAAAAAGGTCAGCATCCAGAAACAGGATGTGGCCACTGCTCTCAGTTGACAAGCAGAATAATAACAGTGTAAAATAGAAAATAGGCCAATATGATCACAAAAATCTTTAAGGAAGTTCAGCACTATACAAAACAAAAAGAGATGAAAGGGAGAATAGAGGCTCAGGGCTATTTGAGGAAGTGGCAAGGTTGCATGTGACACCTAAAACATTTATGTTGCAGGGAGTTTCCAAGTCTTACACACAGATCCTGGGCACTTGTAGGACCAGCGTACACTGTTTCAGGCCTGAGTGGGGCCCAGGGTTAAAGAAAGCATCCTGCTAACACAAGGAACAACTGGCTCCCGTGACAGAACTCTTAACAAGCCTTTTCTCAAATCTGTTGACTTAACGCAGGCCAGGGAATTCTTTGAAAGGCAACATGGCTATAAATCAGCAAGTCCTGCAAACGGGCATTCCAGGGTCTTGGCGGAAAAGGCTGCACACAAAAGCACCTCTTCTAAGTCTTCAGGAATGCTGTGGTGAGTGGCCTTGGAGGCCTTGGGGTTAGACTGTGGGGCTGGGAATGGAAAACATCCAGAGAGGGGCACTGGGGAGCCCTAGCAAGAGTGGCACAGAATGTTGCTAATAACAACTATGGGCAAAGTGCCTAGCAGACACTAAGCACTCAATGAATTATCTGTTGAGGGACTAACTAAATAATAGTCAGGGACCTTGATTCTGGCCCTAGTTCTGTCACTCACTGGCTGTGTGATCTTGAGGAAGTCTCTTTCCTTCTCTGACCCTTGGTCAGCCTGTCTGTAAAATGTTGGCTTTCAGGACAAATGAAATCTTTGGGAGTGAATGACCTGTGAGACCCTCAATTTAAAAAGCATTCAGAGAGGTTCCTGAAGCTGGAAAGGAGAGAAATACAAGAAGCCTGCCCAGCAGAGCTTCCAGAGCTAATGTGAACATCTGTGATGGTCAGGGCCTGCTAGGGGAAGTGAGCGATTCCCGTGATGGCTGCCACACCCACAGTGGGACTTGCAGGGGAGTAGCAGGACACTGCTCTGCCCACCACTGCAGGAGAAATGTCTCTCCAAGCGTTGCCTAAAACACAACAAATCTCCTCCTGGGGCAGCCTGACGCCAAGCCGAGGGGAAAGAGGAAAATTTTGTCTGATGCCCACTGCAACTTCCATTCTATCTGGGACAGAACATCTCCTAAGATCTGGAGGCAGGCAGAAAGGCAATCAGTCTCAGTCAATTGCCTGCTCACTTCCAGTAGCAGCTTGATGTGGCGCACAGAATGAGAGGCTTACACTCAGAAAATGAGAGTTCCAAGTCTAGCTTTTCTAACACTTGCAAATTTGGCAAGTGACTTAATTTCTCTGGATCTCTAAAATGGGACTCATCATATCCACATGCCAGGTATGATCAAATGGGAGATTTCTTTTCCTTCCTTCCTTCCTTCCTTCCTTCCTTCCTTCCTTCCTTTTCTTCCTTCCTTCCCTCTTTCCTTCCTTCCCTCCCTCCTTCCCTCTGTGCAAGTCAATTCAGCTAGTTGGAACAGAATATAAGCAAGGCCAAAGGCATGAGTTTGATGACCATATAGGACTAGAGTCCTGGACAGACAACTTGCAAGCTGTATGCTCATGCCTCCTCGTCACAGAGCAAAGGCAGCTTGCCACTGACCAGTGTCACTGTGGACAAACACTATTTATTCATCAAGGATGCCAAGCATTTTTAATCCCTGACTCATCAGGAAGAGGAATTTGGCAAAAGGGGGAACAGGGGTGGGGATTAAAAGGGAATAAAACCAAGTGAGACAAGAGTGTAATTATGAGGGTCAGATTTTGCTGCTCCGGAGCACATGGAGAGAGGGGAGGAGGTGGTCCTTTCCCTTGGAAGAGTTGACATGAAGGCCCCAATTCTCCCTTTGTAAACCTGAAAAAGAGAGGGCTTAGGTGGATAGTGGGGTTTTCCTTCTTCCTCATGGAGTTGCATCTTATGCTAAACCAGGGGCTTCAAATCCCTGGGCTGTGGATCCCTGTAGACTCAAACTCTGCATTTGCACCAAGTAGTCTTTGTGTGTTGTGTGATTGTAAGTTCAAGTACTATTATGCAGGAGGCATGTCCATTTTTTGCTGAAATATAGGTCCTTCTGTTCAAAGAAGTGGAGTTTAGGCCCATGTGACAGCCAGGCCTGACAGCCAGATTCCCTGTGTCTTTGGACGCTCTCCCCTGTCCATCCATTTCCATGCTGCGGGTGCTGCAGCCCTGCCATGGGAATAAATTCATGGTTGCTTCTACTTGGCCTGGGGCCCTGGACTCTGATGAGGGCTGCCTGGGCCCTCCCCTGCAGTGTCACCTTCTTGTGAGCTGGATTTGAGGAGGCACTTGGCTCCCCCTGGGAGCAGAGGGACAGTGGCTCACACGGTGACAGTCATTTGCTTTCTCTGCCTTGGCTGGTGGCCTCGCACGCCTTCTTCCTTCTTTTCCTCCCAGCCCGTCCTTTCCCACCACAGTGCCTTATAATGATCTCCTCTCCCCCCTCCACAGTGCCAAAGACTGTCCTTGTCTCACCTCTCCTCCTTCCTTCCTTTCCCAAGACTCTTGCCTCTCTTCTAACTCTCTCACTCCACATTTAAGGCATGAGAATTTCCTCCCCTGAAGTGCTGTAAGATACTCTTAATACCAGCAGTGCTCCAGTGGGCCCAGAGAATTACTCCGGCTAAGTAGGCACAGAGATTCTCCTGAAAACTGAATAAAAGGGGAGGAAGTAGCATGAACTGAGCCCTAATTATGTGCCCGGGAATTTACATGCAATACCTATTTAATCCTCACAGCATTCTTCTGAGTTACTTCACTCCCACTTTATAGATGAGCAAATGGAGACTCAGAGAAGGTAAGTGTCTAAACTGAGGTCTCAGTCAGCAGTGGCAGTCACACTCCAGCCCAGGTCTGCCTGACTTTGGAGCTCACTCTCATGTTTGTACTTCTGCCCCTGCTGACTCCACAGTAATCTTCACATTCACCTCTGGCTAATGCAATTCCATCTTGATTCTCAGGAAAATCTGAAGTGTCAGGTTGAAATTCAAACACAGCATCCTATAAATTAAAGTTGGAGAAGCAGAAATAAATGTGTCAAGATGATTTGTAGGATGATAATGAGACACAAGTTCTGATAATTTGACTTGAGTTGAAAGATGCTAAGTCTATGTGTGTGTTTTGTGTTTTATGGGGTGTGTGAGAGACAGAGAGAGAAAGAGAGAATAAATCCAGTGCATTAATAAAAGCATCACTCTAAGGCCACTGGTCCTGAATTCTGGGGCAAGATGAGAAAGTAGCTCAGGAAATGATTTTACTGAACAGAGAGACTCTGACCTGGGAATCTTGTTACCCAGGATCAGGAAAATGCTAAACTCTTTTCAGCTGGTGCTTTATTATAAAGAAATACTGCATATAATGAATTACTCATGAGAAATGCAGACTGATGCTGGAGACCATGATGCTGTGATAGCCTTAGCAGCCAGGGTGAAAAGAGCAGACAAAGCCAATTAGAGTAGATTCGGTGGGCAGGTACAGTGGAAATACTATGGTGCAAGAGAGCTAACGCAACTGTGAGAGAAGAGTGCCTGTGATCACCTGTGAAGTTCAGACTGGAGCAGGCTGATGACAAGGAAAAGATAGTGGATCAGGGGTTTGTGGTGCCCATGAGGAGGAAGAGCAGATATGGGAGGAGCAGGATATGCATGGAGGAGGTCAGAGATTCATGAGAGGGTGCTCCAGGTGATGATCCAGCCCAGAGTGTCACCATGCCTGTGGGTGGGCAGTGGAAGGTCAGTAGAGTTCTTGGTATTGAAGGAGATCCAGGGATTGCAAGGCTAATCATCTGCATAGTCTTGCATTGGTTTTGCATTGATTTAGTCTTGATTGATTTTTGCATTAATTAGATCTTACATTGAATAAACTTCTTACCGTGGATTTTGGCCTTAGGCAGGTGACAGTGAAACAAGGTATGCTTTAGTAATGTTGTTAAGCATCATATGTGTGAGGAAAATACTAATCTCACAAAGTCAGACATGTAAGACAGCCATCCCTTCCTCCATATAACACACAAAGCCTAATGGAAGAATTATTTGAAAGAAAGTTTTGCATATATGGAAGTAGTGTGGCATGAAGGAAAAAGTCTGGGCTCAGAGTGAACATATCCAAGTATTGGTCCTGGCTCTGTCACTAACTGGTCTTATGACTCTGTGTACGTTTACCATTCTGGGCCATAGCTCACAGGCACTTACTGCCTCCAGATCAGTGCTTCCCAGCCCCATTTCTTAATCCACTGTGTCCATGTTTTCATCCCCAGGACACTGTTACCTGCCCATCGAGGATTACCAGTGACTCCAAATGGTCCAATCCAGTGGCTTCTTACCTGGTCTCCTCAAATTTAGGGAGCATAGCACTTGCCATTGTGGGCCATTCCCTCTTCGGACATCTTAACTTTGCTTCAGAAGCACCAGCCTGAGTTTCTCCTAGTCCTCTACATGTCTTTCTCTGGCTCCTGCACCCCATGCAGGTGACCCCAAGAATGTGCCCTTAGCTCTCTCCCACTTACTCCACTTTCCCCCTTGGCCTTCCTTTTCAGTTATGTAGTTTCAACCATTACCTTCTTGCAAGGAATTTTGTTCCTTATCTTCAGCTCTGACTTTTGTCCCTTGTTCTAATCTAAATTCCCAAATGCCTGGGGGACATCTCTGCCAGTACATCAGATTTATTAAGTGTGTACCAGAATGCAACATTTTTCCTGTTTCTCCCACTCTGTTCCATATTTCTGTCCATTGAACCATCATGCTCCCTGTCACTCAAGGCATTTTCTCCTTTTTTGCAAATAACAGTTCTCTAAAAGAATCACAGGACTTTGCAGAGCTTGATCTGGAAGGGATCCCAGAGGCGGTACCTCATAGTGGGAGGCATTGTGGCCGACAGCAGGTGTGGCCTTTGGACTTGAGTCAATCTGGATTTGAAAGCTCGCTTAGTCATTTGTTTGCTGAGTGGCCTTTGGAAAGTTACTTAACTTCTCCGGCCTCGGTTTCACATCTGTGAAACAGAGATAATACCTTAAACAGTTATTGTCACCATCAATTAGATGATGCATATGAAGTTCTTAGTAAAGGGCTTAGCACTTATTAAACGCTCAGTGAATAATATTTATTATCAAGGATAGCACCCCCTTATTTTTCAGATGGTGAAACTAATCACTAGAGAGATAAAGTGATTAAATAATAGGGAAGGAGTTGGGACTAGAAACCAGTCTGATGACTTTAAGACCTGTGTGCCTACCTAAATCTTTAAGGCAGTTTATGCATAAACTAGGGGAGTAATGATTGGAAACACTAAGAAAACCATCTTTGGATACATTTATTTTTAGATCGTAAGTTCCTGGGGGAATGGACCATGTCTCCAACCTGCTGTCAAGTCTTAATTATTTATGCTAATTGGGATCAAGAAAATTTGGTTAAATGAAGGGTCCATAGTTTCCAAATGCCATTTAAATAACAACTTTAACCTTTTCCTCAACTATTGTTTATCTATTTGTTGGAGGTATTACATTAAATGTGGAAACAGAACATGAAAAAATAGCAAAATGCTTGAGTTAGAGATTTCTAACTGGGTTTCAAAACAGAGTCAAAATATTACAAATAACTTTACATCAAATGAAATCTTGAAGGAAATTTTGAAAAATAGACATGGAATGACGGCATTGCAATACATAAAAATAGACAAATGAAATTCGTATGCATTGTTATCAACATCTGAAAGAGCTCCATGTTTGGGAGGAGATTAGTCCCTGCTTCCTAATGCTGTTTTTCATATTTACTTATCTTGTTAAATTCATTAAATCCAACAGGAAATAATTTAGCATCACAGCTAATTTGTTTTGACGTGTCTCAAGAGAGCTATTTTTTTTTTAAATTGTGCTTGCTGCTTTCTATCAAACCATGCCCCAATTGAAGGGGCATCTGTTATTGGAATGTCTTTTCAAAAATAACAGTGGAGTCTGAACGTCTGGAAGGTTTACAATAAAATCTTCTATTTGGAGCCAACATTTGTGATGGATGCTTGGGTTTATTTTACTTTATTTTTTAAGTCTTTCCAGACTTTCGAGAAAGTTGTCGTATGTGATCATGTTTCTCCAGCTGAATGCCATTGATTAAATCTGGCTCACTGAGGTCTGGAGAAGGAGAGTCCCCACAGTCATTTGAAGTAAACAGCATGTTCTGGATGTATCTATAACCCACAGGGCAGGGGTGTAAGTTGAGTTCCATGATTTTTAAAAGAAACTCCTTATTTCTACCTGAAATCAACTTCCAGTGGCCTCTGTTTTGAATGAATGAACTTAAGCCAATTTGGTCATCTAGCAAATACTTAGTGTTCTTTTGATACCATAGTAGTGTCCATACTATATTATAATAGTATAGTAGTATCCAGAGATAAGAAAAAGATGTGGGGATTACATGTCTCCTTATTTCCAACCTCACTATTAGAGAGTATGGTATGTTAAAATGAAAGTGAGTCTTGGCTCAAATTTTGGCAGATGTATCAATATTGATTTATAAGCATGAAAACAAGTGCAAAGATACTTTGAAGGCAGAATGGGCCAGCCTTGTAAGAGGGTCAGGTTCTTCATGAAGTTAAAAGATGCAGGACCAGTGGGACGTGTAGACCTAAAGATGGTAATCAATTGCTGGGCATGCCGCTTCTGTAGGCGAGGGCTATGGGATGGTGTGATGCTCCTAACTGTTACCTACTCCTTATGCCAAGTAACAGACCCGTTGGGGTAGATTTAGACAAACTATTTGAAGTGCTAAGTAACCACCCCTGAAGGTTATTGATCACTGATTGGGATTCCCAACTGCTAATTAACTGCCCCTGAAGGGTAGGTTCCAAATTAGGATACTTTGAATGTTCACTAACTGCTGCTAAATTCTAGATGGAGTTAGCGTGTACACACACTGCACCATACTGTTCATAGCCAAATACAGTATCATTATTCTCCCAATCTCCCAAGCTAGACATCTCACAGTCATGCTTGTCACTGCCAAATGCCTTGCTCACCAACGGTTCTGACAAGTCTGAGTAATCATCACTCAAATTTGGCTTCTTCTCTTATCTCCAGAGCCATTGGCTTACTTTCAGTTCTTATCAGGAACTCTTCTTGAATTACTGCAACAGCCTTCTAACTGCTCATCTTAACTTTCTTCTCTTCCTATAGTTCATTCCCTACTCCAGAATTCTCACTCTAAAAACAAATCTGACCCTGTCACTCCCCTGCATCAAATCTTTTCAGGGCTCCCCAGGGCCTACAGAGTAGTATCCAAACTCCTTAGCTGATCTCAAGCCACTTGCCAGGTGGCACCCCATGCTCCAGCTGGCGTAAGCTCTTCACAGTTTCCCAAATACTCTGACTGGGTTTATTCTTCAGATCCCTGGTGGATGCAGTTCCTTCCTGGTTTCATTACCTGGCAAACATTGCTCCTTATTATAAAGCCACCTTCATGCTGCCTCCTCCATGAAGAGAGCAGGTCATTGTTTGTTCGGGTCTTTGTGTTCCCACATCCCTTTCTGCTTATATCCATTGATAGTAGCTATTGTGTTGTGTAAAGTAGGGTTGTCAGGTACAATATAGGATGCTCAATTAAATTTGAATTTCAGATAAATAATGAATAATTTTTATTATACATGAGTCTCATGCAATGTTTAGAACATATTTATACTAAACAATTATTTATTATTTGTCTGAATTTCAGATTGAGCTGAGCTTTCTGATTTTTATTTGCTAAATCTAGCAAGCCTAGCTGTGCTATAATTTAACGGTTTATGTGTCTATCACAGGTCACTGTGAACTTTTGGAACACACTTGTATCCAAGTGAGCAGCTACACTGTAGGCATAGCACCATGTTCCTACTGAATACATGTTTCTTAAATAGAAAAAAAAAGAAAGATAAAAACAATAAAAGAATATGACTGCTTGTCTTTTTCCCATTTGGGAAAATTTAAGAATAAAAATGGTTACTTGACAGGTCCAGGTGATAATGCTCCCTACACTGAGCAATATTTTGGAAGTCCAAACCTGCTCCAAAATTAGGGGTAAAAAATAGGGGCAGGGTAGATGAATATTTTCTAGTGTGGAACCCCAAAGTTATTTTTAACATGTAAAGGAATAGTAATGATAATGACATAATATTAGTTATTGTGAGCCTGTATCAATTTGCTTTAAGTGCCTCCCCATTAGAGCTTCACAAAATTCTTAGGCAGGTACTCATTGCAAGGGGTTGGACAATTGCACTTCCCAGTTTTTTGCCTTGTTAGTAGCTTTGGTTCCAAATGCTATTCCACTTCCTCCCTAAAGACCCACAGGGAAGCTAACTGGGTAGGAAACTTGTTCAAAGCCCTACCTTATAAATGGAAAATAATGTGTAAAGTTGCCAGGTTTCTGTGTGGGATTTGGACTCAGTCCCATTTCATCTTGTGAAGCTTTCTTTGCCTATAAGGGATTCTCAGACTTGCACTTTTGTTTCAGTCTTGTGGCCATAAAACCGCCTTGACCAAAAATTTGTTTTAAGGGCTTATGACTCTGGGACATAAAGAAATGTTTGAAGAAGTGAAAGGGGGGAAAAAGCATGCAAGATTCTATATGAAATGGAACGTTTGGTACAGCCACCCCCCCTTCCTTTAGTTGAACACATGGTGGGAGACCATTCAAAGAGCCAACAACTTGGGTAACAGCCCTTAAATTGACATTGTTTAGGTATGAATGGATCCAATTGGCTTTAAATGTTTTGTTCCCCACATAATTCCTATTTTAGGCAGATCGGTTACTATAGAGACTAGAGTTCCCTTCATTCTGGATGGTCAAGAGAGGACATATTGACTAATGGTTAGAGCAGAGGTCTAAGGTTCAAGGTCCTGGTCTTAGCCCAACCACAGACTCACTGCAAGCTTGTCCATAACTTACTCTCTGTGCTTCGATTCTTCCTTAACTAGAGAGGAGTACAAAATATCTTTGATGTAGCCCCTTGGGGAGTGACATTTATATGTTTTGTTATTGGTGGTGGGTGAGATGGAAGAAATGGGGATGAGGGATAGAGCAATTCTAATATAAAGTGAATTGAAAAAATATTGAATTTGGAAGGCTATTGCCCTGCTAAGTAATCAGCTGGCAAATGGGAAGTGACTACTCATCACAGCATCACCTCTGGGGCTGGAATTTGGCTGATAGAGGCTCAGCGTATTTTTTTTAAGTGTGTGTGTGTGTGTGTGTGTGTGTGTGTACATACACGTATGCCAAACCTCGAGCTCCTAAAGCTAAGATATAAAGGCTACAATTTATAAATCTGTATAAATGATTCATTCCTATCCTTCAGAAAGAATTATTTTATTTGCTAGCACCCCTCTGCATTTGTTGTTTTTTAAACAACTTTTCATTGTGAAGAATATTCAGACACAAAGTCGAGATGCTAATAGTGCAAAGAACTCCCATATATCCGCCAACTTCAACAATTACATTCTATCATTCTTGTTTCATCTCATTCATCTTTAAAATTTTTTTCTGACTATGTTAGAGCAGATCCCATATGACATATCATTTTACTTGTAAAGTCTTGTTTTTCATAACCACATGTACCATTATCACACCCAACAGAATTAAGAATTCCTTCATATCATCTAATACCTAATGCATGTTCAATTTTTCTCAGATTGTCTCAAAAATGTCCTTTTTATAGTTGGTTCATTCCAATCAGGATTCAGATATGGCCTACACATTTCATTTGTTTGATACCTCTATTAAGTATTTTAAAATTTATAACAATCCCCTTTTCCTCTCCCTCCCTATTTTGGAAACATTTCAAACATTTTAAAAACAGTAGTAAAATAAATGCAATGAACACTCACTTACTTTTGCATTTTATACATTTGCTTAACTCTTTATATATATATGTGTTGTGAGGGTTAGCAACATCATTATCATTATCATTTTGCTGAACCATTTGAGAGTTTGCAAGTCTGTTGCAGATATAGTGGCATTTTATGCTTAACTATTCTAGTGTGGTATTCCCTAAAAACAAGGGCATTCAACTACAAAATCACATTACAAATACTGCATTGAGGAAATTTAAGGATTACCCTTAGTTAGGGATATTATCTATTATTTATTCTATATTCGAATTTCCCCAATTGTCCTAATAATGTCCTTTATAGATTTTTTAAAAATCCAGGTGCAAATACACAATCAAATATTGTATTTAATTTTCTTGTCTCTTTAGTTCTCTTTAATCTTGATTACTCCTCAGCTGTTTTTATCTTTCACGACATTGACATTTTTGAAGCATCTAGGACAGTGATTGGGCAGAATGATCCTTAGTTAGATTTGCCCAATTGCTTCTAGTTTTAGTTCTTAAAAGAACTAATGAAACAAATCTAAGACTAGCATACTTTGTTATATTAATAATTTAAAGCAAAATTTCCACACGTGGAGGCTGAGTTTTGTTCCTTCTCTTACCATTTTGCATTTCTGATTTACTAATTTACCTTGGAGGTGTTTTTCCTCAGAGTGGCATTTATGTATTTTTTATGTCCCCATGTGGAATAAGCCTAAAGCTTATTTTCAGGGGCTTCTATATGGTCTTAAGAGTGCATCTGAAACATTTATTCTTGGTCTTACTCTAGAGATTCTCCCTTGTTTAAACTCAGAGAATGACAGAAAATGTGTTGCAACCCCTTTCTTTTGTGGAAGAGAAACGAGTTGGGCTACAGATGTCACTATGCCTCCTTGAAGTATAGCCTAGCCTCTCCCACCTGGAAATTGGGAGCTTCCCATATTGTGGGAACAGAAGGCGCATGGGTCCTGTGGTGATTTTTAGCCAGCAGTGCTGTCTGTTTCTGCATGTGCTCTCTGGTCCCTGGTGCACACTCTACCTAGCCAAGAGGCCTGGCTTGTGCTGGTCCCTGGTAGCTACATATGGCTTGTGTGGATGAACTATGGAGGAGATTATTTTGTACTTTCTGGCTAGATGTCATAGAGCCACTTAGCAGATACTGAATTAGGATTCTCTAAAAGTGTTGGAGGTTGGCAGCAGGGCATACTCTGGTAAGGTCTGCCATCTCCATGAGGGTCTTTCTGTCCATGCCAGGAGGCTCTTTCCTTCTTTTGCCATGGGTATGGATGCTGTTGGACCCTCTCTCCTCATCCAAGGAGACCATTTGGGCAAGGCTGGAAGAGTGCAGATGGTGCCTCAAGCTCAGTTCCTGCTGCAAGTCTGTTTGGTTTTGGCCCACAGGGCTGTGCCTCACACAATAGGCCATTTACTGGAAGGATATGGAAACAAAGAGGATGAGGAAAGGAAAACAGTGCTCTCTGATAGCATGAACAGTGAATGGGTTTGAATCACTAGGAGATATCACCTTCCCATCCACTCTATCTCAAGTGTCATCTTATTCTAGGCGCTGGTAAACAACTAACTATGCAGGTAGAGCTTTGCTTCCCCAAAGGAAAACTGGTCACTTGCCATGGGACCTAAGGGAAATTTGCACTGTCTGTGCTTCTCAGGGTTTTATAGGGGAAATGGAAAAGAACCGTAGGTGCAGGACAATAGTGACATGCTACCCTTGTTTACCTGGCATGACATAGTCATCATCATAATAATGATCATAGCTGCCATACAGTGGTTATTCTACTTAATCCTCCCAATGCAATATAAAGTAGAGATTACAGTTCCTATGTAAAAGCTGAGAGTCCTAAAGCTCAGAGAAGTTAAGGAGCTTGTCCCTAGCCCTTCGGATGGCCAGTAGTGGGCTAGGACTTGGACCCAGCACTCCTTAACTTAAGACCACATGCTGTTGCCTTTATTTCCCACTGCTTCCTTGAGGAGCTTTGCCCTGCTTACTTGATGAGTGTCACAATGAGATTTCTTTAATTTCTATACTTTATCTTTCCACCACCTCCAACCCTATTATATGCAATGAGGTTTCGCAAATGAATTCTTTAGAGTGTTGAGCACCCGTTTGGCTTAAGAATGTTGGTGCTGATATAAATACAAGAAAATATAAATCTCCAAAATTGGATTTGTGTGTGTGTGTGTGTGTGTGTGTGTGTGTGTGTGTGTGAACTCAGGATAGTGCCTAACTCATGGTAAGGGTTCAGTGAATGGTCCAAACCTATGAATATAAGATGTGTATATAGGCATGCAATGCAGGTACATATCTGGTGTGAATGAGTCTAGATAATAAGATGTGGGAGGAGAAAGGTGAAATACAGCAATAATTGCTTTTAGCATTGACGCTTTTCCCAACTAACTCATTTCTCCAGCCAGGTCTGCTGATTAGTTCCAGCCACTGTTCACTGAAGGTTATACCCATATAGCATCAGAAGTTGTAATTGAAAGGGAATAACGTAAGAAGAGAGAAGGATGATTCCAGGGGTGTAAGGGGCAGACAGAAAGGCCTGGGCTGCCTCAGTTCCTGGCTTTGCCCTGCGACTCCTGGCCCAGCAGAGCTCTGGTTCTTGGCTTGTCTGTGGGAGGAGGAAGCCTGAAGCTGGGCCAGAGATCTGGCTGGTCAGAGATGGAACCACTCAAATGCTATGGGAAAGGGATTCTTAGAGGTTGGAGCCTGGGAAGTTTGTTTAGATGGACTTCATTATCAACAAGGGAAAGGTCTCCAGGGCTATCTCCATTCATCTTAGGCCTGTGTCATTCATCTATGCTCTCATGTTTGTAGCTGAAGGATTAAAAATGACATGTCTCAGCTTTCCATAGCATGTTGGGGTGATAGTTTTATCCCATGAATACCTTCTCCATGGTATTGCTGAAGACACCCGGACATTTGAAATCTGTAGCAAAAGTAGCAGGATGGCATCTGTCCATTTCCCATGCCTTTTCCAAATACATCGTCCTAGATGCCAGAACATCAAAATATTATGGAAATAGACTCTGGACTCAAAGAGACTATTTGAATCCCATATTTTCCATTTATAAGCTGTATGACCTTAGCCAAATCTCTCAGCCTCTCTGAGCCTCAGTATTTATGTAAAATGTAAAATATAATGCCTACTCGCCAGGCTTATGAGGATGAAATGACATAACATATGCCAAAAATGCCTCGGCCTGTTTCTAGCAGGTGGTAAGAGCTGGTTTCCTTTCTCTCTAGACCCCCCTCGCACTCATCCTTCCATTTTTCTTTTTGCTATAGCCCAAACTAGTACTTTAGAAAAAGCAGTATCTGCTTTTTATTTTTTCAGAAAAGGCTATGAAATCTAGCATCTGTAGCGTCTAGATAATTATCCACAGTCTTGATAATGGTATTTATGAGAACTGTGCCAAAGCATGAGATATTCTCATCCTATCCAAACACTCAAGGCAGCTCAGAAAAGGAGACAGACAGCCTAGGCCAGGTACATGCAGGCCAAGGAAGACCAACAGCACTAACAGAAGCCAAGTAATTTCCCTACCAGGCAGAACCAAGGGGCCAGAGGTTCAAAGAATAGGACAAGTTTCCCAGACATCTGTTTCTCTTGGAAGTTCATAGCACTGATCCTTGCCTCAGGGATCTGAATGCCTAATTGCTGGAGGCAACTCAAAAGAAATTTAATCAATAGAGGCAGAAACAAATTATTAGACAAGCTGGCCCAAATAAGATGCCCCCCACCATAATTCTGTAATTGCCTGTGTTGGATTCCCATCAGACAAGATACCCAATGAGATGGTGGAAAGCTTTTTATATCTGGAGTGAATAGGGGCCCAGTGTAGAAAAATGACTAGAAAATTAAGGAAGGCAAATACAATGCTCAAACTTTTAATGTAGCCCTAGAGTGAATTTTTGTTTCTGTTCCAAAGTTCTGTGTTTCCCTCAATAGGCTTGTAATATTTTTGTAAGAGGAGGATGATAACAGTGTCTGGTGGAGCAGAGGTGATGGTAGAGAGGAGATACAGGATGTGTTCTGATGTAGATCTGGAACTTCATGTTTGACATGTGACTGCTATAAAGCAGTATAGCTATTTTCAATCCTTCCATACTCCCTGTCCCTGGGTGGCCAGTAAGCTGTCTTGAAAGTGATTCCAACAAAAAGGGTGTAAAGATTTTTTCAGCAAAGCAGAATCCTTGAACAAGTATATAAAACTCACAAAGTGACTCCTCTGAGCAAGACCCTCATCTGAACATACAAGTAAGTATCTGTGTAAGGAACACAGCTTTGGAATCAGTGAGCTCACTGGGATCCCAAATCTTCCAGTTACAGAAAGTCCTCATTGAATGTCATCAATAGGTTCTTGGAAACTGCAACTTTAAGCAAAATAACATATGACAAAACCAATTCTTTTTCTCATCAATGTATAACTAAAGGACTTTGAGCTGAACTCTGTCATTCAAGGACCTGCTATATGTTGTCTTGCTTAAAGTCGCAGTTTCCAAAACCTATTGACGATGTTCAGTGAGGACTTACTGTACAAACTGTGTGGCTTTGGGCAAGGTTTTAGTCTCTTTGTGTTCTGATCTATAAAACACAGAAAATGATCCCTGCCTTATAAGATTGTTAGAGGTTTAAATTAGATAATGTTTATATTAGATTCTTTGTTTTATTCAAAGAACTAGACCCATCACTTCTGAGCATCTTTCCCCATGTCTCTGTCTCTCTCAACACCACAAATCACTCTTCTGACAATACCCAGTGTTCATTCTATGGCATTCTGCTGGCTCCTTTACAAGTATGAACTGGTTTCTTCCTGGGGCAGGCACTTCTCATGGTCTACTCAGTGCCATTCACTTCATGTTTCACTTCCTGATTTTGTGATACTGAGTTTGCCTTGTTATTAGAAAGACTAGGTTCCTGCCCTAATCCCAAGGCTACCTCATTTCCCTTTGCCAGTAATGGGTTTAAGGGAAGGTAAGTGATCCAATTCCAACCAATCAGACACAAGGAGAAAGAAGCCTGCTTGATGCTTCTGTTAAGGATTTCCCTTCCCTGAAAAGATGTGGCTTGCAATGCTACTTCCTTTTCCTTCCATTTTCAGTGAGGAAATGATGCCTGAAATTGCAGCAGCCATTTTGGGGCTATGAGGCAATAAGCACAAGGATAAAAAGCCAGTAGCCAAAGATGGAGAATCTGGGGTATGGTGGGCAGAAAGAGCCTGAATTCTTGATGATATGATAGATCCCTGAACTCTAGACTCTTATTAGCTGAGATATGAGTGTCTTTATTGCTTAAATCACTCTTAATTGGGTTTTTTGTTCCTTGCAACTAAAAGCATTCCTATTTAATACTCCTTCTTTTTGAACTGCATCCCTTTCTGCAACCTTCCTGATAGCCCAACAACTATCTTTATTTCTAGGATTCCTCCTAAGGCATTGCTGTAATCATGGTATTAGCTGGACTTAATGCATGGTTTCTTCAAAGAATATTTGCATTTTAACAAAGGATTTCTGGGACCAGAAAAATTTCCTGGAGACAAAAGGCATAAAACCATGATGGTGATGTGACAGATCTTAGAATTAACTCTTTGCAGAGGGCCAGGGGCCTTGACTTCTGTCTCTGACATCCCAGCATGTAGGTGAGCAGCTGGTCTACCTATGCATGTTCCCCAGAGCCTTGCTACTCAAAGTGTGGTCTCTCAGCAGTACTGGAATCACCAGAGGACTTTTAAAAATGGATAATCTTAGGCCCTAGTGCGGATCCACTGAATCAGAACCTGTATTTTATCAAAGATCTCCAAATTACTCAAGTACACATTAAAGTTTGAGAAGCATGGCCTCAGAGGGTAAAGAATTGCTAGAGTTAAAAAAAAAAAAAAAGCTCAGTTTTCTAGTACCAGATGAATAGCCTGCAAGGCACAATGTCACAAGGAAAAATTCTCATTGTCTTTTTATCTGGCTATGGATATCTGGGGTAAACTAGATTTGTTGAATAAATAAATATAACTCTTTCAGAGTCATTTGAACATGAAGACCAGAACCACCCAGCATAATCACTTGTTTAAAGATTACATCTTATTTCTGAAAGAGACATGAGTTATGCAGAAATTAGGAGACAGAACAGAGGTGGAAATAGTGGTGTGGTCTAAGGAAGGGCCCACTGGAGCTGGGCATGGCCAAACATTATAGGCCCTCAATTAGGTTCCCTCATGTAAGGGTACAGTCACTTCCTCAAAGACTCAGAATCTCATTATTGGCAGTGCCTGGTGGTCAGGCGGTAAGTTATCCATGCCAATAAAAATAAATATTAGTTTGCATGAGACCCAAGAATGTCAAAAATTAATTTACATAAAATATATAGTCATCACATGGACAGGAAAGCTCCCCTTGGCCTGTTCCAGAGCATTCTCTCCCTGTACAAACTTCATGGGAACCCAAGTAATAATCAGAAGTCATCTCACTGATTTATCAGGAGACACCCGTATCTCAGGGATCAGAACTCTTGGACGTCCCTATGAGCAGTTCATTCCTTTGCCCTCCTCCCCAAGGCACACTTATGTGGGAAGCAAAATTAAGGACACTCTGTGTGCATGGAATCAAGATAAGGAGATTTAGATGAATAGGTACTAATGGCATCAGGCTGAGATGGCCAAACATAATCTCACCATGAGGATGGTCTTGATAAAGGGAGAAGCTGAAGACTAATAGCTAAGGCTTCCCATCCTTGAATAGTCTCAGCCAATATTCATCCTCCCATTTTCTGGATTTCTATGGTGATGATTGATGTTCTTATTACATTTTCTATGCTTTTAGTCAAGTTAAAATTGACTATGCTTCCTGGGCAACATGCTATCTTTTTCAAGTGATTTATATATCCCTCTTACAGCCTAATACGTATAGATCTTACCATGTAATGTGTAGAAGGCAATATCATTTCACTCATTTCCAAGTTCTTAGTAGGTGTCTCGTGGTCACCCTCAAGTACTAGTATAGTATAGCAACAGGGTATAGTCTTGGTTCTACTTATTGCCATTAATGGATGTGGTGGGGAATAGCATCACAGTTCCCAACTTGGGGTCATTCCCTCCCCACAATGTTATAGACTATTATCATTTCTATGTGTTTCAGAATATGGAAAAGGCTGGGAATCCCTAGGGTAGTGGAGTGGCCCTGGAAATCAGGACACTACCATGTATATGTGGGCAACCTTGGGTAGGTCATTGCATTCTTTGAAGTTCAATGTCTGAGACAGGTGGACCAAAGCTTACTTGATGTTGAATCAACAAAGCTACAGTCACCTGGGCTTGAAATGAGCTGTTCCTTTGAGGGAGGGCAGCACTGAGCCTGCAGGTGGGAGCTAAATGATCTCAGATGTGGGATTGCTGGGCTACAGATGCAGAGAACCAGGTGGGTCACGGCATGGCCAGAAACCAGACCCTTCCCTTTCCCTCTCGGTGCTCTTATTTGCCAGACTGGGTGGCTATGAGAGGAGAGTGGCTGGCAGCAGTGTTTAAAGGGAACAAGACAATGAGCTAATCACCCGCTCACCTAAGGGAATGCCTAGGGAGGAACTCAACACATCCAGGTAGCAGTGAGCAGAGTAACTTACTGTTGCATCTCAACTTATAACCAACAAGGTGATTGCTGGCTTTCTCTAAGAAATTGTAAGGATTCTCTGAGCTCTAGATTTTTTTTTTTTACTCTGCAATCCCAATACTTCTTAAATATCTAGGGACCTTTTACATATACTCTGTAAAGCTAATAACTTTTTCCATTACCAAGTAGAAATATTGCCCAATATTCATCTCAGACAGCTTTCTCTGGTAGAATATTCTGCCTCCTACTTATGGATGTTTACCTACATTCCTGTCCATTAATTCTATAGAATTCTATAGTGAAATTTCTCTATCTTTTCCTCCCTTGCTGTCAGAAAACTTACTGGAAAGTTTTATTTTGATGTCATAGTATTAGTTTGCTAGGGCTGCCATAACAAAATACCATACACTGGGTGACTGAAACAACAGGAATTTATTTTCTCATGATTGTGGAGGCTGGAAGTCTGAGATCAAGGTGTTGGCAGGTTTGGTTTCTCTTGAGTCCTCTCTTCTTGGCTTGTGGATAGCCACCTTCTCCCTGTGTCTTCACATGCTCTTCTCTCTGTGTGTCTTCTAATTTCCTTTTCTTATAGGAATATAGGTTGTATTGGATTAGGGCCCTACCTAATTACCCCATTTTAACTAATACCTCTGTAAAGGCCCTATCTGCAAATACAGTCTCATTCTATGGTACTGGGGATTGGGGCTTCAACATATGAATTTTGAGGGGACACAATTTAGCCCATAATAGTCACCAACAGCACTGAGATGAATCTGTGGCTGGCTCAGTCCTTCAGGGCAAAAAAGGATGTAGCATGTCTCTGGTTTTAATTATATCAATAGCTCACAGGATTTTAGAAGAGAACAGGCACTTAGAAAGGTCACTGCATGCTGTCATTTGACAGATTAAGAAACTGAAGCCTAAAGATGTTATGTGGCATCCCTAAACGTATACAACTGGTATCATCTGTGAAACATAATGATGATCTGAGAGTGAAGCATCTGGTTAGAACTTCATTAGAAACAAATTACTCTTCTTACATATTCTTGAGTGTAAAATCAGGATAAAAATACAACCATCTTCTTTGTGGCCAGGAAATATACACATGGAAGAAAGCCTACTATGGTCCTGCAAATCAGTCATTTGTCTCTGGTGACTTCTTTCCTTGAATCCTGGAGGTCCCATCTGGAATATTCCCAGGCTGCATCTCCAGTAGTGATGTAGAATCTGCTGAGATGGCCTCTCTCTGCTCCAGGGACAGCAGAAGCTTCCTGATCTTGGCTTCCTGGTCCCAATGTGGCCTGATCCCAATGTGGCCACTGCCTGATACCTACAAAGTTGGTGACAAAATCACGGATGCTGAATCCAGCTGCCACAACTGCTCTGACACATCTCTACGACCTGCTTGTCAGCAGAAATAGCAGCAGAGAGATAGCTACTGCCTTACCACTGTGGTCCAGACCTTGTCCAAGTGCATCCAGTGGTGGAAATTAGTTTGCATCCAGAACCCTAGATAAAAGTGAGTATGTGAAATGCAGATTTTTTTTAGCTTTTCAAAACTGTGGAGTACATAGAGGTGGACTGAATGAAGAGTGTCAATCAACCACATCCAGCATAGTTATGCCTTGGGTTTCCTGGATTTTAACCAGTAAAATAGGATGAATCAGCTGAAGACTGCTGGAAACACTGAACAGAGAGGGCTGACAGGTTTCTTCAGTACAGAGTGGAACTCAAGCCCACTAGAGACCATTTTTTAAAAAATGCTAAATGGACCAATTTTCCAACACATATGCCTTCTGCAACTAGAGTCAGTATGCAATATATCAACAAACAAATAAAAAATGACAGCCCTTCTTAAAACTTGCCTGGGAATAAAAGGTTATTTGTGTCAGGGACTGACATCCCTCTCCCAATAGCCATTCTTTTCTCCTTCTTCCTTTTAATGATAGAAACCCCCTGAGTTCCAGATAGACACATGGCGATCCAGCTAGCACAGGGGTTGGCAAACATTGGCCTGCAGGCCAAATCTGGTCCACTACCTCTTTTTGTACATACAGTTTTATTAGAATCCAGTCATGCTTGTTTATTTATATTTTGTCTATGGCTGCTTTTATACTTTAACAGCAGAGCTGAGTAATTGTGACAGACACCATGCAGCCTTCAAAGCTGAAAAGATTTATTATCTGGTCCTTTACAGAAAAAGTTTGGTGACTCCTGAGCTAAAGACTACAGCATCTAGCCTCCTTTGCAGCTATGTGAGATAGGATTAGCTTTGGTCTGAGAAGATATGAGTGAAGCAATATATGTCACTTTTATGCCTTGCCTGTAAAATATCAGATGTCTATCTTCTATTCCTCTTCCTTCTTCCTATAAGCTTAGCAAACTTTTAAGGTAAAGGGACATAGAGTAAATATTTTAGAATTTATGGGCCAGAGTCTCTGTCGCAACTATTCAACCCTGCCCTTGGAACACAAAAGTAGCCATAGACAATACATAAACAAGTAAGCATGGCTGTGTTCCAACAAGACTTTATTTCTAAGAGCAGGTAGCAGGATAGAGTTGACCTGAAGACTGTAGTCTGCTGACCTCGGCCCTAAGAGGTGACTGAGTAACACAAGGAAGGCACTTGGGTTCCTGAATGACCACATGGGAAAAAACTGCCTGTAAACCTGTTTACCTCAAAATTGGTTGAAGAGAAAAACAAACAAATGTCTGACATATTTAAGCCACTGTATATTTGGGTCTCTTTATTACTGTAGCTTAGCCTTATATAGTGCTTCTTGGCCTTGTGAATGATACCCAAACTAGAGAGATATTTTCTAATATTTGCTCAACATCTTGCTTCTAATATTTGCAAGTAAATGTTACCTGAGAGTCTTCTGTGGGCCAGTCCCTGTGTAAAGCATGGCAGGGGATAAACAGATGACAAAGACATATTCCCTCCCTTCACAAAGGACAACCCATGTGTTAGGACTCACTGGTGGGTTAGAATCAGTTGTGAGGTTAGTCACTAGCAATTTATAACTTCAGGTTTTGAAATTTGTTAATGATGTGCTGTGTCAAGGGTCCCCCAAACCACCCTCTGGCTCAATGATTTGCTAGAAGGACTCATGAGACTCAGAAACTGCTATACTCATAGTTGTGTCTTATTAGAGTGAAACTGCTATACTCATAGTTGTGTCTTATTAGAGTGAAGGGATACAGATTAAAACCAGCAAAGGGAAAGGCTCATGGGGCAAACCCCAGGAGAAACCAGGTACAAGCTTTGAGATGTTCCTCCCAGTGGTGTCAGGTGGGGACCATTTCATCTCCCCGCAATAACATGTGAAAACACCCTTGAAGTGCTGCCAACCAGGGAAGCTCCCCCAGCCTTGGTATCTAGGGTTTTTACAGGGGGACAGTTACGCAGGCATTCAGCACCCATGTGACTGACCTCAGCTACCCAGTCTCTAGCTCTTTAGAGAAAAAACAGTCATTGACCATGAATCACATTGTCAGCATAAACTTATCTGGTTGTGCTGGTACAGCACGGCCCAAGGCCTCAGGCATACTAAACACTCTTATCATGCAGACTATTACAAGAGCTCAGAGGGTATTTCCCAGGCCAAGGACCAGTCCTGAAGATAGGCCTTTTTTTGGAATGTGAAAGATTTGAGCAACCTAGGACTTCTGAGTTAACCCTTTCCTGTGCATCTGCCTTTTGAGGTAAATAGGAATAGATATAGTGTTATCTCCCTCTTGCCTTCTGATATGCTTTCTTGCTTGGGATAGAAAGGGATTAAGTTATAGATTTTATGCTGGACCCTGACACATGAATGTGTGGAGTATGTGACTATCACCCTTCATGAGGGTGAAAAAGGTTGATGACTACCCACCTAATAGAGGAAATAAGAGCACATAAAACACAATGAAAGACAAGGAAAGGTATGACATAGACTCAAAGGAGGCATGCTCTCCAACTGTTGGAGAGATTAGGAAAAATTTCAGGAAAGAGGTAGCTTGGAGATGGGCCTTGGACCTCGTAAGATCATGATAGAAAGAGATCAGTGGCACAAGAGGGATATTTGGAGAAGGATAAAAGAATGATTTGAAGGCACTGAGGCACAAAAGTGGGTGTGTTTACAGGGGACACACCCACTGAGTAGTCAGTCCCATTTGGCTCTGGTGGGAAATGAGACTGGGAAAGTAGGTGGGAGTCATATTGTGACGGACTTTAGACACTGGGCTTGAGATTCTCTGATGAAATCAGCATGTGATGGAGCACCATCTTTAAAAGCTTTTGTGCAGTGGAATGATATACTTGCAGGGAAATTCTTCTGCAAGAATTTGATGAATTGAATAGTGTTTGAAGTAGGACCACCAGTAAATGAAGCTATTATGAGACAAAAAAAAAAATAGAGCCTGAGTTATGGTTGTGGACATGAACAGAAGAGACTTATCAGAAGCAATTCAGACACAGAATCCATGGGACTTAACTCTAAGAATTTGATAAATAGTGGCCTGTCAGAGAGAGGCATGGAAAAGAGGCTGGGAGCCACACGTTCCATGGGTTAGAGGACAGGTGACTGGGATGATTGTGGTGCTACTGTAGGAAATAGGGAAAAGGGAAAAGAGGCACTAGAGCTTATTTGAAGAGGGGTTGGGGGTGGGGTGGATCAGAGGCAATCCATTAGATTTGGAAATGATGAATATTGAGATATCAACAAAATGTCTAAATGATGTCTACCAGGGCATTCAAAAAATGAGTGTGCATGGAAGGAAAACTCAACAGAAATCATGCAGGATGGAGGGGGAAGGAGGGGATGGGTGAAATCATACCTAATGGGTACAATGTACACTATCTGGGTGATAGGCACACTTATAACTTTGACTCAAGCAGTACAAAAGCAATTCATGTAATCAAAACATTTGTACCCCCATAATATTCTGAAATTAAAAAAAAAAGTCTGTAGCTTGGAAGAGGGTCATAAGTTTGAGAGTCCTTGGCAGTAAGGTTCTATAGAAATAAATGACATTTTAGCCAGGCGCGGTGGCTCACACCTGTAATCCTAGAACTCTGGGAGGCCAAGATGGGAGGATAGCTTGAGCTCAGGAGTTCAAGACCAGCCTGAGCAAGAGCAAGATCTTGTCTCTACTAAAAATAAAAAAATAAGCCAGGCATGGGGGTCCATGCCTATAGTCCCAGCTACTTGGGAGGTTGAGGCAGGAGGATCACTCTTTTGAGCCCAGGAGTGTGAGGTTGCTGTGAGCTAGGCTGATGCCATGGCACTCTAGCCCTGGCAACAGAGTGAGGGAGGGAGGGAGGGAGGGAGGGAGGGAAGGAAGGAAGGAAGGAAGGAAGGAAGGAAGGAAGGAAGGAAGGAAGGAAGGAAGGATATTTTCAAGAAAGAGAATGTAGAGATAGAAGAGAGGCCAACCAGGAAGAAGTTTGCGGATGCCAATATTTAAGTGACAGGCAAGGAAGAGGCATCAAAGAAAGGTAGAGAAGCAAAGGAGGATCAGGTTGGAAGTCAAGGGGGAAAAGGGAATCTGCCAGCATGACATGCCCTTGGAGGTACAGCAGGACACAGTGAAGACAGGCTGTTGAGCCTGGTTGGCAGCAGAGAAACACAATGCTTGATGACCTTGAAGGGGAAACTGGCCACATTTCAGGGATTAGGAAATAAGTGAGTACCAGGAAAGTAGAGGAGAAACTCTCTGTCCTATGCTTGGGGAGATGCAGGAACTTCTGTGGATGGGGGTGATTGGGTGGGGTGGCATGGAGAGGACACAGGTGTAGACAACAAAAGGCAAAATGCTAACTAAGCAGGCACCCCATGTCTTTTAAGCAAGCTTAGAAAAGCAACTCTCCTGATGGCCACAGATGATGACAAGTCTTTCTTTCACATGGAGCTGGAAAGCTGGCCTTTGATAAGGCCTCTTTAAATGTTGGTGACACTATGAACACCCCCCAGAGACCACAGAGAAAATGATCCCACAATCAATTATTATCTGGCACTCTTCACTCATCATGGAATTTGGCGGGCCCTTGGGTGCTGTGTTCCAGCTCAGGATCTCCACTCTTCAGATTAAAGAGCTGTTATAACTCTCTGTTTATTTTAGAAAAGATTAATGGTTCCTCTTGTCATTTCTCAGGGACAGACTTTAGTCTGTCTAGAATGAGTCATTAAATATATCGGCTCAACCGCTCTGGCTCTAAGATTACAGATATAAAATTGTCCAATTTTGACAAAAAACAGCTGTAGCCCTTCTTCTTTTCAGTCCATAATCACATGTGGATAGAGACAGAAAGGGAATGTGACTGGTAAGGGTTCCATGATAGAGAGATACAAGCCTTCCACCTTAATCTGTAATCTTCCCAAAAGCCTCCAACTGTCACCTTCACCAAGATGTCGCGCAATTAATTCATACCAAGTCGATTTAACTCTATTCAACCAACTCTCACAAGCTACTCCCAAAAATAACGTGGAAAATGAAAGCTGAACGGGAAGGAGTATTTACTCCCAAGATGTTTACAGTCTACCGCTAGGGAGTTAAGACCCACTAAGAACTAAGGCTAATCGTGATAAGTGCTATGGTAGAGGTGTTTGAAGACAGAGAGTGTAGAAAGGTGAGCTCAGTCTTCAGGCAAAACTTTCTGGAGGAGGCAGTGTTGAATGATGTGTGTCGTGCAGGTGTGCATGTACGTGTGTGCACACACAAGTTTGCAGGGGTTAACTAGAGGGAAAGTGAAGCATTCCAGGAACAGACACTTTGGTAAGCAAACACACAGAAGCAGAGAATTGCAGTCTATGCGTAATGTGTGGGGGTTTTAGGTCCAGATGTTCACATACTTTGATGTTTTAGATCGACCTAGACAACTTGTGAAAAATTCATCAGCCCAGGCCTTGCCCCTGGATTTTACAAGCTGGGCTGCTGGGACTTGGAGATGTTAATGATTAGCCAGGGTCATACTACTCATTAATTACCAGTAGAACCAGTAGGAGGAGGATCTGTTCTCAGGAAAGGACAAGTTGTTTGGGTTCTTTTTTGTTTGGTTGGTTTTTTAATTGAAGGAAGCTGGGTTGCAAGATTTGTGAAAGGAGTTATAAAAGATAAGACTAGAAAAGTAGGTTGGATCCACATTATGGATAGATGGAATGAAAGGCTAAGGAAATTGGAATTTTTCTATCTGTGGAGAGTCACTAAAAGTTTCAGAGAAGAAGTGACATTGTCAAAATAATCAGAAATGTGATCTAAGAACAAAAACTTATCGGTTTAGCCTGTTGACTGGAAATAAAATTAGAACTGGCTTATTGGTTCCATATCTTCCTAACCAGCTAGGCCCCCTGACCATCATCTGAAGCATATTCCCCCATAAGACACAGAGGTAGGGTTTTTTTTCCCCTTACATAGGTGGTAAAATATCTTGGAGAACCCTTACTTCATCATCTTCAAAATAGTTTATTAAACCCCAAGGATGCAGAGTTGTGAGATGAGTGTACACGCTCATCTGACTTCTGGCCCAAGTACAATGTGTGCTAATATTCCCCACCCTACCTCATGGAGTCCACCTCTACGGCAGGAGCAGCAGCCCTAAGTCTCTCCCTGAGGATAAAGGGAGAGTGTATGTGGGTGGCCACTTGCTTTGCCATGGCCAGAAGAGCAAACCAGGGGTCTGGTCTGCAGATGATGTACCTGATGGCGAGCCAGAGAATGGGGAGAACTGTCTTGCTCCTGGAGGTCTGTGGGTCTGAGAGCCTGGGCCCTATTTAGGGCTACTTTGCTTATTGAAATCTAAGGGTGGCACTGGGAAAGATATTTGAAACCTGTTTTTAGCCCAAGAGTTATTTACAGCAGGTGATGCTGGCCTTGGGAACACAACTACTCTGGCCTGAACAGCAGCGCAATGCACACTAGATCACCTGCCTCCTCATACTGCTTGCCTTCACCATGTGGAAAACTCCTCCAGCTTTTATCCCATAATTTATCTTTTTTCTTTTTGTCTTCTGGAGGGTAAAATATAGTTTCGGTTGAAAGATTAAACAAAGACACCCTAAACAGAAGCACTCCTTATGGGAGGAAGTTCAAGATTGTAATTAAATGGTAGCATCATCGGATGTCAGAGAAACTATCACCTTGGAACAAAGATTGGACTAAAATATCCAATTATCTACACCATGTATAAATTCATCTGCATTTTGTATAAAAGGCAGAAGGTCAGAGGTAACATACCTTTCATTTATACTGTGTTCATGTGCAGTGTTTCTCAGTGGGAATGCTGTTGATAATTTGGTAGTCCTGTATTATGCAGAATTTCTCCACATTTTTGGCCACCCAGCATGCCTGGCACCTCCCCCTAAGGGCTGGCAGCGCTCCTCAAGCATTGTATAATAAAACTAAACATGTATTGAGAAACACAGCTCTAATGTTTCGGAGTGCATGTGCATACATTATTTCCTTTAATCAGCATAAAGATTCAAAATATTTGTAACATCTTCACTCTTGAGATGATGAACTAATAAGACTCAAAATGGATTGCTAGCTTTTTCACAGGCTTAGTGACGGATGCTGCCAGGTGTCCAATGACTGACTCCTAATTCAGCTCTTTCTCTAAAATATGGATATTGATTGTCTTTCAGTGGAGGCAGAAACTTGTACTTGATTTCATCAACTAATAAATACATGCAACTGATTTTTATTGTTATTTATATTCCACCTATCTTTTAAGGAACATTGATTTTGTTAAACAGAGGACACTATGTTCTGCTGAGGTCCTTGATGGAAGCTTAGAGATAAGAACTAAGGAGAACTGGGCTAATTTGCCTGATAGGTCATGGAGCTCCCAGGGACAATAAAGGAAAAAGGAGGACACAGAGAGCCAAGAGGACCTTGGGAGACTTTGAACTATATGGCATGACCCACCCACATACTCTCATTCTTGCATCCCAAACCTTCAGGGTGATGTATTACTCATGAAATACTCAAGAAGTGAATTGCTTTGTGAAAAATGGCAAAGGACTGAGTATTACTCCTGGGTTGAGAGGTGTGGAACTGGTATACTCACCCAGACATCTGAGACCATGGAAGTGCTAGCTCTTATCTAGGTCACAGGCAACTGAAACACTGCCAGGCTCTATAATATTTTCCAGGAATAGTAGCAAGGAGAACCAATTTATGTCAGAGATAACCCAGCTTGAAATATCTGAAGTGACTGATGATTTGCTTCTCAACCTGATTAGGACCACAAGAGGAATTCTCTGAATAGAGTTAAAATTGGTGAGTGAGGGGCAAGATTTAGACCAGAAATAAACACCTTGAAGCCATATTCAGCTAGCGGCCCCAAAACTGTCACTTTCATAAGTTGGAGAGGCTTATGGACGGTAATTCTATGTAATAAACATAGGATTGTTATGTAACTCCAGATTTCATGAAAATGACAAAATGACAGAAAATAACTGAATCCATATATGGAGTGAGGATTAAATCTTAAGCATAATTATTATCTAGTTATGATCACTATACACTGGGATTCTTCTGTAAGCATTTGTTCACGGTGTGAAGTTGGTGAAACATGGCTTGGATTCCTTTGGACACACCAATCTGTTCATGTTTTAAGCTGGTCGGCTCTGGTTTGCTGCTTTGGAAAATATTCCTTATCTTTGCTTGTGCACCAATCTTTATGTGAGAAACAGGAGACGGGTGTCCCCCTAGGTGCCTGCCCACCCCTGTAGTTTATAACCTCACTGAGACCTATATCTGAGTGCTGCCCCCTAGGGGTTCTCTGCTGCATTGCCTACAGCCATAGGCAGAATGCTCACCCACTCCAGGCCAATGGCATCCCTCAAGGCTCCCAGTGTTCCAAACAGTTCTGAGAAAAGAATAAAAGAAAACCACTAATGATGCCAAATTTTGTGTTGCCTTCTACCCTGATACTTCCACAGGAGGTCTCTCAATTTCTCCTCACAGTCCCAATTATCTTGTCTAACCCCTTGCTCCAAGGCAGGCTTTAGCCTGCCATATCCCAAACACAATTAGTCAGTGGTTGACTCTCATTCACATAATAATAATAAATCCGGAGGGCATTGTGGTCTTTGAAAATGAATTTGATAAGCATGAAATCTCAAGAGAAATCCTGCAGGCATGAATCTGGGTCCTCGACCCCATGCCTGGGCAGAGCTTGCCTGTCACAGTCAGCACAGAAGGAGGGAATGGTCTACCCAGCTTTCACTCTTCCATCACAGATTAGGGTTTCTGTTGCAAATAGTTTAGAATCCGATGTTTTACAAGAAAATGCCACAGAAAGAGCACAGCTACTGCTCAAGAAGGCAACTCTCAGAGTCCCAGAATTTAAAAGAGTCCAGAAAATATCCTAGAAATCAGAATAAATAGGGTGTTTAGGGATAAGTATACGTAAAGCCCACCAAACAGTTCATTAATTGAGGGATATTTACAGAATGCAGAGTCCCTAAATTCCAAGAAAAACACCACAACCTTAAGATAAAACATCTTTAGCTAAATCTTCTATATTTTCAAGTGATTCTTTTCCTAACTTTTGAAGTATGAATTTGAAATATGCATGGCATGGCAATCCATACAAGCCCATTCTTTTGGTGAATATAAAGTTTTTTTTTGAAACATCAATAACCTCCAGCCACCATAAATGGAGGAGTGTGTGGGGAGCCTATATGTTCCTTCCACCACAACCTACTGGCTACCAGGAGTCATATTATAGTGAAAAAAAGTTTTATGAAATATTCTGACAATACTCAGACATTTATTCGCAAGATGTCTCAAAAACAGTCAAAACTGGTGTGTAGCTGTGGAAGTCTCACTCTTTATCCTTGGACCCTCTTTTACCTTTGAGCCTTCTGTTTAGCATTTCCCATAAATGGCTTAACTGAATTTAAGGCAAGCATATTCTGATAGCAGGTGTGGCCAACTTTGTACTGGGTTAGGTACAGGGTGCTCTGTGAAGTAGAGGAATGTAGAACCAACTTGGAGGTCTAGACTGCAGGCTTCCACCATTTGTATTCAGAAAGCTGGGCTTGCCGGATGCTTATTCTTGATTCAAGTAAGGGCAGTGGCTCCCATGTAACACTACTAACTAACCATCTGTTTTGAATAATACTCATATTGCCAATTAGAGACTATTTTTAACATCCCTTATGTTAATCAATAAGTCTGGTGTAAGTTCAGTTAATTATATCTAAATGCTAAGTGACCACCTTACAAGAGGTTGACTCTAGCCAGGGTACTTCTTCTGCTAGTTAAACACTTCTGGAGAGTAGATCCCTAAAATAGGGTATTTTAAATGCTAGCTACCTGCTCTTAGAGGATATATTACAGGTAGCTTGTATATACAACCACATCACAATGTCTCTATTGAAGCATTTAAAAATAAAATACCACGCAGGCAATATAACACATGGGAACAGTGAAAAGCAACAGAGCAAGACAGAGTTGGAAGCAAGAGAAACAGTCTTGATGAGCTGACTTCTGCTTTGTCTTTAGGAGCGTGATTCCTGCCTCTGTAGATGCAGAGGCACATGCAAGGGCAGGTTCTCTTTATTGGAGATGGATTTATTTTACAAGAAATAAAGCTGGATTGGGCTCTTTCTAAAATTTTTTATTTTCAGGCCTAGAATTTCACTGGCCCAGATATGCCTAGAATAAATCAGACAACTATATTCAGAGCTTTTGGAATCTTTGAAAAAGAATTTAAGGTAACAGTTGGAGAAGTGAATCTGTTCTAATATCCAAGGCTGCATCTCCACTCTCCTCTACTGCTGCTGAAAGGTAAAAACTCTAGTAGTGAAACATCTGAAGGTGAAAAAGCATATTTCAAATGTGTTATTAAAATTCTATTGAGCAACAGAAAAATGGCAGACAAGAACTGGTGAATCCCTGCTGAAAGACAGATCTTTACCAGTATTTTAGACATTTTCCATAACCTGCAAAGTTATACTTCCTGCTGCCTCAGATCCTTTATGGAACAATATGGAATATAATTAAATACACACACATACACACTCACACACATACACACGTACACATACACACAAATAAAGCTGTAACTTTCATTGATACTTTAATATAAGGTTTAAAATTAAAATTAGACAGCTGAAATCTTAAAATAATTTCACACTAATCATTGTTTTTTGTTGTTGTTGTTGTTGTTGAGACAGAGTCTCACTCTGTTGCCTGGGCTAAAATGCCGTGGAGTCAGCCTAGCTCACAGCAACCTCAAACTCTTGGGCTCAAGCAATCCTACTGCCTGAGCCTCCCGAGTAGCTGGGACTACAGGCATGCGCCACCATGCCCGGCTAATTTTTTCTATATATATTTTTAGTTGTCTGGTTAATTTATTTCTATTTTTTTAGTAGAGACGGGGTCTTGCTCTTGCTCAGGCTGGTCTCGAACTGCTGACCTAGAGTGATCCTCCTACCTCGGCCTCCCAGAGTGCTAGGATTACAGGTGTGAGTCACCGTGCCTGGCCAACATTGTTTTTGAAATGATGTCACCCAGCAAACACCAACTAACCTAAACTTTGAAATTAAATCTCTTCTGTGGAACACAGTTCATTCAGTCAGTCTTTCCCATTTTGAGTCCTTTTTGTATCAAGGTAGGGTGGAAATACATATAATAATACCAACAAAATAATATAATAATAATAGTAAATAAAGCAATGTATATTGCAGCACTTAGTTTTGCTAAGCTTTCTCTCTGCAGCTTTGATCTCCCAGATGTTGCATTACTTCTGAAAAACAGCAGAAATAAATGAAGATGGAATGCAAAAGGTAGCAAAGGCAAGAATGGTGATTGTGTTTTCATTTCACTGAGCTAAGATGTTAGCAGGCTCTGGCATTAACTTACGTAGTGTTATAAGCATTTTTTAAGGATCAGACTTTTTAAAGAAACAAAACCCTAGGGCCAGAGAGGCAGGTTGTGCACAGATTTGTGCTGGGCCAGCATAGGTCTGCATGAAGTAGACTATGTTACCTATATAATATGGTGGGAGGGCACCAGGAAACCATTCTGTTCTCAGAAGATGACTCTCAGCTGGGTGCGGTGGCTCACACCTGTAATCCTAGCACTCTGGGAGGCCGAGACGGGAGGATTGCTCTAGGTCAGCAGTTCCAGACCAGCCTGAGAAAGAGCGAGACCCCGTATCTACTGAAAAATAGAAAGAAATTAACCGGACAACTAAAAATATATAGAAAAAGTTAGCCGGGCATGGTGGCGCATGCCTGTAGTCTCAGCTACTCAGGAGGCCGAGGCAGCAGGATTGCTTGAGCTCAGGACTTTGAGGCTGCTGTGAGCCAGGCTGACGCCACAGCACTCTAGTCCAGGCAAGAGAGTGAGACTCTGTCTCAAAAAAAAAAAAAGAATATGACTCTCACTACCCTGTCATGGTTGCAAGAGCTTCTACCATTAAAAAGTTTATTTGTTGGATTTAATGTAGTAATTTTCTAACTCCTTTATTTCTCAAGACTCTCTCTTTTAATAAAATTTTATCCAGTGGTCTAATAAATAAAACAGATGAAAGCAGACATGCTGAAATTGGCATGTTTCAGCTGGACTCTCCCTCTGAGGCACAACTGCAAACTGCCAGGGCCCATTGAAGCTCACTTTTAAAACCACTGGGTTAAGACAGAACTTCCCAGTCAATGTGCACAAAAGTTTATAGAAACTGGGAGATTCCTGTCCCTTCAGCCCTCAGTGGTGGGGGCGGTGGAAGGGCTGAACCTCCTACAGCCCGTCGTCACTCACTTTGATTTGTCACAGTGTGTGGTAACATGATTACCATTTTCTATGTGTGCCAGACATGAAAACGGTTGGGGAGCACTCGGTTAGGGCATGATCCTCTGATAGAGGCTATCACCCTCAATTATTACTAGCTATTGAGACATTTTTCAAAAGAAGAGATACAAATGTCCAACATACATATGAAAAAAATGCTCAGCATCACTAATCATCAGGAAAATGAAAATTAAAACCACAATGAGATACCACCTTATCCCTGTCAGAATGGCTATTATTAAAAAGTCAAAAAATAATAGATGTTGGTGCAGATTCGGTGAAAAGGGAAAGCTTATTCACTGTTGGTGGGAATGTAAATTAGTACAAGCTCTATGGAGATCAGTATGGAGGTTTCTCAAGGAACTAAAAGTAGACCTTCCATTCAATCCAGCAATCCCTCTACTGGGTATCTACTCAAAGGAAAAGGAACCATTATATCAAAAAGACACCTGCACAAGAATGTTAGTTGCATCATAATTTACAATTGCAAAGATATGGAATCAATATACGTAGGTATGAGTAGGTAAAGAAAATGTGGCTCATATATATTATTATACCATGGAGTACTACTCAGTCATAAAAAGAATGAAATGTCTTTTGCAGCAACTTGGATGGAATTGGAGGCCATTATCCTAAGTGAAGTAACTTAGGAACAAAAACAAACTCCATATGTTCTTACTTAAAAGTGGGAGCCAAGCTATGTGTATGCAGAGACATATAGGCTTGTACAATGGACACTGGAGACTCAGAAGAAAAACTTCCTGTCAGATGCAAGGTACACTATTCAGTGATAGGTACACTGAAATCCCAGACATCAGTACTATACAATTCATCCATGTAACCAAAAACCACTTGTACCCCTAAATCTATCAAAATAGGAAAAATTATTACTAGTTATTAACACCTCAGCATGAATTTTTCTAACAAACTTTTTCCTGCCAATTCTCTATGGAAAGGAAATATATATCAAGCAAGCCTTGGTAGGGGAGATGGTGAAAATATGGATCATAAGCCAGCCCTCTCTGGAACGCAAGACTGGAGTGGGAGGAGGCCAGAGGAGTATTCCTGATGGCCTGGGGACAAAAGGCACAAGACTAGTACAAGAGAAGACGGGCACTCGGAGAAGTTTCAGGAGGGCATGGGAATGGGGATTGCGCCTTCTCCCTCAAGAGGTCAGCCAGCCTCCCAGGCAGCAGCCCCGCCTCTGTCAAGGTCACGTGAGCACACACACACAGATTTTATGTCTGAAAGATTTCTCACAGTATAAATGCTCATTTGGGAGACCTAGAGAAGTGGATTATTCACCTGGAAGAAGACAGACTTGAGTTTCGAAAGGGTGGATGAGTAATTCCAAGCGCGGACCCGTCACGGAAGGAGACAGGCCCTGGCAGTCTCCGACTGAAGAAACAAAGCTGTTTCCCACCTCCTCCCACCCAGAGTCCTCTTCCTCCATTTCTCAATCTCTTTTTCCCACCGTTCTGACTCACAAGTGTCAGCCACTGGAGCGGCTCCCCAGCTCCGAGCCCTTAGAGATCTCATTGTGAGCGTTTCCTTCTCATCTCCATCCACTTAGGGTTGGGCATGTGTCCAGACACAAACCACTTTTCCAAAGGCACCCCCCGAAGGGCAGCTTCCTGGCAGGCACCTTCCACAGGCAAAAATGATTTGCCTCTGAGGACTGATGCGCCAGACGGACAAGCTGGGGTTTATGGTTTTCCACCGAGGGGTTTCACAGAGCCTTGCCAATTTCCCTCTTGCCATTGGCCGGTTCCCTTTTACTGGCTCTCTCTGCCTGTCATCTGCTTTGTCAGCCAAATCCCTTTTCATTTTTCTCAGCTTCATCTTGGACTCAGGCCTAGTAAAGCCTGTCAAGAAGATTCCTGACGTGTGGAGTTTTACGTCCCTTCCCTGCCATCCTGAGAGGCCTTGCTCGTGGCTCACCTCTGTGATACTTTTCAGAGAAGTGCATCCTTGTGTCTTAAGGAAAGCATACTAGACCAAAACAAATGAAGTTGTAATGAAGCAATGGAAATAGGACTCTCAGGAGAGAAGTGGAAGGGGAAAGAAACAAGTGCAGAAAAACTAGAATAGAGACTGTTCCTGTACAAAACTGAAAATCATTAGGGAGGGTCAAAAATTACAACAAAAATGGCGTAGTCGTTTTGGAATCAGGATGCCTGGATTCTTGTCTAAATCCATGCACCATCCAAATTCTTGTGAATATTCCGGGCCTGTCCCAAACTTACTTGCCTTTTTCTCCTCATCATGATGAGAAATCGGTCATTATTTCTCAGCATGATCTCTTGGTGTAGCTAAGTATAGTGTGTGCCATTGCTTGCACACAACTTGCTGTATCCACATCCCGTGGAATGGCTCTGGTGCCTGTTTGGGCTTGTTTGTGTGTTTAACCTAACATCTATTGAGGCCTACTAGGTGCCAAGCACTTTAAATGCATTATCTCATTTAATTCTCAAATTCTTATAGCAACCCTATGACGTAGGTTGGTTATTAATATTACTCCCATTTGAGGATAACAACATAAGGAAACTGGAGCTGAGAAGGCTTAAGCTGTTAGTTCAAGGACATGCAGCTATTAGTAACTAACAGAAACAGAATTCTAACTCAGGCATGTCTGCCCATAGAGCCCAGGCTCTACATGGCCACCCTCTCCTCCTTTGTTAAATGAGTTTAATGTTGAATGAGTTTGAAGTTTAAACTACTTTCTAGTTTTAAAGTAGAAACCTGCCACTCAGTTGGACTCCAAGCATACAACTCTCAAGCCTACTCCCAACCATTTCAGCAGGAAAACCAACCCCTCTCCTAGAGGTGCCCCTTGAGGCAGAGACTCTCACTCTTGCTGGCTGTCAGGCCACCAGTGCTTCCACGTAAGCCAGTGGCAGCCCACAGGATCAGAAAAGATTCTCTTCTTGCATGGCCAAGAGTGCTTCCTGGAGGTGATGTGGCTCAGCCTCTGCTTCTGGTGTGCCATCATGCTAATGGAGATCTCTCTTTGGAAGGCAACAGTTCTCCAAAAGGAAAGAAGGAGGCCCCTCACCCTGTGCCCCTTGGTGATACCCTCAATCAACAGCGTTCCACACCAGCACTGGCCAGACTCCCAGTGACACCAGCTTAGGTTCATTCACACAGTCATGAAGTTCCTCTGCTTTTATTTTCAGTCCTGTCTGTCTCATTCTTCCTTCAAAGTGCTTTTGTTTCAGGGGCTTCCCTGCCTTCCTTGTCCCTGGGTTGTGGCTGTGACGTACTCTTAGTTTACCTCCATGGGTTTCAATGACTTTGAATCTCAGGAAAGAGGTGTTGGGTCTTTAATTCCTTCCCTCATGGAAGATCTCAAGGCGTCCTCAGGCAAATGTACACCCTACGACCTTCAGAAAAATTCAAATAGTGCTTTCAAAAAGAAAAATCAAACTTCACTTCATCTTGTTACAATCATAACTCAACTCTTAGGGAAAGCCTGAATACTTCACCATTCAATTGTTTCTGCTACTTAGCTGTTAGGTTGATATTGCCCCTGTAAGCACCTTGGACACTTGAAATTCATGAGTCCCTCCATAGGTTTTAGTCCTCCGCAGAGTCCAACAACTGGTGTTCACCAACTGGAAACCTGGAACAGTCTCTCTCTCTCTCCTTTTCCTTGTTTCTTAGCAATGTTGGGGGCAATGATGAGTTTATTATTTGCAAGACTATCTGGACTCTTCAAATGAGAGATAACAAAGGTAGGATTCTGTAGAGGTCATAACTATTCTATTTTCAACTACCTACAGCCTGTCTGTACCACACCTCTAATCTGTAATATTATAGTGTAGCTTAGTCATATTTCCAACTATTCTATCTTCATTTGCATTCCTAAGTGATGTGGGGAGCATAGACTGGAGACTCAAGGTGACCCTGGGATGGTCCAGGGACTTTAAAAGGAGCGACAAGCAAAGCACTTGGGAGAGACTCTCTTCCCCTCTCTGCTCTCTTTTCATTTGGCCCAGCTGGCCTTCCAGCCTCCTGGCCCAATGCTGCTCCCTGTCTGGGTGTGTAGGGCATACTGTTGGGGCATGGGCACATGCCATTTCCCATTACCTCTGTATTCATCTTGCTCTTATCATGTCCACTGTGATAGGTTTTACATTTCCAAGGCTAGACTGTGTGAAGATCTTTCTTCTCTAGGTACTATATTTTGAACTCAACAAACTGTCATGAGGAGGCACAGATAAGCCACCATTTCTTTTCTTTTCTTTTTTTTTTGGAGACAGAGTCTTGCTCTGTTGCCCAGGCTAGAGTGCTGTGGTGTCAGCCTAGCTCACAGCAACCTCAAACTCCTTGGCTCAAGCAATCCTTCTGTCTCAGCCTCCCAAGTAGCTGGGACTACGGGCATGCACCACCATGCCCAGCTAATTTTTTCTATATATTTTTAGTTGTCCAGCTAATTTCTTTCTATTTTTAGTAGAGACGGGGTCTCGCTCTTCCTCAGGCTGATCTTGAACTCCTGATCTTGAGCAATCCTCCCGCCTCGGCCTCCCAGAGTGCTAGGATTACAGGCACGAGCCACTGTGCCCGGCCAAGTTGTCATTTCTTAAGTGACTTCTGTTGCCAGGCACTTCACATACAGTATCTTATTTAATCCTCATGAAAACACTGAAAAGGAGATTTTATTAATATCTCATTTCCCTGTTTAAAAAATTAAGGATGAAAAAGAGGTACCTTGTAAATAACATACCTGGCAAATTATGGGACCTGATTTTGAATTTGAAGTCCACGGTCTTTCTGTGACTTGACTTCTTGCTAACGGGTCATGGCCTGTGGCTTTGGGTGACAGCCTTCCCTTGGGGTAATTAGCTGAGGCAAAATTAGCATGGTTTTCTGCTTGATTATTCTTTTTATCAATCAAAAAACCATTAAAAAGGCAAACCTAAGTTTTATATAATATTATAATATCATTTCAGTGGAAGATATTAATTTTAAAACAAAACTAAGTACTCAACTTCTCAATGTAATTAACTCACTAATTTTCTCTAAGTATGATTTTATCTCACACCACTTGAATAGAACCTGAATTTCTAACTCACTCTTGATTCTAGTTTGTCTATTGCACCAGAATGTTCTATAGTGTCAGTATGGATCACCCTGTCGACATCTCTTTAGCTGTTTTCCTATCATGGTTAAGTGCACAGACTGCAGAGCCAGGCTGTGGGTTCAAAGCCCAGTTCTGCCACCTATTGAGGGTGAATCACCTCATATAGTATTATTGCAAGGATGAAATGAGTTATTAGCTTCAAAGCATTTCGAACAGTGAGCCCTCAAAAAATTTTAGCTACTACTATTAATAACGCTTTCAACTCTCCTAGAAAAAGAAACTTATTTGTGACTACTTTCTGACATTGTGCTCAGCTGTAAGTAGAAGACAACCTGTGGGTAGGTCAAGTTAAATAGGGATAGGACAGTCCAATAGCCCTATCTTTGGGCGGAGGACAGAATTAGTATGGTTAATAGTCGAGTATAGCTCAGCATTGTAATGAGATAGAACTCAAGGGAGAATGAGACCTTTTTGATCCATCTCTGTCTTTTATAATAAAAGTCATCATCTTGTTATAATAGAAAAGATCCAAAGTACTGCATTTTTAGAGAGATAAGGCATGATTCCAACTGTGGAGAGAAAGCTGCATTTTACATAGGAAGAGAATAAATAAAAATATTAGCAGCGGTTATCTCTGGATAGTGAAACTACTATAGACAATTACTTTTAGGTATTTTTTGGGGGGGGTACTTTTCCATAATTTCCAAAATCTTTAATGACTATACTTTTACAACTTAAAAAGCTATAACAAATAAAGTTACAGGAATTGGATAAATTGACATCTAAAGCTACTTCTACCTTTTTTATTCTTCTGTCAACATTTATTTTGATGACAAAGCTGGTGTTTTTTCATCATTTTCTTTTGGATACATTAGTGGGCATGCCAAATGTAATGCTTGTCTTACTAAACCTAATTTTAGGAGTAAAAATCACCAACTTTCACTTATCTTTTGATATTGTGCTTTAATCTACTGGACAGACATTTTTGCCTTTTTCTGAGATGAAAGTAGGAAAAATTGGACAAATTCTAAGGAAAACAGAGTTTAATGCAAATGAAAACTGAAAAGAAACACAATTGTACTCATCCCTGACAATCTGATGTCACCTGTTTGGACTGCAGCTACACAAGGTCACTCTGTTTGACATCATCCTTTTTGGTAACATTTTGCTCAAACTCCTAGTACTTTCTAAAAAATCACTGCATTCTTTTAAAATTTCTCTATTTAATAATGTAAGTGTTCATCAGCTTGCAAAACCTCTTCCAAGTTCTTGGAAGAATAACCGAAGTTTTAGATTGAACAATGGGCTCAAAAGCCTTCAGAACCTTCAGGATTAAATGGGAAGCTAAGGAAAGATTTTAAAGTAACGGTCCCTTTCAACTGCACTTAGGGTTTTTTTCCCCTCCTATATACAATTTAGAACATTGCTTTCAGAAAGCATATCTGGAAATTAGTGAATGATTCAGGAGTTTTATTCCAGAGGAGAAAGTCCATTCTCCATTTACTCAAATCAGTATTTAATGATAAACAGGCAAGGTAAAAGAACTTAGTATTAGTCATGGTGTCAGTCAATAATTATAGTAATTATAGTAAACATTGCTGTAGTGTAGATGCTGATCTAAGCACCTTACATATAAGTAAATCATTCGATCCTTGCGACAGTGTTATAAGAGAGGGCTTTGTTACTTTCATGTTATAGAGGAAGAAATCAAGACCCAGGGAGGTTAAGAAAGTTGTTCAATGTCACACAAACAAGTGGCAGAATTAGGATTTGAACCACAGGCTGGTGGGCTCCAGAGTCTGTGTTCTTTACTATGCTATATTGCCTCAAACTGTTCACTAAAACTAGAAGATGGGAGTTACGTGGACCAGTGGACAGTCCCAGGGCTCTACCACAGCCACAGCAGCATGGCCATTGCCGTCATCACGAATAGCAACCTTAAACACTGCAGGGGGTTGAATGGTGGCCCCCAAAAGATACATCTGTGTCCTAAACTCTTGAACATGTGAATGTGATCTTATTTGGAAAAAGGGTCTTTGCAGATGTAATTAAATTAAGGATCTTGAGATGGGGAGTTCATCTTGGATTAGACAGTTAGCCTCTAGATCCAATGACAAGTATCCTTTTTAGAGAAAGGCAGAGCGATATTTGAGGCAGACAGAAGAGGAAAACATGCAAGGAAGAGGAAGAGGAAATGTGGCTACCTAAGCAGAGATTGGAGTGATATGGCCACTAGTACAGAAATGGTGACAGCCATCAGAAACTGGAAGAGGCAAAGAACAAATTCTGTGTCAGGTGCCCCAGAGGAAGAAAGGCCCTGCTGTATTTCAGACTTCAGGCCTCCAGAACCATGAGAGAATAAGTTTGTTGCTTTAAGGCACCTAGTTTGTAGTAAAATTTATTACTTCAGCTTCTGGAAACTAATACAAATACTGTACATTGGTATAGTGTTTTTTAGTTTTCCAGGTGGTTTGGCATACATGACTTCATTTGAACCCCTAATGGTTTAGTTTGGGGACCCAGATCCACCATGAAATGGCTGTGGGACCTTATGCAAGTCGCCAACCTCTCTGGCTTCTATCCCTTCACCTACACAATGAAGCAATAGCACAGATGCTCTGTGTCCCTCACCAAGGTCTTATGAGGATCAGATGGAAATACATGTTCATGTACTTTCTACACTGACAAGCTGTCTTTGACTCTGAGCTATTTTTACTTATCCTTCAGTGACAGCTACATCATGGCGTGGATGAGGATGTGTGCACCATAAACATATGCAGAGGGAGCATTGCCATTCTACTGCCAACTCCTTTTCCAGGACGATGTCGAGGCTGAGGGTGAAGCCTGGGAGTGGAGAGACAAAGAATCCCTGGGAGAATAGGACAGGGAGGGAAGTTTAACAAGACTGAGCTCTGTCACGGGTTCAGTCATCTCATGAGCAGAGGATTATTGTCCCGAGGCTGACTTCTCAAGAAACATCTGGTCTGAGAGCAGAAGGGCAGAAAGGTCCATTCCCCATTAGCCCTTGTTCTCTGCATGATCGGAAGCCAGGGACCACCCCTGATGGTGTGAGCAGAGGTTCATTTTCCTGCTGACCTTTCAATCCAAGTCTTTGGGTGATGATGGCTCTGAAAGGTGGTGATTAGTGCTAATAGAGGTGATGGATTTGTGAAGCTGACACCTATCCATTAGGAAATGGACTAAGGCCAGGGGACCAGCCACTCAACCAGGGGACAAAAAGCTAAAAAATCAATGCCTGGCCAAACCTTGCACAATTAGTGTGTTCCTCCAACCATGCTCCAATGCACAATGGGAACCCTGGCAAGGATAGAAAATGGGAGCTCCAAGGTTGAATGCCACCCTAAGCCTTGGAATAGAGACATAAACAATGACAAGGAAGAAGAGACATAATGGGAGAGAATAGCAATGGGAGGAGGGCAACTCACTGTGCTTTCAGGGGCACAGAATAAACCCAGGCAGAAAACAGCACACATTAGGCCAAAGGCACTTACTCATCTAAATTCAGTATAAAGCAATTTCCAGATTTTTAATGTGTTATGCCACTTGCATTCTGTCTAACTTGTCTCCTGTTCCTCTCTTCTGTTTAGTCTCCACAGGTACCCAGAACTCTGCTAAACTTTGGCATCACCAAGGAACAAAACCTTCCCTTAGGTTATTATAATAACTTTGTAACTATTCTCTTTTCTGTTATGCCCCTTCCAAACCATTCTCTATATTTAAGCACAAGTGATTTTTTAAAAAGACAAATATGAACCTGTACCTCCCTGCCTAAAACCTTCTCTTGCTATTACTGTTGTACTTGAGATAAAATCTAAAATCCTCAACGTGACCTATCACATGCTCTGGCTGCCGCTGGCCTCCTCGAGTGCACTGCCTGCCACTCTTCCCATCTTTTCCACCTCTCGTTTCTGGCTTGGAGTCTTCAAATAAGTCATTCATCCATGTATATATAGGAATATCTATGTGAATATATGTATGAGTATATATGTATGGATACATCTATGGAAACAGACAACCAAGTTGGCTATTGTCAACAGAAAAGAGCCCAACCCTGCAAGATAATTTAAAGAGATTTATTCTAAGCCGAATATGTGCAACCATGGCCTGGAGAGCCACACTCAAGAAGGCTTGAGCAAGTGGTCTTGTCACAGTTGAGTTATAGTTTAGTTTTATACGTTTTCGGGAGATAGGAATTACATGTAAAGTCATAAATCAGTACATGGAAGGTATATGTTGGTTTGGCCCAAAAAGGCAGGACATCTCCACGGGGGGATTATAGGCTATAGGTGGGTTTAAAGATTCTTTGATTTGTAATTGGTTAAATAAATGAAGTTTTGTCTAAAGGCTTGGAATGTTTTAAGTTAGGAATAAGGAAGTCTGTTAATCAGAGACAAATCACTGGACATGTACTGGACATATAGGCAGACTCAAGTGATCTGTTAAGTAAATTGATGACCTGCAGGTATGATTTAAGCTTTGTCTTACATAACCTTAGGCCTGTTAATGAGTTACAAAAGGTATCTCCAAGAAGGGAAGGGGGCATGACGAGGCATGTCTGACCTCCCTTCTCAGCTTTAGGGTATTTCTGAGCTCCCCTTGGCCAAGAGGGGTCCATTCAGTTGGCTGGGGGGACTTAGGATTTTATTTTAGTTCACACTATCATCCTTTCACAAGAAAGCTCTTTCCCCTACACTATGCTTGCCTAACTCCCATTTTTTTTGTTCTTCTGACACACAGAGAAGCCTTCCCAGAGCCCTTCCTTTGCATTGTTTCCCTTATTAATCTCTCATAACTCTCATTGCACTATTTTTCCCTTAATAATTCTTCCCATAAGTTTTGTGTGTGTGTGTGTGTGTAAGAATCATTGTTTCCTTTTTGTTCTCTCACTAAATTGTTAGCTCTAAGAAGTAGGGACATGTGTGCTTTGCTCCCTGCAATAAACCCAGTGCCCCAACCCTAAATATTCTGATATTTGACTCCTTAGGGTTGGGGTCTGGGCATTGGTAGTTTTTAAAAGTTCCTCAGGTGATTCTAATGTGCAGCCTGGCTGGGTATCCAATCTACCCTCATCATTTTAAGAAGGAAGGAACCTAGGCCCAGAGAAGTCACCTGACTTGGTCAAGGTCTTGGAACTGGTATTAGCAGATTGAGAAAAGAACTCAGTTCTTTTGGAGCCTGTTCTCTTTTCACACCATAATCTGGAGAAGATTTGTAACTGAGTAGAGAAAGCTTTCTTTCTGATTTTTGTGTTCTTGTAGGACGACAAACTCATACCTGTTAGCCTGAGACTTTCCTCATTTTAGCACTTTAGGTCCTGTGTGTCTCAGGTGAAGGAAACTAAAAATATACCATCCCCAAATACACTTATTTGGCATATTTCAAAATGGCTACTAAGAGGAGCTGCAAACCCAGGAATAACTTTCAGAAGCTTTCTTTTGTTCGGGAGACTTGCATCTGTAGAAGAAATCTCCATTAGTGAAGTGAACAGCAGATGCAAACAGGCTTACTCTGAGGCCCTTCTTATCCAGATCTGGGGAAGAGTCACCCTTAGGAAAAGGAGACTAAGAATCTGACACTTTTAAAGGTCTGACAGAGCACTGTTACCATAGGCTTCTACCTATTCTTTCTAAGGGCTGTTACTGGGAGCTTCGTCTACATGACAGACATTGTTTGTTCACCATGCCTTTCCTCCCCTCTCCCTCCCATAACCTGTCTTGCCATGCTCCAAGCCTCTATTCCTTTCTCTATGCTGTATAAAATTCAGACATCTGGTTCTTCATTGAGGCTCATACTTTGTGTATGGCTCCTGTGACCATATGCATGTTTATAAAATTTGTATGCCTTTTTTCCCTGTTAATCTGCCTATTGTCAATTTGTTTTATAGACTCAAATTTTTGACACTTCTGAAGAAGGAGGGAAAGAAATTCTTTCTATCCCTACACAGGCAAGCTGGGGTGGTTGGTCTCACTGCTTGTACAATTGCTGAGTCTAAAGTAGGTAAGAGAAACAATGCAGTGCAGTGATTAAACACCCAAATGCTGAAGCTAGACTCATTTGGGTTTGAATCCTCGCTTTTCTATTAAACAACCTTAAGGCAAGCTTCAGTTTCTTTATTTGTCAGAAGGGAGAAATAATGCTGTATGTCCCGAACAATTGTTGTAAAGATGCAATGAGCTAGTATGTATGAAGCACTTAGCACAAAGCCTGGTTCATAGTAAAAGAGCAATTACAGTTATGGGAGCTTTCAGAAGTAAGCAAACAGGTTAGAAACACTTTTCTTTCCTCCTTCCTTCCTTCTTTTCTTTCTCTGTTATTTTTTCTTTTTTTAATATGGGTGTAAATATAGAATGGAAATGTGTCTCAGAAGGTCTAGCAATTACTAGAGCACTAAAATACCTCTTTTTTTTTTTTTTAAATCAGCCCTCATTACTGTCTGTCAACTTTAAATGCCACCCAGACATCTCTGCATAGTGCAATTTTGCCCTGCTAAGTGAAAGTATTTCATGGTGCTCAATCATTAGGCAGTTACTTAAAACAACTTTCTTTCAGGGCTTTTCCTTCCCTTGGGCATTCATGCTTATGGCTCTGTCAAAGTGCCTGTTTCCTGGAATCTGGCTTCAGCAGACTTCCCAGATATTGGTATGCCAGACTAATCATTTTTCTAAGGCAGCACTGTAGTCCTTAGGATACCAGTTGAATTTAATACATATGGTAACTCTGGGAATCACAAAATGTTAATGATATGGAATTTAGGTCATTGGTACTTATTTGATTGTTTATTTATTATCTTCACAGACCAATCAAAAGGTGAATTTGGTGCCAGCCCCAAACATGGTAATTGAAGCATTCATTCAGTAGTCTTGACCTTACTAGTACTGACCACCTGTATGTCTTTAGCAAATCTATATTAGAAACGATTATTCATTTGTAGAACCATAAAAAGTAGAAATGCAGAAAAATCAGAGAATCTTTGAGATATGACTTTGAAGATGACCTCATCCAACCCTTTTGAGAGTATTGCTCATTTAATATTTAGTTATGGCCGGGCGCAGTGGCTCATGCCTATAATCCTAGCACTCTGGGAGGCCAAGGCAGGTGGATCGTTTGAGCTCAGGAGTTCGAGATCAGCCTGAGCAAGAGCGTCTCTACTAAAAATAGAAAGAAATTATATGTCTCTACTAAAAATAGAAAGAAATTATATGGACAACTAAAAATATATACAGAAAAAATTAGCTGGACATGGTGGCGCATGCCTGTAGTCCCAGCTACTTGGGAGGCTGAGGCAGGAGGATCGCTTGACCCTAGGTGTTTGAGGTTGCTGTGAGCTAGGCTGATGCCACGGCACTCTAGCCTGGGCAACAGAATAAGACTCTGTCTCAAAAAAAAAAAATTTAGTTACATTATTTCTAACATTTTGCAATCCACCAGGAAATCACTCTAACATTATACATGATTTCTCATCAAATGGTAACAAGAGGTTTTGGGGAAGGCAAACAGCTGCAGATTCGGGTGTGGGAGGGCAGTTGGCAGGGGATGGGGGAATAAATTCTGTGTGTCCACATGCCAGGGAGAAGCTCAGCAAGGAAAGACACTCCAGGGTGACCAACTATCAAAACTTACCATCCTATTCAGCAATAGAAAGCAACAGACTGTTGCTATACAAAACAACAGGGCTGAATATTAAAATAAATACATTGAGAGAAAGAAACCAGAACAAAAAAAAAAAAAAAGAAAGAAAGAAAAAAGAAAAGAGTACACACTGCCTTCCATTTATATATAATTCTAGAAAATGGGAACTATTCTATAGTGACAGAAAGCAGATCTGTAGTTACCTGTGACAGTACCACCACTATTTGTCCTGTTCCTCAAGTCAGTAACTTGGCATCACCTGAAGCCTCCTTTTTGCCCTCCACCCACTACCACTGACACAGTGGCCAGGCCCTATAGATTCTACCATATAAATTTTGTTCATAATCACCCTTTTCTCTCTGTTGTCATAGTCACTCTCTTAGGTCAGATCTTCATACATCGTACCTATTTATTATTTTTAGCAGTCTCCACTGGTCTCCTTACCTCTATTTCCTGCCTGTCCTAATTTATCCTTCACACTGTTTTCAAGGTAACCATTAAATGTTTTCAATTTTTAATATAAAAAAACCCAAAAGATATAAAATATTTAAAAAATAATTTTAAATGTGCATAGAATTACAAACACCCAAGTGTCTATTACCCAGGATTAAAAACTGTTTACATTTTGGGATTTCTCCTTCATATACTTTTATAAAAGAAAACAAACATATCTTACAATGAAACTGTCTTTGTTCTTCTCCCCACCTTTTATGCCACTTATGTTCCCCAGTTTCTAATACTGTCATATATTTGTACATATCTATTCAGCTCATGTTTTGTACTTCTACTAAATATATGTATTTCTGTTTAAAAGTTAACTAAATGATATCATATTGTATATATCATTCTTCAACTTGCCTTATTACAAGTCTTTGAGATCCATGTGTATTGATAGATGTAGATAAAGATAAAATTGACTCTACACTGCTACATAATATTCTATCAGATGAATGAGTTACACTTTATCCATTATCTTGTGGTGGAGCATTTATGCTATTAATATTTCTAATTTTTTGCTGTTAATAGCAATTTTTCAATAAATATCATTATGTCCTTGCAGTGAGCTGAGTGGTGACCCCAAAGATATGTGTGCATCCTAATGCCTGGAATCTATGAATTTTACTTAATATGCCAAGAGTGAATATTACCTTACATGGCAAAAGGTGTTACATTAAAGATCTTCAGAGGAGGAGTTTATTCTGAATTACCTGGGTGCGCTCTAAATACAATCAAGTATGTCCTTGTAAGACAGAGGCAGAGGGAGATTTAATACTACACATACAGAGGAGAAGGCAAAGTGAAGACCAAGCAGAGACAGATGCAGCCACAAGCCAAGGAGTGCCAATAGTCACCAGAAGGTGGAAGAGGCAAGGAATGGATGCTTCCCTGGGGCATCTGGAGGGAACTCAACCCTGTCTATACCTTGATTTAAGACTTCTGGCCTCCAGAACTGGGAAAGAATAAATTTTTATTGTTTTAAACCAACAAATTGGTGGTAATTTGTTGTGACAGCCACAGGGACTAATACAAATCCCTATTATGTAATCATTTTTCTAGAATTTAAATTTAGGAGTCACAGGGCATGTACATTTTCCACTTTACTTAGATTATTTAGAGACAGGGCTAATTTAAACTCACCAAAGCAGTGGATGCTATTTTCCATTTCCCACATCCTTGCCAATTGTTGATATTGTTGGACTTTAAAATCTTTGCCAATCCAAAGGGTGTGAAATAGTACTTCATTGTTATTTTATTTGCATTTCCCTGATTACTTGTGAGGTTGAGAATATTTTTGTATGAGTCTCGGCCATTTGGATTTCCACCTTAGTGAGTTTCCTGTTCTTAATCTCCACCCATGTTTATTGGGTTGTTTATATATTTTTTTATTACTTCAGCAGTTCTTTATATTTCTGAATACTAATTCTTAGTCTGTTACCTATGGTTCAAATATTTTCTACAAGTCTGTGGACTCCCTTTTAACAATGATATATTTTGAGGGAGAGAAGTTCTACAGTTTAAAAATTTACCAAACCTGTTCTGTATAAGTCATACTTTTTTTGTCTTATTTAAGAAATTGTTCTCTACTTCCAAGTCATAAATACTCTTCTTTACATGTATATATATATATATATATATATATATATATATATATATATATATATATATATACACACACAATTGTCTTAAAGTTCTCTTCTTCACATTTGATCTTCAACCTATTTAGAACCTATTTTTGAGAGTAGTATGAGGTAGGAACATAACTTCATGTTTTTCTATGTAGAAGTCATTTGTGCCATTTCCCCACACTCTCCCCATGGACACTGCAACCTGAGCTGCGAGGGGGCACAACCACCACTGCAGGCCTCCAAACTGATCAGGGAGCTGCTTGGAGGCTGTGCAGTAACATTGCACCAGAGAGCAGGCTGAAACATGATCTTGCATCTAGAAAACCCCAAGATTCCACCAAAACACTCCTAGAATTGACAAATAAATTCAGCAAAATCTCAGGTTACAAAATCAATGTAGACATGATCTTGCATCTAGAAACCCTAAAGACCACCAAAACACTCCCAGAATTGATAAATAAATTCAGCAAAGTCTCAGGTTACAAAATCAATGTATACAAATCAGTAGCATTTCTATATGCTAGTAACAGTCAACCTGAGAGTCAAATCAAGAGCTCAATACCATTTACGATAGCTGCAAAGAAAATAAAATACCTAGGAATAAACTTAACCGAGGAGGTGAAAGATCTCTACAAGAAGAACTACAAAACACTGAAGAAAGAAATTGTAGATGACACAAACAAATCGAAAAATATCCCACACTCACAGCTTGGAAGAATCAACATCATTGAAATGTCCATACTACCTAAAGTGATTCATAGACTCAACGCAATTACCATCAAAATGCCAATGTCATATTTCACAGATCTAGAAAAAAAATCCCAAGCTTCATAAGCAACCAAAAGAGAGCCTGAATAGCCAAAGAAATCTTAAGCAAAAAGAACAAATCTGGAGTCACATTACCTGACTTCAAATTATACTACAAGACTACAGTAATCCAAACAGCATGGTACTGGTGAAAAAGTAGAGACATAGTCCAATGGAATAGAATGGAGAACTCAGAAATAAAACCATATAGCTATGACCAACTGATTTTCTACAAAGCAGACAAAAACATACACTAGGGAAAGGATGCTCTATTTGATAAATGGTGCTGGGAAAATTAGATAGCCACAACAGGAGAATGAAACAGAGTCCCTATCTCTCATCATATATGAAAATAATTCAAGATGGATTAAAGATTTAAATCTGAGGCAGGAAATCATAAGAACTCTAGAAGAAAATCTATAATTTTCTAGACATTGGCCTAGGCAAAGAATTTATGACTAAGACCCCAAAGGCAAATACAGCAACAACAAAAATAAATAAATGAGACTTATTAAATTAAAAAGCTTCTGCATAACAAAGGAAATAATCAACAGAGTCAACAGACAACCTAGAGAATGGAAGAAAATATTCACAAATTATATGTCTGACAAAGGGCTAATATCCACAATCTATAAAGAACTCAAATCCTAGTACTCTGGGAGGCTGAGGAGAGCGGATCACTTTAGGTCAGGAGTTCAAGATCAGTCTGAGCAAGAGCGAGACCCTGTCTGTACAAAAAATAGAAAAATTTGCCGAATGTGGTGGTGCATGCCTGTGGCAGAAGGATTACTGTGGCCTAGGAATTTGAGATTGCAGTGAGCTACAATGACTCACTCACTGTACTCTACCCAGGGTGACGGAGTGAGACTGTCTTCAAAAAAAAAAAAAAGAATTCAAACAAATCAGCAACAAAAAACAAAACAACCCCATCAAAAGTGGGCAAAAGACATGAACAGAGATTTTTTAAAAGAAGAGATACAAATGGCCAACAAACATATGAAAAATTGCTCAATATCACTAATCATCAGGGAAATGCAAATTAAAACCACAATGAGATATCACCTTACCCCTGTCAGAATGGCCATTATTAAAAAGTCAAAAAACAATAGATGTTGGTATGGATGCAGTGAAAAAGGCATGGTTATACATTGTTGATGGGACTACAAATTAGTGCAACCTCTATGGAAAACAGTATGGAGATTCCTTAAAGAAATTATAGTATATGTTATCATTTGACCCAGCAATCCCAGTACTGGGTATCTACCCAAAGGAAAAAAAGTCATTTTATAAAAAAGACACCTGCACTTGAATGTTTATCAAAGCACAATTCACAACTGCAAAGATATGGAAAACAACGTAAGTGCCCATCAATTGATGAATGAATAAAGAAAATGTAGTATATATATACCATGGAGTACTACTCAGTCATAAAAACGAATGAAATAATGTCTTTTTAAAGCAACTTGGATGGAACTAGAGACCATTATCCTAAATGAAGTATCTCAGGAATTGAAAAACAAACATCACATGTTTTCACTAATAAATGGGAGCTAAATAATGGGTATACACAGACACAAAGTGGTTTTAAGGACACTGGAAACCAAGAATGGGGGAGGGGAGGGATAAAAACTTACCTATTGGGTATGATGAACACTATTCTGATGACAGGCACACTACAAGCCCTGACTTCAGCATTATAAAATTCACCTACGTAAGAAAAACACTTGTACCCCCTTAATATTTGGGGTGAGAAAGCCGTATCCTTTTGCTTCTCCTCTCTCTCATATCTCTTTCTATCCTGGCTGGGCCAGAAACAGTAACCAGTAAATGGGGGAGAAGGAGGACTGCAGAGAGAGCTGAAGTCAATCATACCCATGTTGCCAGGGGCAGGCAGCTACTAATCAGACCTTAGCATGGTGAGTGGGAAGAAGTCCCACCTTTCAATGAATTTTAAAGCCTTTGGAAGTAGCTTGGACTAGACATTCTAATTTCCTAACAGAGACTATGACTGAGAATTTAGAGGAGCTTTAAGATTGTTCTTTGCCTAGGAATTAGCAGGCAATGAAATCCCAATTGCAGACATTCTGTCCTTGGTGAGTAGGAGAAAATTATACCACTAAATAAATTCAGAAGTGCCATTTGTAGGGAAAAATAGAGTTGCTTCTGATTACCTCCTATAAGTCATGCAATCAGCACAGCAGTTACAAATCATCCTTATCTCCCTCCACTTCTTACATCTCTCTTCATTCAAAAGGAGCTACTGGAACTGATCCCACTGTTTGACACCTCCAGGCTCTCGCACATGCTGATTTCTCTGCCTGTAATGTCCTCCTTCCTTCTTCTTCTATCCAGCTAATTCCTATAAAAATCTTTCAATACATAGTCTCTTAAACATCACCTTCTCTGAGAACCCTTTCTTTAACCTCCTCCTTCCCAATCATATTTAGATGTGTACTTCTACATAATAAATCTTATCACACTATTACAATTGTTGATTTCATGTGTGCTCCCCACTATTCTGTGATATCCTTGAGAGTGGGGAATATGGCTTATGATATTCTTGGTGCTTAGCACAACGCCTACAACACAGTATGCATTCATTCAGTAAATAATTGCCAATGGTGGGTGGTAGGGATAGAGAACAGATTAGGAGCCAACTCTCAGGATTCTCCAGGGAAAGTCCCAAGTTTCTGTAGGAGAATAGGAGAATTCTTGAAGGTGTGGGGCAGCCCGTGAGTCAGACAAAATAGCACTGGGCTCGCAGAAAGCAGTAGAAGTTGGAGCTACTCACAGACCACATGGCAGGTTCAGAGGCACCATCTTTGAATCCTGCAGGGTGTAAGGGGCTCAGAGATTGCCATCAGTGTTTTTTGAGCTTCTCTGGAAGTTAGGTGGGAGGTGGGAAGAGCTAGTGTTTTTAGCCATTGTCAAGATTTTTGTTGACTTGAACCTGAGTATGTATGAGATAGAATGACTGGATGCCAAAAGACTATTTTCCACAGGTTCCTAGAGAGATGCTCAAATCAATGTAATTAAAGAAAATTTCAATAAATGTGTCAGGCGCTGTGCTTTTCACACTAACTGATTTAGAGAGGAAAGAACCCTGAGAATCCTGGAGAAGCAATAAGCATCTCGATAGATATTTGACATAAGAAAATCTATTAACCTAGAATACAAAAAGGCAAAGAAAGATATGAAAATCTGCAGGCACACACACACAAAAAGTTTGTATCAGCATTTCATCACTGCCTCTCATGAGTAAGTGCTACTTTCTTGACTCCTTTCCTTTGTAAGTGATTCTGTTCATAATGTTTATAATAAAATGTAGCAGTAATAAAATATGATGAAAGATAAATGGATGTATTTTAAAAAGTAGTTGTATAAAACACTATTTATTTTGCATGGCAGGCCATTTTTCATATTAAAAGGAGCTAAATTTATCTGCATAAAACATGACCTTGGTTCACTGCTTTTCCTGTGAAGTGAATGAAGACTATTTAAAATGGATCACCTTCCTTTAACTCTTTCAGACTTAACCTCTTGTCTTTGTTGGACACTGGATATTAACAATCAGCTTATTGTTGGTCTTACCTGAAGGTGAACCACTTCTCCCTGGAAGATCCTAACTCCTGGGAAACTCACTATGCTGTATTTTTTAGGAAAACTCTTAGAGAGTCTTCATTTTGGGCCCTTGACACAAAGCACAGAGTGTACGTGGGATCTCAAACACCAGAAGCAGAGACCCTTAAGAGAGATTCTGTCTCTTCCTATTGTAATGGAATAGAAAGAGCCTAGGGACTGGACTTTGTTATTCTTTTCTAGGCCTTGTTTTCTCAGGTCGAAGTCTAGTGAGGAAGAATTATTCTTTTTCTGCTTCTACACCACCAACCTCTCTCATTTCTATCTGTCTCACCCCTCTCTACCTGACTATTGCAAGCTAAAGACATGTATCAGATTTTTTTCTTTTTTGCTTGTATTAAGGTCTTTGGTGAAGGAAATCAGAACATACTTGTCACATACATAACTTTTGTAATAAACATCACCAATTTCATCATTATAATAAAAAGATGTTCTAATAGTCTCTCTTACTGAACATTTATGAAGAACTTTATAAACATCTCATTCAGTAGTCACCACAACTTTATGAAGTAGGTAATAATACTGTTTTCATTTTTCACATGTCAAAGCTGGGACTTGAGACAAAATGACTTGCCCAAGGTGTCAGAGAGTGGAAGTGGCAGTCACTACTGAAATCCATGTTCTTAATCACTATGTTGTGCATGATGATTCAGTACTAGGTATTTTTCATCTTTTATGGCCTTTTTACTTGGAGAACTTTTAGTGGCAGTATTTTAATCGCAGACTTAATTTCATGGCCACCCAGAACCATGTATGTGTTCTATAAACTCATCTTATGGTTGTCCTAAGAAAAATATAATTATGATAGTAAACCTGGGTTTTTTTTTAAAGTAAGCCATTCAAAATAAAATATATAGCAGTTCTTGCCCTCTCTAAATGTGACTTAGGGAGAGCTGATTCTTTGTAATTTAACTCTATATTTTCAATTCCTCAGAATTGCTTTTTAAAAAAGTCTTTATGTGGAAAGCACTAAATTGAAGAGAGAAAAAAATCAATGTGATTTTAAAGGTAGATTGTCCAGATTGATTTTTAAATTTTATTCTAGCTCTATTTTTAAACATCACATAGTAACAGAATATTAGTTGTATTCTTGACAATGGGGAATAAATTCTAATTCCCATATTTCCTGAAATAGACTTTCCAGAAAAAAACTTCACAGATGTAAAGTCAATTTTAATCCATATATAATAACAAAAATATGCATATATTTAACAAAAATTTAAAATACTTGTATTCTGAAAACAACAAAACATTGCTGAGTGAAAATTAAAAAGACCTAAATCAATAGAGAGATATATTACATTTATGGATTAGAAGATCAAATATTGTGAGGATGCCAATTAATCTATAACAGGGGTCAAAAAGCTATGGTTCATGGGCAAAAAAGCTCACTGCCTGCTTTTGTAAATAAAATTTTATTGGAACACAGCCATGCTCATTACTTTACATGTTGTCTATGTGGCTGCTTATGCCCCCAATACCTAAAATATTTACGATCTGAACCTTAAATGAAAAAGTTTGCTGACTCCAGAACCATAATGTAATCTCAATCAAAATCCACCTTAATTTTTTTGTATATAGAAACTGACAAGCTGGTTCTAAATTTGTATGGAAATGCAAAGGACCTAGAATAGATGGTAATCTTGAAAACGAACAACCTTAGAGGACTAACACCACCTATTTTTATAGTAAACTTGGGTTGCTTAGGGTCCTGTCATCTAGTTGGTGTTTTTTCCTAAACTTTGAGCCTCCTCCATGTTCCTAACCTTTGAGAACGTTCCTGCTCGGAAGAACTGTTTCCTTGATGAATTTGTACAGGGCAAGAAGATGGATCTTCATTCCACAGCTCCTGTGACATAATTCAGTTCTGATGAAAGGCTGCACGCAGGTGAAGGTGAAAGGGAACAGCTTTCCTTACCAAAACTCAGTGTCCTCCAGGGTTGGTACAGATGGGCGTTCTAGGGGCAAAGCTTTTCGTGGGATGATGTGTGGATCAGGGGCCTCTACTTGAGTGTCTCCCTCTCCTTGGGGTTCTTCCACTTCGACCTCCTCTGCTAAAGTTATTTATGGCCCCACTGCTTCTCCTTTCTCTCCAGGGCCCAAGTATGGGCATACCCCTAATCCCCTTCTTTTCTTTGTTCTTTGTACCTCCTGCATCACCCAGGATCTTCTACCCAGTTAAGTCCCCTGGCCTCAAAACAAGCCAGTTAATTGATGAACTTTCTTATTTTCTATTGGTTAAAGACCTCTTCTAAAAGCTATGGAAAACCAAAATCAGAATAATCAAGAAAAATATAAACTGCACAATTGTCTGACTTGTAAAGCCCAGCTTTTTGATCTGATATTACTAAAATTATTTATAAGCTAATCAATTTCTGTTTGATCCATGCTTTTCCTCTGATCTGAGTCATCTCAGGTAATTTCCCGGTACTTAGAAACTGATGTAGATCTTCCTGGACATTTCTTGATACTTCGTTCAAAAAACCAAACTTTTTCATGATTAGGCCTCCTAGATCTCCCCTGGAGTCTCCCCTTACTTCAAGGTCTGTTTGAAGAGATAAGCTTAGTGCATTAATGGCTTAAAGCACAGTAGTGGTTGATGCATTCCACTCCCAATAATTATCTAGCTTTGTCAGTATGATACAGTAGCTAAGATGAAATGATTCTGAAATCAATCTCCCTAGGGTCAAGTCCTAGCTCCACCTGTGCTAGCTCTGTAACGCCTAAGCAAGTTACTTAATCTCTCCTTGCCTTAGTTTCCTCATCAGTAAAATAAGGCTAATAATAGTGCTTACTTTGCAAACACTACCTTGTAAGGTCATGTTGAATATCCATTAGGATGATAAACAAAAGATAATTAGGAATCAAGAAATATTTATCACATTTTTGATTATCATTAATTCTTTCTGGGCCTAGGCTATCAGTTCTGCCCACCTCTGAGTTAACACTGAATAGGTGAGGATGCAGGTCACTTTTGATAATAGCCAATTATCTAGGGAGAGGAGCATATCCCTAGAGGAAGCAGAGAATAATCTGAATTAGGAGGTGGGCAATGTGATGAGAAGAGAGTAGTACAGTCACATCACTAGAGATATCCTTTTCAGAGATGGGCTGGGATGCTGCAGGAATGGTCCCCTGCACTCTCTGGCTCACTGTCTAAGTCAGTCTCCAAAGAGTGGAAACTGACTCAGTTTTGTTGTGGTGGTATTTTTTCCCTCTCCAAAGAGAGGAAGCAAAGCCCTTCATCTACTTGGAAACTGTGGCTTAGGTACTTTACAGGTTTTCTTTCTGGTTATCTATCTGGTTAAGTAGATCTGGTGAGCATTCCCTTTAATCAAATTTGTAATTCTCTGAACTTTCTTTAACTGCTCCATTTTTTTCTGCACTGTGGACCACAGCTGGCTGTGACATACTACTTGGGGTCTGACTTACAGTGACCATGATAAGGCTGTTACTGCTCCTCACAGCTCTCTTAGCAGCCCATTTGGTGCCCAGTCTAACCACAAATCCATATCAGTACTCAGTTTCAAACTTTACTTTCTAATCCTGCAAACATTTTTAAGATATATATGTAATGACCAGTATATGAATTCATTTGAAAAATGTCTATCATTATTACAAAGGCTGTTTTACTATGCTTTAAAAAAAACCTTTACTACGTTACAATGAACTTATCCACTGTTGAGAATGGAATTCTCCAGTTTGAGAACGAACCACAGGGGTTATAAAAAATTGCATTCTGTAGTGTTTTCCCTATTTGCTATTCATGCACGCTTTACTGATTTAGAAATCAAAGTTTACAAAAGAGGAAATGATTTTAAATGGGAATAGTTAAAATATTTTAATGCAATAGTATTTCTATCAGGGGTGAATGTTAAAAACAGGACTTTTAGGCATCTAAAAGTTTTGAAGGTGGAGACAGAAAAAAAAACTAAAGTGTAGGAGGGAGAGGAAGGAAATACTATAATTTCTACTCAGCACATGGCCATTCAGGCTATTCAAGAAGTGAGGGGATTTTAGATGAACCATAAATATGAAAGATAGCCTGATGTGGAGAAGGGCCTGAGGGTATGGCTGTGGAATGCAGGCATCTCTTTAACCCTGTCTTTGCTGTTAGAGTGCTTTCTACCAGGAAAGGCTTGTTTTCTTTTCTCCTTTTTTTTTTTTTTCTAGCAGTAAAGCTTCTTAGTGAAAGCAGTTTGGATATGGAAACATATGCCCATTTGCAATCTCAAAAAACAAAGTGAACATACAATATTAGTATTATTTTTGAAGTTTTGCTGCTTCAAAATCAAAAGGGCTAACAAATATCATTATTGACACATAAAAAGAAGATGTTCCTAATAACCTATATTGATCAAGCTAACAGTTGTTAACAAGGAACTCCCAAATTTGGGGGCTTTAAAACAGGTTTATTTCTTTCTCTCATCACAGTCCAGTGCATGTCTGTGCTTGGGGTGGGGTAGGAAAGGTGACTGTCCTCTATGCGGTCATTCAGGCTTCTTACATCTTGAGGTTCTGTCATCGTCTAATACCCTGGAGTCCTCTGCATCTGGCTGACAGAGGGGAGAGGGTAGGGAGGGAGTGGAGGATCAAGCCTGGCAGTGGTGCCCATTGTACCTACCCATATTCTTTCGACTGGGAAATATAATTTAGCTGTGTGCTCAAAAAGAGGAAAGAGGTTTGAGGAGTATTTAGCCAGTCATATAATTTAAATTAAAGGTCACATATTATGGGCAGGACAGCTGAATGTTGCCTCCAGATGTGTTTCCTCTTGGCCTGCACTGAATGCTTTAAAAAGTCAAATGAGTTCAAAAGATTGAATATGGGAAGATTTCGTACTAAAAAAAAAAGAAAATCTGGTTTTCGGTTTCTCTGAAAAATCAGAAAATCTAACACATCTTCTGGGACTACATTTCCATTTGGCATTAAATGGCTGAAACCAAGTAGCAGCTGCCCTCTTAAGCACTAGGTGTGCAGCCTCCAGTTCACCCTTATTGGGGCTCAGAAAATGATATATCAAAATACGGTGTTTTGATATGCTGAACTAAAGAAGCAGACTCAAGGTCTCTCTAAACATCCTCCCTCCTTCTCTGGCTCTCAACTCTCTGTGTTTCCAAAGCATAGGATGAGGCTTTACTCTGATATTTCCTTATCTACCTAAAGCCTGGACTCTTCAAAGAGAACACAAGTGCCTTTCATCCCCTTCCTAAACTACAGAAAAGACGACTGAGGAATGTAACTACACCTGGACAAACTTTTTCACAAGATGATGTCTGCCCCTTAGCCTCATTTAAATTCCAAAGAGAATCATTTACAAATTAATTTATGTCTCCCAGGTCCATTCATTCTCCCTAAAAAAAATCATTTACTACCCCTCAAAATTACTACACCCCCATCTCTCCATCCCCTATGAAGAAGGGTATATTAGCACCTGGTGCTCATTGGGTTACTGAGTAATAATTCTCTACAATTTCCCTGTGCTATGCATGTTAAATAAATCTTTATGCCCTTTCTCCTATTAATCTGTTTATTGCAAGTTCATTTTCAGCCTACCTACAGAGGGCGGAGGGGAAGCTTTCCCTTGGCCTTTACGCTCTCCAGGCTGCTTCATTCACTGATCTGCCTGGCCCCTGAAGGCACTTATATTTGCATTCTCTGGTCTGGATGATGATTTATTCCTTTTTTATATTTTATATCTTGTCATTAATATGTTAATAACAACAATTGACTGCAATAGATTGATTTGTGTCTGCAGTTTTACATTTTAGATCATAGTGATCTATAAAAACTACTTGCCAACTCTGAAACTCTTTTTCTGTAGAAGTAATGGCCAATGTCCAATTATGATTGAGATATTTTATTTCTAGCCTAGTTGTTTGTTTAGTCATAATTCATATTCCAAATTGGGATGGTAATCTATCAGACACACTGTTGAGTGTGAAAACTTCGTTTTTCTTTTTCTTCCTAGGATTAATAACATTTGCTGGGCTTTTAATTTTAAGATTCTTTTTATTGACAAAGGTCTCAAGCAAACAGAATAGTCCTTAGGTTGATAGTAGAACAGTTAACAGAGATATATTCTACTTCATTGTTGTTGACCATTGGCTATTTGGGGGAGTGGTGTCAAGTAGATTTGGCATGGCTATTGAAAAATCACCTTAAATAAAAGATAGATCCCAAAATTCACAGAGATTATTTGTGAAGGATCTATGAGCAACACCTGCTCATAGATACTAGGCTAGGACATATTCTCCAGCTCTATTCAAGATAGATCTCTTATGATTCTTTTAGTTGGACTTGAAATCGTTTCACAATTGAAATTTGGAAAATCCAGTTATATTAAAGGGTGGGTGGTTGGGTGTATTTTAAATGACAGATTTCACTGCTTTGTTCCATCAGAGAACCTTGCCTATAAATATCCAAGAGTTTAGGGCTAGAAATTTGTATGCTATTCTAAAAAGAAGGAAATAGATGATCAAACTTATAGCTGAACAAACTATATGCAAAAAAACCCTACCTCTTAACACCTTAGAAAGACAAATAAAATTAATATAAACACACTAAGAGCAATTAACACTTACAAAAAGAAAGTACATTATATTGAGAGCCTTATCTTTTTTGTTTGCTTTTTTTTTTTTTCTAACTGGGCAGAGCTTGAAGTGTTACTTCTAAAAATAACCTGAGGGTATTTTAATGTTTATGGTAATCACTTATGTTCACAATGGCAGCTTTTCAACTACTTTTCAGTTCACATGTTTGGATTTACAGTCATGTGTCAATGATGGGGATACATTCTGAAAAATGTGTCTTAGGCAATTTCATCATTGTGGGAACATCAGAGTGTACTTATACAAACGAGATGGTATAGCCTATTGCTCCTAGGCTACAAACCTGTACAGCACATACTGAAAACCGTAGGCAGCTGTAACAGAATGGCAAGTATCTGGACCTTTAAATATAGAAAAACGTACAGTAAAAATGCATTATTATAATCTTCTGGGACCACCATCATATATGCAGTCTGTTGTTGACTGAAAGTGACACATGACTGTATTTACAAGTTACATAAATTCTGAGGAGAGTTTTAAGTACATTTGTAAAACAAGCCAACAAGAATTAACTTTGTGTTTAATTTTTATTATGGATTTGGATGAAGGGATTAAACTGTTAATGAAATTTGCAGATGATTCAGAATTGTCTATCAACAGAATCACAACCCTGGTGAAGATGGAGAAAAAATATAGAAAGATCTCCTATGAGAAAAAAAAATGAGTGGAAGATTTTTACAAAATCACTTTGGTTAGGGGGCAGGAGGATTGGCCCGGAGAGAGAAAAGTCACTGGGGAATGTGGGCCGAGAGAGGCCGGCCAAAGAGCATCAGAGTGCTCCTGACTGACTTACACAGCTCAAAATCTGTACCCAATGCTAGGAAATGGGAATTATTAACTCCTTGTCAAGATGGAGAAACTGAGGCTCAGCTAGATTGATCAACTTGCCCAAGGTCCCTAAGATTGAGGATGTAGGAACTCAAACTTAAGGCCTCCAGGCGCCAAAATATGCACTGAGAAAAACAAAGAATGAACACACAGAAATGGCAGGATGAGAGAGAGAAAGGAAATGGACAGCAAGCTTGGGTTTTACATGTGATTCACTGTTGGACTGAGAGAAGGTTTCAAAAGGCCTGCAGCAAAGTGAGCTGAAGGACACAGCAGTTCTCCTCCTTCCACCTCCCAGAGACTGAGTCCCGAAGTGTGGGCTTCATCAGGGGCACTTTGGTACCAGAAGGATTCATGCTGGACAGATTCCCAATGGAGCAATAAAAATAATAAAGGGAACAGAGATTTATCTGTTGAAAGATGCACAAACTCAAATATTTGTACCTTGCTTGCATGGGGAGGAGAGTACAATGGATGGCAACTCTTTGAAGTGTGTGTCTGCACTTAAGGAGTGATTAGCTTACAAAAGGAGTACAACAAGAGTTGAAAGTGATGAAATGCGGACAAGAAAGCTCTAGGCTGATAGCAGAAAATGTTTTTTGGAAGAGTTACAAGGCAACTCCTCGAAGCTCTCATGTTTCTCACATTCCCTGATTCATTTTCCAGGAGTCCCCTGGAAACTCCTTTGTCTCCTGAAGAAACTCCTTTCCCAGCCAGCAGCTGCAGCAGGTGGGACAGGACAAGCCAGCCCTCTGGGGATATTGGTCTTAAGGAGCATTGCTGCTGGAAGACCCAAACGGGCAAGGTGACTCATTTGCTTTTCCTCCCTGGGTAACTTCCATGAGTCATACACTTTCACTCAGTCCAAAGTATGAGAAAGTAACATCAAAAAACCTCTCAAGATGTTGTTATCAAATAGTTGATGAAAAAGAAAAATCCCCTCTCATATGATCCTTACGGAAAGGTTTATTTAATCTTTTCGTTTTCTTGACATTTCTTCGATTTATCAACATTGAGGAGGTGGAGTGAGGAGAAAGGAGGTTCTAAGTGAGACAAAGAAAGGTTTGGATGGCTTAGCCACTGCTGCCCAAGGCAGTGATCCAAGCTGCTCACCCACAAAAAGAAAGGGCAAATGATCCAGCTCTTTCCTAATAAGGAAGGACTCTTCAGTTGAATTAGTTAGGAGTGTTTTTCCGCTCTGTGTTTGTAAGAGCATGGTGCCCGTATCTAAATGGCTGGGAGACAGGATAAGGTGGTGGGTGATTTAAAACCACAGACTTTGGTATCAGATGGATCTGGAGTTGAATCCTGGATCTGCCACTTATTAGTTGTGTCACCTTAAGCAAGGTCCTTGGGTGCTCTGAGACTAAGCTTTCAGATCTATAAAATAACAATTATAATAAAAATATTAGTAATGATAGTGTTAATATCTCTCTCCTTGATTGAATTTCTACTCTGTACCTGACATTGATCTAGGACTTTACATATATCATCTCATTTACTCTTCCCAATAACCCTAGATATGGGTATTATTAATGTGCCCATTTTATAGGTATGGAACCTGAGTCACATAGAGCTTGAGCAACTTGCCCAAGGTCATGTGATTAGAAAAGGGTAGAAGTAGCAAAATATCTGCCTCCTCAGGTTGTTATGAGGTTTACTCAAGGTAAAGCAGCTAAAGAGATTAGTTCCTAGTAAATGTACAATATATATGCTTATTTTTTTTAAAAAAACTAAAGACCAAGGAAGTGAGAATTCCCTTTCCAATTTCCCAATTGCTATCTTTTTTTAAATGAATGATTCTCTCTGTTGTCAACATCCTATACAAGAGTAATTCATAGTATTCCTTATTTTTAACCCAAAATATTCAAAGTTCATAGAGATTATTTGTGAAAGAGCTGTGAGCAACACCTGCTACTAGGCTAGGACATATTCCCCAGCTCTATTCATGAAACTGCTCCATTCTTTCCACCAACTAAAATAAATATGTGGCAAACATTGAAAGCTTACTTTCAGGAAACATGTTTACAAATTTGGGAGCATAATTCAGAGTAAAATATAATCTCTTCTCTACACAGACACCACATGATGTGTATGCACATGCATGCGTACAAACACACACATACAACTCTACTTAGATGTTTAAGACTATCTTTGGAGATGATGCTCAGCAAAGCTTTCTTATCCAGCAGTGTTGCTATTCATCTTGGTTGTTGTATTAGACTGTTTAGGCTGCCACAGCAAACTACCATAGACTGGGTAGCTTAAGCAACAAAAATTTATTTTCTCACAGTTCTGGAGGCTGGAAAGTCCAGGATCAAGGTGCTGTCCGATTTGGTTTCTGTTGAGGGCTCTCTTCATGGCTTGCAAATAGCCACCTTCTCATTGTGTCCTTACATGGCCTTTCCTTGGTCATGTACGGTGATCTCTCTCTCTCTCTCTCTTCCCCCCTCCCTCCCTCTTCTTATAAATCCACTAATCCTATAGGATTAGGACCCTACTTTTACAACTTCATTTAACCTTAAGTACTTCCTAAAAGCCTTATCTCCAAATACAGCAAATATAGTCACATTGGGAATTAGGGCTTCAACATATAAATTTTGGGGGGACACAGTTCATTCCATAGAAACTAAGGCTGGACTGCATTTTATGCTGGGGCCCATGTATCTCAGAGAGTTATTCATGAATCATTCAACTTTTCCATGTGGTCATCTCTAGACCAGTACATGCCAGAGGGCTGTGAATCAGGTGTTTATTGTAGCCCATGAACAGATTAAATGTAACAGATAAGACTTCTGGGTAAAGCAGAGTGAAAAGAGTCTTGGAATATAGGGTGGTGGTGTTCTTTCTAAAAATAAGTCTTGGTGGCTATTGTGCTCCTAATACTGAGGGCATTTCAAAACATCAACAAGGGCCTAAAATTAAAAGTTAGATCTGGAAAGGAAAGGGCCCATTCTGCAGAAGGAACACATTCTTTCCAAATGGTCTGCATAATTTCCTATGTTGCTTTCATGTTAGAGAAAACAAACACTTAGGTACTTTGGATGACTATGTAGACCAAGTTTTCACATAATCTCAGAAATATCACTGGGGCTGGATTGGTTAAATTAAGAAGGCTTGTTAACGTTCCTTTCATGTGTAATTTAAAACTTTGGAAAATATGAATGTACCATTTGCTTGCTTTCTGATTTCATTACCTTCTCTCTGGCCACAGGCAGGCTCAGATGGTATATGTACGCTTCTCTGTGGGTGGGCTGGGGGAGTGGTGATGGGAGGGAGTGGACCAAAAAAATGAGAATTTTCCAATTGTAAAAGCCCACATAATATTCAGCTTCTGTTTAAAAGGCTATTGTCTTGAGAGAGGATTTTCAAGAAAAAATCTAAATCTCTCCTTTAAGAAACCAAAGGCCAAGACCAAAGAGCCTACTTGTTCTCCCCATAGGGTAGAGAAGCCTCACATTTCCCAGGACAGTAAGGCGATGCATCTGCTGCTTCATGGTGGGAGGGAAACAGGACGTACCTATCTAGAGTAGGAGAGTCCCATTCTTCCTGATAGCGGGTGGTGGAGGGGGGACACAAGAACCAGATAAAAAGACCCTCATGGCCTTAGAAGTATTTGACTAGGTGGAGAGAACACCGAGGGCAGAGAAGGCTCTGGCTCCCCTCCCATTTTAGGACCCCAGAAAGAAGCTAACTTTCCCGTTGCCGCTAAAACCAGCCTGGTCAGGCAGGGAGGCACTGAGGTTTTGTACCTTGGTTTCTGCATGATAAGGAAAAGCCTGTGACCCTCCCAGGGCTCTTCGTGGTGGCACAAGGGACTCCTGAAGCAGAGGCTAGGCTTGGATAGAAAATGCCACGGATACTTCTGAGTCTCTCGATCTGCACCAGGCTCTGACAATCTGAGAAAGACGATGTCATCACCAGTTCACTGGGTTCCTTGATCACAGACCTCCAGGTGGACAAGGAGCCTCATGCCAGAGACTAGAGCATCCAGAGCACCCCCACACCCCCAGGCCCTGTCTCTTCTTTTCACCCCAAGGTCATGTAAACCTTAAGCTATAACCACCTCCTCCTTTCCCTTCTCCTTCCCATTTACCAACTTAGGGAGAAAATAAAAGGAGACAGGGAGGGCGAGTGGGAATAGGAAGGGAAGGAGGAAGCCTTCTGAAAGGCTGAGAATTTCTGCCCAAGAATAACCAAGTGTTACACAAAAGCACTGTTTAAATGATAGGTTAAGGCTAAGTGAAATCAGGACTAAATGTTTAATATTTTAACTGTGCAGTAGGAATGTGCTATCTAGTCAGACCAATCGTAGACAAAGTAAAGGAGCTACATCTTACTTTCTATCTGCACAGTCAGGCACCATGTAACGATGTTTCAGTCAACAACAGGCTATACCTATGATGGTGGTCCCATAAGATGACAATGGAGCTGAAAAATTCCTATCACCTAGTGACATTGTAGCTATCATAATGTGACATCACAGCGCAACACATTACTCACGTGTTTGTGCGGCTGCTATTGTAAACAAACCTACTAAGCTGCCAGTCCTAAAAAGCATAGTACACACAATTATGTACAGTACATAATACTTGATACTGATAATAAATGACTATGTTATGGGTTTATGTATTTACTATACTATACTTTTCATTGTTACTTTATAAGAGGTATTCCAGAAGAAGGCATTGCTATCATAGGGGATGACAGCTCCATACGTATTACTGCCCCTGGAGACCTTCCAGTGGGACAAGATGTGGAAGTAGAAGGCAGTGAGATTGACAATCCTGACCCTGTGTAGGCCTAGGCTAACGTGTGTGTTTGTATCTTAGTTTTTTAAGAAAAAAGCTAAAAGCAATATATAAATACATTAATTTTAAAAATAGAAAAAAAACTTACAGAATTAAGACGTGAAGACAGAAAATATTTTTGTATAGGTGTACAATGTATTTGTGTCTTAAGCTGTCCTATTACAAGAGTCAAAAAGTTAAAAAAATTTGTTTATAAAATAAAAAGTTACAGTAAGCTAAGGTTAATTTATTATTGAAGGAAGAAAAATATTTTCTGTACATTTAATGCAGTTTAAATGTACAGTGTTTATAAAGTCTTGAGTAGTGCTTAGGCTTTCACATTCACTCACCACTCACTCACTAACTCACCCAGAGCAATTTCCAGTACTGCAAGCTCCATTCATGGTAAGTGTCCTATACAGATGTTCCATATTTTTATCTTTTAATACCATATTTTTACTGTCTCTTTTCTATGTTTAGATACACAAATACTTACCACAATCTTATAATTGCCTACAGCATTCAATAAAGTAACATGCTGTACAGGTTTATAGCCCAGGAACAACAGGCTCTACCATATAACCTAAGTGTGTAGTAGGTGATACTGTCTAGGTTTGTGTAAGTACACTTTATGATGTTCACACAAGGACGAAATCATCTAAGCTGGGCGCGGTGGCTCACGCCTGTAATCCTAGCCCTCTGGGAGGCCGAGGCGGGTGGATTGCTCAAGGTCAGGAGTTCGAGACCAGCCTGAGCGAGACCCCGTCTCTACTAAAAATAGAAACAAAATGATCTGGAGAGCTAAAAATATATATAGAAAAAAATTAGCCGGGCATGGTGGCGCATGCCTGTAGTCCCAGCTACTCGGGAGGCTGAGGCAGTAGGATCGCTTAAGCCCAGGAGTTTGAGGTTGCTGTGAGCTAGGCTGATGCCACGGCACTCACTCTAGCCAGGGCAACAAAGTGACACTCTGTCTCAAAAAAAAAAAAAAAAGAAATCATCTAATGACTCATTTCTTAGAACATATTCCTGTCATTAAGTGATGCATGACTATAATTCTGGACTATAGAGGGGATTTTGCTTCATTTGTCCTTTGTATCATGGATGGTTGTATGTGTGTTTGTATGTGTATGTGTGTTGGGTGTGGCAGAGAACCAAATGAAATATAGTTTCCTTGGGAATATGGTTGGTGACATATTAGTCCCATTAAAATGGAATTTCAGGAAACATTCAAAACATTAAATGTATATATCGGTAATCATGTCAAACGTATCAGCACTAAATATTCCACTTCTCATCAGATCCTCATGGCAGAGTTAAACTAGAGTGCCCTGACCAGTGCTCTTTTGAATGTAGCAGCCCACCTCCCAAAATGAAATTTGCAAATGTGCACCCCCACCACCATTACCATCATTACTTGCAGCCAGCCTCTGCTGAGCTTACTCTACACTAAGTATTTAGTGTTCTCTACTGAATGCTTTACACGATATTATAACTTGGTATTTGCAACAATCATGAGATGGTATTAATATTACCCCCATTTTAAAGATGAGAGAATTGAGGTTCACAGATGAAATAAATATTTAAGCCAGGATGCAAGACCATGTGTCACTGGTTCCAAAGCCCATGCATGTTTTTCCCATTCCACCATGCTATTTTCAAGCTTCTTTTGAAAATGACACTTTTAGAAAACTTTTCAGTATTTCTAAAGTTCAGTTTGGAGAGCCAATAAGGTGGGAGACAGGGAAAACCCCATTCACCTCATTTTCTCAGTGTCCCATCGCAATCCAACATCTCTCTGCCCTCTGCTTCAAGATACATGGAGACATATTTTAATATTTTCTGCTATATTCATCCTTATTTCAGTTGGCAAATTGTCAAATTGATTTTTTATCTAACATCCTGAAGCATATTTCTATACTTCCTATCTTATTTTTATCTATCTCTAAAGAGATAAGGTTTTTCTCTCAAAATAATTTACAAATTTCAAATTTGATAATCAATTCCAAATATGCAACCCAGCAAAGAGAGCAAGTCTCTAACTCTCTTCATGTGGTTTAGCCAAATGACTCACATGGGATAAAGCAGAAATACACCAAAATACATTCAGATAAATGCCTAGACTTGCTGGACCAGAGTGTTTCCAGTGAAACACTGATAGCTTTAGATTTTCCTCTTACCAAGGCAAAGGATTTTGCTCTTGAATCTCAGCTTTACAGGTGTCTTTTTTTTCTTTCTCAACGTAAGTTATCCAAATTTTGTTTAATCTCTTTTTATTCTTTTGAGATAAAGTCTCACTCTCACTCTGTTGCCCAGGCTAGAGTGTAGTGGTGTCATCATAGCTCACTACAACCTCAAACTCCTGGGCTCAACTTATCCTCCTGCCTCAACCTCCCGCATAGCTGGGAGTACAGGTACACGCCACTACACCTGTTTTTTGTGGGTTTTTTTGTAGAGACAGGGTCTCCCTATGTTTCCCAGGCTGGTCTCAAAATCCTGGCCTCAAGTGATCCTTTTCCTCAGCTTCCAAAAGTGTTGGGATTACAGGCACGAACTACCGTGCCTGGCCTCAAATTTTATTTAATCTCTTTTAGAGACAAGCTAGGTACTTCCTGGCTTGCATGCCCATCTTGTTCCCCAGATCACTGTGAAGGTCTTAATCATTCTTAATCAGTCCAAGATCCTAGTCCCCTCTTCTGAGAATCTTCCCAGACCTCTTCAGCTCTCATTCATTTCTCTTTCTTGGGAAACCTACGGCACCCATTAAGTGAACCACTACTTTTGGCATTTAATTATGCTGCTTAGAACTATTATTCATTATTTACATGTCTGTATATCTTCTCTTTCCAATGACACAACCAATTTCTTACAGGGAGATACTTGTGTCTTCCCACATAGAATTCCCTGCAGAATGACAAATAGCAGACATTTAATAAATACATATATTGAATAGATGAAGGCACTTTGACCATCTCAAAGGAATAACCCTAGAGTTGATTTGATTCAGAAGAAAGTACAGCTCAATGGAATGCTTATTGTTTTGCCATTTCCTTGTAGTGGAAAGTCCCAGCCAGTTATCAGTTAATAGTATCAACAATTATTTTATCTAGTGCTTAACAGAGGATGACGTAGTCCATAGGCAACCTCACAGACAGAGCCTATTGTGAAACAGGTTGAATTCCACCACATCTTACTCCCTCCCTGGTCTCAGACTAATCACTTAACACTTGCAATGCCACAAGTGGAAAATATATTCTGTTATCAGGCAATTCATGAGTTACCATGGTCCTGAGACCAGCAGGCTGACACTGGTGTAACTGGGCTCCTAGCTTTGTGAGTTTATGCGTTTAGGATCTTTAGGTGAAAAGCAATGATAAAAACACAGAGGAACCACTACCAAAGTCATCATATTTATGTTTCCATATTGTATCAGGTCAGGAAAAAACAGACAAGGGCAGGACTTTGGCAAGTGACAAGACACATGAGTAGTGGCAGCAACAGTGCTGGGTAAACAATTATAAATTCCAAATGCTGAGCCTGGTTCACATTTTACAGAGTGTTTTGTTCTTTTTATGCAAGACATAAAGCAAGAATAAGTTCACACAGCCTCCTTGGAGGTCAGTGTGATTTCTCTGTTTCTGTGGAAGGAAAGAAATTAACTAATCACACGCTAATTTGTAGTTTGATGTTCACCAAACTGGATTTAGAAACCAGGCACCACTTTGCTTGGTACCTTGGAGGGGCCAGTTAAAGGTAGAAATGGCATAAAAAAAAAAAAAAAAAAAAGAGTAGTTTTCCCAGGACCTGAATGGAAACGCTGTGTTTTGGGCTAGGAGAAGCCATTCATGTCTCTTTTGGGTGTCTGTTTTAGACACCCAGATCCAGACTTGACAGTTCCTTCCTAGAAAAGCACATTGTGGGGCCATCTCTGCATGGGGGCCCAAAGGAAGGGAGCTTCCTCCCAAAGGATGTGCAGTGAGGGTAAGATTTTATGGCAGAATCCAAGATTATTAACATTTTTGTTGAACATAAATGGCCAAGAAGCTGATTTCAGCAAGAAGTTTCAAGGAGAAGTTTCAAACTGTCATGACTGCCAAGTATTAAGGGGCAGGATGCCACTAATTCCCAATGGATTAAAAATATTGCTAATTTTCCTCAGGGGCATTTCAATTTTGGAAACAGTCTCAGTTTAGAAACTAAATTAAACACTATCTTTGAGATGAAATGAAACCTCAAGGAATTAGACAACTGGCCATTAAAAGGGACCTTTCTCAAATAATCCTTGAATTGTGTGTTCTAGAAAGGACTACATGTACAGGGTGGAAGCAGGGGGATAAGGAGAGAGGAATTGGGGAGGAGGGAGGCCAGTTTCTGAGGAATGTGGCCTCGGGAGACTCAGACAAATTGCTACAAAGGAGGAATCTGACAGAGAAACTGAAGAAACAAACTCAATCTCTTGAGGTGTCTGGGCAAAACATGTCTTATGACTTTGATGATAGAAAAAACCCATGTATTTTGAATGTTAAGATAATGAAGATCAACGCTACAAAAATGGATAAAAAGAACATTACTTTCATGTTTCAAGTTGTGGAAAATAAATGATGGAATGACTTTTGCATCACATGGCTGAAAGGGAATATTTGGGTACCTCAAAAAATAAAAGAAACTTGCAAACTTATAATAGGAAATTCACCACGATAATGTTGAAAAAGCACATGAATTCATGTTGCATGAAAAGAAGTTTAAAGTAGTAGTCTACCATTAATGAAATAGCTACTGTAAATAGGAATATTTACCCACTGTTTACAAATCCATAAAATTATTAGATAAAAAATAATACCATAAATATGTGTGTAGGGTTCTTTTTTTCACCTACTTATTTAAATAACTATTTTAATATCTATTTAATTATTCTCACATCATTCCTGAGGAATTGGTTAGAGTAGGTTTTATTCCCATTTTACAGAAAGTAGAGTAGAGGGAGGTAAAGTAGTCTCACAAGGTCGAGCCTATTTGACAGCATTTCCTGGACCTTGGCCTTTGGACACCCTGAGTCTCTTCTGTCAGACCACAAGTTGCCCCAACGCTTTTGAAGTAACCAAAACTAGCAATGAATGAATATTAAAATGAAATGTGAAAGAACCTCAAGTACAAAGGGAACAAATAGATGCAATCTACAGCTATGTTCATCTCTTCCCTAGGCTGGCTTTGAGGTGTTCAAATGAATTGCTATGAATTGTCAGGGGTCTGAAAGAGGTAGCCCTCATTACCCACCAGGATGCCTTCTGGGGCAGGGTCTCGAGGGTGTAGAATGGAGGCTTTCTAGGTCCATGGATGGGACCCCACACAGCATGCCAGAGCACTGAGACCAAGCCACAGAGTGGGATTCCAGAGGCCCCAAGGGCTCCTCTGGTGCTGCTCAGAGTTTCATGGGGAGAGGCACCTCAGAGTTTGATGGGGAGCAGGTACAGAAAAAGAAGGTTAAAGAAATCCTGAAAAGGGTTTCCTTTTATTTCCCAATTTTACTTCTGTCAGTCCCTGGGGACTAGGTGAATAGAGCAGCACAGGTGCTTGGCAACAGGCAAGCTTCCAAATCCCATTTGGAAGCCCCTGTGACTTTAGAGAAGTTATATAACCTCCATGAGCTTCCAGAGCCTTACCTATAAAATGAAGAGTTTGGATTCAATGATGTTTTTCCTACTCTAATATGTTAAGGTTTCATGAAGCAAGTCTTAGTTTGGCACATAGGTAGATACTCAGCCCACACAAAGTATCACCATCCAGAAGGAAAGTGTTTTTGAGGTTTATTTCAGGAGTTAAGTATTTACCACAACACTTAGTGACAGCCTTTGTGGGCTGCCACCTGCTTGGATAGCCCTAGAGTAGATGTTGGCATGAGTAGATGGCATGAGCCCTAGAGTAGATGTTCTCAGCTGGGCAAGTAAGGAAAAAGCTGTGGTGGCAAAGGAGAGACATGGGTGAAAAGTGACTTAGAAATAAGGCTATTCTCTCCATTCAACTCTCAGTCCCCAAACTGTACTCCTATTGTGGAAATTAGACCTTTGAGCAGTGTTCCGTGTGTTTATTCTACTTGTATCAAAGACGCTTTCATCTCTCTAGAGCAAATTATTAACACATTCCACCAAAGTTGTGAGGGTGGAAGCCCGGCCTTGGAGAAAAAATAATCACCATCATAATAAAGAATTGCCTGAAATGTGAACTTAAGAAAAACTAACATAAAAACCCCACTTTTAATGACAGTGGTTGGCCAGGCGCCAGGTCTTTGTGCCCAGGGGAGCATGGCTGGCTGATTCCTTGTCTCTAGTCTGACCCTTCTGTGCCCAGGAATTTTCCACTAGAAGGCTGGTGGTGTGGGAGGTGGGGACCTTTGCAGGTTCAGCAGGTTGAGGCACTCACAGCCAGATGCCCTCAACCTTAGCTGGAGACCAGATTTTCTTGGCTGAGTGAGCAGTGACTTTCAGTTCCATGCTGTAAATCTTTGCCTCTAAGATTATGTAGTTGGGAAGAGGAAAGAGAAATAAAAGAGAGAAAGGAAAAGATAGAGGGAGAGGGGGAGAGGGGGAGAGGGGGAGAGGGAGAGAGGGAGAGAGGGGGAGGGAGCAAGAGAGGAGGAGGGAGGGAGAAGGAGGGGGGAGGGAGAGAGAGAGAAGAAAAACCAACCAACAACTCTGAGAGATAGCCAAGAGGAAAAACAGACTTGACATAAGGGGAACAATGTTTCAGTTTCACTAATGGATTACTCCCCAAGGCAAAAGGCTACAGGGAAGAGTTTCTAGATAGAGATTATGGCCATTTTCTAAAGCAAGTTCACTTGATTTATGGGAGCCATTTGAGGCTGAAGCACCTCCTTTGAAATACAGCTCAACTATATGTGGTAAAGTCTAATGCAGAAGAGAATACAGGGAATTATTTATTGCTGTCGAAAACAAAACCCGGGGTTCAGACTTTGTTTTTGTTTGCCCTTTAAAAAATGTTTCCAAGTAACACCAAAATATGATACCTTAAGTGTCATGTTCAGTGATCGTGAGAACCAAGATTCACGAACAGCCACAAATGTGTATTCTGTCATTAGCATCAGTTTTCTTCCTTTGGGGCCAGAGAAGGAGCAGAAGTAACAGAGAAACTGAGAATATAAGTGGGACTGAAATACTTCAACCAGCTAAACAGCCAGTGGATCCCCATGTAAAAACAGCTTGGAATTCTTGGCACTGCTTTGTCTTCTGAAATTGAGAGTTTGGCTATGACGTGAGGAGTGATAGCTGATCCTAGTGGAGATGGAGAAATACATTCTCTGATGACCAAAAACACTTTCATAATAAGAAGAGGTCTCAAAACTCTTACCGTTTCACCAGTTTCATATACAGATGTTTAAACTTTGGCTAACAGTGATGAGTATCATTTGCTTAGCATTTGGCTGCGTCAGACTGCCTTTCACAATGACACCTGTGTAATTATTTGCAATTAATGGAGTCAGAAACTGAGGCTCAGGTGTGCATAATTTGCTCAAGTTTCCCTTTCTACCCTCCTCACTCTATGCCCATGGTTCTCAACAAGAGATGATTCCCCCCACCCCTAGAAGTTTGGCAATATCTTCAGATATTCTTGGTTACCTGAACTAAAAGGAAAAGTGCCACTGGCATCTAGCAGGTAGAGGCCAAGTGTACTGCTAAAAATGATAGAATGTACAAGACAGCAGCCCCACCACTACCACAAAGAATTATCTATCACAAAATGTCAACAGCACCAAGGTTGAGAAATCCTGCTCTACATAGTCTCACTTTAAAGTTCCTTTCTGACTTCAACTGCTATATCTATGCTGACAACTCCCAAATCTAGTCTATTTGCTATTTCCAAAGTTGCATGCTCTCATTACTAACTGCCTAACACAGACCTCTACCTGGTTTTCATGTGGGTACCTTAAATGTGACATGTCCCAAATAATCTTCTCTACCTCCTATACTCTGATTTTGATCCTTGGCCCTTGGGTTTCTCAAGCTAGAAACATGACTGCTATTCTTGACCTCTTCTTTCCTGTTCTCTTCCTCAGTTGTTCCAATCCAAATCACATGCCATGTCTATAAAATATGCCTAAATACACCTGAGAGATATCTCTAGCAACTGGCTTCCACTGACACTGCCTTATCATCGGCCCTCATCACTTCTCAGGACAACCTCTATTGCCTTAACTTGACAAACCATACCAGGCACTGTTCTTAGCATCCATGAGGTCTTATCATCCCTATTTTAAAGAAAAAGAAATAAGCTGCACAGAGATTAAGTGTCAGTTGATGAAGGAGCCAGGATTTGAATCCAGGGCAGACTCTGTATCTGTCAACGACTACACTCTGCTACCTCTTGGTTCATCATCTTCTACTCAACTTTCACTTTTTCCTACATGAGTCATGTGCTCCAATTATTCTAAAGATCTCCTCACTTCTGGAACTTTCTAGGGATTTTCACATTTCTGTGCCACTGAAAATGATGTTTCCCCCATCTGGAATGCTCTTTCCTCCTTCTTGCTGTTAGCTCTTACCCACCCTCCAAGATCAGCTCAGATAACAACTCTTCAAGACAGGAATCTTATTATTTTTTAATCTCTAGCAATGTATCTGTTTCATAATAGGTACCCCAAATATTTACTAAATAAAAGAAAATGACTATTTCTCTTTCTACCATTTCCAAAGCAAAATTATCTTGACAATCTCTTCCATTGAAAGCAGCTCAATAGATATCCCATTCTTGCCTCAAGGCAACAGGTCAGAGGTGAATGTTTGTGTATGGGTATATATAAAGGCAAGATTCTTTATATTGACTATATGAGTTCAGTATATACAGTATGTCCTCATTTAACATCAACAGGTTCTTAGAAACTACGAATTTAAGCGAAATGACATATAATGAAACCAATTTTACCATAGGCTAAGTGATATAAATAAGATTTAAGTTCCTACGGACTTTTCCTGGTCACAAAAACATCACCAAACTTCTAAATAAAGACCAAAACATTTAGTAAATGTAAGCTATACACACATTTAAGAAAGATTAATAAAAACAAGATAATTATTCACTCAATTATTCCAGTTGAGGGTCATGGATGACCAGAACCTATCCTGGCAGCACAGGGCACCAGTTGGGAACCACCTTGGTCAGGATAACGTCTCACTGTGAGGTACACTCACACACACCTCCACACTCAGTCTGGGACCACGTAGACATGCCAGTTCACCTCATGTGCACATCTTTGGGATGTGAGAGGAAACTGAACTATCCAGAGAAAAACCCATGCACACATGGGGAGAACATGCAAACCCCACATAGACAGTGGCTCTGAGAGTCAGTTTTTTTACTCATTAACATTATAATGAAATGATGCCAAACAAAACGATGTTATGCAAGGACCTGATGTATTCTGTTGTCAAAAAGGTTACATCAGCAATGTTCTGAAGAGCACTGAACACTTCTAAGGTTTATGGCCCCAAATTTCTGCCTCAGTTTGAAAATAAATCTCTTCTATGTAGCCTGGTCAAACAAAAATATATTAAAATGAGTGATTTATTTCAAATAATTCATTTAAGAGTATAGAAGAGATTAAAAAAATGTTTATATTTGAAAGTCTATCCCAAATTAACATTATTCTAACAACTTTCCTCTCCCTCTCTCCTAGCCCCTGATACCATGTGTAGTTGAAGTAAAGACACACCACGGTACAAGGATTTAAGGGCATTCTAATTTCTATTTTCATCATGACCGTCATAAGGCATATAAGAAGACAAATATCTCCTGGCAAGCATCACTTTTTGTCATCAGCAAAAGAGAGAAATATAATATGGTTTAGGGGAGAAAATGTTTTGGAAAGACCGTAATTCAGAAACAAAATCTGTTTGTAGCCTGCTCCATTAATTCTCCCGTAATATTATCAATTGGAAGATGAGGACAAAAACTGAATGTCAACAAGTAATATGTGGAACTAAGGGAATGGAGTCATGAGCACCAATCAAACTGGGTCCCAAGCATAATTTTACTATGGACAAAGAAAGCACCATCCAGAAGTTGTAGGGGTTAAAATGATAACTGAGATATAGCCCCTGCTCCTCAGAAGATGCAGAAAAGTGTAATAAAGGTCAGTCTTTCCCGTAAGGTTATAGTAACATGAGAGTCAAATCCTGCATTTTTTTGTTAACATGACAACATTTTCTATCTCTTTTCTTACCTATGAGGTAACTGTTCAGGATGAACACGTGTTTATGTGATAGTTCCAGCATCCTGTCCCCAGAAGATCTTAGCTTTTCCCTGAAAACCCATAAAATAAAGTTGGAATTATATTCATTAGCAATCTTTCTGAGGGGTCCCAAGGTGTGAATAAATTTAGTCCCAAACACAGTGGTTCTATGTGCAAAATCTGCAAACTTAATCTGTACCTACCCAGAGAAGTGAAAAGACCTATTTCTTTTGTTGTCTACATACCCCTTCATTAGGACTGTAGCACCAACTCTATTTGATAGTGTTTTTTTCTTTAGATAATTTCCCATATGGCTTTGTGGGAATTTAGTAAGTGTTCTCTTAGTGTCTTAGTCCAGCTACTATAGTAAATTACCATACACTGAGTGACTTAGATGACAAACATTCACCTCTCACAGTTCTGGAGGCTGTATGTTTGAGATCAGGGTGCCAGTATGGTGGGTGAGGGCCCTCCTCTGGGTTGCAGACTGCCATCTTCTCCTTGTATCCTGACCTGGCAGAAGGAAGGTGAGAGAGCTCTCTGGGATCCCTTTCACGAGGGCACTAACTCCATTTATGAGGGTGGAGCACTCATGACCTAATTACCTGCTAAAGGCCCCACTTACTAATACCATCACATTGGAGATTAGGATTTGAATACATGAATTTGGGAGGGGACATAAACAGTCAGTCCATAACACTTGGGCATAACTCCACCACCAAAGAATAGCTAAAATGGTTATGGACACTGTTTTTGGTTTCTAATGCCAGGACTGCTCCTGTTAACATCTCCTTCACATGGCTGCTCCCTGGGCCCAGAATGTTCTCCACCCCACCTCTGCTAACCACTTCATCTAATTCACTGCTACCTCAAGTCTCCATTAAAATCACTGCATTCTGGCAGCCTAACAGATAAACGAGGTTAGGGTTTAGACCATTTATTCTCAACCCTGCATACACATTAGAATCACCTGGGCAGCCAGTGATAAAAATAACCAGGCCTACCCTAGAGCAACTACATCAGAATATTTACGGTTGGTACAAATATCAGTACTGTAAAATAATACCCCCAGGTGGGATGGACATACTTGAAGCTCTGACTCAGATGGGGCAAAGGCAATATAGGTAACCTAAACATGTGTACCCCTGTAATATGCTGAAATAAAAAAAATTAAAAAACAAATAAACATGTAATCCTAGCACTCTGGGAGGCCAAGGCAGGAGAATCACTTGAGCTCAGCAGTTTGAGACCAGCCTGAGCAAGAGCGAAACCCGTGTCTACTAAAAATAAAAATAAAAATAAAAATAAAAATAAAATAAAATAGTCAGACAACTAAAGATAGAAAAAATTAGCCGGGCATGGTGGCGCATGCCTGTAGTCCCAGCTACTCGGGAGGCTGAGGCAGGAGGATCGCTTGAGCCCAGGAGTTTGAGGTTGCTGTGAGCTAGGCTGACGCCACGGCACTCTAGCCTGGGCAACAGAGCGAGACTTTGTCTAAAAAAAAAAAAAAAAAACAAAAAAAAGATAATAGAAAGTCCACAGGCAATTACATGAGGTGAAAATTCTGGGAAAAAAAATACCCCCAGGTGATGTCAATGTGTAGCCAGTGCTGAGAAACTGTTTCAGAGCACAACCCCCTACATATTTCCGTAGTAATGCTGAGTTCCTTGTAAACAGTGGTTCAGGCCTCTTTTCCTCACACCTACTCCTACCAGACGTCTCTCACCACACTCAGCCTTGATTCTCTCTCACACCCCTCATGGAACCCACCTGCCAACCCGGCCGCAGCACCTTCCGGAACTGCCAGCCGCTTCCGGCCGCCCGCTAGCGCCAACCCGGGCGGAAGCCGCAGCCTCAGCGCACCTGCCGCAGCGGCCGCCTCACCTCCGGGCTTTGTGCCGCTGCGCACGGGAGTTAACTCTGACTTCGGAGCCGGAGCCGGAGCCGGAGAGCGGTCCTGTTAAGAAGTAGGTGAAATCACGGCGCTCCTTAAAACCCTCAGCAGCCCCCCTTTCCCTCAGCGTAGAACCCAGGCACCTTCAAAAGTTTTTAAGACTCTGCGTAAAAGCTGGGTCTTCATTACTCCTGCCTTTATCTCCTACCAGGGTCCCCGTCGGCCCCTCTGCGCTTTCCTGGGCACTTGGGTGTGTCATGCCCTTTTCTCGGGGCCTTCACTGTTCCCTCTGCCTCGAATGCTTGTCCCCAATGTCCATACAACCTTCTCCCTCGCCTGCCTTGGGGATTTGCTCCCAGTCAGGCACACCCCGACAATCCTACTTAAAATGGCGAGGCCCCCACATGCCCTCTCCTCTGCCCCTGCCTGGCGTCCTCCACTGTACCACCGCCACATGATACGTTTTATTTATTTGTTGTGTTCATTTCTACTTCCCCCAGTTAGAATGTTTGATCAATGAGGGGAGGGATATTTGTTTGCTTTTCTGCTGCTGTATCCCCAGGGCTGAGAACAGAGTCTGACGTTTGAAAGGCTCTTGGACATACTTGTTGACTAGATTAATGAAATGAGGAATAGCAGGTTCTTTCTTGCGTAAAGGTACAGGACGTATAGAGCATTATGTGTTCTCCTTCCTTCATCTCTTTCCCTTATTCCCGTCTCAGCTTACATTTACTGCTTATTTTTAAAACCTGATATTTATTGGCAGTGGCATGACTAGGGACCACATTCTAGTTAAGAGTCTGCAGTGTTAATTCTTGCACTAAAAGGGCACCTAGCCTTGCAGAACACGGCATCTCATTAGTGGCAAATCCATGTTAATAATGTCTTCTCTGTGTCTTGCGCATATTTGTATGGGTGGTATTCTTAGTTCACAGTAGAGCTTCCCTGTTTGAGAAGCCATAATTGAGATTTAAGATTCAGTATTCTGAGAGTCCATAACAAATATCCAAGAAAATCTACCTGGATTTTGGAAATGTTTTTTTAAGTTAGTGCTATTCACTCAGCAAAGCACTGTGATCATAAGGTAGGTGCATGGATCTCAAAGATACACTTCTCAAAAACGAGACATTTGTTATATTCTGATCTATATCCTGCCTGGATAACCCACTGAGAGGCACTGTAGGATGAAGAAGGCATAGATAATAAGTAACTGTGATGGTTAGAGTAAGAGAAGGAAAGGGACACAAGATGAATAAGTTTATTTTATTTTATTTTATTTCAGGATATTATGAGGGTACAAACATTTAGGTTACATTTTATGTCTTTGCCTCACCCAAGCGAGGATTAGAGGCATGCCCTTTCCCTCTACAATGCTCACCGTGTCCATTAGTTGTGAGTTTACACCCCCAACCCCCAAACCCTGGAGAATATTACTACCATGTGAGCACCATAGGGTTGATCAGTTAGTGCCAATTTAGTGGCGAGTGCATGTGGAGGCTATTCCTCCGATCTTGTGATACCTCACTGCAGATAATGGGCTCAAGCTCAATCCAGGAAAATATAAGAGGTGCTAGATCACTGTTGTTTCTTATAATTGAGTAATAGTCCATTGTATATATATATATACCAAATTTTAGTAATCCACTCATGAATTGACGGGCCCTTGGGTTGTTTCCACATCCTTGCAATAGTGAATTGTGCTGCCATAAACATTCAGGTGCAGATGTCTTTATTATAGAATCTCTTTTGGGTAGATGCTTAATAGTGCTATTGCTGGATTAAATGGTATTTCTATTTTTAGCTCTTTGAGGTATCTCCAAATTCTTTCCCACAGAGGTTGCCTCAATTTGCAGTCCCACCAGCAGTGTAAGAGTGTTCCCATCTCTCCACATCCTCACCAGCATTTGTTGTTTTGGGATTTTTTGATAGAGGCCAATCTCACTGGGGTTAGGTGATAAGATGAATAAGTTTTGAAAGAAAATTAGGGGCTGATGAGAAGCCTAGGGTGTAAATCAAACTTTTGGGGGCAGCTAGGCAATAGCCTGGGGACACTAAATGCCAGCCTGGGACTTTACCAACATCACAGAATACATGATATACAAAGCACTTTACAACTGACTCAGGTTAATCTCTTCATTGAGAAACTGAGGTCCTAAAAGGGGAAATAGCTGGGCAGTCACTGAAATTAAACTTCTGAATTTTGCTCAGGGTCCACTGATTCAGAGTAGAGGCAATATGCCGCCTAAGGTTAGCTTAGGGTCTGCAGATGGTGTTGTGGTAGGACCATAGAAGCCTGGCAAATCACATCAGGGAAAGAAAGGACCCCATATTTCAGAGGGCTCCAAGTACATCTTCCCCAGATAAAGCTGTCAGGCCATGTCCTGGATTGCAGCTCCCCTCCTTAAGGCTAAGAGTAAGGATGAGTAAGTGATGGTGCAATTCTGGGTTGGGAAGGTTGAGGACCTTTAGGTGAAACAATGGGTTGGGTGGAAACTCTCCCAAAGTCAGAGCTGCTTATTGTTAATGTTCCTGCTGCAGCTGTTCTAGACAATGGTACTAAAGGGCTAAGTGTGGGTGTGTTCTTTCTTGACACTGACTGTGATAATGGCCCTCTTTTTAAACGTTTTGGAGTTCATCATCACTTCTTGCACATTAGCACTCTTGAATCTTCTATTTTTGATGACTTCCAGCCAACAACAAGCCCTCCCATTTCTGTTCAGTTGCCTCATGACATGGATTGGAGTCCAACATAGCAGAAGCAGGGGTGGAGACTTGCTGTACAAGGGCCAATTTTCTTTTCTTGCAGCTCCCCTTAGTCATCCCCTCTGGGCTGCCTCTCCGCTACTGCAACCTCCTGGACAGATATAGTAAGGGCACTATAGCCTTATAGATGGAAGGAATGTCAAGAACTTTAAGAGAGGGTCCCCATGGATGCAAGTCCCCCGTCTCACCATTCCCTTTACAGACCAGTGACTTTGAAGACCCAAAGCTGTCAAAAGGCTTCTCTAAAAAGACAAAGCAAGCCCATAAAAGGCCAGGATTAGCACACCTCAGTTTGGTGTTCTCAGGTATTCTTTAGTAACATAGCAGGATCTGAGCTGGATTTGCTAGAGTACTTCTCTGATTCTCCTTATCTTCAAAGGCCTCAAATCAAGGCAACACAGCTATGAAGAAGAAACTCTGGTAGTGGGCTTCAGAGGTATTCATTATCATGTTCTTTACTGACCTATTGGGGCCGATTCCAAAGATGACTAAAAGTTAAAGACTAGGTTTTTAATGAAATATGAAAGTAATAGAAATAAATCATCTCAAACAAGAAAGCTAAAAGTCAATTTAAGAAAGTTCTTTAAGTCCACAAAGGGAATTATTGTCCTCAATCCCATTTAGGGACAAAGTAAAAAGGAAATGCTTTGTGTTAGTAAAGGGATTAAGTGTAAAAGGACACATTTAATATTTAGAGAAGTTTTTGGGAGAGACCGTTGGATTTCTTTCTTTGGTGATATATTGATGTATATAGATTTAACACAATCCGGGAATAGGTAACAGTCTTGAAAAAGAACAAAGTTGGAGACTAAAACTTTCTAGTGTCAAAACTTACTACAGAGGTACGATAGTCAATACAGTGTGGGACTGGCATAAAGACAGACTTATGAACAAAATTGAGAGTCCAGAAGTAAACCCGTACATTTATACTACAAGTTGTTTGTCCATCCATCTGTTCAGAGACATTTGGGTTCCTACTAGTTTGGAGCTATTACAAATAAGGCTGGTATGAACATTTGTGTACAAATTTTTGTATGGATGTGTGCTCTCAGTTCTCATGGGTGAATAAATACCTAGGAATGGAATGACTTTAACAGCTAGTAAGTATATGTTTAACTGGGTTTTTTTTTGCATTTTTTTATTGTGGCAAAAAACATAACGTAAACTTTTCCATTTTAACCATTTTTAAGTGTACAGTTTAGAGGTGTTAAGTATTTCACATTGTTGTGAAACAGATATCCAAAACTATTTCCATCTTGTGGATATGAACGTATATACTCATTAAACAACTCCCCTTTTCCCCGTTCTCCCATCTCTTGGTAACTATCATTCTATTCTCTGTTTCTATGAATTTGACTACTTAAGATACCTAATATAAGTGGAGTCATACATTATTTGTCTTTTTGTGACTGGCTTATTTCACTTAGTATAATGTCCTCAAGTTTTATCCATATTGTAGCATGTAACAAGATGTCCTTTCTTTTACGGCTGAATAATATTTCATTGTATGTATATACCACTTTTGTTTATCCATCTATCCTTCAGTGGACATTTGGGTTGCTTCCACCTCTTGGCTATTGTGAATAGTGCTGCTGTGAACATGGGTGTGTAATGTTTACTATATGTAATGTTTAGCATATGTTTACTTTTGAAGAAACTGCCAAACTCTTTCCTAAAATGGATGCACCAAATTATATTCCAGCCAAGAGTGTATGAAAGTTTCAGTCCTTCTATATCCTCATCAACATTTGGGTGTGGTCAGTCTTATTAATTTTGGTTCTTCTAATAGGTATGTAGTGGTATCTCACTGTGGCTTTAATTTGCACTTCCTTGATGGCTAATGATGTTGAGTGTTTTTTCATGTGCTTATTGCTATCTTTATATCTTCTTTGGGAAGGTTGAGGACCATCAGTCCAACAATGAGTTGGGTGGAAACTCTCCCAAAGTCAGAGCTGCTTGTTGTTAATATTTTTACTGCAGCTGTTCAAGACAATGGTACTAAAGAGTTGAGTATGGGTATGTTCTTTCTTAAGGCTGTGATCTAAGTATGATAATGGCTCTCTTTTTAAATGTTTTGGACTTTATCATCTCTTCAATCTTTGGTGAATTTTTGAAATTGGGTTGTTTATTTTCTTACTGTCTAGTGTGAGAGTTAGTTTCTTTATATCCTTGATTAAAACCCTTTATCAGATATATGATATTTTCAAATATTTTCTCCTGGTCTGTGACTTGTCGTTCTCTTTTTTTTTTTTTTTTTTTTTTTTTTTTTTTTTTTTTTTTAGTTTAATAGACATTTATTCCTTTCATTAAACAACATCTACACAAAATCCAAATGTATAGGTTTTTTTAGAAAGTAATTTAGGTCTTAGGTCTCAATAAGTTTTATGAGCCTATTAACATTTTCTGGAAACTGATTAGCTGAGCCTTTTGAAACCCCTAGAGAAAAATTGGTTCAGGGAAACCAATTGGATTTTGAAATCAAACTACTTACTCTTAAGTCAGCAAACCCAGAATTTGGAAGAAATGGAGCAACCCCTCTTCTGTATTTTCCTCACACTCAAATTTACCCTGGGATCATTAGCCTAGTTCACTGAACACATGAAACATAAATGCAACACAATGTGGTGGGATGCTTAAAGTGAAGGTGAGCGCACAATTGATGGCCCAACTTTGTGAAAGGCTAACGATTTTTAGCGAATTTTGATCAGGGACAAACCGCAGATACATAAGGTTAGATTGAAAACCATGAATCTATAGACACCAACGATGACGCTTCCCCGTAACCTTACAGACTGAGTTGACCCAAGATGATTTGTTAAGAATGGACTGAGAATGACACACTTTTAAGCAGCCAACTACACTTACCCACTAATGTGGCTAGAGGATTCATAATGGTCACAAATTAGTGTTACACGTAAGTATTTAAAAATCTTGATTAAAGGTGACTTTAATTTTCTCACCTCACATTTGAAAGGTATTTACCTAATGGCCACTGGTTTACTAGCTTACCAACATAAAGTTAATGATTCTCATTTGCCTAACATTCAATTTCCATCAGTTTCAAAATACAGTGTAAATACCACTACTGTCTACTATGTATAGAATTCAGGACTCTAGATTTCATGGAGCCATGGGATTGAATCAGGAGCAGCTTTTATCTCTTACATTAACTTAAATGGTACAGTGGAGACTGAGGCAATGTTTAGGTTAACCCAGATTTGTTTCATTTGTAAGATAAGCCTCTTGCAACAAGTTCATTCAGTTCTGAAAAACAGTGGCATTTTGGAAACTTTTCTTTCAGAAACTAATGCAACACTGGATAATCTAAAGATGTGGGCTCTACATGAGAGCACATTTTTCTACATATGATGACAACATAGGGTTAGGATATCCTCCTTCCACCCTACAAATTTCTAAACAAAACCGAATGAAAAAACCAGAGCATTGCCATCATCCCAGTAAAGCTGTAGGTTTCACCACATGCACCAAACAAATCTACAAGGTAGTTGTAGCACTCCTCTTTTAAAGAGTTTATTTTACACCTATTATACCACACAGCATGTTTTAAACACTGACATATAACTCCCTAATAAGGTAAAGCAAAGACAAAAAAAGCTTATCTTATTAGAAACAAGATACACCATCACTTATAGTCTTCAAACATTATTGCACTTTTAACTTCATAATTTGACAAAGCATTCATGAAACAATCTGCAGACTAGTTTAACAGACAAATAACACCTTTAAGCAGACATGACCGTCCTAAATTGTTTATTAGGTATGAATTTTACAAACATCATATTATATTAGCGGTAACGGTGGAGCTGGAGAGTATTGCGCCTTCTCCAAGCTGCACGGCGAGAACCACCAATAGTGTGGTGGAACTTATGGCCCTTTCCAAGGCCACGGCTCTTGCGGCCTGCAGATGTCAGCCCACGCATCTCCCTGTGCTTGTGGACCGGTTTGGTGATCCACTGGGTGTCAGGATTTCTTCTGATAGCTTTATGGAATGGATCAATGAGGATAACCTCAAAAAATTTGTACGTAGAATCTTCACCAACCCAGTAAGAATTCAGGACTCTCAGAGCCCCACAGTGGCGTCCAGCTCGCTCCTCTGCAACCGACTGAAGGCTTCGAGCAAACTTTAGCTGGTTTACACCATGATGGACAGGCTTGCCATAGGTCGCACCCTTAGGAACTGGGCGTTTGCGGCCACCACGGCGGACACGAATCCTATATATGACGTAACCTTGCTTGGCCTTGTATCCCAGTCTGCGCGCTTTATCCGGGCGGGTGGGGCGGGGCGCCCTGTGGAGCGCAGAGAGCTGGCGGTATTGCCAGCAGCGGACCCTCAGAAGGAAGCGCATCACATCAGACTGCTTCTTCCTCCATAGCTCCTGGATATACTTGTACGCGCCCATCTTGGCTTACCTGATGGCTGCCGCCAGACGGAAAGGCTTGTCGTTCTCTTAATGATGTACTTAAAAAGCAGAAGTTTTAATTTTTATAAAGCTCAAATTATTAATTTTTTCTTTTATGGATCATACTTTTGTTGCCATGTCCAAGAAATCTTTGCCTAACCCAAAGACACAAAGATTTTTCCTGTGTTTTCCTCTAGAAGTTTTATATATATAGATTTTACCTTTAGGTCTCTGATCCATTTGAGTTAATTTTGGTATATTGTGCAAAATGAGGATCAAAGTTTATATTTTTGCATATGGACATTTAATTATTCCAGCACATTTTCTTGAAAAAACTATTCTTTCTTCACTGAATTACCTTTGTACCTTTGTCAAAAAGTTGGTTGTCCATATTTGTGGGTCTATTTCTAGATTTTCCATTCTGTTCTATTGAACTATCTTTACACCATTGCCACATTGTCTTGATGACTGTACTTTTATAAGTCTTGAAATCATGTAGCATTAGTCCTTCAACTTTATTCTTCGTTTTCAAAGTTGCTTTGGTTATTCTAGGTCCTTTGTACTTTCATGTAAATTTTAGAATCAACTTGTCAATTTCCACAGAAAAAGTCCACTGGGATTTTGATTGGGATTGTGTTGAATCTATAGGTCATTTTGGGAAGAATTGACATCTTACCAATACTGAGTCTTCTGAATACGATATATATATATATATTTTTTGAGACAGAATCTCGCTTTGTTGCCCGGGCTAGAGTGAGTGCCGTGATGTCAGCCTAGCTCACAGCAACCTCAAACTCCTGGGCTTAAACGATCCTACTGCCTCAGCCTCCCAAGTAGCTGGGACTACAGGCATGCGCCACCATGCCCAGCTAATTTTTTCTATATATATATATACTTTAGTTGGCCAGATAATTTCTTTCTATTTTTAGTAGAGACGGGGTCTCACTCTTGCTCAGGCTGGTCTTGAACTCCTGACCTCAAGCGATCCACCCGCCTCGGCCTCCCAGAGTGCTAGGATTACAGGCGTGAGCCACCGCGACTGGCCCCTGAATACGATATTAATATATCTCTCCATTTGTTTCAATCTTTAATTTTTCTCAACAATATTTTATAGTTTTACTACATGTTTTGCACATTTTTTGTCAGATTTATCCTTCCATAGTTCATATTTTTATGCTTTTTTTTTAAATTTAAATTTCCAATTATTCCTTGTTAAGCTGGTCTGTTTTCAACTTTTAGATTTATCTTATTAGATGCTTTTGTCTCCTCTCTCATTACTAACTGGGTGAACAGTTCAAAGATGCTTGGTTATTTTGAGAAAATTATTGGCCAAATCCTACTTGTGCAGCCCTGGGAAAGGAAAGATTGACCTTGAGCCTATTTTTACTACTTTTCATGCAGGCAGATTCCTTTTCTGGTATCACTGGATAAAGGGAACACTTCTGTGTGGTTCTTGTCTGGAGCCTCCTGATTCTCTGCCATGCAAACAAAACCCACAGAGACTGAGCTCCTGGCACAACTATTACCAGTTCTCTAATCACTTGGCTTCGGCTACTGAAGGTTACAGAGCTGCCTGGCAGGAAATGGGGCACAGACGGCAGGTGGCCCTGCCAGAGTAGCAGAAAAAGTGCTCTATTCATGGCAGATTGTACATCATGAACGCACAGTGACAACCCAGCATACCTGTCAGCCTCATGACAGACTGATTAGGTTAATTAAGTTTTTTTTTTTTTGTCTTCAAGCATAATCATTAGAGCTGTCAGCAGCATCAGTGATGCTAAAATGGAGAATCATATTTAAGGAGTGGCAGGGAAGATCCAGAAGGGTGCTTGTGTGGACATGGAAGGCAGTGGATTCATTTCAACCCCAGGGCAACCTGATTAAGGAGTATTGGGGGAAAAAGCAATTACGTTCAGTGGAGTTTATGGTGCTCTGAAGACATATGCAAATAACGTACATATGATAGCTTGGAAGTGATCTTAGCAGTCTTGTAAATGAGTCTCAGGGAAAGGGTCCATTTTCCAAAAACATTGGAACCACAGACTGCTTATGAACAGAACATGTTGAGATTTAATTACTAATGTGTTTGGCACAGTGACTACCCACAGGGGGCCCAGAAGCTAAGTAGAAGGTTTCACAGAGGGCATCGTTGGCTTTTGTGAAACCTTAAACCCAGAACTAGCAGTTTTATTTTAAGTAGAATTTGAGGTGTTACCTTAGTGAGATTGCAAGAGCAACAGAAGGGTATCCATGCCTCCAGCCCACTATGTTCATTTATGCCTGCAATTTCATAAATTCCTTTGATTTCCTTGTAACTACTGAGATTCTAGTACCTTTGGTGGGAGGGTAAGTCATTAGGCCTTTTCAGTCATTTAACCCCCAGTCTGAATGAATTTATCAGAAAACATTTTTTTCTGGTCCTTGGAGAATGTAATATAGGGGAGATGAAGGAACCTGAAGTGAGAGAGGGCAAAGGGATTTTAAAAAGAGAGGAAGAGAAAAAGGACACTAAAGTTACTACTTCAAATTTCACATAGGGCCAACTCTGTAAAAGCCACATAGGAGTATCAAAGGATGCTATCAACAAAGTGAAAGGACAGCCACAAAATGGGAGAAAATCATATATCTGTTAAGAATATAGTATCCAGAATATATGAAAAACTCTTGTAATTCAACAACAAAAAGACCAACAACCTCATTTAAAAATAGGCAAAGGACTGAATGGACATTTCTCAAAAGAAGATATACAAATGGCCAGTAAGCACATAAAAAATGCTTAACTTTGTTAATAATTAGGGAAAGACAAATCAAAATAATAATAAGATACTGCTTCATACCTACCAGATGTCTATAATCAAGAAAATGGAAATTAAAAAGTGTGGAAGAAGATATGGAGAAATTGGAACTCTCATACATTGTTGGTGGGAATGTAAAATAGTACAGCCACTGTGGAAAATAGTTTGGAGGTTCCTCAAAAAGATAAATACAGAACTGCCACATGACCCAGCAATTCCATTCCTAGGTACATATATGAAAAAATTGAAAACGGGTGTTCACAGAAAAATCTGTACATGAATGTTCATAGCAAGCACTGTACACAATAGCCCACAAGTTTAAACAACCCAAATGTCCGTCAACTGATGAATGGATAAATAAAATGTAGTATATTGATACAATGGAATATTATATAGCCATAAAAATGAATTAAGTACTGATACATGCTACGACATGGTTGCACCTTGAAAATGTTATGATAAGCTAAAGAAGCCAGACACAAAAGGCCACATGTTGTGTGATTCCAGTTATATGAAATATCCAGACCAAGAAAATCCATAGAGACAGAAAGCACATTAGTGGTTGCCAGGAGTTAGGGTAAAGGGGCAATGGGGAGTGACTGCTTAAGGAGTATGGGGTTTCCTTATGTAGTGATCAAAATCTTCTGGAACAGATAGTGGTAATGGTTGTACAATGTTGTGAATGTACTAAAAGCCACTGAACTGTATACTTTAAAATGGTTAAAATGGTGAATTTTATTATATGAATTTTACCTCAATTAAAAAATAGATAAGGCACCTTTTGGCTAATGCTAAGGAAGCCCAATATTTGCAAATGACAATTCATGGAGAGACAATCCAGTGTTATGGGGGTGTCCAGAGAATATGTCACCAGCCCAGTTTTTGCAAAGCCTCATTAGGCAAAAGGGCTTCAAAAGTGTAACTCTTTCTATTCTTCCTGCTATATTGTCAGGCTCCAACATAGGAGTTAGAAGCAGAATAAAGGAAGACAGGCAAGGGAACAAGTAACTTTCCAACACAAGAAACATAAATGCTCTGAAGCTAAATTAAAGACTAAGTCATAAAAATTTGTCATAATCAAGGAAAATGCCAGGAACCAGTGCTCAATATAGAACAAACAGAGAGAGCCTTGTCATCCACCTCCTGAAAATAAATGCCTTTTTTTCTGTCATTTACAGCTCCAAGTCTTCGGGCTTTAAAATACACACACCTATTGAAGCCAGCTATATACATACATTTTTAATCTGAAAAGTTATTTGAAGTTTCCCAGATATTAGAAAGATTCAGTGGTTGATTTCCTCCTCCTCCCCTTTTCTAGGCATAATTGAGATTTTTTTCTTAACTGGGAAAAACAAAATGGAATTCAATACTGCTGAACCAGAGAGACAGTTCACTGCAAGTATTTCTACTATATTCAGTGATACAGCTAATAGTTCCATAATAATTTAATCTCTACTGATAAACCACAGTTAAGGGCACTGTATGAAAAGATTCATTGTTACTGTTGTTACCTGAAAACTCACTTGGCTGGACCACGATGAGTTAAGGGTCATGGGTTTGGTGGTCATATGGATTACTTTCTGTCTCTCATGGTCTCAAACTGTCCCCTTAAGTAGCCATCCTAAAAACATCACTAAGTGAGTTTATCATCCAAGCTGGAAGAAAAAACACGTGAGAGACTTTCTGTTTCTGGTCTGGCATGTAAGGAGCTTAGAAGTCATCACTCCATCCTAGCAACAAGTCAAAACCTGAAAAAACTGAAAAATCAAGAAACCATCAGTCTTCTTAGATCCATCAAAGAAGTGAAATCCCAGGGAAAACCACTACCCTCAAAATTGGAGAGACAGAATGTTCTCTCCAAATGAATACAGAGAGAATCATAACTTACTGGAGCAGAAACCCTAGAGTAGAAAACTCCTTGAGAACCTGTGCTGAGGTAAAAAAAAAAAAAATCTAAATTATAATTGAAAAATTGCTGGAGGCTTAGTGTGGACAAGTCTGAGAGTTAAACTCTAGGGAACCCAGGATTGGGGAAGGGTTTCCCACATTTTTGTGAGTTTTACCTCCAGGAACTCAACCAGGTCCTCACAGTGTATATCAGAGGAAAATCCCCTCATGCTTCCAGCAGGAGGAGAGAAAAAAATAATCATTTTGAGAAATGCCAGAGTATTCAGTTCTTCTTAAGGCCTGTCCTCAAGATAAACTATTTTATAAGAGACTAAACTATTGGGTTTTTTTCGCCACTTAACTGACCTGGGGTGGGGGGGAAGGAAATATCTAATTCTGGCCTGTTCTAGCCTTCCGTATGATTGAAGGAAAATACTCAACATCAGCCCACTCTAGCCATCCTGTCCCACCTGCTGAGGGTATAGCAGGGTGAGAGGACTGAGAAGCATTTGTGAAGTTCACAGTCCAGAAGCAAAGGCTCTCTAAAAGACTGAGCCCTAATCACAGGACTGTAGAACTCTACCCCTCTCCTCACACCTCACTACCATATTACTAAAGGCCTATTTATGGCAGTTCCTTTTACTGTGTATATCATGTCTGGTTATCATATCTTGGTAACCAGACATGATTTACCAGGCATACTAAAAGCAAAAACACAGATTGAAGAGACAGAGCAAGCACCAGAATCAGACTTAGATATGGGAGGGATGTTGGAATTATCAGACTGTGAATTTAAAATAACTATGATTATTATATGAAGGGCAGCAATGGATAAAGTAGACAGCATGGAAGAACAGATGAGCAATGTTAACCACAGAGATGGAAATTCTAAAAAGGAATAAAAAATGCTGGAGATTGAAAACACTGTAACAGAAATGAAGAATGCCTTTGATGGGCTCTGTGGTAGACTAGACATGGCTGAGGAAAGAATCTCTGAGCTTGAAGATATCTCAATAAAAACTTCCAAACTGAAAAGCAAAGAGAAAAAACATGGACAAAAACCACAACAAAATATTCATTGACTGTGGGACAACTATAAAAGATATAACATATAAGCAATGGGAATATCAGAAGGGGAATAAAGGAAGGAAGGAACTGGAGAAATATTTAAAGTTTTAATAACTGAGAATTTCCCAAAATTAATGTGAGATACAAACCAAAAATCCAAGGAGCTCAGAGAGTGTCACACAAGATAAATGCCAAAATAATCTAGACCTAGATGTTTGTTATATTCATACTGAAGAATATCAAAGATAAAAAATCTTAAAAGAAGTCAGAGGAAAAACAACCTTACCTACAGAGGAACAAAGAAGAATTATATCTGACTTTTCATCAGAAATCATGCAAGCAAAATTAGAATGGTGTGAAATATTTAAAGTGTTGAAAGAAAAACCAGTGTGGAATTCTGTACCCTGTGAAATTATCCTTCAAAAAGTAAAGGAGAAATAAAGACTTTCTCAGACAAACACAAATTGAGAGCATTTGTTGCCAGTAAACCTGCCTTGCGAGAAATATTAAAAGAAGTTCTTCAGAGAGAAGGAAAATAATATAGGTCAGAAACATGGACCTACATAAATAAATGAATAGCAGCAGAAAAGGAATGGTGAAGATAAAAACTTTTATTTTTCTTATTAATAATAGCAGAAATGTATTTGTCTATGTATTATGTATGTAAAGGGATGGGAGGGAGGAATTAGGATTATTATTATAAGGTACTCACACTACCCATTAAATGGTATAGTGATATTTGAATGTGGACTTGGATTAGTCATAAATGTATATTGCAAACTCTGGGGCAACCACTAAAGAAAGGAAAAAAGAAGTTATCACCGTTAAGCTGAGAAAGAAAAGAAAACAGAATCACCTAAAATGCTCAGTTGAAACCAGAAAAAGCAGAAGAAGATTAGAAGACAAGAATAGGAACAGAGAACAAGGGCAACAAATAGAAAATAGTAAAAATATGGGAAAAATTAATCCAAACATATCAGTAATCACTTTGAATATCAATGGTCTAAATGCACAAATTAAAAGGCAGAGATTATCAGAGTAGATCAAAAAACAAGACCCAGCTATATGTTGCCTATGAGAAACCCACTTTAAATATAAAGACACATATGGATTAAACATATAGGGATGAAGAAAGATATACCATGCTACACTAATCAAAAGAAAGCAGGAGTAACTATAATTTCAGACAGAACAGACTCCAAATCAAGGACGTTATCAGGAATAAAGAGTGGCATTACATAATGATAAAGGGGTCAATTTTTCAAGAGCTTATAGAATCCTTAATGTGTTTGTACCTAACAACATAGCATCAAAATATGTGAAGAAAAGACTAATAGAACTGCAAAGAAAAATAGATGAATATACTATCATAGTTGGAGATTTCAACAACCCTCTATCAGAAATGGCCAGATCCAGTAAGCAGATAATCATAAAAGATATACTTGAATTCAACAATAACATCAATCAACTAGATTGACATCTATAGACTGTTTCATCCAACAACAGCAGAATACCTGTTCTTCTCAAACTCACATGAAATAATCACCAAGACTGATCATATTCTGGTCCATGAAACACACCTTATCAAATTTAAAAGACTAGAAATCATATAATGTCTGCTCTCAGACCACAGAGGAATTAAACTACAAATGAATAACAGAAAGATAGGTGGAAAATCTCAAAATAAGTGGAGATAACAACATACTTCTAAGTAATGGAGAAATATATGAGTGACTCTGGCTGTAAAGAAGACATGGAGGATGTTGCAAGTTCTCTGTCAGGGATAAAATTATTCTACCTTCAAATTATTCTACCTTCAAAACTAGAAGCTAATGTAATAAGACAAGAGGATCCTTAGGGCAGTGAAATTATTCTGTATTACGCTACAATGGTGGATACATGTCATTATACATTTGTCAGAACCCATGTGATGTACAACACCAAGAGTGAACCCTAATGTAAACTATGGACTTTGAGAGATAATAATATATCAATGTAGGTTCATAGATTATAACACATGTACCACTCTGGTGTGGGATTTTAATAGTTTGGAAGGCTGTGCATATATGTGTCGGGGGGTGTATGGGAAATCTCTATACTTTCCACTCAGTTTTGCTGTGAACCTAAAACTGCTATAACAAATGAAGTCTATTAAAAAAAAGTACTAGATCTTGATGATGGACCAATAACTGTCTTTCATCTTTATTTACTAAGAAAAGCATAAAATTTCCAGGCAGCAATTTTTAGGTATTTAACGCATTTGTGGTAAATGAATAAATATATGAGTGACTCTGGCTGTGAAGAAGATATAGAGAATGTTTCAAGTTCTCTATCAGGGATAAAATTTTTTTACCTTCAGATCAACTTGTCAGTTTCCTAAGTTTACTTCTGTCATAAAGACATTGTGAATAGCAACAGGACCAATTCACAGTGGAGATTACAAATTGAATCTGATAGAAGTTTTTAAAAACTTGGCATGCAAATATTATTTTAAAAGAACATTCATATTGGGAAAACATGGAGTAAGTAAAATTAAAAATAGGCTGTGATAAGAACAAGTCTTTCAATTTCTAGCCATTTCTCATGATGTTTCTCTAACAAAAAGAAAAAAAGCAACCACAAAAGAAAAAACAAAAATAAAAGCTACAATGATAAAAAATTTCAAAATTAACAAATTTTTTTAAAAGGTTAAATAAATAGGAAAGAAAAAGCAAAAACAAAACATAAGATAGAAATAAAGGTAAAAGAAAACAATGAAAAGATACCGTCAACTTTGTGTCAAGTAACCTCAGCTATAGTGTTTAGTTAAGTGGTAAAGGAAAGAATTTTATGTGAAACCAGGAAATGAGAAGAAATGAGTCTAAGCCAGAGAAAAGACTGGATGGTCCAGTTTCACCAGCTTCACACTACCTCAAGTATCTTCTGGGGCATACCTTTTATTTATCTACTAGAAACTTATTAGAAACATTATCTTTTAGAACATGTTTTAAATATCCAAGATTTTAGAGACTTTGCTAAGAGAAGCCCTGATTTGGAATCCATGTGAGAAAATCCTTGAGGAATATAGGTAACAATTGCCTGGAGTTTGTCTTGCATCTTTACCCAAAAGGGCCAAAAAAATAATTCAAAGTCCATCGACATCATCCTTGCCTCTTACTAATATTAATCTGGATTACTGTTTTTTTAAATCTCACAGCCTCCTGAGAAATAATACACATTCTGATTTCTTAGAAACTACTCCACAGTTGAAACTCCTCACCCATCTAATGTCTCAGCATTAGGGTGTGAAGACCTAAGAAATGGAAGAATCCAAATAAAACGGTATTATTCTACTTATCCTGAGGCCAGTGTTTTAGTATGGCAGGGAGGTCCTACCATCCTTTAGTGCTCTTCCCTCACATATTATTTTTGTTCTTCCTGTTCTTTTCCTTTTACTTCTCTTCTTCTCCCTGCTGTCACCACCTCCTTCTCCTCCTCCACATTCTTATTCTTCTAATTTTTCCATTTAGCTTATCCCCAAATCATTCCACTCCAAAGGATAGCTATAGATATCTTATCCCCATCAAGAAAGGAAGAATAAGATATGTAACATTAGGTGTATTAAGTTAAAAGAATTCAGCTCATGACACAATGTTTAAAACACCATAAATTCTCTCTCTAGGGATTACCCTTAACCAAATAATCCTTGACTATTCAGGGCATTATAATAACACAAAATAAATTTTCAAATATCATTGAGGCAGTTTGCTATTTGCCAGTTAGATATACTTATCTATAAGGTTTCTTGAAGCTCCAGTGGTGCAGTCAACACACAGTACTTATAGACAGTTTCTTGCTCTTATTGAAGTTCATCAGCTTGCAGCCTTCATGAACTAAGGCCTCTTTGCTGGACATTAACCAGAAGTCTATGTGGCAAATTGTGTGACTCTGGTTTTTGTCAATCCTAGTTTCCATTAACGAGTTGTTTTAGCTCTGGGGCCAGTGGATGGTTTTGGTTATATAGTTACCTGAGCCCTAGTTTCTTCGTAATCAAACAGGCCTCAAATTTCCTCCTCCATCTCAGTTCTGTGATTGTTTGACATTTACAAAATTTAAAAATGCAATATGGTCTCTAAGCATTTCCATAAATGGAAACCACATTTGTCAAATGAGTTCTAAACCAGGAAATTCGGCAAGAGGACTCCTGTGTGTCGTGTCTCCTGTCCCAACACACCTAGCATCTCTCATGAAGAGTCAGAAGCTGTTGCATCCTCCCAGAGGAGGCTGGATCCAGCCAGTAGGCAAGAACATTCTTTGGGTCTTTCCAAAACTTTTCACAGACGATGCACATGGGACAACTCATCGTGAAGTTGAAATTATATGCAAGTCTGTATACAATTAAATTTCAAAATAGATTTCTTAGAATCATGTTTGTCTGATTTTTTGCTGATTTGATGGTAAACATGAAAGCCCAAAGGATGCTGGGAAAACCTTTGTATTTTTAAGCCACAAATAGTCTAATTAACTTAAAAGAATGCACTTCCAAAGCAAAACAAAACATTTAAAGAACCATATTCATGGTTTCAGAAAGAAATATTGGCACTATAAAAACAGCAATGCATTGCTATTGAATTTATCTTGCCCATTGTCTTCTACACATGAGGGGGGAGGACCACAGGAGCCTTATCATCCTTCAATGTTTGTTGAATGAGTAGTAGTTTATGTAAATGCAGAAAACCTCAGGTACAGAGTGATGCTAAGGGGATCTAAAGAGTTTCTTAGCTGAGAGTCCTGCTGCTATTTGGGAAGATTTGAGAATTCAGTGGTTTTATAAATGTAAACACAACCCCAGAGATTTTTCAGAGTCAAGTTTTACAAAGGGGAGGACAAAGAATATCTATAATAAGCACTGTTGGAAAAATACTGTGAATTGGGAAAAATGGTCTTGGATATTTTCACCTAATATTTCTGGGAATTCCTCAACATTCACTGTCCTCAAGATTACTCTACCTCTCACTGTCAAAGCCTGGTTTTAGGAGAGGATCTGGGAAATTAATTCTCCCAAGTTTTAGTAACTGGAACAGTTTACTGTGATACATTAACTTATTTTCAACTGACAAAAAAGGTTTACTATATTGTAATAGTTATTTTGCTTACTTTTTAATAGAGATCAATGTCTTAACCCAAGGTGATGTGTTACTAATGGAGAATTAAAGACATCAGTCAGAGCATGAGAGGAGGTGATTTTGCAGAAGAAATACTTTCAAGCAAATTAAACTGTTTACTTCACCCACTTCACCTATTTTAAAGGCCTAGTAATTGACCATCTAGTGGTATTTTGGCCTTCCTACATATTAAGAATAGTCAGTACAAACAAAACAAGGGGACACCTAAGATGATAAGAGATTGCTTATCATCGAAATAAGCAATCTCTAGTGGACCTACGAATTTCACTGCAAATCTCTCAGCAGCTTGTTTATGACCCAGGCTCAACTGGGTACTCAGATAGCAATCTCTGTTTTCAAAGAGGAAAAGTTTAATTGCTTTTGTCTTTGTTGAAATAAAAATAGCCTTTCTGCATTCATGGGATCGAATAGATAGATTCTTTTTGATAATTAATATAAATTCTGTTCTTTTATAACAATCCTTGGGCTGTGTTTTCCTTAATATTTCCATTAAATTGTTATCTCTTGGAAATCAAAAATATCTTTGGTACTTTTTAAAACTGTGTTTATGGACATATTCTCCACGTCTCCCCTTTCTTATTCCTCTCTAAATTGCTTATATCTAAGCAAGTTAATACTCTGTCATTATATGTTTAATTCATTTTAAAATATGTGTCCAGAAATGTTTGTGCTAGAAGCAGACTGGCCCTTTGAATACTGTGAGTTGGCTCCATCACTGCAAATTTTTGCTCTGTGCCTTGCACGTGAACTGTGTTGTAGACCTGTAAGCTCCCTGCCATATACAAACACACTCTCCTCATTTTTTTTTATATTCAAAATTTCCAACAGGAAAGTAACCATGATATAATGTAACTGATCTCAGAGGCTTGTTTGTCTTTTCTTTATAAACTCCTAACCTTTTCCTGACTTAGCAGAAAGTATGTAAGGCTCAGGTTAGGTCAACAACAGAGTCAAGGTTAACTGTGGGAGAGTGACATGGGAAAGAACTCAACTAGTCCAAACACTGAAACATCAATAGGCAATTTAGACTAACTGTAACACAAGCCATCACTTCAGGTACATGAGCACTTAATATATTTTGTTAATAGACTCTAAGACTCTTAGTATCTGCTTTTTCCCTTTGCTTCAGTGTGGGGCTTTCATTGCTCTTAAAACATTGTATCTTCTGCTGGGAATAATTCTGTTCTTGGCCACTGGAACAGCTCGTAAATTATATCTCCTCAATTAGAGTACAACCATCAACGGAATGGTTTCCTAGTCCCCTGGGAAGGCCAGGTGGAATAGCTACTTACAGAAGTGATTAAGTGTGGAACTTTTGCTTTAGGCATAGAGCAGCGGTTGATTTAGGAGCTTTTTCATTTACATTTGGAGTTGTGTTTATTTTGGCTATATCAGTTTCTACATCTGAGCAAAATACAACTCCAAGCTTATGTCACCAGAATTAACTGTGGAAGAGAGAAATGGGGATGGGCTCCAGGGGCCACAAGATCTCTTGACCATATATCCATATGACAGAGCTCCTCTGCCATTCCAGGTCTATTTCTGTGCTTGAAGGAAGAATATCTTCACATGTGGGATAAAGTCTTATATGAACACACTTGGTTTCACTTCTGCACGTGATTTCTTGCTTTGAGTTTGTCAGTTTAATTTAATCTCAGAGGATTCCAGTGCTTCCAAATTAGGGGGAAAAATTCTGTAATCAAATAAATGTTGAGAGCTGTTGGGCCAAACAAACAGAAAGATAAATAGTTCTTTATTAAAGAGCCATTAATAGATACACTAATGTCCATTGTGGATCTTCAAGAGTGAAGGACAGGAGCATTTTCCAAAGACATTTGACCTTGGAAGATTTTTCTCTGTTCAGAGTGTCTCTGAAAATCTCACGTTCTGCAAGGAATCAAACCACAGTCACATTTCAGTTGAAAGCATGCCTCAGTCAGTCATTCGCACTCACTCTGGCACAAATCAGAACCATGACTTTGCTGACTCGGTGGAATTCCATGAGCAATGTTATTTGGACCAGATCGACAGCCAGTTGCAATATCCTATCACTAAAAGACAGTTTAGGAGATAGGGTGTGCTTGTGTGCTTTTTAAAATCTAAAGCTCATAAAGTAGCCCAGAAAGAATTATTTTTATTTGATTATTGAGAGTTTCACCAGGGCCCAACAGAATTGAGGATTCATGGGAGAAAGAGAAGTCTGTGGTAGAGCACAGCAGGTGGCCACAGTGACAAAATCCTTGAAATGTTAAAGATGCAACTCCTATTCCCTGGCTTCCCTGAAAAGTCTCTTAGGAATCTATCACTGAGAAATTTACCTAAGTTTTTGTATCATATCTTGGGGCTACTATGGTGTTACTGCTATGATGTTAAAAAATTATTCTGCTTATGTGAACAAAAATTTATCTTAGTTTGTATGGGCTGCTATAACAAAATACCTTAGACTGGGTAATTTATAAACAACAGAAATTTATTTCTTATAGTTCTGGAGACTGGGAAGTCCAAGATAAGGGCACCAGAGATGCTTCATAGATAGTGACTTACTGCTGTGCCCTCACATGGCAGAAGGGGCTAGGAGGCTTCCTCAAGCCTCTTTTATAAGGGCACTAATTCCACTCAGGTGGGCAGAACCCCCATTATATAATCACCTCCTAAAGGCCCCAGCTCTTAGTACTATCACATTGGGTATTAGGTTTCAACATATGAATTTTGGGAGGGCACATACATTTAAACCACAGCAATATTATTAAATCTTCAAGGGATGCTAGAGTATTTAGGTTGATGTTTGTGGTACAAAGAGGTTCAAACTAAAACAGAAAAACTGGTATTTCTTGGTTTGACTCTGGTGTGGAAAGAAGTTTTATTGGTAGGACTAAAAGACTGCTTCCTATTCTGTATCCACAGGGCCTATTTGTATCCACAGGGCCAGAGAGAAAGAAGGTAGCAGAAAGATGAGATGACTCACTAGTCTATGACCAGGCCAGGCCAATTCTAGCCATAGGTTCAGCCAGATCAGAACTGGAGTGGCTTAGAGGACAATGGCATGGATTATTTTGGTCAATTTTATTGGCCTAGTCATCTAAAGCTCCTTTCAGAGGATCTGATGCTACCTATATCTAAAGTAGAAATGAAGATATTTAGAGATATTTTTCTCATATTAGAAACCAGGGGACTGAGGCTTAGAAAGATTTTATAAGAAGCTATAACGGTGGCTTCAGGATCAGAGTGCAGTATCTTTGAGAAGCATTCAAACTATTTTTCTACCATAGTAATAAACATCTATTTTTGATAGAGCAGATTTTCATGGGCTCTTACAGTTAGATAAACCTATACACTATAAATCATCTTGCTTTAAAAATCATAAAATGGCTAGATGGAGGAAAAATATGGAAAGAGAGAGCTTTGGCTAAAGATGCAAAGCAGATAGGAGAAAGCTTGAGGTGATATTTTGAGTCTGTACAGAGATGAAATATATCCTTGTTGAAAGTAGATGGTCTTCCCAACAAGTGCCTCTCAGATACCTGAGTCACAGAGTGATGTGCCAGTCCAGAGAAATATGTTTTAGTAATAGTCTGTTTCCTCAGAGACTTATAGTAAGGATGTAGAAGCATGCTAAAAACTGTCACTCCTTTGGTGAAAACAAAAACCCCCAGACAAAATAAAGAGTATACTTTTCTATAGGGCAAGGGAATTGGGATGGATGCAATAAAGCCTAATGAATTTAATTCTAAGAGAAATAAGCATTGCATATGTAAGCAGGGAGCTGTGACAGCTTTTATACCTGGGCTATGTGGCTGGTCTATGTATAGGTAGAAACAGGGTACAGATGGAGAGACTTTTCAGAGATGGAGGGAAGTTGGCCAAGTTTTGTAGAACCACATGATGTGGCTAGAAGGATTGGATTCTGGAACAGCCTTAAATGCAAAGATAGATCACCTGGCCCAACAATTCTGTTACTCACCCCCACCATGAGGTTTGCTGAGAAAAACAGCAGTAGGTGAGTGATAGATAAGCAGAAAGAAATTGCCTAACTCTACACAGTCTGGGGCCCTGACAGAGTTTAATCCAAAGGTAAACCAAAAATATCTGAAAGTTCAGCCAATCTTCACCCAGCTCAATTACTGACAAAGTCAAATAGTCAGCCGCTTGGGGTGATGAAAGTTGGGCTAAACACAGGTAAACTTACTGTCATATGAGTTTTTCAACTCTTTGTTGGCATCTAGTCTATCTTGACCATGAGGAGAGTTTATGTCATCTGGTCTTAAGGTCAAGTCAGAATTTAGCCTAGAACAGGAGAGAGGGGTGTTGGTGAGCTTCAATGATCATTGGCAAAGAATAAGTAAAAGTGAAATTCACTCCATCCCTGCTGCTATCTCAGATGTTCTCTGTCTGTCCATTGGCGAACAGCACTCTGTCAAATCACTTGTTTCAAAAACAAAGAACATGGCAGTGCCATTCTTATCAGTTCTCAGCTTTGCATAGGCCAAAAGGAATCCTTTGAAACCCAGGGTGCAAGAAAAGGCAACTGGGATTTCTGACCCGCCCATATCAAATTGCAATCTCACATAACCAAGCCAGAACAATTGTAAATAGCTGTTCCATAAGCTTGGGGAAAAGCAGGTCCATTTTTGTCTCAGCGTATGGTGCACTTCATTTGTGGGTCATTTTGAGGTAGTGCAGTCTTGCAAAGAGATCAGTCCTTTTGGTTGGGCCAACAGAAGAATTCAGGAGGCAATGGTGGGGAAACATTTCAGAGGTACCAATGAACTGCACCCAAGAACTGGGATTTAGACAACTCACATCTCCACGAACATCAAGAGAAGGGGACATATAGATTTCCTGGTGTATTTTAATTTAAGAATCAGAGCATAATTCCAAAAAGACTGACAGAGTAGTCAAATTCATAGAGGCTGAAACCAGAATGTGGCTGACAGGGACTATGGGATGAGGGGACTAAGAAAATATTGTTCATTGATTATAGCTATTTAGTTTGGGAAGATGAGAAAAGTTCTGGAGATGGATGGTAGTGATGGTTTCACAACAATGTAAATGTACTGGTAGGGCTTGATAGGAGGTCAATAGACTACTTAGCATCTGGCAGACTCTGTGTACACTTCTCCAAGTGCATCTCCCTCCCAATCTGAGGTTTCTCTCGGCCACTGTAAACATACAAGTCTGTCTTGGAGGGGAAAAGGTAAGATTAGGAGATAAGGAATCTAACCAATTTGGGTAACAATAATAAAACTAAAAATGACATTAACATTAAAAGTCTGTACTAGGCATTGTGCTATCATTTTATCTGTAGTTTATTCAACCCAGGACTGAGCAGACATCTATTGGTCTGATTTTAGGAAGAATTCTTACATGCCTAATGCCCTTATCAATGAACCTGACTAACCGGCTTCAGGGTCAGCAAATGAGGTTGGTGACATGGAGGGTCAGCTACTTGTGAAGCAGATATTAACGTCCTTGTAGCTCACTTTCAAAAATGCGTGAACCATAAGGGTCCTTCTAAAGAAATCAAACTTTCTCCTACCCCAGAGAGGAAATCCATAGTCCCTTGTTTGAGGAACAATGACTTAAAAAACTGAAGACTTCTTCATGAAACTGTCATGTGAGTGCAAATCACCACTGCAGAATGGAAGTGTTGTCTTTCTGATACTACTAAAGTTTTAAATTATCATCATAACAAAAATACCAAATTAAAAAAATTTAATTTTCTTATAGTTCATGGAGCTCTTCCCCTTTTCAAGAATATTCCCAGGGATCTCTGTTTGAGAAATACTTCTCTTAGAAAATTTTGGGAGCCTCTGACAGCCATGGTTGATGGGGTAAAAATAGAAAAAAATTAAAGATTTTGGGGTTGTGGTGAATATTCATCAAACTCATTTTTAAAAATGGGTTTAATTCCTAAAATGGGAAGTAGGGTTAGGAAATAAATATGTGTACATATGGAGGGAGAAATAATGTTTAAGTAGTTATTTTCAGTTGATACTAGGTTGCTTGATTTAGCACATTCAGCTATTTTAGAAAATGGCACTAGTGACAATATTCTTCAGCAACAAGGCTTGAGTTGTCTCCATTTCAGCATCCTCATTCCTCTCAAGCAATTTGGTTTGGGGTACCTTCTTTTGGAAATTTAGACAACACTGCCTGTGGGTCTCTATATGGGCAAATTTTGTTTTCCCCTTGGGCTGTACAGCTGCCAGCCATTTATTGCCTGCTTGGTACCCAGGCAGGTTTTTTTGTTTTGTTTTTTTCCCTTTCCCCTCTATGGTTCCTACAATAGAAATAATCATTTTTTAAAATGGAAAGGAACCCACTCCCTTTTCATAATCTCAACTACAGATCTGCTTTTGATTCTGCGTGCTTCATTTTGTTCCCTGAAGGATAATTTGAAGATTTGAGTAATTAACCCAAGACTCATAGGAGGCAGTCTTTTGGAGGCGGGTAATTTTGCTGTGGTGGAGTCGGCTGCTGTCAAGCATTAACTTCTTAATAATGAAGCCTTTCAGACCCTCCGCTATTGGCACAATGCTGCACTTGAAGCTGGTGGCTTGGCGGAGTGTAAGCGGACCACTTCTATTCTTTCCTTGGACAAAATAGTCCTCTTGATCTCTGGGTTGGGCTATTTTTATTTTAGTTCACTTCTTTTTTGCTTTTTAACTTGGTGGGCAAGTCTTTCACTTATATTTTGATCCACTGCTTAATCTGTTGCCTTTTTTCAAAAAGACCTGCAAAAAGGCACCCTTCCCAATATCCAGTGACTAGTTACCCTTTCAGTATATTTAGAATCCTCCCTTTTTAGAAAAGCTGTGACTCAACTCCTGAACTAAATGGGACCTTGCTTCTCTGATCCCAGTATACTTCCTACTATTAACATGGTAATGTCCCTGGCGCAGCACTAGGGACAATCACACCTGCAATTAAAAACCAAATTAGGATGTATCTTTTCTTGGCAAGCAGGACCCACAGAAATTCAAGGACAGCTGCTCCACTCCCATTCCCACCCGCCTTTTAATGGGCCCTCTCAAGCTCTCAGCAGAGAAAGGAACTAGAAATTTCTGTGTATTTTAACTGATTTGGCAAATACTTACTGAGTGCTTACTATCTAGCAGACACTGAGACAGGCACAGCCATTTTATCAACTTGTCACTGTGGATACTGTTCCTAGGACCTGCAAGCTTTGAAAAGGATTATGCAAATACAAGACCTAAAATATATATAGCAATTATATACATACATATCTATAACAGCCCTATATAATTAATAAAGTTAATTAAATGTCAACCAGCAATGTTATATCAACTTAATTAATTATAGACATTTTGAAAAATCCCATTATCTTCAAAAGCTGTTTATGGGTCAATTTTCTCACTTTTCAAAGATTCCCAAATATTCCACTTATAAACAAAATGCGTTTATTGTAGCCAAATAATTTCAAAGGTATTTTTTATTTAAAATTAAAAAAATTCTTTTTACACCAAAAATTACAGTTAATGTGAGATGTGTAGTTAGTGTATATGTATCAAAATGCTTCATGTAATAAGAGCCTCTTTTATCTTTATATTAATTTAGTTACACCATGTTTTTGGTGCATATTGGGTTTGGGGTTTGTCCTCCACCCAAACACAAAAGCCCATACAGGTCCTTCTCATATCAGTGATGCCAAGCAGACCGCCCTCAACAGGTACTTGTGAAGGTAACTTTCTAAATGTCTTTGTATTTATGTTTGTTAAAGACTGTACTTAACCCCCTCAAAAAAAAAAAAATAAAAAAAGCTCAAAACAAAAACTTGATTTTGTTGTCTGGCTTAGTTATTTATATATTCCTCCCAGCTCTGTGCCATCTTAGATTTGACAGGCTTGCCTTCTGTGTTGGAGAGTGCAGAGAGGAGCAAACCTAGAATTGGGGACTGCACCTTAGGGATTGCTGCAAAATGATGTCAGCCTCTGTGGGTAACTTGTTCCATCACCTACAAAATCCAGCAATGGACTTTCTCTGTTTTCTCTTGTCAACTTGTCAACAGAGACACCACAAAGTATTTCTTTAATGCTTCACTGAAATAGTGGCATTCTGATTTTCAAAAAACATCCAAGCAGGAATAGTGCTTCTGTAGTTTCCATTGTAGTTTAATCTTATATATCACATATAATTTTAACATGGTAAGACCCAGGACTCGCATGTACTAACTCATTGTGACATTTCTGGTAGAAACAAGACCTCTGGGTCTAGGGTGATGAAGTTAAATTTGCATGACACCAAAGAATCTATAAAGATAACAGTTCTGTACAAGTTGTGGCATAACTGTAAAGTTAGATGGGACCTGGACAGGTCATGTCATCATCCCTCTATCTTCAATTAAGTCATGCCACAAATCTGCCTTCATTTTCCTTAGGTTTATCTATCTTTTTCAAAATTCTTCATAAACCACATTTTCTGAGTTATACATGTTCTAATTTTTGAAGGTTTAGGAATAGTGTCCAATTTGATATTCCTTGTCTGGCTTTGCCTTTTGGTCCAGATTTAAAGTTATTGGATCTGATAAGTACTTAATGGCCTTGGGGACAGGAAAAGAGGTGTGGGCCTTGCTCTGGATTAAAGGCTCAGGAACCCATGGAAAGCACCACATTCCCTAGCTGTGTTAATTAGTCATGTCTATTGCTAGTAAGTCTCTGGAGATATTTTACCAGGATCACAGAAGCGATTTGCAATGTCCAGAGTAGAGAATAAACAACACCCAGGCTTTATGAATCTCATAGAAAAGAACACTGCCTTCTCCACAGAATCGTTCTCCTTATATTTATTTTTTTTTCAAAACCAGAACAATGGAACATAGAAACCAAATCTCTGTAATTCAAAGTGAATTATGGAAATGTATTTCTCTTTCCCTCCTTGTGTAATTCAATTCAGTGTTCTTATCCTTCAACAAAACCCTTACTATTATTAGCTGAAAGCATGGGTTTATAATCATTTTTTAAAAATTCTGTGGATCTCATCCATGGAATTTATTTGCTCTTCAATACTATCTTTCCCCCCAGGGACTCATTACTCATTTACACATCTAGAAAGTAAATAGTGTGCCATTAACTGGAGAAAAATGCAGCCTCCAATTCATGGCACCAGGATGGGTGTTTTTTTCTCTTTCTTTTTTTTTAAAAAACAAGACAAGCATTTGGAAACAGAATACTTTAAAAGGAAAAGATCAGAACTTGTTTTTCAATGAGTTGAAAACAACAGGCACCATTGTTACTCAAAGCAAGGGTCTTACAAACAGTTCAGGGGAAAGAAACCCATAACGGACTATTATATATAAGCTGAAGATTTAGATTAAATATTCTTAGGTTCCAAGTGGATTTAAATTTCTATCTTAATGTGTATATCTATTTCCAAATTTAATCATGACTTTTTTTTTAAAGACCTCAGTGTTTTGATAAATTAATAACATTGGTAGTAGTCACGGGAATATATTTCCATGGCGGCTGTTGATCTGTGGCCTAATTGGCATCATAGGGAAAATTCTTCACAGCATTCTCTGGGTTGGGGGAATAGGACATGATCTGGTTTCATCAAAAGACTATGGGTCTAGCTCATCATAAAATGGCAGCATGAATCCTGTCTGTGTGTGACACCTATATCAAAGGACAGGCGTTCCTGACTTATAATCATTAATCTTGTAAGCATCTCAGGAGTACAAATGACCAATTTCCCCATGTTGGGCTGGCTGTGCTGGACTTCCCTGGAGACCAGGGTAGAGAAGAACTATATAAGCTGTCAAGCTTTTTTCTCATAGAGAGCCAGAGATAATGTTAATAATAGCAATATCTAATATTTAGGGAACATTATTTTGTGCTAGGCACAGGTCTTGACACTTTACTTATATGAACACATTTATTCCTAGCAAAAATGTCAGGAAGGTACATTAATATTCCTGTTTTACAGAGAAGGAAACTGAGACACAAAAAAGTTAATCTACTTCCCAAGAGCAAGCAAGTGGCTTGAGCCCTGGTGGTCTAACTCTAGAGAGGCATTAACCTAAAGGAATATCATGTGAGATACAGATATAATTGTAAATTATCAAGTAACCACATTAGAAAAAAGTAAACTGAAATGGATGAAATTAATTTTAATATATTTTCTTTAGCTCAATATATTCCAAGCATTATCATTTCAACATGTAACAATCTAAAATCATTTTTGAGCTGTTTTACAGTTTTTAACTTTTTTTAAAGCTAAGTCTGTGAAACATACTGTGTATTTTGCATTTATAGTACATCTCATGTTTCAAGTGCTTGATGCCACATGTAGCTGGCTACTGTGTACCATTCTTGAGTGAACATCTAAATGTCTTGGTTTTATTCCAAGTGGAGATGTCCCTTGCTCTATAGTATTACTCCTCTCTTTGGTTAGAGGCAGCTTCCACGAGAGCTGAAAGAAGTAGAGCCCTCCTGCCCTTTAGAGCATTTGTGCTTATTAGAGTAGGGCTGGCTTTAGGATTACTTGGCCCCTTGGGTTGACAGATACTTGGGTGGGTTGTGGCCCGCACTCACCCCCACAGGCCATAAGCTCCAAACCCAGACACTGCTTCCCTGCATGTCTTTCTCAAGCCCTGGGTGGCCTCCCTGTGAGTACCCTAGGCCTATGGGGAAAGGGACATGGAGAAGGCTGCCTCACTGGCATTCTTGGGTGTACGCAGAGTGGGGCTGCTCAGCACAGTTGGGCCCTGGGTGTTTGTGACAGGGAGGGAAATGAGAGCATGACCTTCAGGGGGAGCATCACAGGGTGGCTGTCTGCCAGTGGGAGACTGGTGCCTGGTAGGGAGTGTTGTGAGGAGTCTTCATTACAATCAGGCACATAAAAGGCATAGAGGCAGTCTCCAGTCCTCAGTTCCCTTGCACTGTAAGTTGTGTATCTTTTATCTGTTTCTCTATTCTTTCTGAAGATATTCCTCTCTGGGGCTGCAGGCTCAATCTCTCTTGCATTTTGTTACCTTTTCCTTCATGACAGACTCACTCACTGTTCACCTCTAGGTGGTTGTCCCCATCGCCTGAGGTCTTTCCTCTGGAAGGAGAAGGCTGCAGGGCAGCTAATGCTCAATGGACCAGGTGGGCTTCTGAAGACAGGAAGCTGGCAGTGGTCTTTTCCGGGTGTCCTGGGAAGCTCAGGATTGACTAGTGGTGGGCGGTGAATCACAGGGGTGTTAAGAGAGATCTTTCCAGTCATAAAGAGCAGAACCTTCCCCTACAGGGCAGTCTGCTGCTATGCACCTGGTAGGCACACACTCCTGCTCTGCTCTGAAGTTGTTTCAGGAACTGCAATCCCACTCCTACCCACACTGCCTCACTCTTCCCTACTCAGTCTTGCTCAGGGTTATAGATGGGGGTTGGGAAAAGGAAGGAAAAGAGGAAGAGAAAGTGAATGTGTACATAAACACTTCTGTATTTATACCCTGCAGAAAGCATTTTCCCATAGAAATCATAAGTCACTATATTTCAAAATTTTTTGACCATAATTCACAGAAAGAAAAACATTTAAATTATTACTACTGGTACATTTAAACTATTTTCATAACCACTTTGAAAAAACTATTGGCAATATCTACTAATGCTAAACTCCCACGTACCCAATAACCCAGCAATTCTACTCCTAGATATACACCCAACAGGGATGTGTATATGTATGCCAAGAGACAAGTACTAGAATGTTCATAGAGGTACTGTTTGTAGTAGTAAAAAAGTAGAAATAACCCAAATGTCATCTGCAGGAGACTGGTTAAAAAAGTACGTGTAGTCACACAATATACAGTGTGTGTATTGTATACATGTATAATATAACAAAAATGAACAAAATACAAGAACAGTATTGATGGTCCTCTCAAAAATAATGTTGAGTAAAATAAACCAGACACAAGGGAGTACATACTATATCATTTCATTTACACAAAGTTTAAAAACAGGCAAAAACAGCAAAACAAATATATGGTATTAGATGTCAGGCTACTATATTTTATATTGTAGCCCATAGCATATAGCACCTATATAACTGAATTGAAAGGATAATGAATCAATTCTTACTATAAGTAGAGAACTCTGAATTTTTTTTCTGTTCTGTTAAAACCTATATTCTATCCACTAAATGGATTTCATAATATTTAATGGATTGTGACCTATAATTTGGAAAACACTGTTTTTAATGCTGGTTAGGTTCCCAGAGTAGCCCACAGGTTACTTAATCTCTCCTAAGCCTCAGTTTCCTCCTCCATAAAAAGAGGCAAATAATAGTACCCATCTCATAAGGTGTTGTGGGATTGGATGAGTTAATGTACATTAAGCTCTTAGCATGATGACTGGCACATAAACATACTTGTGTGCGCACGTACACTCACACACACACACCCACATATGCTTTCATTAGTAGTTTTATTTCTGAATACATCCAGGTCTTTCCTTGGGCAAATAAACCTTTTAAATCCTTCTCTCAATATTCACTGATAATGTGACCTAATCTTCCAGAGGAGACTTAGCGGTGACTCATCGCTCTAGGGAAGCCGAGTTCCTTGTTGATTAGGACTTCTGGGATTTCCACCTAGAAGTGGGCTTCTTTAAGTTGTTTCTGTGTTTCCATACCATGTTCTGTTGGGCTGTTTTCTTGTCTGCTCTGGTCTTTTTGGCCAGGCCTGAGATCATTTGGGCATGTACAGTGTAACTGTACTTGAACAATCCTTGTTTTTAAAGTCATCTTAGCTTGGGAAGTGTTGGCCACTGCTAAGAGCAAGCCCTCCTACTTGGCCATAGGGTCTGACCAGCCCCCATTGCTTCCTCCAACAACAGGGGCTTTATGCTTTCATGCAAAAAGACCAGCTGTCAGCTTAAATTTCCCTAATCCATCCAGATCCCAACTCGGCCAATCAACAGTCGCTATCTGGGGGAAGCCCATCTGTGAGATGCAGCAGTGCCCTTGCTGGAATGACATGTCATAAAAATTAGTTTGGGCACTAATCTAAAGAAGCTTTGTGCTGAGTTGAGGGACTGCAAGGTCCCAGTTGGTGTCCTTCTCTTTGCCAAAGAGCTGGACCAGATGAGCAGTGCCTAGTTTGAAAACATAGAAAGTGCTTCCACCTCCTGCCTCCCCCACCAACCCCATGTGATGCTGGCCTTGGGATGAAGGGAGACCCTCACCCACTTCCCCTGAGTCCTCTTCTCTAGGCAGCTGGTTGCTCTGGCACCTAAGAGGGCTGAAAGGGTAGATGGCTAGAAATATATTGCTGGGATGATTTTTGTGTGGATGGAGGTTTGTTGTTTTTTCTAACCGCAAGATTACATTATAAACTCACAGGCTCAATTTATTTAAAAAGGACAAATGAGCTTATTCCTAAGAAAATTCTTCTAGCATGAGTTGCCTCTCTCACCTCTAGAAGAACAGTTGTTCCCAAAACATATTTTTTGAGGTGCCAAGAAAAATAAAGAATACAGACTTTCATTTTGTTGTATTTTAATGGCCCAGGTGACTTTTTTCCTCAGACCTCCTATCCTGACCTACCCGACTCCACATACAGTCTCTGGCAATCTTGTTTCCCCTATTTCTCCATGTTTGAATCACATGTATTCCATTTTTAGTGGCTTTTATTGAGTGCCTACTATGTACCCTGCATTGTTCCAGGGATGGTGGGATGCATTTTATCAGAGACAGTTTACCTGCTGCCTGCAAGTGTGCATGAGGCTGACTTCGACCAATTAAAAGAAAACATTATAGAAATAAGCTCAAAGGATCGGGAACAGGCCTCTTTACATTCTTAATTGACTGAATAATGTGCTTCATCTGTGCCATTTTAAAAAATTATGCCATAGATCACAACTTTTGAATAGTATTTTCGGACAATCACATGAACATTTTTACACTTGCTCATTTTCATATAGTTTCATTCCTGCCTAAGAAGATTTTAGAATCTCTCCTGGAAGTATAGATCCTTTTTCTAGAAGGTTAAAAGTGTGAGTTCTACAGTAAAATTGGAGAAAAAAAAAAAACTATCGCATTGTAATAACAGAAAAACTACAGACTTTTTTGTTTGTTTTTAACAAAGCATTTTCCTCTCACTGATTAGGAACATTTCTGACTGATTTTTACTTTACTTCTTATTTTAAACTAGTCTTTGGAATAAAAGGAACTAATCAATGTTTTGGCCTCATCTTTGCTCCAAGGCAATATAATTAGTCAAGTTGCCATTTTAGGTCAGACTGAATGCTGAGCAGCCAACTTTATAGCTTGAGGGGCTTAGGGAGTGTTTTGTAAGGACTTTGTACACACATAATAATGTTAGACTAAAAGAAAAGCAATCAATCTTTTAGTTAAAACCACATATTTATACCATTTTATATGATGAAATTTATCTGTTATACCCTTTAACAGCTAATCATGGAGCCTCTCATAGTATTTTGGAAAGATATTATAACATGTCTAAAGCAAGGTGGAAATAAATTAAAACCAACAGAGAGAAACAGAGAGAGAGAGAATAAAAAACATTTTATTCATTAATTCATTCACTCACTCAGTTATTTGCATATTGATTAAACACCACTAAGAGCTCATTTAACACATTACCAGGCACTATGAAGTCAAACAAAATATGACATTTCTTCCAAGCTCTTGTGATCCCTTGTAAGGTACTCTTCCCCTTTCTCCACACTCTGGTTGACTCTCTTACCTTCTCTCCCCCAACACCCCATACCCTCACTTCTAACCTCCTCCATTCTCTTCTACCTTATGCCTTTACTTCATTATTTTTCAGTTCATTTTTTCCAGACCTCATCCTTCTTTTTCTAATATCTCAGCTCAGGCCTAGCTTCAAATAAATAAACAATTTATGTTGAGCTCCAATATAGTGCTGTGAGGGTTGTTATAAATAAAGAACTATAAGATGCCACCAGGACCCTGTAGATCCTACCATCTTGTTGAGGAGTTACAAATCATGCTTCAGTCATAAAGCATTTTAACAACATGTAGCATGTGCGCAATAACAGCTGGCTGATCCTTGCCATGAGTGCTACTGGAGATTGTGGGATGGAAATCATTAAGTATTGAGTCATACTGGTTATAATGCAGTATAAATGCAACTATAAAATCAGAGGAGAACAGCAAAACAAGCCCAAAATATGCAGTGAGGACAAGTAAGGAAATTCAGAGGAAGCAGACTGCTTAGGTCCCAGAAGGGGCAGAGGCCACTTGTGGTAGGGAACATGAGTGGATGGGAGAAGCACTGGGTTGGGGAAGCTGGGACTTCTTGGGCTCCAAGTAATGTCAGCACTGTCATGTCAGTAGACCCTGAGAGAGCACCGAACTGTGAGGGTGGGCTAGGCTCAGTTTCCAGTTTAGCTTTACATCTGTTGACTTTAAGTGTTAATAGGTGCATTTAGGCACCAACTGTGAAGTAAGGGAATTCTTGACAAAGCTTTCCTATTTATATTATCCTTATCTTGACTCTCTACCATGAAATACAAATGCCAGTTAAGTGAGACTAATAAAAATAGGAACAGAGGACTCTTACTAGAGAATTCTGGGCTTCCTTGCATCTTTCTTTAAGATCCATTAAGAAGAATTATCCAAATCTTGAAGAAAAAAGATTACTATGTGCCTTTTAATGTGCTAGCCTAAGAGTCATATAACACTGTAGAGGAGGATAATGTTTGTCTTACTAATCAGGGCCCAGACTCTGTAAAGTTAGATGTTATCCTATAGAAAAATGTTACATTGCAAATGTTATCTGTCCAGAAAAAAAAGTAACTCCAATAGTTATGATTTTATTGCCCTGTAGGACATTAAGTAGTTTGCTATCTAAATTTGCAATCTTATTCCAGAGTTTTTCTTTCCACTGACTATACACACATCAATTCTCATATTCTCCTTTAGACTAGCTTTGTCATTCTGCTGGTTCTTTCATTAGTGAATTAAATAAATCTTTGATGCATGCTCATTATATATTTGTACAGAGTTAGGTTGTTAACTTTTAAAAAATTATACGTTGACAAATCTTAGAAGTTTGACTTAATATAATAGCTTTAATTTAGTGAGTAACACTTTACATGTCTAAGGACCTGAAAATCTTGGGATTAGCATTTATAAATTTATAACGTATATTTTATACATTTCCATGCACAGGAACACTGAGGAGAAATAACCAAGAGGAACTGACATTTTGTAAACCATTGCATGAGTCTTGAACAGGGTTAGCAACAGAAAAAAATAATTTTCTAATTTGCAGAAATGTTCTTCCACTATTCTGCAGAACTGTTCTTCCCTGCACCCATGTAATTATGAAATTCTTATAAGTGTTCAAGTCAGGAAGCATTTCAAATAGAAAGAGGAACTTAAAAAAAAAAGTATCCCTGGGGAAAGATTCCCTTGTCCTAGAACGACTCATAATTCATTTTAGCTGTTGTATTTTCATGGCATTGTCTTCTTTTTAAAAAATAGCAATGGAAAATTGAGACTTTATGGGAGAGGTGTCAAATATGAGGGCAAATATTATTTTCCTTTGGTGAGGCCTACCTCAAGATTTTATTAGCTGCCAACATTTTGTGGGAATCCTGAAACATCTGAATTAATTTTTTTTCTTAAGAATAACCTGAAATCAGCTGATGGACCTACCTAAATTATTTTGAGAGATCTATGACAGAATTGAATTGAGCCAGCTTTAGGAAAAAAAAAATCCTATTTCTAGTTATTCATTTCTTATAAAACATGGTATATCACTCATGGTATAAAATTACTGCAAGGATACAAATTTGAATTTGCCACACATAAACCAAAAAACTTTTAAAAAAGATTATTGAGTTCCTAGTGTACGCAAGACACTGGATATAAAGGTATAAAATAATCTCCACTCTAAAGGAGCTTACAATTTAGTTGGAGAAGCAATGACCAAATACTATCCCTTTGTAAAAGGACATAAACATACATTTTGATATAATTACAGTTTAGTTTCTGGCTGGACACGGTGGCTAACGCTTGTAATCTTGGCACTCTAGGAGGCTGAGGCGGGAGGATTGCTTGAGCTCAGGAGTTTGAGACCAGCCTGAGCAAGAGCGAGACCCCGTCTCTACTAAAAAATAGAAAGAAATTAGCTGGACAACTAAAAATATATGTATAAAAAAATTAGCTGGGCATGGTGGTGCATGCCTTAGTCCCAGCTACTCGGGAGGCTGAGGCAGTAGGATTGCTTGAGCCCAGGAGTTTGAGGTTGCTGTGAGCTAGGCTGACACCACGGCACTCTAGCCAGGGCAACAGAGTGAGACTCTGTCTCAAAAAAAAAAAAAAAAAGAAATCTTTTGTTCCCCAACATTTTGTGGGAATCCTGAAACATCTGAATTAATTTTTTTTTTTAAAGAATAACCTAAAATCAGCTGATGGACCAACCTCAATTATTTTGAGAGATCTATGATAGAATTGAATTGAGCCAGCTTTAGGGGAAAAAAGCTGTATGTTTGGTTATATTAGTTTATTTTGAAATAATCACATCTTAGAATCCTATGGTTTCTCTTTTCTCTTAGAATCACCTTGGGCCAGTAGGATTCCCTGCATTAAGAATGCTCTGTCTGCAGGGGACCTACCACTCATTCTCCCAAGAAAGTTGCTGATGATGCTTTGGCTATAAAAGATATGGGAGTCAACTACTGTTCCTAGTCTCTCCGTGGATGAGAAATTCTGTCTGTAGCCTGACTCCTTATAGTAGGTTTCCTGACCCAAAGTAGTTCTTCAGTAAAGAAAGTCAGATGCCTTTTGCCCAATAGCTGTTTCACTGTGGACCTTTGCCACCAGTACTATTGGAGATCCTCTGATGCTCTTCAGTCAGTCTGGTTTATTCTTTTCCTATTAAAGCTGACTCTTCCCAAACCCACAGTAATGAAATGTTGATCACTAGTATATTATTGAGTGTGGCAGCAGCTGCATCAATGTTAAATAACTACTCTTTGCTGAGTGTTCACCATGTCCTAGGTTGCTAACAGGATGTGATCACCTAACAAGACTGAGACAGGAAATGCAACCATCACCCCATTTACCATGGAGAAGAGCAGGCTCCAGGACAGATGAAACTTGCTTCCAGTCATAATGAGGGGCCATGACATTCTAATGTCTGAGTCTGGACAGGTTGCCTCTCTACAGAGAGTTCTTCCAATTGTTGCCTCTAACCTTCTCACCCCCAATTAAGTTTCATAGAAAAGTAGATTGCACAATTATAACACTGGCCTGGGCTGCGGGTCCAGCTTTTTGTCTGGCAGGCAGTTGCCATCTACTTCTCAGTCTTTCTAGGCCATTGTTTGCATCATTTCAAAACCAGAGAGCTATAGAGTTTCTGTGGGGCCTATTCCTGGAACCTAGAGATTGCAATTCAAGGCTAGAATTTACTTTTTTTTTTTTATTAGTGTCAACTCACTCTTCCTTTTATGATCCACTAGCTTTTGTGTTTAAATCTTAAGATAAATCTTAAGCCTTTTCTCAGAGCATTTAACCTTTTCAGATCTTTAAAATTGTTTTGTCCTTAATTATCTAGTAATGCTTTCTCAGACTTAATCCTTAACCCTTCTGGGATTTCATTGTTTTAACTGGTACATAATGGGAGGTTGATGAGTGTGTGTGTGTGTACAACAGACATTGAAGTTTTCAGTAATTATTGGACTCCGTCAAAATTTTGAGTAGCTGAGATCATATTTACTGATGCAACTCCCTCTTCTGGCTCATCTTTACTTCCTCCTCCTGGCTCTTGTGTTGGCAGGCTAAAAGAACACAATATTTTTACCACAGCAAACACTTAAGGGTACTCCATCCACATAGATGTCCATCAAAATCAAACAGAAAGGGAATAGGAAACGGGATGATTGGTTAATTTCTTTTAGACTTGTGGCTTGAACTTACTCAGACTTCTCTTAGATGTGGAGCTGACTTTTTCAGTCCTTTCTTATTGGCCACTTTTTCCACCCAGAGCTGAGTTGGGGTCAATAAAGGAAAAATAAACTACTTTAATAAAATAGTATACATTTGAATAACCCTCTTAATTTTTCCAAATATTTCATCTCTATTAACTCTACTCCTATAGCATCTATGTGAAGAGATAAGTGGGCCAATTTCAAAGTATTTCTGTTGAAGTTAGAGAACTGAATTCGCCTAATCTTTCCATATATTTCTAGAATTTAGGAGATTAATGCTCAGAAATGATTGTAATTATTCTAGTGGAGGCTCTAGCAGCTGTGCCCAAAGAAGGATCTATCTCTATAACTAAATTTATTGGTATGGCTATGAATGGTAAATTTCACCTTTCTTGAGGCCCCTCTTAGCATCATTAGTCCTGAGTTTTACTGCCTTTTTCCCCTTCTTTTGCCAAAATAAAATGATATTTCTCTAGATTTATTTATTGACCTAATGAAATATCTCCATGCCTCTGAGATGCCTACATACTCTACACAGTAAGAGAAAGGACATTGAATTAGGCATTTAAGACTCTGCAATAAAAAAAGGAAGAAAAAATTAGAAGTATTTTTCCTAAAAGGAGGTCAGATGGAAAAGTTGTCTTTTACCAGTCATAAAGGGTTGGCAAGATCCTACTTTGTATCTGAAAGTCTCTACTTGATACATAACACATTTGGAGCAATCAGAATTGACTTAGATTTTTCTCATGGGTTCATGGCCCCAAGAAGCAGAGAAACCTCTGCTGTGCATTTTTACTCTCAATGAAACACCATTGCCATGTCCTGCCTTCCTATTACACATCCCATCTCAGTTTATCACTCATATTCCACCTTCCTTCATCCATGCAACAAAAATAGTTGAGTGTGTATTACATGCCAGAAACTGCTAAGCTCACGAACAATTAACTGGCCATCCTTCCATTGGCAGAGCCTCATAGGATCTCAGGAGTCTAAAACCTCTTTTATATATGATTAAGGAGGAAAGACAAGAAAATAAGTTTTTGATTAATAAAAAGATTTTTTAAATGTTTCATGGTTGTTTCAAAATGTCTTAATATTTGGCTAGCATTTTCATAGGTTATAAAAGACCTTCATAAGCACTCTGTAGTTGAAAATTTACTTCTAGGGTTTGGATGGTTCCCCTCAAGTGTAGAGGCTATGTTTTATTAATGGTTATGTCTCTACAGTCTGGCGCAGGGCCAGGTATGGAATCAGCTCTCATTAAGTAATTTTTAAATGACCATCTTCTTATTACATGTATGTAAGTTATTTCCCCAACTGGTTTGTAATTGGCGGCTGTTTCTGCTATCTCATTTCCATGTGCTCGGTGCTGTTCTCATCAGACAAGGCAGTTGGCTGAGTCTCACCCGGGAAAAATGTCAGGTTGGACTTAGAGGGTGAACTGAGACAGATCTGTGCTATCTAGTCACATTACCACTCCTTGAAGCCATAATCGAGAAGGTTTCATATCATCCTTTCTAAAATGAGAAGGTTGGTAAAGACACAAAGTTGCCAGGTGGGGAAAATTGGAACTATAATAAAGAGTTTCATGTTAGGAATGGTAGTTTTGTGATGACAGTGATACATTTTCAGAAATATTAAGACGGATTTAAACAAACACAGTAAGATGGCTTCTGAAGCAAGTAGTTCATCAACATGCCTTCTTCAACTTTCCCCTTTCATAGGAGACTTGGGAGTTTATTTCCTCTTGTATTAATCATGCAGTTCAACTACATGGACTGCTGGCTGAAAATAACAAGCTATTCAATGAGCAGAATATAAGACACAATAGGAATAATTGTCTGGCATTTTGGTTTCTGGAAGAAAGCAAGATAACAAACCAAAATAGTAGCCATGTTAGAAACAAGGGCCATAAGAATTTAAAGAGTATTAAGGTCTTAGTTCTGACCCTGTGGTAACACTACTTCTTTGCTATTTCTTTTGCCCCGTCAGAAATCTTTAATATCCTGATTTTCAATTGCTCTAATTATCTATGAAAACTTCCTTAGGAGGTAACCTAAGACTTAGAGGTTGAAAATGTAGAATGAATATTGGTAGAACATGTTAGGAAACAATTTTAGATACCTAGAACCTAGGTAATTTTCTGTGAGATCTTGGAATAGTCACCTAACCTCTTTAAACCTTTGTTTTCTAACTTCAAAATAATTACTTTTAAACTGGCTGATTTATCTTTTCATGTAGATGCTGTAGGAATATAGTTAATAGGGATAAAATATTTGGAAAAATTAAGAGGCCTATTCAAATATATAGTACTTTAATTAAGTAGTTTATTTTCTTGACCCCAATTCAGGTCTGGGTAGAAAAAAAAATGGCCAATTTGGAAGGACTGAAAAGTCAGCTCTAGATCTAAGAGAAGTTTGAGTAAGTCCAGGCAGCAAGTCTAAGAGAAAGTAACCAATTGTCCCCTGCTTCCTATTGCCTTTCTGTTTGGTTTTGATGAACATCTGTGTGGATAGGGTAACCTTAAGTAGTTGCTGTGGTGAAAATATTGTGTTCTTTTAGCCTGCCAACGCAAGAACCAGAAGGAGGAAGTGCAGATGAGCTAGAAGAATGAGTTGTGTCAGCGAATATGAGCTGAGCTACACAGAATTGCAATGGGTCCTAATAATTCCTGAACTGAAATCTGAATATCCAGAGGTATGAGCCTGGGAAAAAATCTGAAAGAAGAACTGAAAGATTAGAGCAAATTAGATGAGGAAAATCTATAGGAAAATGGTATTAAAGAGGTAGCCATGAACCAAATCTTGGGCAGTTTTTTACTTTATGAACTTGGGATTTACTCTAGGGGAACTAGGAAATTCTTGGAGTATTTTGACCTTTGATTTGTGGGTTAATATATTTCATTAACCTTGGAAAAATCTTAACCATTATCTCTGCAAATGTTTTTCTGCTCCATTCTTTCCTATTTTTTCTTGACATGAATAGCATGTATATTAGGCCATCTGATAGTGTCTCACACATCTGGAACATTCTATTTAGTGTTCTTCATTTTTTTTCTCTTTGTTGTTCAGTGTGAATAATTTCTATTTACCTGTTTTCAAATTTATTGATCCTTTTCTCATGGTTAAACACATTGAATGAATTTTTCATTTCTAATATTTAGTTTTCAGCTCATAATTTCCACTTGATCCTTTCGGAGAGTTTCCATTTTTATGCTAACATTCTCTAAAATATGTTTGTCTGTCAATAAGGATTTTTAAAAAATTTATAAAAAACAAAAATTTACTGGCTCACAGTTCTGGGGACTAGGTAATCCAAGATTAATATGTCAGCTTCTGGTGAAGGCAAGGATATTTTTTTAATACAGAAAAAAATTCACATCTGGAAAATTCAGTGTATCACAAATTAGCTGTCTTCCACTAAGACTCAATAAACTCATGGTACAACGAAATGATAGCCACCCTCCTTTGTATATTTTGCAAATTTAACCTTACTTTGGGGACAGCTAATGTAACAAAGTGCTCTCATATTATTGGTATTTTTATATTTGGTCAGTTCCCCGTGGAAGCTCATAGAAGAACTAGACCCACAGGCATATGAACATCAAGGCACTTTGCTCAACAGTGCAGAACTATAGCAACCATAATAAAAGTCTCCCTTTGTGAATGATTTAAATAAAGCCAGAATGTCTTTGGGTTCAGTTTTATCCTTGGAAAAAAGACAAATCATTCCACTGGCAAGACGTGGAATATGTCCCTTGGAATAGATTACACATGACCTAAATTTCTTCTCTCCAGAGAATAGCTTTGGCAAGGTTCTCTATGTGCAAAGGTGAAAGGGAGATAACAGTTTTCACCTGGAGAAGAAAGCCCCAGAAGTCTGTCCTGCAAAGAACAATCCCTAGAGGGCTAGGAATCCCAGAATTTAATAGTTAAAACTCAAAAGAAAAAAGTAAAAATGGAAAGAAGTCTCAAGTAATCCATTAAATGTTTCTGGAGCAGACAAAACAAAATAACAAGGCAAGCCTGAGGAGCTGCATAACAAGAAAAACATGAATGCACATTTTCCAGAAAGCACTGGACTCTCACATAAGTTAAAAGAGACTGATGCCTCTGGCAAGGGGATTATATATAGAGTTGCAATCACCATTATGTTTTATTAGTGCTTATTATTATTGTGGTCAAACACAATTCTGTCCTCTGCCCTGAGTGTGTTTCAAGTGTAGGCAAAATCCAAAGAGTTTTTAAAAGTGAGAGATTGTGACATATCTTACAACTTATACATGCACGTACACATGCTCACACTCATGTACACACATACAGACTCAAACAGGTACCGCATTTTAATTTCTCAGGAGAAAGAAACTTAGACTCTTTCATATCCAGCTGTAGATTCTAGACATTACATGGAGAAACAGAAATCTGAATTTGGCCAGTGGCAAGGGTTGTCCAGGGTTTAATTAGATCATCGTGCAGACTGGGATACGCTGACCTTTTTTGTCCCTGCTAAACCTATGGCCTCTATTTCTGAGTGGCCCCCCACCACCACCACAAACGGTAATAGGAACTTTCATTTCAAAGTGCTTTACAAACTTTATTTCTTATTACTCTTGAGAAGAGGCCTTTATTGTCTCTCCACTTTGCTGACTGGAGTGAACTGACCTGCTTAAGATCCAGTGGGAATTAGTGCCCAAACTGGAATTACAACTTGGGTACCTTTGAACCAAGTCCCATGTGCAAGGCTGTCGTGGTTCTGTTTCTCCTGCTCTGTCTCTGTAGAGTTCACCCACTCCAGGGACTAATTTGTTTCAGTCTGTGAGCTTTGGTTTTGCTTTCTGTGAACTGAATATAACCAGATTTATGGTATTTTTTTATGTTGTCAAGTGTATTTGTGCCATTTCAGATGCTGACAAAGTTTCACTTTTGATTAGAGTTAAGGGACTAGTCTGTGCCAAGATTTCTACAAGGATCTATACATCCCAGGACTTAGAAAAGTTAGCTGGTTAATTTCTGCTTCTATATGTATGAGATCTGTCCAGAAAGTATCCAGCCATGTAATGTGACAAAGAGGCATTTACTGAAGAAGATACAAGAAGCATTGTACATAGGACAATGACACCTCAGTCTCCTTCAAAGTGTGCACATTGGGACCTCACACAGTTTTCCCAGCACTCTCTTAACCTAACCTATACATGTTCAACATTGTCAGGTATTCTGCTTGTTTCAGGCCTTCCAAAATGTGGATCACTTTCAACAGATTCTTGACCATCTTTGTAGCGTTTGTGCTACACTTTTATTTCCATTGCACTCATCCCATTGTCCCCGAAAGCCTTGTGAATCATCTGAATAGTTTCCATGGAGGAATGTTCAAGCTTAATGCAAAATTTGATGCAGATTCATTGCTCTACTCTCAGTCATTTTGAATGGGACAGCCACACAATACACATGCTCACTCAATGGCATCTAGCGCCTCACTGACTAGTACATGAAGTCATCATTGTTCACGCATGAGCATCCCAGTCCACTCTCCTTGGCTGCCAGGTTATATCAATGTGCAACCCATTTTCGTTATATTAACAATGGCTGGATACTTTCTGGACAGACCTCATATATCCTTGAGAAATTCTCATACAGTTCCACAAGGGGTATGTATAAGGAAGGACACAGGGTTTTTTGTGGGTTTCTGTTTTGTTTTGTTTTGAATGAGAGTAGGAATTTGAAAGCAACTTTTTTTTTTTTTGGTCAACCCCTTGAGGTCATTCATTTATTCAAAAAATATTTATTGAGTGCCTATAATTTGCCAGGTCTTAGCAAAACTATCAATTAACCTGCAGCATTCACTGTTGGAACTGCACTCATGTCTTCTTGGGCCTTACTGCTGCAATGCTTGCTGCCCACTTGGATCTGCCAGCTTTTGAACCTGTTTGCCCAAAGGCTTCGTTTGATAGCTGAAGCCCATTCTGCCCAAGGGCAAGCTGGAAACACTGAAGTGCCGATGCCTGTCCACTCCAGCAACCTGCAGAGATGACTGTTCCAGGTCACTTGCCCCTAAGGTGGAACAACTCTGAGGTGCTCCACACTGACTCTCAGAGCTCCCCAGCGGGTTACACTCCTGTTGCCCTCGGTGGAAATTTACTCAGTAGCACACTCTTTATTGGCTGCCTTGCCTTCACCGCCTCGCTTCCCCATGCCCTTATCAGCATTTCCTGGGATCACCTCCCAAATAACCATCTATACTTGAATCCTGTCTCAGGATTTATGCTCTGAGGGAGCATAAACTAAGGGTGTTACTGTTTATGCATCTAATATTACTACTTAAAAAAAAAGTTTTAGAAGAACCCTTAAAAAGTTGGAAAAAGAGAAGGTTCCTCCTCTCAAGAAGCTCCCAGGCTAGTGGTCCTTTTTTCTCACAAGGAAGGGAGGAAATTGAATATTTTAATACTTACTGCAAAGTAATCAGCATATTAGATTGACCTATATGAAATTGCTGGTATTTGGTCATTTTTGGCCTGGAAAATGTGGGATTTGAAAGGAGACTCAGTGCCAGATAAATGGCAAGAAAATGGTAACCAAGAAGTAAGTCAAAGTCCCTAGCATTGATCTTTGACCTTAAGGGTGATACCTATGGTGCCCATGCCCAGATTCCATGCAGAAAGAGACTATATTTCTATTCTATGTTTCTTCTTGATCCTGTCCACAGATGTGTTTTTTTAATTTCATATTTCCCATTCAACTTTGCTTTATAAAAAATTTAGGTTGTCCTACAAAAGTGCAATTAACCAAGCAAAATATAACACCAAAATACATGAGAAAAAAATCAGCCAAGGAAAAAAATAAAAATTGGACTTTATTTCATTTGGAGCCCAACTTAGTTTTTAGCAATCTCAACCTAACTTGCTTTTTCTTCCATTTATAATTTTTCTCCTTCTGGGCTCTACAAGGTTGTTCAACCTTTTGGTTTTCTTGTTATTTAGGAGAAGAAATGAAAACCCCTGAAGCTCCACGTTTTAAGAGGCTGTTGGAAGGAGATCTATGTTATGTGGAAATTTCCTAGACCCTGTGCAGTTACCTGGTACAGATTGCATTTGGTAGAAAAAGCAGAGACTGAGATGCAAGGAACTAGAGCTCTTGTCCCTGCTCTGCCACTGACCAGCTATGACCTTTACTCAGACACAAATCCCTCTCAGCTTTATCATCCTTAGCTGCCAGGGAAGAGGTTGTCCTCAGTGGTTTGAAGGTTCCATCCAGTGCCAACATTCTCTGACTGTGCATGTTTTTTTTTTTCCTTTGGGGACATCAGTCACCAGCTCCCTCTGGAGACATTTTACAACTAATATGCACCCTGGGCCAACTGTTACTGCCTTAACTGGGAAATTCCCAGAGGGCTACTTAGCCTGCTCAGAATAATCACTCCACAATATTTACATCACTTTTTTACAACAGGAATTCCTCTCCTATGGAGGGCCTAACAGATGTATCTTATGCATGAAAGAGAAGAAACAGCAAATGCATTCCATAGCCAAGAGGAAATAATCCCTCTAAACTGTGTTTTCCAGCAAATGTCCAAAAAAAGTTAGCACAGAATCAAAGAAACTGAACTACTGTCGCCCAACTGCTCTCTGTCCTCCAGCCTTCTGGTGTCTCCCCTTTTTCCTCAATAACCAAATAAACTAACTCAGGCCTCCATTTGGCATTGACTGCACTTTTAGGCACATCCTAGATACAGCTGAGCTCCGCTGGGGAAGAGACTCTGATCATCTCTCTCACACTCATTGCTCTAGCTCCTGCCCTGGCTCTTTGGTCACCCAGGCCATTTCATCATCAGTCCTTCCCTTGCCCTCTAGCTTCACTCAAGGTGATCTCAGCTGTAGTGGCTAATCACACAGCCTTACTGATGGCTTGGGTGTGCCAGAGGGGAAACGTTGCCCAGCGCACAGGAAATAACTCAAACTCGAGATTCAGGCCTACAACTACCCTGAGAGTCCACTGGCCAAACAGCAGCATGGAGAGTCTCTCGCTGGTTTTCTCTTTTCTTGGTCTAGGCCTACTTGATCCACTCCCAGAAAAGAGCCCTTTCTCCCATCACTCTTTGCTCGGCTTCACTTGACGTGGCCTCCAAGACCCTGCACGGTTGCGTCCCTGCTCTCCTCAGCAGCCTCATTTCCCACTTCTCTTTCCTCAGTCCAGGCCCTGCAGCTACCCCAGCCTTTGGTAGTTCCTAGAGAAGCCCTCTGTCCCCTTCCCACCACAGGATTGTTGCACGTGCTGCTCACTCTGCCTGCAACACCCTCCTTCCCCCTCACCCCACCCATTGCCTGCTCACCTCCTATACTTCCTTGGATCTCAAGTATCACTTTCTCTTGGAAGCCTTTTTGATACCCTGCCTAGGTCAGGTTCTTTTGTTATATGCTTGCACAGAACCACATTCTTTCCTTCTACACTTTTAGCAACACGCATAACTAGCAAAAAGTAGGTTTTCCTCAACGGCCTCATAGATCTTGGTCAAATTCTACATCAGATCTTGAGACGTGAATCCTGTACTTTCCTCCCCATTCAAGCAAACCAAAAAGGTAGTAGACTCCCCCCATTCTTCTGCTATGTGGTATTTCTTTGTATAACACAGTGTTCCAAGAAAACACATTTTAATCAATTAGTAGGTTCCTCAATTGCTGCAGTTTGTAACTATTTTACTAACATTTGTGCTCCTAGAGCCATAAAATAAATGGAAATTGTGGGAAAATCTTTGCTGATCTGGAGAATTTTTCACCTCCCAGTGCTTCTTCTGAACTCTAAATCTTTCATTTTACATGTTGAAAGAGTTTTTTCACCAGTATGGAAATTTTGCATAAAATAAAATTCAATTTTAATTTTTATTATCATCACAGTTTTTTAAAAAAATTCTTTTTACTTATATTTTTGATTTTTTATTATGAAAAATAGAATAATATAATTAATCCTTATATATTAATACTATTATCTTCACGTACCCATCAAATTGATCAACTCATCAATCTTGTTTCGTCTACATCCTCACTTACAGCAACAAATTACTGCTTGTCAAATAGCCTATTTATCTTTAAAATAGACTGTTTTGTTGTTTTAAAGCATATTGGGAAAAGTGATATTTGGCATCAGTTTGAATTCCTGCATTCATACCTACCTACGGAATCTTGAATGGAATAAAAAATTGCATTGTAAAAATCTGCACACCCAGATCTTAAAGATCTGACATCAAACAAAATGTGAGGTACTTCTACATAAATGGATAAAGTGTAGCTCAGAGTAAAGTTTGTGTTGTTTCTCCTTTAAGAGAAGCAGCATTGGGTAGGATCTTTAACCTCATGAAAACATTTCAAGACAATTTTCCTTAAAATAAAATTACTTTGTGACAGGGTAGTTCAAATTTCCCTGTAAATTCTGAAAAGGCATTGATTAAAAATAATAATATAGTCCTCGGTCTTTTAAAGTCTACTCCTTCTTTATTAACTGGTTATCTGCCTCCGGAAGTAGACCACCGGGATTTATATTTATAGATAAAAGGCCTGGAAGGACTGTGGCTCTTATTGAGATTGAATCTGGGCTGACACTCTTGGTTGTTTACCAGACAAGCACTCCCCCTCTGTCCTCTCTGCTTAGGTGTTGGGGCCAATATAGTTATGGAAGAGCATCTACTCCCCTGGTCCAGGGAGGGCTCAGATTGTGGAAGCCCCTGGGTGTAAATCCGTTCTCTTACGCTGTGATTATTGTAGAGGAACCATATGGTCCACTCTGTGCCAGTCAGATGTAAGGGGAAGTATACTGAGGCTTCTGGGGGACATTTCCTCCCAATGATGAATAGTGAGAAACTAGGAAGAACCAGCCTGACCCTTGCTTTCTGCCTAGAATGCAGTTGCTGAGGAGATGGTACTTGGAGCTGTGGCAGCCATACTGTGACTGTGAGAGTAGACAGCTCTGAACCACTGAGGACTGAGTAGTGGAACAATGGTAAGAGCCTGGCTCCTTGATGTCTTCATCAGACCTCTGAATAGACCCTGCCTTTGGGCTTCTTGTTGGGTAGAGAGAAAAGAAACCCCTTGTTTTAAGGAACTTGTTACTTGTTCTGTTACTTATGCACAAGAACAAACAAACTAATATGGAATCAACATCAGTCTGTTTTGCTTATACAGATTCCCAGCAAATACTGCATGTATTCTAAACTGAACAACAAGAGCTAGTTATACTGATGTGGTTAAAGTCACGTCAATCTAATTCACTAAACATTTACTGAGCACCTACTATGTGCAAGCTCTGTGCTAGGAATTGGGAAGCTAAGCATAAAAAAGACATAGTCTCTTCTTTCAAAAACTCCTGTTTAGTAACATTTAGAGGAAAGGCATGAAAATTCCAGGAGATGTTTTCTCAGGGAAATAAGACTGCTCTGTTCTAAACCACTGGATTTATTGTCCTAGGGTTGGGAAGGATGTTTGAGAAGCCATTTCACCCAGAAATAACAAAATCATGCATAGGAACATACTATAAGGAAGGCTGGTCTCAAGCATAGGCTGATCAGCAGGCTCGTGCATGGCATGACTTCAGGAGCTCTCGGAAGGGCTCTACCCAGAAAAATCCCTCCTGGTACCTGAATTCCACACCTGGAGATTCATTCCTTTGTGTTAAGGCTTTGTCCCTTGCTAAATTGCAACTACTTCTGAGGAGAAACACATTGTTTGTTCTATCATTTAAGAGGAGAATTAGAGCCATCATGAAGGTTCTGGGGACCTGAGGAAGGGTGGGGGGAGGCAGAAAGAGGAAATGGGCACCAAAAAGTTTGGGGACACTGAAGTGATTGACATTTTAGCTCAGGATCAGCTCAGAGCCAGCTGAAATAAACCATAAATGGCAAGTCATTTGTGATTTTTCTGGCCATTCCATCTTTGGCCTGGTTTTTCTTTTTAAAAAGGTTTATGGAAAATTGAGACACCATCCCAGAGAGTATGGAGGTTTTCACATGGAGAAACCAACCGGCCACTCTCTCGTGTGGAAAGCAAGTAGTATAAGGTCAGGAAAGAGACCCCCATCCTGCTATTTATAGCTGTTCCAAATAGCCCCCCAGGGAAACAATGGGGAAAAGAGAAGTTCTTTGCATTCCAGTCCCTCAATTGGAAATGCATAATTATACAAAAAATGTAAACAAAGTAGTCAACTGAGAAGGATGCTAGAGAGTGGTTTCACTGCAGCTCCAAGGTTTTTTAGCACTTCTAAACCTCAGAAGGCTCTACCTTCAGACCACCGCAAGAATGTCCCCCCACCCACACTTCCTCTGCCCTGACTCTTCCCTTGTATCTACGGCCCTAGCTTCCTCATCCACTGTTGTTTCCCATAGGAGCTCAACCCAGTGTCTGTACCCTGGCTGCCTCCCGGGCGTCTCATCTACTAAGGGTTTTAGCTCTAAAGGCTTCATTTTGACTTAATCATTACAACCAAACTAAAATACAGGTATGAAAAATTTTGAGTGTTCACCTGTCTCTACAAAAGAAAAGTTTTGCCTGAATTATAAGCAGGTCCTTAAATAACATCATTTTGTTCAAAGTCATTTCATTATAAGGTTAAGGAGAAAAAAATTGCTCCCCAGCCAGGGCCACGGTCTGTGTGGAGTTTGCACATTCTCCTCATGTCTGTGTGGGTTTTCTCCAGGTACTCAGGTTTCCTCCTGCCTCCCAAAGATATGTATGTGAGGTGAATTGGTATGTCTACACGGTCCCAGTCTGAGTGAGTGTGTGTGTGTGTGTGTGTGTGTGTGTGTGTGTGTGTGTGTGTGTGTGCGCGCGCGTGTGCATGTGCCTTGCAATGGGATAGGATCCTGACCAAGGCTAGTTCCTGCCTTGTGCCCTGAGCTGCTGGGACAGGCTCCACGACCCTGAACTAGAATAATTGGGTAAATAATTATTTTATTTGTTTTTATTAATCTTTCTTAAATGTATGCATAGCTCACATTTATTTCAATGTTTAATGTTAGAAGTGTTTTGGATCTTTATTTAGAAATTTGGAGATGTTTTGTGGCCAAAAACAGGCCATAGAAATTTAGCTCTTGTTTACGTCTATTAGCCTGTGGTAAAAGTAGTTTGATTATACGTTGTTTTGTTTCAAGTTGCGGTTTCCAAAAACCTATCTGTTAAGTGAGTACTTACTATATCTGAATAGTGAATTTTTTGTCTTTGGCTAGTGAGGAAGCTCTGACCTCTTTCATTCATTCATTTCCTTCTTTAAGCATTCCTTGAGTTGCTGCTCTGTGCCAGGCAGCAAGGTGGATGCTGAGGGCACAGTGGTGAGGCCAATAGACACAGTGCCCCTCTCGAACAGCATTCATTCCACTGGGGAAGCTACTGAAAAAGTGTAATAAGTATTATAAATGGGATTCCTAGAATGTACATCAGGGAGACCCCACAGAATGGGTGTTGCATAATTCTCCCAAAGGAAGAGGTGATGTCATCAGGAGAGGAGGGGGAGACACTGGGTGAATAAAACAATAGCAGCTGGCCGGGCGCGGTGGCTCACGCCTATAATCCTAGCACTCTGGGAGGCCGAGGCGGGTGGATTGCTTGAGGTCAGGAGTTTGAGACCAGCCTGAGCAAGAGCGAGACCCTGTCTCTACTAAAAATAGAAAGAAATTAGCTGAACAACTAAAAGTCTATATAGAAAAAATTAGCCGGGCATGGTGGTGCATGCCTGTAGTCCCAGCTACTTGGGAGGCTGAGGCAGGAGGATCGCTTAAGCCCAGGAGTTTGAGGTTGCTGTGAGCTAGGCTGACGCCATGGCACTCTAGCCCAGGCAAGAGAGCGAGACTCTGTCTCAAAAACAAACCAACAAACAAACAAACAAACAAAAAAAAAACAATAGCAGCCAGTAGCTGTAGTAAGGAGTTCGGACTATGAACGTGGACAGAATTGACTTAGAGAGCATCCAGTGGGGGAAGTGACTGGAGAAGCAGCGTTTGAGCTGAGGCAGGGCTTGGCTGGGCCCAGGGCAAAGGGAGGGAGAAGATGGTTGCTCATCCCAGGCAGGAGGGAAGGCTGAGATGGGAACAAGCATAGGACGATGGGGTACGGCCAAGAGGCAGCACGAGAGCCCCAGTGTGAATGTTGGGCAACAGTGGGAAATAATGTGGCCTGGGTAAGTACAGCCTATAAAAAGTGTTTCTAAAGCAATTATTTATAAGTTATGTGACTCTTCTTAACTGGCAGTTGGTCAGCCTATTTGTGAACCAAAATTTTATGATTGTTAGGTTTGGGTTATTTATTTAGGATGACTGTCTAACAGTGTTTATCAAGATTTCATTCCCATACATACTCATACCTGTTTACCAGGCCAATAGATAAATAATCTCAGGCTTTCTTTCCTTCCTCTGTGACACAGCAGAGGGGGAAAGGGGTGGAGGATCCCAGGAGGAGTAAAGGACTGACCCCCACCCTGCACAGAGTCCTGTAGCTATTCCTTCACAGCCTGGTCTCTGGTTCTAATTAGAGAAGTCTTATCTTTTATAGTTGTATTTTTTAAAAAGCTGAAAACACATAAAATACTCATATTTTAAGTACATTTATAAATGCTGAGAAAACCTTGATGAGGACCAGAACTTTCAGCAAGAAACTCTGCTCCAACCCAATGCTAAGATGCCTTCCTAAGAGTTCCTTGCCTCCCCAGTGGAAATGCTTGCGAAGTCTGTGCATTTTTCCGACAGTACATTTAGAGATCCACACTGCCTGAAAGTGTGCTTGAGCTTAAGTGCCTTAATTATACCGAGGGGGTACCAGGCAAGGGGAAGTGGTTTTAAAAAAAACAAACAAACAACCAATTATGGCTCCCTACTTTCCAGTCACAAAAAGCATTTGCTATTAAACTGCATCACAGAGATGAAACTTTATCACCTGGAATGCTGGGTCTATGGGCAGTTAGTTTTCTTCCTGCCCAGGACTTTTTCATGGCCTCAGGATTTCCTAGGTCTCTTGCTATGTGGAGTTTAAAGTCAATGGATCTTCTTAACTTGGTTGGAAGTGGCTTGGGGCATTGCAGGGAGGCAGAGACAGTCAGTGGTGGTGATAAGAAACTGAGAAGGAGGATGGGAACTTTCCTTTTCCTGAAGGATTTCTCCCAGACCCAGGACACCCCCCATCCCTGGCCATTGAAGGGTAAGGAACCCAGGACAAGACTGCTGAGAATCAAGACAGCTAGTTCTGAAGCTGGCTCTTTCAGTACCTAGCAGCCTTGAGAAAGTCACTTCACCTCTCTGGGTCTTGTTTCCTCATATATAAAATTCTTCTTTAGACCAAAGGGTACTAAGTTCCTTCCAGCTCTACAATGCTTTGATATGTGACCATGAGGCAAATTCTAGAGCCACTGGTGAGAAGGGGCAGGTCATATCCACCATGAGTGTACTCGTAGGGTCAGAACATGAACATTTTAGATGAAGAGGTATTTTTAGGCAGCAGAAGCTGATAAGGATTTGTAAAGTATTACTAGATGGTGAAGGCTTAAGAGAGCATATTATTCCTCTTGCTTTAGAATGCCCATCAGATGTCCTTTGTGTGCTAAGACCCACCTGTGCACATCCAGTGTCCAAAGCAGGCACCCCCATAAAGCAGTCATCAAAGGCACCTTATGCAGAGCTAGGGCTCCTTTGGTGTCATGCAAACGTACAGGTACCTCTGTTTCTATCAGCCTGAAGAACTTGATTTGACAAGTACTTTTTTTTAAAGCCTGTGGAAATCTTCTACCTCCCACACCCCAGGCTTGACATTATTATAATAACAAGGCTTTCCTTTCTTAATTATCTCCCCCTGTCCTCTCTGAAGATCAGGAAAACAAAAATCAGGGTCTGAAAGGGCAGCTGTCACTTTAAGACCTCAACCCCATTTAATTTAGATAAGAATAGGGCAATCATTTTCATCAGTCATCAGGCTGAGGAAAAAGGGAGTCCATCCACATACTCCTCACCCAAAATTGCTAAAGAAGCACTGCAGATAGATAAATTAAATCATAAACCCTGGGCAAACTCTCACACTTCACTCATTTTTTCCCTTATTTAAACTTTTAACCTTCCCATTTGATGAAATAAGGCCTCAGAACTTTAGGGGTGGATAAGGCAGTTGCCCATTCTCTGGGGCTGTGTGTTACCTGAGTTTGAAGATCTGGTAAAGGATCTCCAGTTAGCCACACAGACACAAATGTACCTGAATTCAGAGGTATACATACGGACAGGGTTGGGAGTGGCAGAAGTAATAGTTTTCCTTTGGTAACTTCTCAGAAATCACTAGGACATGTTTTTCTTTACTATATGCCTATAATGATTGGCCCTGTAAATAGGCAAATCTGTGGCAGCCTGAGGGACAGTGGTAGGTGGCTACTGGTGATAGCTTTTGAGAGTTAGCAAAAAGGCAGCTGGTACTTAACCACTGTCTCCAACATTGCTCAGTTAGATTAGTTCTTTCCCTTTAAACCTCTGTTCCTTATTAGAACACATTTACACTTACAGCAGTGTTACATAAACTTTGCACAAGGGCTAATTCAAGAAAAACAAGATGCTTAGGAGTAGATTATAAAACAACAACAGAGCTTTTTTAAAAAATCAGGAACTGCAATGGCCACAACACTATTTAAGCACTTTAAGATTTCGTCTTTAGCTAAAATTTCAAGAACCACATGACTAGCCTGTACTACAGAATCTGATTTCAATATTGCATCTTTGAATAAATTTGATTGCTGAGCAAGACATTTTGGAGCTGTTTATTTTGCCTCCTCTTAACTGATCCCATAAGCTACTGGTTGGTCTTCTTATACCTCTTGATCTTGTTGTCTTTAGTCACTGAATGAAAATGACCACATAGCAACATCTTTACTTCCTAAGAAGTTCTCATGGCTGTTTGTTTTGAAATACTTAATTTGAATTATTTAATAGTCACTTTTCTCCTCTTCTTGGCAGTCATAGCAGGTGTTTAAAAAGTTATTCAGAAAAACAGCCCTCCTTACTCACATTAATGTAAACATCTTTTTTCTGTTTCCCAGATTAAGCCAACTGGTATTCACAAGGCAAATCCAACTGATTAGTTCTCTCCAATTTGCCACTGGGCGAGCAGAGATCTGAAGCACTTGATCATCCCACGTCCAAGGTAAGGTAGCTGAGATGTGGTGTCTCTAGGCGTGTTTTCTCTGTTGTATGAGGAGAGCAGCATTGTGAAGGCAGGTTGGCTGAGTGAGTTGCAGGGTGGCAGCTCCATTCCAGGGCTCCTGTCTAGAAAACTAATGTTCCTGCTGCTTCCTGTAATTACCAAGAATGAGATAATTCCTCAGCAAGAATGAGGGAATGAGTAGAATTTTTGAGAAGGAAGGTAAGAGAGCAAAGTTCCTCTGAGCATTCCAGAGAAATGGGAGGAAGCACCTGAGAACATGACATTGAGTGGGATGCCGGAGAGTAGTGAAATGGTCCACACATCTCTATATGGAGATCCATGATTGTGGATAATGGCTGCACTTTGGAAAACGATGGCTTCCCCCCTTTGTGCTTCACTAATAACTCACAATTAGATCTGTCCTGTCCCTGTGAAATCAAATAGAAAGAAGGCAGAGACTTCACTCCTGACCAGGCTCTGAGGGCTTGGAGAGGGTCACACACAGAGGTGGGTGTCAGGCACCAGAGCAAGTGATTAGAAAGAGCTCTGTATTTCTCAAGGTTCCCGGGAATAAATAACATATATGGCTCAGTGGAAACTGACTTAGACAAACAAACAAAAACTTTGGGTACAGAAGCCAATAATCCACAATTCTGCTACTAACTGTAAAAGCCAGTGTGAATGATGAATGCACAACACCACAAGTCACGGGAACTTTTAGGTCAGCTTAACTCATTCAGAAATTGTTGCAAAATCTTGGTAATTCAGACATTACTATTTGGGAACTGGTAGGCACTCAGCCAGGGGCAGCCTGTTCTTCCCAACTGATCAGAGCCCAAACTGATCTAGGTGATGTGTTTCTATATATCCTTAATAAAAGTACAACATAGCTAATATTTGGGTAAAATGGTCCCTGGTGCTTGGGATTCCTCACTGTCTGCTTTGTGATAGTGTAGCTGGGAGGGGAACTGAGAGCTGAAGGCCAGAACCAGGCAGGTTCAGGCCTGTGATGACACTCATGGCCCAGTAGTATCACAGTGCCACCAGCTGTGACCTCAGCCTGGGTCCTCTCACTGGTCGGGTTCTAAGAAACCTTTTCTGCACACTGATTCCATCTTTCATGGGAGGATGGAGGGCAGGTGAATGGGAACAGTTGTGTTCTGGATGTTCCCACCAAGGCAGAGTAGCATGGAATTGAAGGTACTCAGAGACAAATGTGGTCAATGTTCTACCTCATTTCTGGCCTGTCACAAGCCTCAAAAGTAGCCATGTGTCTAGGATGACCCCACATTGACTCAAGACATGAAGCAGACGTGGTATTTGTTTGAAGAGTGGAATGTTTTCAGCAAACTGTGGGGTTCCAAATGTGAGTTAGGAGAATTTGACTTTACAGCTCACACACATACATGTACACACATGCATACACACACACATGAACAAACACATGCATGAAAGATAAATTGAGTCCAGAATTGATTCTGGCAAATTATTTAGATTATCTTAACCCAGCCTTTCCTGTCACCACAAACACAAAGAACAAGATAAATTATAACAAGCATTCTTTTAAATGATAGCAAACTTACAAGAAAGAAAGGGAAACTAAAAAGTAGGCCAGAGAGTGGGAACTTTTGTGGTTCTTTGGATATGGGGGTATGAAGGGCTTTGGTAATGGTAATCCTAGAGCTTGAATATTAATGCCTATGCAGGAACAGCAGTGAAAGTACTTTGTTATGGTCAATAAAAGTTGAACGTGAGACCCCATCCGTGAACATGAAACTCCTCAAAGGGCTGTACCTCGGTGAAAGAATGAACCAAGAAAAAAAGTCCCACCTACCAGCACAGGGACACTGGTCTGTCTCTTCCAGAGCTCTCTACAGAGACAAAAATTATTTTGAGGATTCATATTCACAAGCTTTCACTTCATGAGTTTTAGATTAACTATTTTTATATCTAGTCTCAGAAACGTGGGCTGAGAAATAAGGTTAAAAATTGGTCTGTATGTTTGAAATATTTTGTAATTGAAAATAAAATTTAGAAAAAGGCAGCATTTAGGCAGTGATTGTTCTAAATAAAGCCTAAAACTATCCAGAGAGCTTTGAACATCATTAGAGGAATAGGTTCGTTGATTCAATAAATATTTATTGATTGCCTCCCATACAGTAAGTATTGTGATAGGTGGATATGAAACATTAATTAAACCTTGCACTTGGGTTCAACTGGGGGACATATTATGGTTGACAATGATTAAGGTCTTAGAAGTCCAGTTTAGTGTTAGCTTATGCTGAATTCTGCTCTATATTAGGCCATTTTATAGGGCCTTTCCAAGTATACTTTATCTTGGTATAAGGCAGGAAGAGTACATGGTAACAGCAATAATATCTAATATAGCTTACAGAATTCCAGGCATAGCCCTAAGACTTTGCAAGCATTGTTTCTTTTTATCCTTATCAACCCTTATGGGGTAGGTACTATTATTACCCCCATTTTATAGATAAAGAAACTGAGGTACTGGGTGATTAATTAATTTGACCTAAATCACTGAACAATAACCAGCAGAGCCAAAATGTTGACTTTGTTGGTTTAACTCCAAAGCACACCACTCTTAAGTTCTCTTCTGGTTTGTCTGTCCTCGTGTCGTTACAATTGGACAGTATAAGTTCACTGGGCATGCTTCAGGACACCTGTTTTACATGTCATGGCAGGGCAGGATGTTGGGTCTAGAAAGGAGCCTTGAGGATTATCTGTCCCAGTGGAATGGTAATGTGTGAGCCTCGAGAGCAGGAGATACCGTCATCCACCACTACTGTGTCCTCTAGCCCTAAAGCAGTGCCAGTTACATGGTAGGAGCTAGTAAATATTCAGTTAAAAAAAGACTGTTTAATAATTTTTCTTTTTTTGGAAGCTTTTCTTCAAAAAGCCCAATATCAAACAAACCAAGCAGAGATGATCTAGTTAAAGTCTCGTAGTGGAGGTGGGGCCCAGCACTCCACAATCTAGAACCAACTACCTGCAGCTTGAAGACCACTCACCTAGTAAGATCCCCACAATACAGATGAGGAAGCCTAATGTCCAGGGAGGTTGAGTGTCTTAGAAAAGACAACCCTGCTAAGGAGAAACTGAGCTAACTCTTCTAACATTAAGTCCCAGAGTTCTTTCCTTCAACACAAGATAAAGTGGTGGCCTCGTCTCCAGACTGCTTACAACTGAGAATATATTTACAAAAAAAAAAAAAAAAGACAAGCACTTGGTAAATAGATGGTTATGTAATTAAAGTTATTCAAGGACAACCTTATGTGTGACGAGCTAAACAAAGATTTTCTATCTCATAAATTAAGAACTAGTAATTGTATTGTCAACTGCCACATCCCATGGAATGCTGCTAAATTCAGAGAACTCTTGTCTGTTGGTTTAAAAGACACACCAAGATTCTTTTTATTACTTGCTTGAAGATTATGTATTTTACAGTGGAAGGGAGATTTTTGCACTTCTTTGGCTATCCTCCAGCTTTCCCCCCACCCTCCAAGAATCTCACACCCCAGCTGCCTTGCCATGATTAAAATGTTACAGGAAACACTCAGCAGGGGGTTGGTTGGGAGAAACCTATGTGAAAATATGTGCCCTCGTTTGGATATGAGAGGGTGTATACCAGCAAGGACGCCCATCCAATTATCTCTTCTGAAGGCGCACTCCCTGTTCTTTTAGGAGCATATTAATCATTTTTACGCTATCCTGACTCCTAATCACAGGCGTTTCCAGTGTTGTCAAAACAGTGCCTGCCTGCATCTGTTTTCTACAATTGGCCTTGGTTCCAGGGAGTGTTTGTGAGAGAAGAGAGAACAAGAGATTGACAGTCTTGTGTTGACATTTTGTGGCTGTTTGGAAATGAGAGCACTCCGGGTCTGATTTTGTAATTCCTCCTTTTATGGGTAAAAAGCAATGTCTCAGCATGAATGGGCATAACTGAACACACTAGGACACACCCCAGACACACTGTGTACTCCTGGGACACTCACCATGCTTTTAGTTATTGCTGTTGTAGAACAAAAGGCAGAAAAGGATCTTTTGGTTCTCCTCTCCCAGATCTTCTACCCCTAATGAGATGAATAAAACATCAGACTTAAAGAGAAAAAAATTCTTTATTTATATGTATCTTTTTTCTTCCCTTTCCTTCTTTTCAAACTATAATCCTAATCACAACTCATCAGTTTTTAGTTACACAAGTAATAGAGTCTCCTTGATAAAAATTAAAATAATACAGATAAATAAAACTTCTCCCTTGCCTGTTCCCCTGATGCTACACTGTTCTCCATTGTATATCATTATTATTTGTCCACTCTGTATCCCTCCAGGCTTTTTCTAAGCATATTTATTTATGTGTGTGTGTGTGTGTATATGTGTGTGTAGGAAAGCATATGTTTATTTGGTAGGAATTTTTGTTTAATACATAAATTATTCCATAAGTTACATATTGTTCTCTGACCAGCTTTTCTAACTTAAAAATATATGTTGCATATATTTTTCATAACAGTATGTATTCATTGATCTTATTTGTTTTAATGGAAGTATAATGTATAATCTTCCATAGAATGGAGGCATAGTAATTCATTTGATTATTTCCCAAAAGATGGAAATTCAAAATATTTTGTATTTGTTACTATTATAAATAATACTATTGTAAATATTGTACTTATCTTTTACATTTAATCACAATAAATGTAAATGGTCTAAATGCACTATTAGATAACATAGATTGTCAGTTTGGATTAAAAGAAAATAGCAAGACTCAACTATATACTACCCATGAGAAACCCACTTTATATCTAAAGACATAGATAGGTTACAATTAAAGGGAGAGAAACAAACAGTAATCAAACACTAATAAGAAGAAAGTCAAAGTGCCTATATTAATAACAAAGTATACGTAAGATAAGAAATTATTACCACAGACGAATGGATATTACTCTATAATAAAGAGGTCAATTCATAAAGAAGATAATAACCCTAAACATGTATGCATATAACAAGACAACTTCAAAATATGTGAAGCAAAAATGGATAGAGTTGAAAAGAAAAATAGACAAATCCAGTCACAGTTAGAGTCTTTAGCACTTTTCTCTGAGTAATCAACAGAACAAATAGAAAATTAGTAAGGATGTAAGTGACCTAAATGGCACTATCAACCAATGTGACCTAATTGACATTGATAGAATGCCTCACTCAACAACGGTGGTACCTCAAAAATATTAAAAGAATTTAAATCTTCCAAGCTATGTCCTCTGACCATAATAGAATTAAACAAGGAGTCAATAACAGAAAAATATCTTTAAAATCCCCTAATATTTGGATATTAAACATATTCTAAATATCCCATGGGTCAAATAGAAAGTCACAGGGGAAATTAGGAAACATCTGGAATTGAATGAAAATAAAGTCCCAATAGATCAAAATTTGTAAGATACAGCTAAATTTGTACTTAGAAGAAAATATATAGCATCAAATGCTTAAATCAGAAATTATTGGAAAACTCACAAAATTGAAAGGAACACTGGAGAAACAGAATCATGACAGGCATGAACAAGGGAGGACACTGTAATTAAGTGCAGAGCCACTATCACGCTTCTCACCAGTCCCATATCAGTTACAGGCCACATCAAGAACTTTGGTTCTAGAATGTTATTTCCTAAGAATCTCTATACCTCCCTATGGCTAGTGAAATGAAGCATCCCTTTCTGATTCCATTCTCTCTCAACTGGATTATTTTGTATTCTAAACTATGTTTTATAAGAATAAATAATTTACTCCTTAAATTTATTTTATTAGTATGTACTTTTTAGTCCTTTGGAAACTTTGGAACTTGGAATAACCCAAATCCCTTCATGGAAACTGGGCAAAACCTGCTTGGAAGAGTTTCTCATTAATGTATATGAAAGTATTTTGTCAATGCCCCACCTGTATTTGGCTCTCTGTGGACAAAAAGTGGAGCCCAGGGTCTTGAATGGGGAATGGATTATAATGAAGTGGACAACCTTGCAGCATAGTGGAAACAGCACAGACTTTGTCAGCCAGCCCAAGGTGAAAATCGCATTCTGCCTCACTAGCTGTGTGGCCTTCGGGTAGTTACCTTACCTCTCTGGGGCTCAAGTTAATACTACTTTCTTTGCAGGGTTATTGTGATATTTTACAAGTATATATATAACATGTCGGTCATATGGTAACCTCCCAATGATGGTAGTTATTAATATTACCCATGCAGAGTGATGTTGATAAATACAAAAGACATTCTAGAATAATTGTTGTTGAGATGGTGGGCTCAGTACAAAGCCACATTGAAGAAGGCAAGCACAGCCTGGACCCGCTGTAAGGAACTACCCTCTGGTCTCCACAAGGCTGGCTCAATGGAATCTCCCGCAATCAGCTCACCAGACAAAATCCCCAGGGGGTTATATAAAAGCTAGTTATGCTCTAACATGATCCATAAAAAAGTTGCCCGTGATTTCCTGGAGCGATCGCTATGCCAGAAATATCACCCGGCTGTTCACACGGAGATATGAGCCGTGTGTCTGGGCCATCTGGGAATGTCTCTTCTTTGCCCCATTCAGACCATCAATTCCACATACTTTCCTCTCCATCCCAACTGTTGCCTTGGCTCAGGCTGCTCTCTGCTGTTTCCTGACTCCTGCATTGGCCTTGCTTCCAGCTCCACTCCCCTACAAGCCGTCTTGAATCTTACATCCAGAGTCATTGCTCCACTGCCTCTCTGTTGCTACAGGATGAAACCATATTCTTCTGTAGTGCTTACAGACCCTCTATCACCTCTCCCATCTGCCCTCCAGCCTCATCTCCACTGCTTCTTGCCATCCTCTTCCCACAGACCCCCCAATCAAACTCCACTCCTTCAGGAATACTTACCTATTTACATGTCCCAGAACAGTCTGTGTTCTGTAATGCACAGGTAGTTCCTCCCATCTGAAATGCCTGCTACCAAGTTGTTCACCTGAGAAGCATCTCCCAGCTTTCGTGATGCCTTCCCTGACTCCTCCACTCAGCTTTGCTGCTCTGCAACCTGCACTCATTCCATCCTCCAGACAAACCTCACTAACACAATTGCCTTATTGCATTGCAATGCTTTGCTTTTGGTCTCCCACAATTAGATCATAAGGCCCTTGAAAGGCTCTTTGGTAATGAGAACTACATGTATTTTCATCTTTATATCCACAGGACCTAGAACAACACCTGGCACATAGTAGGTGTTATGCTGTCTGTATATATCAGTTAGGAATGAGTCTGGCTGTAAGTAACTGAATACCTAAGAGTATTTCCCATAGAAATGACAGACAGCAAAACTTCTGGAAGCAGATGGTTGCTGGTGTTGGCTTAGCTGTTCACTGATACCATCAAGGGCCCTGGCTCTTTCTGTCTTTCTCCTCTAAATCTATTCTTGACACAAGAGCCACAGTGATTTTCTTAAATGTAAGTCAACTCATACCACCCTCTCCTCCATCCCTCCAATGATTTACTCATCTTGCTTAAGGGAATAGCAAAAGCCCTTACATTGGCATGCAAGGCCTGACTGGGGGTGATGCTTGCTTTTCTTTTGTTACATAGTACATATCACCTCTTATCCTTTACTTATCACATGTTATGTATTGTCTTTCTCTCCTTTTATCACTAAAAGTTAAACTTCAGGGAGGCAGGGGACTTTGTGTGCTCTAGCAATTAGAACAGTGCCTGGTGTATAGTAGACAACAAATATTAGTTGAATAAATAAATGAATGGATCTTTCTGCTCTACCTCTCCTCCAGTCTTGGTTTTGTCTTCATCTTTGTTGCCTCATGGCTACATGATGGCTGCTGTCTTCCAGACACCTCGTCCATGTCCAAGGCAAAAAGAAGTCAGCGTTTGGGGATGAATGGTGCTGAACACATGGGTCTTTCTTTCTCATGGAAGCAAAAACTTTCCCAAGAGTCCTAAGCTGACTTCAGCTTTTATCTCATTGGCTCAGGTTATGGCACAAGCTACCACCAGCAGTGAGATAAGCTAATAAACCAAGTAGATACCTGGCCATACTGCTGCCCTGAGCAAAACTGAGAAGAGCAAAGCTGGATATGGCATAAGTAACTAACAGGGTCTGCTGTGAAACTGCTGAAGGAAGAACTCAAACCTTGGGAACAGAATAGGAAAAGCACTACCCTCTCGTCCAGTTGTCTCTTTGCATCTCAGCCCTTCTTTTCCAAGAAGACCTGCCCTTGGTCACTGGAGTAACATGAAAGGGGCAGGCAGTCTGTGGCCTGAGGCTCAGGGAGTGCAACAGAGACGTTAATGTCTGCTCCCTTGAAGCTTACCAGAAGGCCAGCATATAATAGAGTTCAAATAATTGCATCTTTCAGACTCACAAGCACGCTCGGCATTGTTCAGACAAATAGTGCCTTCCTAAGCCTCTGAACTTGATCACCATAGATCAGCATTGCCCAGCCTCTGGGTGCTCCAGACTGCACATTGATGAAGAAACTTTGGCAACTGTTAAATTGTCTGCAGATGGGTCCAGTCACGCAGAAATATTCATGCAGTGTCCTCTAGGCTCTTTGTGTGCTTTCCCCGGATAGGAGACAGTGAGCTGGAGCCCCCCTCTGCCCAGCAGGCCCATGCTACAGCCTCTGGGTAGTGACTGCAGCTCATTCAAACTTAGAGAAAACCGTGTGATACTCTCTCAGGCTGTGGTTCTGGTGACATGTGTAGCAAAAGCCATTCCAGGTGCCAGGACCTTGGATGTGGGGCCTGAGGCAAGGCATCACCATGAAATTTTCCTCAGTTATTCCAGCTCTGACCTTACTTGTATTACACTTGTCACCTTGTTCTTCACTAGGTGAGGGGCTCTGTGAGGTGAGTGACTGTGTCTTTCATCTTTTTGTACCTCTAGCACTTAGCACACTGCCTAGCAGGTGCCCAATAAATGGGCATTGAATGAGTGAATGAAAGATTCCCTGAAAATACAATGTGGAAATGAAAGGCCAGAGGGAGCCCCGTGTACCCAGTGGGTTGCACAGTACTTCTCCACAGCCTTTGCATTAAAATCTAAACATTTTGTCCAACTTCAAACATTAAAAACCTAGAGAGATCTTCTTTTCTACTTTTGTTGTCCTAAGCTCATTAACACTGAAGGTTTTTGCCCATTGTTACCATTGGAAACAGAGGGAAAAATGCTGGCTTGTACATGGAATTTGAAAAGTTATCAAATAGTTTAATATCCAGGTAGTTCATTTGAGCTCAAAACTCTCATGATTTTGTGATTCTGCCTCAGCTTTTTAATGTGAGAATATGTACCACTAAGGGAGCAACCTTGATCTCCTCTGACCACCTTTGAGCTTATTAGTGTAATCCCCACATAACTCTAATTGAACATGATCACTTTTAAAAAGCAAATGTAATATCTTTAGTAGTTAATCTTCCTCTTATTCAATTAAAAATATCTGTCATCTTCTCAGATGTGACATCCAAAGGCTAGGAGTCCAGACTTTGCTAAAAGAGAGACAGCATTTTCCCTGTATCATGTCCTGGAGTATTTCCAGGGCTTATAATAGTGGAAAGGAAATCCTTCCCTGTCTCTTATGCCAGCCAGCAGCATTCTGCCCAGACTATTCCCACCCCTCCTACCAAAACGAATTGTATTAAAAGAGAATAGATCCTTAACCTGAACACTCTATCTGATTTAGAATTCTGGCTTCTCCTGGCCCACAAATTAAAGAAAGAAAGGAAGAAAGCAAGCGAGCAAGCTATACTTTTAATTCTCCACAATCAAGAGCATCCTTAGCCTTGGGAAGTTTGTCAATATGCTGGAAAAGACAGTTGCTTCTCAATTGCTGCCATGTTAGACCTCCATGTGACCACTGTTTCTGCCATTGTTCCTTTTCTGCTGTAAGGAAAACGTGCCTGTGGAGTCTCTGGCTACACATGACTGTCCTGTGTGATATGATGCCATGATTTGGCCATCTCTTACAGTGCAGCTTTTCATTCCGAGATAGCCCGTTGTGCTGTCTGTTTTGGATGCAGCTTGGCATGAGCACAGAAAGTCCATACAGCCACCTACAACTTGATCTACTAGTTGTGAACGGAAACTTTTGAACACGTTCCACCAGATGCACAATGGTACCATTTATTACTTTATTCTCAGGGGAAAACGTTTGCTGTGTGAATAATACGAGGGACTGATGTAAGCCTCTTCATTTTCAGGGAGCTTTACGGGTGTCAGCAAATTCACACAGTACCCCGGTAAGGAAGCAAGGCATTGTTACGCCTTTTTTACAGGGAGAGAAACCAGATCACAGTATCAGATTTTTCCCAAGGCCAAATGGACAATAAATGGCATGGACTTGTTTCCAGAGAGAACCATGCTATTCTGCTAGAAAGCACAATTTCCTACTTACAGAAAGTCTCAACAGAGTTCAATCCTGAAACTAACACTTGAAGATCACTACCCTGATTTTTGACATAGCTCCTAATGTTGCCTTACCTTGGGTTTTGTCCAGATGGGTAAAAAGGGCAAGACAAGGTGAAGCACCATATAGGATAGTGGTGAAGGTTACAGCATCTCCCATGTGCCTTGCATTGAGAAATTGTCCAATTTATAATCACAGGATCATGGGGGTGGGTAGGAGGGGAGCTAGGTATCCATAAAGTCCCATGAGAAAAAATTTAACCCTTCCGACAATATAGAACAGATTTGTTGATTTCAGTTGCTACTTAGGAGATTGAGAAAGGGTTTTCCCTATCAGCTGCAGGAACATGCTAAATACCTTCTGTAGTGGATTAAATTGTGGACAAAGGTATGTCCACGTCCTAACCTCTAGTACCTCTGACTGGGAGCTTATTCAGCAAACAGGTCTTTGCAGGTATAATTAAATTAAGGATCTTGAGATGAGATTATCCAAGATTTAGGGTGGGCCTAAATTCAGTGACAGGTGTCCTTATAATAAGAGAATGGGGGAGGGAGATTTGAAACACAGACACACAGAAGGGAAGACCATGTGAAGACAGGCAGAGACTGGAGATATTCAGCTACAAGCCAAGGAACTTTGAGGATGGCTGGCAGCCAATGGAAGCAAAGAGAGGGGCATGGAACAGATTTTCCTTCACAGCCTCCTGAAGGAACCAACTCTGCCAACGACTTGATTTCAGGCTTCTGGCCTCCTAAACTGTGAGAGAGTAAGTTTTTGTTGTGTTGTAAATCACTCAGTTTGTGGTAATTTGTTACAACAGCCCTAGGACACTGATAAACCCTCTTCAGCTCCTTCTTCCAGTCTTTAGACTCACATGAATTTTAACTCAATTTAAAATTATATTCGTGCCATGCCAAATCTTTTAATTCCTCTGTGTGTGTGTGTGTGTGTGTGTGTGTGTGTGTGTGTGTGTGTGTGTAAGAGAGAGAGAGAGAGAGAGAGAGAGAGAGAGGAGGGAATTATTACTTTAAGACGGTTGAAAATTACTCTCCTAGATAACCAACATTACTGAATGAAAATTGGATTATCTTGAATCCAATCCACTGTGAATGCAGAAGGGGCATCATGAAGGGAGGAAAAGTCAAGAACCAGTGGAGTGAATTTAAATTCTGATTGCAAAGCAATAGTTTTCATACCTTCACTCCTCCAGGCCACTGTACCAAGGAGCACACACGGAGCATAGAATATCCTTTTAAAAACAATAAGGTAAATTTATTATGAATTTAACACAAATTCATTGCACAAAATTTAACTATTATTGAAATTTGTAATATAGAAAATGACAACCTCCAAAATGCCTATAGCACACAGTCCTCTGATTTCTTTCTTCCTGTCTCAATCATACTAACACACCCTCTCTCTCCCCAACCTTTTAAACATTAGAATGGAGAGGAGGTCAGCAGGAGAGTCTGATGTCTACTAATTCTTTGGACTAATTCAGCTTGACAGAAGGAATGTTTGCTGAGTGCTCCCGGGTGTAAGTCCCGTTTTTTGTAAGCCTTGGGTCAGGCACAAAACTCTCACAAAATACATCGAAGGTGAGATTATATTTATGGTTAGAGCACAGATTGGCAAACTTTTTCTGTCAAAGGCCAGACAGTAAATATATCAGGCTCTGTTGCAAGTACTCAACTCTCTGCTGTAGCATAAAAGCTACATCAGTATGAGTGTTATTTACCATCCTACTGCTGCCTAACAAATTACCCCAGATTTAGTGGCTTAAAACAATGCCATTTATTACTTCTAGTTCTGTAGGTCAGAAGGCTGAGTGGCCTTAGCTGAATTCTCCACTTAAGGTCTCGTGATATTTGCTGGCTGGGTTCTTACCTGGAGGCTTTGGGGAAGAATGCACAGCAAAGCTCATTCAGGTTGTTGGAAGAATCCAGTTCCTTGTGGTAGGACTGAAGTCCTGGTTCCTTGCTGACTGTTGGTGGGAGCCTCTCTCAGCTCCTAGAGGCCTCTCATAGTCAGTTCATAATGTGGATCTTCCATTCTCTTCTAGGCCAGCTGGAGCACATCTCTCTAACTTCCTCTTCTACTACCAGCTGGAGAGAACTCCTTACCTTAAAAAGGCTTGTATCATTAGGCCCACGTGGATAATTTTCCTTTTAAATAACCCAAAGTCAACTGATTAGTAATCTTAATTATATCTACAAAAATCCCTTTTGCCATATGATATTACATAAATCATAGGAGTAATAACCCCATTATATTCACAGGTTTTGCCCAGGGGAGGAGATGATACAAAGGTGAGGGTCACTGGGGGTCATTTTAGAATTTTCCCTACCATGGTGGGGTTCTAATACAACTTTATTTAGCAACACTGACATTTGAATTGAATAAAATGTTCATGTGTAACAGAATGTTATTCTCCTTTTGATCTCTTTCTTAACCATTTAAAAATGTAAAAGTTACTCTTGTGAGGCCATAGAAAATCAGGCAGAGGGCTATATTTAGCCCATAGGCTGTGGTTTGCTGACCCCTAGGTTGGAGGATCAAGTAACAACCTTGAAGGAATGCCAGAAGAGTAACTGTCACAGTGCCCTACACAGCACCTTAATCCCAGGAGGTACTAAATGAATAAATGATGAACAAATATTGGGTCCCAGAAGAAACTGAGGACACACACACCCTAAATGTCCTGGTGCTATGTCTACTGCTGTGGGTGAAGTACAAACACTCTGGCTGTTCCTTTTGAGTGTCAGTCCAGGCTGGACCACAGGACTCCCAGGTGGCTCAGACTTTAGCACCTTCAACATTTCCCTTGGGCTCCAAAGTGAAAGCACTGTCATTTCAAGGGCCATGTTACAGTTGAGGTTAATCCAGCACATGTTATGTGATAACTAGACTCCAAGGCCATGCAAACTCTCAGCAGTCTTTCCCTGAGATGTTGGGCTTGGCATCAAGGACTGACTTTCCTTAGTTACAGGTTGGCCTATCTTAGGTGGCAGGTGGGCCACAGCCCACATGAATGCCATTTTGGTTCTTGGTAGGTGAAATGGATGAGATGAGGAAGGCTTGGACCACACTGAGAGTCAACCATGTGGTAAACACAAGGCCATGGGGAAAACTTAACACTGCTTGGCAAGATCTCTTACCCAGTTGCAAAAGGATCCATCCTCTGCCTTTTCTAGTTGGAAACATTCCCTGAGATGAGAAGGATCACGCTGTTGGCCGAGGCTATATCAGAGGAGTATTATTTGCTCTGGAAAACCTGGCAGAGAGTGTCCCAGTCTATGAGCTGCCCAGAGCCCTGCATTCACAGACTGTTCAGATGAGAGGGATCCCAGGGACCACCTGCTACAACTCTCATGTTCTATATGGGAAGAAACTAAGTATCAGGACATTAAATGACATTCCCAAATGTATCCAGCTAGTTAGTAAGAGTGAAGAAAGAGCCTGTTTATCCTGATTCCCAATGAAATGCCATTTGTGCTCCATCTCTGCTCTTCCCCATGTGTCCTAAACTCTAGTGTTTCCATGCTGGTTAGCACTTTGGCCAGAAGAGTACCAGAGATTACTGCTCATTCTTGCTCCCCCCACAGTCACAGCACCTCCCTGGGCTGGTGTTACTTTTTACTTTGCAATTCAGAATGTTGAAGAGATGTGCCCTGTATGGATTTTCATGTAGCTTTCTTTCCTGGTTGCTGTTTGAGATAATATATTCAGGCTATTGGTAAATAGCTCTGAATCAGAGCCTCAGGGGCAGCCTGGTTTGGTGTGGAGACAGTCTGGATGGGGTCATAGTAACCCTTGCATTAAATATCAATACCCAAGGAAGGTGGGAAGGTGTTTCCAAAAGACTTACTTGTATTTCTTTTAATGTATGGCTGAGTTTTCTTTAAAATGGAGAGTTCTGATTGCCCTCTGTCCCCTTAGCAACACCCTAAATCTCTGGGAGGTGTTTCTTGTTGGACCCCCTCCCAGTGAGCAACATCTTTCCTTGCCCAGCCTGTCCCCAGTGTCTCAAGAATCCCTGTGGTTTCTGCCCCCATTCCACATACTTAGTCCCATCTCCAGGGTTCCTGGACATCAGCTGGAGAGCATAATCTAGGAGTCTTAAGTACTGAGTTCCCTGGTGGGAACTCACTGAATGGCAGTTCCCCAAATCCTTCCTTCTCTCTCTCAGTGCCTCAGGATGGTCTCTGTGCCAGCTGTGCCCATCTTTCTGTTCTGCAGCCTCCTGTCACATGCTGGCTATCCCTCCCTAGCATGATGGGTCCCTGCTGAGGTCATCTCCTTTTGCCAATCCATGGTCCTTCCAGATCCTCCACCAATACAGTGCCCCAGTTGTCCTCACTTGCCCCATCTTCAGCAGTGAGACGTGCTGATTCCTACGGCATTTGGCACTGCTCACTGGGCTTTCTCTTTTCACTGTTGAGTCTCATGTATTGGGTCTGCCTTGCTACGTTTCTGACATTGTCTTCAGTGTCACTACTCTCATCCAGCTCTTTCCAGTCCCTGGAGCCATTGCTCTTGAAGAATATGGGACTGATGCCTTAGCTAGGGTCACAAGGCCCTGTAGAAGTGACACCATGAAGTTGCCTACCCATAAGAGTTCCAGGATCAAACTCTCTTAGTTGCTTGCTTGGGTGAGTCCTCACAGCACTGTCTGCCCTGGGCACCATGAGTGGAGCTCAGGAAGCAGCCTCTGTCCACCCCTCAGTCCCTACGTGCTTCATGACTATTTTCTGAGGCAGCTATGCAGCTGCCAGCTCTAAAGGTCCTGGGACCCCCATTCTGAGGCCGTTCACTGACTCACTGCCCTAAATCCTCTTTTTCTTTCCACTCCCAGAACAACCTCATTCACACAGTGAAGGCAGAGCATGCATGGTATATGCCAGGCTGTCTTCACACACATTTCTCAAGAGATCCTGGACCACCAGCCCTGAATGTGCGGCTCCTACCTAGTCAGGGGGCTCTGACTCAGCTCAGTCACCTGAAGACTGACCCTACAGGAGAGATACAGGCATCCACTGTTGTTATCTTTGTCCAGAGTGTTTCCAAACCTTTCCTATTTGATAAACATAAAAACGTTATGCCCAACCACCCAAGATCTTGACCTGGACCATCTAGGGAGATAAGACCCCACCCCTAACAATTGCCCCCCTTGGCAGACTCACTGATGCAGATTTGCTTCTGCAGATATAGCTTGTCAAATTTTACTTTCTTTGAGCGAAATATAATGAGAGTAGTGGACTTTTGATTTCCAAATTATGAAATTCTATTATAATGTGAAACACATATTTTCAAAGTATGCATACGTTTCATTCTAGAAATGTTGATATGCATCTCTAGGAACTTCCCTTCTCCTTGTTAGAAAACCTGTGCTCTAAAGTATTAGGGGAACAGAAGGAAGGTATAGAGGCCACACAAGGAAGACCAGCCTCCTGGGACTTGGGGAGAAACAGAGAAGAATCCCACTGTGAAACTACCTTTCTGATGCTTTTTAGACCAAACAGTGTTCTCAGAAATGGGCATGTGTTCTGTCTCCACAAAGACACCATGCCCATCATGCTTTAAATAGCACAACTCTGTGCGTTATGCTGTATATTTATTTTCTAAATGAAAAGTTTTAAGCCCAACCTCCAGAAAAGCCCTGCTTTACAAATTTCTTGCTTCTCATGCCATGAGTTCAATATGACTCTTTCCAGTACCAGCCAGCAGGTCAATGTTGTCATTGCCATTAGCAGGTCTTTGAGAAGTAATGTGAAAATGCTTTCCTGCAGATTCCTAACTGCTGGCATATGTGTGAACTCAGAGCCTCTAGCCAGGGGCAGGAAAGTGCTTTGGTGTAGGTGCATTTTGGATAGGGGGAATGAGCTGGTGGAATTCTGCTTGAGAAACAGAGATCACAGGTTGCAGGGCTCTTCTTTGAATTTGATTATTTTTAAACTTCACCTCTCCCTGAGCAATAATGAGGTCTGGTGAGCCTTGTCATAATCCCAGGGACGTGACCAGACATAAGACTTCGATCGCTTCAGCTCAACAGAGGTTAAGGAAAGAACATCAGTGTGGCAACCCCACGGATGTCTGGGAATAGGGATCATGACCCAGGCCTGTCAACTCCTCCCGGTTTTGTCTGCCTGGGCCTCACGGTGGTCTTTGCCCTTATCACTGCACCATTGTAAGTTTAACACAACTGGGACTGGCTCTTCAGAGGCACATTCCCTGCAGTGGCTAAGGTTGTGCTGCCTAGGACCAACCTGGAAGAAAGGAGTAGAAAAGGTAGTATTAATGGCTCCCTTTTATGTCAACAGATCCAGTGGGAAAGGAGCAATGGGCTTAGTCATGTTTTAATGCTCCCAAACGTTACTATGTATCCAGGATATTTTGGGTTCTATTTAGTGTTTGATTCACATTTCAGTTATTTTAGCAATAGACAAAGCAAAAGCTGTGTGAATCACATGTATTAAAATCCTAAAAGCCTTTCCCAACCTAAAGATAGCTAATAACTTTTAGCTTACATTTTACATGAGGAAAAACAAATGTTTCAGTGAAGTGTCCCAAATTCTTAGAAGAATCAGAGATAAGAAGCTCCCGCCAGCAACTTCAGTGTCCCTGGCCCAATTTAGCGGTTTGTGCCTTGGCAGCACTCCCACTGACAGGACAGAGGACTCTTTGGGAAGACAGAGGCCATTTGAAAGGCGAGTGTTATTTATAAATTATCTCCAGATGGTCCAGTTCCTACAATTCCTACGTTGCTCAGATTTTCAGAGTGGAAATTTTAATCGTAGACTGTTTGTGGTTGATTTGGTCTAATCTAGGGACAATTTTGAGAACTCAAATGACCGAAAGAAGGCGAAAGAGTATCTCCTGGGGCTATTCTCAGGAGACCTGCCCTTGCTTGTGGAGCCTTAGTTAATGACCATTTGTATTCTTTGTACTGAATTTGCAATTCACAAAGCCCTTTTCTCAGAGTTTCAGACAGGCCTCCTCCCTTTGCACCTGGGAAGAACTACTGAAAATATCCTCCAGGGAAGGAACCAAACTGAATATTTAATTTACTTTTTAGAGCATCTGATATATATTAGATATACAGATATTATTTAAAAAGGCACAGGTTAGGTAGGTGTTAGAGTTCCAATCTACCTGTCTCCCTGAAGCACTTGGCCACACCAGGAACTGATGACTGATCTGCACATACCCATCTTCTTTCCTTCCTCTCTCCTACCCTTCTTCTTCTTGTACTTTAGTCTTTCCACCAATTCTTCCATTATTTCTTTCATTTATCCAACAATTGTTTATGAAGACCTTACTATGTGCCAGGCATGGGGTTGGGTGCTGTTCAAAGGTCAAAACATGCTTCAGATGGCAGTGGAGAAAACAGTAAAACTTGAGCTCTTCTCCACTACAGAGCTCTGCACCACCTCGTAAATTCCAGCCTACATGTGAGAGTCCACATATGCAAAGGAAAAAAGAATCCTTACCGTTTTCACTTCTACCAATGATCAATACAAGACCCTGGGGAAATTATCTGCCCACAGTTATAAAATTACATGTGCAGTGGCCTCTCTTGGGCCTGCAGACATCATTTAACTGCTTTAATTAACCAATCCTGGAACTTCCCTATTATGGGACTTCTCCTTACCTGAGATAACTTTTTCTCAAATTTTAGGCTATCTTTTAGTAGATTTTCCTTTATTTTCAGCTAAAACCAACATACCAGATGCATGCATCAAATTGATTATACCATAATTCAAGAGTTGGCAAACTTTGGGCCTATGAAGAGCTGCCTGTTTTTGTAAATAAAGTTTTATTGGAACACAGCCTCACCCATGCTTTCAAGTCGATGGCTGCTTTTGCTGGCAAATCTGAGTGTGATGGAGACCAAATGGCCTGCAAGCCTAAAATTATGCCATCTAGCCCTATAAGAAAAGGTTTGCAAATGTTTGTCATTCTTGAACATGATTGTTCCTTTTATTGTTGGATGTTGTTTTTCTAGTCTCCCCAAATATTGTTTTTTAAGCAAGTTTTAAAACCTGTCATTTGGCCATATTCTTGCATATAAGACCCCTGTGTTATACATAGGGAAAAAGTCCCAAAAGAAAACAAATAATGCAGGCAAGGAAGTAATTAACAATCATCTCCTAGATCATCTGGGATCTTATCAGAGTCTGCCAAAGGTTTTGGTCAATATGTGAAATTGCATTTTCCACATTCAAATAAGTGCAGGTAATTGTACTAGCTAATTCAAAAGTACAGCCTAATCCAGAGGAAGGACAAGAAAAAATGCTTTTCTTTCCCCATTTTAAGTTTAAATCAGCCAAAGTAAACTTCCTCTCAGCTGAAAGATGTTGGTGGAACTCTCACATCACAATGAATATTATCACAGCTGAGAGAGAAAGGACCCTGAAAGGAGTTTCCAGTAGGCCAGCCTGAGAGCCCTGCTTCAGAGAACTGCAAGTGCTGTGTTAGGAAGATAACCACTATTCAGTAAATAAGGCAGGACTCAAAGTTTGTCGTGTAAATAGAGTCGATTGTATATTTAATTGATGTTTTGACTTGTTGCCATATTCCCTCCCTGCCTAAAGAAGAAAAAAAACCTTTTTTTTAGAAAGTTCTCCAGGGTGGCTGTAAGGTGCCTTCCTTTAAACTGTCTGGGTGGCAGGCACTTCCAGGGCTTGCAGGGGGGACCAAACAGCCTTTTGTACTCCCTGCGAGCTTCAAGATACAGCTGCCCCAGCCAAACATTTCTACTTGCAACTTTAGAAGCTTCTTTGGAGTCTTCCTCTTGTTGTAGAAAGAGCAAGATGTTCGCATCCCCTAACTTTTTCTGGGGGCTTCTGGGCCCCTGGGTCAAAACCCAAATAAACTGGAGAGGTGCATGGTGATATGAACAATCTTTGTGGATGAGGTGTTCTTTGTTCTTTTGTCAGGAGGAGTCGTCTAGGATGAGCCTGGCATTCTGGACAGAGTCCAGAGTAAATGGCCTCTGAAGGCAACATGCCATAAATGCCCAGGATCTGGTGAAGCTCTTAACACACACACAATACCAAATGCAGCAAAAACATCACCACTGAGCCCTCAGGAAAACAACTAGAAAACCACTGACTGCAATGTATGGACAGTTAGAGACAGAAAGTTTCAACTTCATGAATATTCAATAGGAATCAATAAAAGTGCTTTTGGGAAGCTCCTACCTAGAACTTCCAGCCCATTCCACAGTTACCTTCTTTCCAAAACATCTGATACAGGAACCTTCCACTTCCTTTCACAAAGAATGCTGGACATGTGCTAGGTTTTCCTTATCAACCATGTAAAGCAATGACTTTTTCTCTGTTTCTTAACTAAGACAGATATTAACATCTGCGACTGAGAAAGTACTCATTGTATTGAAGGTTTTTAACTCTTAAAATATTTAAAGTAATAACAAAAATTCATAAATAACAAAATTTTTACTTAAGTTAGAAAAATAACAGTTACAATTTAAGCACCTTTCCTTTTTTAACTTGAAAGGGTTTTGGTATGTTATCTGCTATCTCACATTAATTTCGACATACAGCCTTGTCAAATGAATAGAGATAAGTACTATTTACTCCAAAGCAACTGAGGCTTAAAGTGATTAAATGACTTATTAAGGTTGCATTGTTTTCTTGTTAACCATATTCATGGTTATTAGTGTATGCTACTAAATATTTCCAAAACACAGAAACTTAGAAAAATTTAGAAAATCACTCATTTTTCTCATAACTTTAAAAAAAAGACAAAGAAAAGAACATGATTTGACAGGAAAGTGCAAGTGTAACTGTCAGACAGATTTACGTAACTAATGGGATGTTTCAGGAAACTTATCTTGGCCCTCTAAACCTCATTTTCTTATCCATAAAATGGTTACAATAACATATACCATGCAAAAGTGTAGTGAGAATTAAAAATGAAATATATAAGGTCCCTGGAATATGGTGGAGCCACCACAAATAGTAGTTATTCACATTTTGGAGTTGAATGTCATTAAGGCATCAGTTGTTTAGACTTTATACATGATCAAAAATATTTGTTATATACAATGTTCTATCATAAACATTTGTCTTTTTATAGATATACACTGCCTAATAAAAAGTGCATGTACCATCTTCCATGTAAACAATCTCTATCGTCAGAGAGATAGGGAGTTTCCTATCTTCACTCTTAAAAATAACATTGTGGTGAAAATTGTTATGCATAAAGCTTAATCCACATTCAATCCTCAGGGCCAGTTTCCAGAAGTAGAGTTACTGGGTGAAAGGGAATGAAGAGTCTAAAACCTCATGATCCTTGTGGACAAATTTCTTTCCAGGGAGATTATACCAATTCTCACCTCCATTGGCAGTTGAAGGAAGGGCTTCTCACCTCACTCTCACTAGTCTCTGTCTCTATCATTCCACAATTCTGTGAAAATGTGATTGCAAAAAGAGCATCTGGGCTGGGCGTGGTGGCTCACCCCTAGCACTCTGGGAAGCGGAGGTGGGAGGATCACTTGAGGTCAGGAGTTTGAGACCAGCCTCAGCAAAAGAGAGACCCCATCTCTACTAAAAATAGAAAAAAATTAGCTGGACAACTAAAAATAGAAAAAATTAGCTCCCTACTTGGGAGGCTGAGGCAGGAGGATCGCTTGAGCCCAGGAGTTTGAGGTTGCTATGAACTAGGCTACTGTCATGGCACTCTAGCCTGGGGCAACAAAGCAAGACTCTGTCTAAAAAAAAAAAGAGCATCTCCTTGGTTCTGATTTATATTTCCTTGGTTGCTAGTGAGGTTGAATTTTCTCAAATATTAATTAACTTCAATTGCAAATTAATTGTTCTTTTCTTTTTGCATTTTTGAGGTCTTAGAGTTTTCCCTATAGATTTGTATGAATTCATTATTTACATGAATAATGTTGACCTTGCTAAGGGACCCTGCCACCTAAACTGAATGGGCAGGGACAAACAAGACAGATGTGACTAGGAACCATTATAGGGGTCACTGGTGACCTGCCGGGTTCCATGATTTCTTTAACCTCTCTGAAGCTGTAGGGCACCCAGAAAGTGAGAAAAAAGGAAGAGATCAGGTCACTAACATTTGCTGAATGTTAAATATGACTATTTACTCAATCTTTTACACACCAAATATTTACTGAGCAACTACTACCTGTGTTAGGCTTTGTTCTAAATCCCAGAGATATTACAATGAAAAAAAGAGACAGGGTCTCCACTTTTGTGGAGCTTATTTATCGAATGCTTTTTGAATGTCCCGTGCATTTTCAGAGGCCTTCTCATCTGTTGCCACAAGAACCCTATGTGGTAAGTATTATTATTTTCTTTTTTCAGATGAGAAAACTGAGCCTCAGATGGGTTGGTTTACTTGACTAAGAGCAGACAACAAACAGTCTATTGCTGGAATCAGGGTCTAAACTCAGGCTCCAGAGTACACATGTTTCACTGCCCTAATAAAATAAGATAAAACCTCAAGTATAGAGTGTCTTCATTTTGCACAGTACTGCAGGACCACAGGGATGACCACGCAGGCAGAAACCTCTCAAAACAATCACTGGGAAAAGTAATAATGGTCCCATGATCTTTAGAAATTTTTGTCAAAATATTAAAAACTCTCTATTAGTTAAAAATGTATAGGGAAATTTAAAAATGTTAAAACAAATATTTATTTAGCACACTATAATTTAACAGATTAGAAATATTGAGAATTAAAGTGTTATTTCTTTGTACAAACTTAGCAAGAGTAACTTGCATTGTGTGTTCTTGTGTTCTTTCCTGAGATGTTCAGTCAGGTGTGTCCACAGGAGGAGACAGAGGAGGGCTCAGGAAAAGAAAGTGTGTTATATTCACAGGTCCCAGAGACAGGAGGCATGACATGCCATGCAGGGCCACAGAGGGAGGCCTCTGGGTGGCCAGCAGGCAGAAGGCCTGAGCAAGGGTAAAGTTGAGAGCCTCAAATGGGGTTTCTGAGGGAAAGGCAAGGCAGGGCAGGGGAAATAGTTTGGGATTGGCTAGCTTGAATAATTTTGGCAGGCTCTGTGACATAGGGGTGGTCTCTAGCTGCCTGGTACCTGGCTGTTGTAGGGTGATTAAGGCAGAGGAAAATTGCCTCCTGGGTGCAAGGCCCAGACAGAGGAGGAATGGCTCTGGATTGGGCAGTTTGCATATCAAAGGCATGCTCCCAGCTGAGCCCTTTGGGGTCTCTAAGAATTGGCTAGTTCCAGAGGGCAATCTGCCCAGTAGAAAGGTTTTTAAGATGTTAAAACATCATAATATACAGAAAATAAAAATAATAATACACAGTATTGGCTTTTTGGAACATAACTTACAGTACAGAGCAAGTATGTTTTCTATGCCTTGGTAAATTGTCAGTATCCTCTCTACATTTGAATTAGCATCCAACATTTTATCCTTTGCACTTTCAATGCCATGAAATATCTCTGAGAGTTGCTCTAATGTGATTTTATTTTTTCTGGCGTCACTTCCTCTGGGTCATCTTGTTCCTTTCCATCACTTTCCTCATTTAGGTCAATAGCTTCACCTTCACTAAGTTCTTCTGGTTGCTCATCTAGAGTCTAGAGAGTGTCAACATCCCCATGCTCAGCTATGTCTTCTAAGCTCCATTTAAGTTTGATTTGAATCTCACTTGCTGCATTCTCATTTTTCATTTCTTTGCTTCTCTTTCATTTCTGCTGGCCAGTTCCCTCCATCGATTATGCATTTTTGTAAATGCCATATGGGTTATCACTGGAAAACAAGGAGACACACACGACATGCTTTGCTGTCTACGTGTGTGAAATGAGTAACAGCAGTGCAGTGACTGATTCCAGGCAGATTTTGAAAGAAGTGACGTGCTTGGTCACTAACTGATCATGGTGGTCGTATTTACAAAGTATTTGTGTCCTGCAGAGCTAGCAGCGAAGTTTGACAGTTCACATACCATGGCAATTAAAATCTGAACCATATCCTTGGGGGGGATTAACTAAACTGACTAAACTGTCATGACCGAAATTCATACATACTGGAATCCAGAAAGGCAAGACTATCTGTTTCTTGGTGCTGAATCTTGCACAACTGTAACAGTGAAATGATAACATATTTTAAAGAAGGCAACGTGGATTTTACTTTGCCAAGTTGTTCTTTTCCATTGTGTAAAACAGCAGGGTGTGGCTGCAGAGAGCACTGTTGTTTAATCATTCAGTTGAAAACCCAGCCCACACATCTCTCCTCACCCAATGGACCTGCTCTTTCAGGATAATTCCATCTAGTTTACAAAGCAGTAGTGAAGATATTTCCTGTCTTCATGAAAAACACTTCCATCCTCTCACTGCCCAGGGGAGGAAATGGAAAGAGAATGCTTACCCATCACAACAGGACATAGAGCTGTGCACCTAGGCCTCACCCCACGTCTGGTTTAATGAGCAGTCAGAACCCAGGCACAAATCTAAGCAGTATGCCATATGTGCAGGCCCCAGGGGAAATCAGAACAGGCCTGAAGGAAGTTGGGCAGGGTAGCAAGCAAAGTATATTCTTTGCCACAACGTTCCGTTTCCTTTGAGGCCTGCTTTTCATGGGTCGGTGTGTATATGTCAGTGTGTATGTATGTAGTGTGGGTTTTCCCGAAGTTGATCCTGAACACAAGTAGTTAATTTGAGTAGGAATTCCAGGAAGGCCAGGAGAGTAGAGTAAATGAACCATGGAAGAAAAGGAAGCAATATTGGATATGCCAATGAGCAGGTTATTAATGTAGGCATTTGGGGCTCAGTCACCTTAGAGACCTCTGTGGAGTGATGTAGAACACGGCTCCGTGTTGTCTCACCCAAGGGATGAGAAAGCCAAAGTATTTACATACCACATCTCATCCTGACTGGGGCCACTTGCTATCTGTTAACTTCTCAGCCCTGTGGCCAGCCCTGCATGAACAGTGTGCCCTTGGGAGGCCAAAGGAAGCCCAGAGGCAGAGAGTCACAAATTCTTGCAGTACAAAGCCATCCAGCAGGTATTAAATGGGGAGTACTGACGGGCACAGGCAATGTCTGCCATTAGGTTCTTACTATGGTTGAGGTACTGTTCGAAGCTCTTTGTATGTATTAAATCATTAAATTCTCACAAAAAGCCTACAAGGTAGGTACTATTATCACCATTTTATAGATGAGGCACAGAGAGATTAATTAACTTGCCCAAACTCACAGTCTAGCAAGTGGCAGAAGAAAAATTGTAATCCATATGGTAAGGCCCTGTGTAACTTCTACAGCATATTGGCAACACCTCTGCAATGCATGCTTTCATCTTTTCCCTTTCTTTTGTTTTTTCACAAACTCTCCTAATTTTTAAGGTTTACAATACCTGAAGAACATTTATTGGTGCAAGATACTTTACATGAGGAGAGTCCCCAACATCATAAGGGCCAAGCCCACCCTGGACAGGATGCCTGAGCTTATATATAAACAAGTATTATCCTCTTATTTAAAGTTACTGTGCTTGGGAGTCTTGTCATTACAGTGAATACACTGGGTAATGTTGGAGTTTTATTGACAGCTCTAAGACACCGCACAGAAGGAAACACGTGAACCCAGCCCTGCCGCAATGCTGAGACTTTATACAGGAGGTGTGGAGCAAGCGTCTGTGGCCCTGCATCCCACCCCTGTTGCAAATGTCTCTTCTCTTGCTTTGACTAAAGGAGGGCTTGGCCTCTTTAGCATTTCCTTTGCTTGTGGAGGGAGCTGATACAAGAGACAACATGACTGAATCCTCGTTGGCTCCTCCACGAGTCACTGCTTGACTTTGAGTCTGCCTCACCAAACCAGTCCTGAGGTCTCAGTGCCCAGAGCTGTCAGCAAACCTCCCACTCCCTGTTTGTGTTGGCTTTTGTCACCGTGCCATGCTGGAGGTGTCGGCTAAAGCTGTTTACTGGCTTCATTTAAAAACACCTTGAGGTGTTCTTAAAATTTTGCTTCGAGCAGCAATATGGACAGGAATGGCAATGAGGCAAGAAAGCAATGGAGATAAATAGAAGATTAAAAAACTGTCATAAAATCACATTAAATAGCTTAAGGGAACTTTTGAAAAAGTGGTATGTTGTTTATATACAATCTGACACACATATGTATACGTACACACATCCAGGTACAATTTCAGGAGTTCTGATTGTCTTTATGGAGCTCACCCATCCATACAGAGGTCAGGCCATGTCCCAGGCTAAGTGCAGTTCTGGAGCATATTCTTCTAGGTGAAAGAAACTAAAAAAAATAGATGACTTTAAATATTAGTTTAATATCCATGAAAAATAATAGCATCTAAAATCAGACTCCTATGGCAAAAGCCACCACATGAGCTTCCCTGCTGACTTTTGTAAGGTCAGGGACCATTTGACAGTGAGATGTAGGTAGAACCAGACTATACGAAGCAAAGGGCTAAAAATCGGCTCACATAGAATCACCAACTGCCCAAATAGGGTGAGACCTTAGAAAATTGTGCACTCAATCTCCAGGAAAAGGCCAAAGAGGAGAAGATCACCGAGCTCCTCAGCAGCAGGATCAGGGCTAAATAAAACTCAGCTCTCCTATCTTCAACTCTGCACGGCGCTTCGTGGTTCCCTATGTTAGTATTCTTACTTTGTTACAGTGTACTGCAACACTGTGTCAGAGGGAAATTCCTCTCTTACAAACCCTCACTCTTCATCACCCTATTTCCTGGAGTTGTGCCACCCAGCCACCTGCCTTACCCAAGCCTGACCCATAGGACCTGGCCGTGTGTCTTGGCTTTAACGCAGGTAAGGATTAGTCAGAAGGGAAAGTGAAGAGGGAAGTCAGGAGAGGAGTGGGGTGAGCTCCTCTTTGCATGTGGTGAGGCTCAAACAACAACAGCAGAAGAATTCCAGCCCTGCCTCCCTTCCACAGCCCAAGCATAACATCCAGGAGTCAACATCTCTGCCTCCCACATGCTGACACACAGTCTCTTTGTTTTGTATTGAACCTTTGAGCACTGCAAAAACCAACTTCTATGTTTTCTTTCACCCAAGAGTTGAAGGGATTTAGTAAGTGTTTCTAAAAGTCACCTGAAAGTAGGCTTGTGAACCAAGGCAGAAGTGTATTCTCTAGGTTTTGCTTTTTCTCTGGAGCGACTCAATACAAGAGGATCTTGCTGAAACTGTGATACTAACATTCTTCAGCCTCTAGGTAGGCACTAATTCTCTTGATAAGAGTGACCGACAGAAAGCAAATATTGGTGAGGCATGAGTTCCTTCTACCTGGAAAAGAAAGAACCTTCTGATTGGCCTGGGGAGGGAGAGGGCAGGAGTAACAGCATCCATTCCCAACCCTCACCCCCGCAACATTTCTTAATGTAACATTTGATCATTGTTTAGTTATTACACCTGCAAAAACGCTTAGGAGTATGTGATCATAATTATTATTTGGTGGTAGTTCTAGCTTACAACTTAAAAATGTAATAACATGGAAGTAGACCCCTCAAAAGATAAGAAATGGAGGAAATTAGCATGTTGCACATCAACATTTGTCTTTGTCTATTTTTAATTAATCTAAATATGCTCCCAGAGCACTTCGTAGGGGCAACCAAAGACAAGTGAAATGTTTAAATCATCCGATTCTCAGCTATGGGTCATTAGGCTGATAGTATTCAACCCAGGCACACTTGGAAAATGTAGGTAAAGGACTAACAAATTTGGAAGATCCAAAATGAATATTACATCTGTACAAGTCTGAATATCAGTTAAATGAATAGAAAAAGAAGAAGATTCAGGAAATAAGTAAAGTATATTGGGTGGTTACTATGTGCCAGACACTGTCCTGAGTGCTTTATATATAATTTATTTAAGCATCCTAACAATCCTATGTGCTAGGTACTATTACTAATTCCACCCTACAGATGGGGAAGTGGGTGTACAGCATGGTTTGGTAACTGGCTAAAGTCTACTGAGCTACTACAGTGGCAGAGACAGGAATTGATCCAAGAAAGTCTGACTCCAGATTGTAGGCTCTTAACCAATATGTTGATGCCTAGAATACAAGTATAATTTTTAAAATAAAATACAATATTTTTTTGAGATTTGTTCATACATGTAATATATTTGCAGTGATGATGTGTCTGCCAGGAACTTCACATGAGGAGCTGAGGTAGGAGTAACAGCATTGGTTGAAAACTGACTAGGTTCCTGCCCTCTGGCATTTATATTCTAATCCAGACAGAATAAAAAATATATATAACCATAGAAATAGATAAAATTAATGTAAGCTGTAGTAAATGCTATGAGAAAAACGAAGACCCTGAGACATTAAACAAAGGAAGAAGACTCCCTTAGCCTAAGTTCTCTGTGGAAAGCTTGGCAAGGGATTGCATGCAGGTAGTTTATTTTGGGAAGTGATGGGAAGAGGAGTGGGGACTGGAGAAAGGAAAACAAAGAAACAGGAAAAGCCGAAACGAGGGTGCAATCTCAAGTTGGTCACTGCTGTAGGTCGTGGGGATGATTCTGCAGGACACCAAGGAGCCAGGTAGAATGTACCTCAGAACTGTCTACTCAAGGGATAGAAGAGTTGAATATTGGTCCACCAGCTCCTACTTGTATGGGTCGTTACTTTTCTCCCATTCCCAGGCTGTTCATGCAAAGCTCCTACTGCAGCATCAGAGAAACCCTTGAGCAGAAACTGAAAGAAGCCAGGTACAGTGGAGGCCAGGTACTGTCAGGTAACATCTGGAAAAGGCTTGTTGCTGCAATGGCGGGAATGAGAGGTGGGCTGAGAGGGCCCAAGAGCTGACCAATATAGAGACCTCCTTTAGGGAGTGTGTGTCAGAGAAGGCTTCCCTGTGGCAGTGGCTTCCATGCTGGGATTTAAGGAGGACAGAGAGTTAAGCATGGAAAGAGCTGAGAGAAGAGAATTTCCAGGCACAGGAACCAGACCATTGAAAGGCCCTGAGAAAGAGCTTGCATCTTTTAGGAACTGTCACACCAGGGTAGCCTTGATGAGTAAAGGTATGAGGCAGCCCGAGATGTTAGGGTAAGAGAGGTAATGCCAGATCATGCGGAGACTTGGAGGGCATGATAAGGATTTTATTTTAAGCCAATATGAACTCATTGAAGGGTCATAAAATTGTTCTTTACTAAGCCTGGCATGGTGGCTCATGCCTGTAATCCTGCTGAGGTGGGAGGATCAGTTGAGCCCAAGAGTTTGAGGCTGCAGTGAGCTATGACTACACCACTGCACTCCAGCCTGGGTGACAGAGCAATACCCCATCTCTGAAAAAAAAAAAAAAAAAGAAAGAAAAGAAAAGAAAAAAAAATGTAGTCTACTAAAGAGTTTTTACTAAAGAGTTTCAGAGCTAGAAGAACCACAGGTACAAAGCTGAGAGATCATTCTCAGAAAAGGACAAAGTGGTTGATATACCACTGGCTAAAGGTCCATATTGGGGCCAAGAGTGAGGACTCCTCTTCCAAGTTGGGGCAGGGCTGATAGTTTGTCCTGGGCTGCTGAGCTCAGGCAGCCAAACTACAGCACTGGGGTTAACAGGCAAGAATCCAGTCTCCAATACAATGTTGGTAAGAACAACTTAGAACCAAGGCTGGCATGGGACCAGGGGTAGGACTGGATGGATACTGCTTAGGAACTCCTAAGAGTCAGGGTGTCTTATATTTTCTTTCTCTGGTGTCAGCATTGATCACTGCTTTAAAAAAAAAAAGTCTCAATCTCTAAGACTTGGGGGAATAAAAGTATGAAAGGAACTCTTGTGCTGCAAGCTCCTTGAGTTTCTCCTCTTGAGTTTCATTTTTATCTTCCCCTGGGAAATCTTTCACTTTGATTTCTGCTACATCTGCTGTGCTGGGCCCAAAGGAGGCATCAACATTCTGTTCCAAGCCCCAACAAAACCCCTTTCCCTTGAGATATTTGTTGAACAGGAATTGCCTGTCTGTGTTTATTTAAACATTTTTGCCACATGATTAATGAGCAACATAAAACACTTACACCTGGGAATCATTAAACATGCAATTTCCATGTCCCTTGCCTACCTGACCTTTCCTTAGCTTACAGGTACATCAATATACATCCTGTCTCTATAGTACCTTTTATGGTTGTGTTAGTCAGAGTAGGCTAACTCCTTAACAAGTCCAAAATTCCAGTGGCTTAACACAAGAAAAGTTTATTTTTCATTCCTGTCACATTCCCATACAGGGCTACAGTAAAGCTCTGTTCCATGCAATCATTTAGGGATCCAGGCCTGTTCCTTCTTATGGCTCCATCGTCTTCTAAGATTTTTGGAATCCTCTCCATTTGAGCAGCAGAAAAACAAAAAGTGTGCATGGAAGAGGTACCACTGCTCTTAGGTGTGGCACAGTCACTCTGATGGGAACTAGATTCATGGCCCACCCAGGTGCTAGGGATTAAGCAGTGTCATCTGTTGGGAAACCAAGAACAGTGGACCTGGGACATTGTGAGCACCAGCAGCCCCTACCACGGTGGCAGAGGAAAACAAAACACTACTAATGTTCTAAGAAAAATATGGAAACTGCAGATATGCTTTATCATGTAATATAGGGCAAGGTCAAATATGCTTGACTTCCTCAAGAGCATACAGGAAAAATGCAGGGCATGCAGTTCCTCTGTCTCCAGAGCTTAGAAGAAACTCAAAGAATATGTGTAAGAATAAGGGCAGGCCAGATGTGGTGGCTTACACCTATAAATCCCAACACTTTGGGGAGGCTGAGGCAGGAGCACTGCTTGAGGCTAGGAGTTTGAGACCAGCCTGAGCAATATAGGGAGACGCTGTCTCTACAGAAAAGTAGAAAACTTAGTCGGGCATGGTGGTATGCACCTGTAGTCCCAGATACTTGGGAGGCTGAGGCAGGGGGATTGCTTGAGCCCAGAAGTTTGAGGTTACAGTGAGCTGTGATGATGCCACTGCACTCCAGTCCAGCCTAGACAACAGAGTTAAGATCCAGTCTCAAAAAAAAAAAAAAAGAAAAAAGAAAGAAAAAGAAAATAAGAATAAGGGCAGCCATTTTAAAGATTATTACTGCACTATTTCTAATAATTAAATATTCAAGAAATTTTAAGTAAAGTATATTTAGGTGTCTTTTTCTCTCTATGACTCAATAGAAGTAGACCATGTTTCCCATGGGCTTTCTGTTTTAGACCTCCTCGGGTGGGCTTTTCTGGAACCTCTCACCACTGCCTGCAATGCTGGTAACTGGTCCCACAAGCAATGCTGAAACCGCCTCCCACCATGAGGGCCATCACCCAGGGGATGAAGGGAGGTCAGGGTCTCATCACTGGGAACCCTAGTGGTGCAGGTGACTCTCTTGCAGCTGTCAAGGAGGCAAAGCTTCCCGTGAGCTGAGCAGAAAGGCAGAGCAGGGCTCCCACCCGCATTTCCTGGAAGCTGGAGAGCCCTTTCTCCATAGGACACACCTACAACCCGGGAGGGAGCCTTGAGAACAGTCGCCATGGAGGGGAGGCAAAGCTTTTCCTCTCCTCTGCCCTCCTAGGGTCCAGGCTGGGCCTGAGAATTAAACTGACATAAGACAGATTACCAGGACAAAAGCATACAAATTTACTATCAGTTTTACATGACATGGGAACCCTCAAAAGGGAATGAAGACACTAAGAAATGGCAAAACCTATCTGTTTTTATATTAGGTTGAACAAAGAGGCAATCATGGAAAAGTAACTAAAGTATGTGTGGAAGCTAAAGGAAGATATGAATTAGTTTAACAAGGCCTATTTGTACAGAATTCTCTTGGCTTTGTCTCCCCTGCAAAGAATGTTTCTTTTCTCCTGATATAGGGAGGGAATCTTTTACATTAGAGTTTTTACCTCTTGTCTTCAGGAAGAAAAGGGAAGGATTAGAATGTCCCTCGTGCCTCCGCTGCTTTTCAGTGTAATCCTTATGTCAAAGTGGCATATTCCACCAGCCTTCACCAGCTTGACCTCTTTGTCCCTCCCTTACCCTGAGCTCCACGTGAGTGCTGAGCATAAACCTCACCCTTACTGGCTCTTTTCCCCCAAAGCAAAGCAACTCAGGCAGAGAGCTGCCTATGGTCCCAGCCCAATCGGTCCTTCAGATAGCCCTTGCCAAGTGTGAGTCTCAAGTTCACCATGTATTTTTTCATTTTGGTCTTCCCTAGACATTGTAAGCTCCCTGAGGACAGATGAGCTTGTGTCTCATTTGTCCACAGCACAGAATAAGTACGACAGCTCTTCATTGACTGACAATGAATGAAGAAAGGGACAACAGCACCCACCTACACAGTTTCCTTGGTGACCTAGTGATTCCAGGACAGGTAGTAGAAAGCTGCCACATTGTTTCCAAAAAGTTATACAAGTAAGGGTTTTATTTACATGATTTAGTGTGTTTCTGATCTCTCCAAATCTGACATCTTCCACCTACAACTAGAGGTTAATATTCATCAGCCCTATACGATGAAAAATCGTACCAGATTCCATCAGTATGATTGTCTATATTTTCTACTCAAATAATTATACAATTATTTTTTAGAAGTTCAACCAAGGTTTCTCCTCTGTATAGTACGGCACAAGCAGCAAAGGAAAACCTGGTAATCAAACACCTATCGCCCCACAATGTCACCCTGAATGAGTCTTTTCTTTTTATTCTTTCTTTGCTTGGTTTTTTCTAGTCTTGACTTGTATTTCCCAGCTTTTCTAAACATTCAGGTCAAGGTCAGAGCAAGGGACTATCTCAGGGTGGGAGGAACTGAATTTGGCCACCTCAGGCCTCTCCCCAATGAAAACATTTAGCACCCAGCCAAGGAATCTATCTGTCTTTAGATTCCAGAATAGAAAAAAGGAAAAAAACAAACCTCCCTTAAGAAAATGCCAATTTTGTTTTGTTTTTTTGCCCCAAGCCAACGCTGTTTCAGGTTCCAAAGGAGCTGCTCCCTGCAGAAGGGAAAGTGCTAAAGATCACATCGAAAGACCTGAATCCTATTTCTAGCACTCACTCTAATGCTCTGTGACCTTATCGCTGGGCCACATCTTCAGCTTTGCCCTGCCCCCATCCCCACCCTACTCTAAACTCCACCCTCTACTGTCTTCTTATTGCCATGTGCTGTGTAAGACTCAGGGAGATCCTCCAAAAGTTCTAGAAATTTATGCTCATCCTCTAGGAACCGCAAACTCATTTGAAGCAAATAAGCATGATACTTCTTCTAGTGAGGGGGGAGCAAACCTCTCTCTTTTGGAGGTGCTAGTCCCAACTTACTTTGTGAAAGGGGAAAGGATCTTGTGAAATAGTGGATGGCATTTTTCTGATACTTTGTATAAACCTTGATTGTACATGGTGCTGCAGCTGTGTTGTTGGGAGTAATGTAGCCTTGAGAGGGCAAATTTTGGAGACTAGCTGGATAAAATCCTGACTCTACTCTAGGTACTGTGTGGTCTTGAACAATTTACTTAATATCCCAGTCTCAGTTTCTTGCATGCAATGGGGTTTCTAGATGGACTTAATTCATCATGTCATGAGTCTCAACTGAGAAAATGTGTATACAGTGCTTAGCACAGTATCCAAACATGTCAATTACTTTATGAATGTTATCTCTTAACAATAATAATAATATTAAGGCTGACAAAGAAAAATAGCTTAGGGAATTCATGAATGATGAGCAAATGCAGTTGATTCTATTAACCCCTTTGTGGCCCTAAAATCCCCTGATAGGTACTTGTATAACATCTCATTGTACTCTGTTTCTTTGTTTATATCCCCACTATTCTAAACCCTCTCTAGGACAGGGAGTTATCTCTTTTATTGTCCTCTCTATTACCTGTCCTGTATAATCTTTGCTGAGTAAATGAAAAGTGAAATCATAAATTAATGAGTGAAGGAGTAAGCAAGTAAACGAATACTCTCTTGAAGGGAGTATTGTTTGCCTTAAGCCAAAACAGTTACTTCTTATACAACTTATTTCTAGAAAAATACCATTTTGTTGATTTATTATGAATTGTCCCCATTTTCCCTCCTGTCTCTGAGGAATGCAAAGTCCCAGATTCAGAGTAATTTCCCAAGAGTTGTTTAAGGGCTCTTTTAGTCAGCTCAGACTGCTATGACAAAATACCACAGACTGGGTGGCTTAACCAACAGATGTTTATTTCTCATTATTCTGAAGGCTGGGAAGTCCAAGATCAAGGTGCCAACAGATTAAGTTCCTTGTGAGGACCCTCTTCCTGGCTTGCAGATGACATCCTTCTTGCTGATTCCTCACACAATGGAGAGAGAGAAGGCTCTGGTTTCTCATCCTCTTTTTATAAGGACACTAATCCCGACACAGGGCCCTACCCTCATGAACTCATCTAAGCCTAATTACTTCTCAAAGGCCCCCCCTTCAAGTACCATCACATTGGAGGTTAGGACTTCAATATATGAATTTTGGAGGGATACAAACATTCAATCCATAGCAGGTACTAGAAGTGTTAATATAGTCCCCCAAACCATTTTTGATGGGATGAGTCCACTTTCAACCCTGCCAGCTAGGCATTTCAGAGTAGAAAAGGAAAGAGAAGCAACAACTGCACAAATGAGCATCTTGTTAAGGAAATTACTAGGTCTTTGAGGAGCATACATTCTAAGCTTTCTAAAGGATGAACTGTGAGCAGGCAGAATAAAGCTATTCTTGCCTGGCTACACTTTCCTATTCTGGCAGGGGGCTGGTGCAGTGTCCCGGAGGTGCCCACGATGCCAGGGGGGGCAGCCAATTTAGTTTCTTTTCTAATCCATGAGAACAGCTACAGCAGAAATTCTGAAAACTAAGAGAATCATCTTGTAGCTTATCAACTAGCTGCAGGCTGTTATCTCAAATGGGAATTTATTCAAACTATTATTCAAGTTTATTCAAATGAAATTGAGTTCCTACTAACAGCATTGTCTACATCATTTGCCAGGCCCAGTTCAACATGAAAATGCAGGGTCTTTTTAAAAAATTATTAAGCATGTCAAAATGGTGACAGTTGAGCATTAAGCCAAGCCTGGGTACCCCTTGAGTATAGCTCATGGGCCCATGAAACCTCCCCCATCTACTACCGACTATCTAAGAAGCCCAGCACCAGGAAACCCCAACCCCTCCAGAATCACACAGCTGCTGCAGCAGAAAAACAAACATGCTATCAACACCATCAGCATCAGCTCTTCCCCCGAACGACCACACTTCCTCATCCATCAGAGGACCAGTTTCTACTACTGTTTCCGAGCCCTTCACATTTTCGGTGTCTGAAAAGCAGTTCACGGCTATCCAAAAAAAAAAAAAAGGCAAAACCCCCAAACCACTAGATCTGAGACCTACAGACCTGCCTTCCTGAGATTTGCAGCGAGGGTTTAATGATGTGCCTGCGTTGGGGAGTGGGCAAGTGGAAACATCATACACCACAGCCAGAGAAGCTAAATCCAAGGTTGCAAAACAAAACCCCACTAAAAACTTTCTATGGGCAGACACGCCTCCCGAAGTCCCGGCCTTGCTCAGTAAGCAGCACGAGTAAGTGGCTTTCTGAATATTCCCCTTCCAACTGCAACAAATGGAAATGGCCGTAACTGCCGGGAGAGAAAAGAGAAGCCGAGATTGACCGGCAGCAGGGGCGGAATCTCTCTCGCTGGTGGATAGTTTGATAAGAAACCTGGATCTGAAGGGCCCCACAATGGCCTATTTATCCGGCTCTCACGCACGGCTGGCAGCCCGGGCTGGGAATCCCGGGGGTGGCAGCCGTCCCGGAAGACGGCGGCGCTCCGGCACAGGGAAGCCAGCTGATAAACCGATCTGCAGACCACGCTTCCTCCTTCCTGGGAAGCGGCCTCAAAGGCAGCCAGCTGACCCGGCCGGCGCGTCCCCACGAGGGGGCGGGGCGGGAGTAGGGGTTGGGGAGAGACGGGGCGCGGGGGGCTGCGGAGAGGGCTGGGGTTGCTGGCCGCCCCGACCCGCGCCCAGTTTCTTTTGGCGACAGCGGCCCACGCACGGTGCGGCAGAGCACCCCGCCGGCTTGGCCCTGTCTCCCTCCCAGCAGGGTGAGGGACGGCCCCCAGCCCCCCGTGCCCCCAGACCCAGCTTGTGGGCCCTTCCTGCCGGGGCTGCCCTGGCCTCAGGCGGGGAGCTCGGTCGGGGGAAGGGAACGATTGGCACAGCGCTCTGGCTGTCCCCTGAGAAGGCCCCTCCCTGCGACTTTCGGTCAAAAGCAAAAAGAAACACATTTGTGTGGCCCTATTAAGCGCGCAGAGCTTTGAGTAGCGTTTCAGGAGCAAAGACGTCGCAACCTCCGTTGGCAGGGTGGTTGGGTAAAAAGCATGAGGGAGGGAGTTCCTAAATTTACCCCCGACTTCACTTCTCTGACGATAGAGAACCTTAATAGTTCATCCCTCTATCTCTGTCTCTCTCTCTCTCTGTCTGCTCCTCTCTTTCGTCCTCTCCTCCCTCTGCCTTTCTTTCAAGTGAAAACATCTTATTTTCGTGTTATCATTTATAAAAAGACAATTAGAAGACTTGGCAGGAGGTCAGACTGTGGATTGGAGATGCTGGGGTGCTCCCCAGGAAGCTGTTTTCAGAGGAGTTGACCCAGCAGCTGGTCCCTGCTGATTCAATGACAGGATGTGCGCTTTCCCTTTTTCACTCCCAAAACAACTTGGAGTCTTGAGAGAGCCTTGGAGAGGGCTGCCTATGGAGGGAAAGGTCTGGAAAGGCCAGGCCACAGGAGAGCAGACACACCAGGAGAAGGGGAGGCCGCTCTGTGAACTCTGCCAGGCACGGCAGGGCGGGAGGGGTGGGAGTCCCCAGGCGCAGGTGGAGCTGGCCAGCTGGGAGCAGGATGTCCTTGATCTGCTTTCCAAATTGTACACAACTCCCACGAGGGAAAAGAAAGGGGCTGGGGGTCTGGACAGATCTTCAGCTTGTAGGCTTAGTGCCAGGAGGCACTGTCATCAGTCCACTGACCCCTGCTCTAGGGGGACTCAAAGACCAAATCTTTTCCCTCCAGGCAGAATCACGGACCCAATATTCCCATGTCCCAAGCTTCTGTTACTGGGTATACACGAACAACACAGCTTCTACAGTGAGCTCCAAAAGGAATTTTGTCTAATTTAGCACCTGCAGGGTAGTGCTTTGGGAGCAGGATGAGACATTCCACGCCTAAGGGTACAAGGTCTCTGAGTTGATTCTTCTATAAACAGTGCTTTATTTCAAGGGACAGTTATCTCTTGACTTAGAGAAACAGAAATTGTGGGAAGGACCCCTGATGCTCTGTGGCAGTTGGGAGACCTATCATTAGCGCTACTAAGGCTTCATGATCTGCCAGAAACTGCCCTCCAGCCAGCCTTAATGATCCCCAGCCCGGTGCTGAGATTCTTCCAAACCCCTAGGTCTCCCACATCTTGGGGAATTGGTGGAGTTCCCAGCAGAGAGGTGAGGGCAGCCAGCAGTACTCACCTTTGGCCTAAAATGAACATTTTGGGGTTTTTGTATCCATCTACCCACTATGAAGCATTATGATACCCTCCCTCTTTGCTACAGGGTTTCAGGAAAATGAGAAGCAGCTCCTTAGAAATAGGTTGAGTACCCTGAGTCCCGGTTATTTTTATTATAGTTCTGGACAACATAGAAAAGAACATAAACTGTGGGGACTGTTTTCAAAGGAGGGAGACTGCATTTGCTAGGTTGAAGGTTTTATAATATATTCTTTTTTTTTTTGGAGACAGAGTCTCACCTTGTTGCCTGGGCTAGAGTGCCATGGCATCAGTCTAGCTCACAACAACCTCAAACTCCTGGGCTCAAGCAATCCTTCTGCCACAGCTTCCCGAGTAGCTGGGACTACAGGCATGCACCACCATGGCCGCCTAATTTTTTCTATATATTTTTAGTTGTCCAGTTTATTTCTTTCTATTTTTAGTAGAGACAGGGGTCTTGCTCTTGCTCAGGCTGGTCTCAAACTCCTGAGCTCAAACGATCCTCCTGGCTCGGACTCCCAGAGTGCTAGGATTACAGGTGTGAGCCACTGCACCTGGCCTTGGAATATATTCTTGATATCAATATCTTTTCAAAGACATCTGGCTAAAATTAAATCATTCCCTGCACACTCATTTAATATGCTGTCACAGGAACCTGTTGAGAATGGCTGTTCCTTGCCAGTCCAGACTCTGTCTTCCACACCCAATGGGACAACCCCTAAGAATAATGAGCTCTGAGCATCCCAACTCTGGGGTCAATGCCTCATGTAGAACCCGTTGTCGCTGCCTTGGAGGATTGCAGACCTGGTCTCTGGCTCCTAATGGTTTGGTCTGTCTCCTGCCTGCACTCCCACCCACCCATCTAATGGCAGATGTAGAACCTCCCTGACCCTGACCCCCTGTCTCTCCCTTAATATCCTGCTCTTCCAGCTTCTCCAGTAACTTCCTGGCCCCACCTATTGGCCTTTACAGCAGGTGCTCCTGCAAGGTCTGATCTGCCCCTGCCCCCTGACAGGAGGTTCTGATATATGTGTCCTTCAAGTTGCTTATAGTACATCAGACAGCAAATACCTAAGAGACCTCACGATTGTGGGCATTTGCCACTGTGAATAAATACACAAGAATACCATGGTTCTCTTTTAAGGACACCATTAGGATTCAAAACCATCTATACAAAATGATCTCTTGCTTAGACTTGGTCATGTTCAGAGTCTTCTATGCACCTCACCCCCTTTACCCCTCCCGCTTTCCGACTAGTTTAGTAGAATGTGCTTTGCCAAGGGCTTAGTTAGTGCCTTCCTACAACTACAGTAGGCCCCAACCTACTGTCCCTTCCACCCACTGGGCAGTTCCTCCATCCCACTGGCCAATCTACATCAGGAAGAAGAAAAGTCCAACCACCAGGACTATTTTTTAACATCAAAGTCCTACTGAATGTAAAATGATACAGCCACTCTGGAAACAGCTTGGCAGTTCCTCAAGATGCTAAACATGGAATTACCATGTGACCCTGCAATCCCAATCCTAGGTATATACTCAAAAGAAGTGAAAACAGGTGTTAAAAACTTGTACATTGGTATCCATAGCAGAACTATTCACAATAATCAAAAGATGGAAACAGCCCAAATGTCCATCAATGAAATGAATGGATAAACAAAATGTGGTATATACATACAATGGACTATTATTAAGCCATAAAGAGGAATGAAGTATTGATAACACTCCACAACATGAATGAACTTCCAAAACATTATGCTAAGTGAAAGAAGCTAACTAGTTGATCACAATGATAATGTTGATGATGATGATAATGATAACTTATGATGATGAAGATGGCTTGATGATGGAGGAAAGAAGTTTAAAGTCAGGACAATACAGCATCCCAGATTAGCTGGAACAGGACCATATTCCTGAGCAATGCTAAACCTTGAGCCACTCTGACCCCATTGTTTATGCAGCCTTGCCCAGAGTCAGGGCTGCCAAGTGATGGAACCGGGATCCACACTGATGGTTGTCCAGTATCAGAGCCAACAGTAATTTAAATGTACCACAACATCTCCCTAAAATGGCAGTGAGGACTTACAATTACACTTCTGGGATCACAGACCTTCTCCCTAGACTTATATATAATGAGAATATTAGTTTACAGTGAGGACTTAGCACATACCAGGCACTGTTCTATGTAATTTACATATATTAAGTTGTCAATTCCTACTACAGCCCTTGAGCTAGGCATTATTATTAGTCCCATTTCGTAGATGAAGAAACTGAGGAACAGAGAGATTAGAATTGTGTCTAAGACCCCAAAGCTGTCAGGCAGTTGTGTCTGGATTGGCACTCAGAGTGAGGGCTGCTCTCTGAGTGATTACCCCTGGCTCTTCCCGTCCCTTGTGGAATCCCAACATGTTTCTCTTTTGTTCTTTCAGGGGGATCATGTCCTCCAACATCTGGCCCTGCTGCCTTTGGCACTAAAACTGTATACATACCCCAGAGCAGAGACTTACTGAGTTTCCTTAACAATATTTTCATGCTGTTTCCTACATCAAGATATAAATACAACAAAACAATAGCTTGCCTTTTGTTTGCCTTTGCTATTGTTTGTGCGATGAGCTCTGGGTGAGAGGATCCTGGGACTGTACACAAATAGTTTTGGCTCTGAAATTAAAGGCTTTGACTTTGCTGCTGCAGGAAGTTCAAAAGAGATTTGTTCTTTTTCTTGGGGAGTGTGTAAGGAAGACTGATTCATGATTTTATTTTATTAGCGAGTTCACAGAGGCCTGGGAGACATCTTGGAGTGCTACTTTGCTTTTCTCTTCACAGAAAACCCACTAATGCTGTGCCATAAAGTCATGAAGCTCCCCAACCAGTGAATTTGGGGCACTGGGGACCTAGATGGGGAACAGGCTACTAGTCTGAGTGGTGCCTGGATGTGGCTTCAATGATACCTACTCTAATACTTATCCCTCCCCATTTTGCAAATGATGGAATTGAGTCCTGAATGGCAAAGAGATGTTCATCTTCCTAGCTCGTGGTAGATGCAGAACTTATACCTTGGCTAGTCTTTTAGTGCTATATCTAAACTTCTTCTCTGTCATGCCACCTTCCTCTCCATGCTGCCCCTGAAGGCAGGAGAGCACTGCTAGAGGAGTTGGTGGATGCCAGGCCTGGCAGATGCTGGGCCAACAGCAGGTATCCGAGGTGAAGCCAGAAGGGCCAGGGGCAAATTTGAAGGCAGAAGTCAGAGAGTAAAGTGTCTGGTTTCTGAACCAATGGGTCATCAATTTCATAGACAAGTATTCCCAAATTCTCGATTGTTTCTTAAGAGAATTGCTCTGGACATTGTCACATACAATGGCTGAAGGTGGGGAGTGTGATGCTCCTTCATGAGAACCGTCGATGTTTCCGGCACCATGCAGGGAGGTTCAGTGCATTGTCTCATAATTCACAGAACAACTCCATGATGTAAGTTTTATTAATCTCCTTTCACAGATGAGGAAACAGGTTCAGAAAGGTCACATGGCCAAAAAATATGAGGACTAACATATCATTATGAGTTTGACTCTAAAGTTAGGAAGTTTTCCACATGGCCCAAAATGAGACTGGGGGCTCTTATCTCAGAACCCTGGATGTTTGCAGTGGACTCTTCCTTCCAAAAGAAGTTTTTAAATTGTTATTGATGTGTTATCTATTTTTCTTAGACTCAGTCCCAGCAGAACCAGTGGGAAGCTGGGAAACTCCTATGGGAGAGTGTGGTTCTTCCTCTGACCTTATTTAAGACATGCTGGGGGAATGTCTCTGCCCCTAGGCCGTTCAGCAGACCATCTGTAGAGGGAGGTGCCAGGCTTGTCTTCTACCTCCTTGCTGTCTGGGTCATCCAAGAGAAGTAGCCTGGTACAGTGGCCAAGAGCAGGAACTCTGGCATCACCCTGCCTGAGATGAATGCCTACTGTTATTCACCAGCTGTGGGGTTTTGGATAAGGCACTTAGCTTTTCTGTTTCTCATTTCCCTCCTCTGTAAAATGGGGTAATAATATTACCTGCCTCACAGGATTGTTGAGAAAATTAAACTAGTTAATATATGTTAAGGGTGTAGGGGATTGCCTGGCACATCATATGCATTTGTGAGTGTCAGCTATTAATTCACTTTAGGGAGCCATTTTCCCTAAGTCTTGGATGAGACTGAATAACAACCAGAATCCTGAAACTATTAATAGCTACCACTTTTGTTGAGCACCTAATCTCTTTACTAGGAGTGTTTTAGATATACTATTTCTAACCCTTACAGAGAAATTGTTAGAAAAGCATCATTATCCCCATTTTACAAATGAGGAAACTGAGGCTCTGGAAGGTCAAGTGACTTGCACCAGGTCACACAACCAGAAGGTGGCTGAGCTGGTGTCATTGAACATCTATGTCAATCAGGCTACCAGGTCTCTCCACCGGCTCAGCTGCTTCTCTTACACTGGGTTGGTGGTTTTGAGCAAAAGCCATCTTTAAACATGTCTTTTATTATTTTTCATTTTATTTTATTTTTTGGTGGAGATGGGTGGGATTGGTAGTTAAAAAGTAAATAGTGTGACTGTAATAAAATGTTCCCTAATTTGCCTCTTTGAAAACAAAATTAAGGAAGAGAAACATTGTCATTTAGCAGAGCTGCTGAGACCAAATGGTGCCGGTGCTGGGCTGCACATCACTTTGTTGGGAGTTTATCCTTGACTGACCTAACCACAGCCCACATCATCTGCAGTAACTAAGCAGATTGAGGTTGATGACCAAGTAAATACATTTTCATGGATTCAGAAAAGAGGTTCAAAATGATCTTGGTTCAAACCTCTTTGTTGTACGGTGTTCTAGTTCAGGGAACTGTGATGATGATAGTGATGGCAAAGTAAAAATGACAAATGGCTCCCATTTATAAGAGCTTATGGAGTGCCAGGCACTGTGCTACATGCTTTAAATGTATCGTCCCATTTAGTCCTCACAACTGTCTTTTACAGCTCTCTTTTACAGATGGGCAATTTAAGATTTAGAGAAGCAGAGTCCCTAGACCAAGGTCACATAGTGAGACAGGGAGTCAGGATTCAGGTTCCTGCCTGACTCCTATCCTAATCTCTTAACTATAGGTTAAATGCCTCTGTGCTCTTTTGGAAGGGCCGGACCACTACAGGGCCCATGAGCCAGAGGCTGGGTGGGAGAGGGGTCTCTCTCACCTAGGTCAAAAGGGACCACCCAGACTCTAGTTCTCCCAAAAGGAGATGGAGCCATGTATTCCCTCAACTCCAAAAGTCACTTGAATTCTACCCTGAATTCTTAAACTGTGGCATAGATGACAGGTTCTATCTGCATTTCCCCAAACCCTTTTGAGAGTGAAACAATTAAGACTTCAATTACTACAATTGTTTTGGTTGTAATTGAATGCTCTTTCAATAACGAAGTCCTACCTCAGTAAGTCCTCTCCTTAATGGACCCTGGGGTAAGTGTGAAGCATTTTAATTTGCTCTTTTGTTCCAGTTAGCTGGACATATTACTACCAGTATTAAAAACAACAAGAATAAATTTATATATGGAAGCACTTTTACCTCCCAATGCTTCAGAGTACTGTTACAGTGAGACAGCAGATTTATCCATCCTTTAATCCAATCATATAATTAACATTTGTGGAGCACCTAGTATTTTCCCAATACTATGTGAGGAGGTGCCCAGAAGAGAGAAAAAGAAATGGCACCCTCCTGTTCTCAAGTTGCTTGCAAATTTGCACGTGCTGGTCCTAGTTCAGATTTTGCCAAACCCAAGGAAAAGACTCTTCCACTGGGCCCAAAAAGCAAGATCAAGAGAAACTCAATAGCATGATTTTATCATCTGTACAGCTTTCTGGGTATGAAAAACAGGAAGAGGAACCACCACAACTCTAGGGTTCTTTTAAGGCATGAATCATAAACCAGATCAACAGGTATGGTGACGGGCTTGTCAGTTTAGCAGTTGTCTCTATAAAAGGAGAGAATTAGTTGCTCAAAAGGAAATGCCAACCCTTGCCCCCACCTCACTACCCCCCCCCATGAAGCTCAACCTCTGTTACCATTGTTTAGAGGTTCTCTGTTTTGATTCCGGCTCCCTATCTACCCAGCAGAACCACGTAGGGAGAGTGAAGCTTGCCATTTTGCACACAGTTTTGTCTTTTCTGCTGTTTGTTTTGCTAAGACTCTTAAACCTGTCAGCAAAGCGGTTTCCAGCCTAGTCTCTGTGGTAATAATCTCCCTTTCTGAGAGATAAGCACCCTGGGTGAGATAGATTGGAAGACAAACTAACACACCAGAGTTGCTGAGTACACATGACTCTTTGAAGATGCCTCACTCAACTACTCAGGCTTTATTAGCTTCAGAAAAAGGAAAAGAAAGAAAAAAACCTCCAGCTTGGAGGTTTCAAAAACTCACTTAGAAATTACTAGAAACCCCTCAGTGGAAAATGCCAATGCATGTGCCTGTGTCTGAGCCACACCCTCACTTCCTGCAGCAAAGGGTGTGATGGAGAGCCCTGAGCAGTGGGGGCCTGGGGGAAGTGAGGGGAAGGACCTCTTGGCAAGCCTGGAGTTTATTCAGATGTCCCAGGTTCTGAGATGTAAACCAAACTTCTACCTTTAGGACAGGAAGGCATGAATTTTACTCCCAGAAAAGCAAACCAAACAAAACACTCAGATGAGAAATGTCACTTTTTTTATTTTCTAAAATCAAATTAAATTTAACTCTGCATCCACATTTCTCCTAATTTATTCTTGGCCATTAGGGAGGAACTGCCTACCAAAGATAACGCAAGATCCCTTTGGCAGGGATCTTGTCTATCTCCATGGCCTGTACAGAAGCCATCACACTTTTCTTTTTTGCTACTCAAATCTCGATGCCCAAGTGTGGGGCAGCAATACACTCAGGGAAGGTGGACCTTTCCCCAAGCTCGGAGAGATAGAACATGGTTAGTCTAAGTAACCATGCAGTAAACCTACCTTCCTCCCACCTATGTGGGGGTGGGCATGTGATGGTGGATTTCTAGGATTTGGGAGTGGGGGCAGTTTCCTCCTTAATTAAAACACAGGCATGTGAAGCAAAACTCCATTCCTTCCTGCCTTTGAACATGTTTGAGTGAGGCATGATGCTTGGATCTACAGCAGCAGCCATCTTGTTCCCACAAGGGAAAAACCAGAGCATCACTAGAAAGCCTCTGTGCCCCCTGACAGCTCTGAGTCACTGAGGCTACCTAACTCTGAAACCTCTTGACATGTATGATAATGAGCCCCTGGTGTTCAAGACGTTTTTACTTGGGTATTCTATTACTCACTGGCTGAATGCAGCCTACATCATGCAGGCCTTGACGTCCCAAACACTAGGGACAACCAACCCTCTGGTCTTCCATCCATGCTGGTCACCACTGATAGTGTCTGAGCCTTCATCATCTCTTATGTGAAAGTGCTTCACTGTTTTGGTGCCAAAAGTGGACAAGGTGGGGGACCTGTGCAGAAGACTTCCTCCCCAAAGCCTAGTGTTCAGTGTCCCTGGGGTCCTGCACAGCCACTGCCTGGTCACCGTCCTGGGCTGCCTCTAGGAGCCCACGAGAAAACTCCAGAGTAGCAGTAATGCTGCAGGGACCTTGCCTACAAGACCAGCTCTGGAGAAGCATGTTTAGATGCTTGAGTCACAACTGGATTCTCTGTTCCCAACTCATCCACTCAGAGGTAAGAAACTGGGTCCTGAGGCAATGGGAGAGCCAGGCTTTAAAATGAAGTCTGGAAATTTGAAGTAATGGTTTGGTTGAATAACTGCCTAGAAAAACACTTGGTTCTCCCTTTCCACATCCCCCACCCATCCTGCTCCATCCGGGATCTGCACAGCCACAAATCTGTTATGCTGATGCATTTTCAGTGCTTGCTGCTTCTGTCACAAGACACCTGCCCCCAAGTACTCTCCTGGAAGACAAGGACTTAAAAAAACAAAAAAACTGAAATAAGGTGCCTATTTATCTTGAAAAACTAGCCATTGAGTGGATTGAAGGGAAATTAAAAGACCTAGAAAGGTGGATCAAAGGTGAAAGATTCTGTCCTCTCCAGACCAGATGTTTTTCCTGTTGTAGTTGGTGGTCCATGGCCCAATAAAGCTATTTCTGGTTGATCAAAATGGTGTTTGTAGAAACAGAGTGGTCACATGTCAATCAGCATAACATTTACCTAAAGAGCTTTTATTTATTTATTTTTTTAAAGCATACTTCTAAAGCATAACTTCTTGCTGTGCTAATTCCTCAGGCCTGGAATGGGGCCTGGAGAACCTGCCTTTTTGATAGTGACTGGGTAGTTCACCAGTCCACTCTCAGATACACTGCTCTGGACTTGGAGCCAGGCATTTCATCTCATTGAAAGCAGCCTCCAAATTCTCATTATTAGTAGCCTTTTTTTAAGAAAGAAAAAAAAAATCAGACTTAAAATAGTTCAGTCAGGGGTTTTGCCAAAGCACTCAGAAAAAATGATTGTTGATTCTAGACTTTGAAACACTAGATAAGGATTGGAAAAATGAACCTAAAATTACAGGCGAGAGGAGACTTCTGTAGTTACTCCATATTGTGTTGGAACTAGTCAGAGCTGGTGTTCTCTTGAACACACTTTTTGGTGGCCTCATAAACTCTGTCTTAGGTTTCACTGCTTCTCCCAGAATCCCAGGGAATGGCCCAGGGGAGCTCCTCCTGGCAAATGAATAGGTTGCACTATCTGGTCCTCAGGAGTTCCCCTTTCCAGTGAAAACCACTCTGAAATTGGTTACAGACCAGGGGCTGGATTAGAGGCCCCAGCCAGCCAGCACCTCTAAGTAAACAGAAGGGGTCACATGATTTATCGGGTGCTGAGTGTTTGCTGGAAGGCATGTGGCGTGAGGTTACTGTCCAGTCAGAGGGAGAGAGAGGAAAAACACACAAAACAAAAAACTCCTACTTGCTTTTGTTTTTAAGGGAAACTCCCCTCCTGTGTGTATACTCCCCAGGAGGCTCTTTCTGAACCAGTGGCTGCAGGCAGAAGAGGAAGACTGTGGTTTTTTGTGGGGGGCTGAGCTGGAGGAGGCAGTCTGGGAAGATGCTGGTGATCCAGAGCAGGCAGCTCTCCCCAAATGTTTCTCCAGAGTCTTCCTGGATATTCCTGTTTAACAGGGTCTTTCCCTTGACGAGGTTGGGTTTTCTACTGGTGACCTGGGGCAGAGGAGGGTCAAGCTAGCAAGTTAAATAAGAGACAGGAAAGGAAAGGGCTCCTCAGGCTTTGGTCTGTAGCAGGAGAAGATTCTCTAGGCTGATTATACCCACTATGGAGCTGCTTGACGCATTGCTGGTTTTCTAGAATTTCAGATGCTGAATATCCACTCTCAGGGATCAACGATGGTTAATAAATTCCAGCATAATATCTATATCTTTCCTATTGCAGACTGAAATGTCCTTATCACTAAAATAACTTTTACAAATCAAGGGAAAAAGTCTAAGAATGGGCAAAAGATATGAATATGCAGTTCATAGAAAAAGAAATGTAAATGGCTTCTAAACACATGAAAAGATGCTTAACTTCTGTTAAGGCAACTTAAAATTATTTAAAAATAGCCAGGTGAGGTGGTGTGTGCTGGTGGTCCCAGCTACCTGGGAGGCTGAGCGGGCAGGATCACATGAACCTAGGAGTTGGGAGACCAAGGTGGGCAACACAGAGAGATCCCATCTCTACAAAAAAGTTTTAAAAAAATTAGCTGGGTTTGGTGGCACACACGTGTAGTCCCAGCTAACCGGGAGGCTGAGGAAAGATCACTTGAGCCCAGGAGTTTGAGGTTACAGTGAGCTATGATCTCATCAGTGGCGTCCAGCCTGGGCAACAGAGCGAGACCCCATCTCCAAAAAAAAAAAATTATTTCAAAACAAAGAGATGGTTTTAAAGAGGTAGTTACTTTCACTCATAATAAGAGAAAAGTAAAAACTACATGATGAACTGGAAGAAACTATAAAGGGACTACTGCATTAGAGGTCCCATCCTGTTTCTTGAACTGGGTCACACTGTGTGTTTAATCTGGGAAGATTTATTGAGCTGCACACTTAGGATCAATGCACTTTTATGAATATATTATATTTCAATTAATACTTTTTAAAAAGTATATTGGTATTTCACTTTTTACTTCGTAGAGTGGCAAAGATAAAAATGATAACACTATCAAAAAGGATGTGGAGAAATAGACACTCGTATATTAACAGGAATATAAATGGTATAGCTTCTATGGAAGGCAAGTAGAAAATATCAAATATACAAATGCACATATCCTTTGACACAGCAATGCCACTTCTAAAATTTAGTCTACTCACGCCTTTATAAAATTATATGAACACAATGTCATTCTCTATCATAGTGTTTGTTTGTATTAGCAAACAATTAGAAACAACCTAGATGTCCATTTTAGAAGACAGGTGAAATAAATCATTGTATATCTATAAAAGGGAATATTATACAACTATAAAAGAGAAATTGGAAACTCATGATGTACTGTAATAATCTCCGAGGTATATCATTGCACGGCAAGAAAAGCAAGGTATAGAAAAGTGTGTGTAGCATTCTGTCATTTGAATAAATAAGGAGAAAATTATAAATATCCTTGTTGTCATATAAATAAACTATCTCTGGAAGAATGTACAAGCAAGTGGTAACAAAACTTTCAGGTGGGAGAACTGGGCAGGTGGGCAACAAGATCAGGAGAGAGACTTTTGATGTATTCCTTTTGTAACTTTTGAATTTTGAATTATATGGAGATATAATCTAGTCAATAAGTAATAACATCTAAAATCTTAAGCCTGTATTTTCTGCTGTATGTAATACATTGACTTTTAAATTATTACTTGAACTACACTTTCATATTTCCTCTCTCTCATTCTATGAAAAGCAAGGAAAATTCTACCACATGAGCTCTGCACGTCCATTATGATAAGACACATCTTGACTTCAGAAATGTTTAACTGGAAAAATCATGTGCCGCCTAGAATGGAGAAAATCCGTTAATCTGCTTTGCTGACTACTCACTTATCAGGCCCCAGACGAGACCATGAACTACCACCACATGGCAAGCATTGAAATTTTTTTTCCTGTTCAGTATCATTTACTAAGTAGCAGTACAGTCCATTAGCCTTTGGTCTGCCATGACTGCTGTATCATTTTCTACTATTCCCACTCGCTTCCTGAATAGGCTCTTGTTTCCTCATTTCTGGGTAGTCTGTTTATTCTCCCTCTATTGTACTATCTCCTGCATCTCACTAATGAGCTTCATCCTGTTTTTGACAGACCATTCTCTGTTTTGACAAGGTAAAATTGATCAGTGTATTAAACAGATGTGAAACATCTCCAAATACAAACCCACTATAGGGAAAGATTTGAATGCTGTCCGTTTCCTTGCAGATAATAACTTGGAAGGCAATTTTAATAGCCAGGCGGATTCTGAATGGAGAGCTCTGTTTAAACTTTGTGTTCCATAAATAGAAACAAAGTGTAGACATCCTGCCTCTTTCTTGACTTCTTTTGTCATTTAAGGCTTTCAGAAGTATGATTTTATTTTTTTTCTTGATTTATCTCGTTCCTTCTTCTTCACATGAGAGTATAGCTGGGGAGACTCACAGCACAGCTAGGGTTGGAGTGATCTCTCTGCACTTACCTGTCAGCCCCTTGATATTTCACTGCCTTGTGAAGCTGGGCCTGATGAGTCTTTTATTTGAATTGTGGATTTGATAACTTGACTCCAAAATGAGACATTCCATTCAACCAAATGGACATTCCCTATGAACCAGGGTAGGAATTCAGGTAATTCAAGAATCTGAAATTGCATTTTTAAGTTTTGCCTCTTCAGATGATGAATTTAACTGTTCAGCTGCTGAATGATACAGACATGAACTAAAACTTAATTCTGACAGAGCAAGAAAAGAAAAACAAAAAAAAAAGTTTTGCTTCACAGACTCATAGACTTTAAGAAATAGAGAGTTTAGAAATAAATTAGACACTTGATTGGTAGCCCAAGGCTCGTAAAAAATGCCAGGGATTGTAATGGTCTGAGTAAGCTAGAAAATGCTGTGGTAACAACAACTCCCAGAATCTCAGTGGCTTCAAGCAGTAAAGGCTTTTTTCTTACTCATGCCACATGCAAATCCAGTGTTGGTTGGGGACCTTGCTCCTGCATCATCATCATCCTCACTCCTGGACCTGATGGAAAAGCCGCTGTCAAGAACACTGCTGGCCTCAAGGCAAAAGGAAAAGAGGGCACTTCTCTTAACTCTTCAACCCAGAAGGGTCCCACTTCCGCTCACATTCCATTGGCCAATGCCTGAGTTCAGGGGGGTGAAAAGTATAATCCTCTGCCAGGAGGAGAACTGCCCTGGAAAGCTGATTACAGCAAGGTCCACGAACACTTAAAATTGCTTGCAAAATTATACTTGAGCAGACATATGTGCATATTTCTGAGGAGCAGTTCTGTAGCTTTCAGACTATTGCAAGAGGGTCTCTAACCATCCCTTCTTGCCCCCTCACAAAGTTAAGAATCAATGATTCTAGTTGAAACTCCTTATTTCACAGATGGAAGAACTTGAAAGCCTGATCTTTAAACAACTTGCCAAAACCTAAAACAATGCCCCCAAACTTGCCAAAACAACAGTTAATTGGGAGCAGAACCAGCTCCTAAGCCTGTATCAGGGAGAGGCCACACTTCCAGGCACAGAAAAAGGCTCCAGCCTCTGCTCAACCAGCTCTCTGCATCCAAATTTAATTTACAGAGGAAGAAAAGAGGTCATGGGAAGGGTCTTTGTTTCCTGTAGGTTTCAAATCCCAAATGGAGGTTGGAAACTGGTAAAGGATCCTCCTTGGAAACTTTTGAAAAATAACTTGTTTGAAAATATTTCAATGCCAAGAAAAACGTGACCCCTAGTCCCTGCCCCCTACTGTTCGCCTTTCCCTTCAGCCCTCTTTCGTCGTGTCAGGTAACCTGGGCTTCCATCGTATTCTTCCAGCTTCCTCATGTCTCAGCTGAGCTTCCCGTTGGGACCCAACAAAAGACATTATCCTGGAAGAACTGTTTTTTTCATCTCTTTTCATAACTCCATTTCCTTTCCGGAAGACCATGTGTTTTCCTTAATCCATTTCAGCTCCCCATCCTGCTGCCTCCCTTTTTTCCCCCCAACCTCCATCTCAGGCTGGAATATCACTCAGCTTCTCAACCAGCATAGCAATGTTTTATTTCAGCCTTTCAAACAAGCAGAAGTTGAGGATCCTCCTCCTCTGACCCTGCAGGCATCATGATGACCCGCTCCTCAATTCTAGGAAGTATAAGAAAACTTGTCAATTTATCTACATTCTCAGTTCTCTTTTCTCTTCCTCTTCACTCGATTTTCTCATCATCTACCCCATTTGTTGTCCGTTTTCCATGTTGGATTTGTGTGAGGCTGTGATGGACCAGGAAAACCAAGCATTGTATGTATAATGTGTAGAAGTTATTGACTATCAGGATAGAAGGAAAAGAAGAAATGAGATTGAGAATTACTTGATGGCAGAAAGCTTAGAATCCAGGGACACCTGCCTTTAGGTCTTTTGGAGCCTCAAGAATTTGGGGGCCCCAATAAGAAAAAGAATTTAAAATTGCAAATATGTAGTTAGGCATCACAGTAAATATTTGTTTAGATGTTAATTCAATTATAAGTGAATATGCGTTTAGAATTCCCTATCCTCACCCCCACCCCCCATCAACCCCTTATAGGAGGTCACATATAAAGGAGGGGAAATTGCAGTGGAAACAGACAGCAGTCTTAGCCAATTAAAGTATAAATATCTTACATTTGCAAAGTTGACAAAAGCACACACCATGTGAACACGTTGCTAAGGACCCTCTTTGGTCTTGGTCCTAAATTGTAAGTTTCATTGACTCTGAGAGTCAGGCTGCATTTAGAGATGGATGTAGCCAAAATGCCTAAAAGTGACTCAGGTCAAGAAACCAGCAATCAGTACCTAAAGTCTGAGGCAAAAGTCTGAGGCAAGATCCAATATGTACAAATTTTTTAAAAGTCTGTACTAGTTTTTCTCCAACTCACCCTCCTTCTGGGTTTTGTTTTTTTTTTTTTTTTTACTGCTAATGGGTTAATGCCCCAGGCCTGTAAGGATTTACATTTTGACAGAAGGTAACTCAATTGAATTGAAAGGAACCGGCCCCAAAGAAGTGATTTTCGGTATCACCAATATTGAGAGGGGTGCTGATTTTTGGAGGCTAGGACATTGCGTCTTCTACAGAGCCCCTCTGATCACATTATGGGGCCCTCAAGGTAGGAAGAAGAGGGATAATGGAGGTTCTCAGTGCAGAGTCTTGGACAGCCTTTAAGTAAATTAAGAGCATGGAGGAGGAAGGAGGATAAGAAGAGAAGGACATATTGCATTCTTTGCCTATTTGCTGAAGGCTGGCACCGAAAGCACCTAACTGATGCTTCTTCCCTACCACATATTCAGATTTATTCTAGTCTGAATCATTACAAGGATTTTCCCATTCATAAGGGAAGACAAAGAGATGCCCTCTTCCTTTCACAAGAATGGTTGAGAATGTGAAGAATTTTACTGGAGAAAAATCCCAACTGTTGTAATTCCAACTGTTGGAAGAACTTTGTTCAGTGAAAATGGCATAAAGAGGGAAAAAAATTGATTCCTCAAAGCTAAAAAGGAAAGATATGAAAATAATATGTTTGGGTTAGATATCCATTAGAACCCATGATTCTAATTCATGGATTTTTTTCTAAATCTGATATCAGACTTTGATTCTTATTTAGGATAGACATCCTTTGGCATCTGATCTTCAGAACTGTGTTTATCAACTCTCTTCCTGAGTAGCAGGGCCCTGTGTTCTTACTTGGACACCACAGTGGGGCTTGTTCCCACATGCATTCCTCCACCTAAGCCCCTGCTCCTGCCCCACCTCTACAGCCTAGCCCACTACCTATGGAGAATAAATGGCCATGAGACTAGGATATGACTATCAAAGTCATAATCACTCCACTAGGTAGCAACTTGTACACTTCATAAGCTTTAGCATGTCTTCCTTCATACCATCAAGACATCACTTGCAGGGGAATTCCAGATGTAGGTGATCCATTAACTCACTTAAAAATTGTCTCTTTTTTCCTGGGCAATGGAAAGAGATTATTTTCTTCCAATCTAAATATAAACACAAATGAGAACTAAAACCACAGAGCTGATAACAATACTGTGGTTGAGTCTTGTAAGGACACTATTAGCAGGAAGAACCAATGGGAGTGTTCAGTAGAGTGTTGGGGGTGTGGGAGAGTGTCAGAGAGTCAAGGAAGCAGCCAGATCCCAAAGTCAAAGGCATCATTTAACTTTAATCCTGTCCTGGAGACTCTGGTTGACTTCTAAATAAGGTCTGTTTTTATTTTGGAAGAAAATCACTCTTGTTCCTTTGGAAAAATATTTTTATAAATTAGTTAAGTCAAACAATGAGTCTCTGAGTGATCCTAAAATTGGAGGTACTTGAGTGGCTTATGAGAATATGCAGGTGGAGAGTTTATTAAAATAGAAGATCTAAATCCTGGGCTATGAATCTCTTAGGACTTGGCCAATAGATTGAGGGAGGGTGTCTTCTTTCCTTCTGATACTTACTCATCCCCAGCACTAACGTGAGCCAGCCTTTCATGAGTGGCTGAGTCCTATTAATTGCAAAGACTACCAGATGAGGACTCTTCCTAGTATCCTGGGTCTGGGAACAAAATCAGAAAGAGGGAATAAAAATACCTTCTGTGTTAATAACAGAACCCGAGGTTATGAACTAAATCCACTCTCCACCCCTTGTCTTGGTGAGAGTCAAATTAGGGTGGCTCTGAGCAAATCGGCTGGTTCATGCTGTCTAAATATGGCTATAAAGACATGACCTGAGACACCAGATGAGACTGTGTGGACGTGACCCAGGGATGATCAGGGACTAGTTGACCCCACAGAGTGGAGACTCATACAGGACATTCAGGTGGGGGTAGGGGGATGTAAGTCTGGGTACAAACTCTGCCATTCACCAGCAGTGACACCGGAGACAACCGCTGCATTGCTCTAGACTTTAGTTTATTCACATTCAAAGCAGGACTGATGGACAATATGATTTTGGAAATTTCCTCCAAACTCTGAGATTTTGACTTTAGTAAGAGAGGGAAGGACATTTAATGCTGGGGGTCTTTGTGTTTGGGCTATAAGACCACAGGGCCAAGATGTTGTAGAAAAGAATTAAATATCACATTGCTAGTTGGGAGCTATTGTTACTGTGATTCCAATCACCCTAAATCCTTCCTAAACTCTCAATGGGTATAAATACGTAAGAATTATAACTATTATCGATAGGGCCTGAGTAAATGTTAGGGATGTTAAACTGACTGAGTTTTGGGACAAGAACATTTCCAAGGCTCTTTCTAACCAAGGATTTCTCATGATCCCAGGGTTCTCTCTGGGAAAACTTTAAACAAGGCAAGATCCAGGGTCTTTAGGAAAGAGGTGTCTGTCTTTGCTTCTCTTTCATTTCACCTCCCACCACCTCACTTGTAAAAATGAGATTCTCTTGGATATTTGTATGGGGGAAGAGGAAAAGTAAGGAGTCTGGGCAGCGTTTTTGTGGTGGTGGCAAGATCTCTTAATTCCATGGAAGAAAGTGAGACGGGCTTGGCTTAATAGGGAAAGGGCTGAAGCTGGGAATTCAAGGATCAAGGACGTATTTCCCCCTGAACTTTTAATAACTGTTTCTGGGCCAGAGGAGCTCCACAGGAGGCATGGTTGAAGCCTACAAGATCATCTTCTACAGACTTGTGTTTTTTCACCATCCCAAACCCACCACACCACCCACTTCCATGCAGGAACCTGGATGAAGCATATGATAATAATTCTCAAGGGAAAAAAACACTTTGCAGCATTGCAATTTGGAATGGTCAAGGTCACATGCTTTGTTGCTGGCAAAATTGAGTCTAGAACTCATGCTTCTGTTAGTCTACTAGGGCTGCCATAATGAAATACCACAGACTGGGTAGCTTAAATAGTAGAACTTAATTTTCACATGGCTCTGGAGGCTGGAAGTCCACAATCAAGGTGTCAGCAGGGTTGGTTTGTGGTGGTGCCTACCTATCACTGGGTCCTCACATGGCTTCCCCTCTGTGTGCATTCACTCCAGGGGCCTCCTCTTCCATGAGGCCTCCAGTTCTGTTGCAGTAAAGCCCCACCCTTATGACCTCATGTGACCTTAATTACCGCCTTAAAGACCGTGTCTCTAAATACAATCATATTGTGGGGACGGGTGTTAGGGCTTCAGCATATGAATTTAGAGGAGACACAATTCAGTTCATAATACTGCCTAACTCCCCATCTGAGGTTCTCTCTGTAACAACACATGCCTGCCAACAGCAGAACCAATGCTGGGGAGTGTGTGTGTGTGTCTGTAGGGAGGAGAATGAAATTAATTCCATCAAGTTGTGAAAAATGGAACATCAGTGTTTTTGGAGAGATTTCATACAATTATGACATTCTTTATTATTCGGAGGTATTTAATAAAAGGTAATAAATAAAAAGATAAAATGTTCTTCCCTGGCTCTGATTTCAAACTGATTTCAGGATGCATCAGGGGACCATCCTTGGGCATCTACCAGAATGTATAGACCTTAATATTTCTACCAGGTGCTTTAGTCTGGAAGAGAAGAGAATGAGATAGGAAAGCTTTTGATTCCATTAGATATTTTAAGGACTACCATGAGAAAGCAGGATTGGATCACAGATGACAAATATTAATATTTGGCATATATGAATCATTTCCCCTTCTTTTACCAATGGCAGACCTTTCTTATCAATCGTGGCACTTACTGAACAGAGCTTCAGAATATACTCAGTACGGTGCTCCAAACAGCATTATTTTTTTTAAAGGAAAGGGTACATAAGATGAAATAATAAAAATAATATTGCCCAAGCTAACATTAATTGTGTGCTTACTGAGTACCAGACATTTTTCTAAATTCTATGCATACATAAATCCATTTCTTTCTCATGACCACCCTATGAAGTAGGCACTAATAGAATTCACATTTTTCAAGTGAGGACACTGAGGCACAGGTACCCAGTGAAGAAGTAGAAGAACTTGGATTTGAACTCAGGCCATCTGGCTCCAGAGCTGTGATCATTGTCACTCTGCTATACTGTTCCCCCTGCTAGAGTAGGATTTATCCTACATGACTCTAGGGGAAGAACTAGTGTTAATGGGAGCATATTGCATAGAGTCAAATTGGGTCAACATAAGAAAATAACTTTTTTTCTACAGTGAAGTTGTTCCAACTATGGCATTGATAGCCACTTGCAATATTCAGCCTCCCTATCATTGCGGACATCCAAGCAGAGTTGTAGAACTATCTGTTGGGGTTGTTGTGCAGCTAATTATTGAACTGGATAAAGGATTGGGTGAATTGGATTACATCACCTCAACTTCCCATCTGGCTCTAAAAGTCAAGGATTCCTTGACTTAAGTGATGCCAGCAAAACTAGAAGGAACCACAAGTAACATCCTTCCTAATTCTTTTTTGCCATCTCTCTTACCCCCAACATTGTCAAGCAGAAGGAATGTCTAAGATTTGAATAAATCACACTGCACTTTAAAAATAGACATTCAATAGATGGCCTATAGAACTCACACAGCCCCAGAATAAGAACAGTAGTCATGAAAAAACTAGATTAAATGCTATAAAGCCATCATTCTTTCATTAGTCTGAGCAGGCTTAGGTTTTTTTTTTTTTTTTTTGTATCAGCACTTTTCTGGGAAAGGGTACAAAGTTGTAGCAACAGTAAAAGATAGGTAAGTTTGTTCGTTGTTGATGAAGTGGACAATGTCATCAAATATTAACTCTCTCTTTATCTTGTTTCAAGAATGGTATGTTTTGCAAGGCAAGCATCCTTTTCTGGAATGTGACCTTGGCCCTTCCTAGCAGCAGTAAAGAAAAATGCCAACCCTATGAGGTTACCATTTACTGATGGGAAAGAAAATTAGTGGCGGGTGCCAAATCATTAGAGATGAAGCTCGCATATGTGAAATACTGAGGAATCTTTTAATACGTTATGTGTCATTCCTTCCTGCATTTTTATCTGAAAACTGCTTCTACTCTTCTGAAAGTCTGTGGTGTTACACTCTGAGCCAAATTTGAATGGCCTATGTCACTTTACAATTCCTGTGACCTGTTTTAAGACAGAGCCTGGCCCTCTCCTTGGGCTGATTCCAACCTAGACTGTAGATTGACTTCATAAAACTTAGAGAGCAGAACTCACAGAGTAGTCCCTACTGATTGACTAGTGTACCCCAGAGGACCAACCCCTAGGGTCAGCTTTAGTCCAAACTCCACTCCTGAACCAATACGTATGACCCTGGGCAAGTCACTCTGACCTCAACCTCTCTGTCACTTATTTTCTGATACCAGAAATGGGAATAGTGATTGTTGATCTTGACTAAGTCACAAAAAAGTGAGGATGAAAGAAAACTCAGTGATGTATGAAGGCTGGTGAGAAACACAGCAGTTACAGAGGCTCAAGGGCAGTGGAGTGTTCTTTCAGTGATTCACGTACAGAGGTAGTTCTGGCAAGTCTGTGGTGGGTGTAGTTATGACCAGCAGTTGCTATTGATTACACAGGAAGGATCAAGATGTGTCCTCTGGGTTTAAATACACCAGACTATTACTAGACACCTAATATCCAGGTTTCAGTGTTTGTGAAAAAAATAGATGTAGAGTCTCACTAGGGGAAAAAAGTTCATGCTTTCTAGTAATATTTTTCCAAATGTATGCTCTGGGAAAGATTTAACAAATGGGTTTAGAAGGTGCTAGCAACCTGCTACTTGACCAATATGTAAACCTTAAGGATTAAATTTTAAAAATGTTGTTTTGAATGTTGGGTTCTGGATTTTAAAGGAATTTGGAGGGAATTGTGAGAAAGATTGTTAGGAAAACTTACTTCCTGATTAAGAAAAAATAGTTACAAGTTAATACGTGATGATAATAATGAAAGAAGAATAGCAGCTAACACTTCCATGTACTTCCATGTGCCTTTCCCTATTCCAAGCACTCTACGTGTGTTAACTCATTTATTCTTCATAGCATCCTTCTAAGGTAGGTAACAGTTTTATACCCATTTTACAGATAAGTTAACTGAGGCCATAATCATCCCCTTCTCGCTCTTGTCAACAATCATACCTCACATTTAAGACCAGCCTGTGAGGTGTGCATTAACATCCTATACGTGGTTGGTTAAGGAAACAGATTCAGTCAAGTTAGGGTCACACAACTGGCAAAATCAGAACATGACTTTGATCTCCTAACTTGGAAAATTTTCTCTCATGTGTTGGGATGTTGCTCCCTTAGGCCACAATAACATGCTAGAAATCCTTGTCAAGTTTTACCGAGATAAAGAGGTTGCCAGTGCATGACAAAAGTAGAGTTTATTAAACTAATACATTGAGTAGACTTTGAGTTAAAATTCATAGAAAAGACTGTTCTTAAAAATATATAAGTAAGTGAAATTGTTAAAATCCCCTATAAGCATTACAGATACTTAAACCTGTCCAGTGGGTTGGTAGAGGGTAGGAAGGGGAAGAGTTCTAGGCCAGAATGTTCCTATTTAGAGGACATTTTGAAATTATAGCTTTTATTATGAGTGTTATGAGTGTGCATTCAATGCTACTGTGTATAGTGAAAAAAAACTTAAGTCCTATTTGAAACATCTAGTCTTTCTAGATGTTTAAAAGTGTACAACATATGTTAAAAGTAGAGGGTTAGAGTAATACCCGTTAAGTGCTTTTGTTATTTCTCGGAGTGGTTGCATTTGAGGAATGGAATTGTTAAACTTGATGTCTTGGAGAGTATGCTGTCACTGGATAGGGGGAGGGGAGGAGGAAGTATGCAGAGAAGGTTCTGTACCGGTAAGTTAGTTAACCATTGTTCTACGTGTGCATTTTAGTTAATACTGCTGTATATTAAATGGTAAACAAACCCTAATGCTCGAAGTATGTTAAAAATAGACATAGTTAAATAAACCCTTTATATATGCCCTTTTTTTAGTTTTTAGGAAGGACTGTCTTCTGGGAGTGACCTTTGTTAATCCACCTCTTGGAGCTAGTCTTAGTCCTGTACTTAGTCACTGGAGTGGAGAAGAGGAAGAAGAGGAAGGGTGAAGGGAAGGGCTCTTTGCTAGTATCTTCAAATGTAGAAGACGGCTTTATATTATAACAATCGGTCTATATGTGCTTTCTTAGTAAAGTATCTATTTATTGTGGACAAGGTTCATTATTTTGCAGCATCAAGATGTCTTGAGGTGACCATGTATGATAAAAAGTAGAACTAGTGAATTAGCCATTTTGTGAGTATCTTTTTGTTGTAATAGATAGATAGCAAAGATGCATCTTGGACATGGAATTGTTAAGCCACCTCTGAGCAGTTGTATATTTAGGACTTGTTCATGAGGTTGGCAGCAGAGGGGCAGAAGGAAGTATGAAGGAAGTATGAAAGAAGTATGCAGATGTGTTCATATTTACATTTTGATGACAGCCATTGATGTCTGATGTGCATCCCTTTTGGCCATACTATAAAAATATATTAAGTAATTCAACAGAGACATGCCTTCTTGGTAATATTTTAATGGTATATCTGATAATGAACTCTCTTAGAAACATTACACTTAGTGTACTCTGTTGCTTTATATTTGATTTTAAATTGAGCATTGAGGGAATGCAGTATTTTAATTGGAACTCTGACAGTACTTTTATCTAGAGGCCTGTTGCCGTTTTTGTCTTTTATGAAATTTTTGTCCCAAGAAAGGCAGGATTACATTTTTTCCTAACAGATCGAGTTGGTGAAGTGTATTCTTGGTTATCGAAATACTCACATAGCTTTGAGATTTTGGATTGGTAAATATTCATGATGTGTGAAAAAGCATGATACTTACTGTAGGATCTCAATCCCATAAAATTGGATGTTGTATATGTGTCAGGATCTAGAAGGACATGTCAAACTGTAAACTGCAAACTACTTGGGATTGTGGATGACTTTGTTCTTTGCTTCTTGTATTTTTCAGTTTCCTATATTGCATATATTAACTTTAAAAAAAATAAAGGTTATTTTAAAAACTTAAAAAAAATAGTCTTACTGAAATTAGATGTCCTCTAATCCATCACTGAGTGTCTAGGTCCCACTCATCCTAGCAGGTCAACCACATCTGGAAGCGCGCTGAGTAGCAGACCCCACTCCAAGCGGAATTTCAGGGCCAGCACATGGCACTGGGCCAGGGGTCACTTCCCTTTTGAGACTCCCTGTCATTCTCCCAGGGCACCATTGGGCCCTGAATTGTCCAGGCTATTATTCAGTTTCCTTAAGGATAACTTTAGCCATCCAAAACAAATCCCCAAGAAGTTAAAATAGTATATTAACAAATTACCACCATGGATAATAGCATTTTTCTTTTTTTTTCCCCCTCACATATTTTGCTAACTGAACAAAGCCTGGCACCTCTTCTGTAGTTCTCTGTCCCAATCTATTCATGTTCCCAAGTTTTGCATTATTACACTAATAAAAAAAAATAATGCTTCAAGCCTTGCCAAGCTTCTTCCTTTATTAAAGCTGACCACTGCACACCCCTGAGAGGGTCACTGTGACCGGGTGTTCACCTTGAGGTCATATGGTGCATGGGAACAGTTACAGAAAAGCCACAAGAGCGGGACCCAGCATGAGGCCAGGAAGCTGCCCACAAGGAGCAGAGGTGGTCTGGTTTTACAGTGTCCTTCGGCCTGCTTGTTCTTCATTTGGGCTGATTTGCTAAAAGTTCATACACATAAGCAATTGAATTGATAATGGCAGTCAGAATGAATTCCCCTAGGCAGGGCCTCTTTCCCACCAATATTTTTAGATGGGTAAAATTTTATGTGCTATTTTCAACTAATTTCTTCTAGTCTTTTTCCTTCATCCATCTATTCTGTTGCTTGGTTGTAAACATAGTATATATACAATTGTTTGATCCTGATTTTTATTCACTTAGTGGGTTATCATAGGCCTTTTTTTGTGGTTATTGTTTCTATATAGTTTTTGTGGTGACTGCTGTTATTTGTCTGATCACACAGCCATTTCTACTCCCCTGCTCCCTTGCTTGCCTTGTATAATAGATTTTTTAAAAAAGTGTTTCTAAATGCCCTGGTGCCAGGAGGGTTTGTGTACTAAAAGGCCAATGAAACATGAGGAGACATCTACTGAGAGACCTTTGGAAAGGATTTTATTTTCCGGATAAGTAACAGACCTAAAAAAAAAAAAAAAAAAAAAAAAAAAAAGGAGAGCTGCTGAAATCATTCATCTGTTCCTTTCTTTGTGCCTTGAATTTGGCCCTGATGCCTGGAGTTTCAGCAGCCATATTGCAGTCATGAGGGAGATACCCATGCAGACCGAATACCAACAGGCTATGAATGGCAGAGGTAAATGTTAGAAAGAGTTTAGGCCAACCCTGGGACCTCCTACCTCTTGACTTCTTTTCTGTGTTTTTTTGTTTGTTTGTTTGTCCCACTCTGTCACCATCAGTGGCACCATCATAGCTCACTGCAACCTCAAACTCCTGGCATCAAGCAATCTTCCCACCTCAGCCTCCTGGATTTCTTGTTTTGCAAATAAGAAATGTCCTTATGGTGTAAGCTTCAGTTAGTCAGGTGTTCTGTTTCTTACAACAAAAAGCTTTCCTAACTATCATCGTCTTTATAACCATCATTCTCACCTTGTTCGAATAAGCCTAGGCCCCGGGAACCTCGGCAACAGCAGACAGTTGGTGGAAGCATTTCACGACGGAACCTTCAGGTAGCTGTGGGGAGTTACCAGAGTGTAAGGGGTGTGCTGGGTGCCACAGGTTGTGTTTAATTTGACTTTGTCCCTTGGCTTTCTCTTACCTGGAAGCTGCCTAGTGGCCCAAACCAGGGTCCTGGTCTGGCACCCACATTTTTCATGTAGTGGGGGTGTTTAACAATCCATAATTGTTAAAATTAAGCAAGGAGTTGGAAACAAGGCTGATTCTCTGTAAAATTAAGAAGGTCTGTGGTAGCTTGTCTTCTCTCCCTCAAACTTCTTTCTCTTTCTCCTAACTGCCTGTGTCTCAGCACATCTACTCCTGTAAGGCCTCTCCAAGCTCTGAACCTTTCCCTGTACCGTCCCTCGCTCATTTTTCGTCACTCTCATTCCCTTAACTAGCAGTCACCAAGGAAAAAACAGCCTTTCCCAGGATGGCTTCTTTGGCCTCTTGTGCCCACAATCGGGAAGAATACAAATCCCATGGTCTACCAAGTTTGAGAAGTGCTGCCGGAATGTTCCCTCTTGGAAATTCATGTTGTTCCTTAGGAAAGTAATCTTTTGAATTTCAATTGACTCAGTATTTCCCAAACATATAGCACTACAGATCCCTTATTTCTTGTTAATATTTTCTATATGCAGATTCTAGACATCATTTTGGGGGAATATTGTGCTTGCTAAAGGCACTCTGGAGTCACTGATAATGGCCACAACACCAGACTCTCTAATTTTATGCACATGTCCCTAATCCCGGAGGCTAACACAAAGCTCCTTAGTCTGACTTTTTAACGTCCTCCACTGTATCTTTCCAATCTAGTTTTGAAGCCTCATTTCCCATTATTCTTCTAAATGAATTTTCTGCTCTAACAAAACTCTCCTATTCTTTGTTCCCTAAATAGTCTGTGTCCATTTCTGCCTCCCTATTTGTGTACATATTTTTTAGCTGGGGGTCTTAAATTCCATAAGGACTGGGGGAAATGTCAGAAGTTCTTAATTAGTCATTTAACAAATATTTATTGCGTGTTTGCTTTAACATTATATCTCTCAGGATGGTTTGTTGCAAGCAACAGAAATAGGCTCCAGCTAATTTAGGAAGAAGGGGAATTTATTGAAAGGACATTGAGTAACTGAAGGAATTTCTAGGGCATCCAGAGAAAAAGGCTTGAAGACTCTGCAGCCAGGAGCAATGCTGTAAATTCTACTACAGGGTTTATCTAGTGAAGATATCATAGCAGCCACACAGCTCCCAGACACTACAGCTTGTACTATCTGCACCATCAGCACTGGTCCTTGGATACTGATGCTAGAATCACTGACCCTGCTGCCTCTGGAAACTGGATGTAACTGCCATTGTGTCCAACATTTATCACCAGAGTAGATTTTGCAGGTTCCTTTCTTCATATCGCTAGTGGATTCAAACACCATCTGACTGGAGAACCTTGATCACATGTCCATGTCTAACTGCAAGGAAGACTGGGAAATCCAGTATCTGGAATTTTCAGCTTTTATAAGAGGAGCTAGGCTCTGTCTCATGAGATAGAGGATTCCCTAAAGAGAGGAAGAAGCTTCAGATGGTGGGTGGTCAAAAAAAATGACAACTATCTACTATGGTTATGTGATGGATTATTGGGAAATACAAGAGAAGGAAAGACTCTTCTAATACCCCCAAAGGAGTTTACAGTCTAGCTAAGTAGACAAGACAAACAGATGAGATGATTTAAAAATAAGATAACATATAATAATATAATAAGTTGGATTGCTTAGATAAAAGATACTAAAATTATGTTGAACATAACCAACAGAATTAGAGAAAAGTATATTTATACTTTATAGCTCCAAGCCATTTCTTTTCCAACAGATGTTTTTCTAGGGCAAAATTTATGTAAACAAGCCCTGTTTCCACCTAGGATATTTCCATGCATACTCCCGGCTTCATTTTCCAAGTTTATTTGCACAAAGACAAGCTCCTTGGTTGCCCAACAGGATGCATGGTACTCAGGACTGAGCCATCTGTAATTTTAAAAAACAATTTTTTTGTTGCTGTTGTTAAGCAGAAATACCAGCTCTCTTTCCATCCCCTGGGAAGATAGGCAGATGTTAAGGCTGAAGAATCAGAAACAATGGCATGAACTTGGGAATGGGTATAGGTTATTGACCTGGAGTCAGAGAGGAAGAGAATGTGCCCAGAGTCCTGGGAAATGCACCAGCACTCTTCTGCATTGTTTGGTTACCTCCTTCCCTGGGAAAGGGCAGTGCTAAGCTGCACTGGGGTAAAACCCTATGCAGAGCCAAGAGTTGAGTGCTTTTCCTATACTGTGTCATGGTCATTGCTGCACAGGGCATTTGGAGCTCTGCTCCTGCAGCCAGCCAATGGCCACTCAGGATTAACAGTGGAAGTTGTGTGGGCAGAGCTGGAAAAAAATGGGTCACGTGGCTGTTTATAGGACATGTAAGGCTAGCAGCCGGAGCCTCCACCCATCACAGCCACCCGGCCCCAGGGCCTGCTGCTCCTCCACCTTTCTCTTTGATGCCATGCAGCTCTCTGCTTCATATTCTCCACCTTTCTAGGAGTCAGTGTGCCTTCCAGAAAGAGGGTGAAAGTGAAAACAAAAATAGGGTGCAGGAAATTTGGCGACAGCCTCACTCTTCCAAGAAGGGAAGAGATTGTGCAATATGGTAGAAAGGAAACTGACTCAATACCTTTCTCCAATTATTACCTGGGTAACCTTTGGCAAGTCTTCTTCCTCCATATCATCATCCGTAAAATGGGATTATGTGAGATGACTAATATGAAATTATAGCAAACTATAAAGAACAACTATCTACAACTAGGTTAGATCAAAAACTATTTATGTTCTTTAGTCTTAAGTGATACTTAGGAGTGACTGCGGCTCAAACTGCTGGTGATGGACAGTCGATGGTCTGCTCTGGCTCTTGGCTTTGTTTGCATCCATGATGCTTCTTCAGGAAAAGCTCTTCTGTATTCAGCTGGTGTGCCATTTGGCATGGGCAGCAAGAGGAGCTCTTGTCCAACTGGGCATCCATCCCACCTGCTTGGATTCTGTCCTTTTCATATGACATGTGTGTGCATGCACACGGTCTCACCCACACACCCCTGAGAAATACATAAAGTGTGATAATGAAGTAATGATTAATGTTCTAACAAGTGCAGAACATATAATGCTGGGCCAAGAATGGAAACTCTGGACCTAGATTCTCAGGTTTGGAAATCTTGACTCTGCCATTTGCTTGCTCTGTGACCTTAGGCACATTCCTTAATCTCTCAGTGCCTCAGTTTCCACATGTATAAAACAGGACAATAATAGTACTTACCATATAGGTGTTGTGAGGACTAACTAAATTAATACTCATAAAGAACTTAGAGCAGGACCTAGCACACAGTTGTTATTTAATAACATTAGCTAATACTATTTTACTATTATTTTCATACATCTAAATGAGTGCAGTTGTATTCAAGGCATCAATAAAAAGAGGAAAAATGGATTGTGCATGTTTTACATGCTGAGTGTTCTATCTACATGACTTTATTGAATCTTTACCTTAACATCAAGCTTAGTACCATTATTCTGAGACTGATGGTTAAGTAACACAACTGAGGGCTAGCAAATGGGCAGCTGAGATTTAAACCCAGGTCCTTCTGGCCCTAAGCTCCCAGGATGCCACAATATCTCTCTGCTGGGAAGCTGCCACCAGGACTCAAAATATTGAAAATTCTTCTTTGGGAATTTCCTTCAGAACTTGATAATAGTGCTTAGAATTTCCTCAGAACCGGAAGATCTTCTTTTGAAAAATAGGGTATCAGAATTTTTCAAAAGTTATCTATTGTCAAGGTCAGTAACTCAACTGGATGATACTGTTTGGGACTAAAACTAAGGTGTGATTAATGTTTTTAGGTGATCATGTAAACCATCTGTAGAAAAAAATCCCCAAAGAAAAAGTTCTGAAATGTTTTTGAAAAATTCAGTATTCCAGGAAAACTGCATTTCCCAGCTTTCATTTGGCTACGTTGGTTCTGATATGCTTCTGTTTCTGTAGACGGGTCTTTCTTTCTTTCTTTTTCTCTTCTGTTCTTTCTTTTCTTTCTTTCTTTCTTCTTTGTTGTTCCCCCTGCATGTGAAAGAGCATGGAGTAAGACTATTAGCTATGGTTTGGATATTTGACCCCTCCAAACCTCAGGCTGGAATTTGATCCCCCATGTTGGAGACTGGGCCTAATGGGAGGTGTTTGGGTCATGAGGGCAGATCCCTCATGAATAGGTTAATGCCCTCCCTTGGGGGTGAGTGAGTTCTCACTCTATTAGTACCTCCCAGAGTTCTCCCAAGAGCTGGGTGTTAAAAAGCACCTAGCACCTTCCCTCTCTCTCTTGCTTTTTCTCTCACCATGTGGTCTCTACACACTCCAGCTCCCCTTCCCCTTCTGCCATGACTGGAAGAAGACTGAAGCCCACACCAGAAGCAGATGCTGGTGCCATGCTTCTTGTACAGCCTGCAGAACCATGAGCCAGATAAACCTCTTTTCTTTATAAATTTCCCAGCCTCCAGTATTCGTTTATAGCAACACACACAGACTGAGACACTGTTTTAGCAGCTTCAGGCTGAAGCGCCTCCATGCTTGGCCCTTAAAGCAGCCTGGATGTCAGGGCAGAGCCGTGTAGGCAGGGGCATAATTAAGTCATTATTGAAGCTGTTCAGGGCAAGGCCAGGCTTTCTGGCCCACTTGTTCCTGGCTCCAGCAGCATCTAAGGTTCCAGGAGATCATCCTCTTTCTGGGTGTGTTTTACTAGTGGTCTGTACTCGAATTAGAATGATCCCTTTGCCACCACCTCCTCCCTCCAGGGCTTGTGCTTTGGAGGCTCTGTCCCCACATGCCACTCCTCCAGAGGTAGGCTGCCGTGGAGAAGCTGCCAGCTATGTGGTGCCCTTGATAAGGTCATACACACTAAATTCAAGCACTGCCAGATTGGCAGATTAAACAGGGAGCAGTCACCTTCTCAAGTCTCATGTTTGTCTTATATCTTATCTACGCCGGATGAACTGGATCTCCAGAGAAATGGGGAAAGGGGGGCATGGGGATGATGGAGAAACAAGGGAGCTGATCTTGGACTTTAAGTGAAAAAAATCATGATTACTCCAAGTAAAAAATACTTGTAGACAAGAACATGTGTTCAAAAAAGTGAAGTGCTCAAAACCATGTTAATTTTATATTTTTTCTCTGCCCATCTAAACTCCGTATTCTTGACTTGTTCCATCCTACTGGTTCTTTTCACATTATACCTGTTACAGTTCAACTGTTAAAAGAGGAACTTTGAAGTCCCATTAATATGTGACTCCAGGAAAATCCAAGGTAGGGAGAAAAATTAAACTCCTCCACCACTGGGGAATTTGGCTCGCTAAGGAAATGGTATTTTAAAACCAAGGACAAAACAGAGATTACCAAGATTAGGTTTTATTCTTCCCAAATCCTGATCCTTAATCCATTAGACCTAATTGTACATGATTCCTTTTCCGTATACGTTGGGGCCTGCGGTGGGTTTCTTTTAGTCAAGAGATGGGTTATGGAGAGGGAGAAGGGGACTCATTTCATAAAACTGCCAAAAGTAATTTCATGCCAGTAATAGCATGTATGATGCAAACTTGCTCCTACATGCAGAACAATCATCTGCATGGGAAGTTGCTTATAAAGATGATGACATTTAGAGTTTGGCATCTCAGCAGTTTTACCTTTGATCTTGGAAAACTGCCCAGAGTAACCAAGTCATTCACAATCTGACTTGCTTGCAACTTTAATTATTTTGAGGGTTAGGGGGACATTTTCCTCTTAATTGTGCAATACCAGAGGCCTACTTTTTGATCTTTAAGTAGCAAAATGGGTGGATCTCACAATCTGTGATAAAACAACACAAACTTTGTTATACAGTGACCTTATTTATACTCCAAATCCCAGCCTGCGGCAGATTGTATTTGACAAATTTTAAACCTCTTAAATTAAATCTGCAACAGAAATTCGATAGGCCCTTAGTAACATTTGCCCCAGAGGGAACAATGAATATTGCTCTGCTCCTCACAAGGCTCACATAGATTGAATTCTCATGGCAATTGGTCATCTGGGGCTGTGGGTGGAGGCCAACCTGCAGGTCAGCGTCTCCTGTCTCACCCCCACTCACTCAGGCTGAGGGCAGAGGCAATGGGCCGGAGTCGCAGAGACTGCAGTTCCAGGGGAGGGGATGGGGCATGAGCCCTGCTGGTAGCCAAGAGGGGTGATGGAGAGTGGGAGAGAGGATGTGTAGGGAGTGGAGCAAGGGCAGTCCGTAGATCCTGCGTAAGTGGAGGCAGGGAAGCTGGGAAGATTGGGGACAGCAAGTATAAGGGCAGCTAAATGTTTTCCCTGCTCCTGAGGAGGACACACTGAAGAGGAAGCCATGGACACTGAGGGCAGGCAGGCACTAAAGTTGACTTTAAGTAAGGGAGATTATTCTAGATAATCTGCCGGGCCTAATTCAATCAATTGAAAGGCCTTAAGAGCAGGACCAAAGTTTCCCTGAGGAAGAAGAAATTCTGACTGTGGACAGCAGCTTTGGCCCATGCCCAAGAGTGCCAGCCTGTCTTTTCTGACAGCCTGCCCTTTGGATTTCAGACTTGCCTTGCCTGCCCCCCATAATCATATGAGCCAATTCCATGCAATAAATCTTTTCATATATATCTCCTTACTGCCTCTGCATCACCAATTGAAACTTGGCTGATGCAGACATGCAGCCTGGATTCCCCTTCAGGACCTCAGGCTTTGTTGCTTCAGCCACTGGCAGTGCTGCTGTGGCAGAGGCCCTTGGCAGCCGGCCATCCTCAGAGACCCGAGGTCACACTCCCTCCCCAGGGAAGCTCATACCCAACAATTGGTTGGCATGGGCGTATAAAGGCCTGGCCCCCTTCTCTAACTCTGGACAAGCCTGAGGGTTGCCCCAGCTTCGAGCTCCCCATGAACTAGGCTAAGGCCTTTACTGTGGGGGCACCACAGCCTAACTTCTCCCTCTACCCCAGCCTCTGTCCTTCCCTTCTTACATGGGCAACAATTCCAAGAGTGCTGCCTAATAAACCTCCTGTCTGTGAGACCTCCTACTTTCCAGGGAGCCCCATCTGCACCAGGAACCTTGCTCCAGTGAGATTCCATCTACTTTCTACATCTTTGACCTTCCCTTCTCACGCATCTTTTTCCCCTCAGCACATATGAATGCTGGAAGCTCTCTCATATTTAAAAGAAGTACAAGCAAAAAGCCGTAATAACCATTCCTAAGTTCCGTATCATCCTCAAGTTGAGGTTGTTTGGTTTTTTCCTCCACATCCAAACTTGCTGACGCACTAACTTGACTCTGTCTCCACTTCACCTTCCATTCACTCCTCCGCAGTGCACACTGTGCCCTCAGCCACCACCACTCCCCTGAAATGGCTCTCACTAAGGTCACCAGCAACCTCCTACTTATTAGAATCCCATGGACACTCTGCAGCCCTTCACATACTTAGCAACTGGCAGTTTGACTTTTTCCCTCTGTGAAGTCGTTGCCCTGCTCCAATAGCCTTCATCACACTCTCTGCCCCGGATTTCCACGTAACTCTCTGGCTACTCCTCTTCAGGTGTCTTCATGGACTCCCTTTGCCAGCTGTTGAAGCCTCTTCCCATTCTAGGCTCTGTCCTTGGGTATTGTGGCCATACCTGTAGCTTCAGATATCACCTGTGTGCTAAGGACTGCCAAATCCTTATTTCCAACTTCAACCTCTGTCCTGGGCTCTAAATGCCATATTTCCAGCTATTGAACATTTCCCCTAAATGTCCTGTCTTGGCTAACACTGAGTTAACTCCCACACGTTTCCTCCTTTCTGAACTAATAGCACAATACCAACCTTCCCACCAACAGAGCCCATAACAATCCTCAGCTTCTGTCTCTCTCTCTCTCCCCACTTAGCCAACTTGTCACCAAGGATGGTGGTATCATCCTCATAAATAGTGTATTCTCAAAAGTAGCCCTACTTTTCCCATCTTAATATTTTAGCTCAGATCTTCACTGTCTCACACATATTTTGTAGGATGACGAACAGTATCACCCTTGAGGCTGAGCAACCTGAGCTCCACATTTTAGAGAGCTTGGCTCTGTCCTTTCTCTGGTCACATCACTAACCACAAATCAAGGAGTCCATAAGGCCAAAGGGGCATTGCCACCATGGGCCCACATACTCCAATTCTAGACCATATTTCTGAACCTAGAACTGAAGATTCCCTGTCCAAGTGGCTCACACCTGCTTCCAGAGCCGAGGCAAGTATGTACTGTGTTGTTGGAGTGCACACCTGTAGGCTTGGCGATGGCCCAGAGGTGGCTGTTTATAGTAGGAGAGGAGCGTGAATAGAGGTTGGACATAGGGGCTGGATTGTTCATATACACACGTGTGCAAAATTCCCTGTGCTTCCAGATGGAGCTAGACTGTCAGGCGGAGGGCTGGGAGAGGGCTGGGGCTAATTTTATTCTTTCCCCTAGGCCCAAGAATGTTGGGGAAGAGGGTTCTGGTTATGAAGCATCTTTCACATGCCAAGTACCAAGCTAAATGATGGAAATCAAAGATGAACCAGACATAATCACTGCCTTCAGTAATCTCAGGAACAGACAGAGTGCAGCTGTTATAAAACAAGATGAAGGCCCTTTTCATAAAGGCATATGTGAAGAGTTGCACGGGGAGGCAGGGTCAAGCCCTGCCAGGTGACATAGGAGCCTTCCCATGTAGGAAAATATTTACCCTGGAATTGGAAGTCTGAGAACAAGTTTGCCATGCTTGAGGAAGCCACTGTAAGCAAAGAAAACAGCAAGTATTCATGGAATCATGGGCAGCTGAGTGGGCTGGGAGCATGGGGAGAGGTGGCCTGACAGGCAGCAGGACTGTCGTGGAGGCCTTATAGGGTTTGCAGGGAGCTTCGATTTCATCCTGAAGGCAGTGGAAAGCTGTGAGCATTTAAAGCAGGGGACTCACTTGGTATTAGCCACACATTTGAAAGATTTCTCTGCAGTCACCTCTTATGGGGTTTCTTGTTTTTCTACACCTGCACCCCTCCCCGAGAGTCCAACCCCCACCCTGCTGCCAAAATGGTCCTTCTGAAACTCACATGGGATGCTGTCACTCTTCTGCTTCTTCCCACTGAGGTGAGAGTCCAAAATCTGCAGCACAGTTTCACCTCCTTTGTGCCCGGCCCTTGCCTGCCTTCGCAGTCTCTCCCATGTACTTCTCGGTCACAGATGTGCCCTTTCACCTCCAAAAGACAGCACACTCTCCAATTCTCTGCACAGATGCCCCTTTCCAAATTGGCAGCCTGAACAACTCCGTATCTTTTAACCAGTGTGGTGGAGAGGAAACAGCACAGATTTTACAGCCTCATGGATCAGCCACTTCCTGGTTTTGTAAAGCTGAGCAGGTCACTTAGACTCTCTGTGCCTCAGCTGCATCACCACTTTCAGGGACAGAACACCCACTTTTTGAGGCTATTGTGAGGATTGAATGCAGCAACATAGGTAGGTGCCTGGCATGAGCACAGCAGGCTGCTCTTGGAGTGAGCCCCCTGGACTCGGTGCCCACTGGACTGCAGCCTTTCCCCCAGGCTGGCCCCTGTCGTGCTTGCCCATTTTATACACCTGAGTCTGCCTTGGTTCCTTGCTCCAACCCCAGCCTGGTTCCTGTTGACATTCTTCATGTCAAGGGAGATCCTGTTCCCTACGCCCCAGCCATTGCTTCGTGTCCTGCTGCAAACCCAGGGGATCCCACAATGCTGCCATCTGCCCCACACCAGCCCCTCGCTGTCACGTCGTCAGCCCCACCAGTGCAGCTGTGCCTGTCGCATCCTCTGGATAGCACTTTGATCTGGTTGCTATTCACCTAAGTGTCTTAGCTCCTAAGCCCAAGTTCTGCCTTTTCCCACCTTACTTGCATCTCCCCATCAACCAGCAAAGGAGTGTAAGCCCCATGGTTTATGATCCATAACTAAGGTGCTTGTATAATTTACCATCTAAATCACTACTTCTTGAGACTGAAAGAACACGGAGTGTATGGGTTATGGGTTAGGGGTTGACTGGCTACACCAAATAGCATTGATCACGGGGTAGGTAGATGCAACAGTGAGACCAAGAAAGAAATTTCCTTCTTTATCCATCTATCTCCTCCATGGGCTGTTGGCTATGTTGCCTTTAGCAGCAGAGATGTCACTTCTAATTTTGGTTTGTTCTAGTCAGCTCACTCTGTTGTTGTGGTTCACCTAGAGAGGCATCTAGTCACTAAGAGAGACAAAGAACAGTGTTCCGCTGCCTGGAATGCCCGCGGCACAGAGCGGCTGCTGGCTGCTCTACCAGGAGCTCTGCAGGGATGTGGCAGCCGTGTTCCGTATGGGGAGGCAGAGAGGCAGCTGCATTCTGTGGTGATCGTCATTCTTATTTGACAACTGTTTGGGGTTTTAGAAACTCTCGGCGTTGGTTTATAACACCCCACCAGCCCCGTCTTGTAACCACCATTTGCCCTCCCACTAAGAGGTCGTGCCAACTCTGAGATGAGGCCAGCTCTAGCTCAGCAGCCCTGGCTGGCTCCCACTCTGCCACCCGAAGAGCTTTCTCTTGCATCTAGTCAGACCCCCAGCTTCCTGTGGCCCTCAAAATCAAGTACCCATGAGGGGGTTCTGGTGTCTGCATGCCGACTCCTCAAAGACTGGCAATAGGGATAAAAACTTCCTTCTGCTCTTACAAAGCAGATTGAATGTTAACATAATCCTTAGTCATTTGCATCGTTGTGAGAGTCTGTGGTTGTGCATCAGAGAGTGTGAACACAAGATGGGCAGGTGGGGTGTTATAAACCAACGCTGAGAGTTTCTAAACCCCAAATAGTTGTCAAATAAGAGCGGCGATCACCTGACATTTGATAATGTATTGCCATTTAAAGGAAACTCCCTTCAGCGCTTTCGTTTCACCATCACAGATGGTGTCAAGCCAGCCCACCACATGGCACTCCTAGGAGCAGGGTGAAAGAGGAAAAAGGCACCAGGCCTGTGGTGTCCTGTATGCATGACAAAGATAATGGGGGAGGGGGCACAAAAGTGCTCACTGAGGGACTCCCATATACCGTTTAACAGGTCTCCCTGTATTGTGCCTCCACCTCAGGTTTGAGAATTACCATAATATTTGTTTAAATCCTCCTAAAAATAGTCATCATCGAGCAACTGCTGTGTGCCAGCAGTTTCTAACGCACATAATCACCCTATGAGCAGGCACCAGTGTCCTTACTTTACAGGTGTGAACACAAAGTCCCAGAGACCTTAAAATAGCTCCCCAAGGTCATACAACTAGTAAGAGATGGTTCAGAGCCAAGTCTCTTGTGTTTGAAACTGTGCCTTATACATTGTACAATATTCTTCCGAATTTTATGCTGCAGATCACTGGCACAACAGAGAGATTCAGCCCTCTATACAGTCCTTCTGTTTTGTTTGTTGAGACAGAGTCTCACTTTGTTGCCCAGGATAGAGTACCATGGTGTCAGCCTAGCTCACAGCAACCTCAAACTCCTGGGCTCAAGCAATCCTTCTGCCTCAGCCTCCCGAGTTGCTGGGACTACAGGCATGCGCCACCATGCCTGGCTAATTTTTTTTATATAAGTATTTTTTTTTAGTTGTCCAGCTAATTTCTTTCTATTTTTTAGTAGAGATGGAGTCTCGCTCTTGCTCAGGCTGGTCTCGAACTCCTGAGCTCAAATGATCCACCCGCCTCGGCCTCCCAGAGAGCTAGGATTATAGGCGTGAGCCCCCACACCGGGCCTAGTCTTTCTGTTATAATGACTGTCATTACAGGTAGAATAGTCAAAGACAAAGTCTCTACTGCCTACCTTTAAAAAAAGCATATTTATTTGTTTTGGGAGGAGGAATGGGGGAAAGAGTGAAAGTGTTTGAAGTGAATTATAGGGATGTGCTAGACCAATTTAAAGACAGCCAAAATCTTTGGATTGTCATCATTTTATTTTATTTAGATTATTCTTGAATTGGCTGGGACTCCAAAACATGCTGAGAATTAATCCCCAAAAACTTGCATTTGGGAAAATTGCCTCAGAATGCAATTAATGGAATGGCAAATTTTAATTCAGCATTCTATGTTTTCCATTACTTCAAAGATATATATTATTTTAGGGAAATTTGATATACAGGTGTTTGAAATCAACCGAATTCATAAAACAAGGTATTAAGCCTGGATTCTGGAATTTTCCCTGTAGAATAAACCTGCATTTGATGATTATTCCTACATTGAGGTGTGAAACTGCAGCCCTTAATCTATTATTTGACTTTATAAGGAGAGTAGATGGAATCATAGAAACCAGTGCTGAAAGTTACTAAAGTATGGCTGGAGACCCTTAGAAGTTCGATGAAAGGCAGGGGAAATGGGAAGAAAAAACATGGGGCTTGCCTTGGAAAGGAGATTCCAGGGTCAAGAGAGGACTGTGTGACTTCCTGAGTTCTGCCCTCCCTAGGCCAGGCCAGGTCACTTGGCCAGTTCTTGCCAAAAGTTTTCAACCCAGTGATTCAACAACTGGACTTTTCCATTCTAGCTGGTAGGAATGTGGCTCTGATTTATAACAGAAGTCAGTAGAACAATAGGATTTGCCTTTTGAAAATTTGCTTTCAGACACCAGTACTGCAAAACACCTATTTCTACTGGCTCACCAGCGGAGCTCCTAAATTTTTGATGCCTTTTTAACACTTGGCTCTGGCAAAATAACACACCAAACCTCTCCCCTATAACTAGAAAAAAGGTCAGCCCCCTTCACATTTGAGCTCAGAGCCCTGGCCAAAGACTGCAGTCTTGATTCATCCATGGATAATGGCCGCATTGACAGAAGATACAGAGGCAAGCAAGCAAACTAACAAACAGAGACCATGTAAGTCAAATTTGCCTTTGGATGCTTGGCCTAGAGTAGGGAGTATAGCTTAGCACCAAATAGCTTGGGTGTGAAGGGAAACAGGGTTCCAATCCCAACCACATGGGCAAGTTACTTAAACTCTCTGAACCTCAGTTTCCTCATCTGTAAAATGGGGGAGGATGTCAATTGCACTAATATTTACTTGTTGAAAGGATTAAATGAGAAAATGCATGGAATGTACCTGGCACAGGGAAAGTAGTAAAATCATATTGTATAGACACAGAACAATCCTGAACAGGGGACTCTTGTGTCTGCTGAATGAATGTGCTACTTTGTGAGGCAGACTCAAAGGACTCTAACTGGCTTTGGCGCTTGCCTTTTTCTCCATCTTCTCACAGAATAGCAGTTGCTAATGCCTGACGGGGCTTGAAAACGCTGGCACAGGGCCGCCTCCAGACACAACTAGGCGAGAAGCTAGAAAGCCATCCCTGCACATTCTGCTAAACTCAAGCTTGAGGGAAGTCCTGGCTTGGGCTAGGGCTGAGCAAGCTGACCAAGATTATGGTCCAGCCACTAATTGTCACCTCCTCCAAAGAACACACAGTCTTTTTCTAAATAATCAAGCAATTAAATTTTAAATTCAGGAATCTCCCTCTTAAAACATACAGATTTTTATTACTACTTCAAAAATATCCAAAGCCCATAAATACAATTATTTATAGCCTCGTAAAAATATGTGCCAGATGAATAGAAAAGATTACTGGTTTAGTGCAGTTTTTTTTCTTCTCTCACTGCAGTACTGTGTAGTTTGGAGTTGTTGCTTTCAGTTGTTAGCAACTAGATAATTTCCATATAACCAGTTACAGGAATTGAACCTGTTTGGTTTATTATGCGCGTGTGCGCACACACACACACACACACACACACACGCACACACAGTTATGTAAACAAATACAATCTGAATTTTTCCTCTCTGAATAAACATAGGAGTTGTCACAGTTGGAGTATTCATTTCTATGGATAAGTTAGAGTTGTATGAACTTAGGCAGAACATTTTGCTTCTCTAGGTCTCAGATTTTTGAAATATAAATAAGTAAACTTAATTGTGCCCACAGATTATTTTATTCCTCTAGTGGTATTTTAAAAATGTGAATGTGAATGACTTTTCTATGTGTTTGTTTCTAATTCCCATAGTGCTAACTGCCCCTAGCATCATCCAGCTGACCGGCTTCTCGTTTGCTTCACTTGCTTGGTCCCTGACAGCATTTGGGTTTGCAGACCCCACATGAGACGATCCAGAGAGCTTCCTCTAGCTTACCAGACTGCTATACTCATTCTTATTGAGTTGCTGAGTTGTTTAATCTCTTTGTCAGGAGAGTAAATAAAGCTCTTATTCTTTCACAGATAGGCTTGTGGATTTATTAGGGAGAACTGAAGCATGCTCAGACGAAAAGCAAAATCATTACTTTCTAATAAGAAATTGAAGTTAAATCTCTTTGCAAATATTTGTGAAGATTCCTGTTCTGTAACTCTAGATTCTTATCTGCAAGGTATCATGTATTTCAGCCAAGCAACAACCACCTCCCTTTTAAAGATGTTATCTGAGTCTCTCCCAAAAGTTTCTGCTGGTTTTTCCTCCTTTGTCTTTGACTATCATTAAGGATATTGGGCAAATATCACTGACAATTTAAACCCTGACGTGACAAATAGAGATTTAAATTGTATGATTAAACCATTGTGATTCCACAAAGGGATAACCTGAGCCTTCACTGGGTTTGGGCTTGGGCCCAATAGAAATCAAGTCAGATCTTCCTAGTGAGTAAAGTCTTGAGGGCCCAAGCTAGAATCAAGCTTCACCTATAGACTTATACTTCACAGAGGCTTCAGTTGTAGTTGTACTCAAAGAACAAACACACCACACCTCCTGCCAAACCAACTTAGTGGCTCTGCCCTCCAAAAGTCACAGATTTTATCAATCCAACTGGAATTCTACCGTGAGATGCACAGTCTGTCCCACTTTGATCTCAGAAACAATGCTCTTAAGCAATGATCTCAATTTTGCATTCTTAGCTGAATTGTTGTAAAATTGGGAGCAATAACTCAACTTTCTTTGCTCAGATCTCATTCATCACTAACAGCAGGGCCACTGCCCCAAAACTGACAATAGGCTAGAACAATGCCCAGAATCACCTGGGGATCTCACTGACATGCTGATCCCGATTCAGTGAGTCTGGAGTGGGCCTAAGTCCTGCATTCTGACTGCTCCCAGCCAATGTGGGTGCTTCTGGCCCACAGCCACATTTGGAGTAGCAAGGACCTAGACGGCTTTGTTCATTGCAATTGGATATTCATTTGCCTCTAAGTGCCGAACTCTGTGCTAGATGCTGGGTATACAAAGATGCATGAGACATAATCACTTTCCTCAAATGGCTCACCATTTAATGGAGAGGCAGACACATAAATATCTAGCCATGATATACATGATAATTGGTATTGTTATAATATGAATAAAGTCCTTTGGGATCAAAGAAGGAAGAGACAAATAAAATTATAACTTACGATCAATCTATAAATGTACTCCTATCTCTGCCCCATTTTTTTCCTGAACATGCTCCAACATGAAAAACATACCCATAGCATGGAACCCAGATCAGACCTGCATTAAACTGATACTCTCAAGGGGTCAAGCTTTGGACAAACCGTGTATAAGCAGATGCTTAAAAAAAGGTTAAATCATGATTCTCATGCAAATATAAAATGAATATATGTCAAACATTTTATCCAATTTACACTAATCAAGAGCATTTGAAAAGGTAGGTATTTACAGGCAATGTTAGGTTAAGATTGCTAGGTCAGATACAGAACTGGTTAATGTCTAACAGGGCCATAAACTGTAAGATATTAATATCTTTTGGGTTATCTTTTCTACTGGACAGAAATTATTTGCATCTATAGCAGATAAAACCTACAAGTTAGCACCTGCTTTTCTAGAGTTATAAAATAGCCCAAACAATAGAAAGTCAACCTAGTACTGAAAGAATCCCTAGTAATCTCTTTTGCTTATTTTCAAGTTTCAGACAAATTTTCTGATTTTTCACCCAGCCTCCTGAAAATTTTCATGAAGTGAGAGACGACCCCTCTAAGTTACTTTAGGATCTGAATTTTCCCCAGTTTACCTGATTGGATCTCACTCCCAGATAAAATGATCTACATTAATAATAACATCTGTCATTTATTGAGGTACTAGACTATGTGTTTTAGGTACATCATCTCTCTCAATCTTCCCACCAGCCCTTCAAGTAAGTACAACTATTCCCACTTGAAATAGTCTCAGGGAGTTTAAGTGAGTTGCCCAAAGAAATGCAACTAGTGGCAGAGCCAGGATTCAAACACAATAATATTATTCCAAAAACAGTAAATATTTAGTGAACAAATGTGAAGCTTTAATGCTAGACAAGAATAGGTTGGGTTTGGAACAAATGTAATCTGAAAGATTTTTTTCACAATGCTTAAAATTCCCAGCATGAAAATCGGTCCTTCCGGCAAGGGCATTGTTTTCAGAATTCATGTTGTTAATAAAAAAATAAAAATAATACTTGATAGAATATGAGCAGGGAAGCATGAAGAGAGCAATGCCCTAGGAGACAGACACTGTGGTGTTCTGCTGCAAGAGGAACAGCTGTTCCAGACTTATAGGGCCTGGAACCCCAGAAGCCAGGGCAGGGCTGGGCAAGGCAGGGTCGGCTCACACATCTGCACCCCAGGCTGCTCCTGGGCTCCTGGCCGCACTACTGGTTCAGCTCCTCTGCTACCATGAAACCTATTTCTCAGGACCTGGGATGAAAAATCTAAGAATGATGCTACCTTCCAGAGGAGCACTTCCTGGCCGCTACCAAGCCACGTCCTCAGGGCTACATCCCCAAAGACCTATCATGTAGCTTTTCTGCTTAGAGCAGGAAAAGAGATGAGCCAGCATTGGATGGGGCAGACTGCAGAGGGAGCAGGCAATGTCCTCACAGCAGAGTAAGGGTACAGGGAGCCACCATGCCCGTCTGAATGGCCGCTTCTGTTATTAGAGTTCCCTGGACACTTGTTAAAAATGCATCCTTCCCAGCCCCATCCCAGACTTACTGAATCAGAAACTCTGGGATGGAGCCCAGAAAGCCTCAGTTTTTAACAGCCTTTCTTGGTGATTCAGTCTGAAAACCTTTTTGTCCTAGATCACTAGTTCTCACCGCTGGCTTCACATTAAAATCATCCAAGAAGCTTCTAAAAACAGCATGTGTTTGCCTGGAAATCTGTATGTTTTAAGTCCTCTGCCCCCACTCCCAGGGAGATTCTAAAGAGAAGCTAGTGTGGAAAACCGTTGTTCTAGAATTCAGTGTTTCTCATACTTAGGTGTGCATTCAAATCATCTGGGAGTCTTGCTAAAATGCAGATTTTGATTCAGTCGATCTGGGATGGGGCCCGAGACTCTGCATTTCTAATAAACTCCCTGGGGATGCAGTGGCTGCTGGTCCTTGACCACATTCTGAGTGGCAGGGTTCCTGATCGTTGATTCTTAATTTTGGCTGGTCACCTGTGGAGATTGTGTTTGTTTCTTAGGGCTATTGTAACAAATTACCACCAACTTGCTAGCTTTAAACAGCATATATTTATTCTCTTACAGTTCTGGAGGTCAAAAGTCCAAAATCAGTTTCACTGGGCCAAAGTCAAGGCTGCATTCCTTCTGAAGGCTGCAGGGAGAAATCCGTTTCCTTGCCCTTTACAGCTTCTAGGGGTCACTTATGTTCCTTGGTTGGTGGCCTCTTCTTCCGTTTCCAAAGGGCATCACTCCAATCTCTACTTCCGTTGCCTTCTGGCCGTCTCCCCTCTGACTCCTGCTCTGATAAGGAACCTGTGATTACATCAGGATACCTGGATAACCTGGGGTAATCTCCTCATCCCAACACCCTTAATTTAATCACACCTGCAAAATCCTTTTGCCACATAAAATAATATCACAGGCTCCAGGGATTAGGATGTGGATATCTTTGGGGGTAGGGGGTGAGGCATTATACAGCCTCCCACAGAAATTTTTTTCTTTAATTCTAAAGCTCAGGCCCCACAGTAAAGACCCTCATGTGCCTGGGCTATGGCCAGGGCAGGCACAGGAGTTGTTAGAAGCTCCAGGGTGAGGATGGCCAGGCACACGGGGCTTGAGAAACAACAGTTCCCTAGGCCAGGGCACACTGGCGCTGGGCCTCCCTCCACCCTTTCCACAGATTTCTCCCTGGAGTTCCACTCAAAAACCCTGCATGCAAACCTGGGCCTCACCAGAGAGGGAAGGAAGGCAAGTTTTGGCCATTCTTCCTCCTTGGGAGGCCATCACAATGAGGGACCCAGTTCTTGGCCTTTGTCCTGGGAATTCATGGAGCCAGAGCAGCAGGCAGAGGGTTGAATCAGCACTTCTCTCTGAGCAGGCCCAGGATGTTAGTGAGTTTCTTTTTTATTTGGCATTTATAGTATTCCCAGCCACTTCTCAACCCTTATAATTATAACCCAGATCTCACTCAGCCTCCTTCGGCTCAGATTTAAAAGCTAAGAGCTCTCTTGAAGCAGCCAACTATTAAAACTTCATGGCCTTTTACAAAACATCAGTTGACAGGAGGTATTATGAAACCCTGCCTAGTATAATTACAATTACACTGCAATTGTCAACACCCATGAGTCAAGCACACTGTGGGAAGTCACAGTCGGGATCTCACGTCTCTTCCCTCACTGGCTAGTCCATCTTGGCCTTTCCTAACCCATCTCCAAAGCCTGGGCCTTGCCATCAGCTATGAGCTGCAGGAGCCAGCCAGAAACTGGCCGCCCTTACCAGTGGCTTCTGTCCTAGTCTGTAGGCAGCAGGAATGCTGGCTTTCCACTAGGCCTTCCTGGGGACTTCAGCCATGGCTTTGAGCAGGGGCTGGGTGTTCCATCCTTCTTTATGACTTCAGCCACAGTGATACAAACAAGCCTCGGATGTGACTACCAGCGTGACCACCTAAGTGTCTGAGATGAGTATGGTCTTGGGTAGGATCCGCAAGAGTATCTATCTCCTTGCTCTTGTTCTCTTTGACCATCAAACTTCTCTAAGAAGGGCTCTACAGATGCTTTAAGCCTCTCAGTACCACAAACTAACTTCAGCCACCATCTTTCTCCTTTGCTGCCTTGAAGATCACCAGTCCCGTTCTTGTAGCTGAATCCATGGGTCTTCTCTCAATTCTCACTCTCCTTAAGCTGTTTTCAGTTTCATACTGTTGACCTTTGCTCTTACTATAAAGTCCAAATTTCTCTGCTGCAGCCTATGTCCTCTGGCCCTGTCTACCTCCCCAGTTCTATCGCATATCCCCTCCTCTCCAGTCTCTGTACTCCCGTCACCCTGGTCATCAGCCACCCTCCAACGTGCCAAACTCTCTCCTGTCTTGGCATCTTTGTCCTGCTCTTCCTTCTGCTGGAAAGCTCACCCACTCCTCTTCCTTGGCCAGGTCTTTCTCACCTGCACATCTGAGCTGAAATGATGCCTGCTGAAAGAGGTCTTCCCTGGCCACCCCTCTAAAAGGACGTATCACCCACTCTTAATATCCTCAATCACAACATCCAGCTTACTTCCTTCATAGCTTTTACTGTTATTTTAATTAATTATTAGTTTCTTTGCTTACTTGCTTCATCTGCCTTTTCCACTGGATGGTAAGCTCTCTGAAGAGAAGGACCATATTTGTCTTGTTCGTCAATGAATCTCCAGCAACAGGTGCTGAATACATAGACTAAGTGACTAGCCCTGCCATGTAACTTCCCCTTCCTTGGCTCTGAGGTGTTTTGCTCTTCTGTTCTCCCCCTGAACCTCCTTTCCTTCACCTCTGTCTCCTCCACCATTTCTTAAGAGTTTTCCTTGACCTTAAGGTTCTTCTTCTCGTGAGATTGTTCATGAGCTGGTGTGAACTCAACAGCCTCCTCTTCCACCCTGAGCAACAGCTCCACCCCACCCCCACCCCCAGCACCCAACAGTCAGCCCTCAACACCTGTCTTCCATTTTGTTGTGCCTGCTGGACATTTCTATCAGGATGGTCAGATTTTCCCTAAACCAGCTTTTTCTCCCAACTTCCCTATCTCTCTCGATGATATCTCCATTCCTTTGGTCATTTAGGCTTGGAATCTCAGCACCATTTTTGACTCTGATCCTCTCCTTTCTCTCAATCAGGTAAAGACCTACACAGTAGCTACCCACTATCCTCTGCCACTGCTCTTGTTCAGATCCATAGCCCCTCTCCCCTGGACTACACAAATAGCCACTCAGCTGATTTCCTAGCTTCAGCTTCTCTCCAACATGATCCATCCTCTGTCTCTTGATTAATTGGCATTAACTCAGCTTAATTGTGTTACTATTGGGCTCAGACACCTTCATCAGCTCCCCACTGACAACAAAGTCAAGTCCAAATTCCTTACCCTGACAAACAGGCCCCAGCTCACCTTCCAGTTGGCTCCCTATCACTGCCCCATTTGTTGTCTCCATATTCTAATCCAATATGATAGCTTTATTCCTCATTTCCCTCTGAGCTCTCCTACCTCTGATTCTTTGCTGCTGCCATTTTCTTTATCTGAAATGCCTTTCTCCGTCTTTATCTGATGGAGTATTTCAAGTGCCACCTCCAAGGCTACTTTTTAAATACATTTTTTTCCTGATTCTGTTTAGCAAGAGTGGCTGCTTCCTCATCCTGAATACCATGCCTATCTTTTATCTCCCTTTCCTTTCAATTTTAGTTATTTGTATACCTGTGTCTCTTTTAGTCTCTATTCAAGTTCTATGAGGATTTAAAAAAACTACCTCTTAACCATCGTTACTCCCTTAAAGCATGAGTGTGCAAGTGAATTTGTGTGTACACATACACACACACATACAGGCAGTTAAGAGTCCTTAACAAGGATTGTAAATAATAACTGTTGTCAAGGAAGTCTATGGAGAAAAACTCGACACCCATGAAAGGACACAGATGCCAGAATAATATTGTGGCTTATTCTGTATAGAATTTGGACCTCTAAAGTAAACTAAAACAACCCACGTGATCATCTTCCCAGCTATGATTTTACTACATCCCCCAGGCTGAGTTCATGGAAAGAAACTAGTCCAGATCTAGAGGAAATCAAGCTGTTGTCAGAGAGGCTGGAGGCAGCGGTTAAGTGAGCACAGGCTCCATCAGTACTGACCCCAGTGGGGTTGTCAGAGGCACGTGTTTCTGTGGTACAACATAGAATATTTGCCAAAGGAAGCTGGGGACTTTAACCAGAGACAGATGGCTCTCTCACCTCTGAACTCTTGGGGCACTTTTTACCATTCATCTTTAGGAAAGAGAATCAGTAAACATAGCAAGTAACTATTGTATTTCCCAGTGGCTAGCACACACCTGGCCCATAGTGGACACTCAGAGTTTCGTTAAAGAAAGAAAGAATGAATGAACTTCTCCCTTCCTTCCCTGGGGAAGCCCATACTTTCAAATACTAGGAAGAAGTACCTTCTTCCTCACCCTTCTAGTGACATCTCACAGGACACCTCCAACAACTACTGCCCACCTGGAAGCTTTGTGCAGGCACCTGGCACCATAAGTCTCCTGCTCCACAGAAAAAGCCCACCTTGACCTAGAGTTCTGCATGGGGGTAGTGGAAAAAGAAAATGATTTAAAATCAGAGACTTACTGTTACATCCCAGCTCTGTGATCTTAGACCTAAGCTGTCCAATATGGTAGCTCCTAGCCACATGTGGCTATTTAAATCTAAATCAATTAAAATTAAGTATATTTAATTAGATACAGTTAGGTCTTCCATAGCACTAGCCACATTTTCAGTGCCCAATAGCCACATAAGGCTGATGGCTTCCATAATGGACAGTACAGACATCGAACATTTCCAACATTGCTGAAAGTTCTGTAGGACAAGCACTGCCTTAGACAAATCACTTAACCTCTTTGAAACCTCAATTTACTCATTTGTGAAAAGTGAGTCTTTTGACCTAGATGGTACCTAAAGTTCTTTCCTGTAAACTCAGGGCAAGAATTGGAGAAAGGAGAGAAGTTTGCTTGGGCCAAGTGTTTTGCAGGCTCTGGCTCTGCTAAAGCCACACCTTACCCCTCCTCCCAACCCTTACATGCCCCTCCCAAACACTTCCCTGGCCTCAAAACATATCCTCAGCTCTTTGGGCCTGCTCTCTGCTAGGGGAAAGTTGGCTAACCTTATCAACTAAGTACCATGACATTTTAGCATTGACACCTAGAGGGTTCAAAGCCATAGCTTCATGTAGGGCAAGGGCATAAGCCAGGATTTGGCAGTGCCTAGACCTAGCCCTTGTCCTGTCACTGCCCAGAAATGACTTTGGGTAGGTCACCTGTTGTGGCATAACTTCTCCATGTGTAACATTATGTAAGTTTATGGACTCCAAAGACATCCCCCACCTCCAAGAATTCTACATTGTAGCATTAGGTTTTCCAAACCAACATCAGGCCTGGAGAGGAGTTGTATTTTAGAGGTAGAAGGAGAAGTTTACATAATCCCTGGAGGGATGAGGAGGGTCTCGCAGCCGGGGAGCATTCCCCTTCCAGAAGCCTTAGGCTAGGTAGAACAGAGCATGCTGCCCTTGTTTCTGCTTAGACTCCCTCCTGCAGATGAGTCACCCGCAGAAAGGTGTGTCCAGGCGCCTGCCTGCCTGTCTGATTAATGGAATTCCTTGTATGGCATTTGTTTTTCTGACAGGTGATAGGTTCTTGGAAATGAAGCTTATTTTAAGTCAGTTATTCAGGTGACATTCAAAGAACATTTACTTTGCTTTGTTTCACAAAATGTTGTCTCAAAGCTAACAGCCTTCTCACCAGGAAGTTTCCTCCTGGACATGGCCAGCTGCCACACAAATCACTCCGATTCAGAGCCCAGGGATAGGGTCACAGCGCCCCTGCCCTCTCCCACCAATAGTCCCATGTTCTCCGTTCTCTGAGAAGAAGGCTCCCTGAGGGTAGGAGCGCACACAGCTGGAGCCCTGCATGTGGTCTTCCCATCTCCTTCCCTCTGCTCATGGCACATGGACTGCTGCAGTGCAGAATGGCTTGGTGTGTCCATGCCAGCCAGGCAAGGATGGCAGCAGGACAGCCACAAGCCCACTAGGCAGACTGGGGTCAGCATGGCCCTGCCTCCTTGTCCCTGTGTTCCAGCTGCAGGGGCACGGTTGACAAAGGAGAATGTTCACGATTTCAGTAGAATCAGACATTGTTTTTTTCTCTGGTACTGCTTGCTGATAAGACGTGTGCAATGGCTTAATTAGTCTACTTATGTTAGAACCTTGGTATCTATAATGCACAAGCTTTCTCTGAAAACAGAAATGATATCTAAGCAACCTAGTCCCCAATGGATTTTTTTTTTTAAAAAAAAAGCTAAAATAAAACACACAAACCAAAAAACCGTGAAACTAAACCCATACCTTTAAGTTACTCAAGTTGCAGCTGGAGTCTATTAGTGTGGCTTCTTCCTTCAAAGACTAATATATTTTGCAAAATTCCTTTTGTACCGTTATCCCACAATATGGTGTGACGGGGAGGATGGTTAATATTATCTTCACTTTACAGATGGGGAGATAGTCTCAAAAAAGAGAGTCAAACAAATTCTAAGTGACAGTCTCAAGATTAGAATCTAGTCTTTCTAGACTCCTCTTCCTTCTATGTGTTGTGTCTTGAGAGGCTTGAAGATAAATGATAAGATTCCTTGTAAAAGGATAAAGCAAACAGAGAGGTCTGTAAAATGATAAGCAGCACAAATTGGCTGTTGATAACTGAAAGCTAATTGGGTACAACCATGTACAGATATATACAGACACACACATACATACTCACACACATATAAATAGATGTATATCACTGTACAGTTCAGCTTGGCTGAACCAGGTGAGAACTACTTCTGAGGGACCCTAGCATACTTATCTACTGCTTTCAGCCCATATGTCCTCTGCACCCTTCATTCTCTTCCCTGCAATTTACCTGTATCTCCCTCCAACTCCACACTCTGGCTCAAGGGTCAGGAGACATCAGCTGAAGCCAGTGGGAGATGGGAAGGGGAGGAGGGTGCCAGAAACCACCTCCTCTCTGTGCCTCAACCACCCTCATGGCCCCTCCACAGGTAGTTGATTAACTTTGCCCAGTTAGTCCTTGGAATGGCAGGAGCTGAGGGCAGAAACAGAGGCACTTGTTCCAGAGTTTGCAATGGGCAGGTCTTCCTAAAACATTTGCAGAGGCACCAAATTGAAAGTTTTAAACTCAGGCCAGTAGACCAATGGTGTGTTTATATGTTTTTTGTTTGTGTGTCTGCTTGTTTCCAGTGACCAGGTTGTAAAGGACAGAGCAGGCTCTGCTCTCTGACCGCTACGCTCTAACCCCTACGCCATCTTGGGCAGGCCACAAACTTTCTGAGCCTTAGTTTCTTCGTCTATACAAATAAAAGTAAAAAGAATACCCACCTTTTAGGGACTGTAAAGAGGATTAATTAAGATAGTGTGTGATTCAGACTAGTTTCTTAATAAACTAGAGTTATCATTAAGTTCACCACGCCCACCATCTTGAATACAGTAATATTTGCTAGATATTTATTCAACAATTGAGTGAATGTTACATAAAGTAAGGATCTATCATTGCATCCACATTGCACACATGAATCAGAGCTCTTGAATCCAAGTAGAGTACTGTCATTCAACTCTCCCTTCTCAGGGATAACTTTGTCCTCCAGGGCCCATGTATGGATGCTCATGGTGGGGGAACATGGATTAGCAGTAACAAATCACGAAGCCTCCAGGAGGGTCCAGGAGCCCTTTTCCTGACCAGGCCATAACCATTAATAGGTCTCAAACAGCATTTTAAAAATTAGTCTAGAATCGAAACTACCAATAGTAAGCATATTATTTTATTAAACTATTGTTTCCTTTTTATTATTTGTATGTATTTATTTATGTGTGTTTATGTGTATACATGAGTATAGCGTACTGAATTTAATGTACCATGTAGTTCCTACTTTGTGTTGTAATCCCAAAATTTTCAGAGATGCTGTTTTGGTATGGGCATAACCTTTGCCCAATCTTCATGGAGCAATAATTACTGTTGATTGTCCATTTTCATGAAATTTTTTTTTTTTTTTGGACTGTGTATTTTATCAGGAGGAGAGAGCAACACTGACAGTGAATATGAGGACCCAGAGCTTGGTGTTCTCAAGCTGCCTGCCCAGGTCATCCCCATTGTTTCTTCAGGGAGCAGAGTTAATGGCACATTTTTAACCAGTGGGACTATTGATGCCTGGGAGTTTAGGTCTGTGGGGACCTGGCAGTGGCTGTTTGCTGGGGTTTGCACTGCCCACGGGTATCACGCAGGTTGGACTTTAGAGAACAGTCGCAGAACACAATGTCCTCTTCACATTCCTTGCCCTGCAAACCCCATCTCCAACTCAGCTCCCGGCATTTCCTGAGCTGTGTGTTGAGCACTCACGGTAGAAGGAAAGACTCAGAGCAGGAAAAGGAACCCTCAGGCGAAGCAAAGAAGCACGGGGTGTCTTGTGACTCTGTACCCTTGGCAGGAAATTAATTACCTCTCCTAGTAATGTCAATAGTTATTCTTCACAGCACTCCATGACATAAGTATTCATACTGGTTTGAACTGGACAGAAGCTACAGAAATAATAATTCCTACCTTTCAGGGATCATAAAAAGGACTAATTAAGAAAACGTGAAATTCACAGTTGTTTAATGATGAGAAAGGATGAAGGCAGCCTTCTCAGTGAGGCAATGTGGAAAGAGCAATGGAGCAGGAAGGCCTGGTGTGTGGTACCAAACCCACCACTAGCCCACTGGGCCTCCCGGATATGCCCTGACCTCTCTGGCCTTCCGTCTTCTCATCTGTGAAATGCAGGTGTTAATGTAGGTCATGGGTCAGAGAAGGAAGAGGGTGTAGCCCAATCCTTGTTTAAACCAAAGAATTGTTCACTGAAAAATTTACAAGAAGGTACAAAATAGAAAACCCATCAAAATGGGGCAACTCTGGCTGAAGCAAAATGGGGGTGTCCTGAGCCCTACCTCCATTCCCCTGTGGCAGGCAGAATTCTAAGAAGGCCCCAAGAGTCCCCATTCCTACAGAGGTGCACTTCCTCCCATTTATTCAGTCAGACACTAATCTCAGTACTGCTTGCTATGAGGGAATTTGGGAAGTGTATTTAAAACTCCAAATACCTTGAACTTAAGACAAAGATTATGTGGGCGAGACTGACCTAATCATGTGAACCCTTTAGAATTAGAATTTACTCTGGTTTATGGACAAACAGGAAGCCAGAGATTTGAAGCACAAGAAGGATATGACACAGCATCAATGGCTTGAAGATGTAGGGGACCACTTGGCAAAGAATGGTGTGGTGTCTAGGAGCTGAGAGCAGACCCACTAACAGCCAGCAAAGAACAAGGACCTCAGTCGTATGGGTGCAACAAGAATGAACTTGGAAGTCAGCTTTTCCCCACATCCTCTAGGCAAGAACTCAGCCTTGAGAGACTCAGCAGAGAACTCAGCCATACTATGCCAGACTTTTGACCTACAGAACTGGGAGACTAAATGCATGTTGTTTTCAGTTGCTAAATTTATGGTAATTTGTTTGGCAACAATAGAATATTAGTACACTCCCCACATCCTATGGCTGTAGGTAAGGACCTCCACAAAGTGCCATCCTCTAAGGAGCCCCTTGGAGACCCTGAGCTGGATTGTCCCTGCCATCTCTCCTGGCCTCGAGCTCCTACATTCCCTCATTCCACTTCATTCTGAGGGCAGCTTTATGGAAATCATATTTGAAGCTATGAGCTGTAGAGATTCTCCATTTTTTGTTTGTTTGGTTTTTGTCTAGTGACCTGGGGACCATTAGAATGAAGTGGGAATACCTAAGCAATAACTGTATAAATATGGAACCGGGAAATCAACAGTTTTCAGGGTTCAGGTGTTCTGATGATATTGAAAACTTACTACTAGTAGGTAGAAGCACGTTACTTATCACCCCTGGGTATGCAGCTGAGCAGGTGAGGTAGTTTACCTTCTACTATAGCTCTAATCTGAGAGTGTCAGTCTCCTTTGTTTTTGTGGTCACCCAGAGATAAAATTACAGCAAAGGCATTATGTTCAGAGAGAGTAGTCAGCTCACCCAGGCCACTTATAACAAGTAAAGAACGAGAAGAACTTGGCCAAGGAAGCTGGTGGAATCCATCTGTATCCGTTGGGTTGTTCCCTTTGAGTGTCCTCTGACGCAAAGGAGGAAATTCATGGGTGACTTTAAATCTCACCAGTGTTCCAATGAAAACAGGAATATTGCCTGTGGAAACACTTCCTGACTTGGAAAAATAGTTTCAACCTCCAAGACCCTAGTTATCCCAGGCATGTCCCAAAACTCCTTTGGTGGAACTACTTCGCAATTCAGAGAGACAGCATAGTAGTCAGAAACTTGGGTTGGAATCTCAGCTCTGTCACTTACTAGCTGTTTGCCTTGGGTAAGTTGCACAACTTCTCTGAGCCTGCTCCTTCAACCACAGGGGATGAATACGGGTGCCTCCCTAAATTGGAATAATAGTATTTACTTCATAGAGGTCTAATGAAAATTGCATAAGATACCATATATAAAAGATCTCACACAGTATTCAATCAATGTCAACAGTAGTCATAGTGGTTATGTCTTTATTATTATTTGTCCTTTAACAGTTTCCATATGTAAGCTCTATTGGAGTCACTTCTTCCTTTCTGGGGGAACCTTATCATCCTGCCTCAGGCCTGGTGCTCGTTCCTGCAGAATTTATGGAGTGACTGCTACATGGCCAGAATTGTCCTAGTAATCAAAGTTGATGACCTGTAAGAAATAACCCTATTCTCTAGGAGCTTATATTTTCATATTAAAAAGATATGTGGATTATATAAGCAAAATGGGATCAGTTAAAGTATTAATGAACCGTAAATTGCTGTGGCAATCTTTGGTATCATTATTATCACTGTCGTTATTATTACCGTGAGAAGCTTAAGAGTAACCACAGGATTCAGTGCTTACTAAGCATTCTTAGAGTTTAGAGTAAGTAAAGTTTGATGTGAACCCACAGGTTGGGAAAGGTCCTGTGTGGAGTGGGGCAAGCAGGGATGGGGTCTGAACTGGGCCCTGGAGGGGTGGATGGAATCCAGTAGATTCAGGGAAGGACAGCACAATAGGAGGCTCAACGCTGAGGCTGACCCCTGTGGTCAGCACGGAGTGAGGGGTCTGGCATGGCAGGAACTGAAAGTTCATGTTGGAGCATTGAAGGTGAGAAGCTTCTGTCTATAGAGGAGAGGTTGTTTTAGAAAGCTTTTGAGCATCAAACTTGAGTGATGGGGACTTGGTACTCACACAGTTAACAGGAAGCCACTGGGGTTGTGTGGACATTGGGCCATCAGGGCTAAACACAGGCAGCAGTGCTGGCTGGGTGGTCCCGTGGGGAGATTGGAGGAGGCAGGGAGGCCAGTGTGGTGGCTGCTCTAAGATGCTTCCCGGAGGTGAAGAGCTTCCCTAGCGCAGCATTTGTCACACTGTGAGACGCACACAAATCCCCTGGGATGCTGCCCAAATGCAGAAACTGAGTCTCTGCATGGAGTATCTCCCAGGTGATGCTCATTCTACTGGTTGGGGACTATGTTTGAGCACCAAGGACCTAGACTAGGAGTTACAGCAGAAATGGAGAGAAAGAGGTACATGCATCAAAGGAAGATTGAATAGAAGTTAGGGATTGATGAAGGACTGACATGTACCACAGAGTGGGTGAACCTCCAAAATATGCTCAGTGAAAGAAGCCAGGCACAGAAGAACACAGATTGTATGATTCCACTTATATGAAATGTCCATAAAAGGCAAATATAGAGAGACAGAGAGTAGATGAGTGGTTGTTTAGGATGGACAGTGAAAAGAGAAGTGATTCTTCGTGGGCATGAGATTTTTTAGGGGATGATAAAAATGTTCTGAAATTAGATTGTGGGAATTGTACAATTTTATAAATGTACTAAAAATAGTTGAATTACACACTTAAAATAAGTTAATTTTATGGTTTATAAATAAGGCTAACTTTTTAAAAAAGATTCAGTACAAGTTTGTGTTTGAAACACGTAACAGAAAGGAAACAATGTAAGAAAAATGCCTGTGCCGTAGATAGACTGGCCCTTGCTCTCCCTTCTTCCTCCTGAAAACAGCAGGCCTAGAGGGGCTGGGATCTGAGCTCTGAGCTAACCTAGGTATGTTAGGCACATACGCAACTAGAGAAATTCCTTTTAGTGATCCCAATCACACCCTTCACAGGATTGGTCAGGCTAGTAACCTGGAAATGCATCAGGGGAAAAGAATCGATCATCAGAAAATATATAATGTATGAATATAAACAAGTGGCTCATCCATTAATTTTCAAATACTTCTACTTTATTTAGACTTCAGTAATATCTCTCAGATTGAAAAACTATAGATGTTCAGGTTTCCCAGCACAGAACTGTGCTTGGACATTGCATTGCTTTCACCAATCTGTGCACAGCAGCAGAGCCTGGAGATCCTGGGTCAGTGTGGTCCCGACCAGCAGCATCAGCATCACCTGACGACTTGTCGGAAATACAAATTCTCAGGCCCCACCCTAGACTTAGAGAATCAGAAGCTGGGAGGAGGGGCCCAATGGTCTGTTTTAACAAGTCCTCCAGGTGATTATCTGCATGCTAATGTTTGAGAACCACTGCTCTATGTCATGAGAGACACACACAGCAGCCTCACTTGGGAAATGATGTCAATTCCAAGACAAGAGCTACTGTCTTGTGAGGGCAGAGGTTATGATGGCAAATACGGGGCAGGAGCACAACCACTTCTACCTTTCCTCTGCATGCCAGTCCCCACTAATCCATCACTGCTCTCTTTAACACTGAGCCAGGGTAGCAAGGGCCTTGGGCCAGTCTGGCAGGAGACAACCTCACCAGATGTCCTGCACCAATGCAGGGCTGGGCACAGAAGGGCGTAGATTAGCAATTGTAACACGCGAGAATTTGGCAGAAAGCAAGAGCCTGACATAGTGTCACTGATTCCCCAAGGTGTTGGGTGGCATGTAGGGGATTCAGAATTTCCTATTGCCCAAGCAGGGCAACAATGTACTAAAAGGTCGGTGGACCAAATAATGCCTGGAGTCCAAACAAATAAATTCACAAAGTGCCAGTACCTCAAACCCAGAATTAATGGCAAAGTGCCACATGTTAACATGAGGTCCCAAAGTCCAGGTGGGATTAGTCACATTTGGTGGAAACCAAAACAGGTTTCCCAGTGACCAGGTGGGACAGGACACATCTCAGAGAGATGTAGAGGTCACAGAAGATCCAGAGGACTGCCCAGGCCAAGGATCCCTCTCCCAACTGCATTGTCAAGAAGAGTAAACTTTCCCCTCCCAGAAGCCATTTTTGGGGAAGAGAAGGTAGAAGGGAGTTTCCTTGAGAACAGAGATATGGCCCTGATATTGAAATATTTAGCCCAATATTTACCCAAAGAGACAGTTGTAAACTGGAAGTGACTGGGTTATCTGTGAGACTGTGAGCCAGATAGCAATTTTAGATCATTTAAAAGAGAATAAAGTTAAACTTTGGGGGGAAACATCTGATTTATAAGTGTTTCTAGAGCTACCTATTGAAACATTATGAATTTAAGAATTTTTGTCCTTAGGTGAGTTTCTCCCAGTCCAGCTAAAACAAGCAGGGGATGGGGGGCAGAAGCAAAGGCTGGCACCGGCTTGGAGAGCTGACCAGCTCCAGGTTTCAACACGAGGTGCCCTTGTCCCATTTCAGAATGCTTCCCCTTCAGCCTAAAATGTTTCGACAGTTAGTGCCATTTAGTCCAGTCACACACTCACAGCTGGTAATTGGAGAAGGTGAACATGTGCTTCCAACATTCACTTTTCATAGAATCATTGGGTCAAAGATCATCTGACCAAACCCTCTCATTTTACAGATGAGGAAACCAAGGTCAAAGAAGCTAAACTAAGTTACTCACAAACTGTAGACAAAGCTGGAACCAGAATCCAAATCGCTCCAACTCCAAATTCACTGCTCTTTCTACCACATCAAAGCTGTTCATGCACCAGAAATGATCTTGATTCCACACACTGCAGTCATACATCAAAACCCAGGGATTCAAAATAGTATCTTTCTTGAAAGCAGCCATTGGTGTTTACTTCCCTTCTCCTTCCTGCATCTGTCTTGAGAGATGTTCTGAGCCTCCTGATGAAAGGCTATTCTGAGAGAAGCTGAGACAAAGCCTCCGTGATCTATGGTGCCAAAGTTAGCTCCTCCGCAGCTGTACCAGCACCCTGGAGGCTGGGGGCAGCCGAGCTGTCTTTGGTGCTGTATTAAGAGGTGTGAGTGTCTGGAATTCTGCACTCCCGAAGGGCCTTCTTGGGGGGCAGCTGCCTTCTCAGCGTCTTTGAAGGACCACCCTGGTTTGACTGAAGGAGGACTTTGCATGTGTCAAGGGGCATGACTGCCAAAGAGTGATCTGTCCATGAGAATGTGGGCAAATCTTAGGCAGGATTTGGTGACAATGTGGGGCATGCCTTATTTCTTCCATTACCTAAAAAATTTTGTCTTTGTTTTGTGTTGAGAAGAAAAATGGAAGGCAAAGAAATGACCTGGATAATTTAATCCAAAAGCACATGTTTGCTTTAGTTTCCTGGAATGACTATTCATGAATTGATTCAGATGCAAGTGTTATCTATTACTGTGAAATAAATTTCATCGGAGCTGTGCCTGGCTCAGGGTATGGATTTGGAAGCCTACTTACAACTCTCATCTAAAGTGACCAGAACCTTTCCAGTCACCCAGAACAAAGGATTCCCCAGCCCCTTCTTTGTCAGGGAGAGAGAGGGACAGTGAGAGAACTATCTCTTTATTTTATTTATTTATTTATTTATTGAGACAGAGTCTTGCTCTGTTGCCTGGGCTAGAGTGCCATGGCATCAGCCTAGCTCACAGCAACCTCAAACTCCTGGGCTCAAGCGATCCTCCTGCCTCAGCCTCCCAAGTAGCTGGGACTACAGGCATGTGCCACCATGCCCAGCTAATTTTTTCTATTTATGTTTTTAGTTGTCCAGATAATTTCTTTCTATTTTTAGTAGAGACACAGTCTCGCTCTTGCTCAGGGTGGTCCCGAACTCCTGACCTTGAGCAATCCTCCTGCCTCGGCCTCCCAGAGTGCTAGGATTACAGGCATGAGCCACCATGCCTGGCCAGAACTATCTCTTTAAATTGAATTTTCAATCTTGATTTGATTGTGGCCTGCTAATGTTTATATTTTTCTAAAAATGTTCTCTCCATGGACAGGGTCTCTTCCTCTTGCATTGCAATAATAGCTGGCAGAATGAACAAACATGGTTAATTTTCTTGTTTAGCTCTTGGGGTATGAGCCTGACTCCCATTAGTTCTAACATGAGGGAGGCAAATAATAAAGTTTACATCAAGTCTTGCTTGTTCTCTGCCATTAACTATTTAATTTTATGATTATTTTTGGCGTAGAGACAACATGCATCTAACTCTGGGATAAATGGTGATTCTGAAGACATCTTTGCTATCAATTAATATGTTTTAGCTTTTCCAGAACTTGAGGACAATATTATATTTGTGCAATGGTAAAGTTTGCAGATATTTCAACATGAAAAGTTCTTCAGCAAATGTTAATACTGCTTTGCTGGTGCCTAGCATTTTGATTTCAAATTCTCATATTAGTATGAATAAAACTGTGAAATCTCTCTTCTCTTACCTAAATATTCCTCCTTTATTTCTCTAGAAATGAGAAAAAATACCCACATACACGTGTCTCACCCCTCTTCCCTTTGTCTCCTCCTACCGTCTGTGCCTTCACCCTACCCATTAATGCTGGGTGGCTAAGCTGTCCTTACTCTCATCTTACTCCTTAAATGCTTAGGTTTGAGAAGGTTGACCTCAGCTAGAGGTTGCAGGGAGGCAAGCAGTATGCATTTGTCTAGAGAGCAGATTGCCTGGATAGAAGTTCCCTCATCTACTCCCTGGGTTGTCTTTCCTTCTGCAGTGTGGAAACGAAGGTGTCTGGTGAGTCTCATGAAGCAGCTGTCAGCTCACAGCCATTAGCAGATGGGCTTCTTGGCATATTTGTACCTGGGTGAGCTCAGTCCTTGGAATGGATAGGACCATGATGGAGAGATGAGATAAGACAAACCACCCTAGAATATCAGGGCCAAACCTCCAATGGTGAAGGGCTGCACACCATCATCTGCACTGGTGGCAAATAAGCAGATGCATTTTATGGAGAGAGTAACATTTGTTTTCATGGAGGAAATTATTATTTGCATGCCTGAAGCTTTTTTAAAATCTCCACTTTAAATGATTTTTCACATGATAACCATCCACTAATGGAATTTTAGGGCTAGAAAAGATCTCAGATCTCATCTATTTGAGCCCTCCCATTTGAACGATAAAGAAAATGAAGTCCAGGCCGGGCGCGGTGGCTCACGCCTGTAATCCTAGCTCTGGGAGGCCGAGGCGGGTGGATCGCTCGAGGTCAGGAGTTCGAGACCAGCCTGAGCAAGAGTGAGACCCCGTCTCTACTAAAAATAGAAAGAAATTATCTGGCCACCTAAAAATATATATACAAAAAAAAAAAATTAGCCGGGCATGGTGGCTCATGCCTGTAGTCCCAGCTACTCGGGAGGCTGAGGCAGTAGGATTGCTTAAGCCCAGGAGTCTGAGGTTGCTGTGAGCTAGGCTGATGCCACGGCACTCACTCTAGCCCGGGCAAGAAAGTGAGACTCTGTCTCAAAAAAAAAAAAAAAAGAAAATGAAGTCCAAAAAGGTTAAGTGGTTTTCCTAAGCTCTTGGAGTAGAGGAGCCATGATTAGAACTCACTGAACCCTGCAACACAATTCAAACAAAAAAATTCACACTATTTTAATTACTAACATTAGTAAAGCAGTACTGTTGAGGGAGACAAGGACAGAGAAAGGCAGTAAAGAAGCATACAATAGGGGCAGTTTATCATAGTGGTTAAAAGCTTTGGGGTAAGCACACCTGACTTTAAGGCTCAGCTCTACCACCTATGAACCATGCATGCTTGGGTACTTTACTGGACTCTCTGACCCTCAGTTTCTTCCTCTGTAAATATTTGGATGATAATAGTATAGCAGACAGAACTCCAGCCCTCTTAACTTCCTTATTTGTACTAGAACTCTGATCCTGCTGACAAGGGTGAGAGGACAGATTACCTGCTTATGGTGCTTAAGGCAGCCTGGGGAAATTTTGTTGTGTATTAATGCAAATTTCTTGTAAATACTTTTAATTGATAGCCCTGACTGGGTGGGGGCTTGAAAATGCTTTCCCTTGGGCTCAAACCTGCCTTCATAGCCCTAACTGACTTTTTTCAGTTCTCAACTTTCTTCCTCCATATGCTTCAGGGAGGTCGTGAACCTTGATGGTCCTGGAAGCCAACCGTGGTTGTTCCTTTCTTCTTGTGATGGTTACTTTAGGCATGAGCATGTGAAGCAATTGCATGTACCTTTGTGGGGTAGTAGGGGTCTTCTGGAAAAGGTTTGTAACAAGAGACACACTGGGGAGGAGATTGGATTTTGTCACATGTGGATGTGTTGCAGCAGCCATCTTGGGGCCATGAGGGGAGCTTGCTTAAAGACCCCCTGCCATGTTAATGATGGCAGAACAAGGACAGAAATATCAGATCCTGATGCCTCTGAATTGATTACCCCTGGAGCCACTCTACCATGGAATTACTTATAACGTAAGGCTTGTTTGCTGTTTAAGCCAACCTTACATTACTTATAGCTGAATGCATCCAAACTGGCACACTAGTACTTATTGTATACAGTTATTGTGAATAGTAAATGATAAATGCAGTAAGAGAAATAGTATGCAATTAAGCACAAAGAAAGTTTTCAATAAATATGAGCTGTCAATATTGTTGCAGTTGTTATTTATTTATTTATTTCGAGACAGATTCTCACCTGTTGCCTGGACTAGGGTGCCATGGCTTCAGCCTATCTCACAGCAACCTCAAACTCCTGGGCTCAAGCAATCCTTCTGCCTCAGCCTCCCGAGTAGCTGGGACTACAGGCATGCACCACCATGGCCGGCTAATTTTTTCTATATATATTTTTAGTTGTCCAGCTAATTTTTTTTTATTTTTTCAGTAGAGATGGGGTCTCACTCTTGGTGAGGCTGGTCTTGAACTCCTGACCTTGAGCGATCCTCCCGTCTTGGCCTCCCAGAGTGCTAGGATTACAGGCGTGAGCCACCACGCCTGGCCAGCAGTTGTTATTATTATAGGAGAATATATGGTGAAAATAAATATTTCCCACATTTCTCTGTCCTATTCTCTAGTAACAAAAACTTGTTATTAATGTTTTATGTATCCTTATAGCAATTTTAAAAATAGAAGTAAAATACTATACATATTGTTTTTCCATTCCAAAATATTTCCTAATAGATATGTTGATCCCCAGAGTAACTTGCCAAGCCAGTTGGAAATTACCTCTAATTCCCAAGGGTGTGTCTCACTTCATAATCTTCCAAAGATTTGAAAATATTGCCTTCCAACTGGAAACATTTGGGTTTTCAAAATCGTTCTTTTAACTGTAGGGAAAAAAAGTGTGCTTAGAAATGTCAAAGGACATAAATAACCAGCATAGACTGCCCTAGGGCACAGTAAGGGTCAGTTCCTGAGAGAGCCAGAGCCTGACCACCGTAATGAAGGATTTTTGTTGGAACTGAATTTTACAGTATCTGCCGAGGCACAGTGGCATTCACTGTATGAGACTGTGGCAATGACTTGATCTGTTTCCAAGGGCATGTCACCCTAAGTCAAATGACCATCAGGATGTAGGCTGCAGTTCTTATCTCTCAAGACTATGTACTATTCCCTGTGGTAACCAAATGGGCTACAAAAATTCAACCAAAGTTCAGGTGACTCAAGTGAAAAATCACCAAGCAGGGATGGTAGGAGAGGTGGCCAACTGTCAGCTACAATTTCCTCCAGAAATGATGGGCAGTCAGGGAGCATTTCTGACTGGTGAGTGACATTCAAAAAAGTGAGGATTCAGGAAGATCTTTACAGAGCTCTTTCTTCCCCTGAAATTTGTAATAACTATTCCCTCTGAGTTCTATGGGCCACAGAAGCATAGAAATGCTTGTACACTGAAAGGAGTAAGGGAAGTGATTAAAAATTTCCCGAGAGTTCAAACCTGTCCAGAAACTTCCTGTTTCTAACATGTGGTTTGTGAAGCACTTCCTGGTACTTTAATGGAGGAAAATATGCTATTTGTGTAGCAATGTGGTATAGTGTGACTTTGGAGTGAAGCCAGTGGTTCTCACCCCAGCTACACTTTAGACTCATGTAAGCAGCTTTGTTTAAAGTGCCGACAGCAGGCTACCCCAGGCTACCAATTAAGTCAGAATCTCCAGGACTGGGATCTAGGCATATGTAAATAGGTAGGTATTTGTGCATGTATATATGAGTTTCCTAAGCTTTGCAATTGAGTCCAGGGGTAAGAATTTACTGAATTAGGCCCAAAGTTAAATCCTGGCTCTCTAGCTTCTAAATTGTATAACCATGGACATATTATTTCCTCTCCATGCATCAGTTTCTTTGTCTGTAGACTGGAGATCACAATAGTATGACAGATTAAATGATATGATACATGTAAAGGAATTATCCTAAAACTCAGTAGGTCATGTCAGGCCCATCCCCTCTACATGGGACTGTTCAAACCATTCCCCTGCAGAGTGAGGTTTGCAGTGGCAGAAAGGTTTGCAGTGGCTATACCAGCAGGTATAGCAGAGGGCTGGGAAATTCATTGGGAAGAGGGAGAAAGGTGCCACATTCTCCCATCTTGCCTGTCAACTGAGTTTGTAAATTCCTGGAAGAAAACAAGTGTCCTAAAATAGCCACTTAAAATGAGTCCATTAGAGTGGATTCCACGTTGAGGCAAAAAAAGGTCCTTCTCCATCTCTTCTCTCTGTTGGCAGTCATACAGGAAGATGATGAAAGGGCCACCCCACCCTGCTGTGGCCAACCTGTCACAAACGTCCGCAGGCAGTAAACAACAATGGTGCTGACCCCTGACATGAACAATACAGAAAAACAAGAAGGGCCATTGTTCACCTGGCACCAACTGCCAACAGGCCAGTCTTTCCATGAGATTATAACTTTGTATGTCTGTCTCCATCAGTACACTGTAGTCTCCCTGGGAGCCAAGGGCAGAATCTTCTTAACAATAGTCACCATTTATTGAACGCTTTCCAAGTACTAAGCAAATATATAATTTCTCTCATTTAATATTCATAGCACTTAAGGAAGGCACTGCTATCCCTCACTGGGAAGAGTTGATACCTAAGGCTTAGGAAGATGAATAACTTGCCCAAGTTCACATAGATCATGAGAATGGCCAGATTTGAACCCAGATTTGTGTCTGGCTCCCAAAGTTTTATATTTAAGGCCTTCTAAAGTATCTGGTGTGTAGTATGTTCTAATGTTTGATGAATGAAGAAAGTTATTTTTTTTCCAGAAGAAATGCAAAAGAACCAGAAGTCAGAATCTACATCATCCTTATAGTCTACGCCAGCCCTCCCCCTTACTGACTTCTGAACCACAGTCTAGAAGAAATCCACCTGAGGAATAGCAGGTGTCTCTCCAGGGTTGCTAGAGATTTTTAAAATTCAACCTGAAAAAAAAAATAGTGTTTCACAATTTTATTTAAAACACGAAGGTAAAACTAACACGTGGGTACCTGTCTTATCTCCCCAACTCAATTGTAAGCCCCTGAGAATGGAATTACACATAATACTCCTTGCATTGTCCCACAAGCCTATGCAGAAATACGCATCATCCTTGGGCAGGGTTTGAGGCCTGGATGAAATCTGGCTATGAACTTGGCCACACTTTTATCCACATGGAATCAAACAAGAATGAGCATTCAGGGCAGACTAGAAGGGGGAAAGAAGTCACAAAATGACAGCATGAGGCCTGGCCCTGAAAGGGAGAGCAGCCCTCCCAGGCTCTGCGCTGCGGTGATGGTGGGGATTGTATTGATTCCATGTCTAAATGTCCAGTCATCCTTACCACACCTGCAAATCCACTAGCAGACCCTCCACCTTCTTTTTTGCTTCCTCTGCAATTCTTCTTTGAAGTTAGGTCAGTTCTATAATACTGAAAGGGATAGGAAAAGGAAGCAGGTTATAATTCAGAAATATAAACAAATTTGAAATCATTGGGTTGAAGAAAATTTACACTTGAAAGATCCTTGGAAATTATGTAGTCAAGCCTCCTAATTTTATAGACAAGTGAACTAAGACTGCGAGTCAAAAATTGATCTGCTCCTGGTTACATAATCAACTAGTACCAGGGCTGGAATTTGAGCCCTGGTTCCTGGCTCCCAATCCTCTATTCTTTGGACTTCTCTAGGCTGCCTCTTTATAAAGTGCGCAAGGGAAGAGCCTACAGACTGGCATGCAGTGCTGGGAAGAGTCAAGGTGCCACCAAGGAGTGGGTGGTGAGAGCAGCATGGACAAGGAAGCCAAAGCAGGCTTGCCAGGGAAGCTCAACAAGTGGGCCCAGGCTGGCCCTCCTGGGGCCATGGTTTCCCCCTGCACACAGAAAGTTAGATCAAGGGCCACTGAGCTGGTCACTGGGATTTCAAGAAGAGGTGGTTCTAACTATGTGATTTTGGCTTTATTAGCTACTCTAAAGATGCAGTAGGCTGACAAACCAAGACAACTTAAGAATTCAAATATTCAGAAACTGCAGCCCTCCTATTTCCATATAATCAAATCTAGAGTGAAAATAATGGTTTTCAAATTCCAGCCTTCTCAAATTAATCAGAAAAAAAGTTTATGATTCCAACACACACATATAGTTAGTCTTCCTTACAGCTTGATAGCAAGAAAAGAAAAAAGAGGACCAAGTTACTCATATGAAAATGTGAAAATAATCACTTCATAGACCTAAAAAAGCAACAGCTGCATAGATTAATCAGAAGAAAAGAAAGGTATCATTCCTGAAGCTCCAAACTCTTAAATCTTTTTATTATGAAATTCTGTCCAATTTAAATCTATTTCAGGTTGTTCTAGAATAGCCTTCCTTGGTAACCCATGACAATGTTGAATGAGTCTGTCTTTAACAAATTTCCTTCTATTAGCTAACATATTTTTCAGGTTATACTAGTTCATGGCCAACATTCCCCTCTCTTGAGGAGTGGATGGATAGTAGGTCCTCACCTTCCTTACTGGTGTCTTTTTCTCAGGAGTGTGCTGCCTTGCTGATGAGCTGGGTGTGAAGCACCCAAAAACCAACATATGGCCACAGAGTTGGCTGGCACAAGCTGCCACCGTGATTGTGGCTGGCTGCTGCTATTTTGGAGGAGTTCCTTGGAACATCCAAGATGAAACTATTGTCACTACCTGCCTGATCTTGAAAGATCTTGGCCAGCCACACATCCTCCTGTTTTTCCAGCAAGATCAGCTTTCATGAACGATCTTATAATTTTGTTTGTCTTCTGGCGCCACCGCTGTCAAACTTGCAGCATGAGTCCATTCACATTGCAAGATCTACAACATACTCGGTGAACTTGGCATTGACCCCGAATCAGTCCATCACATGTGAACTTTACACCTTGGCATCCAATTACAGCACACTGACCTGAATCGAATCCTTTTGGGGTCTATTCAGAATCGTCCAGTGAAAAGTCAGCTGATGCAGTGGCCACAGATCCCCTAAAATGGCCTTGCTCTTAGCCCACTCAGTTCATTGAGAGAAAGGTGGGAACTATCTCTCAAATCCTATTCTCCTGCCACAGGGGTGTTCTATCCTGCATAAGAAAGAGCCACATCTGGAATGGAGGGAGATGGTTCTTTTAACTAAGGGAATTTTTATAACCTCAATAGAATGTAGATTATTTTGGATCTGAGACCAAACTCTTTATATGGTAGACTTTAAGTTCTTGCAGTTACTTTTCCTTATGTTCATTTTTGATAGGCAGTTGTGTTGTGTTTTGTGTCTAAGCCATGATAAATGACCTTCCTTGTGTTTTTCCTCCCCAGATTACATCAATGTTAGACACTCACTATGTGAGAGGCCTTTTGCTTAGAGTTTTGAAAACAAAAGCATATCTTTTTGGATCAGACTCTTGGTCTAAGTAAGTGCTCTATCTCTAGTTCTCTGTCCCTCAAAGAACAGAGAGCCGAGCTGGGGAGTGAGGGTGGGACTGGGGGAGGGAGGCAGTGCAGGGTGACCTGAAAGACATCATTCTCAAAGGAGAAGTTGTTAACTCGCAGTGTCTTCATTCCCCTTTACGTGCCATTTTTAATTGCCCAAAGTCCATTCTCTTTTAAGCTTCAGAAGAGTGCCTTCGTGAAGCTGTCTGTGCACACACTGTCAGAACCTGTCGGAATTTCAGACTTTGTTCTTTCACCAGGTATCCTAGTGTGTGCTCTTTTCTCTGACTGACATTTTGGGTATCAAAGGCTGATTTTTGTTCAACAACCCTGATGATACCATTGACACTGAGCTCCTTCTGTACATCCTGGAAGCATTCTCAGCTGCCTATTTACATTGCATAGAAACAAATGCTGCAGTTTTGCAGTCCTATTCAAACCACCACTGACCATGTGATGCCTTGTATTGTCATTTATTTTTTGCAGGGCTGTCCTCCATCACCAACTAGTTTGGGGAGATAAATTCACCTTTCCAACTCCAGAGAAGATAGTCTAGTTCTTCTACCTATTTGAATACTTGGTTCGTAGCTCAGAGCCCAGATTGTTTTTGATGGTCAAGATGCTAGTTAAACAAAGTGTCTTCCAGACTTGGATTGGCTTAGTCCTCTCTCAAAAATCCTACGTCTAAATCTCAAACCTCAAACTTCCAGAAACATCTCCTTTAGAAAAATGATCAAAGACCCAGAATATTGCTGTAGTTAGGAGGGCTCTAAATATTCAGCTGCTCCATCAACCTCATTTTTCTGAAAGGAACTTGAATAACATCTCCAGTTCCAGCGAGAGTGCTTGGAAATGGGTATTCATTCACCTTTGGTGAACTTTACTTTGGCAAAAATGTGGGAGCAAAAAAAATTCTAGGCTTTTTCCATGCCCTGATGGATAGTTTCAAGACTTCATTGGATCATAACAACAATAAATAAAACCCATTATTTGTATGGATGAATTGTTCTTCCAAGGATCTCAAAATGGAATGTTATTAGGGGAGAATTTTTTTCTACCCTTTTAATTTGGGAGTTAACAGCATCTCTATAATGATTGGAGAGGAAGAAACAAACATTCCTATAATGTGTCTAGTGCCATACAATGGACAAAACACATCTTCACTGAAAGAGTCCTTTTTCTTATAAACTCAAGTATTTGTTGAAGTTATCAACCAACATGAGAAATACTTCCCTTTTAAATTCAATACAATGAATTTAAAAAGTAGATAGAGTAATTAACTAAATAGCTAATGAATGGGCTTCAGGACAGACCCTTATTATTAGAAGGACTTAGGACAGAGTTCCTGCATGTGAAATTGAACTCTAAGTTTCATAATGGGAATCAAGTGTAATTTTCTTAAACCTCTGAGGATGATAGTATGATGGTATTTTTAGAGTACATCTGGTTAACAATAGTATAAACTGACACACATTTTAGGAAACAATTTAGAAGCTAATATCAGGAGCCCTAAAAAATTTAGACAGCCTGATTCAACAATTTCACTTCTGAAAATCCTACCTCAGGAAATTAAGCAAAATATGAACAAAGTTTTAAGTACAAAGATATTCATGACAGCATTATTTATAGTAACAAAAATTAGAAAACAATATCAATGACCATTAATAGGGGAATGTTAACAAATTATACTTAAATGTACAAATACTCAATAGTCATCATTAAGTGTGATGTTTGTAAGATTTTTAGTAACAAGTAAAAACGTTTCTGACAAAACATTAAGTAAAAAGATTAGGATGCAAAATTTTGTGTGTGTGTGTGTGTGTGTGTGTGTATAAATAAAATGTCCAAATGTGGCATGTGCATTTACAGAGACTTGAAGAAAATACAACAAACAATAAATAATATTTATCTTTGGTATGATTCGTTTATTATTTATTTTATTATACATTGCTATTCTTTCTAAATATCCTACCATTACAGTGTAATACTCATGTAAATAAAAATATAATTTTAGCTTAAATAATCAAAGAAAATAGTAAACTTGAATGATAAAAGTATACAAAGGTGAGTCACAGCTACTGCTTCTTTTTGATTCTACATTTATTTTCTTGAATGGATAAATATAAAATAAATGTATGAGTGAAAGAATACGTGTGCTTAACTTTCAGAATTTACTTGAAGCTCTCCTGAGGGAATTATAGAAGATGTCAATGACTAGGGTGTCTTTACAGTGATAATAACTACCAGCATGTCTGGAATAGTCCATCTGGTAGGCCGACGTCAGGAGCAGACCATGCTGCCCACCTTAGCTACTGAGCCACAGCAATGGTAGGAAAGTCACTGCTTCAGTTCAGGAAACACTGACAAGCATCTATGGTGCATAAATTAGACTGTACTCACTGTTATTGAGACTACAGAAGTGAGCAGACACAGGTGAGATTCCAGCCCTCAAGGAGTGTAGATGATATAGGTGAGACAGGTGTACTGGGGAAATGATGTGGGAATGCAGAGAAGTTAGAAAGGAATTCAGATACTCTTAGATAGTGGTGGTTTTTTGGTCATGTCTAGATAGCTAGATAAAAACAATTCACTTTATTCAGGGAAATATTTTTGTCCAACCCATGGAAACTGTAATATTTGGCACCCATGAGAATATTTTGCTTTTACATTTTAACATCTTTCTAGGTTCTAAGAACACTTTACCCAAATATTCACAGATATCCTCTTCAGATTCCTTTTAACAAGGGTGGAAACCTGTCCTAGCATCACCACTTGAGGGACAAAAGCAAGAAGACTGGGACAGAAGCCTCTGTTGAGCCACTTTTCCTTTTGCTGCTGTATTCCTATCTGGAAGTGGAGACAGCAGCAGTTTCTGAGCCAGGATTGGGGCCCAGACTTGTTCCGACACTTTCTGTTCAAGGATAACTTCTGAATCTTGATATTTTTCTTTTAAATTTTGGGTTGGGTCCATGGGAAGGAACCAGAATGCTGTTCTAACCAACCTCTGTCTCCTTGAAACCCTGACTCCCTCTGTTCCAAAACAGTCTCTAGCCTTGGAAAGCATGCAGGTATTTCAAGAGAGCTGATTTTTATTTCTAGAGAGCAGGGGAAGAATAATGACAGCTGTCAGGAACCTGGAGCATCACACTGATTTGGCCCATTCTTTTCTCACCTGCCCCCTCCTTTCCCATTAAGGTAATTTTTAGGGTAGACACAAAGGAGAGGAAAGACTCCAGTCCCTTAAGAAACTCACTTTGTAATAAGAACAACCCACATTTGTGCGATGAAGTCTTGTAAACCTGTATCCACAAGTACAATAGGACGTGGTGTTCTCAGATGCTGAAGTGTTAAATATTTATGGCTAGGGCTAGTGAGCATTAGTCCATAAAGACTTTCCAAAAGGAGGGAAGATCTGAGTATGAGCAGAGGCAAGACATCATGTTTATATTAAGTGGAAGTTAAAAATGCTTTATACAAGTTTGATTCAAAATCAAAGATTCTAACAGTCTGGCCGTGGTCTCAAGCTAAGCCAAATTTTGTCATTTTAATGATGCATTTCAGGAAATAGGGGAATGGGGGGAAACAGAGTAAAAAGAAGGTCTTTGGTCAGTATAAACACTGAGTAAGATTGTGATGCTTGAACATAGTTCACTGTGTCAAAATCTGCCCTAAATATTTTAACGCGACGAGCGTTTGAGTGTCTGGGTGGTCTGAGCTCGTGGAGTGGCCTCTGAAGGCACAGTCTCTCTCCCGTTTCTCAGGACTCTGAGCAGTTGCTCACCAGCCACGCTGTATGAACGACATAACTGCCAGATAAACCTTAGTGATACTGAAGAGCAATTACTTTAGAACAGTCTAATTAAAGTAGTCTCATGCTTAGTTAAAATCATGCCCTCTGAAAGGTCATGTGAAAGACTCTGTAGAACTTAGTTTTAGAAAAACCACAGTTCTCAGAAAGCCATCAAGCCACGGGAGCTGAAGCTACTGTCTCCGCCCTCCAGACTAAATCTTTTCTTTTTTTTTTTTTTATTTCTGCTCTTCATGGGGGTACAAAACCTCAGGTTACATACATTGTCCGTGTCCCGCCCATCCCCCTGAGTCAGAGCCCCAGGAGCGTCCACTCTCGAGACAGTGTGCCTGGCACCCACCATGCAGTCATACCTCCATCCCCTCCCCCCACCCCGCACCTCCCCGAGTCAGCACCCTCAAGCATGACCATTCCCCAGACGGTGCGCAACGCACTCATCATGCAGGCATGCATCCATCCCTCCCCCTCCCCCCCATCTCAGTCTGATATCCAGTTGGTTTCCTTCCCCGATGTGCATTTAGGTGATGATCAGGGAAACCAATTTTCTGGTGAGTACATGTGATGCTTGTTTTTCCATTCTTTGGATACTTCACTTAATATAATGGGTTCCAACTCTCTCCAGGAGAACCAAAGAGATGTCGTATCATCGTTATTTCTTATAGCTGAGTAATACTCCATGGTATACATATACCACAGTTTACTAATCCATTCGTGGATTGATGGGCACTTGGGTTGTTTCCACATCTTTGCGATTGTGAATTGTGCTGCTATAAACATTCGGGTACAGGTGTCTTTGTTATAGAATGACTTTTGTTCTTCTGGGTATATGCCCAATAATGGGATTGCTGGATCGAATGGTAGGTCTACTTGAATCTGTTTAAGGTATCTCCATAATGCTTTCCACAGGGGTTGCACTAGTTTGCATTCCCACCAGCAGTGTATGAGTGTTCCTGTCTCTCCGCATCCACGCCAACATGTGTTGTTTTGGGATTTTTTGATAAAGCCCATTCTCACTGGAGTTAAGTGGTATCTCATTGTGGTTTTGATTTGCATTTCTCTGATGATTAGGGATGTTGAGCATTTTTTCATACGTTTGTTAGCCATTCTTATATCTTCTTTTGAAAAATTTCTATTCATGTCATTTGCCCACTTTTTGATAGGATTGTTTGATTTTTTCTTGCTGATTTTCCTGAGTTCTAAATAGATTCTTGTTATCAGTCTTTTATCTGATGTGTAGTATGCGAAAATTTTTTCCCATTCTGTAGGCTGTCTGTTTATTTTCGTGACTGTTTCTTTGGCTGTGCAGAAGTTTTTTAATTTAATCAGGTCCCATTCGTTTATTTTTGTTGTTGCTGTGATTGCCTTAGGGGTTTTCTTCATAAATTCTTTGCCTAGACCAATGTCTGTAAGAGTCTTTCCTACATTTTCTTCTAGAATTCTAATCGTTTCCCATTTAAGGTTTAAATCTGTTATCCACTGTGATTTGATTTTTGTGAGAGGTGAAATCTGTCGGTCCTGTTTCAGTCTTCTACATGTGGCTATCCAGTTTTCCCAGCACCATTTATTGAATAGGGATTCTTGTCCCCAGAGTATGTTTTTGTCTATTTTGTCAAAGATTAGATGGCTATATGAGGATGGTTTTATATTTGGATTTTCAGTTCTGTTCCACTGGTCTGTGTCCCTGCCCTTGTGCCAATACCAGGCAGTTTTAAGAACCACAGCCTTGTAGTATAGTTTGAAGTCTGGCAAATCAATACCTCCCATTTTGTTTTTATTGCTTAAAATTGCTTTTGCTATATGGGGTCTTCTCTGATTCCATACAAAGTGTATAATTATTTTTTCTAAGTCTGTGAAAAATGATGTTGGTAATTTAATAGGAATTGCATTGAATCTATAGATTACTTTGGGTAGTATAGACATTTTAACAATGTTGATTCTTCCAATCCACAAGCATGGTATGGTTTTCCACCTATTTACGTGTTCTGCAGTTTCCTTCCTTAGTGTTTCATAGTTCTCTCTATAGAGGTCCTTTACCTCTTTAGTTAAATATATACCTAGATATTTTATTTTCTTTGTTGCTGTTTTGAAGGGTATTGAGTCCTTAATTTGGTTCTCCGATTGAATGTAATTGGCATATATGAATGCCTCTGATTTGTGTGTATTGATTTTGTAACCTGAAACTCTACTGAATTCATTAATTAATTCCAGGAGTCTCTTGGTTGAGTCCTTGGGGTTTTCCAGATACAACATCATATCATCAGCGAAGAGTGAGAGTTTGATCTCTTCTGTCCCTATTTGGACACCCTTGATTCTGCTCTCTTGCCTGATAGCTCTCGCAAGGACTTCCAATACTATGTTGAAAAGTAATGGGGACAGTGGCAGCCTTGTCTTGTTCCAGACAGCCAACATCATACTGAACAGACTAAATCTTTAGGCGGGGCTTCATCCACCAAAGCACAGCTGCCTGGTCAGCCCAGGAGCTAACAGCACTGTGGGAGGAGTTTTCATGAACAGAAAACCCCAGTGAGCAAAACCTAAGCGTGCACTGTGCATACAAAAACAGTCACCTTGGGGCATCACTCCAGATCAGAGAGGGTCAGGGATTTTCCCATCCTGCCAAGGCACCAGCATCAGCATCACCCTCTGCAACAGGTCACTTCTGGCCCAGGGGCCCACTCCCATTCCTTCTTTCTTCCCCTATGACCCTGTGGCCTTTCCTCATCACACTCTCCATCTGAGCAAGGAAAGCCCGTCCATTTCTCCTCCGGGGATGTTGGATTTTTCTCTCCAGTTTCTTCCATTCTCACTCCAATGGCGACTGCTGTTTTCTGTAGTGAGTCATCCTTGCAAGCCTGAGGCCTGCTTTCTAGTCTCCTGAGAAAGATACGTGCTTTCTTTTGTGGTTCTCTCCCCCAGAAAAATTCCATTATCCAAGTCAAGGACTGGAAGGCAAAACAGGAGTCCCTAATAATCCCCACAGGTTACCCTTTGGTAAGATATGAGGTGATAAGCAAGTAGAAGCACACAGTTTGCAAAGACAATATGGCTGCCATCAGAATAACTTAGCAGAGAACAAGAATCACCTGCAGACATGGGTTTTCAGCATTTTTAAATTATATTTTTAATGGATAAGTCTAAAGTGAGTTTTTCACATTTTCTATGCCCCTAGTAAAACCATTAGGACCCATTAACACCCAAACCAAAGAAAAACAGTTAATAAAATAAAAAGGAAATAACTCTATCCCTACTACTATTGAAAAACTAATCATCAACTTAAATTACACTTTATTACAGGTGTCACTAGGGAAAAAACACATTATTTGAGCCTGGGTCCCTAGTGTGAAATTAACATCAATAGAATTTCACCCAACTCTTCTCATATTCAGGGAACTGTGCTAGAAGCTGAAATGTAGAATTCAGATATAGGTAGAAATTCACACCCTAATATTATATTTACTTGAGAAACTAGTGATTGTAATAAAGCTTGATTATCTAAAGCTAATTGATTTAGCTTGATTATCTCAAGCTAAAGTTTGACTATCTCAAGCTAAAGCTTGACTTAGCTAGAGAATATGAGACTGGTTTGTCAGTTTGCTAGTGGCTAGTGCAGAATTTGATCACAAGGGTATATGGACTTATATTTGGGCCCCTCCTTTTTTCCATATGTTTTCTTGATATTTAGTGCTAAGCAATAGTGATTTTTCTAGCATAGTCCCCTATTTTAGGACTATGGAGACTCACAAAATTATGGAACTAATATGGCCTTACCAACTTCCAGTTAGTAATCCCTACCATGAGGAATTTTGATGATAAGGAAACTGTAATCACCACGCAGTTCTTTTAAATGCCCCTTATCTCACCTCCAGAGGCTAAAGAGGTAGGAAACATTCCTGGTCTGGATTCCTTCTGGCCTCTCCTTTCTGCTCTCTCAGGAGGTCATTCTGGCTCTGTTATCTCTCTGAGGACTTGTCTATGGGATTTTTAACTCACACCTTTCAAGACCCTCGGGCAGATTTTCTTTCTGGGACAATTTCTCAACTATGTGTTGGGCTTCCTGATTTATTATGAAATCCAAACCTTAACAGAGATGAAAAAATAAACTTTGGTTCCCCTTATCTTTGTATCATCATTTTCCTTGCCCTCTATTTCCTTCCCTGGAAAAAATGACTCCTGTTCTCTATTTTCTTGAAGATTCTCTTTCCTCTGAACATCTGTGAGACTGTAACACTGTCCCCCACCATGGCACTTTCTGTAGCCTAAATCCAAAAACAGTGGATACAACCCCTAACCAACAGCCTGCTATTTCAGGCCAGCTTACACACGTAGTGGCAGCATCCCAACCAGCACACTGTGAATGGCAGCCTGATGTGGGCCCTTTAGACCTATGTGCTAGCTCTCCCTATTCAGCCTTTCTATGTGAAACATCACCTGCAACAGGCATTCCAGCTCAGATACTCCAGAGCTAAGCGTAGTTCCAAATCATTGGCCTTGCTGCCCTTTTGGTACTCTGTTGCATAATCTCTGGATTCTTGCAGATCCCCTCTTTTCTACTCATGCTCTGATCCCATCCTCTGTCTACTCTGCTCCCATCCTCTGTCTCCTCCATCTTCCAGTGCCACATTGGCTCAGCCTGCAATTAGGCTGGTTCTTCCGCAGCCAGGCTGCTTGGGTAATGCCTATCTTGCTTCTGGTAGCCTATGACCTTATAAGAGACCTGACCTAGCAAATGAAACTCGGAGTAAGAAAAAAAAAAAACATTATGAATTTATAAAAGAACAGTTGGGGCTCTCTCATTTAGTGCAATCAGGATCAGGTAATTGGTCAGTTAATTAAAACTCAGTGGGAGCTGAAGTGCAGAGCACACCAGAAAGCAGCCTTCTTGCATGAGCACTTGGCTGCTAGAAGATAGGTGACAGTATCCTGTGCAGGGTGTAGATAGTATCTTAAGCTGGTGAATTGATTCAGTGGAGGTCAGTTAATAAAGACTGTAATCCTCAGTTTCTTTATAGCACCTAGCAAGATTTACCTTCTAGCCTAAAAAAGAAAAGAAAAAGGAAAAAAAGTAAGATTTATGTTAGGCAATCAATTTAACTTCATGACATTCCCTGGAGCACCAAGTTCAGGGAAGTGGCTTTTTCAGAAGCTGTATTCCACTCCTGATCCAGGGGTGAGTTTTCGTCACTGACAAAAATTCTCAGTGACCTTCTCTGAAGCTTTTACTCAAATGCAGAAGGTGCTACGGACAAACAATTCAAATTCAAATCCCAAAGCAGATGGGACATGAATAATAGAAATCACAATCTACCAGTAACTCAATAATAGAATCATGTGATTGGACCAATTCATAGTGATAATTGCAACTTGGTACTTTGAAATCTTGGAAGGGACTCTACCCGGCACAGTGAGGAGGATTTGAGAGCCTGAAGCCTTTTCTGTTGTTTGAACGGTGCCAGCTACAGCATGTTTAAACACCACTGTTGCTAGCTGGGTGCCAGTGTGGTTTTACCAGCAAGTGTGGGCAAGGATATTTTTTAAAAATTGAAAAGAATTGCTGCCAAACCATGAAATCCACTGCTAAATCTATCTACTCTTTAAAAAAAATCCTCTATTCATACTTAGTGAATCTGTGCAAAAATCCTTCTTTGTCACAAACACATTTAACTCCAGGGCTTTACTGAGAAACCCCTGTTGGGGAGCTCAGACCTATAATCAAAGCATTAAGTGATCTCTCCCCTCCCCTTCCTTCATTCACTGACAGCCCTGGCCAGTCAACAAATGGATTCTCAGGAGCACATCCAGATGAATCCAAGGCCCTGAAAGAGACCTAAGAAAAGGTGGACTGCCTGGAAACAAGCACCTACTGTTTGAAGGACGTTTGTCATTGAAGGGTTTTGCTTTGGGGGTTTTGTATTTTAGAAAAAAGAAAGGAAGAGAAGAAAGGGTGTGTATTTAGAGATGCAGAAAGCCAAATTCATAAGTATTTGTACAATTATAAATACTAAAAAGTATACATAAATTATACATACTCTTCCTTCATTCCTAGCCTATAACTGGATTATGTATTTCTTTTTTTTTTTGAGACAGAGTCTCACTCTGTTGCCCAGGCTAGAGTGAGTGCCGTGGCGTCAGCCTAGCTCACAGCAACCTCAAACTCCTGGGCTTAAGCGATCCTACTGCCTCAGCCTCCCAAGTAGCTGGGACTACAGGCATGCGCCACCATGCCTGGCTAATTTTTTCTATATATATATATTTTTTTTTTTTTAGTTGGCCAGATAATTTCTTTCTATTTTTAGTAGAGACAAGGTCTCGCTCTTGCTCAGGCTGGTCTCGAACTCCTGACCTCGAGCAATCCACCCGCCTCGGCCTCCCAGAGTGCTAGGATTACAGGCGTGAGCCACCACGCCTGGCCTGGATTATGTATTTCTTGAGCGCATTCCCTCATCATCCTTTGCCCTCATGCTTCAGCTTTTGCCAACCTTTATATAACACTCCACATAGGGCATTTGCTTAGTAAGTGTGGTATAGCATAGTGGATAAGAGCAAGGGCTCTGGAGCTGACTGCCTGAGTTCAAATCTCAAGCCCCCCACCACCTGGAGCATACCACATAGCTTCTCTGTGTCTCACTTTCCTTGTTTCCACTTAGTGGAAATGGCTTGTACATAATAAATGCTAATAAACACTGGCAATTATTATTAACGAACTACAACCTGGTTAACTTGGTTACACGTTGTGTGTGACTTACCCCATGACCCACTGATTTCTAGAAGAAAAGGTTAGAATGGAAATGCAGTTTCCAATTAGTAAAATGGTATTAGAGCATAGCTCATCCCATGTGGAGTACTAATGATCACTGGGGAGAGTCTATGGACCTGCAGATGTCTTTGTGACCGGGTGGAAAATATCTTGACGTAGAAAGCAAGAAACCTAAATTGTAGTCTAGTTCTTTCCTTGACTAGCTATGTAATTTTTAGTATAATCATTTTACCTCTCTAGACTTCAAAGTTTTCATATATACAGTGAGAAGACTGACTAGCAGTGCTATGCAACAGGATGTTCTGCTATGATGGATATGTTCTGTGTCTGCACTGCTGGGTGTAGTAGCAGCCACTAGCTACATGTGGCTATTGAGCATTTAAAGTGTGGTAAGTACAAGTGAGGAGCTGTGTTTTTAATTTTAATTATTTTTAACCAAATCAGATTTAAATTTCCATAGCCACATATAACCAGTGGCTACCACATTGGAAGCACAGATAGAGTATTTTCTAAGATCTTTATGATTCTAGCAATCTGTGCTTGACAGAACTTCTCTAGGTACAAATGCAGAAAACAAGTATTGTTACAGTGAAGAGCTCATCTGGTCTCTAGGGTCTGTGTACTTTGGTTTTTTGTTTGTTTGTTTGTTTGTTTGTTTTAGAGATAGAGTCTGTCTCCCAGGCTGAAGTACAGTGGCATGATCATAGCTCACTGTAGCCTCAAACTCCTGGGCTTAAGCAATCCTCCTGCCTCAGGCTTCCAAGTAGCTGGGACCATAGGTGCACACCACTGAACCTGGCTAAAATTTTTATTTTTATTTATATTGTTTTAGAGATAGGGCCTCGTTATGTTGCCCAGGCTGGTCTTGAATTCCTGGTCTCAAGCAATCCTTTTGCCTCAGCCTCCTGAGTAGCTGGGATTATAGGCATAAACCACCATTCCCAGCTCGGGTCTGTGTATTTTAGAAGGCAAGTTAAAGCAAATATATAACAAGAGAACTTTAAGAAGAACACAAATCTTGAGGAATTAGGAGTGGTCCTGCCTGGAGGCAGAAGAGGACTCTAATGACCCACAGTGATATTTTGTAAGTCTTTAAATGAATCAGGTTTGAAATATCTTACCTTCTGAAAAACAATAACCAATAACTGACATTTTTTTAGTACTAACTCTGGATTAACTCATTTAATTCACAACAACCATATGATGTAGGTATATTATTATTCGTGATTTACAAATGAAGACAGTGGGGCACAGAAATGTTCAGTGACTTGTCTTGGCCCGTCCCCCTAGCACATGGATAAGCCAGGATATGAACCCAGAAAATGAGCTCCAGAGTTCTACTTTGTAAAAAAGAACACAAATATTGCTGGGCGTGGTAGCTCACGCCTGTAATCCTAGCCCTTTGGGAGGCTGAGGTGGGTGGATCGCTCGAGGTCAGGAGTTCGAGACCAGCCTGCGCGAGACCCTGTCTCTACTAAAAAAAAAATAGAAATAAATTATCTGGACAACTAAAAATATATATAGGAAAAAAAAAAATTAGCCGGGCATGGTGGCTCATGCCTGTAGTCCCAGCTACTCGGGAGGTTGAGGCAATAGGATCGCTTAAGCCCAGGAGTTTGAGGTTGCTGTGAGCTAAGCTGATGCCACGGCACTCACTGTAGCCCGGGCAACAAAGTGAGACTCTGTCTCAAAAAAAAAAAAAAAAAAAAAAAAAAGAACACAAATATCTTGATGAATAATAGCACACATACAGAACAGTGTTCAAATCAAATGTGTGCATCTTGATTAATTTTTATAAAGTAAACATTCCCATATCATTTGCAGAACATTTCCGGCATCCCAGAAGCCCCCATCATGACCCCATTCAGCCACTGTTCACCCCAACCCAACTAAGGATAACTATGCTGATTTCTCACACTATAGATTTGCAGAGCGTATACTTTAACCACTATGTTGTATATCCCTGAACACAGTATTAGAAGATCACATTCTTATAACCAAAAGAAAAGACAAACAAACAGATACACAAAGAGCAAAGTTCTTTGGTGATCTCAAATCCATCAGTAGTAAAAATGGGCAATGCATAGGCAGGAGAGCTACACATTCATTCAATACATCTTTACTGAGCATCTACTGTATGATAAGCACTTTGCTAAGCACTGTGTGTTCATCATTGCTCAAAACAGACAGAGTTCGTGCCTCATACAGCTTTTAATCCTTGGTCTAGCTCATTAACCAATAGGTGGCTTAGAGAGTAAAGGGGGATTACTAGGTGGTCTCAGTGGTGGCTGACAGCCTTAGTGATGGTGTTGACAGCAGAGCTGGCACTCCAGAGAAGAGTTGCCCTGGCACTGGTCCTTAGAATTTCAGCAGGATGCTTATTAAGTCTCCTGAAATTTTGGAAAGGTGACAATTAGAGCTCATTGCATGGTATCCCACTAAAAATAACTTTATAAACAATTTCTAAATACTGTCTTCATAAGCAATAACCCAAGAAAAGTTTATAGGCTTAATGTAACCAGAGAGATTACAACATGAGATGGGAGATGTGGGAATATTGCATGGATGGAAAAAAAAAAAGGCCACCAGGGAACTCCACCCCAGCTGATGAGGAAGGATTGCTCTCTCCTGACAGCAACTGAGCCACTCAAACTAATGTTTTCCAGAGCAAGGAGGCTGATGCAAGACAGTGATGCTTCCAGGGGTATTTCCAAACATATTCTGGGATATACGGAAGCAAAGGGACCAATGACAGTAAAAAATGGCTTCTGTGTGCTACTGAGACTAGAGCTGCTTCCATCACTGTGACCCAGACACGTTTTATGCCTGGGGAGACCTCAGTGACTGCTGTCCTGTGGCTCAGGGAGAGTGCTGATGGAAGCTGAGTCTTACACGCACCCATGTCTTGCTTTTTCCAAAGTTGACTTGATCTCCTCCCTTGAAATGCACATGCTAATATGACCCTTGGGAATTGTGCAAACCTACCAACACACTACAAGGTCAGCTGTTTAGACATTGTTGGGTTTTCTTAATGCTGAGAAAATAGCATGGGAGCCCTGCAGGAACTGTGCCATCAGTGTGTTTTTCTTATCCGAGCTCGGTTCTCACACTAGCTGGAGCTCTTGCATCTACTGTACAATAAAAACATACTGTGGGAACAACTGAAATTGCATCTCAGGGGAGGAGAAGGGGAGCATTATCTCCTATTACCCAACTCCATGCTCTCCAGCCAGTCTCACCCATCCTTGCGTCAAACCCACAGAGCTAATGGAGCATGAGCAGCCCTGGGTGCCCCAGTCTGTTGTCAACAGTGAACGGGTGTGAGCAGTAAACAGGACTTCTCACCATGGCAAGTTAAGTGGGGCTGTGCGAAGGGCTTGCAGGGAAACCCAAGTCCAGAGAGGGCAGTTAGTGTGTAATGAACTGCAAGAGTGGCCCCAGGTCCTTTCCTATAAATAAATGAGCGACAGGCAGACTCCTGGGAGCTTTGCACTGCTGATGAGGAGCAGCCAGGCTCAAGCAAAGAATTTCACACAGCTCAGGAAGTTCTGACCCAGTGAAAAGTCTGAGCAAGAGAAAAGCCCTACTTCCAAATGGAAAAGGTCTGATCATCCATCTAAATCCATCACTCCCAATCTTTTCTCGCCATGACCTCAGCTTGAATTCAGTGGGACCTGGTGATCTTCCCACTCAGGTCTTGTGCCTTGACAAACACAGTGCAAAAACTGATGCTTAACCTTTAGACTGTGTGGAGAACACCCAAGGTACCTTGTGGAAAGCAAAGGTCTGTGCAATGACCTGCTCCCTGGAGCTCTTGCAAGAGTGGTCAGGAAGGCCTCAGGGCCAGCACAATGATCGTTTCTGCCTCTGGCGGAGGGTTGGTGTTGCAAAAATGTGTCCTCTTGGGTTTCTCTTCCTACCATCAGGATCACTCTGCCCTGAACTCTGCTCTTTTCCTCAAGGGATTGGGGGCTAGACTCATTGATTCATTCAGCAAATATTTATTGAATATTTGCTATGTGTCAGGCACTACTGTTCTAGGTACTGGGGATATAGCAATGCATAAGATGGACAAAATTGCTCCCTTCATGGAGCTTATATTCAAATAGGGGAGAAAGACAGAGACAAATAAGTGAATGCATAATTTAATATCAGGCAGTAATAAGGGGCATGCAGAAAAATAAAGCAAGCTGAGGAGACAGAAAGTTATTGTAGACGGCATGATCAGCGAACGTCCCTCTAAGGAGACAGCATCAGAGCCCAGACCTAATGATGGGAGCAAGTCATGTGGACACCTGGGAGAAGAATGGTCTAAGTAATGGAAACAGTAGGTGCAAAGGCTAAAAGGTGGGAACATGCTTGGCATTAGGAGGAACAGCAAGGAGAGCAGCGTCCTTATGAGAAGCAAGGGGGAAAATAATAAACAATGACATCAGAGAGGTAAGCAAGTGCCTGATCATGTGGGACTTTGGTGTGGGCTTTGTGTTTTATTCTAGGGGGATGAGAAGCCATCTGAGCATGGCAGAGTTGTGAGCTCTACTGCAAAATTTTGTGTCCCTCAGTGGCCCCACTCACAGAGTAAGACTAAGAACCAAAGTTCAAGCTGGAGAATAGATAGCCAGAGTAGGACAAGTCACAATGACCACAGCAATTCTGATGGATCAAAGCTCAGATGTGCCAGCACGACCAGGAAGATCGTTTGATATAAGATTCTATTCCCTGCCTCCTCTCTGCTGTTAGGATATGGAGGGATGATGGGTACATCATACCTGTATCCAAACTGTCTGTAGATCCTCCTTGGCATGCACAGCCATGTCTGCCTCCCCGCTTCTATTGCCTGCTTTCCTACAAGCACCCGAGGCTCTCATCACGGCGCATTACACATCCTCCTCGACTCTGTTCTTTCTCTATGCCTGGAATGTGCTCATTCTTTTGCCTAGAGTGACATTTTCTGCCTTGTATGCCTGAGGAAATATCCACCCATCCTTGAAGAGTTAGCTTAAATAGTGTCTCCTGTGTGAAGGATATACTGTATTTCTCTTAACATGTATTGCTTCATATTGAAGTATAGACAGGTGACTATGAATAAGAATAAATAATCCAGAGTCCAGTGAAAACATACCAATTTCAAAAGATCTTCTTGCTTGTTGAAGTCAGGGAGACATCATGCCCCTATGGTGGAAGAGGTAGGGAATATATGTTCCTCATGTCATTATCAGGGAGTAGATAACTTATAGGGGAGGAAGAAGCAAACCAGAGTGGGAAAAGAATTCTTAAGGACCAGGAGAAGTTGGACTAGACACTCAGACATGGTCTGAACTGTTTCTACTAGACGGGGGCCCCAGTGTTGCCCCTGGCCTCTGGGGTTAGGCAGGGAGGTGGCCCAGGAAGTAACTATGCATCTGGGTTTGTGGGGCAGTTCTCTCCTGCCTAGAGAGAACTGGTGAAAGAGAAATCATTTCTGCTGCCCTGAGGTGAGGCCTACAGGGAGAGGTGCTATATCAATGAGCAAGTCACAGAGAAAGCAGGGTGGACAGCTGCCTGTGGGTGGACAGTCATCCTCCAGGATGTGAGTTTCCATTGATAAGATATGTTAAAAACAGGAGCTGCCTGCATTGCAGACACTCTTCACTCAGGAAGGAGAAAGCCACGACAGCCTAACAATGGTAATCCATTGCTTCACGTGACCGCATTGAAGTTAAAACCAAAGAAGCTCCTTGAGTAAGATTAAAGTTGCTGAAATTCCAAAAAGGCAACTAAATTTGGTACTTCCCAGTGACTCCATTCAGCAGCTGAAAAGATCATAATTACTATATTGATAACTGGGAGGAATACTGGATTTCGATTTAAAAGTCACGAGTTTGAGCCCCAGCTCTGCCATCATTTGATTGTTGACACTGGCAAGTTACTTTACCACTCTGAACCTCAGTATCCTCACCTAAAGGGAACATAAATGATAGTTAACTTGCAACGTTGCTGTGAGAATTAAATGAAACCATATATGTGAAATAACTTTGTAAAGTATAGAACATGATATGAATATGTCATTTTATAATATATTTCTGTTATTAGAACTATAATGGGATCAGCAATGTGTTTACAACCTATTTACTTTATGTCATTACTAAAGAATGTAGCCAAGTTCAACATTGAACTTTATGTAGGTGTGTGTACTCTAATCTACATGTATAAAAATTGTTGAGGGGTTTTCCTTAATGTCATTCATCAGAATTATGGCAAATGAAGAAGTCCCTGGGGGAAGCCTATAAAAGTAAATAGTACTTTTTATAATTTGTTGTCTTTCACATTTTGCTTTTTGAATGCTGCCTCAAAATGTTGGCTTCTTATGGCCGTATAGACTTGGAAAAACCATCTGGCCAAGGAAAGGCCTTTCTAGGCATAACAGGGTCAGAAACTATAAAGATGGATAGATTTGATGACATAAAAATTCTGAATATCACCAGAGCAAAAACCAAGCAAATAAATTAAAGCACAGTTGAAAGACATATTACAAACTGGGGTAAAATGTAGCATACAAAAAAGAGAAAGTGTTAACTTCCTTAATGTATAAATTTTTTCATCAAGATTTATGAACAATCCAATGGAAAAAATGACAAAGATAGTTCATAAGAGAAGAAACAAAATGACCAATAAGAAAGAATGCCCAATCTCCCTAGTGATTAAAGGAGAGCAAACTAAAATAATAAGATGCTATTTTCACTTATCAGATGGGCAAATGTTTAAAAGAATGCTAATACCCATTGTTGGCAGGGGTGTAGGAAGTGGGCACTCTCATAAACTATTGGTGGGAATTAATTTTGGTACAATCTTTCTGGAGGGCAATCTGGCAAGACCTGTAAAAATCTAAAATATGTAAACCCTTTGACCCAACCATTTCCCATCTAGAAATTTATTCTAAAGCAATCATGAGACAAATGCACTCTACGAAGTTATTTCTCATTGAGTTGTTTATGATAGCAGATTGCAACCATTTTAAGTTTCCAGGGGATTAATTGCATAAATGATGGAATATACACACAGTGGAACATTAAAAACAATGATGTAAACATAGTTATTGACATGAAGAGATATCCATAGTTAAGAAACAAGACACATTACAAAACAGTAAAAAATATCAGTCCGGTTGTTGCTAGTGAGTAGATTAGGGATGATATTCACTCTCTATGGTTTTTTTCAATTGTTTTATTAATGTTTTATTATCGAAAACATGTAATAAAATAACTACTTCTACATAAAAGAGATAAAAGGTATTTCCAAAATAGTTTTTTTTAACAAAAGCAAGATAGCATCTCACAATAATTGTTTTACTTCATAACATTTTAAGTATGACCCTTTTTTTTTAGTAGCTCCCAATCGAGACCTATTCAACTATTCTAACACAGTACTCTGTCTGGGACAGCTTGATTTGTTTACATCCTCACAGTCTGATATGCTGACATAAAAGCTGAAATAAAAACTTAATGATTCATCCTCCCCCCAATTTTTCCCTAGGAATTTTTGCTTCCTTTTCAAATACTTTTCTACTGCTAGGACAAATCTTGGCTCCAAATCAAATCACCTAACTGCATGGAACATACTTTTCACCCAAGGCTGCTGGTCTCTTCTCTGGCTTTTTCCTGCCTTCCTCTGAGGTGACCAAGGGTCCAGGCCTGGGGTTACTTTATTCAAAAACAGCAATGTAATTCCATTTTTAAAAATCAGTCAGTTCAGTGAAAAATGCATTCAGGACTACAGAGAATAGTCGACATAACAGAGCAAACAGAGCATATTGTTTAAGTAGCTAAGTTCTAGAGAAAAGCTACACAGATTTAAATTCTGATTTTACTTACTAGCTCTGTAACTTTAGAAAATTACTATAAGTCTCCATGTCCCCATCTATAGATATTAATATCTTCTTCATAGGATTACTGTGAAGCACAAAAGAGAAATCACGTGTAACGCACTGAGCACAGTGCCTGACACTTAGTTAACACTCAAGAATGCTAGTCATTAATATTATCACTTGTTTTAATTATCTGTTATGCAATTATCCTAGTATCTGTAGGTCAGGAATCTGGGGGTGGTTTAGCCGGGTGCTTTGGCTCTGGGTCTCTCACAAGGCTGCAATCAAGGTGTCAGCTGGGACTAAACTTGTCTCATGGGTAAACTTCCAAGTTCAGGCAAGTGGTTATGGGCAAGTTCAGTTCCTTGCAGGCTGTTGGACTGAGGGTCTCAGTACCTCAATATGGTGGGCACTTTACCCAGCAGCTCACACATGGCAGCTTGCTTCATCGGAGCAAGCAACTGGGAGTGCCAGCAGGAGGGAGGGGGCAAGCATGGTGGGAGCCACAGCTTTACTAACCTAACCTTGGGTGTGACGGCACATCACTTTTGCCATGTTCTAGTCCTTAGAAACAAGTCAGTAGAACCAGCCTACGCACAATGGGAAGGGCTTACACAAGGGAGGGAACACAAGGAGGCAGGAAACACAAGGATGTAGGTGCCATTGAACTAGCCTACCACATTGTTATCCAAGCTTTTCCAGGAAAATACTAACCTTTGAGAACTATTATATATTATGTGGTTTTGTAGACTTCTGTATACAAATTGCCAAGCATCCGATTGGAGCCAGTGGGTCATTCTATCTGAATTAGTATCTATGTTAACATGGTGATGAGTAGTTCCCAGAGACATTCCACTGTAAGTGAAAGACTAGGTGCTATTGAAGTCTTCTCTGGTAGATATATTACAAAAACAATAGGGTTTCATTTGTTTCCCAAATGTAACCCAACTCTCTGCCCTTGAATATGTCTTAGCCAACTTTTGAAGGAATTAGATGCCACCCAGCTCTCAGAGTCACCTTCCCCTTAGCACAAAGGAATGAAATCCCATATTCAAGGTCCCTTTAAGCCAGAGCTGGTCCCTTCTGTCTTTTCCTAATCTTACCTTCACAATCTACTTCAAGTTGTGAGTATCCCTATTTTCTTCACTCCTCAATGCAAGAGAAATGTCCTGTTACTTGATTTCAGAAAACAATTTAGTTCTTCCTGGGTCTCTCAATTCTTTTTCCAGATCATGCCAATTAAAAAACAAAAAAACAATTTTCTCCCTAAAAGAAATTCCTCTGTACTCTGAGGGGGCAGCCAGCTTTAAAAATTGTGTGATGTTCTTTCTAATCACACAAATTATATTTAATATTAAATATTATTTTTTTTACAATGGACTACATTAAAAGGGTTCACGGAGTAGAAAAAGTTAATTTCTCTCCTAATTGAGTTATTATATTCAATGATGCAGTGCTGATCAAAATCCCAGCAAGCTTTTTAAAAATGTAAATTGATAAGATGGTTCTAAATATATACAGAAATACAAAAACTAGAATACCCACAATAATCTTTAAAGAAGAAACAAAGTTAGAGAACTTAAGCTACCAGATTTCAGCAACTAATCCATAGTAGTTAAGATAGTGTGGTGCTGTCACTATGATAGACTAAAAGATCTGTGAAAGAGAAGACAGAGCTCAGAAATAGAACTGCATATACAGACAGTCATGAACTGCATAACAACGTTTTGGTCAACAACAAACTTTATATGATGGTGGTCCCATAAGATTATAATGGAGATGAAAAATTCCTATTGTCTAGTGACATAGCCCAACACATTACTCATGTGTTTGTGGGGATGCTGGCATTGCCAGTGTAGCACATACAACTATGTACAGTACCTAATACTTGATAATAAATAACTATGTTATGGTTTTATATATTTAAGAAACTACACTTTTTATCATTATTTTAGAATGTCCTCCTACTTATTTAAAAAAAAGTGAACTGTAAAACAGCCTCAAGCAGGTCCTTCAGGAGGTATTCCAGAAGAAGGCATTGTTATCATAAGAGATGACAGCTCCATGCCTGTTAATGCCCCTTACTTGGGAATTGGTAAAAAAAAAAAAAAAAAATGAGATTAAATTAAACACATATCAATTTTATTATAAATAAATATCATTTCCTATAAAATAATACCTAGGATGGTACTTATACCAACAAAAACTTCTATTTTGAAATTGCCCCTAGAGTTAGTTCATCAGCTGCATGTAACACAATGACAGATATAATGAAGTCATTATTTGATAATTACACCTTTCTTTAATTAAGAAGGTTTTTGGCCCAGCTTACAATCAAAATCAAAACGACCCTTAACAAGGATAATTTGCCATTATTGAGGCAATTAAAAAATATCCACAGTTTAAAAGTGTGATTTAAAAAAAAGTGTGGTAAGCAATGGTAGCATTACATAAACAAGTGACAAGTCTCCCAAGCCATCCCTTGAAGAAAACAATAGTCATTTTTGATAACAAGAACTTTTTTCGAAATAAACAAAAAGAAACCCACCCAATCTTATATGTTCGTCTAACAGGTGAGTGTACATGCATGTTTATACTGTGTCTCATGTCATCGGTCTTTGAATAGCCCTTTTTATTTTATAAAAAACGGTTTGTAAAACTTTCCTGGTTAATAAATTCTACAAATTAATCGAAGAGTTCAGAAAACAAAGAAGAATACAAAAAAGAAGGTATCTTCACCTGTTATACTTTCACTTGATTTTTCCCTCCAGTATTCAGTTTCTACAAATGTGAAAACTTCATTAATGGCCTTTCATATTTTCCTAAATGTAATATCTCAACCAGTGTAACCATCTCAGCTTCATCCTAATCATTTTTAAGGTAATATACAAAACTCACCTTTAAAATGATTAGTCACTCATCTTGGGATACTATTATTAAGAATTGGACCCAGGTTATTAAGTATGAAATGTCCGATTTCTTTAAGTATCAAGTTTGACAGTTGCTATCTCTGACATTTCACTTTGACATTTCTTGTTTTATGTTTATGGTGAAGGTACATCTTCAGTCTTTCAAACACATATTTTGGCTTGTGATTATCTTTCAACTTTTTTTTAGAGCAATTTTTGTGAAACCATGGATAAGTGTTATTTTCAGATATGAGTTTCCTCATGGAACCAATGCAGTGCAGACAGCTTGAAATATCAACTAAGTGTTTGGGAAGGACGTGGCTAATGAATGCACAGTACATCAATGGTTTGAGAAGTTCCATTCTGGAGAGTTTCATCTTGAAAATGAGCCACATGGGCGACCTGAGACCAAGGTGGATAATGATGAGCGGAAAGCCGTAGTGGAAGCGAATCCATCTCAACCTACATGTGAATTAGCAGCAAGGTTTGACATTACTATTTCAACAATATGGGACCATTTGAAATAAATTGGCAATGTAAAGGAACTGGATAGATGGGTACCACTGGAATTAAACAAGTGTCAAATGAGAAATTGTCTCAAAGCTTGCCTTTCTTTGCTGTCACAACATAAAGGCGAACCATTTCTACATTGTATTGTTATGTGTGATGAAAAATGGACTCTTTTTGACAATCCCAAGCATTTGGCACAATGACTGGATAAAGATGAAGTGCCGAAACACAGTCCAAAATTGAATATTCATCCAAAAAAGCTAACAGTGTCTATTTGGTGGTCCAGCACTGGTATTATCCATTCCAGCTTCATGAAACCTGGTCAATCGATTACAGCAGATGTCTACTGCAACCAATGGGTGAAATGACCAGGATGCTTGTGACTAAGCAGCTGAGATTGGTCCATAGAGACAGGCCAATCCTCTTGCAAGACAGCACTTGACCACATGTCACACAAACAATGCTGCTCAAACTACAGCAGCTGGACCTGGAAGCTCTCTGTCATCCACCATATTCACCAGACTTTGTACCAACAGACTACCACTTCTTCCAGGCTTTGGATCACTTATTGTGAGGAAAAATGTTCAATTCTCAATAAGCTGTGGAAAATGCCTTTTGCGATTTCATTGCCACTCGCTTTCCAGGCTTCTTCACTGATGTCATAAACAAGCTACTATTAAGATGACAAAACTGTGTTGATAGTTTAGGTGCCTATTTTGATTAATTGTACTGCTTCTCGTTTGAGAAATAATAAACTAAACTTTTGATTTGAAATCAGACATTTCGTATTTAATTACCTTTGATATTTTATCTACAAGTCAGACCTCAAGTAATTATTTCCAAACATGTGTGCACCTTTAGCACTGGGGATTCTTAGCCCATCATCTGCGAAGTGTTGCCTTCCCATGCCCCACAGAACAGAGCAAGCCACGGGTTACTTGTCTGCCAGGAGAGGTGGCATGAGTAAAACAGAATGGGAGGTGCCGGTCCTCAGCTCTCCCCTCTGGACTATAGAGGGGGGCTACAGCAACCTTTCGTCCAGTAGCCATGGTCATGGCCAAACCCAGGCAATCCTGCCCACACCTGAAAAAAAGGGCTTCACTCTTCCCAAGAGCCCGATGGTTTACCTGTGAGGGCCAACGTAAGGAAGAAAACATTCTTGACAAATACCTTCCAGAGGCCTAAAGTTTAAACCTAAGTTTACTCACTAATCATTGTACTTGTAAACTAACTGAGGTATGCGGCATCTGAATTCCTCCAGCTATATTACTAGAAATCCATGTGAAACCACCTGAAAGTGCATTTCCTCTTTACCACCTTCTCATTTTCCTTTGGCCACGTTGCTGTCTCTACCTGGGTCTCAATCGCTGAGCTGAGGACTGACTCTATGGACCTGAGACAGGGTAGGGTGGAATCTGGGTTGGAGAGGGAGACTCAGGAGACACTGGATATAGTGAAGGCTGAAGTAATAATGGAATCAAACCTCTAAGACAAAACATGTAGAGTAAGAAGAGGAATAGACCGAGATGGAGATGTGAGGAACCCTGGAAGTCTGGCAGGACACAGTGGCTGACAGGATTTAGGCACAAGCAATGGGGCATGCACGATGGTACCTGCATGTTGAGTGCACACTACTATATTATCACATTTGTTATAATTCCATCTCCTTTATACTGAGCATCTCAATGGCAGGAACTTTGTCTTGTTTATCTTTGGGTCTTCCTTAGCACCCACAGGTGCTTAATTGATATCTAGAGGAGAAAGAGAATAGGAGAAGAAGGACAGGGTAGAAGCAGAGAAGAAAGAAAATGGAAAAGATGAAGTGGGAACAAGGAAGATAGGCAGGAGGAAACCACTTAGAGAGGCAATATTTGCACAAGCATTCCCTGTCTAGCCTGCTTGCTATAAAACCTAGAACTTGGGTGGCCAAGTCAAACTCTGAACCAGAAGAGGCATTGATGAGAAGTGTGGATATAGAGTATCTGAATGCATGTCCAGCATAATCTACTGCTGGGAAAACTCAAGACAAGCTCCAGGAAACCATCCTACAGGGTAGAGATAAGGAGTCCTGCTCCCACTCAGAGGGCTTGGCGTTTCTAGACCCACACGAGAAAACAATGGTGACTTCAGTAAAGTCAAAGCTTCCAAAATGAAGGTATCTTCATTTGTTCTTTGGGCTGCTTAAAGAGAAGGCAGTAAAATAGATCTTGGAAACTCAGTTGGCCCAATACTGAAAAGAAGCCACAGAAGATTTAGTAGCAGCACATAATCACATGTTCGTGATGATGTCATATGGGTATGCTGGCTTGTGGGAGCTAAGACTGTGAGGTGTCAAGAGAAGGGAAGAGTGGTAATACCGCCTTAAGGAGCATTAATACTGAACTGATAGAGGATTCCCCACAACAATGGCAAATTCTGTTTCCCCAAATGGCAGTAGGACTGCATCTTCTAAAAACTACTATTTATTTTCTTCTAAAAACTAGTATTTATTTTCTCCGGACCAAAGTTTATCTGCATTTGACTTTGTAGGTCCTTGAAGCTAATAAATTACGGAACTACTTGCCTATAAAAATATTTTTTGTGGAAAGAATCAATTATAATCTAGAGGAAACACTCACTGTATGAATTCCAACAAACCCGTCCGATGGCATGGTTGAGTTCTTGCACTCTGCCCAAAGCCATGAGGTGTACCATGAATAGAAACTGTTCAAGGCCCTTGATCCAACATTTTTTCACTGTACTGAAAATTTGGTCCTCCCACAGGAAGGTGGGGTGGGGGCCTGGGAGGGTTAGGAAAATCATTTTATCTGGCTATACTTGGAAATTTTTGTTTAGTCTGGAGAAACACAAACTATACAGTCCTTAAGGTTTTATACTTTTTCATTTTGGCTTTGTTTGTGTATGCTATGTGCATCAAAAACTGCCAAAGTAAAAAACTCATTTCTAGAGTAATTTAAAGTCTGCTCATGCTAAACAATGAATTAAAATGGTGTGTTGCCCATTTGGGGGATGGACACACTTGAAGCTCTGACATGGGTGGGGCAAAGGCAATTTATATAACCTAAACATTTGTTCCCCTGTAATATGCTGAAATAAAAATATACATATATATATATATATATATATTGTGCTGCTTTTCTGCAGTTCTTTTTGAGCACATTAAATCTCTGGGTATTTACAGGAATTTCCTTAACAATTCAGTCAGACAATAATCATCCTCTTTCCCCAGTAAAAAATGCTTTGATAAATGACATAGCACAGCCTAGTCTTTTCAATAGAATTCTCATTCCCTGCCCAATTTTTCCCTCCACTCACCTTCTACCCCACCCCCTACCCCCAGAAGGGCATTAAACACCAATCATTTATTTACAGAATTCATACACACACACACACACACACACACACACACACACACATGCATACATACACAAGCGTAGATACCCACATTCTGAGAAAACTGAATAATCTAAGTGATTTAGAATTCAGTCACTTTTACTATGCTGTCTAAAAACAGAGGGACAAGAATGAGAAATTCTAGTTCAAGGCTGTAATCCCTAGGGAAGAAAACATCTTCTGAGTAGTATCTCAAATCTATACTTCATCTAACTGAGAATGAGAGTCCTTACTTTGAAGACATGTGAACACAAAATGATACACAACTTTGTGTTTTTATGGAACTATTTGTGCAACATGTGTATGTGTGTGTGTATGTGTGTGTGTGTGTGTGTGTGTGTATATGTCCTGTGAGCTTCTCAAGGCCAGGTGTGATACCTTATACTTTTTTGCTTCTTCTATATCTCCTAGCCCAGGGAAGGATCATACGGCATAAATAATGTTGTACAGTGATTAAGACATAGCCACTGGAGTTAGAGTTTGGACCAGGTTGTGTATCTGCCACTTACTACCTGGAGCAAGAAGGTATTCAAAGCTCAGTTTCCCAACTGCAAAATAGGTATGGTGACATGACATAACTTATAGAGTTGCTGAACAATTAAATGAGATAACATATGTGGCAGACTTTGCAAAATTCTTAGAATATAGTAAGCCCTCTATAAATATGGGTGCTTTAGACAGATGGTTAAATAAAACAGCATTTAAGATAAAGTTTCTTCTTATTGTGGTAAAATTGCTTACAACTCTTCATCAGTTTAATTAGAAAAAAAGGTGGAAGAGGAATAAATATTTATTAAGCACCTTTTTAAGCCAGACTCTGAGCTAGGTCCTTTACATTATTTGTTTTTTCCAATCCTCACAATAACACTGGGAAGTAATATCATATATGTTTTACAAATGAGGCAACTGAAGCTCAGAGAGAACAACCTCTAAAGATAACCCAACTTTTACATAGCAGAGTCAGGATTTGAACAAAAATCTGTCCAACTCCCAAGCCCAGTGGTCCCTGTTGCCTCCCAAGTAGAACTTGAATCCAACCTCCTTGGGAATCTTCTATTATGAAGATTCCTGGGAACTGGTTGAGAGCAGAGATAATATAATAACGTGCTCCTTAGCAAAGAGAAAACAGGGGTTGCCACTATAAACCAAGAACGTAGAGTAGAGAAACAAGTGCCAGAGGAAAACATAAAAAGACAGAAGTGGATGAAACAAGAACTGGCAGAATTTAGAAAAGAAGTAGATGAATAAAATTATAGCATCACACAAATGAAGTTCACACTGCAGACAGCACTAAGGAGACTAGACCCTGATGCAAACACAGTAAAAATCATGGGGAACATGGTAAGAAAAGTGAGAGAAACAAAATGGAAGTAAACAGTAAGCCACAAGCAAATAAAAGGTTTAGAGAAAAAGATGATAAATATAGAAGAAAATATGAGCAAAATTGACATCCCTGATGAAGAGAACCACATAACTGAACATTAAAGTATTTCAAGATATAATTCAAAGTGTTTTCTGCTTGTTGTCTCATTTGGTATAACCCTCATGACCAGGCAGTCCTTGTAGGAGAGGTCTACCATTCTCTAGGGCTGTGGTCCCCAACCCCTGGGCTGTGGACTGGTACCAGTTGGTGGCCTGTTAGGAACTGGGTGGCCTGAGCTCTGCCTCCTCCCCTAACAATGGAAAAACTGTCTTCCATGAAACTTAGGAACCAGGGCCACACAGCAGGAGGTGAGCTCAGGGCACATGGGCAAAGCTTCATCTGTATCTACAGCCCTTCTCCGCTCGCGTCACCTCCTGAGCTCTGCCTGCCCTCCCCCATCCATGGAAAACTTATCTTCCATGAAACCAGTCCCTGGTGCCAAAAAGGTTGGGGACCGCTGCTCTAGGGAGTTAGACCACATTGAGCTTTCCTGATCCAGCTTCATCAGCCACTCCCAGGAGTGTAACATTTTGAATAACAAAACTGACTCACTGGGTATAAAAGCTATATATTTTTTTCAGTTTTTTTAAAAAAGGAAAGATTTAACTCTATAAATTGAAAGACATATCTTGTTCTGGGGAGTGGGGAGGGGGAGAATCACAGAACAATCATTACACTTCAAAGATTTTAAAAAAATCTTTTTGGTATCCTCAAAAAAATATAAAGTCACTTATAGAAGGTGGAAAAATCAGCCCTAGAAAACAGTAAAGCAATGCCAACAATGTCCTTACAGAAAGTGTAACTGAGAATGTTATTATTCGCCAATAGAAGGATAAAAACAAGTAAACATTTCTGAAAATGCAAGAGCTCAGTGACAACAGTTTTTCATTTGAGGAAGCTACTAGGAACAAATATTATCAAACCAAAAGAAGAATAGAAAGTCTTCATGAAAAGAACTGCTAGTTATTTTGTGCACTTCATCCAACTGACTGATGGAAAACAACTAGAACAAATATGGGGTTTTACTTACACAACAGAATGTGACTGTTATAAATCCTGAGCATGTATACATGATACAATTAATACAATTTTTAAGGTGAAGGAGGAAGGAAGATGTGTGATAATTTAAGTACACTGAGTTTTGCTTTGTTATAAAGCTAAAGACCCCAATCATGAGTCCAGGGAAGTGGATTCTGGAAGCCGGACCTGCAGTGGGAGTTGTAGGTAGCCCTTTCCCTGGAACGCCTTAGTAAGGGAACAGTGAGGGACTTGAAGCAGTGTCCCGAGAGGGTCAGTATTTGAATATCTGCTGTCTTAGGTTGGCTTCCTGATACAAAGTTTCATGTACAAGTGATTTATTAAAGAAGTGCGCTCAGAGAATCTGGAATGAGAGTAGCAGGAAAAGGACAGAGAAGGAAAAGAAGCCAAGCAAGGGTGAGATTTCAGGCAAAGTCACAGCCTCAGCCTGATCCCGCAGGGAGCTCTGGAACGTCAATTACATCTCAAAGTGTGTCCCACTTTGTGGCGGGCACCCAGCTTTCTTCCTCCTATTCCAATTGGTCATTGGCTCGGGTTGGGGGAGAGGGTGGAGGCAGAAACTCCCAGACTCCCAGACACGTCAGGATCACTACTCCTAAAGGTGAAGAGGCTCCAGTAGCCTAAGTGTTCCTTTACAGAAATGTGCACGTGCAAGCCACACCAGCCCTCCCACCCCAGGAGAGAGCCAGAGGTAACACCGTGAGCGTGGAGGAGCCCGAGGCTGGGAGACAGTGAGGGAGCCGGCTGCGCACACGTGAGCCAAGTGGGCCCCACTCGGAGAAGGGCAAGAGAGATTGATGCTTTGACTCTACATTAGTCCAGACTTTTTAAGAGAAAGTGAGATGACCTGTTAACATCTGAAAGTGACTAGAAAAGCTAAGGCATCTGCTAGAGAAGTCATCGATGGGGAGGCAAGGAAATAACAGTGAATTTCAAGAGTCAGCAGTGAGGCAAGAATACAGTTACTTTCTGTTTGTACCCTACCAACTCCAACTTGCCCAGTAAAGTGCTTACAAATATGTACTGCATACCCCCATACATATGTTATATATATTTATATTCCCATAGATATTTATGCTCACCCAGATTCTCTGCAAAGACATACAACAAATTGACAACAACAAATGCCCCTGGGGAACAGGACCAGCTGGTTTGAGAGCAACAGTGAGAGAAGATTTAATTTATGCCTTTTGGAGTCTGATTATAAACATAATATTTTAAAAAATCATTTGAATTTAAAATCTTTTAACTGGTATGGAAAGTAAAGCAAAGAGAAAGTCAAATAGGAAAGAAAGCTGGAGCCAGGCATCAGTTAGTTTGCAAAATACATAGCATAAAATCTGATAAACTTGCTATGAAGAATTTGTCCTGTGGGTCCTCTCTTTTGGATCCAAAAAAGTAGTGAAGAGTCCTTCCCTAACATCCTTATTATAAAAACAGGGTAAAATTAATAGAGTGGCCAATTTTATGATGTTTGTTATTAGTAACAAGAGCTAAAGGTGATATGGACCAGGGATCATTATTGGCTTCATGGGTGAAGTAATTAAATCACAGCAGTTATTCGGCTTTAGGAGGAGAGATGGTTAAGTGGTCTACAGCCCTAAATCATTAGACTGCTGCTGTTTGAAATTCACTTAATCTTCTGAGTCAGATGGAACCAACTGTGCATCAAGAATTAAATTTCACAACTGTTTGTCTTCAGAGCTCTGAGGCCTATGCACTATGCAATGAATGAATAATATAGCTACACAGAACATTCACTTAAATGTCTTCACTGCAAGCCAAAGTAAATGTGAACCCCCTACCACTGCTCACCTATTCGAATGTATAAAATTAGACTGAACATACTAAGTGTTGGCAAGGATGTGGAGCAACTGGAACCCTTATAATCCACTGGTGGAAATGCAAAGTTGGTATAACTACTTTGGAAAGTAGTTTGACAGCTTTCTTAAAAGTTACACATACACCTAGCATATGATCTAGCCATTCTACTCCTAAATATCTACCCAAGAGAAAAGGAAAATTATGTCCATACGAGACTTATACACAAATACCAGCTTTACTTATAATAGCCCAAAACTGGAAGCAACCCAAATACCCATCAAAGTTTGAATGAATAAACAAATCATCATATAGCCACACAGTGGGATACTGATTACCACTAAAAAGAAATTACTATTGATACATGTAACAATGGGGGTTGAGTGGTTCTTGTGTGCCAAACACTTTACATTGTTTCATTTAAATCTCCTGGGCACCCTGTAACATAAGTACTGTTGGTTTCCTCTTTTGAGAGTTGAGAAAACCAAAGCTGGGAGAAGGTAAGCATCTCATCTGGGGTCACCCAGCTGGTAAGTGGCAGAGGCGTGACACAGACCAAGTCAGTCCGATGCTGCGAGTCCTCACATGCACTCACTGTGTGCAGCAGGGAGCGGGGCTGCTTTGAGCTCCCTGGACCCATGAGCCTCTGATGAGGCAGCACAATGCAGGAAACCACCTCCAAAAATGAGATGGGGTTCAGGGATGGTGCAGAGAAGGCACCTTGGAAAGAGGAAAACTTTTTTCTTTTTTCAGATAATGCCTCGGATGACTCACCGTTTCTTTTCTCTAAGCTCCAAATCCTCAGGTCGTAGTCTAGATGTGTCAGATCTGGGGACCTACTGCAGTGCTCCCCGGAGAGGCTGCCCTTCTGTCTCAAAGCACAGGTCTATACAAGCCGCAGTTCCACCTGGGCATCTATTACTGAAGTGAGCTGCAATTTGATATTCTTTTACTGTTTACTTCTGCTTTAATTACAGGGTGGGGGAAAGAGCTCCTAAGGTTTGCCAAAAACTTTGGTGATTTTTTACAAAAAAGTCCTTCTTTACTTTCCAATTGTTCAACTCTGTTGGGAGAGGCAATAGGAACGCTTTTGGAACTGAGCTCGCTGCTGAGTTGCCAGGGTTTGGAGATCTCTGCAAAGGTCATTGTTTTCTGCAAAGGTCATTGTCTTTTCATGAAAACCCCGGCAAAGCATGCCAATGCAGGAAAGCCACCAGCTTGCCAAACGTCCGGCGTCCCAGTCACCTGCTCTTCCTGCCCTAGGAAGGATGTGAGATGATCTCTGGAGTAAAGACATCAGATTGGGTTTGTTCCTTTCTTGCTCTTAAATCAGCTGCAAAATGCATGAACAAAGCACACACAGGACGATTCTCTGAGCCCTGTGCCGCCTCCTCGTTAAAGGCCAGCAGCTGCTGGGTGTTGCACGGAGCGAGATAAGCAATATGACATTTGTGGCCATTCACATCCTGAGTGTAGATCATTGTGCTTTCAACGGAATTTTTGAGGCTTCAAGCCCTGAAGAAAACCCCATGAGTGAGAATACAGAGAAAGGGTGCACTGTGGGGAGGGTCCTGCGGAGGTTGAGGGGTGTGCAGCAGGGGTGGCAGGCAGAATCAAGCAACCAAGTCACAGTCACTCGCTCTTCAGAAAAGTGGCTCTGCTGACAAGAGAATTGGGGCAGGATGATTTTGGCAAGCCCTGTGTTGTGTTAGCTGCACAAACATTTTCTTTCCTCTTATGCAGCCTCTTAATAATTGGGTGGGAGCTTCTTTTCACATTTCGTGGAGAGGCGGGTTCCTGTCAGATGTTTTGCAAGGGGCTCCACGCTAGGCTTGTCAGGCACACACGATTCCAGATGCGAGGCTGAGTCGACTTAGTCTAAAAAGATGAGAACGCGCAGCTTTCTCGCCTTTGGCAGCGTTCTCACTTTTCCCCTTTCCTCACATTTTCTCACATTACTTGAAGTGACTCTTACCCTTATCTTTAATGCCACGTTTTAAAGAAAATTATGGGAAAGAGGAGAAAGGACCCAGAGTGTCACCAGGGCACCTGGCCTCTGACCGGAAGCTGCCAAACCACATGAGCATGTCCTGATCGGGGACATTTCCCTCCCCTCAGTGGGGGCAGCCCCTGATTTACCCCTCTGTGGGCAGATGCTAATTTCAAGCCCACGGATGTAAAAAATCATTTCAATTACTTCCCTTCCATCTTCCTGCCTGCTCCAATAGCCTCTCTGCCCCTGCCCCGTCCTCCCACAAGCCTGCCCCAGTCACCTGTCATCAACAAACACAAATGGAGCTCACAGGAGGGGTCCTACATCTGAGACAGGCCCCTCCAGAAGAGTCTACACAGATGCACACTGAGCCTGCGTCCAGGCCAATGCCTTGAGAGTGTTCTCAGCCTGTCCAAGCAAAGGGCAGGACGGTCGCCCCAAAGACAGCAGGAGCTGTGTTATATGGCAAGAAGGTGCTCACGGCAAAAAGAAATCCTCTTCTAAGAAGATATTCATATATATATATGTGTGTGTATATATATATAGTGGCCAAATATATGAAAATCGCCACCTAATGCAGATTATATTAAGATTGTATATATTCTTTCCCCTATCCTATTCATTCATTCATTCAACTTGTATTCATTTAGTGTTCTAGGCACTGAAGATTCAGAAGGAAGAAACCAAATTTCCTGCCCTCTGGAGCCAATATATTGGTAGGGTAAGACAAAACAAACAAACAAAAAACCCACACACTCATAAATGTATATTTCAGGCTACGATAGTGGACATGAAGGGAAAGTAAGCAGGAGGACATGAAGGGAAAGTAAGCAGGAAGATAACAAGTAACGGGGATTGAGGATGATATTTTAGATGGGAGGTCAGGGAAGCCCTTGCTGAGAAGGGGACAGCTCAGTGGAAAGCTACAGGAAATGAGGCATGAGCTGGAAAGACAGCTGAGGGAAGCACACCCCAGACAGAGGAAAGGAAAGTGCAAATGTCCTGGGGTGGGAGCATGCTTGGGACTTTCAAGGAGCAGAAAGGAGGCCAGGAAGAGAAGGAGCGAGGGAGGAAACAAGAGTGCAGAGAAGGGGCCCTGGTGGGGTAGGCTCAGAATGAGACAGGCAGACTCTGGCGAGCTCTGAGCAGAGGAGCAGCACCATCTGACTGACGGCACAGAAGCATCACTTTGGCTGCCGGGCAGGAAGAGGTTGAGCGGTTGGAGACAGATGCAGGGAGCCCAGCTTGGAGGCAGCTGCAGTAACCCAGGTAAGAGGCGATGGTTCTGGGGGCGAGGGACACGGTGGTAATGTTGAAAGTGGCAGGAGAGGAGCATTTCTGGACATGTTGAGCAGAGAGCTGCAGGATTTGCTGATGGATTGGGTTTGCTGGGCCCCCTCGATCCCGATTCTCTTAGTAAAGGAGCAGGGCAGCACTCAGTTCAGAGAGTGCAAATGCATCTGGAATAGAGACCTCTTGGGTTCCAGCTTTGGGCCAGGGGCAAATACTCCATTTATTGAGCCCCTACCATGTGCCAGGTGCTGCCTTAGATATTTTCACAGAAACTTCTTCCTCACAAGACTTTGTGGAAGGCTTGACTATTTTCACTTCATGGGCAGGGAAACTTGAATCCCAAAAAAGTTTCAGCAGTGGAGGACAGAGATGTGAACCTGAGTCTGCCGCCCCCAGAGCTGCTGATGCAAGCCCCTTACAGAGGGACAGCCCCAAGAGTGTGTATAGCAGACTGGCTCTGGGGGGCTCCAGGAGCTTAGCAAGGGTGGGCACCAGAGTGAGGAAGCCCTGACACCCTCCCTGGCAGCCATAGCTTTTCATCAGAGCTCCAGGGTGGAGCTGCGTGTCCCGGGCCTGACCCAGCACTGAGCTTCCTCAACAGCACCCAGGATGTATGTGCTGGGGCTGCAGCTGCCAGGGGCAGGGGATCCTAGGTACCCTTCCCAGCCCTGGGCCCAGCTTTCCTGTGCCAATGGGGATGGGCCACCTGGGTGCTCCTGCAGCCCCGAATTCAGAGTTTCCACATTCCAGCCCCCACACAGCACAACTTTCAGCCAGCCTTCCTGGGCGGAGCCCGAGGTCATGGTCTCGGGGCTGGCGGGGCTGATTGGAGGAAATGGGCCAGTGCTCAACACTTGTGCACCTGCACTGGGCGGGGTGTATTTCCCCTCTGGTTGCCACAGCAACGGAAACAACAGTGGCTGCCGAAACCCCCTCAACGCCACAGCCCAGGCTGACCCTGACCAAAGGCAGCCAGAGCCTGCATCTCGGTCTCTTCCCTTTTCTCTCACCCTCCGAAAGTCTCTCTCTGAAACCAAGAACTTACCCGCCCCTCTCACTGAGCTGAAGTGGTTCTCAGAGCTTGAGCAGCTCTGGTTTCTGGCTCTCAGCACCCCAGGGAGAGGGTGGGACGCCCAGATCCAGGCCTGGGGCAGAATGTCGTCGGGGGGAGAGCGCTGGACACTCCTCCTCGGAACTGCTGTGGAATCTACTTTACTCCAAACAACCTAAGTACAGTGGGCAGTTTCCCAAGGTGCGGAACCCAGAGTCTGAACCCAGACACCGTGGGTCTGGCTACCGCCCTTATCAACAAACCCCACCCATGACGGCACTGGGGCTATAGGTCCAGCTGTTTCCAGAGGATTCACGTCCTCATTCCATGTGGGGAACGTCCCGCTTTGAGATGTGATTATGGTGATTTATGACACCAACTGCTGTGCAAATGACTGGGAAACGGACAACTTGTCCTACCTGTTAACTCACAAATGGACATGTAGGACCAGAGGTGCACTTGCTCTGAAGCACAGCGTGCAGCACACACAGCCCTGTCCCCAGCCGCAGTGTGCAAGAGTGCCTCTATCTGCTGCTGTCCAAGTTGCGACAGGAGGATGTCATGCACTGAGCTGGGAAACAGAATGCCAGGCTCCTTCCCTCCATTCTGGTAGGATCTGCCGTGGGGATAATCCTTGAGGGTGAAGGAGGAGGGCACCTCTGTGCTGTTTATTTAGTTCTCTCTATAATCCCACAAGTCAGACAGAGCATTTTTTACATGTTACAGCTGAGAAAATCAAAGTTCAGAGAGGTTAAGTGACTTGCCTGATCACACAGTGAGCACATAGCAGGGCCAGGATGAGTCCAGATTTCCTATCACACATTACAATGCAGTGGCTTATTTAAAGGCTTAAATAAGGGGCTCAGTTCCTTGATTACTCCACACAGTAAACAAAATCACAGATGCTCTTGCATTTGCTAGGGCTGCCCTAACACAGTATCACGGACCGGTGGCTAACAATAGAAGTTTATTTTCTCATGACTCTCAAGGCTAGAAATCTGAGATCAAGAAGTAGGCAGAGCTGGCTTCTCCCGAGGCCTTTAGGTGGCCGTCCTCTCCCTGCGTCTTCCCATGGTCTTCCTTCTGTATGTGTCCCAATCTCCTCTTAGAGGGACACCAGTCACATTGGATTAGGGCCCACCCTAGTGACCTCATTTAACTTTAATTACCTCTTTAAAGGCCCTGTGGTCAAATACAGTCACATTCTGAGGTACAAAGGTTAGGACTTCAGCATATGAATTTGGGGAGAAGAGGACACAATTCAGTCCATGACAGATATCAAACCCTGTCTTTTCAGTTCTGGTTTTAGCTCCTGTATGATGTGCTCTCAAATATAATAACGATATTCTAAATATGAACAAATATAATATGCATTCAAATGGGTGTGAAAAAGAGGGCTTTTACTAAAAATTAATTTTCAGTTGCCATCCTATTAGCAGATTTTTTCAGAAAGCATCTCCTGTGTACAAAACACTTTGGTCATTACAATGCCAGGTGGTACATAGTTTCTGTGGTCATCAAACTTGCACTAGGGCTAGGAAGATAAGCCATGGAGCCAAATAACTACCACACAAAGCAAGCATGCTCTGTGCCCCAGGAATGGTGCCCTGTAGGGTACTGGGAAGTCTAAGCGGTGAGACATCACTTCTGTTTGGCATAATCAAGGAAAACTTCCTGGAGGAGGTGACTTTAAAGCTAGGCCTAAGAGTCACATGGTATTTTTTTTAATTTCAGAATTTTATGGGGGTACATACATTTTGGTTACATAATTTGCTTTTGTACAGTTTGAGTCAAAGTTATAAGTGTTCCCTTCACATAGGATTTTAATAGACAAAGATCGAGGATGTGGGCTTATAAAAAACATCCATTTGGACATTATATTTGTATTTTTAGCCCTCCTCCCAAATTTTGGATATAAAAATAGGAATAATATTTCTAATATCATTCTTCTGCATGTCCCTTGATGAGGAGCATCTCCAAGGAGACCATGCGAGAAAAAGGGCAGTGTCCAGGAAAATATAATAGAACCCAGTAGTCTGGTTCATCTGACTCCGTCTTAAGCCTGTGCAAAAATAGGTGAGAGGTGTCCACATGTGCTGTGCCACCCTCCCTTCCCTCACTGGTCGCCCGCATGCCTGCCACACCCAGCAACACCTTAGCACCATTGTGGGGGGCTGTGGTCAGCCCTGGTTTTCATTCTCCATTCAGAAATCAGCAGAGAGCTCATTTCACAAGAGAGGATTAGACACACTTTGAGCAGATAGATGGCTCCAGAACCATTTCCCCCCAAAACAAGGTTTCTCTTCTACCTTCTACTAAAACTTTGGAACTCTGACTCTTTTCCTTTCATTACTCATCTGTATCTGTCTTCAATAGAGCAGATGACCATTTAAATTACAAAGCTAGCTTGCTATACTGGGCGGAACTCTTAGGATACAAACCAAGCATGGGGTATGTCTGTTTTTGTACTTAGTTCTCCCTGCAAGGAAAGCCCTTCTGCCTTTTTCCCATCCAAACTTGTCACCTCCTCCCCAGCCCTTGATTCTCCGTTCAGAGGGCACCCCTTCAGAGAAACCGGTTCCCCTCCACACAGTCACATCGAGGGCAGGATTCCCTACCACATGATCACTCTCATATACCTCTCCTTCATAGTTTGTAGCAACGGGTTAGTTTTTTCTCCTACACCAGATCTTAAGCTCCACAAAGGCAGGCTATTGCGCACAGTTATCATCACATCTGACACGTGGAAGGTGCTCCCCATACAGCTGTGCACCGACCACTGGGAGGCAGACAGACCTGGACTGGACTGCCAGCTCCCATGCTTGCTACTTGGACAGTCGATTGTACTCCCTGTGTCTCAGCCTTCCCTACAGCAAAGTAAGGACAGCTGTATTTATTCACAAGATTATTATGCGAAACACGTAAGAGCACCTAGCTGGCGCTTGTGAGTGCTCACACAGTGATATTAATTTCTTCACTTCCCTTATCGCTGAACTGGCTCGCTATGGCTCTCAGGGTGCCTTTGACCTCGACCTTCAGGCCACACAGATCTTCCCTCATAAGCCCCAAAGTGCCCCCTAGAATGTTAATTCAAGATTGAAAATGCTCTCAGTGGCTCTCTGCAGCTGAGTCCAGAGGTTCCATTCATCCTCTGTCTGTCAGCGTTCTAGGCTGCAAGGAACAGAAACCAACTCGTTCATTTAAGAACAAAAGGAAGTTATGGAAAGTAAATGCGTTGCTCAGAGTTTCCCGAATGGTGTAGAACCAGGTGCAGAGGCTCTCCACCAAGAGCAATGCCCCAAGTCAGGCCACAGGACTGGGCTGGGGAAGACGCTGCTGCCATCGCTACTGGGCATGGGCCCAGCCCCGGGATTCAATCAATGTACCATGTGCATGGTTGACACTGAAACTAGATGCTAGCTGTGGAAGCACAGTCCCTGTTGCCTCTAGAAACTAAACATAATGTCACTGCTGTCCTGCCTTCACCATCTTCACCAGAATGGAGTCCATCTGGGGCCTGTTTTAGGTCTGTTTCAAAGTCTAACAAAGGCACTTCTGATTGGTGGAGCTAACTAGCTGCCAAGTAGGCTGAGGAAACATGGGTCTGCTTTATCAGGTCAGGAATTCTCCCCAAGAGAAAAGGGGTTCAGGCACTAGGTACCCAAAGCAATGCCAATCACCACGCTCCCCTGGAATTTGCACAGCTCCTAATACCTGAGTCTCTCCTCACTCCACCTGTGCTAGCTTCATGGAGTGAGCCCCCCAACTAACTGCTCCCCATGCACCAGCATTTTCTAGGTGATGCCTCCCTGCCCCATATCTCTATCAATCTCAAATATTTCCATTTTCTTAACTTCTCCGTCATCCATTTACCTCAGTTCCCTCCCTCCAGAGTCATCTTTGGAGAGCCCAGCGTTGTGAGCGCGTGCAGCCCCGCAGCCGACCAGCCCACAGCTCAACTCCTCTCCATGTCTAGAGTCCAGCTGGTTTTGGAATTACTCCTCACCTACGTAGAATGGGAGAAAGCTCACACTTGCACAGTGCCTTAGGAAGAGTCCATTTTCTCATGTGTCGATGTCACCTGTGTCTATGTCAGAAACAGCCAGCCTCCGTGAACATTACACTCTTAAGATGGTCCTCAAAGAAAAGTATTCTTTGGTCAAATTAATTCAAGAAGAGTTCCTTCCCCTGGGAGAGTCACAGTGCACATGAGCCAATTAAAGACTCTGAAAAGTCATGAAATAAAGAAACCTATTAAACTCTCAACCCAACATTCCAAAGCTTATTTGACTACAAACCATCCCCACATTTTTGATGTTGTCCTCTTAACACCTTTTCACATCCAAAATATGCTGCAATAGAGCTTCCTCGAGATACTCCACTGGAAGATTCCTCCTGCTCCCTTCTTCCTGACTGTCCTATCTCCCTAAATAAAATTATTCCACAGTAAGGTAATCCTGGCTGGGCTTGGAGGAGGAGAGCAGGGAAGAAGGGGAGAGGTGTCACACTGCAGATCCTTGCCACCCAAGGTGTGGTGCATGGGCCAGCAGCGTCACTATCACCTGGGAGCTTGGGAAATACAGAATTTCAGGCCCTACCCTAGACTCAGGAAACCAGAATCTGCATTTTAGCAAGGTGATTTCTATGCACAGTTAAGTTGAACCCATACAGGCATAGATATAACTCTTCTACCTACAGACTTTGATTTCTCATAATGAACATCTAAGGAGTTTAATCTCACACCCAAATTTCCGTAAGTAGCTTTCATTCCTCCCTTTAGGATTTTGCAGAGCTCAGCATTCATTTACAGGGTGGGCCTACACCCTTTGGGATTCTGGGACTTTAAGGAAACCTTAGCATTTTGTGGTTTGGCCACAGAGAAACTGGGCTGACTTCCATGATCTTTTCTAAGACATCCTGTGGGAGCCTCTGGCCTCCGGCATTGAGAGAGGTGCCACCAGCACTGTCATTGGCCCCTCGCACACCTGTTGTAACTAGCCACAGCCCCGGCAGTATTTACAAATCCAATTCTGCACAGACTACAAAAGGAATCCTAAAATGGCACTTAATTAGTCTTATGCAAAAACTAGAGTCTCTCAACTGCCAGCATGTTTGTTCACCAAATGTGGTGGATTTTAAAACAATGTAAACTGTAACCAAAACTAATTTTGGTATCTGGACCTCAGCCTGCCTACCACCTGTTCACCTGCATTAAGTTACAAAAAGTCTTACTAGTTCCCATCATGCCCTGCTTCATACTTTTCTTCTGCAGCTTCCTTACCTTTCTCAACCTTCATAGAATTGAAATTTAGGGGCTTGCTCTGGATTAGGCTTTGGCTTAAGGGAGTGTTGTGCCTGGTATGATGTTCTATCCAGACCACTAAAACTTTCTCCATATCAGCAATAAGACTATTTCACTTTTTAAGGCTATTTCACTTTCTTATCATTTGGGGGTTCACTGGAATAGTACTTTTAATTTCCTTTAAGAAATTTTTCTTTGCAGTCTTAACTTGACTGACTAGTGCAAGAGGCCTAGTTTTCAACTTATCTCAGCTTTAGACATGCCTTCCTCACTAAATTTAGTCATTTCAAGTTTTTGATTTAAAGTGAGTCAGAACATACACAATATTTACCTATTAAGTTTGCCATCTTATATGGGCATGATTTGTGGCATCTCAAAATAATTACAATAGCAACATCAAAGATCATTGATCATGTAAAAAAAAATGCAAAAGCAAAACTAAAAATACCCCTAGGAATATACTTAACCAAGGAAGTGAAAGATCTCTACAAGAACTATGAAACACTGACAAAAGAAATCGTAGATGACAGAAACAAATCAAAAAACACTTTTACTCAGGTAAATTTATCGTCCCCACTCAGGGGTGAGCTCTTGCAGTAGAAACGAAAAATTCACATGCCAGTGTACCCATGGAGCTGCATGACCCCTACAGCAAGCCTACAAGTGTGTTTTCGGGCTCATAAGCCTGGGAGGTGGCACACTTGTCTTGGTCTTGGTCTTGGTCTTGTTCGTTATGGCCACACTCATTAACCTTCCACCAGCAGCCATATTGTAACAGGATGTGCTAGAAGCTGCACCGACAGCAGACTGTGCAACATCAGTGAAGTGGAGACGTATGCAAGGAAAAGGAGAGAAGAAGGAGGGATGTTTTACAACTTAGCCAGGAATCACGACTGGTGTGATGCATGAAGTTTCAGGCTTTAGGTAGGGATGGGAAAAAGTAGAGAGAAGTTAACAACAAAAAGTGGTCTCTGGCTTTCATTAAATAAATTCAAATCTGTTCCTGAGGCCCTTTGGATTTCTGAACATGTCTGACAATTTATGATTAGAGTGTCTGATGAAACAGTTGAAACTGAGCAGAACTTCCATACTAGGATATTTTTATCAGGGTTTTTTAATGCACCCAAAGTCTATGGGCAACATACAGAAATATGTGCATTTATATGTCATGTGTCAGTGACCCGGCTCAGTCCGTGCCACCAAGAGCCTGCCTCCCACCATGCTTCTCTGCCCCATCTCTCTCTGCTTCTCAGAGAACAGCCAGAAAAATCCCAACAGTCAACTGAATTAGCATCCTTCTACTTCCAAATCCTACAGTGAGGAGGAAAGTTAAGTTTTGCAGAAAAAGACTGAAAAAAATCCCTTCCGAGAAGGTCTGCGGTGGTTTCCTACTTTTTGAGGAGTCCATTTACATGGGAAAGAGGACTTTACGGTGTAAGATTGCCCATCCGTGGTACTTACAGAATTTCACTTTCCATATTCACTCACATATCTTCCACTTCAAAATCCTCTCTCAAATTTTCAGAAGAAAATCTGATTCTCTCCAGGAAGAAAAGGCAGGCTCAAGGATGGCAGCCTTGAAAGACCCCTGACTCAGACAAGGAGCTGAACCACGTACAGCAATGTGCAACACTCGTACGGCCCTGCCTTCATACAGCTCCTTCACATGCACCATCTCAAGTTTCTGAGGCGGTATGAATTGTGTTTAATTAAAGCCTGAGTGATGGAAGCAGACAGAAAGTTATTTCGAGGCTGTTCACACATCTTTAGCCCCTCTTATCAAGCTTTCAGAGCTCTATTCTAAAGGTTAGGGGGTGTAGGAGGCAATTATGTCTCTTCTCCAGCAGCTGCCAGAGATTACTGCTGTCGGAGTAATTATCACCAAATAATTGTCCCCTTTCTTCCCTGCTGACGGGGCAGAATGGGAACGGGGACTCATCTGAAACAGATTTTGTACTTGCTGAATGCACGTTGGATAGCTCAGGTCAATGAGCATCCACTGAAGTATTTCAGCATCATGCCTGTTGACCTTGGAGAAAAATTAAAATTCATTTTACACAAAAGGGAAAACCATCAAATGTCACCTGCCTGTCATTATGTAGATTTCTTGAAATTGAGCAACTGTGGCATCAGACTAAAATAAGTGCTTATTTTAGCCTAAAATAAACTGTCCTCTGCTGAGGATGATTCCAGAAGATGGGAGCAAGAGGAGCATTTTTCAGAGTCCTGAACTTTGAGGCAAGTACTCGACTTTTCCCTGTAGCAGCAGGTGTGAAAAGACAGAGCTAACAACCCCCCATCCTCTCTTCTAAAGGAAGCAGAATGGTAACAATTCTTCAGAAGAAGAGTCATGAGATCAGAGTTTGAGATTTTGGCTTCACCACTTGCTAGCTATTGACCTTGGGCAGGTCACTATCCTCTCCCTGCCTCAGTTTCTCCTGCTATAAACTGAGGGTAAGGATATTCTGGCAACCTATCTCACAGGATTGTCATGAAGACCAAATGAAATTAAACACGCACAATCTCTTTATAAATTGCAACGCATTATGCAAATGTGAGCATTATTTTAATTATGGGTCACAGCAGAAGAGCTATTAGATTCTCAACAACAATGCCACCTTCTACCATAAACAACCTTACTCCAAAATTTCCATCTTCTAAATCCCCTAAAAATCAGCACATGAGACAGACATGTCTGCTTTCCCTCAAACCTAGGGATGTATTTTAAACATTTGTATGGCCCTAGTGCCAACAGCATAGGAGGTGCTCTAAATGCTGAAGGAATGGAGTTCCCATGGGGCTCCACAGTCAGGTCAGAGAAAAGGCACCAAAGGGGCTGCTCTGGGAACTCGGCTCAGAACCACACATCTTAATGGTCACAAATTAAACAATTTGTCTTCTGATGTAACAATGTCAATGTCAGTAGTAATGGTCAATTTTGCAGTGATTTATCATGGATCACAATTATAAGGGGTTTCTCTACCCCTCCCCTCCCTCTACCACCACCGGATTTCTTGATAGGAGCTTTTATTGTTGCCTAAGTGTCACCTAGACTGTGACAATCACAGTAGGTAGCCTGTAGAAAGTGTTCGAGGAGACTATAGAATCTTGGATTTTGGGATAATTGGAAGCCAATTTCAAAGGTATAAAGTTTGAGTAGGAAAAGCATTTGGTGTCAGATTCTAGCCTGTGCAGGGCCCAGCACAAAAGCCTCAGAGGCACATCAGCAACCCGTGGGGCAATGTTGTTTGAGGAAGATAATGATGAATGGAGTTCTAGTTAACACGGTTCTACTTCTTCACCTTTGGGCAAATAATTAAATTCTTTCATCTACATCTTCCATATCTATAAAATATATACATACCACCTTTCTCAATACCCACACACCACCACTACCACCAGCACAACCATCCCTAGAGGTCATGAGGGTTTAAAAAAAAAATAAAGATCATATTTGTTCATTTGGGCCAATACCAAAGTTGAACAGGAGGAAGGTTGGGGAGCTGAGGTGGAAAAATGGTACAAGAGCCTGGTTGGGGGCAGTAGGAAGCTGGCCCAGGAATGAAATTCCCTGCCCGTAGCATAATCAGTCAGCCCCCTCCCTGTGGCCAACAGAGAAGCCCAGTTATATGTGTGAGAGGATCAGCCGTGAGCCACTTGGTCTCTGCCCTTCCATTTTGGTACTAAAATTTATGACATCACTAAGCAGAACTCCCAGAGTGCAGGCGGGTCAGGCCAAACAGTTGGCCCACATGGGCCCCTCACTCTCCTTCCTGAAGCCGAGCTTTTAAGTCCCCTTCAGCCACTCTCTGCAGCACAGGGTGTTCAGAAATCTCTTGAAAAATGGAAAACTCTCTTGAAACCAGAGACGTTCATTTAGACTTGAACAAAGGTGGTTGTTTGGGGCAGACAAAGGGGGAAAAACAACTTAAGAGAAGGGAGATGAGGCATATAAGTAGAACTCATGTCAGACTGCAAATAGTTTCAATTAAAAGGATTTTCAGAAGAAAGACTGACTCTCACATCCTCATCTCTATAGAAGCCCAGTCAACCAGTGTGCTGAATCCAAGCTGTGCCCCGGAGAACATGCCCACACAAGCAGGCCCTCCCCGCCAGCCTTGAGCCCAGCCTCTCCAGATCCGGCGATCTCACTCTGGATCACAGGATTCCAGGAGACACTAGGGATGGCTCAGCACTGTCCTTGTTTTACACGTGAGGAAACAGGTGAATGGTAAAATGACTTACCCAAGGTCCCAGAGCTGGCATACTTAGAGCTGAGATCTCCCAATACTGTCCACCTACTCCTGCATGCAAGAATTAATGGATAGTGTTTGGTTTTGTTTTATTTTTGTCTTATAAAGGACCTGGCTTCATTTTTAAAAGAAACCTCTTTGGAAGTTACCAAGCTGTCAAACACAGGGGAGGGATTTGCCATTGTTTTTCAAATCTGTGCACCAACAGTGCTTCTGTGACATCACCTCACACAGAATATCTTAAAATCAATCCCAGGAATGGATCTTGTAACCATAGAAAGCCCGTTCAGAAAGAGACACCTTGTGCATAGCAGACGCCTTCTACCCACCTGCAGGTCTCCTCCCCTCTCTGTACCACAGCCCCCAGCTCTGCGAGACTGCCACACCCAGCCGCTAAGACCACGGGGGAACCAAGCCTTTGTGTCGACAGATGGAGAGTACAGTACTAGCTTCACCTAGTGTTCTGCCCTGTGTTTCAGTTGAGACAAATAACACACTAACACACAGACACACAAATACACACACACTTTTACTAAGAAATGAACATAGAGTAGCTAAAACCAGGCAAGTTCTAGATCACTGGGGCTTGAGACCCAAGGCTGAGCCTGTGTTCCTAATTGGCTGCGATGACAGCAGAGGCCCAGCTCCTCTGCCCCACTCTCTCGGATCTGCCCAGATGTGGCCAAACTCTGCCCCACCAATCCCACGGTGGACTCTCCTGTGCCATCAACGCCTTCTTCCTCACCCCTCTCCTAAAGACTCCTGTGACAGTGAGTCTGGAAGCCCTTTCTCCCAGGACATCTTCTTCCTCTGGTCTCATTTGGTTTGTCCGTCACATTGGCTGGTTCTTATCCTCAGCGAGTTCCTTCACCTACTGCTCCAGGCTTGCCCTTTGACTACGTTCCCTTGAGCCTCTCTGCAGGGCACCAGCTCCATTTCCTGGCCAGAGCAGAGTTTCACTCTCCCCTGCGCAGGAGTCCCACCCACACAGGACTGCTTGTCACGTGGCTTCCGGCCCCTCCAGCTCCATTTGCTTGAAGAGCAGAGGTGACAAGGTGGAGGTTCTGGGTATTGATCCAAGCTCTCATTGGCAGCCCAGCTATCATCTTTAATGCTTTTTAATTTTTAAGTGTCTTTGTCTGGGTCACCCTGTGGCACTTCTTTGGAGGTAAGGATTCGGGTGAAGTCATTTGTTTGGCTGTTGACCCCAGGGAAGCACAGGGCATGCAAGACAGCCAATACAGAGTGTGGGAAGGAGCTGCAGGCAACTAGGCTTCCTCTTGCAAGAAACCCTCTAAGACACGGTAGAACATTCCTCAGAGGGAGGGCAAGGCCTGTCCCTCCTTGGACAAGGGTTATTCCTTGCGCAATAACCCCCTGGCACTTGCAACCTAACCTATGTGCTTCCAAGCTCATTCCCATGGCCAAAGAATGCCCTCAGACAGAGAGAAGCAGGAGACCATCAGTTTGTGCAGCAGGTGACTACAGCTGGACCATGGGGCAGCCGAGGGGACATGCAGGGGACAGCAACAGCACCTGCTACAAAGATGGTTGTTGCTGTCACTCAGAGTCTCCCTCTCTGTGTGATCTTCCAGATTCAATGGAACATGTATCGAATACCTACCATATATTAATACAATGTACCAGATCAGACTCAGGTAAATACAAAGATGTGTAAGACAGAGCTCTTCTCCGTACAGAACTTTCAACCTGATGTAGGAGAAAAACAGAAATAAAAGTCTCCGTAGAATAAAGGAGGATGTGAGAAGTGCTGCATTGGAGCCATGAACCACAGGCTGCGAGAGCTCAAGGGAGATGAGATTAATTTTGACTAGAGGGAAAAGGCCATCAGTGCAGTTTTGCAAAGCCAAAATATTTTAAACATATGCTCAATCGACAGACATCCAATTCCCACCAAAAGCAAGAGCATAAACATTCTTTCACAGGGCCCTAAAGCCAGAAAACAGCAAGAGAATTAGAACCATTTTATCTCACTTCATAAAAGGGAGTCAGTCACATCCTTCAAGGTCACCCAGTCTTCTAGATGCAGTGTTTAAAATCAAGTCACAAAAGCAAGATATTCCCCCTGCTCCATATTTAATTATGCATTTATAGTCTGTTCTAATTTGTTGAAATGAGTAATTAACAGTTTTTGTGAGGTCCTGGGACTCAACTAGTGTGCCCTTCTCCTGCTGCCTCTGCCACAGGCAGCCACTTCGCATGTCCCTGCTTTTGAAGGACAACTTTGGAATGAGGCCGAGCGAGACCTCAGCAGTTTTCCAAATCCAGGTGAAGAAAGTGGATGACTTCAGCATGAAAGCCAGGACCGGGGAGAGGGGAGAGCAGAGGACAGACGGACGAGTCAGCCCACATTCACAGAAAGCTGGGGTTTGGTGGGAGAATCTCAAGCTTTCATTTTGTGGTATTTGAAAGCTTAATTCCCAGCATCTAATTAAATGTATAAACTGTAATCATGAAGGTCTTTCACAATTAGTTCCTTGGAAGTGGAAGGGGTTCTAAGAACCAGTTTGAAATGGGGGAGGAAGGAGAGGTGTGGAGAGGAAGCAGGGGCTGCGGGGTGCTGGGACCCCCACACCTGAGTGCCAGTGCTGAAGGGCGGCAGGTGGAGTAGAGCCGGAGTCGGGGGCGAGCTGTGGCCTTCCTTTCGCTCAGGTCCTGCTCTCCCGATTCTTCCGGCTGCCTGGCTCCAAACCAGAGACTTGGACATGCAGCTGGAAGTTTGGGAACAGAGCAAGAAGCAGCAACTGCATCCCTAAGTCAACACTCAAGTTCCTGTTAATGGGCAGCGATGGGGAGGACATTGTGGAGTTACGACAGACTTGACCTGCTCCTTCTCGCTATTACGCCTTCAACGGTCAGCTGAGAACACAGCAGGGTGGCGTGTAGGGGTGAAATGCCCCTGGGGCTTGTCTCCTTTGATCCCCTGCAGAGTGACTCCACAGCATCAGGTGCCCTCTCCTGCCACAACCTGGCCACTCTGCTGCCAAGAGGGAGATTTTGCCAAATACCAATCACATGCTGGCCTGAGACACCAAGTGCTGGGAAGGAGTGGATGTTTTCTGGAGGAGAAAAGAACACAGTTTTTGGAAGTCCAACTCAGAGAGAAATATGGGGTCTAGAGCGCCTCACTCCAGGGTGCTCTGTGACTCAGCTGCCCAGCATTGCTTAACAACCACACCGGATAACCACACCAGAAATAAGTTCTGGAGTTTGAGATCCAAGCCTAGCTCGTCTCCTTTGCTGTGCTCTCAAGACATTTTGTGGATAAGAGTAGGCATGAAAAGTAGGCATGAAAGAATGATGTGTGTGATTTATTGAGGGCTTCAAATGTGCCTGCTGCCAAGTCACTATTGTCTATCACAACCCTGCAAGGTAAGTATTATCATCCTCTGTCTTACAGATAGGGTCAAGGGTCAAGTTTGATTTGGGAGAACTTGCCACAAGTCATTCAGCTGATAGTGGCAAAGCCAGCTCTGAATTGAGCTCTGACTGACTGCCAGCCTGTCCTCTTTCCACTCCAACACACGCTCTCTTCCTGTCTTGGAGCACAACCTGTTAAATATCTGGACTCTTGAGTCTGGGGAGCAGTGGTAAGGTTGGTTTTCAGGCAGACCTGAATCTGGTTCCGTACTCTGCCATGGAAATGTGGGCAAGTTATTTAGCCCCTCTGAGACTCAGTTTCCTCATTTCTAAAATGGGAAAGAAAATATTACTACCTACCTGATAGGTTGTTAAAAGGACTAAATCAGATATTATTTGTAAAACACTTAATATAGTGCCGGCATGTAGTCATACTTGATAAATGTTGGTGATTATTGCTTTTAGTGTATAGACTCAGAGCTCTCCAAGACAGCTGTTTTATAAAGTTGGGGATACAGAATTGAATTAATTCTAATGTTTGATTTATGGTATTTCTCATCATTGTGACTCCCTGAGACTCTTCCTCCAGGGTTTGCACCTGGAGGAATAAGCAGTGCTGCACATTCTGCCATGTTCCATCCAGACCCGTGGGCTGCCCCTCTCAGCTCTGCGTCTTCCTATGAAGGATGCTACCTCACCTGAAATCACACCCTAGCTTGGTTTCCTCCCCTTACTTTTCTGGCTTCCTCACTCCTTCCCTGGTGTCTCCTTAGAACACTTTGTTACTAAATCACTTACATATGGGGTGTGATTCTAGGAACCCGACCTAAAACAAATTGTTGGTCCCGCTCAGTTTGACCAAACTCGCTCACCCTGTGACTTTATGCTGTAAACCTAACGGTCTCTAGGCAGCACTCAGAGAGGACAGGAATGCCGGTCCCAGGCGTGAGTAGCTTGGTGAGCTGGAACACGGTCTCACCATAAAGCACCCCAATCTCAAAATAGCAAACCTCTTGAGGAGGAGGAGTGACTTCTCAAGCACTCTTCACAGAGCCTAAGCTCAAAGGCACTGCTCACAAACATTTATTCAAATTTGTTTGTACTCTCCCTCTTTGTTTTTACATCTATCTTGACTGCCAATCTTCCTTAGTACCTGAGGAGACTGAATAAACATTCCACTTAAAAGCCTGCATTTTAAATACTGGATACCCATTGAGAGCTAAGAGACCACACAGATAAGGGGCAAGACAAGCCCAAGATGAAAGTCTGAGTGAAATTCAATACCTGTTTCTTTACATGGAATGATGCAAAGCTAAGTTGATTGAACTGTCTGATAAAGCAATAGTCAACAGAAAAATCAATAGAGATACTTTGTGTACCCATTTAAAAGACATTAGCCTATAAAAAGCCCTATGCCACAGAGCTTATAATCTAACCCAGATGGGAAGAGGCCAGCTCCTTAGAAATCTAGGATATAGATCCTGACTCCCCATTTGGAGAACACTGATGAGTCACGAAGAACCCAACAGCTCCCTCTCCTTGACCACCTGGCACAAGTCAGCCGTTACTGTCCTCTCACTTTGCACAAGGGGCAGTGTGACAACTGACAACTTTATAGGGAGGAATATGGTAACAGCATTTCACACTTCTCCATTTAGCCTGGGCCTCCTTCCACCAAGCCACTCACTACTACCAGAGTCCATATCAGTAAATACCCACATTTACTGTCAGGGACCCCTTCCCTGCACCAACTGGGTTAGAAGTAGTGGTCAGGCAAGTGTTGGTGAAGACTTCAGTTCCAAGAGTTAAACCATGGGAACGCTTTTCTAAGTATATTTTTATCTATTGGGAAAAGCATCAATGAAAGAACATTGAGAGGCAAAGCAGCTCAGTGAAGAGATTAGGTGCTGGAGCCAGACTGCAAGTTCAGATTCAACACAGGGCTTACTAACTCATGTGTCCTGGAGCAAAGCTCTTCAACGCCGTGTGCCTCCTTTCCTTGTGTGTCAAAATAGGACGATAATACTAGTACCTGTCTCAAAGTGTTGGTGTGAGTATTAAACGAATTAATACTTCAAAAATGCTTAGACAAGTACCTAACACATAGCAAACACTCACTAAATACAACCTGTGACTATTGTTGAAATTGCTGTTGTTGTTTATATCATCATCTTCATCATCATCATCATCATCATCATCATTACCCTTGGCGTCAGTCAACCCTTTCCTAAGAAAATTTACAAACTTGAAACAATGTTTATTTAAGTCAAGATAAAGAAACAACATCTGTCCTACCTCTTAAGTTCCCAACATCTGAATAAATCCCTGAGTTTCTCTCTTCATGTATCTTGATCTAAAGGTCAATTCTATAGAACTCTTAAGCCAAACACCTTGCCTGCCATCCTACGCAACTCCTTAATGCCTCAGAAGCTCAGGATAGGAAGACTCTATTTATATTTGGATATTGAACACACGAGAAAAGCACAGGTAAAATAAATCAACTCAATGCTTTTCTCTTCTTCCTATGAGGAGGCTCACTGTGACAGCTTTTTTGCCCTAGTCACAGTCAGGAATTGAGTACTTTTGCTTTACTTTCTCTCTGCTGTTCCAAGCTAAGGTATTTTTAAGTCAACTGATGTATACCAAAGACATGCTCCTCTTGTCTCTTTCATCTCTTGCCTTCTCCAGTCAAGCCTACATGCAGCAGCAAGAGTATCATTGGTCTAATACTAATTTTCAATACTGGTCTAATATTCAATAATACTAATACTGTTTTAATACTCAAACACTGAAGCAGCATACACAATAGAGTAAAAAACCTGGTTGGGACCCGCTACTTACTAATTTGCAGGGCTCAGTGACAATGAAGATGCAACGCCCCTTGCTCAGAATTTCAAGACAGTGACAGCAAAACACTAAGCCCCATCCTGGGCCCTTCTGAGCACGGGGCTCAGTGTGACCACACAGGCCTCAGGCTGTGCAGCCAGCCCTGCTTCTGGGCACAGAGCCACCACCACCGCCCCACCCACTCTGGCCCAACACCTTTTTCTTTTTTGGCTTTTGTTATTTTTTAATTGATACAAAATAATGATACACATTTATGGGGTACAGTGTGATATCTTGATATATATATTAAATATATACACAGCATGTAATGATCAAATCAGGGTAATGAGCATATCTGTCACCTCAAACATTCATCATCAATTTATCATTTCTTTGTGTTGGGAACATTTAAAATCTACTCTTTTAGCTATTTGAAAATATACAATAAATTGTTAACCATAGTCACCCTATAGTGCTACAGAACTAGAACTTATTTCTCCTATCTAGCTGTACTTTGGATTCATTAAAACCACCTTCTGGCTATCCTCCCTACCTCCTTACGCTTCCCAGCCTCTGGTGGCCACCATTCTACTCTCTGCTTCTGTGAGATCAACTCTTAACTCCCACATATGAGTGAGAAAATGCAATATTTATCTTTCTGTGCCTGGCTTATGTCACTTAACATAATGTCCTCCAAGCTCATCCACGTTCTGGCCCAATACTCATTCTTAAAGCTGTCCACATCTCTTGCTTTAATCCAGCTGTCTGCTTAAGCCAAGAAAATCATTTTGTCATCATCTTTGTCACTTCATGCACAGTGTCCTGTTCACCAAACCCCAGTCTCTTCAAACTCTGCTCAAAGTTTACAGCTTCCATGAAATCTTCCCACACCATCCCTGAGTGGCTACAATTTAGGTAGAGTGTGCTGAGAACAGAATGGGCTGCTCCCCCTCCCAATTTCAGGATACTAGAGGTGTTAGATGAGATAAGGAAATAGCAAAGACATGGAGTGGGCACCTGTGTGAAGCTTACAGATCTAGCTCTGCTGTCTACAGCTCTGAATAGGTCAGTGGAATGTGACTGTGGCTGCCATTTTGTTTTTACAAGCACATTTGTATTTTTCCCATTTCCCCACCCTTGAGACCTCCAGATATCAGGAAGAAAAATTAGGCTTGGAGTCAGAGCCTTGGTTCCTAATCTTGGCTCTCACTAGTTGTGTGAGCAAAGGCAAGTCACTTAACCTCTCTGAGCTTCAATTTCCTCTCCTGTAAATTGGACTTATTAACACCTGCCCAGCCTACCTCCCAGGATAAATCTTCAGTAGGTTATGGGATGTGAAGGTGAACCCATCATTGCGGAATCTCTGCCCCATTCGCTTATTCATTCTCATCTCCGTAAACCTAGTACAGTGTTAGTGCTCAATAAATATTGAATAAATGAATAAAAACCAAAACCACTATAATCTAAACATGTAAACTTAGTGAGAACAAAAAGCATTTACTTCCATTTTTAATTCCAGTATCAAAAGACTACAAAGTACCTTCCAAAGAGTATAGGCACAAACGGCTGCTTCCTCGTTCCTTCCCTTGGGTTTCACAGCTGTAATATGAGTACACAGTCACTTTAAAATTCTTTCCCATTTTACATTCTAATTACATGGTATCATGGGCCAAAAGATAGACCATGAGATCTTGATGTTGCTATAACTTGCAAGTGATGCAAATTATCATTAGCAAATTGCATCAGAAACTGAGTTAGAACTCTTCACCCAAAACGATCCCCAGGAGAAACAGCCCACTCTAATGACAGAGCGAAGGCAGAGGCTGAGTTCACAGCTTAAGGAACACATCGGGACCAACCTGTAGCTGTTTTAAAAGCACTAATTATTGCTACTGCAAGTCACAGGGAGACTAAACCAACTGCACTTATCTGTAATGATTTTTTTTTTAATGCTACCAACGCATTTCACACGTGCTGAAAACTCCAGGCTAAATTGGTTGCAAGACATAAAGCCATCAGTGCGCTCAAAGAAATAGTCTCTGCAATTATCACTAATTAACCAGCCCTAACAGTTGGGAGCCAGTTGGAGAATGTAAATGAGGGAGGAAGGACCTGCTGGAATGAGACGGGGTGGCATATTTGTTTTGTTTTGACTTCTTTCCAGACATATTTCAGTTTACATAAATATTTGAAGGTTGGATCAGACAGGATTTACAGCACAATAGTATCAGGAATGTCTTTATAAAATCTTTGATATGGTCTAAATTAGGTTTCAGGAAGGAGGGGCATCTGTGGGAGCCAGAGTCTTTTTCAATATGTAACTTCCTGCCCTGACCAGTGCTTCACACCACTTCATAAATCACAGGTACCTCAGAATGCGCAAGCCCTGTTTCCCCGGCCTCAATTTTAGCTATAGATTTCGGCAGGGACAGACACTGCCTGGAGAGAGCTTGCCAACCTTCTGGTTTAAGCGCTTCATGTGTGACCTTTGGTTGACCCTGGGTTCTGGGATTTGAGGGTTAAAGTAGTCTTTTGGCATTGGAGCCTGATTTTTTTTTTCTCCAAAAGTTTTTAGAGAAATCAGAGAGAGCCCCACCCCTCTGCAACAGGGCAAGCTGTTTCCTGTAGAAGCAAGAGTTAGTGACTATCGCAGTCATTCCCTGGGAAAAACACTGTTCAGGAGTAAAACTCTTTCTCGGGGGATCTGTTTCTGTTTCTCTTTCAGCTTCTAACTTTTTGAAGAGTTCATTTAGAATCAGCACCATCTTCTGCATAAAGGCAGATGAAGCAAAGACAACACATGAAATGCCAAAGTCTATGTGTTTTCAAGGTGAGAATTAGACCAAAACAAGAAGAATCTGACAGGTTGAACCAAATGAAAAGCCCTCACCTCCGTGGACATAAATGTTCTTAGTACAAGTTGTTTCCTCCCAAGAGCAGATCATTGAGGGGCAGGTGGATTACAGGAAATTTAAACTACATAATCATCTCCAATAAATGCATATTTTTATTGTGCAGATGGTTGATTAGGGGTATCCCATGAAATGTTCTGGCCTCTTTCTGAGCAAGCAGGAAAGCCTTCATAGAGAGGTTTTATTGTTTACATTCAATGAAAGGAACAGTCTGACTTGAAGTAGTCAGATTTAATCTCTCTCTGAATTAAAATGGTTCTATTGTACTATGACTACTGGTGCTGTTAGGAAAGGTGAATCCAGGATTTCTGCCCAGCCATAGAATCTCTTTATACAAGGGAGCTATACATGTGGCCGCAAACAGACAAACATGCCTGGTTCTTGGCAGCCATCCTCAGTGCAAGAAGAGGAGTTTATTTTCCTTTAGGAACCCACAGTTGAACAATGTTCTGGTGCCCTAGCTGTTTCATAACTTTCCATGTAATTAAGCAGTTGGCATGACCTTCTGTAGCGAGATAATAATAGGAGTTAGCAAAGGCAGGGCTTGTACACAAGGACACTTGGGACTGCTCAGGCTACCAAATAAAAGCTTTCAAATAAACGCAAAACTGTCTTTCAAATTCAAAGAGATTTCCCAGCGCAGTGACACCCCACCAACACACACACACACACACACACACACACACACACACACACAGAGCAACTGAACATGATGCAATTTCCTGTAACTTGAGAACTGCAAGGTACGATTCAAAAAGATGGGGGGAAGCAGGCATTGGTCATCCTTTCTCAAAAGCCACCTCCAACCACCAGATGAGTTTAAGGATCAATGTCCAAGCTAGCTATTAAATATTTGCAAAAACTGAGTTCCTATAAATTTCCAGAAGTAAGCTGGTTTTGAAAAAGAAATTATGATTTTTATAAAAAAACCATGGGCAGAACACAAATTTCGTGGCCACTGAACACCAAATGGTTTAAAACCAAGATCCAACAGAACAGATGTGCACCTTTCCTGGGACAGGAAATCCGAGCTGTTCTGTCCCCTGAGTAGCTCAATAACCAGGCAACAGATAGGCCAGTGTGGTGGATAGCCTCCAAAGATGATTGCCATCATGCCTTCCCTTCCTAGACACACCTGCTGCTTCTCCCATCAAGATGGGGACCTGGAGAAAGGGAGGGGGATGAGGGATAAAAAAATTACCTGTCAGGTACAATGTCCACTACTCTGGTGATGGGTACATTAAAAGCCCTGACTGCAGCATGATACAGTTCATCCATGTAACAAAAAACGCTAAATCTATTGAAATAAAAAACAAAACAAACATGTGACCAAAAAACAAAACAAAACAAAAAAACAAAAGATGGGGATCTAATTTCTTCTGTGAATCTGAGCTGGGCTTAGTGCCTATCTGGACAAGAAATATGGCAGAAATGAGGCTGCACAACTTTTGAGGCTAGTACACTAGAGCTGTGTAGCCTCTCCTGGATCTTTTGCAACACTTGCTGGTACGATGCTTCCTCCTGGACCCAGCCTCCACGCTGTGATAAGTCCAAGCCTCACGAGAAGCCACATGCAGGCACTCTGGTCAACAGCCCCGTGGGGCTCCCAAGGAACAGCCAGCAGCAGCTGCCAGCCATGCCAGTAAGCCCCCTTGGGTGTGCAGCCCCGGCCAACACCTGCCTCCAAGGCATGAAAGAGTCCAAGCAAGAATTTCCCAGCTGAGCCCAGTCAACCCGCAGAACCATGAGAAATAGTAAATTGTATGTGTTGTATGTGTGTGTGAATTAGGTGTGAAATTCCTTTATTCATCTTTTCCTTATCAATTTATAAAAACTTTTTGTAAATGAGGCACAGTAACTCTTTCCCTAACATTTTCCCATTTTGCATTTGCCTTTTTTTCTGCCATACAGAGGTCTTTTTGTTTTTGTTTTTGTGTTGATACAGTTATTTCAATTCTATGGCTCTCGCTTTCTTATACTAGTTCATAGGCCTGCCCCACACCACATCTATATTCATTTATTTCATCATTTATGTATGAATTTAACAAATGTTCATTGAGTACCTAGTCTGTGCCAGGCATTCTGCTTTGCTAGACATACAGTAGTGAATAAGAAAGAATAGGACCATGCCTTCACTGAGCTCACAGTCTTGGGAGGTGGCAGGATTTGAACACAGAACTGCTATAAAGAATGTTACCTGTAGCGATGGGGAAAGTATAGGCTGCTATGAAAGCCCATAGCAGGGGCATTTATGGGCTTCCAGGGGGGTCATGGAAAGCTTCTTGTAGGATGTGACCTTTAAGCTAATGCCTGCATTATGAGTGTTATATTAATATTTATGGCTTCATTTTACATTTAAATCTTTGATACATCAGGAGTTAATTTAAGTTCAAGTAGTGATGTGAGCTGTCATTGTTTTTACATGCTGGATTTCTCTCTGTACTTGAGTCTATTTCTGGGCTCTGTATCTTGTTTTAAAAATCTGCCCTTTTTTGTCTCATAGGTGTTCCCCTTATGGTGGTTGTTTTAATTTTGCATTTAAGCCAAGATGTAAAATCATTCACTTTGTTCCTATTAGTGCTTTTTACCCTAAATTATTTTTCTTGGTATGCACTTGTACTTTTATCAATCATTATAACAAAATCACCTTGTAACCATATTTATTATAGTTTTTAGTTTAACTTTTGAAAATGTTTATTACTTAAAATGCATTCTAAAATACATACAGTATATTTGCATGTTTATTATTTAAAAATGCATTCTAAAAGTGTATACAGTATCTTTGTACAACTTAATGAAGAATAACAAAGTGACACGCATTTTTTCCTGAAAGAAAATATGTATCTTCTGATGTTCTGATGAGCAGAAGTTCCTGACTTTAATGTAGTCAAATATATATATATATGTATGTATATATATATATATATATTTTTTTTTTTTTTTTTTTTTTTTTTTGAGACAGAGTGTCACTTTGTTGCCCTGGCTAGAGTGAGTGCCGTGGCATCAGCCTAGCTCACAGCAACCTCAGACTCCTGGGCTTAAGCGATCCTCCTGCCTCAGCCTCCCCAGTAGCTGGGACTACAGGCATGCGCCACCATGCTGAGCTAATTTTTTCTATATATATTTTAAGTTGGCCAGATAATTTCTTTCTATTTTTAGTAGAGATGGGGTCTCACTCTTGCTCAGGCTGGTCTCGAACTCCTGACCTCGAGCAATCCACACGCCTCGGCCTCCCAGAATGCTAGGATTACAGGCGTGAGCCACCACGCCCGGCCTAGTCAAATATATTAATCTTTTCCTTTATGGTTAGTTTCTTTTGGTCTCTCATATAGGAAACCTTTTTTTTTTTTCTTTTTCTTTCCCATCAATTCATGAGTGGATTATAGGAAACCTTTTTATATTCTGAAATCATAAAAATATTCTCTATATTTTTTAAAGGCTTCAATTTGGCCTTTCCATTTTTAAGTCATGAATCCATCTGGAATTGATTTTTGTGTAGGTGTGCATAGAAAAGGATTTTCAATTTTTTATCCTTAGAAAGATAATCAATTGTTCCCCATTGCTTTTAATTGAATGGTCCTTTTTTGCTTCACTGATCTTGTGCTTACTGAAGATGACATGTTTTAGGAGCCCCAAATGTATGCAGAGGTATTCAATATACTCTCACCCGGACTAAGCCCCAGTTTTTGCTCCTGTCTTGTGATTAGAATCCGAAATCCTCTAGGGATCAGCACAAGGGGATATTGCACAAGGTAAACCCCAACCAGAGCTCACATCCACCTGTGGAATCACACTCTCTTCTGTTTCTGGCCTCTGACTGTTTTCCTCACTTTACCACCAGCTCAGTCCTACCTTTATATTTATTTCAGGCATCAGTGTAAGAAGAGATTTTTCTACACTTTCAATTAAAAATAGTGCCCTTAATTTTAAATCTGAATTGGTTCTGTGCTTTTTCTAGTTCTTGTGATTTCACCTATAAAGTTGGGTTTCTTTCCTTCTCTTTATATTATTGTTATTATTTTTATTCTGGTTAGATGAGTTGTTATGTTTTCAAGAAATTTTCCAGGAAGGGTACATGAAGAATGCTATCCTGAGAATATTTTCATATTACCCTCACAAAATGAGAAGACCGAGTGGCACCCTTTCCCCCTTTGCATCCTGTAGATGTTATGTCCTGTTGTCCGTTAGAACATGTTTCTGGAAAGCCTGAGATCAGTCTGAACTGGCGGCTTGTTTTTGTGGGTTGATTTTTATGAAGGTAGGGGGAGAAATAAAGTAATAGTGATCTGTTTCTGTTTCTATTGTTGAATGGTTATAGAAATTTCTCTCTCTTTCCTTCTTTTTCATCTTTGATGTTACTTAACTTTAGCAGAATGTATCATGATGGGAGTTGTTAATTATGAAAATTTCCTAGGCCACAATAAGCCCTTTCAGTCTGCACATTCAGATCTTCCTTTATTTTAGAAAAGTTTTCTTATGTCTTTGAATGTTTTATTTTTTTTTTCTCTTTTGTTGTCTATGAATTGTTATTTTCTGTGTATTGGATCTCCATCGACTAGTCTTCATATCTATAATTTCATTTCTAATCTCTTGCTACTCAGTTCTTTTCCTCGACCATTTTTGGATTTTTCTTCAATTCTATTCTTTATCTCACTGATTTTGGTTCTTCATAGTATCAATAGTTTTCATTGCTTCTAACTATAATTTAGATTTCTTTAACAAAATGGCCAGTCAAGTTGCAGTTATGAATACTCTACAGTATTTCAGATTTAAAATAGTCTTAACCTCACAATTTTTTAAAACTTGTATGAAGAGTAAAAATAAAAAGTATAATTAATTTCATTATGAGGGGAAAATTATTAATATAATATATGTAAATATAATATACAAATTGGCATTTTTAATTTCTTCACATTCTCTTATCTTGTCTCTTTTCTCCAAATATACATTCCATTTTGAAAAGGAACTTAGGAAAATAGCCAGACATGAATAAATGTGGCCACACCCAAAGAATGAGCTGGCAAATACCCTTCCCGTTCTACAATTCTATAATATATAAACTGTGCTTGTTTCTTAGAGAGTTAAAAAGTTCCATCAACTTCTCTGATACATTAAAAATATTTGTACATTATTTTTTCTTTTTTAATGAAATAACCACTGTTCTCTATCAAAGTCAAGAGTCCTTAAATAAAATCCTGTCCAAAGTATCAAAAGAAAGATATGGCAATCATAGTGGTTTTCCATTCTTATGATCTAAATGCAACATAAGAAAACCTCAGGTCCTAAATACCATCTGTGTCTGTTGAAAAAGAGCAAATCATTTCTTTCATCACATTGAAATATAATAGTATTTATTTCAAATACTTAATGATTCACGGATCCTAATTTTAATTATTATGTCCTTTTTACAAATGGGAAATCTAAAGTGTAGTGGAGGGAGTTACCTAAAAATATCAAAGGAACCAAGAGTTGCATAGACAAGAACTGAGAGTTGAACAGACCAGAACTTTGATTTTTTTTATTTTTTGAGACAGAGTCTCACTTTGTTGCCCAGGCTAGAGTGCCATGGCATCAGCCTAGCTCACAGCAACCTCAAACTCCTAGGCTCAAGCGATCCTCCTGCCTCAGCCTCCCGAGTAGCTGGGACTACAGGCATGTGCCACCATGCCCGGCTAATTTTTCCATATATATTTTTAGCTGTCCATATAATTTCTTTCTATTTTTGGTAGAGACGGGGTCTCGCTCTTGCTCAAGCTGGTCTCGAACTCCTGAGCTCAAACAATCCGCCCACTTCGGCCTCCCAGAGTGCTAGGATTACAGGCATGAGCCACCGCGCCCAGCCTCAGACCAGAACTTTTAAAAGTGTATATGAGAATGTCTGTGCAAGGATTCTCCTGCCCCGTATGAGTAGGTGGAACTACTATTGCAAAGTTGTCATTTTCAAGGGAAATTTGTGTGGGCAGCTTCCTTTATGTCTGGACAAATTAGAGCTGTGCAGGAATTTGCTAATTAGGATGTGGTGATGGTTCAGTTCAGTAGCCCTGCCTCAGGGCTCAGATGGGGAGAACTCAAGTATTTTTAAAATCTACTTCTCCAAGTATAATACCTAGAAGAAAAGATGAACAGAATTAGAATTATTTAACTTAGAAGAAGGAATGCCTAGGGCTAAACTTGCTATTTTCAAACAGCTCAGAAGAATTATAACTTTGTGCAGTCCACAAAAATGAAAATTAGATAATTGCAACAGGAGTTGGTTTACATCAAAGGAAGAACTTCTCAGTCATAAAGATCAGGTAGAAAATCACCAAAGAAATTATAAAATAATAATGACAATAATAATGATGGGTATGATTTGTTGAGTGTATTATGTGCCATTTCTATTTTAAGCACTTTATAGACATCTCCTTTAATCTTCACAATGATGTTTTATAATTAGTATTGTTGCCTCAATTTTGCATTTATTTATTCATTTAACAATTATTTTTTGAGGGCCTACTATGTGCCGGGCTGACTTACCAGTAAGCCTAGTGTTTGTAAGGGTCCATCTGTCAGTCTGCTTTTATTGCACACAAACTAAGATCTTCAACTTTCAGATACCCATAATTTTATTCTCAAGTTATAGAATGGCAGTTCTGTCCACAGTAGGATTAAATATTCATAGGACTGGACAAAGCCTCTGTACTTATGAAGCTTTTATTTGGGTATGGGAGGGGGGTTGACTATAAATACAGAAACAAGAAAAGTAGAGTGAAAATTATTTTGCAGAGAATTGAAAATAGAGGGTTATGATAGTCACCAGTGTACTAGGCAATCAGACAAGGTGTCTCTGAGGAGGTGAGTCTGATTGACAAGAAAGAGCCAGCTATGAATGGGGCAGTGGCAAGAACGTGGCTGTCAGAGAGAGCAGGTGGAGACAGGCGCTGAGGCAGCACCAAAGTCGACCACTTCTGGAAGCTGGAAGCCCATTGTGCCAGCGCACAGTAGGGGAGGGGAGATGGCGCAGGATGAAGACCAAGGAGAGGTCAGGGAACAGGTCATGGGGTGTTATGAGGGTTAGAGTAAAGACTTCAGAGGTTACTCTAAGTGTTGGAGAGCTGGGAGAGTTTTAAACTTTAAATAATCCGATTCATGTTTCTTATATATTTATTTTTTCTATATATTTCTTCTTTTAGATAGCTTTACTGTAATTACTAGAATAATTCCTTATAAAAATTTGCTCCTCAATCAATCAATTCATTATATTTCTTAAACATCATTCTGGCCTTGGTGCAGAGAATAGATTGCAGCAAGGCAAGAATGCAAGCGCAGAGATAGTCTTCAGGGAGGTCATCAAGCCTTTCCCTGGAAGCAGGGCGAGGCTTCCCCCAGGAAAATGAACCCAGGTGACCTGGCCACTCATCTCTTCTATAATTGAGTCATAGCCAGAGCATATTAAATTTTCCTGCTCTACAGTGATTGGCCAGTGCTAATTAGAGCACCAATCTGCTATAAATTGCCCAGGTGGTAAATATTGTCTTCCTTTTATTTTTTTAAACTCTAAGTCATGGCAACAGATAAATCACCTGCCAACATGCCCCAATTTCTACATACACACACACACAAATATATATATATATATATATATATTTTTTTTTTTTTTTTGTAGTGAAAAAATTCATTTTTATACTGTCGTTAGTCATGTGGAAATGCCTTAGAATGGAATGTGTCTGACTTGGGTCAACTGTTATCTGTAATACAACGCTGACTCTACCCAGAAAATTTTTTCCCTGTCTTCCTAACAGTGTCTCCCAGACGAATCAACATCCAGAAATTCTTGAGGAACTTCTTATGACAGTGGGAAGACTCAGCCTGCCAATGTTACTGAAAGGTAAAAACGGTTTGGGGGTGGATATCCTTTGAATTTTGTTGCATATGGGGGAATTAATAATGTGGCATTCAAGACTCAGTCCCTTGATGAAGGAGAAAAGACCAGAGGAATCATGAACATGATGTGTCCATCATGAAATCATCTACATGCCTCTCTCATCCTCCTTCTGTAGTATTCTCAAGTCAAATACATGATGTCCAATGACTGTGTCCAATATGTGAAACAGATATTGGGAAAGCAAAACTAAGTAAAACTTTGAACTTCAATGATTAATAAAGTAATTTAGAAACACCTGATCTCTTTCTTATAGCAAGTAAACTATTCATATCACATTCACTACAGGACATCATTATAGTCCACAGACACAATGATTTATTAATAATTAAAAAATGATATCAATAATATTAATAATTAATATTTATTAAGAGCCTCCAACAGGTCAGGTACTGTGTCAAGTGCTAACTGGATCTTTTTCCTAAGGGTAGAAAATGTTTCTAGATCTACTGGTGACATGTGTCTCCAAAATTGAGAGAAATTTTTGCAATATTCTTTGGGACTCACTAGACACATTTTCCCATTAGGGAAACTTGTAAAGCAAAAATGGTGATTGGTTGTTCTGCTTCTCTACGCAAAAGAGAGTCGAAGGGATTTAGTCTAGAAGAGTCTCCTAATGCTGAAAATATTGAGAACAAACCACACACGTTATATAAATCACACAGATTTGGCCTCTCATCCAAAAAGAGGGGGATATATTAACACAGAATGCATTTCATTCCTTCCACATACATGTAAATACTGTATGTTAACTGTAACAACAAGCATTCAGGATCAATAAATTATGGCTAATGTTATTATGTAATATATCCATAAAACATTTGAAACAAAAATAATACTGTTTCTCTCAATATCTATACAAAAATTAAGAGGTTTCACATAAAGATAATCACTAAAGAAATAATGCCGTACTTGTTCTAGTCCTTAGTAACTGTTTAAATGTCACATTCACATTATTACCTATTCACTCTTTCTGACTTTACAAGTAGTAGTTTCTCATTAAAGAAAACCTGTAAAATTGAGAAGATTATAAAGATAAAAAGGGAAATCACTCATAATTACTACCCAGAATTAATGACTTTAACATGTTTGGTAGCTTTCATTCAGCCTTTTTCTTATACAAGCTTTATATTTTTATACAGTTAAGAAACAACTATATGTACACTTTCTTTTAACTTGTTTTTAATACTATAAGCACATTCCCATGTCATTGAAAATTCTTCATAAATATTACTTTGGTAGGTGCAAAGTATTTCTAAGCTTCTATTTTTTAGCATTTAGGTTTCTTCTAATGTTTTCCTATTACAAAATCATCATGCAAAAATGGAGTATTAATAATCCCAGTACAGCTTTAAAAAGGGTAAAATAATTTCTATTCCATGTATACACAAATAGAGGTATTATTTTTTCCCCAACATTTTCCTCCCTCAATCTGGGTCATAAAGGAATTGATTGAAAGACAGACCAGAGGGTCCTCCCTAGGTATAGCATATTGATTAAAAGGGTAGAAGACAGACCTCAGCAGAGACATGAAATCTGTTTAGTCTTTTTTTTTTTTTTTGGTCCATCTCACTGTCAGCTACCATTTTCCACCTCCAAGAAAATTGGAAGCCAATTGACCAGAAGTATATTGAATATCCAGAAATGTCCCTGTACACTACAATGCCTAATCAACTTCCCAAAAGTCCCAACATTAGTCTAGAATATGTCTTCACCCAGGACCACTGGGTTGCAAAACTCCAGAGGTACTGTTTGCAATTTATTCCATGTGAAGTTCTCCCCAGGAGTAGTGCAGCATTGCCCCAGACATTTATACAAGAGCAAAATGAAGAACAGAAGAGGTGCACTCTCTGACTACATAGACACTCCTTGTGTGGATCTCACCTCAGTGCTAATGCTGGAGTCTCCTTCGGCTTTAGTTCCCAAGACTCCCCTTGTTGATTAACTTGTCAAAATTTGTCTGAACATATTTTACACTCAGAGAGGCTTTTTAAAAGACCCCCAAGATACAGGGACATGGAGATTCTCTAAGAAAAACTGAACCAGCACAACAGAGAAACCCCTGCCCTCACCAGCAGCTTAGCCACTTGAGACAGGAGTTTACTGCTGGATGAGGGTTGGGAACATAGAGAGAAACCTTCTCTGTGACACAGAGCATAGAAAGGCTTAAAGCTGAATATGGAGTAGGAGCATTGAAGAAAATCTTCCAGTAATACAATCTTCACCCTAAGCACAAGGTAATATTGGAGGAATTGAAGCCAGTGACACACTGAGTGTAACCCTGGCAACAATAAAAGCCAAACACAATTCAACTCCTGATTAGATTGACTCAAAACTACCACCCTCCTCTCTGACTAATAGCCTGGGAGAAGAAGGGACATGTCCATTTCTAGTCATAAAAAATTATTCACTTCAGTCTCTACTGTCCTACACTAGATTAGGCAATCAATAAAAAATTAGAAGGTACACAGAGAAAAAAAAGTTAAAGAAAATAACTCACTGTCAAAAGACAAAGCAGGCAACAGAATAAGACTCAGAGATGAACTTGATGTTGAAAATATCGGAGAGGAAATTTTAAATAACTGATTAACCTCTTAAAGGTTCTAGTGGAAAAGGTGAATCATAGGCAAAAACAGATGGGAAAAATCCAGCAGAGCAATGAATGCTACAGTAAGAAAACAAAAATGTTCAAAATGACATATGTCATATCAGAGATAAAGAATGGCTTCAACTAGCTGATCAAGAGACTCAACAAGTCAAGGAAAAATTAGTGAGCTTGCAAATAGATCAATAGAAATTACTCAAACAGAAACACAAAGAAAAAAAAAACAGAATGAAAAGAAAAAAACAAAGCTTATGAGTTGTGGGTCTAACATATGCATAGGGCAGAAGAAATATTTGAAGAGATATTGGCTGAAGTTTTTCCAAAATTAATGAAATACATTAAGCCAAGAAGCTCAGAGAATCCCAAACAGATTAAATAACAAAGTGAAGAAGAAGGAGGAGGGAGAGGAGGAGGGAGGGAGAAAAATGAAACCCACACACTCCCACTAGACCCATCACAGCCAAGTCGCTTAAAACCAAAGGTAAAGAGACAATCTTTTTTTCTTTTAATTTCAGCTTATTATGGGGGTACAAAAGCTCAGGTTATATATATTGCCCATGTCCTGCCCATCCCCCTGAGTCAGAGCCTCAAGCATCTCCATTCCCCAGACAGTGCACCTGGCACTCACCATGTAGTCATACCTCCATCCCCTCCCCCCTCCCCCCATAAAGAGACAATCTTGAGGACAGTCAGAGATAAAGAGAACATTACATACAGAGGAACAAAGCTAAGAGTAACAGTAGACTTCCCCTCTGAAACTATGCAAGCCAGAAGACAGTAGAATGACATTTTCAAAATGTTGAAAGAGGGGGAAAAAAACCCTAATAACCCAGAATTTATGCCCAGTGAAAAAGTATTTCTAAAATGAAAAAGAAATAAAGACTTTTTCAGACAAACAAAAACTGAGAGAATTCATTACCAGCAGCCCTATACTACAAAAATTGTTACAGGAAGTTCTACTGGTAGAAGGAAGAAGATACTAGATAAAAACTTGAAATATGAAGCCAGATAGATCCCTAGAAATGGGTAAAATGAAGGTTTTTCTAGTTCTGGACGAATTGAGTTATTTTTAAAATAAAATGTCAATCTAGCAGTCTGGATTTGGTACCCACCAGATCCCTTTACTGAGCCAACGCATCCTTCTCCTACTTGCTGAGGGGGAAAATGGCTGCTATCAGCTCACAACTGTACTCTCCTCCTGAGAATTGCTCTTGGCCAATGGCAGTCACTTGGAAACAGAATATGTAGTAAGTTCTGCATAGTTCCCCAGGGTAGCTAGTAGCCAATGTCTAACAGATATGGAATACCAAAGAAACCAGCCTCCTTGCCTTAAGGCGGGATAACTGTGTTACGGGTCAGGTTCCAGAGTTCCCTGTGGGACCAGCTGAGACCAGCTTCATCTGAATCCACCACCATGCCCTCCTTCTCCCTGCCCTACCCTGCTCCTTTCCCTGTGGTACAGGTTTCACCCAGACCTTTCCCTCAACATTCCCTTTCTCAATCTCTGCTCCTGAGGAACATGACCCAAGGCACTCAACATTTCACCACAAAGCATGGTGCTTGCCAGAGGTTTTTGTATATTATTTATCAAATCAATAACTTCCTTTCTATTCCTAGTTTCTTAAAGACTTTCTATCAAAAATGGATATTTTGTGGTGAAAATTTTTCTCACATTTTCTCATATGATCATTTATGATTTCTCTGTTTTATTTGTTTAATGTGGCACAGTATGTAAAATCAACCTAGAATTCTTGGAATAAATGCAACTTGGTCAAAATTTTTAAAAAATTTGCTAATCTATTAATTTAATACTTTTCAAAACTAAGCAGGGAGCAGCAGGAGAAATCCTAAATACACTGAAAGCTTCTAAAACTACTAACCATAAGGACACTGGCACAGTTCATATTTAATGGGTTATTCTCTACCTACAAAAGGAACAGGCCTGCCCATAGGTAAGGGTAGAATGAGAGTGTCTAGATTCCAAGTCTGTTATCCACATTAAGTGTGGTTTTGCATTCTCTGCAAAATGCTGAATTCTTCCAAGGCTGTGAATGCATCTTACCTTTCTTTTGTCCTGTCTTTCCTGGAAAAGTACTAAGGACACAAGGGATTTGGTAAATTATTACTGAATTAGAGACAACTGGCCCACGGGCATCAACCCTGGACCCTGACTCAACTAACACCACTCTTTAACCAAACTTGTTACTGAAGAAAGTACCCACAATGGCACTGAATGCAGAAACACTCTGCCAACATAGAAATCCTTAAAAACTCTGAAATCATCAGCTTCCTCTAAATTTCTCTCTATTGTTCCTGTTTTGATCTATGAGGTCTAGTGCTTAACCTTTATTAAGATCAGGTGGCTAAGAGTACTTTTGAAACAGTTGATCATTTGTGAAATGAATACTCCCTGATTGTCCCATGGCTGTTGACTTGCAACTTGTTTTTTCAGGAACTCTCCTATGGCTCCATTTAATCATTTCATTAAATAAGGAACATGATTTGTCAGGAAAAAAAACCACTGTCATTAGGACAAATGGGCCTCTTCCTTAAGTCTCCCAGACCCAATCTCTTCCTTCCCAACCTTTATAAACATGTTTCCCTGAACGATCTCATTGTGACACAGTTAGTATTGATTTGCCACCTGTAGCTTCTACTTCTTCCCGTGACCCTAAAATTGATCCAATTTGTGAAGAAACAACCTGTGGAAAGCGGCCACTATCTCTTGCATTCCTGGCTATTACCTTTTATCAGTGTCCTGACTCTACACATTTTGGCTTAAATAACACCCTATCTAGTTGCACCAATTAATTTTACTTCATAGGTCTTAGGATCATTGGAATTTTGGAGATGGAAGAAACTTCAGCCATGGGCTAGTCTATTCTTTCATCTTCCCAGAATTAAGCTCCATAATGAATGCTTTAGCCTAGATCTAGATGCCACATCAAGTCTGGACCCTTTCTAGTGAATACATGGTACCACCCTATATGCATGAACCCAATCTGAGAAATGAGCTTGGAAGTTCATGCCCAGAAGCATGAAAATGTTCCCACCTCCCTGGAAACAATATGCTGACTTCATTTAAGTAAGCAAGACCTCACTTCAGGTCCCTGCCTCGCAAAAAGTGGGGTAGCAGGGCTTCCCTCAACATCAGAGCCTCCTGGGGAACTCCCTGCTGTACCTGAAGGAAGAAGGAAGGCAATGCCCAGTTTCAACGGATCTTTCTCTCATATCTCTAGAAATCTTCTTAGCTGACATTTATTAGGGTTCTACTGGAATCAGTCTCAAACACCTAATTGAGCAATGTTTTAGAAATCTCTCTGTGCTCTTTGTCCTGCCCACCCCAACTTCATACCCTCTCCTCCAGGGATGGCTCCACAATGAGGAGAGAGCCCTGAGTCTGGGAAGAGGCCCTGATCAAAACTGCTCTCCTTCCATTAGAAAAATCAGTTTTCTGATCACTATGTGAACAGAACTTAAAAACCTGACCTTTGAGTTGTGATCTAATACCTGAAATTCCTTTCATTCCAAAATTAAAGATAAGGCATTCCCTGAAAACATAGCAGGACTAAGCATTCTCCAAACTTATTAATGCCCATGAAGAGATAAACAACATGAGTCATTTTTTAGAGCTGGTTTTGGAGACGGAGGAGGGAAAGGAGGGGTCAAGGGTAGTGAAGGGAGAGCGAACATAGGAGAAGGAAAGGCTGGAGGCCTTGAGGAGGAACTCTGCCCGCGTCACCCCCTGCCCTGAGCAAAGCTAGATTTAGTTGCTTCGGAAACTGCTCCTGGGTTGTTGCTGTTTTTTTTTAAAATCTCTCTGACCACAAAGCCAACTGCAATAGGTTTTCAAACAGACAAGGATGTCTTTGGACAACATCTACCCAGATAAAGATGAATGGGAAATTGGTCCTTAATGCTGGTGTAGTAGGAAGAGACTTCAAAACATGTAATACATTTGTGCTATTGATCATTACATTACCTGATTAGGAGAGTATTTTATGTTAACATAGCCCTTTCAACTGGGGAGCTCACAGTGAAAAAGCAACCATAGATTTATAGAAAACAGCAAAATCAGCTTCCCAAGCACCCAGCAGAGTGTCATACGTAATAGAAATCACACAAAAATGAAAGATTAAATCAATACTCATGTTAAAGGAATTTCCATATTGGTATGATTGTCTCCATAAATGGAAAAGTGGAATTAGGGATGATGTTGAGTAAGTGGTAGAATGTAGTCCCTTTTTATTTTCTAGGGGAAAAAAGGCAGAGAAAGAAAAGGGGAAAAAATGGCAGAGGACGGTGCTCCTGTTTACACACCACCTGGGTTAATGTGTGATTGACAAGATTAATGGCTGCATAATAATTGCCTCTATTGTTTACTGTCTGGATGGTGGCCAGTCACCTTCCCGCTCTGCCCACCAGTGGGTCTGGGTTTGTAAGGAATGCAGTCAGCGGCTGACAGGGTCTGTGTGCCAGGTGTAACCTCGCTAAAGAAGACATTCAAGGAGGACCATACAGGGGCACGCGGGGAGGCTCGCGGCGGCAAGGCGTGCCTTTGAGTTGTGGTAAATACTCTCACTGCAGAATGCTGCGTGAGCTGTGTCAGAACAGAGCCAGGCTCAGGCCAACCAACCGCCCCACCTGAGGAAGACAAAGAAAGTAAAACCCTCAAGATCCAGAGAAAGGTCCTGTCCACACTAAAACAGAAAGCAGAATACATCTCTCAGCTGTTCCACGCATGGCACTGGGCTATGCTGGGAGCACCCTCCTTCACCTGCAGCTGGCAGGGATGGGAAAATACCTCCTTCCCCACTCTTCCCTGGTCTGCTTCCTAAGCCCTTGCCTCTGTGCATCCTGAGTTGAGCAAACAGATCAGGACTTTCTGTTGTGAACTGCAGAAAGGATTTCCACCAACAGGTACCATGAGTCCAGCTGCTGCACTCCTGCTGGTCTTGTCTCATCTTGCCTCTCACACAGCCCAGCATGGTTTTACGTACAAAAACAAGAGCTAAGTAATTCTTTCTCACGTGCCCTTGTTCTGGTCTGGGTCATAAATGTTCTTCGTAATTACCTCAACCTTTGTGGGTTTCCATTTCCTAACAAACCAAGTTCAGATTCCCGCCATCTGAGGAGGCCCTCCAAGGGTTGGTACTAGTTTATCTTTTCTACCTTCCCTTCTGGCCCAGCTTAGACTGTTATACAGGGTAGCGCCATGCTTTCTTCCTGCCAACTAGAGTGTCCCCCTCAACCCACTCTCTCTCAGTGCATTCAAATCCTCTCCCGCTGGTGCACACTCCGTTGTGTCTCCCAATTATACGCTCTTGCACACTTTGTACTTTTCCCTCATAACACTTATTTCTATTGTCATGAAATAATTATTTGTGTGGTCATTGGTGGGCTGGCTTTCTTCCTTGCTAGATGACGAGTTCCCTGAAGACAGGGACTGCACGTACTGTGTTCTTTGACGTACATTTGGCGGCAGGTTAGATCTAAGCAGCATGTGCTTAGATTAACTGTCAGATTAATAACTATAGGAATAAAGGAAAAGACCAGTTCAAATTTCTATTTTCTTCATGAGCTCCACCTTCAGCCTCTCCAGCTGGCTGTACTCTTGTTACTTATCATGAAGAATAGCAGGTGACCTGTGTGCTTTCTGCTGACACGATCATTCTCCACGTTTTGTCATCATTATCTGGAGCCTAGTCTTCTCTGCCCTGCTACTCCAAGCCTCCTCCAGAGCAGGGACGGCCATTCATTTTTTGTGTGGTTCACAACTCTAAACACAACATTTTAATTAGCAAGAACTCAAAAAACTGCTGGGCAAGTAATGGATCAATCATTGACTGATTGATTATCTACAGTCCCACATTCTGCACATGGCATTAGTTTTTCTATATTAGAGTAAAAATTTTAAAGATTTTTCACCATTCCACAAATCTTTTCATCATTTCAGAGTCTCAGGTGTACAGCATATGCTCCTTCTAGGGCCAATTCACTTTAGCCTGCCGTCTGGAGTTTACAGATCTGAAGGCAGGGCATGAAGGAGTTTTTTGGGCCAGAGACAGCAGAAGAGGTGAGAGGCTGGAGGAGTGAGAAAACAGAGACAGCAGGAACAAGTACTTACAACAGGTGGTTTAGGTGGAAATAATTGAGTGCTCTAAAAAACTCAAAAGAATGATAGGCTTTGAGCTTAAGTCTTTGTATAAACTTGAGCTTAAGTCTTCACCCTGTGCACACTATGTGGCCTTGGGAAAGTCTCCTTTCTCCCCAGATCTGTTTTCTGATGGGTGGAATGGCACTGATGATGCCCATCTTTCAGGTTGTTTATAAGGATTAACATGACAATATACAAGAAATTGCTTTGTCAACTGAAAAGGGTTATGCAAATGGATTTACCTGAATAGTGGTCCAGAGCATCTGGTTTAGGAGAGGGCAAGGAAAGAGGAGAGCTGGCAGAAGGGAGAGGATGGGAGCTTGCTGCTCTCTCATGAGGTATGAGGGACATGCAACAGAGCAGCTAGAAAAGAAGGATGCAGGATGCCATAGAGACGGCACTCAGGGACAGGAGAAGCCTGGGTGCCAAGGGGCTCCCAAGCAAAGTGGGCCTGGAGGGGAAGAGATGAAGAAATAGGGCAAAGTCCCTCCAAGGAGAGCCCATCATACTTGCTACTGAGAGGACACAGAGGATTAGTAAAGGCATCCCTGAAGAACTGAAGAAAGGAAAATAAACCACAGAAGTCAACGCTGGAGAAAGTGCACAAGCCAGGCAGTCCGGTAACAATACCATTTCCTCTTCCTGGACACACAGCCAGCTGCATTTCTTAGACTCTCTTGCAAGTTAGGTGCAGCCACAGACCGAGTTCTAGCCAAGGTAATAGAAACAGAATGGCATGCGTCACTACCAACCCGGGCACAGATTTGCTATTTTCCATCCAGAGGCTGGGTGCTCATGCCCAGGGTGACTTTGGAAGCCAAATGTTGAAGATGGTGGAGCCACAAGACAAAAGGAGCTCAGGTTCCTAGATCACAGCTTGGAGGACAGAACCCTATCAATCAGGACAACCCTTTCAGACTTTCTCTCAGCAAGAAAAAACAATTCTGTTGTGTTCAAGCCAATACACGATTAGGGGTGAGTTGATTATGGCAGCTCTCATTACCTTAATTAGTATAGCATGATGAGGCTGGGGAGGTGACTGCGGAGCCCACTGGCTGCATTTTTTAATAATTAGTCAAAGTGAGAATTATAAGAGAAGTGGAAACAGGCGAAAAAAGAAGAGGATGGCAGATGGTATCTCGGGATGGTTTTTGGAGACAGTATTCCACAATAAAGAACACAGAAATGTGCCTTTTACACAGAGCACAGGCACCTCATGACCTGGTCAGTTCACAGCCACCCCTGCTTAGCGGGGTGACCTTAGCCATAGCACCTCACCTTTCCTTAGCCTTCTATTGATAGCCACAAAAGAAAAATACCCATCAAATTTCTCTAAAAGTCTTTCCAGAACTTCAAGTTCCTTCTCTTGCTTTCTCTCTCTCTCTCTTTTCCCCCAAGTAATTTTTAATTGTTTAATGTGGGAAAATGTTTTATGAGAATTGCATTCCTTTCTGAGCCACTGCCTGGGTCATGTAAAATAAACAATAGACAAAGAGAAACATTAACTTGGGGTGGGGGGACTTTATAATAACAACCTTCAGGGCTGACCCAGGATTGGCTAAGAATATAAAAGGAGTTGGAAGGTTTGTGGCCATTCAGGCTACACGAAAAAAATATTCAGCTTTCCTGTCTTCTCCTCCCCAGCAGGTGTGCAGAGGATGCCTCATTAATTCTGTGGGCCTGTCGGTTCCTAGTATTGCTAAAATGTTCTCAGATGCTCAGGTAAGTCATAGACCAATGAACCAGTATAGGTACTACAGGCTGTTTTTGCAGAGACTCTGAAGCCATTCAAGCAAAGACAAAATGTAAACAGGATTTATTCTAATTACTATTATTATTTTTATTATTTTAATCAGATAGGTCTATCCAGGACATGCAAACTTAGCTTTTGAGTCTTGGTCATAAACCTTTGAGCATTTTTCTAGTCCTTGTAATAGCACCAATGAGAGATTAAGCTAGAAAATAAATCTACAAATGAGCAGCTATCTTATAATTAGTAAGCACTCTCCTTCATATAAAATCCCATGCCAGTCTCTAATAGCCACCCTTTACACTCACCTAGAGCCTTTCATCTGAAATGCTCAAAGCACTTCTTACTAATACCAGTGCTAATTCTCACAAAATTCCTGTAAGTCAGGGAACTAGAATTACCATCCGTGAGACATCCTGACCACTGCTGACATCTGTGCCCTTCCGTCTCCATCCCATGTAATTGTGAGCCCAATAAAAAAGGAGAAAGGGTTCTACTGGGGCAGGAATTCTGGTTGCAGCCACATGAGAGTTAGACTCCGCCACTGGTGTTAGACTTGATTGCAAACCTGGGCTGCTATGTTATCTAGCCTCTCTGAACTTCAATTTTCTCATCTATAATCGAGAATGTAAGATAATACTATGATTTTTGACACACATTAGGTACTCAGTAAATACTTGCTTGGAGTATAAGACCATATCATCCTTCATATTCTCAATTTCATTATATCTTTGAAACTAAGCAGTGTTCTATCTGGTTAATACTTGGTTGAGGGTCTGCATGGGAATACTGCCCATAGTAGGCACTCAATAAATATCTGTGGAATTGTTTTGCTTTGAGAAAAGTCGATATCCAATGCCCATGCTACCCAAGCCAACTTGGGTTTTCCAAAAGAACAAGTCCAGTATTATCTCAAATCAATGTTAACCCCTGGGTTTGAAAGATTTATTTAAGCATAATTGTACTCCTCCCTCTTTGGTATACCTGGGTTGATTTTCCAAATCCCCTCATGTTCTGCATTTATAACCAAAGGAGAATACTATTATGGATTATATCACTTTGTTAAATACCAAATAATAAATTATTAGTTACACAGGGATTTGTTGAAAGGATTTCTTATATAGAATTGTCATATAAATTTGAATGTATTAACTATACTTTATAGATTTGTTTGGATTATTTTTGGGAGGCAAATGGTTTAGCTCTTTCAGATATTTGAAGACAAAATAATATACCTTGGATTATAAATATCACATTTTCATTAGATTTTTTCATAAGTCAACTAAAAATCCAGCCAAACCATTCATCAGTCAAAACCATAAAGTCATAAGAAGTCCCTATTTTCTGAATTTGAAAATCAGAAAACAATTTATAAATTTACTTGGAAGGCCATGATAGTGACATCACATTTACTCAGAACTTGTCTAACTACCTCAGCCAGTTCAAAATATGGAAATAACAAAAAAGTAAGAATGAGGTTGGGGAAGGGAAACTTCCGAGTAGGCAAAATGAATATTAAAATGTTACACATTTATGTCTAATGCAGTTTGCATTTCATTGATAAGAGATATTTCAGAACATCACTCATACCTAAGTTACTCTTACTTTGTCCACAGTTCTGACAAGTTTTTCATTTGATTTCTCCCATTGTTAGTAAATGAAAAACAGCAAATCAGAAGTATATACACATTACAGGGAAGAAGGGTTCTTGCAGATGTCAGCTCATAAACCAAGACACAAAGTGCTTTTCTAATCTTAACTATTTGTCTGGCACTCTAGGAGATATTAAGGGACAGAAAAGTACTAACTATTGTCCTTGCCTTCCACAGCTTCCATTTTGGTTGGGAGTAGAAAAGAAAAGAGCTACACACAGGAAACAATTAGAGACCAAATAGGTTGTGTAGTACTTGCCATAGCACTAAAAGAATTCAGAGAAGGGAGATATCAACATAGGAGAGAGTACAAAAGATTTCATTGAGACCAAGTCTTTTGGAAATCATAAATTAGAGCAAGCTCTGTGTCATAAAGACAAAAAAAATATGAAAAATGATGTCTTGAAATCACTATGGGAGACATTTCTATTTGGCCCAAAGACCCTTTTTGAAACAATTACATTTTTATTTTATCAGATGGTAAGGTAGTCAAGAGTGGGGACCTGCCAGCACCCATTCTTTTGTCCCCTGGAGCACATAGCTATGCTGTGCACAGAGTGGACACTTACTATATGTTTGTCAGACCATATTAATGCACTCTGTTAATTATCACATTAAAACCTAAATAAGTAATAAATTCAGATGAGATACAGAGGAAGACACAAAACTGGTTAAGAGCTCAAGTGGACTAGGAAATGCCTAAAAGGTTGAGGGGGAGAGGGGTTTGCTCAGAAGAGAATAGAAGAGAAGATGAACAGGAAGTTGTAGGAACTTCAAATATCCAAATCATGATGATTTCTTTTCATATGTCTGGAAAACTGAATAAGGGGAAATCAACTTAAGGTGCAGAAGTAGAGATTTGGATAGCAAGGCATTTGGACTGTATTCTTGAATAAAATTATGTTTTTTACTGTTTTCCTTTTATATCTTGCTCTTTAAATGGTTTGGGGGAAATAGCGTGGAGGCAGAGAAATGGGTTCAGTGACCCCTTCAGTCGCCCTGGGTTGAACGACCTGCGTAGGGCCCCATTCCCCCACCCCACCCCACCAGCCCTGACAATCCACCAGGTCATAGGCAGACACCCTCCAGGGAAGCATGGTCTCCTTCAACTCCTTCAGCTTTACAGAGATTATCGTCTGTAACCAGGATTCTGAACAAGAACTTCATGAACAGCTCTGCTCATGACATAGGTTGAGAAAGAGGCCCAAGTATGTCGGCTAGAATCAGAGGAAAGCAGTGTCGATAAAGCCACGGGCCCAAGGTTTTGAAGGAGGACAAATGTGCACGCACCAAATTGCTGCCCGACTCCTTGGAGACAGACAGATGTTGGCACAGTGGGATATGATGGGCGCCAAGATTATCCCCCACATCTCTCTGCCACCAATGAGAAAAACAATGCAGTATAGTGAGGAGGGGCCTGGGCTAGGCCTCAGGGGGCTGGGGTCCCAATCCTGGATCTGCCCTTTATTATCTGTGTTATCTTGAGCTAGTTACTTAGCTTCTCTGGGACTCAGTTTCCTCATCAATGAAATGGTCATGATAATATACCATGTTATTCTCAGGACTAAATGGGCACACGTATTAAGTACCTAGAGCAACAGTAGCCACAAAGCTCATGCTCAATGTATGGTAGCTTCTATTACGTCTACAAATGCAGGGACCAGTGTTTGGCCTAACAATGCCAAAAGCATTGTCATTTTATAAGTGACAGTATAGCAGTAGTTGCTCGGAACACCTATACATAAATGCACAGGTAATTTAACTTCTGTTGCTTAGAACTAAAAAGCTTAATAGGCAAATCCCCAGCTTGCTTTGTCAACCTAGGAAAGGAAGTTGCCCAGAGAAGTATGAGAGAGGGTTGTTCAAAGAAAATTAAATCACTTCAGCAGAATTTGAGATTTAAAATTAAGCACAGGAAAAAAAAATGAGTGTTCCAATTGCTCAGTATAACAGAATTTGGAGGTTCTGCACATATACCAAAGAGTATTTTCAGAATAGCAGTTGTTCAGATGGACACTTTTGGATAAAACCAAAGGTGTTTTGAATCAATCCTAGCATGGAAGGCACAAGAAAGGGACATCACAAACAACACAGCAGGACCGTGGAAGTCTCACTCTGAGAAAGCCGAGTGCCGGTGACATTCTTCAGTTGTGCTTGCTACTATCTGCTGCCCAGCGAGCTGTGCTTGGTAGAAGGATCTGACCCCTGAATCCAGACAGAGCCCTTGACAATGAATACCTCCCGGGGTGGGCAGGGCCCTGCGGTCCCACCAGGACTGCTCTGACCCTGCCGTGAGTTGCTCTCAGTTCAGTGGAGAAGATGGGCACAAACTGAAAACAAAACCAAACAACTTGATGGAATGCCACTGCCCAGAAATAGAAGTGATAGAGGCTAGGATTGGGGTGGGAGTCAGTGAAACTGATTGGAGCTGTCTGGGGTAATTCAGAGGAAAAATTACACAAAGTGAGTTCTGCAAATTGGGTATGGGAACTACCCTGACTTAAGAGAGAAGATAGAGGAGTAGTCTGGAAGCAGAGCATGGTATTTTTGCTTCCAGAAAATGAAAGCAGACAGGCAAAGCAAGCCCTAGGACTCAGGGCCCAGGCTGCCTCACCCAGAGCTTCAGGGACTTGGGTAAAAGTAACTAGAGGTAACAGCTTACTCTAGTCCTCAGGACCTTGAGTCTTGGTGCAGAGGCTGTCTCTAGCCCCCTTTTTGCACATAAATGTAAAGCAATGGCCAACCACCAATGATTGTCTCCCCCAAGTAAAACACAGGCAATAAAAACAATAAAGTTTCCACCAGCCAGACATAAACTAATGATACATTCCAGGTAAGTGGTTATTTGCAAATCTGTCCTAGATCAAAGATCACAGAGAATTCTTTTCCTTCTTTTTTTTTTTTTGTCTGTAGACATGAAGGCAAATTTGGAGTTTCCCAGCCATGCATATTTATTTTTTGCTCAAAGAAACACACAATCCATTAGAACTTTTTGATGGCATGTGAGGCCCAGAAAGTGATTTCCATTATCTATTAAATAGTAAGTAAAATAGTTAAGTAGATAATAACTATAGTTGATTTACATTAGAACCTAAGTGGAGATGCTATTGCTATAAATATTTATGAAAATTTTCTAAAAATATTCATTCATGTGCCTGCTGTGTAAAAAAAATGCTATGTAGAATGCTAAAAGTGGTATAAAATATGAGCAAAACACCTACCCTTTCAGAGCTTACAGTCTAGGAAACGTGACGTGACCTCAAATAATGCTGTAGCAACCATAATTTGAGTATTTTCTATGTGCAAAATGCTTCATGCAGATTATTTTATTTAATCCTCACAATAACCCTATGAAATAGGTTAAATTTTCTCCATTTTAGTGAAGTTCAGAAAGGTAAAAGTAACTTGCCTGAATTCTTACAGTGAAAAGAAAGATACCTATTATTTCATCTATCTATAATTCCTCTTTTTTTTTTTTGGCAACACCAATCTCAATCCCTGTCTTTTGAGGACCTGGTCATCAATATACCCCCAACACACACACACACACACACACACACTCCTACTAAGTGCTTCTGTTGGGCCAATCATAGAACTCTGCATTCCTGGTCATGGATGTAAATCAAACCCGTCAGAGTCCTTCCCTGAAGTCTTCAAACTGAAAATAAGGGGAGAGGGTTCCTTCTTTCTGACCCTTTTGTGAAATGAAGCTTGGGGACATGAACTTTGGAGCTGCCAGTACACATAGTGCTATCCTCTTGGAAGATGCTGGTCTGAGGAAATAAAGCCAACACAGAGAAATAACCAGAAACATGAGATAAGAAAGCCCTGTGACATCAAAGAATGTGGTTCCACTCAGTGGTGTGCTCGTAAATGTTTAACAACCAGTTCTCCGAATGTAGTTCTGGCATGAACGTTGGTTGGTAACTTTCTTTATGTAAAAATCAAAGTCATCAAAGACATTTGTTGAAACTTGACTCACTTTTCAATAACAGGACTGACTTCTTTGCCAAATCTGATAATAGTTTTCAAAAACTGAAAGATTTTCTCAATTTTTGATGCTATTCACAATGTAACCACTGCAGACATAACACACTTTTAAGTTCAATTTGTATTGTCAACATTTTCTCCATCACTTTCTGAAGTCTAGACAATCAACAAAATAGATCAAGCAAGCCCTGCTTTGTAACATATGCTCATTTCTATAGTGTAAATGCTTCCACCCTGGCCAATTTCAAGTTTCTAATGTGACACCAATGGATGTGGAGTTGAGATGAGATGCACAATAGCACATTGTTGTATAGTGTTTCCACCACATGAATACCAGAGACAGACAGAATCTCAAGAATGTAGGTAATAGCAAAATGCAGTAAAACAATTAGGAAGCAATGAGGTTTTAGAATTTATTACCTTTATGTTTAATATAATTTTTACTCATGAGTTTATATAATTTAATTTTAAATAATGGCTGTGTTTAATAACTGGCTCATAAAATTCCTGAAAACTGAACAATCAACTCTCAAGAACCAGCATGAGCCAGACTTCACACATCACATGCTCCAATTATGCCTGAGACCCAGCTGTATTCCCATCCTGATTTAAGAAACCCACAAACGCCCTCATTTGTTCAATCTGTAGATAAATTGGCTTTTCAGTCACTTGCAACCAAAAGAATCTTGGCTAATTTAAGAAGTCCCTGTCAGCTACAGTGGACGGGGAAGGCTTCCTCTAAGAGGCAGGGTTAAAGCTCCCACCTCTGAAGGCCAATCTCCCAGCCGACTTAGCTTCACTTAAAAAAACAAAACCAAAAATTAACTGTGCCTCCCACCTTGGCAAATGGAATTTTCAGCTATAGAAAACCTGGCCATGCTATGCCATGGTCCCTTTAAATGTCTTCCCAGTTGAGGAATGTTTAATCAGCTGAGCAGAGCCTCCAAGCCCCACAGGACCCAGGAGGATGTTAGCAGCTCCCAGCCAAGCTCCCAGGAGCCCCGGCATCATTTTGTGACACTGCACAGGGTGGGGTGCAGGCTTCTCCCCGGAGAGGAAGTGGCTGCAGGAATGGCAGATGTGGCATTCCCACAGCAGCTGGTGGAGGGGCTGTGTCTCCCAGGGCCATGTCTCCCAGGGTGAGGAGCTGCTGCAGAGACCAAGCCCCGGAAGTCTGCAGTTTCCACAGGCCGGGAGAGCCCAAGCTGCGTGGGGCCTGAGGCCACTCGGCTGATAAACAGAACATTATTCAAATCTGACTCTCCCACCCACCGCCTTTGTTTCCTTCCACCAGTGTTTGGAAAACCTGTTTAAAGAGTTATTCTAAGTGTTTTTTCAAGCCTCTAATCTGTCTTCCAAAATAACCTAGAGGAGGAAATAAAGATTGTTTGCTGCAGTAGACAGGGGTGGAAATGGCCAGGAAAGATCTTTCCAGAACACCTAGATGACAGCCACACATGAAGGCGGACAGAGCTTGGACAGAAGCCAGCCAGGGCTACTGACCGGCCTGCGCCCCCTGCTTGTTGTGCAGTGTTTAGAATAAGGGGCAACTGAAGTCCACCGCTCTGTGTGAAGGCTGGGCACGGGGCTGAGGTGCCAGGGAAGGGGGTGGGTGCCACGGATGGTTGGAAAGAGTGAGAACAGTAGGGAAATCAAGTAGGCGGTTAATCTTAGCTCTTGTTTAATGTACAGTTTCTCAGAGCAGGGCCTGAGATGGACCCTTCAGCCCTGCATCCAAAATTGATTAAAACTCTGAAATTTTCTGTAATTGGACCTCATTAATAAATTCCTCAGAGTTCCAGGAGGCTCTGAAGAGGTAAAACAAGGGTTTGGAGAGATGAGAGCAACAGGAGGTTATAAGATCCCAGACTGGGAAGTTAATTCCACTTAATCAGCCTGAAGAACTTCTGCCTTCACAACAAACCCAGGGACTTGCTGAGCCCTCCCACCCTCTTCAGCAGGGTGAGATTTTTCTCATTCACTTCTTCCCTATTACTTTTTAACCCCTCTGTCCAGCATGCATAATGTGCTCCCTCACAAGTGAGGAGCTCATTTGCCTCTTCTTTCCCGAGCACACCACTGTTTCCATAGCAGGTGTGACTGCGGCAGCTTGGGGAGGGGACACTTCCACCTCCCAGGCTCCTCCCTTCATTTTGCCACCCACTATCACCCACCGCTCCTGCTACACCCTTCCCTGCCCCCCTCTCACCTTTGAGAACATCTATTCTCCATTGTTAGCTCAACCCCAAATTCATGCACAATTCCTGTGATGGTTAATTTCATGTGTCAACTTGACTGGGCTAAAGGATGCCCAGATAGCTGGTAAAACATTATTTCTGGGCATGTCTGTGAGGGTGTTTCTGGAAGAGATTAGCATTTGAATTGGTAGGCTGAGTAAAGGAGATTCACCCTTACCAATGTGGCCAGTCATCATTGAATCCACTGAGGGGTGAATAGAACAAAAAGGCAGAGGAAGGGGGAAGTCAGGCTCTCTGTTTAAGCTGAGACATCTATTTCTATCTTCAGAGACCAGCCCTCCTGGTCTCTAGCCTTTAGACTCAGAATGGAAATTACACTAGCACCTCCATCCTGGTTTCTCAGGCTTTAGGGCATGGACTGGAACTACACTGCCAACTTTCCTGATTCTCCAGCTTGCATGCAGTAGACTGTGGGACTTCTCGGCCTCCATAATCATGGGAACCAATTCCTGTAATAAATCTCTTTCTATACAGCCTATTAGTTTTGTTTCTCTAGAAATCCCTAATACAATCTCAAACCTTGGATTGAGACATTAGCTTTAATTTATTGTCATCCCAAATCATAGTGGTTAACAAGTGGCAAGCTTGCTTGGTTTGTAATGTACCTTCTCTTTTTCCTCTAATGCTGCGGTCCCCAACCCCCGACACAGGTCCACAACCTGTTAGGGACCAAACTGCAGAGCTCTGCCTCCCTGCTCACAACCCCCCTCACCCTACCTCCTGGAGAAATTGTCTTGTATGAAACTTAGGAATGGGGGGGGCACAAAGCAGGAGGCAGGGGGGGGCGGGCAGCGAGTGAAGCTTCGCTGCTCCCTATCACCCACATCACAGCCTAAGCTCTGCAACTCCCCCCACGATCTGTGGAAAAATTGTCTTCCATGAAACTCGTCCCTGGTGCCAAAAAGCCTGGGGACTACTGCTTTAGTAGAAGTGAGCCTGAGCTTCAAGACACCCAAGGATCAGACATCTAGGAAAAAACAAGAAGCAAAGGGCCTGAGTGATGCCTGAACTAGGAGGCCAACCTCTGGATAGGAAAAGACAAAGGTCAAATGCGGGATTTTGCAAGGGCTCCAAATAGTTCATTCTCACAGCATCTACACCTTGCAAATATCTCCTTCCTTTTCTGGGCATTTCGGTGAGAAAACTCACCCAGCCACACTACGTGGCATGGAAGGAGCATTGCAGTTCAACCACCATCCCCAAGAACCATCAATCTCCATCCACATGCACCCCATGGTCACTGGTCCTCAATGGGAGACTCACTCCATTCAAGTATGGAGTGTCTTCTATGAGATGTGATGTTTTCCATTGTGCAGGCTGGGGTTGAGCTGGAGAGAAAAGCGGATAAGGATGGAGGGAGAGAAGAGGGAGGGTCAACTTACCAGAGACAGGGGAACCTGAGAAGGTGGTCACCCCAGACCTACAGTTACCCACTTACCGCACCCACACATGCCCATCCCCGTGCTCCAAATTCAATCTGGGGGGCACGAAAGCAGGCTGCCTCCTTCACTTCCAGCTTTGCCTCTATTCTCCTATCCCATTGCTAGGCTGCATTTGGGTTGTTCCTTCCTCTCACTCTTCACCACCCCATGCTTTAACATCCCTCACCTCATCCCAATATAGAAAATAAAAGTTTCTTTGTACTGCTCTCCTAGGAGCACAGAGAAATCACAGGAGACCAATGTCGTCACTGTAATCAGCTGGCAGCTGAGCTGTCTATCTCTCTTTGAAGACCTTTGTGTTCTTCCTAACAGCATGGGACATCACACTCTGGCCATGATAAAGGAAAAGATCAAATAATGTATCTACAAAAAATTTAAATTGAATTACATAAATAAATTTCTGTATGGCAAATATGGTACACATCATAAACAAAGTCAGAAGACCAATTAAAAAGTGGACAAAAGTCCTTGCGACATGTAGAAACTAAGAAACTAAGAAACTAGGCCTTTATCTAGAAACTAAACAAAGTCCAGTTTCTTAGTAACCAAAGAGGCCTTATAAATCAATAGGAAAAAAAGGTAAAGGAAATTAACTCTCTGTTCATTAAAAATACATATATATCATAGGTAGACAACCTCACTCAAAACATAAAGAATGAAAAAACAAGTCACTGCTTTTCTCTATCAAATTAGAAAATACTAAAGGCTTGGTAATCTCTTAATGTTGGTGAGGATGGGAAGAAAGAGGCAATCACCCACTTTTTGTGGGAGTCTCATTGGGTATAATTTTATAGAAGTATATTTGGCAGCATGTAGCAAAGTTTAAAAACGTACATACATTTTGACCCAGAAATTCTACCATGAGAAATATATTCCATAGATATAAAAGTACACAGAGATATATGTATAAAGATAGTCAATGCAACTTTATTTGCAGCTACAAAAACAAGAAGAGAATATACATATCCAAGCTATTTAAAAATCAACATGATTTTTAAAATTCTGGGAGGCTACTAAAGAAATTTGTGAAGGTAGAATTGGAGGTGAGAAAAGAGGGAAGCTTTTATTTCTTAATCTAAACTTTTTGTTTGTCCTAATTTTTTGCCAAGACAAACACAAGGTTCACCTAACCAGTCCTGACAAACCGATCCTTCAAATTGAGAGAAATCTTCAACAAATGAAAAAGGTAAACATCAAAACAGTTGACAAAGGTAAAATTTTATCTATTGAAGGCCCCTTTCTCAATAATGCATTCAAAAAGAGTTGAAAGGGCATAGGGGATTGGGATTGCAGGGCATAGGGGATTGGGAATAAGTGGCCACTAACTTCACCCTACTCCCTAGTGAGGGGGTGCTGGCCAGGGTGGGCACTGAGACTACATCAGCAGGGAAGGTTGGTGGGCTCAGAGGACACCCACTACTTTGACAGGAACTGGCCCAGCTCTCTCTACTGTACCTACCTTGGGAAAGAGTTGAAGAAGCTTAAAAAATCCTGCCCCCGAATATGATTCCAACTATGTGACACTCTGGGAAAGTCAAAACTAAGAAGACAGTAAAACATCTGTTGTTGGCAGGAAAGGGATGAGAGATGAATGAGCAGAGGACAGAGGATTTTTAGGGTCTTGAAACTACCTTGACTGATACTACAATGGCAGATACATGTTTCATCACACAGACGGTCCTCAACTTACGATAACTCAACTTACGATTTTTTTACTTTATAATTGTGTGAAGCCATTGTAATTTTGACGTACTTTGAATTTCAATCTTTTCTCAAGCTAGCGATATGGGGTATGTGAGATATTTAACATTTTATTATAAAATAGAATTTGTGGCAGATGATATTGCCCAATTGTAGGCTAATGTAAATATTCTGAGTATGTTTAAGGTAGGCTAGGCTAAACTGGGATGTTCAGAAGGTTAGGTGTATTAAATGCATTTTTGACTTACAATATTTTCAACTAACAATGGGTTTATCCAGTCATAGCCCCATCTAGTTGAGAAGCATCTGTACGTTTGTCCAAACCCATAAAATGCACACCAAGAGTGTGAGCGCTAATGTAAACTACAGCTTTGGGGTATCAATGTGTCAATGTAGGCTCTTCAGTTGTAACAAATGTACCACTCTGGTGGGGAATGTTGGCAACGGGAGAAGCTATGCATGTGTGGGACAGGAGGTATATGGGAACTCTTTGTACCTTCCTCTCAAGAAAAAAAAAATTATGTGATAACAAATGATACTTAATGAATTTTTATTCTATGCTAAGTTAAAAAAAAAAAAAAATTCTGACCCAGGCATTGGTATGGCACGCCTGGGAGGGAGGGCAGTGCTGTGCTCTCATTTCTTCCCTGCTACCTGCAGCCTGGGACACTTCTCACCCTGAACTGGGCTCTTCGGGGCTTGGCCAGGTTTCCCAGGGCATTTCACTCTTAAACATTTGGGGATGCGGGGGGGGTTTCACTTTTTACTCCACATATATTTATAACTTGGAATTTTATAAGAATACCTCCATGCATTTCTTCTATAAAAATAAAATAAATAGAACTTTGCAACCTGACTTAGTTAAGCCTCTGATTTCAATTATAAACCAGATGTCTGCTTGAGCCTTTCCACTCCCTTTTATTTGTTAAACTTGGCCTGCACCTTACTCCTGAAGCTTGAGATGGGGCAGTCCCCTCCCCACGATTTCCCTGCCATCACTCCTGTCCATCTGCTGCCTCTGCACCTCGGGCTTCCCGTGCGATGGCTCCATGACTCCCCATGCCAGTACATTCACAGGCTCCATCCCCTTTTCTTGGTTTCAACAAGCAACCCAGGCTCACTCAGCTGCTCATGAGTGGCAACTCCATGGGAGATATGAGAAGGCATCCCAGCCTCTTGTGGAGGATGGCCCACATCCTCCCGCTGCCTGCCTTCCTCAGTCCCCCCAGAAATGCTCATGAAGCCATTTCTTTCCATCTTCCTCCAAAGTAACAGAAGCTAACTCTAGCTAACTTAAACCAAAGGGGGAAATACGTTGTCATGATGAGAGGGTCTCAGGAAACCTAGATGGACCGTAAGAAGATCTGGAAAGTGGGACCACCTCTGTGTGTCTCCTCTCTGCTCATCTCCCTGCTGCGTTCTCTCTCTGCAGGCTGCCTTCTCTGCTTCTCCATCCCATGCAGTGGATGTAGCTGCCCCTTAGCACCCAAGTGTCCAGCTACACAGAAAGACAAACTTCCTCAGAACCCCAACCCCCAATTCCTGGTAAGACGTGTCTGATTGGCCGTTGTCTACCAATCTCAACCAGGAGGAAGAGGGACTTACAGCAACGGTAGGTGACATGAAAGGGGGACAGTTCGTGGCTAGGCACACTTGGGTGTGAGCTCAGTCTTTCAAAATAGGTAAAATACCTCTGAAGATTTGAGATTTGGGTATATTTTCAAAAGGGGTATTTGTTTTGTTTTGTTTTCATTCAAGTAAAACAAAGCACAGACTTTGGAATCAGACCCATTTGGTTTTGAATCTTCCCTGGTCACTCAATAACAGGGCAGTGTTGAGAAAGTCGCTTAACTGCCCTGGTCCTTAATTTCCCCATCTGTGAAATGGAGATGACTACTCATCCAGAGGGTGGCTGTGCATGTGGGATGCTGTCACTTACCTGCAGCATCCAGGTCACAGTGGGTCTCAGGGAAGGCGATTCTCTTCTTCCTTTACAGAGACCCTTGATGCAGTGACAGTGATCTTCCTACAATACCATCTGCATGTCACTCCCTTGCTTAAAACCCTTCTATGGCTCCTTATATCACTCAGAATAAACTCCTATCTCTTCTTAAAGCATTCTCTACTTTCCTCTCCATTCACTGCCCACCTCACCTGGGCCCCCGCCATGGCAAACCACTCACTGCCCCAGTACCCCTCGTACTCTCTCCTTCCCTGTGCCTCTTCTCCTCGTCCATGCCCCCAACCTTGTCTGCCTAACATCCACTCCTTCTTGGGGACTTTTATTCACGAAAATCTTTCTTGGCCATCACTTCTACCCACAAGGCTACACTGAGTCCCTTTCAGATGCTCCTGCTCAGGAACCCTCCTCAGCATCCCTGGGAACCAGCCCAGACAGCTTGAACAAACTCTAGATACTCAGCATTGCAAGGTAGGCCATTCCATGGCTAATTTCCAGAAGATTCCACTGCCCCCATCCTACCCAGCAATAGAACTGAAAATGCCTCTCCATAACTTCTAACCAGTGGTCTTAGATTTTGCCCTAGAATAACTCTCAAATTACTGGAAGTTTGAATCAGTCACCCTCTGCCCCACTACTCCAAATCTATCTTTCTATTCCAGCCTTAGAAGCTGTGGTTCAGAGAACACCCATTATCCTGTAACATCCTCTAGTTTGTCACTATTCTTCTCAAAGCCTTGCACTCTTAGGTAAGTTCAACCACCACCTGCCTCATTATGGACTCTAAAGACCCATGCAGCCTCAGACTGAGTGGCTTTTCATCCAAGTAAGCCACCTACCTAGACCCTGTGAGCTCTGGTCACCACATCCCCTCCAAGCCCTTATCATTTGACCTGCTATAGTGCCAAGTCCTATCTCTCTCCACTCCCAGACTTAAGCAAGTGCCTAAAGTTACACAACGAGCCAAAGGCAGAGACTAGGAAATGTCTCAAGATTTATGGCCTCTAGTCCAGCATGGCTCGGCAATCCACTGTCCACAACTCTTTGAACTGATGACCTTGTATATGTAATAATAGTAAGTGCAGTTAATGCTTATTGAAGGTCTACTCTGTGGCAGGCTCTGGGCTGAGCAATATGCCTGCATTTTCTCATTTAACCCTCACCACAAGTCCTTCAGAATTTTATAGATGAGAAAACTGAAGCTTAGAGAGATTAAGAAATTTAAGGCAATAGCTCAACAGAGTGGAGGGTTAGGTTAGACATCAAAACAGTAAGGTCTCCGAGCATATCAAATACAACAGCTGTGCATCCCATATTCCTTTCCTAGATTAGGAATCTCCTCATTTCAAACCACCCAGTGACCAGACTTGACTTTAAACGTTTAAACACAGAGGAAGAGGACCCACATCAATCCAGTGAAGTCTGAGGGTGCAGAGTAACAGCTCAGCTCTTCGGGGAATGCTGCTCTCTTAGGCATGGAGGGGTCCCTTCTTACAAGATATTCAGAAGTCACAGAGCTTTTCCTCAGCCATCTACCCCATCTTGTTAACCCTGAATGTGTTATGAGAACAGATTTTGCAGCCTTGCAAAGGTTCTGCAGACATTTGCTGTCTCTCTTACGTTTACTAACAAGGCTGCATCTCTGGTTGATTAATTTGATGATGTCAGAACTATACATTGTGGTAAAATCTTGTTCCTCTACTTAACACAATTCCAGGAGTTCCTTATATTCCATTTTCAAAAGCTAACGATACTTTCTTTTAGAGCTAAACCATGAAATGGGAAACTGGCTTTGGCTGGGTTGGTTCCCATGTGAAGGAGAGCTCATCAGCCTTGTGGCTCCCAGGTCACACTGATCCACTCGGGACTGGCAGGTAAAGACGTGCTCAGTCACAGCACGTCTCCTGCAATCCCTGTACAATGAAGAGAGCTTTGTCCACCAAACCTTTCACCCACTCCTGGAGCTCAGGAGGACCAGAGGCTGTCGGCCAACTTTCTGAACAAATGCTCCCCACGGAAATTTCTGCTAATTGAACTCAGATCTTGCCTTGCTTGTTCTGAAGCAGGATCAGAGCTCTGACTGCTGACTGTGTGGCTTCCCAGAAGACTTGGAAATATGCTTGATGTGGGTATGGAAGGGGAAAGGGGAATTCTCGTGGCCTGGGGGCACAGGAGGGCTCCAAATACAACATTAGGGTTTGGCAAAACCCAAGAACATCATGCCAAGACCTTTTCCCTGAACTCGTAAGCCCACATGCATTTCAAACGGAACTTAGTCCTCATTTCAGGAGTGAGTATGCATTAGTCATCAATGTGCAGTGACAGCAGCACTGGGGACTGACACCTACACTGTCCCACCCCCTTTATTCTCTATCCAATGTCTCGTTATCAGAGTCCAGTTCATTTCCAAGACTTCTCCTTCAAGTCTAACCCACAGTAACTACTAGTCTATGACAACATAACACTTGTTGCCAGTAAAGTGGCTCTTGACATGCTCAGCCTTATGGCATCTTTTGAAATTTTTAAACTATTTATATATATACTTATGTACATACATATGCATATTACAACTTTTCATGCACTTACTCAAAAACTGTTTCCTGAGAACCTACTGCTGCCAAACACTGAGCTTAGTACTGGGGACACGATGGAGGACAGGATCAGCAAGGTCTCGACCCTCGCAGACCTCCCAGTGGGGACTGCATGTTTCACTGACTGTGCCCATGGGGTTTTAATTTATGGAGGTGACCAAGTGACAACATGGAGAGGCGAATGCCATTGAAAGAAGACTTTTACTACTTACATTTCCTGAGAGAAGAAGGGACCCCACATCACGTGGGGCCACCTGGGAGCACCAGGTGGGTGGGGAGGCAGGAGCAGCAGCGAGGAGGGGAGCGCCTCGGCCAGAGCCTTTCCTGGGGTTTCTGCAAGAAAAGCAGAGCAGGGCAGAGTGAACAGTTTGGGACTGGCTGGTTTGGATAATTCTGGCAGGCTTTGGGCTCTAGGGACAGCCTCTGCTTGCCTGATACCTGGCCCTGGGATGATTTAGGGAGGGAGAACACTGGCTTGGTGTGTGAGTTCAAGGGGACTATTGGGGGTGTAGACAACACCATCGGCCTATTGGTTGGTTTGCATACGAAAGGCAAGCCCTTCGCTATCTCTCAGAATGGGCCAGACTTGGGAGGGTCAATCCTCCCTGAACAGCAAAAATTTTAAGATGTCAAAACATAAAATACAAAAAAATGTTAAAAATATACGAGTAATACACTATATCCATCAAGGTTCATATGGACACCAGAACCCACTCTAGGCATTTCAAACCGAAAAGGATTTAGTGTGGGGACAGAGTGTTTGCAAAATTACTGGAAGAGCTGAAGAGGAAGTCAGGGGGCCACCAATGGATAATTTATTTCAAGGGCGGACAGTTCTAACTTTGATCCAGAAGCAGGGAAGATGCTGCTACCACTGATACTGCTATGGCCTCCCCAGCGGACTGGTACCCACAAGGCTGATGGCTGGTCCACCTACCACAATTGACTCCAACATCTATATAGCCTTGCTTACCAGCAAGGCAACTTTATACACATTTTCTGAGTTTTGGAAAGGGAGGAAGGAGGAAGGGCCAGGTATAGCCACAGATTTCTGTGTTCTGTATAGTATAACACACTAGTCAGACATATGCTAAACACATGAGGCTAAACTGCCTCACTGTCCTACAATTGACAGATTTTTATGCTAGATAGTTGTCCACAGCTGACATTTCTGTGCTAGGCTGGAGTGGTCCATCCTTCCCATACTTTTCTTATCTGAAAAACCTCTACTCATCTTTGAAGATACAGGTCAAGCATCACCTTCTCTGTGAAGCCTTTTTTCTTCCTGCCAAGAATTGGCCTCTCCTTCCTTGGAGACACACACACACACACACACACACACACACACACACACACACACACACCCCACCCTGTGGAAGCAGAGGTAGACTGTCATCACAGAGCCTGCCTACTTTTTTGCTCTCACACCAGTGTCTCTCTGCTTGACTGTGAGATGTTTAGGGCCATTCCATGGCACACAGCCGACAGAGAATAGATGCTCCCTGTCTCAGTGAGCAAGGCTGAGCCTCTTAATGCAGACACAAGATGCAGGTAAGGATTCTAGCAGAGCTTGTTGCCCTGTCCAGTCAGAGAGGAACAAAGTGGATGAGTCCTGTTTCATCGAGGTTGAAATGTTGGACACTGTTAGTGTATCTTAGCTCTGGCACTGTTTGGAGCAAGACACTGTGGCAAATAATTGAATAAAGGTAGCCTGGGCAGGGGGTAGGAAACAGAAAAAAGTTCAATATCTTTGTATGACTCAAAGATACAAGGTAGTTTCAGTGGCAACTAACAGAAATGCTGCTCACATAAGATAAAGAAGGAAAAGGAATATACCAACAGCAGAACTGAACAGTTGGCGTGCTGGTTTCAGGCATGCCTGGGTCCAGTTACAGTGTACATTAGCACAGGTTTCACTTTGGCTTAGTTTTCCTCCAGAGCCAATATTCTCCTGCTGACTTCCCCCATGTGGTAGCAACGGTGATTATTTTTGCTTTTACTTTTCCCAACATATACTGGATTCACTCATCAATTTCAGTAGAAATAGAGTCTCTTTCTCAATACTTCCAGCAAAATCTTTCAGGACTGACTCTGATTTGGCCCAGTCTACTCCTCACCTAAGGCCAGAAGAATAGGAGATACAGTCATCTATTGACAGGGGCTGTGTCTAGCCCTGAAACCAGGGGGCCTCCATGGGGCAGACCAACCCCACCAGAGCCCTGGGGCTGCATGTGGAAGGAGGTGGTCCTCAGACAAAAATCAAGGTGGTGTTACCAGAAAGAGGAGTATGGACGATGGGTAGGAAAAACAGCAGGTTGTTCCCGCCGTGGTTATCTAGTATTTTTCTATCTGGAAAGCCTCATTCTTCCTTTTGAAAGAGTCTTTGAACTACTCAAGAGCAACAGCAAAACTACAGCCATTCTCAGGGTGCTTCTTTGATGGGCTGCCCAATGCCATGGGTACAAAGCAGAAAATTTTGACATCATTTCTAAGTTTCAGTGGAGATTGGGGAGAGAAAGGAAAAACCCATCAGTTTCGGGTCTTGAGTAGTAAAATGAGAGTGACTGGGAAGGGGGAAAACGCTTGGGATGTAAATGTAATGAACAACAGAAGATAATTAAAAAGGAAGTGGCTTCCTCTCATTTGTCAGCTGGGCCTTGTAAGGAACAAGAGAAGTACCTTTTCTGGAGCCTCAGCTGCTCTGCTGCCTTTCCAGCCGCCTCCTTGGGAAGAATGAGGCCTTGACAACCAGCATGGTGTCAGGGCTGGCCTCCGCCCAAGCCTGAACAGTGCCCCCATTGAGAGCCCCCAGGGGCAGCTCTGGAAGCTCTCCCTTCTCCTGCTCCCCTCAATGGGCTATTTGTGGGACTAACAAGGACTGGGAGACATGCTGGCCATCTCCTCTGAGGCCCCAACAGCTGCAAGATTCCTCAGGAACTTCACAGGGCCCCTGCACATCCCTGCAAAGACACGGACCGGAGGATGCTGGATTCAGAAAGGGATCCCCAGGGGCCTCTTGGATGAGAGAGAAAAATACGTCTCAGTTCTTTCCTTCCTCCCAGGTCTTCCTCCCATCTCCTGGGGTAGCAACTCTTCACCCCTAAAATATTTGGTATCCTGCCTTCCTGCAGCTTGGATGCCCTCCTGTTCTACCCTCCCTGCTGGCTAGGAGAGAGAAGAGAAAGGAGGAATAATCTTCTTCCAGAGATAGGAGTTTATGATTGCAGCCACTTCCAAAGATTCCATCTTCATTGCCTACTTTCTTTTCCAAGATAAAGTGACCTAGAGTGGAAAGTGATAGCTAAAAAAATTCTCATCAAATACCAGCATCCCAGCTACTGTTCTTATTGATCTTTTATTCCCACAACACCACAAAGGAACAGCAGAGAGTAATGCATGCTGTTTCTCCTGGGCCAGTAGGTAACGATTGCCATTGCCCTGGGGAAGCAGACCAGCATACTATTCAGAACAGATGGGTGAGGACGAATCATCCCCGACTTTCTACTGCTATGGAATATAAAGGCTTGCTTATATGTTTTCACTTAGAGATGCAAGTTGACCTCCTGCCCAAATCTGTTCCTCCAGGAACTTGTTATTGCCCTTGAAAATCCCATTCTTGCCATATTCTGTTTGTAGGTTGAAGCAAGTACAGCCTGCATGAATAGAAGTACATCTATTTGGTGGAAATTTGCTGCAGTTTAAACATCCCTGAACTCCACACATCGGTCCTTATAAGTGATTAACATTAGGGGCTATGCAGTCGATCCTGTCCTTCTGAGTTGCAGCCGGGATAAAGAGGAGAGGGCATGGCTCCAGGGGCAAAGTGTGCCTCCTTTGCAATGGACAGAATCTTTGGGGGAATCTGGTACAACTTCACCCTCTGTTCCCTCCACAGCCTCCTGGCCAGAATGTTGGGATCTGGCCTCATTCTTCAGGATGAGGGGACTCTTCTCCTCCTATGTGATTCCATTCTACTTTCAAACAAATCTTATTCATCAGAGAATTCTTTCTTGCATCAACCCCCATACGGTTTCCCGCAAATGTGCAGACATTGATCCTACTCTTGCCCTAGTGCTATACACTCGAATTCCATGAAACCTTCAACTCTTCAGATAAGTATTTCCACATAGAATCACTCATGCCTCCTCTTGGCCTGTCCATTTGGGGCTGAATCATGGTTCCTGCGATGCCTGTAACAGCTCCATACATGACACGGTTGCCTCATTTTTACCACTGGGTGACTATGTCCAGACAAACTGTTTTGTCTTGGATGCTTTTAAAGATAGGGAACTCAGCTGAGGCTCGACTAGGGTTAAAATACAGAGAAGCGTTGCTACCTTTGACTGAAGGATTCTGCTCTCAGCAATGCCCTCCAAGACTCAATGCTTATCATGTGGCTCTGGGCTCCACTGAACTTCCTCGGTGATAAAACTCATAAGACTTCTCACATGAACTTCCCTTAAGCCAGTGATCTCCAGTCAATTGATTTTTTTTAAACCTAAGATCTAATATTTGTCTCTTACTTAACTTTATCCCCTTAGCTTCGGTCCGTCAATCTAATATGTGGAGCTCTTTTAGGAATATTGATTCAGTTAGTAAAACTCCCCAAATTTATGTAATGGACAAACACCTAAATATATCTTCTATAGTTGCATTCAAATTATTGATAAAAGTGAAGGCAAAAATGAGAAGTTCACATATCTGAGATCCAGTGTCAGATACATCACAATGTCATGTTCAAAACCATATCAATGGAAAAAAAACAGATGCCAGACACTGGAGAGTTCCATCCTGCTTCGCAATCCAGAGTCACTTCACATAAAATACCTTATTGTTGGATGTAGAAAGCATTTTTATGTGTTCCTTAAGTTAATATTTGATAGGGGTGTTCAGTATTGTTTTTCATACTATGCACATATAAGATTCTATGGGTACAGAAGCAATAGCCTTTTAACCTACCTTATGCATTAGGTAACAGGCCTCTCACTGTTAAAGAAGACTATTTTATTAAAACAACCTTCTTGCCAAAATCCTATGTGTTCCTTTCTAATAAACATTCCCAAATCAAAACCTATCAAATTGATATGACAATAAAAGCCACATCAAAATCTTAGCTCTCTGTTTTCCTAGCGTTCTCTAAATCCTGTCCAAAGAGGTGCTGTTTTCATTTCCCAAGAAAAATAGAACTGTTCTGTAAATTATTTGCAGAAACTACCTTGAATTCCATATTCAAGTTCTTGCAAAGCAGATTTCAATTTTAAACGAAGGCAACTCTCAAGGTAGAAGCCTCCCAGTTTGAATACAGAAACCCCTTTTGGCAAAGTCATGTGAAAAATGCACACACATCTCAATCAGATGTTTTTCCTAAGCCATTTCCCAGCTTCATGTCTAATAGAGGTTGAGTGAGAGCTGAAAAATGGTTTGAATAACAACATGAGAATAAATAAGTCACTTATTTGGGGTTTATAATGGGAAAAAAAAGTCACTAAAAAAAGTCACAACTAAGTTCAGATTTTGAACTAGTTTAATCATGGGATGAACAACAAGAAGGAAACCCAAATAATTCTATTATTTTTGGAGTTAAGGCCCATCAGAATATTATTAATTCCTTCCCTATAAGATCCTATTACAAATAATAAGTTGGATCATAGCTCACCTTGCCACATCTCTGCCTTATAAAAGAAGACTTCTAGAAGGGGTTAGCTTCTTTCTCTTTCCAAAAACCCTGATCAAATTCTCATGTACTCCTCTCAATCATTTTGCAGTAACTTTTCCCATACAATATCACTTTCCTCCTCCCAGTCTAATGCCCACCACCTGCCCACACAATAAGTCACCAAATCTTTCCCTCATAATATCTCCCCCTTCATCCCCTCCTCTGTTTTCCCTCAGTATTTCCTGTTGGAATGATATATAACCTGGGTCACCTTTTCCTTTAGTATCCAAATATAATTATTGGAACTGCAGAAAGCCTGGTGCCCATCTCAACATTTCAGAGACTCAGATGTAGGATGCTCTACATCTGAGCATCCTACATGGTGGGGTGGAGGCCAGACTGTCCTTCCCCACCCCTGTGCCCGACTCCTCCTTCCACCCTGCCCCTCATCCTCATAGCCCTCCTTCCTTTACATGTAGGCTGTTATTGCCCCTTCATTCCACAGGGCACTGCCAACATCAGGCCATACTGCCTAAGACTTACACTGAAGGTTTGGAAATTTTGGAAAGGAGTCATGGCACAACACAAAATTTAACTCAGCATCACTGTTGCTAATGTCTTCCATAAGGGTCCCTTCCTGGTCAAGCTAGTGAGCCTACCCTCAGAATGGAGTCCCTGGCACCATTTCCTTTCTTTCTTACCTACACAGGGAAAATGCAATCTTCTTTAACATTAAAAGACAAACAAATAAACAAATCAAATCTGCAATAACTCAGCAATCCTAAAATGCAGATATATCTGAAGTCAGGGTTCTTTTTTTTTTTTTGTAGCAATTTAAAAGTTTTAGCAAGCAAAAAATTAAGCAAGCAAAAAAAATTTTTAACGATATAAATGCACAAAATTACAAGAGTATTTAAAAATGTCATAGTACATCTATAGGAAGTAATAGCATTCAGTTCTTTAAGGTTATTCTGCTACCTATAAAAGGCGTGGCCTCCAAGGGGGTATTTGCAGCTTCTTTCAGTGGTGGGAAAATTGCTCATTATGTAATGTTGGAGGAAATCAGGATCCAAAGCTGTACATAGAGTATGACTTCGACTCCATAAAAAATCTGGGGGAAAGTGTGCCAGGCTATCAACAGGGATTAGAGGAGTAGGGGTGATGGCTACTTTATTGTTTGAGCTTTCCTGTGCTTTTTAGAGCCCACTGAGTAATCACCGTCTTTTACAACCAGGCAGATCATTGAGATTTACTTAGGCAGACACCTGTCTGGCAGATGCAAGTCTGCTTTCAGGCTGGGGCTTACCTTAGTCCCAGGAAAATGTCTCATGCCACAAGATTCAGCTTGAACCTCACCCATGGAGCGGTCTATGTCCACCTATGTTCCCTTCCCACTAGGCAATTGATTGCTTCCTCCACCTGCAACCTTTTCTAGTCCTTCTCACATCTGCATCAGTCGGGTCTCAGAGAAAGACAAACTGTATCCTCATATTGCAAAGAGTTTAACAGGAAGAATCTTTACAAAGAAGCAGGGTGCAAGGAGGTCACAAAAGATAGTGCATACCCCAGGGCAAATAAGAGGAGGCTCTGTCACTACCCCTAAAAGGAAGAAGCAGTTCCCAGAGCCTGGAAGGAGAATGAGAGAGATGCTTGGCAGGAACTGCAACCTTCCATAAAGGGATGTGGCCAGCCTGTACCAAACCCTCCAGAAAGGAGCCAGTGGACACAGCCTTCTCCTCCCTCCTTCCAGTTATCTGCTGGTGTTCATTGAGGGCCAAATCCAGCCCGAAGCCAGGGCACAGGGAGCCCTGCAATGTGGTCCACACAGGGCAGCCTCCAAGGGAAGAAAGCAGGAGAAGGGCAGTAAATGGACCTTAAGGGCAAACCAAGATCCAGCACAACATACTGTCATTATTGATTTATAGGCTGCCAAGTGTCTGCTGCCCAAGGGTCTCTTTCCTTTAATATTACAAAAACGCTAGAGCTCAAGGCTGCATCCCCTTGTGCTTCAGAGAGTCCAGAGCCACCCACCCACCCACAGCCACCCACCTTCTCTCCAAAGCGTTTCAAGGGTGAGGCCTCTCCTGAGGCAGTCCTGGCTACATCCTGCCTGGTTTCCACATCTTTCCTCCTCCCTCACCAGCCTGTTTCCTCCCAGGCTGGACACCACCCTTCTTCCTTCCTTTTCCTCAAATCAGCACAGTCTGAGCGTTATTGTGTGCGTCAGACTTCTAACTGAAGAGTCGGTGTGAGGGGGTAAACCGCAGCACAGAGTAAGCAACAACTTCCAAACCCTCATTAGATGCCTCCTTCATAAATATTCATTAGCCAATCTCCACCACGAAGATTTTCTTGATCATGCTCATCCGTCATCCTGAAACCCCAACCCTTCAAGGGCCTTCTCTTCTCCAATGACAACTCTCTAAAACCCTAAATTCTGTTCATGTTCTTCTTCGTATGAACCTTTAGATATTTTAATATTTTAATGTGATTGTTTTAAAAAACCAAGTTGGCAAATTTTATAAATAAAGTTTTATTGGAACCAGGGCCGAGTTTAGGGTAAGGAAAGTGAGGCAAGGTCATACACATGCAGGATCAGATTCCCTCTTTATTTAAAACTTGTCATCCTTTGGTCATCATGAATTCTGTTCATTAATTTTGATTTTTAAAATATTACATTATAATGTTATTTGTCTTGATCACTAAGTTTTTGGCATCCCTTTATTTTTGCACCCAAGGCAAGTGTCTCACTCAAACCAACTTAGTCCTGGCTCTGCTGGTTGAGGGGGACTGGGGAAAGGGACTCAACTTTCTACATTAAATATGCCCATGAAGGTGCTCTTCCAACCCAAAAGATAGTTTCTTTTCCCAAGCAGAATTTTGCCTTCAAACTCCTGCCAATTTTGAGAATATTCTTTTTTCTTGTTATATCTCCTTCATTGGGCTGTGATATCCTTCGGGATAAAAAAAAAAATGATGCCTTTTTTGCCTCCATAGCACCAGTGCCCAGGTTTAGTAAATGAATTATAAAGATTTACTGAACGCAAGGATCCAGTGCAGAGCTTCGTAAGTTCAGTCTGTTAACTGTTCAATATATTTAGAGATTTTCTTTTTTATGTTAAAATCCAACATCTTAGAAAACTAGCTGGTAAGGATCTAAAGAGATGATTTAAACTAATCTTTTCATTTTATACATTAAGAAACTGAGGCCTGTGTCCATGGTTTTACTTGCAGGCAAGTTGCTCAGGGTTTATCCAGAATAATTAATATTTCCTACTGTTGGGGTGCTATCCCATCTAAATAATTTTGACAGCATCCCAGTGGACAGAATAAAGTAAAATTCTCCCAGGGGTCCAGGAAGTCCTGCAAGAATACAATGCTATCAATTAATTAATACAATGCTATTATTTCTCCCAAAAGAAATCTCAGGCATGGAAAAGAGGGCTCATTATGTGAATACACACAAGAATCTAAGTGGGAAAATTACTGACACACAACCCAATGACCTGAGTCGGAACATCTTTCATCAGAGCGAGATGCAGAAATATTTATATCAAGAAGTTGAACTTTTAAATCAAAGCCAGAAAATATATTTGCCCAAGGTAAAGGTAAGAGTGGAAGGTTTACAGAGAGAAGGACAGTGACAATAAGGAAAGCTTGCTTCTTTACAATGAGTTCATTGTGGCAAACTTGCGAGGCACCCAGTAAGCTGACAAGGGTCCCTTCACCCCTGTGCCCAGGACAGTTTGGCCAAAGGACATCTAGGGTGACATGCCTCAAACAGTCAGCATTAATCTCATATCCCGGAATAGCCCAAAGAACCCGTCCAACCTGACTGCCTGCCTTTTCAAAAGCACCTTTGGAATTCTTTGTTCAGCTCTGCTTGGTTGACACTGGAACGTCTCTTCTGGGACTTTTCTGTGACCTGATCTTCATCCACAATGACATTCCGCAAGAGACCCACCAACCCCTAGATTTGCCCAGTGGGTGACACTAATATTAGATCCAATTAAAAGTAACAGTTCAAAACAGATGAGGCATGCATTTAAACACGAGTCAGAGCTGCCACGAATTCATTTCTTCCTCACAATTTCCTCTGGCAGAAAAGAGGTCAAACTGACCTTGAAGAAGAAACCTCCTTTTTTGGCTTGGTTACCATGGCAACACAAACCCTGTCTCCCTAGAGCACCTGCCCACGGGTTTGCACCTGCCAGCTGGTAGCAAGAGTGGACCAGCAGCCTCAGTTCCCAGTCACTGTGCTCACTCCATCAACAAAGGTGCCAGCAGTGCCAACTGGCTTCATGATATGGATACCTGCCCGCTAAGCATTGGCCCAGAGATCGGGGACTTTCTTTCACAAAGGCCAGCCAACAGCTGGCAGGCAGGAACCACCAGGTCATTGTCATCCAGGGCTGAATTGGAACGTGCACTTAGGAGACAAAGGCTCTGTCTGTAACCACAGCATCCCCCACTCCCGGGGTGTTTTACTGTCAGCTCCCGGCCCTTGCCATGGGAGGGCCATGTGGCTGAAGGTGCCTTTCTTGGCTTTTTTTTTTTTTTTTTTTACCCTGCCTTGTGCATTGCTGTAGAAAAGTTTTCCCTGCCCCATGTCTAGTTTCATTGCAAATCAGAAAGCTCAACATAAGTCACCCTGGGCCAGTGGGTTCAGAGGTGGAGCTGTAACCAGAAGCTGTGTCAAACCTCCTTCCCTGGCTCCACACCAAGGCCTCCGAGGATTTCTTGTCACATGAGGTTAGTGTAGTTTCACATCCTCTAAAGCAAAGCTCTGTCGAAACTCTCTGGTCTCACATGGCTTCAGCTCAAACAACCACCGCACTCAGCTGCCTTTCTAACCCTTCCAAGCCGCGAGTCAGGAGACCTGGGTTCCAGTTTCAGCCCAGTCTGCTGGACCCTAAGCAATTACTGGTCCTCAGTTTCTTTATCAGGAAAATTAAGAGGCCAAAGTACCTGTCACTAGGCTTCCTTTCCACTCTTTCTCTCTTTAAAAGAAAAAAAAAAAAAACGGTTTATTTGTCCTGCCACTTTTAAAAGAAGATGCTGTCCTGAGAATCTCTGAAGACTGATACAGATAAGTTTGGTTTAAAAAATAAATGAATGAATTTCAAAAATACTATGTCAAGTGAAAGAAGCCTTATGTACAAAGGAGCTCAAACCATATGATTTTATTAATACAAAATTCTAAAATAGGCAAAACTAACCTGTAGTGAAAAGGAAAGAAATTAGGACAGTGGTTGCCTATGGCAGTGAGGCAGAAGCAGGGATTACCCGGGAAGGGGCAAGAAGGAACTTTCTGTGATGAAGGTTATATTTTATATCTGGTTAGGTTTAGGTCGCACAAGTGAAAGCCTTTGTCAAAATTCATAGAATGCTACACTTAAGGTGGACTCATAGATGCACTAAAGCAATCATAGCAAAATGTTAATTGTAGAATCTAAGTAGTGGGTATATGGGTGTTCGCTGTGTAATTCCTTCAACTTTTCTATACTTTGGAAATCTTCAGAATAAAATGTTGGGAAAAAATACACTGTAATAATAAATATACTATCCCGCCCACTCCTTTCTTTCCTCCACTCCCTCCCTCTTTCTTGATACGTGACTTTTTCCCATTAAATGAGTCAGTGGAAATGGGACTATGCGTTGATTTGAGCAGATAAGTCACTGGTGCTCTGTGGTGACTAATGACCTTATCACTGCCCATGGCTTCCAAGGGAAGAAGACAAATTCTGTGCATCTTTCTCAAAGAGTTCCCACCTACCAAAGGCTGTTAGAAAGGACTGTAGATTTGATGAGCATCTTTCAAGAGCCCTTCCCCAAATCCAACACCTCCCCCCTGCCCCCCCCCCCACACACTCGTTAAAAATTAACATTCAGTCCCTTTTTGTTCCATTGGTCTATGTCTCTATTTTTGTGCCAGTACCATGCTGTTTTGGTTAGCCTTGTAGTATAGCTTGAAGTCTGGTAAAGGGATGCCTCCAGATTTGCTCCTTTTGCTTAAAGTTGCTTTGGCTATTCAGGTTCTTCTCTGGTTCCAAACAAAGCATTGAATTATTTTTTCTAGATCTTCAAAAAATGACATTGGTATTTTGATGGGAATTGCACTGAATCTGTACAGCTTTTATCAGGAAATCTCAAACAAAACGCTGAAAGGAGGTAGCAAAATTTCTATTTTCTCCATTTCTGTGTACCTGTGGAAACTGAGGCACAAAAGTAAGTCACAGGTGTAACCAGACCCTTTGAGTAGTTCAGCTGACTGGACATTTATCCTAAAACAAGCCACAGGAATGGGAAGTAAGAGAAGTAGAAATGCACAGTTTAAAAATATTGTGGTTTCCAACATGAATTGACTGGAACTGAGGTTAAAGATGAATTTCAGCATTTTTTCATCACCAGTTTCTCAATGGACCATTTCCTGTGTTCTCACTGTCAAGTTTAGAGCATAAACCAAACCTCCAGCATATATTTCTGCTCCATACAACAAACCTCAAGGATCTATCTCTGCTGAGTTGGTGGTCTCCACCAGAAAATAACACACACTACATCTACAAATGTATGTGACATATCCTCACATCCTGTGTGTGTGTGACCACAACTTCAAAGAAACAAAAAAAAGCAATGAAAAATAAAAAAATAAATAAAGTAAGAAGTTTAATTTCACCGGAGCCACTTGTGTAGCAAAAAAAAAAATCCAAAAGCACAATAAAAACAAAGAATATTAGACTCGGGGGGAAAAAATCCCTTAGGGTCTGTTTTAGCCAAACCTTTTCATTTTACAGAGAAAGAAACTGGACCTCAGAGAAATTTCCAATTTAATGAAAGTTACAGCTGAGACTCTGAATCTGAGAGCTTTCATAACACCACTAGAAAACAGGATTGGAACTGACCTTATAAATAATATATTCTAAGCTTCCTCACTTCACTGATAAGGAAACTAAGATTCAAAGAAATCCAGTGACTCCTTTGAGGCTGCACAGTTACTTAGTAGGACTAAATCCCACGTATACTTATGCTTCTGAGAGAGAGAGCTTTGGTACCTCCCTTCCCTCTCCCAACCCTATGGGCAGCTTCACCACCCGTCATTCTCTGATATGGGCAGTTAATATTCTTCACGTGTTCTAATGTAAATAACCACCTCAATACAGCCTAAAGACTCACATCTCCTTTCCAACCAGATTAGCATCCCTTGCAGGAATTCAGGAGCCACCAGTTGGGCCCAGCCAAGTGAAAGCACAGCCAGGTAGCATCCAGGCAATTTTAAATACCTGTCTGTGTTTTATAACCACCCAAAGTCGGTCAGCCTCAAGGAGATCAACTAGGAGTGTTCGGTATTTTGGTACATAGAGACAGTTAAGTTCTGTCTCTATGTACCAAAGTAAACAAATTAGGGTACTGAAAGACTTTAATAAACAAAGGTAGTTTGGCTCATAATTACAGAAGCTTTGTTAGCGCTCCTGCTCTTAGCGGTAAACGTACTGAGCCAGTCATTTAATAGTTTGACAAAAAACTGAGTGCTTGCTATGTGCCTGGAACTTTCTAGGTGATGGAGACATGGGAATGAACAAAGTTCCTGCCCTCTTGGACCTCGCATCTAGTGAGAGAGACAGACGATCAACAAATAAGAAAGGCCATAACATGACAGATGTTGGTATGTGCCCTGGAGAGGAAAGAGGGCAGTCGGCGAGTGGGGCCCAGCAGCAGAGGTAGGGAAGGGCGGTTGCTATGTGTTACATATAAGCAGGACTCACGGACAAACAGATACAAAAGAAAGGAGGAAGCAAGCTTTGTGTATATCTGGGGGAAGCTGTTTCCAAGCAGAGGGAGGACAAGAGCAAAGGCCTGAAGCAGCGGAGGCATATTCTTGGAAAGGCTAGAGGCAGAAGGGGCTGGGGGGGGGGGGACAGGGAGCAGAGTGAGGGAAGGCGGGGAAGGGGACGCAGATGCTGTCTTGAGGTGCAAGTGTGAGGGACCTTGCAGGACATTGTGGGAGCTTCAGCTCAGACTCAAAGTGAGATTGGAAAGGCCCTGGAAGGTGTGGAACAGAGGAGGGACATGATGTGATATCCATTTAAAAGAACCCCATTGCCTGTGTGTTGAGAAACAACTGTAGCTATTACTGGCCATTACCACACCCCAGGCATTATGATGGCTTGGACCAAAGAGGTGGTAAGAAGTAGTAAGGTTCTTGGAGGTAGAACCCACAGGATTTCTTGGTGGATAAGACGCAGAGTATGAAGAAAAGAGAAGAATCAAGGATGACTTCAAGGCTTCACATTGGTGCAACTCGGGTGGATTTGCCATTTGCTAGAATGAGGCAGGCCACGGGAGGAGGAGACTTGGGTTTCCAGGGAGGGGGCTATGAATCAGGAGCGCAACGCTAAATATGATGTGCTGGAGATGTCTATTAGATCTCCAATTAACAGAATGTATTGACACCTCCAGTTAGAGATGTGTCTCAAGAATGCAGTTGGGTACACAGCCTAGGACAGAAATGTTGGTGTCATTAGCATATGGATGATATTGAATGGCATGAGACCAGATGAGATCACCTGGTGAGGGTGGATAAAAAAAGAGAAGGGTCCGGGGAGATTTCAATGTTTGGATGTGCCATCAGGATGAGGAGGAAGCAGCAAAGAGGTAGAGGAAGGCCGAGAGGGTAGACAAACGTCAGAGACCAGTACTCCCAAGTCAGGAGAGTGGTCAGCTGTGCCCAATCCTGCTGATTCTGGAGGCAAGCTGAATTCTAAAGGGAAAAGCAAAAAAAAGTCACCTGTGTCTCCTGCTATCATATCTACAGCATCCTGTTATAACAATAATAGCAAGAATAGTAATAATTAAGAACTATCACCTATTCAGCATCTATCATGTCCCAAGGATTGTACTTTGGCAAATATCACATATCAAGGCTGATAGGTTGGTAGTAGCTACCTGAAGCATTGGGATTGGGTTAAGAAGGATTCTTAGTTTGCCTCTTAGCTAAAAGGAAAAGGATTGAGTCGTGATATCCACCATGGACATAGAATGAGAAACTGGCATCACAATTACCAGGTATTTGTGATCACTGCGCTAGGACTTTATGTACTTTGCCTGTGGAGCTCACTACACCACAGTAGTGATGCACTTGGCCCCATATTACAAATGCAGAAACCTAGGCCACAGAGGTATACTAACCTCTCCACAGTGGCATAGCTAGAATGACAGAGGGGAGACTTGGCCGATGTCACCTGGCCTTTGCCCCAACCACAAAGTTTCTCTCTCCATCCAGTCATAAAAGTACATGGAATTTTAGATCCCTGAGGGTACACCTTTCCTAATTTAAACTTATGACACAGAAATCATATAGTCAACAGTATAAATTTCAAACGTGCTGGTTCCTTTAGGCTCAAAGAAAATATGGTGCAGCTGGATTCATGAGCTGATTTAGAGACATATGTTTGCAAGCTCAAATACAAGATAAAAAGAAATAAAACATGAGACATGAGTAGGCAAACCATTCAAATAACAAGTCTTTTCAACCTAGTGCAGTTGAAGATGACACAGTAAGACACAGTAAGAGCAACCATTAAAATATGACTATTATTTTGTCTTCATCATTTCCATAGCAACCTGGTACTATTCCCTGCCAAAAAAATAACTCAGTAGGCACCAAGAATTCTCAGCTTCTCTTTTAGCATCAAGCCCTTCCCACAGTCATTTGTATTAACATTTGCAAAAGATTTATTTCCCTTTGATTCAAATAATTTCACATTCCCAAGAATATCTGGACTGGAGCACGGCCAACTGCCTGCAGGGCCTGCAGCCATCTCCCTGGTCCTGAGTAGCTCCCTGGGTGCCCATGAATGGCTCATTGTTAAGACAAACCCACTGCAGAGAACAGAGAAAACACAGAAGAGGAATCAGTGTCATGTTCTGGGGACTGGTCTGGACTTTGAGCAATGAAACTGAGCAGGAGCGGCAATCACCTAAGGTTGTCATGAGTCACAGCGATTGTTGCCTACCAGCCCACGGCTCCCCTAAGATGCTGCCCAGTTTGTAAACAACCATCAGCTCACTTCTGGAGACTCTGAACCCAGGTCCTTCTATGTGACCAGGCAGAGGGCTAGAGCAGACTCCAAAATGAAAATCATCTTTATCATCCCCAAGCATTTCTTTTTTTAAAAAATTTTATTTATTTATTTTGAGACAGGGTCTTGCTCTGTTGCCCAGGCATCATCATAGCTCACTGCAACCTCCAACTCCTGGGCCCAGGCAATCCTCCTGCCTGAACCTCCAGAGTGGCTGAGACTACAGGCATGCACCACCATGCCCGGCTAATTTTTCTAATTTTTCTATTTTTTGTAGAGACAGGGTCTTACTCAGGCTGGACTCAAAATCTCCTCTCACTCCCAGAGTGCTAGGATTATAGGCATGAGCCACTGTGCCTAGCCCCCAAGCATGTCTTAAGCATCAGCTATGTAGGATTAAACACTGGTATTCAGAGAAATGTTTGAGATCAGCTTCAAATAGTCTATACAGCTTGAACAACTGGCCAAAAATCCAAGAAACGTGTGGTCTCTGGACTCTTATATGGTGGAGGCTGGGAACCCAAGTCTTGCTCTGGTTTTTGCTGTTGACTTTCTGCATATATTCTATTTATCTATCCAAGCTAATAAATAGGGCACAATAGAGAAAGGTCCAACTGCCCACTTCAAAGTCCATTGAAATCAAAGGTAAAAAGGACTATAATTTTAGAATTTTTTGAGATTAATTATCCTTTCACTAAATTCACTTGCAGAGTAAAACACGTTTCCTGGTGTAGACTTTCAACACTTGGACCACATTTATTATTTCAGAGATGTATTGATAAACCCCAAAATTAATGCTTGATGAGTATCATTTAGTAGCCACAAGCTTATTTTTCAGAATATGGCTATTTTCAAAAAGTTACAACTTCTGGTGCTTATTTAGGTGTTTTATTATTCTTATTTGAGCAAATAATAAGGTCAGAAAACTACTATATTTCATAATAAATTTCCATACCATATTACTTCTCCCAGTTCTCAGAAACTCACCAAAACATACGAGAGAAAAGCAATGAAGTGATCTAGAAACAATAGCCTAATTCAGTTATGGTCATAATTAATCCATCTGCAAAAACAATAGTTATATCTACTCAAGTGAATGTATATCTGACTTTACACCATGGGGAAAAATAAACCTAACATGCTAAAACATGCATTTACCCTTCCACTGCCCTGCTTACCATCTTAAAGTAAGGCAAAAACGTCATATGGAGTCTGAACCTCTACCCTATGGACACATCTCAGTCTTCATTGAGGTCATTAATATATTAAAAACACTGATGAAGGGCTATTTGTTGGGTAAAGTCATTTTTCCCTTGACATTTATTATCAGTAGAAAAGTTTTTCTGTTTTAATACCCACATTCTGGCATATAATTACTGTAATAAAGTCTACTTCTTCACTCTGGGTGACTGCTGCCAGTATTATGAAATCATGGCAATGGTTGTAAAAATAAGGGAGGTCACAACCCTTCCACACACACACACACCCACTCTGCAGCTGATATTAAATAGCTTTGGTGGGAAAATGCAGACCTTTAAACTTTCTCTACCAAACTCAATGCATTCTGTATCTAACTTCTTCTTTAAAACAATTTGGGTTGTAAGAATTCGAAAACTGCATATGGCCATGGAAAAAAAAAAGGAGCTTATACTTAATTAGCTATTAAGTCCAACTTGGATGAAGCACAATAACAACCATTTCTTTGTGCTAACTATTTTTAATGATATGCATTACATGCATTGGCCTGTCTACTGCCCAGACTGTTCCAGCATCAATCCTGCTTTAGTCTTATGCTTTTGGCAAAGGACAGCATTTGGGAAAGTCTCCATTTTGATGTTTTGTCACTTTAGTAGGGATAACTCCTACCAGCATGAATTCCCTCTGAACCTTGCACTACCATGGTTTCATGACCACAAGGCAATCAACGTCTAAGCACACCAGATGCTATACAAATATTCTCCTTACACCTCAAAGAGTATTCAATATTTTGATTCATCCTGTCTGGGCTTAAACTGCTCAAAAATATTTTAATCCAATTGCTTTCAGATATTCTGTTACATAACTGTTGGATACAATTTTTCTGTTTCCAACCAAGACCCAAGTCAAGCTAATTTAAGATCATAAAAAGGACAGATAGGCCAAAAAGGGAGTTTCTTGTGAAGTTTTCTAATCTTCTAGCTCTTTATATAAAAAGAATTTCCTAAGAGAGGGTATAAGGAAATATTATTTTAAAAGTAGTATCTTGGGTTTCCAAATTAAAATAATTCTGAGTAGAGATGCTGTTTGGGGGTCAGAATGTCAAGATTTCTTTTTGCTCTCAAAATGGGAAATCCATGGTCCTCCAAAGCAACAAAGTGAAACTAGAAGCAATATAGAATGTTGGAGAACAAGGTGTCTAAGGTCCATAAGAAAGCACCAACAGCACAGTATGAAGAAAACCAAGCCCTGAGAACATCACCCCTGCCCTGAACAGAGCAGCTGTGCTGTCATCTATTTTATTTCTTGGCCTTATACATCGGGTTTTGGTTTAGGAAGGAAAAGAGCCACGACAACCACTTTGGAAAGCAGTTTGAGGTGTGCAAACCCTGCAACCAGCAATTCCACTCCTAGATGTGTGCCCTGGAGTAATTTGTACATATGCGCCCCAGAACACATGTATATGAATGTTCATAGCACTGTTGTCCTTAATGGCTCCAAACCAGAAGCAATCCAAATGTCCACCCACAGCATAATGGATCAATACACTGTGGCGAATTCATACAATAGAAAACTATACACCTGGAAAATTACAAACCAGAGGTTTGTGCCACAACATGAATGGATCTTGCAAACCCAATGTTGAAGGAAAAAAGCAAGATATGAAAGAAAATATAGAATTCTTTCATTTATATAAAGCTGAAAAGCAGACAATACTGATCTATATTGTTTAAGATGCACATATAGGAAATAAAACCAGGAATAAAAGCAAGGAAATGATTATCACAAAAGTCTAAAGGATATTTTCTTTGGGGGTGGGGGTGGGAATTGAGAGAAGGTTGCAATCTAGACTCAGGATGGGCAGTAAGGGAAGCTTCCGGGTGCTGGCCATGTTTTGTTTCTCATCCTTTAAAATCTTTCCATGTGAATATTCTTTGATTTCACAATTGCAAAAATAAACAAAAATAAACAAACAAAAAAGCACCACATTTGAAAAAGAAAAGTTTGAGAAATCACTGCTTCAATCCAGCTTCTCCATGTTAAACAAGGAACGAGAGGCCAGGAAGATTAAATCAATTGCCTGTTTCTTCTGTTGCCCTGGCGTGTGGCTCCTGAGTATGGCACCCTGTCACAGAGCTTCTGCTCTTCTCAGAACCTGGGAACGTGGGAAGGCCAGGCTAGAGGGAAATTCTGGAAATAATATCCTTCCCAATATTCCACTCTGCTGATTCCCCAAGCACTGTGCCCAACCCAGCATCTGACCTTTTCCTTGCCCTCCTTTCAAGATAAGGATTTTTCAACTTGGGCAGGGGTATTAAGGGCCTTCTTAGGGGGTCACAAGCTTGTCATTGTCCCATCAGGCTCTTCAGTTCAGTGTACAAACAACCTCCCTCTCTTGGCCAGCCCCAGCGTCTCTTGGTGGGGCCACCCAGGACAGACACACACACTGTACAGGTGTTTGTACGTAGATACACACCCCACTCGCACCTGCCCTGGATTCCATGTGTACCTGACTTGCCAGTCCTATGAGACAATATGTAATATATAACCTACACTCTAAAACCTACTACACTTTGCATTTTACAGATGTTTAATACTAAAATAATAACTACCAATGTTAAACTCTGCGCTTCTGCAAGCACTTTTCAATCACTCTTCCAATAAACAATAGAAAGTGGCAGGGGAAGCTACAGACTTGTACTTGGGCCATTGGAGGGGTCTCTTCCCGAACTCCTACTCCTTGAGCTGCCCAGCATATATTGCTTTTACCATAGGGCTTTTAAAATATTTTTATTATATCCTTGTTTAAAAAAAAAAAATCAGTGGCTGGGAAAACATCTAGCCAGAACTTTGTTTAGAAGGTAAAATTGTGCATTAAGGAATTCCCCATGAGACATTTGGGGAAGGCATCACATATAGATGTGAATAATAACATGATTTTCAAAGTTTATACAGGCATCTATTTACTAGATTTCTCCAAGTTAGTGGCATTCTTGGATTTTGAGAATCTAAAAGAAATTGAAGAAAAACAAAAAAATTCCAGAAGACAGAACCTAGAGAAGTAAATGAAAGCGTAGCAGCAAAAAGCCAGAAGTGCTGGTAATTGTGTTGGTTTGTCACAGTTACACAAGCAAGAAATTGCAGGGCAGAGCTTGACTTGACAACAGAAATCCCTACAGAGGCCCCTGCAAGGATCCCAACCACAGCGTGTGTCCTACCTGTCAGAGCAATATGCGTTACAGTTTATAAATGTGCAGGACAATAAAAGAACCCGTGTCATTCGCCAGGTGTTCAGGGTAATGGAATTTAAGCTGCCTCCCAGCATACCACGGCCTGAGGCATGATGGCTTGATTACAAAAATCCATCAAAAAACCTTCATTCCAGTACCAGAAATTTCACACTTGATGAGAGAAAGGTAGAAAAGTGAAGCTATGTTCTATAAGTGAGCAACTCCAAGATGAGTCTAAAAATAGAATTGCAGAGGGAACCAAAAAACCAAAGTAGCCCACACCACCGAGCAGAGTGAATGTCCAGAAGAAGAGAGCAAGTAAAAATGCAGGCAGCAAGAGAAAAATACTATGCATGAAAATCCAAATGAAGGGATGGAGTTCTTAGCCCCACCAACAACTTCTTTCCGAACAAACTTGTTATCGCGCTCACAGAAGCCCATGTGTATGTAGGAGTTCTCCGGCCATGAATAAACAAGAAAGAAGTGCCATTTCAAGAAGAGCTGGCTATGGGGGGAAATGCTCCTGTCAGAAGAACAGCATTATTTCCAGTCTCTCGCCATATCTGTAGAAGGCTAGTGTAACCAGAAACATCTGAAAAAGCCAAAATCCCCTATGTGTCATGTGGGCATGAGACCAGTACCAGATAAAACAAAACAAGAGGGGTGATTATTTACCTTTCTCTTCAAAACTACCCCAAGCACAGGATTTTATTTGCACCTTCAATGGGGTGAACTCCTCTAGTTAAAATTCCAGACCAAAAATCATTGCTGGGGACTTTGCTCTCTGGTGCTCGTGTCTGTGCCTTGCTGTATGCTAGCTGTCCTTCATGGCCTACTCAAGCCCAGCAGCCCACACTGAGACTTCCCTGAACGTGGGCTCCTAGGGTACTAGCTGTGCGCGTTGCTCATTCTGATCCAGTGCACAGAGCACCGCTTTGGGACTTAACTGTTTCCCGGGAGTGCGTGGTCTGTTTCTTCAACCAGATCCTAAGGTTAGGGAAGACAGAGACCTTTCTTGGACTTTCTTATACATGCTCAGCTCACAGTGGATACTCAGACCTGCTGACCTGCTATGCTCCGTGCACCTTCCCCTTCACAGCTCTGGATCGTACCAGAAATAAATGTCCTTACAGCGTCAAGGCACCACCACCATGGGGGCCGTGGCTTCCCCTGCCTCTGTTGCTTCAGTGTCTTCTCTTTCTATGCTTTGCTTTAGACAAACCGCGGACAGAAACTAAAAACACCCGCAGGTCAGTGAGTGTCCATTTAGTGCAAAACGGGGGCTCTCAGTGCTAGAATACAGGTTCAGTCTCCACTGTACTTTAACATCCTGTGACGGTAACAAAGGTCATAACTGCCCTGAGCAATAAACAAGGGCAGGGTCACTGTGAAGAGCAAACAAACGCGGGGAACAGATTGAAGTTTTCACAATATTTTGGAACCAGGTCCTCAAAGAGTCCAATAGTAATGTTGGTTCTGCTATAATGTAAAGCACATGCATAAGAATAACCTGTTTTATCTTATCAAAAACTATGATATCAAATTAGTTGTTTTAGAGGAAGAGGAAGGTGATTGGAGTGGGGATTAAAGGGTTTCACACATGATAACCAACATTAGAGGAATTTCATAGTTATTATATATGTTATTATCCTAAACTAAAATGTATAAATCCATTGATCAAAATTAACAAAACAAACCCAAGGGTTTCAATCCACACACTTAGTAATCTCACCATCTTCTCCATCTCCTTTGGCTTTTATTTTGTGATTCTGCTTATTGAACTCCCAATCTTAAACCAGAATGACAGAATATAAGCCAAACTTCAGAGCAGCTCACCAGGGAAACACGCAACAGCATCTTGCTGGGTTTTGCAGAGTCCATACTCTTCTCTTCCTCCTTGGGGTCCCAGATCCTCAGCCAGCCATCATAACCAAGATAAGTTGTATAGTGCAAAAATGCTCCTTAATTAACAGGATGCCTCACATTTATTTTCCACTATGAAAACACCCCATATAGGAAAAATGGCTGGACTCTAGGCTCAAAATTAAATTTGGACTTTGCACATCAATCACTGGCTTCCTGAGGCCACATCAGTGATGTTTCCATAAGGAGATGACTATGGCCACATAGATGTTAGTCTTGCCCCTTCCCGACCGGCCCCTCTAGATTCCCCCACCACCAAAGTGCAGGAAAATGGATATTGCACAATAAATAAAACCATAAAACTTAGGAGAAAAGGCCAGGTGCATTTTCTCAAGGTATGGGCCCCCTTCCAGAGCAAGCATGATTCTGGAAGTGAAACTCAAGGAGCTTATGGCCATACCTTCAGGGAAGCCCCTCATGTCACATGGCTCATGGGGTTTCTTAAAGGAATGTCATCAACAGGGAAAAGTGGCAGGCCCCAGGAAATCTAGTAAAAAGAAAATACACACACACACACACACACACACACACACACACACACACACACAAGTCATCTGGTTCATCTTCTATGGAATCTACCGAGTCCATCCTAGATGAATGGATGAAAAGTCTTACTTTCCTGTCATCAATCAAGGCCACTAATCCCTTCCAGCACTGACACATTGGTCTGGGCTGATTCAAGATTTTGACTTTAAAAATCTTATGCAGCAGGTTTTCTGATTGACTCATTCTCAGTATTCTTAGGCCCTGGGAAAGTCAAACCTGTTGTATTACTATTACTACCACAATGCTAAGTGCTCTGCCTGAATGATACAGTCCATCCCCACACATATCCATGAAGCTTTCAGTAGCACCATTTCACAGATGAGAAAACCAAAGTGTAGAGAGGTTAAATATTGCTATGGTCTGAATGTTCATAAAATTCATATCTCAGAACCTAATACCCAGTGTGATAGTATTAAGAGGTGGGGACTTTGGGAAAGTGATTAAATCATGTGGGCTCCACCCTCACGAATGGGATTAGTGCCCTTATAAGAGGCTCAAGGCAACACCTTTGCTCCTTCGGCCATGTGAAGACACAACAAGAAGGCACCATCTTTGGAGCAGAGAGCGAGCCCTTACCAGACATCAAATCTGCGGGAGCCTTGATCTTAGACTTTCCAGCCTCAAGAACTGTGAGCAATAAATTTCTGTTGTTTATAAATGATCCAGCCTAAGGCATTTTGTTACAGCAGCCCAAATAGACTAAGAAAAGTATCACACTCAAGAACATGTGCCTGATAAACTTGGTGAAATCAGGATTCAGTCCTAGGCTGTCAGATAGAGGCCATGGGCTTAACCATGACACCACCCTTCCTTTTCCTTAATAAGCTACAAGGAGTAGAAAGGACAATTAGTGATTTCCCAGTCAGTCCTATGCAGGGGATGCTTTTTGTGCCCATATCACACCCCCTCAGCCCACCTCTGATTTCAGCCACAGTTTTAGCAGACAGTTCTATAAATCTCCGGTAGATTTTCTGCATTCTGCCTTAGGACCTCCTAAGGTCTCAGGAGCCCACAAAGCCCACGTTCAAATCAGCTTGGAAGTCCTCAACCAACCAGGCATGAGAAGTGACAGAGAAAGGCCACAGCATCCAGCAGACGATCCTTGAGACAGTCCATGTGCTTCTCAGAGAACCAGTGTAACTGAGCTCCGTTGTCCACAGCGTCAGCCTTGATAACATACCCTAATATTGGCTTTTTCTCCTTTCTGCCACCCACGCTTTCCTCTTCCCTCACTCCTGTTTCTTGTGTTCAACCTCCAAATATACTACTTACACCTGAGATCTCCTCTCAGGCTTGGTTTTAGGAAACCAAACTGAGACATCCTGCCTTTGCAGCTCGATGAACTAAATAGTTTCTGTGGCTCCTTCCTAATCTATTATTTAACCATGAAAGTCCGGTTTATCTCAAAACTTTGATAAAAAAACACATCACTTAACCTAAGTTTGACCCTCAGAGCCAACAGGCTTAAAAAGAAAAACTAAGAAACAGGAACTGAAAATGTTAAAAAAAAAAAAAAAAAAAAGGAGCAAAACCAAGTAAACAGCACAAACATGTTTTTACCCTTAAGGGTATTAAAAAATATCCTTAACCCTGTGTTTCTTAAATCCCATTTAAAACATATTTGGGTTCCTTTTCCACCAAACCATCATCACAACGTCATCCAAAGACCACCAGACTTTAAATGACGCCCAGTGCTTTTTCTTGGCCTTTGCACAGGCTGTACCATGCTTCTCTTACCTCAGCACTTCTGCCTCTGCAGTTCTGATTTACCAGAGTTTAACGCATTTGGGCAGTTTATTGGACACAGTCCACAGCTTCAGGCAACTTGGGGGCCACATTCGCACAGAATTCAGAGCTTTCACCCTGCCAGCCAACCCTTCCCCTCCTTTACCTGCTGCAGAGCAACTCCTAGTCCCAGAGAGGAGCCTCCTAGTTCCCACGTCCTCCGTGAGCGCCGGGACCACAGCACCTCTCAAGTACATGGTGGGCTTCTATCCTGGCTTCTTCTTTGATCAGATTTACATTCGTTGATATCTGAGGTTCACAGCGCAAAGCTACCTTAAAGATTTATTTTTCCTTCTCAGGTAGGGTGTGTGTGTGTGTGTGATTCTATTTTCTGGCTAGGGAGAGACTGCCTCTCCTGGGACTAGCCAGTTCTTAGAGATAGCATAGAGCTCTGCCTTTGATATACAAACTGCCCGATCCAGAGCCATTCCTCCTACATCTGGCACGTGCAGCCCAAGAAGCACCATTCCTCTGCCTCTATCTTCCCAAGCCTAGATACCAGGCCACTGGAGACCACCCCGATAGCACTGAGCCTGCCAAAATTATTCCAACTAGCCAATCCTAAACGCTTTACCCTGCCCTGCCTTGCCTTTCCCTCAGAAACCCCAGTAAAGGCTCTGGCTAAACTTTTCTTTCTCTCCTGTCTTTTGCCTTCTGACCACCTCATGTCTTCCCCATGCCCTGTGTGGCCTGCTGTCCCCCGTCTCTAGGACCTGTGAGCACAGTACATTGTGTGTTTCTGAGCCTTTCCCACGTCTCCTTTTGTGGCCACACCTGACTGACCATCTCATGAAAGAGAAAAACATATCAGACTACCCTGCTTTGCTCCTGCTCACTGTGGACACCCTTAGCCCAGGAACCCCCCCCCACCCCGGCACATGAGCACAACACTAGCTATGCATTGGAACCACGAGGAACACTTTTTGTAAAACTATGGATGTCTGGATACCACCCCAAGCCATCTGAAGCTGCTTCTCTGACAATGCCATACAGAGTTCAGCTGTTCTTAGGAACTTGCCAGGTGATTGTGATGGATAGTGAGAGCTGAGAACCTCTGCTCTAACCAAAACAGGAAGTCAGAGCATCAGGGCCCACACCCACCAGCCAACCATGTTCTTGATGAATAGCTGCAGAATCCTTCATGACACACCAAGAAGTCCCATAAGAAGTGACCCCAATTTACCACTAAAGGGGAAGAAGTCCTTCCTTAGCTCACCTAGAAATCAAATCCACAGGACTCACTTCTACCCAGCATCACTGAGAGCCAGATCCCACACTCCAGCCAACATCACACCCCAAGTGCACATCCTACCTGGCTAAACTCTGCCTTCTGCCTGTCTGTATGACCATGCCCACATAACTCCACTTCGCTGTAGGTCAGTCAGAGAGAAACTTGGTACAGTTGTGGCTCTACAGGAGACCTCAGGGGCCACCAGAAGGGTTCTCTATGGGCAGCAGGACCAGTACACACGAGATAGCTGAGACCCGGAGAGCAGGCAGAGCCCAGAGCTTCATCAATGAAAGATGAAGCAGGCAGACGGTGTTGAAGGTATTCAATGGCAGGACTGGATCAGAACATATAGGAGGCCCACCCCAGGGTAGTCAGAGTGGCAGACAGAGAACCAGGGCAGAGACTGAATGCAGAGGCAGGTGAGGGGGAGAAGCAGTGTGGTGCAGTGGGAACACAACTGGGCTCTGGTGGTAAACTGCCTGGGTTGAACCCTGGCCCTGAGCCATGATTTGGGGCAAATAAAGAAATAAAACACTCTAAACCTCAGTTTTCTTATCCATCAAATGGGACCTCTTTTTTCTTTTTTAATCTGACCCTAGTATTCATATTTCCCATGTCCAGCTCCAGGCTCCTGTTCTTGCTCTGGGTGGTGGCCTCCCTCCTGTCTAGCTCTCCAGCCATTTGAGGTTCTCCGTCTGGCATTTCCTGTTTTGCTTAGTTTCCCCACCAGCCTTCATTCTAGGCCCTTCAAACAGGTGGTTCCCCAGCCAGGAGCCGAGAGGCAGGCTTTCTTCCCTACCCTTTCACCCCCACCCAGCCCATACCCTGCCCTTCCACCCCCCACCAGCCAGGGTCATATTCTCCAGCTGCGCTGTATAAAGCCTCCATTTACGAATTCTCATACATACTTTCATGTTAACAACACCCACCATCTTCCCTGGAAAGTTCCCATTAGCTTTTCCTTAAGCACTCAAAATACAGTAGCACTTCACATTAACATTTTAACACAGAAACCTCTGTCCTGGCTCTTTGGTTCACTGTCATTTGGGGGAAGGGAAGCATTTTGCCATACTCTGAAAACCAACTCCCAAAGTGGATAAATGGGGACATTTTTCAAAACATGTTTGTCTCTGGTCTTCCCTTGCTGCCTCCCACTCCCCACTGTGAAGCCGGTACCCCCACTAGATTGGGCCAGCACTCCTGGTGAAGTGCTGCTGTCACTTCTCATGGCAGCAGAGAGATATTTGTGATCTGTTTCCAGCACAGACCAACAGATCTGTTCTCTTCAAGGGCCAAACCTGGGACCCTTAACCCTATCCAGCCATTTCATAAACTTAGTTATAGATTTGTCATACAGTGGGCCAAGAAAGAGAGGAAGGAATCATGTGAGAGCATCAGTGTGGCTAAAGATCAACTGGCTAAGTAGCAGAAGGTGGCCAGGAGGGTGACGGTCCTTCAAGCAGTGGGTCCTCCCAACCTCCCGTCCATGCTGCAGTGTTAACTTCTCCTTACTCTACACACTCATGCAAAAGAACTGAGTGAAAAAATTCAATAATGTTATATGGTCAACTGCACTCTTGGGTTAGCCAGTATTGGAAGACTGTTTCCATTTTATAGAGATATCAATTCATAGACTCTTTTTAAAGCTGAAAGTGACCTCAGGAATAATCTCTACAACTGCCTCATTTTACAGATGAAGAAACTGAGGCCTTGAGAAATAAACAGACCCACCAAGGATCACCAGAGCTGAACAGGAACAAGCTTCTCTCTTTCTGTACTTCTTCCATTGTACCACACTATTCCATGTACCTCTTCATCTTGGCTATTTACAAAATGCATTTTTTAAAATGTAAGCATATGATCAGAAACTGAAAGAGAATGTATCAGTGGAATTTTTTTCCTTGAAAATTATTTGTAATGCCACAAAGTTTTTACAGGTAATATACATACCCTAATTGTTCTTAGTGGAAAAAGTACTAAGGATCAAAGAAGAAGTTATTTGGTTGCAGGGAAGAAATAAATGAAAATAGTCAAGATGGGTAGAGAAAAACCAAGATGTGAGGTTTAAATAAGTATTAGGATTGAATATCAGATTTAAGAGGAAAGAACAGGGATGAAAAAGGAAACACATGGAATCAATAGAGATAGAACATCCCAAGAAACCTGAAAAAATACTTTGAATGGTAAAGTGTGAGAATTCTTAATGTTAGAGATTTAAAACACTATGAATAATGGAAAAGAACAATAGGAAAATGACCTCTACTAAACAGGTGATTTACATATTTTCTCACTAAATCCTCATAAAAACCCCATTAGAGGTCATTATTATACCTACTTTACAGATGAGAAACTATGTCTTAGAGAATTTAACTTGCCTATGGTCACAAAACTAAAATGTAGTAAAACCAAGATACTAAATCAGGACTGATAGCAAACCATATACCAATCTGGGTCATGGCTTCCTTTATATTAAAAATAGTAATAGAAGTTGCAGTGCAGAGGTAAAATCTTTTCTTAGAGCTACATTTTAAAAGTAACATTAACATGTCATATTGGTGCATCTAACATCACAACCTGGAAATGCTCTATTCTGCTAACCTTTATCTTGGGTCAGAAGTTACTGCCAAGCATTACAGGGAGTTGGACTTGGGTTTTGGACTCATCAAAGAGTAATTGAGGTGGGATGTTCTTTAATTTGCTCAACGATACAAAGCTTGTACCAAGGGCTCATGTTCCCATTTCAAAGGGAGACAATGTGAGTCCTCACCTTACAACTGTAATTTGTTTTTCCCATCTTGTTTCAATTCAGATTAGGTTTTAGAAGTCCTAGTAAGCATTTAGTTTCAATTTCTTCATTCTTACATAATTTTAAAAGTTTGATCATATTTTAATTTAGCTCCAAAAATTCTAACAGCTCCTCTATTTAAGAATGTATCCTAGATATTCACATGTTGGGGAAATGATAATACATTGACTAAAAGTTCAGATTCCCTTCCTAATTTTCCATGCCAAGGAAATCGATTGGATGTATATGATAACTCATTTAAGAGGGACATTTTCCTTCCTCTTATGACTACAACATAACTGGAAATTAATTTAATTTTCACAATCTCTTGTGAAGTTCCTTCTTTTGTTCTAGAGATCACTTCCTAATTTCCCTATCCCCTCCAACAAAAAAGCATAATATCAAAATAACCAAACTTTTTTTTGAAGTCCTAACATGATGAAAGAATTTTAATAGTTACCAGAACTTGACTTTAATACATTTAGTTGATTTCAATAGATTTTGATTTCAAATGACAGCAGAAGGAGAGTGAGGAGATTGGAGAGGACAAGAAAAACACCAAATTGCCAGAAAGGAGTTTCCCGAACAAGACAATGTTTGTTAAACTTTTTTTTAACCCAAGGCTGAATTCACTTTTTGTTCATTTCCACATTGAATTATAAACAACATGTTTTGAGGTGTTATTTTTAGATGTTTTAAATTTGTCCAGTCTAATATACAACCTAAAAAGTTTCCTTTTAAGGTGTGACAATGCCAAAAAAACAAAACCAAACAAAACCTTTTCCTGTTCTACTTAAGGTGGGTGGATCAAAGAATGCCTAGGCAGATAAGAGGGTTTCAGAGGTTGTGCAGTCCCAGTTACTTAGAAGAATATAAAGGAAGCTTCTTAAAATCATGACTGTGAAGAGTTTCTTGCCCTAAAAGGAAAGAGAATTCTTCAAACAATTGCTGGTTTGCTACATTTCACATCTTCTCGGTCTTCAAAGGCTAAAAATTTGAAACTTTACTGGGTTGGAAGGTTTTGAAACTCAAGTTCCATTTATTCTTGGCCAAGCCAAGCAGCCTTGTCCCTGGGATAGGGACGAGGGAGGACAAACTGTTGAAATAGTGATTTCCCCATCACTCAAGCTCCCCAGAGAAGGGGTTGAAAACAATTTCTTAAACAAGTCTAGGTCTAAAATACCACTGAAAATGGTGTTTCACGTTTCGACAGCCAAGGTCTGCGGTGTTCTGATCCTGTGGATGGAGCCCACCTTCCTCGCTTGGTGGCTTCTCCCTGACGTCCAGCGCCCCCCCCGTGGGGTCCGGAAGCAAGACGTGGAAGGGCTCCCTAAGAGCGAGTTATGACTGCTGTGCCACACAAGAGCGAGCCGGTTCACCGAATGTTCGTTTTTTGCTTTTGCGTCAGTTATGATGCTCTCTCCCAAACACGAACTGAACTTGCCTTTAGCAGGACACAGTGGGAAGCCGTCCCGAGCCGAGGTTGGAGCCCGGGGAGAGCCACGCTGCACCCCCGCCGCGCCCGCCGCGCCCCAGGCCGCCGGCACGCTTGAGAAAGAGCAGGTACTAAACTATGAAGAAAGAACTAAGTAATCTTTCCTTTTGCCCCCTACGCGGCTGTACACAACACAGCATGGAGAGCGAACACCTCCGTGACTAACCCACAGTCTTACCTCAGCGGCCACGTCCTGCAGGAAGGACGCTCCTCCGGGAGCAGTGCATTGTGGGTAAGCGAAGGGCCGGCCTCCATGTCTGCGGCCGAGCTGAGCCCACGCGCTCCTTCTGCCCTTGCCCCAGATAAGATCCCCCTCCAGAAAAATCCAGGCCATCCCCCACACCTTTCACCCCCCGGCTCCAGTTTTAAGGCCCATTTCCTCCTAGACTCCCTTCAGGGCCCCCAATTTCTTTCCCTACATCACCCTCCATCATGTCAAAATTAAATAATGTGTATAAACAAACACCCAGGGCATGCTTGAGACTCTCTGGACTCATAATCAAACTGAGTTTGTTCCCTTGCCTTTTCACATAGCCCCAGTGCACCCTACTTCCAGCTTTGAAACTTCCCTCTGACCCCTTTAACTTTGTTATCTCCCTCTCCTTTTATCCCCTCACCTTCCTGTGCTGATCTTCATCCTCCTCCCTCCTCCCCTTAGCAGAATAGTCCCGTGTGTGCTTGCTTGGCCCCCACAGTTCGGTTCCAAAGACATTTACTTAGCATCTGTGCCCATGCTTGGCACTCTCTAGTACCACATAACAGTTTTTACATTGTGCCATTTCTACACATTACCTGTGCTATCAGCCGCTCAGCATGTTTATTTAAATCAATCTATTTCTTAAGAACTAAAGAAATGTAATTTCAAAGGAAAGCTTATCCCTGCTATGGACAGAAACCAATATCACTTTCCATAATTAAATTAAATAAACACATAACCATTAATCATTTTTAAAAACATTTGTCTGTTCGAGAAACACCAAGCCAAAAAAGTTTTAAAAAATTATGAAGCAAAACAGTATAGACCCCTGCCCTCAAACGGCATGCAGTTTCGAGTTAGATAGGGCAGGAACAAAGTAGAAGCACAGAGACAGATGTCAGCTGGAACTGGGAAGGTATCAGAGGCAGTCATGGAGAAGACACGACTTTATGAAATGGCACGCTTCTATAAAAACACCGCACTTCTAGTGAGGTGCTTATTTATTTTCTCATCCTCTCTGTCACTCTACCCTCCCATCTACCACCCATCAGAACACTACAGTCCGTAGTGTGTGAGCACATTCCCAAAAGTGAGAAGTATCAGCAATAAAACTGAGGATCTTGATATTTATAGGCTCGACATCAGTCAGCTTTGCCTCAGACAAGGACCTTGGTCTCCAAACTTCTCTGGGCTGCAGTACCTTCACCTGTAGAACAAGAGAGTTGAACTAGATAACATCTAGATTTTCTTCTAGCTCTGAATTCAGGGACGCTGGATGAGTCTGCTATGGTCTGAATGCTTATGTTCTCCCAAAATTCATATGTTGAAATTCTAACTCCCAAAGTGATGATATTAGGAGGGAGACAATTAGGTCTTGAGAGTGGATGAATGAGATTAGTGCCCTTATAAAAGAGGCCCAAGAGAGACCTCTTGTCCCTTCTACCATGTGAGGACACAGCAAGAAGGCACCATCTATGAACCAGGTAGCAGCCCTCACCAACACCAAATCTACCGGCACCTTGATCTTGGACTACCCAGCCTCCAGAACTATAGAAAATAAATTTCTGTTGTTTATAAGCTACTTAGTTTATGGTATTTTGTTATAGTAGCCTAAATGGACTAAGACAAGTCTCTCAGTGTTTCATTACACTGAGTAAAAATATGCCAAGGAGAAATCTCACGTTCTTCTCCATTTCTGTAAAACCATTGCTTTGATTTAGTAAAATAGAAGCTCAGATTTGATCTAGTTTTACTTCCTCATTTTCATGCGGGAAAATGGAGGCCCAGAGAGAATGGGTGACTTTCTGGAAGTTACTCAGTTATTTAGAGCAGAGTTGGAGTTCAAACCCAGTTTTCTTAACTCACAGTCCACTGCTATAAATAGCAGGATAACTGAGGAGTTAGTGGAGGACAATCATCTTCTCCCTCCTCTGAGTTCCCATCTCAGCCCACAGACAGAAGTCTCCACCTGCCATCCTCAACCAGACCTACCATCTGCTCCTCTCATCTCATTGTCCAGGAGAAGAGGGCACATCTGACTGGCAGATGGGGGTAAAGGGTTATTGCCCAGGTACCTTTGGGCTCTTTTTCTAGAGGTACCTGCCCATAGACAACTAATATTCCCACCTGCCTCCTGTCTACTCTGGTCACTAAAGTGACCCAAGCAGGACCTGCTCAGTTGGGGTAGGGCAGAGAGAAGGTGTAGTAGTCTGGCCATTCTCCCTGCAAATAGATGGGCATTTTCATTCTATTGGGAAAAGAGATCTTTATCTGATTCCTGGTCTATTTCTAATTGGCTCAGAACTAGAAGAGAAAGGAATTATCCCTCTTTACCAAGTGATTGGTTATTGACCTCAAATCCCTGAAAGGTAAAAGCACAGGCTTTGAAGTGAACTGATCAGAGTTCAAATCCTGCCCTTCTACTTACCAATTTGGGGCAAGTACCTTCCCTGCTCTAATTATGTTCTTTATGATCTACAAGTAAGAATCACTACCCTATTCATAAGACTGTTGTGATAAATAAGGTAAAATGCATAAAGTCTTAGCACAATATCTGACAAAAAAGACTTAATCAATAAATGACAGTAATTACAATTATGATTATGACTGTGATTATTATTATATTAATAATCTGGAGACTCAAAGTATTTGCTGAATCAAATTAGGTTAGGCTACAATTTGTGTTCCTTTAATCAACTAACATGCAGAACAACAACAAAAAGCATAGTTAGAAGACAAGAAGGTATCAGTAAATTACATACAACGGACAGGAATGCTAATGAGAACTATGTTGATATCCCAGAAAGCTTCTATACCAATGCTTGCCTATTTATTTAGTTGGTTGTTTGTTTTGAGAAAAAGATAGAAAATGGGGAGAAGAACTTTCCTACAATTTCTCCTCCCATCTGAGACCACTGACAATATGTTTTATGATCTCTCTGGTCACCAGCCGTCAAGCTCTTCACCAAAACCTAAGGGATGTGGTTTGGAGGGTCCTTGAGTCTTATAATCCAGAAGTAAAAGGAACTTCTAGGATTTTCATTTAAAAGCCCATGAATTTTATTTAAATAAAGAAGAGAGAGGCATATAAAATGTCCTTGAATTTCATGATTTTTGAATAATCTTTACTTTTATTTATTTTAAAATTCTTTATAACTTAAAAGCATGTGCAGCTGACAGAATCAGAAAATCTGGGCAGTTGTAGCTAAATCAAATAAAGATTTTGTTGTTTGTTTTCCCCTCAGGCACCAAGAATCCTGGAGCAGGGTCACCATTTGCAGTTGTGTAGTCTGGCATTGACAACTCCAGGAGGCACCATTCACACTATAATATATGTACAAAGCAGTCCTACTCTGGGGGTAGATAGTCCAGAGAAGGTACAACTGCCTCACAAAGCTATTAGGGATCCAGGTTCTTTCTAGCTTTTTGCTACATTATCCTAACCATGTGGCATTCATTCTCATAGTTGCCTCATGGTCACAAGATGGCTGCTCCACCACCACCATCACATTTATATGACAGGTAAAGAGTAGAGCAGGAAGCGTTGGTGCCTCTAACAGAGAAACCAAAGCTTTCCCAGAACTCTTCCTCTCCTTTGTCTTTAGCAGGGGCTCTCAGGCTGGCACTGACCTTGCAGTCAGGTTTTATTTTGCCTGTTTATTTATTTATTTTTAATTAGATTTTGTCTTTACATTTAAAGTTGGGAGATTCCCTCCCCGCCCCCCCCTTAAAATATGGATTTCAAGCTTCCCTTGAAAAATTCTCTTGAAAATTTCTGGCAGCAAACTCAAACTTGGTAAGGTTATAAGCCTCCTTTATGCACATTATTTTTATCTGCCTTGAATTATAGTTATTTTTATACCTGCAGTTCCCTCTTACTAACTTACTTTCACTTAACTACTTATTCTGGACAACAGGGGTTCTCAGACTTCAGTGGACATCAGGATCACCTGAGGGGCTTGTTAAACCCCAGATTGCCCACCCCCACCCCCAAGGTTCCTGATTCATTCAGTAGGGGAGGGAGGAGGCCCATGATTTGCATTCCTAGTATTTCCCAGGTGCTGCTGCAGCTGCAGGTCCCAGAACCACACTTTGAGAACTCCGGTCCTACAACACAGTGCAGAGCCTTGCATATAAATAGCTGAATCACGATATGATATTGCAGAGATTAAGAGCACACAAATACCTTTTGCAAATTCCAGTTTCACGGCTTACTCTAACTTTGCACAAGTTGTTTAATCTCTTTGTACATCTTTATACTTACCATTATAATGAAGAAAATAATAGAACCCATGTATTTCAAGGGATTGTTATCAATACTGAGATAATATATACAAAAGTGCTGCATCTGGGATAGTTAGTGCTTGGTAAACATTGGCTGTTATTGTTATTTTTAATTATCTCCTTTCCTTGTCTGTAAGTTTGAAGTCGCCTCCTCTCGTTTTTGTTTGTGTAACCACCGCTTAGGATCCCCACCAATATCTAAAGCCATGCCTCACAGATAGCAGGTAGTGAATAAATATTTCCTGCGTGCATAAATGAGGAAACAAACTAATACACATTCGAATTTCATGGGCCAAATGTCAAATAGGGCAACCAAGCTCAATCCACATTTTTATAGAGACCTTTTAATCCTAGCCCAAAACCAATTAAAATGGATATTTCTACATTAAAGTGTAAACTCAGAGATGATTGGTAAGTTTAATAATTCCCCAAAGGGGTATTAACAGCTAGCCTTTGTGCACGTCTGCTCAGTGCCAGGCACCGTTCTCAGCACTGTGTATATATTAACCCATAGAATCCAGCCTCAGTTAATGTCAAACTTCAAGCTGATATATAAGTCACAAATTGTATTTGGCTCTTCATGACAGAGCATCCAAAAATAGTGACTCAAACACGCAAAGGTATGTTCTGTCACATAAAAAAATAAATAAATCTTTAGGTAGGCAGGTCAGGACTGGTGCGGTGATGACGCAGCAAGTCTCCCAGGACTGAGGTGCCTTCCGTGTTTCTACCCAACACTCGGGGCCTGCCTGCAGACACACCTGAGTCCGGGGTGGCTGAGTAGGGCGCTAGCTTCCTATCAGCTTTCCAGCCAGCAGGAAAAAGGGCAGAACTAAGGGCAGAAGTGTCCTCCCTCCCTTTTAAGAAGCCTTCCTGGAAGTCCCACAGAATATTCTAAAGCTAGTCAGCCAAGCCTGCTCGCAGGCCGCACCCTATCTCTAGGGAGAGGCGATCTTTGAGCTCAGCACTTTGCTGCCCTGAGAAATCAAGCTCGTTAGTAAGGAGAAGGGGAGGACGGGTGTTAGTTTAGAGAATTAGCCCTGTCTGCAACAGTTCATACACACATGCCCACACACACATACACAACACACACACACACACACAGCGTCTTCGTTCTTGGCTCCCATCAAACAACAAGTCACACATTTGGAACACGTCTCAATATTTGCTGAGGAAGCTATGGTGAGCGTAGGTTTCACTCATACATTTTGCTATCACATTTTTGATAAGGCAAAACATGAAACTTCACCATGTCTCAGCCTTGGGGAGAGCAGCTGGTCCAGCAGCAGGGCCACATGCTGTGTATAGGCAGAGTGTAAATTTGGCGCACACACACACACAGTGATGATGCTGGCAGTTGGGATAAAAATAAATACCTCCCAGCACCCTCTGCATTGTGATTATAGTATTCAAATCTTGAGCGCGAGGGTGGTGAAAGCAAACAGCGGGTGAACACAGTGTAACACCTCCTTCAAGGAAAGCTGACGGATCTGAAAAAACAAGGGACATCATTTAGTAGGAATCTCTCTCTTCCCTCTTCCCACCATCTATGCTGTATCTCAGCTGCGGTTTTATTTAACTTTTGCAAGCTAAATTGTAGAGCACCTTTATGCAAACCTCCAGAGAGACCTGCTCCACTGAAACACGCCACGCCATCAGCTAACCTGGATCTGCAGTTGCTCTGTGGTTGAAGCGCTGGAAGCAGACAAAAACGCCTTTATAAAGAAGCTCGGAAAGAACTGAACTCTGAAGCGACAGGGTCTCTGTGTTCTTTGTGTAGGTAGGCAATTTCCCAGCAAGGTTTCGGGTTTTGCAGCTAGCTTTTGTAATTCCAATAGAAGAGAGATAGTAACCTTTAGAGTGAGTGGCAGCAGCACCCTAACACTAGGCTGTGTGAAAACAGATCACGTTACCTGGAGCCTCACATTGCAACTGGGGTTATTGTGCAAAACTGGGTTCTGTTGTAGGCATTCAGGGAGCCTTTCTTCATGGAGGCAGGTCATTGCACCTGTGCAAAGCAGATTTTTCTCCTTGAAGGGAATGCTCCCCACCCCCTTATTCAATTGATATTGGAAGTCACTGCTAAGTAGATTTGTGTGGGCAGCTCCTGGGGGACAGGCAGTGAAGGAGGAAATCTTGTAGGGGGGAGGAGAAAATGTCGGGTGAAACTGCTCTGTGATCACTTGGGTGTCGTGTGTGACTTGCTGGAGCAGATGATAGGGACCTTGGGGATTTGGTTATCCTGATCAAGCCACCCCACCAACGGAGTCTGGAAACTGCTGGTCACCATCACCTGTGCTTTCCTGTTATAAGAATGGATGTTAATAAATCAGGAACGTTTTCAGCTCTGAAGGCTTTCTTTTAACTTAGCTCCTAACACATGAGCCTTGCACACACTAGCTAATAAATACCAATTTTTAAAAATCACACTCTAATGGAAAACCATCCCTCAAGCTGAGCATCTGCTAGTGGAAGGATTTCAAGGGCATGGCTCTGGTCTCCAGCATTAATGGCTTCCTCCACACCACCCTGGAGGGGGTGGAACTGTGTGGAAGAGGCAATGGATGGTGGAAATTAGTGATTGTCAAGGTGGCTCAGTTGACAGAAGACACAGAAAATGTGTAGTAAAGAAAGCGGTCATTCATTCATTCCACAAATTGAATGCCAGCTGTATACCACTGTTAGACACTGTTCTAGGAACTAGACAGACCAGATCCCTACCCTTATAGAGCTCAAGTTCAACCAACATTTCTCGCACAGGATATTCAGGCACGGTTCTGCCCTAGGCATTGTTAGGGGAGGAAGATCAGGAATTCCCAGCCTTCAGTAATCCTCAGGTCTCTTACGTGCTTGTGAGAAAGATACCAATGCCACATTAGGAGCTTGAGCAAGACATTGTCAGGGCTCAAAGAAGGGTGTGTATTCGTGGGAAGTGCCCTGAGACTAATAAACATACAAGAGCAAAACCAAATTAGCACAAGTTGGGAGGAGTTGCAGAAGGGAGCACAGTAAGGTGAGGCCAACCCAGGAAGGCGGTTTTGAACTAGGCTAATTTTGAATCAGGAGTTTAGGGCTCTCAGCCCCAGGTCCCTGTCATAACCTATAAATTCTAGTCTGCAACCCAAGAAGCTAGAAGTAGGGCATAAGTATTAGCAGGACATTTTAAGTGTGTGTATGTGTCACATTCTATCCTTCAAGCTTTTGGGGACTGAAAAGAGTGTACCCCAGAGGTCACAAAGCAACTCAAAGAAGTATTTTGCTTGCCCAGCAAATTATGTGAAAAAAAATTTTTTTGAGCCAACATTTAAAAATCAAAAGATTTCCCATTTTATAACGTAGATTTCCAACTTGCTTAATAGAAATCAAAAACTATGGCAACACTGGGCCCACACCATTGAAATCTAGTAAGAGGCCAGAGCTGGGTACATGTCCACCCCACACCCCCCTCCCGGGTACAGGAGCCATGTACCCACACTCGGTCCCCACCATGTCCAGCGGCCTCCCCAACTCTGACGTCACCCACCAGCTGCCATTTCTCATAACAATTGATTGCAATGTTGGTGTTTTATGGTAAAGAAATATCCTTTTCCCATGCACTACCAGATATGGGGACATGAAAGACCTTAGGGATGGTGTATCTTTCAAGAAAAAAAAAAATCACTGTTTATTCTACAAATATTTATTGAGAGCCTACTATGAGTCAAGTACTGTTTTAAACATGGGGGATACAGCGGTGAGGGGGTTAAAAAAAAGATGATTTCTGCTCCTTGAGGAGCTATTTTTTATTCGTGAGAGCCAATAAACAAATACATAGTATACCGTAAGGGAGTGCTATGAAATATGAGGAGAAAAGGAAGAGAGGGTGAGAGTAGAGGATTCGGGTGGGGTGAAAGGGGCAGACATGTTGGTCAGGGAAGACCTCTCTGATGAGGCGACGTGGGAACCGTGTGAGCAGAAACCTGAGTGATGGGAGGAGTGAGTGTTGAGAGGGTGTATTTCTTTGTGGACGGAAAACAAGATTCCAATTCATCTAATATGCAAAGAGCATTTGTGTCAAGAAAATTTAAGACATCACTAGGAAATAAATCAAGGTTACAATAAACTGTGGAACAGCCTACAGAAAAATTGAGGACCTTGTCTTCAAGAATCCTGATTTTAAATGATTTTTTAAAAAAGATATGTATTTTAAATTTTTGTATTTATTTTACTGGACAGGAGACTAAAGTGGAGTTTAATATTAGCAATCTAATTACATTTCAATCTTAGTGAACATGTGAGATAGGTAAGAACATTTTCATTCTACAGTTAGAGAAATTAAGCTCACATCAGATCATCCCTGCTTGAGATAACTTAGTTACTAAGTAGTAGAGCCAAGACAAGATTATCCTGACTCCATTCCAGCATCCTTCCAGGGCTATGCTTTAATAACTTCCTCCAGAGCGCCTAGAAGAACAGTAGAGTGAAAGCAAACCTAAGTAGGGGAGGTAAGGGGCACAGAGGCAGAGAGCTCCAGGAAGTATTTTGGAGCAACCAGCTCTAGAAACAAAATTTCTTCATGATTTCATATTGTCTTGGAAATGCATGCACATTTTGCATTTAGTTCATAATATTTTCTGTATTTGTCAATTTCAACCAGATAAACACACTGCAGTAAAGTGTGCCATGTTTACTACCCAACTTTGCTTGCTGTTCCCACAACTGTGCTAAGTACCCTAGTCTTGAAAATGACTTGCAAGATGTTACAAGCAGACTAGCACAGAACAAGAGCTGATAGGGGATGGAGGACCCAGCAATGCTGCAGAACATAATATTCTACATCAAATGCATAATTATTAAGACACATGAAAGCGATTAAAATACTCAATATTACAAATATAAGTAAGCAGGTATTACAAAATTGTATTCAAGCATCAAACCTTTGTTTTATTTATTTAATCTAATTTGCAAGATGTGCACATCTGGAGATAAAATAGCACAGTCCAAGAAAGCTGAGGATGGTAAAGATCTAAGAATAAAGTTATTGTTATTGAGCAAAAATCAGTTGTTTTCTGAGACAATTTTCCTTTACTGTATAATAATTCATTATTCATTAAGGCTAAAGTAAAACGTTACTGTTCTGGAATGTATCATAGAGATGTTGTTTCCAAGGGCTGCTGTCTCTGCATTCTTCTAATCATGAACTGTTACGGATGGGTTTCCAGGGTTCTGTAGGTCACGTGATGAAAATAACTCTCCCTTGCCCTGTCTTTCATTCTTTGCATGATTGCAGGGGTTTGTTACTTATCAGTTTTTGGCTCATGTATAATGGAGATACTCTCTTCTCTGACTTTTCCCTAAAGGGCTATATTTACATTGCACCTAATATTTTACCCAATCTCCAAGTAGAAGGATGAACTTAGCAAGCATCTTTCTTGAAATCATTCATCACTCCTGCAGATGGCTGGCATGAGTCCACATTAGTTCCCTCACATTCCAGTGCATGTTTTTCCAAGGCATCTTTTTATGTACTGTGTAAGAAAGAGCTCATACACCAAGAAACAAAAAATAGCCATGGAATCTAATATGCAGTCCAAAGACCTTATGAACAAGATGCTGATATTGGTTCGCCTGAACCAAGCCTTTTAGCAATGAATCTAGTGGATTTAAAAGGGGGATGCAGAACTGGCCTTCTGCAGCCCGTTTCAAGGGAGGAAAAAGAGACTTCATCTATAAGCCATATGAGGAAGGGACTAATGGGGCAGTTCTCTCCAAATTCTTTGCTTGGCCCCTAACAAGAGAAGAGCTGCTGTTTCCCTCTTATCTCCCACTCCCTTATTCATGTTGTTTAAAATCATTGATTATGCAAATCACTGCAGTCCCCGCTGGCTCGATTGCTCTAGCTCAGGCTGTTGTTTCTCTCCTCCTCTGCTGCAATGGCCTAATCCATCTGCCTACCTCTGGCATCGCCTCACTCCAGCCAACCCTTCCTACGGCCCCAGAGCACACTTAGTGAAGTTCAGATCTAGTCATGTCCCTCTTCTGCTTAAAAGTCTCCGACAAGCCACTGCCTGCAGGGGAAGTCCACGTGCATTAGCATGACACACCAGGCTTCTCCTTCCTCCCCCATGTCAACTAAGCCCAGCCTCGATCACTCACTGCTGTTCCTCTGCCGCCACACCTGCTCACCTGCTGGCCTCTAGGAATGGAAAACCTCTCCCTTCTCTCTGCCTGTTTGACTTCTACTCATCTTCCAGGATTCGGCTGAGATGTCTTCTCCTCTCTCAATGTCCTCCCAGTTCCATTAAGAGTACCTCAAATATATCTCTGATTTAATGTGCATATTTTAATTACTTTTTTTACCATCTCTACTCAGCCCCTACCAGCTCTCAGAGGATTAGGGCTAGATCTTCATTATCTATAATACCTCATGGGGGACTTTAACTCCCCTGTACATCCAGTCTGCCCTTCTTTGGGAAAAAAAACCCAAAGAAGGAAGCTGAGCGATGTTGCAGCAAGTGTTTGAGGTGGGTCCCTGGCAGCAACACTGGGCCCTATCCACTTCAGCTGCAGGGCAACCAGGTGAGCAGAAGGCACTCAGCTCAGGGCAAAAGGCGCATGTGCTGCAGGCACGTTATTTGAATAACCATGGAAACTCAGACCAGGTGAGGACCTCTGAGGCCCTGGCCCAGCCCCCCAGGCAGCACAGGAATGCTGTCACAGATCCCAGGCAAATGGGCTTCTGCTCCTCCTCCTCCTCTGACATGAGCCAAAGATATCACCAGACAGCTCATTGCTTGGCATATTTGCCAAACATAAATTAATCTGATTTGAATGATAATATAAATAATTAAATAATAAGGACAATAATAACATTCCCCAGTGCTTATTTTATGCCAAGTACTGTATTAAAAGCTTTGCGTGTACCATTTGATTTTCGTAAGTACCCTCTGTGGTAAATATCATCATCTCCGTTTTCTAGGTAAGAAGTGTAGCGGATGCTGCTGGTGCCCTGACCTTGTCCCCTCAGGCCTCCCCATTTTAGTGCAAACAGGCAGGACTCCCCAGTGCCTGCACCTGCCTCCCTTGGCCAGAGACCATTCTGTGGTATCAGAGGCCACTTTCCTGCAATATGTTTGGCCGGAAGTACCAGAGAATTAACATCCCTTAGAAGTGTCCCACAGCCAAAGATGGGGTTGCCCCTCAAGTGGATTAGCTCTGAGGTATGTGGTCTCTGCTGGCTCCCAGTGGGGTTAAGCTCCAGTTGCCTACAACTGTAGCATGCTCAACTCATCCCTTATGGACTGCTTCCCTTAGCCTGCTCGATGCCCCACTGCCTTACCCGTGTTTCCTGGGATAGCTCCCAGCATCTGCACTTTGAAACCTGGTCTCTGGGTCTGTATCTGAAGGAACCTAACAAAGACACGGAGGACAAGGCATAAAAAAGACTCAAGAACATGCCCTAGATGATGTCTCACTCCAGAGCCCACACTCCTATCCACTACCCTGTAATGCTAACTCAGGTTTCCTCCCTAGAGAAACAAACAGCCTTCTTCTCCTTCCTCTATGCCCAAATATTCGAAGACAGTCAAAGCCTCTCCAATCCCTTCTGCCGTGACTGTTACAAGTGTGGTTTCCTCACCAATCATCCCCTTGTCGGGCACCCTCTCTCCTGCACAAATTTTCCACTTAAAATTAAACAGATGAAATTTTTTCTGCTTTAAACCTTTCATATTACATCCATCTGTTTTTTAATCCTGTGCAATTATAGAAGTAGAGAATTCAGAGTATGGTATGGTCAGCTATTCAATTTTAATCTCATTTTAATAACAAAATAAATTCCTGCAAACTATTTCTATGTTCAAAATAGCATTCATACATACAAAATATTGTTGAATTGGTTACAATGCATCTTATTAATATGACAATATAAGTAACAATTACATTAATAAGGTCTTATGAATTTAGCAAAATGCAAATATTGAACATCTATTGCATATTCATTAACAGTAAAAGCAAACCCTCTAATGGACTCCTGGATGTTTCACTGAGTTGCACCCTCATCCAGAGTCCCTGGGTTTATCTCTGACATGCTTCCTTCTCTATCGTCTTCTACGTGAGCTGTAAGCAAAAATTCAGGCATCATGGATTCACTGTGTACAAAAAAACACCCCCAGAAGTAACCGCTCCACAGAGGGATGTTCAAAACATATTGTTCATGAGTTTCAAGTTCTTTAATTGCTATATGCAATCAGTCTACATACAATAGAGTCACATGTAAAACAGAGATGATGATGATAGTATAATAACAGCTACTCTTAGTGTTGTTTTGAGAATTAAATGAACCAATCAATACACGTGAAGCACTTGGAAACTTCCTAGCACATAGTAAGAACTCTAAGTGCTATCCACTATTACTTTCACCAGGGTTAACTTGTAATTAACAGAAAACTTGATTAACGGTGACTTAAACCATAAGAACTGGACATGCTCTTTCTTAACAAGAAGTCTGTGGGCCCAGGGTTGGCTCATAGCTCAGAGGTCCCCTCAAGGACGTGGTCCCCTCCCATCCTCTGCTTTGCATTTCTCAGAGTGTTGGCAACATCCTGCCTCATAGTCACAAAATGGCTTCCTCAATTCCACGTTCTTCAGACAACAGCGTCCAAAAGAGTAAGGTAAGGCAATGAGGCAAAACTGAAAAGGGAGTGGGAGGGGAGCTTTCTCCTACCAGATATTTATCTTTTCAGAAGAAAAGTATTTCCCAAAACTGACTATCAAATGTCTTCTTATGTCTTATTGGTCAGAAAGGGTAACACGGCCACTTTTAGACCAATCACTGAGAATAGGATTGACATGCCTGATTTTCTGGGGCGATCTGAAAAGATGAGTGTTTTTAAAGATTTTTTAAGTGACCGCACAAATACTGAGTTATTGGCAAAAGTAAGCTTTTTGGTGTAAACAAAATTATTTTGGCAATCATAATAATGGTGGAATCTCCTCCTGGAGGGTACCCTGTTCCAATGGGAGAGAACATGGGAGCTCTCAGAGAACTGTGGAGAGCCTGCTGGAAAGACCTTCCCCATAGAAACCATCCATTGTAGAATGGCCGCTGGTCTGCACCTGCCTTTTCCAGTAGTGAGTGGGCATATGAGATACGGAACTAAAGGAGTTTAAAGGATAGAATATTTTTGTTCTACGTAACTAGAAATACGGTCCTATCACAGACTTGATGCTCAAACAAGCCAAAAAAAAAAAAAAAAGGCAATGAATGAATGAATGAAAAGTGTGTTCCTTCAAAAGAAAAGATAAGGCCGGGCGTGGTGGCTCACGCCTGTAATCCTAGCACTCTGGGAGGCTGAGGCGGGCGGATCGTTTGAGCTCAGGAGTTCGAGACCAGCCTGAGCAAGAGCGAGACCCTGTCTCTACTAAACATAGAAAGAAATTATACAGACAGCTAAAAATATATATAGAAAAATTAGCCGGGCATGGTGGTGCATGCCTGTAGTCCCAGCTACTCCGGAGGCTGAGGCAGGAGGATTGCCTGAGCCCAGGAGTCTGAGGTTGCTGTGAGCAAGGCTGACGCCAGGGCACTCTAGCCCGGGCAACAGAGTAAGAATCTGTCTCAAAAAAAAAAAAAAAAAAGGAAAAGACAAAACAAGAAAATGTATAGGAGGGTGGAACAGAGGGAAGAGGAGAGGACAGGAGGAAGGAACCCTTAATAGGATTAGTTGGAGGATACCATTGTGAGAGGAAATGAGGAAAAAGGGACGGATTGAAAGAGCAGGATATAGTGGGACAGCTCTAGGAAAAGCAGTCTGCTCATTTTTCCACATCTCTTGGGCTTGGGAGAACCTCCCCAGGCAGGTTCATCCCACCTTAGGGGGAGAGGCTCAGAGAAGCAGCTTGGCTAGCAATATATGGTTTTCTGATTTTGCTTTTCCACTGCTAGATAGCAGCCACATGAATGGAGGAATTTACCAACATAATCATGCTAATCCTCCCCACCCAACCCAGGATGGAACGAGTGTCTTCTTTCCAAGAGAGATAGGCGCCCTCCAATCCTTCCAGTGCTCAGATCCTGCCTGCACTGGATCACCTCGAAGTCTCAGTATTTGAAAAAAAGACAAAAACTGACTAAAGAACCAACTGAATGGGAAAGAGGATTGTTTTTGGAACAAATGCCCATCTCACCGGGTCATTGGCCATCCAGAAGAGACCTGAGTCAAGCCCATCTCTTAATTAAGAGACATTTTCTCCAAGTAGTTGTATGGTTGAGTCATTCCATGAAGTTTAAAAAAAAAAGGCAGAAATAGTAGGATGAGAGATCATTACATACCACTACTCTCCACCTACCCTTCCCCCTGCCCCATTGCTCCAAGAGAAGACGTTCTTTGCAAGGAGCTCAAAATGTGAATGACAGAAAAACTCTGGAGTTAAGACAGATTTCTAGTCTGAAAACAAAAGCACAGCTACTATGATGAGAATTGTTCTCTACCACAGAGGAAACCAGCCCCGTGCTGCCAGTTTACAGCCCTAGTACTTCAGATAACCACAAGGAATTAACATTTGCTAAGTGCTTAGTATGCAGGCTAAGCACTTATATGCATTATCTCTTTTGAGAATCATTTTGGAACAAAGATTTGTTACTTTCATGCCTAGAGCACAGAATGTATGATAGAGATTATTATTTTCAGAGAAATTATTTCACCAAAATAATTACAGCTACTGCACCAGCTGCTTTGTAAGCCCTGATTTTCTTTTTTTTTTTTTAATCTTGGCTCTGCAACAAGCCAAAAGAGCATAATGCAGTCCTATAAACCCAACCTTGAAGTTGTCCTTGTCTCAATCTCAGACTCTTGTTTGCAAACCCAGCCTTTACATAAGAGGCCAACCTCACTGGGTGTGGCCGGCATGCCCGGACAGAAGACATGAACATTTCTTTTTGGGAGTTAGCATCTGGGGCAACCTCAGAGCAGTGTCACCATGCGGCCAGTGTCCCAGATCTCAGGATGAAAGCTGAGGTTCTGATTAAGTTGAAGAAGAGAATATCTGAGAACAAAAAAGGGGGAACCTGACCACTGGTTCATGTGGAACAATTGTCAACTCAGGAAGCCAGTTCAGGCTGGAGAGAGGCAGGGAGCTGTGTCATCTGTGGATCACGACAGAGTTAGGCTTGGGTTTCCCAGCAAGCCCATCGGTGCACCGGGGGAAACCCGGCCAGCCCACGGCAGTACCACACAAACCCAGCCCAGGAGGGCTGCCCAAATGTGGCACAGAAAGCAGCGGGTACAGTCAGCAGCCCTGAAACAAACACTCCTCACAAACGCAGTGCCAACTGGGCTGCCTCGCCAAGAGCAAACGTGATTCTTCTTGTGATTAGTTCAGGAACTTGCCTTCCAGAGATTCAAAGAAATCAGCTCTGGAGAGGTTGGATGCAGTTGTAGAAAGAAAAATGCCCGCGCTTTGGAGAGAATGTTGTACATGTACTTGACCCAGTTACAATTTTCCTTTTTCTTTTGTGCTGCCTGCTTGGGAGACTATGTTTTTCCTTACTTGAAAGAAATTTTTCTTTTGTGATGGGATTTTGATCTTAAAGTTAGGTTACATTCATTTTATTTTCTTCTATGATGTTTTTTATTTTAAAAAGAGATTCAATGAATATAAATTAACAATTGCTTATCACGGAAAATATAGAAAAATACAATGGAGAAAACTAAAATCACACCTAATCCTCCTACTGGGATGATCATTGTTAACCTTTTTATTTTTCTTTATTATTTTCAAGTCTTTTAATTTGTTATTATGTTTGTGTGTGTGTGTGTGGATATGTAATTTTATATACAGAGAGTTATTTTACAAAATTGGGATCATTCCCAAACACAGTTTTGTGATCTGCTTTTTTCCACTCATTATAATGGCAGCATATTCTCAAGGCATTAAATATTCTTTGAAAACACATTTTTTAAATGACTACATAATTACTATTCTTTTTCAGGCTTTTACAGTCTGAGTGCAGTACATTAAATAGAATAATATATGGATATTTTCCATTTTTAATGTAACCTTGAGCCATTTGTGTCTGATCGCACTCATTTAATGTATTTCTTTATTTTTTTTCAAGCTCAGACACTTTAAGTGCAGCCAATTAAATTGAAAACACTAAGACTAAGAACATCAGGAAAGAGTTATCAATGGTATAAACTACTAAAGAAGTCTAAGGCAGCTGTTATTTCTCAAAACAGCCACGTGTGTCTATAATCAAATAGTCTTACCTCCTATGAATAAGCGATTGCTTGTTTCTTATGATTTTAGGTGTTACAATAAATAGGCTGGCTTAGTTGTGTTGTGAACTGTGATGACACTGGGTCCTCCCAAACATCAGAAACCTTTTATCCCAATAGGTAATATTTGTTAACATCAGATCATCTGGTCATTTAGAAAAATCTGGATAACTGACTACATTATCAGTAGGACTTAACTTCTGACCAGGTGCTATTCCCAATGTCTGTGTTCAAACTGGTCGTTTTGAGCTCTCAGAAAACATTCTTCCAAAGAAACAAGCTCTAAGTGGTAGGTAGCTGGCAAGGAACCTGGAGCATCCTCTGCCGTGCTGGGAGTACCATGCCACAGCATAACAATGACACTGAGAGAAAATGAATTCAGAATACTGTGGTGGGATCAGTGACTCCCTTTCTTACCTTTCACCCCGGCTGCCCAGCAGCAGGAGTGGGACTCCAGAGGGCAACCCTGGAAAACTCAAAGAAGCAGTGTCAGGAAAGGCGCCTCCTGCTCAGGGCCTCCTTGGTGGGAGTCGCCTTCCAGACACCCTTCTCTGAGCACCTCAGGGTGGGTCCGCCTGCTTCACCCTTCTGCCATCACCACCTTTGACACCCCTCAAGCTTTGCCCCCAACCCTGGCCCACTCCCCAATTCTCTTCACCCTTCCTTTTCCTAAAGCAAGTTCAACCCTGGCCCACTCCCCAATTCTCTTCACCCTTCCTTTTCCTAAAGCAAGTTCAAAATCCTTTTTGAGGTTTTCTAAAAGTTTGTGTTGCTAGGAAACCGAGAAAAGGAAGTTAAGCTCCCTCCAGAGCTGTAATATTCTGTAGTGAAAGACGAGAGAGGTAGGAGGCAGTGAGGCCGGTCTTTATCACATAGAGGCCTGTGTTTCAGAGGAACATTCCACACCAATGGAATGTTCCCCTCTGAAGATTGCAGATCCTGCAGAGAAAGAAGGAAGAGAGAGACTATCAGGCGGAGAGGAGGGATTCCTCCCTGCAGGACCTCATGGGCAGCGAAAGGGAGAAAACCGGCGGGCGTATCAGCTTCTTGTCCTCTTTTCCTCCCTTTTGGTATTATTTCCACCACTATCTGCATGAGAACTATGGTACATTAAGAAAGGAATGAACATTTCCCAATTCTTACCACGGACCGACCAAGCATTGGGTTTTTACAAAGGAGGAAAGGAGACTCGAGGAGGTTGAGAAATGAGCACAAAAGAGAAGCACGAAGAGGGTGCAGTTCTTAGCAGAAATGAAGCCAACAACAGCAAACAGGAGGACAGAAGGAAGGCCCAGGGAGCATCCACAGGAGGGAGAGCAGCGCTCCGCTCCCTGACTGCCGTCCCTGACCCTGACTGCAAAGGGGCTGCCATTGCAGACACCGTTCCTGCACGTGAGATGGGTGTAAGTCACGCATGTGCAGACTGGGGCTGCGTTCTGATTTTTATTCAGATGTTTTGGCATCGTGTACATACCACCAGGGCACATTTCACTTTCTACCAAAACAAAGGAGGCTCAGAAGAAATTATTTATAATTAAGTGTTTCCAACCAGGCAGCCACTCCTCCAACTCCAGCCTTCACTGGCAAGCTCCGAATTTGGTTCCAGGATCCTGCTCAAGCTTACAGTCTAGAAACAGGCCATGATTTAAACATGAATTCTAATATTCCCAATGAGGTGGTGCCATGCCTTACTTTCAGTTGTTCTTCTATGAACTTAACAGGATTATTTTTTTCTTTATTCAGGATTACTCAATTCTAAATTTCATATCTTCCTCCTTTTGCCTTTAGCTGGTTTTATCAGTTTTTCAAATGGCGTAAGTTGATTCATTCTAAAGCCTTCCAGTAAATCTAAGTTGGAGACTCTTTCCCCTTGGTCTCTAGGAAAGTTATCTTTCCTACGGGTAATTAACTTAGACCTTTATTGTTTTATTTTAATAAATCACTTAGCATTTGTTGTTATTCTCACTGATGGAGAATATTGACAAAAAAAAGTTTCTAAGCAAAGAAGATAGATTAGGAAGCTCAAACAAGAATTGATATCTTAATAAATATTTTCTCATACTTAAAAAATTACAGTTTATTGTTCAGTTCAGACTTTGGTATTATGAATGTTGTAGAAACAAAAATATGAGTATTCTGGGGATAGTCTTATTTGAAAAGAACAAGAAAACACTAGACAATTGTGCACAAAACATCCAAACTCTCAGCAGTGCGTGAGGAAGGAAGAGGGTGCAGTTCCTAACAGCAGCAAAGGCAGCAAAAAGGGACACCTCACCTACTTACAAAGCACAAATTCTGTGGGCTTCTTCCTGCGCCCAGCTGTCCCCCCAGTATGGAACATAAACAACTGCTTCATTAGCACCCCCATCAGTTAGAAGTTCTTTGCAATCTAAACATATTGCACAATTTTATTGCTGAAGGGAAGCAGCCTCCAGCTCCTCAGGCTACAGTGATGCCAAATCCCAGAAGCAAAACAAGATTTTCTTCATCGCTCTGGTGGGATGCAAGATGTTCCTCAGGTTTAGAGCTCAGTTTTTATAGGCACTTCCCTTTCACCTTCAGAACTATTTTATGCTTACATGGTATGGTCTTTTAATTCCCACAGGCAAATGTATGTCCTAAGACAGAAGTCAAAGAAGACTGAAAGTCCTGAAGACTTCAGTCCAGAAACTTCTGAAGACCTTGGATTTGGTTTATATTTTCTGTGCCTTGGGGTTATTATTTATGTAGCTTAGGTTATTGTGGGTAAAGAGAAGTTGTTCTTAAAATTAGATGAATGGGAAGTCATGACAAGTCTATGCATCTATAGCATATTGTTGTGGTATAATATGAATCATTTCCCAATCACGAATAATTAGATCTTAAAATGATAAATCCTTAGCTTGCATTATGTGTGTTTATTTGCAAGGCACAATTATTTTCAATAGCTGTAGTTTTCCTCTCTAAAATTTTATGTGATATTTTTCAAATGAGCCTATTCTCTTTCATTATGATTTCCCCTTATTTTATTTATTTTATTTAAACATATTTATAGCACCCTAAATTTCATATTGCTTCATTAAGTTACTGGGGTATAAATTTCCCTGACTTTCCTTCTATCATTTTGTTCTATGGCATGTGAGATGAGTGTGTATTTTGTACATTGTAAGTTGTAGGATGTATTTAGAGAGTGATTTTGAGTTTTCCTGTAAAGGAAGCCCCAGGGTTTTCATCAGTCCACAGTCAGTTTCTACGCTAATTTCTCAGCCTGGCATTCCCCAACCAGGTAGGGTAGGTAGGGTCAATTTGAATTCCACACCCATGCATGGCACACTTGTAGAGTTTCAATTTATCATGAGAGGTATTTTTTCCATCAGAATCCAGAGTGTTCGTACAGTTCCTTAAAGCTTCCTTGGGCCAGTGGGTAGTTTTTAAAGTCATCTTTTATTGAGAGAGCAGGAATCCATGGCTCTGGATTTTGCATTTACAGAAGCAAATGAGTAGGAGAATGGCTAAACTGTGGTGTATTAATTACACAGGGGTTAAAATGAGAAAGTGAGGCTCTGCATGGACTGACATGAAATGACTTCCAAAACATATTGTTTCGTTACAGCATAATACAGAATGTATGATGTAGTTTATGTTAAAAATACATAGACGACACATAAGAGGCAGCACCAGATATTTTTATAGGCGCATTTATATGCACATGAGAGCAGAGAAAAGATATGGATGGATACATGCTAAGGCACTAACACTATAAGGAGGGCCTGGAATTGGGGCTCAGGTCAAGAGATGAGAAGGGAGCTACAGCATTATGGGTTATAAGTACTTTATTCAATGAAAATGTAAACACATATTAGTTGTCTAACTAAAAATTAATAAACAGTTACATTTAATTGCATTTAAACAGAGACCATGTAACTGAGTTCACAATAGGATTTTTTTTAATATTATGTAATTTCTCGACCAACAGATACTAACAAGTCATATGTTAATTCATGAAAATTGTCCAGGCACAGTGAGCCTCATAATTACATTACTGGTGACCTCTGTCCTTAGCCACATGCCTCTTTATGTAATTAACGGCTATGTTGGTGAAGCTGGAAAAGCAGCCTGGCATTATTGTGAATCCATAAATCCAGGATGTGTCAAGTCCATGACCAAGACTAGAATATCACACCAAGGTGTACATTGAGTAGGAAAGTGTCTTATGGTCCCCTGGTAGGAATTTTTACATATACAGCCTAAAGAACGTTTGGCTTCAAATCATTTTTAGCTACTAAAGAACCTGTGGTGTTCTAGAGAGGCTCATGGTAAAGAGGCCCAAGAAAAGATGGTAAAGAAAACGAGCAGCTCGAAGTAATCAGAGGTTGGCTGTAAGAGAGCCACGGGCGCCTGCGAACACTGCTGGGCTCAGCCCCCTTTGGTCCAACGAATGCTTTAGACCACCACGCACGCACCTTTGCCAGGAGCAAAAAACAAACACTGGCCAACATGTGTCTTTAAAATGGGAAATGTCTTTAAAATGGGGAGGTCACATTCTTCCATACATACAAATCCATTCATAGATATGGAATCCTCTAGATAAAAAGGAGTTCCGCCAAAGCAGTCAGACACAACTTGGCTCTCGGGACTGTTCCTCAAGCTGGCACCCTCTTCAGAGTACGGAGGGCCTGCCTCTGGCACTTGTAAGCGTCTGGCCTGTCTGACACAGCGCCATAGAGCACCACTTCTCGTTTTGAACCAAACCATCTAAAAAACTAAACAAAACAAAACAGATGTATCAGAACGTCAATGGGGAAGTCAAAACACTCACGCCTGTCAGTGCCTGGTCCGTGATGTCAAGACCCATGTTGCTGAGGAAGATTGCAAAACACAGGGGTTAGAGTAGGCAGTTGTTATTCAAAAGAAAGAAAGATACACGCTCAGAAGTCATGAGAGGAATTCTCCAAATGCTTACTTTAGACACCAATTTCCCATCATCACTTCTTTGAAAACACATTTCCTGGTACATGAATGTTTGCATACAGATTTAAGCACTTTATTCAGTTTTCAAATACAGCAAGTCATTTCTGGATGAAAAGTACAAAAACACCAGAACCTAGTAGGATCGTGGAAATGTGGGTGCTCTGATTTTTAAGATTCATTAACTTTAGAAATGCCATCCGGGCGGAGCCCTTAGCTGTTTCTTCAGTTTCTTCATAATAGCTTCATTGTGCATTTTGTCTACTCAACATTTAATGAGTTTTAATATTACCCCTTCAAGCAAGGGAGTGCCTTGTATCCACAGAAACATCCTTATGAATCTGAACAGAAGTGTCTCGTTTTCTTCCCCCCTCTAGATAGAATCTTGGTTTAAAGGTTGCAATGAAAAGTTGCATTGCATATGGAATTAAACCTTGAGTTCTCATGCTTTCTGTATGGCTTAGTTCTTCTCAGCGTGCATTAAAATCTCCACCTGATGTCAGATGGGCTGGCAGTTTTGGCAGATAGGACTAAGTATAAACAGGGATTGAGAATTAGGTCCAGGATTCCATTAAGAGCATGTGTCATACAAGTCAAAGACTCCAAATCACAGGAGTGTTGTTGCTGCAAAGGTTCTTACAAATCTACTTCTTACATTTGACAGACGAGGAAACGAATGATAATAGCTATAGCGACCACCACTGGAGCATTTTGCTTTAGTACATTGTCTCATCGAATTCTCAGTGCTATTTGTGAGGGAGGTGCTATCATTATCTTGTTTGGAGATGAGGAAACAGAGGAAAGGAAAGATTAAGAACTTTGGATCTCCACTCAAATGTCACCTCATATGTGAGGTTTTCCTGTTATAAAATGACAACCCCACCCCAACACACTCTTTTCCCCTCATCTTGCTGTAGTTTTCTCCCTGCCACGTTTCCACTTGACACAACACATATCTACCCTGTATTGCCTATCTTGTCTTTCTCGCACACTTGCTTCATGTGGGAACGGACTTGGCTTTGTTCGCTGCTATTTTCCCAACACAGAGAGTACCTGGCATGTAGTTGGTGCTCAATAAATATTTGCTGAATAAAGAAATTATTAAGGAAATCTGCCCAAGGCCACAGGGCTAGTAATTGTTGGACCCAGTATTTGGAGCCAGGACTATAACTCTCAAATACACATTGTGTTGTTACTTGAGGTCACTTAGTGTCTTAGTCCATTTGGGCTGCTGTAACAAAATATGATAGACTGGATGGCTTATAAACAACAGACATTTATTTCTCACAGTTCTGGAGGCTGGAAGGTCCAAGATCAAGGTGCTGGCAGATTCAGTGTCTGGTGAGAGCCCACTTTCTGATTCATAGATGGTGCCTTCTCACTGTGAGCTCACGTGGTAGAAGGGTTGAGGAGTCTCTCTTGGACCTCTTTTATAAGGGCACTAATCCCATTCACAAGGGCAGAGCCTTCGTGACCTGTGCACCTACATCCCAAAGGTTCAACTTTCTAATACCGCACCTTGGGGGTTAGGGGATTTCAACATATGGCTTTGGAGGGGGACACACAAACAATTCCATCCATTAGGATATTCATTTTCTCTTTCTAAGGGATTGGCTCACTTCACATCAAGCAAGATATTTTGCAGGAATTCCAGGCCATCCCTAATTTTCTCTGCTTACCTCCCTCGCTAGGACTATACTATGAGGATACTTATTTGAAAGACACAGAAGGGACACCTGGGCTGCAAGTCCTAGATGTGGTTCTAAACCCAGATAACTGGGTGACTCAGAAGAAGTTATTGCATCCTTCTACACCTCAGTCTCTTCATCAGCAATGTCCCCGCTCTGATGTCCTAAGTTCTTAGAGCAGATGTTTATAATGTGCCAAAGAAACCCCAGTGATTCCAAAGGATGGCAGAAACCTCCAAACCAAATTGATTTTAATTGAATAACAATTTTTAAATAACTGTGCATATTGTATCTTACATTCCACCTCATTCCCAGGGGGAGAAAAAGAAACCCAACAACTCTTAAAACTCTTGATATAAAAGTGTGCCAAAGAATACACAACATATTAACAGAGGTGGTCTTTGGAACCAGGGATGATTATTTTTTCTTTTTACTCTTTTCTATTTATTGTATTACTTTTACAATGGAAAAGTATACTTTATTTTAAAAATAAATTTAAAAACAAAATAAATAAATATCCTACATAACTTTTAGGGCACATAGAATTTATCAAGAAAGCAAAATTCTTTTGTCCTATAGTTTATTAAGTGCCATTATGTGATAGGCAATATATTATTCTTCCAAAAGGACTGTAAGTCTTTATCTTATGAAGTTTAAAAACAGCAAGTGTCCAGGATAAAAGCTTTGCTATATTTTATTTCACTTTAGGAGTGGATAGGATTTAACAGCAACATAGGAAGAAGAGACACACAGCCATCTTCTCTGACCCTTTAACATTTACCCTATCTGTAAACATCAGGTAACTGCTGGGTTTCATTCTAACTCAGGTGAGTGTGCTTATGTAAGAGTCAACTTAACACTGATTCGATGCTAGGGTAAGCCATGAGTCTTGACCAGATAGTAGACACTTTTCTAATGAACACAGGATGATAGTGCTCAGTTTGGAATTTTCCTCTTTCCCTTTTCCCATTATGGTGGTCTCCCTGACCCTCTTGCTCTCCTGGACCCTGGGGCCCCTGCCCACTCATGGCTAGTTTCTTTATCAAGCAGTGCTCTCAGCCATACCAACGGCCAACTTCACTGTGCTAATCCTCTCCAATTTGGCCAAAGTAGAACATGCCTAACAAGAGAAGGGGCAAGAGGAAAGCAGCTAGGATCTCCTGGAGCCCCAATTTATAGACTCATTAATAGCCTTGGTGTCACCCAGTCTTCCAAAAACAATAGGGCAGTAATTAGCTTGGCTTGGCCAGCCAGCCAGCCCATGATAAAAGGCAATGAATGGCAATAAATGGAAAGACAAAAAAAAAAACAAATAGGTTTACAAGCAACATACCTTTAAACATTTTATTATCACTTAAAATGAGAAGGTTTAGACTTTTAATTACATAATTAATAGCCCAAGAAGCTACTTGTCTGGACAGAGGCATACCAACTTCAATCAACAGAGTGAGGGTGCCTAGGAGCAAGTTGGGCACAGCAAGGTGCAAATTATAAATTCTTTTACAGACAGCAACAACATCTAATATCCTCTGATCTGCCTCATGAATCTTCTTCCAGAGAGTAGTAAGTGTTCTGTTATCCCTGAGGGAGTCACTATAACTGGTAGCCCTAAAACCTCATAGGACAATTAGTAGGTAGTCATTTACCTTCAGTGAAAGCAATGCTTTATTTCTGGTCTTCGTGATCACTTCACAAACACTCTTGTTACATTTTCAGTATGTGTGTGTATAGATATATATATATATAACCACAATGCCACATGCAATGTCACTTCAGTTTGACATCATTTCTGGATTTAGGTTTGGTTTTTCAGATTGTTTTGTGGTTATCTTGCAATATTATGATGTAGAACTGAAGAAGCCTTAGGTTCTAATCCAGAAGTGAGAAAGTTGGGGTCTTCTTACCACCACTGTCTGATTCATCTGCAAATCTGTTCCCTCATCAGCAAAAAAATAATGATACTATTATTATTGAGAATGACAGTCATGATGGCATCATCCCCATAGTTACATTTGAGGATGTGCTACTACTGTGATATGTTGGGTAGGGGTAGGAGCAGTGAGTTATACTGAGACCTTAATGACAAGCCACAGGAAAAGGAGAGAAAACCAAGAGAGCAAGGAACCAAGGTGGCCACGTAAGATGGGAGCCCCTAGTGGGAGAGGCCAGCAGTCTAAACTGTAATGTTGCAAAGGGAGGGGACCACGAGCTCAATGCAGACCCGTGTGTCTGCTGGCCTGAGTTGTTGAGTGCACATAGTACCTGGGGACCCCAAACAGAATTCTAGAGGTCCTGGGCCAAAGCTGGATCCCGGCCTAGCAAAAAGTCTCTAGGAAGGGTTAAGGAACATGTGTAGACTCCAGCTAAGCAGAGTGCGCTTTAAACCCAGTTCTAAGAGGACAAGAAATAATAAAGAGGAAGACCACAGCTCATACAGCTGTGCCCAGGCCCACCGCCACCCCAGGCCTAAGGCAGGAAGAAGAAACAGACTAACTAATACCCTCCAAGTCAGGTGGAAGGTCCTTGAAATTATAGCAGAGCTGGAGGTACTGAGAGAAATCAGGGCCTGACTTGGGATTCACTGAGAGCCATCGGGGAAGGTTCTCAGCACACTGGCATTAAATAACTGAAAGGCCTCAGTGGGAAAGAAAATGTATTGAAATAACCATGGTAGTTACAGAAATTTGACATCTACTCTGGCCTGAGGATTAGTGGAGAACTGCTTTTAACTCCTTTGTGTTTCCTGAAAGTGAGCATTTGTGTGAAAAGCAATACTCAATTCCTCAGTGCTTTTCTGCTGTCAATATGTTCGGAACATAGCTTCCCAGGGGCCAGGCTTGGGTACTGTCTCCTTAGATATAAGGCAATTAAGTGCAAGGACAACTGTCTTCCAGGTTCTATGTGGAGGTTCCCTCCAAAGCCAGAAGAGAATACCCAAGACCAGGAAGTCTAACAAACTGCCATCTTGACCCTCCCGGGTGAATCCGGTGGTTCAGTCTGCCCTTGGTCAGGGGCTTCCTGGCTGGCTTCTGCACAAATGCTTAATTAGCATTATTGTAGCTCCATCTGGCTCTGTGGCTAAATGGTTAGTGGTGTTTTGTTTTACAATATGAGGGGGATTCAGTGCCTTGGAAACAGAGTAATCCACACCATAGGTCAGTGGTTTTTCAACTCAGGCTGCACATAGAATCATCTGGAAACTTTTTAAAAAGCAGTAGTGCCAGGACTCCACTCTCAGAGATTCTGGCTTAATTAGCCGGGTCTGGGTCATATGTCAGGGAATGTTTTTAAAGCCCCAAAGGTGATTCTTCCGTCCAGCCAGGTTGAAACTGTCTTTCAAACTCTAATGTGAGTGTGACTCCCTTAGGATCTCGCAAAACAGCAGATCCTGATGCAGTAGGTGTGTGTGGAGGCTCAGATTCTGTATCTGTAACTAGCTCCCAGATGCTACCCAAGCTGGCTGTCTGCAGACCATATGCTGAGGTGGTAGACAGTGGAAAAAGTGTCAGGGCTCTCAGCAGGTGAGCCCTCACTGACCAGGGCGGAGCCCACCCAGCCCCAGGCCTGGGCTCTGCCTTGGCAGTCTGTCTGGATGAGCAGATGCTCCCAAAGCTCAAAGCTGACCTCTGAATTAGCTGTGGAAATAAGCAATATTCCAAGTGTCCAGTAAGTCCTCAAATAAATCAAGGCAGCACCAATGGGAATCCAAGAGTGAGTGAATACGAATCAAACAGTGAACTTGAAACAATCTGCCTTTGTTTGGCTTTGGCTCTGTGTTTGTGGGGAAACTCCGCAGGTGGAAGCTCAGGCCTCACTTAGGCAGATGGCGAGCAGGGGCAGTGAGTGAGGAAGGAGCGCTCCACATGTGCAGAACACACCACACTGTCTAAATAAAAATCTCTACGGACCTCAGCCTTGGCCATTTTGAGATCGGACCCTGTGAAGTCCTCTTGCAGCAACTGCCACTCCCATCTGCCCTATGTCCCTGACATACTGCATCCTCCCTCTCTTCCCTGATCATGAATGTCCAGCAAGATGAACTCCAAATTCTGCAGGACCTTGCTTCAACTCTACCTGCCAGGACATTCTTCTTTTCTCTCCTCCCAAGCCAGGGGTCAGCTCTCGACACAGCACCCTCCCACCTGGAAGACTCTCTTTCCCGTTTCCAATTACTGAAATTCCCCCACCCTTCAAGGCCCAGCTCCAGTCCTGTCTTTCCCTTCAAGCCATTCCTGACCCATCTGCCCCCTATACCTTCTAGAGCATTCCCTTGTCCATGGCTTTTATGTGCCCTGTTGCTCTTGACTTCCCATCTTTTCACAAGAACACGGTGTATTTTCCTAACCACATTATAAATTTCTGGCTGGCAGTCTTGTATTTATACTTCCTTGTAACCACTATACCTAGTATGGTGCTTTGAAATAATAGATGCTCGGTAAGATTTGTCACTTCTTTACCAAAGAGCTCACCACAGTTGGTGAACCTGAGATTCCCAGAGGCAAGAAAGACTCCTGGGAGTTTGCACTCACAGACATGAATTCCCACCAAAAAGTACCCATCACCTCAACACCTTGGATCCCTCTCTAATCTGGGTGTGTTCTGCCATTACGTGGCACCAAACAGTCCCGACTCAGGACTCCCTCAAAGCCCTATTCTCTAGATTCCAACAGCCCTCATGCCTAGGTCAACATTTGTGCTGGGAGGTGCATCTAATTCAATATCCTAAAATTCAGACCAGTGCAATTTTCATTCCTTGTAAGGAAGTCAAAGGTACTTGCAGAATCAGGCCCTCAGTCTGTTCCTCTGAAGACAAAAACAACAGGGTGTGGTCAGGAGAAAAGTAGAGTCCCAGCCAAACAAATGTCTCCTGGAAAAACCACTCATGCCGCTAGAACAAACAGGTACGGTCACTCCACTAGCTCTGGGCAGAACTTGGCACCAGCTCGGGGCTGCAGACATAGACATAGGAATGCCTTCCCATGCCATCTATGCAGGAACCACCATCAAACATCTCCACAGGGGAAAAACTTGTCCGAAAATAAACAAAAATGATGGAAACTATGGATGTGATCATTAGAATGCACCCATGGGAACACTCTGAAAGCAGAAACTTGCTGGGGGGTGGAGGGGTGGTCTTAGGAATGTCTTAGTGTACTGACAGCAAAAGAGAAATGAGATACCTTTGCCACACATTTCTGTTTCTCCTCCCAGGGCTCTGTGCACAAAGGCCCTGCTCCCTTCTCCCTTAGGACACACGGCCAAAAATGCTGCCCCTGGTAGCACACGTGACTTGCCTTAGCCAGGTTCCGTGTTGGCTTTAGGCACTAAAGCTGCTCTGACTCCTCCCCCACTCCCCAGGGTCCACTTTTGTTTACTAAGTCAGACTTCTCCCAGGTCCCATTCCTCTGGCATTATATAGAGGGAAGGGAGTTAAATTCAGTCAAGGTTGAGGAGGGAGGAAAAGACTTTGCAGTTAAATTGCTAATTAAGGAAGTACCAACCTGAAGAAGCTAATTTGCACTGACCTATTTAAAATATCTAGCAGCAGATCATGCATGAATTGAGGTACAGCCCTTTTATGCGCCAGCCAACTGGCTTTCTTTCAGAGCAGCAGCTATCAATAATTCCATGCTGAGGACCATCTGATAGGAAATCAACCACTGGCCCCTGGAATGCCAGCATTCCCCACTGCTCTGTTTTCCCAGTTGTCAGCTCTGTTTATAAATTGTCCATTTATAGCAAATCCAGCACCTGCTATGAACACCTCATCCTGCCAAGTGTTGGAGTGCATCTCAGAAAGAGCCACTATAGACGTTTTCAGTTCCTTTTAACCTTTTCCCAACCCGGGAGTTTGAATATTTGCATAGGAATTCTGAGGGAGGACTTCTTTTCTTCAGAAAAGGCTAGATAGTCCATTAAAAGTTAGCATTTTGCTCCACTTTTTTTTAAAAAAGAGCAAATTACCATTCTCTTGGGAGACACAATGCTCTCTTTCTGAACAAGTCTGACATTGGGACACATTTAAAACAAGCTCTAAAAAATTCAGCAGGGTCCAAAAGCTCTGGAGAAGACTTAAGGGGGGGGGCTTTCTTTTTAACTCTATTATGAAGCTTTTTAGCTCATTGTCAATACTGAACAGATGCAGCCTGCTGCTTAAACCATTATGTAAAATATATTTAAACATACCTCTTCAGTGCTGGGAACCCAATATATGAACTAGTTTGAGTTTCTTCTTGCCAATCATCCATTTGTAAAGTGCCTAGAATTAATTCTCAAAGTTCCACTCCCAATATGCTTCTGTTAATTTTGTTCTTTGCAAAATAAAATAGCACATGTGGAATATTTACAGAGTGTGGGTTTATGGTTTCTAGAGGGCTGTGAAGGTCAAACCAGATGCAATGGCAGACAGAAATTTGCTGAGTGGTCTTGGGAAGATGGGATGAACCCTTGATACTTCAGTTTACACATTTCCACGATAATCCTTCTCAAGAATAAGATTGTCACCCTTTTAAAGCCACAAGGGGAGACCCTGATTAGGACCACGTGGCAGAGGCAGCTGGGCTGAGCGGGCGGCATTCCTGTTCCCCAGTTCTGCATTCAGCCAAGAAGACGGCCCTGTATTTTTATGGGAGGACTCGGGGCTTAATATTTCTTTTTTTAAGAAAAAAAGTTAAGGTATCTGGATGAAAAACAACACATGCAAGATTATTGATACTAGTGGGCAAGTAAAGTCAGGTGGTCATGAGATCAGAAAAAAAAACAGAAGTGATTCAAGAAATAGAATTAGAGGGCATGAAATGAAACACCCTTCTCAATCGCTTCACAAACACTTTGGGCAATGTGTTTTCCTTTGCTAGGGCAGGGGTCCTCAACGTTCCAGTCTGGGATGGCTTGTAGCTTTTTGTTGCAGTTTGTATAGACCAGGCTAACCTTAGATTACATAGGCATCTATTATTTCCTTCCAGAATAGAATTGTGCTTGATCAATTACATGTTACTCCAATGCAAATCGTCCTTGCTCACTTTTTGGTCATTTGATGGCCATCTGTTTTTACCAACCCGGATTCTCTCACTCATCACAGAGGTCAGGCCCCATTACTTGAGTTGATCTCTGAGATGCCCCTGCTGGAGAAAGGAATGTGCAAATTAAGAGACTACAAATCAGTTTGAAAACTCAATGACTCCTTCCCATAAATCTGTGTCCTTAATATTAAAAATCATTTGGAGGTGCTGAAAAGAAAGAGAACTGATAGCTACAGAAAACAGCAGCCCTACTCTCTTCGGGGCACAGATTAGTGGTCGAGAGGGGTTATGCAGATCTAAATCCATATTCTGCTACCAAAAATAGAAAAGAGGAAACCTTTGAAGCCAAAGAAGGCCTAAGAATAACTGTCAGCAAAGAGCTAGAGCCACATGGACAGGAAGCAATGCTCAAGTGGCAGTTCTGTGCTGCCTTTTTTTCCCTCCCGGTAGCGTTTCGCATTCATCCTGTTAAAAAGATAGCGTTCAAAGGCTTCCCTTCAACACGGACGGGAGAGCCTGCACAGCCAGCCTCTCCGCAGCTCGGGCCAGCGCTGAGCGTTGCTTCCACACGGCCCTGGGGCTCAGTGTTATTCCCCCCACCCCCCGCGGATCATTTCAATCTGTTTAGCGCTGAACAGTGAGCTCTTCAGAGACCATATTGCACAGAGAACCCTCAGTCGGAAATGGTTGGCTGAGCACATATTCGTTTCCTGTTTTGCTCTTAATAATTTCACATTTCAACTCAACCTAGATTTCATCTTTTTTTATACTCAAGAAAATCAGTGCACCAAACCAAAGAAGTCTGCTTTATTTCAGGGGCCTTAAATGATGTTATAAAAACATACACTTTAATATATCCTCTAAAAAGGCATTAGACTCAGAAGAGGTTCTTTGCAGACACAATGGTGAGAGAGACCTCCAGAATGGCCTGTGGGGCGGCTGAAGAGGGGCAGAGGGCAAGAAGGGTCTGGAAAGGGGGTCTGTTGATCGGTGGTGATGAGGCAGCTTGAAGTCCAAAGAATGGAAAATAGGGGGCAGAGGATAAAAGAGATAAGGAAGACATTGAGGAAGACAGCAGAGCCTCTTCTAGCCCATACAGCACCTTCATGCAAGGGTGACAAAGGCACCGCTCCTCTGAGCACACACACCCCCATGCCAGGGCACATGTCTAGATTGCAGCCCTAGCTCTTCCCTTCGGCCAGGTTCCCTTCCACAACGCAAATGCGCACCATACCATAGGTGGGGGCCCAGGAAAAACATAGGCAGGAGATTGAAAGGCCCAAATGGGGAACTTTAGAAGTACTGGCAGGAAGAAAAAAAAAAGGCACGATGCTGCTTCTGGTACCATACAGGAAATCATGTTTGAATCATAGAATTTTGCTGGTGGGTGGAGGTGCAGGGAAATTGATTTCTCCAAATTAGCTATGTCAAAACATTGCAGTGGAACATTTTATCCTTTGTCATGTTTCATGTGATGCATGTAATGTTCATTTTAGAGGAGCTTTGTGTTAATCACATCTAATGAATAACTTCTAGGATTAATACAATTTGTATTTATTTCTCAGGATCAAGATCTGCTCTAATTATCATCTGAGCACAGTCCTCAACCAAGACACAAGAACATCTGAACTTTGTATGATGAACAGTTGGGGATTCTTAATTGCCTTTAATCACAAAATTCTTGAATGTTTTACTGAAACAACTGGTTAAACTTCAGCTGAAAGGAAAAGTATAATAACCTCCACCCTTTAGACAGATTGGTTTTGCAAGGTCATGGCCTCAACTTGTGCTGTAAACTTTTACCAATCTGCTCACATTAGGTCCATAAATTATATCATAGTTTGCAAAATTGAAGTGGGCAAAAATACAAGTCTTATAGAAAATAGAGAATCACGAGGAAACAGTAAAACATGGCATTACGCGTCTATTATTAAAACACAATCATTCATTATGTAACAAACATATCACCCTGGTGTGGGATGTTGATAGTGGGGGAAGTTGTAGTGATGTGAGGCAGGAGGTATATGGGAACTCTCTGTACTTTCTGCTCAATTTTGCTGTGCACCTAAAACTGCTCTAAAAAATTTGTATTTCTCACACTCTCTCCCTCACACACACACACACACTCAATCAATAAAAGTTCTAAATTGTTTCTCTTCCAAAACGAATCAGATTCATGGGCATTAGAATAAGACCTGGCAGGGTGGCACCTTTTCAGAAAAGTGTTGCCATTTTGCCTACTGGGACGGACTCTCCCATCCACTCATGCCATGCAGGCTGTATTTATTTTTAAGGTTTTAACATTATCTTTAAATGTAATATCTTTGTATTTACTTTTCCCCATTGCTTCATTCTAAAAATTTCAGCACAATACTTGAGTACCCAGCAACCTGGGCTTCTCACAAAGTACTGCCTATGCTTAGCTCAGGCGGGCTTTTCTTGGCCTTCCATGCTCCTATGGAGAGAGTATCCTGGAAATAGATCACCTGTCTCCACAATTTTCTAGGAAACATCCATGTCATCTATGGAGCAGGGGGCAATAATTATGGTGTTTCTGTTTTTCTGCTTTAAGGAAACTATCCAATATGCAAATATATATGTTAAATTTTAGCATGCAAATATTAAAACTATTTTGAGTCAAAACCTCCCTAGGCGAAACTAAAGGTGGTGAAATAAATGTTAATTGTGTGTAAGGACTTTTTGTTGCATTTTAAATTGCAAGTTCTCTAGTAGTAGCTGAATAGAAAACCCCACTAAGTACCCTATCCGAAGCTTGTTTTGGGGTTGTTAGCTAGATCTCTCTTCACTGGCTTTGCCAATGGCTGTAGCTACTGTTCACATGGACTAACCTAGCTCTTGCTCATGATCTCAGCCTTCATGCTGTGGCTATGAGGGAACCATTAATGGTTATGTGACAACTTACAGACTTTACGGTTCCTGAGCAACTGTTATGTGTACCACCTCATTAAATCCTCAGAACAGCCCTGTGAAGTAAGGATGGTTCTTCATTGCCTTTTGGTAGATGAGGAAATTGAGAATTTAGACAAACTGAGAGACTTGCCCGAGACCACCCAAATAATAAGTGAGGGAACCAGGACTTCATCCCAGGCTTTTGGCTCAAACCAGGGGTCCTGCTAATAAAATGGCTCTCTGGTTCTAACTGAGAAATCTCCTGAAAGCCTTTCACGTCATATACAGATTTATCTGCTTCTGGGGTGACAAATATTCAGCCTGACTGGTGAGGGGATGAGGTTCTGGCAACATCAATGACTTAACTTTTGAATTTCTAGTTTACCACTCTAAAGATTTTGGTCTATAAAACTATATTCTCTGTTGCAGTTGACCCAGGGCCTATCGATCAACTTAAAAGATTTGATCAAATCCACGGAATTATAAAAGCCAAGAGCAATATTATTATTTTTTATGGTTTTTTAAAATTTCAATAGATTTAGGGGTACAAGTGGTTTTTGGTTGTTTGAATTGTATAGTGGTGATGTTTGAACTTTTAGTCTACTACTTTTTAGTACCTATTACTCAAATAGCGCATATTGTAGCCAAAGGTAATTTTTCTTCCCTTATCTCACTCCTACCTTCCCGCTTTCTGAGTCTCCAATGTCCACTCTGTGTGCCCCTGCGTACCTGTAACTTAGCCCCCACTTATAAGTGAGAACATGAAGTATTCGTTTTTTTCCATTCCTGAGTTACTTCACTTAGGATGATGGCCTCCAGTTCATCCAAGTTGCTTCAAAAGACAACATTTCATTCTGTTAGTGTTCCATCGTGTATACATACCACATTTTCTTTATCCACTCATCAGTTGACAGCACTCAAGTTGTTTCCATATCTTTGCAATTGTGCATTGTGCTCTGGTTTACATTCTGATGCAAGTGTCCTTTTAATAAAATGACTTGTTTTCCTCTGGGCAGATACCCAGTAGTGGGATTGCTGGATTGAATGGTAGGTCTACTTTTAGTTCTTTGAGAAATCTCCATTCTGTTTTCCATAGAGATTGTACTAATTTACATTCTCACCGATGGTGTATAAGTGTTCCCTTTTTCACCACATCCATGCCAACATCTATTGTTTTTTGACTTTTTAATGATGGCCATTCTGACTGGAGTAAGAGGGTATTTCATTGTGTTTTTAATTTGCATTTCCCTGATGATTAGTGGTGTTGAGCATTCTTTCATGTGTTTGTTGGCCATTTGTATATCTTCGTTTGAAAAGAGTCTGTTCATGTCTTTTGCCCACTTTTTAATGGTATTATTTATTCTTTTCTTATTGATTTGAGCTCCTTGTGGATTCTGGTATTAGTCCTTTGTTGGATATATAGTTTATGAATATTTTTCCCATTCTGTAGGTTGTCTGTTTACTCTGTAGATTATTTCTTTTGCTGTGTAGAAGCTTTTTAGCTTAATTAGGTCCCATTTATTTATTTTTGTTTTTATTGAATTTGCTTTTGAAGTCTTAGCCATGAATTCTTTGCCTAATGTCCAGAAGAGTTTTTCCTAGGTTTTCTTCTTGAGTTTTTATGGTTTCAGGTCTTACATTTAAGTCTTTAATCCATTTTAATTTTTCCATATGGTAAGAAATGGGGATCCTGTTTCATCCTACTGTGTGTGACCACTCAATTTTCCCAGCACCATTTATTGAATAGGATGTCCTTTCTCCAGTGTATGCTTTTGTCTGCTTTGTCAAAGATCAGTTGCTTGTAGGTATTTGGCTTTATTTCTGGGTTCTTTATTCTGTTCCATTTATGTATATATTTACTTTTATACCAGTACCATGCTGTTTTGGTTACTATCATCTTGTAATATAATTTGAAGTCAACTAATGTGATACCTACACATTTGTTGCTTTTGCTTAAGGTAGCTTCGGCTATTTGGGCTCCATATGAATTTTAGGATTGCTTTTTCTAATTCTGTGAAAAACAACATTGGTTTTTTATTAATAATAGGAATTGCATTGAATCTGTAGATTACTTTGGACAGTATGTGTGGTGGTCATTTTCACAATATTGATTCTTCTAATCCATGAGCATGGGATGTTTTTCCATTTGGTTGTGTCATCTGTGATTTCTTTCATCAGTGTTTTTTTATTAAAAATCATGTTTCAAACAGGACATGTTTTGTGTGGTTTTATTTTGGTTGCCTTTAACTGGTTTGGGAATGTTGGAGAGTATGATGTTTATCTTAATATGAAACCATTTAATGAAGTTTAAAGTAGGTCTTTCAAAGTACTCATGGTCTGGGCCAATTCTAAAGGTGGATCTATAGTTGATCAGTTCTCATTGTTTGACCACCTACCATCTAGGTGAGAGGACAGTTCTCTAAGCATTATTCAGACTATTTCATAAGGACTGCATCTCCTTTAAAAATCCTAGTTGAAGACTTTGGACTCAGCTTTCAAAATCCGTAGTAAATGCATAGTTTGGGACATATTAATTCCTCTTCCTCAAATGAATTTTAAAATAGGAATTGCTATAGCACAAATTTCCACTGATGACAAGTTACTTCACTTAATTATATAGTCCTTGAACCATTTCATTTTTTTAAATTCTAGGATAATCCTAGGTTGAGAGCTAATAATTTCACCTATTATAAAATGACTAATTGCCTAAAATTGAAAAAGCCCCTAGGAGAAGATTTCTTGCCAGAATTGTTTAGAATATGTTCTGTCTGGTGAGCTACAAGTTGCCAATCTAGTTCTCTGAATTAAAACTTTCAGGCCTAATGCTCCCAGAATTGACCTAAATGTTCTCCCTACTTCATTGCCAAAAAGGGAGAAGAAATCGTCTATGCTCCCCAGTTAACCACCAGACCCCCAGACAACTCTTCATAATCAAATGGCAGGGTTGTATAAGTGACTATAGTTGATCAACAGCAAGCAGATTTCAGCCATATTTGCTCCACTACTGAGCTTGTTTTATCATATCCAGCAAAATTTTAAATAACATAAGGCTGTTTGTAACATTCATTAATCTTTCATCAACCTGTGATTTCAGAGGCATGAATTGTCTTTAATCCAAACTGAAAATATTGACACATGTTCTAGGTCAATGGTTCTTTGGAATCTGTACTGCTCTTCCAAACAGGATAATAGTCATAAATAATAACAATAAATACAGCTAAATTTTATGTTGTCCTAACTCTGTGCCAAGCCTTGTTCTACATATTTTACATGGATTATCTCACTGAATCTTTACAACAGCACTGTGAGATAGATATTATCATCATCTCCAACTCACAGGTAAGAAAACGGAGACTCAGAAAATTAAATAAGACGAAAGCCACAAAGTAAGTAGTTTCTGACTCCAGAGCCCTGTTCATGTCTATGATGTTTAATTGCTGATTTTAATTATAATTGCTAATTCCTGTTATAAATGGGGTCAAACAGAGCTGCTCTAAACTGCTAGATAGAATTACAGTAAGTTGGGAAGCATGTCCCTTTCTTAGCAACTATCCTCCTCCATAATATGTCTTTATTTACTGTCACTTGGAGTAGTCATTAAAAACATATGGGCTGCTAGATAATTGCTGTCAAGAAAAAAAAAATCTTTACATTTAGCAGAGAATCTACAATATTCAAGCGAAAGAACACTAATGCCTCTATTAAATTGTTCAGTACATTTTAGGCACTTAAGTTTATATAAGGAGGGAGACAATCTAAGGATGTGCTGAGGTCTCTTTTTGAAGAATAGATTAATTGTAATGCAGACCTGAATATAAAAAGCTGGAGCTTGAATAATATTAGCACATTTTTATTTCTAAGACAGTTAAACTCCCTTCCAAATTACTTACTTCCATCAACAAAAACTAGGCTCTTCTTTCCTAGGCCTGATACTACATCAGCGAGTAGAAGGGCTCTGTGTATGTAAAAAATATGAGTAGCCCAAAAGGAGTATTTTCACACTGATTCAAAAATCATCTATCCATTTGCCGTGCCAGTGTTGGGAGAGCTCATACTCCACAGGGGTTGAAGGCAGGAAAGGCTGAAGGATGTATTGTCAAATACTGTCAAATTGGGTCAAAAACCAGAAAGCCCAATCTATTTCAATCCCATTTGCAGTCTTAAATTACGACTTTCACTGATGAAGTCTCTACTTCAAAAAGAGATTTTTCAGTAAAATGTAATTCAGACACAATTTATTTCCCAAATGCCAAATTACCGTCTTATTCCTCTGGATTTGCATAGTACATTGTCATCAGGATCTGAAGGCACTAAAGACATATTTAACTTAAGAAAGAGGACCAGGAGACCAAGAGGCTTCCTAAAGGTATAGAAAAGTGAGATTTTTTGATACTATACCAAAACTCAATAAATAGTAGTTTAAGATTAGTTGCAATGTGGAATCTAAAACCATATCAATGAATTTTTCATACTGTTACATTAAAATTCACGGCTCTTTTACCCACGTTATCCATGTAATATGCCATGCATTGTCATTTGGAAAATGTTAGCTCACTAATTATGAAAGTCTTCCAAATACTGACATATTATACAATAACAAAAAGTTACATTTGTTAATATATATTAATAATGATAGCATATAATCTTAATATTTGTTAATATAACATTGATCTCAGAAAAATCTTTAAGTATGGGGAATCTATGAAGTTCCTGGTGATGAATACAAGTTTTTTAGAATTCTAATTTTTGCTTGAAATCTTAGAGTTTGACATTGGCAAAAATACTGCCAGTTGTTTTTCTTAAAGTGACAGTCTTCCTTTGTTCATTTTGGAGAAAATGTCTGCCAGATACCAAAGTTTGAATATCCATGGCTTGTCAGTTATTCCTTCAAGTAAAAATAGTGTTCCAAAAATAAAGTTCTAATTCAAATAATTTCTTAAGTTCTTATTTTCAAGACAACTTTCTTTGATTGACAAAAGTGCTTCATGAAGTGGGCTTCCCATATCATCACACAGAAACATTAAAAAATTGTTCCAACTGCACAGTGGTGAAAAATAGGATGAAAACTAGTACAATTTTGTGCCCTTGCCTTGCTGTGCATTATGGCATTAGCAGCTTTACCCACCATTGCTTTTGTGCCATTAGTGCAAATGACAGTACAGTTACAAAGGTGAGTTAGGTCTTAGTACTATTACAAATGTAGCTTTTTGTGTTGCAGGCTCCCTGAGGAGGTCTCAGAGACCCCCGGGGGTTAGTAGGTCACACTTTGAGAACCACTGGAATAGACTACAGTTTACATAAAAACTCATCACATCTAAAATGAATTCTTTTGAGGTAATAGCTCCACAATTCTGCAGCATGTGACAGCTAAGCAGGTGGCCTACCATGAGGAAGACTCTCGACTGAGGATCAAATGCTGTGCGATGAAATGCCATTTTCATTTGAAAAGTTGTACTGTTCTTCTTGTAAGTCACCACATGGCAGATGATTCCAGCCATCAACATGGGAAAGGGGAATTGCAACAGGAGCTCAGACAGATGAGGTTGGAAAGACCCAGGGAATCTCAACGACCAACATGACCTCGTTGATTGGGAGCCCAGACCCCACACCTTGCAGCCATTAGAAATGCCAGGAGCCACTGGGAGTAGAGAGGGACCTGGTACCTGGCATTTCAGATAGGCTCAGGGAAGAGGGAGCTTGGGCAAAGGTAGTTGGCATCTGAGCGAGACAGAGTTGGGCATTTACAATGAGGCCATTGAAGGCCCTTCCCTGTCCCTGTGCCTTAGTTGGCGGGACTTGTCAGCATCTGTCTCCTTCCCCCAGATCCCTTTCAGCACATACCTCTATGCCTCATATTCATCATGAATGTCAAGAAAGGCCAAGAGGCTCCTCATCCCATCACATCCCCAAATTGGGCTCCCACTTCTTGAATAAACACTTCATGATTTGGCTTCAAAAATTCGTGTTTATAGTACGACCTTATAATTTTTATTTTTGGCATAAATCACTTATTTCTTTTGTGATGTACTTTTTAAACTCTCATTATTGAGAGATGGCATCTCTTTCTATTGATTCTTATGAGATCTTTGTTGCTGCTATTTTGGTAGCAAGAAGGAACAGCTGGGGTAGGGGGTATACATGGTCTTTTGGGTTGTGTACAAAAAATACTTTATAGACACTGTGAAAAAGTTCTCCCATGTACCCTACATGATTTTATGTGTAAGCAATTTTTTTGATACCAGTAATATTTATAAGTAACTCCATTTTATAGATAGAGAAACTGAGGTACCTAGGGTTTAGATGACTTTGCTCAAATCAATGAACAAATACAAGATTTGAATATTCTCAGTCAAATGTGTTTTATTCATAGGCCAGTGATTCCAGGAGGGTTTTAGGACTCAGGCTCATATCCCACCCTTTTATCTATCAACACCTCCCACCATAGCCCGCCCCAAAAAACAAATTCAGTCCCGTTTTTTATCCATATTGTTGACAATATCTGGGATGTTAACTAGGAGAGTGATAATGACAGTGAATACTAAGTAAATATCAGTCAGCCTCAAGAAAGGAAGGAAATAAGTAAAAACTTACGAGGAAAACTTTTTCATGGTGGCTTTCAGTTACAAAAATATGTTCTAAATATGCATTTTTTTAAAGGTGAAAGATTTATTCAGTCTGAAGAGAAACCAGAGTATAGGTTTTTTAAAAATAAATATTGAGTAATCAGTGACAAAACCATTCTACCCTCTCAGAATTCTGCAGATACCACCTTTTTTAAAAAATTTTAAATTATTAAGGGAGTGCAAATGTTTTTGTTATGTGGATATCTTTTATAGTGATTAAGTTGGGGCTTTTAGTGTGCCCATCACTGGAATAGTGTTCATCGTACCTAATAGGTAAGTTTTTACCCCTTCTCCCTCTCCCTTCTTGATTTCCAATGACCTAACATCTCTCTGTGCCCGTGTGTGCCTATCGATTAGCTCCCAATTATTAGAGAAAACATGTGGTGTTTCATTTTCCATTCCTGAGATATTTCACTTATGATAATGGTCTATAGTTCCACCCAAAGATACTACCTTTCATGAATGCCTGGAAGCAGAGCTTTTAACATCTTTCAATGTGATTGGAAGGTCTATATTTGTGTTATAGAAAGTGCTCTATAATTTAATGCTTACAGGAAAAAATGCTACTTTGAATTGGTCTGTGACCCCAGTTGCCTTGTTTTTCCTATCCTTGTTTGTTCTTGCAAAGAGCTTCTGTTGCCTTTTAATATATACCACTAAATATACTCTGACAGAACCATAGCCCAAGTCCCAGTGTTCTTAAGGCTTAATTCAATTAAAGGTATAAATGAAATTAAGAAGCTTCTTGCACTGCAGAGAACATTCATTTTGGGTGAAATGCTTTATGGGAGCCCTAATGATTCCTACTATTGCACACTTCTGTCTTTGTCATTGAACCCCTCCATCTCTTGCTCAGGGGTTTAGCTTATTGCGTACACTTGAGTTATTGATAACTAATTAGCACTTAATTTCAGTATTGTGATAATGAGGCTAACATTTCAGACGCATGGCCACAGATGTCACTGGTTTTGCTCCATTCATCCCCAGTGCCCACTCTCCATCTTGCATCAGATTTTCCACATTCACACAGGGTACTGGGCATGCAGTCAGAGTTCACTTGACAAAAATCCAGCACTGCTCTGTCAATTTCCAAAACACTTATTATTGATAGGAAATCTAAAAAGCATATGTAATTCTTACCATGTCTTAAATTTGTACAGGGCAGTCTTACTAAGGAAATCAATATACTATTGAAATTATCTTAAATATCCTAACCAACATTTATTCGGTGTCTATAATGTTCATGGCACTATACTGGAGGGGGATATAAAAAATGAATAAGTCCTGGTCCCTGCCTTATGGAAAAATAAAATAGAGGTGGGATGATAATAATAATAATTATAACATACATGTTATTGTTGAACTTTATAATGTTGAAGATACTGTTCTAAGTACTGTATATACATTATCTTATTTTTCCCCAACTATTAATATTTGGGTAGGTATTATTATCCTCATTAATACTAACAAAGAAACTAAAGCTCAGGAAGAGTAAATAATTTACCAAAAGATATTAATTTACCAAAATATATTTGAACTATGACTCAAATTCATACCTTTGATTCTAAAATCTTAACACTTAATCAAAATCTACAAGGTATAAAGACTGAAAACAGTAAAGAAAAAAACCAAAAAGATAAAATTAATTACTCAAATGTTTCTAGACTTTCCCAGTCCATGGATACAAAACAGAGACACAAAAACATCAGTAATGCAGAAATTCTGTTTTCTCTTTCCCTGTACCCATAAGGGCATCTGTCAAGCCCCTCTGAAGTGTATACCCCCTCCCAGTTTAGTTTTGGGAATCCACAAAAGGAAGCACAGTTTCATTTGTGCTTGCAAACCACTCTGTGGGCTGTAGTCCTCAAGAGACACCTCACTGAGGTTCAATGGAACATGAAGAGTTAGAACTAGATACTGAAGGACAGGAAATCTTACCCATCCTGACTGGTGCGGTTCCTTAGCACAAGTTCCAAATTTTACTGTGTGTCTTTGATACTTAGTATAATAAGCAACTAGGACTGTGGGAGCCATGGAGTTCTGCCACCCACATGCCTTTTGCTGCTCAGCAGAGGGGGTGGGGGAAGTAACTACCACAAAGGAACTCCAAGACCTACCTGACAGGTACCAGCAGGATCCAAGGATGGACATATGAGACCAGATCCTGAGGGGCTCGATCAAGAAGGCTGGAACATAAAATTGGATAGTGAATAGTGTGTTGACTTGGGATTGTTTTTCTGAGCTACAGGATTTAACATCTCTCCTTGGAGAGGATCTCAGGAGATGATGCACATTCACTACTATGATGGCTCCCAGAAGTACAGAAAAAGCACTGGACATGCTGAGTGAAGTTGAAATGTCAGAATGGCCATTTTAGATGGTAGATTAAGGGATAAAGAGGCTGAGGGAAGTGAGAATGCTGGAATGGATATACCATATATGGCCAAAAGAGGGTTATTCCACAGAAAGGCCCAGAGTCCACACCATTTGCCAAGCCATAGGAAGTACACTACCAAGAACAGTAAGACATTTGGTGGTGGCTCCCCTCTGCAGGCCAGGCCTGAGAGTAGGAGATACCATTACAGAACTGGGCTTACTGATACCAAAGGGAATCACACCAAACCATATAATCCAGGTGGTAGCCCTTAACTCCCAGAAGCCAGAGGTTTACAATTACCACAGGAACCAGCAAGGTTGCATGGCAGTCTAGAGTGCCTATCTCAAAACACAGCATCCAAATGGGCAACATAATAGACAGTAGCAAGTGTATTACTCAATTTGTACCAGCAGAAAAAGTCAAGATAAGTGTCTAGGAGGCAGAGGACAGTCACTGAGTAAAGAGGCATAATCCTTGCCTAGTTTCTGGACCTGAGCCAGTTTTCAGATCCAGAACCCATTGCCTGAAGATACAGACAACTCCCCAGGAGGAAAGACTCTGACATACCTTCAACACCCAGTGAGCCTCTTGAGGTTCTGGAGACAGCATATCCCACATCTAGGGTTGTTCTGCCAGCCCACATCCTGGGTGATACGAAAGGCTGTCAGACCTTCGTGTGGTGCAGAATAGAAAAGGGCTCTACAGCACATTCAAGCTATGGTAAAAGTAGCCCTGCCTCTTGGGCTATATGATCTGACAGATACTATGGTGTTAGAAGTATCAGTGTCTTAGTCCGTTTGTGCTGCTATACTAAAATACCACATACTTGGTAATTTATAAAGAGTAGAAATTTATTTTCTCACAGTTCTGGAGGCTAGGAGTCTAAGACTGAGGTGTCAGAAGCTTCAGATGTCTAGTGAGGGCTGTTCTCTACCTCCAAGATAACTTACTGTTGCATCCTGCAGAAGGAAGGAAACTGTGTCTTCACATGGTGGAAGGCAGAAGGGCAAGATAGCCAAACACTGCTGTGAGGCCTCTTTTACAAGAGCCTTAATCCCATTCATGAGGGAGGAACCCTCATGACCCAGTCATCCCTTAAAGGCCCTACCTCTTAATACCATCACATTAGCTCTTGAATTTCACACCTAAATTTTGTAGGGAACATACTCAAACCATAGCAGTCAGTAAGAGGAAAAGATACCATATAGAATTTATGGCAAGTCTCAGTGGAAGAATTACACTACAAAGCACTATAGATATTAATCCCTCCATCTTAGTATCTGCTTCCAGGGGACCCAACCTGTGATCAGGGAACACGAGATTCTTTTCAACATTGCCACATGATGAGGATGCAATGTATTATAGAAAGAGAGAGAAATCAGACAAAAATACAAACTTTACTGGAAGTGTATATTGGGTATATCTATATGATCTTTCTGTGTTTTAGAAGGGCAATTACCTTCACAAACAGGCTACTCATTATCTCCCCCATGAAAAATATTCTGAAGAGCATTGCCAATATCCACTTCATGTACCTTTTATAGGAGGAAGCCACTGTTCTTTATGTTTCCAAAGTCATGCAAAACCCAACATTCAAGAACCAATGCCAAAGCCTGATCCTTACATTCCCTGAAGAAGACCTTTGAGGAATCACAGAATCACAGAATGTTAGGAATGGAAAGGACTTTGCAGGTCTTCATTCTCACTGATAAAGAGTCTGGTGCATACTATGGAGACTACAAATACTTGATCATCATTTTCCCACCTTCCTTTGGGACATTGGCATGAGACCTAAGGAGAGAAGTCTGGCTTTCCCAGAAAGTTTTCCTTCCCAATAAAAAGACTCACAAGGAAGTAATCCCTCCTTCTCTTCTGTATCTTCTTGACATCATGTTGTCTGTTCTTGATGCCAGGAACTATGCTAGCCATCTGCAACCATAGGAGAGACATCATCAACATGCTAAAGATGACAACATAGTAACACAAAACAGTCTGTGTACTTTATTACATCCCTGAGTTGTTGAATTAGTCCCTAAAATAACATTGGGTCCTGAATTTTTATTTTTATATAATGCTATTATTTTTAAAGTCGTTTTTTACTTGGGTATTCTGATTTGCCGCCAAAAGCACCCTGACTAGGGATTATCTAATTCAGTATCTTTGTTTCACAGATAAAGAAATTGAGACTCAGAGTGAGTAACTTGCTCTACACCCATAGTGATTAGGTGTCAGAGCTACAGCTCAAATGTTGGCGTCCTGATTCTTGGACTAAAGGACTTCTCCCAACCGTTATAGAACATTCTAGCTGTAATCAAAAGGAAGTAAGATGCCCATAGAGAGGTTGGTAGGCTCTGCATAAAACCAAGGTACTCAGGGAGAAGAGGGCTCCTGCTACTGAATACAGACCAACAGAACAGGATCCTAGTGAATCGTGAGTGATTCTTCTGCCTTGTTTCTGACCTTGTGTCCCCAGAAAGCCAATTAAAAATAAGCATTGACCATGTCACTGTCCCAGATACACAAAAATAACATTACTGTACATGACAAAAAGTGAACCAGATTCTCTGAATTTTTTTCCAACTTCCAAAAATAGTTAGGACTCACTGCCAAAGAGAATGGGGTTTAAATTCCCATGAAAAAACATCAGTCCATGGCATTTGCTCCAGCGTAGAAATAATTAAATACACACTGAAGAATGGAATTCTCAGGCCCCTCTCATCCCATCAGCCTGTTTTCTGAAAGTAAAGAAAAAAATTTTTCAATAATGTGACAACTATGATGTAGTACAGAAAGCATTGGACTTGGAATCAGGAAAACTGGATTCTAGTCTATAGGAAACATTTGTTATTCTTTTGGTCACCAAGTATCTGACTCTCTCTTAACAGGAATCTCTCATCTTAAAACATAGAACACATTTCTCATTGTATAAGCTTAAAAAGCCAGATACTTATTTTTCTCAGCCTCCCTTGCAGCTAGAATTTGGGCACATGACCTAAGCTCTACTGTGATGGTTAATTGTATGTGTCAGTTTGACTGAGCCACAGGGCACCCAGACATTTGGTCAAACATTGTTTTGGGTATGTCTGTGAGGGTGTTTTTGGATGAGATTAATAATCGAATGAGTAGACTAAGTAAAGCAGATTGCCCTCTCCAATGTGAGTGGGTCTCATCCAATACACTAAAGGCCTGAATAGAACACAAAAGATGTAGTAAGAGAGAATTCACTCTGCCTGCCTGTTTTTGAACTGGGACATCAATCTTCTCCTGTCTTCTAACTCATACTGGAACTTACACTATCAACTCTCCTGGTTCTCAGACCTTCAGATTTGGAATGAAACTATACCATCAGCTCTCCTGGGTCTCCAGCTTGCCAATTGCAGGTCCTGGAACTTCTCAGCTTCCATAACTATGTGAGCCAATTCCATAGATTTATATTTCCTATCAGTTCTGTTTTTCTGGAGAACCCTGACTAATACAACCACCAGTCAGGAGCACCACCCTCAGATTTTGAACAGAAAGCTAGTGTGACAAAGAAGGATCCAGAGAGAGGGCTTGCCAAGAGGAGAGAGGAAAGAGAACTGATTAGATATTCCTAGTTGAGGTTTGGAATCACAGAAAGAAATCTTGGAGCTTTACTTGAAAAGACAAAGGGCAGGAGGCTTCTGTTTTCTCTCAGTGCTGAGATACTGGACAGTACTGATTCACAAGTCAGTCTTTGGCTCTTCGCCAGACAGGAAGCCCCATGAGGAGAGAAATATTCACTGACCTGTTCACCACTGTATCCCCAGCACCCAATTCAGTGCCTGCAGCCTAGAACCTGCTCAAAAATGTTTGTTGGATGAATGAAGTCTGCTCTATTTGGGAACACATCAGCTATTTCTTGAAAACAGGATTGTTTTGAGATTCTTTTATTGACCAAATCAAACCCTTCTCAGCATAGGAACTTTAAAGAAATCCCATGTTAACAGAAGCATAACAATAACCAAAGAGGTTTGGATGAGCATGAGTTAAGGTTTGACTTTGATTGGAAGAAGTCACAATATTAAATATTTCTCTGATTAAGAATCTAGTGATTGATGCCTTGGCTGGGAAAGTGATATTCTCTAACCATATGCATTCTCATAACTCGTGCCAAGAAGAGCTGGGGTATAGGATGACAAGACCCACCTGGACCACCTCCAACCAGACACCCTCAGCAGTGCCTCAACTCTCGTTCTAGTCTTGCATGTTACATTTTGCTGTCGCCACTAAAAGGTGAAAGGAGGATTAAGCAAGCAACCAGATTTCTTCTTTACAATTTAGCTTGTAATCAAATCTTCAAATCTTTAATTATTTTCTTGATGTGTTCATTACAAGAGAGCTTTAGTTCAAAAGGCAGCCTGGAAGTTTGATTTGTACAAAAATTGAAAAAACAGCTTGTTTTGCCAGAATCATACTTCTTCAGACCAGCATGTGGGAATGGCAATAAAAAGGCAGGGCACAATCAGGCTCTCAACAGTCCCTTGTTGGAACAGAAACTTTTCTGGGTCCTAACAGGCTTTAGTATATGACAGAAATAAGAGCTAACATTTATGAGTACTTTTTATGTGCCAGTCACTGTCTAAGCACTTTACATGTATTAATTGAGATAATCCTCACAAATCTCCATGAGATATGTTACCATCATCATACCCATTTGACAGATGAGCCAAGGCACATAGAGAGAAATAAGTAACTTGCCCAAGTTCACACAGCTAGGAAGAGGAACTGAGATTTGAACCCAAGTATCTGGCTCCAGAGTCTGTGCTCTTAACTACTACCCAATGCAAACACTAACTAGAGAACACCATACCTCCTGGCATAGATTACATGGTGCTGACTGACAAAAAAGGAACCAGGGCTAAGAATTGGTGAGTAAAGAAGGAGCTGAGGAACAGAGAGCAAGTTTAAGGACTTTTTAAAAATTAAGAATATCACCTTTATTATTTATTTCTGACTATAGAAATAAAAACTTCATTGAAGAAAATATGGAAAACACTAAAAAAGTATAAAAAGGAAAATAAAAATTATACCTAAGGTTGAGTCCTTTACCCCTACCTACAAGTCTCATTCATTCATTCATTCATTCACCCATCTCTTCTACCAATAATTAGGTGTATATTTGCCAAGTGTTGTCCATGGCTCTATGAACAAGTAAAATTGTAATGGTCACATAAACTAACTCAGCTTTAGTTATTTTAGAAGAGAAAATAAAGAGTATATAAGAAATGTCATATTATCTACAGTGTGAGGCAATCTGTAATTAAAAATTATACAAGTGGAGGACAGAGGACTTTTAGGGCAGTGAAATTATTGTGTAGGATACTAGAATGATGGATGCATGTCATTATACATTTGTTCAAACTCATAGAATATACAACACCAAGAGTGAATCCTATTGTAAACTATGGACTTTGGGTGTTAATGATGTGTCAATGTAGGTTCATCAGTCGTAACAAATGTACTACCCTGGTTCAGGATGCTGATAGTGGGACAGGCTATGCACAGGTGCACTGGGAGGCAGAGGCAGGGCAAAGGATAGATGGGAAATCTCTACTTTTTGTTCAATTTTGCTGTGAACCTAAAATTGCTCTAAAAAATAAAGTCTATTTAAAACTCAAAGTGACTATTTAAAAAAAACATGATAGAAAGTTAAAATAACTAATGCTTTGTGAGCATTTACTTTAGACCACACAGAAATCTAAGAAATTCTAAGTGAATTAACTCATTCAATCCTACCACAAACGAATGAGATGACACTGTCTTTAAATCCCACTTTTATAGAAGGAACAGAGGTACAGAAAAGCTAAGCAACTTACCAAAAGCCACCAGCTAACAGAAATACAAAAAAAATCCTAAAATTTATATGGAACCACAAAAGATCCAGAATAGCCAAAGCCATCTTGAGCAAAAATAACAAAACTGGGGGAATCACATTACCTGACTTCTAACTATACTACAGAGACTTAGTAAGCCAAACAGCATGGTACCAGCATAAAAACAGACATATAGACTGATGGAACAGAACAGAGAACCCAGAAATAAATCCACACATCTATAGTGAATTCATTTCAACAAAGGTGCCAAGAATATACATTGGGGAAAGAAAAGTCTTTTCAATAAATGGTGCTGGGAAAACTGGGGAGCCATATGCAGAAGAATGAAACTAGATTCCTATCTCTCACCATATGTAAAAAGATCAAAATGGATTAAAGACTTAACTTTAAGACCTGAAACTATAAAACTACTAAAAGAAAACATTGAGGAAACACTTTGAACAATGGGCAATGATTTCTTGAGTAATACTTCAAAAACACAGGCAACCAAAGCAAAAATGAACAAATGAGATGACATCAAGCTAAAAAACTGCACAGCAAAGGAAACAATCAACAAAGTGAAGAGACAACCCAAAAATGGGAGAAAACATTTGCAAACTACTAATCTGACAAGGATTAATAACAAGAATATATAAGGAGCTCGAACAACTCAATACAAAAAACTCAAATAATCCAGTTAAAAATGGGCAAAAGATCTGAAATGACATTTCTCAAAAGAAGATATACAAATGGCCAACAGGTATATGAAAAAAATGCTCAACATCATTAGTCATCAGAGAAGTGAAAATCAAAACTATGATGAGATATCATCTCACTCCAGTTAAAATGGTGTTTACCCAAAAGACAGGCAATAATGAATGCTAGCAAGGATGTGGAGAAAGGGGAACTCTCATACATTGTTGACGTGAATGTAAATTAGTGCAACTACTGTGGAGAACAGCATGGAGGTTCTTCAAAAACTAAAAATAGAATTGCCATATGATCCAGCAGTCCTACTGCCGGGTATATACCCAAAGGAAAAGAAATCAGTATATTGAAAAGAGATCTGCACTCTCATATTTATTGCAGCACTATTCACAACAGCCAAAAATTGAAATCAACCTAAGTGTCCATCAACAGATGAATGGGTAAAGAAAATGTGGTACATATACACAATAGACTATTATTCAGCCATAAAAAAAAGAATAAAATCCTGTCATTAGCAACAATATGGATGGAACTGGAGAACATTCTGTTAAGTGATATACGCCTGGCACAAAAAGACAAATTTCATATGTTCTGACCATATGTGGGAACTAAAAATTAAAACAATTGAGCTCATGGAGATAGAATGATGGTTACCAGAGGCTGGGAAGGGTAGTGGGGAGGTGCGGATAAACTAGGGGTGGTAAGTGGGTGCAAAAATATAGTTAGTTAGATAGAATGAACAATATTTGATAGCACAACAAAGTGACTATAGTCAACAATAAGTTATGGTATACTTTAAAATAACAGAGAGTTGAATTGGAATGTTCCTAATACAAAAAAAAAATGATGAATACTTGAAGTGATAGATACCCCAATTACCCTGATTGGATTGTTACACATTGTATGCCTGTATCAAAACATTGCATGTACCCCACAAATATATACAACTATTATGTACCCATAATAATTAAAAATTTTTTAAAAAACACACAAAAGTCACCAGCTAGTAAGTATAAATCCTAAATCCGAATCTGAGCAGTGAGCTCCAAAAACCACACTATATTTTGGGTCTTGGGCCCACACCCAGAAAGAATAGTAACAGCCGATAGGAGCCCAACACTGCTAAGCACCATCAAAGTCCTATCTTAAGGCCAGAACTGGAGATGTCTGTTTGTCTGCAGTTGGTCATCTTGTCCTGCCCCTCCCTCTTCCTGCCCCTCACAGCCCTCTCTATCTCAGCTCACTTCCCAGCAATGGCTTGCTCTTTTCCCTCCAGGGCTGTCCCAGCATTCCCCACACCCTCCCGCCTGGCACTTCTACCAGGCTGTGGTTTGGCCCTGGAGGTCTGGACCTGACAGGGACAGCCTGAGCCCAGCCTCAGGGACCGGGAAAGTTCAGTGTTTGCCCAAGGCATGACAAGTCATTCAGGAGTCAGTAACTCTTGTTAGCGCTCCATCCCAGCAGGGACCTTCTCATGGGACCTTTATGCTGGTTGAAGCGGGCCAGCCTTGATAGGCCTGCTTTCCTCCCTCAGCCTCCTTCAAGAGGCGTTAGCAAGATTGCTTTCTGACAGAAATTTCTTTCTGTAGAATTTCTTAAGCATTCAGCCACTTCACAAGTTTGCTTAAAACTATACCAAACTATACTTCAATGCATTTTCAAAAATAGTCTGTGGTAGCTTCACTTCAAAGATGGCTGCCATCAATTACTGCCCCCTGAGGCATATGCCACTTTCCCTTGGGGAGGTTGAGCCTGTCCCTCCACACCCTTGAATACACCCTTGAATATAGGCTGACCTGTGACCGCTCTCAACAATAGGATATGGTGGAAGTGACATCGTGCCAGTTCTGGGCCCTGGTCTTTAAGAGGACTGGCAGTTTCCACTTCCTGCCTCTTAGAGCCCTGAGTGCCATAGAAGAAATTCAGGCCACGTTATTAGAAAGAGGCCATGTGAGGGAGCACGGACACGTCACACATGTGTATGAAGAAGCCATGTTGAATGTCCTTCCAGTAAAGTTTTCTGATGACTCCAGCCCCAGACTCCCAAGCAGGAACTGCTGAGCTCAGCTCCTTCAACCCATAGACTCCTGAGAAATTGTAATAAATTATTGTTTTAAGTCACTAAATTTTGGACTGGTTACCCAATAACAAATAACTAAATTATGATCATTCACTTTAACCCAGTAATTCTAGGAATCTAGAAGATAATCTGAAATGTAGTCCAAGGTTCATGAGCAAAGATGTTTAATATACATCAATGATCACTCTAAAAACCAAATACCACATGTACTTGCTATTAAATTGGAACTAACTGATGAGCACACATGTGCACAGAGGGAAGTAAAACTCAGTGGAAATCAAGCAGGGGAGAGGGAGAAGGAGGGTATGGGTGAAAACCTACCTAATAAGTACAATGAACACTATCTGGGTGACAGGCACACTTATAGCCATGACTCAAGCGTCACAAAAGTGATCCATGTAATCAAAAACATTTGTACCCTATCAATATTTTGAAATAAAAATAAAATGAAATAATAAATTCATTAAATAAAAAAAGATCACTATAAAAAGCAGGAAAACACAGGGCAATAGTTAAGTAAATTATATATACAATCTATTAGGTAGCATTTAAATAATGCTTTCCTTTTTTTTTTTTTTTAGATGGTGGTTGGTGGTCTTGCTCTATCACCCAGGCTAGAGTTCAATGGCATGATCATGGCTCACTGAAGCCTCAAACTTCTGAGCTCAAGTGATCCTCCTGCCTCAGCCTCCCAAGTAGCTGGGATCACAGGCATACACTACTGTGCCCAGCTAAGTAATGCTGAAGAGGAGTTTTTAATATCATCATAAAATGCTTATGTTTAAAAAAAAAAAAAGAAAGAAAATGAGTCACCAAACTGTAAATACTGTATGATCATGAACACATAATATACACATATGTAGAGATGACTGAAACTATATTTGCCAAAATGTAATCAGCATTTTTAACTGGTGGTAAGGAAGGGATGATTGTTATTTTCTTCTTTATAGTTTTCTGGATTTTTATACATTTTCTGCAACAGGATTGCATTTTTAGATACGTACACACATAGCCTTAGAGGAACCCTTGAACCTGAGCACCCATCCAGGGCACGTGAGTTTTGTTAGGCATAGTGATTACAGGCAGGGCTAAGACCAGACAGCCTGCTTGAGTTAGAATCCCTCCCCCTCCTCCTCCCCCTCAGACTAGCTCTCTGACCTTGGGCAAAGGACTTAACTTCTGTAAACTTCCATTTTCTTATCAAAAGCAGAGGTAATTCTACTAACGACCTCAAAGGGATATTGTACAGATTAAATTGGTCAGTCCATATGACGAGCTTAGCACATTCAAGTAACATCTAGATGGTGGTGATGTTATTATTCTTTCTTTCCAGAAAAGGTTGTCACATTTGATTGGCATGAACCCCACCCAGACAACCAGCATTTAGTCCTTGCACATATTCTGCCTACATTGTATTGAAACATTATAATTTAGGAAAAAAACAAAAAAATTAGTAGGTAGCAGGCACTATATAGTGTATAGTATGTATATTATAATAAATAAAATATTGTTCCATGGTCTGTTAGTATCCCATGATGGATATTAACAAAGAGTTTGGAAATGAGAAAAAAGATTAGCATTCAGGTTCTTACACATTTTGTCAGGCATTATCTATAATATAATAGTAACAACAGGAGGAGGAGAGGAAAGGAAGGGCAGCTGCACTGTTTGCATGCTTTCTTTACATCAAGTAGCATGCTCAGGGAAGCTACAAAGCTGAATCCACTCTATAAGTATTGTTACCCCTGTTTTATGAATGGAGAAACTGAGGCTTGAGGAAACTAAGTAGCTTGACTAAGGGCACACAAATGGTAAAACGGACTAAAGCAGAATTTGAACCCAATGTGTTTGATTCCAAACTTCTGAGCTCAACCACAAGGATAATCTTCCCCAAAACTCCACGAAATAGGCATTACCTTCAACATGACCCAAAGTTAACTTCCTCAGAGGGTTTCCGTGCTGGAATTGTCAAGATCTTTCTGGAATATTCACTCTCTCACAGCCCACCTAGAGTATTTCCCTGCTCAGAAGCTGATTTTATGACTGCACATTAAAATTACCTGGAGAGGCGTTTTACCGTAGTCATTCTCTCCACAGAGATTCTAATGTACTAAGTCTAAGTGGCCACAAGGCCCCTGCTCGGTCTAAGGAGCAGCATGCAGCAACGCCCACCTCCACGGTGCCAGGCATGCTGCTTCCAAAGGGACTCAGATGGTTTCCCCATCCCCTCACCTCCCCAGCGATTCCTACTCCATCCATCAGTTCCTGCAGCTCTAAGCTCTCATCCTAGATCTGCTCTTCAGTCTCTGACTCTCTGCTCTGTCACCAGTGACCTTAAGTCACTTTCCTGAATGATCCACCTTCCTCCCCCTTTCAAAGCTTACTAGAAAGTTTTGGGGAAAGCATGTTCTATTCCTTTGTTTCAGTGAGCTTGGGAAACCATTCTTTCTGTGATTTTAATAACAAAAAAGGAAAAAACAAAAAGGATCCTCAAAATCAAACGTTTATTGTTTCTAGGAACCTACCCTATTAGTGATTTTTAAGAATAAATAAAGGAAGACTTATCAGACACCTCCTGCCTCCAAAATTGCCTGGCAGACATCTGTGCTGGCGTTTTCAGAGTGCATTCTTCCGGTCAGAGGGTCATTCTGTGTCTCGGAGGCTGACCCTGAAGAACTGTAGCTTTTGTTTTCTAAAAGTTACATTACATATAGTGTGTGGAAGATTTGTATGTATCACGTGCATCTTTTTGCTCAAGTTTTTAAAAATCTCAAGCACTGTTAGTTCTTTGCGGTATCTCCATATAACCTTCCATAGAGGTTGTACTAGTTTGCAGTCCCACCAGCAGTGTATGAGCATTCCTATCTCTCTGCATCCACGCCAGCATTTGTTGTTTTGGGACTTTTTTATAAAAGCCATTCTCACTAGAGTTAAGTGATATCTCATTGTTGTGACCTACCATTTGATTCAGCAATCTCACTACCAGGTATTTACCAAAGGAAAAAAAGACTTTTTATAAAAAAGACACCTGCACTTTCGAATGTTTATAGCAACACAATTCACAATTGCAAAGATGTGGAAACAACCAAAGTGTCCATCAATACATGAGTGGGTTATTAAAATGTGGCATTTGTATACCACGGAGTTCTACTCAGCCATAAAAAATGGTGAACTAATACCTTTTGTATTAACCCGGATGGAACTGGAGACCATTCTTCTAAGTGAAGTACCACAAGAATGGAAAAACAAACACCACACGTACTCGCCACTAAATTGGAACTAATCATTCAACACTTTTGTGCACATTTGGAAATAACTCTCATTGGAAATTAAGCAGGTGGGGGGGGAGGAGAGGATGGGTAAATTCACACCTAACTGGTACAATACACACTATCTTGGTGATGGGCACACTTATAACTTCAAATCAAACGGTACAAAAGTAATTTATGTAACCAAAACATTTTTACCCCCATAATATTCTGAAATAAAAAAAAAAAGAAAGAAGGACTAAGAGTGTTCTTAGAAAAAAAAAAAAACTCAAGCACTTTAACTATAAAAAGGGAAAACCTCACTGATTTGTTTACCAGTAAAATCACATTAAATTATAGCCCCCAACTGATGTATCTAGCATTTTTGCTTAAAATGATGTGCCACTGTTTTTTCTATTGACTACTCCCTTCTGTGTGTTCAATATTCACATGTGGAATACCCTGAAAATGCTAACCTCTTTTGGCCTATTTAAATCCTTATCTTGCCATTTTAGCTGTTTATCTCCCCATCAGTGAATGTAAAACTTTTACTACTTTTCACTGATAAACACACAGAAAGGGGCTCTTATTTGGGACAAACTGACAGTTCTCTCTTCCTATCTCTGACTGTTTAACATCTATGTGAGCACAAGGAAAGCTCTAAATAGCTCAGCGTTCAGCTCTGTCTCTGGTGGGAGCCAGGAATGAGAACGATGATCTTGTCTGAACAACCTGAAACTGATTGCAGCCTCTACAGAACATTTTTGCAATTTTGCATCCCAGAAGGATCCAAGACTTTAAGCAAAATGTAAGAACTGAAATGATGATATTGCTGTACAGGATCCTCTTGAATGGGCTTTGGCTCAATTCATCTGTACTGCATTATTCATTTATAATACCTGTTGCTGAAGCAGAGACCAATAGAGAAATGCCCAAGGACTAAACCTCCTGAAAGAGGCCTTCCTGAGTTTCTGAAAATCAGTCCCAAACTAATATTAAAACAAAATCATGAACAAATTGTTCCAGCAACACAAGGCTGCTTCTTTTCTTAATTGGCCCAGAAAAAAATACATAGAAAAATACGGGTCAAACAATGCTTCAAAGGTTAGTAAATTAAGCAAAAGCAATGAAAACTGGATAAGTAGCACTTAGGAATAACTGATTTAAAAACAAAGAGACTGAAAACCCTGAAATCCTAATTTACAACTTATTTAACTTCTTTTTAGCTATTAAAAGTCACTCATAAAATTATATATTTATTGCAATTCATTAACATCTTCTGGAGAAGACAGAATAAGGCAAATGTGATATACTAAATATTACAGATAAAAATGGAATACATTGAAATCAGACTCAGCAAGCCAAGAGATGGACCAGGTAGTTGTATCATTTAAATACACTTGTTTAAAACTCCTCCATGGATATGTATATATCTGACTGTACATAATTTTTTCTGGGCTAATATGAATGATGGTTATGTTTACTTTTTATTTTATGTTTAGTTTAAAGCTGTTCAATTAAGCTTGTTAACCATACGCAAGTGACAGTTTATTTAATATAACAAGTGTTATCTTGGCAGGGAGGATATAGATCTTTTTTCTATATTCTTATATTAGAAACCCACTATGTCATTTTAACATTAAATATTATTCTATGTTTCCAAAAATTGTGGAAGAGGGCAAAGCTATCACGCTAAAGTTAAAGCTAATAGAAAAATATTGTGCAAGACATTCCCTAGGAATCCAAATGGATTTTTTTTCCCACTAGCATTTTTGTTTCACTACCCATTCATGACCAATAGATTTTAGTTTTGTCAACAATTATGTTCTAGTTAGAAAAAAAGTTCTGAAATTAAAAAAAAAAAGCACCTCAAGACCCAGCAGAATAGGAAGTTTTCTGGATGCTAACAAGTTATCATATTGTTGTATTTTAAGTAGAGCTATAAAAAACAAAAATCTAGTTTCATGAACTCTACTGAAAATGTTGAGTGCTGTTCCTCACTATGGGGACTTTTTGGTATTTCTTTGTCCCTCACAAAGTATTATTGTTTCATTTTTCTCCGTGGTCCAGCCCCCAAGACCCTTGACTGAAGACCCAGTGGTCTATACTGGGTTTGAATTCACCACTAGCACCCGGCCTAACCTCAGTCTGCAGAATGTACCAAGACAAGTGAGGCAATGTTAGCGGAGTCCAGCGGCTGAACCCGCTCATTACAGAAGAAATGCCCCGATTGTCCTAAGCAGAAATTGCCACGATTCCCAATAAACAATCGGCTGTCCGTTGACTGCTATAAATAGATTTTAATACACAACCAGCTGTCTGAGGGAGAGTTTATAACTGTTGACCAAAAACACAGTAGGGAAGGGAAATGAGAGATTTCCACATAACAGGAGAATGACTTGTCTGCAGTCTGCAGGCAATGAGGTTGCACACAGATCTCCCATTTAAAATGTCAGCACGCCTGGATTCGAGCTAAAATTACAGAGAGCACAATGGGCTTCATGTGGGAGTCTTTTTCAACAGATCCTGTATTCTCTCAGGGGCACCCTTGAATTCAGGATTGTGAAACAAGTGGCAGTGACCAGCAGATATCCTGTGAAGTGCTGGTCACAGGAGATGTTTTAGATGATTCAGAGCAAGACACACTCGTTTGGCTGTGATTGAAACTAACACTTTGCCACATTTCTTCCCCATTTCCTGTTCTGTTTGCCTTTATCTTTTCCAGGATGACGCTCCTTTCTCTTTTCTTTCACAACCTAATGGATCGCCACTCTCTATGAGAGAGTGTTCTGAGCAGTTTATTTTAACCAGGCCCAGTCCCTGGGGCAAGATGGTGTCTCACAAATCTGATCAGGTATGACAGAGAACAGGGCGCAGGGCAGCCAGCCGCGGGCACATGCCTGTCTGCGCTGTGGCAGGTCCGCCCACGGCTGCTCTGAGCTCTGAGCACCCAGCCGGAGGCAACTGGATATGGTCAAGGCTGAAGAGTTGCTTGCAAAGCTCAGTAAAACTAAGCAGGGAAGGACACAAATGCCTTCGAGAAACAGATACAGAAATAAAGGCAGAGAGGGCAAAAGAAAGGCACAGAGAGCGGAATCCATCATGAAAGACTTATCAGAATGTTTCTGCTCCCAGTAAAATAGGGATAAAGAAGGAACAAAAAGGTTATTTTGATTACTTAAAAAGTATGTTTTGTGCATCTTTAAAATGTATCTTTTCCAAGGCAGTATATGTCTGGAAACACTGAATTTTTTTCAAATGCTGTCCTAGTTTGATTCCCACCCCTTAAATTTAAAAACTATAAGTTTTCTTTTAAAAAAATTCACATAAGAATAAGCCTATTATGCTTACTTTTGAATTAGTATCCATTAGAGTTAGTATCTATCTTATGATCTCAGCTTACCCTTAAGTTAATAAGTGACAAAATACATGATTAGAGTTTAGAGAATTTTTTTTCCTTCAGGTTAAGAGACATGAAATTTAATGTCAGGGCCTAGTTTTAAGAACTAGAAGTTTTCTTATTTTAAAGATGGCAAAACTTTAAACTGAGTAGGTAAATGAATGTTCCTCTAGAGATGTATATAGAAGCATTTGAAATTTCTCCTGCTACGAATCTGTAGATGAATCTATTCCTTAGCTCAATAAACCACTGTTCCTTAGTTTCCTCTTCTGTAAAACAGCCCCTTCCTTATAGTATTGCAAGAGAATTAAATGAGTTAGTAGAAAAGGGCCTTGCATCAGGCACTTAGCTGTGTAACCTATTACAAATTCACTTTTGAACTTCCCATTGCTTTTGCTTTTTCTTCCAGGATAGCTTCTTATTGAAGTTTAATATACATGCAGAAGTACATATAAGTACACAGCCTGATGAATTTTCACAAACTGAATCCCCCCATGAGGCCCCTGCCCAGATCAAAAATCAGAGCATTCCCAACGCTTTAAGGGCTCTCCCCCTCATGCTCTTCTAATCACTGTGGCCCCACTCCCCATCCCCAGCTAACAGAGCATTATCCCAGCAATATTAGCTTTGCCCTTTTTAAAATATGTATTCTTGTGATAAAAACATATAAAGATGGTAAATTTGTATTTTAAGTATATAGTTCAGCAGCATTCAGTGCAATCATTGTTGCACAACCATCACCACCATCCATCTCAAACTCTTCATCTTGCATAACTGAAACCCATTAGAGTCCAATAACTGCTCATTCCCTCTCCCTGAAGCCCCTGGTAACTACCGTTTTACTTTATTTATGAATTTGGCCACTCTAGATACCTCATACAAGTGAAATCAAAGCATTTGTCCTGGTTTTGCCTACTTTTATTCTCAACAAAAGTGGAATCAAACAGGTATCTTCTCCATGTCTGGCTTCTTTCCCTCAACATCATGGCTGTGGGATTCATCATTTCATTCACAGACAGTTGTACTTTATCCATTTGTCATTAGATAGTACACCCTCGAAGTATGCCACAATTAATGTATTCCACTGGTGATGGCCATTTGAGTAGTTATCAGTATGAGGTTTTCATATACAGTGATGCTATCTCTTTTGGTAAAATACATGCCTAGGCATAAAATTGCTAGGTCATAGAGTATGCATGTATTCAGCTTTAGTATATATACCCATTACCTTGTTAGTTCAGGCCCTATAAAGATGTGATTTCTTATATCATGTGACTTATACAATCTCTTTCATGAAGAAAAGCGGATAAATATTTGAACAATGCTGCGGACTCTTCTCAGAAGAGCTACCCACCCACTCACCTCAACCCCTCCCATCTCAAACCTCACAGTCCAGCTCCACTGAGCTTTCTGCACTTACCTGAATGCCATTCTCTCTTCCCTAGGCCATTGTGGGTGCTGCCTCATTCATCCTGTACCTTCCAATTGGTTTGACAGCTGCTTGTCACTCAGACCTCAGCTCCTTTGAGAAGTGGTACCAAAGCATAAAAGCAGGCCTAAGAATGCATGTCATGGTACCATGAGTCTATTTTCCCTATTGGAGTATAAATCTGAGGATGAGGCTCTGACAGCCTCCTTTTGCTTAGGTCTTAGCATCTCTGGTTTTTTTTTTTTTAACCTTTCAGGAGTTGTCTATACATGCAGATTAAACACTGAGACTCCATCACGGGTCCCCCACTGATATAAGACATACTGCTTAGAATATACACAAATCCAAACCACTCAGATTGGTATCAGTGAAATTGACTTTCCAATAATTAGTTGTACATACTACCATCACACTGTTCTAGACAATATCAAGTATGGGAACTTACTAGCATTTAGTAATACCTAATTCAAATACAGGCAAAAAACTACTCGGTGGAACTTTCCAAAGACTATAATCATAGAAATTATTGAACTCTGAGGTGGTCTTCAGTGTCGGGCAAAAAATAACACTCTGAATCCACACGGTTTCAGTTACAGAATGGTGAGAGTGATATGCACTAATGGCATAAAGCGAGCCCAGTTGACAGCTCCATTTACATTAAGGACAGTGACCTGGACTACCCAGGATAATCCAAGTAGAAATCGCTATGGCCTAAATGAAATAAAAATGAAGGAGCTTACTCATATCTCTTTCTCTTTCATTAAATATAAAGTTATCCCATGTTGATGGGTGGGATATGCTTTTTTGCCACAAATTATTCTGTAAACTCAATATAAACCCAAATCCATGTTATGGAACTCAGCCTTGTTTTAAAATCAACTGGGAAAGACATAAAAACCTATAAGACAATTTAGTGTCTAGAGCACATTCTCTCAGAATCCTAAGTATACATTAAAACTATAGGAATTCAGTGGATAATATTGATATAAAAATCGACAAAGATTAGTGGAGTGGAATGGAATGCTGGAAAAGTCTCATTTAAGGGAGATTTAATAAGCAATAAAAATAGCGTTCAAATCAATGGAAAAAAGGTTGAATAGTCAATAAAAGATCAGGACAGTTAGCTATTTGTAAAAAAGGCTCTTATTGGATAATAATGCATTTGATTGCAAGTAATTAAAACAGTAACCTGAACAAATAGGGATATAATTTCTCATAAATCAGGAGCAGTTGCCAGTATTGGCTCACCTGCTCCATGACACCCTAAGGCAGAGCTTGGCAAACTATGGCCCCATAGACCAACTGTTACATTTTTGATTCAGACTTTTTTTTTCTTGAGAGAGAGTCACACTCTCTCACCTGGGATAGAGTGTCATGGCATCAGCCTAGCTCACAGCAACCTCCAATGCCAGGGCTCAAGCCATCCTCCTGCCTCAGCTTTGGGAGTATCTGGTACTAGATGTATGCACCACCACACCCAGCTAATTTTTCTATTTTTAGTAGAGATGGGGTCTCGCTCTTGTTCAGGCTGGTCTCAAACCCCTGAGCTCAAGCCATCCTCCCACCTCAGCCTCCCAGAGTGCTAGGGCTACAGGTGTGAGCCACCGCACTCGGCTGCATTTTTGTACAACTTGAAAACTAACAGTCTTTACCAATTTTAAATGCTTGGGGAAAAAAGCAAAAGAATATCTTGTGACAAATGGGAATTAAATTTTAGTGCTCATGAATAAAGTTTTATTGGAACACAACTATGCTCATTTGTTTACATTTCCTCAATGGCCCTTTCTATGCTACAACACCCCAGCTGAGTGTAGCAACAGAGATTGTGTGGCCTACAACGCCTAAGACATCTGCTCTTTGGCCCTTCATGGAAAAAGCTTGCCAACCCCTGTCCTAAGGAAACCAAGCTCTTTCCAGCTGTCTTGTTCGCCATCTTCATTACATCACCCCCAGTAATGCAGCACTTGAGTACTACAAACTAGGCCCCCAGCTCCAAAGCTAAAGCCAAAGCTTTCCTGGAAACCTGTAGACTGCCACTTCCACCTCACTGGCCAGAGGATCACACGGCCATGCCTAGACACAAGGTGCATGGGAGATCTTTATCTCTCCCCACCCAGAAGCAAATTTCAGAAGGAAGTGATGTGTAAATAAGACTATGAACACAAAAACCAGAACATGCAGAATGTGCATGATCTTTATACGAAAGACTAGGTGAACCAATAAAGGCAATGACTGACTTACTTATCCATGTAAAACCCTCATGTAGAAAAGATAAACTTAAGATAAACTGGGGTTTACAAAAAAAAAATTAAAAGGGTAAAAGACAAAAAAAGGAAGATACAATCGAGGGAAATGTAAAATAGCAGTCTTTCTTGGAGAGAAGTTCAGTAGTACAGAAAGACCAAGTCACATATGACTAGCACCTCCATGTCCACTGTTTTCTCCTTAGAGAGCCTCCTTGTACATAAGGACACATATTCGAAGATCATAGCACTGTAATAGCATGTAACTTTTAATGCCCATCAAATGTTCAACAATAAGGGAATCAGTTAAATGGGTTATTAAACTGTTTAAATACTGCATAAGAACTAGCATCCATAAACAAAGTGTTATAATTTTGCAGTGTCCCCCTAACACCTTGTTAAGGAGCTACAGGATTATTGTAAAGGTGTGTTCACATGCAAAGAAAGCAGTCTGGCAGACATCAGATCTAACAGTCACTACCTCGGGATAGGACTGGGCTGGAAAGTAGGTCTTTCATGTTGTACACTTTGCTATTCTTTAAAGTTTAAAAGCACCAGCTTCCCTAAGTTTGTCAGGACTTCAGTTGCAGAATTAAAAAGAAAAAGTCTAGCAGTCAACAGAAGTCAGTGCATCCCTACCTCATAAAATCCACCACACAGATGAGACAGCTTGGGTTGGCAGGAGGCAGAAACTACCCTCCCCCCGCTCCGTTCTACAGACATGCTGCAAGACACAGGCTGCTATGGAGAGCACCCTGAGAAAGCCAGACACAATTTTAAGATTACATCTACAGTTAACTGATACATTCCTCCCTTTCTAAGAGGACAGGTCACATGCTACTAAGGTGCTGAGTGTTATCTTTCAGTTTCTCATCTGCCCCTAAATCTAACAAGTAATTTTTGCATTAACATCCATGTTAGAGGACGTTACTTCCCCATATCTTATTTTGTGGCTTGCAGGTTTTTTAGGTTTCAGAACCTAAAAACCATTTGGGTAAATAGTATGATGTATAAACATCTATTACAGAGCATTTTTTAAAAAAAGCAAAAAAGGCATTTGAGTTGCTTTTCTGTGATCCTTGACAAGAAGATTTGAAACATACACTCACTCATTCTGATTCAGAGGCTCAAGGACATTGAGAGATCGATATCCAACATGAGACCAACAATGATACTGTAGAGTTTTATTAAAGATAATAAAAAAGCTGGTGTCTAAGTTCTTTAAGTGATAGTAAGAGACGAACCTTCCATGAAGCCAAAAGCCCCCTGCACCAAGGATAAGTATCAAGTGACATCCTACACCCCCAGCCTCCCTAGGTGCCCTGCAGCCATGACAGACTGCTCCCTTGGACAGAGCCCTCACTCCCAAGAGGCTGGAATGCTAGGCTGGGAGGATTGACACTCCAAGGCCTAGGCCAGCCCTGGCCCAGCCACAGACCCATGGTACAGAGAAGGGCAATAGCAGCAGAACTTGGAAGTGTCCAAAGCAAAGCCCTGCTTGACACCAGCACCAGTTTTCCTCCCACCCCAATGGCTGGTGCACACCCATTCCAGCTCTTCTTTCCCCAGCTAAGTGGCTCAACATGGCACTAAGCTCGGCCCACTCATATAATCCAAGACAGCGCAGTCCTCAGACATCCCAGTAGGCCTAGCCTCTGTGACAGGAATGACAAAACAGCACCGGAGGAGCCTCTGCCCACAAAGAGAAGCAGCCAAGGAGGGGATGCTGCATCCTTCCTGTGCTGTGAGAAATAGCCGCCAAATCTACCTCCCTGCAGAGCTGTAGCTGCTGTGGGGACCGGCCTCAGCCCCCACTACAGCTCTGGGTCACAAGCAGGCCCATGGCCAGGAGGCTCCGAGGTAACCCAAGAGCAGCCGCACTCTTCCGTCAGGGACGTGTTCAGGTAGTGCACGCTCATCTTGTGCTCATCATCCTGGACCATCAAAGAGAAGGGCCTGACCTTCATGGGACGGCAGGCCTGGAAGAACCAGGGACACTCGGGCACCTCACTCTGCAGGAACAGAGGACAGGAGGGTGAACACCATAGCCACAGCCTCGTGCTCAAGGACTTCAATAGACATGGCGGGGACAAGTGGGAAAGGAGGCCAGCTTCAGAACAATTCGTAGGAAGCTGATGCTTCTTATGAAGAAGGATAAGGGAGGAGGTGATGATGGGGGAAGATGTGACACACTACATCAGTGCTAGATTACATTAGTGCACCTTCAGCAGCTTCTTTGGCTCAGAGAGTCAGGCCTGGAGAGTTGAACACTGAGTCCTATCCCAATATAACCCGAGAAGAGAAAGAACAGGGCTCCACGTCTTACCTTATAGCACTCAAAGACGGAGTGATGGAACTGACCGTTTGGGACCGGGCAGGTGCCCTGGCAGGAAGGGAAGCTGAAAGTCTTGGGGGCCACGATGCACTCGCCCCAGGCAGCTCTGTGAAGGTCCACCTTGCGATCCTGCAGATGGCAGAGCTTCTCTGCTGGGAACTTAGCCTGGCCCTGGTCTCCCTCCTGCTGCTTCTGGCCTGAGCTCCCCAGGATCAGCTGCTCCACGTTAGGGATAAAGGGCTTCTGGATGTGAGGCAGGTGGAACAGAGGCGGCGGGGTGTGGGAAGAGGACGCCCACAGCAACACCATATCTCGCTTGCCCTTGGCACTGGAGCACTTGATCAGGCTTCTGTCAGCGACGTCAGTGGATGGGACATTTTCCCCTGCCATGAGAGTGGGCACCACCTCCATCCAATACATGAGTAAACAGTAGATCTCCAATAATGATCCTCTCTCTGACTGATAGGATGAGAAGATAATGGGGAAAGAGCCCAGGAGGAATCTTTTGGGGCCCCTTTGGTGGTCCTGGAACTCTAGGACAAGCTCAGTGGCCTGGGGGGCAAGCGGCACCCAGGCCCATAGCTGTATCAGGGAAATCCCCAAGAAGGGAACTGCCTCAAACTGGAGAAGCCAGTAGCTGTGCAGGAACTGGGAGCCTGTAGGGAAAGAAGAGGGGAGGCTCCAGGAGGCTGCTATCCCAGGAAGCCCCACAAGGGACGCTTTCTAAAACCCCACCTTCCTTTCGGCTTCTTGCTACCCACCTACCCAGCCTTGCAGGATAGGACGAAGATGTAGCAGTCCCAGCTTGTGTACACCCCCTCATGAAGGCAGCTCTTGAGTCCACGGCAGCCAGGAATGGACTAGGCTTCCTCTACTCCCACCACCCCACCCCTGGAGTTAAGTCAGGATGATAGCACTAGGGCTGAAAGCCAGCCCAGTCACCATGACCTAGGACGAGCCACTTGCCCTGCTGTGTCTCCTAATACTGTAGTTGCCCCACCTACCAGCTCTGCACTTCACACTTTAGAGCATCCTTGCACACAGAGCACGAGGACATCAGCCATGAAGCTTAGGGACACCCTACCTTGCAGGCCTGCAGAGCTGAGACCAGAAGCAGATTCCTTTCCTGCTAGACCAGCTGAGGAGTAGTCTGCCTCTAACTCTTTGCTTTACCCCAAGAGGTCCAGATATCTGTGGTCATTTACAGTCCACTCCCCTGCTAGCCCCACAGAATGCTGCCAGGGAGCTCCTAGATCATTCCTTCCCTGGCAGAGACCAGAGCTCCAGCTACTTACTTTTGGATGTGAGGGTGAAGCCACGTTGCCTGGCAGAAAAGATCTCATTCATGTGGGAAGGCAGCATCTGTCTGGGACAGTCCAGTGTCTCTACCCAGCTAAAATGCACGCACCAAAGACCCAGAGCCAAGAGCCCGGGAATCAGCCAAGAGCTGCCCCTCCTCCCGCCACCACCCTCCATCGTGCTGCTCTCAAATGCTGGGCTGCCTCTTCGTTGTCTTTAAATAGCCACCTGCCCAGGTGTGGGCCCTCTTCTAACCCCCACAGCTTGGGACTGATTGTGACTCCAAGAGAAACTGAATTCAGGTGAAAGAATCTCCCACTCCCGGGACAGCTTCAATACCTTCTCCTGCTTATAGGGTAGAGGTGCAAGAAGTGATAATACCACATATTTCTCAAACTAAACCTCAAAAGCACAAGTACATAACTAGTAGGTAGATGCACTTCGTGGAAGATATGCCCTGACAGACTATGTCATCCCAAATACTGGCAGCAAGGACAGGTATGTACAGTTTACAAGTTAAAAACACTCTATTTAACTCAACTTTGTGTTCTCCAGAGCAGTGGTTCTCAGACTTTAGCTAACATCAGAATCACCTAGAGCCTTTGTTAAAACATAGGTTAGGCCCCATTCTCAGGGTTTCTGACTCAGTGGATTTTGACTGGGGTCTGAGAATTTACTAATACCTCTTGAACAAGTTCCCAGATGATGCTGATGGTGCTGGCCCTGAGTCCACACTTTGAGAACCACTTATCCACCTTATTTGTGCCATGACTAGTCCATAGTAGATGCTTAACAAGTGTATGTTGTTTCCTTGATAATAAATTATGCCTAGTGAGTTTTGTGGTTCTAGAATTTAAAAACAAAAAACAAAACCCCTTCCAGTTAAAAGGATGAAAATCACAAAATCTGGAAGTTTCTAAGGAAGTACCCACATAAGAAAAGTAGCATTTGACATTCATGCTCCCAACAGTCTTTTGTTTTGTTCAAAGAGAGGAAAAATCTGGATCTTCAAAAGATAACAAATACGTAAGAAGCCAATACAGTCTTCTTCACGCTCCCCAACGCTTATAAGTGGTTATTATGAACATATTATATATAAACATAGTGTAGGAATAATTGTCAATTAAGCATTCAAGGGAAGGCATACTTCATTAACAAATGAACTTGTATTTCACAATATTTGCTTTTCTGAAAAGACCAAATCACATTGACACACACACACAATCAAAAGAGAAAGCTTATTTATTCTCATTTAAAAATTCATTGTGTCCCAAATTATGTGAATAAGTATACCACAAGTAATGATAATCAGTACATTCCATCTTTAGAAACACTTCACTAACATTAGCTAATAAGTGTACACAGCAAGCTGGGGAGGTGAGCATTATTATCCCCGTTTTGTGGATGGAGAAACTGAGGAAGAAGGAGGTAACGACTGGCTTGCCCAAGGCAGGCTGAGTCAGCTCTCAATTCAGAGTAGACTCTAAAATAAGACAATTCCTTTGCATTTTTGTCTCTTAAAAATGAAGAAATATAAAACAAAACCAAAGGAAAAAATAGTTCAATGTAGTAAAAAGAGCTTTGGTAAAAGGAATAGGTACTTTTTTAAAGCTGAGGACAGAATTTTGAAAGCCAATAATTTGTATGCCCTGAGGTTCCTGCTAATTACCACTACCTCCTCTGTGTTATTTTTCTAGTCAATGAGAGGCTGATGATAACTCTCTCTTTTGAGCTTATATTCTTTGCTCTTTAATGAACAGGTTCTTATGGCACCCCGATTAAATATATAGTGAGCTTATGGGTTTCTAGCAAACATGGCTTTCCTTTTTGTTTAGATAAACTAATCTTCAAATTCTCAGCAAGGTAAAAGGGGGTGACTCCCATCTAATCCATGGGCCATCCCTAAATGGCTTCGTGTGTGAATGCTAAGAAAAATCCTTCATAAATTTGTAAATTTCTTTAAATAAAGTCCTTCAATGATAATCTTGCATGAGAAGCTTGTTTTATCTATTTATAGGTAACAGCTGTGTTTTGCTAGCATCTTAAGCTTCTTTTACACAAGAAAATCTGAAAATGAATCATGCAGGAGAGGCCAGATTGCTCTCTATAGTAAATGTTTTTTGTATGCTTGTCTCATAGGCCTTTGAAAGTTTCAGAAAAGCAAACACCAGAAAAGACCATTCATTAACTATCACACTGAAGAAAATATTTGTCAATATGTTCAACTTACATTCTTTTTTTTTTAATTTATTTTTTATTTGTATAGGTTCATGGGGTACACGCGCAATTTTGCTGCATTAATATATTGTACTCTGGTGAAGTCAGAGCCTTCAGTTCACCCATCACTGAGCAATGCACCCACCAAGCAACCTGCCCTCATCCACACCCCCAGCCCTCCAAGTCACCACTGTCCGTCATTCCACACTCTGCTTCCATGTGTACACATTATTTAGCTCCCACTTGTGAGAACATGTGGTATTTGTATTTCTGTGTCTGAATTGTTTCACTTAAGATAATGGCCTCCAGTTCCATCCATGTTGCTGCAAAAGAAATGATTTCATTCTTTTTTTGCGGCTGAATAGCATTCCATCATGTATATATACCCCTTTTACATTCCCACCAACAGTGTGTACAAGTTGTCTTTTTTCTGTAGCCTCACCAACATCTGCTGTTTTTTTGTCTTTTTAATAATAGCCATTCTGATTAGTGTAAGATGATAGTTCATTGTGGTTTTAGTTTGTGTTTCTCTGATGATTAGTGATGCTCAACTTATATTATTCTAACGTCACTGCCGAACTGGAGCTGAGTGCATGCGATGAAAATACAGGTTTGAAAAATAAGAGCCAATTTCTCAGAGTCCCTGCAAAGCCTACCAAATGCCTGACCAGGGAATAAGGTAGCCCCCACCACAATGGTAATTCAAAATTATGACACAAAACTTCCATGCACGCTGTAAGTAAAAGAGTTCCTTCCTACATTTTTGAGTGCAAAATTCTGGACAAATCTGTCAAAGCTAATTTGTTTATTTTTAGGGAGAGGGCACTCCTGCTTTGGGGGTGCCCTGAACAAGTTATAATCTGTTGGGTAGCACTGTACTGGTTCAGCTATCAATAAAGGAGCTAAAGGGTTCTTCCAGGCAACCCATTATTTTACACCTGCTACATGAACAGGGAAAATTACTAGAGGTCATCAGTTTTCTCACTGGTCTTAAGACTTAGATTTCAGTCTGAAACAGCAAACATCCAAGTAATTGAGTGAATAATACCACACACTGAAGCCTACCATTGAAAGTTTCATTCACACTCCAATCCTTTGCCACAAGACTAGAATGTAAGATAAAAGTGGAATTTGGACCTGTAGCCTTCTGAATATGCTACGTGAACCCTTTGTGAAAAGACTGTACTCTATAGCCTCAGGGCTGTTTTTGTTGTGTTTGATACAATGCAAGTACTAAAATAAGATTGCTAAAATGCCTTTCCCAGCCAATGCTACAGACCTCTTTGCAATAAAGGTCATGTGGTCATATGCACATTTAGGTTTCAGAAATGAAGTTAATTGTACTAATGAGTATAGCTCTAAACCAATTAATTTTAAGCCCATGCAATCTTACTAAAGGGCTTTCTATTTTTATGAACTTGTTTTAGCAAACTTGCTGCAGGCAAAGACTGTCTTTATGATATTCTATACAGTACTTGCTGTGGTTTAAATATGTCCCCTCCAAAATTCAGGTGATGCCAATGTGATAGTATTAAAAGGTGAGGCTTTTAAGAGGTGATTAGGTCATGAGGGGTCCTCCCTTGTGAATGGAATTAAGGTCTTTAAAAAGAGGCCACACCCAGCATTGGGGGCTCTCTAGCTCTTCTGCCTTCCACCACATATGGGTGCATTGAGAAGGCCCTCCCCAGATGCCAGCACTGTTATCTTGAACTTCCTGGCCTTCAAACGGTGAGAAAATAAATTTCTGTTCTTTATGTATTATCTAGTCTCAGGTATGTTGTTATGGCAGCACAAAACAGATTAAGACAGAACCCAGTTAAATGGTGAGAGAAATATTCAGTTGATAAACCGCAAAGCATAATGAGTCACCTGTTTCCAAATCATGTAAAGACATTAAAAAAAATGTTAGTTAAAAATATGTTAGTTAAATATGTTAGTTAAAATTCACATAATTCTAAAAAGGTCAATATACTGATTTCTTTAAAAAAAAAAAAAAGAAAGAAAGAAAGAAAAGCACCAAAGGAAACACATGATACTGTAGTATCCGCTGAGACCTTTTTTAAAAGCACTTTTTTTAAGACTCCAAATAAGTTTGATAAATTCAAGAACTCTGCCAATCAATCCATCAATTAATCAGTGTTATTGAATAACACCATTAGAGTATCCCCCCCTTATCCTAGGGAATGCATTCCAAGACCCCAGTAAATGTCTGAACCATGAATAGTACCAAAAATACCCTATACAGTAATACTGTTTTTTTCCTATGCCCACATACCTCTGATGAAGTTTTATTTATAAATTAGGAACAGTAAGAGATTAATAATAATTAATAAAATAGACCACTTATAACAAAGTATGTTAGTAACACTACACTTGTGCTTTGGAGCCATTGCAAAGTAAAACAAGGTGACTCCGACACAAGCACTGCGATCCCGCATCAGTCGGTACAACTGAGCAGGCTAGTAAGCATCAGGAACACCTACAATGTGAAAACGCCAGACAAAGGGATGATCCACGTCCCAGGAAGGACTGAGCAGTGAGATGACTCAAGATTTCAATACACCACTCAGAATGGTGTGTAATTGAAAACTTATGACTTGTTTATTTCTGGAATCTTCCATTTAATATTTTCGGACTGCAGTTTACCATGGGTAACAAACGCCAGAAAGCAAAACTGCAGGTAAGTAGGAACCATGGTATATGAAAAGAATCATGAAAGTTACTGTGTAGAATATAAAAAAAGCATAAGGTATAGGTTTTGCCCTTAAGAGATTTATAATCTGGTCGGAAAGAAAAGGCTTAAGTACATTGAAACATAAATTGCAACATACGAAAACACCGAAGCAGACAGAAGGAATGCGTGACCAGTGGTTAAATCAGTGGTATAACGCTAAATAAACATAATGCTTTCAGAAATGAAAGAAGTCATTGCAGAGCAAAATTATGTGTGTGAAAATGTTATTATTTAACCAAGAGACACTGAAGGGCAGGCAAACACAGGAGCCACGGAGCAGTTGGGCAAGAGTGTTCCCTTGCTCCAGTGGGTCAAAACTATTTGGGTATTTAAATGTCTTTAAGATATGAATAAAGATCAACAGCAGAGGGAGGATTGGGGTAAGCAAGCTGTGGTTGAGCCTCTCGCACACCTTCCTGAGAACAGGAAGTGAGAACAGCAGACATGGAAACATAGAGCAGAGTCAGGGGTGGGCCAGAGGGTCAGGCTCTGGGGAGACCTAAAATATCTACCATTTCAAATATTGACAATATGGTGCCATTAAACTCAATTTTAAAAAATTCTTTTCCTCTCCCTTTAAACACAGGTATAGAAGGCTAAGCCAATCATGTTCCTGGTTCACAGCACACTGTTACTAGATTGTGCAATGCCCCTCTCGGTTTTATTTTACTTATTCATTGACTTATTCCCTTTTATCACCATGTTTCACTCCTTCCCTCTTCCCTCTTAGACAGCCATTCTGCCAAGTTTAAAGTGAATGGCAATGTTTCTCTGTGTTCTTACAAAATGCATATTACTGTTTCATCTGTACATATTTTTATAGCAGCTTCGAGATATAATTCGCTTGTATTTAAAGTGTACAACTCAATGGTTTCAGTATGTTCACAGAGTTGTGCAACCATCACCGTAATCAATTTTACAATATTTAACATCATCCCCAAAGAAACTCCATAGCCATTAAGGGCTTACTCCCTGTTCATTCGCCCCTGCACAAACTCTGGTAACTGCTAATCTGCTTTCTGGCTCTATGGATTTGCCTATTCTGAACAGAACATTTCATATGAGTGTAATCATACAATACGTAGCCTTTGTGTCTGGCTTTTTCACTTAGTGTGTTTTCAAGGTTCATCCATGGTATAGCATGAATCAGTACTTCATTACATTCCTTTTTATGGTTGAATAACATTTCCTTGTATATATTTATCATATTTTGCTTTATCCTTTCAATAGCTGACAGACATCTGGGTTGTTTCCACCTTTGGACATCATGAATCACGCTGCTATGAACATTCATGTACAAGTTTTTGTGGGGATGTATGTTTTCAATTCTCTTGGACATATACCTAGGAGTGGAATTGTTGGGCCATATGGTAAACCTATATTTAACATTTTATGGAACTGCCAAACTGTTTTCAAAGTGGCTACATGATTTACATTTCCACCAGAAATATCTCTACAATCTCACCAGCATTTGTTAATATCATTTTTATTATAATCATCATAGTGGGTGTGAAATAATATTTCATTGTGCTTTTGATGTACATTTGCCTGATAGTTAATGATGTTGGGCATCTTTTCATGCACTCTTTGGTCACTTTTACATCTTCTTTGGAAAAATGTCTATTTCAACCCTTAGACTTTATTTATTTATTTATTTATTTTAGGCAGGATCTCACTCTGTTGTCCAGGCTAGAGTGCAGCGACATCATAGCTCACTGCAACCTTAAACTCCTGGGCCCAAACAATCCTCCTGCCTCAGCCTCCTGAGTAGCTGGAACTATAGTGCGTATCACCATGCCCGGCTGATTTTCCTGTTTTATGTAGAGATGGGGGTCTCACTATGCTGCTCAGTCTGGTCTCAAACTCCTGGCCTCAAGAAATCCTCCTGTCCCAGCCTCCCAAATTGCCAGAATTACATGTGTGAGCCACTGCACTCGGCCCCTTTGCCCATTTTTAAATGCAGTTTTTGTCTTTTTATTATTGAGTTATAAGAATTCTTTATATATACTAGATAGAAGTCCTTTATCAGTGTTGTCTTTTCAATTTCCTAATAGTGTCCTTTGAAACACAAAATTTTTTAATTTTGATGAAGTCTAATTTGTCTATTTTTCTGTTGTTGTTTGTGGTTTTAAGTGTCATACCTAAGAAAAGATTATAAAACTCAAGATTACAAAGATTTACTGCTATGTTTTCTTCCAAGAGTTTTGTAGTTTAGCTCGTGAATCCATTTTAAGTTAATTTTTGTATATGCCTTACGGTAGGGATCCAACTTCATTCTTCTGCATGTGGCTGTCTAGTTGTCCCAGAACCATTTGTTGAAAATACTCTTCTTTCCCAATTTAATTTTCTTGGCAACCTTGTTAAAAGTGAATTGAGGCTGGGTATGGTGGCTCACACCTATAATCCCAGCACTTCGGTAGGCCAACGTGGGAGGATTGCTTGAGGCCAGGAGTTCCACCAGACTGGGCAACATAGCAAGAACTTGTTGCTATTAAAAAAAAAAAAAAAAAAAAAGTCATTGACCCTATGGGAAAGTTTATTTCTGGATTCCGAATTCATTCCATTGATTTATATATATGTCTGTCCTTATGCTGATACCACGCTGTCTTAACTACTGTTGCTGTGCAGTAATATTTGAAATCAGGAATGGTGAGTCTTCCAACTTTGTTCTTTTTCAAAAGTGTTTGGCTGTATTTATTATTGATTTACAATGTATTTCATTTTTAACCACATTTTCTTTTTATAGTTGATTTCAAAACAAAGTCCTACTAATAATTCTACATAAAAACTGCCTTTTCCTCTTTATAGAGGTATCCTGGTCTTTTTTTTTTTTTTTTTTTTTAGGTTGACATAAACACCAAGGCTGCCCTTGCCAGAACTGACTGAGGCAACTCTCCTCAACAAAGCCCTTTCTGTGCTGGTGACAGTTCCTCCTTCTTCCTCAAAGTTTGTTCTTAGACCAGGTCTGTTCTCTTTGCATTGTTTTTCTAAAGTCTGGAGACCTTTTGGACAATTGTTCTATCTCTCATAATTCCAGTTGAACTTCTCAAATTGAAACTGAGTGAATGCCTTAATAGCCTTTTAAAAATCTTTAAATTATGTGTATTTAAACATGCACACAGAAACAGGCACAAATCATAATGTTATAGCTATGTACACATACACTGAATTTATGCAAATCATCGTGAGAGATACATAAACGTATACACATTGTGTATATTTATATATTTTTCTTCATGTAAGTTTCTACACACAATTCCTTTCATAATTGGAAAAATGTAAATTTGGTTTCAGTGCCCCACAGCATGTACATTTTAGTTTCAAACAAACAAAAAACTGTCCCTCATCTGTTTTTTGGCATTTAGGCTATCTCTGTTGACTATTTTTGTATCTTCCAGGACACAGGTTCCCTGGTGCCACCTCACTGGCCGTGCCACCAACCCTGAGAGCAATGGCCAGCTGTTGCCTAACACCACTTATGACTGTCAGCTATAATTCCAAAAGCAAGCAATGCCGGGTGTGAGGGGGGTGGCTTTATCCAGAATGAGAGACTGAGTCATTTTCCAAAATGTTACACCATCCAACATATATCTCAAGAAATTAGCTGTTTTGAAAAATAGAAATAAGGCTTTTCAAAAAGCTAACAAGAGGCTGAAAAAAGTGAATAATGTTTTGCTCACATAAAAATCATGGTGTTTGGTGGGGATCCCTCTGCCTGTTTGGAACAGACTTAGTTACAATGTCCCTGTGTTACCACTATTCTTAGGGAATGTGAGTGGCCAAAGCTCTTCAGGAAAAAGTGACAGAAAACTGACATGACAGTCCAAGTAAGATAACATGCTATTTATGCCCATAATGAATACTGTGCTTTCTACCACTTTTGAATATACTTTTAGTATTTAGAAAATGAAGTATTCAGTTTTTATTAATACGATATTGCTTTTTCTACATGCTCACTAGATGAACATTGACCAAATATTTAGACAATATACATGGGAAAGGTACTGAATTACTAGTCTTCCTGAGGATCCCACCAATCTCAATCCAGGACAACCCTCAGCAAAGCAAATTTTTCAACCACAGAGGGTCTGAGGAAGGTTGGATGGGAAGCCAGTGAGAACATGAGCAGGGTTTTCAGAAGGCAGCCACTGTGGCATGTCACAGGTAGGAGTTGTTGCCAGCAGAGTAGCAGGTTTATGGGAAGGGCCAATAGGAGCACATTCTTGGGGTTCTCTGATGGCAGGGCCATTGTGATTGACAAAGCACCCCATGGCTTTACTATGGCCTATGTACAGGCACAGACCACCTGGGCATTGTGGCTGTGCAGATGCACGGGTGAAGTTGCTTCCTTACTTGGTGCTTTAGACCAGTGGGAACCACCAGTCATTAATATTTGAAAGGTAGTGTTATAATACATGGGTAATCTCGATGAAAACACATTCCTGAGAACAAAACTTCTGTGTATATAGGGGCTAGGAATGAACCCCGGGCTTCTAAACAGTGAATGAATAACCACCCCTGAAGAACAGAACTAGATTAAGACATTTAGAAACCTACAACATGAAAACAGCAATAACAACAGCAGCTAACACTAACTTCAAGGAAAATAACAATTGTTTTTAATGGATTAACTATGAATAGTGGCCATAATCATGTAATCACTGAATTCTTACATAACCCAAATAACAATTTAATTCTGTTGGGAGGATGGGGGATGTAGGGTGAGGAGGGAGGGAGGAAAGAGGACTAGGTCCTCTTCTACTCTGTGGACAGACAACAGAGAATGCCTGGAGTGAAATAACTGAGAAGTAGCAACACAGAACGTTAAAAGACAAACATAAAAATAAGCAGACCAAATTGACGACAGTGGGGAATGTGGGGAGGGAGGCAGAAGACCACTGCTTTTCATAACAAAATCTGTGGAACTGTTTGAGGCCTTAAACTATTTGTATTGATAAAACTTTTTTAAAAGGAGAGGGAAGAAGAAGAGTTGAGACAATAAATTAGTAAACTATTGCAATAATCCAGGAACTACTGGACTCTGGTAGAAAGGATGGAAATGGGGAAAAAGTAAGAGAACTGAAAGGAGTTTCTTAGGAAACATGGGAAAGGCAGGTGTCTGAATGTGGAGGAGAGATATTGGGATGGGTGAAATCTCAAGCCAGGGAGATTTACTGGGAGAATAGGATATACTTAGAGAAAACTAAACTAATGTTATGCACATATTGTCAACCTCATACAATTAGCATATTATTATATACTGTGTTGTTTTCTAATTATACAACTAGAATTTAGCACATTATTTGTACAGAGCTATCATTTTCATGAACATGCTTCATTATTTTAATTATACTATAAACTCCTTGGCTTTATACCACTTTTGAATGCCTGCTTGGTTCCACATAGCTAGGGATATAGTAGATTTTCTATAAACAATCCATGGTTAATTAATTGATGGCTTTGGCAGAAACGCAGGCTTTAATGTTGATAGCAGATAAGTGAGAAGAAATCCACATCTATAAATTCCAAGTTACTTTATAAGTACCTCATGTATGTTACTTTATAAAGAAGTATAATAACACCTATATAGTATTTTCTGTGTTCCAGACACTATTTTTAAGTGCTTTACATACTTTAACGGATTCATTTACTACCATAATCCTCATTTCACAGATGAGGAAAGCAAGGCACAAGGACATTGAGTAACTGGTTCAAGGTTACACAGCAAGTCAGTTGCAGAGTCAGGATTCAAACCTAGGCAGTCTGGCTCCAGAATCTGCATTCAAATATACACAGCATATGTTCTTACGAGCATGGTATGACGCTATTATGTAATATCGGTAATTAGCACATCACATCATCATGGACATGGTGGTTCAGAGAGAATGTGAAAAGTATTACAAAAGAGAGAGGTCATTATGAATGGAAATGATGAAACAAGAATTTCCTAAGGAGAGAGAACATGAGCAGGCAGTAGGTCAGTTTGTTATAAGTCAATTTGTCAAATGATCAATTTGCAAAATGACATGTTTGCTGAAATTTGTCAGAAAATTCACTTGTATCTGTGTCACTTCAAGAGACATCACACAGCCAGGAGCAGAAAGGGACAGAGGTATCTAAACTGTGAGATTGATAGTCAAAATTGACAGTCATTTGACATGTCTAACACATCCCGAGCTATAGTGCTATGGTAAAGCTTTAAGGAAACTAAAATATGGGGAAAGTCTCCAGTAATGCAATAAATTGTTGATTCAGCAAATGGATCATTTCTGGAATTGATTTTTGGTAAACTGGCTTGTGCCAGATTCACTGTCAATGAACTGATTTTTTGCTGCATGGACCTGCTCCAACATCTAGAACTGGAACCCAGTGATCTTGAATCTTTTTTTTTACTGCAATGCATGGCAGGGAACACATTTTATAGCCTAACTACACACACACACACAAAAGATTCACACTGTCCTTACTTCAGGCAATGCACTTTAATATTTTCTATTGTATTTCTTTTTCTTTTTTAAAAAATACTGTTTTCAAAAAAAATAAAAAATTAAAAAATTAAAAAAAATACTTTCAACCCAATAACACAATTTCCTATGGTTCAATTTGTTATGACCCGCAGTTTAGAAAACCTTATAACAGAAAACTTGTTTAACCTTTATTATATAGTAGAAGGCTAATATTCCTACTGTTTGGGAGAAAATAATGGTTATAATTCCAACTTGGTGTTCTGGGATACAATTCTCCATTGCAAAGGAACAGTGCTGCTCTCAATTTTGCCGTGGGACTTCTGGGAGATCTTGCAGCTCCAGCTCTCTGGTGTGGCTGCCGTGGCCTGAAGGATTGTCAAGAAATGGAGTAAGGATCTGGGAGGGACATAGATGACTGGATCCCAAAATACCTCACTAATTGTCCCCTTCCTTTTCTACCTGTTTCACTCTGTACTGCTAGACCATGCTATCTGCCACCCATAGGCTGTTTTCCTTGCTCCACTACTAAACCAAACACCATCTTAAGCTTTTCACTTCCTCTCCTGTCCTGGAATCAAGCCACAATCCTTTGAGGTTTCTTAAAAGTTTTCTGCTATATTTTCCCTACCCCTTTTCTTTTCCCCTTGCACCCTGGATGAAAAGACAGAACTGCACATTGATTCTTCTGGTGGGTTTTCAAGTGCAGTAAAGTTGATTCATCACTGTTTCAAGAAAAACCAGACTTGGGTTGTATTCACTGGACTTTCAGGTCATCTGATTAAAACCATTTTGTGATGTAATTTCTAATTTAGTGCCATGTAAGTATCAGAGGAAAAATGATTTAAAAATATGCCAAGTGCTATTGTATAATATTTCTTCATTTCACCATGCGTTTTAACAAATTGGATACTGATTATACTTCAAGTGTAAAATGCTAAGGGCCTATTCTGCCCTTTTGAGTTCAATTAAATTTTTAATTACTTGGTAAAGGGAGGCACATCAGGAAGGAGAGGTGACATTTCACCAAGGACTTTTCTAAAGTTAAGAGTTGAAGAACAATGAGATTTTTATCTGCTACTGTTTACTGATGATGAAACAATGATCATTTTGAGCTCATTTTGTTTCCATATTTTTCAGTTTTGACCATGTCCAGTGGACTTGTATCAGCTCTACTGGATGCTAATAGCAAAGATTAGCATCAAAGATGAAGAGTAAGTAAAAAAAAAAAAAAAAAAAAAAACTTGTCTGTTTTCAGGTGTTCACAATTTCTGGGATTATATCCTTTGCAGCTGGAGCTTTCCACATTGGAGTCGGCCCAAAATTTAATTTAGGGAGAAAGTTTGATTAACATTCCTTTGGTTACGAGAGCTTTATAAAACAAAGTGTTTTCTTGGCACCTTTGTTAGATTTTTTTTCTTTCTTATCCATGCAAGTATTTTTAGAAGAAAGAAGAGAAGAAGAAAGAGCTAAACTTTGAAACAGACTTACTGAGAAGGTGAATGTAAACTACACAGTTTGCAAAGCTGAGAAAATAAAAGTGGAAGTATTGTATCAGTATTTGAGCATCCTGAATGCCTACTACGCATATTGGATAATTCTAGTGAAACGGGTAAGAATCTGTGTTGAAACACCAGTCCCAGGTGAGGGTGTAATGCTGATGAGGGGAGATGGCAGGCGTAGTCCTTGTTTGAGTTACTCAGCATTATTCAAAGAAATTCACTTTTGCCACTGACTAACCTCAGAGAACTGCTGGGAAATTTTGTGCTACTGCTCAAAACAGGACTGGCTGAGGCCTGCAAGTTATTGCCACACTGTTGCTACTCAAAAGACCTTCAACTTCATGGTACCTCATAGGCACTTGATAAATAGTTGTTGACTGGTTAAGTCATGCTTGATTGTTACACAAAGAATACATTAATTCTTCCTGGGAGCAGCAATGAGTAGTAGGAAGAATACCGAATTTGGAGTTAGAAGCCTATCCTGCCGATTTGCCAGCTGAGTGATTTGGGACAAGATAAAAAAAAAAATCTTTCTAAGGCTCTGTTTCCAAGTCTGTGAAATGGGAAGAACCTGGAAGAAGGGTTGGGAGGAGAATTAAATGGGGTGACAGTGTGCCAAATGCCTGACACACAGGGCCCTCAGCAAACATTTGGTAGAATTGAATCCTAAATTACTCATTCTCAGGGAAGAGTATATCCCTAATTTTAGTCTTTCCACCAATAATTTTGATATATTTATTTTGTTCTCTGGATTATCTAGTAGTCCTCCCTTCAAAAGTAATCAACTCATTTGGGGCAAAGTACAGATGCAAGCAATAATAAAAGGAATATTAAATATTGCGATGACAATGAAAAGAATTAAAATTTTCTTTGAGATATTAATAAGCTCACAGAGCCCCCCAAGCTCCTGGGTGTACACTGCTAAGGGAAGCAGTGAATCCACTAATAACTTCCCAGGTAAGGCAACTGCGGATTTTCACAGAGAACCCTACCGATTATGATTTTATGCCATCCTCTTAGCAAGAATTGCCTCTTGACAGCACCTAAGCTAACATCATGATCATCTTTGATTAGATTAGCATGAAAAGTATGACAGGTGCTGAGATACTTCCTTTCAAATAAAATAAAAACCGCATCCAAGGAAAAAGGAAGGGATACAAGAGGCCAAAATTCCGCGGGGTTAGAAGGGACCACTCTAGACAGATACTGAGCCTCTCAGGAGACTGACAGCTCCTGCATGTGACAGCCCAGACAGTTTGGGAGCTGCCTCTTCCCTTCTGTCAGACCAGATGATGACCAGCAACTGACACATGAATAGGAAGGGCTGGGCCTGGGCCTGAAACGGCAGAGCGGGGCACCGATCGCAGCCCACAAGCCTGCGAAGCAGTTGGAGAATAGAAAAATGCAAATCTCCTGGGTCTCCCCAGCCATCAGTTAGAATCTAAGTACCAATATATAGTGGGCTGTCTCGGGGAGGTAAAGAATTACTTTTAGAAAAAGATGGCCATTTAAAAATCAGCTTAGAATGGTTCTTATATTTCAGGAGCTTTTTATTTCCAATGACATTCCTATATAATTTCATCCCTGAACATTTTAATACTTGAAAAATGTTTTAAAAGCCTAAATCTTCCTTGAATAAACTCCCACTCATTTTGTCAATACCCTATTTCTAAAGGAGGAGGTGAATCTTTGAAACAAAATTTTGAGAACCTCAAAAGAGATTTAAAATAACGTGAAAAACTTATTTCCATGATCTTACTGTGCTGAGTCCAATGTTTCTTTCCCTTAAAATGAGATGGCATTCCAATGTTTTCATGTACTCATGACCTATAACACAATGCTTGTGGATTTTATACTATCTATTTAATAATAAAGATAGTTTTGTGATTTTCCCAGCATTTGGAGCACTTGCCAAAAAAAAAAAAAAAAAGCCATTCTTAGTTTACTTTGCCTCTCTCAGACTGGGACAGGATACCGCTCGCTTTGAGGTCCCCAAGATTGAGGACAGTAAGTGCTTCTGCCTAAGCTTCCACATATTGTCATGTTCTGCCAGAGCCTGGCCCTGCGGATTTGCTGCCCACTAAATCATCTGAAGCAACAGATGTATCCTGCAATTGCCAATAAATATTTGTGAAAGGGGAGGCTCTCTACAGAGATTTCCTGTGTTTTAGAGCCGTTGCTGCAACGATACTTTTACTTTTTCATCTTAGAAATTATTTTTCTTTGTAATTTAATTAGAGCTGGGAGTCCATGATAGGTGTCCTCTTAGAATATGCAGAGCGCTATTACACTAAGTCAAAAAACCAAGATTACTTCTCCCATCTCATGAATTGTGGTTTGTTTGTTTTTTTTTTTTTTTGCAGTTTGTTTTTTGAACTTGGCACCTCATGTCTTCTTGACCGACCTACTTCAGCTCTGGCTGAATTTCATGCAGTGGCTGTCTGTGACCTGGCAGCACCTCGCTCCTGATCCACCTCATTCTCTCTCACTTGTGCCCCAGGTAAAGGATGCCTGTGGTAAGCCCATCAGCTTTTGCACAGGTGCAAAGCTTGAAATGTGGAAGGTTAGCACCTTCTGGTACAATGCTTGACCGATGAGGACAGGAGCTGGTGGGTAAATGCTACCCTACCCTCTCTCCTTCCTCAGGTGCAAAATTGTGAAGCACACTCCACATAACTTCTGAGACAGCCCCTGAAGGATGGAGCCCCAACTCACCACAACGCTGGAAACCAGCTGGATAAGGCTCCCTTGGCCTGGGTGTCCCTCTCTCCCACTCCTGTTACCCTGTCCCGGGCTCTGCTTTCTAGGGGCGCAGATTAAACTCCTACCCATCATAACTGTTTCTTCTTGTCTTTAGCAACACTAGACATTATCCATCTTTTTAACTGATGTCAATCTGATAGGAAATAAATTTCAGTCTTTTAATTTGTGATTATTAATAAGTTAAACTTAAAACACACTTTTAAAAAGCAGCAAGTAAGCCACAACCAGGAATCAGTTACTTATCCTAAAATTAAAACCTTAGGAAAACACTTTGTAGCCTCTTTTTTTTCCCCCAGATGAAAACATTACCTTCTGATTTTCACACAGCAGACAATAGCAAGAAAACAACATAACCAGAAGTCATTTCCTACTGTCTTATATATAGCTCTTGAAATGTTAAGGCAGGACCAGGAAATGATGGATATTATTTGAATTTGGGTCTTTGTCTATATGTGACTGACTTTCATGAACTGGTAGAGCTGGACTAGAAGTTAAATGTCACCTGGTTAAGTATCCTCACTAGAAAATGGAGACAGTAAGGCCCAGTGAAGAGAAGTGGCTGAGGGACTCGCCCCGCATGGCACAGACAGTGGGAGCCCCAGCCTGGGACCCCTGACTCTTGCTTTGGTGCTTTTCCTGCTAAGTCGCGCTGTCCTTTCTTCAGAAACTGGCCATTTGGATTTTCTAAAACATCCACATTCCTGGTGTCTGATAAGGTTCCATGTATTACTAAAATATAATAAGATGAAAAATGTTATATTTCTCCATAAAGACATCACAAAGAATGATCTTTAAGGAAAAATATGCAGACAGGTTACATCTTTGTAAGAAACTTTGTAATGGTGAGCTCCTGAAAGAGCTCTCTAAAGTGTCCAAAACTGCAACTTATTACTAGAATACTGAGATCCTGGTTCAAAGGTGACATAAAATATGAGGTCAACACAAATATCTAAAATAAACAAAACAATCCCTCAAACTGAAATGAGCAGGAAAAAAAGAAAAAATAATAAAGAATAAACAAAACAAAATCAGGAGTTGCTAATGCAAAATTAAGACCAATAGCTGAAGGATGTCAAAGATCTTAAATTTTCTAGAAGCCTATACCTACCAGCAAGAGGGAGCACGGAGATCTGTATCTCACAAGACTATATACCAGAGTTAACTTTGTCTCTTTGGCTATGTTAGAGATTTACCTTAAGTTTTCATCTGTAAAGTTTTTATTTATTATGATAAAACTCTGTTTAAAATAATGAAAGTTAAAAGTCATTAAAGGCGATTCATATATTTAGGACAAGTGAGTTTTAAACACATGATTTTAATTCCTATTATGGTTAATGAATCTACAATAACTGTTGAGTTTGTTTTAGCCATTATATTATTTCAGCCTAGGGAAGAGCTAATATTTGTAGGGCACCTACCAAGTCCTATGCACTTTAGGTAATTTCAACTTTATTTATTGCTATCCCCTGTCCCCCTTTGAGTTCCTCCAAAACCCAACCTTGAGATGGGATTCAAGTCCAAATAGTTGATTCGGGAGGTGAAGGAAATACTCCCAGTGGGGCAGAGCAGTGAGACGGGGACGGCAGCCAATGAAGGTGTATTTCCAAGCTGGCTACCACTGCGGGTGATTGGAGCTTGATTATGCTGGGAAAAAAAAAAATCTAGAAACCATCGTAGAACACACCCCTGAGTTATTCCACGCAAACGGCAAGAGAGACGGTATGTTAGTCAATGTTTAACAACCAGCTCTGGGAGCTGCTGGGAGAGCTCTCATGTGTAGCATTTGCCAGTTTCTGTGTTGTCAATTCTCCCATCATGGCCAATTTCAAGCTACCAAAGTGGCATCACTGAACTTAGTGTCAGGAAGAGGCGTGCACTCTGGGCTCTCGTAAGTTGAGGCAAGTCGCCATCTGCAACTCCTGTCATTGGCTAAGGGCTGCTCAGGACCAGGGGTGGAGCCCACCCCCAGCCTGCCATAAGTTACCAAAGCAAGCTTCAGAGGCCAGAGAGATAGAGGTGCCACTGTGGCAGTCTGGCTTGTGTGCACCAAAGTAGTGGTCAGGGTGAGAGGAAAAGGGTGAGACTCCAACAGTGACTATGACATCCCCATATTAATGAAGACTGAAGTGTGCACAGCTTGCCAAAAGTCACGTAGTCCTGGAAGAGCTGAGATTCAAACCCAGACCTGGCTGATAGCAAAGCCTTCTTGTCTGGGTGTCAGGCTGCTTTTCCTATAGCAAGCTGTACATCTCACAATGCATTAGTGAGCGAAGAAATTTATATTGTATTACTTAGGGTAGATTAAACTGCTCTAACAACTAGATCTAAACATGTAATGGCTCAAGACAATGGAATTTTATTCCTGCGAAGGAATTCAAGTTGCCTAGGGAGGCTTTCCTCCATCCAGTCATTCAGGGACCCTTTTATTCTGTTGCTCTGCCATCTCCTGAGCCATTGTAGTCTCTGTATCCAGCTGTGCCATCTCTCACATTCTGTTGCTGAGAACCATTATAGGCATGGCCATACCTAGCTGCAAGGCAGGCTGGAAAACATAGGCCCTGGCTAGGCAGTTGCTTCCCAGCTACAGCTGCATGGTAACGAGTGAAGAGAGGGATTTTGGCGGGTAGCTGTCTCTACCACAACCTCCTATAAACCATTTAGGCTAGGATATTATTTTCCTTTTTTTATATAATGAATTTTAAGATCTATAATAATTCAAAGGTAAATTTTCATTCCTAGTCTACAAAGAGTTTTCAAATACGAGATTTGAAACAGCAAGCTTGGTATTTCAGGTTAAAAAAAAAAAAACATTGAGTGTAGTATCTCTTTCCCCATTCAAAGGGGTGTATTGTTGAAGACCTTCATATTAATAGCAAAATTTTCACTTGAATAGTTTAAGGCATTGGAGAATAAAAGCTGCATTGAGACAAGAACACAGATCTCATAAGTATCTTTGTTCACTAAGAAAATAATAACAGCTAATCAGAGAAAAACAACCAAGATATTTGACATATATTAGTAATGATGGATATACACTGCAGCTTTGAGGTTAAAAGAATGGGCTGTGGGTCCAGGGTATCTAAGTTCAAATCCTGTTTCCAGTGTTTCCTAGTTGAATAGCCTTGGTTAAGTTACTTAGCCTCTCTGTGCTCCAGTGTCTTCATCTGTAAAATGGAGATGATGATAGGGCCTACCTCATAGGGTTATTGTATAGATTAAACAAATCAGTACACATGAACCATTTATCACTGCACTGGCACATAGTAGATGTTCAATTAATGTGTATAATTATATTTACTAGTAATTTTTTAAACACCCTTTGTTCCCTACAAATTTCCAGGATCCTCTTCCCACAACCTGTCAGATTGCTCTTGTGTTGTCACAGAGGATACACACACTTAGAGACGTTTCTTTCTTTTGATGGGCTTCTTCTATCCAAATGTTTGGTGCCTTTTGATTGTATGACCCCAGTACCACCTTGACCCCAGGCCCTTCTCAGGGTTCCACCTCCTGCCTCACTCTGCTAACAATCCCTTCTTCCCTGCAGATGCCCCTGAAGTGCAGTTTTAAGGCCTGAGTTTACCGTCTCTCACCTTTCTTAACCCTTCCTGAGGCTTCCTTGCAAAACGTTCTGCTTGTTTTCTGCCATTCTATTTTTCTGCTTTTCTGATTCCCACTTTCCCAGGTCTCTCTGCCCTCCAATTACCCCCAGTAAGAGACAGTTAGAATATATAGAGAAGTAAATTCTCACTCTTTTCTAAAGTGAATGCACAATTAAATTCACAAATGAAGCAGTTTCATTTCAAGGAAAAGGAACTGTCTGTTAAGAAGAGAATGTTTGTGATTAAAGGCCAAATGCTAAGAACTCTTAGACAGTTGGTGTTTTGTAACCACCTAAATCAACTGTTTACTGAGCATCTACTATGTGCAAGTCACTGAGCTAAGGACCCTGGGGAGGCAAGGATGATGCAGAGGGAATGGTCCCCCCGTCCAGAGTCTCATAGCAGGTGGAAAATGTGCACATAGACACAAGTGCCTCTAATGTAAGGTGGGCTTTGTCAGTTCCCAGAGGAAAAGGATGCTGTCTCATTCTCTCTGCTCCCAGCACCTAGAACAGGGCCTGCCCCTTAGCAGGAGCTTAGCAATACCTCTCCTAGACCTGGGCAGAAGGAGACCGCTTTTGGCTCTGCATTTTAGAATGGCACAAATTTGGAAAAAATTGAATTGACTAAAAAACACACAGCTGCCCTGGTTACTTGGATCTGTTGTGCAGTGGTGGCTCATGATAACCCACAACCGTAAACATCTCCTCTGGTGACCAATACCACTCAGCCCCAGGGAAACACTGCTTCATGCTCCTTGCCCTGGGGCCTTCAAATGTTGAGAAGTTTTGTGGATGTTGCTGCTGCTGATGATGTTGGAGAACAACATTGCTTTGGAGTCAGGGAGGCTCTTACTGGTAGAAGCACATAGTAAGAGAAGAGACAAATGCACTAAACTTATCAAATCTGTCGCCTTAGATAACAGAAATGCAATGGATTCCTGAATAACAACATATCACGTCCTGGTCATCTGCATGTCCATGTCCTTGCTTCCCTTTGTGTCCCATTTCGTGGGTCCTAAATTACTCACATATACAAGCAATATTCACATCATTTGCACACGAATGCTAAGGAATGATTTGTAACATTAAGGAACATGTATGACTTAGATTTATATTTATGTAGATTTAGGTAAAATGTGAAGTGTGTTGCTATTCATATGTTGGCAACTGTATAAATATTGAATACTAGAATTGCAAATAGTTTTAAAGAAATATTTGGTAACATTTAATAAAATTTTCAAGTTTTAAAATTTAGCCTTATTTAAATCATTTTTAACATTTTGATATTCATCAAATTTGTATTTTAATAAAAGATCATTGGATTGCCTCAAGTGATCAAACACAAATTATGTGAAAATCTTAATTGTAACAACATAATTAGTATTTTGTTGAAATAAAAGCTATAAAATTAATTTCATAAAAATTATTTACAAATTATGTAATATATTTATTCCACATGCAAACATTATCAGCCCATCAATGGAACACCTAGATACGTGCAATTAAATACAATTGTCTTTGATATTTTGTCATGTCAGTCATATTAAAGCTATAACTGTATATATAGTATTCAGTTTTGTCTTTATGAAAGTATACTTATCAAGGTAGGGGCCTAGAACATATTTTATTTACTGTTGGCTTATATTTTAACTTTTAAATAATTTAAAATGTTGTATGGGGCCTCCATCTGTATTCTTACTCTGGGCCTGAAAATATTAAGAATGGGCTTGGCCCAGAGGTTGGTGGTGGTGAGGGTTTTGGGAGTGAAGTGGATTTAAGGAAGTGTTTTCAGGAGAATAAGGATCACATGGGTGATTCGCATGGGTGAACTCATGGAGGAAAGAGGGCATGACATGTTCCTGACCAGAGGAACAGATATTTGTAGCTGGAGCCCAGGCCTCAGGTCAGGATGAACTATGGTTAGAACTGAACAATTGATAGTAGAAAATGGAGGGAGATGATAGACTGGGGTTCCATGAGGGTAGAAGTCATGTCTGTTTTGATCTCTCTAGGGTATTCCTGGGTCCTGCATAGTATCCAGCACATAGGAGGTAATACACTTAATGTTTGTTGAGTGAATCAAGGAATTTGGGTTCTATACTCTATGCAATGTGAAACCATTAAAGAGTTTAAGGAGAGAGGACAGAATCAGAACTGCAGTTGAGAAAGGTGACTCTGACAATGGTGGCTAAAATATATTTGAAAGAGTAGCTACTAGAGATAAAAAGACTAATTTACTTAGTTATATTACTACACTCATTTATTGCTTAATGACAGGGATGTGTTCTGAGAAATGCATTATTAGGCAATTTTGTTGTGCAAACATCATAGAGTGCACTTACACAAACCTAGATGTTATCACCTACTACATACCTAGGCTATATGGTACAGCCTATTGCTCCTAGGCTACAAACCTGTACAGCATGTTACTGTACTGAATACTGTGGGCAATTGTAACACAGTGGTAAGTATTTATGTATCTAAACACATCTAAACATCAAAAAGGTACAGTAAAAATATGGTATTATAATCTTATGGGACCACCATCGTATATGCAGTCTGTCGTTGACGGAAATATCGTTATGTGGTATGTGACTGTAATTTATATCCATGTGTTTCTTCTCTATTTCCTGAACATATACATTTCCTGTATATATATATGTATGTATATATGTTGTATATGGTTGGTTGTATATGTTGTATATGGTTGGTTCTTATACACCAATCTGACCTAATCAGGCATTTAACATTCCATAAAACTTGTAGGTCTTAGATACTATAGTTCTACAGCTGTGTGGTCCAATATACTAGCCACTAGCTACATGTGGCTTTTGCGCACTTGAAATATGGCTGATCCAAATTAAGATGTTTAAGATGTTCTGTAAGTGTAAAATACACACAACATTTCAAAGATCTCATTTTATAAAAGGTCAAATATCTCATTAATAATATTTTATATAATACTTTATATATTGATTGGTTACACATGGAAATAACATTTTAGACATATTATGTAAAATAAAATATATTACTGAAATTAATTTCACCTGTTTTTAAATATGGCTGCAAGAGAATTTAAAATCATATATGTGACTTGCATTGTATTTTGTTCGACAGCATTTTGTAGAGGCCAATTTTGTAGTCCTGTCTAGAAGCTTTGGCCCCAAAATAATGCAAATCAATCGCAAAGTGAAGATGCAAATGTTGCAAAAGATGCAGAAGTAAATAAAGCCAAGGAAGGTTGTACCGAACTGCTCAGGTCACATGCAAAGCCTTGCCAATGCAGAATTCAGCAGAGTTGGACCAGTGAATCACAAAGGAAGGGAATACCGACAAGGACTCTAATTCAAAGAAATATTACAGGAGGACCTTGGGAAAATGTATGAACTCTTCAAATATTTTCTGCAAAAATGATAACCACAAAAGTCAAATGAAAAAAGAATATCTCAGCATGCATCAAAAAATAGTACCCAACATGGCTCATTCAAAGAATTCAAAGAATCAGTGCAGGGTTGTAAAGTGAGCAGAGTTTTGCGAACGGTGAAATATATGAAATTTAATAAATTACAGTTTTATTCTTAAATATAAAATCCCAATTCATTTTTCATTATTTACTACAAAATTTAGTTTCTAATTTTAAGTACTTGCAAATACATGCAAAATGTTTAGATGGTTTCTTAATAAAAAGGAATCATATGTAAAGATATCTCAAATATTTTACTTTAACTTAAAACATAAATAATAACAGGGTTTTGTCTGGGTTGGTTTGGGTTTTTTGGCCAATATATTTGGCTGTTGGGCCTTAGTCTTTAGGGTGCAGGGCCACTGTTCAGGAGTTCTACTATGTCTTGTGCATTGTCTACAATTTTCAGTTTTAGTTTCTTTAAAGCAAAGTGGTAGATACTTGCAAAGTAAATTCTTCTAGATTTGAATGTTTTCTTCCCAATCTTTTATTATACAACTAATTTGACAGAGATTTTTTTTCAGTGCCTCGCCTTCATTCATTCGTTCAAGCATTTAACTTCATTTTCATTGGATCACCTTTCTTTTTGCTCTCACATACCCATGTTTTATTAATTTAATAATCAGTTGAATACATTTTAACTAAATTCCACAAGGACAGTTATAATAGGTGTAATCAGGTTTGGGAACAAGTACAATGGTTACTCATGGGGCTCATAACCCACCTCGTGGGAACATAAGCATGCAGGTGCACACCAACCGCTGGCCTGAGCATTTATTGTGCTGTGGCATCCCTGTGCATGTTGCATACCATACCGACACTGACTGGTATCTGTTACTGGATGAGTCAGCTAAATGGAGGCTGGTTAAGAGACTTTCTACTACAATGTCACCTACAGTGCCCTTCTACGGGGCCAATTATCCCATGGATGACAGGATTTTCTGATTTAGAACATCTAGCAAGATCCAGGAAGTAGGTTGTGTGGAAAGAGCACAGAGAAACTAAGTTGTGGCCCCATGCTCTCCCGTTTGCCCTGTTCTCTCAAGGTTACATTCTTAATCTTTCATATCTATCTAAGACACAGATCTCACAAACAGAGCCAGGAATATGTGAACATATTCATATACTAATGGATCTGAAATTCTATCAGTTTGCCTGATAAATATCCATTAATAAAAATATTTGCAGATGGAAATATTTTGCTTATTCATTTTTGTGGAAATGAAAAACAACAAACAATATCCCCGGAGAAGGAGAAAAGTTCTTGCATGTGCACAATAGGTGCTTAATAAATATATGATGAATGATGTACAGGCTGAAATATTTCTGCCAGTGCATATTGTCTTTTCATTCTAATGTCGTGATATTTATGCACAATTAGGAAATGCTCAGTGTCAAACTAGATCTTGCATATGAATGGGGTGTAGGAGCTGAGGTGTGACATAGGCGATTCCCAGGAGCACTATATGGAAGCAGTGATCTGTAAAGCACTGGCATAAAGGTTACTGAAACTGTCATGAAATTGCCTGAGTGAAATCACTGCAAGGTTTATGTCCCAGTGAGGACGGAAATAAAGAGCTTGGAAATAGTAACTGCAGTTTTCAGTCTAGAAGCAACCTTGGAAGGAATACAAGTCTCCTGTATGTCATTAAAAGAAATCACATTAAGACAGTTCAGCATCGACAGTAGCTTGATATTTGACACATGCCTGTATGCAGTAATATAAAGCAGGATCCAGCAGCACCCAAAACCAGGGTTAAAGTCTTAATCATGCTTGAGACTCAGAAACTTGGGTAGCAATCCTATAAATGCTGCTGAAAGGAGACTTTATATTAATATAATTTATGCAAAGGGAGAACACCCTTTTCAGTCAAGCATGTCCTCTGATTTTTCTCTCTTAAAAAAAAATCAGTGTGTCCATATGCAGATACATAATGATATCCTGAATATTGACACAAAAGATTAAAGGAAAAATGACTAAATGCACCAGAAAAGACCAGCACTTAGGTTCCTTGGTAGTGGTAGTGGTGGATGGAGGAAGTCAGGGAATTGCAGCTAGTTCGATAGTGTTGCATTTGGTTCCTGTCTCACTTTGATCCCTAGTTTCGATCACTACAAACAGAGTCAAAAGCAAACGTTTTGCTGGAATCTCCTTTTTGCTCTGCTACTCTGCCCAAACTTCAAAATTGGAACAATTTGAAAGACTAAAAACTTCCACTTGCTTTTCTTACTTACGGGCACCTGAATACGTGTGTGCAAATTTAAACGTTTTTAGATCTAAATAGGAACAAGGAAAGATTATCCCTTTCAATTTAGGATTTGGTGGGTGTGGCAATCCAGAGAGACCTGGGAAATAACTCCTGTTTGGTTTGGATGATACATTTGACTACCATTAAAAGAGCATATAATTATAGCCTAAATGTAGAGTTAAATTGTCAAGATTTATGTAAACTTTCAAAATGTGTACTGGTGGATTTAACTATCTAAAACTATCGTATAGCAGATATTACAGCAGTATTCAAAACATTGAACATTGAATATTAATAAAATCAAGATCTTTTTAAAAAAAAATCCCACTGATAAAACCTTGCTCTTCAGTTAACATACTATCTGGGAAGGGGGCTCTCAGTTTACCTATTTTCAAGAAGTCAAAGGAATTACTCTGCAGATAGTAAGCCTTTTGTCCAAATATACGAAGACTGACAAGATAGCTCTCTCTTTTCTCTGCGTGACAACCCGGGCCCCCCCTCCGTGTCTTAATCAATGTTTCACAAAATAAATTTAGAGACGCTGCTTCTGGGTTCCGGGAGATTTTCCATCTAAACAAACCGGTTAGAGGAAAAGAAGGAAGGGGAGAAATAAACACAACATAGAAGCTCTACTCAGTTGGAAAAAAGGTCGAAAATTATTAACATGTAAATGTTGCTTTTTCCATCCCAAAGCACCTTCTCGCGGAGAGTCCCGGGGCTGGAAGGGTTCTGAACGCCGCGTTGGACAACCCGGGCCCGCAGGGGTAACGGCGGAGGGAACCCGGCCAGCGGCCCGACCCTGCCGGGAAGAGGGACGTGCAGCGAGAAGCATCGGATTCGGGGAGGGCCACGACCTGGCCGAGGATGACAGTATCGAGCACTTCCTGGCACAGCGCTGGTCTCCTCCCCAAACGTGCTCTATGCGGTCCTGTACACGGACGCCCTTCTCAAAGACAGCAGAAGCAAAATTAAAAATCGCCAGGGACACTCCCCGCCCCTCCCCCCGCCAACCGTTTCTCTCTAGCCGTGGGGGGAGGAGATGGGGGGAGTCCCAAACCAGCGGCTTCAGAAAGTGAACTCAATAAGGTATTACGGAAAACTCTGAAGTCTTGCTATTTGTAGCACGAGCGGTGGGGGTGGGACAAAAGAGAAGGAATGGTTCCTTTTTAAAAGAAAACAAAAACAAAACTTTATTTTTCAGGTCCGCTCAACGTCTGCTGAACGTTGGCTTTCTTTCGCTTTGCAGCAGGCGGAGGTCCCGGGCGCCACCTGCGCGTCCGGTGCGGAGCGGGTGGGGGTGGGAGGGTGGTCCGCGGCCAGGTCCCCCGAAGCCCACTGCAGAGGGCAGTGCGAATGACAGACTGTAAACCGTCTTGCCTGCGTCCCCTTAAAGCACCACAAACCCAACTTCCAACTAATCATTTCTTAGGGGAGCTGCAACTCCTGTTGGCAGCGCTCCCGCCGAGTCGGGGCGAGACTGCCGCGGAAAGGAAGCGGCACGAGGCTGCCGCCGAAGCTCCTCCTTTCGCCGGTGCGACCGGGACTACCTGGCGGCGCCGCGCGTGCAGCGCGCAGAGTGCGGAACGGCCCTGCGCCGGCCACCTCCGAGCCCACCTCGGCCGCCCGCGCGCGGCAGAGCGCATAGTGCAGTCCCTCCCACCTGCGGCCGCCGCCCCCGCCGGCCCGCCCTCCGCCTCCGCCTCCGCCGCGGGCCGGACCCCGCGCGCCCGCCCGTCGGTCCAGGCCGGGCGCCCGGCGGGCCGCGCTCACGCTGTTGGCGCAGGAGGCCTACGCCGGCGGCGCAGCGCCCGCCCCCTGCACTCTCCCCGCCCCCTCCCTCCCTCGCTGGGGCCGAGCGAATGTAGCCCGCGAGAGAAAATGGCGGCGGCGGCGGGGAATCGCGCCTCGTCGTCGGGATTCCCGGGCGCCCGGGCTGCGAGCCCCGAGGCAGGCGGCGGCGGAGGGGCCCTCAAGGCGAGCAGCGCGCCCGCAGCGGCCGCGGGGCTGCTGCGGGAGGCGGGCAGCGGGGGCCGCGATCGGGCGGACTGGCGGCGGCGGCAGCTGCGCAAAGTGCGGAGTGTGGAGCTGGACCAGCTGCCCGAGCCGCCACTCTTCCTCGCCGCCTCGCCGCCGTCCTCCTCTACTTCCCCGTCACCGGAGCCCGCGGACGCGGCGGCGGGCGGGAGCGGTTTCCAGCCTGTGGCGGTGCCGCCGCCCCACGGAGCTGCGAGCCGCGGCGGCGCCCACCCTACCGAGCCAGTGGCCGTGCGGGACAGCGGCGCCTCGAGTCCCGCAGGGGCCGAGCCCGGGGAGAAGCGGGCGCCCGCCGCCGATCCGACTCCTGCAGCGGCCCCCTCCGGGTGAGCAGCGCGGCCGGGGGCGCGGCGGGGACTTGTGGGGCGGGCAGAGGGCAATGAATGAACCCCGGGCGCCGCGCGGGGCATCCCGGGGCTCGGCGCAGCGAGGCTACGCGCCACTCGCCGGGACCCGCGCCCCTGTGCACCCCTCGGCCCCTCCGGAGTCGGGCGGCGCCCCGGACCCAGCCTGGGGGACTGGACGGGGATGTGCCGGAGAGTTTGTTATTGTTTGCAGACATGTGACAGGCGTGCGAGCGGCGCTGCGGGGACCCACTGCGAAAAGATGTGGGGGCCCAGGCTGGCTTTGTGGGGCTCCGGGAATCGGGGCTCTCGGAGGAGCCCGGGGCCCGGCCGAGGGGCGGGGCACCGCCCAGCAGCGGCGCCCCCAGACGGGTGTCCCCGGGGTGGGGACGCTGGGGGGCGAGGCCCGAGCTGGTGGCGGCGGTGGTCGGAAAAGGGGCGGGGTAGAGGACACCGAGGGTCGAGGAGAAAGCAGCAGGTCCCCGCAGCCGTGACAGGCAGAGCCCCTCAGTACGTCGGGGGCTCGAGCCCCTAGGCAGGTACCGGGCCGGGGCACAGACGGCGCGTCCCCAGCGCTGGCCTCAGGGCTCCGGGTGGACGTCTCGGTAACGCCTGTCAAAGCGGTGCAGCGCCGGCTGCAAACTCGCGGGGGCTTGCAGTCTTCTAGGACGTGCGGTTTTTCTAATTGCGTCCCCCAAGGGGCTCCGAGTGTTCTTGGGAATGAGAACTGCACCACTAAGATTTGAGTGACTTCTGTTTGGAGTTTGAATTTGGCCTTTGAAGTTTGCATTTGGCGGAGTGGTGTAAGAGCCAGGACCGGATGTGTCAGCCATTCAGTTCCAAAGCAGTGGCGACTGCTCCCCGCAGTCCCTCCGGCGTGGCTCCGGACCGCGGCGCCGGTGCGGTGCTTCCTGCGCGGTGCAGCTGCGCGGGCCGCCAGCCGAATTCCAGGGCCACGGTGCGGTGGGCTCCGGCTCAGATACGACTTCCTGGTGCATATGAATTACAATATGTGTAAGGTAATTTAGACCAGCAAGCGGTTCATTGACCTCGCCCTTTTTTGGCTTCTGGAAATTTTTATATTAAAGGAAATTCTTCTAAGTGTGAGAGCCATAATTCTTGTTTTTTAAAAAAATGCGACTAATGTATGCAAAGCACAAAGTCTTGATGGGTATTTTGAGTTGGTGGAAATGTTTTTGTTATAGTCACTCGTTACCCTGTAGAATTCCCTGACCTTTATTATAGGAATAAAGTGTGTCTTATTGTGAGACGAATTTGACAGTAGGAGTCCTTGATTATCTAAAGCGATTTGTCACTTTTTTGTGCACTTGATTATTTGCTTAAAATCATGACCCGTTTATTATTTAGAAGTTGCCCCTCCCCCTAAAAAAACCCTAAAGCTTGTGCTTCTGCACCGTACCATGGCAATATTGAGACGAAAGGAGATTTGTGACTGTTAACAGTTTTCTGTGTGCACTTGCACATGTAACTTAGTCTTACAAGAGTTAAGCTCCTCTGCAGTTTCCTGTTTCTATGTAGATTGGATTGAAATTTAACTAGAATAATTCTTTGAAGGCAATTGTTAGTACAAATGAACTCTAGATAAAATTTTTTAATCCTAAATTTAAGAAATTAATTTTATCCATTCTTATTAAGATGTAACTTTTTGGATAAATAAATAATTGGCAAACCTAACCATTCTAGTCATCTTAATGAGCTGTGAATATAGTATAAAAACAACCATTGTAAAAAGAATATGTATAATAGAAGTTGTTTAATGTCGTCTGTTGACAAAAAGTAAGAGGACTAAGATAGAGGCAGATAGAATTCAGGGACTGAGTAAGCCATGCTTAATATTTGCGTTTTATAACCTAGGTTTTTTTTGCCCTCTTTGCTTAAGGGGTGGATTATAATTGCACAGTATGTGAAATAATGGACTAATAAGCATAATCTTTTTTAAAAAATTAATTGTATTAGCCAGAATGGTGTTGGTTCATTACAAATGTTATACGTAAAGATTTCATTTATAGTAAAATGTTGATTTCCTATCCTTTTGAATTACAGTGGGGTTTTTTCCAGTTTCCTTGACAGTGGGGTTGAAATTCATTTGAATCTGTTAGTATAAAAGTTTGATTATGGGGAAAAGGTTTGTATTGTTTTTGCATTTTGTGTTGCATGTTATGATACTTTGTTATTTACCATTTAAATTAAAATCTATGAGAAAATTGATTATAAGCAGTTCAATAAATTCTAAGTTGACCTTTACATTTTACTTTTTTGACAATAGTTAATTCATATTTCTAAAAGGAAAATCTAACACTGATTTTTGAAATATTTTTATGTGCCAGTAGTAGTAGAGGTCTGAAGACCCCTTCTATCTAAAGACTTATTTTTTTAAAGAGAATTCTGTGATTTTTGATTTTAGAATTTTTTTTCAATTTCTGATCTTTGGTTGTAAAAAGTGTAGAGAACACACTTGTGAGGTGTAAGTTATATAAGTAATACGCATATTAAAATAGGAGTTTTTGTCTGTCCCTCTTCTTTAGGGTATAGCCGAAATGAGTGAAAGTTTTGTGCCTGTAAGTGGCGCCCAAGGGTTTGGAATTTTTCCTTACATTACAGAATTAAGGGCTTTTTCTTCCTATTTACTGTCTTTGAAGAAAAATTACAGTGTTACTCTCCATTGAACAGGCTATTGTAAGTTTGGTAGATATAATTACTCCATCCTATTTTTGTAACTTAAAAAAACCAAACTATCAATTTGCTGGCCCCATGAAAGAACAAGATATGCTGTACTTGTTAATGTTAGTTTTTGTTTAAAACGAAAGATATTTCATAGGCTGCTTTTATATCCTCATATAGCCCTCAGATTTCACTTCCTTTTAGAGGCTGTTAGGCTACAAATATAATTTAGTGACCTTTTACTAGAGAGGAGATAAAAGAACATAATTACCTAAAAGTAAGTCTTTTAAAAAATTAAGTTGGTGATTTTATAAGACAACAGAGGTGGTCACATAAGTTAGTAGTCCATGAATTTGTAAATTTTGTAGTAATGAATTGTCTCCAAGTTCCATTTTAAATCACGTAAGAAAATTAATGCATTCTTCAAAGATTAACCTTATTAAATATAATTCTGGAAGAGAAATATCAGAGCTAGAATTGTTGCCAACTTTTGTTTTCTTTTCATATCTGATTTTGGCAAGGGTGACTGGTTAACCAACATTCCTTAATATATGATTTCCAATGCACTATAATAACTCTATTTTGTTAGATACGAAAAACAGGAAGTAGCTCTGTTCATTGATATTCTTTCATATCTTCTATGGCACCTCAAGCATAATATGTTGTATGTTTGATAAATGGTCACTGACTTGTCAACTTGAAAATTTTAAAATGTGGAAAGGAGTGTTCTTTTGCTTTCAACAAGAGAAAACAAAACAAAACGAAACAAAAAACAGCTACAGCTTGCCTAGGCTGAGTCTGCTAATCAGTCCTTGACACTGGCTGTGTGCATTCCAAAGGAAGAAATGATGGGGTGGCAAGATTGTTAATGGGGAATGGATTGTCCTGAGGAAAAATATGGGGCACTGAGAAGTGCTCTGAGTTAGAAAGCACCACTTTGGCACTTTGTACGCCATTCATCTTCCTGAGTTGAGGAGTATCTCTTGGTACAGAAAGCAATGGGAAAACATGGTGGAAAGTAATAGTCTCTGGAGGCGGCATAAGAATTGCATGTATATTGCACCTCTGACCTTAAAATGCTTTGCTTATATCCGATATACCAAGTATATTCCTTAGGCTTGGTTGTTTTCCTTAGTCCTGGCCTCTTTTTATATCCTAAGTCAAAAGTTAGAGCAATTTAAAAATGTAAGTGGGTGGAATATTAATGTAATGAAATGTGCAGTATTAGGGATAACCCAAAATTGTGTTTAATAAGAAATAATTTTGAGAACATTTTTAATCATGAAAGAAATAATCAGGACTGAAATTGAAGTAAATGGTTCTTTGAAAGCAGTAAGATTAGTCAGGTACTCTTTTCAGATTGCAAAAATATGAGGATTTGACTTGTGGCTTAAAATATGTTCATTGAGCATATAGATATACTTAAATACCTTTTGTATAGTCGCCTTCCTTGCCTTCTATGTGTCAGGCAGGTTATATATGTTCTCATTTAATCATCACTGCAGCCTTCTAAGGTGTTGTAATTCCTGTTTGTGGGAGATAACTCATCTGAGATGGTAAAGCCCCATGATCACACAACTAGAAGACAGAGCTAGGACTCAACCCCAAGTTAGTCTGACTCCACAGTCCATTTCTTTCTACTACTCTATGCTTCTTCCATTTTCTTTTTCAGTTTAACAATCTAACTGATAGTTTTTAAGGAGGAAGTTGTTCTGCAGGAGTTCTGCTATGCTGCTAGCTAGGTCTCTATGCAGTGCTATGTTTGTCTAATGATGTGTATATAATACATATCTTTCTGTAACCTGGCCTTGTGATACAGATAAACTGTTTTTAGATCACCCTATCATGTCAGGCAAAGAAGATAAATGATTAGTTTTTAATGTTTTTTAGATTTATTGATTTGTGCTGTATTAAATCGTAAGTGAAAGGAGATAAAGAAACTGGAATTAACATTACTCAACTTAATCATCACACAAAAAGAGAAACTTACAATATGGCTGGACCCTACCCCTTTGTTACTGTTTTAGATTTCAGTCATTCAGTATTTATGAACCCCTGCATGGTGGTCTGGTGGCAGAGAAAAAGATCTCTGCACAGCCTCTGTTTCTGTGGGTAGATTGTAGTATGAATGTGTTCCACAATATCATGTTAAGTGCTGTAAGAGAGCTGGAAACACAGAGGGACACCCAGATTAGAATTGGTGCTCTCAGTCTCCTCTGCAACACTCCACAGTGTATTCCTGTGATGAATCCGGTGATACCTCCTTAACTTTCTGAGGAATTAATTCACCTTCCAGGTTAGTAGTTATGAGTGGTAGGTTTGTCCTACCTTCTCCTTTTACATTTGGCCTGCTAGTTGTTGCCCCTTTTCTTTGGTTTCTTTCCCTTCTCTTGGGACAGATACATGCTGTAGGTTTGGGTCACAATAATGGAAAAAGGAATGTGGATACAGATTAGTTTCAAACTATTTCTGCCTACTCTCTTAAGAGGAATATATACAGAACTGCAAATTCAGGCGTAATTTTTTTTTTTTCTTGCAAGAGAAAATTAAAATGAGGGTATGGGGAGCAAGAAATTCAATATCTGCCAATGCTAGTTCTAAAATTCAGTCTTTATTATTAGTAACAGCAACTCTGCTAGTTAAGAAGACAACGTAGGGAAATGTAAAATATGCTTTAGGGCGTAAGATGATCAAGAAGATAGCCTTGCCTTTATTTACTCTATGGCATGTCACAGTTGATTTAGGTATGTTTGGAATGGAAGGGAGTTTTATATCATTAGTGATTGAGTCCTTAGGAATACCAGGCTGATTAGTTTGATTAAGATGTAGGATGCTAAGGAGAATTGTTAAAACTCGCCAAGTGTATATTTCTGAAAGTATACGTCTGTCACCTGAGCATTATTACCGAGCCCATCAGACATCTTGAAGACTGAAGGAAGTCTATGGAGCCACATGGTATAGCTTACACAGCACTGTAGTTAATCACATTAACTAAGTTTATCAAGTGTAGGCACAATGATGGTAGGTGTATGTGTAGTGAGGAGAGAGTAGATACTGGACTGTAAGTGGAAGCTCTGCTCTTGACAAATAAATGTTATCATTGCCCTTCCTTCCATTCTTCTGTCCTTCCATCACACAGGGTCTTGCTATGTTGCCCAGGCTGGATTCGAACTCCTGGGTGCAAGTGATCCTCCTGCCTCAGCCTCCTGAGTAGCTCGGACTGCAGGTGCTCACCACTGTCCCCAGCTTTACTTTTCTTTATTGCCTAAACAATCATTTAAGTGATATGCCATCAAATAATCTTCAGACTGGCCTTATAGCATTCTGAATACTAAACACCAGTTGTTAACAAATCAGGAATTTTGTCTCATTCTTTGTACCATCTCCCAGCAGCTAGTGTCTGACACCCATAAATATTAGGTGCCCAGAAATGTTACCATCACTTAGTTTTCCTAAAGGGGTTATTTTTAAATTAGTGTATCAGAAGAGTACAATAACTTACTATAGCATTGTTTTAATCATGATCTAGGTAAATGCAAGTTTTGAAGGCATGAACTGCTCATCAGTTTTTATACATTTCTTAGTACTTAGTAGCAGTAATTGGTATTTAACAAGCATCGATAATGTTGACCAATTTTATATAATGTAAAACCCCGAGATCCTCAGGGTTGTCCTAGGCCTTTTCTCATTCTGTCTCTTCCTCCCCGACTCCAGTCTCATTAATGCCCTTAGATCCGTTACTGGCCATTCACAAATGATTACAGAATTTCTTTTCCTGGCCATGACCTCTCCTAAACTCCAGACCTGTACCTGACTACATGACACTTCCACGTTCAGATGTCTAAAGCTAAATTCATGATCCTCCCTAAACCTTTTCCTAACATGTTCCCTGCTTGTTAAAGAGCAGAACAGAACCTAGGAGTCATCCTTGACACCTATTCCTCTCACCTCCTCAGATTCAGTCCATCCTCAGTGCTGGCCATCTGACCTGTCACCACACCCAAGTCCAGGCGCACATCCCCCCTCATTTACACTAACAGGGTCACTGCCTCAGTTGCTCTGTGTGCCCTACTTTGTCCCTTCCAATCTGCAGTCCATACTGTGTGGTCAGAGCGATCATTTCAGAATGTAAATCTGATCATAACTTCCTCCAGAAAAGTAAACAAAATTAAATTAAATTTTAAAACTTTCAAGTGCTTGCTACTTGGATAAAGACCAGAGAATCCTTAACATGCCTTACCAGGTCCTTACCTGGTCGGGCCCCTGCCTGCCTCTCCAGGCCCGTCTCAGCTCACACTCGCCCTTGTCCTCTGCAGGATTGCCTCCTTCAGTTTCCTCAAACTCAGCTCACTGCCTCCTGCCATAGGGCCTTTGTGTGTTCTCTCTGCCAGGAACGCTCTTTCTCTAGTCCCCACATCAGCTCCTCATTGTTGAGATCTTAATTCATTGACACTTCCGCAGGGAAGCCTTCCTCAGGGAAGACTGGCTTTGTAGCAGTGTCCCTACTGTCAATGTTGTGATTTTACATCTGTTATTTCATTTGATGAGTGACTGTCTTCTTCAGAAGACCATAAGACTGAGTGGGCAGGATCTGTGGCTGGGTAGGGACCCAGCACCTAGCAAAATGCCTGGCACAGAGTAGATACCCACTTGGTTAATATTTGTTGAGTAAATGAATGAGAGGGATATTGGCATGGCATGTTCAAACTAGTGGGTCATCTGTTCTTTCCCTTTGGTCAGACATAGTTTAGGACCTAGCCAAGAAGGAGTTAAATGGCAAAATATTTAGACTTGGTGTCTCCAGATTGTAGGTTTGCAATAGACTCATTGGGAGGTATCTGGACTTGTAGACACACCTAGTGCCTCGAGTGAAGTAGGGTGGCTTAATGTATAGAGCAAATATCTATACTGCATGATAATTTTGTAGATAAGAAGAGTTTGCTATGTGTATATAATTCTTATGTACTTACTAAGGAGTTGAAAGTGTATTTATATATGAATAAATGGACACATAAAGGTGTCATGCATTAATTATTCCTTTTTTTCAACTTCTCAGAATGTTATCTAAATTTAAGATGATACTATTAGGATTCTTGTCTTGATAACCATCCAAACTCATTTTATCATAATTCAACTTGGGATAGATAGAGGTTCCCATTTGCATTAAAGGAAAGATTTGCTAGGCAAGTTCTACGTGAGATTGCAGGAGCCAAGAACCCATGTAACAGAAAACGTTTTAAAGTTTACTGGTGGTAACTAAACCCAGTAGCCTCCCTTATCTAGAACATGGTTTAGCACTAAGAAGTAAAAAAAAAAAAAAAAGAAAAATGCTCTGAGCAGCCAAAGGACCTGTAACAATATCTGTGCTTTGAAGTTCTTTGATTTTTACACTTAGAAGAGTTCCAAGAGCATTAGCTCAGGATCGACACTTAAGATGTTGTTCTTGCAGTGTGGTTCACTTGGTGTTGCTAACTTGCAGCAATTAGGGGGATGGCAGCGTGAGTCCTGCAAGATGCAGGTTACCTGAAGGCAGCAGTGTTGGCAGACCTGACAGCGAGATAGGAGAGGGAGAAGAGGACGTTGAAACATTGCAGTTGGGAGCCACCTGGTGTTGGTGCAATTAGTTCTACCTAGGTAACCTCTACAATTAAAATTTATTGAATCATAGCACTATTGAACATTACTTTTCCAGCATCAACTTCCTAATTTGTAAAATGAGTGTTATCAAGACTATACATGATTGTTTTTTTATAAGGACAACTCTGTGTCATTATTAAGAAATTGTCATATTATCATGTACTTAGTGAATTAAAGTTAGAAAACTTGTAATATGTATTAAGGAAAATTTTTATGGAAGATAGTTGTAGAAAGTATTTTGATCCTTGAAGTGGTAAACCTCTAAATTATCTGGAAGATGTATTTTGTAGCCTTGATGATACTGAATAAATAAGGTCTGCTTTACAATTACATAAAATTGGATGCTGCTCATTAGAAATGTCTTGTGGATTGTCTGTGTGGAAAAGTCTTTTTGTTTTATTTATTGGCCTGAGTTATTTTTATATCCTGCAATTTCTTTAAAATACCAGATAATCACCACCACCGGTATATACTAACCTGTTTCCTGTTAGGTTGTGGGGAGTCAGGCACTAAGTTCCAGTTTTGTAGCATTGACCAAGTTATTTAATTACTGCAAGGTTTTTGGTTTAATGAGATGGTTACTTGCAAAAACATTCTTAATGTCTACATGTTCTAAGGCAATACTTGTGTTTTGAAACAGGCATTTCACAGTTTATTCTTTGTTTTTTTCTTGAAAAAATATCTTTATCAATTGGCTATGTGTGTTATTTATTTTCTGGATTTCTATTGTGACTCTTAAATTCTTTTTGGGTAATAAGCCAGATTATTTTCATGAAACCTTAGATTTTAAAAAAGATGAAATAGATTAATGTAAATATTAATATTCCTGAAAAAGTTTTAGTGTTATAATCTAAATGTATTTTGAATTTTGAAAAATATGTTTTAAGCATTCCAGTACACTGGCACCTCTATGCTGTTAGACTGCATTGTTACAAGGTCCTAATAGTATTTCTGGGATTCAGAATTTATAGGATTAAACTTTATTAATAAAATGATTAGTCTTTTTGAAACAACAAAACTATTTTTTTAAATTTTATCTCTGTCATTTAACAACCAGGACCATACTGTGCATGCTGCTATACACTCTGCTTTTTTCCTTAACAGTATTTCATTATCTTGGTGAACAAACAGCTATCTTTTTAATGACTGCATAGTATTCCATCAAGTGGATGTCTTATTAACCAATTTTCTATTTTGAGACATTTACATTGTTTGCATTTTGGTTGTTGTATTAAGCTTCAGTGACTACCCTGGTACATGCATTTTCATGTAGTTGTGCATTTAGTTCTGTAAAATAAATATTCAGAAGGGAAATTGCTGAGTCAGAGGGCATGCATATTTTAAAATTTGATCACATAACTAAATTTCCCTGTAAAATATTATGCCAATTTACATATACCTCACAGTATATGAGAGTGCCCATTGCCCACATTCTTGCCAGTGTTGTGTGTCCTCAGTCTTCCATGTTTCCCAATCTGGTGGATGAAAGATGGTTTCTCATTTTAATTTTAAATTCTTAGCTTTTTAGCATCCTTATGTATCTTATATTAATTGGCAGTTCCATACTTCTTTTGTGTATTTCTTTTCACACGTGGGGGAGCATTGTTTATTTTTTTCTTATTGATTTATATGCACTCTTTGTATATAAGAAATAAGCTGTGACACTTGTTGCAATTGTTCTCCTCTGCTTGTGTGTCATGAATTAAGACTTTGATTATGGTATTTTTCCATTAAGAAGTTTTACGTTGTGTTTTCCAATTTTAATTCTTTCTCTTAGGACTTCTGTGTTTAGGTCATATAGAAAGGCCTTCCAGAGAGGCAGTGCTGTGTAGTGAATAAGAAAACAAGAGAGTTTCACCACTGTCAAGCAGTCTTAGAAGTTACTTAACTTTTTTATACTCTGGTTTCTTTGACTGTAAAATGAAGATGATAGTAGTATCTACTTCAGAGTTGTTGTGAAGGCTAAAAGAATTCATGTTTGTATAGCTCTTAAAACATTGCTTGGTAAATTGTGAACACCATGTAAGAATAGCTATTATTATTCCCTACTGCAAAATTTCTAATAGTATTTTTATGGGTTTCTAAAAATACTTTGATCTCGATCCATTTGAAGTTTAAGGAGTGACTTATCGCTCTACCTTTATTTTCTTCAAATGGTTGACTAGGTGTCCCAGCACTGTTTATTGACTAAAAATACTTTTCTTTTTTTCCTGAATTAAAATAATACTTTAATTCAGAAATTCTAAAGTACATTTATTTTAGATCTTTTTCTTGTTTCGAAGTTCTATATTCCTAAATAACCAAATTTCAAGTTTTATAGAAAGATTAAAGGGAAGCCAGTTGTTGACCAGAAACAAAAGTATATGTATTAGCTTCTGTGACAGAATCCTGCGTGCAACTGTCTCTGGGCTAATTCCTCTCAGAGGGACAGCTCTGCCAGGCACTGCAGCTGTGATGTGTCCAAACTGAACCCCTGCCTCTTCCTCCTTGCACTCAGCTCTCCTTGTTATTCTGGGTGCCCATCTGGGTGAACACTGTCACCATTTCCCTAATTGCTCTGCTCTCATTCTTCCGTCTTTCTCACCTCCAGCTTCCAATCTGTGTCCAGTTTTGTTGTTGCCTCTCTCCTGCTAGCCTTAGAATCCTCCCACCCTTCTCCACTGCCATGGCTGCTAACCCAGGGTCAGGCCACTGTCAGCCTTGTCTTCATCCTGAGAATGAAGTCCAGATTCCTTAATGGAGCTCAGAAGCTCCTGGTCCTCAGGCTCTGCCCACCTTTCGGCAGCCGCTTTCCAGAGCCCCCTGCTCTAGACATTTGGTATCACACTCATATCTTTATTCCTCCAGCCGACCCTTTCTCAATGTGCCGAATGCTCTTTCCTCTCTCTGGAATGCCCATTTTGTCTCCTCTGTGAGATTTTTAAAATGTTTTTATTCCCTTTGCAATAAAGAATTATTGGTATTGCACTAAAAATATATGTGGCTATTTGTATAAGTCAGTACTATACTGTGAATTCTGAATTCTTAAAGTTTCTCAATATTTGAGTTAGATTTGCCACTTTTAAGCAAAGTTTTTTCTCTGTCATTGCACATGTAGTCATCTCTCTCTGACCAACAGTATTTACAAAGAGGTGTTTGTAAAGCATACTTTATTATCAAGTGAATCAAATTTTCTTACTAATTTGTGTTAAAATTTCAGAGGTGTAATCTCAAGGGAAAAAATTTGGTGCCAAGCCACATGTTACTGTCTTTGAGAATAACCCAAGCCATCATGGCATGGGCACCACAAGGTTTATGTTAGCTGCAAGGCCTTCATGGACAAAGTCCCAGCAAGCTGACAGGTTGTAGGTAAACACACATCAGATGTGGGGTCACTCAAATCCCATTTTGTCTGGCCTATGGGTGTTGTTTCTCAAGAAATTAAAAAGCAGAGTGGTAAGCATGCCTGGGTGAGTGTCTTGTTGGCAGTCCTGCTGTCACTCCTGACAAATGTCATGCCTTCAGGAAACACTCCCAGTGACTGCTGTGAGCCAGGCACCAAGGTGCTGGGGACCCAGCAGGGAGGAAATCTCCATCCTGCAGCCACTTAGTCTGTGGAGGAATTTACCTGTCATCAAAGATGGTGCAGGTGGTGCAGGCCTCAGTCAGCTGGGCATGTGGAAGGTGTGAGGGGGCGGGGAGGGGGGATTCGTGGGAACTGGGAGGTGGAGCACTGCATCCAAAAAAGCATGGAGAAGTGAAGCAGGGGAAAGGACCCTGTAACCTTGCCGGGAGGTGTTGTGGCCTAGGGGTGGGTGAAGGACACATAAGCCTGGAAATCAGGAGTCGCAGGACCATGTGGAGAGTTGCAGGTGTAGCTCAGGTCGCTCCATCTGGATGGAGATGGCATAGACCAGGCTCAGGGACCCAGCTGGGGACAGAGAGAGAACCAGGCAGAGCCTTGTATTACTCCCACTGGCCAATCCTTAGATCTCAGTGCTTAGAATGAAATAAAAAGCCTTTGTAGTTAGATAGGTAACCACAGTGCCCTAGGAAGTGGGTCAGGAGGCCCAAAGAAGTAGTTACATCAGAGCTGGCAAGACAGTCTGAGGCCCCACGTCTGGGAGCCGTGGGTGTTGCACTTCCAGTAGCTCCCCATAGCTTCAGAGGTTCACAGATTGGGAAGTGTTCTCATGCAAAACAAATTCCATCCACTCTGGTCCTAAACTTGGTTTGTAACTGCATGTTTCCAATTTCAGAGACAGCACAGTGTAGTGACTAATAAGCTAAGTAAGCCCTGTTAGCTACTTAGTACCATTGAACTCTAGGGAAGTCACTTCTCTGAACCTTGAATTTCTCATCTCTTAAATGGGTTTAGTGCTGGTAATTAGATGAGATAATGAAGCACGATTCTTGACCCAGAAAAATATTGTTAATATTAACTGTGGATAATACTACTTCAAGGAACTATGAAAATTCACTACTTAAACCTGTAACCGTACAGAAGAAGGATGAGGTTAAGAGACTTACTTACTCAAGGTTGCCAAGCTAGTTACCGTTAGTTTAGCAAAGGCAGTGTGTGTAAATTATGCATCATCTTGATAACAATTCATTTTTCCATGTTATTTTGAAATGATTTACTAGGAAAATAGAAAACTGCAATTTTCAAAATTCTGTGATGTGGGATAAAGCATCTCATCAGTAGTAGATAGATCAGGGTTCTCATCTCTTTGTGACCTAAAGCAGGTCTCCTGGGTCTTGTTTCTCATCTGTGAAAAGAGGAGTTTGGCTTCCATAACCTCTTAGCTCTCTTCAAGCTCTAGCAACTTGCCAAAACTTTAACTTGAAAATTATTTCCTGTGACTAAATTTAGCTGTAATTATTGAAACAACGATTAGTTTTTTGAACTTAATACAGTCTTGGAATTTTACACCTGGGTACCAGCTATACAGAGATAGATGAAAGACAAGAAAGGCTCAGAACAAAAAGAAATCAAATTTGTTAAACAACATTAAGTGATGAGAAAAATATTTTTTAAAAGCTTATAACTACGCTGGTATAATATTATTTTGCAAAGTGGAGAAAAATTAGCGCAAAGTAACTAGCATGTTTGTGTTTAGCAAATACTGCCTATTTAGGGACCAGTTTCGAAAATAACTTTAAATCTAGTTTTTGGTAACTTTACTGTTAAAAGCTACCTTTTTCCTCTCAACTTTGTTTAAAGAAAGGACATTCACCAAGGATAACCTCTAGTAAGCATAGCAATCCTTTGACTTCTTCCTGTGTTTGTAAAGACATTTTCATAAATACACATATGTACACATCCTTTTTTTTTTAGTTGGAATTATAAAAAGGCATTGCTCAGTGACATTTAGTTGCATTGTTTCCTAATTGTGAAAATTCATGTTTATTTATATTTTGGGGATCCTTTTCACATAATTTGGACAGAGTTGGCACATAGTGGAAAATGTAAATTTTTCTGTGAATCCTTTTATTTTTCTTACTAATCTAGTAAGTTGGGGCTCAAGTTCTAGAAAATTATGACTTTTAAGTAGATGTGAAAGAAGACTGTTCAACTGATTTAATCATTGTGATTGCACCGGTTTGAAGCATATTCACACAAATGTTCTTGCCCGTTGCTGTTTTCATACACAGAACTGAAGCTGCTCATAATTCATTGCTGAGCACACAAACATTCAGCAGTAATTACTTTTTCTCTTATATTCCTGGTAGTGCAGAATACCTGCCCTTTCCTGCTTCCGTCACAACCTATGCAGTTCCCTTGTTCTTATTGTTGTGATCGGTCAGTTATGCAGATATTTGTTTGGGGCACATACTATGTGCTACGCACATGATTTCCAGATGAGGCCGTGGTAAGGAATAAAGTGTTTTTGAATTTTAGTCACTTTAGCACCATTCTCTAGCTCAGTGGTCCCCAACCTTTTTGGCACCAGGGTCCGTTTTCACGGAAGACAATTTTTCCATAGACCGGGGCACGAGTGGGGGGAGATGGTTTCCGGATGATTCAAGTGCATTACAATTATTGTGTACTTTATTTCTATTATTATTACATTGTAATGTATAATGAAATAATTATACAACTCACCATAGGTTGAGGACCCCTGCTTTAGCTGTTGTGACTGTTTTGGATAATTGGTTATAGGTTTTGTCACCAATAAATAAGGGCAGCTAGACTGTCACCTGCACAATGCAAACTGAAATCATTCTGCAGTTTTATAAGTGGATAGTAGAACATTCCCTCCACTGCAAGAGGATTTGCTAGGAGAGTTTTAAATACTGCCAAAGACACATGAGAACAAAGCCTTCCCTTTTTGGGCTCAGGTCCATAAAGGCAGTTTTGGCATTAAAGAGAAAAAGTTTATTCTCAAGAACTCCTTGCTTTCTCTTCTCCCTCTTACTCCTTGGGCCAAGTTTTGGTGATAAGATATAAAAAAAAACATTAGTGTCTAAAGTCAGCTTATCTCTGAATCCAGCAACTTGCTAAAGAAAAGTGTTCAGAATTACACTGTGTAATGTAATGCTTTATTCTTGGCGAATGTTCCCCCCAAACACTGAATGTCACAGATTTTAATTACTAAAAACAAATTAGTAGAAATTTCTTATCCAAGTAGAGAAAATGGTTGGCCACACCCTGAGCCAAAGTGAAATTTTTTCCAAGTTCTGTCTCTATTTCTTTTTTCTCTCTCCCTTTTCTCTCGCTTAAACACATACACACACCACCTCCCCGCAGCACCCGTACATGTACAGGTCTTGCTGAGGTACCGCCTTTTCATTCCATGCCGCCAAGTTGTCCTGGGACTTGGTGTTCCAGGATCTTGGGTGAGCCGAGCCACTCACACTGAATTCTGTTCTGTAGCAAGATTGCTATTGTGCCAGTGTACTCACACTTTTTCCTGTAAATTCCTCAGTGCTTTATTAAAAATAAATCTTATTTTATAAATCATTTATTGAGCATTGATAGGGCTTGCATTTGTAATCAAATGTTAGCCAGCTGCTTTACACAATGGATTACCTATACTATACCTATACTCCTGGACTGACTGAATGTCCTCATACTATTGGGTTACTTCTGCCCCTGCTCTATCATTTTGTGTATATTTAGAGTGCAAGAGCTAAATTTTATATTGGCCAAAGAATTTTTAAAATTTGTCACAAAAGTTAGCCCAAAGATATAAAAAATTTTATGCCGTCAGTTACTGATTTTTTAATACCTAATCTAGGATTGATTTTTTTAATGTACTATGGGATATTGCCTACATTAAAGCATTGTTAATAGCACTTACGTGTTTTGTAAAAAGTTTCTGCTTAAGGAATATAATATATTTAAAATGTTGATTCATTCTTTCCCATATGCTTAGGTAGCCATGTGTGTCAATATTTTCAGATACGATATTTTTAAATCATTAAACTATCCTGGGAATGTCATCATTTTGGCATTCCAGCTCTGTCCTCCACAACTCTTTTACCCATGAAAATGGGTTTAAAAATTTGAGTTTTTTAGGATGATGTGTTTGAATTTTAAGTTCAGAGACTGCAGTCAGTGCTGAGACCTGAGAACCATTGCTGACTGTGCTCCAGGATTTTGTGTGTCACCTGCATTTCCCACCTGAGGGATCAGGAATGGGATGGAGAGCAGGAAGAGGGAAGGAGGCTGGACTCAATCCCTGGGATCAATAAAATACAAAATCTACTTGGGCTTCTTTCTAGGTTAGTAGACTCTGAGAGAGGAAGATAGACCACAAAAGACCTTTTTTAACTCCTAATTTCTAATTAATGTTTTCCTGTTTGTTCATTTTGTAATTCAATGTTAATCAGACCAGCTATCAGGCAGGCATTTAGTTTGCTGTTTCAAAAATTTATAGCATGCTAATTTCTGCATTTTATTAAGTGATGTTTGGAATCATTGACTGTTTCTTTTAGAACTTCAAACATTACAAAAACCTTTTGAACATTCTAGTTTATTTCAAGATGTTTATGATTGCTTATGGGGGATTAATGCAAAAAATAGAAATACCTGAATTCCATGATAATTCTTTGACCTCTCAAGAGTCAAGGAGCCCTGCTTTATGTGAAGATGAGACAATGTAGGTGTTATAATTCTTTGAGAACCAAAATTATTCTGATACTAAACTCCAGTTTCCTTCACTGTTTCTGTTAAAATGAAAAGCCTAATCAAATTGCAGTTAAGCATCCCTTGTGGACATATTTGATTTCCTCTTTCCCCTTTTAGCTATCAGACAGGGATTGCCAACTGTCTTTAGTAGAAAGATATTTAACCTGCTGTCTGACTCTTGTTGTGGTAGACTAAGTGTAGCATTGGCTCAGGCTTGTGAGACCTGTCCCCATTACTGGCTTACCACTTCTGCAGGATTTTGAGTAAAGTTACTTTAACCTTTGAGTTTGACTGTCCTCGTCTGCAAAATAGAAATGATACCTTTGCTACTTATAGAATTTGGAAGGAGCAAATGAGATGATGGATATGAAATCAGGAGGATTAAAATAAAATACTAGGACTTAGGATCACAGCATTTTAGAATTCAAAAGGACAACATCTTGATTCCAAGTAACAGAGGTGGCATTAGAGAGGTTCAGACATTGTCAGTGGGGAGATTTCCTCCTTCGGTGCCGTGCTGGGTCTGTGACCAAGTCTAGTTCATTCTAGTTCATTGTTTTCCTACTGTACTTGGGTTGTTTGGAGTAGCAGTGGTAGTTAACTTCCTCTGTGCTTGATACACTGGAAGCATTCTGCAGATTATCTCATTTAAGCCTTACACCATTCTTGTGAAGTAAGTGCAATTTTGATTCCCTTTTTACAAATGAAAAGCATCTGAGAGGTGAGGTATCTTGGCAAGGCAGCCACACAGCTAGTGGGCAGTAGAGCCTGAACGTGTCCCCAGCAGTTTGACTCCAAGCCTTCTCTCTTAACCTTTACGATTACCTTTTATGCATGTTTTTCTTTTTAAATCAGGAGATGAGTTTGAGTTACATCAGAGCACAAAGTTTCATTATCTTGTCTTGGAAATTATTCATTTCTTTGTCTTTGCTTTTGTCCATTCTTCACATAGTATATAATGAAGTCAAATCATATCTAATGTTGACTTTAAGTTATCTGTTTAGGCCTTCCAAAAATCCAGAAAGCATCAGTGAGACATTTTAACAGTTTGGGTTATGTGAACTTCTTACAAAATAAGGCAAATTATAAACAGAAATAAATTTAGACTTCAGTGTTTTTACCGTACCAGAAAGGAAATGAATCTCCAGGCTAGCAATAGGGTTGAACTTCATTAATGCACACGTTCTTTCCTGCAAAATTGGAGATACCCTTGGTGCAAAATTGGAGATACGCTTGGTGTGTGCGTGCATTAAAAGTGATAATGGTTAACACTTTTGGAGTGCTTTACAGAGTGCATGCCCAGACTTTGCCTCACATGGGTGTCATTTCTGTTTCACAGTTGGTGGGAACATGCGGGTAAGTGAGGTGGCCTACCCAGCCTTGCAAAGTGGTAAGGGGGAGAGTGAAAACTCCTTACCCAACACTGTGTATTCCACACACACTCCCTTCTCTGCCCCGTCTCAGCTCACACCTGAGTGTACTTGTCATACTCCCGGGGAGCTTTCCTGGGTACTTTAGGCATTTTGAAATTTATTTCTTTGCTACTAGGCATAGCTGTTAGATCTCTTTATAAATGGGGGGGGGTTAGTTTTTATTTCCAGTGATTTTAAATTTAAGCTCATTTCATATTTCAGCAGTATTTTAATTGATGTGTTTTAATTGTTGGTAATGCCTATTTTGAGTAAAGAAAATAATATCTACCAGCCAGCATCTAGTATTAATTTGTGCCTAAAGGGACTTCAGTTCATTAATTCTCTTATTGATGTTTGTTCTCTACTAGTGAAATAAGTTAACAAATATCTGCCTATCAAGTATGGAGCCTTTATTTTGTGTTCAGCAGGCACTTTCCGTGATAATTAAAAGAGCTTAGTGGCTCTGAGACAATGCAGTAATCTGCCTGACCCCTGTGCCTTCCCAACAAAGGAGATTATCTTTTAGTTTATAGAAAGGTCACTCAGGTAAAACTGAAATCTCCTGCAAGGCAAGATAAATATCTTTGCACTTAGCTGTGTCTCTGACACTCCATTATTTTGTTTTCTTCAATAATAATTAGTTTGCTGTACCATAAATCTTTTATATTAATATGATCTGCTTATGAAAACTTATACTATCACTTTAACTCAATATGTGTTTATTGACATACTTTACTATGTGTACACTACTGTGCAAGGAATTGAGACTGAGATATGCCCAGGTAAACACTGGAGTTGGGAGGAAAGGAGAGTTTAATTCTTGTGTTCTTTAGCTAGTTATTGATCACTTGTAGCCAGTTTCATGACAAACTCTTGGAAAAAACTGAGGTTCTACCTGGATTTGACAGTATTCATGTGTATGCCAAATATGAGGACAGCTTAATGAATGCTGCCTATTAATTGTGCTTTTAGGGTACAAATGATGTAGGCGATGAAGAAAAAAGACGATGAAAGAAAATACTGTTGTGCTTAAGAAACCTCTTTTAATTAAAATGTGAGTTGATACTCCCCCAAAATATAAAGGATGATTCAGTATGAGACTCTTGAAAATGATTTTATTGTGTATACTTTGTTTATATACAGCTTTTAAGAAATTAACTTGTGCAAAGTAAGATATGCTTTATTTTATATCTTACTGCATTAATAGTAATCCACCTTCAGGATTGAAGTTTTATGGCCTCTAATGTTTCTCTCTAATGATCTTTGGTCAGTAGAACCGTGGGTTGTTCAGAATCTGGCACAAGAGCTGAGGATTGAGAAATTAATGGATAGTTCCTGTGGGCAATCTTAATTCCTTGGTAAGTAGGCCCAGGCTCAACCTTTGAAAGGGTAGCGGGGAATTTTAGCTCAGATTCCTCCCTGAGGAGTGCCAGTATTTCCTGGAGGAGAGCAGAGAGGATCCTGTGGAGGAGCCCGAGATGCTGCGGAATGGGAGACACAGGCAAGGCCGGGAAGAGGACTTTTTCCAGGGAGCAGATGGTCAGCAGTGGCAATGCCACTGGACGAGGGCTGCAGAGGGCATCAGCTGCTCTCCAGACAAAGCAGTCTGGTGGAGTGGTGGAAGTGGGAAAGAAGTGACCGTACTCCAGTGAGGGATGAAAGGGGGTGCGGGAGCACAGGCTGCTCTGGAGAAACCTGGGGGAGGAGGGACATGGGAGAGAAGTGGAAGCCAGAGGGTTGCAGAGACAGAGCAGCTGGGGTTTGGTTGTTTTTTGTTTTAAGACAGGAAGAGGGGGAAATGTTGACAGGTTGAAGAGATGGACCAAAGAGAGGAGGGTGTTTCATTTGAAGTTTTAATTGTTGTTCAAGTATTGAACATGCTTTTCTGAAACACCGACGTTTCTCAAGGAGGAAGAGGCTTAGAGGGGGTTGACTGATGGTTAATAGGAAGCCAGTCTGTGATGAAGAGCTTACCATGGTTTATGAAGTAGGAAGTTTGTAGGTATGAGTCTTCCCTTTGTGTAAATTATTGTAGCTCGTGGTATGACAAAACATTCATTCACTGAACGGATTTATTAAGAATCGGCTGTGTGCAAGCGCTAGGAATACGGCAGTGTTGAAACACACAAATTTCTGCTCTCATAAAGATTACGTTCCAACAACAACATGGTTCTAAGTGTGCCGAGAACCCATTACATGGTTTCTATGTGAGTTTCTCTGCCCTCTTCCTAGCTGTTGCTTTTAGATACCTCACAGAAACTCCATCCCTCTCCATGTTTTAGCTTGGTCAGCATGTGTACCTGACGGGTGGCCAGCCAGATTTTGCCATTGAAGGGGTAGGTGTGGTAACGCACCTGGGGAGGTAGTCCAGGAGTACTTTCCTGGTAATAATAAAATATCAAAGTTTTAAAGTGATTAGTTTTTAGAAAAATAATTTAGGACTATTTAGAAATACTCCCATAGCTATTACTTATTCTCTTGCACACGGATGGGCTTTCTTGGATGGAAGGAGGTAGGGGTATGGCTGACACTTTGGCGCTTGTGCAGTTTATCTTTCCTCTGCCTCAGGTAGAGGATGGCTTGAGGCAGATACATGGCTGCTTGACGTGCTATTCCCTAAACAGTTTTTTGGCTAGTTGTTGTGGTACTCCCTGAATAGTTTTTTGAAATTTTGCCATATCTTGTGTATTTGAATGTTATATTGTGATGGCAGCGTTGTTGAGAATAGCTGCTTCAGCTTATTGTTGAACATTTTGGCCATCCATTCAGCAAACTTCTTTCAAAGGACTGAAGAGGGAAAGGGACCCAGGAGTATCCTCTGCAGCTGGCTGTGCTAGTAATGCTTACTCGGAACAATGAACAAAACTGATTCAAGTCTTACGATTTACCATAATCCATTTCAATTTTATGTTTTAGCTATATTTGTATTTTTAACATAAAACCATCACAGGGCACCCACCCATCTCACAAATCTTGGAATAAAATTGACACTCTAGAAAATGGATGCTCTATTTTTCATGCTTATGCTGTGGTTTCAAGTGCATCCTGCCAGCTGTATCCCCTACCCCTAGGCAAGAAGAATCCAGGTTTGAGGAATCTGGATTCAGGGTCGCAGCACTGCCCCTTCATGGACAATATCTGCCCATAGACCCCTTAGCTCATTCCCCATAGGATGCAGCCTCATAGCTTCTGCCTCTCTCCTCCCAGGCATAAAATCTTTGGGGTTTTCTTCAAGGCATTTTATTCCTACTAGCCACAGAAAAATCAACAGCCATTAGCAAAATTACAGGCATGGGTAAGTTCTAAAGTTATGGGATAGCTTGTTTTCACTGAAATATAAATGAATCTCATGGTTCTTAGCTTTCTTTTACCGACCATCTCTTAGTGTTTTCCTGGGGTTGAAATCTGCCTTTTCCCCCAAGAGTGGTGTTGGAGCTCTCTCTCTTTGCACAGTGCCCCTAGGACTAATGGAGGGCACTTGGCCTACACAAAGCCCTCAGTGAAGCTTATTTACATCTTAGAGATCTTTCTGCTATGGAGGCTCATACTGGCAAGACATTGCTTCCTCACAGCTTGCCATGTACAAATGCTGGGCATTTGGGAGTCAGTACTGCGGGAATAAAGTAAGACAAAGGCCTTCCTGCAAGTAAAACGTAGTGCAAGGGGAAAGAGCAGTCTATTCCTTTATTCAGCACGTCTGTTGCCTACCTCCCTGTGCCAAGCTTTCTTCTGCTAGGGCAGGAGACATAAAGTTGAGACCCTTTTCTGTCCTCAGGGATCTCACAGTCAAGTGTGGGAAACATAAGTAAGAGGCCATTATAACAGTGTTATTTGCTGAATGGGGACTGAATGAAGATGTCTTCACACTGAGTTATAGGGGCTGTGGCCAGTGGGGGAGGCTGAAGGCAGCATCTGGGACAGTTTCTCCAAGGAAGGGGGTGACCCTAGAGCTTGAGTAATGAGGTGGAACCTGCAGGATATTGAGACTAAGGCATGTACCTAACAAAACTAGATAAATTTGGGGGTTTGTTTTTATTTCTTGCTTCTTCTGTATGCTAGGTAAACTCACATTTTATTAGCTGTGAGCCTTGTTTTCATTTTTTAGTTTAAAAGTTTTGAGGTTGATAACTTTGGTCTAGTATCAGCCAGAATGATAATAAATTGAATAGGGTTATTCTAGTTAAAAAGAATATTCATATGCATGTTTATGAAAAAGAATTGCTGTCATGTTTTAAAACAGGAGTAATATATTAAATAATTTCTATATTACAAGTACAGTTCTTTGCCCCATTTCCATTCAGATTGTTCTTTTTTATCTAAAAGCATTAAAGTTAGAAAATGGTATGATGAATGTCTTTAGAAGCATATACCAGGCAAAGTCATAAGTCAAAACCTGCCAGTTCAAAGTAAATGCAATTACTTGGTTCTACTAAATTGTAGCTTTTGCTGTAGTGAAAAGAAATTGGCATATTTATGAACAACTCCAGGATCCCATTGAAATGAGGAAGACATTATTTAGGAAGGCAGACAGTAATGATTCAGACTATATTTAGGACAGGATGTTGGAGTTAATGTGCCTTCTCTTTCAAGTGATTAGTGGGCATATGACATCTTTGATATTAATAGTTGCCTAAGTTACATTTTTAGGGAAAGAGTGCCACCTACCGAATAAAGACTTTTTTTTCTTCCATCTCATTCAGTTCCTAGAATGTTCTGTTTCATGTTGAATCCTTAGTGTCTCCAACTGTGCTACAGTTAACTCCCATAAATAGGTAGCTTATTCCAGGCAGTGATCCCATCTTCCAATGGATTGACTAGGGTAGCTTGGATTTTTAGAGGGAGTATGTTCCTCTAAAATCAGATATAGAAATAAAACCTAAACATAAGCATGATTCAGCACTTGGCAAGTCTCAGAACCTTTTCATCATGTTAATGTATGTACTGGCCCAGAAGTTTTTTTGTTTGTTTTAGGCTGGGTATACAGATATTCAGTGAGTAGGAATAGGTGAACAAATGGCTGGGAAGAAATGAACTATTCTAAAAAATAATTGAAGGGGACATTGGTCATGATCTACTGAAGAGATCTGATTCTCCTAGGGTATAATATTAGTACAGAGATCATTTGATCACAACTCGGCAGTAAGTCACTGGAGGGATTCCTGAGGTCAAGCTGCAAATCCAAAGACCTACTTCAGAGTAAAGGTGTTTTTTGGTAATTCCTGACAGAATGTAGTATCTCATCAAGTGAAAGGTTAAGAACATGAACACCAGCAAACACACCAGTATGAGAATTAAAGGACATTATTTGAGAATTTTACGGTCATTATTTTTAGTATATTGGAACATTTTTGATGTTGTGGTTTAATTTATTGCTAGACATCAATCATCTCCAGCTTTTTCCACTTGTTGATCGGATTGTAGAAGTAGAAAATGATCTTTAAGGGAGGTGGACTGTATGCTAAATTGATTTATATTAATATGTATACAGATGGATTGTACAATCAGGGATGGTATTGTATTAAGATCCTGAAGTGAAAAACAAAAATACATGTATAAGATATTTGAATTCATTCCACATAAAACATTTATGCTTTCTAAGCTAAATACGTTAAATTTGTGTCCTAAACACCAGACGTTAACCAAAGGTGAGTCACCTTTTTTTATGTTCAGGTTATAAATCACAGCAGGTCCTCAGATAACATCGTTTCATTCAACATCATTTTGTTGATCAGGGCCACTGTCTGTGTGGAGTTTGCACATTCCCCCCATGTCTCAGTGGGTTCTCTCCAGGCACTCCGCTTTCCTCCCTTATTCCAGAGACGTGCCTGTGAGGTTCCTTGGTGTGTCGGCATGGTCCCAGTCTGAGTGGGGGTGTGAGTTTGCCCTGCGATGGAATGGTATCCTGGTCAGGGCTGGTTGCTGCCTTGCACCCTTACCTGCACGGTGCAAGGATAGTCTCTGGCCACCCGTGACCCTAAACTGGAATAGCTGGGTGAATGATTGTCTTACTTGTTGTTAACCTTTTTTAAGTGTATGTATAGCTCACATTTATTTTAATAATGTTTAATAGAAGTGTTTGGGGTCTTTAGAAGTTTGATGATGTTTTTGTGACCAGAAATATGCCATGGAACTTAACTCTTGTTTATATCAATTAGCCTAGGGTCAAATTGGTTTCGATATATTTCCTTTCGCTTAAAGTTGTGGTTTCTAAGAACCTATGGACGACATTAAGTGAGGACTTACTGTGTAACTTGCCATTGACATCTACTCCTGTCACTTAAATAGTAATAATTGGCTGGTCAGCAAGTAAGCACGTATTCTCTGAAAACATTATAGCTTTTAATAATACAAAAGCAAAACTATTTTAGCAGTAATTGTGCTTTCAGATTAGCACTCATAAAACTAGTTTGACCCCTAGAGTTGTGTCCCAGCTTTTTACCTTTTTTTAAAAAAAAGCAAACCATAATTTCTGTAATTTGAGGCAGATTAAACATTTCTGATATTATTACTACAGAGTATGTGTGTCTGCAGATTCATGTAGCTGCCACATAGATGGTGACGATACCTTTAGAAAGGATCCCCACATTTGAAAACCTTGGGAGCCACTGGATTATAGGAATGGCAAGAATATTTCACACACACACAAAAATGTTGGGAGGTACTCTTCAGATTTAACAATTAAAGGGAGTTTGTGGTTCCTATTAAGCTTTATATTTTCTCGTGGTGTGTCTCGCTGGTAGGAACATAGCGTTGTGGTAATAAATGAATCATAATGTTCATCCTGAACATCCCTAGGCTCTGTAGTGTGGTCTGATTTTGTAGGTCCTTGAGTTCCAAAAAGGTTGTCAATTATTTCAGAGCATGTCACTGGTTAATGGCATAACCAGGACTTGACCACGAATTTCCAGACTCCCGAATCCTGTTATTTTCCTTTGGTCCCATGAAGCCTCCCACAGTACAGAGTAGTAGTTCAGTGTTACATGTTTATTTTTAAGGAAATATTTGAAGCATAAAGAAAAATATAGAGGGAGTATATTACAGAATAGTATAGTGAACAGTCATAAAACCTTCACCTGTATTTAATAAATGTTAATGTTTTACCATGTTTGCTGCAGTTGGACGTGTATTGTTTTTAAAGAAATTAATATTAATAAAACAAGTGAAGCCTCTTTTGTCTTCTGGCTGGACTCTCTTCCCTCCCTCCTTGCCCCCAGAAGCAGCCTTGTACAGCAGTCTTCACATTCCAGATGTCTCCTGTCAACTTTGTTACCTTCTGAAACCAGAAAAAGTAGTTTTATTTTGCTAATTTCATCTGTTTTTCAAATAACATATTGTTAAAAGAAATTATGAAGCAGCATAGTGGAGGAAGAAGGAGGACAGGGCTTTGAAGCCAGAGAGACCTGGTTTTGAAACCCAGAGTTCCCGCTTACTGCGGAAAGTTAATCAAGTTCCTTAATCTTTCTGTAAGAGCTTCTTTACACAATGAAGATGACGAGTCTTACCCTGTAGCCTTGGTGGCTACATAGATGGACAGTACTTAGCATAGTACATAGAACAGAGGAGGTGCTCCATGGCAGCTTTACTGATAATAATAGTAGCAGTAGTAATTTCATTTAGCATGTACTTACCACGTATTTGGTGCTGTTGTAAGTGCTTTATCCATGTTCATTCATTTTAAAACTGAGGTGAGAACTATATGTGAAGGACTTGGAACAGGGCATGGCACGTAAATGGTGAGTCATGACTATTGGCTAGTAACTATTATCCCCATTTTACAGAAGAAATTAATGGGAGGAAATCTGGGAAGTTAACTTTCTTCTAAGTACTTTACATATGTGAGGGCTGTCTGCAAAGTATCCAGTCATTGTTGATGTAACCAGAACGGTCTGTGTGACATCCATGTAACCTGGCAGCCAAGGAGAGTGGACTGTAATCCACATGCATGAACAATGATGACTTCACTGTACTAGTCAGTGGGACGATGGACGCCTTGAGTGAGCATTTGTACTGTGTGGCTGTCGCATTCAAAATGACTGAGCAAGTAGAGCAACGAATCTGCATCAAATTTCGTGTTAAGCTTGAACATTCCTCGGAAACTAATTGAGTGATTTAGAAGGCTTTTGGGGACGATGCAATGAGTGCAGTGTAAATAAAAGTGTGGCACAAACGCTTCAAAGATGGTCGAGAATCTGTTGAAAGTGATCCACGTTCTGGAAGGCCTGCAAAAAAGACACCTGAGAATGTTGAACGTGTATGGGTTAGGTTAAGAGATGCTGGGAGGACTGTGTGAGGTCCCAAGGTACCTACTCTGAAGGAGACTGAGGTGTCGTTGTCCTATGGACAGTGTTTCTTTTATTTTGTATCATCTTCAACAAACGTCTCTATTTTTCATATTACATGGGTGGATACTTTCTGGATAGCCCTTGTATATTAACACTGGTAATACTAATAGCCACTTAATATGGTAGCTACTATTATCCTCATTTTATAGTGAGTTAGGAAATTGAAGCACAGAGAGGTTAAGTAACTTTGGCCAAGGTCACATAGCTCATAAGTGTGATTTAACCCAGGCAGTCAGTGCTCCAGAGCTCATGCCCCCGATCACGGTGCCATCCTTCTTGGTTATGTATGTGGTATGACTTCTTACCTTCTCTGCCCTATCCTAGGAACATGTCTTTCAGATTGTGTGATCTCTGTTGACTAAGAAGCCCTTCTGGTTTTGTTGTAGATACTACCCAACTTTCTTCATGTGACCCCAGCCTATTAAAATGGGGTTACTTTGATGGAAGCCACCCAGATTTACTGGTTTGGATGGCTGTTCCCCCACCTCCCAGTTTTTCGTGAAGTCCCCAGTGTGGGTCTTACTTGTGCTGCTGAATGGTTTTGGTCAGTTGCCCTGTAGCCTTCTATGGACAACATTGCCGCCACGGCCACTGGCATCGCCTCCTTCAGCCACGTTGATCTCACTGCCTCTGCTGGGCGCTGGAGCTGCTCCCGCTCTGCCCTGTGTTACCCACCAGTCACTGCCAGCAGCACCACCATCGGTGCTGAGGACACAGTATTGCTGCTGTGCAGAGCTCCAGGGTCTGCTGCAATGACATGAGAACCATTTCCTGTGCCCCTTTATTTTATTTCATTTTCTGGGGCTTTCTTGTGGCCATATAGGGATTTTTAGAGAAAACAGTGTATTGGGGTTTTTTTTTGTTCTTGGTTTCTTTGTCTTCACCCCAGACCCGACCTTGGCATAGAGTGAGTGGACTGGGCCAGGGGGGCAATTCTTGGTGACAGACTCTGGCCTCTGCTAGTGGTTGGATTGGGCCAGGCTTGAATGTCCGATGGCCACTTCCCTCAGGATTGGTTCACACCAGAAGACTTTACTCGTCTGGTTGTGAAATAATCTTTTTCCCCCATATTCTTCATTTTGAATTCTTGGAGCCATAATGGCACTAAAGATATGCTGAATTTTGTGATAACTTAAGAAAAATTATATTGAGACATAAGACAGCCGGTGTTAGTTTCTTCTCTGGATTTTTCTTCATAGAAGTGCTGACTTCCTAGAGCCAGAGGTCTATAGCGATGACTCAGTACAGATTTATTACAGTGTATTCCAGGGGCCCCTGCTCTGTCAGGGGATTCTGCTGTGAAGGACTTCCATGCCAAATAAGTGTGAGGAGTGCTACGTACCTTCTTTTTCCCGGGGAGAATTGTGATGCACACAGGTCTTTATTAGAGGCTCTGAGATGTCCTACGATAAAGAACGCCAACTAACTTCATTTTATCCAGTGTTTCCTAATCTGCGGAATCATAAGATGTTTAGTATTGTAGAACATTGTTTTTGCCAAAACTAAGTCTTCTGTCTAGAATATCTTCGTTCACCCTTCACCAGCTCCATGCCTGCCAATTCTGTTCTTTAAAATTATTCAAGCATCACCTCCTCTGTGGATCTTTCCAGGACTCCAGTAGATAAAATTAAGTATGGAGATCACTCCATCCTTACAACTATTTATGGGATGTTAAACACGTTTATTATAGCAGAGATGACATTATGTTTTCTCCTGCTAGACTACGTTTCTAGAGGAATAGAGACCCTGTTTTATTTAATCTTTTGTTTCCTTATTTTTAGTCACTGTTGCCTGGCCAGTGCTTACACATGGGAGGTGTACCAGAGTGGTTTGCTAGTATTAAAAGCACAGAGGAGAAAAACTGAATTTGTCAGGAAGTCGTTCTTCCTCATTCTGAGCACCCTAGTTAACAGGCCTTTCCACCAGCTAGAAGGAAGTAGCACACTGCTAGCTATTGCATGAGATTTTGAAAGAAACCATTGTCCTAGCAAAGGCTATAAGAAGGCTTTGTGTTCTAATTCATCATTATCCCTGCCTCTCCATTAATCTCAGACCATTAAAAACAATTAAGGGTTTTTTTTATTAAAATAGAAGGTACTCAGAATATACATATTTATCTTTAAACTTATTTTCTTAAAATATGAGAGGGAAATATATGTAGTAACAGACCACTTTCCTAAGTACATACTAACCCTGTTCACTTGATGTCTTAGAACAATACTCAGACTGGACTGTCACATTTCTTCAAAGATAATTGACTTAGTAAAAATGTAGTGACACACCCATTTGGAGAAGTTCCCAAAGAAAAACATACACCAGAGCCTCCACATAACACTGACTTGGGATTTTCTTTTTTGATGAAAACTAAAATAGCGAAGGAGCAGCTGTGTTCTGATGCCTGCCGTGTGCCGTGCCCTCTGTACCAGTGCTGTCAGATGGAGCAGAGGGTGCACTGCCTTGCTGAGAACACCTCACAATGGTGGGGAAGGGACTTCCAACCTACTTCTCTGGTGTAGTGTAAGCTCTCGCTAGGCGCACACATCATTTGTCTTGTAGACGTTCCCAGCCCTACATTTGTCAAGTAGCACAGAAGGGGAATTCTCAAAAGGAAATACACATTTAGCCAAATACTGGGGTTTTTTGTGTGTGTGTTTTTTTTTTTTTAAGAGCATCCTTTTCCTTGCTTACTGATGTGTGTGTAACAAGGAAGAGGATGCGCACAATGTCCCATTTTTTCCTAAGGGTTTCTAAAGGTCCTTCAAGTACCAAAGACACAACAAAGGAAGAAATAAACAGTGGAATTTTTAGCACAGAATATCAAAAGAATACAAGCATTCATGGGTTTTTGTTGGAAAGGAACAAGTGGAAAACGGGACTATATTGATCCTAAACTCCCTAGAAAACATCGGCTCACAGAAAATAGTTTACATTAAGCCTGATAGGTTTTCCCAGTTCCTGGAGTAGAGGAGAAGAGTAGTGTGCATCCTCACCCTGGGAACCTAGGTTAGAAGTAGTAGTTCAGAAGTACTTACAGAGGTGATTGCTTTGATGAGTGGGAAAAGTGTTATTTAGTCTAAGTAGCAGCACATATTCCAGAGCCAGCCAGAACTTTACAGTCCATTTGTCTTATCTGTCATACATAGTGGAACAGTATTGTTCTTCTGTCATTGGGTTTTCACATAGATTCTGAGGTGAGGATTCATATAGAATCACCAAACTCATATTTCCATCCAGTTCTGATCATTTTTACAATTTTCACTTGTCTATGTGAATACTACTAACAAATTTTTGTTTATAATTTGTGGCAAGTCAGTGGATTTCACTGAACTTGAGCCTCAGGTCACTATAGAACAAATAACATGTTGGCTTCACTTTAGCCTTATGTGTTTTCTTTTATGCCCGTGCACAGGGTGTGTTAACTTAAAGAAATGTGTGCCCTCACCTCCTGCTTTTGCTCCTCAGCTGCTTTTTTAAAAATAATCTTACCTCATCTTAAATTGCTTGTGTTCCTGGATTTTCATTTCCTTACCAGGCTAACTTGATTACTAACTTAATTCGTCTCATCCCTTTTGGTTTTCTTTAAAATTCTTATCAATTTTAATAGTCATTGCATATTCTCAATTGTTTCTGCCTAGCTACCTCTCGGCCCCCATCCCCACCCCCCGAATTCTGTTGCGTATTTGACTTGTCTGAATTATCCTTTCCTCCTGGAAACTTTTAACTTCTATTGCAATTTAAGGTTTTCTCAGACCTGTCAATGCACATGATTGTTTCCATGGCTTGACAAAATATATATAGTTAGTTTCATTCTTTTATAAATTTGTTGGTTTTTATATTCATCTATTAACACATTTAGAAGGAAGAACTGTTGTTTTTCCAGATTTGAATAGAACATTTCAGTTCTATTATTAAGTGATGTCATCAGTAATGCTTATTAGACTGATTTGTTGTGGTATGTTAATAACTTGAATGTGGTGGCTTTTAGTGGAATCTGCTAGCTACGTTTCTGAGAGACATAGGGGTACCAAGGAAACACCCTAACCAAGCTTTTCACTATTGCTTTATTTTCTTTCTGGGACTAGGCAGGTGTATAGTGGTGATTTAGAAAATCTTTTTGTGGTTAGCTTCTTGACCTAGGGGTATGATTCTCACTTTGAGTGCCAGAAAATCTTTTTGTGTTTTTTCTTTTTCTTGGTTTAGTTAGGTTTCAGCCACAGAGAATATAGCCCCTTTAGTTTGATGATATTTAGTCATATATAAGCATGTCCACCTGAAGGTCTAGTCTTGTCATTTTTGCCTTAAATGTGTCAATAACTTTAGAGGCTGTTGAAGTATATCCAAAATGTGTGTGTTAATTTTACAAGATTTACTTTTAATGCAAGGAAGTTTTCTCAAAATTGTGTTTGAATATTTCTATAATTACTTGTGCCTAAGAAAGATGCCTTTTAATCGTAAAGTAGTCTTAAGTAGAGTTCAACAAAAATGCACTTCATAAAAGAAGACAAACTAGAATCTTTTTCCCAATCAAAAATGAGTAGATGATTCTACTCATTTTGGTAATGTCCTAGTCTGTAGTTGTCAATATTTTATGCATGCATTATTTTATATGTTTTAGTGTCTGAAATTTTTGTAGCACACAGTTTGAGTTACCAATAATTTACTTCAAAATCCCTTAGAGTTTATTCAATACTCTGTAGGATATCAGTTGCTTTAAATATATTCATATATTTCTAAAATATAAGAATATATAGTGTAGGAGAACTATATAGTTAATACACAGTTTTCTTTTTGATTCACTTGTCTTCTCTATAGGGAGACTTGGGCATGTAGTTTACTCCATAGACTTGGTCAAAGGTAATTGCCTGCCCAAAAAAAGAAAGAAAAATCCATATAGAGTTGCTACCTTTAAGCACGGTTTGATACTGACTAGTAGCTTTCTGCCTTTTATAAATTCCCTGTTATTATATTTGCATGGTGATTGTTAAACTAATTGTTTACAAATTACTAATTTAGAAGTAGGAAAAGCTTTTGAATAGTCTTCCTTTTCTCTTTGAATTGTTTACATGTCCCCAAAGGTACTAATTTGTGGTAGAAGTTACGGGTTGTTAAGGGCTGTGTGTGTCCATTGTGAGCGATAATACAATGTCTGCACAGTGCTGTTTCCTAGATCTTTGTTGATTAGAAGTGATAACCAGCTAGTCTGACTCTGAGTCAGTGTTTAGCAAGCCTGAGACATCTGTTGCTCTGGGTGCTTTGTTATAGCTACAGGGAAAAGGCCCTGCCCTCAAAGAACTTACCCTTTCCTTGCCTGGATCAGCTAATGAGTGGACATTTGCAGTATGATTATCCATTAATATATTGTTTTGGTTTAATTTTGGTTAATTTCATATATATTCTTTATGTTTCTATGCCATATCCTACTTTTCAAAATCCTGTAATTTGTGCTGAAGAATACTTTTTAATTTTAAACTCAAATGGTATGACATTCTAATAGAACTACTCTATGATCTAAGTCAGGTAAATGGGTTTATAGTATGTGCATGACATTTATAATATTTTATAAATATGAGTCAATCAAAATCACTAAGATGGTATTATTAAACTGCTTATATTCAGTTTATATTATTCTTTTTAATTTGACTTTCATATTAACTTTTTATGTAATCAGAACACGAGCTTTTTGAGGGTGAATTCCGTTCTTATATTCCTCAAAGGGCTAAATAAGGAGGTTTGCACACAATACTAGAAATAGTCCCCCCCCATAAAGCTTTCTGATAGAGATTCAATATATTATGAAACTCATTATTTGATGACCACAGAACACTCAGTTAGTTCTTTGTTGTGCTAAAGGAGGCAGTTTACTCTATATGGGGGATAAAAGTAGTACCTGTTTCTTGTTATAAATAAGTAGAAATTGTGCCATCTTTAGTTTTCAAGGTCAAACATTACCAAATATAACCTGGAATAAAATCTTTTGGAAACTAATTTTCATAATGTGAGCCATTTTTATTCAGTTATTTCTTATGTAAACCTAGATTTGTTATAAATCCTATATTATATAAAGATGGAAAGGTTACCCTTACCAATGGTTTTATTTAATCCTGCTTGCTCAGAAGAGGGAATAGGCCAACAGTTGCCAATAACAGTGTATCTCTGGAGAAACTGTTCCTGCTGAAAAACAGAATTGTCTCAGTATTGAGATACAGACTTTTCTTTTTCGTATGCAGATGCCTTAGGTCTAGGTCAGTAAGCACTTGTAAATATTCCATTTCCTTTTGTTCTGTAGAAGACACAGACTGGAAGTCATTCATATCTGAGTTTAGATCATGTTTTTTTTTATATATAGACTTTATCACTTTGAACATGTAACTTGACCTCCCTTACCTTTTTTCTCATCTATAAAGAGGGATAGTAAGAGTCTCATCTCATGAGATTTGACAGCCATAACCCATGTGGAGCTGTTAGCACAGTGCCCTGTCCATGGGAAGGGATTGTTAGCCTTTCTATTTCATCACACTCTCTCCCCATCCTTACCTAAATAATTCCTTCTCTTGCCTTTTACCTGAAACTTTGAAAAGTCCCACAATGGACTAGTATTGTTTTAGGAGGCAATTCCTCCCTTGCTCTCCTCTTCCTTTGGTAACAAAGCTTGTGGGTTTTGGTAGCATGTGAATTTCTGTTGGTATGAGGACTTCCCAAGTGGACCTCAGTTGGGTGGCTCTGAATTGTGTCTGTCCTAAATAATCCAGTGTATTCCAGGGTTCCTTGAGATTCCTGGAATACCAAGAGAATCAAGATTCTCTTTATGTAGAGTTATCCGTAATCTAAACTGTTATGGAAATCTTTATTTATACTAAGGTTAAATCTCATTAATTTCCAGAAAGGATTTATATGATCATTATAGTCTTGGTTGCTCCTGTGACAGTCAAATGCTTAATAATGAAGAAAATTAATGTGTTTCTTTGATTCTTGTAATAAAATAGTCACCATTGTAAAAACTTATAAAATTTTTATTATCATCAAATAGACATCAGCACAGATATCTGAGTGTTGACTTGTAAAAATAAAATCAAAGGTGGCAGTGACCAACCGTAGCAGTGACAAGAACAGGCTCTAGAGTCAGACCTATGGGGCTTTGAATCCTGGTCCTGCTACTCACAAACTGTGTGACCCTGAGCATGTAACCCAGCCTCTGCAGGCCTCAGATGGCAACGACCTCATAGGGTTGTAGGGAGGGCGAAGTAAGTTAATGCATGTAAAGCACCTAGCGCCTTATCTGGCATGTAATGTAACTTTTCTGTTATGACACAATCTGGCAGTTATTTCTCCATATCACTGGTCCTTGACAAATATAATATTTCCATGCTAACAATGAACCATTTAATAAATAACTTTTAAAAATTATAGTAGACTTGATAGGATGCTATCTTTGAGTGTTTATTGAATGTCCTCTGTGTAACAGGCATTGTGCAGAGCTAGTATTTTAGTCAGGCTCTTTGGGGTTTCAGGGAGTCGAGATGTGTTGGAGTTTATTTCACTCCAAAGTAAAGAATCCATGAAGAAGTTTCCTCCATCACAGCACATATACACGGCCCCTGCAGAACTAGTCATTCACCACCCAGGGGGGCGGTAGAACTGGCTCTCACCGTCTAACAGCTTATCAAGGGACCCAGGTCATCTCTCAGTGACTTTGAAGCTGTTCAGATTAGCTTTGGTTTAAAAAAAATTTTTTTTCTGTTATAGCTGTGATATTAATTGGATGACAAATGCTATATATACATACACAATCATTTGGTATTAATAAAAATAAAAAGCCTATGTATATCCATATATAGATATGGTCTATGAAGATATGTCAAGATTATAGCAAAATAATACAAGTATGTGAGAAAAACTTGTTTTTCTTCCCAGTTTGGTTTCCTTTTCAGAGACAAAAGAAACTAAGTAGGTATGGTTTCTTCCAGGCAAGTAGAATTGGATTTACTATATATTTCATTGATTCTGAGATCCAAGTGGTTGTAAATTGTACCATTATTTTATATACCATGAAGAAAGGGGAAAAACCCTGCCAATTAAATTACAACCACATTTGATGGTAAGGGGCATTCAGATTTCAGATAATAAGATGTGAAAAAACACACATTTTAGAATTAACGATATGTATATGATTATTACTTATAAAGAGACTTTGGTTTATATTTGCAGATTAATTTGGGAACAATGGAAATTATTCCACTGAATAACATAAATTGCACATTTAGTCTCAAGTACACAACTATAAAAAGTTAATAATAGGAATAGTTGTTAAATTTTAGGACTGCCAAAAGATGTTAATACATGATCATTCCTTTAAAATATGTGTTAATACTTATTATGAGCCAGATGTGGTTGGGTCTTAGGTATATAGATGGAAAAAATGGGTGGTCCCTGCACTCATGGGGCTTCCAGTTCATGAGGGAGGGAGGGATACTTAGCAGACTGCAGTGACCACATTAAAGGAAAAATACAAGTGCTGTAAAAGAAGGGAACCGGGAGTTCCTGAGATTGGGAAGGTCTCTGAGGAGTTGAGGAAAACCTAAAGAGTGGCTAGAAATTAACTCAGTGAAAAGTAGACAGGGGAGGAAGCAGCCTGTGCAGAAGCCCTGAGTAGGAAAGATCTTGAAGTAACTGAGACAGTGAAAGAAGCAGAAGGATGGGGTGCAGGTCTGGGTGAGATGAGTTGACATTTTGGATTTTAGTCTAAGCCTGGGGGAAACCACTGGAGGATTTTAGTGGAGGGAGTGGCCTGGCTGCTCTGTGAAGCCTGGATTGGATAGCAGTAAGATTCAGAGTGAGGAAGCCCCTTTAGGAGCCTGTTACTGATTCCAACCAGTATGAATTAGCAGCTGGAACTGGGGGTTGTGAATGGAAGATATGTTTTCTTGAAGATTATTTGCCAGTATTATCAAAAATCTTAATTTGTATACATTTTGACCTAGCAAATCCATTTCCAGGAGTTTATTCTGAAGAAATAATCTCAGATATGTGCAAAAATTCAGCTACTACTATGCTGATCCCAAATGCTTACAGTAAGATATTTAGATAATAGTGTTTTCAGTCAAGTAGAGAGGAAAGAAACAAATCATGCAGACTTTAAGGAGGCCGCATCATCCTGGAAGATTTGCTTAGACAGGGAAAGTTCTCTGTGTGTTTGAGTGGGTGCCAGAAACAGAGACACTGAAAATGCAGAACAGAGAACAGATACTCCTGAAACAGATTTCGGGGAAGAGAGCCATTAGGACCAGAGGGAAGAACATGAGCACTTTTGTCAGGGAATGGAGAACTTCTGGTGTAAGAATGCACTGCACTTCCACTGTGAGACTTATTTTTGGAGAATTAGCCTGGGAACCAAGCCACACCTTGCAGCATTGTTACTGGAGGAGAAAGTGTTTGCTTTTCATACTAGAGACTTGTAAGTGAATTTTTGGTATGCAGTCAACCCATAAATTCAGTTGCTTATAAATCTGAGCTTCCTAGATTAAGAATTAACTGAACAGGGTGGATTTTTGGGGAAGACATTTCTCTCTACCCCGTGTTCTTCACACCTCACCTCTGTTCTCCCTTTCTCCTTTCTTCTCTGCCTTCTTCCCTTTCCTGCCACCTCTCACTCTCTTCCTCTTTCCCTGTCTATCCTTCCTTCTCCTCCCTCCCTCTTACTCTTTCTCCTACACATAACCCTAACATTTATATTTTATAATACAATCAGAACATGAAAAGCAGCCAAACACTTCTAAGTAAATGAGATAATAATCGTTTTTAAAAAAACTTCTAAATCTCATATTGCTTCTTTCTGTGTGATGGTTTTCATACCTGTGCGGTGGACATGTTTTACTATATGGTCTTAATTTCCATTTGCAAGTTTCAAATCAAATGTTATGTGCTCTTTGTATTCCTGAAAATATCTAGGCCAGCCTGTCACAGAGGTGTTTAATATGTTAATTTCCACTTCCCTCACAGTATTGATACTTCAGTGAATCCAATTAGCCATTTCCTTTCTAGTGCATATTTAGTTTTAAGTAAATTTTTTCCCTTTTATACGTATATATTAATTATATATATATATATACATATATTTTTTTTTTTTTGCCGGCTCTCTGAAGATACTGCTTCATAGTTTTGATTAGCTGGAAAATTCCTAGAGGAGTTTGAATGTGACTTTTTAGTTAGCTTGAGGTTATCATCTCTGGTATTTCCTTGAGTACTTCCTTTTCTATTGGTGTAGAAAAATCACTTCTCTAGCTTTATAGACTTTTCAAAATAGTTATTGAAGTTACCTTAGTATTTTTATTGTTATTTCTTACAGAGTACAATTGCTTTAACTGCTTCCTTATGAGAACAAGGTTTCAAGGTCTGCATATGGGGTGTGTGTGTGTACATCTATATATGCACACATGGATATTAGTTTATTTTAATTGATTTATTAGTTTATTTTAAGTGATTTTTGTGAGCTTGATGCTTTACCTATTAGGCTTTGTAGAGTTAATTCTCAAAAGTTCCTAGTTCAGAGATTTTTTTATTCTGGCAAATCCACACCATTTTATGAATTTAAGGTCAAAACATTTGTACCAGGTAATTTTTACTCGTTGGATATTGAGTACCCCAAATGTTTTGTCATGGAATTACATGAAAATACAAATTTAATCATTTAGGCTTTGAAAAATTATTTCAGGATCATAGAAGATGTAGTTTAGTTTCACCTAGTTTATTAAATATTTATATAGCTTATTTCAGAAAAAGAACATATCTGTTAGATTCTGTCTGTATTGACTTAAATTACTGGAAATCCTGAGGTTCCAGTAAGATACCCTTCTAAATATTTGTTGCATACTTGAGTATGTTAGGGTGGTAGAATTAGAAACAATGCAATCTTCATGAATATATTTGTTGTTAATGTAATGCTTAATATCTTAGGATCCATTTGGTTAACTACCTGGGAACAAAGGTTTGCATTAATATTAGTAAGTTTACACCTTCTAAATAGAACCTTTCTTCTTAAAGGTATTATTAAACTTAATAAGTTGAACAATACAGTAGTATATAATTCACGATATTTACATATTTTGCTTAAATCATTTGTTTTTTTAGCAGCTATATTTTTGGTTACATGTCCATTGGAAGTATAAAATAGGACCATCCTGCACTGTTAGTTCTTGGAAATTATTTCTCATATATAAATTTCTCATTTTCCTTGTCTCTCCCTCCATTTTAGTCGCGAGATGGAGAATAAAGAAACTCTCAAAGGGTTGCACAAAATGGACGATCGCCCAGAGGAACGAATGATCAGGGAGAAGCTGAAGGCGACCTGCATGCCAGCCTGGAAGCACGAGTGGTTGGAAAGGAGAAATAGGCGAGGCCCTGTGGTAAGTGGCCGTGGGTTACCTGCTTTAAGGAAGAAAGGGTAGGGGGAAATGGAAAATTCAACATAAATAGATCCTCTCGTAAACTTTCTTCTTCATTTTAAATGCAGTGCTTTTGTTTGCTTGATATTCTGGGTTCTTGGAACAAATCATAATTAAAACTATGCTCATTAAGCAACTTAAACTGCCTGGGAACTTAACTGTGTTTGGTGGAAGGCTGAATGCCTAAAGCAACACTGCCCTCTAATGTCAGTATCTAAAATCCTTTTGTTAGAATTTTATACTGTACGTTTTCTAACTTTAACACATTGACTGCCGTAGGAGTTTCAACTCAGGCTAGTTTTGAACCCAGGGCCTCGTGGAGCAAACCCTGCACTTGGTTCATGAAAATCTTACTTGTTGATGTTCTTATTGTTACAATTACTATTGACAATTTAATTCTAAAAACGTGGATTGCATTGCATATAACTCACACACAGAAAAGAAGAAAAAATAACAAATTAGAAAGGATCGTTTGTTTTAATAAAACACCATGGCCCCAAGGAAACATTTTTTTGTAATGTGGTAGTCAATGTGTTAAAAAAGCAATTTTCCCAATTTATTTGAGATGTTTTATCTCTAAGATACGATCTAAGGACCTTAATTCCAGAAACCTTCTAGGAAAGAAAAAATTTAATAGGCCCATTAGGATTTAAGATAAATTAAAAATTTATAGGGTTTGGCAAAAGAAAACATAGATTCCTAGATCAGGAAAGGCAACGATACTCCATCCTTTGCTATGGTTGTTCTCTTTTAAAGTATAAGAATACCATATGAAATGTGTGTCTTCATTCTTACAAAGGAAGAGGTAGGTCCAATTGTCATAGTGTCCTAGCACCAATCTGTACCAGCTAGTTTTTGTTTATTTTGTTCTTTTTAAACAGATATGGCAACCTAAGATTTATCTAAACTTCAGCAGAGGTCCAAACCACAATCTTGCCAAATGATCATCTAGCCCTACATTCATCCCATATGCCTGCTTAAGTTTAAATTCAAATTAGTTAGACATAAATGAAAGTAAAAATTTAGTTCCTCAGTCTTGCCATATTTCAAATGCTCAATAACCACATGTGGCTAATGGCTGCCTTTTGGACATTAAAATTATAGAGCATTTCCATCATCTGAGAAAGTTCTCTTAAGATGCCTAGTAGTAACTAGTCTCTGACTTAAATATCTCAGTGACCCCTGAGGCTTTGGGCACCCCTCATCGTTGAGCTGCAGTGTGTCATGCATGTGCTGCCCACTGGTTCTAATTCTAACCCGTGGAGCTGTACAGAATAAATCCAATTGTTGTTCTACATATCAGATTTTTTAGCCACTGTGGGGCCCATGAGCTCTTTCCTTTCCAGCTAAGCTTCTACATTTCTTCCATTTATTCCTCACATGAGGTAGTATGGTGAGAACCCCATACCATTTTAGTTATTCACATCAGAGGATGAAGGTGAAGAAATCAAGGATTTATCTTGGAAAAGAAAGAGTTCTATTGAAACATCTTGTAGAAGGTGACAGAGGGGGGGTGTATTTCTACTCCATCAATATAAAGAACTTTTGAACAATTAAAGCCATCTGAAGTTTAAATGTGCTGCTTTTTGAGCTCCTTGAGCTGGAGATGTTCAAACCTACCTTAAATCCTTTAAGAATACCCTAGGGCATAAATCACAGCTTTTTAAAAAGCCAGCCATTTGTCCTTTATTACACACGAACTAAGAATATCTATTTTTCTAAGACCAGAGTTTGTTTTTTCTCCCTGTCCACTTTCTGGCAAATACCTAAGTACCTTGTCTGTATATAGGACAGGAATGAAGAAGGAAGAGATGTGTAGAATAAGATGCAGAACATGTAGTCCTTAAGCTTAATTACACTACCCTACATTGAATGATTTACAGATTTCATATTATCTTTCAGAAGTTTACTGTCTACTTGGGAGATCTGATTTTGTTTATATGTTTTATGTAAGTTGTGTCAAATTCTTCTTGAAATACAAGTAAGGTGTAAATATCTCCAAATAGGAAAATAAGACTTATACACAGTCAGTAAGAATAGAGTAATAAATGAATATCACAGAGCAATTTGTGACTAGGTGCCAAATGTGGAGGAGAGGCAGAAGAGCAATAAGGACTTAGGAAAGAGAAAGAATATCAGACTGTCAGACTTAAGGGAGGTTTCATAAAAGGTAGGATTTTAACTGAGCATTAAGAGATGGGTGAGTTTTCCCCAGGTGAAGGTATGCTGCGTTCACCTGTAGCTGGAGATGAGGAGTAGGAGGCAGAGCGTGAGTGAAAGCACAGGAGGGGGAAAGGTTACCTAGTTTGGTGGGGGCAGCGACTGGCCATGGAACAGGAGCAGTGGAAGGCAGGCAGGAAAGGTCTGCAGAGCTTCCGCTGTGCTGAGGCTGTAGTTTGGCCTCTTGGTCATGGCTGGATTAGATCTGAGAGCCCTAATGTTTAAAAAAAAAAAAAACAGGTCTTGTAAACTGCATTTCTGCTTGAGAAATTGGTCTTTAAACTTCCGGCCTCTTTGGTTTTCTGAGAATATGTCTAACCCATTGTAATGTAATGTTTTTAAAAAAAACAAGGCAGAATGGTTTACTGTTCATCTGTCAGACTATTTGAGCTTGTAAAATTATGCCCAGTATTGTTTTCAAACAAATAAAAAACATCTAGATCTCCAATCTAGTGGAATAAACTATAACTATAGAAGTTGTAAGTGCTTATTTTTCACATTTGTTCCTAGCCTTTGATTGTTGATTGGGAATATTAAATGAATTAGGGCCTATGATAGCAGATACTACCATTTCTAAAATTTTGTACAATAATATTTTAACTAGTGATAAATCCTAAAAGACTGAAATTTATGTAGATAAAAATGGTCTTTTACATTAATGGCTTAAAGTAGTACTAAATAAAGTTGACATATTATCTGGTATATTGGTTTAATATTTCATAATAAAAACTCATTAAGTTAATTTCCTAGTCTATGATGTTTAAATTTACTAACCTTTTATATTTTTAAGTAATCAAAATAATGGAATACTTTTGATTCAGGTGGTAAAACCAATCCCTGTTAAAGGAGATGCATCTGAAATGAATAACTTGGCAGCTGAGTCTCTGGGGGAGGGCCAGGCGAGCACCCCTTCACCAGCCCCCAAAGGCCGACGCAGTCCTTCTCCTGGAAGCTCCCCGTCAGGTCGCACGGTGAAACCAGAATCCCCAGGAGTAAGGAGGAAACGAGTTTCCCCAGTGCCTGTAAGTTAATGTTTCAACAAATATGTTAGTTTCTATAATTTTTAGACTCATTTATAACGCAGAAAACACTGGCCAGCCATCTGTTAAAACATCAATTTTCAAAATATGATCTAGAGACCCCTGGGTGGAAGATGGTTCCTGAGACCCTTCCTGGGGTCCATTAGGTCAAAACTAATTTTGTAATAAGACTGAGGTGTTGTCTGCCTATTTCAGTGCATTGATAATTGCAGTGGTGCATAAAGCTGCTGGTGCCTTTGCCCAGTTTAAAGCTAATGACTCTAGAAATTGTATTCTTCATTGTCGTGTATCAGCCCTTAAGGAAAAAAATACCAGTTTCACTTAAGAGTGCCTTTGATGAAGAAATAGAATTTAATTTTATTAAATCTCAACTCTTATTAAATACACACTTTTTTAATATTCTGTGTGATAAATGGGTATTTGGCAGACATTTTCCTTAAGATGAATTGAGACTGTCACTTCAAGGAAAACAGCTAACATGTTTTTCACTTTAGTCAAAGTTGAGATTTCAAAGCAAAAATTAGAATTTTAGAAAACTCAAATCACTGGCTTTTCTAATGAGATTGGTGATATCAACTGTGATTTTTTTTTATATATATTGTATAATGAAATAAGGTGAACATTTGGAAGACAGGCATAACTTAGTGAACCAATATTTTCCAAATGACCAGTGCATGATAATAACAAAATCATTCATAGGTTAAAGATCCATTCAAAGTGTCAGACATACCATTTGGATTTTTAGTGTACCAGTAGGAAACATTTGTTGATGTGGTTTCAGATTCCATATTACAACTGCTTTTAAGAAACCACTTTTTGAGCTTTGGTGTAGTAGCAAAGAAGAATATTCAGAATAATTTTAAAAGACTATTAAAATACTCTTTTCTTTTACTACTGCCTATCTGTGTGAGGCCAGGTTTTCTTTCATATACTTTAATCAAAGCATCATATCACAGCAGATTGAATGCAGAAGCAGCAATGAGAATCCAGCTATCTTCTATATTAAGACGGACATCAAGGAGATTTGCAAAAAAAAAGGTGGTAAATTCATGGGAGAGACTTCTAGTGGTGGAAATGCATGTTAAAACTTACTTTCTAACTTTAAAGAGCAAATGAGTGAATGGAAAAATGGTTGAGAGAGTGACCACAAGGGGAAGTTTTGGTTTTCTTCAGATCTGGAGTTGTTAAAGCACATAAATCCTTCAAAAAGCACATTTAAAGTAAAAGTTTTTACAGCAAAACCCAAGATACCTAACAATATTTGCTGAGTTTATGTTGAAACACCTTTAAATTAGCTATTAATTTTTTTTATTTAAAACAATAATCATTTATTAGTTCATGAATCTGCAAAGTAGACAGGGCTCAGCAGGGGTGGTTTATGTCTGCTCCCATGGCATCTACCGGAGCTGTGATGTCCAAGGCTGCTGCTTCACTCTCGTGCCTGTTGCTTCAGCTGCAATGCTAGGACAGTTGGGGGCTCTTGTCATCTCTTCCTCATAGCATGGTGGCTGGGTTTCAGGAAGGCAAGTCTGAATATGCAGGCTCCCTCAAGCCTCTACTTGCATCATGTTTGCTAATGCATTACTGCCCAAAGCTGATTACATGCCAAACTCAGAATGGTTGTAGTAGGGGACCACACAGGAATGTAAATACTGGGAGGGATGTGGATGGTTCATGGGGGTCAAAGTAAAAGTCTACTGCAAGGTTAAACAGAATCATCTTTTCCCTCCCCTGACCCCACCCTACTTTGGGCATATATGCTAGACAAAGTTACCCCTTCATTCTTTTTAACAGCTACATAGCCTTTCATTATCTGGATAAATCATAGTTTATTTAATGAATTACATACTAATGGACGTTTATAGTCCTAACCTTTTGTTACTAACAGTGCTCTAAAAATATTTCCCTGCGTCATCTTACAGATCTGTGAGCATATGCATAGGCTGAGTACCTAACAGGTCAAAATGACATGTGCATGTATATTTGGTTTTTTTGTTTCTTTTTACTTCTTAGTAACTGCCTTTAAAAAAATAATGGCTTTATTGATATTAACACATAATTCCTATACTATACATTCACCTGTTTTAAATTGTACAATTCAGTGTTTGCTAGTATATTCACAGGGTTGTGTAGCCATCACTACAGTCAATTTTTAAACATCTTTATCACCCCCCAGAAGAAACTCCAGACCTATTAGCAGTATTAAAGCAAAATAAGCAGGAGGCTGTTAGCCTGAGATTGTTTCTGTACCCAGGAACCAAACCAAGCTTTAGCCAATCACAAACCACCAACCAGCCTGTTGGTTATACAACTAGGGGACCTCTGAAGACACCATTCCCAGATAAGGCAAACACCTTGTTGGAGCCAGTCAGGCAATATCTTTGCTTTGTGTTCAGCCTATAAAAGCTGCCTGTTCTACATGCTAGATCAAAGCATTCTGAACTCTTGTGGTTTTGAGTGCTGCCTGGTTCATGAATCATTATTTGCTCAAATAAACTCTGTTAAATTTATTTTGTCTGAAGTTTTCCATTTAACAGCAGTCTCTCTCCAGCCCTAAGCAATCACTAATCTATTTTCTGTCTCTGTATAATTTGCCTAGTCTGTACAATCATGTTTTCAACATTCATCCATGTTATAGCATGCATTAGTACTCCATTTTTAATTGCAAAGTAATATTCTATTGTATAGGTATACCACATTTTGTTTATCTGTTCAGCAGTTGATGAATATTTGAGTCATTTCCATTTTTGGGCCATTGTGAATAATGCTGCTGTGAACATTTGTGTTCCCACACAAGTTTTTGTGGGGACATATGTTTTCTTTTCTCTTGGGTTTATACCTAGAAGTGGAATTGCTGGGTCATATGTTTAACATTTTGAGGAACCGCTACACTGTTTTCCAAAGCAGCTACACATTTTACATTCCACCAGCACTGTATGTATGAGTGTTCCAGTTGCTTCATGTTCTTACCAACATTTATTATCTTTAAGTAGTTAATTAGGCATCCAAAACAACTGGAATCTGCACTGGACATTGATGGAAAGATCAAGTTCTAGGAAAATTAGTAGAGTGTAGTGAGAGTGACATATATTTCCCTCACATACCACAGGAGAGTTTTTATTAGCTTCCAGTAAGATGTTTTAATTGAGGAAGAGTCTCTACAAAGTGTACCTTGGGATTCCAGAGCAGTGTTTGTAAATGACCAGTTATAGAAGAGCATTTAATAAAACCTTATATAGATGCTAGGAGGTGGGATGTTTAATTTTTACCACTAGACATTTTGTCTGCTTATGGTGTGTACTTTTTATGCTTTTTCTTTTGGTTTACATAATACTTTTCAAAGAACTCAAATGTTTATAGAATAATTTGTAAAATTACCACATGGTTGTCTCTCTCAACCAAGTATTTATCATTAATTACAGGACTGACTGAGATTTTAAAAGTTCCCCTGAGATGTGTATGTCAGACAAATGCATTTTGCCTCACTTTGTTTCATTATATTTTATATTTTGAGGCATTTTTTCGGAATATAATCTGCCACATGACTGTCTGGTATGACCTTTTTTGGATAATAGTTTCTTATCAAGAAGTGAGAAACTTACCCAATAAAAAATAATGTTGTGAAGTTTCAGAGTGGCAGAATCACACCACCCCGAAGAGCCCCGTCACCAGATGGCTTCTCACCATATAGCCCTGAGGAAACAAACCGCCGTGTGAACAAAGTGATGCGGGCCAGGCTGTATCTACTACAGCAAATAGGACCCAACTCTTTCCTGATTGGAGGAGACAGCCCAGACAATAAATACCGGGTGTTTATAGGGCCTCAGGTAGGATTTGGCACCATTTTACATTTCATTAGTATCTGGTACTAACTCAAATTTATATACTATAATGTTCATAAATTTAAATGTTAATTCCCTTTAGTAAACTAAAGCAAGTTTAAAATGTATTTGAGGCTAATATTTTTCTTTAATGTATTTATGAGGTTTTCATTATGACTTAATATAACTTAGAATACAAATTGGATCTATTTAATAAACTCAGTGAAAACTAAGAGATTAATTCATGGAGATAGCTGTAGATTGTTCTTACATGTGAGGATGATGCAGAACATGAATTAATAGAAACTTTAGTATAATAAACTTGGAAATATTTTTTTAAAGTGATAAACTTAGAAGTTCTGGTAGAACCACAGATTTATTAACCCATAAGTTTTCTTCTAACTCTTTAGAACTGTAGCTGTGGGCGTGGAACATTTTGTATTCATCTGCTATTCGTTATGCTCCGGGTGTTTCAGCTAGAACCTTCAGACCCGATGTTATGGAGAAAGACTTTAAAGAATTTTGAGGTAATTTTTTAGAAATACTTTAGGATAAAATTGTCAAATTTTTGTGGTATATTCCTGAAAATTTTTCTTGCACTGTGTTTGAATAGCCAGTGATCATTTTGAAAGTGTGAAGGTATATAAGAATTATTTCATGCTTGTAAATAGTTCTCTTATGAGCTGTAGACTAATAAGTTTTTTCTTCTAGACTGAAAAAACAATAAACACCTGCTGTAAAAAATGTCCTTAGTAAACTATGTGTTCTTATTCTTGCCCTCTTAAATCAACTTTATGAAAAACTTATTCAAATAAAAGATGAATAATTCAAACTCTAACAGTCTTCATATGTATATGTATGGCACAGATATCATTGTTACTGTCTCTTTCCAATGTTAGGTTGAAAGTTTGTTCCAGAAATATCACAGTAGGCGTAGCTCAAGGATCAAAGCTCCATCTCGTAACACCATCCAGAAGTTTGTTTCACGCATGTCAAATTCTCATACATTGTCATCATCTAGTACTTCTACATCTAGTTCAGAAAACAGGTCAGTACTTTCTAAGGAATTAAAAGCATTAATCCAGTGTTACTCTTAATTTTAGGGGTAATGTTTTTATATCTACTTGTTAAGTTGCTATAAAATGATTTAATCATTCCAATGTCCATTTCAAAACAAAAATCAGGTGGCAGGTATAAAATATAAGTGGCTATTGTTTATCAGTCATTACTTTGTGCTAAGTACTTGATATGTTATCTCATTTTGTTCTTACAACAACCTCATTAGGTAGGTTTTAATTACCATTTTATAGATAATGAAGCTGCGAAGCACTATGTAATGGAAGGAAATGTCTATAGTTCTTTTACAAATAAATTATATACAAGCCAAGATGATTTTCCAAAATCACTTTCAAATACAGGATTTTACATTTTATAACTTTACTACTTTATATATATTTTCAGGGAATCCTCATTACAGGTTATTTTATTTGTGAGAACATAAGCATGCTCTTCTAAATAAATAGACTAAGTTGCAATTAAGAGGAATGGTAGCTGTTAAATCACAGTTATTACTTAAAATCTACAGTGCTTCTCAAACTTTTCCATTGCCTAACTGCTGATAAGAATGAACTCATAGGCCTAAAGGATCTGAGATCTAGCCCAAAATGACAGATGGGAATTTTTTTTCAAATCTCAAGTATTATCATAGTAATTCATGTGAATTTTCTTTCTAGTGCATGATATTGCTATATTAATTTAATTGTAAAAATGATTTTTTTAGTTATTCCACAAAGGAGTGCTGCTTCTTTTATGAGAGTACCTCCTATGTGTTCCCAGAGCACCCCAGTTTGAGAAACACTGGTCTAAGTAAAGTCCCATCTTCATCCCGTCAATCCTTTAAGTATTGTAACTGCCTCAGAGTTCACGAAAAATGGAGAAGTGATAATATCATAACAAGGGCCCAGTGAAGAAGAGAGGTTTTTTTCATCCATGGAAAAAGTAAATGTTTGAATTTTTTAAATTTTGGTTAAATGAATTGATTTTAGGAACCTAGAGTTTTACAAGTTGTTTGGGACATTAAAGATTTCTAGTTTACATGGTTCAGTGATAAGTGAAGCCAAAAAAGGTCATGCAGCTCATTTGAGCAAAGGTATCACCAGAACCTAGGTATCTTGACTTCTAGTCCAAAGCTCTTCTTGTACTCCTCATCTCTTCTAAATAAAATGAAAAAATTGAGCTTTATTTCTCAAACTTCCTGACCCAAACTTATTGTAGAGCCTTTTTGCTTTTGATTGACATTTCTATAGCTTTTTATTTTGGAGAAAAATAACAGATGCTTAAAACTAGCTAGTCAAAGTTAAAATAGAAAGTTTTTCACTAAGATGAAAAAAGACACTTCCAGATAAGGGCTGGCCATAATTTGGAGGTTCTGTTGATTTATTTGGATTTGTATATCCATGGGGAGAAGTCACGAAAATTATAATCTTGATACACTGAGATTGTACTACGTAGATAGGTAGGTTTTCGTTTTGTGTAATTGCATATTTTTATTTCTAAAGGCTAAATCGATAAAAAGAAAACAAAAGGAAATTATCTGGAGATCTGATAATATAAAATTTTAAATGGTATATAAGAAACAATAAAAAACCAATTGGGACAAATTGAAAATACTTACAAAAATAGTTAACAAAACCTTGCCAAAAAAATAAAACTGCTAACAGGAACCTAGGATCTCAGTACATAAATGGATAAAGGGCATAAAGAGAATATTCACAAAAGAAGAATTTCAAGAGGCTAACAAACATGAGAAAACTGTTTAGTTGACCTAGTGACTAAAGAAATGTTTACTTTAAAAGAAAAGAAGTTTTTATTTACAGAATTAGTAGAGACTTTTGTAATGAAACTGTTCAGTTCTTGTAAGGACGTGCTTCACTCTATGTAAAGTGCTATCACTTTCTGGAAAGAAAAACATAATGTGGCTTTCATAAACATTTATATTCATTGATCCAATAAATGTACTTTAAGAAAAAAATTTAATCTGAGAAATGCACAAACCTTACATATATGGGTGTTTTTGTATGTTTCACAATATATGTTTCATATATGTTTCACCATAATACTATGGTGAAAAAATTGGGAACAGCATAAATATCCATTAGCCAAGTGGATGGACTAAATTAAAGTATGTCCATGTTATGAATTTCAGGTAGGCGTTAAAATTATGCTTTTGAAGAACATTGAATGGTCTGGAAAACTGTTGATAAGTGAAACCAAAGCTAGGTTATGATACTATATTATACATGAACTGAGTTTTTATATGTAAAAAGTATTATAGGCATATAAAAGTTGGAAGGAATAAAAATTTTAATGTTTATTAATAGATATTACTATAGGTGACTTATTTTTAATACTTTAAATACTTTGTGGGCCATCAGGTATCTGTTGAAACTACTTAGCTCTGCCCTTATAACCTGAAAGTAGCTGTATATAATAAATAGATGAACAGGCATGGCTGTGTTCTAATAAAACTTTATTTACAAAAGTAGAGCACAGGCTTATTTGTTCCTCTTGTGGTTTGTTACTCCCTGCTCTGCACTCATGTGATTTTACTTCTGAAAAACCTGTGCTAAAAAGAAAATAATCTGAAATGCGAAAAAATGGGCACAAAGATGTTTGTAATGGTTTCTTAAAATGTAAAAATACGGAAACAGCTCAAATGTCCACAATAAGTGGATACTTAAACAATTAGGATTTATCTAGTCAGTGGAAAATGATGCCACCATTAAAAATTATATCTGTATGGAAGCAACCCAAGTGTCTATTGACACGTGAATGGATAAACAAAATGTGGCATATATACACAATAGAAAATTCAGCTTTGAAAAGGGGGGGAATTCTGGCAGGTACTGCAACATGGATGAACCTTTAGGACGTTATGCTGAGTGAAATAAGCCAGTCACAAAAAGACAAATACTGTGTAATTTCACTGATACAAGGTACTTAGTCAAAATTATAGAGATCAAAAGTGGAATGGTGGTTGCCAGAAGCTGGGTGAGGGAGAGAATGGGGAGTTACTGTTGAATGGATATAGAGTTTTAGTTTTACAAGATGAATAGAATTCTAGAGATGGTCGGTGGTGATGGTTGCACAACATGAATGTGTTTAATACCACTGAACTATACACTTAAAAATGGTTACGATGGTAAATCTTATTTGTATTTTACTACAACAAAAAAATGAAGAAAAAAATTATGTATATGAAGTTTAATGACAAGTAAAATTTTATGATAAAATTTTTAACAATATGAAATAGGGCACATATATAAAAATAAATGATCTGAACAATGTTTATAAACTACGTACTTGGAAAAAAGATGGGCAGAAAGTGCCTCAGAATGGTATTTTTTTTAGTCAGAAAAACATTTAAGTAATAAGTTGCACTCACAATTTAACTAAATTGTGAAACTCTATTTTTCCTCTTTTGAATAAGCTAATTGTGATGTAATTATTTGAAAAGTTAGTTGACTTTGTATTATTTTTGCCATTAATACTTTTATTAGAGATTGTTCTATAAATCATTTCTATAATGTTGCTGTTAATTTGCTGTCATTAGTTCATGCATATTTTGACAGCTTCCCCACTCTAAGTAGCTCCATAATTATGAAAAGAGATAAGGCAGACAAATCGGGAGGGAAAGAGACTAGTAAATGTGCCTTCATCTTAGGAATCACACATTGTGACTTTGCTGACCCATTTGTTCAGCTGTTTAGAAAGGTTTTTGTGCACTTGGGAAACTGATTATTTTGCAGTTTTCAAGAATTATAGCTTAAGATAGTAGAAGTACAATATTGGGCCCAGAGGAAAGCCTGAACTTAGCAGACTCTGGAATTTGTAGAGGTGGGTAGGTTATGGCATATTCTTCTCAGATAAAAGTCTAATGATAAGTCTGCCACAAACCAATTTTATGATTTGGGGCACCTTATTTAACATCCCAGAGCCTTGTCCTTATGCTGTAATGGAAGTATTGTTATTGATTTTAAAAACCATTCATCACATCATGAAGGTTTAAACAAAAACATTTATAAAAGAGCAAACAAAAGCCCTCTTTCCAGCCTGGCTTCACACAGCATTATTTGAGAATAATTGCCATTAACCATTTAAGACAACTTTTAAGAATTATATAAAGCAAGGAAGTAAAACTCTTCTTTGCATTCTTTATAAAGCAGACACATGCATGCACACACGCATACCCCCAGTGCTTTTCTTTCTTATTGTTTTTAAACAAATATAAAGTCATGCCATATATTTTGGTCTGCAATTCACTTTTATTTTTACTTTATGGATCAAGAACATTCTCCCAAGTCAGTACAAAAATACACATTTTTTTTTATGTTTGTATAAGATAATGTTAACACTATATTTAGCCATTGCCTTAATTAATGGACATTAAGCATACCTCTAGTTTTTTGTTGGCCTATTAAATGCAACAAATTTTTCTGTTTTTTTGTTTACATACTTAAAATATTTCAGTAGGATAGCATCATAGAAAATAGGATTTTTTAGATCATGGATATACGCATTTAGTATTTTAAGAAATACTAACAAAATTTCCTTCCAGAGATTTGTTTTTACTCTCACCAGCAGTATATATGAGAACCTATTTTTCTATGCCATTATCAGAGCCAGATGTTACCAATCTATTTAGTCTTTGTCAATCAGACTATCCAAAAAAAAAAAAAAGTAAATAAGTTATGGCTTCATTAATTTAATGTATATTTTGTATTTTTCTTTTCATGTTCATTCGCTGTTTTTTTTAATTCTGATATCCTTTTTATCTCATACTTTGTCCATTTTTCTTTTTTGTCTCTTTTGTGCATTTTACTATTGATTTTTTATTACAGTATTTTTCTTAACTAATTTTTAAAAGCACTTTGTGTATTAGAAGTATTCAAATATATGCAATATAATTGTCCATTATATGTTGCAGTTTTGTCATATTTTTCCACAAATGGAATCATCCTATATATGTTATAGAATTCTATCATGCATCTGCTTTTCTTTTTCACCTTATAGAAAGGACATCTTTCTTTGTTATTTGTGGATCTTTTTGTTCCTTTTTAAAAGGCTTCATAGTGTCTTGGTGTGCTATAATTTTTTTAACCTCTTTTTGATGTTCATTTGGTTGGGTTTTTTTAATGCTATTTTATTTTATTTTATTTTATTTATTTTATTTATTTTTATTTCAGCTTATCATGGGGGTACAAAAGTTCAGGTTATATATATTGCCCGTGTCCCACCCATCCCCCTGAGTCAGAGCTTCAAGCGTGTCCATTCTCCAGACAGTGCGCATCGCACTCATCATGTAGCTATACCCCCATCCCTTCCCCCCACCCCCATCCCCCCGAGTCAGAACATTCAATATGCTAAATAATACTGCAGTGGACCTTTTCATCCATCTGTCTCTATAAATTGATCTTCCTAGAAGTCTAGGTGAATGGTTATAAACATTTAAAAGTGACATATGTTTCTAATTTGTTTCTAGGAAAGTTGGAGCAGTTTATATTATTGCTACCAGAAGTGTCTGGATGGGCATTTAAATTTATTATGTGGCATAGATGAGCTCTGAGGTTCTCCAGTACTTGAAGACTTGAAACTGGTACCATGTAGTGTCTTCTTGTACATAGTCAAACCTGATAGATTGTTTATTCAGAAGGCATAATAGCAGAATTTGGGGGACATAGATGTTTTTTCTAAGATTGCAGTTTATATATTGAATTGTTTTTGTAGCAAGGACAGATTAACTCATACTGACAATCTATAAATGCACAGATATGTGAATCTGATTTAAAGTTACTATATATTAATAGCAGAAATAAGTGTCTCTCAAATAGTTATATATGATGCCCCTAAACAAGAATTTCTAATTAATGTGTTCCTGTTCTAAAGAAGTAGAAATTGCTTTTAGCATGACATTAATTCTATGTTACATTCTTTTGTTCTTAATACTTTGGCTTCCCCTTTCTTACAGCATAAAAGATGAAGAGGAACAGATGTGTCCTATTTGCTTATTGGGCATGCTCGATGAAGAAAGTCTCACAGTGTGTGAAGACGGCTGCAGGAACAAGCTGCACCACCACTGCATGTCAATTTGTATGTGGCTCCTTTTCTCCCTGTGCTGACTAAACAAAGTTGCTCTATGTGCTAACTGTATTATTGAAGATTGTGACATGGGTTGTGGGGAGATTGGTGAGAGAAGAAAAAAATGTATGTCTAGGTCCTTTGTGAAGTTTTCAACAAATTAGAGACTAGGATCTGTTAGGAGATGAGCATTATGAGCAAAGAAATGCAATATAGTATGATACATGTGGTAAACAGTTCCAGCCTAGAAGGTGTACGTGAAGGGACGGAGGTGGAAGAAGCCCCCAGTCAGGTGCTCCAGAGAGGCTGGCATCAAAGCAGGGCATAGAGGGACCTTCCCAGGTAATCAAATGGAGCAGAACATTTTGGAAAACAGTAAACATGTTGTCATAACTAGTAAAACAGCATTTGCAAAAGGTACAAGCATCAGAATAGTTTAACCTGCCATTTGCCTGCTTTCAGATGAATATTCAGATTATTTTTTGAGTTCTTTTTATATAAATCCTATACTAATTATTATGAACTGTTATGACATTTCTATGTTAAGCATTTACATTTTTGTAAGATTTGGGTTTTTTTATTTTTCAGGGGCAGAAGAATGTAGAAGAAATAGAGAACCTTTAATATGTCCCCTTTGTAGGTCTAAGTGGAGATCCCATGATTTCTACAGGTAATAATTTTGAGTTAATGATTTACGTATTTAATAGAAAAAATACAAATATGTTCTTAAAGTATGACTTAAATCTGTTAATTTTTTTTAGCAAGTTTTATTTTTCATTTTAGCCATGAGTTGTCAAGCCCTGTGGATTCCCCGTCTTCCCTGAGAGCTGCACAGCAGCAAACCATACCGCAGCAGCCTGTGGCTGGACCACAAAGAAGGAATCAAGAGAGCAATTTTAACCTTACCCATTATGGAACTCAGCAAATCCCTCCTGCTTACAAAGATTTAGCTGAACCATGGATTCATGTAAGTAATTCTTTGTTCTTCCATTCTCTAAGAAACATTTATAGATCAATTAATGTATTTGTCCCATTTCCCCAGTTGTTTATGATTTAAGAAAACCCTTTTGCTTGCCTCCATCATGACTCCAATTGCACTGAAAATTTTAATTTTACTTTTGGCATTAATATTATGCTGCTTACTTTACAGCTTAAACTTCAAAAATTGTTTGTCGTTTCACTTCCCATATCTAGAAACATCTCTTCCTGAATTAACGGACAGACAAGGTTGTCTAAGGATAGAAACCAGAACCCTTCAATGCTAACTTTTTCTGATGTTTAATCCCTATTGCTGCCAAGAATTTTCATTATGTTTCTTATTTGCTGCCATTTTAATTCAGTTTCACTTTGCCATATCCTAATGGCTTATAATAGGTGCTTAATAATCACTGAGCAGATGAATAAGAAAAAATATGTGATATTTACCTTGGATTAGTCACTTTTATTTGTAAGGACAGCTTCTGTTCCTTTACTTTCTCTTCCGATTGAATGGTTTTCCATCCTTAGTAAGTAGATTTTTGGTTGGTTGGTTGCTTTGTAATGATTTTCTTGGTTGTTGAATGCTTATTCTATTATTTTAAAAATATAAAATCTAAAACCAGATAGGTCTTCAGTAGACGATAGTGAAGTAAAATAATTATTTTTGATAATCTTGTTAAATTCTGTTGAATACTATTAAATTTGTGAACAGATGCATTAAGTCATTAAGCTTGTGTATCATTAGGATTTGTTTCCTTTTTCTTTTGTAACCATTACAGTCCTGTAGCTTGGGAATTCTCTTTTCTGAGCATGTTAGCAATCCATTATGCAGCTAATAAAATCTGCAGAATTAATAAACACATCTTAATTCTTTTATCCATAATAATTCATTAGTGATATTTAGCATAGGCCCTCACCTGCTCCTTCACGAGCCCTCAAGTTGATTCGGAGCTATTGGATGCCTTTTGTCCAAGGCAGTGATCTGGTTTGTCTTGCTTAAGCTTTAGGTTGGACTGGGCTATATAGTCCTAGTTTTTTTTATTAAGAATATTGTGTAAGACAGAATTAAAACTTCATGGTATGCTATTTAACAGTGCCAGAAGTTCACTATATTCTTGTTCCTTACTATCTCGTTATAACAGAATACATGTAAGTAAGTAGGTCATGATTTGTTTTCCCCAAAATTGTGTCTGTTTATTAATCTCTAATATTTAGAAATTTTTCACACGATGAATTATCTTAGGTATTAAGTTTAAGTTTACCTTTAGTTAATTGGCGCAGATTGTCAAGACCATTTATCCCTTCCTTTCTCTGGGGACTCTGTGGCTCTGGGGGCATGGTAATGATGACTGTGACAATATACACGTTAATTCTGGGTCTATTATTATCCTTTGGTGATTTGAACACAAGCATCTTTCTTTAGTTGTTCAATTTTTCAACTCTATTCCTCATAGCCCCACCTATTTTGTCTAGTTTTTTTAAAACATTTTTGTACGAGACAAAATCAAATAAATTATAAAATAAAATAAATTATTATTACTTATTGCTGCCATCTGTATCTCTTGAAACCCATTCCAGTCCCTTTCTTGATTTGGCTTTTTTAAAAATCTTGTTCCAGTTTTTTCTCTGTACAGTACCTTAATATGAATACAAAGCTAGGGTTCTTCAGACATTTTTTGTTTTTTGGGGATTTTTTGATAAGCATGGGGGCTACAGGCATAGAAATACATGTATATCCATTTAATTACTTAATGGAGTTTACTGTTCATTTTACTTGAGCTAATAAATGTTAATGACTTTTGTTAATTACCAGTTAAACTTGAATATAAAATTCTTCCTGATGATTTTTAAATGGCTGGGCATGTTTGAAATTATATAGTATGGTGAAGATTTAAGAAATGTCCAGGGGTGGCTCATGCCTGTAATTGCAGCGCTTTGGGAGGCCAAGGCAGGAGGATTGCTTGAGGCCAGGAGTTCAAGAACCAGCCAGGGCAACATAGTGAGACCCCGTCTCTACAGAAAAATAGAAAAATTAGCCAGGTGTGGTGGCATGTGCCTGTAGTCCCAGCTACTCAGGAGGCTGAGGCAGGAGGATCGCTTGAGCCCAAGAGTTCAAGGCTGCAGTGAGCTATGATGGTGCCACTGCACTCAGCCTGAGTGACAGAGCAAGACCTTGTCAAAAAAAAATGTCCAATTTTTATTTAGTAATCAAAATTCATGCTTAACTCAAAATACTGTGGGTTCATTAGTTTTTCTTCACATGGAATCCATTGTGTTTGTTTGATACAGGTGTTTGGAATGGAACTCGTTGGCTGCTTATTTTCTAGAAACTGGAATGTAAGAGAGATGGCCCTCAGGCGTCTTTCCCACGATGTTAGTGGGGCCCTGCTGTTGGCAAACGGGGAGAGCACTGGAAATTCTGGGGGCAGCAGTGGAAGCAGTCCGAGCGCTGGAGCTGCCAGTGGGTCGTCCCAGACCAGTGTCTCAGGAGACGTGGTGGAGGCGTGCTGCAGCATCTTGTCAATGGTCTGTGCTGACCCTGTCTACAAAGTGTACGTTGCTGCTTTAGTAAGTAGCTTTATTCCATAACCATATCATCATGGGTTTGCATTTTTTGTTGGTGTGTAGATATTGTTTTTAACATACAATAAAGCTACTTTACCTAGTTTTGGACAATCCAAATTTTATTTTTATTTCATAATCCCAGGAAATTGCAATTTTCCATTTAATCTGTTCATTTGAATTTTACTGTTTTAATCTGTTCAAGTTTTCCTATGTACTGTTTGCTTTTCTGTTTTAATGTTTTAAAAACTTTAATGTTTAAAGACTGTTTTAATGTCTTACTCTTCATATCTTTACATTTTCCTGAACAGGTACCTTGTACATGACAAAATTCAAAATGCTTAATGGGATGGCAAAGTGATCAAAGTTACTTTGATTTTTTTTTAATTTGATATCAGTAGATATTAAGGAGAAATTATTTTAATAATTCACTTGATTTTTATTATAATAAACATAATTATGTGGAAATTCAGGAGCCTTTTCAAAGAAAAGAGTTCCATAACGTAGATCAGTGAATTGTTTTTCCAGTTTAACCTGTTAGAAGTTGTCTTTCATGAGTGGGATGGTGAGGAGGAGGTAATTTTGGAGACTAATTTGACTTTCTCCATTTCGAGCATGTATCTCCCTAGAACAGCATTTTTCTCAACCTCAGCGCTGTTGACATTGGTCAGAGAAATGTTTACTGGAGAGTGGGGGCCACTGGGGTGTCGTCCTGTGCACTGTAGGGCAATTAGCAGCATCCTGGCTTCTGCCCCTAGATACCAGTAGCAAACCCACCCCTACCCTTTATGCCCATAGTCATGACAGCCAGGAATGTCTGTAAGCAGTGCTACATGTCACCTGAGGCTCAAAATCTCCCCTAGTTCAGAACCACTGCTTTAGAAAAATTGTTATCTAGTCTGTTTTTAAAGCTCATTAGTCTCTAAACTTCCTCTCTCAATATTTTTCTAATTCATCCTCTAACAACTGTGCCTAATGAATCTTCTTTTTGAGGCAGTTTAGCATGATGGTTATGAATATCGGTTTGGCGTCAGAATTGAGTGACGTAGTAATTAATTCATTATCCCAACTGGAATACTTGAATGATGTGCTGGTCTGTTCACTGAAAGGCTTCTAGGAACCTTTAGTAAGCTAATATATACATTGTGCATCCATCAGATCTAAGGGGTAGGGTGCATTGTTTCCCAGATTTATTTGACTATGGCCTATTTTTTTGTGTAGCATCTGGAGGAACTAACATTCTGTAGAAGAAAGACCAGTGTTCTTGGCCCAACTTTTTACCACTTACTTCTTAGTATTTTCCAACACATACCTTCAGGCATACTTGACTGTTCTGTATAGTCATCTTTTTCCCAGTTCCTTTTCTGCAAAGACTTCCCTGATCTTCCCAGCCAGTGGTACCCTCTTCCTTCTACTGTTTTGCTCCTTCGGCACACACCGTGTACTGCCTTACTGTCTGGTTGTTTCTTAAGTTTCCAACTGGCCTATGAGCTCCTATAGCACAGGACCATATGAAGCTATGGTCCCCAATCCCCAGGCTGAGGACCAGTACCAGTCCTTGACCTGTTAGGAACCGGGCCACACAGCAGGAGGTGAGCAGTGGGCAAATGAAGCTTTGTACTTACAGCTGCTCCCCATCGATTGCACTTCCTGTCAGATCAGCAGTGGCATCAGATTCTCATGGGAGCGGAACCCTACTTTAAACTGCGCATGTGTGGGAACTAGGTTGCTCACTCCTCATGAGACTCTAAGGCCTGATGATCTGAAGTGGAGCTAAGGCAGTGTTGTAGTGCTGGGGAGAGGCTGCAAATATAGATTATTAGCAGAGAGGTTTGACTGCACAGTAAATGTAATGTGCTTGAATCATCCCAAAACCATCCCCCCTCTACCACCCAGTCCATGGAAAAATTGTTTTCCATGAAACCAGTCCCTGGTGCCAAAAAGGTTGGGGACTGCTGGTATAAAGGATACCCTATCCTGGTTCCTCTGCAATTATTTAGTGTGCCAGGTTCAGAGGAGACAGATATGGCTCTTGCTCTTAAAGTTCCCCCTTCCCTTTTCTTCTACCTTCCTCCCCATATATAATTTTTTGCTGAACTATTTGAGAGTTATTTGCAGGCATCATGACATTTTCTCCTCAAATACTTCAACATATATCTCGTGAGACCAGAAACACTGTTCTATACAACCACAGTGCAGTCGGCACGCTCAGAAAACTTAACATACTAACCGTACTGTTATGTACTATATAGTTCATATTCAAATCCCTCCAAGTACCCCAACAGTGTTCTTTATAGCTAAACTGCAGACTTCATTCAGATTTTTCCACTAATGTCCTTTCCATTCCAGGATCCCACATTACATTTAGTCATGATCTCCCCTTAATCTCATCTGTGACAATTCCTCAGTCTTTCCTTGTCTTTCATGACCTTGACACTTTTGAAGTATGCTGGCCAGTTATTTTGTAGGCTGTCCATCAGTTTGGGTTTTTCTGATGTTTTCTCATGATTAGCTGAGAGTTACACGTTTTTCACGAGACTGCTACCAAGGTGATGTGCCCCTTCTCAGTGCGTCTTATCAGTGGGTGCATATGTCCGCGTGTCTTACTGTTGGTGACACTGTTGGGTAGGGTAATGTCTACTGAATTTCTCTGTTGTAAAGTTACTATTACTAAGCATCGTAGTAGAGACACTTTGAGATTATGCAAATATCCTGTTTTCTCCTCAAAATTTTGTCCACTGATTTTAGCATTTGTAAGTGGATCTTGCCTACAGCAGTTACTACTACACCATTTAAAAATGATGTTTGAAATGGTGATTTTCTGTTTTTATCCCTTCCACATTAATTAGCTGAACTGTCTCTGCCTCACGGGTATACCTGTTCAGTGTTTAATTCACATCAGTGCAGGCGCACGGGTCCCTACGTTGCTCTGTGGGTTATATCCAGCGCCACCATCGTTTATTTGGTTGCTCTGCTTATTCCAGCTTTGGCCATTGGGTCTCTCAGGTTGGCTCTTGTTCTCATTTTCTTCTTAAAAATAATTTTTTTAACTTTTCATTTTGAAATGAATTCAGACTTGTAAAAATTCAGGAAGAGTTCAGAGAATTTCTTTTTACTCCATTTATAGATTTATTCAGTTATCATTATTCGTATCATTACAGAGTCATAGATTTTGATTTAATTCTGTGGGTTATACTCCATTTCTATTGTTACTTATTTTGTTGCTCAAATTGTCTCAAATTAGGCCATTGTTTCTGATGCTTTTTAAATATAAACTGACTTTCAGTTATTTTTCCTCAGAAAACATTGAGAGCCATGCTGGTATATACTCCTTGCCACAGTTTGGCAGAAAGAATCAGACTTCAGAGACTTCTCCGGCCAGTTGTAGACACCATCCTAGTCAAGTGTGCAGATGCCAATAGGTAAGCCCTTATTGGTGAACCACCTCGAACCATCTTGTCTTAAAAGTGCCTAGCACTAAGCCTCACACCTAGTGAGTATTTGATGCATATATATTAAATGAGTCTTTGAGTATGGTTTTTTAATGTGAAATTTGGAATGAAATGTAGGTCTTAAAGCTCTTAAGGACCAGGGATAAGAACGAATGGCAAGTAAAAACCAAGCTAACAAACTTCACGGACCTCCACATTATTGTATCGTGATTGATTCTCTTCACATTCTTAATCTGAAGTCCAGTTAAAAAGAACAGTAGCTGACACTTTTATATCCATGAAGTATAATCTCATTTTATAGAATGAGTTACACAGTATAGGAACCAGTGAGATTATTACACCTGCTTATGCCTTATTATCAGGATAAAAAAAATAATAAACCCATTTCATTATTTTCAGTATAATGTTACGTTAATTATGACAGTGTCAATTTTTTAAAAAATTTTATATATTCCTGCAGTATCCTTGAAAATTGAAAATGAACAAGAAAAACCCTAACTAGGGAGAAAAATATGAGGTAGAGAAGTGAGGTATGGTGACAGTAAAAATGAACACAAGCCATGCTTTTTTTAGACTAACGGTTCTCTTATTTTCCCATTCCATAAAGCAGGAGGGAAAGATCGCTTTTCATTAATAAGCTCAGTGACAGTAAACAGTTGTTTGGCATTTCCCATCTCTCTCCATCCCAGCAGATCTTGGTCAGCATGAAGCATTGATGCTCCCTGTTCTGCCCCCACCTTTACACCCACTCCGAGCTCTCAGTCCAATCTTTATTTTCCTCCCCCAGTCTGATGAACTAGTTTGCAGGTCTCAAAAATGAGGTACTACCTTTGACCAGTTTCTCATTTCATGAGGTGAGGTCTATCTCTTGCTTCCATTGTTTTCTCTACATAAACCTATGGATTGAAAGTATTGGAGCTTTCCTTGTTGCTTAGAGAAAACATGTATCTGAAAAATGTTGGCAAATTAACAAATACTTTGCAAAATGCATAGGAAAAATCATGTTTCTCAATATTAGACTAGGTATTTTTCTGAAAACTTCATTGTTTTCATGACATCTGTCATGTTGTTTACTTTCTGAAATTCTAAAATTAGGTTGTTTACCTGGTCGCTTGAGTGACTAAAACCAGAAAAAATAGTGCAAAGAGATTTTATGATATTTGGAACTCATTCTGGCTATATGAAAGAATGTAAGGGTTTTGGATAGAAAGGTTTTGTTTTTAATTCAAGAGATTCTTTTTTTTTTTTTTTTGAAACAGAGTTTCACTCTGTTGCCCAGGCTAGAGTGCCATGGTGTCAGCCTAGCTCACAGCAACCTCAAACTCCTGGGCTCAAGCGATCCTCCTGCCTCAGCCTCCTGAGTAGCTGGGACTACAGGCATGCACCACCATGCCTGGCTAATTTTTTCTATATATTTTAAGTTGTCCAGCTAATTTCTTTCTAGTTTTTTTTTTGAGACAGAGTCTCGCTTTGTTGCCCGGGCTAGAGTGAGTGCCGTGGCGTCAGCCTAGCTCACAGCAACCTCAAACTCCTGGGCTCAAGCAATCCTACTGCCTCAGCCTCCCGAGTAGCTGGGACTACAGGCATGCGCCACCATGCCCGGCTAATTTTTTTTCTATATATATTTTTAGTTGTCCAGATAATTTTTATTTCTATTTTTAGTAGAGACGGGGTCTCGCTCAGGCTGGTCTCAAACTCCTGACCTCGAGCGATCCACCCGCCTCAGCCTCCCAGAGGGCTAGGATTACAGGTGTGAGCCACCACGCCCGGCCTTAATTCAAGAGATTCTTAATGAAAGTTTAGAAATCAACATGTCAGGGTCTTCGTTCTTTTTATTTTAACAAAATATAGTAAACCTTTTATCTGGTTTGATATTTAAATCAATACTTGCTGTCTAGGAGCCAGTACTAAAGGTTCTATGCTTAACACAGAGGATAAGTTAAATTTAAGAAACTAGGCCTAATAATATTATTATAGTGACATTGTTAATGTGATTTTATTGGTGCAAAAGTAAGCACTCATAAAAATGTTATTTTTCCACTTTTTCACAAGACTTTTCATTACTACTCTAATACTGATATGTATTTTATCCAAGAACTGGGGTTGATGTTGCTTTCTTTTCATTCTTAGCCGCACAAGTCAGCTGTCCATATCGACACTGCTGGAGTTGTGCAAAGGCCAAGCAGGAGAGTTGGCAGTTGGAAGAGAAATACTAAAAGCTGGTAATAACTTTTTACTTAAGATTAATATAGCATGTTTTATCCTTAGCAGTCTGTCTAATCTCATACTCTCATGGGGCAGTTACAGGATTTTGAAATAATTTTATAAATCGATTTACTCTGCTAAGGTTAGAAATATGACTTAATCCAAGAGAGAAATTCTGTAAACTGTAAAATATAATTCAGAGTATTTTTCTTGGCTTTATAATAACCATTTAATCATGTTTTGTTTTAGATTTTAATATCACTTTTTTCAATCATTTATTTTTACTTTCTTTTTTGTAGGCTCCATTGGTATTGGTGGTGTTGATTATGTCTTAAATTGTATTCTTGGAAACCAAACTGAATCAAACAACTGGCAAGAGCTCCTGGGCCGCCTTTGTCTTATAGATAGACTATTGTTGGAATTTCCTGCTGAATTTTATCCTCATATTGTCAGTACTGATGTTTCACAAGCTGAGCCTGTTGAAATCAGGTAACTTTTCTTCTGAAAATGTATTGCTTGCATCTTCCTACCCACCCCACATTCTCCCCAAGAACGACACATTTTAGATTTATGAAAGACTCAAATTACAGAGCATAGATACATTACTAATACCTTAATATTTGATTGACATAAAAACCTGAAGTCTAGGCTGTTTAATTAAAAAGTTATAGATCCTTTATACTAAAATGCTTTTTGAAATGTACAAGCTATAAATTACTACCATTTTTTAAATTTACTATGTTTTTCAGTAATCTGAACTTTGTCTCGTAATTGTGTTTTTTTTTTTTTGTTTCAGGTATAAGAAGCTGCTGTCCCTCTTGACCTTTGCTTTGCAGTCCATAGATAATTCCCACTCAATGGTTGGTAAACTTTCCCGAAGGATCTATTTGAGTTCTGCAAGAATGGTTACCACAGTACCCCATGTGTTTTCGAAACTATTGGAAATGCTGAGCGTTTCCAGTTCCACTCACCTCACCAGGATGCGTCGCCGTTTGATGGCTATTGCGGATGAGGTGGAAATCGCCGAGGCCATCCAGCTGGGCATAGAAGACACTTTGGGTGGTCGACAGGACAGCTTTTTGCAGGTGTCTGTCCCTAACAGCTGTCCAGAAACCACAGAGAACGGTTCTCTTGAGTGCACAGTCCATTTAGAGAAAACTGGAAAAGGATTATGTGCTGCAAAATTGAGTGCCAGTTCAGAGGACATTTCTGACAGACTGGCCAGCATTTCAGTAGGACTTCCTAGTTTAGCAGCAACAACAGAGCAACCAAAGCCAATGGTTCAAACAAAAGGCAGGCCCCACAGTCAGTGTTTGAACTCCTCTCCCTTATCTCATCATTCCCAGTTAATATTCCCAGCCAAGTCAGCCTCCTGTACAGCGGCCCCACCTTTGCCAGCCAGCACTGTAACAGATGTGTCTAAACAGAGACCTCAGGGATTCGTTCCCTGCAAAATACCTTCTGCATCTCCTCAAACACAGCGCAAGTTTTCTCTACAATTCCAGAGAAACTGTTCTGAAAACAAAGAGTCGGGTAAACTTTCCCCAGTCTTTACTCAGTCAAGACCCCTGCCCTCCAGTAATATACACAGGCCAAAGCCATCTAGACCTACCCCAGGCTGTACAAGTAAACAGGGAGATGCCTCAAAAAACAGCATGACACTTGATCTGAACAGTACCAAATGTGATGACAGCTTTGGCAGTAGCAATAGTAGTAGTAACGCTATTATACCCAGTGACGAGACAGTGTTCACCCCGGTAGAGGAGAAATGCAGATTAGATGTCAATACGGAGCTCAACTCCAGTATTGAGGACCTTCTTGAAGCATCCATGCCTTCAAGTGATACAACGGTAACTTTTAAGTCAGAAGTTGCTGTCCTCTCTCCTGAAAAGGCTGAAAATGATGATACTTACAAAGATGATGTGAATCACAATCAGAAGTGTAAAGAAAAGATGGAAGCTGAAGAGGAAGAAGCTTTAGCAATTGCCATGGCAATGTCAGCGTCTCAGGATGCCCTCCCCGTAGTCCCTCAGCTGCAGGTTGAGAATGGAGAAGATATCATCATCATTCAACAGGATGTAAGTACAGATTCTTTAGGAGGTTAGAGAGTTTTCTTGGACCATGCTGGAATGAATCTAATTCAGAAATGCTGCTTTTAACATGAGTTAATCATTAAAGCAGGTTTTTCACATAGAATCATTAATGATATGACAATAATGTTTGTGTCATTTAAACAACAATACTTCTTGCCTATTTCAAAGGTGTTTCTGGTTGATTCTGTAATGGTGATTACTTCTCCATTTGACATTGGTCACCAACAGCATCCACTCAGAGGTCAAGTCTATAGGTGGTTTAGGAAGCCAGACTGAACTAAAGTAATATTTTGCCAGGCTAATTTCACAAAATCTTACTCTTTTAACTGAATAATAAAAAGATTGCTTTCTTTTAATATGTAGACACCAGAGACTCTCCCAGGACATACCAAAGCAAAACAACCTTACAGAGAAGACACTGAATGGCTGAAAGGTCAGCAGATAGGCCTTGGAGCATTTTCTTCTTGTTATCAGGCTCAAGATGTGGGAACTGGAACATTAATGGCTGTTAAACAGGTAAATATCTAGTGAGCATATAAATGAAATGATTCAAATTGTAAAATGAAGCATGGGAAAGTAAAAAGAATAAAGGATATGTCCATATGTGTGTACTTTAGTTTTTTAAGCTTTAAGAAACCCAAATTTCAAAGTAGACATGGCCAAAGCACTAGTTAACATCATGAATTCTATTAGCATTATTGTTATTAAAAGTTGAAGCATAATTATTGTAAAATACAGTATCAAGATGAGTCTTGTAAAAGTTTTTTTGTTTTTTTTGTTTGTTTTGGTTCTTATAGTTAGTAAAGGTATAGTTTCATACTTTCAGCAGTGTACTGGCACAGTGTGATCTCGGGGTTCCTGTGGTTTACTTTTTATAATGAACATGTTTATCAGGATGTTCATTAGGAAAAATTATTTCATTTTTAATCATGTTGATTCTTCTCCCATGATTGGGCTTTTCTCATTTGTACTCTGTCATCAGACAGTTGTAATATTGGCTATATCCCAACTTTTTGTCATTTTTCTGATATTTCACTGCTGCTTATGCTAGATTGTTGTCTAAAAGAATCTGACTTGTTTTTTTTTTAAGTACACTGCATCCATGAGCATAAATGCTGTCTGCTACTAACGTAAAAGCTCATTTGGATTTGTCCATTTGAGATCAGATTGTTAGTGAAAGCTTACAAAACTTTGTGAACATGTTTATTTGAAATAGGTGACTTATGTCAGAAACACATCTTCTGAGCAAGAAGAAGTCGTGGAAGCATTGAGAGAAGAGATAAGAATGATGAGCCATCTGAATCATCCAAACATCATTAGGATGTTGGGGGCCACGTGTGAGAAGAGCAATTATAATCTCTTCATTGAATGGATGGCAGGTGTGTTCATGTTTTAAATTACAAATAATAGTATGTGGATTTAACTTCCTGCTTTTAAATTTAGGAAAAACAGTTTAATGAACATTTATTTTTATTAAATAGTTTGGGTTTCTAAAAACAAATTGTCCCTAATATACTGGTATGAACTACAAATACTTTGTTTTGTGTTTCATTTAATATAAGTAAAATATTCACTACCTCTACCTTTTAAATTTTTCCAGTGCGTTTTCATTTTTTTATTTTTTGGATTTCAAAATGAATACTTCTTTACTATTTGCATTAGAGGAAAATATAAGTAATTAATGAGATTATTTCATTTAGACAATACAGAGAAGAGACTATGGAGGGAAAAGGGATCAGTCTGTAGCCTATTTTTCAATCTCATTCTCTGTCTTCCATTTCACCATTTCCCTGTTTTTGATATGTCTCTTTTTTAATGCTTTTACTAAATCAGCATGATCAGCTTCTAGTTTGGGATTTTTCACTGGTACTTCTACAGCCTCCAGGGCCTCTTTTCTCTCTTGCCATTTTTTTACCTCAATTTTGTCATAAAAGTCTTTGGGAAATTTGGAAAGAATTTCTACTGCTTCCAAAAGCTCATAGGCATCTGTCTATGGCACCTCATCACCATCATCACCACCTCCCTCAGCATCTCCACCAGCGGACTGTTGCTGTTCCAATTTAGCTTCTAGCTCTTGTTCAGAACAAAGAAACCGGCTAGGTTTAGGAGCACCTGTTGGCAGTCTGACCCATTCTTCTTCTAGTTCTTTCAACTGGACAGAGTTTATATTTTGTAATGGGGGTCTCAGAGCATCCCAGATCCATCTGTAAATCTCCACAGCAATTAGTTTGGCTTCATCTCGAACAGCTTTCTCTTGAGACTCACAGAGCTGTGGCATCACTTTGAGAATTGGCTTAAGCAAGATGATTTTGGAACCAAATTCACTTAAGGCTTTCCTCAGTATCTCTATACAGGCTACTGCGATCTTGGGGTTCTTATTGTCCAGGCCTTTCAGGAGCTCTTCTTGCACAGCCTCTCCTTTCTCAATCTTTAGGTACATGAGACAAATCTCTATGCCTAGCTTCTTGGCTTTGGCTTTAGGTTGGTTGAACACTTTACTTACAACACCTGACACAACTTCACCTGTCGTTTTTCCTGCTCCGTGGGCATTTTCAACATAAACAAGTACAGCTTCTAATCCTTTCAGTTGTACCACTACATTGGAATCAGTGACAAATTTTCTGATCAGGCCCAAAAAATTGGACCATTCCGGGCTCTTTTCATCCTTTATTTTCTAGATCTTCTGGGCTTCTTCATACCCATTTAACCTTGCTTTCCACAGCTTATGTTCACATTTCTGATTGACCAGCAGTTTCATCCACCCACTGTCATCTCCCATTGTGCTTCCAGTTTTTTCTTAGAATTAAGAGTAATTCCTCCACTGGGTCAGAACCGAAGGGCCTGCCTCCAGTGTGTTTTTAAATGATTGGGTAGCTTTGTTTTATAAGTGATTTTTCTTTTTATGCCTCGTATGTGTAAGATCCATATTTTTCCAGGTGGTCATCATTAATTGGACAGATTAGGAAGTGTTTTAACATAACAATAAAAAAATAAAATCAACATATAACTTAAACTTATTACAAGTAAACCAGCACTGAAGTATAAAGTTGAATCTTGTCATCTGCTCAAACAGATACAGACTGAGTTTTATTTTGTACTATACAATGTATACAATAAAATAAATGACTTGAGATATGGTGAATAGATTGTTTGCTTTAACTTCTTAGATTTGTGTGTGTTTTAAGAATGCATTTCTATTTACCAGTCAGTTCTTAAGTACATTGTCTGTTGTTGGTCTTCATAAGGATGTACAGAGTAGATAGGCTGACTTTTATAAACACTTTCAAATGAGGCTTATTGCATTTGTGACTTGTCCCAGGTTAGAGCTAGGAAGTGGTAGGAAATGAAACCAGCTCCAAATCTTCTGGCTGCTCCACCTGTTCTCTTTGCCTTCTGCTAAACAACATGTTAGCATTGTCCATACTTAAGTCACTAATAAAGGCATTTTGTATATTTTGGTTAAGAAGACAGAAGTGAATTGTACAATTCAAAAATAGTTTCATTCAAACTTTTAAAGCTTTCTGAAATCTTGGTCCTCTGGTAAACCAGTTCCATGAGGGATCCGTAAAAATGTCTTCTAATTAGTAGAGTTTTAAGATGATACAGGAATGTGTTTTTAAATCAGTTTTATTTCTGATATAGGGTATAAATTTAATATTTCAGATATGAATGTGAATCCATGCAGTGTAAGCATTAGGAAACAAAGTGTAATAAACAATTTTAATTCTTAAGTTTATGATAATTGTTTCTGTTTTGTATTTTTCTTATAGGGGGATCTGTGGCTCATTTGCTGAGTAAATATGGAGCCTTCAAAGAATCAGTAGTTATTAACTATACTGAACAATTACTTCGTGGCCTTTCATATCTCCATGAAAACCAGATCATTCACAGAGATGTCAAAGGTAGGGATTCTTTTCATTATTGTCTAAGAAAATAATGTGATTTTAAAATTTGGACCTTTGTTGATAGTTTCTAACCTAAGGTATGGGATTATTTCTCCTGAGTAACTGAGATTGCTAGAATATTAGAACTGAAAGGAGCCTCACGGGTCATTTAATCTGCCTTCCTCATTTTATAGAAAAATATATTCAGTACAAGAGAGGCTGTGACTGTTCCACAGTTTTACTGCTAGTTGATGGCAGAAAGTAGAGAATCCAGGTCTCCTGGTTCCCTGTCTTGGCCTCATGATATATTGACTCCCAGATAGTTCTGTTCCTGGTTTTATTTAGGGTAATTAGGATATCATAAACTTCTTTTAAGAAAAATTCTTTCAAATCTTTTGCAGTTCAGTTTATTAAGAGCAACTATGATTTTCTGTCATTAATCTCTATAGATAGTGTTTGACATAATGTATTGAAGTAATTTTATGACATTAGCTTTTTATTAAGCTATATTTATGAAATTACAACATATAGTTTGAATTGATCCAGATCAGTGTGTTTCAACAAAACTTTGTCTTAAAATGTAAATTACACTAAAATTTGAATTTTGGAGAAAGATTTTGTTGGAAATCATATTAAAGATTTTCCATATTTTTTAAAGTTTCACTAAATCTCTGTCTTGACCTTCTTATGCCTTACTACTTTGTTTTTCAGACTTTCCCTCTGAGGCTTTAGATTTTATATATACTAGAGAGACCTGTGTGTATTTAGCAAGAATAAAGTTAAAGGAGAAGAGAGAGTAGCTTTTTCTGAACCTCTGACATGTAGTCCCCTTCTTTCTCTTGTCATTGTCCTATTTCATTAGTAATATTTTACTGGGTTTTTTAATCTGTCCTTTTATTTTTAACATATAAGGTCATTTGCTGTGTTTGACAGGTGCCAATTTGCTAATTGACAGCACAGGTCAGAGACTAAGAATTGCAGATTTTGGAGCTGCCGCCAGGTTGGCGTCAAAAGGAACTGGTGCAGGAGAGTTTCAGGGGCAGTTGTTGGGGACAATTGCGTTTATGGCACCTGAGGTGAGAAGCAGCTTTGAGTGTGATAAAAATCTTTCTGCATAACACCATTATAGCGAATGATTTTGCAGTGGTATCCAGTATGTGCTTACCAGTTAGACGTCCACAAGCCCTAAACATAAAGTTTTAATAATCTCTTTCCTTTTAGACCCTAGTCCCAACCTTTCCATCTTTGTCTTCACAAAATTCAAAAAGACAGATTTTAATAGATTTGCTTAAAGGCTATTTCTAACAAAGGATTGTAGAGTAATTTATAGTAATTGTTTTGTAGTAAACCCAAGTGCACATAATAGAAAGTTTTAAGAAAATCATTACTTCTTTATTCCAAAGGGAGATGAGCACATAACAATCAGGACTTGTAAGCAGTGGAAGAAGTTTAAGCATTGATTGCTCTTCTGACTCAGCTTCTTCCATTGTGCTTGTAACTCTTCATGTTCATATGTAGTGATTATTTGTTGTCCTTTTGCCCCATAATTTAGTAAGAGCAAAATTCTGTGATATGACTCTTCCTCAGAATCTCACAATTTTCCAAAATACTTTTGTGCTACACAAAAAATTAAGCTTGTTAATGAAGTAAATGCTGTATCAGTGAGTCTATGTAATTGCTATTTGTACCATTATTTTGCCCTGAAGTAAAAAACTAGAACCTATTTAACTACAAAATGGCTTTCTCTTTTTTAAGTGAGTCATATTTCCAACTTAACTCTGATTTATTTTAGGTACTAAGAGGTCAACAATATGGTAGGAGCTGTGACGTGTGGAGTGTTGGCTGTGCCATTATAGAAATGGCTTGTGCAAAACCACCTTGGAATGCAGAAAAACACTCCAATCATCTTGCTTTGATATTTAAGGTATTGTGAGATAAAAATTACTTCTTTATGCTAAAATAGGCAGGAGGCAAATTCTCATGGGTTTTCCCTAACTGTCAATCTAACATGAAGGTGTATCTTCCTTAAAATAAATATGCAGATGATCTCCCTCTGTGCATTTAAGGTGGATTTTGACTTAACAATTTTCTTTACTTTAAGTGCAAAAGTGTTAGAAATTCAGTAAAAATGGTACTTCAGATTTTGAATTTTGATCTTTTCCCGGGCTGGTGATGCGTGGTTAAGATATATTCTTGCGATGCTGGGCAGCAGCAGAAAGACACAGCTCCCGGTCAGCCACATAGTCACGAGGGGTAAACAGCCAATACTCTACAGTGTACTGTGTTGTCCATTGATTTTGCCCAACTATAGGCTAATGTAAGTGTTCTGAGCACGTTTGAGGTAGGTAGGCTAAGCTGTGATATTCAGTAGGTTAGGTGTATTAAATGCATTGTCAATTTAATGGTATTTTCAGCTTACAGTGAGTTTATCAGGATATAACCCCAGCATAAGTTGAGAAGCATCTCTGTGTGTATATATTTTCAGGAATTTATATGGTGTCAGTCTTGGTGGCATATATAGTCAGTTCTCATTATTTGAGGTAGTTATGTTCTATAAAGTCACTGCAAACACTGAATCAGCAAATACCAAAGCACTGCCTCTAGGAGAACTATGTACACATATATACCCATCACTTTAAAACTGTGAAGTTCTTCATGCATTTTATATAATTAAAAAAGTTTTTTAAATCTAATTTGCTGTTTTCTATATTAAAATAATTCACACCCAAGTCAATGGCCAAATCCAGTTCTACTTTGTTACAATTCTCAGACCTATTCTCTCCATTTCTACCATAGAATAGTGTAATGGTTGAGATTTTTAGCTTTTGTAGATATGTGATAGTTAAAACCATGGGCTTTGGAGTCATATAGAACTGGTTTCAAACCCTGGCTTTACCCTTTACTGGCCATGTTATAAGAAAATTACTTTTTGTATCTACCCTCCATTTTCTTATTTGTAACATGGGTACAATAATGGCACCTGCATTATGGGATTATTATGAAGATAAAATTACCTCTGGGCCTTAGGCAAGCACTTCGCCCACACAGTCACTCCCACCTGCCCTAAGTTCCCCCAGTCCTCCCTGAACTATGTAAGTTCCTCAGTCACCTCTAACAGTACCTAGTTTGTATTATTGCTCTTTTCCTGTGTTCTTTCATCCTTCCCATGTCCCTTCTCCACGTGGTTCTGGTTCTCATTAAGGTTCACGTCCAGCACTCCTCCTGCTCAGGCGTTCCTTCACGTCCCCATCTGTTCCTTCTCCAGACTTCATAGCACTTTAATATGTCCCTGTGTCTGATACTTTCTTTGTTGATCTCGTAGTTGTTTATGTTCCTGTCTTACCTCCTTTTTTCAAACTAAGTCTCCTTGAAGGCCATTCATGTCTGATTCATTTTTATTCCTTCCACAGAGTCTTATACAGAAGTCGCTCAATAAATATCCATGGCCAGGATCAATTTGAAAGTTTGATGTTATTTTCAGAGTTTTGGTGAAACCCTGGAAATAAATGAAAATGATTTTCAAATTGACACAGTCCATATTTGGGGGAAGCTTTTCTTGTGATTAGGAGTGAGTAGGTGGATTTAAATTATTTGGACTTAAAACCTGTTTATCAAAAAGTTTTTGAAGCTGGGTGTGGTGGCTCACCCCTGTAATCCTAGCATTCTGGGAAGCAAAGGTGGGAGGATTGCTTGAGGTCAGGAGTTTGAGACCAGCCTGAGCAAGAATGAGACCCCATCCCTACCAGTAATAGAAAAAATTAGCCCGACGTGGTGGCGCATGCCTGTAGGCCCAGCTACTTGGGAGGCTGAGGCAGCAGGATCACTTGAGCCCAGGAGTTTTAGGTTGCAGTAAGCTATTATGACACCACTGCACTGTAGCATAGGTGACAGAGTAAGACTCTGTCTCAAAAAAAAAAAAAAAGTTCCTCATAGTGTATCTGATGCTAAGAATTAGAATTTGTCCAACACTGAAGAAAAAAAGTAATGCAGTTGTGTTTTCTATGTACTAAATTGGCCAGGTTTAGACTTTCTCACTCTAAATAGCTCTGTGTGCTGAAAACATACAAAACATGCAAATAAGGATAAACCATCTCAGAGACTGAATTAGGAGGAAAGGAGAATTCATTTGAGTGAATGCTTTCCTTACCTAATCTTAGCCTTGTTCATTTAGACAATAAGGAAAACTGTAGATCCATCTAAATAGGATCGATTTGATAAAATTGTAAAATCCTAAAATTTGGAGGATTCTTAGGGGAAACCTTCTATCCATCCAGTGGGTGAGTTTTCCATAGACTTCTTGATAGCAGAAAGTCCTGCCACTTGTGCTCCAATTCCTCTGTGTTCAGGATGCGCTATAGAGGTTATTAAGTCGATGTGCATGTATTTCTATATCAGACGTTCCAATTGTGGAAAGCACCAATGCTCTGGCTCTTTCTCCTACAGATTGCTAGTGCAACTACTGCTCCATCAATCCCTTCACATCTGTCTCCGGGTTTACGGGATGTGGCTCTTCGTTGTTTAGAACTTCAACCTCAGGACCGACCTCCTTCAAGAGAGCTACTGAAGCATCCAGTCTTCCGTACTACATGGTAGCCAAGTATACAAGTAAACTGCAGTAGAGACAGGATGCTCAAACAAGAGAAAAAAAACTTTTGTGGGGAACCACGCCAATAATCTACTGGCCTTCATGCCACTGAACAGCTATGAACGAGGCCAGTGGGGAACCCTTACCTAAGTATGTGATTGACAAATCATGATCTGTACCTAAGCTCAGTATGCAAAAGTCCACAATTTGTGCAGGAACTGTAAACTGTGCCTTTCCAAGAACTGGCCCTAGGTGAACAGCAAAATAATGAAGTTTGCATGACTGAATAGCAAAGACATAATTTTATTTTTTTGGAGCACTTTTTCAGCAATATTAGCAGCTGAGGGGCTCAGGATCTATTTTAATATTTCAATTATTCTTCCATTTCATATAGTGATCACAAGCAGGGGGTTCTGCAATTCTGTTCAGTTTTTTTGTCACTGGCTATAAAATCAGTATCTGCCTCTTTTAGGTCAGAGTATGCTATGAGTAGGAGTAAATACATATATTTTTAAAAGTTGATAACTTCTTTATGACCCACAGTTGACCTTTATTTTTTTTTAAATGCCTGGGCAATTGTGGTTCATTGTGCATTTTACTGTTGGCCCATTCATTTCGTTTTTGGAAGTTATGGTTCTGTATTTTCATTTCACCTTCATTTTTGTTTAATATTCAGGGAGAGGTGATCTTTTCAAACCAGAAAAAAAAAATAGAACTAGGTGTGAACTAGAGTTTATTAAGTATCTTGCTATTGCAAGAGTTTTTTAAATACAGATTTAACTTTGTTTTTTAAATTGGAATATAATAAAGTACTACCTACATTTGAGTCAGTCACTGCTCTTATTGTGCAGGTTAAATATAAATTAACTGAAAATCAACTGTTCTCTGTGATGCAGCTCACAACCAAGATCAAGATTACCTTGAAATTTATTTGAATTTTTTTAATGTTTTGGTTTCTGTTGTCAACTATAGGAAACTTCACATCAGTTAGGTCTTACTCTGTATGTAACAATCGTCATTCACTGTCACCACTGATGATAACATGGAACTGCTATTTTCCTTCTCCCATGCACCATCTCTTCACAGTAGGCCTGGCTGATAAGAAAAATTAACTTAGTTTAGCTTAATTACTCAACTACCAATTAATAATGTTGTTTTTAAACAATAAATTTGCTTCAAACTTGGAAAATGTGTTCAGAAAGAAAAGTGATTGAATTTCATTTATTCACTAATTCCTTGGATTTTGCACAGTTATCTAATGGTTTTAGTCTAGGGTTGAATTCAGATGCATGGAATCCTGAAGGAAAATGGCAGCTCTTTTATCCTTTTTTTGTGAGTCTTTTAAATCAAGTACTGATTAACTATTAAACGCAACTTTGAGATTTTATAATAGTTTTAACTCTTCAGAAGCCAGTGTGAAATAGAATTGGTTATTCTCAAAGACTCAGGATAAACTAAATAAGCTATATAGAGTACATTTAAAATGTACAACACAAATTGGAAGTAAAATAAGTTACAAGATAAGTTTACAGGGATATATTGCTTATAATTTTTAAAAGGCAGTTTGTTTTTTATGTGTATGTTTCTTAGTGAAATTTTACATTCCTTTGTTTTGGAAGATTGGCGATATTTGAAGAGTTAAAAATAGTACAAAAATGTGAAGTTTGGTAGCTCTAAATGTGTTGTACTTGACTTTCTGTTTTGGTTTTTTTTTTCTGTTCTTTCTTTGTTTTTTTTTTTTGACTGCTTAGAATTTTCACAATTCTAATAAGATTGTTTCCAAGTCTCTCATGTGCAAGCTTTAAAGGATGCACTCTTGCCATTTTATGTACTGGAAGATCATTGGTCAGATTAGTACTGTGTCTGACAGAAATGTAAACTGTATAAACTGAGGAACCTCAGCTAATCAGTATTACTTTGTAGATCACCATGCCCACCACCACATTTCAAACTCAAACTATCTATAGATGTCAAAATCCATTGTGTTTGAGTTTGTTTGCATTTCCCTCAGCTTGCTGATAATTGTGGTGTTTTGTTTTTTGTTTTGTTTTGTTTTCAGTGCAAATGTGATGTAATATTCTTATTTTCTTTGGATCAAAGCTGGACTGAAAATTGTATTGTGTAATTATTTTTGTGTTCTTAATGTTATTTGGTACTCAAGTTGTAAATAACGTCTACTGCTGTTTATTCCAGTTTCTACTACCTCAGGTGTCCTATAGATTTTTCTTCTACCAAAGTTCACTTTCACAATGAAATTATATTTGCTGTGTGACTATGATTCCTAAGACTTCCAGGGCTTAAGGGCTAACTTCTATTAGCACCTTACTGTGTAAGCAAATGTTACAAAAAAAGAAAATCTCTGGGTTAAGAAAATTTGGCTTAAATGTATCCTTTGTTATTTTAAATATATCGAGATATTTTAATTAAAATTTTTACCCCATTGAACCGATTTTATAGTATTTGTACCTATTTTGGTGTTTTTGTCTTTATAGTAAATAAAAGTTTTTGAACAAAAGTTGTTACTTTTATTTATTTTGAAATAATTTGATACTTGTATAAAAGTTAGCAAGAATACAGCAAAGAACTCCTATATACCCTTCACCCAAAGACTCCAGTCAAGTATTGTCAGCTTCCCAGTTTTGTCCTTTATAGCAAGAGGATCCAAACCAAGATCACATGTTGCTCTTAGTTGTCATGTTTCTTCAGTCTTATTCAAATCCAGAAGCATTCCATGGTTCTTCCTTGACCTTCATGGCCTTAATTTCTTTTGAAGATTTTAGATTATTTTATAGAAGCCCCTAAATTTGAGTTTGTTTGATGCTTCTTCATGATTAGATTCAGAATGTGCATTTCTGGCGGGAAAATCACAGAGGGCTGTGCTCTCTCAGTGCATGAATACATACCAGGAAGCATAGAGGTCGATTTGTCCCATCATTTAACTGTGATTGAGACTTTAAAGTTACTCTTTCCCTTTATAATTAATATCCACGTTTATATTAAGTATTCGGGGGGGTGATACTTTGAGACTACATAAATATGCTGTTTCTCATCCAATATTAGCTCTCTGCTCTTAGCTTTCTTGCCTGAATTATTTCTCTGATGGTTGCCAAATGGTGATCTTCCAGTTCCTTCATTTCTTCTATTAATATATTGTATTAATTGGCATTTTGCTACTGGCTCACATTGGCCAGTGGGAACTTCTAAGAGCTAGCTTCTTTGGCCTTGGCAAGGCACCATTCTTGAACACTCCCATACTTTCAGCTTCATCTTGTGCCCTGTCTGCTGTGGCCCTGGGGATCAGCCATCTTCCCAAAGAGCTCTAATTCCTTTGATGGAGAATGGTATTTAGAAACCAAGATCTGGGTGCTAGATACGCTCATTGCTATTGGGTGTCACTGCTCCCAGGCCCTCTTGGTAGAGCTGGAATATATGTATGAATGTACACAGTTATGACATACGCAGAATACTCATATCTAGATGCATATACACATAAAAACCATGAGTTCACAGCAATCCTCCAGTTCTGATCTGACACCAACAGGGTTCATTCAAACTTTGCAAATCTGTAACTGCCTTCTTGGGCAGTGAGAACGCTGGCTCCAATTATTCTCCATACATTGACTGACTTGCTTGATTCCTCCTCACTTCCCTCCCCCATGTAGCCAATCCCTTGGATCCCCACCCATGTCAGCTGCCTTTCTTTTGTGGGCCCCAACCCCTGCCGGACTGCCCTCACTACAGCCAAAGAGCTTTTTAAATTGACTATTTCTGGCTTGAGCAATGCAAAGGCAATATATGTAACCAAAATGTTTGTACCCCCATAATATTCTGAAATTTTTTTAAAAAAGGAAATAAATTGAAAAAAATAATGCAGTGCTTTGCTTATGTTTAAACATTAATTTGCTGAATTTACCTTGTATATACTAGGCATCTTTTTTAGTGCCTGTTTAAATAAGTTGCCACTTAGAAAAAACAAGTACATTGGTGGGTAAATAAAATTATAAAGTATTCTCATAAATTGGTTTCCAAATAGTAAATACTTAAATGAGGTTCATTATTCATTTATTGAATAAATATTTATAAAATGCTAAAAAAAAATGGCTTTATTTTTTTAGAGCAGTTAGGTTCAAAGCAAGATTAAGTGGAAGATACAGAGATTTTCTGTATATCCCCTGCCCTCTCATACTGACAGCCTCCCCCACTATCAATATTTAAGGACTTTTTGACAAAAAGGAAAGCTTTTTCAAAAAATTAAGTTTTTAAAAATCTTTTTAGCTATCTTATGACTCATGATTAACAATCCATCATATGTATCATATGACATGTTATATACTTTCATATAAATACTGCTACTGTCTCCACATGGCATAGATTAAACTTGAGTCTGTTCACACAGCTTTCTTTAGATCATGTGGTATAAAAAAGCATAAAAACTGTCTTCTAAGGTTGCACTGTTGGGAAGAGAAAGATTTATTCACCAGCTACTATTAATATTTGTCAGGCATGCTTTGGAGTACAGTGATACTCCATTTTACAAATGAGGGAAATGGGGCAATTTCAGTCATTCTGGAATTGAAACTGCACCAAAGAACACACTTGGTCTAGCCCACAGGTTTAATCTCCAATTGTGCCTTGTGGTCATGTGTTGCTGTTTCCTGCTTTTTATCCTTCATGTTTCTGCTCTGTAGTCATTTCTCACATGCTCAAACTTAATGAGAAGCTTGATCCAACCCTGGGAGATAGTTAATGTCACTGGGTTCAGAAGCCATTTTCTAGCTCTCAGTTTGTTTTCAAGTGTCTGTATAATTTGATTTAAAATGTGCATCTTTTAAATTAAGTTTTGGATTTTTTTGTGAAAGGGTGCACTTCTGTCACTTCAGAAAAATATTAACTTTGAGAAAAGCTTTTTACTTCAAAGTAAGAATCATTTCTATTGCTCTCGATTCTATTTAAATGATATTAATAATTTTATAAAGTGACCAAATCTGCAGGTTGGATAGAATCTAGAAAAATGTTGGGGTATTGTGCTCTTATGGAAATGCCACTTACTGTATTTAGGAACTGATGTAATTCATTTGTTACAAAACAAAATGTATGAAATACAGTCATTGGAGAAAACCATGACTAATGGAAACCTACACAAATGGCCATAATTGTATGTCATGATGTTTTTAGGTTTGTCAATTTTAAGTTCTGCTGTAAGCAAAAGTCTCAGATTGAGATGGCGTAAGGGAGGAAAAGATGAGCCTTTTAAAGTAAGTGATGATGACAGACCCAGTGACTACAGAACCTGAGATAATAACCTGGGTTAAGTCTGGTTCTGCCAATTACTGGCCATGTAACCTCCATTTTTGCATCTTTAAAATGAAAGCAACAGTGTTGTTATAAGTAAGAGAACCTTTGTAAATGGCCTAGAACAGTATCTGGCACAAACTGAATGCACAATGTATGTGTGTATGAATGAATGACCCAAAGATCACAGACTGAAACACCTGTGGAACTAGAAAGTGTCCCTAGCAAGACTTGGGGCAGACCTGAGAGTTCATGTCAAGTTCATGTCTGGGGGGGCCATGGTTACCATATCAGAATGAAAGCCCAGTATTGCCAAAGCCTCTAAATTTCCAAGAGAAGCTGGAAATTTGGATTTTAGGTGCAATTTCCTGATGTCTAAACATTAGAAACTAATTTAAATTTTTTATTAAGAACTGTAAGCTAGACAAAACTGATTTTTGTACTGGCCACTTTTTGACCTCTGACCTGGATCTAGGCTTATAAAACAAAAGCAGGAAAGCAGAAAATTGGAGGGGAATCTCAGCTTTGGGAAATTGGATCTAAGACTTCTAAGGTACGAGATGAACAAAGTTGGAGATGCTGATTATAGATGCTAGAGAGCTAACCTCTAAAGAGAAAACCATTGTCTAATTAGACACACTGATGTGAAATGCTTACCACTACAGCCCAATTATCATATAACAAAATATGCATATGTAGCATTCCCACACACCAAATTTGGCACACTTTGAACATCAAATGAAATAATAATGCTAACACACTGATCTAAAAAGATCCATGAGTCCACCATGATTACTAGAGGGCAGAAGTGGGAAAAGGAAAGCTGTTCTTTACAGAAGAATGCCAGCTAAGAAACTACTGAATAAATATACACAGGGTGATGGAATTAGAAATGCATAATTTTGTGAACCTCAGTGCAACAACTGACTCAGGCAAGCATCCTCACTGATGCTGAAATCATTTAGTAATATGTTGTTGGGAAACAGGATATTGACATAGCCATAGAGTCTCACTCCACATATTACTATTAAGTGCAAAAGGAAACTCGTATCTTCCAATGGAGGTCTATTAGTTGCCACTTTTTCAAAGTGGCCCCATTTAGTATTAGCAATAGTGGGACAGCCTGAAATTATCTGACTCCTGATGTAGTAAGAAGTACACATTATATGTGTATGAATGTGTGTGTGTGTGTGCACACCAAAACTGTGTGAGTTGAGTTGAATTATGATGAAATAATTTTTAAAATGCCGACATAGAACATTATACAAAACAACAAACCTGATCTCTTCATAAAAGTTTTATGTCAAATAAAAGCAGGGTAGATTAAATTAAACTAGATTAACATAGACTAAATGCAATGTATGAACTTTGATCCATATTTTTAAAACAAATTACTAAATAACAAACATCTATAAAAACAACTTTGGTACAGTTAGAGAAATTTGAATATGGGCTGTATAGTCATGATATTGAATCAATGTTTATTTTAAAAGGTCTGATCATGGTATTGGGATTATGTAGAAAAAAGTCATTGGGAAGCTAATGTAAAATGTACATTCAAACAGAACAAATTCATATACACATATGCATATGTGTACGTGAGAGAAAAGGGGCTGGAGTTGCAAAATGTTAGCAACTGGTGTAGTTAGAAATTTTCAAAATAAAAAGTTGGAAAAATATTTCTAAGTTTGCATATTGTTGGTTTAATTTCTTTTTGTATTTTACCTTGATTTCCTTTTTGTCTTTTTTCTTTTTCTGTAGCTGAGTCCCTATTTTTCAGTGACAATTCAGCCCACATTAATTGAACACCATGGAAGAATTATTTAGACAATTATGCAATATCCAGAAGAGGGCAGCACAGTAAAACTTTTCTTTAATTTAAGGTTGTTCTTAACAGCCTGTTGACTTTGCCAGCTATCTGAAAATCAAATGTTACCCCATACCTTTCTCAGGAATAGAGCAGAAATCTCAGCGTTCCTCTTAGAAAACTGAAAAGACTCAAGGCAATCACTAAGAATTGCATTTTTCCCGTCTAAAGCCTAGATTTGATGGTTATCTATTATCTAACAGGATGATCATATTCCCCCCACCCCTTTTAAACAGTCTACAACAAAAGAGAGACTATATCAAGATACCTGATGCCATCTTTCCTGATCTGTTCTCAGGACCACTCTGTTCTCAGCTGGCCGGCCATCCATCCATCCATCCATATCCATGCTGCCAACCACAGTTCCTCTGAGCTTCTCAAACTCTATTTTCAGCTAGCATTCCGCTTAAGAACTTTCAGTGACTATCTACTGTATGCTACCTCAAACGTCAAGGTTTTCCAATGGTCTCACCTTACTCTGCCTAAAACTTTATTTTTTATTCGTAACACAAAATTTCTGTTCTGCTCCCGTCGTTATTATATTCTTGCTCTCTGAATCCATTGTGCTCTATCCCACGTCTACACCTTTGCTCATGCCAGTGGTTCTCAAACTTTTTGGTATCAGAGCAGTTGAGAACTGCTGCCACAGAATCCTTCCAGCTGACATTCAAGGCTTCCACAACCAGCTGTGTAGTACACAACTACATGGGGCATCTTGCACGCTAGAGTCCTAGTACATTTGTATATGTTACTTTTTTTTTTTTGCAGTAGATGGCAGTAAAGTGGCTGGAGGAAGAGGTGGCTTTTGCTAATTCACACAAAGACTAACAGAGACGGGCTGGGTGCCGTGGCTCACGCCTGTAATCCTAGCACTCTGGGAGGCCAAGGCGGGTGGATCGTTTGAGCTCAGGAGATCAGCCTGAGCAAAAGTGAGACCCCGTCTCTACTAAAAATAGAAAGAAATTAGCTGGAAAACTAAAAATATATATAGAAAAAAATAGCCGGGCATGGTGGTGCATGCCTGTAGTCCCAGCTATTTGGAAGGCTGAGGCAGTAGGATCGCTTGAGCCCAGGAGTTTGAGGTTGCTGTGAGCTAGGCTGACACCACGGCACTCTAGCCTAGGCAACAGAGTGAGACTCTGTCTCAAAAAAAAAAAAGACTAACAGAGACCATTTTTTCTCCTTTTTATGCAATATTTTAGGCCCTGCAGCACAAAATGACTTAAAAATACGTTGTTCTAATTTCATCAATATGCAACATACTACTGTAATCCACAGAATTGGTATTAACTTCAACATTTGAAGAAATGCCTTGTCACATACTTTCCTTCTCAAAATTTTGAATCACAATATATGGTTCTAACACTCAGCTTCCCAAACATTTTTGTCTTCAGACCCCATTACACTTATGAAAATGATCAAATGCCCCCCCAGTAGCTTTTGTTTATGTGGCTTATAGCTATTGATATTTATGGTATCAATATTAAACCTGATAAATATTTACATATTTATTAATTCATTAGAAATAATGAAAAACCGATTACATGTTAAATTGGATAGCATACCTTTATGAAATACAGGTATGTCTCCCCCTTCAAAAAGTGAGGAGAGTGGTATTTTTTATATTTTTGCAAGTCTTTCTAATTTCTGACTTAATAAAAGACGGCTGGATTCTCACATCTGCTTCTGTGTTCCGTCTGTTGTCTTACCACACAGCATGTAACCTCTGGAAAACTTCCCATTATACCCTTGTGAAAGAAAGGGAGTAAAGACAAATAACGTCTTTATTATTAAGAAAATTTCGACCTTGTAGACCCCAGAAAAGATCCTAGGGACTCCCAGGGTCCCCCGGCCACATTTTGAGAAGTGCTGGCTTCTGCTGTGCCTGTCCTTCCACTTCCACTTCTCTTTGAAGCACTCCCCATCTCCAGTAACTCACACTAAAACCCACGGTAATTAATATTTAGTTTTCATGAATTATATGTTGTCCCAGCTGGACTGTAATCTTCTGAAGCTGTACCTAGGCATACAGTTCTCAGTGAATAAATATTTGCCAGTTATGTTACCCACATTAGATGACACAGCTATTCAAATAGCCTACAGAATATCTACTGTCTCTAAATATTCTCTCTCTTCCAGCAAAGAATTGTGAAATCAAAGTTCTGCCTTCTACTTCCTCTGTCCCCTTGACTCCTAACACACACACATGCACACACACATGCACACACACACACACACACACACACACAATTTCTTTCTCTTTGTTGGATCATTCCTGTCAGTATAGAAATATGCCGTAGCATCTTTTAGCTTACTAAATTCCTCTCTGCCTTTGACTCCATTTCTCTGTCTACCCTTCAGAATTTTTTTTTTTTTTTTTGAGACAGAGTCTCACTCTGTGGCCCGGGCTAGAGTGAGTGCCGTGGTGTCAGCCTAGCTCACAGCAACCTCAAACTCCTGGGCTCAAGCGATCCTCCTGCCTCAGCCTCCCGAGTAGCTGGGACCACAGGCATGCGCCACCATGCCCGGCTAATTTTTTCTATATATATATTTTTAGTTGTCCAGATAATTTTTATCTCTATTCTTAGTAGAGACGGGGTCTCGCTAAGGCTGGTCTCGAACTCCTGACCTCGAGCGATCCACCCGCCTCGGCCTCCCAGAGGGCTAGGATTACAGGCGTGAGCCACCACGCCCGGCCCAGAAAAATTTATTGAAAGAAATGTGTACGCTTATTTCCCCTTCCTCACCTCACATTTTCTCCTCAACACACTCAGACACACTCACACCCATCACCAAAGCTGCTTTTGACCAAGTCGTCACGGGCGGTCTGCATTTGGTGAGGTCCGTGGTCACTGTCAATCTATGTTCTTTGCCGTCTCCTTTTTCTTCCTAGGTGATCTCATCCACTCCTCCGGCTGAAGACTCTAATTCTATCTCCAGCTAAGGCTTCAGAGCTCCAGATGTAAACCTTCAACCAGTTACTTGACACTGCTCATAGGTATTTCAAAACTTCACCCTCCCACATCCAAATCCATCAGCAAACCCTGTCAGTTCCTCCTCCAAAATATAATCCCGATCCATCCACCCTCTCCATCTCCACATTACCACCCTAGTCTAAGCTCCTACCAGCTCTGCCTGAACTACTGTATTAGCCTCCTGGTGTGGTGATTGCCCACCTGTTCTCCACATAATACTCAAAGTGTTCTTACAAAGCGTTCTTATCACCCCTCTGCTCAAACCCTCCAATGGCTTCCCATCACACTAAGCATTCCAACTCCCAGGGATTTGGAGCCTTCCTTTCTCCCTGACTTCATCTTTCCCTAACTTAGCATGTTCTAGCCACACTGACCTTCTTCTCCTTGCTTGAGCATCTCAAGCTCCTCCCCACCTCAGTGCCTTTGCACTTCCTATTTAGAGATTCTCCCTGTGGATCTTCCCAAGTTTGGTGCTTTCTTGTCATTTTGGTCTCAGTCATTCATGCCATCATCCTATCCAAAGTTGCTACCCCTATTCCCACTCCAGGTGACCCATATAAAGACACTGGGGTCCCAGCAGGAAGCAGATGACACACACAAATTAGGATAATTTGAGAAGAATTATATAAAGGCATGGACAGGGTAAAGGTAAACCACAAGAAAATGGTACAAAACTGTGGAGCTAATGGAGTGCTGTTGCCACCCCTAGGCCTAAAAGAAACCCAGAAAGAGCCAGAAGGCTATATGAAAAGAACCTTTGGTCAGGATACAGCCAGGACACAGAGACCCACACCTCCCTCTCCTCCTTCCCTGCAGTTTCCTGCCAACAGTCCCCATTGATCAAAGCAAGAGAGCAAGGGACCTTGATGTTGTGCAAATTGGTCAGTCCTCCAGGGTGTGGACAGTGGCTCTGGAGGGGCCCCATAATATATCCAGCCCACTCTCTTCTCAGTGCCCTGCCTCATTTTCTTCAGGGCATTAATCACTGTCTGACATTATTTATGTGTTTACTTAGTATCTAAGTATTTATCTTACTTAGAGCCTAGGTCATAGTAGAAACCCAATAAATTATTGAAAGATCGAGTTACATCTCATTTTGAACTCCAGAAGTTACAATCCATCCAGGGACACATGCCCTATTTGTGGATTTTCAGGACATTGATATTAAAGATTATTTTTCCTACATGATATTTTTGTGATTTATAGCATAAATGGGCTTTAAATGGAAAAATACAGCACACATATTCTTAGCGTCAATTGGGCAGAATATTTGCAGAAACTAGAAACAACACGAAGTAGAAAAAAGGAGTCAGAAGAAGATGGTAGTTTTGGACAGCAACACATCTGCACGCCTACCAATGCTAACCTTTTGCTTACTATATATGATATATTATAAAATTGTCTGTCAATCTGTTGTGGCTCATTCATTTGTATTTAAAATTTTATGTAAATCATGAAAGACATAGATGATCTAAGGGCACTATCAACCACCATGACCTAATTAATACTGATAGATCACTAAACCCAGCAATTACAGAATATGGTATGTTCACCAAGACAGAGCATATGCTGGGACACAAAATTTAAGTCAATACATTTAAAAGAATGGAAATTATACATGTTTTCTGACCACAACAGAATTAAATTAAAAACCAATTACACTATGATATCTAGAAATCCCAAATATTTGGAAATTAAAAACAGACTTCTAAATAATCCATTGATAAAAAAAGAAACCACAAAGAAAATTTTAAAATATTTTGTACCGAGAGATAATGAAAATACAATGTATCAAAATTTCAGGGATTTGGCTAAAGTAATGCTTGGAAGGAAATTTATAACTTAGATGCTTCTATTAGAAAAGAAGAAAAGACTAAAATCAGTGATGTAATATTCTACTTTAAGAAACTAGCAAAATAAACCCACAGTGAGTAGAAAATATAAAATAATAATGAACAAAATCAACAGAATAGAAAATAAACAGAGAAAATTAATAGTCAAAAGAGCTGTTTCTTTGAAGATTGACAAACCCCCCAATGACACTGATGAAGAAGAAAAGAGAACAACATCACCAAAATCAAGAACAAAAGTGGATCATCACTATAGATCACACAGACATTAAAAGGATAGTAAGACAATATTTATTAACAGCTTTATACCAAGAAATTTGACAATTTAGACAAAAGAACAAATTCCATGAAAAATATAATTTACCAAACTAGACATAAGATTAAACAGAAATTTTGAATAGCTCCATATCTTTAAAAGAATTTGACAATGTATCATTATAATTCACTATATTAACAGAACAGAGAGAAACTATATGGTCATCTGAACAAATAGCAGAGAAAAGCATTTGATATTCATCATTCAGTCAAAATTTAAGATAAGCTAAAATTCTTGGAAAGTCAAAAATAGAAGAGAACTTCTTAAAACACCATAAAGTATATCTACCAGAAAATTACAGTAAATATTAAACTTCAAGGTGAAACTGTAAAAATGGAAGAACAAAGAGTATTTATACAAACTAATATGGGTAGATCTCCAAGATACATTTTTGAGTAAATGAAAGAAGTTTTGGATGTTTGTAGTATTTTAAAAACGCTCACACAAAATACTACGTATTTTCTATAAGAACATACACAGGTATGTAAATGCATAGAAATAAGACTGGCAGAAAACACATCAGTCTGATAACTTCTGAGAAGAGGCAGCCAGGACCAGGAGTAGCAGAGGTATATACAGGGTGAAGGGTTTGGTTAAAGGAGACTTAGCCTTATCTACCATGTTTCTATTAACATTTGTTATAAGAAGAATGTTGTTTTCATGAATTACTTAGCTAACCAAAACTTAATTTTAATACCACAAATATAAAAGCACTGGAAAAATATACAAAAACTGCTTTTGTTTTTTCGGATAAATACATTACCATAGGTAAGAATTCGACTAGTTCTTTTTGGTTCCTTGTAAGTTGGGAGACTATAAAAGCAGTTTCTTTGTATGCCATTTATTGACACATCCTGGAACCAAATTGACTCCATTTAGCAAGTCAGGTAAATCTAGATTATGCCAAGTTACCAAACACAGAGTCTAAGGGAAAGACCTCTAGAGTTTGCGAACATTCTATATGATATTAGAGTGAAATAGAAAGAGACGTTGTAGATACTCTTTTTTCCCTTTATTTCTTTCGGAATAGAGCAAATTAATCCTGAGGCCACTGACATTTGCCCGAATTTTCACTAGATCTGAGCTGTTCAATTTTGACTTTAGGTTAGGATTCATTTTCACTCTCAGGCAAAGAATAGGAAGCCAACTTTCCAGCCTGAGGAAATGACACTAACACATTTATCTCCTAACAAACACTTGGTGATTTAAAGATGGTTACAGTATTCTTGTAGTTTGCCCCAAGAAAACCGAGCTCTGTCCAAACCTGTCACGTGCACGTGTGTGTGTGTGTGTGTGTGTGTGTGTGTGTGTGTATGTTGGGGAAGGACAGTTGTGAAAATCCTTTCAAATTTTACCTATAGAGGGACTACTTCCCACCTCATTTTATGGGGCCAGCATTACCCTAAATACCAAAACCAGGTAAAGACATTACAAGAAAACTACAGAACAATAGTTCTCATGAACAAGATGCAAAACTTTTAAACAAAACTTTACCAAATTAAATCCAAAAATATATTGAAAGGATAATATTTAATACATCATGACCACACTATAGTGACAGCAAACAGATCAATGTTTGCTTGGGGATGAGGGGCAGTGGCTGGATGGAGGGATTACAGGAGGTCATAAGAAAACTTTTGGGGGTGATGAATATGTTCACTATCTTGATTGTGATAGTTTCACAAGTATATATGTATGTCAAAAACTTATCAAACTGTTCATTTTAAAAATGTGCGTTTATTATATGCCAACTGGACCTCAATAAAACTGTTTTTAAAAACACATTTTGCCGGCAGGGTGCGGTGGCTCATGCCTGTGTTCCTAGCTTTCTGGGAGGCCGAGGCGGGAGGATAGCTGCAGCTTAGGGGTTCAACACCAGCCTGAGCACAGTGAGACCCCGTGGGTCTACCCTAGAAACACGAAAGACAAAAAAAAAAAAATACACAAAACCACAAAATCCAGCCGGGCATTATGGCGCGCCTGTAGTCCCAGCTACCCGGGAGGCTGAGGCAGAAGGATCGCTCACAGCCCAGGACCTGGAGCTTGCGGTGACCTACAATTACTGCACTCTACCCAGGGACACCAAGGGACACTCTGTCTCAACAAAAACAAGAAAACTGATGGAGCACCTACTTGAAAACCCCCACCCCTTCATTTAAAAAAAACAAACACATTTTGCCTATGTAGTCTTGTCTTTGAGTGTTTGGGAGAATGAAGAGAAAAACTGGAGTGAAAACAGGGAAGGCATCTCCCTATGCCCCCAAGGCTGGAGTGCAGTGGCCTGATCATAGCTCACCGTAACCTCGAACTCCTGGGCTCAAGCCATCCTCTGGCCTCGGTCTCCCAAAATGCGGGGATTACAGGCATGAGCCATCGTGCTCCCCCCTTTTTTAAATATTAAGTATATACATTCGCCAAAGTCCCAAATCGGTAACTTTTTGGAACATGGGTTCAGTCGGGCAGAAGGGCCTGATGTCTAAGGGTAGGACTGAAACTCTTGTTCCCGAAGAGTCAGGCTGCTGCGGGGCAAGGGAGAAGCAGAGACGGATGGAACACGGCGCAGCCGGCACAAGGGGGAAGGCAGGGCAAGGCTTGCGAAAGAAGCTCGGCGGTCAACTCTGGGCTGCGTTCCTCGAGGGCATGATGCCCTGCGACCCTCTGCGCACAACCAAGGCTAGTGTGAGTGTGCGCGCGCGAAAATGCTCAAACCACACGAGAAAGAACAAGTGCAAACGGGGGCCTCCTTCCAGCTCTGCGCGCCTCTGGCTCAGCGGGCTGGGGTCAAAAAAGGGGAAGGGCGAGAGCCCGCGCAAAGGGGGCCAGGCGCTGCCAGGCACTCTAAGGGCGGAAACCGAGGAGGGCGGGACAACGCGGCCCGCTCCGCCCGGGCCGGGGCGGGCCCGAGCCCGCGACCCGCCTCTCCCGCGCCGACCTGGTCACGGCCCCGCGGGGCAGCCATGCCGCGCCGCCTGCTGCGGGGCCTGTGGCAGCGATGGCGCCGTTACAAGTACCGCTTCGTCCCCTGGATCGCGCTGAACTTAAGCCACAACCCAAGGTGAGAAGGCGGGGCGGCCGCACCACGGGTACCTTCTGTCAGGTCCCAGACGCCGCCACTGCGGCGAAGCCGCGGAGCCACCTGCGGGCGGGCGTGCCCTCAAGCGGCCGAAGGGCCCGAGGAGGCGGGCCCTGGGTGGGCGGGGTCTGAGGCCGCGTCCGGGTTTGAGGCTGGCGGGCGAGCGGCGGGTGGGGCCGCGGTGGGCGGGGCCAGAGGCGGGTCCGGCCGCGGCCGGCCAAGGGCCTGAAGCGGGCGCGGCCCTTGGGTGGGCGGGGCCTGCGGCCTCTCCCAGTGTCCTCCGCGCTGTTAGGCCTGCAAGGTCGGGTTTGCAGGCGGTTCTTGGCGCTTGTTCCTCTTAGGGGTCCGAGCTGGCTGGAGCTCCTGTATCTGGGCAAAAATAGAAACTTTAAAAAAAGAGGCTACTCTTACCTCGTGGTAGTGCGTGGCCTTTTCTCCGCCGAGGCATGTTTAGGAGCTTGAACTTCCTCAGAAAAGCCAAAGCAAGGTTTATTTTCACAGCTCCATACAAATAATTTATGTGGTGAAAGCAACCCAGCTCGGCTGTGAGAATACCTTGGAGTGGCTAAAGCATAAAACGTACGAAAAGCGACTAAAAACACGTCGGGTTTTGAGTACGCTAGCTGAGTAGGTCGCCCTGGACAGTGACGCTGCCGGCATTATTAAGGGTATGCTAGTGATCTGCAAGGAGTCAACACAGTGCTTACCACACAGGCAGACTAGGCCTCCTGGAAGAGCAGTTAACGAAAAATTGGGAAGCCCAAGAGATTTCCTGAAGTTTCATACGAGGGAGACATGAATGCAGGTGCATCGTTACTATAGAATTGTGCGGTGGAAATTGCACGCGTTTTGTTCAAGAGTAAAAATAATACAATCAGTACAATTGGAAATTATGTACTAAAGTTGTTGAAATAAGTGATGCAGTCATTAAAGAAGGTGGTACTCCTGGAGAGAATGTGACAAAGTATATGCCACATTTGTCTTTGAAACTACATGCCTGTAAAGAAAGCCATTGAATATGAGGGTTCTCATGATGTGATACTCAAGTGGTTGTTGGGTGTAGTGGAGGAGAGAGCTGAGCTTCTGGCTCTCCCACTTGCTGGCTTTTGGACCTTGGGAAGTTCCCTAACACCTCCAAGCCTGTTTCGTCGTCTGCAAAAATGGGATAATGAAAGGACCCAAAACCATTTGGTACAAAATGGGCCTTTCATAAATTCTGGCTACTTGTGTGGGTAGTGTTGGGAGTTAGGTAACAAGAGCTACCCCAAACAATTATTTTCTGAACTTCTTGAGCTTTATGTTTTAACACAGCAGAATAATCTTACAGTTCATTAAGGCCAGTAACCCAGAAATCGTGAAGATAGTGTGGCTCTTATCAGTTGAAAGATAGTGAATAGAAACTTTTCCCATTTTCAGGACCCTCCGATATGTTCCAGAGGAATCTAAAGACAAAGTTATCTCAGATGAAGATGTCCTAGGAACATTATTGAAAGTTTTCCAGGCTCTATTTTTAAATGATTTTGATAAACAATCAGAAATCTTGACTATGCTTCCAGAACCTGTTAAATCAAAATATCAAGACCTTCTGGCACTTGAACATCAAAGGGTGACACTGCTTGAAAACAGACATCAACAACAAAATATTTTAAAACCAGAAGAAATTCTTTATAAGACATTGGGTTTCACTGTTGCTCGAGCAACTAGCTCTTTGATTTCTGCTGGAAAAGGTGTCTTCGTCACTAAAGGATTGGTACCAAAAGGCGCGGTTGTATCTATGTATCCTGGTAACAGCTCGATTAGTACTTTGCCAAGTTTCTTGCATACTGATTAATATAAGCTCAACAAAATGCCTAGCCCTGTAATATTTAAAGGGTTGAATGTGAAACTCAGGTTTCCACAGATTTTTAAAGTTCTACTTTGGGAATGAACTGTTTGTAAATTATGTATTAGAAAGTATCATGGAGTATTTGTTGGAATAAATGCACTTTCCTTTTAAGGAAATCTTTCTAGCCAAAGATTTCCACCTGTACAAATTGTATAGTCCACTTGTACAAATTACTTAGAAAGCACTAGAGAATAAGCCACTTTGGCTTAGTTGATGACTAAAGATAAAAATGGTATGGGTCAAAACATAAAAGATAAGAGTTTAAATCCATAAATCACTGAATAAAGGTCTTCCTGCCATTTCTACACTAGTAAGGCAACTTCTTTGCAAAAAAAGATCATTGACTAGCATGCTCAATAGAATTTTATTTGTTAAACTTACGTTATTTGGTATAGTGGAAAGTGTATACGTGAATATTTGAGTCAGGTAGACCGTGTTTTTAAAAAGTAATTCTGCTATTTTCTAATTTTACATCCCTAAGCAAGAAAGTCTGAGTTTCCTGCTATACAACTAACCTAACTCTATAAAGATTAAATAGAACAAGCCAACCAATCAGTTAATACTAAAATAAATTTAATAGATTAACATGCCTGGCACATAAGAAGCACCTGGTAAATATTAATTTTCTCCTTTCCTCCTTTGCCAGAAAAAGGAGAAACATCCTGAATGTCAGACTCATCTGTGCCCATATATGTCTATTATTAAATTATTAGCAAAATACATTTTTAAAAGACCCTTTAGATGTCAAATCATACTCTACTTAAAAATATATATGTGACTTTGTAAAACTGAACCTAAAATGTGGTGTTCATTTTATCATTAACCAAGATAGTTATATTTTATTCTGCTGTGTGGACAAGTTGGTTCTATGCTTGCTATTGGACATTCACTCTTTAAAGGGGAAAAGTAACTAAAGAAAATGTGATTATGTTTCAGAGAAAGGTTCTTACCACAGTGTTTATGATTTTTCCATGTTGCTGTAATATGTCTTATCTTGTGATATTATAGGTACAGTATATCAGAAGTATGAGCCAATCTTTTTCCAGTCCATTGGAAATCCATTTATTTTTAGATGCCTGGATGGGGTACTTATTGATGGAAATGACAAAGGAATATCAAAAGCTGTGTACAGGTAAGTGATGCCCATGTTCAAATTTAAGTGTAGGAAACACAACCACACTTACAACAATGATAATGACCAATAGCATTCGTGCTTTAAATAAAAATCTATTTAGATAGCTTCTGTGTAACAACTGTTGTCCTGTTGATTAGACAAGTTTTTTTTTAAGAGAAATTGCACTTGTTTAATTCTAAGGTAAATTTTGTATTTTTGAATTCTATTTTAAGATACAGAACAATAACCCCTTAGCTAATGCTTTCTCCTGTTTCAGATCTTGCAATGGGAGGGACCGACTTGGCCCTTTAAAAATGAGTGATAGTACATGGCTAACATCAGAAATTAATAATCCCCTGGCTGTAGGACAGTATGTCAACAATTGTTCCAATGGTAAGTAAGCATCATGGAGCTGTGAGATGCGATATAACAATGGTTAATTCTACTCCTTTGCCACATGACTGAGCGCCAGAGGCAGTTGAGTGTAACATCTCAGGTATTCAAAGTCCTTAATTAAGCAACTATAACTTTTGGAGGGAAGATAGCAGAAAGAGAGGATTTGGGGAAATAATGGTACACATTACATGGAATTCTTTAAGTTACTGTTTTTGTTCTGATTTTTTAGTGAGTATAGGCAATTGATAACTGCCCTTTTGATCATTATTATTTTAGCATTTTTTAAATAGCGTTTTAGTTAATTTAGAGATTATTTTGTCAGTGCCACTGGTATCCTCTTTCTATTGCTAAGTTTGTGAGTCACTTACCTTCTTTAGGATTTAACTTTCCCATAAGTGAAAGTTTGATCATTTGGCTACATTTAGCATAGGCTTTGTTGTTAGGGAGATGTGAACTCCAAGCCTGACTCTTTTATTTAGCCTCTAACCTTTTTGAGCCTCTATTTCTTGGTATATCAAAAGTAAATAATAAAACATACAGTTTATTATATATGTTTATATATAATATATAACTTATATAATATATATTTATATATTATATATATGTTTATATAATATAAATGTGTTTATTATGTTATATGTAAATGTTTTATTTACTTTTTATTCTGTTTTACATATTATTTACTATATATATAAAAATATATATAAATATATAAAATCTAACAGCTTCATTCCCAATGACCCATTTAAAAAAAAAATCTAACAGTGCCTAGAACATAGTAGTAATTATTTTGAGCATGTTCCAATAATTTAGAAAACCATATGTTAAGTGTCATAATTCAATACTGTTTTCCATGACCTTGTATCATGGTCCTTTTTCTAAAAATTTTGTGCTTGTTCCTAGACAGAGCAGCTAATGTCTGTTATCAGGAATTTGATGTGCCTGCAGTTTTCCCTATAGAACTGAAGCAGTATCTTCCAAACATTGCCTATAGCTATGACAAACAAAGGTTAGTCTTCTAAAAGAGCATTTCCTATCTTATGTGGTACTTAAAAAAATACTTTCTAAGAAAAAGCTATATAGAATTTGGGGTAAGATATTTTTATTGAAAAATTATAAGTAACTTAGATTTTTTTATGTTCATAACACTTTAATGTGTTAATGTAGGCTTATTTGAAATTTAAAATTTTCCTGTAACTTAGCTTATTCTGCTTATTATTACCCATTGTGGTTCTATGTAACACTTTAGAAGTATTGACTTTAAAGTTTTTTTCTTGTGATTCTGTTGTTTTTCCTACCCATAAAATCTTCAAATACATTTTTAGTCATTTAAAGTATCATGTTCTCTACCTCACAAGAAAGAGGCCAAATTACACTATTTCTTTTGCCCATTTCACTATTTGGTTCTGAAACCAAGGACTGTATTCAGAAAACACATATTTTAATGTAATGTTTATTTTCTGCTTATTAAGTGGAAAGTCTACTGAGAATTGAGTATTAAGAATACTCAAATAACAATTTTTAATATAAGTAATTCTGGAGAGCTGAGTTCTTAATGCTGTAGGAATATATAATCTTTATATCATTTCACTGAGTTGCTAGCACACATTTTATATAGGACCTATTAAATTGTCCTTTTAAGATGAATGATTTTTAAAACTCTAGGACTATTCACTATACTTAAAATTTGATAACTTTTGTGTCTCTACATGTATGTGTTAGAACAATTAGGTTTTTTTAGCCATACACTCCGGGGTATGATGTCATTAGAACTTCGAAGGTGTACATATAACAGTGTCTTATTGTGTCCAGAAAAAGTATTTTTTTTTAATTCCGACTAATTTTAAGTAATGTTTCCATTTTTTAGAATACAAGATATCAGTTTGTGATATCAGTTTTGGGGGCCTAAACATAGAAACAGAGTTTTCCGAAGAGGTAGTCAGTTGTATAAACCTATTGATTTGTGGTCTTTTTAATGATATGGACATACTCTAGAGTACCTGCATCAGGGAGAGATAAGAACTATTTCCTCACAGAAATCAAATGTATAAACTAAAATGTAAGGAACCTGAGTAGAGAGAAAGTTACAACTATAAAACCTATACTGGTTATATTAAAAATCTGAGCTTTTATCTGTCACTATTCTTACCTTTTGTATATATTTTTTTTGTTTTCAGCCCGCTTCGATGTGTCGTTCTTGTCGCACTTAGGGACATAAACCAAGGAGAAGAGTTTTTTTCAAACTACTACACAATTGTCAGCTAACTCCAAATTAGAAATTAGGTTTTCTACTCAGTTATCTAAATGTTTTTTGTTAATCAGTTCTCTGAGTTCCACCTGTAGAACAAATATTTTGAGACCTAATTGGAGTAGGAATTTTTTGTTTTTGTTGATATTATATTTATGTTCCAATTTCATGATAAAAGCTATTTGCTTCATTACAATTTCAAATTTGTAATGCAATTCAAATTTTAATTGGGCTTCACCTAAATACACAATAGCTTATTAAATTAAAACCTACTACTTGAACTTACAATTTCAATTTTTCTTTTGTTTATTTTGTACAGCTAAGTGGTGGTTTGTAAAATTTTAGCCAAGCACCAGTAATTTTTGTAGTACTATTGATGTCTACAAACTTATGTAAATACTTTATTTTTATAGAATCAAGTAAAAAATATCTATTGTGTTGCTATGAGTAAATTGGTGTGTGTATGTACAATTTAAAGGTTGTTCTAGCTAGATAGGAGCAAAATGTGAGGTCCTTATACTATTTACTCTTTGAACATTTCCATACCAAAAAAGGTTTAAAAAAAAGGGCAAGAGATTGTTTTCATGTGGGAATATAGTTAAAAGATAGTGTCAATGGGAGGAATACCTGTTCCCCATGTCTCAGGTTTTATGTGAAGGGCTTCCATTTGTAATGCTCGTAGCCTCTCTGTCTCCCCACTGGAGGAAGTGACTTTCTGAGAGTATGTTTGGAGAACTAGGCACCAATGGCCCACACCCTTCTAGTTCCTTCTCTGTAGACTCTGCCTGCCAGCAGAAAGAATGTGTCCTGGGCAGTTCTCTGCCTTATGCAGGGAGCAGCCTGTAGCCAGCCCAGCCAGTGCCAGAATGAGTCTACTTCAGAGGTGGAGTATTAACAAGCCAACCTGGCCAGAACTCTGAAGCCATCTTCCCCAGAATTTTATTAGCAGTAGTTACTTTGATCTCCATAGACCTGACTCCTGCTCCAATTATCAGTTCTAAACTTGGATAGGAAGGAGGGTGTTATTTACTGGGCCCCTGAAATCTTCATGGAACCTGTATAACCAGATTCTGACCACCTTCACTGCTGTGCCACCAGCTTTACTCCCCTAGTTCATTACAATTTCAATTGCCTCCTAATTGTCTTTCCTCTTTGTCTTTCCTGCCCTGCTTACAGAATACATCACCAAGAGTGATTCTTTTAAAGTTAAAGTCAGATCTTGACATGTCCCTGCTCAAAATCCTCTTCCTGTCCTGGAGCAAATGAAGTCCTTCACATACATGATCTAGCTGCTCGTCGCAGATCTGCTCTCCTGGCTCTCACCTTGCTCATTCCCTCCCAGCCACACCTGCCCCCTGGCCAGTCCCTGAACCTGCCAGGCACGTTCCCACCTCAGGGCTTCTGCACTTGTTGCTTCTGCCTGCAAAGGTCTTCCCCCAGATGGCCACATAGCTTGTTCTCCCCTTTCCTGTCACCTTCTCAGAGAGGAGCCTTGCCTAATCACCCTGTTGAAGTTGCAATCCCTGGCTGCCACCCCAGTACTCTCCTTTCCACTTCCGTATTTTTCTCTGTAGCACTTATCACCAGCAGGCTCAAAAAGCAAACTATTGATGGAAATTATGGTCAAAATGACTTCTAGTAGCCTAGAAGTCACTAGAGATTGTGCTTCCACAAGGCTTCTCCCCCTCTCAAAGCCTGAAGTACTGTGTAGTTCCTACGGGGCACCTGGCTGCTGCCTTGGCTGTATTCAAATACTGTGCTTGTCCCCCCTCTGGAAGTGCTTCTGTGCATGTGTCCACCTCACAAGCCCTCCACACTGAGGCCCTTTGGTGTCTAAGAATGAGGGAATATGGTTTTAGACAAGTAACCAAAGGCAGAGGAGAAAAAGTTTTTGCTTTCATTCTATCCCCTTCTTGGCCTTGTACAATATTTGGATATTATGTGCAGTATGATCACTGCATCTTAAAAATGGAACTAGATAAAAGTTCTGGTCACAGAAAATGAAATACAGGGACAAACTTGTGAAATTAGGCTAAGGCAAGATCTTTAGCTTGAAATGATGAAAGTTTAGGAAAAATGAGACTAGGTAGATTCAATGAAACTATGAATAGTGTAGATAAGGAAGACTAGTTGACCATAATCTGTCAAATAATACTTGATCAAATTTCAGATATCATGTTTTCCTAAAAGACCCAGTTGCTTAGAACAGTGTTTGAAACATAACATTCAACAAATGCTTCCTGAATTAAACTGAAAGTATAATCCTTAAGAGGGTTAGAATTTTATTATAGATGGAAAAATACTATAGAGGATTTAAAGAAAACTTATCTACCACCTTTATTACTTACGTATCATATGTCTTAGTTACTGCATGTAAAACCAATTTAACAGGGGTGTAATATTAGCTATTTGGTATAGCTTAAGATTAAATAAAAAATCTATTTTTGGCAAATACTCACACAAACCAAGAAAAAAAAAGATTTCCAGATTTTTATTTCTGGAACTGTACACCAGGTATTAAAGTACAACAAATACAAAATAATGCTCAAAAAAATCAGTGTTTATGTACAAATATTAAAATCAATGCAACAATAGCAACTTCCTCTTGAACATCTGATACTAAAACTTGTTCTGATTGTCACTAATTTATCTCAGACTCACAGGGTACTTATTTCAAACTGGGACAACTGGAATCACTGGTCATCTAAGAGGAATAGTATCTACCATATTTAACAATAAAACTAATAGTTTCCTCCTTTTAGTGAAAAAATTAGGAACTTTTTAAAAAACATAGTAATGTCAATATTTTTATAAATTATTTCAATTCCCATTTGTAGACAATGTGCTTTGAAACTCTGGGCAAACAATCTCCTTGGTGGTCAGGTTTATTTGTTAGTTTACATTCAAAGTTGAAATACTCACTAGAGACTTTGGTTAAATTAAATAGTATCACTATGCTCTATCAGATCTGGCGTTCTCAAATATTTATGACCCTCGATTTTAAAAATTAAAAAGGAAACAATTGCACAATTCTTTGACCTAATTGTACAGATTTTAGTATTATTTAAAACAGTATTCTACATCCTTCAAGTAAATTCAGCAGTTGACCATGACAAGAGGAAAACTAAACATTTAAAAAGCTAGTGTAAAAAAGATGAAGTACAACTAACAAAAGTAAAGTATTGCTATAATCACAGCACCAGTTACACTTCTAAATGAATCCACTGTCCTCTTCAAATTCCCTGTACATTAAAGATATATCAGCCAACACTGCAACTGCTCACCATGAATTTTTGGTTTGTTCATACAAAAATAATGCGGCAAAGGAAAAAAAACAAAGAATTTATCACAGTTTGTTATAAGAATTGTGCTTAACACTTGATAAAAAAGGCATTATTTCTTCATATGATTATAAATCAGTTTTCATGCTTTCAAACGCAATTCTTTTAATAAACAGTAACAAATTCTGTTAAGATGTTTAAACGGAGAGAAAAAACAGTAAATTCAGCTTTTAAAAGAAAATTCAATAAATAGCTATTTTACATGGATAAAGTCATAGTGGTACAATTTATGAATGTCACATCAAGCATGCACAAAAATGGTATTATACATGGCAGAAGTAGTCAGAAAATATTGAATTAGATCTAAAAAGATATGAAGAATTTACACTTATGTACAAAAATCTTGCAAATTATTGCCTCATTTTAACAAGGAATTAAAAGTAAACGTTACCAGCTAGTTAGCACTCTCTAAGAGGCTAAAATCAGATTGGCATTTAAAAATCTATTAAACTAGCTGGAATTTATTTTTCTCTCATACCATTTTCTGGATTTTGGTCAAAAATCTTTATTTAAATAACTAAAGTGTCCATTCAACTTGCTGATAATCAAAACTTTAGATAAGAAACACTGTTTCCATCTTATATCAAGATCCCAGCAATGCATAGATAAACTGAATATATTACTGCATCAGCTACTGAGAATGGGCATGTTCATTTAAGTGCAACTGGTATTAGCATTCAGTCATCTTTGTGTAAATTATTTATACAGACCAGCCACTGTAAACCCAGAGTGAAAATTAAAGTTATAACAATGGAACATTATGGCCAGTATCTTACTAAATTATAGAAAGTGTACTGATTTTTAATAAAAGAAATAAGGTTCAAAGTTTAGCACAACCAACACAGCAATAAGAAGCTGACAACCTTGGATAAAAATACCAGAAAGCAACACAGAGCCCAGGCTACCCATTATTTACTGTGTGCATACAGGAATGCTAGACTTCAGATGTATAAATTAGACTGATTTTAAGTTATTAACTACTTTTGTCCACTGTGCTAAACTAAATTTTATAGTAAATGTGCTACTGCGTAAACACTTCAAAGCAATCTTCATTAAAATGCTGCAAAGAAAAACAATACACATCATCCAAAACTAAGGATGTCATTGCAGTTCACAGTTTGTATAATAAATACCCTCCCTTTCGATCACTAATCACTACGTCCTATCTACTCATCAGCACAACCTTGAAGCAACTTACACTTACAAATATTAGCAATGTAGCCAAACATTTAAGTTTTTTGCAAAGCAACACAACTAGTAAAAATCAAAAATTTTAATTAAGATGGTGCCAAAAAAAGGAATTTTGTATTTTAACTATACTATAAAAGCAAAGCTTATTACATCCTAATACTGTATTACATATTGTTTGATTCACCTTATAACTTAAAGAGGCATGTCTATAGAGCAAAAATGGCCGAAGTTTATGACAATGGCTTCCCATTCACGATGTTTAGAATAAAAACAAAACTGAGATACAACTGAATGTTTATCACTTTTTAAAACTTAAAAGTGGTAACGTACCATTCTATTTCGGATAGGAACTCACATTTTTCTTGCCAAGTGTTCAAGCTAAACAAAAAAGCTTAAATATACTTCAAGGTTCTACTGCATTATGTATAAAATCTAGAAGTCCCTCTAAATATTAACACTTTGAACTGCAGTGCTAAGAACAACTTAAGAGGTGTCCCAAAATGTAAACCATTGAGTGGCAACATCCTAGGCTTTGTAGACTGTGCTTCTGCAAGTCAACTGCCTCAGGATAAACTAAATTATCAATAACCGGTATATGATTTTTACGACTACAATCTTGACAATGGTGGACAAAACCCCATATGAATACCACATCTTCAAATACCAAATTTTTAGCCAATAAATGAAGTTACACAGAAATCTCCTGGCAGTAAAATGGCCAATTCTGTGTAAGGTAGCCCTGGTCTAGAATTTTGAAGCAGGATCCAAGCAAGTGTCTTCATAATTTGCACACAGTTCCTCGTGCTGGCTTCCATAAAGATGGATTTGCTGTTTTGTAAACTGAAGTGCTCTAGTTGAATAACATGAGAGAAGTTTCCATTTTTAAAAAATCCTTGCATGTTTGTGCAGTTTAAAGAAACCTACCCCTGCTTTTATTAATTAAGAAAATAAAACCAAAAAAATGCTACATTGAGCAGGGATCGGGATCGGTACCTGTAAACATTGTTATTCCACTGCATCCGTTACGGCAAAAGGAATTTACATGAAAAGAAGCCACACCATTCAGTTCAGAACATCTGTGCTGGTTTTGAGCTGGTGGCCTCTGTCTACAGGTTTTAAAATTGGGAGTGAGGGCAGTGGGGAACAGAAAAGAATAGAAAAAGAAGGGAGTGGGGAAGAGGTACTGGGGGATGAGGAAGAGAGAAGCAGAGCTTAAAGCTGCACCACAGAGTTCAATCTTAGTTCCCAACTCTGCTGATCATAGTTCATTTCCACATTTATGGATTGAAAAATGAAAATACTCTTGATAAATCAAGATATAGTTCTATACATACTGACATCACTGATGTCATAGTGAAAAAGGTTCAAACTTCCAGTGAAAGACTATGCAAACCTGATAGCTCCCCTCAAGTTTACTGGTACTGAACACACACTGTTTCTGGGCTCCTTCCCTGTGTCACTCAGAGTGAAGGGCAGTGTGCTGATGCAGAGCGTGGGCGCTGATGAAACCATTGGTCTCGTTGGCAGACAGACTGCCAAAGTCAGCCACAGAAACAGCCATTTTGGCACTGGTGATGTGATGTGTGTGATTTTCAAAGTCCACACCCAGATTATTTACAGAAACCTCATTCATAAAGGATTCAGGAACAGCAATGCCCATTTTCAATCTTTTTGCTGGTCGTTCTGACTCTTCACTGCACATGTTCATAGGATTTAGCTCTGAGTGATAAAATCCAGTCTCAAATAAATTAAAACAGTCACTTTCCCCATTGCTGGGCAGGGTGAGTAACTCTTCTGTTACAACAGGCACATGATTTACTTGTCCACGGGGTGTGTTGCCCAGTGGAGGAAAGCTATCATCCAAACAATTCACATCCGTGGGGTTGCAGACAGTTGCAACACTGTTGGTCAAAGCTAAAAAGAAACAGAAAATGGTTTAATCAAGTGGTCCTGTAATTTGAAGTAAAGAGGACACAATTTTCCAACAAACTATACTAAAGAACCCAAAAAGATTTTCATTTTACCTGTCAAGTCACTGGCAGTGAAAGAGTTGAGAATATTCAGCTGTTGATCAGGAATAGGTTCGGGCCGGTTAGAAGTTAAGGCTGAAGTATTTACCGTCCCACCCAAAGCTTCTGTTTCATCTACCAAACGATCCATATAGTCCCTGAAAAATACACCCCAATAATTTTATGACTGCATATCATGATTAAAAACAAAAGTCACTAAAGTCAAGCCCATGGTACTTACGTAACTCCGGGGTGATGGTTATATCGTTTCTTTCCAAATTTTGTCTGTTGAGCAAAGTAATCATAACGTTCAGATTTCTTCCACATATAGTAGAATGCTACACATTCAGCAACTGTTCTAGTTCTCACCTAACAAGAAAAGTTGAATTTTAAAAATAAAACAAAGTCAACCCATTTTTTATACAATTTTTCCCCTTACAACACTAACTTCAATCCATGGGTCTTATTTTCTATCCTCCCAGTTATGAAATTCCAAACACTTTTATTAGTGAAATGTCTTTACTTTTAATAATGAGGCCATTTTCAAAAGCCCAAAGTTGTTTTTAGAAAAATTAGAATGTATTAGTTTATAAAAAAAGTACGCATCCAGAAATTCTCTAACACATTTACTAAAAATCCTTAAATATTGGCACATTCTTTATTTCTCTTCATTGAATTCTTGCTGTGATTCTGACTATAGTGAGGGGTTCTTAACTTTGGATTAACCAACCCCTCAGAGGTCCATGAATGGATTTCATTGGGATCTATTACTTCCCAAAATTATATGCAGGTACACTTTTCTGGGGAGAAGGAATGCAGCCTCATCAGATTATCAAAGGGTTCCATTATCCAAAAAAGGTTAAGAACCCTTGGCAAAGGAATCAATAATCTATAGCATCTGGAATTTAAGATTATTTGCTGGCTAAAGGTAGGACTTTTTTCCTCCAACATGTGTTTGGCTCTCATCTCCAACAGACTTTGGTAATAACAACAACAATAAAATTTGACCCTCACCAACTTGGCTCCACACTCAAACTAGGGCTCCTCTAACCACATACAGCCACAGACATGAGTTCAGATGTATGAACAAAATTCTTTATCCTTATCCAATAAACACTTTCTCCGCTGCTTAATCAGTACTCAATAAAAAAGCTTCTGTATCTCTATCCCAAATTCCTGAGCAAGTTGTGATATAAGATCACTAATATATGGACAAGCTTTTTAAACAAAGAAATACAGTATACCTTTTCAATAAACATCATTAACTATAAGTCTTCACAGAGAATGCAGGCTTCTTGGGGCCACAGACCTTTTCTGTCTTATTCACTGATATATCTCTAGTGCCTAAAACAATGTCTGGTAAGTAGAGTGGAAGGACATAATTGTTTTTGGAATGAATGGAGTAAATTTCATAAGTCATTACAAAACTGATGGTTTTATTTTTATTTAAAAAGACAACCCAGACTTCTTTAAAAATGTTTTATCTACTCATCTTATCTTTGAAAAAACATTAGGTTTTCATATGTACAGCAAGTAAGAAATTTTAAACACCATACTGGAAGGTCTAGCAATTGCAGTTAAACAAGAAGAAATAAAAGGTATACAGATTGGGAAGGAAGATATAAAACTGTCTCGGTTTGCAGATGACGTTATTGTCTACATAGAAAATCCCAAAGAATCAACAAAAAACTCCTAAAACTAATAAGCAATGATAACAAATTTGCAGGATCCAAGGTTAATATACAAAAGTCAATTGCTTTCCTATATACCAACAATGACAATTGAAATTGGAAATTAAGAACACAATACTATTTACATTAACACCCTCAAGACTTAAATACTTGGGTATAAATCTACCAAAATACATGCAAGATCTATATGAGGAAAACTACCAAAATCTGATTAAAGAAATCAAATAAGAACTAAATAAATGGAGAGATATTCTGTGTTCATGGATAGATGAATGTAGACTGACATCTCATTATTAAGATGTAAGTTGCTCCCAACTTGATCTACAGATTCAGTGCAATCTCAATCAAATCCCAGCAAGTCATTTTGTGGATATCAACAACCTAATTCTATATGGAAATGCTAAAGACCCAGAAAAAGATAAAGTTGAAGGACTCATACTACCTAACTTCAAGACTTATTATAAAGCTACAGTAATCAAGACAGTATGGTATGGGGGAAAAAATGGACAAATAGATTAATGGAACAGAAGAGAGAGCCCAGAAATACACCCACATAAATATAGTCAACTGATCATTGACCAAAGAGCAAAGGCAATTCTATGGAGGAGGAAGGATAATCTTTTCCACAAGTAGTACTACAACTGGACATCCACATGCAAAAAATGAATCTAGATACAGACCTTACACCTTTCAAAAAATTAACTCAAAATGGACTATAGATCTAAATGTAAAAATGCAAAACTATAAAAGCTCCTAGAAGATAACAGGAGAAAATCTAGATGACCTTAGGTTTGGCAATGACTTTTTAAATAAAATGCCAAAAGCATGAACAATTGAAAAAAACTGTAAAGTGGACATCATTAAAATTAAAATTACTCTACAAATGACCCTGTTAAAAGAATAAAAAACAAGCCTCAAACTGGGAGAAAATATTTGCAAAAAACAAATCTGATAAAGGACTAGAATCCAAAAATACAAATAACTCTTCAAACTTAACAATAAGAATACAAACCACTCAATTAAGGGCAAAAGATCTGAAGGGACACCTGATAAAAGATACACAAATACCAATAAGCATAAAAGATGCTTAACATCATACATCATCAGAACTGTAAATTAAAACAACAAAAAGATGCCATTAAAAACCTATTAGAATGGTGAAAATCCAAAAACACTGACATCATCAAATGCTGGTGAAGATGTGGAACAAGAGAACTCTCACTCACTGCTGGTGGGAACACAACATGGTATAGCCACTCTGGAGGACAGTTTAGCAGTTTCATACAAAACTAAACATACTTTTACCATTCCATCCAGTAATCCCTGCTCCTTGGCATTTAACCAAATGGAGTTGAAAACTTATATCCACAAAAATCTGCAAACAAATGTTTGCAGCAGCTTTAATAACTGCCAAAACTTGGAAGCAATCAAGATATCCTCTAATATGTGAATGAATAAACACATAGGCATATCCATATAATGTAATACTATTTGGTGATAAAAAGGAATGAGCTATCAAGCCTGAAAAAAGGGAGGAAACTTAAATCCATATTGCTAAGTCAAAGAAGCCAATTTGAAAAGGCTACATGCTGTATGATTCCAATTATATGACATTCTGTAATGGCAAAAGTATAGAGACAGTAAAAAGATCAGCGGTTGCTAGAGGTTGTGGGTGAGGTGGCGGGAGGGAAGAATAGGTGAAACATGGGATTTTTAGGTCAGTGAAATTTTTCCGATAGATACTGTAATGGTGGATACACGTCCTTATACATTTGTCAAAACATATTGACTCTTAGGGATTAATATCTGTGAAAAGAAAGCAAAAAGCAAAATATATATGTATATATATGTATATATTTTAAAGAGTCAGGGTCTCACTCTGTCACCCAACCTGGAGTGGAATAGCACAATCATAGTTCAGTGTAGGCTCAAGCTCTTGGGCTCAAGTGATCCCCCCGCCAGCTTTCCGAGTAGCTAGGACTACAGGCACACACCACCACATCTGGCTAGTTTTTAAACGTTTTATAAAGACGGGGTCTCATTTTTGGTAGAGATGGAGTTGCCCAGGCTGGTCTTGAACTCCTAGGCTCAAGTGATCCTCCGACCTCCCACCTTGGCCTTCCTTTACCATACCTGGCCATAGAAAAATATGCTTTTAGTTAAAAAAAAAATCACATATTGTACAATAAAAAGAGTGAACCCTAATGTAAACCATGGACTTTAATTAATAATAAGGTATCAACAGCAGATTAATTATAATAAATGTGCCATACTAACAAAAATGTTAATAGGAGAAACTATACAGGTGGAAGGGATATATGTGAACTTTGTACTTTCTGCTCAATTTTGCTGTAAACCTAAAACTGCTCTAAAAAATAAAGTCCGTTAATTTTTTTACAGGCATAAAATATTGACCTACCCACCTAAATGCTTCAAAACACTGCCTTCCTTGAGGATGAAGAGAGATAATAAAAAAGAATATTTTAATGAGACTTAACTATCCCATATTATTAGGATGAAAAAAATATGTATTTTTAAATAGACTTTAGTTTTTGGAGTAGTTTTGGGTCCACAGCAAAACTGAGCAGAAATGACAGACAGTTCCCCTATAGCTCCAGCTCCCACATGCATAACTTCCCCCACTGTCAACATAACCAGAGTGGTACACTTGTTAAAATCAATAAACCTACATTGACACATCATTACCCAAAGTCCACAGTTTACATTAGGGTTCACTCTTGACATACATTCTGCGGGTTTTGACAATGGATAATGACATGTATCCACCATTATAGTATCATACAGGGTAGTTTCACTGCCCTTAAAATCCTCTGTGCTCCACCTATGCATCTCTCCCTCCGACCTCTAAACCTCTGGGAACCAGTGATCTTTTTATTGTCTCTATAGTTTTCACCTTTTCCAGAATGTCATACAGTTGTAGCCTTTTCAGATTGGCTTCTTTCACTTAGTAATATGCATTTAAGATTTCTCATGTCTCTTTGTGGCTTCATAGCTCATTGTTTTTTAAGCACTGAATAATAGGCCAGTGTCTAGATGTGCCACAGTTTATTTATCCACTCATCTCAAAGGACATAGTGGTTCCTTCCAAGTTTTGGCAACTATGATTAAAGCTGCTATAAACACTGTGTGGAGGTTTTGTGTGGACATAAGTTTTCAACTCATTTGGGTAAATACCAAGGAGCAGGATTGCTAAATCATATGGTAAAAGTTTGTTTGGTTTTATAAGAAACTGACAAACTGTCTTCCAAAGTGGCTATACCATTTTGCATTCCTACCAATAATGCCTGTAAGTTCCTATTGCTCCACATCCTTGCCAGCATTTGCTGTTGCTAGAATGTATTTTTTAGTTGTTTTCAGTAACAATGTTTCTTCTTTCAGCAATTGCAGTTTTTACTGCTGATAAGAAATTTTTGAGGCCACAAACCTCTGAATAGCTCGGAAAGAAATGAAAGTTAAGGAAGAGCATAAAAGAGTAAGAACTTTCCTGAAAAATATCATGAATCCATTTTCTTTGAGTAGAATATTATAACTGTTTATGTGAAAAGATAAGTGAATATACTCTCAGCCATCCCATGAGCAGCCTGTGGCATCTGTGAGCAAATTCCAGTTATGTTTATAGTGATGTAAGAGATGTTAATGGCAGGGGAATATTAACAAGTTATTGCTATTTTTCCTACTCAAGTGACTTACAAATTAGTTGCTTACATTCACTGTAATTAGTAAGGAATTTCTCTGTACTAATTTGCTTAACTTACCTTATTCTTCTGTATAAGATGAAAATCTTTTCCAAAAAGCATGAGTGCATGTTCAAAGCTTCGGCATTCCTCTTCTGTCCATGCAGTCATTCCTTCTAAAAAATAATTTAAAACAAAATTCATTGTCCTCGGCACTCTTTTATGAGAATCACTGATTTATTTTCCATGTTTTCCCTGTAAAAGGCCATAAACACATACACTCTCTCTCTCTCTCTCTCTCACTCACACACACAAATTCTGTATGTAGGAGATTTCTATTAGGATCACCAAAAGTATGCATATTCTAAATCTTATCAATAAGCCTAGAATACAAAAATATAAACATTGGGTTTTTTCCTCTGCATTATGAGATAAGAATTTAATGTTTTTCTTTAACCTATGCTTGTTTTTCTGATTTTTAAAAAATGTTTTACAATAAGCATATACTATTTTAAAATTAGAAAAAAGGGCTATTTCCTTTATGGGGGAAAAAAGCTCTATTTTGGTCTTACATCAAAACTGTTAAGTTCTTTAATTAGAGGCCATAAATAAAACATAATCAATACATATTTATTTAAAGTTGGAGTGCCATACTCTGTAAATATAAGAATAAGAAACAGTCCACGTTCTCAAAACATGTTCTCCATGTTCTCAGAATACTAAATCCCATTCAACTTTCCAGCAGATGTTAATGTTGAAAAATTCAAAATCTATTTGGGGTAGAGACCCAGAAGGTATTCACAGAGTCACAGTCTAGACTTAAGAGTTTGCTTATTATGCCCCTTTATCTCTGAAGTGTCTCACTTAATGATACTGGAGACCGGGTCCCCAAAGCCATTAATAATCTACAATAAAGGTGAAAAAATAGTTTGAAGAAACCAGTATTTAGTTTTTGAGAGTTTTAAGAGCTTAAAATGATTTTTTCAAGAAGCAGCTTTTATAAGGGAAATATTTGAATAGACTAACTCAATGTACAAATTTAAGTGTACTATTTTCAGCTTTTATATTTTCCAAGCCATTTATATAATATTACTAACTATTATTTTCACTCTGTATCTACTTAACGTAAGCTATGGTGCATGCAATCCGTTTATATAATGACAAAAAATACTGAAATAAAAGTTAACTATTTTCCTTGACACACACAAAACAAAACCTAAGCACTGAAAAAATGTTATTACATGATTACTAAAAATACACTTCTTACAATAAATTCAACGGAATATATTATACATGTTACTTTTTAAAATCCTTAATCTCCTTTTCATTTCCTGTCTGGTTTTTTAAAAAACAGAAAAAAAAAACAACTTTTTTTTCAATGAAATTATAAAATCATTCTTTTTAATTACTTTGGATTATTGTCATCTCTGGGGTCTGCTTTGTTCTGCAACTATTTCTTCAAGAAAGTGGAGGTGATGGGGGAATAACTAATTTGTATTTGAACAATCTCGTATGTCTAAAAGTAGAGGGCAAGAAAAGGAAAAAATTTGACGAACAGAGATCTTATAAAAATGTTACAGAATTGCTCTGTTCCTTACAATATTTTGCTTAAATATTGAAATGACCATCCTTTGTCATTTCTCTCTCTTGAATTCAAGTGTTTCTTTCTTACCTTGAGATGCTTTTCCATTGCAGCAGTACCTTTCGATTGCTTCCTTTATATTGTGGTTACACTTGAGAAGTTCATATAATGCCTAGGAGAGACAGAGGGAATAAAACATCCAGTAAAAATTGCTGTAAGTTCATACCTAACAGCATTTAAAAAAACAGGTAGAGTCTTGACAAATACTGGCTGAAATACTCCCTAATTTCAGGACATTTGAGGGTACATTTGCCCAGGCATTTAGTTTACATAACTATCCTGCAGACTGACTCTGGTACTACTTCAGTTTGTTCATTCTTACTCTAATTCTCAGAAGACACCTACCTGTATCATTCTTCACTCTTTTTTCTTCTAATTGCTAGGCCTTCTGAGCTGAGACATACCCCTATTTTAGATGTGGGGTACAAAAATCCAATGGGATTTCTTTTTGACAGCTGATAAAACTACTCTGAAGTTCAGCTAGTATGATTTCTCTATGTTACTTGGGAATTCAAGTTTGAGTCTACCTATCTCTGGGTATTCATTAGTCAGGATCGATTTGGGATACAGAGTGAAAAAGGTATTTGAGAGGGGCAAAATGATGTCAGAGGGGCAAAACTAGGGGCATTCAAAAGGGGCATTAACAGTCTGTTAATAGGCAATGCTCCCACCCCCCAGTCCAGATGTGATCAGGAGACTGTTCCACATCTACAGGTACACAAGTGCTTAGCAAATGCTCCTACATCAAATTCATATCGTCTTAATAGACACCACTTTTAATCATTTCCTGATTGAAGTTCAAGAATAATTCAAAGAGTATATTTATCATAAAATCTAAAAGTCCAACCATAGAGCATGTTTAAAGAAGTAACTACAAGTCTAAGAAAAAATATAATCATCAAGAATGAGGTACTAAAGAATTCTCAATGGCAAAGGAAAATACGATTAAGTGATTAAAAGGATATAAAATGGTATCTAAAGTAAGATATGTGTATCTGTATAGAAAAAAGACCAGAAGACATGAAACTATGTAAAACGGTTACCTCTAGGATTTGAGATTATGTTTTTTTAAACCAGTACTTTGCAAATTTTAAAAATCTGTCGGAAAAGATATCCAATTCACATGTAAGAAATATTTAAATCAAACACATGAAACCAAGGAGATACTGAAGTTGGCTGCCGTTTCAACAGAAGTAGTTGAAGTATACCTGTTCATTGTCCCTTGTATGCGTTCCTGCAGAAATCCTATCCATTAGTTTTTCATTTCCAGTTCTTAATGAGGTCTCAACAAGGTACTCCTTAACTTTGCTCTCCAAAACCACATCAGGACGCCAAAGTAGCTGGTCTTCATTTTCATACACTGATAAAGAAAATTCCATTAGCACATTAAAAATAGTGAACACACTCAAAGATGTACACAAACAGTTCTTTATCCTCTTGATAGGCTATTACACTGGGACAAGTAAGTAACTTTGAGGACGCCAGTAATTTGATTATCTGGCAAGTAGAGCCTTTCACTAGTTTAAGAATCTTTTTTAAATTTTATTATAGGCCAAGGGTTCTGGTGGCTAGAACAAGTGGCTTTTTTGGTGGTCGGATTTACTGATTAGAAGGCTTTCCATACCTAGTAAAATCTAATGGAAAACCCCCTATTGGTATCTTATACTCTTCTAATGAAGGGGTAAAAATAACCTGTGTAAATTCACTAATAACCTCATTAGAATTTTCTCTTAAATTCCCTAAACAGCTCTATGAAATCTCTAGAGGTTAAAAATTGCAAACAAATAAAATAAACAAATAAAACCATATAAAAACTAAACTATCTGGTAATAATGAAATATCTAAGAAAGGCATACTTTTCCTTTACTAACATCCTCTCAACAAGAGTATTTTTATTTAAAGGAGGAAGCAGATGAATTGAATATCCCTAGGGTTTTTGAAAAGAAGGGCAAATAGTTGGAGAAGTAAACTTTCCACAGTCTCTTAAAAGACTGATAATAATGAACAAAATGTCACTAAGTTTATATTTTGCACAAGTTTATACTAATGCACTCTACCATTTTACTCAAAGCTTCTGTGTTACATAATAAAGTAATATGGATGGCCCAAGTATTTAGCCCAGTACTTCAAGTGCAATCTATTCTTCAAGTGTGTAATAAATACTAAATATAGCTAATACAAATTTATTGATACCTCACCATGTACCAGGGACTGTGATAAGTGCCTTATGGTCACAACTGTATAAGGCAGGTATTATCATACTCAGTTAGCAGGAAAGTTAAAACTGAAGTGTGCCTGTAAAGCAATTAAGACTGACTTTTTAGAGAAGTTCCTGAAACTTTCTTTACTCTTTGGTCACAACTGAAAATAGGTAAAACAGTCTGGATTTATTCCCTCAAAAGACAGAGAATGTATACCTTCCCCTTTGATTTGCAGAACTGATAGATAACCTGCATTATGTCTTCCCTAAGGAACTGTAGCTGCTGAGCATGTACTTGGCTCCAAGGGTATGTGTGGCATTGGAACGGGATGTATATGTGCCGAGGCTGCCACATCTGAAGACCATCAGCTATTGTTTGCTTCCTCTGGGACAACTGGCTTCCATCACTTTGAAAGCAGTTTTAGGAAAACAGCATTGTTAGGGGCTGCCAAGGCTAACAACCCCAGGGTAGCCAGTCCTCCCCTCCTTTAAACGGGGGACGATCTGGTATGGAAGAAAGAAAGAGGGACTCAGGAAGTGTTGTGCTGGCTGTGCTGCTTTTGCCCAGGAACAAATCAATTCATGGAAAAGGCCAAACGCCTATGGAATTATTCCAAATGTACCTGGTTCCTGAGTTCAGCTACGAAGGTGTACCTGTATTTTTACTTCCCACAACCTTATCCCCTCCATACTATCAGAACCAACTATAGTTGGAATCTATCAAAAATGTAAAGAAAAACTAATTACACATATGTACGGGTGTACAGCAAAAGCAACAGAACCCTTACATTCCACCTCCTGCTCTTTCAGGGCTGGGGCAGGAGAATTTCTTCTAGTCTCTTTTTCCCTCAAGAGTTTTCTTTCCACAGGATTATATCCTTAACATTCTCATTATCTCAGGGAGGAAATTCTACCTACTTTTATTAAAGCAGGGTGTAGGCCAAGATACTGCACCTTAGAAGGCTCTCCACTATTTTAACAGGCACTGAGCACGCTGGCTAAGAAAGTTTTTTTGTGTGTGTGTGTGTTTGTGTGTGTGTGTACGTTGGGGGGGCTCTTACAACAAGTCTCGCGAAGTCTGAGTCTCATGGTTAATTTTGACACATTTTTCCAAAGTCAGGCCTAAATACTCTGACTCTGGAAGTTTCCCTGACCCCAAATCTATCTTTATGCTGTCAAGGTTGGTATATTATCAGATATTTAAAGAACCATTTTAAGTGATAACTTTAATCTACCAAACATCAAAATAAAAAGTTTTCCTTACCTTTTTCACTACCATCGTATTCTCCAAGATATGGGGGAATCTCTGCCTGATATTGTAAACCAATCATTATTTCCTACAGGAAAATTGAGAAGTAAAAATAACTTCTTATAAAAATAAATGCTGAAACAAAGGTCCCAAACTCATTAATCAGGTTCTACAAGTCAAAAGAAACTTTATCTTGTAACAACAAAATTATCATAAATCATTTCAGAAATGTTTTTAAAAGCCACTTTAGTCCAAATGGTCTACTAGATTATCATGGTAACTCAACTTACTTTCCTCAAATCTTCAGGACAGTTACCACTGTCTGTTTCAACATCTTCAACTTCTGATTCCTTATCGCCATCACATGTAGTATTTGCTTAAAAGAAAAAAATTAAAAAGGTTTTTATTGCTTATTTTTGTAGCACCTGGGAGAATGCCTATTATTTAATATTTTATAAAAACTTGTGGAATAAATGAGATCAGCATAAATATACTAAACCTCCTGCATTATTTTTGCAATTGACATTAGTCAAAACAAGACTCTAAAAGCTCTAATAAAGTATATGGTGTCCTTATAATTATTATGGTGTACTGTTAAATAGTTTGGGAGTTAAAAGGAAACCATTGTGGTTACCTTAAAAAGAAAGTAAAGCACTGGAGTTCTGATTACACTAATCCAGAAAGAGATATACACAGCAGCTGCATATTGAGTACATCAAAATTGTTTTTGCACACACACAAGTGCATGTGTACTTGAACATGTTAAATGGTTCTTCTACCTTAAAGATACCTCAAAAAATATAAGCGAGATTGCATATAAGAAATTGTTTCAGTCCAAAGCCTTTTTAATATTACTGATAAACATTAAGGGGTGACACCAAGAATAGGAAAAAGAAAAATTGAATGAATTATTAAAAATATTTTTTAAGCATTGATAAATTTTCAAAACCAGGAGAGCAAGGGCATTTTAAAAGAAGTCCCAAAAATGTCTATAAAATTTCATGATCAAACTAAGACTGGTTACCATATCAATAGATGAGTCTTGGAAAACAGCCTTGCAAAACTAAATTTATGTTTCAATTTTTAAATGGTATATTAGTTCACCTCTAGCCCAGTAAAAAGGCTGTAATCTTGTTCAACATAAATTACAATACTATTTTATCTCAACTATATAAAACACTTAGAATATTCTAACATGAAGTACTTAACACATATTATCAATGCTACTATTAATCAGTAATGATTGGGTTTCTTACATCGTAACGGCCTAGGGAAGAAATCTGAAGTCTCATGGGAAGTCACAGACGGTGTCAGATCATCCGCAGAAGACTGAGTTTCCTCATCATCGCCTGACAACAAGTCTTTTGCTATTTCCTCCTGGAAGAATAGGAAGGCAGTGCCAGAGTAAGAAATAATTACATCTCATCAATTAAGAAAAATGTCTTTTTATAACACACAATACAATTAAGAACTAGCTGAAGCCCCCTTAGTTTTAGAAGTAATTGTGAAATTCTCCTATTAATTTACTTCATGTACACAAATATTTAACGATATTTAATACTTAATTATAGGTAATATTTAATAATATACTAGTAAATAATAACAAGTGCAACTATATAAACAATTGCCTACTTTTAGGGTATGCAGAATTTTCCTAAAGCTATAGGCTAATTTTTACTGAATTTACAACAAAAATAATCTGACTTCTAAGTGGTTAACAATACTCACTTTCTGCCAATGATAAATAAAATAAAACTGAAAAAAAGCCTCCAAACTCCACTCTTCCAACAATTTAAAAAGTCCAACCAATGAATAGCTCTGACTAGTGACATAACTTTAAAAGCAGCATGTTTGAATTAATTTTTATGTAAATGTATAGTCATCCTTGTGCCTAGTACATAGTAGGCACTCAATAAATACTTGAATGACTATAGTCATTAAGGTCTGTGGTACATTAATATCATATTGACTAAAAAATGGGAACAACATAACTCACAAAAAGAGGTTCCAAGATGTGGATTCCTCTCCCTGCCTCAGATCTGCAAGGGAAGGAAAGGTTTCCAGGGATCTGTTAGCAGAGACTGTGGCTGTGAGAATGTTCCCCAGCAGGGACAAGGCCTCCCCACAACCAGCCTATGTCAGAGATGGATCACCGTGGCCTTGGCTGCTGCAGCCGCTGTCACTCCCAGAGCCAAGAAAACAGAACTTCTCTCCAACCACTCCACGCCTAAGCCAGCTTGGTTTGAAGGCTTCTGGGGGATTTATTAATCAATGCTTTCATGTGTTTACGGGATAAAAAGAAGTTAAGGCAAAATCTAAGTTTAGATACAATGTGTCTACAAAGGAAGATGAAAAAATTATGGGAGAACATTCAGGCATGCAAAGTATCATGAAGCTACTGCTACTCTTAAAATAGTGTAATCAAAGCCAATGTTTAAATCAGTCACCAAAATGATAAGAGAAATGAGTCAACAAGTTTACATTTCAGAATTATAAAATGCTTTAAATGAAAGAAACTCTAATAAAAACAGTCAATGATAATATTTTTCTTTTAAATGCTTGTACTTACTTTGTCTAGTGTCATGTCTGGTAGTTCATCTGCCAGTTCACTTGGGGAACTATTTGCACTGGAATTTGCAACCGCTGGAATTGTAGGTTCATAGCCATAGAATGCCAGTAAATCTTCTAGAGGCATGTTTCCTTCCTATTCAAGCCAAGAGACAAACATGAACTCAGCAGGTGTCACAATACTGAACTGCGGGTAAACTGTGTGATTGTCCTTAAGTTCATAAAGCACATTATCAAAATGGCAGAACAAACTAAAGCTAAGTTTCAGTTTTTCTTTTATACTGTTGTCAGAAAGCTGACCAAACACCTAGAGCTATAAATAATATATTAATAAAAGCCTAACAAATAACACTTAGTTTTTATTTTCCAGCATTTTACTTTTAAAAAAATTCCCCAAATATTTGCTTTAGTGCAGACCTTTTTTTTAGCTTTCACATTAGTATAAAGATTTGCCTTGAAAATATTTCCAATTAATTAATCAATAACTTCATGTAATTTTCAGTTTGTTTCCTTGCACGTAACAGGTGACCACTTGGTTTATTCTTCATGTTAATTAGTAGATACCTGATAGGAAATCTTTGCTGAACACTTACTAATACCAGCAACATTTAATTATTAATGTTCAAAGCACAATTATCCTTTTATATTCTTACTACTGTATCTGACATTTTATTCCAGATTTTTTTTTAAAACAACTGTCTGATGATGATTGTATTATTATCACCATCATCTTACAGGTAAGAAAACTGAGGTTTAGCTCTGGGTTTCAATCCTGGTCCACCAAGTTCTTTAACTGGATGGTGCTTTCATAAAATTACATACTCTGGTTCCAGTGCAGCCCATGTTACAAATACCTATGCCATGCCCCATAGTGACACCCAGTCACTGTTTTCTTCCCACTAATCTATGTGAAAATAAGTGCTATCTTTCCTTTTTTAATAGAGTCATGTGCTGTATAACAATGTTTCCGTCAAAGATGGACTGAGGTAGGAACAGCAGGCTGTGCCATATAGCCTAGATGTGTAATGGGCTGTACCAAGTTTGTGTAAGTATACTCTATGAAGTATACACAATGACAAAATTGCCTAGTGATGGATTTCTCTGAATGTGCCCCCATCATTAAGCGAGGCATGACTATATTTTAACTACTGAAGTGTATAGAACTATTTATAATTATCATTCAAATAAACAATTTCAAAGCAGTATCCTAGGAACTAGTTCATTTGTTAAGTGTTTTTAAGATGTTTGTGTCTATCAATTAAGAGATTTATTTTTAAAGCTTGCTTATTGGTTTAATTTTCCCTTTAAGCCAAATTACCTAAGTCGGGAAGCAAACAGCATAAAAATGCTAGAGTGTGAAGAACATGCCCACAGCTGATCACACAGTGAACTGAGAGGAGCTAGCGATGATTCCTAGAGAGCAAGCTGGCTGCCCACAAGGCATGCAGGCTGTGAGGGCCCTCAAAAATCTGGCCTTCACCTTTGCAGATACGGAACTTACACTTCACTGTACCTGACTGAAACAGATTCATGCTAAATGAATTTAGAAAAAAGTATACAATAGAATGCTAATTCATAAATTTGCAGTAGTAGACATATGCCTTTCTAATGACTGTAACAATCATGTCATTCCTGAATCCTTTCAGCTTGGGATTGAAATCAATAAAAACCTGCTTCGGGAGCATGGAGTCAGCACAAATTGAGTCAGACTGTCAGGACAGACAGAAGTTCACCCACGCCGTGAATTATTCTTCTCCTAAACCAAAGAATTCCTTGGAGGTGAACAGAATCAGATTTAGAGTCTCTCTATGGCTCTATTCTTGCTCCTTGCAAATCCATGCAGCCCATTCCCTTTGGCTCATACTGGTTATAATACAAGAAGTGACTGGATTGCAGCCTTTGCCAACCACCTGTCAGTAGTATTTCTCAAAAACTTCAGTTTCAGATTCTCTCCCTGAACTGAGGAGATGGAAATTCTCACTTCTTATGCATTGATGGTCCACCTTCTCATCATTTACTAGGTTCTAGTTACTTCGCTGAGGGTTACTGGCTATGGATATAGAAATGACATTTATAGAAAAATCCCTGCTCATAAGGAATTCGGTCTTAGTTGGAGAAACTGGTAAATTAATAATTATAATACAATGTGATAGCTACAATACTCAGTTCTGGAATTGGTGCTATGAATTTTTGAGTATAGAGAAGACCTACACCCAAGAATAGTGGTATGGGGCAGGGAGGTACAGACAGAGAGCGAAGATTGAGCTAAGTTTGGAAGATGACAAGGCCATTGACAAAACACAAACATAGCACTGCCAATTTTGATGAATACAAAGTAAACAAATATGAGGATCCTGAGATACACAGTAACATTGGGGTCTGCTTTCACAGGGGAGCAGGAAAAGACAGTAAATGACCTGAAGTCTAAGTGGCCAGTCCCATGAAGGGCATTCCAGGCAAAGGAAACAACACACATGAGGCCTGAAGGTGGCTTCCCACTATGCCAAAGTGGCCACAGCTTGGTAAGCAGAGTGAAAAGTGGCTCAGGAGGAGAATGGAAACAGAGGCAAGGACAGATCACAAAGGGCCTCATGGCCAGGAAAAGGAACTTAGACTTTATTCCCAGGGCAGTGGGAAGCCATTGGAGAATTATAAAAAGGGAGTAACAGGCAGTTATTTCTTCTTGATGTACTGGACAGCTGCATGAAGAAAAGTTGGGTGGGAATGAGGAGATATGAGAGAAGCAGGGAGACCACTTAAGGGGCCTCATGCTGGGTTAGGGTAGTGACACAGACAAGGAGAGAAGTGAATAGAAGAGATACATTCTGAGGCGGAATCAAACGGGTTACTAGATGTGGGAGTGAAAGGGAGGGAAGGACGACTCCCAGATTTCTATTCGAGCAATTAGATGGTGGTAACTTTTCCTGAGCTAGAAAAGACTAAAGAGAAGGTTTTCGAAGGAAAAAAATTAAGAGTTCTGCAAAGGACACAGTTAAGTTTGAGAAGAGTATGAAACATCCAAGTAGAAAAGTCAAGTTGGCCAGGAGCCTGGAGCTCAGAGAATCAGGCTGGGCTAAAGATATAAATCTGGCATTCATTAGCATCTAGATGATATTTAAAGCCACAGGAGCTGATGAGCTCACCCACGAAGAGGGTAGAGAGAAAAGAGAGGGGATCTATGCTTTATTAGAGAACTTTCAGATATATGGGCAGATATATTTCAGATATATTGCCCCCTATGGGCAATGGGGTATGACTGAAAAATCTTAAATACAATTTGCATTTTAGAAATAATGGTCTAGGGGAAGTAGAAGAATGAGAGCCTGAACTAAGGAAGGTAATTATTTGAGCAAAATTTAGTGAAAAGATCTGTTTGACTTACTTGATAGAGGGATCAAAAGCAATACAGCAGTCTAAATAGATTGCCAGATTTCTGGCGTGAGAAGTTAGCTAGCTATAGTACACCATGAGACAGACACACAAGACAAATAAACTTGAGGGCAGGATGATAATGATGAGTTTAAGGTGAAAGCTGAAGCAGTGGGCTTCAGTGAGATCACCCAGAAAAGGCATATAGAGTGAATAGGCAAAAGCCAAAACCTTGAAGAACATCATCAATTAAAATGCAGGCAAAGAAAGAAAAGCCCATAAATAAGATAGAGGGAGAACCTAGAGAGTAGAATTAGAACCAGGAGAGTGCTTGCTTCGGCAGCACATATACTAAAATTGGAACGATACAGAGAAGATTAGCATGGCCCCTGCGCAAGGATGACACGCAAATTCATGGAGCATTCCATATTTTTAAGAACTGTTTCCCCGTCAAAAACCTTAGTTACCTGAACTGATTCTTTGTAAAAACTGAAATTCAGTGATTAAAGAAAAGCTAGAATTCTAAAAAAAAAAAAAAAAAAAAAAGAACCAGGAGAAAGCACGATTATGTAAATTAAGGCAGAAGCAAGTACGGAGAAACTAGGAATGGTCACTTGGGTCAAATACCAAGGAGAAATCAAGGGAGAGAAAGATAGATAAGAATTCTTTGATATTTGGCAATCGGGAATTATCAGCAATCCCACAGCATGGTGGATGAAGCCAAGCTAAGGACTGAATGAAAGGGGAGAAAGTACACACACATATATCTGAGACTTGGCTATAGAAGGAAAATGACTAAGGGCAACACAGGGTCAAGAGATTTCCTTCCAAATGTGCAGACTGTAAGAATAGGATTCCATGTGGAAACTTAACAAAAAAGTAGAAGAATAAACTGAAGGCAAGAGAGACGGAATCTAGGTGTTAGCCTGGGATGTGGCAGACACTTTGTGGACAGGAGGGAAAGAATATAAAAGTTAAGCTTCTTGGGGGATGGGGAACAGGAAGTTCCCAGTAGTCACATGAAAACCCCTACTTTTCTATAAAGACACAGGCATGATCATCTGTTGAGGGCAAAGGTGACTATCTTAGCAGAAACCTTATCAGTAAATTCAAGGGATGATACTGGGGACCAATGGGCTGGTGCTTAAGCACAAATTATTTGTACTGGAACTTCTTAAGCAAAACTGGAAAAGGTGAATCCAGTCTCTGAAGCACTTCCCAAATGAGCTCTCTATTAGAGCCTATTAATAAAGCCCTTAGTCCTTTGAAGCATAAAAACAATTTTTTCAAAATGAATTAGTAAGTCTTGAAGTCTCTGAAGATCTGTGGTGGCCAGATCAGCTTAGAAGTTTGATCAGCACCTTACCCCAGGTATAAGGACTTTTCTCTTCTATCTTTTTCTAGGGTATTTTGTTGAGTCTATTTAAATTTAAAGGGACATAGCTGAGTGTAGTCACACTTATAAACGAACTATTGTCTAAGTCAAAGGGTTTGTATTAGGAAGAATACAAGATGTAGGGCAGGGAACCGACTAATTGCTAACCATTATCTTGGGCAAATCACCTAACTCCTCTCCACTCCATTTTCTCATTTGTAAAAAGGAAAATACCATCATTTCCTTGATCCTATGATGCACACTGTCACATATCTGAATCAGGATGGATCCCATTACCAACACACAAGTTTCACACAGTAGTGTCTCTCCCTGACCCCATCTATGCTATGTAAATCAATGGTACATCTTATAATCAGCAAGGCCTCTGAGCCAAGGAAATAACACCAATTCTTGTCTAGCACACCTGATAGCATTGCTGAGTGGATCAAATGAGACTAAGTGAAGTGCAGATCAATGTTAGCAACCAGTATAACACCTGATACCTTAAAGTGCAGTTTACAAAATATACATAATTTGTATAAATCCTTTAAAAAGAAAAAAAGGACAGACCTATACTAAAGTCTAAGTGATAGAAAAAGTAGTGTCTTACTTTCTCATTTATTTACGCTTTTCTGAATTTTTAGAATTTTCTCACAATGATCAGGGGATATATCTATATATTAATAGAAGCAGAAATAAGAACTGTAACAGAAACCATATTTTAGTATGTCTAGTAACTAAAATCTAGCCACTTAATTTGTACTCTATGCTCACTATAAGAAAACTGATTTTGTACCTCTCTTATTATTTTCCTTAATACATGATTTATTGAAAATCTGTATGTGCCAAAATAAAGATCGTATTTACAGTCAACGAACAATTGAGTTTATTTACTGAGTATAAAAACTTATTTATAATTTTTGAAAATAAACATTAACATCAAGCTCCTAAGACTGTTAATATGTATCAATACCTAAATCATTGTTCCAATAATAGATTAATAGACATTATTATAAATTATATAGAAATAATAAAAACATAATTTAAAATTTATTTTAAAAACTTTACCCTTACTCTTTATAAGGATATTTATGTCTCTATCTACTGTTTCTTTTATTCATTTTCCTGTTTTATTAAACATCAATAAAGAATAGAAACCACATCTACACAATTATTCTTTACTACATACAGATCAGAACCACAGATTCAAAGGAAGTGGGCAGTCAGTCACTCTTAGGAATAACTCCTCTTGTCCACTGCTCAATGAGAGAAGGATTAGCCTTTGGAATGAAGACACAGTTCTTGGGTCTTCTGTAGAATTTGTACTTTTCCAGCCCAATTTCCAAGAGTGTGATAAAATGCCAGGAAGAAAAACTGTCCAAGTACAGAAAAGTTGAAACACTTAAGGGCCTATAATTTTTCTGAATCTACAAATTCAATGATAGATATTACAAAGAAAAGATTTCATTACTAGTGTTTACTAAACAAAATGAAAATCATAGGAATAGGGACTAGGTATTTCTGTGAATAGCTAAGTAAGTCTGTTGTTGATTATTTCTCTGCATCTTCCTCAAGTTCCTTTTAAAACTCACTAAACACAGATCAAAGCAGCTATTATTACAATTTCTATAACAACAAAGCCTACAAATCTGAAAAATAAAATTTTACTAGCACATAAAAATCTCTACCAGATTACCCACAGTCAAGCAATAACTAAGTTAACACAGTAAATGAAGTTTAGTTCTTACTATTTTACTGACAAATGGCTATTTGCATGGCTAAAATGCATCTGACACTTCTAGAAAACATTTTCTTGTATCTTGTTTTAAGTCGACTGCTGTCTCCCTACTTTTAACAACAAACACATTATCCAGGAAGGTGCATTGTTAAGCCACCTGGGACTTTTGCCTCATGCCCACATAACATGCCTACAGCAGTGTCCTGACTTAAGACTACAAAAAAGAATTGTTGTCTATTTTAAGAAGCTTTCCCTGAACTCCCACACCAGCCTAAACATCTTTTACTAAATATACATACCCTTTGTGCCACAGCTCTCATTGCTTAGCTCTTTCATGGTCCTTAATATATATAAAAAAAATTTTTGTTCCCATTGGTCACCCCACATTAGACTATAAGCTCCTTGAGTTCAGGGACATTGTCAAATTGCTCATTTTTACAATTCCAGACCTACACAGTCCTTGGCTTATCGATAATGTTAGATGGACTAGAATTTTCAGTTATTCCAGGGTACCTACCCATAAGTAGGAAGGAATTGCCTGAGTAAAGCCAAGATAGAGCTTGAGACTCTCAGGCATCTTTTCGCATCAATAGGCAACATTTTATTATCATTCCTGAAAGGAGCAACAGGCAAAAGATTTTTCTTCTTCTACCACTTGAGTATTTCACAACAATTTTAGCTTTATATTCCCAAATCGGTTTAGCTTTTACAGATTTTTTTTAAGTGAATAAATCTAACTGCAATTTTATTAATTCAACTGGCAAATGAATGAGCACTTATAGAAAATTTCAGGTCTACTGGAACAAGCCTGGGATGTAGGCCCTGAAGACTCTGTCTTCTGTTTCCCTGTGTATTAACATGAAGAAAGAAATGACATAATAACCCACTCATACCTTACAAAGACAGTAAGCAATAGAGATTATATATGCAAGAATGTGCTTTTTCTTCTTCAAGAAAAAGAGGTATAAGAACTCAGGGGATTAGTATTATTTCATATTACTTCTGAAAGCTTCTGTCATTCTGGGCTGATTAGAAATTTTCAAATAAAGTTAATTTATAGATAACTATAATCTTAGTTTTTCCAAATAACCCCTATGGAGGTCTCTCTGTATAGTCCTGGTATAAACGCGTGTTTAAAATACAGTTCATTTGAATTTATATTGTCTCTGGGTTTAAAAAGTTATAAGCTACACTCCTTCTTGCTTACTTTTTAAAAGATGACTGGGGGTCAGGATGGGACATTACCAATTTACATTTGAAAATATGGTAAACCTTTTTCTTTTTCAATCTTTTTACAGTATTTTACCAGATCATCAGTTATTTGAAGGAAAAGACTTCTCTTTGTATCTACTATCGTACTTAAATTCAAGTTTGACCCTCAGCAGAACAGTATAATATAATGGAAAAAGGGCTAAACTAGGATCCGGAACTAAGTTTAAGGCCTACAGTTCTCTAAACCTCAATAATCTCATCTGCAAAATGCCTAGATGTACCTACCTTGCTGTGCTGATATAAGCTTAAAACTTAGGTTATTATAAACTAATTTTGAGAAATTAAATGAAAATGCACTTATTAGGCTATTCCCCGCCCCAATAATGAGAAAATCAGTGATATTCCGTAAAAGTGAGGTCAAAAAAAAATACAGATCCAATTTTTATTTCAGGTAGATTATAAAATAATTTATAATAGAATTTCAAAATCTTTACTACAAGTTTGTGTTAAAATACTAAAGTAAATCCTTTACCTTTTCTAAGTCTTCAATTTCAGAACTGAAGTTTTTACCCTCATCCATCATTTCTTCTTCTTCGAGAGTTCTTTCATCATCATAGTCATGGACCAACATCTCGGCAGTGGGGTCAAAATCATGATCCTCAGAAGACAAAGAGCCAACTGGAATGAAACAAACTCAATCACTTTACAAATTTACAAGGTTATTTACAAAAGAAAATAAAAATTTGTGTTCTTCTGCCAGTCCCTTTTAATATTTTATATGTAGGCTTTATTAAATGAATCTACTATATACTTTATAGGTTATAAAGTAAGACTATATGATTCTGAAAAGATATCTGAACCAGCAAAAGAACAAGGCAAAGTAATTCACTTTTATAATGGGTCCAGTCCAGGAGAAAACAAGTTGTAATAGCAACAAAGTGATTTAAATGGCATGGTCTTAAACAAATGTTCTAATAGAAAAACAGTCAAATTTGCGTAACAGTTTAATACATATGTATAAAAGCAATAGCAAAAAGTCAAAAGGATTAAATTTCCATTAATGGAAGACTTCACAAGAATCTACCATACACTAAGGCTAACACTTCAGATGAGAATATAAATTTTACCCAAATTCTTACCCTCAAGTACACAAAACACAACAGAAATCTGGTTTATAAAACAAGTACAAGTTTCTGTGAAGCAGCTATACAGCAATTCACTTTTTAAAAACACTATATCACTTTACATATCTATAACAGTATTTCAAGCTCCCCAGCATTAATCAGACAAGCATTAAACTGTAAAACTATACTTTACTTTGGATTACTAATAAAGTTCTTAGGATTATGTGAAGGGAATACAGACAATCATAACTTAAGGTTTGGGAAGATATATCCATTGCAAGTTGTTTTCGTAAATTCATACTTGTTTATACTTCTTAATAGCAAATATGAATTCAAGAGGAAACACCAAAAACCAAGATAAGAAATGACTAAAATCCATAATCCTAAGAGAATGAAATCAAATTTATGAAAAACAGGATTTTCTCTACTTATTTTACTCTAGTATCTAATTCAATTAGACCAGTGTGACTCTCAGAAGAGGGAAGGAAGGAAGGATCAGAATATGGTCGTGTGGGGAAAAAAAGTGGATAGAAGCATATTCAACATCAAAAGTTTGATCTGTTCTTAGTGAAGCTATTGAATATTTTAAAATTTCAAACATTTAAGAACAGTGTGAGATCATAACCAGAACACTGAACTAGGCCAAAGATTTTTCACTATGGAAAAACCACAGACATAATTCAATGTTTTTGATTCTGAGTTCCAAGAACTCTAATCATTAGTCCTAAAAATAATACAATTTCTATGGGACTTAACTTTTTAGGTTTACATGATGACGTTATTTCTTTAAAGGTTGAAAAATATCTGCTCATTTACAAACCTGAAGTACATATGGTTTAACTCAATTTTAAAGAGAAAGATAAATATTTATTAACTAGCTCAAAAACAGAACATCTACCATTACAAATTTTCTTCCTTTGAGGAATTCCTGGAAACCTCCAAAATATGCCAAAGCGGCAGGGATGAAATAGATGCTAACTTTTCCACCTCTTTGGGAGCAAAATTTTACTCTCTTTTGTTATTCCTATATCAGTTGGCACAATAGGCTTCCCCTTTAATATGGAAGGTATTCAATAAGGGCCAGAAATTGAAGGGCTTCAGGTTCTACTCCTGGCTTTGTCCTTGGCTTTCTGGGACCTGAGGCAAGTCCTTTAAACTTTCTACATCTACCTCCAGTCTTCCATTTGTAAAATACACAGGGGTGGCTGAAAGGACCTCAAGAGTCCCTTCCAGGTCTAAAATTCTCCTAAAAAACTAATTGATTAAAAACAGGTTATAAGTCTGTTTAGACACCAAAACTACACTGTCTTTGGTGTTTTATTTAAGATTGCAACTTCCCTTCAAGACCAGCCTGAGCAAGAGTGAGATCCCCTCTCTACTAAATATAGAAAACTTAGCCAGGCGTCACATGCCTGTAGTCCCAGTCCCAGCTACTCGGGAGGCTGAGGCAGGAGGATAGCTTGTGCCCAGGAGTTTGAGGCTGTAGTGAGATGATGATGCCACTGCACTCGACTCTGGGTGACAAAGCGAGACTGTCTAAAAGAGAAAAAAAAAAAAAGAGCCAGGTACGGTGGCTCATGCCTGTAATCCTAGCACTCTGGGAGGCCGAGGCAGGTGGATCGTTAGAGCTCAGGAGTTCGAGACCAGCCTGAGCAAGAGCAAGACCCCATCTCTACTAAAAAGAGAAAGAAATCATATGGACAACTAAAAATATATATAGAAAAAATTAGCCGGGCATGGTGCCACATGCCTGTAGTCCCAGCTACTCAGGAGGCTGAGGCAGGAGGATCTCTTGAGTCCAGGAGTTTGAGGTTGCTGTTTGCTAGGCTGACGCCACGGCACTCTAGCCTGGGCAACAGAGTGAGACTGTCTCAAAAAAAAAAGATTGCAACTTCTTAAAAGAAGTCAGTGATGCAAAATGGAAAAATTCCATTGTCATCCAGATGTTTGGCATCACACACATAAATATTCTTTTCCTGAAATCAGTTATAACAAAGAAATGTTTGTATCAAAATTAGCAAAAATTTTTTAAATAATTTTTAAATGTAAAGATGTAGACAGCTATTTTTAAAATATCCACAAATTTCTTTTACTTGGTGTATTTTACAATATCTTAAATGATAATCAAGTGAGACCTTGAAGGTGGAGTAAATACAAAAAGTAATTTTGCAAGGAAATGCATTGTTCACTCTAAGACAACATGTTCTAACGGAAGACCTGGGAGCTCATCTGTGCTCCGCTGCTAACTATAGCGTTATTTAAGTCTCCTCAACTGTAAAATAAGGGAGTTGGACTAGTTCAGAAGTGCTTTTCCTGGAGAATATGAGAGGGAAAAGAGGTAGGCAAGAGGGGAGCTGGAAAGGGGATCAGAAATTGAAACAAGGCACATAAGGAAAGGTCCTTACCATGGATCTGCTTCAGGGGTTCCACAAACCCCAAATTGTGTAATTATGAACATGTGCAGAATTCTGGAGAGAGAGTCTCTTGCTTTCATCAGATTCTGAGAGGGGTTTCTGACCTCAAAAAGGTTAAAGAAACACTGTACTAGGATGACCTACGGTTGTTGTCTTCTCAGATCAAAAATACTAAATCACCACTTTTCAGCGCCAAACTTGGATGTTCTTTTTTCATATTATTACTAAGGCAGCTTTACCTAACTCTCAATTTTAACACAACCCATAGACATTTAATTATAAAAAAGAGACAAAATAATGGGAGATGCGGAGTTATGGTTAATAATTAATTTAAGCAGTCCCAAAATTCTGACAAATTAAAGACTCAATCTCTCCAAGAAATCAAAATTAAAATCTAAAATGCTAAAGTTAGTGGAAAGTCTATTTGGGATTTACTGTTTCAGACTTGGAGGAAAAAACAATACACGTAAAAATTAAAGATATCACTTAGAAGAACACTTGTCTTAGCAGCTTTGTAATAAGGTTATTTTTTCAACATGCAAGAAAAAAAAAGGATAGTATAACTAACTCCCTTTCTAGAACAACTTAATTACCAAATGCACGTTGAAACTCTTAAAAACTGATGATGAAAAACTTGCAGGATAAATTTTTGAGGGGAAACCTTTAGTAATGGATCTTTGAGCCCGCATTACCCTCCGGGACCCACAAAAGAGGTAAGAAAATAGGACAAACCTGGGCTTGAACTTCCAAAAGAAGCCTAAGAGAGAGAGAAGAAAACGTGAGGTTAGATCGCGCAGCCAAGGAAAGAGGCAGCGCCGGCAACAGGGAGCAGAGGAGGCGGAGTCGAGCGCTCCTCCGCAGCTGCCAAAAGTGCAAGACGTAGCTTCGCTCCAGTCGCTCCCGGCCCCTTTCGGGCCCCCTCTTGGCTGCCTCGCCTTCCTCCCGGAGTCCCCAGTGTACAAACTCGCAGACCCGGGACGAAACCCGGAGTCTAAGAGGCAACTCCAAGCCTCTTCTTAGAGCTCGGCAAGTTACAAAGCACAGAAGCAAAACCCAGAGCAGTCGGCTCGCAGCATCAGTCCCCTATCCCAAACATCTCGGGAGTCCCCCAAATCCCACCCAGCCCCCCGCGGCCCCAAACAACTCCTTGCAACGCAACACCCTTTCCTGGATGGAACTTGCTCACTGGGCACCTAGTCTGTCCCGTGGGGCCCGGAAGCCCCAACTCCGGCGCCGTCCTCTGCCCTGGAGCGCAGGCCGGCTCAAATCGGACACTTGCCCCCAAACCAAAGCGCGAGCCCCCCACGGTCTCTCCCGAGTCCAGAGATACAGTTCCTCAGTTCCAGGGATGGCGGTTCCTTCCAAAGTGTTCAGTCCCGCCCCGGGCCCGCCGGCGCGCCCCTCGCCCCAGCGAGCTCCTGCCGAGGGGTTCCTGCCGCGCCACCCCCTCCCCACCAGTTCACTAGTCCCGGGGGAGATGGCCGGGGCAGCTTCGCTCGCCCAGCTTCCCTCCTCCAGCCCAGAAGAAACTGGGGCTATCGAGCCACTCTCCTGGAGAGGGCGTCGAGGGTCGCGGTCTGCTCCTTCACCCCAGGGGCTCCCACACATCCTGGGCTGCGGGGCGGGGAGTCCCGCTCCTCTCCCGCGAAGCCCGGCGGCCGCGCATCCCGCTCGCCGCCGCGCCCGGCGCAAAGTGGAGCGTGCGGCTCCTTCGCGCCGCAGCCCGGGCCCGGTGGGCCGGGGACACAGCGCACCACTCCCGCAGGGCAGTGGCGCAGCCCGCTCCCCGCTTTGCAATCCAGCCACGGAGGGGGGGCTCGGCCGGTTTCCACCCACCCGGGCCCTAGGAGGCGGCGCGGAGGCGCTGGCGGCCGGCGTCAGCGGCCGGGGCCACGACACGGTCCCTTCCCTGGGCAGGGGCTCGCTGCCGCCGGCCGCCGCCTCCGTCTGGCCCCGTCGCCTGGCTCGGCCGGGGCCGGAGCCGCCGCGGCCTAGTCTCGGAGGGAGACCGCTCCCGCGCCCGCTCCCGCCCCCCGGCCGGCCCCGCCGCGGCCCGTCGCCACCCCGCGACCCCCGTGCCGCCGCGCCGCACCCCACGGAGCCGCGGAAAGAGCCCCGGATCCCCCAGGCCGGCTCGGGGACCGCGGGGGCCGTCGGGCGCCCGCTCCAGCCCGGCCGCTCCTGCCCGGTTTCCCTGCTCACCTCCGCCATATTGGTACCTTTAGGGCGAACGAGCAGCGCCGAGCCCAGTCCCCGGATGGGGCGCCTGAGCCAATCGCAGCCGCCGCCGCCACCGCGGTCCGCCCGGCACCCGCCCGGCGGCGGAGGCGGCTCGGCCCCTTATAGGGCAGGGCGGCCCGCGACGCCCCCGGCCCGCTCGCACGCCCACCCCACCCCGCCCGGCGCCCCTCGCCGCGCCCCGCGTCCGCCCGCCGCCGGCCGACCTGCGTCCGCGCTCACCCGTCCTCCTCCCGCCTGGAGTAAAGTTCCTGCCGAACTGGAGGCAAGCGGGGACGGACAGGCGCGGGACAGACCCCCGTCCAGCCAGTCGAGGCCCTAGCGCCGGCGGGGGCGGCGGGGTCCGATCCGCACACGCTGCGGTGTGTAGGGCGTGGGGGAGGCGGGCGGGGGACTTGACGGGCAGGCGCTGTGGAGGGACAACTCGGCAGACCCAACTTCCCTGAGAGGCGATGGGTGGAATAGACTCACGGGCGAGAGGAAGCGCTGGGCGAAGAGAGAAGCGGCTGATGGATGGCAGAGTCAGTCCAGAATGAGAGGACAGCGACAAGGCACTTTGCGCTTTCCCCGTAGAGACCTGCAGGAATGGGGGATGCAGACCGGGGTATACTGGCTCATGCAGTGGACGATGCAAGTAGACATTTGCCGAACAGGCTCTGGAAAGTAATGACAGTACGGAAGAAAAGGCAAAAAAAGATCGACAGGGCAAAGAAATGATGATGAACGTATTTGTACAATTCAAAAATGTTCATAAAATATATACTGTGAACTTATGAAAAAAGTTAGACCAGTCCTAAGCGTTGTTAATCACCAAAGAGACTAGAGGGTACCTGGAGGCACACAAAAGATAGATCTGTTGAAGGATGGCAATATGTATCAAAGGCCCTGAAAATGAATCTCAAAAACTCTACCTCCTCTCCGCCCCCAGCAAAAGGCCAAACATTTGCTTAGGATCGTAAAAGCAAGCCAGTCCTGTGTGCAAGTGGATGGGTGAAAGAGGGAGGGCAAGGCTTAACGGGTATACCTGCTCCTACGTGTGGCTTATGGCCCATTACTCTTCACTGGGGAAGCTGAGTCTAAACTCTGGTAGGACCACATCCACACTGAACAACTTTGAGCAAAGTACACAAAAATATACACTAGCAACTGGTTGGTGGCCCACAGAAGTAGATCCTACAAGAAGTTAAAGTTTGTGGTAGCCCTGGCAAATTTGGAAGACAGCTATTGTCCCAAGGTGGAAAGCCAGAAATAATCATAGGTGTGGAAAAGTCTGCCATAAGGTACATGGATAAGTGAGATGCAAACATAATCAGGAAACTATGGCAGGGCCCTACAGGGATTTGCAGACACCAGAGCTCTTCTCCCAGCTTTTTGCTAACACACATGTAATATTAAATGATAGAGGTGAAGTTTGTGTTATAATCTCACAAGTTGAGAGACTTTCTAGAAACTAAAATTTCCATACTTTTAATTCAAACATGAAAGGTCTGAATTTTAACCTAGGGTCTCTGCAATTCCCCTGCTCCTGGGGTGCATACTTGAGGGTGAGGCTGGAGACTGGATTATGGGAGGAGGGGAGAAGGTTAATTTCAAAATTTTTGCCAAGACTTCTCAAAATCACTGGTAAAATTTATTTATGGAAATTTTAAGGAAAAATCACTTCAACTGTTTCAAAACATCATAAAGACATGGAAAGTTACACTTTCTCTTCTGTGAAAGATATCTTTCGACCTTTTGTCCAGTTGAATAACTCAAAAACAGCTGAACTTTGAAACCAGAACCTTGGCACGCATTGTATGTACTGTCCTCAATGAGGCGTTCAGAGTTTTCAAAGTAAAAGAGTGGCTTGAAATTAAGTGCAAGTGATTATCTTTAGAAATGAGACAACGAGCAGGGCCTGTGGACAGAGCTGTTAAACAGTGGCCTGAGCACTGGACCACAGTCCAAGCCATAGGAAGAGTGTCTTCAGCAGCCTGCCTGGTACGTTACACTAAGAAAAACATTTTCTTCCTAGCAAATTCAGCTAATCCAAACTATAAATGTGGACTGAGATTATGTTTTGCCACGTCTGAGAAATACGGATTTGTGTACTTGCGTGAACCTAGTAGGGTTTCTGTAGATTTTCTTTTTATTAAATTGTAAAGATTTTGTATAGACATTTGTGATTTTGACTGCTTATATGCTCTCCATCATAGTACATAGTTTAGGGAGTCTGTGTCCATGGTATTAAATAAGGATCCAGAGAAAGATAAATGAAGCTAAATTAATTAGCAGTTTAAAGAAGCAGAGCTACTTTTCCCTTCCTGATCACTAGAGAAAAAGTAAACCCACTCTTACATAATACATTCCTTTTATGATAAAGTGTATAAAGTCTACTGTATGTAGATGGATCTTTCATTCTTTTTGATGACAAGACTTCCAGGAGTCAGTACAGATAAAAAGTTCTTTTGTTGCATGCAGTTGAAATTAAAATACTATTAACAATTTTACATTTATTATTGTCCTGTCACTACACAACAGGGGGCATTATATGGAAAGTGCTAGATGCTGGGCACTATGGGACCACAATAAAAGTCTTTGTCCCCCCAAAAGCTTACAGTCTAACTAAGTAATTTCTATAGGTGGTAGATGGGTACCTGAGCAAGGAAAGCTCAAGGCTGAAACCATAATAACCCCCTAAGTAAACCCAAAATGTCATAAATCCTCCAGCCATCTTTAGAAATGAAATAAATCAAGAAAAGATTATCTATAAATGTGTGATTTGAGATGGCTTACAGTCAATGCATACAATAAAATAGGAAAATGTAAATATAAAAAATGAGGACCAATGAAACTAACTAGACAAGGAGGTTAGCACCAAAGAAAGTAAAAACAAGGTCATGAGGTATAACACACATTATGAAAGTTGAACCATAAATTTAGAGCTTTCTGGTAGCCAAAGCAAAAAAAAAAAAAAAAAGTAAATACAGTCAGTTGCTTGATCCCCCTTGTCATTTAGGAGACATATACAAATTCTTAAATGGAAACAAAGCTTTTCAGGACACTTTAAAAGAAATGTCTTGTCTGAGCTACCTAGTAACAGCAATATAGAGGGAAATATCCTCTGGGTTCCCAAATATACCAGCAGGTTTCACAGCATTGTTTGTTTTAGTGACCATCTATGAAAGTTGAGGGCACAATATGAATGTATGGATACAATATGAATGTATGACCTACAGAAAGCAGTTTTTATAATAATAAGGCCACAGTCATACAATATAGATACTTAGCTTTCTGTAGCTTCCATCTAACCCAAGAGAAGATAATAAACAAAGTTATTATACAAAGTTAATGTCTCAGTCTCAAATGCCTATAGAGTCAGGCAGTAAACAAAGTTATTATACAAAGTTAATGTCTCAGTCTCAAATGCCTATAGAGTCAGGCAGGCATCATGAACAAGTGAAGCAGGCTAGTGTAGACAAAAGTAGGAGCAATAGCAAACTTGGAGACCTATGTCTGCCTAAACAGGGCAGATACTAGTTAGTTTCAGCAGATTGGCCCTTGATTTGTGATAATGTGGGCCCAGTGTTTCCAGACACTTCAATTTTCCAAGAAGAGCTGAAAAGCTAGATTTTTATGTGGAATCTCCTGGTTTTTAGAACTCATCAGCTAGTTTCTCAAAATGTAAACACAGTGTAAATCAAATAAATTATGTTAAATAAATTGTGATTAGCCAGTGAGCTTCCAGTTTGAAGATTCTGACCTAGAACATCATCTTAATATTACCTCTCAGCATGGATTTGGATAAGACTGTAATGCCAAAAATTCATCCCAGCATCCCTACTTGCATTTTTCTAAATATATACGCTTGTTCTGTGTGATATGCAATTAAATATTTGTTGTTGGAATGAATGGCCACTCTCTGAGAAAGCTAATTGATTGTAATAAGCTTTGTCTAAACACAGATTGTTAACAGAAGAAAGATGGTCTGCACAGGAACTGAAAAAAGAAAAGAGAGTTCATACAGCTCAAAAGAGGTCTCCTCAGTTCATTCCAAAGGAGAAGATAACTTGTTCCATAGACACGAACATTTACCCAGCCCATGAATCAGGATTGTTCTCAAAATGAGATGGATGCATCAGGCTGACATACCTTTGTAAGTGGACCCAATGAGGTCTTCCAACTCAATGGCTTTAAATTTTAGGAACATCCTCAAAAGAATTTTTAATAACTGTACCCTTTCTCACATATTCAAGTTGACTTATAGTTTCATCATTTTAAGTTTAATAGTTGCAAAGGATATACTTTCCAACATATTGTAACGATGACTATTTAAAAATAAACATTATATAATACTTTAAAATGTATGCAACAGAATCTAAATATCATAACAATTGGATATTCCATCATTCTTTTAAAAAATACAATAACGTATTTCTTCTTTAATAGTAGAAAATTTTACAATTCCTTTTTCTCCTTGAACTCATATTCCCATTCTATTTCCTCTAAAGAATATGTTTTATGCTTAGAAGCCTTTTGCTGATAATGTATTATCTTTCTCTGCAACAAAAATATCCCTATAAATTGATAATAAAGATTAATAGTTTTTCTCCAGACTGAGTTATCAGTACAATTACTATTATTATTATACTATTACTATTATATTATTAATTATAATGTGATTGTATTAATCATATATTGGTTATAATATACATGAATTACAAATTTTGATTAAAGTTTATTGAACAAAAATTGCATTGGAAATCAATCTCTTGACAAAATGAATAGGGTTTTTTTAAGAACTCATGTACCGGTAGATGAATATTATAATGCTAGAAAGAGAGTTTAACATCAATTTTATTCTTATTTTTATTTGTGTAGAAGTAAGCTTTGAAAAACCATATTCATACAATAAGTAGATGGGAATGGAATAGTTTTGTTATTAAACCATCACTCAATTATTTGATCTTTTTAGTAATATGTTATGATCGTCTATCAAACATTTTTAATATTCTATACACTGATGTTTTGAATGTCTTCTTTCAATTTCATTGAAAGCAAAGAATTAAAATCCGCCTGACTTGCAAAAAGATGTTACCAAGTCCTTATAGTCCTTCACTATAATCCACTTCAATTTTGATGCAGATTACCAAAAAGACTTTGCCAAGACTATTAATTGTACTGTTTTTCTCCCCAACGTAGCGACACTTGTTTGACTCAACATACTCTGAAAAGGGAGGGAAAATGGAAATAGTCTTGATTTCAATACTCTCTTGCCAATACAGTATTTTTAAATAAAATGCATATATCTTATCACACAATTGAAATATATTTTTGTCAAAACCTTGGAGTTGCAGATTTAGTCTTTTCAGTTTGTGGAAAATGTCTGCCACATAACCTGACTAGCAAAGCCTGTCCTTTTTGCAAACCAAACTGCCAAATCAGACTTGCATTCTTTTAGAAAAAGTCTGATTTCGTTTTTCAATTCTTTTTTTATTTTTTTTGAGACAGAGTCTCGCTCTGTTGCCTGGGCTAGAGTGCCATGGTGTCAGCCTAGTTCACAGCAACCTCAAACTCTTGGGTTCAAGAGATCCTCCTGCCTCAGCCTTCTAAGTAGCTGTGACTACAGGCACCTGCCAACATGTCCAGCTAATTTTTTCTATCTTTAGTGGAGACAGGGTCTCGCTCTAGCTTAGGCTGGTTTCGAACTCCTAACCTCAAGTTTCTGCCTTGGCCTCCCAGAGTGCTAGGATTACAGGCGTGAGCCACCACATCCAGCCCATCTTTCAGTTCTAATAAGCATGTTAATTCTTATTTTGAGGCATATTAAAAACCACTGAGAGCCTGGGTGCAGTGGCTCACGCCTGTGATCCTAGCACTCTGGGAGGCCGAGACGGGCAGATCCTTTGAGCTCAGGAGTTCTAGATCAGCCTGAGCAAGAGCAAGACCCCGTTTCTACTAAAAAAATAGAAAGAGATTGGCTGGACAGATAAAAATATATAGAAAAATTAGCTGGGCATGGTGGCGCATGCCTGTAGTCCCAGCTATTTGGGAGGCTGAGGCAGAAGGATTGCTTAAGGCCAGGAATTTGAGGTTGCTGTGAGCTGACGCCATGGCACTCTAACCAGGGCCGCAGATTGAGACTCTGTCTCAAAAAAAAAAAAAAAAAAAAAAACACTGAGAAATCTATTACAAAACATGCATTATAAGATAGATTACTAAAATCAGGCCATTGCAGTTCAAAATTAAAATAATGTAAGATCTAATAGAATTAATTTATTCATTTTATAATAAGGTATAAAATCAAGGGTAATCAACATGCAGTTCCTCATTACTTACTTTATTGTAATACGATGTAACACGTAGCTACAAGTGATGTTATTTATATTGTGAAGAATATGATAAAAGGCACAATATTTCTCTGGTAAAGGTGTTATAGACTGAATGTCTGTGTTCTCCCCAAGTTCATTTGTTGAATCCCTAACCCCCAGAATGGCTATATTTGGAAATGGTGCCTCTAAGAAAGTAATTATGGTTAAATGAGGTCATAAGGATGGGACCCTGATCCAATAGGATTAGTGTCCTTATTAGAAGAGACATCAGGGAGCTTGCTGTCTTGTGGATGTTCTCTCTATCTCTCTCTTTCTTTCTCTCTCTTTCTCCTGTACATGCACCAAGGATAAGCTACGTGAGGTCGTAGCAAAAAAGCAACCATCCACAAGTTGGGAAGAGAGCCCTCACCAGAAACTGACCCTGCTGGGTCTTGATCATTCAGTATGGTATTTTGTGATGGCAGCCAGAGTAGACTAAGACAACATGTGTGCATTTGGTATTTGCTTTGGGAATTTGGTATTGCCAAACATCTGATATTTGCTTTGGGAAAAAAAGAGAATTATGAATAAAAATTTGGATATACTCCATGAATTTTATTTATGTTTAACTTTTCTTTTGTGTTTGTTGATAGTGAAAGGTATATGCTGCTGAAAACAATCAGTCCAGAAGTTGGCCTATCATGTTATTTTTAATAGGAAGTGGAAGAATATTATAAAGTGAAATCATATAAGGATTTTTATGTTGCTTTTATCCAGTGTTCATGGAAATGTGGAAGTCTCTGAAAACATTTCAGTTTCTTCTCAAAATCATGGCCTACACATGAGTATTGAGACTAGTTGGAAATGTGTGCTTAAATTTCACTAGTGTTTAGTGTTCCCTACCAATGCTGGCTTCTTTACTTTGCTCTTTCTGGACCCTCCTTCAACAGCAAGGCATTCTTTAACAAAGGCCAAGAGAAAGAAGAAAGTCATTAAATGAAATGTGCTATCTCTTTCACTACCTCCACTATACAGTATACTGTACCTGATATCAGAAAAATTCAATGAAAACCAAAATACTCCATTCCCCACACTATGCTTAACCTTGGACTAAAATATATGTAAGACTGGAAGATTTAACATGTATTAAATATGGCCTAAAAGCTTATTATATTTCCTTTATTTCAATATGTATTTCAAAATATCTACTATGAAGATTTCTTTTATCTCTTATTAACTCTAATTATAAAAAAAAAGATTCACTTCTCCAAGATTGACCAAAAAGGTTGAGCAAAACAACCATAAATACAATTGCAGCCAAGTGTAGTGGCTCATGCCTGTAATCCCAGCAGTTTGGGAGGCTGAGGCAGGAGAATTGCTTGAGGATAGGAGTTCGAGATCAGCCTGGGCAACATAGCAAGATACCATCTCTACAAAAAAAGAAGGAAAATAAGCCAGGCATGCTGGCATGCACGTGTAGTCCCAGCTACCCAGAAGGCTGAAGCAGGAGGATGACTTGAGCCCAGGAGTTCAAGGTTACAGTGAACTATGATCACACCACTGCACTCTAGCCTGGGAGACAGAGCAAAACCCTGTCTCAAAAAAAAAAAAAAAATACTAACAATTGCTTCATAGTTCTGTGTTGGACTGTATTAGAGTGGAAGCTGGAGGGAGATTTGAAAAAGCTTAACTGGACAATTTTAGCACAACAGAACTGTGGGCAACCAGCTTAGAGAACTGGGTTTGAGTTGAGATGCGTAGGACAAGAATAAACAGGGCCTTCTCTTGGTGAAGGATCATTAGCACCTCCCAAAGCAAGTATTAGCAGAACTAGAATTTCTTTATGGCTGTATAAATTATCCTGAAGAAAGAATGCACAACTTAAGGGATGCCAGTGACTTTGCTCTCCATTCTACTCAATGATTGTACTTCCAGGTATAGCCTGAGATAGGAAATTTGAATCTTCTATACTCTTGGTTGGCTTCTCATAGTGTGAACATCTTGCTGCATTGAGTGTAACTCTGGTGTTTAAAGATACACATTTTTTTTGGTACAGCATGGTCTGTAAATACAAGCCAATTCCTTCATCTGGTGTTCAACTAAAGAAACACCCAATACTGAAGGAAAATTGGCTGCATTGGACTTTTTGGGAGGCTGTATATCTACTTTCAACGTGGCACTTTCCTAAGGCTTTTTTAAAAAGTTTAATTTCTTTTAACATTATTATGCTGAAATATTTCAGGAATAACAAAAGTATGCCATTTGAATAGTTTTTTCCTATTTTTTCATTTATTTGGCACAAACTAAATGTAAACACAATATGATTCCATATTATAAGTATTTGTTGAATACCTACTAAATGTATATTATTTCATGGCTCCCAACTACCTTGCAAGGTGAGTGTTACTGTCTCCATTTTACAGATAAGGAAACTAAGGCCTAGAGAAATCAAAACTGGCCCAGCTTAGAAATATTAGAGCTGAATTTGGGCCCTGTCTGCTTGAATTTAAAGCCTGGACTCTTTTCTTTATCAAAGATGTTAATGAGTAAACCAAGAATCTTAAAACAAAAAAAATTAGTATTTAAGTGAAATCTTGATTATAAATGAGACTAAGCAATCTTATTTGGGGTAAAAGTGTGCTAAACTAAGAAAATAACTTTTGGAATAACCCGTGAAATTGGATAAAAGAGAAACATGTGGACCAGATTATTGAGACAATAATATACATTTGGGGAAAATAATCATAGTTTTACAGTAAGTAAAAGATAGTAAGGCGAGACAGCAGAGACCATGTCTGTCTCAGTTTCTCCTTGTACATGCTTGACCCAGCATGTCTGTTGAATGAATGAATCAGGATCTAGTTCAACGGCAGTCACTTCCTTGGAGAGAAATAACGTGAGGCATGTATGGTGATGATAGGCAATACTTTCTAATACATCATTAGTATAGTATTATACAAGACTAGTCATTCACTTATTAATCGATTTACAAATCACTTCTCTCCCTGGCCTTTAGTTGGATTCGGCCTGTTCATGCAATTCATGTTCCAGGAAACCCAGCCTTGGATGCCAGCCCTCTGACTTCAGTGTGCAGTCAGCCCAATGGTTCACTTCTTCTGGCCTGGTCTGGTCCCTTCTTCCTCCTCTGCCTCAGGTATTTAACTCCTCTTGATGTTGTATGGCAGAGCAATGTCCCTTGGGGCCCCCTTACTTGTCTGACTCACTGGGACATGCTTCCTTGGCTTTCACCCTTGCCATTTTCTCTGGGACAAGGTTGTGTACCTCCTAACATCTCCACTCACCGGCAGCTGCAGGTTCTGCCTGGTCCGTACCAGCTCCATACTGACCACCTCAGCTCTACCTGGCCTCCCCATCCTAGAGGAAAAGGGACACATTGCACTTACTGTGCTAGATCTGTAACAGATACTTCACACATCTACATGGCAAAGCAGCTCTCCTCACTCACCAGCTTCTACAGCAGCTCTCGAAAAAATTAAACCCCAGCATTTGCATTTACATGCAAATAAACCCACTCCACCACTGAGTGGATTTCTCTCCAAAATTATGATGTCAAAGTTGTGTAACAACAAGCCTGTCCTTTGGGAGAACCTCTCTACACAGAAAGAAGAAATTTTAGGAACTGGTTGTATCAGAACATCTTATGTGTTGTATTAGTCTCCTCAGGCTTCTGTAACAAAATGCCACAGATGTGGTGGCATAAACAACAGAAATTTATTTTCTCACAGTTTGGGAGGCTAGACGTCCAAGATCAAGGTGTCAGCAGGGTTGGTTTCCTCTGAGGTCTCTCTCCTTGGCTTGCAGATGACCTCCCTCTTGTTCCTCTTCCCTTGGTCCTTTTCTCTGTGAGTGCATCTCTTTGTGTGCCCAAATTTCCTCCTCCTCTTCTTGTAAGGGCACAGACTGAATTAAGATCCACCCTAAAATGCCTCGTTTTAACTTAATCACGTCTTTAAGCACCCTATCCCCAAATACAGTCACATTCTGAGGTACCAGGGGTTAGGGCTTCAACATATGAATTTGGGGGGGGACACACTTCAGTCCATGACATGTGCCCCCTCAGATTCCCTCCACCCAACCCACCTCTCAGATGCACAGCCCCCGCCGCGGGTGACCAGCTCTGTGCAGGCAGCTGCGTGCTGGAGTCCAGTTTCTTCTGCCTCTTCTGTGCTCAGACGATGCGCCAGCCTACACCGCATGGTATCTGGCTTCCTAGTCACTGTCTAAAGGGGTTGAAGGGTGTAAGCCAGAAATGTGAAGATATTAACTTTCCATGAGGCAAACTTTGATGAAGGGGGAAATGGGAGACTGGGGTGGGGAACTCTGGAGATGCAGGGAGTTAAATTCCTTGGGTGGATGACTCTGAGGCAGTTTCCTCACACAGCCTGCCCTGAGACGTCCAGTGTAGTGGAGCAGCCATACCTGCTGAGCGGCCAGCTGTCACCTGTGGCTGTATCATGAAGCAATGGCCAGCACAGGCATGTGGCATGTCGCATGGCTTCCCATCTTCCCCTGTTTAACTTCCCTTTTCCCTCATTCTTGCTGCCCTGGCTTTGTACCTCTCAAATACTCTCAGATACAACATCTTCACTTAATCCTTGCCTCACGCTCTATTTCTAGGGAACCCAGGCTAGAACATGGGCATACTTGCAAGCTGGTAAATAAGACTGAGGAAAAAAAACAATATCCTGTTAATTAGAGACAAACATTGACAAGGAATCTTGGGGCTGATTCTGAGCCACATGTCATCTGATCAATGACATGCTCCTGCATTATGTGTGATCAGTGCAGAGGATCATCCCTCTTTATGAAATATAGGCTTAGACAATGTATCAGACAGTTCCAAATAAAAAAAACCAGAAACCATTCTAAGAATTAAAACAAAGAAAATTAATCCATGAATTGGTTATGCAGGTCATGAAAGAGCTGAGAGGACGAACAGAGGACTGTGAAACAATCCAGAGATTTGCAAAAGCAGAAACTTGCTACCACCCTCAGCTGGAGAGACAAAAGGAGGAATTAGTGTTACTGGAGCCCAGAGGCCAGAGCCACCGGGGAAGTTGGAGCCATAGCGTGCCTGAGCAGGTGGAGCTGAAGATGTGGCTGTGCTGGAGATGCAACTGGAGACACAGAGAGCAGGAGAAACTTCCTGCTTCCTCTCTTTCTCCCTCCAATTTCCTGCTGGCCTCTCCGATTGCCGGAACCCAGGAAGAAACTAGCTGGTGTAGGAGCCCAGGAAATGCAGCCTGCAGGAGTGGGTGCCTCTGTCATACAGAAATGCTCAAGGGAAGGATATGGGATGGAATTAATGGCACAGGCTGAGGACTGGCCCACAGAACAAGACAGACTAACTTGGAGAAATTGTTAGACAAATGATAACTTTATGGGCCAGAGAAGTATATGTCGGGAGAAAAAAATAACACAGTTATAGCATAGCGGACATTGGGATAAAACAGACCTGAGTTCAGATGGAACTGTTTATTGGCCATCTAACCCTGGATGAGTCATTTAATGTATCTGAACCTCAGTTTCCTCTTCTTAGTCTGTGTTGTACAGTTGATGTGAGATCACCTATGTAAAGTGCTTAGCATATTACCTTGTACCTAATAACTGATCGATAAAAGACAAGATGGGGACCCATAGCCAGTTGTCTTAGTCTGGTTCTTCCAAAAGCAAAGATTTGAATAGAGTAGTTTATGTAGAAGATGATCCCACTGCAAGGGAGTGGGAAACTGAGACAGAGAAGGCAGGAAGCCAATAAAGGGTTCATTAATGAGAGGTTACCACTCTGGGCAACAAGGGGTCAATCACACAGAGGACCCTCTCAGAAATGGTGCATAATACTTTCAAACTGTAAAATATTTAAAGGGGTGAGGAAGCTAGAGTTTTACCCACCAATTCCCTATCTGCATTAAAGGTCACTCCTGGCACTTTTGGCCTGCCCTTCCTGAGGGCTGACCCCGCTATCTCAGCCAGAGAATACCCTTGGGCAATGAGATGCTGGAACCAGGTATGTATGGGTGCCATCTACAGGGGACTCCAGGGTAGACTGAGGATCAATCACTGGCAGTATCTGCTGCTGATGGATAGCTGAAAAATTTCTGGGAATCATCATGGGCCACAATCCAGCCTTAAATCAGCATAGTTTTACTTCCATGTTTCCCTAGACCGGTTGCTTTTCAAACTTTTCTGACCAATATCCACAGGTCAAAATATATTTTTATATTATGACCCAGTAAACATAAGTGAATGTTTGCATATATATTCTGAAACAAAAGTTTTATGAAATTATACTTACTCTTTTGAAGTAGCATGTACTCTAATATTTTTCTATTCCATTAGATTTTCTTAAAACAAAGATTGCAATTCCCCAAATCAATGTCAAGATCCTCTAAAGATCGTCAGTGCATTTTTATCCTAGCTACTCCAGGTGTGGACTGCTGGGGTGAAAAGTTAAGGAGCTAGAGCCAGAATGTAAATAAACTATGTCACTATGCCCTAAAGTCATTAAGCGCTGATTTCAGCTGACATTTTTTTTTTTCATAGCAAGACCTTCTCTTGAAGGAAGCAGTGTGTTCATTGATAGTTTGGCACTGGCTCCTTAACTAGTCAGAAGCTGGTAACAAACAGTCCATGGACCCACACTGAGTAGCACTGCCCTAGACTATGGTTGAATGGGGTTTTAAAAATGGGCTTCCAAGAATAAAAAAGAATTTTTTTTGACACTTGCTCATCTCTGTTGTCAAAAGATCCCTAGCCCTCCACAAGACTTATTCAGCATTTCTTGGGGTCTCATTGGGATATCTCTGATGAAGTTGCCAAACCACAGTTACAGAAGGTCTCTGGGACCTTCTCCTCAAGTGTGAAGACCACTGCCTGCCCCTCTACTCACCCCTGCAAGAAGGACCACTTGGCCCACACTCCCATGCCTCCTGGCTCCTGCTGCCACCAGCATATTAGGAAATGAGGTTCAGGTGCCACTTCTTTGGACTAAGAAGAGAAGAGAAACTGGGGGGCCACGCTGCAACTGTGGGCCCCTTCCTAGGTTGCGGAGGAGTTCTGCGAAGCTGCTGTCTTCTAGGGCAAAAGTCCTCAAACTGGAGTACTCTAGTATTGCTCAACCTGGGGAGATTTCCCCCAGCCCCAGACGAGAGTTGGCACTGTCTGGAGACATTTTTAGTTGTCAAACTTCTATGGAATGATGCTACTGGCTTCTGATAGAGATCAGGGATGTTGCTAAATATCCTGCACAGTCCAGCCCTCACAACAGAGAAATATCTGACTCAAATGTCAGTAGTGCCAAGGTTGAGAAAACCCGCCTTAGGGGTACATGTAGGCTTCCCAGGGGTGAAGGGGCACAGATCATTTTAAGCTGATAGGCTATATATATCTTCAATTTCCAGTTGTACTCTTTCCTAAATTTGGTCTGCCGCACTCTGCCAGTTCTCCTTTCCTACCTTCTTTTCACAGTGATCCTTCTTCCAAATCCCAAATACACATTCCGGGCATAAAAATCTTCCAGGGCAAGCTGGCCATGGTGGCACATGTCTGTGGTCCCAGCTACTCAGAAGGCTGAGACAGGAGGATCGCTTGAGCCTAGGAGTTTGAGGCTGCAGTGAGCTTTGATTGCACCACTGTACTCCACCCTGGGTGACATAGTGAGACCCTGTATCTAAAACAAAACAAAACAAAACAAAACAACTTCCAAGGCACCCAACAAGGGACAATTTGAGAAGGTGTGGCTCTCTCCTGTGAGGAGGAACAGGAAGGCAGTTCCCTGAGAGCAAAGTCAAAGAGCATCATAAAAATATTGAAAAGGGCAGTGCCTTTTTTCTTCCAGGTGACAAACTCCTGACAAGTCTCTGAGCCTTACATACCCATCTATATGTCTTAGAATTAGAATCCAAAAGTAAGATAAACTGAACACAAGGAGACATCTGAAAACGTTTACATGAATTGATAAATGAAGCTACTTGGTTTGACAACAAGGACTGGCTTTACCATCTAGATTATGTGGCAGACTTTCCATAAACTAACATGGATAATGTACAGAGCAAGGTGCCACATAAAACATGGCAGGAATTACATCCTTTGCAACTATTTATATTTATAATAGAAAACTTTACATGTTCAAAATGTGACAGGTGGTGATAGAAGTCAGAATAGTGGTTACCTGCAGGTGGGAGAGAGCAGGTATCAACAAGAAGGAGACGGGGGGTCAGCCGAGGTGCTGGAAGTGTTCTCTCTCTTGATCATGGTGATGGTAACACGGGTGTGTAGATATGTACAAGTTCACTGAGCCTTACACTTAAGATTTGTGCAATTTATGTAAGTTATATTCAATTTTTTTAAAAGTATGAGGGTTTTTCCAAATTCTTTTTGGGGGTAATCAAGCAAAAATGTTTGAAGACAACTGCCTTGGGAGACTGAGAGGACTAAGTCTTGTTTTCCTGCAGTCATGATCCCAAACACAGGTCTCTCCAGTCCTCTATCTTCAGAGCTGCTTCTTCCCAACATGGTTCATTTTCTTCCCAATCCTTCCACCAAACCCTCAGAAATCAGACTCTATGCTGTAGACTGAATGTTTGTGTTCTCCTAAAATTCATGTTTGGAAACTTAATCCCCTAGGAGGTGAGGCTGTTGGGAGGTGATTAGAACATGAGGGTGAAGCCCTCATGAATGGGATTAGTGCTCTTGGAGAAGAGACCTCAGAAAGGTCCCTTGCCCATCCCATCATGTGAGGGTAAAGGGAGAAGATGGCTGAGTAGGAACCAGGAAGAGGGCTTGCACCCAAGACACTGAATCTACCAGTACCTTGATCTTGGGCTTCCCAGCTTCCAGAACTGTGAGAAATAAAGGTTTGTTTTTAAAGCCACCCCAGTCTATGGTATTTTTGTTATAGCAGCTGGAAAAAAGACACTCTATGATCAGCACACTCTTTATATCTTGAACCACTTCCCTGAGCATTTTCCTCCACCACCTGCCTTAACTAAAATCTGCCTCCTTGCCTTGATGCCCCAGGACACCATCCTTTCAGACTCACAAGCCTCAGAGTCAGGAGGTGAGGTCCATGTCTTTGCTGCCTTGATACTAAGTCAGGATGCTCTGTCCACTGAGAATCCTAGCATTCTCTCATATTACCTCTGCTCCTGGTCACTCTCATTTAATGACTGCCTGGCCAGTGCCCTTCATAAATGAGAATTTTTTAAATGAATTGTATAATGCTGAAGTCAGGGCTTTTAATGTACCTATCACCAGAATAGTGTACATTGTACCCAATAGGTAGACTTTTATCACTCACCCCTTTCCACTCTCCCCCCTTCTTAGTTTTCAATGTCCATTATACCTCTTTATAACCATATATATCCCTCATTTAGCTCCTGCTTATAAGTGAGAACATGTGGTGTTTGTTTTTCCATCCTGAGATATTTCACTTAGGATAAAGGTCTCCAGTTCCATCCAAGTTGCTGCAAAAGATATTGTTTCCTTCCTTTTTGTGGCTAGGTATCACTCCATGGTACATATATGCCACATATATATTCATATATTCAAGCATATAATTCATATTCAATTCTACACATATTGAGATGATCGTATAATAATCCACCATATGTATTCTGGTCACGTGGTGAATTATATTTATTGATTTTCAATGTTAAACCAACCCTTTCATTCCTGGGGTAAACTTCACCTTATTATTGTGATATAACTATATAATGAAATATTATTGAGTAGTAAAAGGGGAGAAACGACTGATACATGCAGCAACATGGAGGAATCTCAAGAACAGTCTGGTTCCATTTACATTAAGTTCTTAAGATGACGAAACAAATCTAGTAACAAAAAGTAGATTATTGCTTGACTGTGGCTAGAAAGTGGGTAGGGATTGACAGCAAAAGGCAGAAGAAAAGGGTGATAGAAATGTTCTATATCTTGATTCTGATAATAGTTATACAAATGTATAATTCATTGATTAGTAAAACAGGTGCACTTGTATGTGAATTATACTTCAAGAAATTTCATGTTTTAAAAGTTTATACTTGAACTCTATAAAGCTAAATAGATTGAGAATGTGTTTTCCAGTCATGCCTATTGAAATACAAATGCTAAAACAATAGGCCAATCTGTCTCATTCTGAACTAGGACTCTTCATCCTGGAACACATAGAAATGGTGCAACTGCCAAGGGTTGTTTCTAAATAAACCAGCCATAAAAGAGAAGTCATTGATAAGAGAAACAATTAACATTATCAATTGTAAATTACTGTCAGTAAAAACAGTGATTTATTAATTATTACCATGCTCAAAGCTGACCCTCTTCCCTCTTTGCATTTGCAGAAAATGAAAAGACTTAAGGAAATGAAAATCCACCTCTAAACTGGTCATTGCGCTGGTTGTGCTCTCATCTTTGCCGCTCTCAGGTTGGAATTCCAAAATGGTTTCTGTCCCCAGTTCACCCTCTCCTGGACCCCTCAGCTTGTCATTCCAGCAACTGGAGCAAAAGCAAAAGTGCTGTATTAATCAGGGTTCTTCATAAAAATAGAACTAAGAGGAGATAGTTAGATACATACATTGATAGATTTATTATGGGAATTGGCTTATGCAATTCTGGAGGTCAAGAAGTCCAATGATCTGTTGTCTGCAACCTGGAGACATAGAAAAGCCAGTGATGTAATTCAGTCCAAGTCTGAAGTCCTGAGAACCAGGAGCTCCAACGTCTGAGGGCAGGAGAAGATGGATGTCCCAGCTCAATAGAGAGAGCAGATTAAACCCTTCCCTGCCTTTTTGTTCTATTTGGCCCCAAAGGATTGGATGATGCCCACCCACATTGGCAAGGGCAGATCTTTTTCACTCAGTCTACCTATTCAAATACCAATCTCTTTTAGAAACAACCACTCAGACAGACCCAAAAATAATGTTTTACCAGCTAAGTGAGCATCTCTTAGCCTAGTCAATTTGACATATAAAATTAACCATCACAAGGACTGAGGTGTCAGTCACATTCAACTTTCCCCTTTTTCTACTCTTTTATTTTGGGGGTAGAATCTGAGAACTCCACTACCTGCAACCCTCTTCTGGTGGAGGAAACTGAGGACTAATTCTGCCAGCGTGGTGGAGGATGCTTCACAGGAAGCCCTGAAGAGCTTTGAAATCAAAGAAGCCAGGTGAGTGCAGGACAGCTAAGGTCAGCAAGTCCAGGTGGAGCTGGGAGCCAATAGCAAGAACCACGGGACTGTAATCAAAAAGACAGATGATAACAACTATAGGTGAGGATATGGAAAAATTGGAAACCTCATACACTGCTGGTGGGAATGTAAAATAGTTCAGCTGCTTTGGAAAACAGTCCGGCAGTTTCTCAAAAGCTTAAACATAGAGTTATCATGCAACTCAGCAATTCCACTCCTAGGTATACACCCAAGAGAAATGGAAACATATGTCCACACAAAAACATGTACACAAATGTCATAGCGGCATTATTCAGTTGCCTAACAGTGGAAACAACCCAAATGTCCATCAACTGAAGAATGGATAAACAAAATATGATATGCCCATACAATGGAATACTCAGCCCTAAAAAGAAATGCTGTTCTGATTAACTCTACAACATCGATGAATCTTGAATACATTAGGCTACATGAAAGAAGCCAATCATAAAGAACCACACGTTGTATGATTCCATTTCTATGAAATGTCCAGGGCAGGGCAAATCTATGGAGACAGAAAGTAGATTAGTGATTGCCTAGAGCTGGGGCCAGGGGAAGGTTGGAGAGATTGAGGGTTAATAGATAAGGAGGGCTGTGTTTCTTTTGGGGGTAATGAATCTATTCTAGAACTGACTGTGGCTCTGGTTGCACAATTCTGCAACTATACTAAAAGCCTTTGAATGTACACTTTAAATGGGTGAATTCTATGATAGGTGAATTAGATTTCAATAAAGCTGTTACAAAAACAAACAAAAGAACCAGGAGACCAGGTCAGGAATGGAGAACCCAGAAGTTGGCCAGAAGGCAGAGGGGGGCAGAGAGAGAGAGAGAGAGAGAGAGAGAGAGAGAGAGAGAGAGAGAGAGAGAGAGAGAACCAGTCTGGAGAAGGCAGGCAGGTGGCCTGCTGAGGCAGTTCCTGGGCTGGTCTTGTGCGGTGCTGCTGTTGCTGCAGAGTGAGGCACTGATAGGGCCAGGAGTGGGGTAGACATCGCCTGTGCAGATGCTGTTTTTGTAACAGAAGACTGCTTTTATAGTTGCTGCTATTAAGGAATTCCAAAGAGGCTGCTTCTGTGTTCAGGACTTTGCAGGAGGCAGGAGATGGGCATCGTGTTGAGCTGATTATTTAGATCCTCAGAGTCAGGAGATTGAGTGACTCATACATAGTTCAAGACACTTTATCCGGGGTGAACACATGTAATACCTTTTTTTCATATATTCCTTTATTTGGTCATTTTTACTCCCATATTCCACCCTAGCAACCATTCTAATGGGTGTAGTGAATGGTTTGGGTTTACACATACACACTTGAGTATTGTGTGTTACTGTCCCGTATGCATGTATATGTGTATCTTACATTTAGAAAGTATTCATAGTATTGTATTGGATATCTCATTCTGTTTCTTCTTTTTTCACTCTGCCTTCTGTTTTTGAAACCCATCCATGCTGTTCAGTGTACGTCTAATTCTTTGCTTCTAACTGCTCACTGGTGTGTGTCTACTACACGTTACCTATCCACAATCCCTGTGATTGACATACAGGTTGCCTTCCTCTCCCTGTTACTCCAAATAATATGTGGCACCCACAAGAATGTGCCTCACAGATCTCCAACCACAAGGAGTGTAATTGACGAAAGGCCCGGCTCTGTGCTCTGAAATCCATCTGTGGGTTTCACCTGAGGCCACACTTCCCACAGGCTGCTCCTAGCCAGTTACCGAGTGCAACAGGGACACTAAGGCAGGCCTGCCCATCCCTGGGAGACACAGGATTGCTCTCATGGCTTATTTTAGCTTGATGACTTCCTAGTGGATTTGAAGAACTTTCTTCAGCTTCCACCAACCTTCCTTCCCTCTCTCCTTCACTGGGGGTCAGACTTTCATTGTGACGTGAGTTCTCCCATTCCTCCCATTTTCTCTCACAGGTATTCCCCCTAATAAAATCTTTGTACATTCAATTAGTTTAATCCACATCTTGGTATCTATGTCTTAAAAGACCCATGCTAACTCATAATGCCACACCAAACATCCTTGTACAAATACCCTAATCAAGTTGTATAAAGATTTCTTGGGGAGGTACACCCAGGAGGGAAATTGCTGAGTCACAGGGTAGGGCCCAGGTTTCCCTTGGAGTGGCTGCTCCCATTTGAATTTTCTCCAGCAGTGCATGGGGTTCCTACATCTTTACATCTCTGCCTATTCGTGGCTTTATCCAGATAATTCATGCCCACCTAATGGGCACAGAGTGGTATCTCTTTGTTGTCTTAAATTCCTTTTCTCTGATTACTAAAATTATTGTTCATTCTTATGCTTATTAGTCTTTAGGGATTCCTTTTCTATCAATTGCCTGTTACACACTTGGTCCATTTTTATGTTTGGATTGCTTTCTTTTTCTTTTTTGTTTTAGGAATTCTTCGTTTATTTTAGATATTGATCCCTTGTTGGTTTTAGACATTGTAGGCATCTACCATTTACCGTCTACTGACATTGCCCATGATCTCTGTGATTGAACAGAAATCCTTAATTTTATGTAATCAAGAGCATCATTGCAGTGGGGGTGGGGTGTTCTTTGTGCATCACATCATGGTCAAAAGGTTGAACCATGGCCAGGCACACCCAAACTGCATTCCTGGCTCACCGTGTCCTGGATGTGTTACCTAGATAAATTACCTCTCTATTTTTTTTTTTCACTTTCACTTTCCCCACCCCTAATTATTAGAATGACCTGACCAAATGTTATCAAAACAAACACTATAAATAATACCAAGTCCTTTAAAGATGATTAAACCAAATGTTATTTCTTGGCTCAGGTAATCTTCATGGCATGGGACACAGTAATCTTAAATCCTTGTAAAGCTTTCCTGGCAGCTCCAGCCTACCTGGAATTTTCAAATTCAACAAAAGCAATGCCATGTCTCCCAGGTACCAGACATACTTTCTTGAAACCAGGGAACTGATTAAACAGCATGGATAACACCACCTCATTAGTCTCTGCTGATAAACTAATAAAGAATAAAATATAGTGTGGAGGATAATCAGGAACCTGAAGATTTGGTATTGGATTTTCTTGGGTACTAATTGAATTTGGTGTTCCCTGACCAGGCTTTTTTTTTTTTTTTTTTTGTAAAGACAGGGTCTGGCTCTGTTCCCCAGGCTGGAGTGCAGTGGCATGATCATAGCTCACTACGGCCTCCTGGCCTCAGGACATCCTCCTGCCTCAACCTACCGAGTAGCTGTGACTACAGGTACACACTTCCACTCACAACTACTTTTTAAATTTTTTGTAGAGACAGGGTCTTGCTATGTTGCCCAGGCTGGTTATCCCTGGCTTCAAGTGATCCTCCCACCTCATTCTCCCTAAGTGCTGGGCTTACAGGTGTAAGCCACCACACCTGGCTTGAACAGACTTTTTGTTTGTGGTTGTTGCAGTCTGTTTCACAGTTTTTGCCTTCTTCTTTTCTTCTTTCTTTTCTTTGTTAACAAAAGTGCCACACATTTTTATTATATCAGAATCTGTTTTTCATACTGGATTGCATTGGGTTAGCAAAAAATGGAAATCCTTGTAACCATCTCAAGACATTTGTGGCTGAGCCTAGATTTTTAAATACAACAAAGTCTTGCCCCCTCATCTTCATGGTCTTTAAAGCCACAATATCTACCATGTGGCCAAACTGAGAAAACAGGGCATATGGGAATCTCTTCAATCCTTCTTTACTAATTCTATCATCTGTATTATAGATGTCAATTGTATGGTTTGGTCTGATATTCATGTTTTGGGTTCAATCCTTCAAATAGCCTCAGGCCTACAACGTCTCCAGTAAGTGCCTGATAAGTTTCCTCTCTTTCAACTTTTCCTCTCAAAAACAAGGGTAATACAAGAGAGTCCTACTTACCTGAACCAATTGAGATAGGCAGTTGGTTGATAAGTTAAAAATAGAAAATCATTAAATACCATACATATGTTAAACATTTTTTCTTTTAACTCAAAGCATACAAATATGGATTTACTTAGACATCTTTATGTAGGGCATAGGCCTTTTCTTTGAGAATGATCTGCTAATTGTACTTTCCATCTTTTTATGTTATACCTAATCCAGATTCATAATGCATTGGCAACAATTTTCAGTTTGGGATTCTTTAAAATGTAGCAAGAACTTATATCTTCTAAATTGTTACATTTTTTTCTGCCTTTTAATAGTTGTTCTGATTCATATTTAATTGAACACAAAGTTTTTTTCATCAGATCTTTCAAAAGCATTCCACTTAATTTTCTTAGGAACAAATCTTCCCACTCATATTTAATCAGTTTATGTAGTCTTTAATTAAGTTGCACAATTAAAACAAGTACAATAGGCACAAACATGTTTAGGAACAAACAAAATTTCTTTTTGTAAGCATGTCACTCAACATGCTGAGCAGAAGCACACAGGCAAACCAGAGTCCTTGGCTGCAGGTGGTCCATGTGCCCTTGGAATTGGTTGTTGTGGGTTACGGAGGACAAGGAGAGCCTTGGAGAATCTGATGAATTGCTTAAGTGGGGCCTGCTAAGAGTTTCCATCATTAACCTCGTTGTTGGTTGTGCCAAACTCTGTGCCTGGCTCTTGGTAAGTGTTCAGTGATTGCTAATCATTATTAATAGTAGACCAGTGGTTTTCAACCCTGGGTGGTCTGTCCCTTCCTCGCCATACTCCAGGGACATTTGGCAATATCTGGAGATGTTTTTGGTTGTCACATTTGGAGAGCTGGAACTAGTATCTAGTGGGTAGGGGACAGATATCTTAAACACCCTCCAATGCTCAGGACAGTCCCCACAACAAAATGTCAATAGTGCCCAGGTGGAAAACCTCGAGCTAGACTACGTGCTTCAGGAGAACAGGAGCCTACATGTGCTTGTTCACAACTGTGTCTCTAGCCCCTAATATATCTCATGGTTCAGAGTAAATCCTCGCTAACCCGGCGTTGATGCATGCATGCAAACTGACTGAGCGAAAGGCCTTTGCGACAAGTGAGGCACATCTTCAGAGTTAGGCCTGAGCCTTCAAAGGGGTGCAAACTGACCCCTCCCCAGAAAGTTAATCCAGACCACTTTATGCCTGAGCCTGTCTATGATAGTGGGCCCATTGCAGTTGGTTTGATCCTGATCTGCTTAAACAGTTCATGCCTGTCATATTAACCCACTCAGAATTTTTTTTCTTTTGGTGATTGAGTTCCAGCTTGATCCCGAAACTCCGCTCCCACTCCTCAATTCAGCTTTAGCCTACTGCTCGGCACAGCCCGGCCCTCCACCCATCCCCTGGTGTTCAGTTCCTCACTCTCCTGCCTGGCACCTGAGAGCTCGCTTCAGCTCTGCCCCAGCACTGAGGAGATGCGACAAGTAGGGTTAGAGCTGGTTACCGAGAGGCCCCAAGGGAAGAGAACAAAAGAATCCTGGCCCAGGGAAGCAGAACTGGCTTCTTACCCTTGTTCTACTGCTTATCAGCAATATCTTGGGTAAAATCCCATATTTACCTTTTCTTGACCTCAGTTTTCTCATCCATAAAATGGAAACAATAAAACTTTTCAACCTATTTTACAAAGTGACTTGTAATAAAATGGTAACATAAAGGTGATTTTTTCAGAAAGGTTTACAAACAACCTAAGATTAATGTCAAAGAAAGCAACTTTGTGTATATGTAGTACTTTGAATGGTTTGAGTAACTACTACATTCCAGGGAAACTGGACCAGGACACAGCCCTGTGCTCTTTTCACTGTGATATCCTGCTACTAAGTAGGTCCTCTGAAGACACATCAAACTGATTTAGAGAAAATAACACCAAATAATCACATTATAAGGGGGTTTGGCATAAAGGGAAACTGAATGGCATATGCCCGAAGGATACTTTAATAGTCATGTTCCAGAATGTGAAATTGGGAAATAGTCAAACTAGACAGCATTTTTTCTTTTCCTTTCTCTGCTCATTCAAGTTTTGGCTCCTGTTTCTGTGACATGAATCTACAGAACAACAAATACCATAACTTTGAATTCACACATGACTGTTGCCCGTGTCACTCTGTGGGCCTCAGCCAGGCCTAGCGATACTTGCAGATGGATGGAAGGCGAGGAGGCACTAAGACTTGGAAGTATCTCTGTCCCTGGGGTAAAACACAAGGGAGGGAAAAGGAGCTATGCAGCCACAGTTAATTCTGGTTTCATGCACGACACAGGGCAAATGCCACTGGAGAAGGTCTGAGCAAGCAGTTGAGGAGGGAAAGAGGGTTCTAGCAGGTGTTTGACACACAGGACTGGGGCATTCAAGGTGGATCACCCTTAGTAGCCCAGGACACCAACCAGGAGTCTGTGGACCGCGGAGGTATTTGTGAGTCTGGTCCCTGAGCTGGACTGGCAAGGTAAAGGGAGGCTTCTGTTTTAGGAGGAGATGGGGACACCGTCAGGTTATTGGGAATAGGCTCAAGACAGAAGCCCAGATGCAAGAAATGGGGCATGTGAAAGCAGACAGAGAATTTAGGAACAAGTAGGTGCTGCTTAACGACCCCTGTGAAGGTTGGCTGCAGCTGAGCTGGAGTGGAAAGACTGTTCTGTGGGAAGAGGAAAATGAAGAAACCAGATTCCAGACTGGACAGAGGAGACAGTGAGCTAACAGTCGTCAGCAGGCTGTGGGATCCTTCTGCTGTCCCAGCGTGAGCACAGTACCAGGCACGCTGGAGTCTCTGGGCTCCAGAACATTCCCCTTCCAGGTGCCTCCCCTGGAGTAACCTCACAGGTGGTACCACAGAGTTATTGTTAGAGAGGTAAAGGGAATTTCTGGAAACTCTCTGGGTTTCTATTTTAAATATTTATAGTATTCTCAGCACCTGATCTTTAATCAACTTCTTTTGCTTCTGATGCCGTCTTGCACCTATCACCAACCCACAGGCAGCCAGCCCTGACCTCCTAAACCTACAGAGCAGTCCTGTGAAGCACAGCCCGTCAGAGGCATCAAAGTGGGAGGGAGGCTGGGAGGAAAGGAGCATGGGAGGGAAAGGGGCCAGCTCTATGAGAGGTCTAAACTGGACGGACACTGAAAAGGAGGTGGTGTAGAGAGAGAATACAGGTGGCTGCCCAAAGCATTTTGTCCTAGGATTGAGTCACTATTGTGTGTAATATAAATCTTTTCAGTGCCGACCTACGTAGGAATGAATAAGTGAATGAATGGCGTAATGAACAAATCAGTGAATGAATCCAAGAATCAATGGACTGATAAATGAATTGATGATGAGGATAGGAAAATGGTAACGTGCAACCGTCATTATATGGGTATGTGTATGAGTGTATGCGTGTACGTGCATGTGTGTGTGTCTGTCTGGAGGAGGAAGAGTTCAAAGGGTTGATGGGTTTAATAGGTACACAGAGGGCTAGACTGGATCTTAGAGAGAGATTGGTGACAAATGAAAAAAGAGTCACAAGCCCCAAAGTGCCTCAGAGCCCTCACCCCAAGAATGGCGCAGACGTGTGTAGCAGCTGCACCCTCACAGCTGACAGCTGTCATGTTCAACTCTCCCTTCCCCCATGCAACCTCAGGGTATGGTGTGAAGAGGGGCCCAAGCCAAAGGACGTTCCACTCAACCAGCCCTTCCTCTGACAGTCCCAACGTTTATTCCCTGACACTACAGAAGAGTCACTCACAGAGTGCATAACTAATGTATGAATGCAAATGAAATCCTGTGCCTCTGAAAGACTAGGGACCCAGTATTGGCTAAAATAATACTTTATATATGCACTGTACGGTGTAGTGGCAAAACTGTGGCTACACAGAGTGGTATGACCTCCACAGGAGTTCATCTAGCCCATCTACAGAGGGAAAATGTTTCCTAATGGCCTGTTGTGACTGACCTCTTCTGAGTGGATATCAAGTTCTCAACTGATGGAAGGAGTAGCAGGATCACCAGGGAGCTTTGTCAAATTTCACCTGCTCCAGGCATCTCAGCACTTATTCTCATATTCCCTGCCTGAGACATAAGCTATTAGAGGGGGAGGAACTAGATCTGAAGTTGTTTGCAACATCGCTAACACCCAACACAAAGCCTGCCACGTAGTATGGGCTCAATATGTATTTCTTGAATAAATGAATGAATTTAGATATTATTATTATAGCTATAGAATGTGGGGCTTGAAGGGCTCTAGAGATCAATCATTTACCTTCTTATTTAATAATAGAAATTAGGCCCAGAGTGGTAAAGTGACTTTTCCAATATCACACATCTAATGGCTCAATGTAGCTACTAAAACTGCAGGAGAATTCAGAGTGGTAAGTGTAAAACTATAAATTAATCAGTAAACATAATTGTTTTCTGCAAAGCTCAAAGCACTAGTTGTAGAAAATTGGTCAGACAATCTGACTGAAAGAAAAAAAAAACACATGCTAGAATCACACTGTCAAACATGGGGGTATGGGCTGTAGATCTGTCCCAGGGGGTTCCTGCCATCTCCATTCTGAAAAGCCCTACTGCCAACTGAGCCTTGTCTTACAACCCCAAGCTTACAAAGCACAGATGGTTTATGAGAGAGGTATCATCTCCTTACCAGGAGAAAGGAGCCAACATTGAATGCCAACTGAGTGCCAGGTGCATCAAAGAAGATTCTGAGAGAGATGCTCATTGATCTGGAAGGATTTAGGTGTGATTCCATTTTAAGATATATGATACCAATTATGAAGACCCTCAGGACCATTAGAACATCTTTTCATGAAGCAGCAGCAAAGTGTCATGAACACAGCTACAAATTTCAGGGAAAAACTAATTTCTATTGTCAAGATCCAAGAAGTAAATCAACATCGAAACAGTTATTTCGTTTTCATTGAGCAAAGTCCAAAATAAAAACCACAGCCTCTACTTGCAGATTAAGTTCTTTTCAATACTTCATACTCCAAAGATATATAAATAAATCTATTCAACTTTCAGTTGCTAGAAAGCAGGTTGCTATTTTAAATGAACAAACAAATTATATATCTTTCCTACCAAGGGTGACATTTCCATGTGGCCACTAAGACACCACCTAGAGAAGAAACTGATGAGGCATAATTATCTTTTCACAACGTGCTTTGGCAATTGTGCAACTAGAAGGGAAGACTGACATGGAGGGGGTGCAACTTTATCAAACAAATGATCCAGTCATTTTGTTACCCTTTTGATAGTAACAGCACCTTACGAAACTGGGCTCTGTGAAGCACTTAAACCATCTGTCCATCTGTCGGACTCTATCCATCCATCCAAATGGCTTCAACGAAAATCAAGTGTTACCATATGAAATATTTTGAAAATATTTGTGTGTAATCCTGATAAAAAATGTTTAGAGCAGCATGTTCTTAGCCACTACATTTCCAAAAATATCTCTTGCATATGCCAACAATTCAGCACACAACCTGTGTTATCTGCGCCTTCACCCATTTGCACTGTTCATCTTTGAAGCCAGCTGTTGAGAGGCATTAATCGCAAGGTTACACATGATCCAAAGAGGATCGTTTGACAATGGCACACACAGTCATCAGCGGGTTGGGCTGGTCTAATCGCACTCAATACAACAGACATTGCAGATGGAAGATAAGAGTTTTTGCAAGTGTGTGTGGCTCGCATGGTTTCACAAAGTCAGTGAGACCAGAGAGCTGCTACCATGACAGCAGAGCCATTTTTGAAATTAAAAAATGTATACAACTGCCTTGTTTGCCCCAAAATAACTAATTTATGAAATCCACCAGTCGACTAAGATTTTAAAGCCTTCAAATGGCAAGACTTGCATTATACATTCTATGAGCTTATCCTAAGTTAATAAAATTATGCCTTATCCCTCTTACTTTCATCTAACTCTGGTGTTCATTAGTTGAAATAATAAAATTTTAAGGGAGTCTTTTTAAAAAGCCAAATAATTACTCATGCAAATTTGAAAATACAAAGCCTCTTTACCAGAACGATTTCTACAGAATGTTAAATGCAGCACTTAGATTAATCTCTATCTCAGTTTTTAACCACATCCTGCCTCGAAGACCTCAGACACAGGAAAGTGGGGAAGAATTCAATGTGCCTGTCTACCCCAGGACAGGCTTATATCTCATTATTAAGGAATTTCAGTTGTAATAAACTTTTGAACAAATGTTTTTATGGTCAGAGATTGTAATTCTAACTTATGAGACCCAACGTTTTCTTCTTCAGTTGCCTATGATTAATGATAAAAGTTGGCAAACCCTCCCTCAGTCCCACTTAAAATCTATGAAATTGAAGTATGGCTGTGGTTTTGTTTAAGGCCAATAAAACCAGGCAACCCTGCACTAGTTATAAGAATAAAATGTTAAATTAGCAATTCTGCTGCAATGAATTTATCTTCAGAAAATAAACATGGGAACAAAGATTAGTGTACAGGGATAGTCATAGCAAGATCTGTTTCATGTGAAAAAATGAGAAAAATCTTAATGTTCAATAACAGGGCATTAGACGGATGATGGTACAGCCATTAAAAATGATGATATAGATTAAAAAGTGTTTACATTAAATGTTAAATAATGGAAGAAGTTATGAAATACTAAAGATGGAATAGATAACTTATATAGGTAACTTATATATATCCAGAAGAATATGTGGCATAATTATAGCTTATTTTAACTTTCTTCTTTGTTTTTAATTTTTCTAGAATAAATACTTACATAAGTTTATTTTTAAAAGCACATTTTATTAAAAAAATTTTTAAAAATGTCAGAAGCCAAACATGCTACTTGCCAGATGTTTGCCATGGATATCTGAAGTCCCTCCTTCTTACTTGACAAGTCAGGATAAGCTAATTGGTGAAACAAAAAAATTTTTATATCTCAGTGACTGATCTTGATTAGAAGTTGGTTTTCACCAATGCAAGGGTCTGATGCTGCTGTTCCTAGTTGGGCAGGTTTCTTAAGCAGCTCTTGTCTGAGCAGTAACCAAGGAACCAAGGCTTTTTCAATCTAGTGGCTTCTCTGAATCCATTGCATTAGGTCAATAGGCGAGGGAAGAGGGAATTTCAAAGACTGTACAGGAGGTTTTCTTAGACAAGCCCATAAATAACTCACAATAGTCCTGCCTGATTCCACTGGGGCCAGAACTCAGTCATATGACCATATATAACTCTGAGGAAGACTAAGGAGGAAAAAGGAAATAACTTGGTAAACAACTAGCCAACTAACTGCAGCCGCACTAGCATAACCAATGCAGGGAAGACTTCCACGTGGGAACTCTACTTAGTACATGGGGGTAGGAGTAAGCATCCTTCCCAGAACTAGAAAGTGAGGAAATGAAACTTAATCTAGCTGAAACCAACCCAAATGCATGTAATTTATCTAATTCCCACCTATTTGAACAGTGAACAGGGGAGAATTAAATGGACATTGCAAAAAAGGGCATTCTCACCCATGCCCTGTATTTCAGGACTTGCTTTTCTCAACCATCCAACTTGTGATCACCTTGCCAGAATGGAATGGCTGCGTGCTATCCATGGCAGCCCCTAGTAGATTTGCTGGATGCAGATGGCTGAAGATCTGGCAGTACCCAGGTTGAACTGGGGTGTCTTGGGTCCCATCTTCATAAACATGATTACACCAATAGATCTGAGACTCTGGCACTATCATGCATCGATGTAGTCAAATATATTAACCTGAAACCTAATAGTGGGAGGCCCCGTGTTTGAAGAAAGAGGGTACTAATAGAAAGATATGATCTTCAGAGAATTTAGTAAAAGGAAGAGCTAAGAGTAAGAATTTGGCAGTTTATTCATCACCATTCGAGGAGAGACATTAAACCATAATTTTAGCTAATATTCGTTGAACTTTATGGCTCCCAGGCTTTTAAACATGTCACATGCATTGTGTCACTTAATTCTATAATGATTCTATGAAATAGGTTCTATGACAATAGATGAGGTTCATTTCAGCAGATGAGGAAACCGATGGTCAGGGAGTGTTAATGACTCGCTTAAGTTTTCAGTTTGTAAGTGTCAGAGTCGGGAGAGAACCAAGGGTGTCTGATACCAGAACCTGAGAGTTAGTAAGCTCACTGAGACATGTGGGATATGAAAATCCTGGTCATCTCAGAGGTGGGCAGGAATACTCCTCAGGTTCCACCTTGACCTGGGTGAAAGAGTTCTCCAATCCTAAACTTTGTCCTCTGGGGCAGCTTATAAAAATAGAGTTCCAAAGCCCCATTCCAGCCCCTACTAAATGAATCTCTAAGAGTGGGGCCCAAGAATCCACATTCTTATAAAGCTTCCGTGGCCATTCTGGTATTTGATGATGTTTGGAAATTAATACTCCAGAATTTTCTTCCCTTGCCTCTGATATGACACACATTTGGAAGATTCTGTTTGAAAATTTAGCTGTGTTGACAATGGAACAGGCTTACCCTAGATGGTGTACATAAAGTTCTGATCACAGGAAAATTTATACTTTTCTGTGAATGAATAGATTGGCTTTCAGTTTTCTGTATTAGTCTTGTAGAAGCTTGACCAGCGTGAGTAGATTCCCCCAAACTTGTTTATTTCATTCTGTAGTTTGGATACAGTGACCAACCCTCCTGGTTTACCCAGCATTTTCCTGGTTTTACCACTGAAAGTCCCATATTCTAGGAGATTCCTCTGATCAAGCTGGGCTGATTGGTAGTGTGACCAGCCCACCCTAGTTTACCTGAAACTGCCCTATGTTTTCAACCTGAAGTTCCCATATCCTGGCAATTCTCTGAGTCCCAAGCAAACTGGGTCAGCCTGTCACGGCCTTCCTGTGAGACTCTATGCAGCATGCAGGCTTCAGGCACATTCTCTATTTTATCGTTTACTAAAATATAAAATCCTAAGACTCGGTCATATCCAGAGTTTTCAGGAAGTAAGAATTGTGTTCCTAGTGAGGCCTCATAAATATTAAAACATACAGCTTATAGGCCACTATGGAGACTTATTTAAGGAAAAGAAAAAGTCAGGATTTTCTCAAAAATGGAATGATCTGGAATTTCCTCTCATCCTTTCATAAACAGGACTGAAAAAGCAAACCAAAGGTGTGTTGCTACACAGTTCAAAATTTTGATAGGAAGGGGTCCAAAGGCCACACCAGAAATGTGATCATAGGAACTCCAAGGTCTCTGGAGCCTGCGGAAAAGATGCTGGCATCACCAGATATTCCCCGTCCAAGAAGGTTTCCAATGCCTCCCTCCTTGGCCTGGTGCCTCTCTAACTTGGGGCTCAGCCTTCGTTCCCCATCTCTCAGACTTATTATGCTTCAACCCAGTGACTCAAGAGAGTGAGTTTGCCTAATAGATTTCCATTTTGTTTCCCAGACCTTTTCTTCATGGCAGAATCGGTTAGTGTTGGGTCAGTCATTTATATATTAACACATCTGAATATTCATAAACAGGGGCTGCTTTAGTGTTCCCAAACTGTGCTTCATGACTAATTCATATGTTTGACAGCAACTGTGTTATTCAATTTATTTAAAGACTACAATCAATATAGCACGCTGCTCTAAAACATAGCAACCAGTTCTTCAACTGTAGTGTGCTTTAAAATTTCTTTCTAGTTATTTCTCCATCACAGTGAGCCACAAATATAGGGTAATTACTAATACTTCTATCTCCATTTTGCATGTCACCACAATCAACGTATTGATTGCTTTTTGATTATAATAAATGGTTGGTTAAATTGAGGGTTTACGATCAAGAATGTTAAGCGCCGATATTTATTTAATTCAGCTGCACCAATTTAGGTTCTACATGGTAATTTCATAAGAAGCTATTGAGAATCAGAGTAGTTATTTGAATCAAGTTATAGAGAGCCCAGTTTCCCCAGGAGAATCTGGCATTTAAGTAAATTACACCAACTAGGGGTTTGGTTCTGCCTCTTGGAGCATACAAAAAACTCCAGCATTGTGCTCATTTTGATATGTAAATAGAGTGGAGAAAACCTTAGGAAATTCTTGTGTTAATTTCCTATTTCAGGATTTAAAGAAGCAAGTCTCAGAGAAAGACTAAATGAAGCCTTATGTACACAAAACTTTGCCCTAGGTATAAGCAAGGGTCGTAACTTGCTGGGTAAAGACACAAACAAGAAACAGAAGGTAGCAGGAGGCAGAATAGTCACTTTGGTAGAGAATTTGAAAGATTGTCTCGATTTGTCTTACAGCCAGGAAACCCATTTCAAAGGAATGAAAATCTATCATATTTTAGTTTCCCTCAGGAGGAGACAAACATGTTTTTGGTAAACCCAGTTTTGTGATTAACAAAGATTAGCCCAATGTGTGAGGCCACTCTCACTAACATCACCCAAACTGCACTTTTATCTTATTTCTTCTTACTATCTCTGAGTGGCCATCTCTCAACACCTTTCTCATTTATTCATTTAATATAAATGTAGTACATTCTGGCTGAGTGTAGTGGCTTGTGCCTGTAATCCCAGCACTTTGGGAGGCCAAGGTGGGAAGATCACGTGAGCCCAGGAATTTGAGACCGGTCTGGGCAACATAGCAAGACCCTGTCTCTACAAAAAATTTTTTTTTAAAAAGTGAGCTGGACATGGTGGTGTGTGCCTGTAGTCCCAGCTACTTGGGAGGCTGAGGCAGGAGGATCGTTTGAGGCCAGGAGGTCGAGTCTGTAGTGAGCTATGATCACATCACAGCACTCCAGCCTGGGGAACAGAGTGAGATAGTCTTAAAAAAAAAAAAAAAAAAAGATAAGAAAAGAAATAGGCCAGGCATGGTGGTGGCTCTCGCCTATAATCCTAGCACTCTGGGAGGCTGAGGTGGGAAGATCACTTGAACCTAAGAGTTTGAGGTTGCAGTGAGCTATGATGATGCCACTGTACTCTAGCCTGGGTGACCGAGCAAGACTCTGTCAAAGAAAGGAAGGAAGGAAGGAAGGAAGGATGGAAGAAAGGTAGGTAGTGCATTCCCATGAGGTCTGTGTCTTCCCCTCCATCATTCAGGGACATGATGAAGTTACACAGAGGCAGCTTTCATATTTCCTTGATTCTAAGTCATAAATGTTTCATTTTTCAATGTTTCTGAAGTCCCAGTCATGATGAATGTCCTGTTTCCCTTTTTCCCACCTAAAGGCTGTTGTTAATTGAACGGCCTCACAATTCATGTTACCTTAGAGTGGTGAAACTACGGTACTATCACTGCTCGTGGGCTCATCTAAAGTTCCCCCGGAAGTACAACCAACCTGAGCTTGGAATTCTCACAGAAACCAAGTCTCTCCTAGTCATAGAGCCTCTGTGGGGACTAAATCCCCCAGAAACCGTGCTGTTAGTGCACGATGTCAACATTGGACACCCTCACTAGGAAACACCATTGTCATCTCTGCTCCTACAGGTTCTCCTTCGTACACTATTTTGTCCTTCCTTTCTCCTGCCTCAACCCACTGCTTTTCCCATCCCTCCTGAATCTGCCCACTGTGCTCCTGGGAAACCCTGTTTCCTGTACACAGACTCTGCTGAATCTTCAACACCACCAAATGTTTCCCACGTCTCCTTGCCTGCACCGAAACCCAGACCTTCTAAAGGAAACCACCTGCCCCGCCGCCCTCTGAGTACTTGCTTCGCCTTCTGCCACACTCGTGTCCTCCTCGGGTCAAGAGGTCACTTGACATGCCAGGCGCGGTGGCTCATGCCTGTAATCAATCCTAGCCCTCTGGGAGGCCGAGGCGGGTGGATCACTCGAGGTCAAGAGTTCGAGACCAGCCTGAGTGAGACCCCGTCTCTACTAAAAATACAAATAAAAATTGTCTGGACAACTAAAAATATATATAGAAAAAATTAGCCGGGCATGGTGGCGCATGCCTGTAGTCCCAGCTACCCGGGAGGCTGAGGCAGGAGGATCGCTTAAGCCCAGGAGTCTGAGGTTGCTGTGAGCTAGGCTGACGCCATGGCACTCACTCTAGCCCGGGCAACAGAGCGAGACTCTGTCTCAAAAAAAAAAAAAAAAAAAAAAAGGAGGTCACTTGACGGCAACTTCCCTCAACAGCACCACATTCGAGCCACTGTTCTTCCACCCCAGAGTACATCCATGTAAGACCCGGGCTTTACTGTCCACCTTTCCTCATCTCTCTCACTTCTGGACCTCCTCATTACGCCTCATTATTTCCTGTAAACCCTGGCTCCTCACCCGCCATCACCCTCTCCCCAGCTCTGACATCCCCGAGGGTTGCTTCCATGTCCATGTGAAAGGCCCACCCAGCACGTCAGTGTCGTTTCTTCACCTATTTAATCCCAAATAGCATCACGTCCACCTACTCCAATTGCCATATCTTAGACCTCACCACCACCTAAAATGATTCCTCCTCTAAAATCTTCAGACATTTCATCAACTTGATCTTAATCTCCTCTCCTTATATTTTTCTTACTCTGAAATTCCCATTGTCTGCTCTTGACTTTCTTTTCCATTCTTTCTGTGTTTCCTTTTCTGTCTAGATCCCACAGCCCATCACTTCTACCCCTCTCTATCCAGTTTCCTCCACTGTCTCCCTCTGTGGTCCTTCCATCACACCCGCCCAGCAAATCTCCAAGCCTGGAGAGCCCAGCCACCTGCTTTCTGTGGCTCATACATGGTCGTATAGGCACTGATAAGAAAAAAAAAACTACACAAACACACAGTCAGGCCACTCTGAGCTAATTGACTCCAGCCAGGTCCTCGGTGGCTTCCTGGCAATCCTGTTGTCTGAGTGGCTTTCCTCCCACTCTCTACAGGAATCATTCCAAACTTCTCTCTCCTTCCCTAAACCTATATCCCACTACTCCTTACTCTTGTCTTACTTGAGACTTCTCCTCAAGGAAAATAGAAGCCATGGCTGGGGACTCCTTCAACTATGTGGTACCCAATGCACAAATGTACTTGTCTCTATATCTCTTCTTTCTTCTTTTTCCCATCCTCAAAATGGAAAAGGTGTCCCGCCTCTTATCTTAGTCTATCTCCTAATGACCTCAGTTGGCTCCACCATCTCTCAACATTGTCTGTTACTCTTGCCCTCACACTACCTCCTTCCTGGAAACATTTAAACAGGCCTTAGCATTTCCTCTCTTAAAAAGGGGGAACTCCACGTCTACCTTATTGTATTTTCTTCCTTTCATATACAAGAGAGGTGTCTGTCCTCAATATCTCCACTTCCTCACGTTTAATTTTTTTCCTTGGCTACTGAAATCTGTGCTTCTGACTCCACTAAAGACACTCGCTGAGATCTCCAGCCCATACTGTTAAATCTAGTAAACATTTTGGGGTCCTTGTCTGACCTCTGTGGTATTTGACCATATGAACTATATCATCCTCTTTGAAGCTCTCTTTCCTGGACTTTTATGATGTCATGTTCTCTTGGTTTCCATCCTACTTCTTTGGCCATTTCTTCTCAGTCTTTTTTCTAGGTACTTCTTCCACTGCTTACCCTGTGGGTGTAGGTGGTCCTTGGGATTCTGTCTGGCCTTCTTATCTTCTCTGCTGGTGATCTCCCACTTCTGTGCCTTCAATTATCATCCATGGTGTGTCAATTCAGGTTTTCCAAGGAGCATCCATCAAAATGTGATTAGATGTATAAGAGATTTACTGGGGAAGGCATCTGTGAAGGATAAAGATGAGGGAGCCAGAGAAGGTTGGGAAAACATTCAGATCATGACATTATTCTGACACCGATGAAAGAAGAGGGAGAAAGAAGGAGGATTGGGTAGGAAGAGTCTCAGACTGCCAGGTAGTTCTAAGAATATTCCAGCCAAGCCCATGGAGAATCCTGGGGCCAGAGTTGCCTAAGTAGTCCTGTGCCAGCTGGGAAGTGTGGTCTTGGTGTGAACACGGTGCTGGATCCAAAGGAGAAGCTGCTGTGCTTCTCATAGCAGGTTCTCTTGAAGGAGGTCTGAGCAGCACACTTTCATGGCTACCACAAATATCAATAAATTTCAACCTTGGCAAGGCAACAGAATCCTGATGGAGCTCTTAAAAATGTATGTATCTAGATCCCAGCCCCTGAAAATTTTGATTTTGGGATGAAATCAGATATCTACATTTGGAAAAAAAGCTCTACAGGCTATTCTGCCAAATGTGATAAAAATGATCTTTATGTTGGTAACTCAAATTGTTCTAGTCAGTCTAGATCTCCCTCCTGAGGTCCAGACACATATAATCAACTGCCTGCTGGGTCTTTGCATTTGGATGTCCAAAGATTAAAGTCAGGACAACCTGCCTCAAGCCTGTTCCTTCTTTTGCCTTCCGTGTTTCAGTGAATGTCAATTTCGCCTTTCTACAGTAGAAGTCAGAAACCTCTCCCTTGTTCCTCGCCGCCAGTTCATCACCAAGTCCTGTTGATTCTGCCTTCTTGATATTTTCTGAATATCTCCCCATCCCCGACACCCTAGTGACACTAAGTTAGTTCAAGTGATCATTCTTGCCTCCCCTTGTTCATTCTTTTTTTTTTTTTTTTTTTTTGAGACAGAGTCTCACTCTGTTGCCTGGGCTAGAGCGAATGCCACGGCATCAGCCTAGCTCACAGCAACCTCAAACTCCTGGGCTTAAGCAATCCTACTGCCTCAGCCTCCCGAGTAGCTGGGACTACAGGCATGTGCCACCATGCTCAGCTAATTTTTTTCTATACATATTTTTTTAGTTGGCCAGATAATTTCTTTCTATTTTTTAGTAGAGACGGGGTCTCGCTCTTGCTCAGGCTGGTCTCGAACTCCTGACCTCGAGCAATCCACCCGCCTCGGCCTCCTAGTGCTAGGATTACAGGCGTGAGCCACCGCGCCCGGCCTCCTTGTTCATTCTTTACACTACAGCCAGCTGATCCTTCCATATCACAAGTCCAATAATATCAGTACATTATCATTGAGAGCTCCTCATGGCTCTCAAGATGAAGTCTGAAATCCTTCATGTATTACACAAGGCTTTACATACTTGGACCCCTGTTTATCTGTCCTATCTTATCTCCTGCCGTCATCCTACCTGCTGCTGAGCTACTTGCAGCTCTAGATCTCCAGGCCCTTTGTACCTGCTGTGACCTCTCGCTGGAATATCCTGCCCCACCTCATTTCCCTGCCAATCCCAGTCTCTCAAAGGTCCATGTGAATGCTTTTCCTTTGCCAGTCTTCCTTGAGGTGAGTGTCCCTTTCCACCTCCACCAAGACTGGGTTAGGTGCTCTGGCACTACCATAGCAGTGTGTTCCACAATGATTAGTGTGAAACTGTGGGTGTGCCTTCTTCACTGCACTATCCCTGGCACTTAGTGCAGTGCCCAGCACAATGTAGACACTCAATAAATGTTTGTGTACAAATGAACAAGTGACGTTTTGGTCTCTGTACTGGACGTTGGAGCTCTAAGCTATGTACCGTGAGGGCTATGAGCAGTAAAAAGAACACAAGCTTTGAATCCCAGCATGGCCACTTTCTGGACAACCTTAGGCAAGTACCTCTTAACCTCTTCAACCTTCAGTTTTCTAATCTGTAAATTGAAAAATATCCCTGTGGGTTGTTGTAACAATGAAGTCATTATTTAAAACATGGCGCCTGTCACATGGAAGATGCACTCTAAGATTTTAGTTGCTTGACTCTCTTCACTTGTGCAGTATCTCAGTTTAACTCTTCATCTAATCGAATTCAAAATGTCTTTTTCATCCTTTCACCCTTAGAGCTGTTTCCTTCCTGCACATTAGACCATCTTCCCACAACTCGTCTACATAGCCACCTTCCTCTTTTCTTTGATTTCTTCCAAGAGCTGATTCCTGTACCTCATTGCTGAAGCAGACACCACTAATGGTTTTTGCAGAAACTGTGGCGTCAGACACTGCATCAGATCCATAAGTTACCGCACATCCATGTGAGCAAGGGATAGGGCTTGAATTCCCAGGTGGGAAATGATAAATATAATTGCTGAAGTGGATACCATTAATGGTTTTTGCAGAAATTGTACTGTCAAATCCTTCATCACGTGGACACTTGAACTCCCAACAGCAACCAGGATAATAAATTCTGGTGCACAGAAGTCCTCAGCCAGATCTTCTGCATTAAAACACAATCTCATGTAAGCATTTGATGACGACAAAGCAAAAGCTAAGTAACAAATCCTTCTCACTCAAATGTTCTTAAGAAACTAACTTAGGACCCCAATTCTACATAGATTAATTAGCTAATAGCTAACTAATTAAATATTCTAGTACTTACTGAGTGTCTTCTATGTACTAGGTACTGTGAATGGTCGAGGCATTAGGACAATTTGGAACAGGAAACACTTTAGCACGTAGTTAACAGCATGGGCTCTGGGGCCTGTGTGTCCGAATTCAAATCTAGGCCCCATCCTTAATTACTTGTGTGGCCTTGATCAGTTAACTGCGCTGTTCCTCACTTTTCTTGTCTGTAAATTGGAGATAATGATAGAATCTTTCTGATACAATTGTAAGGAATAAATGAATTTGGCTAGGCTCGGTGGCTCATGCCTGTAATCCTAGCACTCTGGGAGGACAAGGCAGGAGGATTGCTTGACCTCAGGAGTTCGACACCAGCCTGAGCAAGAGCGAGACCCTGTCTCTACTAAAAAATAGAAAAAAAAATTAGCTGGGCAACTAAAAATGGAAAAAAATAGCTGGGCGTGGTGGCACATACCTGTTGTCCCAGCTCTTTGGGAGGCTGAGGTAGGAGGACCACTTAAGCCCAGGAGTTTGAGGTTGCTGTGAGCTAGGGTGATGCCATGGCACTCTAGCCTGGGCAACAGAGCGAGACTCTGTCTTAAAAAAAAAAAAAAAGGGAATAAATGAATTAACACATGTTAAGTGTTACTTAGAACAGTGCCTGCCACTGTATGCATTTAAAAATGGTTAACCACTGTTAACGTGGGAACACGGAGGTGGGGCATCAGGCCCAGCCTAGGAAACCAAGAAGGGTTCCTTGGAGAAAATGATGTCTAGACTGAGACTGAAAGGATAAGTATAGGTAAAAGAAAGAGTGTTTAGAGAGTAGGAACAATATGCACAAAGCCCCACAATACAGTGGCTACGATCCAAGGTGAGAAACTTGTTAGGTTGAGAGTTGCTGAGCCACTGTGTGTGTGTGTGTGTGTGTGAACTGCAGGAGAGCTGTGGAGATATGAAAAACGTATGTGGACGTGCTGTGTCGCCACTGGCCCCTCTGGTTACATGCTCCTCCATCCCACTCTTTGCCCCAAGGCTGCCTTGCATGCACTTGTTCAGTGGCTTCTGGTTGTATTTGGCCAGTGAGGAGCCCTGAAAGGCCATCGGAAGTAAGGAAGGGAGTGAGGATGGGATATGACTCTCCTAGTTCCCTTCCTGCAGGGTCCCAGGAGCCATGGCTCCTTTCAAGCAGCCTTCCTCACCCAACAGTCTTCCCCAGGAATGGTGGGGAAACAATCCCAGCCCAGGAAAATGGCTGGGGAAGGAGGTCACCACGTCTGACATTCTTTGGATCCTTGGATATTTCTAACACCTACTTAATGTTTCTATCTCCATCTGCAGTGTCAGCCCTGAGGAGCAAAGAGAAGAAAGGTCTCTGTCTTTCTCTTTGTATGCCGCTTCTTTCTCTTAAAGTCTCCTAGGAGCAAAAAGGATGAATTTCAACTTTTCCCTTTCTGTGTTATTGCCTCCTGTTTGTTGTTTATTGGGGCAGATGGCTTCATGGCATAACCATTTGATGGGAGTGTATCCACTCTATGCTGTGATGTAAACCTCTATGTTGTAAATGCCTTACGAGTGCCTCTGGAAATGTTATTTATGGGATGACTTTACTCTAGATATTACTTAGGGCAAATACTTTGGTTTAGTATGCTCACAGTCTTTTACCTGACACAAAGATTAACAATAATGTATAGACCAGGCATGATGGCTCACCTCTGTAATCCTAGCACTTTGGGAGGCTCAGGCAGGAGGATAGCTTAAGCCCAAGAGTTTGAGACCAGTTTGGGCAACATAGTGAGACCCTATCTCTATAGAAAATTTAAAAAAAAATTAGCTGGTCACCGTGGCATGCACCTGTAGTCCTAGCTTCTCGGGAGGCTGAACCAGGAGAATCACTTGAGCCCAGGAGTTTGAGGTTGCTGTGAGCTATGATCGTGCCACTGCACTCTAGTCTGGGCAAGAAAATGTCTCAAAACAACAACGACAACATCAACAATAATGTATATATAGTGTGCTACCCAATTCCTGGCATGTAGTAAGCACATATCATATAGTACCTGTTATTATTTTGTAAATGAGACATGATGCAGTGATATGAATGTTACGAATTCTTAGGTAGGGATTCTGAAGGGCTCTTTCTACTGCACCTAGATTATAGGCCCACTTCGTAGACTTTTTTCTTTTTTTTCATTTTATGGATTTTAACCCTGTATGTGGGATTCTTCTTTGTGGAGCTGTAGTAGAAAGAGTCGTCTCTGTTATCACTTTCCAGGCTAATCCATCAACTTTTCTGTTTCCCAACACTCCTCCAGTCTGCCCTTGGGAGTACACATCTCTGAGAAGGAATGGGTCAGCCACTACAGCTGTTCCTGATCCCAGCTCTGCAGAGCTATCACCTGTATAACTTCCTCAGAGCCACTAGCAACTGCAGTCAGCCAGGCAGGAGAGCTACTGACACTACCAGGCTCGGTCTCTAGGGGCACTCTGACTCACTAGTTATTGGAACTCAAGTGGTTAGGTAGAGATGATAAAAATGGGCTCTTAGCTGAGTATGGTGGCCCACACCTGTAATCCCAGTGCTTTAGGAGGCTGAGAACGGAGGATCGTTTTGAGGCCAGGAGTTTGAGGCAACATAGCAAGACCCTGTCTTTAAAAAAATTTAAAAATTAGCCAGGCATGGTGGCACGAGCCTGTAGTCCCAGCTACTTAGGAGGTTGGGGTAGGAGAAGCACCACACACCTACTGCGTAGTAGCCCTGGTGTCTGGAGGGGGAATGTATTCTACCTGGTCTCTTGACTTTTCATTTCCTCTTGCTGTACATGAGGCCTTCGAGACACTGGAAAGCCTGCCTTCATTGTCTATTTCCATTAACTCTGTTATTTTTTTTTCTGACCTAAATCATTATTTTATTGTTAGAGCTGGTTCTATGCCTAATTCAACTCAGTATCTTTGAAAATGTGATCTGGGGACCAAAGACAACAGAGTCATTTGGGATATTTATTGAAAGTAACCATATCCCTCACCCTAATACACACACACACACACACACACACACACACACACACACATTTTAGATAATCTTAGTCTGTGAGTTTGATGTGGTGCCTGAAAATCTGTACTTCTAGCAGTAATCCCAGATAGTTATGATGCATGTACACTAAACCACTGCTTTAGGTGAAATCTGGAGTCTTTCCCCATCATTCTAAATTAAGGTGCAAAAGCCACCTGTAAGTGACCATGTGGTGTCAATGGTAAAACAAAGCAGTCCTTGAGCTTTGCTATTCCAGCATCTTCCAAGGAAGTCTGGCTCCTCCTGTTTCACAGGACATGCTTCCTACTGGAGCAGAGCACAGCCTACCACTTCCTGCCTGTGAAACAACCTTCATTCGGCTTCCCTCACCATTTCAGGCTATGCCTGCAGCCCACTTAGCTCACATGGAGGAAAAACCAGGGAATTCGGAATCTTCAGGTCAAAATGAGGACCTTTCAAAAACTACAAATGAACTTATTTTTAAATAAAGCTCATACCCTTACATTTTCCTGATTCTGCAAATGTTAAAAAATGAGAAGAAAGTTCCCTGTCAAAACAAACAATCAAAACTAAGGCTATAGATCCCATGAACTCACATATTCTTGTCTTGGGGTGAAGGTCCACAGCCAGGCTAAGGATTACCATTTCCTTTTAAAATCTATTTAGAGCAAAGAGGGATTTCAAACAGACACACAAGTTACCTCTGACAGCAAACAGAAAGAATGAAAACCTGTAGTGGACAGCTGCTTGCTTCTCAAAATGTCTCGGCAGCCTCACAGCTGCAGCTTTGCTGAAATCTGAGGAATTAAATTCAAGAGAGAAGCTGGGGGCTACAGAATTAAGACTTTAGAATACCAAAGCATGAGAAAGCTAGAGGAATTTTGATTGACTAGGCAAATAATCTATGCCAAATAAATCTATGTCAATGGAGGGAAATATTGCCATGCGAGGGAAGGTGGGGTGAACATGCTTGGTGTAAGTCTTACACTTACATCAGAGCACTTGAAGGCCTTTCCAGCATATTTCATGGCCAGGGATAGAGTGTGCTGCCAAGCAATTAGGTTTTCTCCCAGAGAACAGAGAGATAATCTGTATGTTTCCTTCTCTCTCGTGGAGGCCAATAGAGGGGAATGAGCAAGGATTGAACATTCCTGAAAATTCTGCTTGGTTTTTGTACTGGACAGAGCAGTTGGTTGCAAACAACAGAAAAAGATTTTGGATAATTAAGCGGAATAGAAACATATCATCAGGAAAGCTGAAGCACCTAGCTCAGAAAAGGAGTGTGAACCAAAGGAGATGAAGCAACTGGGCATGCCAGCCTGGGTGGGGGCATTGCTGCTGCTGCACCGTGGCTGTGAACTGAACATTGCCACTGACTCTGCTACTACTGGACCCTGGTGGTCACCACTGTTGTCATCATCACTAAGGGAGCTGCTTCCCCTGGGAACTGGACGAATCAGGATGAAAAATCAGGATCTGTAGGAGATCCTAACTGAATAAGGGAGTGTAGTGTATAAATTTGTAATTTTAAATAGATTGCCTAAGATGATTTTAAAGATCCACCTAATTTAGGAAACGATGACTTAAATGTAAGTACTAATCTTGTTATTGCCCTGCTCAAAGCCTTCCTGTTTGTTTCCTGTTCAAAATTATTCAGTGGCTTACAATTCCTTGTGGAAAATTAAGTTTGGGTTTTTTAGATTGACATTCAATACCCTGCATGCTCTGGCCTTGCCCCACTTTTCCAGATGTGTGTCCTCCTTTCTCCTCTGTGTGCCCAGTGCCCCAGTCCTGCAGAACTGCCTTGGTCTTTCCAAGCAGCAGTCTTGCTCCTTGTCCCCGGGCCCATCCTCATCTGTGGGCATCTGCTCTTCACTTTTCAGTTGACCCCCACCACAAGCTTTTCTTAATTACCTCTCAGCTTTCTCTGAACTCTCTTTAACAATTTATTTCTCTTTTGAAACATCATTTCATGACCGGAGTGCTGGCTCACACCTGTAATCCTAGCACTCTGGGAGGCCAAGGCAGGAGGATTGCTTGAGCTCAGGCGTTTGAGACTAGCCTGAGCAACAGTGAGACCCTGACTCTACTAAAAATAGAAAAATTAGCCAGGCGTGGTGGCACGTGCCCAATAGTCCCAGCTACTCAGGAGGCTGATTCAGGAAGATCGCTTGAGCCCAGGAGTTTGAGGTTGCTGTGAGCTAGGCTGATGCCATGACACTCTAGCCCAGGTGACAGAGTGAGACTTTGTCTCAAAAGCAACAATAAAAAAGAAACATGTCATGACTCATGATATAGGCGTTCTTTTTGCATATATGCTATGTGCAGTAATAGATGATAAGAACCTTTGCATCTCCTACGGTATATAGAATAGGACCTGACTCATAATAGGTATTCCATAAGTATATAAACAAAGGCCATCTTGTAAAAGATGTTAACATCTTAACAGAGTTAAAGTATGTTAACTCTGCTGAATGTTCCCATTAGGAGCAGAGCCAGCCATAAATTCTGGTATTCTTGAACAATAGTCTGGTTTTCAAATTTACAAATCTTAATTCTTTAAAAGGGATAGATGGTCACACTAAGTACCCCCAATTACAAATGTTACTTACCCTATCACTGTATTGAGAACCAATAAAACTATGCCTTCCAGAGTTAGCTCACACCTTTGCCCTCAAAAGTTAAAATGAAGAATGTCTATTCACTTAGAGCAAATATTAATATTAATTACATAAAGGTTATTTCTATGGATGATAGCAATAAATACTTCATTGTAAATATGTAGCAGTGAATTTCAATATAGAAAATTGGCAAAACCAGATATCTAGTTTCTAATTTTTAAGAGGCTACCTACAAAATAAAGGTTACCCATCTACCACTCTACAGGTAAAAGTTGGAAGGCATAGAGTGATGGGTTAACAATACAGTGGTGTGTGGTTAAGAAGGAAGAAGGACAGAAGTTTGGATTTCTTTTCTATGGTCACCTTGTATCAGAGAGTTACTACCATAAAATTGTACAGTAGTGTTTTTCTCTGTCATTTGGATGTTTTCTCTATGTTTTGTTTGGAAGTCACAAAACCAAGCCAAACCAAAATGAAAATGGAAAAATAAAATGAATCAAAAGGCAAAGAACTAATTCCTTTGCTTTGCTCTGGTGGCCGCGACACTCTGATAGAGCAACATTAACAGAAGAAATAACTGTTGATTGGGGCTTTCTTCCTGGAATGGTGGGGCAGTCGCTAAGTTTGGAGGTTCAGTACAGAATTTAATTCAGATTCAGGAACAGATTGTGCAAAAAGGCCCAACATAGCATTGGCTCGTGACTCTTCATTCATTCAACAAATATTTACTACGTGTCTGGCACTGCAGGCCTTGGGTGAGTAAGATAGATATGGTCTATTGCCTCATGGAATTTACTGTCAAGTGAACGAGGTAGACAACTAATAAATGATCACACAAATGATTATTTTGCTGTGGTGACAGTAATGACTATGCAGGCAATGTATACAGTGTGATCTGAGATTGTGTAACAGAGATCCCCACCCCAACTCCTTTCTTGGCCTCCAGACCTTCAGTATCTACCACTACTGTTAGTCCCAAATTTGTGTAGCTCTTCCCTTTGCTCCTTATGTCAGTCTTGTCTGCTCCAGCCCACCCTCTTCTCCAGAGTTCTGGTGAATCACCAGCCCTGTGTCACTTCCACGTATCCACAGTTTGGAAGAATCAATAGTCCTTCTCTGCATAGCATCCTACCTTGCACATAGCTACTTAGAATTGTGGTCATGGGTGATCCCAAACAAGATTCTATTGATGGCCGGGCGCCATGACTCATGCCTATAATCCTAGCACTCTGGGAGGCTGAGGCAGGAGGATCACTTGAACTCAGGAATTCAAGACCAGCCTGAGCAAGAGTGAGACCCTGTCTCTACTAAAAATAGAAAAATTAGCCCGACATTATGGTGCGCGCCTATAGTCCCAGCTACCGAGAAGGCTGAGCAGGTGGATCCCTTGAGTCTAGCAGTTTGAGATTGCTAAGAGTTACAATGATGCCACTGCACTCTATCCAGGGCAACAGAGTGAGACTCTGTATCAAAAAAAAAAAAAAAGAAAGAAAGAAAGAAAGAAAGGAAGGAAGGAAGGAAGGAAGGAAGGAAGGAAGGAAGGAAGGAAGGAAAAAAGAAAGAAAGAAAGAAAGAAAGAAAGAAAGAAAGAAAGAAAGAAAGAAAGAAAGAAAGAAAGAAAGAAGGAAGGAAAGGAAAGAAAAAGAAATTGAATCCTCCTCATTCCCTGCCCCTTAAAAAATTGAAAAAAAAAAAAAGGTCCTATTGATGCCTATCATTCCGAAAGTGACTCTGCCTCATCCATACAATGTAGTGTGAGAGGCCTCTGTTAAATGGCAGTAATCCATGACCCACTTCCTCCAAGAGCCCTCTCTGTTCCCTTCAGCAGCAATGGAAATGTCCCGCTGAGACGGTCCCTCAAGTGAGATGCTACTAGTCAGATTTTGGTTCTGCTGCCCCGTCAGGTGTGGGAAGCGTTGTCACCACTCAGACATATACACACAGGTCGGTGTCTGCAATCCTGGCTAGGTAAGACAATGCCCAGAAACTAGGAAAGGTCTTCGTTTCTACATTAGTTTTTATTTCATTTTAGGTCATGAACAAGGAGATCTTCTGCAACTGTAGGTCTTACGACTGTGGAGAAAGCAGAACTGGGAGGGAGAGGAGTCAACAAAGTTGTATCTGACCCATTTATCATACATTTCAGTGTTTGTTCACCACTTCTACTAGTACATACCTTGTCTGGGCTCCTGCTAAACGGAAGTCAAGAGTAGAAAACTCTATTTCCAATTTCTAGGCAATCAGTTGGATTGAGCTGATATAAAAGGATCACCCTCAAACAGTAATATTGATGGGGGAAAAACTGTCTAACAAAAATTTTTACTGTATGGCTAAACTTGAAAGTGAGCAAGAGAAATCCCCAGGTACCAAAGACACAAAAGAGGAGTTGAAGCCAAACCTCTCAAAAGAATATTAATAAATCAATATAGGCCCCAGAGGCCAAAGACTGAGGTATTAGTGCTCTCATGGTGGGAGGTGAGGCTTTGGTTTTCCGGAAAAAGCCAGGGCCGGGGCTCACAGGGCTGCTCTGCCCATGATAATGACACAGAAGAACACTGACCCCCATCCAGGCAAGTGTCAATGATGCTGTTTATCTACCAAGGGACAGCAGCATCCATCAGCAATCAGAACCCCAAACCTGTGCCTCAAGATTTGGGGGATACAAATTCATACTCCCCTGCGGAAGAAGGAGTGCCAAATCAAAAGATTAACCTAGAAACTTTTCCAGAAACAATGAAACTGCTAGGTATCCAGAAAGGGCATCACAAAACTATCTTGTAGATATGTCTTCTATGTTAAGAGTCCCCAAGATCATGCCCAGGTTCAATGATTCACTAGGAGGAATATAGTACTCATGGCTATGATCCATTATAGCTAAAGGATATAAAACATAAGCAAAGATGCATGAGTGAAGTTTGGAGTAAACCAGGTAAAAATTTCCAAGAGTCCTCTGCCAGTGGAGTTACACATAACATACAACAAGGAGTTGTGACAATATATGTGACATGTTATCTAGCAGTGAAACTCACTAGAAACTCAGTGCCTAGAGTTTTTACCAGGGGCTTGTTCATGAAAGTACTTATGTGTATCCTCTACCTAACTTATACCAAGATCCAAGACTCCCGGAAGGAAAGTATGTATCCAAAGGAAAAACATTGGTTTTTTTGTTTGTTGTTTTTTTGGTAGCAGCTTTATTGAGATACAATTTATATACCATAGAATTTGCCCATTTAAAGTGTACAATTCTTACTGGAAACATGCAGTGTTAAAATAAAATAAAGAAAAAAAAAGACCAAAAAAAAAATAAAGTGTACAATTCAATGGTTTTTAGCATATTCACAGAGTTGTGCAATCATCATCACAATCCAGGAACATTTTCATCTCTCCAGAAAGACACCCTGTACCCACTAGTTACTCCCCACTTCTCCTCCCCCACCCCTGGAAATCACTAATCTCCTTTCTGTCTCTGTGGATTTGCCCATTCTGTTCATTTTACACAAACAGAATCATACAATATGTGACCTCCATAATAATAATAATTAAGGAAGAAAAAAAAAACCACATTGTTTTTACAAACCGTTTAAACACTACTCTTATCAGTTCTGAGATTAGCGGGAGCCGTCCTGAAATCTAGGCCTCTAGACACCAGCCAAAGCCCGACCTTGCAGGCAGGCCTGTCTAAGGACAGCAGTCTCAGCCTGCTGTGTTAACTCTTTTCTGCACATCTACAACAACAACGGCGTGAGAGATTGTCAGGGAGCACAACCCAGAGAATGTTACGTCAGAGTTAAAAACTGACAAACCTCTTTGACCTCAAGGAGGGGGAGCTCAACTCCTCACTTGTTAAGTGTGGGCTGTAAGTAGTGATATGATCCCTCTTCCAAAGAGAGGAACTTTACGGCAGAGAATCCTGACGAACGCTGCCTCAGCCAGGCCAGGGAGGATAATATCAACAGTGGTAAGTCACGCCAATAGTATGCACCTTGGTGTAATGTGATGAGAATAGCACTTTACCTCTGTGATCTTTCTCCCAAAACATGTAACTCCAGTCTACTCATGAGAAAAATATCAGACAAATGCCAATGGAGAAACAGTCTATAAAACAACTGATCAATACTCCTCAAAACTGTTAAGAACATTAAAAATAAGGGAAGTTTGAGAAACTGTCACAGGCTAGAGGAGCCTCAGGAGACAGGACAACTAAATGTAGTATGGGATCCTGGATGGAACCCTGGAATGCGGAAAAGATATTAGGTAAAAACTTATGCAATCTGGATAAAGCATGGACTTTAGTTAATTATAGTGGATCAATATTTGTTCATCACTTGTGATAAGTGTGCCATACTAAAGAAAGACGTTCATAATAAGAGAAACTGGGTGTGGAGTATATGGGAATTCTATACTGTCTTTGTAATTTTTCTGTAAATCCAACCTTATTAAAAAAATAAAGTTTATTATATTTTTACATTATGTTAATATTACGTTATAATACTTTGTGTTTGCATAATAAATACTCATAATATTTTTGTATTATTTACAAATCTCTTGAGGATATGTGCCTCATGAGGCAGGATTGGTAGTTTAGACAAATGTGAGTTTCTAATACCCTGAAGAACTAGTGCTAATACAATTAGAGTGAATGTTTTTCTCCTTTTTTCTTTATGGCTGCCATCTGTTTATGGCATATGAACAACTTCCTATTTTGGAAGAATCACCTGTCTGGGGTAGATATTGATAGTTGATGTGCTGGAGGCTGTAGATTCCCAGAGGAGACAGGGAGGAACTTTCTTCTCTTCTTGCCAGACTTGGTAGAGCCAGGGCTGCCTGCTGTGCCCGGATACCTCATGTAGCCCAAAGGCTTGAAATGGGCACCATCGGGCACCTTTGGGCACTGTGCTATGAGCATCCACTCTCCACCTCTGTCCTGCTCCTCCTTGCCAGGGATTGGCTCGGGAACCTGTGTTCCAGACTCAGGTCAGTCAGCCCATGGCATTCCCCTGGCAAATGCTGAGGGGTAGGTACTTAATGTAAAATAGCCAATCAGAACAGGGAGGAGGACTCATAGTCCTGGTTTGCAGCCATCTTGCATCCATGAGGGTATCCATCCTAAGAATAAAGCTGACACAGAAAAAGGAACGTTGGACAAAGAGGATCTCAGAAAAATGGAACTGAAACCCAGATTGTATTTTCACCTGCACCCTTCCCCAGGGAGAGGGGTTTTCTGTGGAATTAAGTTTTCTATTGCTTTCAAAGTCATCCTAACACTTCCCACAGTAGAAACTGAAGAAGCATATGTTTCTCCTCCCATCCCCTGGAACCTTGGACATGGATAGCCACTCTCGGATTGATCAATCAGATGCCGCTACTCAGTATTTCTGAATCTCAAAGAAGTGACACAAAGATGCAGAGATGGTTCAGAAGACCTTCATTCAGAAGCAGAGGAGAGTCTGGCAGTGGCAGCAGAGGTGACAAATATCCAGTGGTGGTGACATCTGCACATCTCCATGCCACCTAGCCTCTTGGTTCCTAGACATTTTCTAACTCTAGTTATATAGCCTTCCCATCAATTCTATTAGGTATATAATATCCTTCTAGTAAGTTCCTTCTCTGCTAAAGTTATCCAAAATCTATTTCAGTTGCTTACAACCAAGAATCTTGAATTACATAAGAACAATCTGAAAGATGCTTTAAAATAACATGTGGCCTCCATAGCCCTAAGATTTTGGCATCTGGTGGGGGAAACAGACTCATAGGGACCTGATTATATATAATGTGAAAAGTGCTGTAATGAATGCACCTACAAAATACTCTGTGAACCCAATGGAAGTTTCAACCACTTTGGAGAACTATTTGGCAGTTTCTAAAAAAGTGAAACATACACTTACCGTATGTGATCCTGCCTTTCCACTCCTCAGTATTTACCCAAGAGAAATGAAAGCATCTACCCAAACAAGGCCTGGTAGAAAAATCTTTATAGCAGTTTTATTTCTAATGCTATAAACTGGAAACAGCCCGGATGTCCCTCAATAAGTGACTATATACATAGAGATGTGTCTTTAAGGAAAAAAGAAAAAAAAAAACCCAGTGACTGTACAAAGTTGGTATATCCATATGATAGATTACTGCCCAGCTTGTTTTTATTACCTCTTTTTACATCAAAAAAAAGGAACATGGATGAATCTCAGAATAATTATGCTGATACCGAGCAATGGGTTTGCTGGGAAAAAAAACCAAAAAATAATTATGCTGAGTGGAGCCAGACAAAGCAATAGTACATACCATATGATTCCATTTATATAAAATTCTGGAAAATGTTAACTGCCTATAATGACAGAAAGCAGATTGGTGGTTGACTGCTTATGAGGGGAAAGAGGTAGAAAGGGAGGGATCGAAAGGGGCACGAGAATACCTTTGGGGATTTTGGATGTTTTCATTATCTTGATTGTGATGATGGTTTCATGAGTTGTATACATATGTCAAAACTCATCAAATGATACACTCTAAATATGTCCAGCTTATTGCATGTCAATTTTACTTCATTAAAGCTGTTGACAAAACAAATAGGGGAGCTTTGTGAACTCAGACTTGATCTGCCTCAGTGGATTTCATCTGTTGGTAGAGACAGAAATTGAGCATCATAACAGTCTAGAATTTCTACTTTGAGAAACAACTAAGGAAGACAAACTGGGATAAGAACAAGTGTTGCTGAGCGATGTGAAGGGTTTTGAAGAGGTTGAAAATGGTTCATTTGCTCTGCATCTAATCAGCATGGAAGGCATCAGAGTCACAGATATTGGAGCCAGAAGGGATCTCAGCAAGATGAAATATAGTCCAGTTTATTTTACAGATGAGGAACTGAATCCAATAGAGGTAGAGGGACTTGCTTTAGGTCACACAGCATACAGAGCTAAAAATAAAATGTGGTCCTCTGAGGCTTGACCCAACACTGTTTTTTTCTATACAGTATCTGATAGCTACGATAAGCCCTTGAGTAATTGCTAATCTAGGTTAATCTATGGAAGTATGGAATAAGATTATACCCATGGGATGGTCCAGAAGTGGGGCAGGGAACACCACTACCTCTGCTGTCACATTTCAGTCCCCAGACCCTCCTAGACAGACAATACTCCTTGGATAGCAGCACCATCTCCCTGGCCACCAACTTGGAACCATGACTTAGATTGTGAACGCCGTACAGATATAGCCAGTTCTGCTGTAACATTGGTCTTGAAAACATAAACTTATTCCAAATGTGATTGATATATAAGTTGAGCATCCTTAATCAGAAATGTTCCAAAATCTGAAATTTTTTGCTTGCTGACATGATGCCACAAATTCCACACCTGACCTCATATGACAGGTCACTTCAGTCAAAACACAGTTTATTTAGCATGCCCAAGGAAAAGTAAAATTACCTTCCGTCTATGTGTATAAAGTGTATATGAAACAGAAATAAATTTCATGTTTAGACTTGGGTTCCATCCCCAAGATATTTCATTATGTATATGCAAATATTCCAAAATAAAAAAAAATCAGAAATCAGAAACATTTCTGGTCTCAAGCATTTTGGATAAGAGATACTCAACATATATTAGGAAACAATATGAGCATAATGCAAATTTGCCTTTGCAAGATCTCATGAGCAAGAAACACTAGGTGAAAGTAGAAAACTGCACTCAGCTGAACAGAGTTGCCTGGGACCACACAAAATACACACACACACACACACACACACACACCCCTCAAACATCTACCAGCTACCTCAGCTCACCATGCGTGTTATGTGTATGTCCATCCACATCTGGTGTTACAACATTTCCTGTGAGTTCAGATAACTTCCCTTCCCACCACTTCACAATAAATCACAAGCTGCAACCCTTCCATACCCACTTCCACAAACAAATTGCAGGTCTTTTTAAGGCAAAGTGCCCTATTTATTGTATTCACTATTAATTTCTTAAACATTTAACATGTGTAAGATTGTTCTACCATTTTTATTAGGCTCCTATGTCCTTTTTTTTTTAAAAAAAATCTATCACTAAAGAAGTTTTTAAGTGTTGTCTCCCTAAACCCATTTTTTCCATAAGCCCTGGGGGTTTTCTTGCACTGTTATGCATAGCATGGTGGTTTCTATGAAAGCATATGTGACATTAGAGCAGAACTATATTGGGAGTGTGGAGTAGACCCTTGAAAGACTAATCTTGCGTCCAGTAGCTGTGTGCACAGACACACACACACACACACACACACACACACATATAGAGGACTTATATAACCACAAGGTGCCTTGTCATATAGTTTTGCCTCAAGGCTGCTAGGGGAAGAAAGTACACTTTTCAGAGAAAGCCCACACAATGTTTCTTAGTTGCAGAATATGTGTCCCTTGTTCTTCCTGGCCAGCGACTGATGTAGGATGGAATGGAGACCATTAGCACTGGTCAACCAGCACAGATAAGCATTAAGTCAGTTCACACATGATGGATTGGGCTTGGCAATGACCCACCCTCTTAGCATGTCAGGTGCTGGAAACAGAATACATCAAAGCATGTTCCTTCATGGTCTGTCTGCCATCAGAATCACCTACAGAACCAAATAGAATAAAGATTCCTGGGCCCCACTCCAGACCTTCCAAATCAGAACCTCTAGGATTGGGACCAAGGAATAAGAATTTTGACAGGCTCTCAGTGGTCCATACGCTTGGAGAACTACTGGACTACCTGCACTGCAGCAAGACACATGATGTACAAGCCAGGGTGCTTGGTGATGTAACTAAACTACTTTTTACCTAAAACAGCTGGCTCTTACTATGTTTTACGTATCATTATTGTTCAATTACAATGGCTTTTGTCCGATTTTAGACGGTTATTGTTGAGGATTTGTCATGGGTGCCACGTGTTGATCTATTGTGAGGAATGGGAGGTTGACAGAAAGAAAGGAAAATGCCAGAGAGGGGCTTGGCATATCAGAGAGTGTTGTTCTGCTGCTGGTTCATTAGGTTCATATCCCATCTGTCTGTCAACATTTTTGTTAGAACTTTGAATTTAATTCTCTGGTGTGCTCTGAAACAAAGATAGGACATCTGTAGCTTCCTAATGAATAATTTCTCCCTTCTATAATCTATGCCTGATTAACTGGCACTAAGTTCCGTATTTGTGTACAGGATGGGTTGGGAACAAAACAGCAGTTAAAAATTGCATAGATATTATGAGTGCATTAAAGAATATAATTATTTTTCTGGAGAAGATAACCATTATTATAATGTACCACACAATAATGCCTTGCAATCACCAGCAAGTCTTAATGTGATGTTTAACATCTTTCGCCTTGGAAAGTGAGTACTGTATTTTATTGTGATTCGAGTCACGGGGAAAATAATGAAATGTCTTAACTCCCTCCTTAATAGTGCCAAGTATGTATCACAAAATAACTCTAGTGCTTAGTATGCTGGGAGGAAAAAAGCAAATTTTATCTTCTAGTATGTACAATAGGACATTGTAATAAGGATGTATCTTTTGAAATAAACAATGAAGAAAGTGGACAGGAAGTATGTGAAATTAAAATGGCTTTGCTTTGTATCTTTCGAAATTATTGGAACAAGAACTACCAAGATGGAATTTATTATGCATGTTTTTGTAAAATGGCACCACTTATCAGATCAATGTGAGAAGTAGCTAAGTGCTGGAAACCATTCCCAGAAGTCAGGCTGACCGGTCCATTCATCTTGCCTCCCTCTCTCTAAACAAGACTTCACTTTCCTTGTTCAAGAATTCCCTTGTTCTGGTGGCATGACAAGGGTTAAGCTTGGTGAAGTATTGAGGGGTAAAATGTCATGATATTTACAACTTACTTTCAAAGGGAATGAATAAATAAATAACATAACAATTTCCAGAAAGAGAAAAAGCAAATATAGTAAGATACTAACCATTGTTGAATCTAAGAAGAAGGTTATATAGGTGTCTGTTGATCTATTATTTTGACTTTTTTGAACGTTTGCAAATTTTTATAATAAAAATTGGAGAGAAAGGAATGCACAATTTAGCCACTTAAGGTCCATGAAAAGATTTCCAGTTGCTCCAGAAACCCTTTAAACCATACCCAAGCCTGAGAGGGTGATTTGGCATGCGATTCTAGTTAGGTTTATGGCTCAGCATGGCACACCTCGAAAATTATGGCTGAAAAAGAAGGAAGTGAAACCTGAAACTGCCCTACCCACTATAATTCTTTAGATACTGAGTATATTCCCCTGCAGAGGTGTGACTTGTATGTCGAATGTTAACAGTAGTTTTATACCTTTAGGCCCATCTTCTTAAGATTGTTTCTCTTTCTATGGTTGAGTAGAAACTGAATTGCCATAGTGTGGAGAACAAAATGAGGAGCTTCTGCAGAGAACCGGTTTTATATAGTCTTCAAACCAATGAGATTATAAAACAGAAAAAGGTTTTTAAAAAGACTCAATTTCATGAGTAAAATTTTATTTATCAAAATAAATGACAAGGTAGATTTATTCATGGAGTGAAATCACAGAATCAAGATTTTCTCCTGGAAAAGTCTTAGGTGTTTCTATGTTATACATGTTTATATTATACATGCCTTTATATGTTGTGTATGTTTCCATTTCAGGAACTTAAAGTGACAGGTTCATCTCAGATTCTCTTTTCTTTTCTCCCTGTCGTCTTTCTACTCTAGTGCCCATTACTTCCATCTTAGCCTCTGGGCAAGTGTGGCTCTGGGCAAGGGACCCCATCTCGCTTGCAGAATGAGGAGGGGAGGAGGGGAAGAGGAAGGCTAAAGTACCTCACAAGCCTCCTGGATCTGGTATTGCTCCAGCCTCCTTTTTATTTGTCAGTGAATTGTGTTGTTCGCTGTCCTCACCCTCAGGGAACCCCCTGGCCTCAGGATCTCTCCGGTTAATAATTTAAATCCCCTCTTCTCTGAAACAGGAATAATGATATTATCTTCTCTCTTGTGCATGCTCTCTCTCCCCCACCCCTTTACCACACTCACTTTTCCTACCAGCTGCCATTTCTGTAAGTCCAACAAATGTCCACTTTCTGAGTTCCTGATATCAGCCATTAGGCTAGCTGACCCTAATTAACTCTTTCACAGCTTGCTCCCCTCTGTACCTGCTATATACGTCATAGTTCACATCCCATAGAAACCAAAAGACTCTTAAAACATGCTTAGTGAATGCTGGTTTCCATTCACCTAAGTATGCAAGTTTATGGCCGGTGATGTATGTAATGTGGTCAGCTGGACCTAGTTATATGCCTTCTGAACCCCTTCGGTATGGCCCCACAACTCCTCCATGGCCAAATACTTCCATCTACTTCTCCATGAGCATCTGCTTTCAGATGCATGGGTAGAGATGTGACCTGACAGACACAGAAGCACCTGAACAGTTTCCTAAAGCACCTTCGGGATGACAAGTATTGTGCATGCTCGTCTGCTGCTGCTATTATTAGAAGCACTTCCACTGACTAAGCTGTTGTTGAGGATGAAGTGGATTAAGACTTACGGCATCTGAGCGGTAAACACATGACACAGGGCTTTTAGGGCAGGCTGGGTGGCGTGCAGTTTTATTCAGAGCCACACCTCAACTGCGCGGCAGGGCCACCTGTGTTAAGGGCACTCTCTAAGCAGCAGCAGGGCCATTCCAGTGTTTGAATGATTCACACTAATTGACCTTCTGCCTCAGCCCGACCAGCCGCAGGTACGGGCAGGCTGGCGGCATAAGGCCACGGGAGGGGAAGCAATGTCCACTGACTGGGCAGATGAGCCGCGTCATCCCTCTGTGCCTGTTTCCCCGTGAAGTTCAGGAACAAGAACACCTGCCTCCAACTTGTCTTGTGAGGTTGTTTGAGGACTGCAGATAATATTGGGCAGGTGCTTAGAACTCAGAAAGATACTGGAGTACAAACACAAATGGAATGTCAAACGGACACTTTGAACCCTAAACCTTTCAAATAGATGATAGGAAAGGCTTTTTTAGTCTTTTTAGTCTTTCATTATATTAATTAAAGCCTTTAGATACAAAGCATTCAGCCAGGTCGTGATGTGGCTGCCGGCCAAGTAGAGTCCCGTAGACGGGGACAGAGCGAACAAGAGCCCGAGAAGTGCACGCTGGAGATTGTGACTTGCATCTGTTCAGAGAGGGTGTGGAAGATCCCAGCACGTTCGGCAGAGACATCTGCTGAGAGTCTACTACAAGTGGATCAACGGTGGTGCGCACCTGCCGGCCACTTACGGTAGATCTGCGTCAGGGACCCGACCCGCACCCAAGTGAAGAGAGAGCAGCACTGAGAGCAAAACGCGCACCCGCAAGTGGAATCTTCAGTATTAATAGATCTGGCTTCCCTAGAGCTGCGGTCCCCAACCGCCCGGGCCGAGGACCGGTTCTGTTAGGGACCGGGTGGCAGAGCTCCGCCGCGCCTCCCCCGCCACCCTCCACCAGCTTCCCTGGAAAAATTGTCTTCCATGGAACTGGGGGTTGGGGGTGGGGGGCAAGGGGGCGGCGCACAGCACGAGGCGAGCGGCCTGCAGCGAAGCTGCATCTGCATTTACAGCCGCTGGCATCCCTCCTCCCCCTGCTCTTTCCGTGGAAAAATAATAAAACGAAGCCTGTGAGAAAATACCAAGAACAAGAGAAAAGCATCATCCTCAGATTCAGAAAATTCGCAGGCTCCTGAAAAGGTTTCCTACAGGAAACAAAAAACAAAACAAAACAAAAAAAGTTTGGAAAATTTTACATCCTCAGAAGAATGCAAAGTAACTGATCTCTTTGAAACAGAATCAGAAAACCATGAGATAAGTTGAGGTGGGAAGACAACGGAGTGAAAGGAAAAAGGAAGCGGGTGAGATGAATTCTAATTAAAATCTGTGACGGAGACCTTTCCTGAGGGCAGTTTAGAACATGTATTAATATCCTTAAATACATACATAGCCTTTTACCCAGCAATTCATTTCTAAAAATTTAATGCAAGAAAATAACAGTACAAATTTGCAACGGTGTATATACAAGATGTTAATCATGGCTTTTTACAGTAGACAAATAAAATAGAAAACAATTTAAGTATCCACCAATAGGGAATTAATTAAATAAATTATGGCATTGAAAGATCATAACATTAACATGAACATAATATTAATAATATAAAGCAACTATTAAGCATAATGCTATTAATATTTACTTAGCACAGAAAGATTTATTTAACAAATGCTATGTTATTAAATAAAGAGAAATAAAGTAGGTTACAAAATAATACATAGAGAAAGATAGTTTGGTTTCTAAAAAAAAAGTATAAGTGTGTGTGAAACATAGAAAAGAAGTCTGGAAAGATCGCACTGTTCACTTTTGCTGCATAAGAAACCACCCTAAAACTTAGTGACTTAAAACAACCACCATTTCTTTTGTTGATCATTTTGCTGGCAGCAATTTGGGCTGAGTCCAGTTGGCCGGCTCTTCTGGTCTTGGGCTCACTCATGCATCTGTGGTCAGCAGGTTGGCTGGTACCTGACTGGTCTAGGAGGCCTCAGCTAGGACAGCTCATCTCTGCTCTACCTGGTCTCTCATTCCTCAGGAAAGGAGGCTGGGTTTGTTCATGAAGCACCCCTGCCCAACTCCCCCCAACGCCCCCTTCCGCAGATTCTGAGAGCAAGAGTAAATTCTGAGCAAGAACTGGCATGCTACTCACGCCACATTCTATTGACCAAAGTAAATCACAAGACCGGTTCAGATTCAAGGGGAAGGGAAATAGATTTCATTTCTTGATATAAGGAGCTTCTAAGTCACATTGTAAAGAGGTATAGATGCAGGGAAGGAAATAATTGTGGTCATTTTTTTTTGCATACGATCTGCCACAAGGATACTATATTCTAAAATGTTACACACAATATATCCTAAAACATAAAAATGCACAGAGAAAGGTCTAGAAGGAATTATAAAAATGTTAACAATGGCACCATTTGGATGTGGGATTATGAATATTTTTATATTTTACTAAATTTTCTACAATGAAAAGAAATCAATAGTTAGAAAATAAAGCATAAAAACTGAAAAATAAAAAAAGTTTTAAAGAGACATTTAAAATAAGGCTGAGCATTAATGTCTAAAAGTTATCCTGAAACCAACAATAATAATGTGTCACACACTGAGAATGATTAACTCATTTCTCTGCACCTGAAGCCTAATGATAGGAAAATACTCTTTTGCTGAAAAACAGTGATGAACTGCTTTATCTACTTATACAGAAACACTCAGAAAATGTCATTAATGTGGGTTTGAGGATACATACAGTGCAAGTTCCAAATCTTCCAACGTAATTTGGTAGAAATTTTTTTTTCTTTTTTTTTTTTGAGACAGAGTCTCCCTCTGTCACCTTGAGTAGAGTGTAGTGGTGTCGTTGTAGCTCACAGCAACCTCGAATTCCTGGACTCAAGCGATCCTCTTGCCTCAGCCTCCTGAATAGCTGGGACTACAGGTACTGGCCACCATACCTGGCTAATTTTTCTATTTTTAGTAGAGACAGGTCCTGCTGTTGCTAAGGCTGGTCTCAAACTCCTGAGCTCATGCAATTCTCCTACATGGGCCTTCCAGAATGCTAGGATTGTATGTGTGAGCAGAAACTTTATATTTTGGAGTTGTTGGGCACTACCCAGGTAATAGTATAGCTTCTCCTATATTGGTTTATTGTATCTATATCCAATTGATTGGTCCTCCAAGTGCAGGAGTGATTGACTGACATACTTTAACCTCCAGCAGAATGATCTCAGAGAAAGGCCAGACTAGTGAGAGGCAAGAGAGGGACCCAGGGCACAAAATTTAAGGAAGCACCCCTTTTTAAGGCCAACCCTGCACTTGCATGACCCTGGGAGTGGATTACTCCTTAAATTTTGCACCCTAGGTACCTCTCCTGTCTCACCCTCGTCCCAACCTTGTCTCAGAGAACTAGTCTCATCCTTCTTAACCAGAATAGAAGTACTCTCCAATTATAGTTCTCATGCTAGAGGGACTGACAGTGTCTTAGCTGAGGCTCCTAGAAAAAAAACCTGAAGCAGAGGGCTTAGGAGGTTGTGCTTTACCAGGGAATGCAAGCCCAAAGAGCAGGAGTGAGGCTCCAGGGCAGCAAAGCAGGGAAGGAGAGACAACCAACACCAAGATGATTTATCAAGCTGGCCACAGTAAGTATAACTGTTTACCCAAACCATGAGATTGTGCCCCTGAGAAGCCACATAAACAGCATCTCAGCATCATCTTGGAGAAGGAAGAGAAAGAATGAAGAATGTATCCATTGGTTCTCATCTTTCATTGGGCAAAATTTCTCCCTGTGAGGCATTAATTCCCCCTCACTGCCAGGTTACATTGAGCAGTACTATCCTCAGACTCAGACAAGAAGGACCTCTGCCCAGGGCTTCATGTTTAGACTTTAAACCACAAACCCTGCACATCATCAACACACACACACACACACACACACACACACACACACACACACACACACACACAAATATCAAAGAGCATGTCTGCCACTTGGGATCCTGCCATGAGCACTGGCACAGCACAACCTCTAACCCTAAACATCTGCTCCTGTGACTAACACTGTTCAGGCCCCAGGGGAATACTTCTTCACATGGCTTGCCCTACATCCTGCAAACAAAAGGCAACAGTGTCAAAATGCCAGGAAGATTTGTGGGGTGTTCCTTTGCCAATATTGAAGGCCAATATCTTTTTGGAGTTCAGGGAAGATTTGAGTGGAGAAACTGCTTAGGTAAGAAAAGAGACAAATTGGTTAACTTGTCAAATCCTTCTCAGAGAGCGTGAAGGCAATAGATTCTTTCCCAATGAAGTATTTCCCAAGAGTGCCATGCATTCTTGGTTTTGGGGGTTCCAATTCAAGATTCTGGAGGAACTGACAAATTAATGTTGTACTCACAACAGTTGCATATGGTAACAGAGGAATATTTTGTAACATTGAACAAGTTGTTTTACTCTTAAATTTGTATTGTTCTTCCAATCCTAAACCACCTTCTATATTTTGGTTTGTGGGGCAGTTACTAGGACTCTGCAAACTACATTTTTACTTTCTGCCAACAGGAGTTGCTAGAGGGAGGTTGCAAGGCCACAGAAGGAAAGGACTTGCTCCTCTCCCTGTTTGGTGAGTGTTCCAGTTGGCATCACCTATACAACAGCCCTTCAATGTAGCCATGACAGCTGGTCCAGTGTCCAGCTATTTTGCACAGTCCCAGAACCAGCATCCTGACGTCCCCTTGGAAACACCAGCACTAGCCAGGCAACTCCCCCACTTCAAAATCTGTGCCCCAGTTCTGCAGGGCCCCTCCTCTGAGCTTCTAGTTTCTTCTTTGTTCTCCTAGCCCTTGGCGTGGTAGCTCCTGCAGACACTATCTTTGTGTACCTTCATGTCTCCTTTTCAGTTTTTCAGTCTGATACCTGTTTAACCAATTCCTTACGTTTTTGCTGTTAAAACAACTAGTGTGGTTTCTGTTTTTCTAACTGGCCTTGACTGATAAAGTAGGTCTGAATGTTGCAAGCAAGAAGCGCAACAATTCTTTATAGTGCAGCTGCGTGGACACTGAGTGCTGGGATTGTGAAAGGTCTTATTTTCATCAACTTATTTAATAAGAGTTAATTAAACTACTTTGGTTTTAAAATTTTTGATATTAATGAATTGTGATTTGTATTGGGTCTTTTGGTTTTAATAAATGATCCTGACTATTCTAGAAGAAAAATACCTTATTTAAAAAACATACTGAATTAGAGTTCTCCATAGAGAAGGAGAGCAAGAGAGATTTATTTCAAGACAATGACTCAGGTGATTGCAGAAGCTGGCAAGTTTGAAACCTGTAGCGTGGACCAAGCAAGGCTGGAAGCTCTTGGGCAGGAACTGATACCTCGGGCTTCAGGCAGAATTTCTTCTTGTCTGGGAAACCTCAGTGTTTGCTCTTAAGGTCTTTCAATTGATTGGATAAGGCTCACTAACATTATCAAGGGTAATCTCTTTTTCTTAAAGTCAACTGATTGTAGATGTTACCCATATCTACAAAATACCTTCACAGAAATACCTAGATTAGTGTTTGACTAAATACTTGGGTAGTGTAGCCTGGCAAAGTTGACATACAAAATTAGCCATCACACTTAGATAAAACAATTTTTTATTTTTTTAAATTTACATTTTTGTAAAGCTATTCAAAGTTTGTGTACCTTAAATACTGTTATATTTGATTTAGAAATAAAAAATGCAAGAATGAGCTCAGAAAAACCCCACAAAAAACATAACTCACTCCCACCAAAATTTTGGCCTGCTGGCTAACTGCCTCCCCCGTGTGAACTAAAATAAAATCTTAAGTCCCCCCAGCTGACTGAATGGACCCTCTCTTTGCCAAGGGGACCCCAGAAATACCCTAAAGCTGAGTTTCTGGCCATGGGAAGGGAGGTCAGACATGCCTAGTCATGCCCCCCCCCCTTCTTGGAGATACCGTTTGTAACTCATTAATAGGCCTAAGGCTATGTTAAACCCACCTATAACCTGTAATGCCCCTCTTTGAGATGTTCTGCCTTTTCAGGACAACCAACGTACACCTTTCATGTATTTATTTATGATTTTATGTGTAATTCCCATATCCCTGAAATGTATAAAACCAAATTATAACCCAACCGTGAGAGACCACTTGCTCAAGGCTTCTTGGGCATGGCTCTCCAGCCCATGGTCACACATATTTGGCTCAGAATAAACCTCTTTAAATTATTTTACAGAGTTTGGGTTCTTTTCCATTGACACCTTCAACATCCCCTCCCCAACAGGCCCACTCCTAACATTTGCAGAGCCTGGGGTAAGAGAACAAATGGAGCCCACCTACAACTGGCTACCCCTATATATTTTTTTATAATCTTCTCCCTTAACTAACTACTTGACCTTTTGTTGTTTCCCAGGGATGGTAGGTTTTCTGCAAGACAAAGGAGCTGAGATTCTGAAGGCCCCTGGGCAGACTTCCTGTTGCCAAGACTCACCATCCCTCACAACCTACCCCCAATGCACGTAGCCCCTTGCTAGTTATACTACCACCTGCCCCAAGGCACATGGCTCCTCCTTTAAAAGGCTAAGATCTCCCATATTGCAGAGATGGATTTGAGGCAGCTTCTCCAGTTTGCCTGACAGACATCTATCCTCTGTTGTATTAAAAATTCCTTTCTTCCTTGACAATCTTTGTTGTCTCAGTAACCGGATCTTTGTGCGATGATTGAGTGGACCTAGACCAAAACCCCCTTGCAGTTTTGACAACATATGCACATTTTCACTTTTCATCAATAATTAAAATCTCCAGGTGGTATGGAATGTTTAGAAATTTCATTTATTTGTTTAAGTTGTATATTTGATAAGAACAATTTTCTTGCTCATTTTCATTGTTTTTGATGAGAAAGTAAATTTTTGTTAAACAGAATCTGTAACATAACGTCCTGTCTGCTAATTTTATCACGGCCATACCCAACTGAAGGCTGCTTATTTTCATTGTTTTCAGGTTTTGAAAATTTACGTAGACCACGTTTTTGAGGATTTTCCATTTTGAAAAATCCTGAATACCTTTGATGAACAAGCTCTAGCTTGGCAATGTCCCTTAAATATGTTGCAACCAAAGTTTAAAAATGTTTATGGCCTTTGATATGTTCTGTCAAATTCCTTTATAAAAATTCATAATAACTTACTAACATAAGTATTTTCATTTATTTATTTATTTTTGGTGAGTTAGGTAGACCAAATTGATGTTAGGCCAAAAATAATGCCTTACTTTTAAGTATTGTGAGGTAGGTGAAACAGTTTTCCAAGTGTGTATTTGAACTAACAATATATATCACTACACATAAAATTATTTACAATTCCTGACCAAGTAATTCTATAATATTTGTAAATTTATGCTAAGGAAATAATTCATACTAGATATGAAAATATTTTTTCTACAGTTAATAATATTGGAAAATTAGAACCAATGTTCAATCCATGGGGACTTATTGTTTAATTATAATAGATTTATTTATCAACTTTATGCAGTTCCTAAAAATTACTGTTATATTAAAGCTATACACCATCATGGCAAGGTGGAAGAAAGGAGCAGGAAGACCCATAAGTGGGAAAAAAATCACAAAAAACTCAAGATACTAGTTACTTGTACTCTGAGTACATTGAAATTTTTTAAGGATGCATTAAAAAAAACTAGAAGAAAATTCATCAGAATGTTAATGGTAGTTATATTAGAGTTACAGGATTACATGTATTTTCTTTTTCTCCTTCAATTGCCTTATAAAATTTTCTATAAGATAGTTCTATAACTTTTTCACTGGACATAAAAGTTTAAAAAAAAGGATTCCATATATTGCACTAAAACTTTTGTACTCATAAAAATCTATTATTTAGAGCCAAATAAAATATTTCACTTTTCACTTTATTTGGATGACTTTGTTTAATGAAATATACAACTTTTCACTTTTTCTTTGGATAACTTTGCTTCACGGTATGATTTACTGTGAAGTTAGAGACCATCTGAAAAGAACTCCATCAAATTTTCTTTCATCACCTCCAAATGTCTTTGCCTATTCTCCAATCCAAGACAATCCTTTCCTATTGTCTTAAATATTTTCCAAAAGTAACTCTTCCACTTGCATCTCTGGTTTAATTTCCTTCTTTCTCACAAAACTTTGCCCCATTCATTCTGGCCTCTCTTGTGCATTTGCTTCTTTTTTCCATTGGGTCCTTCTCTGAATGCTGATGATGTAGAACATCTTTTTTGTGCTTATTGGTCATTTGTATGTCTTCTTTGGAGAAAGGCCTACTCAAATTCTTTGCCCACTTTTTTAATTGGGGTATTTGCCTTCTAATTTTTGAGTTGTAAGAGCTCTTCATATATTCTGGATATAAGTCTCTTATCAGATACATGATTTGCAAATATTTTCTCCAATTCTGTGTGTTGTCTTTTTTACTTTCTTGATGATATCATTTATAGCACAAAAGTTTTAAATTTGTGCTAATCTAATTTAGTCCAATGAAGTCTATTTTTCCTTTTGCTCCATGTGCTTTTTGTTACATCCAGAAAAGTTTTGCCTGATCTAAGGTTATGAATGTTTACTTCTATGTTTTCTTCTAAGAGTTTTATAGTTTTATCTCTCACATTTGGGTTTATGATCCATTTTGAATTAATTTTGTGTATAGTGTGATAGCAACTTGATTCCTTTGCATATGGCTATCCAGTTGTTTTACCATTTTTTGAAAAAAAAAAAAAAAACTATTCTTTCTCCCACTGAATTGTCTTGGCACCCTCCAAAAATCAATTGACCACAGTAGTAAAGGTTGTATTTTTCTGTTCCATGGATCTAGATGTCTGTCCTTAGGCTAGTACCACACTGTCTCAATTACTTGAAGCTTTGCGGTAAGTTTTAATATCTGTAAATGTGAATCCTCTCTCTATCACTTTGATCTTGGGCAAGCTACTTCATCTTCTCAGTTTCATTTTTCTTATTCTGTTCAAAGATGGTAAAAATAATACCTCCCCGAAAATATAAAAATGAGTTTCCATATTCCTGGAGAAAAAAACTGATTGTTCTGTAGCCATGGAAATAAGTAGCCACTATTATCACATTTTAACCTATTTAATCAATCAAGGACAATTCGCCTGAAAGAACACTTCTGCAAGCCAATCAACCAGTGCGAGCCTCTAACTTCTGAAAGCCCCTAGTCAGGAACACACTCACACCACACGATGCAATAGAAAAAGGATTTCATTGTCAAATAAGTTTGGGAAAGACTGAATATTTTATTTCTTCTAAAGGAATTAAGAGGTTCACAGTGCCCCTATCCTAGGTCTGATTCTCTAGGAAACAGGCTTCAGATGGAGATTGTGTGCATATGGTTAACTGAGAAGTGCCTTTTGAAACACACCTATAAGGGAGTGAGGGAAGCAAGACTGGGCAGAAGGAGAAGTTGAACAGCAATACCCTTGCCACAGAGCCCTTAGCTGATCCCACAGGCAGCTCTGGAGCTGGGACAGCCCTTCAGAGTTGTTCTGCTTTGAGGCAACAGGGGTCATTCTTCTCTAGTCATTGGATGCAGGCTGTGCCAGGGGTGAGGGGGAATTACCATGGCAACTCAGCTCCCTTCCACCAGGGCATCCCTCAGAAAGAGACAGAGCTGTGAGCAGTCATCAACCCACACCGCCCTCCTTCAGCTGGGGGAATGAGTACTTCGGTCTCAAAAGGGGAACCTGGGCTGGATGGCATACCGCAGTACCCACTAGAGCTCAAAGGTTCCAACACCAATTCCCTGACACCAACTGGGTGTCCTACAATTCAATTCAATTCTGATTCTCACTACCGGGAGTTAACACAAAGCCTTTCACAAAACTGCCCCCACTTCAGACACCAGCTGCAAGTTTCAGGGCCACCCACACTTCTGACCAGCTAACTATAAATATGGGAGTTCCCATGATCTCCTCAGGTTCAAGAATTCATAACTCACCCAAGTCACTAAAGATTATACTTATGACTACAGTTCTATTTTAAAGGATACAACTCACTAACAACCAAATAGAGGCAGCACACAGGGCAAGGTCTGACACGGGCGGGGGTGGGGGGGGGTGTGTACAGAGCTTTGATGAACTCTCTCTGTGGAATCTGAGTGTGTTCAACAACCAGGAAGCTCCACTGAGCATCAGAGCCCAGAGTTCTTTATTGGGGTGTCATCACATAGACATGATGCATTAAATCATTGGCCACTGGCCACATGACTGAACTAACTATCCAGGCCCCCTCCCCTTCTTGGAGGTTGAGTGGCTGAAATTTCCAATCTCCTAATCACATGTTTGGTTTTTCTGATGACCAGCCCCCACCCTGTGGCTATCTAGGCTTCCCTCACCCTATCACTCAGGAAATTTCAAAGGTTTTTGAATCTCTGTGCCAGGAACCACCGACAAAAATCAGGTATTCTTTGTTATAACACAGCTCATTAGCATAGTAATAATTCTGGGATATTCTGTAGTTTAAAAAATGATTTAACTTTGCTTAACTTGGCATTTCCTCAATGTACTTGACCATGGAGACCCACTTTGTAGACCCTACTCTTCCCCTGCACATGACACTTTGAAAACTCACTTTGGGGAACACTCATCAAATCGTTATTTCTCTGAGCTCTGATGCTGCACTCCCAAATGCCCGATGGCAGGACGGGCTACATAAGTTGTGAGGCCCAGTGCAAAACCAGAATGTGGGGTGCCTTGTTCAAAAGTCATTAAGAATTTCGAGGCAGCAGTAGAGCACTAAGCCGCACGTGTGTCCCTTATGAGCACAGGTTGAGTGCCCATGAAGCCGTAGACCGGAGGGACTCTCTCCTACTGTGTTCTCTCTCTCAAGAATGGCACCATCCCCCACCCTGGCCATCATTCCTGACTTCTCCTCTCCGTTGCCCTCACATCCAGAAAATCACCAGGTCTTGAATTCTCCCACTTACATGCCTCTCAAACTTGTCCACACCTCTTTATCTCCCCCGCCAGCCTCGCTAATTCGGGCTGTCATCACCCTCACCTAGCTCCCTAGATCGCTTCGGTCTCCCCCTCCCACTCTGCTGCCATCTCACTCCTCCCCTGAGAGGGCCAGGATCATCTTTCTCAAAATGCAAATCTCATCTTGATTCCCCACATCCCCTCCCCACCTGCCCCACCACCCTTGCTTGCAGCACCTCAGTGGCACTCCTTGCTTTGGGGTAAAGTGTGAACTCCTTAACATTGCTCTGAAGGCCCTTTCCGCTGACTTTTCAAGTCTTTCCTCTCACCATGGCTCTTTCCCTGCTGGGGTCATTCTTTCTCCTCTGTCTTTGTGTATCGTAAGACAGGACCCTCAGGTACAGAGTCAGACTTCAACCCAGGACAAAGCCGCCCAACGAGGCCTCACAGAACAGGAACAGCTGTGCAGCCGGGCCTGCACTGGCTGTGGCACAGTGCCTGGGTGGCCTCCACAGCTGAAGCATGGTGGCCATGGGGGGACGGTACAATGTAGTGGCTTAAAGTAGGGCCCCAGGAACCAGACTGCTAAGACACTTAATGCTTTTCAGCCTCAGTTTCCTCACCTGTAAACATGGGAATAATAAAAGCACCCATCTTAAACTAAGGACTCAATGAGTTAGTGTGTGTTAAACTCTTAGGACATTCCCTGGCAAGCGGTGCTCAGTGCATAAGCGTTATCAACACAGCTCGAATCTATTCCTGCTTCTTTTCACTCCTGTCAACCAGCACTTTACCCATTAACCTTTCTCATGCTCATGGCTCCTGCGAATTAACGGCTTCAGCTTATTCATGGCTTCAACTCCCTCATGGCGTCTGCATGTTGCTTTCCCTCGGTGTGAGTTTAGCTTCCATTCCAATTTGCCAACCACTCAACTATCTCTTGAAATTTCCCAAACTCCCCGAGAGAGAAACTGGTTGGGCCAGAAAGTCCCTGCAGTCCCTCTAAGACAGCTTGCTGCAGTCAGCTGAGGCAGGAGCATGACTGAAAACCACCAGCTGTGGCTGCTACTGTCTGGGTGCCCCGTGGGCAGAGCCAGCATTTTAGGCCACAGCGTGTCCAAGACGATGCATTCCCATGGGCTTGAAGCTCTGTGCTATCTCTGACTTATATCAGTGCCTGTCTCCTACCATTCCAATTCCCATCCTTATCTTCTTTTTAAAAATTTTGTCTTGATACATTTTGTATCAAAAAGGCATACATTCTCTTCATTTTCTTCTATTTCTAATCACTCTACTGTTACTTCTGTGAAAAACTGCCTGCATTTTTGGTGAACAAAAATTCTAAAAATAATTTCAGTAATATAAGAAATTTTCAACTTAAATAGCAAAGAAGTGCATTCAAATTTCTGCTGCACCATAGTTATTTCTGTATTTTCCATGTTTTTAAAATAACTATCTTATTTGGTAACACACACTCAAAGAGCAATTATGAAAAAGTCAGACAATTCCATGTAACTCTAAAATCTCATTGAAAATGTGTTGGCATTGGATCAATCATAGGTACAGATGCAGCAACAGGATGTACATATGTTTCTTTTTCTTTTACACCATATGATAAAGTAAATTTTATTATTTATTAAAATATATATACACTAAATTTTAAAATATCCACATATGCTATATAAACATTAAAATAGAAATGATTGTATATAACATGATGTGTGTCCTTGCCCGATCATACATTCATTCTATGTCTGAATACTCAGACTATTAAAAAGCATATTTAGTACTATACTCTGTTGTGTTTGTTTCTTCCCTATACTTTTCTCCTCAAAATCTTATATGAAAAATCCCCAAAATATAGAAAAGTTGAAAGGATCATCCAATGGCCACGATATACACATGATTTATCTACCAATTCTCCTGTTGAACACCTATACCATTTCCACTCTTGAGATTTTATAAGTAAAACTGCTATGAACATTCTAGTACCAGTCTATTTGTAGATAATCTGCGCTTTTAATGAACAGAAGTTTTTAATTTTGATGATGTCCAATTTATCAACTTTTCCTCTTTATGGTTAATTCATTTGTGTCCTAGTTACAAACTTTTTGCCCTCCCCAATTCCATGAATATATTCTTTTATATATTTTTCTAGAAACATTATAGTTTTATCTTTCATATTTATATCTATGATTGAATCACAAATTCATTTGGGGGCATGTTATAAGGTAGAGCATATTATAAGGATCTTCCATGTAAATATTAAAATTGTTCCATTTATTGAAAAAAAGTCGTCCTTTTCCCACTGAATTGCTTTGCTAACTTTGTTAGCAGTAACCATATGTATATAGATCTATTTCTGGACTCTATTCTATTTCTTTGATCTATTTTCTGTCTTTCTGCCAGTACCACACTGTCTTAATTACTCTTTTAGACTAAGTTTTATCTGGTAGGTTAGTCCTCCAAGTCAGTTCTTCTTCAAGATTGTTTGAATATTTATAGATCTTTTGCTTTTTTCATATAAATTTTAAAATCAGCTTGTCAATTTCTATTAAAAAACCTGCTGAAATTTTTATGGAATTGTGTCAAATCTATGGATCAATTTGGGGAGAATGACATCTTAACAATATCAAGTTTTCTAATCCTTAAAATGGTGTATCTATTTAGTTAGGTCTTTCATTTCTCTTGGCAATGTTTTATAGTTTTCATTATCGAAGTCTTACATATCTTTGATTAACCTCATTCCTGGGTATTTGAAGTCATTCTGTGCTATTTTAAATAGTAGCTTTAACATTTTTATTTTCTAAGTGCTTGTTGCTAACATGTACAAATTTAATTACTTTTTCCTATTGACCTTGTATCCAGCCATTTTTGCTGAATTCAACTTGTCTATTGTAGAAATCTATGTGTAGACTCAATTGGATTTTATAAATATACAATCATACCATCTGTGAATAAAGAGAATTTTACTTCTTCCTTTCTAATTGTATGTTTTTTATTTCTTTCGTTTGTTTGTTGTATTGTGTAGGCTAGGAACTCCAGTGCAATGTTGAAAAAAAATGATAACTATAGATATTCTATTTGTCTTTCCAATTTAGGGGGAAACATTCAGCAGTTCTCCATTAAAATGACGTTAGCTCTTGTTGTGTTTTGTATGTGCACTGATGGGGTTTAGGACATGCTACCCCAAAATATGGTATACATAAAATAGTTTTAAAATTGTAATATCAATGTCAATACCAAAGTCACCACTAAGCAAAGTGAAAGATTTCTTTGTCTTTTTTTTTTTTTCACCCTTATATCTCACTGAGGGTATACAGAGTTCTATGTTCGAAAGACAGTTGAAATAATTCTTTTCTCTTCCTGGCTGTGCTTCCTGTTTGACATACAGTTAGATTGAGTTGTTTCATCTTGTATAAAATTTTACAGATTTATTTATTTTTCAGGTAAACTATCATATCATTTGGAAATTAATGGTAGTTTTGCCTCTTCCTTTCCAATTTTTAACCTTCTAATTGTCTTCTGCTGAGTGATGGTGTAGGCTAAAGTCTGCTAAGCAGTTGATTTGTTGTGGAGATGCTGATCATTCTTGCCTAACTTGAGCAGCAATGTGTACAGTATTTCCCCAGTAAGTAAGGTCCTGCTTTGAAGTAATGATGATATTTTTAAAAGTTGCATCCTTCTCTACACTCCTATAAGTACAACCCTAAATCTGACCTTCGCTACATCTTCCTCTGCCTCAGTCTTCTCCTTTCCACTCTGTCTACCTGTATAGCTACTAGTTGTTCAAATCACTTCTATGTTTACACCACTTCTGTGTGTATTCTATAAAATGCAAACACCTTTGCTTGGCATGCAAGGCCTTCTGTACGCGGTGTAGTTGTTACAAGTACAGGATAAGGCATGAATGGACTGGGATTGGGCTGTGGAGATGGCATAAGAAGGATACAAAAGCAGAGATAAGGGAAATCAGAGCCATGTCATGTCTGTATACCAAGAGACATCAAATCCCCAGTGGCATGAATTGGAGGATAATAATGCAGAGTTAAGACTGTGGTTAGAAAACAAAGGCAAAGCTGGGAAATTCAACCCTTGTCTGAGGGGAAAGGACCTCTTTGAAGAGCTGAGGTCCCTTCCCACTCATATTAATAAAGCACAATTATCTGGCTCCAATCCACCCTTTCTGATCTTATTTCACATTTTTGCCCTTGTCAAACTCAGTTAAACTTAACTACTTTCTATACCATTTTTGCACTCAGGATTTCCAAATTTGGCCTCTGCAGTCATGCACAAAATATCTGCTGGCCACAAACACCAAGCCCTCTACACAGCTTGGGCACAGCACAAGAGATTTGGCGATGTTCTTGACTGCAGTTATTCCTACCGCTCGTGGCATGTTTCCTGATCACTACTCCTAGAAATAATCGCTGGCTTCTCTGAATTTACATATGACTTTACCCGTACCTCTTTCATATATTAATTTCTATCTTCTGCTGTGGTTATTAAAGTACAGTCTTGTTTATCCTCTAAATAAACTGGAAGCTTCTTGAAGTAACTCAGACTGATCCACCTTTGGATTCCCATAAATTCCAAAATGATGACCTGAATTGTGCTAATAATCACGTATTAATGGAAAAAGACCCAAACTCTGTGAAATAATTTAAAGAGGTTTATTCCTTTTTTTTTTTTCCAAGACAGTCTCGCTTTGTTGCCTGGGCTACAGTGAGTGCCATGGCATCAGCCTAGCTCACAGCAACCTCAAACTCCTGGGCTCAGGCAATCCTCCTGCCTCAGCCTCCCAAGTAGCTGGAACTACAGGCATGCGTCACCAGGCCCAGCTAATTTTTTCTACATATTTTTTACTTGTCCAGCTAATTTCTTTCTATTTTTTTCGTAGAGACGGGGTCTTGTACTTGCTCAGGCTGGTCTCGAACTCCTGAGCTCAAGCAATCCTCCTGCCTCGGCCTCCTAGAATGCTAGGATTATAGGCCTGAGCCACCACACCTGGCCTAGAGAGGTTTATTCTGAGGTCAATGTGTGTGACTGGCCTGGAGCACATGGCCTCAAAGTCCTGAGAAAATGTGCCCATGGTAGCTGGGTTACAGTTTGGTTTTATACATTCATGGAGACAGGAACTGTCAGGTTCGTGAATTGTCCTCGATTCTTGGTGCGCTCTTGCAGAAGAATGACCAGTAGCAAAGCAAGCAAGAGGCAAAGTTTATTGAGCAAAAGCAGGATACGTTCACCACAGACAGTGAATTGGGCCTATTGCTAGAGAAGGCCCTGACTATGTATTACCTAAAGTTTTATTTTATTTTGTGTGGGTCAGACCCTCCCTGGCAGGTGTGGCTTATGCATCATCTTGATGGACAGCTGTTAGTTATATAACCTGAGTCTTACTATGCATGCGGATTTCCTGTGACCCTCTCTGAAAGCCTGGTGGGGGGTGGGGGCAAAACTACAATGCAGATTTATGCTAACAACATGATAATTGGCCTGAGGTTACTTTTGGCCATCCTCCAGACCCTACTGTGCCTGCAGGCTGCTTGGCTTTCTAGGAATTTCTGCTTCTGGGAATCCTGCCTCCTGCCACTTTTGTGGATAGCATGCTGAGTTCTAAGTGGCAGTGCTGTGGTTATCTGAAGTGGGGCACTTACCCCCGACTACCCCCAGGAGAGCCGAAGGCCCACTGTCTACCTAACAGAAATATATAAGACCCTAAGTCAGTATGTGGAGCATACATTGGTTTGGTCCGAAAAGGTCAAACATCTCAAAGTGGGGAGGGAGGTGCTTACAGGTTATAGGTGGGTTTAAATACTCTGATTTGTAACTGGTTAAAGAAATGAAGCTTTGCTTTGCCTGCCTTAAGATAAGGATGTCTGTTAATCACAGACAAGCCACCAGACATTTACTGACACTCAAGTGATCTGTTAAGTGAATTGATGACCTGCCCGTGTGATTTAAGCTTTGTCTTATATAGCCTTAGGCCTGTTGATGAGTTACAAAGGATACCTCCAAGAAGGGAAGGGGGCATGACGAGGCATGTCTGACCTCCCGTCTCATGGCCAGCAACTCAGCTTTAGGGTATTTCTGGGGTCTCTTTGGCCAAGAGGGGGTCTATTCAGTCAGCTGGGGGAGTTTAAGATTTTATTTTAGTTCACACATGAATGGCTGTAGTCTAATCGTTACTGAAAACAATGAGCTCCATTTCTCTTTTGCTGTTCTTTTATTAATACAATCATTTGATTTTTTTCTTTAGTATCAAACTATTAGATGATTTAAGTTTAAAATCAACAAAACTCTTTGCTGTTTTTAAAGAAGTTTTTCTATTCTACCCAAAGTCCATTTATTAGGCTAATCTTTACAGTTTAAATATAGACTTATAAATCAATGCTGCATTTTATCTTTTGAGAGTCTATCGTGTAGTCTATGGAGACTTTGATTCCATCATCCAACCTGTAATCTGTTCCTCCAGCTTTGAGTCACCTGCCTATTTGATAAGCGTCTCTTCTAGGTCTTCATCAAGGTAGCTAATAAAAATATGAACAATTCAAGAATCCCGCAAGAAACTACAAAAAAAAAAACCCTCCAATCCAACATGGGTTGATTAATCAGAGATATTTGGTCACTGCTATTAAATTAGCTAAGAATCTAATCCAGATAATTGTTTTATTTTTCATATCACATTTCCTGGACTCATCCACAAGGATATCATAATTGCCTTTGTCTAGCATCTCACTAAACCAAAAAATATCTACAACATTCCTCTCTTCTCCCAATCTTTTGTAAATTTTGAACATGAGGTTAGTTTGGTATGCTTTGTGCTTGATGAACCCAAGCTGGTGCCTACTGCCAAACAGAAGGATTCTGAGTTGTGTAACGATGTCTACCACTCACAGGATTTGTAACACTCACCTGGCTCTCCCTGTGTTGAAGGGAAGGCGTTACTCTTACAGAACTAAAACAACTTGGTGACTCACTCACAGGAGAGATGTTACTCCCCTTTACTGCTAATCACAACCGAACAGCATGCAGGTGAAGTGAATCCAACTGACATTACTCATTCTCCTAGACTGCTCACAGATGAGAAATGTGGGAAGAGAGAGCCTCACCCTCATTGTTTCCCAGGACACACACGCTACAGAGATCTGCAGCACACAGCCTTGCAGTAACCAGCTAATACTCCCCAAGGTAACTTTTCCTTTCACTTTCTGATCACCAGATCTTACTCAGAAAATTTCCACTTTCAGCTGTATAACATTCATTCCTAAGGATGTTCTCAAAATACAGGTTTTTTTCTGCATGGCATTTGATTATATTTTTTTCTCTTCCAGAATTTTTTTTCTATTAAAAATTTTTTTTTCTTCTGCTCAACAGTACAGGGGAACTGCCAGAAATTATTCTGGAGGATGGTATCTACTACATATTTGAATTTGGGGCTTTGTTTCCTGCTTGACCTGAATCCATTAGTCTTTTTTAAAGAGGGAATTTTAAAATTTCAATTTCGATATAGACAGTATCTCTCCAGGTTAAAACGCAGTTTTTGAAAACATACTTTAATAGATTGGAGTCTTTATTTTCTGGCTCTCAGCTCCCCTTCTAAGCAGAGTTCACAGTTCTGTTAATTCATTTGTGCATACTGAAGGAACCTTTTTATTCAGGGCACTATTGCAAGTTCCAATAAATTCCTAGAAATTCTAGGTTGAATTGGATCCTGTCTTTGCTATTTGTACTTTCTGTAAGGAAATACAATGCAAAATAATTCTATTTAATAACTTATTTTTGCATGAAAGAGGCTAGAACAAAAATAGTCTGTAAGTAAAATTGAGTTTATTGTAGGATGATTTCCAATATAAAATGGCATTCAGCTAACAGAGCCTGACATAACCTTTTCCAACTTCCAATTGAAATACTTAAGAAGGAGAAGAAAAAAAAGATAAATACCAAAATCAAAATAAAAACTGACAACTTACAGGCTGAGACAAGGGGAATACTCCACTGAGTATAAGACAGATAAAACCATTTAGAAAAGTTTAATCAATTGTTCTTCCTTCCTATGTCACTGGGAAAAAGGCCAAATCTTGGGCAAGAAGCCAGGTAGAAAAGGTCTTCACCTCACCCTGATTGGAAAATAAGATTGTAGCAATGAGAAACCTTAGACAGCCATCTTCCCCCATATGGGAGCCATGTTTGGAGGGAGCTAGAGTGTTCTCTCCTAGTCTTCCCTTCTTCTCTTTCTAAAAACATTTAAATCTCATGACAAAAACAAGGCAGGTACTGGAGTAACACTAGAGGTGTTGTAGTACCATAGGGAAACACTATAGAGACCGTAGGACAGAGAGAGCTGGGGAGTAGTGGGATCTAGCAATTGTAACATCTCATGGATTCCACCCATCACAAGGCAACAGAGGCAGCCGGAGCAGGAGAAGATACCGTCTCAGGCCAGCAGAGTTTCACCAAATGAAAACCTGCAAGAGGCTGGGAATCAGGCTACACATCAGCCTGTTGTCTAGCTACAGATCTAAGAAGGAAACATCCAAAGAAAAACCCCAAGGTGCAGTGGTGTGCTGACAAACTGACTTTGACCAAAAAAAACCCCAAAGCCCTGTTTTGTAATATTTGTCAATTTCCGTGGGGTAAATACTACCACTGTGGTGGATCTCAGTCAGTTCTTAACATGACTAGATTACAATCTGGGAAGAGAGGCATACAACCCTGAGTTGATATAAGCTGGATCCACCACATTCCCTGGAAAACACTAGATGTGAATGAATTTCTCTTCATTCTAGAATGAGGAAAGAAGAGCCTGTGAGAAAAATGCCTCAAGAAGAAGGAATGACAGTGACAATAACAGCTAGCAGGGACTGAGCATGTACTATTCTAAGCACTTCATACTTTACAAGCAGCATCTTATTCAGTCCTCATGTCAACCCTGTGAAGTATGTGATATTATCATAAGTTTAAAATAAAATCTGAGGTTTAGAAATATAAAGTAACTTGCCTGCTCATGCAGATATTAGTGGCAGACCTAGTCTTTGGACTACTGAACTCCATAACCTTTATGTTAAGCACAAAGTAAACCTGCAATAAATGTACTGATTTCTCAACTCATAATATTATAATAAACTAGTCATCTTATAAATTGCTGTCATTTTCCATTTTTACTCTTTTGAATTAATGAGAGATTTGCATTTAAGACCTTTCAGTTGCTCTTTCTTAGAGAAAGAGAGGTGGTCTCTGACAGGAGTGTGTGTGTGTGTGTGTGTGTGTGTGTGTGTGTATGAATGTGTGGGTGTGCTGGAAAATATTCAGGGAATGGGGGACCTTGAATTCTTCTCCAGGATTCCAGAATGCAATGGCTAGAGACCAGAACTAGGACTGATACTCCCAAATAAAAGCAACCTGTCATCTATGAATCTTCTGTTATTCTCCTAAATTCATGCCAGAGAATCTTTTTCTTTGGTATTTGTCATCAGCCTGAGTGTTTGAACACCCATATGGATAAGTCATCCAACACCCTAGCTTCATGGTGGCTTCATACACAATGACCTTTATGCCATATCGACTACCTCCTCCCATAGGCACACCTGGAGACCTTTGCACACCTATGTGCTCCACCTCTGATATACTGAATTCCAGCAAATTGCTCTCTGACCACAGCCTTCCAGCTCTCCTACATTTCACTCCTCCCCTTGGCCTTTGATCTATCCAACCCCACCCCCCATGCCTAGAAATGCCCCTGTGTTTCCCTTTAACTTTCATGCCCTTTCTGTCTTCTCCACTTTCTTTACTCAGCTGAGACACCTGCACGCATCAGTTCAATCATGGTCTTGTCCGTGACCTCCCCATATTTGCTCCTTTGCCTCCCAATGTACCCCAGCCTCCACCCATTCCCCCCAGCCCCTGCACTCTTATTGCAGAGCAATCATGCATTTATGTTCCCCAAGTTCAACTAACTCTTTCTCACAGCCCAAAAGTCCTGCAGTGAATGCTTTGTTAGATTTTTCTCCTATTCCTCATGGCAGCTATTCCAAACTTCCCCCCTCAACTCACCCTACTCTGCAGATCCCTCTTTAGGCTCAGGAGAGGACACTGACCCCACTTCACAGGTGTATTCAGAAGAAAGTGCTCCACACACTTAGGGTGAGGGGTAGGAGAACTGCAAAGCCTTCTGCCTATAAGCCTTTTTAGCAGAAATTTCAGTATCTCCTTCTTCTTTTTTTCCCTAGAAATCTTGTGACATAGAATCTCCTTCTGGAAATCTCCACATTTCCTCTGAATTGTCTAAAATCTTTAGGGTTTTTCACAGCCAAAAGATGGTCAATCTGTCCTCCACACCCAAGTAGAGATGGCTCTGAAGTCTAATTAGGACTCAGTGCCATGACTTCTGGCTAGCACGCATATTATCAACATTTACAGCATCCAACATGTGGGATCGTCATTAGCTGCTGCCAGCTCCTTTGATGATCCTGCAGGAGCTGTCTCAAGTCTTCAGGGGAGAACAATCCCCCTTACACAGGAATCTCTCCCAAGCCTACCCCCATTCTTGGGCTCTCAAAGTTACAGACCTAAGGCATTGGTCACTTAAACAAAAAATAATCTAAGCCCCAGATATGTTTGATTTGGCCTTGATTAAAACTGTAGTTGTACTAGAGATGCCATATATTTCAGTAACAGGAACCTTGGGTGGATGAGATGTTAGCACAAACATTTTTAAGGTTACAAAACGCTGAGCTGGCCATTGCAACTTGTTAAAGATAAGGATCAAAGATGGACACTCAGCCAATCAGATATCTTGAGTACACTAAAAATGTAAACATTAGCCAGATTGGGGTAAAAGTTCCTTCTGGACAGATTTACATTTCTTATCATCATGAAATTGATTCTGACTAGTGTACATTTAAGAAGTTCCCCAGCTACATTCTGATTTTTTAACTAGGATGGTTTATTGTTATATAACCCTTAATTTTGAGACAATGGTGCATATTTTTACTTGTTTGTTTCAAGAAATTTTATTTCCTCATTCTCTGTCATAGAAAGTTCAGTTTGAATTCCCTCATCAACATTGTAACTGATATTATTGTAATTAACTCTACAAGTATAAAGGAATTGTCAGATTCTCTTGGAATTAGGAAAAAGACATCTGTTTTCATACTTTCATGGGCTGTGGTCATAAAATAAATGATGATTATATCAGACTCTTTTTTCAGTATTTATCATGAAAAAATATCAACTAACACAAAAGTAGATGAACAGTACAATGAACACTCATGTACCTGTCATTCAGATTAAATAATTACCAAGAAGTTGCCCCACTTGTTGCAGAAAAGTGAAAAATACAATGTTGGCTGGCGTGGTGGCTCACACCTGTAATCCTAGCACTTTGGGAGGCTGAAGTGGGAGGATCACTTGAGGCTGTGAGTTGGAGACCAGCCTGGGCAACATAATGAGACCCATCCCCCCATCTCTACAAAAAATAGAAAAATTAGCCAGACATGGTGGCTGACACCTGTATTCCCACCTACCACACAGAGACAGCTATTCTCTCTCCAGGGCATCCCCTTGGGGTATTTCTATTGTTAATTTTAATGTTTCTTTACTTTCTTTTTTGGAGACAGAGGCTCACTCTTTTGCCCTGGCTAGAGTGCCATGGCGTCAGCCTGGCTCACAGCAACCTCAAACTCCTGGGCTCAAGCAATCCTCCTGCCTCAGCCTCCAGAGTAGCTGGGACTACAGGCATGTGCCACCATGCTCAGCTAATTTTTTTCTATACATATTTTTTTAGTTGGCCAGATAATTTCTTTCTATTTTTTAGTACAGACAGGGTCTCACTCTTGCTCAGGCCGGTCTCGAACTCCTGACCTCGAGTGATCCTCCCGCCTCGGCCTTTCTTTACATTCCTACTTCATTGGTTATCGTTTTTCTTATTATTACATAAACAATATGTACATATTGTAATCCATCAAACACTATGGGAAAGCTATTGTATTTTAAGTTCCCAGTCCCTTCTTGCCTCTGAGGTAACTAGTGTCAATCCTACAGGTTTAGTTTATATCATTCAAGGCTTTCCTTCATACAATTATGTATAAGCATATTGTGTCAGTTATTATGGCCTCCTCTTTCTGCTTCAATCACAGCCCCGCTTCATGACGCTGAGATTGTGACTCTGCAAACCACGTTTCTCGTTTGCTCTCTGACTTCCTGTTGGGATCTTTGTTGGCTTCCGGTTTGCTAATGGATGCCATGGGTATCACCCGAGCAATGCTTGCTCACTCCTGCAGCCCCCGACTCTGGCTTGCCGTTTTCCCAGTCACTGCAGAACCAGATTCATAACCCCCCTCCCTGAAGACATCAGCACCAGGTGCCCGGTGGCTCTGTCCTCTGAGCTGAGTCACCGGCCCCTGCCGGGCAGAGCCCTCTTCCCCTCTTCTCAGAAGCCTCCATATTTTCTCCATTTGAATACTTGATATGCTTTCTCTCTTCTGACCAGACACTGACCGACCAGAAATACACATATATTGGATGTTTTGTTCTCCTTATTTATGCATTTATTTATAATAAATGGATATACCATGCCGATTAGTCTGCAACTTGCTTTTTTCCCTTAATGTTTCATGGATATCTTTCCAGATCAATACATACAATTCTAACTAATTCTTCTCAATAGCTGCATAATATTCCATTATATGGACATATTGTAATTTATTCAGGGATTCTATTGATATATAAGGCAAGTCCTAATTTTTGCTATTACAAAAAATGCTACAATAAACATCCTTGTTCTTGTATCTATACTAATACATTTGTTTATATTAAAAAATTACCAAAAGTGGGATTGCTATGTTAAAGAATAAGATATTTTCACTTTTGTATATTATATTACTGATTGAATTGGTTATACTCAGTTTATGACACACTATCATTTTATTAGTTCATGCAACACCCATCTTTTGTTTTACATTTTTCCCTTTCATTGCCATTCCCAACCCCCTTTCTCTTTTCCTCAAGCACCTATGCTAGCGTACATATGTCCTGTCCATCCTTTTTGTATATGAACAATTCTTTGATCTGTTTCCTTAAAGATCTGTGTGAAAGTTTTGCAGAATTGTGTTCCTAGAAGTAGAATTGTGTTCTATACATTAAGTCAATACATATTTAATTAACTAAGAAAGGCTGCACTAGTGTACACAGCAATATCTGAGAGTTCTGATTTGCCCAAATCCTCTCCTACACAAGCTATTGTGTTATACTCTTACTTGCCAGTGTGATACGATTCCTATTGAAATTACAAATCTTTTCATATACTTTCGCCTATTGCATTTCCTGATTGTTAATTTGTTTTTTCCTCACCTATTCACAAAGTCCCTTGTATAATCTAAATAGTAACCACTCTCCATATTCCCCCATAAAATTCTTATTTTCTATAGTTTAAATCCTAGATGCTTTATATTGTTATTGCTATTAAAACAGTATTTAATATCTTATTTCCTGTTGATCTTGTATCTGGTGATTTTGTTGATTCTTTTGGTTTTTCTCTGTAAATGGTAATAGTATCCATAGGTAACAAAAATTTTGTCACTCTCAATTTTTATACATATATTTTTTCATTTTTTTAAATTTTATGTTATCATAAGTGAGGCACTATGGTCAATAATAATGGTGATACAGAAGGGGGCATTCTTTTTTTTTTTTTTTTTTATTTCAGCTCATCATGGGGGTATATAAGTTTAGGTCATATACATTGTCCATGTCCCGCCCATCCAAGAAGGGGGCATTCTTATTTGGCTCTCAACTTTAAAGAAAACATGTCTTGAAATATTTCATTAATTATTGTTTGCTGTAGATATTTGATAAATACCCTTTATCAAGTTAATTGAGTTCTATTCATTTTTTAAATAGTGTATTTGTTTGTTTTTAATTATATATAGATACTCAATTTTATAAAAAGCTTTTTATGATCTATTGAGAAATTTGTAAACTTTTCTTCCTTTGGTCTATAAATGGGGTAAATTATATGAAAAAAACTATCTGGTATGAAACAACCTTACATTCCTGGGCTTAAATTTTAAGATTTTCTCATCTGTGTTCATAAATTATATTGACCTTAGGTTGATCAGCTGTTCTAGTTTGCCCAGAGCCACCCATCCCAGTTTCCTAAAATTGAATCAATTTTTAATTTCTGGAATTTACCCTACTTGGTTAAGATATACATTTTCAAGCTTTGTAATAATATTAATTTATTTTCTTTTTATCTTTTTAGTATATATACATAGACAAATATATAAAAACAAATATATAAACATAATCATGTAATTTATACTTTTATGTAGTAAAGTTATGAGTTTATCATTTTCTTTTTTTGCTTAGGGTTTTCTCTTTTTTTCTTTTCTTCTTCCTCCCTTATATCCACCTTGCCCATCTTTCCCTTGCCCCCTCGTTAGCAAACAAATATTTATCTATTTTTTGCCATATTTTTTCTCTATGCTCATATAATATATAATCTTATAATTGTATATATATATATACACATAAGCATGTATATATATAGGATTATGTCTTTTTTTTTTACAAAATATCATATTGTACACATTTTTCTGCATCTTCCTTTTTTTGCTAAATCTTACCTTAGGGTAATTCCAACAAATGAGGAAGAACTATATACTTTATTTGTTTTAAGGCCATTTAATATTCCATGGTGGATGTGGCATAATGGACTCAATATTCCTAATTTACTTTATCCCTCTATTTCCAGTATTTTATTACTTCAAACAAAGCGTCCACAACATTCAGATAAGATGCTTTATACTTGGTTAAATGATTTAGATGAGACAGGTACACAGGTGTGGGCCTTCAGGGCAAATTAGATACATTAGATAGATACACAGATAGGTAAATAGAGAGATAGAGAGATAGATGTCAGTAGATCGTTTTCTAAAATGTTTTCTCCACAATTTGTGAAATATTTTCCACTAATCAGCAGTGGACATTATCAATCTTTTTAATATTCTGCCAATCAGATGAGTGAAAAGTGATATCTCATTGCTACTTTAATTTGCATTTCACTGACTACCAATGAGTCAAAGTACTTTACAATATTTGTTTCCAAATCTATTATTTAACTATTAACTTCTTTGTTTTATTTATCTCTGCTGTCTTTTGCTATAAAAAGTTTTTTATTTTTATATAGTCAAATCTGTTTACCTTTTCTGTTGTTGCTGTTGGGTTTCCAGTCTTGGTTAAGGTCCCTCACACCCTTAGATGGTTCATGTAGAGTCCCACATTTTCTTGCAAGACTTTTCTTATTTTATTGCTTATAATTATGCCTTTGATCCAGCCAGAATTTATTTTTTAGTATTGTAAAATATGAGGTTAATTTTAGTTTTTCTCTAATTGTACCAACACTACTTATTAAATAATTCAGCCTTTTCTCATCAAATTGAGTTATCACCTTTGTCATGTATTAAATTTTCATTTATACTGTATCTATTTCTAAATTTTTCTACTTTCTTCCTCCATCAACACCATTCAGATTTAATTTTATATTAGCTTTATAGGGTATTCCAGTGTCTGGTTACGCAAGCTCCCCCACACTGTTGTTCTCTCTTTCTGTTAATGCTGTTCTTGGTTATTCCCATAGATTTATTTTTCTATATAAATTTTGGAATCTAAGTAAAAGGAATAGAGAGAATTTGTTGGTATTGCATTAAATTTACAAATTAATTTTAGGAAAATTGACATTTTATGATACTACACTAGTATTTTTTTTTCTTTTTTTAATTATTTTTATCTACTAATATTTTTATATGTTTCATTATGTCCCATATTTTCAAAATTACATTGCTGGATTTGATTTGCTAGCATTTTATTTAGAATTTTTGAACCTATATAAATGAAATTACTCTATAGTTCTTTTTTGTCTTATTTCTTAAAATTTGGTATTATGACTGTGGTGGACTTATAAAACTTGTGAAGATTTTCATATGTTTCTATATTCTTGAATAGGTTAGAAAACATAAGAATTATCTGTCACTTGAAGGTGAGAGAGAATTCAGTTGTAATATTGTTCAGACATGCCTTTTTCATCATTAAAAAACTATTTTATTCTGAAAAATTTCAAGTATATACAAAAGTTGAGAAAATAGTATAATGAACCCTCTCTATCTACCACCCAGCTTTGACAATTACCACTATTTTCCATACTCATTTCATCTATCCTTCCACTTTTACTTTGCTGAAATATTTTAAAACAAATCTCAGATTTTCTATCATTTCATCTGTAAGCAGCAGTTTGCTATGTATCTCTAACAGATAAGGACTGTTCTTTTAAACACAGCCACCTCATATCCACCAAAAATGTCTCAATTATTTTGAAAATATCCTTTGAACATTGGTTTGTTCAAATTAGAATCCAAACAGGAGGCCAAGTGGGGTGACTCACACTTGTAATCCCAGCACTTTGGGGGGCTGAGGTGGGAGGATTGTTTGAACCCAGGAGTTCTACACCAGCCTGAGCAACATAGCAAGATCCTGTCTCCACAAAAAAAAAAATTTTTTTAAATTAGCCAGGAATGGTGGTGAGCACCTGTAGTTCTAGCTGCTTGGAAGGCTGAGCAAGGAGAATCTCTTGAGCCCAGGAGCTGGAGGCTGCGGGGAGCTGTGATCACACCACAGTACTCTAGCATGAGTGACAAAGTGAGACTGTGTCTCAGGAAAAATAAAAAATTCCAAACAATGTCTACACCATGGTATTTTGGTTATTCTGTCTGTTCTCTTAATTTATAACAGTTTCCTCTTTTGCTTTTTAACAAATTTCCCCACACCACTTATTTGTTGAAAAATCAGATTGTTTGTCCTACAGAATAGTCCAGATTCTGGATTTGGTTGATTATTTCCTTGTGGTATTGTTTAACTTGTTCCTCTTTTCTTACTATTTTTTGTAGACTGAAAGTTAGATAGAGGCCTGATTATATTTAAGTTTAACTTTTTTGTTGTTGTGTATTCTTCACAGGTGGTATAATGTCCTTCATATTGCATCACATCATGATGTCCTAATGTCTGATTGTCCCATGTATAATGATATTGAGACTGATGGATGAATGCAGGTATTGTCAAGCCTGATCAAATCATTATAAAGTTCCCCATCAGCGTTTCACTTAATGGTTTTAGCAGCCATTGCTGACCATTCCTTAGAGCCATAGGGTTTATAGAATGGTGATTTTCTTATTCTACCATTCCTTCTACATTTATTAGCTGAAAATTTTTCATATAGAAGAATGTCCCTTACCAACTATTTAGTTATCCTGAAATAGTTCATACAGGAAACACAGGATGGCACCTGTGTTTATAATTCATATTAATCATTTTTAAATATTTTTTCTTTTTTTTACTCTGACCTCATTGTGGAACACTTCTTTTAAAATAGTAGATTTAACCTCTCTAATATTTTGCATAATATTGGTATTTGGGGTTTTTAAACAATTTATAGTCATTCCCTCTAGATTCTCAGCTTATTACCATGGAATACACAAAGCATTTTTGTATAATTCTTTTGACCTCTTCCATATTTCCTTTTTCAAACCTAAAAAGGCATGTGTATATATGTGTGTGTGTGTGTTACCTGAAGTGATTCTATTTTATTTATCTTTACAAAAAGACAGTTTTAGGTTTTATATGTCCTTTGTTGACCCCAGGGATGATTTCCCTTCTATGTGACATTTCCTAGGTGATATTTCTAAGTGTTTCACATTTGGAGATAACCTAAAGGGTGGATGGGGGGTCACTTAAGTAATTTATAATTCCAAGTTGCCTTTCAGGTACATTTTTCCAGTTAACACAGATTTAATCTCTTGTATCTCATTTTCTACCCAGAGACAAATTATAAGTCAATGGAAAAATCCCTCTGTGTTTGACTTCTCTTGTCAACCTACAAATTTATTTTCATTCTCACCATTTTTCCCCATTCCCTCTCACGGTCATGAAAGAGGAAAATTTTTCCACTAGGCATTGCATCTAACTCTTACACATCCTTAGAGCCCTTAATCCATCAATTATTGCTTCTCTAGTATCTTCACATTCTACCAACTGGTCTTCTTCCCTCATTCTGTATTAACCCTGTGTTCCCTTCTGGTTACCTCTGTATATCTTTTCTTCCCTTCACAGCCAGCCCACTGAACACATAATCCATGGTTGCTCTGCACAATCTTTCTTCTACCCGCTTTACTTCTCCAAACCTCCTCTTGCTAAAGACAGCAGTAGCTTCTTCCTTACTAAAAACCAGTGGACTCTCCCTAGGACCTGATGCTCTAAAACTCCTTGCAATGTCTTCCTTTCTCAACTTTCTTGAACATCCCTTCTTCTTCTACTTCATTGGCTATTCCTTCTTATCTTCTGCAGATTCCTCTTCCTTTCTGGAATAGTGAAGACCTTCAAATGTCAGTCTTCCCACCATCCTTTGCTCTCCTTTTCCATTCACTGTGGAAGAAATTGGCACCAATTTATCTTCGCAAGATGATGGCTTCCAGAGCTGAACTCTGGTCCAAAACATTCTCATATGGTCCTCTGCATCCATGTTGGACTTGCTTAGATATCCTATAGGCACCACAAAGACAGGACGTTCAAATCTAAACTCAGAATTTCCCTCAAAACTTGTTTTTGGCTGGGTGTGGTGGTTCACATCTGTAATCCCAGCACTTTGGAAGGCCGAGGTGGGAGGATCACTTGAGGTCAGGAGTGCAAGACCAGACTGAGCAATGTACTGAGATCATGTCTCTACGAAAAATTTTAAAGTTAGCTGGGCATGGTGTTACGTGCCTGTAGTCCCAGCTACTTGGGAGGCTGAAGTAGGTGGATCGCTTGAGCCTGGAAGTTGGAGGTTACAGTGAGCTATGATCACACCACTGCACTCCAGTCTGTGCAACAGAGGCCCTGTCTCTAAAAAACAAAACAAATTAAAAAAAAACCAAAAAACCTTGTTTTCCTTCCTATACTTCCCTCTGGATGAATGGCACTGCTATCTATCCAGTTATCCAACCCAGAGACGGTGTGAGACAGTGTGATTGCAAAATGTAAAGCCACTCAATATGCAAGTAAAAAGATTTATCATATGCTTAAAGATAATCTCATGGAAGGCAATTATGAGAAATATAACCAGGCCTCAGAAAAATCTCTCTTCTCAAACTCTCTTCCAAGTTCACCTGAATTGTTTTTCTTGACAGTTATTTCCTCCCTTTTTGAACTAGATTTTTCTGTTCATATATGGCTCAATAAGGCTACTATAACTTTGACCCTCTGTGACCTTTCAGGCCAAGCCCACAGTAGCATTCTCTGAAGTCCCTGAATATCTTAGTTCATAACAAGAGAGAATCAAATTCCTCCCACTTAGCTGGCTCAAATGTGCAAATGTGTCTGCCCTTGCCCTCCATGATTGCTGGATCCATGGATGGGAAAAGATTCTCTTTGAAGGGGTTGTGGGCAAGCTAGCCTGTATGTTGACTGTCAGTCCTCGACTATTTGCTATTCATAAACCCTCACACCTAAAAACAGTGATGAAGTTCAATCAACTCCACCTACCTAATATCTCACAAATCTATCTATATCTGTTCATTCCCCTCTCACTCCCCTAGGTCAGGCTGTCCTTTCCTAGAGCCTTCCAGTGTATCCCTACATTTAGTCTTCTTTCTTCCCATCTATCCTCTGCACTGCAGCCAGAATGACCTTTCAAAAGTACCAATTTAATGTTACTTCTTTGCTTAAGACCCTTTCATAGTACATGTTGCAGGACATGTAGGCATCTATATGTCTGTTAAAACTCCTCAATATGATTGTATTAATTTCCTATGGCTGCATAACAAATTACCATATACTTGGAGAGTTAAAACAACAAAAATTTAGTCTTTCACAGTTCTGGAGGGTAGAAGTCTCAAAGTAAGGTTTTGGCAGGGCCAAACTCCCTCTGAAGTCTCCAGGGAAGACTCCTTCTTACCTCTTCCTAGCTTCTGGTGGCCCTTGAGATCCTTGGTGTTCCTTGGCTTGGAGCTTCATTACTCCAATCTCTGCCTCGGTCTTCACCTGGCCTTCTCTGTGCGTCTGTCAGCTTCTCTTCTTCTTATAAGGACAGCAGTTATTGGATTTAGGGCCCACCTCAAGATGATTTCATCTTCAGATTCTTAATTAATTACACCTCCAAAGACCCTATTTCCAAATAAGGTCACATTCTGAGGTTCCAGGGGGACATGAAGTGGGGGGAGGGAGACACAATTCAACCCACTGCAGTGGCCTACAGGCCTTCTATGATACGTTCCGACCTACCTCTCCAGACTCATTGCCTGTCTCCACCTCTCATTCCAAGCTAGTCATACTAAGCCCCTTGCAATTCTGGGACCACAAGATGCGCTTTCTCACTTTTGGATCTCCACATTTTTGCCCACCTCTGTCTGAAATGTCTTTGCCATCTCTTTTTGCCTGGCTCTTGCTGTTTTTCAGCTTCAGCTACTCTAGGAACATCTCTCAAATCCCACTTATCATTGCCACGTGCTCCCCCTCATTTCTGTATTGCACCCTAGGTGTAGCTCTGTCGCAGTATAGTATTATCACTACTTCATCATTTTAATCTATACTCCACTTCTCTAGTCTCTGTCCAACTCCTTGCCACCCAAATAGTCAGTAAAGGATTAATCATTTTTGTCTTATTTTGATTTGCTTTTGTATTCTTGGTGTCTAACATGGTGACTAACAGGCAGCCTACAGATGATTATGGAGTGAGCAAATGAATGAATGTCTTTGAAAAGTAGTTTCACATGTGGTAAGAATTTCCAGGTGTTCAAAGTGATATGCAGTAGCATCTAGGGTGGTTTCTTTATTCAGGTTTGTCCTTTATAGAGAATAATAACTTTGAAGAAATTGAGGGAAATACTTCATGAATATTGAATATTATATTAGACAGTATTAAATTACCCCATTTAGTTTCGGCGTTGCATGTGTTGAAAATCCGCTTTGATCTGACCATAGCTCTATTCATTTTGATTATCCTTAGATCAAATAATGTAAGATTCTCAATTACAGCCATAAATTTGAATTATGGAATTATCATATGAATGAGTTTGAATTCCATATTAATATTAACTTTAAAGAAAATGACGTGAGTTTTTTTCTAAAGAGAGAAAAGCCTCTGTTGAGGCTAGCTGGGTTGACTGGAAGAAAAGTATCCGCAAGCTGACTGGTTCAAGGGCATCCACAAATAGGGTATCAACAGTGGGGACAGCCCCTGGAGGTTCTTGGCCTCTGGAGGAACTCTGTGGCCCAGTCAGTAGAATGGATAAACAAATGGTGGTATACAGCAATCAAACTGGATAAACTTCAGATACATGGAGCAACATGGATGAATCTTAGAATGTCGAATGACAGAAACAAGACACAAAAGAACATGGACAGTATGGTTGCATTTACGTAAAGATCAAAAGCAAGCAAAACTAAACTATATTATTTAAGCGCTGTGTACATAGTACTAAAAGGTTAAAAAAAACTAGAGAGAAAAACAAAGAAGTGGTTACTTGAAATCAGAAGATGATTTTAAAGGGGAGATGAAAAGGGCTGCTATGGGGAAGAATTACGAGAAGTGGTGGGTACTTCAGGGGTGCTACCATTGTCTAATCTCTTGCTTTGGAGAATGATTACACTATTGTTTGTATTATTTCTTTTCCTAGTGGATTGATTATGCTTGTATTTGCTTTATAATTATTAAAGATACATTTATGTTTTACATCACACAATGTATTCTGCATTTTCTGTAATATTTCACAGTTATTTAAAAAGCTAAGCAAACAAAATACCATGGCTATATGCAGAGCGATCAAGGGAAGGGACCGATTTTGACAACCTTAGAGTCTCCAGCACCTCGCATGTTATCTAGTCCCAGATAGGGGATCTATAAATGTTGGCTGAACTAAACTTGACGAGGCAACGTGGTATGATTTGAAGGAACACACAGCATGTAGAGGCACGGGCCACATCTAAAATTCTCATCTTTTCTCCATGTCAGAGACAAGGTGCTGCGGTGGTTCTGTGATTCTGTTTATCTGATTACATTATCTCATTAATTCATACTGAGGAAAAAATAATTATTATTTCCTTTGGGGTCGTGGGGTGCTTTAAACTGAGCTACCATGCCCTGCCCTTTGCCCATTTTTAAATCAGGTTGTTTTTTTGTTGTGAGTTATAAGAATTCTTTAGGTACTTTTGGATATTAACCCCTTGCCAGATACATGTTTTGCAAATATTTTAGCCCAATCTGTAGGTTGCCTTTTCATGATTGTTTATCATGCAGAAACTTTTAAGTTTGATGTAGTCCCACTCGTTTATTTTCGCTTTTGTTGCTACAGTAGGCCCTCCTTATCTGATGTTTCTCTTTCTGCCATTTCAGTTACCTGCAGTTGACCGTGGTCCATACATATTAAATAGAAAACTCCAAATAAACTATTTATAAATTCTAAATTGTGTGCCGTTCTGAGTTGCATGATGAAATCTTGTGCCATCCTGCTCCATCCTTTCTGGGACATGAATCATCCCTTTGTTCAGCGCATTCAGGCTGTCTACGCTCCCCGCCCCATTAGTCACTTAGTAGCTCTCTCGGTTATCAGATCAACTATCTTGGTATCACAGCACCTGTGTTCCAGTCAACCTTATGTTACTTCACAATAGCCCCAAACACAGGAGGAGTGATGCTGGCAATTTGCAAAAGATAAAGACCAGCCATAAAGTGCTTCTTTTAAGTGAAAAAGTGAGGTTTTTGACTTAATAAGGAAAGTACACACTGGGCACGTGGCTCAGGCCTATAATGCCCACACTTTGGGAGGCTGTGGCGGGAGGATCCCTTGAGGCCAGGAGTTGGAGGGTAGAGAGCTATGATCATTTGTATTATTGTGCCACTGCACTCCAGCCTGGGCAACAGAGTGAGACCCTGTCTCTCACAAAAAAGAAAGAAAGAAAGAAAGAAAGAGAGAAAGAGAGAGAGAGAGAGAGAGAGAGAGAGAGAGAGAGAGAGAGAGAGAGAGAAAGAAAGAAAGAAAGAAAGAAAGAAAGAAAGAAAGAAAGAAAGAAAGAAAGAAAGAAAGAAAGAAAGGAAAAAAAAATTGTAGGCTGAAGTTGCTAAGATCTTCTATCCATAAAATTATTAAAAAGGCGAAAAAAATCCCTTATTAATAGTTCTGCTGTCACACCTCAAACTGCAAACGTTATGGCCACAGTGCGTGATAAGATGAAAAAGGCATTAGGTTTGTGGATGCAATATGTGAACAGATACGTGTTCAATTGATCACAATGGGGTTCAGTACTACCTGCAGTTTCAGGCATCCACTGGGGGTCTTAGAACATCTCCCCCAGGATGAGGAGGACAACTGTACATCAAAAAAATCATTGCCAATGCCAGTGTCACTGAGTTTTTCCTCTATGTTTTCTTCTAGGAGTTTTGCCGTTTCAGTATTGACTTTTAACTTGAATTCTCACAAAAAATTTTCTAGATCTAGACAGAGTAATGGGACCTGAATCTCTAGTAGAATCAAACACATGGTGAAAATTCTGGGCTATAGACTCATAGTATAAATGTGGGATTGATTTTTCGTGTTTGTCCTTAAAGAGATTGACCAAAGGAAACTCTAGTTATTTGTGGGCTTATTTCATTTTAATAGGGAATTTACTGTATTCCATGCCATGCAACTAAATTAAAAATACTTTATAAATCACTTTAGATAATAACTATATCTTTCCCTCAGTCAATTATCTACAACCAATCAGATTCTTTATCTGCTTTAATTCTATCTCTGAAAATAACCAATCTTCTGAAAATTATAGCCTCAGATGCAAATATAAAAATGTTGAGACATACTAATTTTCAATGCTTTTAAATGTGGAATTAATTTTAAAAATTGTTTAATTTATATATACTGTTAACAGTTTTTTCAATAGCTCAATTTTATTAATTTATTGTGCAGGATAGCTGTAACAGCCTTCACATAAATTGAAATAAAAGAAAATTTCATCCATAATTTTAATATGATCATAAATCAAATGTTCTCAGTTTTAATTATATCATAGACAAAAGTTGATTTCCTATTTTTAAAATTAATGATGTTACTTTAGCCTTTGCTCCTCTATAAACTAGAAAGAAAAATGTTTCATAGTTTTAGTTTTCCTATTTAGTTCAAATTATCTGAAGGATTCACAACAAATGCTAAAAGTTTTATGCATTCTCTATCTTTTTTTTTTAAGAGAGGAGGTCTCACTCTATCACCCAAGCTAGAGTGCAGTGGCACAATCATAGCTCACTGCAACCTTCAACTCTTGGGCTCAAGTAATCCTCCCACCTCAGCCTCCTAAGTAGCTGGGACTACATGTGCCGCTACTATAGCCAGCTATTTTTTAAATTGTATTTTGTAAAGATGAGGTTTCACTATGTTTCCCAGCCTGGTCTTGAACTCCTGGCCTCAAGTGAACCTCCTGAATCAGCCTCGCAAAATGCTGGGATTACAGGTGTGAGCCACTGCGCCTGGCTGTGCATCCTCTTTTATCCCAGTGTATAAATTGTTCTATGAGAATTCACCTATGTGAAAAAGATATTAAATAAAATAAATCAAACATAAACTGAAGTGACTATGTGGTCATATGTATCTCATGTGTTAGAAACAATATGTATGTTCTAAGTGGCAATGTGTTCTCACAACTTATCCTTGCATCTTCTATCCAATTATTAAATAAAAATGGCATCTATTTCAAGTTATAGAAGATATTAGATCCTACCTATAAATACTTATTGGCTTCCATTTTTGTTTTAAAATGTGTAGGCCGGGCGCGGTGGCTCACGCCTGTAATCCTAGCCCTCTGGGAGGCCGAGGCGGGTGGATCGCTCGAGGTCAGGAGTTCGAGACCAGCCTGAGCGAGACCCCGTCTCTACTAAAAATAGAAATAAACTATCTGGACAACTAAAAATATATATAGAAAAAATTAGCCGGGCATGGTGGCACATGCCTGTAGTCCCAGCTACTCGGGAGGCTGAGGCAGTAGGATTGCTTAAGCCCAGGAGTTTGAGGTTGCTGTGAGCGAGGCTGACGCCACGGCACTCACTCTAGCCCGGGCAACAAAGTGACACTCTGTCTCAAAAAAAATAAAAAAATAAAAAAATAAAATAAAATGTGTAAACTTGGCCAAGCCTCTTAGCAGCTCTCTGGTTGTTTTTTGTTCTTCTATAAAATGAGCTACAAATAACTTCATAGGTTGCTTCACAGCACTGAGGAACAATTCAATGAAACAGTTTTGTTGAATATGAAGTATTAATCCACCAGTGAGATTATTGTGCAGATGGAACGTTTCTTTTTTCCTTTTTTTTGAGGCAGGGTCCCGCTCTGTCACCTTGGCTGGAGTGCCGTGGGATCAGCCTAGCTCACAGCTACCTCAAACTCCTGGGCTCAAGCGATCCTTCTGCCTCAGCCTCCCAAGTAGCTGGGACTACAGGCATGTGCCACCATGCCCGGCTAATTTTTTCTACATATTTTCAGTTGTCCAGCTAATTTCTTTCTATTTTTTAGTAGAGATGGGGTCTCGCTCTTGCTCAAGCTGGTCTCAAACTCCCGATCTCGACCTATCCTCCCGCCTCGGCCTCCCAGAGTGCTAGGATTACAGGCGTGAGCCACTGCGCCCGGCCCAGATGGAACGTTTCCAATTCACTGACTGAAGGTAAATGTAATAAACCCCAGAAGAATCAGATGAGCTGAAGACAAAGTCCAGCAAAGGAAGCCTTTGACATAGAATGCAAAGATTGAAGGTGGGATGGTATTGCCTGGCGAGAAACTTCAATCTAGAATTTTGATTCAGCAGTTCCTAGAAAGAGTCTACAAAGAAATAAACATATTAGTCCATTTCTTAAGACAAAACAGGAATCTGGCAAACTAAGGAAACAAGGACTAAGTGAGAATTATCTTAGATGTAGGAGCAGAGCAATTGGAGGATCTGAATGGCATTTTATTGTCTTCTGTGGGAGAGGGAGCACATGTGAAGTCTGCTGCAACCAGCGTGTTCAATTATTGAAAGAAAATTGCCCTGGTAATGGGAAAAGAAACCTTCATTTGGGGGATAGCAATCAAAAACAAATTAAAATGAATGGTTACACTAATTTTAAAAATCCTCATTTTGTAGCCAGGTGTGGTGGCTCGTGCCTGTAGTTCCAGCTACTCGGGAGGCTCAGGCAGGAGGATCACTTGAGCCCAGGAGTTTGAGGTTGCCGTGAGCTAGGCTGATGCCACAGCACTCCAGCCCCAGGCGACAGAGCAAGACTCTGTCTCAAAAAAACCCCCTCATTTTGTACCTCAATAAGGAATTTTAAAAATGCATGGTTCACTAATTTTCCCTTGTACAATATAAAATGTTATCTAAATATTGCTGACTTGTGCATGTGGGCAGTCACATATAAAGTGATCTTAAATATTTTATCACAATGCCTAAAAACTCATACAAAGTTTTTACAATCGAAGTCTTAACTGCCCCATCCTTTCTTTTCTTCTTGTACCAAATCTGGGTCACAGGCCACTTCCTTCTTCACCCTTCACTCCTGCCTCCAGCCATCATCGTGTTTCTTTTAAGAAATTTTACTGCTGATCACTCTAGAAAACCTGTTTCATCTCTGTTCTGTCTTCTCTTCTTCCCAGCTAATCTTAAGTGCTATCTCCGTTTAATCTCCACTCTCTTCTTCCTTCTCAACCTCCAGTCTGATTCAGGCTCTCACCATCCACAAAAACAACCTTCTTGCGGCCAAAGCCAGTGGATGCAGAGGCGACAAGACTGAAGGCAGGTGAATAACTGAGGAGGCTGTTGCTCCAAACCCAAGTGAGAGACAATGGCGCTGGGAACAAGGTGATAGCAGTGAGGGAGGAGAGGACAAACAGGATTCAAGTCCCACCTGTGAGAGAAGTCACCAGGTGACGTAGTGGGTCGATGCTGCCACTTGCTGATATCAGGAACAATGGGGGAACAACAAATTGTGGTTGGGGGAACAGGGGGAGGAGAGGGTCTTATTAAGCTGCCTCTGTACAGTGAGATCATACCAAAGAGCAGTGAGGGGACTCTCCCAAGCCCGGTGTCTGACTGATGGATTCCTCCTCTAGAAGGAGCAGAATGGTTTGGCCCCTTAAGGACTTCTGAAAAGTAAAATCAGCAACCAAGACTTCTTTTCTAGAAACAAAGAGATTTATTATTTCAAACAAAAGAATGCAATGCAGTATCAAAGCAGTACTTCTGAATGATAATGATTAAGGCTGGACTTTTCTCAGTCCAGAGGTGTTCAACTGTCTCTGCTTCAGGAAACTTCTTTGCCTTGCTGAAGATAACTATAGATTTCACTTGTTGGGTCACTTACTATATAACAAAACTTCAAAATATTGCACCAAGAATTTTTCATAATTCATGTATCAAAATATCACATGTACTCCCCAAAATATGTACAACTATTATGTATCAATAAAAAAAGAAGAAAAAAGAATTTTTCATACATCATTTGGTTCAATTCTCACTGCAATTTTACAAAGTAGAGAATTAATATGATCTTCATTTTAGAGGTGAGGACACTAAAACACACAAAGTAAATACGTGCCCAAGGCCACACAGCTGGCAAGTGATAAAGCTAGGATTTGAACCCAGGCAATCTAACTCCAGAGCTCATCCTCCTAAGGGTTCAGGTTTCTGAGTGTTATCCACCTATTTCTGTGAGCTGGGTCTTTGGAGGGAATCTGGAGGCTCGTGATTCTCCTTCAGTCAGACAGTTCTGCAGACAAGAAAGAAGGAGCAGACCTTTGGGGAGTCTGAGTGTGGGTCAAGCCTAAGAAAATGAGGTGACCAAGATGACTAAAAATATTTCCTATTGCATCCTGGACAATATGATCCTTTTCTTTATAAGGTGGCCTAAACTGGTTTTCCTATTCAGTGAAGACAAATGGGGGCGAGAAGCCACCCAATCAGGAAGTCTCTGGAGTGGGAAGTGGATCAATGTTTCAGGGCGGGAGTGAAGGGGCCATTGATCAATGAAGACAGTATCAGCCCCTGCACAATACGAGAGCCAATGGTGGTAGTGAGAGAGAGCCAAAGTCTCAACCAGATGATGAATCCTTGACATTGTATAGGACTGACACTGTGAGCCCATTCAAATGCATGTTTCAGCCCCCTTTTAAGGTAGCATTTTTTATATTTATTAATTTATGATTATACATAAGGTCTACTTTTTCCTCCCTGATGAGGATCACAGTTTCATCTCTCCTTCCTGATTGTCAGGAGATCCTCTTCCCTTTACCTGAAAGTCTTGAGGCTACAACTCCCATACTGAGCAGAGGATCTTAAGCTGTAATCTTGGGTACAAAAAACCGATATCATCTTATATTAATCTTTGGTAAGGACCTGGGGTGTTGTGGTCATCTGGCTACTGGCTGGTGAACATTTTCCTCCTCTCTTACTGCAGTGCAGTTGTTGGAAATTACTGCAGCTGTTAGATTTATTTTTAAATTTTGATATTGTGATCTTTTTTCATACCAATTGGACATCTTGGCAAAATCTAGAGCAATACAAATCCTGAGAGTAGAAGAGGTAGACTATAGGATAGCCTCTTTATATCGTCTTCACTATCCAAGGATGGCAGAGTTCAAGTCTGTCCCAAGGCTGTTTACAGATCAGAAAGACTTGATTTTTTTCTGGCAGGGATTATAAACTGGACCTGTCTGTCCAGATGCTACGTCACTTTTCCCCACTTCTTATTTCTTTCCTATATCACCCCTTAAAAAAATTTTTTTTTTTTTTTTGAGACGAAGTCTTGCTCTGTTGCCCAGGCTAGAGTGCATCAGCCTAGCTCACAGCAACCTCAAACTCCTGGGCTTAAGCAATCCTCCTGCCTCAGCCTCCCGAGTAGCTGGGACTACAGGCATGTGCCACCATGCCCGGCTAATTTTAAATATATATATATATTTTTAGCTGTCCAGATCATTTCTTTCTATTTTTTAGTAGAGACAGGGTCTCGCTCTTGCTCAGGCTGGTCTCAAACTCCTGACCCTGAGCAATCCTCCTGCCTCGGCCTCCCAGAGTGCTAGGATTACAGGCATGAGCCACCATGCCCGCCCCCCCCTTAAAAATTGGGCAGGTATCTTTATCTGTAGGCTAAAGTGACCTTTTATGGGTCCAAGAGTCAGGTAGGGAGTTCTATCCTTTACTCAGTTCATTTTAAAGCAATATGGAGAAATGAGCACCCTAGTGGCCAGATTGTGCTTCCTACATACCATTCCTCACTGAAAGAAACTTAGGCTCCTTAGATAAATGGCTGATTCCAGAGACTATCAAGTTCATGTCAAAAGGACTCAGGAGCCTACTTGAATAAGCTCTCACTGATCAAGAATGGGTCAATTTGGGCATTAATAAGGATAATAACTGCAACAGATTAAAACACTTCAAGTATATTTAAAGTTACATGTTTAAAATAATACTTTAGAAAACCTGAACTAATTGGTCACTTTTGAAGGGTACAAGTGAACCAACTCATCAAATTTGTACACTGGTAAATAGAGCAAATAATTAGTTGTTAGTCCTGTATTTCCTATACACACTGTACTTTAAGATAACCAAATACTTGATGAGCAAATTTCATCTTTACAGAAAAATTACTAATTCTACTAATACAGAATTAGAATACTATCATTTTGCAGTCCCTGATGAATTTAACAGATCTAGTCAATGATCATCAGTTGCTAATATTACAAAGGATGACAACTAGACTTTCTGCACCACCTGATGGAAGTATACATACTACCACTAAAATTGTCTTGAAAAAAATCCAACATAAATTTGGTTAATCTTAGACTCAATTTAAAGGAAATTTAAGGACGGAGGAACACATTACATGACAAGGCTGGGATGCAAAATCCAGATAGTAGAAAATACAGGAAAAACAACCCAGTTGCTTCAATAAGCATTTTTTTTTTTAAAAAAGAGAGTCATGGAGTAGCTATAGATTAAAAGAAACTTAAAAGGCATATTAACTAATAGCAATGGATGGACTTTATTTGGATCCTATTACAAATAAAACACCCATGCAATTTCATAAAATTAAATGATAAGGAAAATATGAACTGATTATTTTCTGATGTTAGTGAGTTATTTTAAAAACTTTTTAGATGGGATAATGGTATTGTTAAGTTTTTAAAAAGAGTCCTAAACTTTTAATGATAAATATTTAAACATTTGCAGGTGAAATTCTATAGTGTCTGGGATTTGCTTTAAAATATTAAAATAATCTAGGGTGGGAGTGGGAGTTATAGATATTGGCTTTGCAACTAGATGATAGATACATGGGAGTTCATTATACTATCATTAACATACTATTCTCTCTGATTTTGTAAACACTCGAAAGATTCAAAATAAAAGCTTTTAAAAAGAGGGTCATTATTTTTCAACCTCTAATAAAAACCCAATTAAGTAAAAATCAACAGTGCCTACTAAAAGAATTGGATAAATGGTTGATGGGGAGCTTTACAATGAACAAATCAGACTTTCATAGATAGAACCCACTTACCAATATCTTTGTAGATCAAACTGTGATATTGGACATTATATACATGCTGATGTGATGGATTATGATGGATTATGATTTCCAGTGCTTGAACACTGGAAATTTGGAGATTTGGAGGATAGTGAAACAAATTAAGCCACACTATGAAGAAGCCATCATCCAAAGCCAGAAAGCTGAACATCCCACAGCACAACTAACTAACCCAATTTCTTTGTTATTATTATTTTGTTATAGCAGGAATTGGGATATTTCCAGTTCTGTTTTGTGAAATTAGGGATTATAGTCTCCCTAATGTTTATTATCTTACAGTAATTGATTTATGAGACTGTATATTGTAGGGATTAAGTGCTCAGGCTCCAGCGACCCTCAACAGAATCAAATCCTGGTTCTACTTGCTGGCAGTGTAATCCTAGGCAAGTCACTTAACCCGTCTGTGTTTCAGTTTCTTTATCTGCAAATCACAATTTTCTTATCTGTATATGGAAGTAAAAAAACCTTTTCTCTACTTACTTAGGTGCAGTTGCTAGGGTTTTTGAAGTAAACTGACAAAAGACACATTAACAAGAAAAAGGCATGCAATTTTTATTGATGTTAATATTCTTATTAAATGAATGAAGCTTCACATAAAATAAATGAAAAATCCAAAGAAGTGGTTAGACTCAGGGGTTTATATACCATTTTAACAAAGGATGATAAATCATAAAGAAGTTATTAGACAAAGGAAAGGAGGTTTTGGCTTCTAGGGGTGATAAAGTGTGGGACTAGGGTATATATATGGGGGAAACAAATGAAAGATAAGGGTTACTTTTGTAAAGTTTGTTTCTGCAAGCTCATCTCAGTACTGGCTGTCCGTCTCTGGTAGTGAGGGTCATTCTCCTCATCCTGGTCCAGGAGGGGCTGGGGATGCGGGTTATGTCACCTTCACAAAGGGAAATTTATATCCTGCTTTTAGGCAAGTCGGGGGCAGGGGGCAGAATGTTCTTCCTCATCTGTTGTTTCGCAATTGCCTTCAGCTCAAAATAATACTTATGCTAAAGAAGCATATTTAGAAGTGGCATATTCTGGACCCCTTTATCAGCAAAATAAGAATTATCTCAGACTACATTGGAGGGTAGTCTTAAGGGTTAGATAAGTTAATATATGTAAAAGACTTGGAATAGTGCCTCATAAACGGTAGCTATTATTATTTCTTCTCCAGCATCGTCACTAACTGGTCATTCTCAGCTGTTGTTGCAGTCCCTCCCCAGAGGTTTCCTGGTGATAATGAAATATCTGCAGCCTCCTGCACATTCTCAGAGGTTGCTCTTAGCCCCTAGCTTTGGGTCATGCTGACCAGTGGATCAAGGTCCCAGTCTTTGGCTCATCAGTCAAATCCAGTTTCACTTTGTCTCCTCCTTTCTCTCTGGCCCTGTTTTTTCCCAATGCTTTCCTCTTATCGCGTTTATTGTCTGCATTTGTAACCTACCTCCCATTCCCAGACAGTTATCTACATGTTTGATTCTCATTTGGTACTTAGAACAGTACTTTCCTCAGTCTTTTTGTATTTATTATCAGGTTGGTTTTTCCTATACTTCCTGCTTGGCTGCATCTCAGGCATTAGAACAGTATTTTTTTAAAGGCTCCGCATATGTAGCCAGGGATGACAAGAAACTGACTCTTGCTCACGCATGCATAAATTGGGATGCACATCCAAATGTTTCATGAAAATAATTATCTCTGATGAAAATAGAAGAATCATTAAGAACCAGTAAAGTCTGACATGCATTGCTGGTGAAAGCAATAATTTTCCTTCCTAGAGAATATTTGTAGTATTAGATGCACAATCATTTAGGAATCTAAGTAGTAAAGATACAATAAGTTCTAAAGTGAGGATTAAGTCTGAAGACTGATGTAGGCCTGGAGTAGACATATCTGCATCCAAGGCAATGTTTCTGTATATACTCCTCATGCATATTCCTACCAAGGAATAAAGGGATATATTTTCTCTAGACTATTTCTCTTGGCCTTGACCTGTCCTGGGATAGAAAGAGTGGGAGGAACTTAGACTATCTTTGACAGAGTAAAGGGAAGGTGGAAGGACAGGGAAAGAGGGGCAGTGTGTCTAGGAATGCCCAGGTCTGCCCCAGTAGCAGGCACTGAAAGCCAAAAGGAGAGACAAGTTGAGGGAGGTTGCTCCCTGGATGGGGTCATGTGGAATTTCCCTTGGGTGGCTTCTACTGGCACACTCATATCTCGGAAGAAAGAGCTGCCTGCCTTATCTTATGAAAAACTTCGCTCATGAAGGTAAATAAATAGAATATGTAGCATCAAGCTATACAGCTCCAAGTTACGATATGTTTAAACAATGAATAAATCTCTAAGAAGCAAATACAATAATCGGTGTGTAAGACAGAGAGAGAGAAGGAAGAGGAGGAAGAGGAGGAAGATAAAGAGGAGAAGGAAGAGGAAGAGGAGGAGAGAAATAATCCTTTAGAAGCTCCATCAGAAAAAAAATTAGTAAAATAAAAGACCAGGTTCAATGTCATCTGTACTACAACATACTGGAACATAAAATAAATCAGTATTTCAGTCCCTAGATATTTTCACACAATGAATAACTCACCTAAAGCAATGCATATTAACAGAAAAGGCTTAAACTGAAGCACGGAAGTCATTTAGAATGAACATAAACAGCTTCTGATATTAGGCGCATTGAGTGTGATGTGTTTGGGAAAACAGCACTCTCTGTTTTTGACAAGTACCACATCTGAGATGACATTTGAATAATTAATATATTCAGCCTTGATAATATATTTTCAAAAGAAATGTGTTACCCTGGACACAGATTTTCAAATAACAATCAGCACTTCTTGTTGTCACCTCCCATTATGTGTCTTTTATCACCTATTTAGCCAGCTGTGCTGTTATGTAGGCAAAAGCAAACATGTAACAGATGTTCCTAGAACTTAAAGTGTGAGGTGTTTTTAAACATGCCTAGCTATATTGGTTCAGGACAAAAGGTGTCTGAACTAGAAAGCAAATTGATTTTCCCATTAAGAATAGCAGATTATGGCCAGGTGGGGTGGCAAATGCCTGTAATCCCAGCACTTTGAGAGGCCAAGGCAGGAGGATCACTTGAGGCCAGTAGTTCAAGACCAGTCTGGGCAACATAGCGAGAGCCCTATCTCCATTTTAAAAATAAATTAGCCAGGCAGAGTGATGCATGCCTGTAGTCCCAGCTACTTGGGAGGCTGAGGTGGGAAGATTGCTTGAACCCAGAAATAGGAGCTTGCAGTGAGCTACAATCAGGCCACTGTCCTCCAGCCTAGGTGACAGAGTGAGACCCTGTCTCTAAAAAAAAGAATATCATATTATGGAATCAAATTCATACCCTAATCACCTGTTATGCTAACTGTGATCTTGGGCTAAGTTAACTTAAACTTTTCAAGCCTCAGTCTTCTCATCTATAAAATGAGAAATTATCAGTATTAATACTATCTACTGTCTAGGATGGTTGAGATGATTAAATGAAATAATCCACGTACCCTTAACAGCATATCTGGCATAGGGTAAATGTTCAATATATGTAAGCTCTTTATTATTTCACTTTTGTTGAATTACATACACAAAATAGCAAGAAAATGGTTTGAAGTAAGAAGGTAGGTTTGGTGCACTGGCTTTCAAACTGTGTTCGATGAAGAGCCACTTCTGAGGCTGCTGCTTGGTGGTAAAAAAATGAACTGTGAGTGGAGCTCAAAACCCCTCACCTCATTCTAAAGCAGAGCAGTTCAATTTTTATCCTCTATATATTGAGGTTCTGTGTAAATTTTTAATTAAAAAAATAAGTACTACTATTTTTAAAATAAGTTAAAATAATTAATGGTGAGTAGAGCCTCTGATTGCAAAACTATATATTATATATCTGTGATAAAACTCTTAGAAAACTAGGGATAATAGAGAACTTACATAATATGATAAATTGTTTCTACAAAAAATCTATAGCAACCTTATTAATTAAAATAAAACATTGAAAGATTTCTCTTTAATATAAGAATGAGAAAAGGATGTCTGCTTTCCATTGAAGATCGTACTAGCTAGTACAATAAATCAAGAAAAAGAAATTAAATGTATAAAGATTAGAAATGAAACAACAAAAGTATCATTAATTTCAGGTAATATGATTTTAAATCTGAAAATTCAAAATAATCTATAGATAGATCATTAGATTTAATGAATTTATTAAAATTGATGGACTGCAAAGTGAATTCTGTTCCTATATACCAGCAACAAATAGTAAACACGTTTTTGGAAAGACACCATTTTCAATAATTTCAAAAATATCAATTAAATGGTAATACATCCAGCAAATAAAATGTTATTGAGATAAATTAAAGAAAATGTAAATAGAGGGATATAATATGTTCTTTGATTGGAAGAGTCAATGTTGAAATGATGTCAATTCTTTCCAAATTGACTTATAAATTCAATGCAATCTCAATCAAAATCTCAACAGGAATTTTGTGACTCAAGAATATGGTACTAAAATTTACATGAAAATGCTGTTTTATGCCACTGAACTTGGGATGGTTCAGCAAAAGATAATTGGAATAACTTTTGAGTGTTCAGGACCCTCCATTTTTGCATGGCCCAAAGCTTCAGGCAAAATATTTTCTTCAAAGTGAAATAATTCAGGAACAGCCCAAACTCAGAGGTAGGATTTCAGGGGACTGAAATTTCCTCCCAGCCTAGCAATCTGACACCTAACTTCCATAGTAGGAGATTTAGTCTGTAGTCCAGTTGAAGGGCCAGGGAGTTCTAACAGTTAAGCTGTTGTCAGTCTTTTTATGCACCTGGATGAGTAATTATAACATATGATCTCTAATGGCACATACAACTCTAGAATTATAGGATTTACATGTCAATGTAAACAAATTAATCATTTCATCTACTGGAAGTAGTTTTTTATATAGTATCTGGGAGGGAGAATATGAGAACAATGTGTCCTTGAAGAGAAGTGATTACCTAGTCCACACATTATTCTTTCCCTCCTGTATCTTCAGCCCGTGCCTGCAAAGTTTTCCTTGCAGCAGTATGTATGAGACGGAGGTGCTGCCCATTGTGCAAGGCGGGCACCTCTGGCCCCACTGAAACATGTTCAAATCTGTCCTGCCATCCCTAGCGCTCTACTCCTTTTCACAGCCATGCTACTTCATTTTCGATTATTTTGAAACTTTTAAAAATTAAAATATAACACAAAGAACAGAAAGATGTACAAGCCATAACAGTACAGTTTATTAGATTGTCCGCAAATAAATTCCTCAACCATCTCCCATGCCAACAAAGTGAATATTGCTGACACCCCAGAATCCCCTCTTATGTCCCCTCCCAATCACTACTTCCTCCCTTATCCCCAGAGTAGCCTCTTGACTTTAACACTATGGCTTAGCTATCCCTTTTAAAACTTTATGCAGATGGAATCATGTAGTATACAGTCAACATCTGGCTTCTCTTTTTCATCATTATGTTTGTAATTTATCCATGTTGCTTCATGTAGCTATTTCTTTCTGTATAGTATTCCACTATATGTATTATATATACTACAATTTACTTTTATATTCCATTGTTGATAGGCATTTTGTTATTTCCAGTTTTTAGATATTACAAATATATTGCTATAAACAATATAGCAATAAAATATTTTAAATTAAGGTATGTGCATTATTTTTTAGACATAATGCTATTGCACACTTAATAGACTACAGTATAGTGTAAGTATAACATTTATATGTGCTGGGAAATCAAAAAATTTATGTGACTCACTTTATTGCAATATTTACTTCATTGCAGTTGTCTAGAACCAAACCCAAAATATCTCCAAGGTATGCCTGTATATGAATACATCAAGTTTAGTATCTGCTGTCTTCAGGAAGGCCAAGTTTAGAAGCAAAGGCAAGAATAGCCTTGGATGGGAATGCAGTATAGGTGAACTTTGAGGCCCTGTAAGATCTCTAATTAAGACCTTGAGCAAAACTACTTACTTATACTTGACTTACTAAGTTTTTGGCAAAACAAGGACCAACTAACAGTTAGATGAAAAACTATGTGTGATATATTGGTAGAGTGAATCTGTAGATCAACTGAGGTCTGAGTATACTCATTCTTTTTGGAAAATAATAGGAACAAAGCATGGTTCCTATGATTTTTATAAGATTCATAGCTGAATAGACTTTTAAATTTATTCCTATTTTATCTCCCAAAGATCCACTCTGCTGAAACTCATGATGCAGAAAATGGAGCATATTTCAGAAAAGGTTACACTGGGAAATAATTCAGAATTGAAAAGTATGAAATGATCACAGGCAGCTGTGGAAAATGATTGTAAAGAACTAAATGAAAAATAAGCAACACTAAAAAAGAAATTAAATCTTCCAAATTAATAACAAGTCTAATAAAGAAGTCACAGCCTGAAGGGATGATAATCACCACCTAGAAGGATAAGGAATTTTCCGATCTTCTTGTGGCAATAAAAAAACAGAAAAGAAAATGTAAGAATAAGACCTGTAAAAAAAGGATAAAGAATTTGATTTCATTTCTATTCCTAACACAGCAAGTTTATGAACAGCTCACAGTGGTATGAAGAATGACCTAAAGTGCACAATAAGTAAATCAATGCTTGTTTTATGACTGCTGGGCTAGGAAAACTGCCTGACCAGAAAGAAAGATGCTCTGGGACTCACCTTCCAGTCTAGGCTTTGAGACCTTTTCACCTGGTTCTTCCTCCCTGAGTTGTCACGATACCTCCCAAGGTTTCAATTATCACCTTTGCACAGGTGTCTCCTTCTTCCTATCTCTAACTTCATCCATTCCATGGCCTGACACTCATGTCACCAATGGCCTAGGGATCACAGAGTAACCAACTGTCCCACCTTGCCAAGGAATGAGGGAGTTTCCAGGTCATGGAGTTTCAGTGCTTAAAATTGGGAAAGGTCCAAGCAAACTGGGACAAGTTGGTCACCTCATGACTAAGTAACTCTACCTGGACACTTCTGATGCAGTTTGTACTCAACATGTCCAAAACTAATTCACCATCTTCCCCTTCAACATGATTTCTCCCTGTATTCTCTCTAGCAATGGACAGCACTGCTGCCCACACCCCTCTCCATGCTAGAAACCTTGGAGTTACTACAGACTCTTCCTTTTCACAGACCTCTGCATCAAATCAATTAAGTCCTCTGTGTTCATCTTTTGAAAACTACATCTCTTTAGTTGGCTTAAGTTCTTCATCATCACTTACATGGACTATTGCAAAGCCCTCCTGTTATGAAATGAAATTATATTTGAAATCTTCACCTCCTAGCATATGTCTCATTACTTGTATTTGTGCTCTGTATTTATGTTTCTTTATTAATAAAAACTATTAATATATCTTAGTTTTAGTGAAGGGCTGAGGGAGTATTCCAGAGTAAAGGAGATTTAAGGGCATAACAGAATCCTGGCTTGGGGGGAAAAAAGTTGCTATAAAAGATGGTATTGAGGCTGGGCATCATGGCTCACTCTGGGAGGCTGAGGTGGGAGGATCGCTTGAGGTGAGGAGTTCAAGACCAGCCTGAGCAAGAGTGAGACCCCGATCTCCACTAAAAATAGAAAAATTAGCTGGGCATGGTGGAACTCATCTGTAGTCCTAGCTACTCTGGAGACTGAGGCAGGAGTATTACTTTGAGCCCAGGAGTTGGAGGTTGCAGTGAGCTATGATGACCTCACTGCACTCCAGCCCAAGCAACAGAGTAAGCCTCTGTCTCAAAAAAACAAAAACAAAAAAAGATGATATTTAGATAGTCTGTGAAAACTGAATAAGGACTGTATATTAGGGAATATTTTATCAACATTAGATTTCTTGAGATAGATCACTCTGTAGTTACATATCTTAATGTCCTTGTTCTTAAGATTTATATGCTCTAAGGGTGATGGGCCATGATCTCAACAACTTACTCTCATATTTTCTGAAAAAAAAATTTTAAATAGTAATAAAATAAAAAAGGTATCTTAGGTGCATGTAGGAATTTGGCAATGTTGGTGAAACATTAACTAATCACTGACAACTCAGTGCCAGAATGTCTGCGTGAGGCAGTGTGTTCAAAGGTCTCATTCAAGGCAAATGCAGTGAAGATTTGAGGTCCAGGGTTAGGTCAATATAAGTTGTAAAGTCAAAAGCATTCTAGAAGGCCCTTTCTGGACTAAATGAGGAGTTTAAGGGGTCCCCATGAGCCAAAATGTAGTGGAAGAACAAAGGGATTTGCCAAGCAAGTACTTACCAAAGTAAAGCTTAAAAGGAGCCCAATGAAGACAGAAGCACTGGACGGTGTAACATCTTCCTTCATAGAGTCACCTCCCAAGGTATGGGGCAGGAATAACAGTGTGTTGTCCTGACACCACATCCAAGTTTTGAAGCCAGGAGGTATTTCTCCAAAGCCCAAATTCTGAGCCTAAATGTCCTGCTGCCACATCTACACCCTGTACAACTTGGCCCTGCACATCTTTCCCATGTCCAGCCTTTAGGCCTAATATTAATATGCCTTCAAATATAGCTTAATTTTTAGCTATATCTAAATTACCTGCCCGTCATGTAACCCATACTGCCCTTTCATGCCTCCATATCTTTGCTTATGTGTTGGTTCTACTTGGGTCACCCTTACCCACCAGCATGCAAAAAATATCACCTTGTGTCAAGTTTATCCCAAATGTTGTCTGATCTTTAAAGCCTCTACTGAACTCTTTTTTCCTAACTCCTCCAAGCAGAAGTTGCTCTCTCATATAAGACTTTATACAGACTTTTATTATAATTTTTCCTTTTTCTTTTTATTGTGGTTAGTTTTCACGTCTGTCTCCTCGGATAAGATGTAAATGCCTTCATAACTGGGTCAATTCTTCTCGTCAGCACCTTCAACACCCATAGCTTTGTCCTTACATAATACCAGCCCTGCAAAATGTCTTATCCTGCCAATTTCCAACATCCATGTCCACCCTTTTTATGAAATTTATTCCCTTCCCATCCAGGTGTTCCTATCCTAAGTGTTACTGACCCCAAACATTTAGATTGAGGGAAGAGAGGGGTGACTCTACCATGCCAGGGGAGAATCGTGGCATGTAGCCAGGGGTATCCATGGAGGTGCACTTTTCTTTTGTGTCACTCAGCCTAATGTTTCTTTCAGTTCACTGGCTGTTATACCCGGTGTCTGTGGTGCTTATAGCCCAGGTGATCTGGAACACATATCCACTTCCCTGCTTATGACAGCAGACTGATTGTTTGGGTGTGGGGTGGAGTCCCTGTGTTGAAGGCTATGAAGAAACAAAGGAGGGGATGCAAATAAAAGTGGCATGGGAGGTGGAAGGCCATTGTGTTAATTAGTTTGATTGCTGAGAATGTACAAAACAATGTGTGACTGGGAAGAGGCAAGAGCCACACTTGGCTTCGACCTGTTGCATGTTGTTTATTGGTTTAGTTCCTCCCTTTTTCTCTCTGTCACCTTTGCATGAGGTGGTCCATGAGGCTTATTGTGCAGCCTGAGTTTTCTCTAGGAATAGATAAGAGGGTGGAGCCCTATGGAATGGAAAATATGGATATAGGCCATCGTTCTACTTGAAGGAGTGTCTGAGTAGGGGAGTAAACCATAAAGCAATTCTGCCGTAGGAAGATGGATAACTGCTTTTCCTGGCAATAGATAAAGTAAAAGAATAATCTCAGTTTATTGAATTCCTATAATATGCCAGACCTTTGCATTCATTATCTGATTGAATCCTCAAAACAGTTCAATGAACCATGTATTACCCCTAGTTCACAGATGTGGAAAGTGTATCTTTGGCCAATTTATTAACTGGTCTAATAGCAAATCAGCAACAGAGCCAACATTTAGTCAATACTGAAATTCAAATTTGTCTAATTCTAAAATCACCATAACATAACACCTCCAAGATATTCAAAACAAGGTTAATTCACTTAGTCATCAGATAGTTATTGTGCACCCAGTGGGTATATAATAACAAGATAAAACAAAAACATGCCAGTCCTCCTGGAGCTTACAGTGTAGTGCAAGAGATAAGCATTAATCAAATCATCACACAGACAAATGTCATGTTGCAGCTGTGACTTGTATCATGAAGGAAAATTACATAGTGCTGTAAGAGTGCAACAGGGATCTCACCTAATAGAGTGGACATATGTTTCCACCTTTCCAACATTCCCTCTTCTAGAAACTTAACTTCAGTTTTCCTCTGGGGCACTACCCTTTCCCCCTTCTCTATGCGGTTCAAGGGGGGCTGACCCTGCATTGACTTCACTGAAGGTCACATGATTTGGCCCTGACTAATGAAAGTACTGCTTTCCCATGACCACAGTGACTGGTTCCAGAATGTTTCATGTGATTCAAGCCAGGCCAATGAGAGAGATTGAGAGACTTTTCCTGGAACTGTTAAGAATGAGATGTTCTTCAATGAAGCAGCTCTGCTGAGTTACAAAATGCACTGCTGAGTTATAGAATGCACTTGGAGCTACTGGTGGCCATAACTTAGGGAGAGTACACTGGAGAATGAAGTTAACAGAGGAGAGTAGAGGCAAGAAATAGAAATTCCTGAGGCTATTAATTAGAAGTATGGACCCAGACTCATATCAACAACCCATAAACATTTTAGTTATATGAGCCAATTAAGTCCCCTCTTTCTGTGTAAGCCAGTTTGATTGATGGATTTAGTTGACTGGTTGATTGATATTTGCTGTCACTTAGAACTGAAAGAGAAAAGAATGCTGAGAGGCCCATCTGGGATCAGGCAAGGCTTCCCTAAAGAGCTAAAGTGATCTGAGATCTGAAGGATGAGTGGCAGTTAATTCAGACAAGAAGGAGGGAAGTTCGCCCCACTCAGAGGGATGAGCAAGCGCTGGAGCTGTGTACGAGGAAGGAATGTAATGACTGAAAGGGGTGGAGAGAAGGCCGGGCTAGAGTGCCGTGGTGTCAGCCTAGCTCACAGCAACCTCAAACTCCTGGGCTTAAGTAATCCTTCTGCCTCAGCCTCCTGAGAAGCTGGGACTACAGGCATGTGCCACCATGCCCGGCTAATTTTTTTCTATATATATTTTTAGCTGTCCAAATCATTTCTTCCTATTTTTAGTAGAGATGGGGTCTCGCTCTTGCTCAGGCTGGTCTCGAACTCCAGAGCTCAAAGGATCCTCCTGCCTTGGCCTCCCAGAGTGCTAGGATTACAGGCGTGAGCCACTGCGCCCGGCCTATACTAAGAATTTTGATCTTTGGATTTAGAGCCACAGGATACCACTGAGGGTTTTTAAGCTTGATGGGGGTAAGGTAGTGGTGATATTATCAGATTTATATACAAGTTTATTTTGGGGGGGGGTTGTTTGTTTGTTTGTTTTTTTGAGACAGGATCTCACGATGTTGCCCAGGCTGGAGTGCAGTGGCTAGTCATAGGTGCAATCACAACTCCTGGACTCCATGATCCTCCTGCCTCAGCTTCCTGATTAGCCGGGACTACAGGCCGGCCCCACTGCACCCGTCATCTATATACAGGTATTTTTTTACAATCAGTTGGTTCTTTGAGAAAAGCAGCAACTTGAAAAGAATTAGTTGGAGAGAATTTGTTAGGGAGAAGAGATTGAAGGTTACCAGGAGTGGATACAAGAGAGGAAGTACATAGCCTCATCTATGCCAAGAAATTTATCTTGACTCTAATCGAGATGGTAGATCTAACTACCAGTTTATACGCAATATGGGAGCTAGAGGAACATGTTAAACAGCTCCATAAAAATACAGTCAGCGAAATCCAGAATACGGAAAATTGTGTAGGATAAATGACCTGGTTCCCTCACAAAATAAATGAGGTTAAGAGGAAGAAGAAAAGGAAGCAATTGAATATTGTTTGGATCTTGACTGAAACAAATCAACTGCAGAGGACCTTTTGATACAATTGGGCAAATTTGAGTATCTGTTGGGTGTTAGATTGATATTAAGGAATAATTGTTTTGTAGATATGGTAATGGTGTTGGGGTTTGTTTACAAAAACAACTGAGTTTATGTGTTAGAGATATACACTGAAGAATTTACAGGTGAAATGATATTATACTTGAGATTTGGTTTAAAGTACTCCAGAGAAAAGGATAAAGAAAGGTAGAATAGCTGGCAAAATGTTAATAATTATGGAAGCTGGGGGTAATGGGGACTAGGGTGGGTTAGTATATTATTGTCTCCATTTTTTTGTATATTTGAATTTTTTCATTATAAAAATGTTTTTTAAAGATAAAGTCTTAAATACTAGATAAATAAAACTTGGGATTAAAGATGACTGAATTTTAATACCTGAAAGTAACCATAAAGCTGAGAAATCTACCCAAGATATCACTGAGGGACAGAAAAGAAAGATTCACCACCACCACCATTACCTACCACCACCAACAACAAATAAAGAATAAAATCATTTCTTTTTTATGCCCTTCCCTTCATCCCACTCCCCCCACCCAAAAAAAAGAGTGGATACAGTAAAACAAACTGGAATGCTATCCAGTCACCTAGTCCCGGGGCAGCTTGGACTGGGGAAGTGGCAATGGAGATGGATTAAAAACTGTATGGGTTTGAGCTGGGTATGGTGGCGTGTGCCTGTGATCTCTGCTACTCTGAAGGCTGAGGTGGAAGGATCGCTTGAGCCCAGGAGTTGAAGACCAGCCTGGGCAACATAGTGAGACCCCAACTCAAAAAAAAAAAAGTGTATGGGTTTGTTCACAAAGGTACTATATATAAAGTTGCAGATGTAGGAAAACCCAAAAGAGACAGTGCAGCGATCCACTGCTGGTAGCAGCCTGGATGTTAGCTCCCCCAATGTGGAGATTTGAGGCAGGGAGCATTGACTGAACTGCAGGAGGAGAGTCACGTGACCTTGACTTCCTTTAGGAGCCAAGTGGCTTTCAGGAGCCACTAGGAGCCTTTGGTGCAGTCCTTGAAGACCTGCCCTAGGGCCTTGAGCAGGGCAGAGCACGGGGACAGTGAACTGGGAGGGCAAAGGCAAGCTGTGCAGCACAGGCTTCCCAGCTTTTGCATGACCTGTGACATGAGGTTCACTGTGATAGGAGCACTCCCTACCTGTCTTGCCTCTTCTCTGGCCACTCCCCTGTAAAATGGGGGCACAAGGGATAACAGGGTTGAATGCCTAACTGCTAATCATGTGAGGATGAAACAAGTTAACCTGTGTAAAGCATTCAACTCGATGTAGTGCTTGGCAACAGTAAGCACTCAAAAACATGACCACGCCTTTCTGGACATAGTTCCCTCTTTCTTCCCAGGTACATTAGAAACCACATCTGTTTCCTTTTTGTTTTGTTTTGCTTTGGTTGATATCCCCACTACCTAGCACAGCATCAGAAACATAGTCAGTAGTCAATAAATATTTGTTCAGTGAATGAACACGTACCGAGTATCTGCACTAGGTGCTCTAATCTGCATCTTTATTATCACAGTACCCTGTACGGTAAATGTAATCCCTGCTTAAAAGATGAGGCTAGTTGAGGCTCAGCAAGCCTCAATGGGTTGCCCAAAGCAGATCAGGGTTCAAAGTCAGGCCTGTCATAGTCTAAAACCTGTGCTCCTTGCCCTGGATCAGAGGCTGCATATGGTGAGAGCTTTCTGGCCAGTGGCGCACACCCTGATACTCCCTTCACTGTGAATCCCAAAGGATGGGTCTCCATTTACTGGGAGCCAGGCAATCATACACTTTTTTTTTTTTTTTTGAGACAGAGTCTCACTCTGTTGCCCAGGCTAGAGTGCCGTGGCGTCAGCCTCGCTCACAGCAACCTCAAACTCCTGGGCTCAGGCAATCCTCCTGCCTCACCCTCCCGAATAGCTGGGACTACAGGCATGCACCACCATGCCCAGCTAATTTTTTCTGTATATTTTTAGTTTTCCAGCTAATTTCTTTCTATTTTTAGTAGAGACAGGGTCTTGCTCTTGCTCAGGCTGATCTCGAACTCCTGAGCTCAAACAATCCGCCCGCCTCGGCCTCCCAGAGTGCTAGGATTCCAGGCATGAGCCACCACACCCGGCCAACCATATATTCTTCGTCTGACTATAGGCTCCTGGAGCACAGGATCTTTGAATCTCTGTGTCCCCATAAGACACCCCATTTGTTGGGTGCTAATTACTGTCTATTAACTTAAATAATACAATAAAAAGCTAGGCTGTCGTCTTTTGCTCTTGCAAATGCTGCTTCCAACATACCGTGGTCATTCCTGGGGGATAGGGGGGCTCAACTTCCTACTCCTAGTCTGGAAAGAGCAGGCCTAGCGTTTATTAAGCAATTTCATTACTGGGCATTATTCTAGATGCTTACCCTGTAATAACTCATTTAATCACCATGACAAAAGTCACACCACTAGAAAACAAGCCAGGATTTCAAATCCAAGCAGACTGATCTAGAACTGGTACTCTTGAATTTTCAATTAACCGCCCTTACTTTTTCTGTTCTGTCCCTCTCCACTTGGGCACCTCTGCAGCCTTCCCCTCCTAACCTGCAGCACTTCCCCGCTCACTGTTAGACTAAGGAGCCACCTTCAAGTTATCTCAGATGTTACTCACTGCTCACGGTTAAAAGCAAAATGAAATGCAAGTACCCTGCCAGTATCTTGATTGTCCACTTGCATGGCACAGATGAGCCTCACTTCCTTATCTCTGTCAAGCACATTTAGAGATGGGGGTTCACTTAGGCTTTTCTCTCCCCCTCACGAAAGATGTTTAGCCTGGATGCTCCTAATAACAAACCAAAACCCAAACCTTCACAGCAAAGAGCTGTTGAAGAAAATTGAGGCGAGAGGTGTAAAGCAAACAGCACAAAAGCTACACCAGTCTGCCAATCTTCACTACACAGTGTTAATTTATTGAAATGATCTCTGGCACACTAAGTTATAGAATGTAACTGAAATAGTAATAAACTCAATTTTAAATTCATGATGTTAACTTATGTTCTTTTACAATTCAATAATCACTGCCTATTTTCCCATCCTACACAGCCATCTTCTCCTGTTTTATTCTTTTGCTGAATCTATAACACAAAATAAACATAATTAATGTGGATTTGACACATCTCTTTTGCTGTCTGTATGAATAGCCATAAATCTACGAGAAAACAGTAGTTAATTGATATGAAACCCTTTCAGGTTGAGTATCCCAGAAATAGACTCTCTGACAGAAGTTAGCATGCAAGACCTTTATTGGGGAGTGCTCGTAGGATCAACACCCGTGGGAAGCAGGGTTAGGAAGGAAAAGTCCAGCTGTGCCATGCAAGCCCAGCAATGGCCTCAGTGGACCCACAGGGCTGAACTTCAGGTTGATAGCTCTTCAGAGTTGTTCAGAGCTGGGGATAGGGAGCCAGGCCTTTATATCCCCACACTTGTTGGCCATTGGCTGAAGCCCTAAAAGGCCTGATCAAAGATCAGGCCATTTTCTTCAAGTCCAGGCAATTACCAAAGACAGCTGAGGGCTGTCTTCCCACAGCACTCCTGTCAGTTAGAGGAATAAGTCTTTTATTCCCAAAGAGGGAGCCTGGGGCACCCCCAGTGCTGATACGGCTGCAGTGACCAAAGTCTTCGATCACAACACTTAATATCTGGAATATCTGGAAAGTCTTTTCAAGAAGGATTGTTCAAACAAGCCCAGACTGCAAAGATTAAATTAAATACCTAACTCTTCAATGCCCGGATATTGATGAATACCCACAAGCATCAAGAACACCCAGGAAGACATGATGTCACCAAAAGAACTAAAGAAGGCACCACTGACCAATCCAGGAGTGATGGAGATAGGTGACCTTTCAGACAAAGAATTCAAAATAGCCGTCCTAAAGAAGCTAAATGAACTTCAAAACAACACAAAGAAAGAATTCAGAAGCCTATTAGAGAAATGTAACAAAGAGATAGAAATAATTAAAAGAAAAAATCAAGCAGAAATTCTGGAGCTTAAGAATTCAGTTGACAAACTGAGAAATGCATCAGAGTCTGTCAATAGCAGAATTGACCAAGCAGAAGTAAGAATTACGAAGCTTGAAAATAGGCTATTTGAAAATACATAGTCAGAAGAAAAAAAAAGAAAAAAACAATAAAAAAAAATTAAGCATCCCTACAAGATCTAGTAAATAGCTTCAAAAGGGCAAATCTTTCTTCTGCTGAAAAAAAAGGGGCAAATCTAAGAGTAATTAGCCTTAAAGACGAGGTAGAAAGAGAGAGGGATTGAGGTAGACAGTTTATTCCAAGAAATAATAACAGAGAACTTTCCAAACCTAGAGAAAGATATCAGTATTCAGATATAAGAAGGTCAGAGAATACCAAGCAGATTTAACCCAAACAAGACTACCTCAAGGCATTTAATAATCAAGCTCCCAAAGGTCATGGATAGGCCGGGCACAGTTGCTAATGCCTGTAATACTAGCACTCTGGGAGGTGGAGGCAGGAGGATTGTTTGAGCTCAGAAGTTTGAGACCAGCCTGAGCAAGAGCGAGACCCCATCCATACTAAAAATAGAAAGAAATTAGCTGGACAACTAAAAATATATATAGAAAAAATTAGCCGGGCATGGTGGCACATGCCTGTAGTCCCAGCTACTTGGGAGGCTGAGGCACAAGGATTGCTTGAGCCCAGGAGTCTGAGGTTGCTGTGAGCAAGGCAGACGCCACGGCACTCTAGCCAGGGCAACAGAGTGAGACTCTGTCTTAAAAAAAAATAATAATAATAATTTTAAAAAGTTTAAAAAACAATGATAGACAGCAATAAGTTTTATTTAATCACACTTATTTCTCCCAAGAATGGAAAAATTATCAATTATATCATGAGTGTCAGAAGACTTTCAGATCCATATCAAGTAGCTAGGGTGCTTACTTAAATCCATTTCACATGGATTTATCAAGTTCGGGAGTTTCTTCCTTGCCCTTTCTTCAGGCCCCATAATACAGGTGCCAGGAATATGGGGAAGCTTTATCAGGTACCCTAGTTACTGTATACAGTTGTTTGACAAGCCTCATTTTGCAGGAACTTTTGTCTGCTCTTCCTTTTCCTTGATTTGATTTGGATAGAATTTAGTATGCCTCATTCCTGACAAACTGGATTCTTCTAGTTTTGGGCTCTCTAGCCTGAAATTGCCATGTTAGTGCAGATACTTGTTCTTCAAATGTTAATCTCTACCCTGGGATGCTCCCCCGCCCTCCCAGTTCTTCTTCCTGGTATCTTCCTGCTAAATCCCCCTCACTCTATCTGCCCTGCCCAAAGATGAGATAAAAATGAAATTTTCAACCACAATGTCCCTCAAAGGAGGCTGGAACCTGGTACATAAAGCCTTTTTGTTCTGCTGAACATTTGGATGGGTTTGGATATGCAAAAGTGGGCCCAGCCCTCAGTTTGGAAGTAGACACCACTGACAACTACTGTGTTCTGTATAAAGAATAAGAATTTGCATTTGAGGGCTAAATCCAGGAAGGAGAGGGTGCTGAGGTGATATGTGACCAGGATACAGGAAGAGAAATAAGCTAGCTAGTGTGCTGTTGAGCCCATATATGGGTAGAAAGCCAATAGCACAAATCCTGGGAGAAGGATTTTTAAAAAGTGTCTGGTATCACTTAAAAGTTCACATTGTTGAGCTGTAAATATCCCCACCGCATTTGTCTCCCCAAATTTTAACCAAAGTCTGATAAAAACAAAAATGCCTCATGTTAACAGATACACACATCTGTGGAGGTGGGTGTGGGGTGGAGGACTTAGTGGTGTTATGAGTACACATCAATTGAGAAAGGTAATTTTTGGAGCAAACCCCCCTTAAAAAGAGACAGAAAGATAATGGAATTGGCCAGTGGATTCCCAAGGTGCAGAATGGGACAGCCTGTGTGAGAAATAGTGAGATAATGCATTAATTGCCCATGCTCAGTGGGAGCAGGAACACAGAGCCAGAGGTCACAGCAATGCCAAGGAGCAGGAGGAAGAAGAATGAAGAGACAGCAATAGCTGACATTTATAAGGTGTGGTAGGATTTGTTCTAAATGCTTTGCTTTACACATGTAAGGGTGACCATCAGAATGTGATATCCTTCCCCAACACCTGCCTCCTTTCTCCCAGAAATTCACAGAAATCTTTGAACTTCTCATAGTAAGTAATTAGCATTCAAGCCAATCCTGTCTAAATCTCAGACATAGGAGACCTCAGCTATAGACCTTAAGCTTTAGCCCTCACTCCCAAAAATACTCCAAGGAAGGCTTAGGCCATAGTACAATGAATGGTACGTCACAGATTCTGTCTGGCTTCTAGCCACGAAAATGCCCTCAAACTCATCATGGGAACATACCTTTGCTATAATGTTCAAGTGTATCCTAATAGTCATATGTATTTTATTTTATTATTATTATTGTTTTTTTTTTTTTGTGGAGACAGGGGTCTTACAATGTTGCCCAGGCTGGTCTTGAACTTCTGGCTTCAAGTGATCCTCTCACCTGGGCCTCACAAGGTGCTGGAATTAGAGATGTGAGCTACAACACTCAACTTGATCTTGTATATTTTGAAAGGCAAAAAATTTTTTAAATAGAAAAAACTTACCAGTTAATCTGTTCCTTTGCGGACCTTAATCTTATCTCTCTCGTCCCTGACTTTGACACTTGCCGGTGACTTTCTGCTTTTCCTCAATCTCACTCTGGGGTACCTTTGTTGTTTCCTAGTTTCCTCTATGAATTTTTATTCCTAGTCTAGTCAAGTTTGAGCACATCAGGCCCCAAATTGGTCTTGCTTCTCCCCAGGACTTTCCACAAAGAACTAGACCCCCTTTTGTAATCACCCTTGAAGGGTTCATGGATTTGTTCTTCAATAATGAAGACAGCTCTTGGCTGCCCTCTTCTGGGATCGGGTCTCCAAGCCACCCAGTCCTGTTGGCCAGCAACTCTTAAGTCCCAGCGTCCATATGAGCTTGGACAGGTGGGATGATCACAGCTGTACATCTTGGCTTTCTTCTTCTACTGCTGCCATAGGATCTGAGCAACGCTATTTTATCTATACGCATATTTTTTAATCTTTTAAATGTTTTGGCTATTTTACCTAAAAGGAAGATTTTGTGGAGGGGAAAAAAAAAAAAGAAATGCTGAGGTCTCTCAGATAATAAAATGTTCAGTGGATTCAATAAAAACAGATAACATTATCTGGCAAAATCTCTTAAATTACCTCATCTAAAAATGTTGCATGTAGGTTGTTTGCCATAACCACTAATAAATATCTCAAAGGTTTTTTTAATTAACTAATTTTGTATTGAGATAAAACATACATATATAATTCACCATTACCTCAGAGTTTTTAAAATATAATTTCTCATATTATTCTGGGATGGCTAATTTTTAAAGATTAAATTAGAATATGAAGAGCAGGAGAGTATGCAACATGCTTCTTAAACTTTCCGTTTCCACTTTGCCCCACTAATCATCTAAGAACACACAATGAATACACATTGCCTCTATACACACATACATATCCCTTTCCTTTGAGATATTACTAAGAATTAAATTGCTTATGATCTTTAGACTTTCAATTCCTTCTATTCTCAAGCCAAGAACATAGTTTGTTCCCACATTAAGAGCTCTCTTCTCAGTTATATGGAAATAATTAATAAGGTTAGGGAAGCAAGGGGCAAAACAAAAAGAAAAAAGGGGAATCAAAAGAAAAGAGAGACAAATAGCCCTGGATACCTGGATCACCAGCTTTGGCCGCCACAAGGATAGCCACCAAATTCTGCCTAAAGGACTTAGGTGCAGGGCCTGCAAGAGAGCAAGAATATCCCAGCATGGGCATGAGTAGCTTGAAACTGCTGAAGTATGTCCTATTTTTCTTCACCTTGCTCTTTGGGTTCTGTGACTGCTGCATTTTGGGCTTTGGGATCTACCTCCTGATCCACGACAGCTTTGGAGTGCCCTTCCATTATCTCCCACCCTCGCTCTGGGCCATGTGTTCGTCACTGTGGGCTCCACTCTCATCGTGGCTGCCTTCCTGGGCTGCATGGGCTCCGTCAAGGAAAACAAGTGCCTGTTTATGTCGTTCTTGGTCCTGCTGCTGATTATCCTCCTCACTGAGGTGACCTTGGCCATCCTGCTCTTTGTGTATGAACAGAAGCTGAATGAGCATGTGGCTGAGGGCCTGGCGGACAGCATCCAACGTTACCACTCAGACAACAGCACTAAGGCAGCGTGAGACTCCATCCAGTTATTTCTACAATGTTGTGGTGTAAATGGCATGAGTGATTGGACCAGTGGCCAGCCAGCATCTTGCCCCTCAGATCCACAAGTGAAGGGTTGCTATGCGAAAGGAAGACTGTGATTTCATTTCAATTTCCTGTTTATCAGAATCATCAGCATCTGTGTATGTGTGATCCAGGTGTTGGGGATGTCCTTTGCACTGATCCTGAACTGCCACATTGATAAAAACAAGCCAGGTTTATCAATCTGGAGAGATTTGTTTCATCTCTGGAAATCCAAAGCTGTTTATAGCATGAAGCCCTAAATGATCACCCGCTGGACTGGCATCTTTGTCCTCTTCCCATCTCTTCCCTGTCTAGGTCCCTGTCTTACACAACCAGAGAAGAGAGTGTTGGCCAGGCACTTCCCATCTTAGGCAGCAAGACAACCTTTCACCCACTGATTGCAGCAACTATGTCTCTTACGATGGTGAAACTAATACCTGAGTGTTTTTTAGACATGAGAAACCAAGAGAACCTGTGGCACTAATGGCTCAAGATCAAAGGGTAGGTCCAAGATATTAATTTTTGCATTTTCCCAGTGTCAAATTAGTCCCCAATGTCTAAATCATGCCCAGCCTGCTTTTCAAAGTCAAGCAAGAGACAAGCTAAAGGGAGTTCTGGGTGCAGACTCACTGGGTCATTGTCACAACCTTCTGTTTCTTTTTGACTAGAGCCATGGCCATAGGAATGACAGAGTATACTTTCTCCAAAGGACAGGGTTTCATTTCAATTTCCTTATTAAAAAGCCTTATTGATTTACTTTAAATCTTTCCAGAAAAAACTACCCAGTGATTCATATTCTGACTTCAACCAGTCTCTTAGCTGATAATCACATTCAGAACAGTTGTGTTACATCTCTATCAGATAAGTTTTGTTAATGTGCAATTGTAACTCTTCAATAAATAAAATAGTTTATGATCTCCAAAAAAAAAAAAGAAAGAAAAATTCTTATACATGCTGATGGGAGTATAAAATTACATAACTACTTTGAAAAAATCTGTGGCAGTTTCTATAAAATATTAATATATGCCATCCTATGACCCAGCATCTCCACTCCTAAGTACTTACTCAAGAGAAATTAAAACATATATCCATAAAAATACTTGTAAAAGAATGTCATGGCAGCTTAATTTATAATAGTTTCAAACTAGAAAACACTCAAATACCCATCAACACTCAGTGGAAAAACAAATTCTGACATATTCACATAATGGAATATCAGCAACCATAAAAAATGAATATCTGCAACAACAGGAATGAAACTCAAAAACATTATGCAGAGCAGACACAAAAGAATACACATTATTTGACTCAATTTATATAAAGTTCTAGAAAAGGCAAAGAGGCAAAACTATTCCAGGGTACTAGAAGTCAGAATAGTGACAACTGTTGGTAGGGAGGCTGGTGGTTACTGATGGGAATGTGCATGACAGAACTTTCTGGAATGATGGAAATATTCTATATCATGTGTGGGGACCCACTCAGAACCCCAGAGTTGGTATAAAGATTATTTTAAGCTGGAGACATTTGAGATTTAGCAGATACAGAAAGAAGCATTCTTGGAGCTTGCCTTATCTGAGTAAAAGCAGAAACTTCTAAGAAATGACATCAATTTCCTCTTCAGGGCTGTTTCTACTCCTAGGAGAGAGTCTAAGAGTAAACCTGCCATAAATCCCCTATCCAGGGGATTTTTATGGCTCTGAAGAGGACAGAAAGACCACTCATATCTGTACAGACAAACATTACCACAAAGGTTATCTCTCGTGTGTTCTCCTAAAAAACCCATTTGTCCTTCCTAAAGAAACCCATTTCTTCTTCCCATAAAAGCTGTTTCTCCCCCATCGCGTTCCCCTACTAAATTAGGAATATAAGCTTCAACTTCCATCACTTAAGGAGCCAGCTACTTCTTTTGTGGGCTCTTGTGTGCATATGGAATAAATATTTTTCTCCTATTAATGTCTTTTGTCAGTTTAATTTTCAGGCCCCAGGTACTGGACCTAAGAGGGTAGAGGAAAAAGTTTTTCCTCACCTATACATGATTAGGTAGTGGTTACACGAGTTTATACATAGTAAAAAGCCATTGAACTATAAATTTGAGAGTTGTGCATTTTACTAAATGTCAATTATAACTCAATTTAAACTAAAGAGATAGAAGAGATAAAGAAAAGGAGATTAGAAAATCAAATAGTGAGAGACTTAAAGAAGAGAGCTGCCAATTAGAGAATGTCTAACCTCAACCCATAATGCTATTAAATGCCTACTACAGACTGAATGTTTGTGTCCCCACCCCCCAAAGAAATTAGTGTGTTCAAACCTAATTCAAGTCGGCTTCACGGATATGCAACCTGTAGAGTAGCACAGAGTCCTGCACTTAGAAGGGCATCACCTTTGGTTTGCTACCACAGTCTTAACATTCTTAACAATTTTATTTATTATCAGTGGGATGAGCACATGTGGGAGCAGAGATGATGTGGACAAGATATGGGTCCAGTGTTTATTGTGGCCCCATTTACTATGCCCATGAGCGTAGAATTTCCATGGACCTACAATGCATGGGAGTCCACAAGACCCAAAGCAAGTCCAAGGTAGTGTATTACATCTATGGCTGAGTAAGGAGGGGGTCCCTGACAGCCCCCAGGGCCATGCTTTCTGTTTGAACCAGAACTTGTTTCCAAAACAGAAAAAAAGGCAATGATGTTTTAAGAAACATGAACCACCAAGATACCTTATCATAAATATCCTTTCCTACCCATATTAAGCCCCTCTACTAGCCGTGTGAAATGATGACATAGAAGGAAAGGAAAATATAGGGCAACTCAGTTTTCCTTTCTTTTCAGTCCTTCCTTACTCATTAGAAAGTTGAATAGAATAGAATGAGAAAGGTACAGCCTGTTGGTAGAATGCATACCTATCAAGAAGTGAAATAAAAGCAGATGAGCTGGTCTTGTGCAGTATTTCCACTGCTCTTGTAAGAACAAAATATATATGCAGATACAAACTGTGAAATATAAATTGTATAATTTTCATACAAATTAAATGCTCTCATATTTGCATTTAAAACTGACATTGCATTTGATATAAAAGAATAGGAAAATTCATGCTACTAATTTCTAATTTTAATTTTTCTTTACTCAGAATGAGAACACACCATGACAAGTAAAGAAAGAACTTTATATTTTGGTGCCTTTAAAGGTACTTTTTTCCTGCTCTTTGAACAAGGGTTCCCACATTTTCATCTTGCATTGGGACTCCTAATTAATGCAGTCTGGGTTGGTTGCCTGAAACTGAAGCTTTCAACTTGTGTATTTGGGAAACAGGGCAGCAATGAGGAAAATAGGGAGATGGGGTGGGACGGGCACCCAGGGGCCCCTCTTGACCTTATAGACCCGGTAGTTCTGGCTGCCACAGAGACTCATCCTGAAGTAGGAGAGTCAGGGAGGGCAGGCAGAAGTGCCACTGCACTTTAGCCGGAGGGGACAGGGTGAGGCTCTGTCTCAAAAAAAGAAAGGAAGAAAGTGGAATCTGAAAGCAGAGGAAAACATTTGTCTAAAGACAAAATTACAGTGCATTTAGTTTAAAGATCTAATTGGGTTTTATTTGTGATTCTAGATTCAGGCAATACCTCATTATGTGAAATAGAAGGAGTGTTCCAAGCAGCTGAGTAGTGGAGGCCAGTCTTAAAGGAAAAAAAGGGAAAACAGAAACAGAGAACAAAAAGTAGATTGGCCATTTCAAAGTTACTTTCCTTATAAACATTAAAGCAGAGGGGTTTTCCTTATCATGCCAAAACTGGCCTGTTCGGGGATTTAACTATTCTCACTCTCCCTCCTGATTTCTCAGAAGGCCAGATAAACAACTTAGTTTCAGCTTAGTGGCGTAGAACTTCAGCGTGAGTGACTCCATTTTCGTTTGGTCTGTTGGGTCTAGTGCAGGAGCTCAGTCCAAACCAATGGCCGCCTATCAATTTTATTTCACACATGGAATGTGAAAAAAGGTGATATCAGATCTTTCAAAATAAGTCAGGTGCCATAAAGGGATACTTGGCACAGAGGCAGAAGAGTAAAATTGTAAGACAATCTGAACATTACAACACAATGATAATTACATAGGCCACATTTTCAATTCCATATGAACATGTTTCAGAACTTGGCCATTCTGATTAGCAGAACCATTCACTTCATCTATTCTCATCTCATAAAACAATTTTATCTTTCCTTTGGGTCTATAGGTGGCAGAATACTTTTTGTAAATTTATTTCTTCATCCACTTTATTAGTAATAAAGTTATCTCTCCAGGCATTTCTTTCTTTCTTTCTCTCTCTCTTTCTCTCTCTCTCTTTCTTTCTTTCTTTCTTTCTTTCTTTCTTTCTTTCTTTCTTTCTTTCTTTCTTTCTTTCTTTCTTTCTTTCTTTCTTTCCTTCTTTCCTTCTTTCCTTCTTTCCTTCTTTCCTTCTTTCTTTCTTTCTTTCTTTCTTTCTTTTCTTTCGAGACAAGGTCTCACTATGTTGCCCAGGCTGGCCTCAAACTCCTGGCCTCAAGCTATCCTCCCACCTCAGCCTCCTGCCTCAGCATCCTGAGACTCTGGGATTACAGTCCTGAGCCACTGAGCTGGTTCTCCAGAGTAAATACATTTCTGTCAGTTTATTTACTCTGACCCAAGTGGATCTCTTGGGAGATTTAACGCTACACTTTTGGTTCTTTCTAGATGGAGGCAATGGCATGGAGATTTCACTGGAAGGAAGAAGGGCTCAATAGTGGTTTGGCCACCTAGCTTGCAGCAGAGGCAGCTGGAAGCTATGTTCCTGAGGCAGGAACCCCACAAATGCAGGACCACCTTCTCCCCATCAGTGCTTGCCCAACTCCCAAGCCCAGATACTGCCAGCAGTCAGCAACACTGTCCTAATACAGGATAGAGACAGTTGAGGGAGGAGAAGTTTGGATTTAAAATACTATGCTGGCTGGGTGGGTGACTCATGCCTATAATCCCAGTGACTGGGGAGGTGGCTGAGGCAGGAGGATTGATTGAGCCTAGGAGTTCCAGGCTGCATTGAGTTATGATCATACCACTGCACTCCAGTGTGAGTGACAGAGTGAGACCCTGTCTGCATAAAGTATAAAAAATAATAAGATAAAATACTATGCCATTTTCCCTCTTCGCAAACCTTATTCTCTAGAGACCAGACTCAGCCAGATTGGGAGCCCCTGCTTGACATTAAACCTTTTCTTTCAGCACTCTATCTCTGGTCTCTTATTTTTCTTGTATAACAGGGTGCAAGGATGCATGCTGATTTGGAAAGTTGTTTTGGCAAGTGGGAGAGGCAAAGAAATGGAAGGATTATCTCAGTGAGGATCAGTGCTGAGGGAAGTGGGAGAAACTGCCTCAAGAAAAGTACACAGATCCATGAAAGCTGAAATTGGAGACTGTAAATTTATAATAGGGCCAATCAGCACGCTTCTGGGATTTTCTACAGAAAGTCCCCAAATGTAGAGCAATAATCCTCTGAAAACAAAATCACCATCAAGGAATGGTTGAGAATAGTCATGTACAATAATGAGCATGTCCCTGGTGTTCTAGTGGCTAGGGAAAAAAATGAGCATGGGAATAACTGGGGAGTTTTAGAACATCCAAAATGTAATCAAGATTTGGTTTCATGAGATAATCAAATGTAGTGATCTTCTCAATTCATGAGTATTTCTAAAAGAAAAATACTGTAAGCAGAGTTCTCTTCAGCCCAGGAATTCCCCTGAAGTGAGGAAAGGTAGGAGGAAGGGGAAGGCACAGGCGGGGAGTTTAGCCCTGAGAGAGAAGTGGTGTGGATAACCCCATAGACCTACCCTGGGCTGAATGACAGGATCCTCCCCTGAGGGTAATCTGGAAATTTGTGAGGGTGGGTTTGATTGTTACAAAGATAGCATTTAGTGAATTTAAATTTAGTCAACCTAACTTTGTTTAGTATATAAACACTAAGTATTTCTGGCATGGCTTTAATGTAAACTGAATTTTCTAAAAATGCAATTACTGAATAAAGTGAAGAATTGTACTACTTCCTTTTTACAGGAAACTTTACCAAGAAACATTCAGAACTTCAGAAAATAATGCCACCCCACCCCAGGAACAGCAGGCACCTACCTGCTCCTCTTGCCCTTCCTGGGGGAGGGGACTGCCTTCTGTCCCTGCAACTGCTTTCCCTATGGCCCATCCTGGCCACTCAGACTTGTTTGAAGCTGTGCTGACGGCATTTGTGTCTCCTTTTGGTATTCACAACAGCCAGGGACTTGATTTTGATGTATTTTAAATCACATAAAATAAAAGAGTCTGTTGCCTTAAAAAAAAAAAAGAAAAGAAAAAAAGAAAATAATGCCACCAATACACGTCAGCTAATTTTATTTAAGTCAATATAATATACCTGTTCTTTTCCACATTTGTAGCTTTTCAGTCAATGATTCCATGTATGGGTACAGATGTATGACTATGCCATTATGCATTCCAGTGAAACAATGACTAAGCATTTACACATTGAACTGTGTGTTTTATTATTAATTACTTCCGGTTTATTTATTATAGTAAAGGGGACAACAGAAAATATTTACCATTTAAAGAAAAGACAGGTGTTACATCTACAGAGCTTAGACCCACTGGTCTAGCATAAGAGCTTTTCATTTTGGGATGAATAGACTTCTTTCAGGATAGGATGAAAATCAGGAACCCTCCCATCTACACAAAAGCACAAACCTTTGCATAAGCAGCCTGTGCTTTAGTATATGCAAGTGAGCTCACACTGAGTGGGGATATTTGGAAGATGAGGTAATGGAGGTGGTTGTGTGAGTAAATAAGTGAGATTTGGTAGGGGACAAACAGAAAATACTTTATTCCTTCCCAGTCCTGTACATTCCAACTTTCTCTGTAAAGTGGTTCTTGTCTGTTCCGGGACAAAATCTTGGGGATGTTCCATAGTATTTTTACTGTCACTTTCAAATAACAAAAAGACCAGTTTAGTCAAATAATCGATAATATATTCTAAGCTCTCACCAATTCAAGTTCTTCCCTTCCTCAAGCTCAAATATGTTGCAGGTTTTAAGGCTTTGGTAGGGGAAGGGCATGGTCAGTTTCTAACATATTTTTTACCCCTCCCTCCCAATTTCAAGATTGCATTGGTTCCTCTGTTTTATTGGTGGGGAGGGGACAGAAAAGTCTTACACAGTTATAACCTGATATTGGTGCTCTCTAGATTGAACAGATTCCAAATGCTGATTCTCTCCCATAGAATGCTTTCCAGATACTTTCTGACTTTGAGAATTTTTTCCCTTTTTTCTTTTTTTTTTGTAGAGATAGGGTCTCACTATGTTGCCCAGCCTGGAGTGCAGTGGCTATTTACATGTGCAACCATAGCCCACTACAGCCTTGAACCTCAAGCCTCCTGCCTCAGCCTCCCAAGTAGCTGAGACTACAGGTGTGTGCCACCACACCTGGCCACTTTGAAAATCTCTAATGTTAACCTTTTTTTGTAGCAATGTTTTCTCTAGCTGGTCATGTGTAGTCTTTCCTTGGCTCCTGGTTTCCAGGAGTTTCCAGTGACCCATCCCTCTGCTGGAGTCACCACACCCTTCCGAGTGGTCTTCTTGGGCCAAATCCATCTCCCTTCATTGAAGCCACATCTGGCTCATGGGTAACGCGCATCCTCTACCCCACCAACCTTCAGGTACAGGCCATTCCCACACAGTTCCATCACTTAGCTCTTCTGTCAAAAAAGCAGGTCACCACAACCTTGAGAATTTCCAGTCTGAGTCAGGTACCTTGTGTCCTCCAAGCTGCAGGCACAAATGTCAGCCTCTCCAGTTGTTCTTTTAAAGCTCTCTTCTTTGGCTTAAGCAGAGACTAAGCACCGTCCTCCCCTTGCCCATTGCTCAGGGTGTTAGGTAGTGGGGAGAACATCACCACAATAATACAGTGAGTGTTTGATTTTCATTTCTCTTTCCTTCCTAGAATCAAACTTTGACTTTTATAAATACAGAAGAGGCCATGGGGAATCTTACTCACTCTTGCATCCTCAGCATTTAGCCCAGTTCCTAGGTCAGAGTAGGTTCTGTAGGACTAATTGTTTAATGGATGAATGACTATGCCATTAGTATGTCTTCTGCATGTAAGTTAAAGCAAAGAACAGCACAGAAAATCCCAAGTAAGGTTATTTTCCTGCTTTAGTTTTCTTTCTTATCTTTAATTTTATTTTCTCATTCCAATTCTACTTTTCTCTCAATCTCTGATTCACCAACTTTTTTCCCTCAAAGTGATTGCCTTCTTTCACCAAGTCTCTTTACACTTCTAAAAGGTTAGCTGGATTCATCCTTTGCAGTAGAAAAGAATGCTAACTGCAAGGACACTTCCCAGATTCTCTTTCATTCTGCTAAAGTGAAAAGAGCTTCTGCCCTGGATGATAGGGCCTGGATTGCTTCCCTTTTAATTTGTTTTTCACAATAGGGATCCTGCTTACAAGGGAAACTTATTTATAGATAGAATAAGTGAATTTGATTCTTCTTTGGACTAGCCATGCTGTTGACACAAAAAGAAAGAAAAATGCCAGAATTGTTACACTTACCTGAGGGGTTGTTTCAGATGGCCAGTTCCTTCACCAGAAGCGGAAGGTCTTCCTCAATAGACTTTGGATATCATGGAGGAAAGAAAACATTGCATTGTATCAACCACCTTACAGGACAAAGGCCCTGAACTCATAGGTATTCCTTAGAATGAAAGTGACAAAAAGTGACAGAAATCCGATACAAACTAGTAAAGCAATAAAGGGAATTTATTTGCTTGTATAACTGTGAAGTCCAGAGATGGGCACTGCTTCAAGAAGGACTAGATGTAAGGACTAAAAGAATGTCAGGCCTCTGATTATGCTTGTCTCCGAGAGGTATGTGACAGGCAGAATGGAAGTTCCTGATTTTTTTCCCACTAGAAATTCCAGATTTACATCTCACTTGTAGTAACCCCCAGTAGAAAAAGAATACCTTCCTGATAGCATCTGTGGCAAAGAAAGTCCCAGAAAAGGTTCTAACTGGTCTAGTTTGAGACACATGCCCCCAAATTAACACTGTGACCATAATGATAGTGTATTTCCATTAGGCAGGGCTAATACACAAGTCTACAACTGGAACTGGAGTGGGGTGGAGCAAACGGGTAGTCAGGTGGGGTCAGTCCCACTCATACTACACAGAATGGGTTCCCTCGAGAAATAAGCGTTCTGTTATTATAAGAGGGAGAGAAGAGCCAGTCAGCCGCCCAAAACCTGTAAAGAAAACTCTCCACTTTAAACTTCCTTCAAGTTGGAGGATTTAAAAGATAGTAATTCCTCAAACTACTCTATTATTCTAATATTTAATAAATTCCTTTTTATCAGAAATCCTCTCTTTAATTCTGATCAAAATCACCAATGCTCTGATTTACAAGCACATTTTCTTTGGTTGTAATCTTGACAGAGATATCAAAGAGTTGTGACAAACTTTGCTTTAGTAACTTTACAGCTTGGAAAGAGAAAACTAGAAAGAAAAAGAAAATAAAACCAAGGAGGAAGAGACACAAATAAATCAGAGGCAAGGTAGCTATAAAAATGAAGTGTGGTTCTGACTGAGGCAATCAGGAGCCTTAGCTATCACTGGGTAAACACTGGTGACGTGGGACAGAGATTTCCACAGTAACACTGAGTAATGCTGATGTGCAAAGGAGGCAATCCTTAATCACTCACTGCAACAAGAAACCAGGGGTAGGAAATCCACAGATAATCCAAGCATTTCATTTTCATCATGCTTCTAGCTCCTTTGATAAGCACTAAAAATATTTGATTTGAGTTTCAGTTCCTGTTCTTTTGCCTGTCAATTTTGAGACAGAAGTGGTAATAAAAGTTGAAATGTCTGAAAGTATGGTAGTATGAAACCAAACAAATGAAAAGCCAAGAACCTTTATTGTTCACCAAAAGACTCACTGCTGAAAAAACATTAGGGTGTATACATGGGGGATGGTGAGATGACCGTAAAAACCTTTAAATAAAGTGAGGATTTAGTGACTGATAGGTTATTTGATATATAACTAGGTAGTAATGTCATGTCCAGATATATGTATAAGAATGTTTATTGGGCCAGGTGTAATGCCTCATGCCTGTAATCCTAGCATTCTGGGAGGCCAAGGCAGGAGGATTGCTTGAGCTGAGGAGTTTGAGTTCAGCCTGAGCAAAGAGTGAGACCCTGACTCTACTAAAAATAGAAAAAATTAGCCAGGTGTGGTGGAGCACACCATTAGGGGGACTGAGGCAGGAGGACTGCTTGAGCCCAGGAGTCTGAGGTTGCTGTGAGCTAGGCTGACACCACGGCATTCTAGCCCTCTAGCCCGGGCAACAGAGCAAGACCCTGTCTCAAAAAAAAAAAAAAAAAACCCAAAAAAAAAAAAAAACAAGGGATGACTCAACAGTGTAACATTTATGAGCCAATGATAGGCATCAAATAAGAACAAAGATCTCTCAGCAGATTCCAACATTGATAGGTGACTTGAAACCCTGTCTTTCCCTGAATCCTTAGCACTATACAAGCTACCCCTCTCCAAATCAGACACAACTGGAGGCAAGGTGGAAACCTAAGTTGATTGCGGTTACCACTGGAATATAGAGCTTATTGTGGAAATTTACCTGAATTTTATTTCTTGCCCACATGAATTTTTGGTCTGGGATGCATACTCACTACATGTCTCATTACATGTCTCCATGGATATAGGAAAAAAACCAAAGTGGTTTTTCTATTCTCTCAACAATCCACACAGAAGACTTTTGTGACCTCAGGTTATCAAGAAGTGTGTGGGGATTTCTGCCCACCAACAACCAGTCAATCCTGCATTGGACAGTCTACTTGCTCAAGGCTTCTTAGGTGTGGCTCCAGGTCACAGTCCTCAAAAAAAAAAAAAAAAAAAAAAAATTCTGCATTGGATTCTTCAGTGGGCAGCAGCTGGGTGTCCTTTAATTCAATTCAATTCTGAGGCTACCTACCTGGAGAGTCAAATCTTACAGGTTGAGGGCTCAGTCCACAAGACTGTCCCCCACTTCAGATGTCAATAGCAGGCCCCAGGTTGTTTTACCTGTGCTTCTGACTGACCAGCTATAAATTGGAGTTCCCAAGGCCTCCTCCTTGGTGTCAATGAGTCTGCTAGAGTGGGTCATGGAACTCAGGGAAACACGTTTACTGGTTTATTTTAAAGGATATACACAGAATACAGGAGAAGAGATGCCTAAGGTGAGGTATGGGGGAAGGGGTAAGGAGCTTCTATACCCTCCCTGGACATACCACCTCTAGGAATCCCTATGTGTTGAGCTATTCAGAAACTCCCGACAACTTGTCTTTCTTGGTTTTATGGAGGTTTTATTACACAGGCATGATTAATTAAATCATTGGCCACTGGTGATCAATTTAACCTTCAGCCCCTTTCTCCTCCCTAGAAGTTGGAGCAGTGGGGCTGAAAAATCCCAAGCCTTTAATCACAAATTTGGTCCCCTAGGCAACCAGCTCCCACCCTGAGGCTATCCATGACTTCCCAGTCATCAGTCAAGAAAAAGACACTTATCCCTTCAGAGATTCCAAGAGTTTTTGGAGTTGTATGTCAGGAAATGAGAAGATGAAATATATATTTCACAATAACACAATGTCCTAAACTGAACTCATGATTTCCATGTTCCACCAGCTTTTTTCTCTGCCTGTTTCCTAACTCAGGGAATGCCAACGGCATACACCCAAATGCCCAAATTATTAGAAACCAGGGTCATCATCGACGGTTTTTCTGTCTTATCTTCACGAACAGTTAAACACAACATTCTCCCAATTCTATATCCTCTTTTTTTGTCATTATTGCAAAAGCAAATTTTAATTTTTAACCTTTAGTTTGATTTAAACATTGGTTTTAGTATAATGCTGACACCAGCTGTGCAGAAAGGACTCTGGAGAGATGTTCCACAGCAGCACACACCTGTGGCTCTTCTCCAGGACAGCCAATATTGCTTGGTCAAATACATTCTTTAGGCCTTTCTGTGTGGGTGCAGAACACGCCACATACTTGACAGCCTTCAAGTCACCGGCCAGCTTTTCAGCAGTCTCTGGAGTAACAGGCTTCTGTTTGTTCTTGGGAAGTTTCTCAGTTATAGAGGGGTAATCAGTTTGGGTCCTGAAAAGCAAGAAAGGAGTCTTTGGACAGCAGTGAATTATCTCAGGCACCCACTTTTCTTTCACATTTTCAAATGAGGACAGAGAAACCACTGAAAAACAGACTAGAAATACATCGGTTTGTGGATAACTTGGTGGTCATAATCTGTCATAATCCTCTTGCTCTGCAGTATCAAAAAGTCCAAGAGTATATGGCTCTCCACCAATCATAACTGTGACTGCATAGTTGTCAAGAACAGTCAGAATATATTCAGATAGAAATTTGTTTGTTGTGTAGGATATCAGGAGATATGTTTTATCAATAGCACCATTGTCCAACAATGCATTTAATTGTCTGCATTGTTGAAGTAGTTTTATATCCACTTTAAATATTTCAAATCTGATGCTGACCTCAGTGTCTCCACCAGGGCATTGGCAGCACTGCTCGGGGTCTCCTCGGCTCTATATCCTCTTCTTGAATCCGTTCTTGTTGCTTTACCTCTCCCTGCCCATTCATTTATTCACTCATTCAGTTCCTCATGAAACCTAGTGTCCAGTGCATGAGGCAGATATCAATCAAATAATCTTATAAATAACTGATTTATAATTAACATCAGTGTTATAAGGGAGAGTACAGGGAAGTAGGAGGTCAGAACAGCCACCTATGGAGGTGAGGTAACATTTAGGCTGAGATTTAAAAGCTTGTAAGAGTTGGTGGCAGAAAGTGGTAGAGGACATGTGTTCTAGGCAGAAGAAACAGTTTTCATGATGACCTTCAGCAGGGAGAACCATGGTGTGTAGGAGAAACCGAAAGGCGGCCAGAGTGGTCCCAGCCACCATCATCTTTCACCTGGATTATTGCAATAGCTTCTTAGCTTCTATCTCTTCCAGGAGTCTCATTTTCCTTATCTCTTTTCCAGAGGATCATGAGTCATGAGAAGGCTCTTTCGAAAGCATAAACCCAATCATGTCTTTCTCCGGCCTAAAATAAAAGACTTTCCACAGCCCTCAGGATAAACATCTAATCTCCCCAGCACAGTGTTGAGGCCCTTGTGATGTGATCTCAACCTTCCCTTGGTTCCCAGCAGCCTGGGTGGTGACAGTCACTTTTCTTTGCATTTTTGGAAATGCCCTACTCTGGCTTATTTTCATACTTGCAACTCTGGTTGTGCAACAGCTTCTACCTGGAGGGCCCTACCTCTTGGAATTCTATTCAACTTGCCAGACTCAACTTCTGTGGCTTCTTCTTGGAAAGCCACCTGATAGCACCCTGTACATGCTTCTAACACAGCACCTGGCACAGTCTTGAAATTCATTCATTTGACAAATATTTATTGAATGGCTACTATGGCTAAGCAGGGTAAAACACAGCAGAGAACAAAATAGATATCATGTCAGTTTTGTCCCTCAAGCTGTAAAAATTTGGAGTTGGAAACTGTGTCTTAATTACTTCTGTATCCTCAACAGATGCACAGCAACAGCATCTAATATTACAGAATAAATCTGAATTTAATTCAGCTAGGATTCAAGCGCAGGTCTAACTCCAAAGCCCATGCTCTTTCCACTGCTATGTGGAGTCCAGATTAATCTGAGTCTGTAGTAAAAGTAGTAACACTATTAAGGCAAATGGCAGCATGGATCACATCTAACTAGGTCCTGGTTCATCATAAGTGATCAATAAATAGTATCATTTCTACCATATCTTCCTTTTAAACTACATCCTTAGCTCAATGATTCACCCACTGGCATATTACTATAATTTTTCCACTACTTCCCCCTCCTTCCTTTCCAAATACACTCTCTAGATTCAGAAATGTCCATTACTACATAGCTTTTAAGAGGAAAATTAGATACAACCTAAATGTCCTTCTATAAGGCATTGGTTAAATAAGGTAAATTCTTTCAAAGGACTATTAAATAATTTTTAAAAATAATAAGTTGCCAGGCATGGTTGCTTGCGTCTGTAAGCGAGCTACTCAAGAGGATAAAGCAGGAGGATCACTTGAGGCCAAGAGTTCCAGACAAGCCTGAGCAACATAACAAGACCCTCCTCTCTACAAAAAAATAATAAAATTAGCCAGATGTGGTGGTGTTTGCCTGCAGTCCCCAGCTACTCAGGAGGCTGAGGCAGGAGGAGCACTAGAGCCCTGGAGTTCAAGGCTGCAGTGAGCTATCATTGCATTGCCATTGGATGCCAGCCTGGGTGACAGATCAAGACCCATCTCTAAAAAAAAAGAAAATTAAAAAGAAGAAAAAGTTAGTGCTAAGTGCACTGACATGTAAAGATGTTCATGTTATATTACCAAGTTTAAACAAGAAACTGCAAAACGTTATATATAGTATAATCCAATTTTAGTAAAATATATATGTATGTATGCATAGGAAAAAATCTAGAAGGATCACAATAAATTGTTCATAAAAGTTTAATTTTTTTTTTTGAGACAGAGTCTTGCTCTGTTGCCTGGGCTAGAGTGCCGTGGTGTCAGCCTAGCTCACAGCAACCTCAAACTCCTGGGCTCAAGCAATTCTCCTGCCTGCCCCTCCATCCGCCCTTCCCATTCCCCAGGAGCTGAATCAAGCCACCACGACCAGCTCATTTTTTCTATTTTTGGTAGAGACGGGGTCTCACTCTTTTTCAGCCTGGTCTCAAACTCCTGACCTCAAGGGATCCTCCTACCTGGGTCTTCCAGAGTGTTATGATTACAGGTGTGAGCCACCATGCCCGGCCAAAAGTTTAATTTTGAAGTATAGTAGGACCTTCTAACATATACTTTTGTATTATTGGAAATTTTTAATAACCAGCTTGTATTATTTTCACAATTAAAAAGGAAGATATAAGTAAAAATATAATCGAAGTTGCTTCTCAAATCATAAAATATTATATTAATTCCTATGAATTTTAACAAAAGCCAGTCAGTGTGAACAGAGCTTCCAGTTTCACTGAAGTTGAAGTGATCTATGATTACTCCAATTCTGAAACTTAAAGGCTCAACACTAGGTACCAAAATGAGAAGTCTTTAGTTTCACTTCTATCTGTGATTTCCTTTGGTTGGCTTTTTTTTTTTTTTTTTTTTTTTCAGACAGAGTTTCACTCTGTTGCTCACTCTGTTGCCCGGGCTAGAGTGCCATGGCGTCAGCCTAGCTCACAGCAACCTCAAACTCCTGGGCTCAAGCGATCCTACTGCTGGGACTACAGGCATGTGCCACCGTGCCTGGCTAACTTTATATATACATATACATGTGTATATATATATGTGTATATATATATATACACACACACACACACACACATGTGTATATATATATATATACATATGTATACATATGTATACATGTATATATATACATGTGTATATATATATTTATATATATATATATAATTTTTTAGCTGTCCATATAATTTCTTTCTATTTTTAGTAGAGACGGGGTCTCGCTCTTGCTCAGGCTGGTCTCAAACTCCTGAGCTCAAAGGATCCGCACACCTCGGCCTCCCAGAGTGCTAGGATTACAGGCGTGAGCCACCGCACCCGGCCAACCTTTTATTTCTTATAGGGCAGGTTGTTCCTGAAACATTTCTCTTCACAATGTTTTTTATTTTCAGTAACCATTCATTCATTCCTCCAGGTAGCTTGTACCCTGTGTCCCGCATTGTGCCAGGTGCTGGGGATACAGCCGTGAAGAAAATGGAAATGGGCTCTCTCCATTGGGAAGAGGGACCCATTAAACAGATCAACACAAAACTGTGAAACTTGCCAGAAGAAAAAGGGGTGTGCAAATATATTTGATTATACCAAGAAGAAAGGCTCTGTGAGTTTCTGATTTTCTCCAAGTAAGATATTTGAGCCTCAACTCAGAAGGTCTGTGAATAGCCAAAGCACAACAGCAGGGCCATAACTGGTAGTGAATAGAGAATAAAGGGGGACCTCTGCACCTTGGCAGCCAACTCAGACTGGTCAGGCTGTGCTGGTTCATGGGAACAGGAGCTGGTGGCTTCTAGATGCTTCTATCATGTCACCAGCAATATTTATTGAGACTACTATGAGCCCCAATAAATACTCAATGAAACTCAATTTACTGAGGCCTCTTATGGGCTGAGAATTGGTTTAGAGTAGGGGATGCATAGAACAGCATCCCTGACTGGAGTTTCACCTTCTGGAAAAGGGGACATAAGGGAGAACAAACAGATAAAACAGTGATAAAAGTGGGATTAAATCCATGTGAGAGTCCAGAGAAGGAAGTTTTGAGCTTTACCTGATAGTGTGTTATTTGAACAGGTCTCTTAGGAATAACAAATGAGAATTTGAAAAGTAGAGAGTGGGCAGGAGAAAGGCAATCTTGTTATAGGAAACAATATTTGCACAGAATGTTCAAGAATAAGGAGTACCTGAGAATTGCAGACAGTGCCTAACACAAAGGCAAAAGGTAGGGTAGCCATGCATTTAACAAATATTACAGGGGAGTTCATAATCTATATATGGCTCCCATGCACATGTGTGCATGTAATAAATTTATGTTTAAAAAAATTATTGGAGAATTGTCACTGTGGTAGAAATTGTACTGGTTGCTATGGACAAATATGAGTAAGACACAATCACTATTTTTAAGGATCTTTGAGTCCAGTGGTAGAGACAGGTAAGAAATCAAGCAATTATAATCTAGTATAGTAAGTATAAGAAGAATGATGAGGAAGGCCCTGGACATCTTTCCAGGATTAAGGTAGAGGTAGAAACTGGTAGATAATTATTTATAGAGGTAAGCACAGAGTTTATAATGGGAACAAAAAAGAGGAACACAAGATTTAGTTTTGAGGGATTCAAGAAGGTTTCCTATACAAATATTTATTCTGCTTCTTAGTTGTTGCAGATCTTTGGGCAATTAAGTTCTAAACATTAAATTATTATAAAATAGTATATTCAAATAGTATAACAGCAAAAAGTCCTGATTTGATGAACACTAAAAGGTTATTCTTTAGGCATTGTCCATTCCTATAAACATACTTTTCAAAAAACACAATGGTGATCATGATACATATTAATATATTGTTCTGTCACATGCTGTTACCTCTTAACAAAATATTGAATATCTGTATTTGTATGTATTGGTTTACTTTATTTTTTTGAACAGTTGTATAATATCCTATTATATAGATATACCTTAATTTTTTAAAACGATTCCTTGGTTGGTGGACATTTAGGTTTTCTGGTTTTCACTATTACAAATTGGAAATGAATACCTTTGTTTATATGACATTGTATACTTGGGCTGATATAATTTTGGAGCAAGTTACTTAAGCTCTTTGTGGCTAATATTTATAAGCTTATTGAGACAATTAAGCTAATTTATTTAAAAGTTCTTGCATAGAGCTTGGCTAAAGAAATGTTATTAATAGTTCTCTTCCCTTAAACTACTATAATGCCATGTTCCTTAATAGATTAAAATAATCTATTTTTATGTGATAAATCCCTTGTTTAGATTTCACTAAATGAGTAAAATAAAATAATTTTCAAAGCAACACAATCAGTTACTGGTAAAAAAAAAAAAAAAGAAAACAAAAAAAAAATAGAAGAAAATAGGAAAATAGGCAGGGTGTGGCTCATACCTGTAATCCTAGCATTCTGGGAGGCCAAGGTGGGAGGATCGCATGAGGTCGAGTTCAAGACCAGCCTCAGCAAGAGCGAGACCCCTGTCTTTACTAAAAATAGAAAGAAATTAGCCAGAAAACTAAAAATAGAAAAAAATTAGCTGGGCGTGGTGGCGCACACCAGTAGTCCCAGCTACTCGGGAGGCTAAGGCAGGAAGATTGCTTGAACTCAGGAATTTAAGGTTGCTGTGAGCTAGGCTGATGGCCACAGCACTTCAACCTGGGCAACAGAGTGAGACTGTGTCACAAAAAAAAAAAAAAAAAGGAAGAAGAAGAAGAAGAAAATAATGGAAAACATGTAACAACTCACCTGCTGAATCAACTAGCCAAAAAAAAATTAAATTAAATTTATACTAAAAAAAAAAAAAGAAAACATGTTACTGGTTAGAGACAAAACTTTGTATATATTTTAAGTAGCTTTTAAAATATTTTTTAAATTTTTATTTGTTGTAGAGACTAGGTCTGACTATGTTGCCCAAGCTGGTCTTGCACTTCTGGGCTCAAGCTATCCTCCCACCTCAGCCTCCCAAAGTGCTGGGATTACAGGCCTGAGCCACCATGCCCAGCCTTGAGTACTTTTTTTTCTATGATTAGAAAAGTAACACATGCTTCTTGGAAGTATAAGGAATAAAATAAAGATTCTTTATTAGTTTGCCACCTAGAAATAAACATTATTAACATTTTGTGTCTATTCTGTCAGACATTGTCCCCTGATTATACTTTTTTATTTGACAAAAATGAGATAGTTTTGTAATCTGCCTCTTATTTTTTTTCAATAGTATGCTGTGAACATCTTTTCATGTGATTATTTTTTATAAACATTGTTAATGGCTTCATATTCTACTCTATGGATGTAACATAATTTATTTTCACAATCTCTTTACTTATAGGCATTTATGTTGTTTCCAATTTTTTTATGGTTATAAACCAGTTATCTCTGAATATCTTTACAAATTGTTAGACCCTTTCCTGTTATTTTATTAAAATAAATTCCAAGGTGTAAAATAACTTTGTAAAGGGTATCTTAAAGACTTTAAAATTTTTATAAAAGCCATGTTATCTTCCAGAAAGGCCATACAGATTTTCATTCTTGATATGGTTAATGTAAATAAATGCCAGTTTCTTATATTCTCATGTAGGTTTTTAGTCTTTTTAATGTTTGCCAATTTGCTAGGTAAAAAGTGGCATATCACTGTTAGTTTTATTTTCATTTTTTTCTGATTTTTGGTGAGGTAGAATATCTTTTCACATAATTACTGATCCTCCTCCCCTAGTATATATACACATACATGACTAGCCTGTTCATGTCCTTTGACTTTTTTGAGTAATTGTGGTTATCTTTTCCTTAATCATTTGTAAAAGTTCTTAATATATTATGTAAATCAAACATTAGATACTAAATTAAAAATAATCTGCTTGTACATGTACAATTGTTTTTCCATTTCACTGCTTTTCAAGTTTATAGTGTTTTTTAATCATATGAAAGGCACAATTTGTGTGTGTTTAAATTATCAGCTTTTTCTTTTTGCTTCCTTTTTTTCTGGCTTGACATCATGCTTAGAAATAAAAGCATAAGCATGTCCTCTCTCAATACATAAATTCCTTCTACCGAAGCAACGTGGTGTGGAGAAAAGAATGTGGATCAAGACCCCAACAGATCTGAGTTTAAACCTGGTACAAAGTGTGCCGCCCAACTTCTATATTGCATAACGTTAAACACGTTAATCTGAACCATTTCCCTCATCTGCAAAATGAGGCAAACACCACCCACCAGAGGCTGATACAAGGATTAAAATGCCTAGCACAGACAAGGCATCTCGCAAGTGTTAATTCCCTTTCCTTAGCACCCAGCAGGGGCATTAATTGCCAAAAGCGGCCATCTCCCGATGAAAACCGAAATAAACGGTTGGGAAGTATAAATTTTGGTGAGTTTACATTCCAGCAGTCTTTCGGGGATCTTTTAGAAGCAGTCCATTAAACTACAAACCCCATAATGCACATAAAAGTACCACAAAGTTTCTGTGTAGGAAGCCCTTGTGCCGTGGGAGAGGGCGAAAAGCCAGATACTTCTGTTTTCCAGCTTTTCTCTCCTTAAGACACCCCCGCCCACCTTCCCTCTAAACGAACGTGGTTACTTGTCTTTCCCTGGAATTCGGACTTTCCCCGGTTTCAAAGTGAGCCTTCCGTTTAGGCGAAAAGGTATCACAATTAGAGAAACAACTGTGAATACCATGACATTCATTAAAAAAAAAATCGCATGGGCCATGCGGGGCTCTGAGACCTCTGCTGAAATAATTTATCTACCGTAGATTTAGTAGACAGAAAAATGATCATTAGCATGATTATACCTAATAGCCATTTTTGGCCTTTGAGAATCTGGGCTGGGTTCCCAGCGAGTCTCGTTTTATCAGCTCCCGGCCTCCCACGCAGCGCTAAGGTCCGACTCGCTCCGCATGGAGGTGCGACCGCGGACCCGCAGCTTCAGGGTGCCCCGTCACCCCCGCGCCTGCACGGCCGCCGCTCCGCCCGCCCGCGCAGGGCCGCGTACGGACGATGCGTGAGCTCCGAGTCACCCGGGCCCGAGCGCGGTACCCGGCGAGAGGCGCGCGCCGCGGCTCCACCGAGCTTCGAGCCGGGGAAGACGTCGCGGCGCGCGCCACCCGAGCCCGCGCGGCAGCCACTCGCTTCTCGCGGCCCCACCAGGCCGGGCTCCGAGGCGGCCCCGGGCGGGGGGAGGGGTGGGAGGAGGGGCTCCTCAGGGAGCGGCGGGGAATTCCCCCTTTCACCGAACGTTCCCGATTGTTCACCATCCACACGTCAGCAGCAGGGGGTAATCCCCGACTCCAGCTGCTCCTGACGTCACCGCGCGGAGCCACCGCCCCCCGCGCGCCCCTGCTCCGGGGCCTCCTCGAAGCCCCGCCCCAGTCGTAGCCACGCCCCTTCTCCCCTCCCCCCAGCCGCCCGACGTAGAGGGCGGAGCTTCTCTGACCGGGGCGTGAGCGGTTGCTTGGGCCAGAAGGTTCTCTGGTGTAGGCGCTCTTCCTGCTGCCCCGCCCAGTAGGTTCGTTCGCACTGCTTCTTCCACACCCTTTCTCCCTCCTTCTTTTCCTCGCCCCGCCTTCTCCCCCCCTTTTCCTCAACCCCTGTAGTTCCTTCCCCGCCTCGCCACCTTCCACGATCTCGCGAGACTTGGCCCAGAACATTGCGGATCGGGTCGGCGCCATTTTGGGACTGAGAGTGGTTGTGGGGGAGGGAAAAGCGGCAAAAGGGGATTATTCAAAGTACCGAAAACCTCCTCCCGGGATCGAGCGCAGCGGCACCCCCAGGCCAGGGGCACCTCTGGTGAGGCAGAAGGTAACACCGTTCCCTGTGTTCCGTGCCGGAGCCCGGGGGAGGAGGGGGCTGCCCTGTCGGCGTTGGGGTGTGAGGGGTCGGGAGCGGCGTTGGCGGCGCGAGGTGTGAGGCTGCCCGCAGACGGGGGGGCGGCGGGGAGCAAGGAGGGAAAGGGGAGGGAGGCGCGGAGAGGCCCGTGTGGGTATCGACTCGGCCCCGGTGCAGCGGAGGCGGCGGTTGTGGGAGGGGGTGGGTGGCTTAGCCTTGGCGGCTGAGTGGGGGGGTGTTGGGTGTTTGGTGTTTGGTGGAGGCTGGGAACGAGTCCGACGCCCTCCGTGCTCGGTCTTCCTTCCTCGGGCCTCTTGCACACGCCCGCCTCCTTTTGCATCACCACCCCTCTCAGAGGGCCGAGGGAGTTGAGGCCGAGTTGTGGCCTTCGGCTGTTTCTAAAGCAGTGCCCCAGCTCTCCCCGCCTCTTCCAGGACCGTGGCACTTGCCGTGGACTGAGGCGAGTAACTACCTTGTCCCTCTGAGTCCTGTGGAGTCTGAGGGGATCTTTTTTTGGGGGGAGACAACCATTCTTTCTGTGGTTTGTGACAAGGGCCCGGTACCTTCCACCCCCTCAGTTTTGGGAGAAACCTGTTTTCTTAATTCGAGGAAATGGGAACCTACACCTTATATCCCCCTTGCTGCCCTCAGAAGCGGGAAAATCTCCTCAGGCGAATTTAAGAAACGTTCTTGTCCCACTTCTCATCCATCCTGGTAGCCTTAGTGGGGGAAATATGCCTCTCATAGACATTCTAATTTGGAGGGAGCGTCTTTTTCTTTATACTCTTCGTTCTCTAAGTTTCATTTACTAATGCTCCGATGGCCGCACACCTGTCTGTTCGTTTTCCTTTGGTACGTTGAATAGAATTAGAGGTCTTTTGTAAGACTGTGTGCCAATTTCATAGTTTTAATATTTATTAAAGAAATGTAAGAAGGCACGCTTATATAATCCCCCAATGTTACATTGCACCCCGTTCCCAGTTCAAATCAGTACTTCACCCCCATAATACCATCATCCACCGTTTTTCCCTCCCTCTACTCCGAAGTCCTTTTCATTTAGTGTACTTATTGGGTGCTTGCTTGGGCAAAACCCTTTTCTAGTCTCTTGTAGGATTATACTGATGTGACTTTCTCTCCAGAGTTTGTCTCTTTGAGGTAGTGATTGATTTTTAATTCAAAATTAAAACGCACTGTGTAATTTTTTTTTATATAACTTTTACAGGTGATTGAATTACTCAGATATGAAGATCATCTACTAGGTTTGTGTAAAAGGCCCCGGATATTTCAAGTGGCCATTTTGGAATTACAATGTTTTTGGATAATTTTGCCCCAGAAGTTTATTAAAATTGGCAAGAATCATCTCTGAAGTGAATTGATAGTAGTGAACAATTCAACAAGCTACTTAAAAAGAGACCCAGGCGTTTCTTCAGTATTTTGGTTCAAGCGGATTATATAACTGGTTAAAGTATTTCAGCTGGTGGTATTTTTGCCTCCCCTCCCCACCCTCCCCTGTTGGTGTTCTTCAGCCCAAACTGTAAGATATGTTTGATTTGTTTACTGAGTAGTTTCACCAGTTTCAAATGACTGTTTAAATATTGCTGAAGTTTCATGGCAGTTTATTTTTACCGTTATTAGAAGTTTTAGGAATTTTTGACCTCAGTCCTTTTCATGTCACAATGGGACAGCTTTTCTAAATGAATACATTGAAAGAATACAGAGTTTTTTCCCTTTTATCTTTTATTTACATGGAAATTTAAGATGTTGCTGTTTCCCAGCAGCATAGTAGTATTGAGATAGCTATGTGTGTCTGTGTATATCCTGATATTTAGGAATGCTCTTCAGATGTGAAATTTTCTTTTTGTTTTTGCTTTTTGGCTCATAAATTGGATATTTCATCTGGAGTGGATAAATACAACAGTGTCAAGTACATGGAATAATACAGAAGACTTTGATCTTAAATCCAAGGAACTTGGCTAATTCTGGAGATAGCCATATGAAAACTTTAAAACAGAAGTATGGGTAGCTGACTTGAAGTAACTCTATGTCAAATAGTCATAGGTTAAGTATCTTCAAAGAACTTGGATATTATTTTAGAGGATACAAAATAAAAAAACAAACTGGAAAACATAAAGATTACAGAGAAGAAATCAACACCTTCCTGTGCAGTCCTGTTGGAATTTGTAAGTACCATTATGGTGAACAAATCAAATGTTCATTTGTAAACTGTAATGAGAGTTAAGTTTATCCTATGTTATTCTTGGAAGCCTTTCAGTTTCTTGAAATAATATTGCTTGGCTTCAGTTTCCTGGACAGTCTGAAAACAACTATTAGCCATTGTCTGAGTACATAGAAATGCAGAAAAAAAGACTTAAACCTTGAGAATATTTCGGATTCAAACAGTGCTAAATTAAAAGCTTTTGTACTTTTAAAGTGAAAAACTAAATTCATATGGCCAATGTTCCCCTCAGGCTTTATGGATCCATAGTGTGGTAGAAATGTAGGAAAAAAACCCAACAAATACTTCATGTCTTGATAGCCAGTTTGCAGTCTTAAGTGTGGGTTTAAACTGCATTCCAAATGAAGTTTAGTGTTCAGTTTAGAGTTGTTTAGTTGTTTAAAACTATAATACAGGTCTTGGTTTCTAATCTGATATTTCATGACATGGCTTGTCTTGAGAGATAACTGTGTCCTAACATTTTAATCCATTATAGAAATTAACTTTCTGAAACAATTTGAAGTGGTTTTGTATTTTAAATTATTCTTTAAGATTTTACTTGCCAAAAAAAAAAAAAAAAAAAAAGAGTCATTACCAGGAACAGAAACAGAGGAACTGAGCAAGCTGAATTAAGAACCTTTAAGAAACTATCTACAGCAGTAATAGCACCAGAAAAAAAAAAAAAAGAAACTATGAGTACACATTTTTTTCTCCCAGGAAGGTTATGCTGGCTTAAGTTTATAAACAAAGCTTTATTATTATTTTTTTTAAGGTTGTGACTATTAGTTGCTATAATAGAAATTCCTTTTGACAGATGGGAGAATTATCTTGTATTTTTCAAGATTGAGTGGTGTTTTTAGTTACCATTAGTTTCTACATTTAGTTTTTCAGTGAATCATAGGTATTCAGTAGTGTTTTTTAAAGAGATACACTAATACGGGGAAGGGTGGAAAATAGGAATTACCAAGGATCATGAGATTAGGGAATGAAAGATAATTTATCTTAATTCTGTTGATGGATTCAGAAGTGTCAAAACTTACCAAAATGTACATTTTCCATATGTAAGGTTTGTCATTTATATCAGAATAAATGGTATAAAAATCTAAAATACACTAAAATTTATTTTTAAGCAATTAATGTTAATGAACACATCAATGTACCTAGAATTAATTTGAATTTATTAAATTGAACTATCTTTCTGAGATAAAATGTAATTTTTGAACACCTTATCAAAATGGCCTAATAACTTGTCAGTTGCTCATTTATTTTGAAAGAGTTTTTTTTGCAAAACTGTTGAATCTTGTTAGCTCACACAGAGTAAAAGAAGTGGTAGAGTCAAAAAGAATGTAGGTCTTCAGATGCAGAATTTATTTTCTGCTTTAAAATTGAGATTAGAGAGTTTAGTAATTCTGTCATAATAGACTAGATTATATGTGTTTTCTCTGTTAGATCTAAGTGTAGTCATTCTAATTGTGTTTCTAGCTTGATTTTTCAAATTGGTGAAAATGTTCTGCTCCCCTTCATTTGAGAGAGCCTGTATTTTATGCATTTTTCAATTTAATGAATTTTCAAGTTACTTGTCTGAGATTATGTATTATCAATGTGATTAAGAAGTTGAACTGGAATCAGTTCATAGAAAAGAACCATATATAACATTTATTAGTGATTGTTTTCCTTTTAAATTGCCCCTATTGATATTACCCTAAGCGGGAGTATCAGTATAAAAATTACTCCTGAGACTAGGGTTTTTAACAGTTAACTTTAATCCTTGAATAGTCATTTGGGAACTTTGTTGAAAGCAATTGTTCAAGGATGGATTTACTTGAACATTTTGATAAATATTTTCAGTATTTTATTTTCTGGGGATTGAAATAGATAGTACCACTAGTTAATAATTGGAGCAATTGCTGGACTGCTTCTTTTCCTCAGAAGTATACCTCTTTTTCTCCTATCTCCCCTATTCATATTTTTTCCTTTTTTTCCCTGAGTTTAAACCATAGGTTTAAAAATAATAATCATAAAGGCTAACGTTTACAGATGATGATGGTGTCATGTGTTTTGCTGTGTACTTTATCTGGTATATCTTAATTCTTAATAGTAATCGTATGAGGAAAGTACTATTATAGTCTCAGTGGTGTAGGTGAGAAAATTAAAATTTTGGGAGGCTGGCACTGGGAGAAAGTTACTTGGTAAGAAGTGGAATTTTGACCAAATGTTCAAGCATTCTGACTTAAGAACCCACGCTGTTAATCACTGTGCCATACTTACACTGCCTTCTTGTGGATTTGACTTTACTAATTCATTCTATTTGAACATTATCCTTGATATTTTTGTTTTTCTTTCCATATGCTGCTTCTCTTTGGTTGATGTTGATTACAAACTACTAATGGAGTTTGGAGATAAGCTAAGAGATAGAAGTTTCTGTTAGTTTTGCTATTTGGGAGATAACTTTGGTTAACTAAAAATTAAAGTGTGATTTTAGGTTATATTTGGATCTCCTACACCCATAGCTGCTTTCCACAGGTATGGAGCTAAATGCATATTAGTTCTGTTTTACTTTTTCTTTATATTTAAATTGAAATTACTACTTGGGTTTTTGTGCTTAAAGCTGCTGATACATTAAAATTGAGGAAAGGAAGAGTAATGGTGGAAGAACCGGAGTGAGCAAAAGAAAAAAATACAATTGGGAGAGTTACGGGAAAAAGGGATAGTGATGGAAACTTCTAGTCTAAGAGTAAAATAAGCAAAGGAGGATAGATTGTAAACCCAGGCCAGATTTTTAACTTTCTTTGACTCAAGCAACTTTTATGTTTCATTTTTGATAAAAATGTTTAGGTAACAGTTTAGGTCCAGGTAAGGGTAACGATGTAGAAAAGAGTAATGGCTTGAGAGTTGAAAAGGAGATTTGGTTTAGGTTGGATGTGCAGTCTCTAGAAAAAGGCCTGTATGACTTCGTATATTCACCTCTTTTGGCCTTAGTTTCTTCATTAAACTGACAGACATAATGTATATGGAGGCATTTTATTAATCGTGAAGTGTAATACAGATGTAAAATTTTACTCTAATCCTAATATTTTAAGATTCTGCTTAATACATTTTTACTTGTCAGACCAATATTTGTCATAGTGTCTCAATTTTTTCTATCTCCTGTTGCTGTTAATGGCATTACCTGCATCCCGTTCACACTCACCTGAAGACTTTTGCCTTATGCTTATGATACACAGCTGTGCCTTCACATTTCTTTCTAGTTTAATTTACTCTATTAGCTTGGTTATTGACTAAGGAAGCAACTTATCTCTTTGCCTTAAGTGGCATTCTCACCTTCCCAAAGTCTTCTGTGGCCAGAGAAACCTATCTAAAATATAGCCCTTGATTTTGTTACTTTAACAGACCTTAGGATGGTATATTTGGCATATTTAGAAAGAGGAGGTTGGAAAGAGATGTATTCCTGCCTCCCCCTCCCTCTTTTTTTCTTTAAATGTTTTATATGTCAGGAGTTCTTAACATGAATTCTTTTTGGGGACATGGATGAGAATGGGAGACTGGTTTTTGAGAATTCTCTGAAACTGGTAATTTTATAGGCACTTACATGTGTTTTTCTGGAGAGTAGGTCCCTTACTTTCAGCAGGACCCTGATAAGAAATAAAATGACAAGGTTTACTGATAAACCTTTTGTGGTTGTGTCTCTTTCTCAATTTTACCTGATTTGTTTTTGTCCTATTTGTCAGCCACCCCGCTCATCAGAATAGTTACAGGCTTTTGCTCTTTATCTCTTCAGATAATTGCTAGTCTCTGCATCTTTTTTATACAAATATCCCACTCAGTTTGTTGTTCTTGAGTCATTTTTTTGGTTCAGCTTGGTGGATGCAATGTTTTTGGTCTTTCATTTTCTGCCCTTTAATTCAGTTTTATATTTTTAAAACCATATTTAAAAATTTCTCTCTTTTTTTGCAAGAATAAGTTTTTTTTTAATTGGTAAAATTTTAAAAAAATTTAAAAAATATTTTTTAAGGAGAACGGGGTCTTGTGTTGCCCAGATTGGAGTGCAGTGGCTATTCACAGGCGCAGTCCCACTACTGATCAGCACAGGAGTTTTGACCACCTACTCCATTTCCAGCCTGGGCCTGTTAACTCCTCCTTAGGCAATCTCTGGTGGTTCCCGCTTCCAGAAGGTCACCACATTGATGCCCAACTTAGTGCTTAGTGTGGACACCCGATCGGCATAGCACACTACAGCCCAGTACTCCTGGACTTAAGTGATCCTCCTGTCTCAGCCTCCCAAGTAGTTGGGACTACAGACCCGGCCACCTTGCCCGCCCTGCAAGAATGAGTTTTTAAAGCTCAAATATATGCTTTCTTTGAAACTGAGCCTTGCAAATTTTTAAAAATTCTTAAACTGAAAAATTATAGTTTATCCTTACATATGCATACTAATAGAAGAAATAGTTTGCTGTTCAATGAATGTAATTTTTTCTTTTTTCTTTTTGCAACAGTGTCTCACTCTGTTGCCCTGGGTAGAGTGCCATGGCATCAGTCTAGCTCACAGCAACCTCAAACTACTGGGCTCAAGTGATCCTTTGCCTCAGTCTCCCAAGTAGCTGGGACTACAGGTACATGCCACCATGCCTGGCTAATTTTTTCTATTTTTAGTAGAGATGGGGTCTTGCTCTTGCTCAGGCTGGTTTGCTTCCCACCTTGGCCTCCCAAACTGATAGGATGGATTACAGGTGTGAGCCACCACACCTGGCCTTTTTTTTTTTTTTTTGAATCTTTTTTAGGCATAATCTCCCTCTGTCTCCCAGGCTAGAATGCCGTGATGTCGTCATAGCTCAGGTCAACCTCAAACTCCTGGGCTAAAGCGATTCTCCTGCCTCAGCCTTCCAAGTAGCTGGGACTATAGGTGTGTGCCACCATGCCTGGCTAATTTTTCTATTTCTTTATATTAATAGAAACGGGGTCTTGCTCTTGCTCAGGCTAATCTAGAACTCCTGGCCTCAAGCAGTCCTCCTGCCTCGGCCTCCCAGAGTGCTATGATTACAGGTGGGAGACACTGTGCCCCGCCCAATGTAATTTTTTAAAATAAGTTTTTTAAGACAAATATTTATTTCTGTGGATGTTGGTCAGAGCTACAGTTTTTTTTTTTTTTTAAACAGAGTCTCACTCTATTCCCCGGGCTAGAGTGCGTTGGCATCAGCCTAGCTCACAGCAACCTCAATGTCCTGGGCTCAAGCAATCTTCCTGCCTCAGCCTCCCGAGTAGCTGGGACTACAGGCATGCACCACCATGCCTGGCTAATTTTTTCCGTATATTTTTAGTTTTCCAGCTAATTTCTTTCTATTTTTAGTAGAGACGGGGTCTCGCTCTTGCTCAGGCTGTTCTCAAACTCCTGAACTAAAACGATCCACCTGCCTCGGCCTCCTAGAGTGCTAGGATTACAGGTGTGAGCCACCGTGCCAGGCCTAGGGCTACAGTCTTTTGAAGGCTTGACTGGAGTTGGAGAATCTTCCAAAATGGCACATCATTGGGGCTGGCAGGCTGATGTTGGCTGTTGGATGGAAGATTCAGTTCCTCACCCTGTGGACCTCTTTTTTGAGCTGCTTGAACGTCTTTTCAGTATGGCAGTTGTGCAAGTGATGTGCGAAGAAAGGTGAATTATGATCTAGTCTTATCAGTCAGTTCTGTTATATTCTGTATGTTAGAAGCATGTCACTCAGTTTAGCTCACAGACAAGGTGGGGAGAATTAGGCTCTACCTTTTCTCAAAGAATTTGTGGACATTAAAAAACCACAATAGAAGAACTACTTCACAGCCAGTAGTTAGTTGTCCACGTAAACAAACAAGTTCTTCATCCCGCAGACAGGAGAGACTGGGTTATTATAAGTTTAGGGAAGAAAGTATATTCCAAATTTATGGATTCTGGAGATTTAAACCTTTCTACCTTTTTGCCACTGTATGAGATATAGAGGTAAGGTTTTTTTGTTTTGGTTTGCAATCTCCCAGTGTAGTAAGAAAATTTTTTAAAAATTGTGGTAAAATAAAGATATATACCATTTTAGCTATTTTTAAGTGTATAATAGCTCAGTGGTGTTAAGTATTTTCACATTGTTGCGCAACCATCATCATCTCAAGAACTTTTTTCAACTTTCTAAACTGAAACTTGATACCCATTAAATAATAACTCAACGTTTTCTCCTCTCTCTAGCCCTTGGACAGCCACCATTGTACTCTGTCTCTGTGAATTTGACTACTTCAGCCCCTTCACACTAAGTGGAATCATAACCATTTGTTTTGTAACTAGTTTATTTCATTTACCATGTTTTCACAGTTCATCCATGTTGTAGCTTGTGTCAGAATTTCTTTCAATTTTAAGGCTGGATAATATTCCATTGTATGTACTGTTGTCCCTTGGTGTCTGTGGGGGATTGGTTCCACCCCCTCCCTCAGATACCAAAATTCATGGATGCTCATGGCACTGATATAAAATGGCGTAGTATTTGTGCATAACTGCACATCCTCCCTTAAAGTCATCTCTAGATTATTTATGATACCTAATACAATATAAATGCTGTGTAAATAGTTATTGTACTATATTGTTTAGGGAATGTTGACAAGAATAAAAAGCATGTACATGTTCATTATATACCCAGTTTGCTTTTTGAAATGTTTTTGGTCCATAGTTGGTTGAATTCATGAGTGAGGAACCCATAGATAGATACAGAGCGCCTATTGTATATACCATGTTTTGTTTATTCACTTGTTGATACACACTTGGGTTGCTTCTATCTTTTGGGTATTGTGAATCCTGCTCTGAAAATAGGTTTACACATACCTGTTCAAGTCCTTGTTTTCATTTCTTTTGGCTATACCCAGCAATGGAATTGCTGAATCATATGGTAATACTTTTAACTTTTTGAGGAACTGTAATACTTTTTTCCATAGTGGCTGCACCATTTTACCTTCCTACTGGCAGTGCACAAAAGTTCTCATTTTTCCACATCTTTTCTATTTGTTGTTTTCTGTTTTTTAGATAGTAGCCTCATGGGTGTGAAGTGGTATCTCATTGTGGTTTGCATGTCTCTAATGAGCATCTTTTACTTACGGGCGATTTGTATATCTTCTTTGGAGAAATGTTTATTCATGTCCTTTGCCCTTGCCCCCTTTTTAAAAATAAAGAGATGGGGTCTTGGCTATATTGTCCATGCTGGTGTCGAACTCTTGGGCTCAAGCAATCCTGCCTCAGCCTCCCAAGTAGCTGGGATTACAGCTGCATGCCACTGTGCCTGACATCTTTTGCCTGTTTTTAAATTGGGTTATTTGTTTTTTGGGGTTGTTTTTTGGTTGTTGAGTTTTAGGGGTTTTTATGTGTTTTGGATATTAACTTATGATGAATAAATTTTAATAATTAGTATTTATCGATGCTTAGCATGTTTCAGGCAGTGTGCTAAGCCTTTTAGGTATATTAACTCATTTAATCCTCATACACTCTGTGGGAAGATCCTATCATTCTCATTTTACAGTTGAGAAAATGAAGGCACGGAGATTTTAAGCAGCTTGCCAAGGTCACACAACCAATAAGGAGTATTTATGAACCCATGCTTTCTGTATCCAGAGTTTATATATTTAACCATTATGGCTGACAGTTAATAGTTTTTAAGGTGATAATATGGGAAAAGTAAAATGTTTACTGTTTCAGAAATTAAGAATATTTTCTTAGCCAGCAACTATGTTTTATTTTTCTTAATGTGGTACAGTTGTGACTTATAATTCTAATATGGTTTGTTTTCATTTAGGGATATTTTCCTCTGGATCACTTCATTACTAGTGATTATATAGTATTTTAGTTTGGAAAGTGCTTTTCTCAATTACCATGTGCAGTAAGTGCAGTTTCTATGTAATTATTTAAGAAACTGAGTCTGAGTAAATAATTTATGCAGAGTCCTCAATAGGTAGCAGAGGCAGAATTTGCATTCTGTTAATTGTAACCTTCTGGTACAGTTACCTTCTTTATTCTAAGTAGTAACTCTTCCTCTAGAGCACTGCTGTCCAATAGAACTTTATAAAATGGTGGGAACATTTTTCTTTGTGCTGTTCATTATGGTAGTCACTAGCCACATATCATTATTGAGGATTTGAAGTGTGGCTAGTGAAGAGGAGGAACTGAGTTTTAAATTTTATTTTAGTTACTTAACATTTAAACTTACATGGCTATACTGGCTGCTGTATTAGACAGCCAGGGCTAGAGCAGCGGTATAGAATCCAGTCAGATCCATATACCATTTATGACATGTCCTTTTTAAAGTCCCATTTGCTGTCTTGAAATAAAATATCTTATGTGCATAATAAGATCAAAATAATATACAGTTGTAATCAAAAAGGTAAATAATATGCTTGATTAGTCCTGCTTCAAAAAAGAATAAAAAGGTAAATAATAGGAAAGACACTTACAATAATGTATTTCAATATGTAGTACCACGGGTGTGACCATTCTAAGACGACACACACGCCCCCCTGCAAATTTCCAAAATACTCCTTACAGGTCATTTGCCCTTCTTTCAAAGAAACAAATTAGTGTTCTTGAGTACTTTGTCCTTTAATGGAAGGAAAGTACCACAGATTGATGAGTACAGTGATTAGATTATGTTTCCTTTGTTTTTTCTGATGTTTACTGCCAGTGTAGTTGAATTTGCAATTAGTAAACATTATCAAAGCTATCGTATGGTGTTGTGACATGGTATTTCTATACATTGATTAAAAGAAAAGACAAATGATTGTCAGTTTTCCTCTACTGTAAATTGAAGATAAAAGTCAGCATCCAATTTGGATTAATGGACTTGGTCCTTGATGTAGAAGAAACACTGTAGGATTAATTTATAAATCCTCAGATTAACTAGAGAAGGTAAATTTAGGGTCAAAGTAACACAGAAGAACAATATTCTAAGTCTTTACACTAAAAATTAACATTTCAGGAGTTGATCTTTTTAAACAAATGTCTGCTGATATTTTTTAATGGGGATGTGAATCTATTTTTAAATTAGGTTTATTCTATGAAAGTAGAGGAGGGAACAGATAAATTAGGTTTATTGAGGTGTAAGTTACATACATAAAAATTCACTTCTAAAGTGTATGCAGTTGTGTAACTCCACCACATCAGAATATAGAACATTTTTATTCCTCAGAAAGTTTGCTTTTTCCTCCCCCACCCCCACCCCCAGTCCCTGGAAAGCACCAGGCTGTTTTAGTATTGAAGTTCCTTATATTGTGTGGTGTTTCTTAGAACTTCAAATAAAAGGAGTCATACAGTGTGTATATAGCCTCTTTTCTGGCTGCTTTCATGCATGTTGTTGCATGTATTATAGTTGATCTTTATATTGTTAAATAGTATTTTGTTGTATAGTTATATCACGATTTGTTTATCTGTTCTCTGGTTCATAGACATTTAGTTTGTTTCCAGTTTTTGGTTATTATGAATAAAGTTGATAGGAGCATTTATGCATAGGACTTGGTGTGGACTTACATTTTCATTTCTCTTGTGAAAATAACCTAGCAGTAGGATTGGCAGAGTCGCATGAATTGTATTTAATTCTGCTAAAAAACCTGTCAGACTGTTTTTCAAAATGCTGAGCCATTTTGCATTCCTACCAGCAACGCGTTATTCTTGTTAGCCCTTGGTGTTGTCAGTCATTTTAATTTTAACCATTATGTATAGTTTGAATTAACATTGTGCTTTTTAATTTGCATTTCCCTAATAATGATAGTGAGCATCTTTCCATGTGTTTTGGTGAAGTATCTGTTCAAATATTTCGCATGTTTAAAAAAATTTGGTTTCTTTAATGAGTTGTAAGAATTCTTTATGTATTTTAGATAGGGCTGTATCAGATATGTGTTTTGCAGATTCAGTCTGTGGGGTTTTTTTTTTTTTTTTTTTTTGAGACAGAATCTTGGCTCTGTCACTCGGGCTAGAGTGTCGTGGCATCAGCCTAGCCCATGGCAACCTCAAACTCTTGGGTTCAGGCAATCCTCCTGCCTCAGCCTCCCAAATAGCTGGGACTACAGGCAAGTGCCACTACACCCGGCTAATTTTTTTCTATTTTTAGTAGAGACAAGGTCTCACTCTTCCTCAAGGTGGTCTCGAACTCCTGACCTCAAGCAATCCTCCTGCCTTGGCCTCCCAGAGTGTTTAGGATTAGAGGCGTGAGCCACCTCGGCCAGCCTGTCCTCGTTTTATTAACAGTGTCTTTTGAAGAACAAAAGTTTTTAATTTTGAAATTAAAATGTATTAGTTTTTTTTTTTTTTTTGGTGCTTGTTTGTGTCTTGAGAAATCTTTACCTAATGCAGTCTCAGGATTTTCTCCTACGGTCTCCTATAATTTTTTTCTCCTACGGTCTCCTATAATTTAGGTCTGTAATCCATTTTGAATTACTTTTTTGCCTGTAATGTGATGAAAGGGTGTGTAGTTCAGGGTTTTGTTTTGTTTTGTTTTTTGCATATAAATGTTCTGTTGTGCAAGTTACTTGTTGAAAAGGCTTTGTTTCCCATTGAATCACCTTGAAATACCTATGTTGAAAATCAATTGAATATGTGTACATATATGTATTGATGTCAGTTTCATGAAATATTAGTCATAAATAGAAATAACATTTGATTTTTTTTTCTTCCTGCCGTAACACCTGATGTCTTACGTTTTGTAAAATATTTTATAGGAAATTTGGAGTAACAGGGAAATTGTTTCTGTGGGCATGTGAAGTAAGACCTGTTGTAAAATAATGCCATCTTGAGTTCATATAGCAATCTTTTGAGTGGCTGGAAATGTTAGGTATTATCTAATTTATAGTTGAGCATACTTGAAAAATAAATGACAGCATTTCTATACTGGAAATAAGAAAGTAGGATATAACAGTATCAACTTATTTACTGTGATATATTGACAGTGGATCTGGAATTCTTATATCTCTTTAGTGCTAGTGAAGATATTCCTTGACTCAGCAAATGTTGGCGTGCCTGTGCTATTGTTGGTGCTATTGTTTCATAGTGAACAAGGCAAAAATGTAAGATTCCTCTGTTCATGTAGCTTGTCTGCTCTGAAGTTGTGTGAATACAGAGTAAACTGAGTGCTTGAATTTGAATTGTTTTCATCCTATTTAATAATACTAATAATATCTATTTGATGTTGACCAAGGTGGCCAAGCCATTATTTTATTTATTTATTTTTTTATAAAGAGATGGAAGTCTGGTCTTGTTGCCTAGGTTGGAGTGCAGTGGCACAGTCATAGGTCACTGCAACCTCAAACTCTTGGGCTCAAGGGGTCCTCCTGCCTCAGCCTCCTGAGTAGCTAGGACTATAGGCACGTGCCATCACACCTGGCTAAATTAAAAAAATTTTTTATACCTGGGGTCTCATTATGTTACCGAGGCTGGTTTCCAACTCCTGGCCTCAAGCAGTCTTCTGCTTCAGCCTGCAGGTATAAGCCACTATGTCTGGCCAATCCAGTCTTTATAAATTAATTCTTACTCTGTAAAAGAATGCTTTACAAAGTTATTAGAATCAAGTGAAATAATGAATGCTAAATGCTTTGAAACTATAAAATGATACATTATTAGTAGTATTGTTAGGGCTGGTTGCATAGGTGGTAGTGGTTGAGGACCATATGATCAACTAAGGGCAAGATTATGAATTGGGCTACATTGGTAAATATAAATTGAAGGGACAGAAGTGAGCACAAACCAAGGTGTATACTTAGGTTGCATTTTATAACAGACTTGTTAAAATGCACATTTTACTCTTCCGGGGTAATATTTGTGTAATCTTTGATATGGTATTTAAATGGCATCTTTATGCAAATGATCTCATATTTAAATCTCCAGTCCAGATCTTTGCCCCATATTCTAGACTTAAAACTTAACCAGCTTCTTGACTTCACTTGTTAAATTTTAGCATTTAAAACTGTGCTCTTGGCCAGGTGCAGTGGCTCATGCCTGTAGTCCTAGCACTCTGGGAGGCTGAGGCGGGAGAGTTGCTTGAGCTCAGGAGTTTAAGACCAGCCTGAGCAAGAGCGAGACCCCCCCCCATCTCTACAAAAAACAGAAAAATTAGGCGGGCATGGTGGCGAGTGCCTGTATTACCAATTACTCTGTAGGCTGAGGCAAGAGGATTGCTTGAGCCCAGGAGTTTGAGGTTGCAGTGAGCTGAGATGATGCCACTGCACTTTACCCAAGGGCAACAGAGCAAGACTCTGTCTCAGAAAAAACAAAAAACAAAAAAACCCCCCAAAAACTACTCTCTCGTCTTCCCTGTCTCAGGAAATGACTTCACCAGCTACCTATTTATTCAAGCTAAAACACTTGGAAATCACCTTTAAATTTCTTCTTTTCTCTCATCCATTAGCAAATCTATTTTGCTCTGCCTCCAAAATCTCCCAAATATAGCCATTTCTTTCTATTCCACTGCCACTAGACTTGTCCAACCCATTTTCCTTTTTTCACTTGAACTACTACTGCAGGAGCCTTCTAACTTTGTTCCTGTGCCATTCATAGTATGGTTCATTATTTTCAGAGCGTTCCTTTAAAAATGATAGTCAGATTGTGTCATGTTTCTGCCTAAAACCTTCTAATGTCTTTCCATTAGACCTAAAAATAGCATGCAGCACTGTACAGGCTGCACTGTTTATTCGTCCCCTCCCTTTCTCTGCAACCTTGCTTATTGTGTTACTGGCCCATTGGCCTTTGGCTTCTTTCTCTTCCTTGAACACGCCAGGCATTTTCCTTCCTGTATTAAGTCCTTAATTTGTTCCCTCTTCCTCTGTTCTTCCCTTATTCAGTTAAGTTTTAGCTCAAAGATTACCTTCTCTGAGAGATTTTCTGTAACCCTTCTATGTAAAGTTGGCAACCCCCTTCTGATACTCTTTGATTTCTCTTATAATTCTATATTATCCTATTAATTTCATTCAGGTCATGGTCTGTAATTATCTTGTTTACTCTCTGTCACCCATCTTTATCACATAAACTCTTTGAGGGAAGGGACCTTGTCCCATTTGTTTCGTAGTCTGTTACTTGCAGGGTAAAATAATTATTAACATTTTAGATAATTTAAACTTTTTTTGTTTTTTTGTTTGGAATTGAGTATATGCAGTTTTTGTTTTAGAGCTGCTGTTTAACTGCTTGGGGATTAGGTGAAAGTTTTTGTTAAGGGATTATTTATAGCTGAGTTAATTTGTTGTCACATCATTTAGAAGCTGTTTTATCAGCCTAGACCTAAATAATTAGTTACATGAGATTCTAGTTTGTTTGCTAGATTCAAGACTGGTTTTGGATTTGCTATTAGCTTTCTGAAGAGACCACCTGATAAATCTTTATCAACTTCTTTGATATGACCCTTGCCTTTAAAAATTTCCACCAGTTTTGAACTTGTGGGTTGAAATCTAGGTAAATTGTCCTCTCAGATTTAAAAAAAAATTTTTATCTTTAGGTTTCAAGGCATGGCTTTGAAATACATGGTTGAACAGAATTTTAGACTTTTTATTTTCAAAATTAGGAAGACCATCATAGTTCATTTATAATAAATTAGTGTCTTTATTTGAGGAGGAAACGAGGGGAAACTAATGCAGATTTATGTCTCAGAGCTTTGAGTATTTTTGGTATGACAAAATTTCTCAGTATGGTCTTGTTTTAGTTCTGTGTAAGCAAAGTATATTAAAGATCCCTTGCATGTCTCACCATCAGATTGGTATTAATTGATCAACACTTATATGCACATATAGTAGGTAACATTCATCGGGTTTGGGGCAGGTTGGGGGGGAAGGGATGAGTATATTCACACCTAATGGGTGTGGTGTGCACTGTCTAGGGGATGGGACACACTTGAAGCTCTGACTCAGGCGGGCAAAGGCAATATCTGTAACCTAAAATTTTGTACTCCGTAATATGCTGGGGGAAAAAAACGATCCCCTGCATGGGACTTGGAACACTAGGTTGAAAACTAGTTCAGAAATGGATTCACCTGATAATCAAGATGTCTTAAGGACTTTAAATTAGATGCCTTGATATTTTTCTTTTAATTCGATTGGTAATTTCAGATTTCTCACATGAATTATTCTTCAGTCTCTTTCTGATTAAAATGAGTTCCTTTTGTAAGCACAACGTGGAGATGGTGAAAAGTGAGTAAAAATGTTTTGACCTTAGTCCTATTAAATTAGTACCTCTGAGTACTTAATTTGCTGAGAGGACAATAGTATGGGTATGGAAGAAAGTTAGTGGAAACCAGATTATGATTGCCATGGTAGCTCAGACTACTCATCTTTTACTTGTTTAGGGATTGAGACCTGTATTATGTATGGTTTGATATAGCTGTAGCTCAAGACTGACTGACAGGTAAGATTAAAACCTAAAACTCAAAATTTAGGAATTACCTCTATATCTGTCATTAAGGCTAACGTTTTGTATTAGGTAAGATCTCTACCTTCTGAATATATTATGGGTTATTTATAGTATGTATATGTATACATAGTGGTTAAGAGTTTCACCTACCACTGACTAGTAATGCTACCTTGGGAACTTTACATATATTTCACATCTATATGAAAACCTGTTTTTCTTGTTTTGAAAAGAAGGTAATATCAATGCCCCAGGGATAGGATGAGGACTACATGGGGTAATGCCACCTAAACAAACTGCCTAGCAAATAGTAAATATATTAAGTATTTTTAGCTGTTACCTTTATGACTATTTATGTCCTTAAGTTAAAGCACTTAAATTTCCAAGTCTTTCACTTCGTATCAAGAATTCTGTTTCTTATAGTGCTCTGCCTGGATTGACTTGTGCATAGAGTTAGGCTTATTTATTTTTTTATTTTTATTTTTTTTAAATTTTAAAGATTTATTCTGAGCCAAATTTGAGGACCATGACCTGGAGCCACGCCCAAGAGGCCTTGAGCAAGTGGACTCAAGTTAGGCTTATTTAAAAAATTCGTTTGTTAAAACTTGTTTCCTGCTCTTGGGATGATTGGTCTTCAGCCTAATGTAGCTTCAGAAAAAGATGGATTATGTTAAATGTTTAAGGATTCAGGAAATGGTAAAGTTGAGTCAGACTAAAAGGATTTAAAATTATTTTGAATTTGAGCACACAGTACGAATTACAAAAGGTGCAAGGATTTTAGGGAAGAATCACCCGCCCCCTCCTGTTGCCAGTGATTGTTCTCCTCTGAGGAAAGCACTGTTAGTTTATGTTATTTTTCTAAAGAGATTTTATGTATATATAAGTACATTCTTTTTCTTTGTAATACAAGTAGTAGCATTATGTCTACCCTGCTTTACAGCCTTTTTTATTTAACAGAATATCTTGGAAGATTATTCCATATTAATACATGTAAAGCCACCTCATTCTTTTTATTGGCTGCATGGTAGTCTAACCAGACCTCTATTGATGTACATAAGGCTGTTGGGGTGTTTTTATTTATTTACTTTTTGCTATTATGACCAATGCTAGTGAATATTGTAAGTATAGTGCAAATTCATATAAGTGAATTTCTGAGTGTAATTTAGGATAATACCAAATTGCTCTACATAGAGGTATACTGACTTAAATTTGTAATACTAATGGGATAGCAGACTTTTGTTGGCATTTTGCCTTTTTCTTTTGGGTTTTTAAAAAATTTATTAAAAAATCTTTATTTGTGATTTTTATGGATGTGTAATAGAGTTGTACATATTTATGGAGTACATGTGACATTTTGATACCAGTATACAGTGGGTAATGATCAAAACAGTAATTGGGAGATCTGTCTATCACCTCAGGTGTTATTTATTTGTATTAGGCACATTCCAATTCCACTCTGTTAGTTATTTTGAAATATACAATAAATTATTAACAATTAATATTTTAATTGCCCTATGTGCTACTGAACACTAGACCATATTCCTTCTATCAATTTTTGTATCCATTTTTCCCCCTTCCTTCTCCTCTCTCCGCTGTGATTTCTAGCCTGTGATAACCAGCATTCTTCTATCTCCATGAATTCAGTTTTTCTTCTTTAAAAAAATTTTTTTTTAACTCTTTGAACTGGGATACTGAGAAAAGAGTTATTTGTTTTTTTAGCTCCCACACGAGTGAGAACATGTGATACTTATTTTTTTGTGCCTAGCATATTTCACTTAACATAGTATCTTCCAGTTCCATGCATGTTGTTGTAAATGACAGGATTTCATTCTTTTTTATGGCTGAATAATACTCCATTGTGTACATGTACCACATTTTCTTTATCTCTTCATCTGCTGGTAGATGCTTAAATTGATTCTACATCTTGGCTATTGTGAGTAGTGGTTCAATAAACATGGGAGTACAGATACAGCTTCGATATACTGATTTCGTTTCTTTTGGGTATATACCCAGCAGTGGGGTGGCTGGATCATTCGGTAGTTCTAGTTTTAGTTGTTTTTTTTTTTTTTGAGACAGAGTCTCACTGTTGCCCTGAGTAGAGTGCTGTGGCAGCAGCCTAGCTCACAGCAACCTCAAACTCCTGGGCTCAAGCAATCCTCCTGCCTCAGCCTCCAAAGTAGCTGGGACTACAGGCTTGTGCATCCAGCTAATTTTTCTATTTTTAGTAGAGATGGGGTCTCACTCTTGCTCAGGCTGGTCTCAAACTCCTGAGTTCAAGCCATCTTCCTACCTTGGCCTCCTAGAGTGCTAGGATTATAAGTGTGAGCCACCATGCCTGGCCTATTTTTAGTTTTTTTGAGGATGCCTTTTTCTTTTGAATGAGAATGAAAATTTTCCATGTATATAAATCTTTATGAAGTTTGTTTATATCCTGTGCCCATTTTTGTGTTGAATTCTTTTTTTTTATTGATTTGTAGGAATGTTTTCAGTGTGAAGGAGAATCAGCCCTTGATTTGTGCTGTATGTAATGTGATGAGTATTTTCCCCACCGTATGTTGTTTACTTTGACCTTGGTTTTGATGAATTTTGTCATAGGACACCTTTTGTGTTTATGTATAAATAAATACTTGAATATGTCATATAAGTATATTTTTATGACTTCTGGATTTTGTGTCATACTTAGAAAGACTTTCCTTTCTATTCCCTTTTTTGATATAAATTTTTTTTCTCCCGTTTTTGCCTGGTGACTTTCCTTTTATTTTTTTCCTTTAAATCTTTGGCCCATTTGATGATTATCTTGTGTAAGTTTTGACGGAGGAGAGTTGTTCAGACTTTTCTCACATACATAATTTCTTTGTATCTTTGGGTGTGTGGTCTTTCTGTTCTCTTTCACTGATAATTCTTTATATTCATGTACTAATGCTTTGGTGTTTTACTCACTATAGCTTTAAAACTGAGTCATATTAAATAAAAGGTTGTTAAACCCTTTAATCTGTGAAATTAAGAAAACTATTCTTAATGTTTAATGATTTTGTAATTATAGAAAGTTGATTAGCCTTTGACATCAAATTATAAAGCCCATTATTTTGTTGCAAATAGTTATGAAAATTATATATATATTTTTAAAAAATGAAATCTTTTTGTTATGAAATATCATACAGAAAGGTGCTTGCTTCCAAAATACGTAGGTAACAAAATACACATTTGTAACCATTATGCAAGTCAAAAAATACAGTGATGAGAGCACCCCAGAATCACCTCTTAAATCCCTTCTCAGACACTGTCTTCCTGAAAGGTAACCATCATCCTGACTTCTAACCAAATAGATAAGTGGTCCCCAACCTTTTTGACACCAGAGGCCAGTTTCATGGAAAACAATTTTTCCACAGACTGGGGGCGAGGGGTGGGTGCGTGGGGATAGTTTCTGGATGATTCAAGTGCATTAAATTTATTTGGGCAGTCAAACCTCTTTGCTAGTTAATCTATTTGCAGCCGAAACCCAGTGCCATCATCACCACCTCAGCTCCACCTCAGATTATCAGGTATTATATTCTCACAAGGAGTGCACAGCCTAGATCTCTTGCATGTGCAGTTTACAGTAGGGTTCATGCGCCTATGAGAATCTAATGCTGCTGCTGATCTGACAGGAGGCAGAACTTACGCAGTGATGTGAGAAATGGGGAGCAGTTGTAAATACAGGTGAAGTTTCACTAGCTCGCCGCCCACATCTTGCTGTGTGGCTGGTTCCTAACAGGCCTTGGACTGGTACCAATCTGGGGGTTGGGGACCGCAGCCGTAGGTTTCTTTAGGTGTTTTGTGATTTACATAAATCAGTATGCATGCTTTTGTGTTTGGCTTCTTTTGCTCAATGTTATGTTTGTGAAATTCTTCTATATACTGTTGCATATAGCTGTGTATTATTACTGTGTAGTGTTCCCTTTTGTGATATACCACCATTTAGTTATTCATTCAACTCCTGACATGTTTTAATTTGAGTATTGCAAATAATGTTGTCACAAACATATTTTAGATGTCTGTTGGTGCACATGTGCAAACATTTTATTAGATATATAATTAAGAGTGGAATTACTGGATTATAGAGAATGCCTATGTTTGGTTTTAGTAGACGATACCAAATAGCTTCAAAAACAGTAGAACCATTTTACTCTACCAGGGTTCTTGTTGCTCTGCATCCTTGCCAGCACTTGGCATTGTTGATCTTTTTAATTATAGTAATTCTGGTGGGTGTGTGGTAGCATCTCATTGTGGTTTTAATTTGCGTTTTCTGATTTATTAATGAGGCTGAACACTCTTGTAGGTTTATTGGGCATTTGGCTGTCCTTTTTTGTGAAAGAACAGTTATATTTTTTAAAAGTGAATTCTGTACCATAATATAGATGAAAAGACTGGAGTAAGATGTACGTATTTATTTAATTCAAATTCAAAGTTATTTTAATTTTTTTACTTTTTTAAAAATTTCAGAATATTATGGGGTTATAAACATTTTGGTAACATAAATTGCATTTGTACCGTTGAGTCAAAGTTGCAAGTGTGCCCATCCCCCAGATAGTGCGCATTGTACCTGTTAGGTGTGAATTTACCCATCCCCTCCTCCCACCTGCTTGATTTCTGATGAATGTTATTTCCATATATGCACATAATTATTGATCGATTAGTTCCAATTTAATGGTGAGTACATGCAGTGTTTGTTTTTCCATTCTTGTGATACTTCACTTAGAAGGATGGTTTCCAGGTCCATCCAGGTTAATACAAGAGGTATTACTAGTTCAGACTTAGTTGTATTTGAAGCTCATTAGGAACAGCTGTGACACCTTGGGCACAACTGCTTTAAGCCAGAAGTTTTTTTTTTTTTAATTTGTAAAATGAGAATTAAAATACCTTTTTTCTTTTGAGGATCAATTTAGGCATGTAAAAATTTCTTTATATCATATCTGCACGTTGATTCTCAGTATTTCCTTTTCCTTCTGTATGATTTCTTTTTTTTTTTAATTTTTTTTTAATTTTTATGTATTTATTTATTTTTTGAGGCAGAGTCTCACTCTGTTGCCTGGGCTAGAGTGCTGTGGTGTCAGCCTAGCTCACAGCAACCTCAAACTCCTGGGCTCAAGCAATCCTCCTGCCTCAGCCTCCCGAGTAGCTGGGACTACAGGCATGCGCCACCATGCCCGGCTAATTTTTTCTATATATATTAGCCGGGCTAATTTCTATATATATTAGCCGGGCTAATTTTTTCTATATATATTTTTAGCTGTCCATATAATTTCTTTCTATTTTTAGTTGAGACGGGATCTTGCTCTTGCTCAGGCTGGTCTTGAACTCCTGAGCTCAAATGGTCTGCCCTCCTTGGCCTCCCAGAGTGCTAGGATTATAGGTGTGAGCCACCATGCCTGGCCTGTATGATTTCTTCTGTTAGTAATTTTCTATCTCTACCTCTTCCAGTTTTCAAAGTCAAGATTTCTACTGTTCTTTGCTAATCTGATGTGGAGTTTCAATAAAAAGTAGCCAATTATGGGATTAATTTGATATCAAATTATTAGAGTACTATAGTCTGGATTTCATATTTTGATAATTTCAGGATAAGCATTATCTTAGTGCACTCTTTTGTTTTCCATCTGTTTTGTGTTTTGTGGCATGAGATGCTATAAATGGAAACCAACAATCACTTAACAGCTTGTCTTCATAGTGCTGAAAGAAGTAGGATTTTTAAAAAAACTGTCAGTTGTTTTTTACAAAGTAATTTATGTACTAGTGTACAGCTTACAAGACTTTCCTGTATATTATCCTCCATTATTTGAGATATAGGGATCATCATAAAGTCTTAATTTCCGTGCTTAGAGCAGGAACTCTAGTTTACTGAAGCAGTCCAGTGGGCATCCTGTTGCTTGAAGGTGACTAAGCTTCTCACTGATGGGAGAAATTGTAAAAGAAAAATAACTAAAAAAATTTTTTCCCTTTGATTTTAAAACTTTTTTTGCTTGATTAGGTCTCATTTTTTCCTTCATTGTAGGAGGGCACCTTTTTTTTCTCTCTAGAAGTTGTTTTTTAATCCTTTGGGTTCTAAAAAATTTATCTTGCTGGTTATTTCTTAAATTATATGTTTCCTTTGTTTTCATGTTTTTTTTTTATGATTTCTTTCATGTTACTGCTTTCCTTAAAATGTTTATTGATATTTAAGAACAAGGTGATAAAAAGCTGTTAGGGAGTATTGTGTATGTGAGCAGTGCTTATTGAATGGCTGGTATGTTGTAGGAAATATCTTTGTGGTGCTGGAAATCATGATAGCTCCTTATTTACATTTTTGAGAGATTCTACCATTTTGTTTTATTTTGGTGTGGTTGCTATGCTTGTGTGTTTGTTCACATTCATGTAGACTGTTATGTACTCAGATTTTTCAGTTTTCGAACCTGTTTCCCACTCTGCCCTCTTTTGTATCTGCAGTACCTATAGTTTCACAGTCCTAAATCATTTCAGCATTCTATGCAGCAAATCAGCTTCTTACTATATTCTGCTTTCCACATGTATTCTAGGCCTTGGGTCTCATTGTTTTGTTTCATCTGTTATTATGTGTCCATTTACTTCATTCCAAAAATTTCATGAAGTGGCTCATGGCCTCCTTTGCATTGTCACAGTTTTACTCCTTTATTCTTGTTTTTCCCTTCTTTTTATTTAGTAGGACCTTTGAATTCAGGATGCCATCATGAAATCATTTGTATTTGTAGTGGACACTAATGAAGAGAATAAACATGTTTAGTATCTTGTAAATCGTAGAGTATTTTTATATTTTTATTGTGGCAGTGATCTTTATAGTTTCTTTAGTTTTCTGTAGTTATTGTTAGTAATTGATTCTTTCGGTAATTTGAAATGTTAACTGCTTCTCATTTGGTTTTTATCCAGTTAGTTATGAATCCTTATATTCAGTCTGGCTTTTCAGTTGGAATAACTTACATGCTTAAACTGTGTCCTTAGGTAATAGGCATCTATTAAATAAAAAACTTACTGTATCTCATGATAATAAAGTAGAATGTGATGTAAAGTAATTATGATTTGCACTCCATTAAATGTTTTTCGAACAGAAGAAAAGAGCACATTTACAAGTATGGGGAACATACAGTAAAATTCTTTTTTGTGGTCTCTGAGAATACTGTATTCCAGAATATTTATTTTCTGTCTTTATAAAACATACATAATACCTATTGTGTATAACAGTATTCTTGTGAAGTGAAACTAGTGTTATTCCTTAACAAAAGTCAGCTGTGTTGTAGTATTTATTGGGTTTCATTTTTATGGCTTGTAATTTTATATCACTGGAGTTAGAACTAGGGCTAGATATTGAGATACACAAACATTTGGGATGAGCAGAACCTGACAAGGCGACTGAGAAGGAGTTGCCATAGGGACACCAGTAATGTGATGTATTGGGTTAACCTTGAGAAGGAAAGTGGCCACAAGTGTCAAATATTGTTTAGTGGATTGAATGAGATATAGAATTGAAAGATGACTCTTCCCCTATTAATTTTTCATGTTGGTACCAGATTTATTTTCTGAAAGCACATTTCCAGACATGTAATTGTAACTTTAAAAGTTCTAAGTACTCTCCTTGCCTGCTGAATTAAGTTTTGATTTCTTGTACACCTGTGTGCTGTTCAAGGCCCTTTAGGTATTGTCCCCAAACTACTTTGTCTCCTTGAATTTAGATACACCTGAAATATATTAAGTGGTATTTGACCTATTTGTTACTGGCTTGATATGTTGTGAGTTCAGTGACGCTAGACCTGTTAGTTCCAGATACATTCATATGGGAATTGTTTAATACCATTTAGAAAGGAAGCTTTCAATAATTGTTTTAAGAGAGAGTCTTGTTCAAAAAATATTCCTTACTTGAAATTCTTAATACAAAGTGACGATTTCATTTCTTTTCTTTCTTTCTTTTTCCTTTCCTTTCCTGTCCTGTCCTGTGCTGTCCTGTTTTAGAATTATGCTACTGACCAATGCATGGGTGCAGGCAGGGAGAAACTAATAAATTCCATTTTCTTTCTGTATTAGTGCTTGAAAAGGTAATTTCATTTTCTTCTTAATTAAGACAAAATGTAAAGCATTATAGTTTTGTGTCTTTGGCTAGATAAGTTTGAAAGTTATAAGTAAAGGCTATGTTGATATCTTAAGGGATGGTGCATTAGCAGCACCTTGGTGATCATTGATTCTAGTGTTCTGAGCCTTGTTCTTTTAAAAAAGTTAAATTCTACATCACATGAGGTAATTGTCAGTTCCTTGTGGTCATACCATAGACGTACAGACTTATTTTTGTTTGTGTTAATATTGCAGTTGAACTAAGCCATTGCTGGGATTTTACACAATATAGCAGTGTTTTCTCATACAAGTGGTTTAAGAAACCCATGTGGTAAACCAAGCATTTGATGCAATGTTAGTTTATTTGGTGGTAAGTAACTTAAAGATTTTTATATTAAAATATGTGGATAGCAGTGCTGTTTACAACTAATTGATCATAACCAGTTGCAGATTCCTTTGTTCCTTCTCCACTAGCACTGTTTCACTTGACCAGCCACAAAAAATATTTTTAAAAAAAGAAAAAAATGTTGACCTATTATAGTACAATGGAGAAATTTCATAAATTTGTAAAAATAAAACAGACCTTGAGGATAGGTTACTTTGGTTTCTTTCTGAAGTATTTTGGAAGGGATAGGAGAATGGGTTTGTTGTTAATAACTTTTACTGATTTCTGTGGGAAAGGTTGAGAGAGATACTGGTAGTGAAAAAGCATGGTTTTTGAGATAGCAGGAAGACCTGGGTTCACAGTTTTTGGGTGCTGTCATTTATTGCCCATGTAGCTTAAGAGTAACTTACTTCAATGTTTTGTAATTCTGCCTCTTTTTCATTTAAGTTGATCCCAGCATATTTTTTTTAAAACATGTCTGTTTACATTATTTGAACATTTACATTATTCATTACATTTACATTATTAAAAATCCATTATAGTGGCACTTTCCTTATGGTAAATATTTCACAGAAAAAATAATTGCTTATACCTACAACTTCTCTGAGAGGATTTCAAGTAGCAACCTTGTTTTTCAATTATTTGTTAATTCTATTAGATTGTTAGCAGTTAGGGGCACGACTGCTCTCTTGAGCCTTGTATCTTCCAGTGCTTATCCCATATTGCTCACATTAGCTGTTCAGTAAATGAATTCGTTTGAATTAAATTTTATCCCAACTAGTCCACATTGCTTGCAGTATTGTTCTAAATTATAATTTACCTTTACCTATCTTTTAAACAAAAAAGGATCCCATAGGCTGATTAGAGAAAATTTCAGAGATGTCTTAGCCTGCTTCAGTGTGATGTAAGGAAAGAGAAGCTCAATAAGTAGAAATTTGTTTGCTTTGCAGACTAAGGCTTTTTTTTTGTGGTAGTGAATTTTATGTAAAATTAAGTAGGTTCCTTATAAGTTTTGAAGTTCCTTGTTTATATTTTGTGTGTTTCATCTTTAGTACATTTCAAAAAATGAAAAATTTTAAAAAGCATTCTGTTTCCAGATATTTATATTTCAGATATTCTGATCTGTATCTAAGCATAGTGTTTGATGACTAACTGGATAAAGTATTGGATACTTTGTTTTATGACCAAAACTCTAAAAAATAGGCAAGCAGAATTTTTTGCTACCTTTAGAGGCCATATTTGTTAGGCAAGGGTTTTTGTCTTTGAATATTAGGGCATTTACCATCCTTTTCTGCTAATAATAACTCTTGGTGTTTAAAAACAGATTTCTAGGTTCTGCTTAAGTCTCAGTAAATCAGAATCTACAGGAGAGGGGCATGGGAAGTCTTGAAATCACTTAGCACCCAGATGCCTACTAAATATTAAAAAAATTTTATTGTGTTAAAACAGGTAAACAATTCAGTGGAATAAAATGTCAAAGTATAGTTTTCAAAAGTTAAAAACATGACTCATAAAAATATAGGATGAATGTGTTTCATAGCTTGATCACTTTTTAGTTATTTTTGAATCAGGATCTTGCTCTGTCACCCATGCTAGAGTGCAGTGGCACAGTCACAACTCACTGCAGCCTCAAGCTTCTGGGCTTAAGTGATCCTCCTGCCTCAGCTTCCCAAGTAGCTGGGACTACAGGCATGTGCCACCACGCCTGGATAATTCCTTTTATTTTTTGTAGAGACATGGTCTCACTGTTTTGCCCAGGCTGGTCTTGAACTCCTGGCCTCAAGGGATCCTCCCACCTCAGTCTTCCAAAGTGCTGGGATTACAGCTGTGAGCCATCATGCCCGGTCTTCGAATTGCTTTTTAAAATTTATTTTCCTTGACTATTATAACCTGATACTTTTGAAGATTTTGAGCCAGTTATTTCTTGTATCTCTTACATTGGCTTTTCTCATGTTTAGATTCAGGTTATGCATCTTTGGCCAAGAATATTACAGAAGTAAAGTGGTGCTTGTTTTGCTAATTGTTATGTGGTGCACAATTTCAATTTGTTTTTTATTGATGATGGTCACTTTGATCTGTTGATTAAGGTGGCATTTGCCAGGCTATTTCACTGCAAAACTGTAATAAATATTTTTTGGGATGTACATAATAAATTGTGTGATAACCTGTTCCTCAAGGGTTTTTTTTTGTTTATATATATTTATTTATATCTGTTTCTGGATTCATGGTTTCCTATTTTGTTCTAGAGGTTATAATGCATTACTCTCATTACTATTTTTTTATTGAGGTACAAGTCCTAGTACATAAAGTTAACGTCTTAAAGTATACAATTTATTGGCATTTAGTACATTCAAATACTTGGAAAACTACCACCTCTGTCAAGTTCCAGAGCATTTTTATCACCCCAAAATAAAACCCTGTAACTTTTAAGCAGTCACTACTCATTTCACCGTCCCCCCCAACAGTCCCTGGGAACACCAGTGTGCATTTTGTTTCTATGAATTTGCCGTTGTGACTATCTCATATAACTGGAATCATATAATATGTGATCGGCTTCTTTAATTTAGCATGTTATAGAGGTTCAATTCAGAATCATGTATTAGTAATTCATTCCTTTTTATGGCTAACATTCTGTTGTATATACCACATTAATTCATTTGTCTGTTGATAGACATTTGGGATGTTTCTACCTTTTAGCTATTATGAACAGTATTTAATGTACAAGTATTTAAGTACTTGTTTTCATTTCTTTTGGGTACATACCTAGTAATGATATTGCCAGGTTATGTGGTAATTCTGTTTTAACTTATTGAGGAATTGCTAAACTGTTTTCCACAATGGTTGCATCATTTTACCTTCACATTAACAATGTGTACAAGGGTTCCAGTTTCTCCACAGTTTTGCTAACACTTTTCCGTTTTTTCTTTCTTTGATTGTAGCCATTCTAGTGGGTGTAAGGTATCTTATTGTGGTTTTGATTTGCTTTTACCTAATGAATACTGATGTTAAGTATATTTTAGGTACTTATTGGCCATTTGTAGATCTTCTTGGGAAAAATAACCTGATCAGTCCTTTACCTATTTTTTTTTCTTTTTAATTTTTTTGGAGACAGAGTCTCACTTTGTTGCTCAGGCTAGAGTGCCGTGGCGTCAGCCTAGCTCACAGCAACCTCAGACTCTTGGGCTCAAGCAATCCTACTGCCTCAGCCTTCCAAATAGCTGGGAGTACAGGCACATGCCAACAGCCCAGCTAATATTTTCTATCTTTAGTTGTTTGGCTAATTTCTTCCTGTTTTTAGTAGAGACGGGGTCTCACTCTTGCTCAGGCTGGTCTTGAACTCCTTCCTGAGCTCAAGCAATCCTCCTTCCTCGGCTTCCCAGAGTGCCAGGATTACAGGCGTGAGCCACCGCACCTGGCCCATTGTTTTGATCACTGTAGCTTTATAGCAAGTTTTGAAATAGGGAAGTTTGAGTCCTATAACTTTATTCTTCTTTTTCCATATTGTTTCTGATATTTACGGCCCATTCTAGTTCCAATTGAATTTGAGAATAGCCTTTTCTATTTCTGCAAAAAAGACTGTTGGAATATTAATAGGGATTATGTTGACTCTGTACATCAAATTGGGTAGCATTGCTATCTTAACAATGTTAAGTTTTCCAATCCTCAAACATGGGAATGTCTTTCTATCTCTTTAGGTCTTTTAAAATTTCTTTCAGCAATGCTTTATAGTTTTTAGTGTACAGCTCTTAGACCTTCTTGACTAAATTTATTTATAGGTATTTTGTGGTTTTAGATGCTATTATGAATGGAATTCTTTTTTTTTGATTTTTATTACAAGTATATGCAGATATACAACTGATTTTGTGTGTTAATCTTGTATCTTGCTGTGTTGCTGAATTTGTTAGCTCTAGTTTTTTTCTGGGTTCTAGAATTTCTGTATATAAGATCATGTCATCTGTGAAAAGGAATAATTTACTTTTCCTTTCCAAGCTGGATTTCTTCTTTTCTTTTCCTTCCTCCCTCCCTCCCTCCCTCCCTTCCTCCCTCCCTCCCTTCCTCCCTTCCTTCCTCCCTCCCTCCCTCCCTTCCTTCCTTCCTTTTTCTGATTTAGAGATGGGGTCTTGTTATGTTGCCTAGGCAGGAGTACAGTGGCTATTCACAAGCGAGATCATTGCACAGTACAGCACACTATATATAGTTCCTAGGCTCAAGAAATCCTTCTGCTTCTGCCTCTTGAGAAGCTGTGACTTCAGATGCTCACCACTGAGCTGGCTCTAGATGCCTTTCATTTCTTTTCTTGCCTAATTACTGTGGCTGGAACTTCCAGAGTACAGTATTGAATAAAGGTGGTGAAAACGGGCATCCTTCTTTTGTTCCTAATCTTAAGGGGAAAGCTTTCAGTATTTCACTGTTGAATACTATGTGCTGTGGGTTTTCCAAAGATGCCCTTTGTCAGGTTGAGAAAGTTTCCCTCTAGTCCTAGTTAGTTGAATATATTTTTATAATGAAAGGGTGTTGAATTTTGTTAAATGTTTTTTCTGATTAATGTTCATCGATTTAGATTTGGTTTACGAGTTTTTCTTCTCTTTTAAAGAGATGAGGTCTCACTCTGTCACCTGGGCTAGAGTGCAGTAGCGTGGTCATAGCTCACTGCATCCTTGAACTCATGGGCTCAAGTGATCCTCCTACCTTTGCCTCCTGAGTAGCTGGGACTACAGGTGTGCACCAGCAACCCACTAATTTTTTTTGAATTTTTAAATTTTTTTTTAGAGATGGAGTCTCTCACTGTGTTGCCTAGGCTGGTCTTGAATTCCTGGACTCACACAGTCCTCCTGCCTCAGTCTCCCGTAGCTGGGATTATAGGCTCAACCCACTGTCCCCAGCTCCAGTTTGATGATATTTTGTTGAGGATTTTTACTCTATACTCTGCCTGTAGGTTAGAGTTCCTGAACTATTTTTTGGTTATTTTGGGTGATTTTGATGGGCTTTGTCACCTGGGCTAGAGTGCCATGGTGTCAGCCTAGCTTACAGCAACCCCAGACTTCTGGGCTCAAGAGATTTTCCTGCCTCAGCCTCCTAGAGTAGCTGAGACTACAGGAGCTGGGCACCATGCAGGGCTACATTTTCTATTTTTAGTAGAGACGGGGTTTCACTCTTGTTCAGTCTGATCTCCTCAAGAGAGCCTCCCAGAGTACTAGGATTATAGGTGTGAGCCACTGCACGTGGCCGGCTTTTGTGATTTTTAAAACTTGTTTTTAAGTTACCTGAAATATAAATCATTATAAAGACAGTAAGTTTGATGTTCATTCTGATGGAATCAATTTGAATATGTTTTTCTTTGGAAATAAGCGGCACAAATTTGGTAGGTTCAAAAGTAAAACATAACAAGAAATCGGAAAAATTCCATTTATTTGTGTACTTTTGCCAAAGCATATTATATTTCAATCTGAAGAATAGTATTTTGGACTTACATCTTTTTTTTTTTTTTTTAAATTCAGGCATATACTCTTAAAGATGTACACTTAGGCTTTTCCCCGTAAAACCAACTTTCCCTCAAATTTTTGTTGTCAGTGGATTTCATCCATCATTTCAGGAACAAGTTGTAAATTGGGTGAGAGATGAAAATTTAAGGTTTTCATATCAGCAGTATTTATAACTCTTAACTCTTTATGTCCATCTGGGACCTTCAGACTTCATATTGGATTCTGATATGAGATTTCTAATGAGCTCTGGTATCTTGACTTCTGGGATTGTGTTTTTTGGGATAGGGGGTGGGGGCAGTAGTCTTATATGTACCAGTTGATGTACCAGTTGTTAAACATGTAAAGAAAATACATAAACGTTTTTAGTTAGTCCATTTCTAATGTTTGTATTTGGGTTGCCATAACCAAATACCACAGACTGGGTGGATTAAATAACAGAAATTTATTTTCTCACGGTTTTGGAGGCTGTAAGTTCAAGATCAAGGTGTCAGCAGAGGTTGGTTGCTTCTGAGACCTCTCTCCTTGGCTTGCAGATGGCCACCCTCTTGCTGCCTTTTCATAGGGTCTTTGCTCTGGGCATGCATCCCTGGTGTCTCATTGTGTCCAAATTTCCTCTTATAAGGACACAGTCTGATTGGAGTCAGACCCACTTGGATAGCTTCATTTTAAGTTGATCATTTCTTTAAAGAATTTATCTCCAAATATTGATACATCCTGAAGTATTTGGTGTTATGACTTCAATGTATGAATTTGGGGAGGGAGCACAGTTCAGCCTATAACTTTATTACACAGGAAAGGAAGCTGAAATGAAAATCAGATGACAAAAGGCACAGTTAAAATGAGTGGAGTAGAACATGAATTAACTTCTGCCATGAGCTATTCATACTTTATTCTTTAAGAACTAGATTTATATTAAAATTTATAAAGACACTGCAGGAACAAATAGGTGATTTCAGTGGTTTGCCTCCAGGGATAATTTTCAGTTTTAACTTTTCACTTAACCCTTTCCTATGATACCTTTTTTTTTTAATGATAAACTTTTAAATTTTTGATTATTTTAAGTTCTCTGGAGCTTCTTGTGAATTTTTATTTGGTGCAAACTTTATAATTTCTCTTTCTCATTGAGTTACTGAACCTATAATTTTAGAGAAGTTTCCAACAAAAAGTTGTTGGAAAAACATATACCACACAGTACTGTTTAGTATTTAACTTCATGTTAAAAGAGATAATATAAAATTCCTTAATGATTCTAAGACCCTTTAGTTTTCATTTTTCACAAGACTTCTAAATGTAATGCAGATAGAAATAAAACTCCCGAATGCCTGAATTTTCGTGATGTGTAGTATATTTCGATTAGGTACATTTTTTTTGGAGGGGCTTGGGGAGACAGGGTCTTACTGTGTTGCCCAGGCTTCAGTGCAGTGGCATCATAACTCACTGCAACCTCCATTGCCTGGCCTCAAGTAATAGTCATGTCTCAGCCTCCCAAAGTGATAGGATTACAGACATGAGCCACTGCAGCACAGCCTAGTTACACTCTAAAACAAAATTTATTATTTGTTTCATGAGTGTTTTATTGGAATTCATCTTAGGTTTTTCAAATTGTATCAGGGTTTTTCTTCCTTAACTTATATGAGCATTTAAACATTTTGACTTTCAGTGTGAGTTTTAACCCGTTGTATTTATTTCTTATATCTGGATACTCTTAATAGAACAGCACAGTTTTGGGTAGTGGAATTAGAATATTTCTGTAACATCCTGAAAATCTTATTTGAATACTTTAGGAAGTTCATATGGCTTTTAAAAAATTCTGCCTTAGCTCTTAATATTTGAAAGAAGACTTTTGAAAGTATAAAATCAACAGTATTTCATTTAACAGTTATTTGTTAAAATTTCACTTTGAGATTATTATGTAGTTGTAAACATAAAGCATTGTACTAATTTGTTATTAGTAAATGTAAATATTTTGATGTTTAGAAATTTCATTTAGAAAGGTTGACCAAAATAGTCTAAGCTCTATATTTATTTCATTTTTTATTTTATTATTTTTTTCTGGCAGAGATGATCGCATGATAAGCTCTATATTGAAATGAGAACAGTTACCCAGTTGACTTCTGCCTCATTTAAAAAAAAATCTGAATTTACTATGTTTAGATTGGTCTGACAACTTGAAACTTTCATTGATACAGTTGAGACAGCCTCTGGAAAATTGAAATTCAGAATGCAGAAGAACAGTAGTTTCTAAAGTATTTTAAAATTTTGTTATGATGATTGTAATTATAAAAAACTTTTTATTATGGAAGTTTTCATACACTTCCTTGTACCAACATACAGCTTTAGTGTTTACAAACATGGACAACCTTGTTTCAACTATACCCCCATCAGCACTCTCTGGTTTATTTTAAAACAAAGTCCGGTGTATCTTTGTTTTAAAACATTATAATCACCATGCCATGATCACATCTAAGTGATTATTAATTCCTTAGTGCCGTTTAATGTCCAGCTTATGTCCACATTTCTGCTGTTTCATACTTTTTTTTTTTAAAAAGATGGATTTGTTTGAGTAAGGATACGTGCTAGGTGCATGCATGTATTTGATTGATCTGTCTATTAAATACTGTTATTTGTTGAAGAAACCAGATTATTTGATATTTGGAATAGTCTGTGCTCTAAATTTGGCAGATTATTTCTCCCAGATGTGTTTTAACTTGTTCCTCTGTCTTGAATTTCTTGCTATTGGTAGTTAGATCAGATTTCAAATTCCATTTGGGGTGGGATCAAGAATATATCATAGATGGTAATGTGTACTTCATATTGCATCACATCAGGAGACACTTGATGTCTATTTGTCTATTTGATTTTTAAAAATAAGTTTTATTGAGGTATACTTTGTGAAAAAATGACCAATTTTAGGTTGATAATCTGATGAGTTTTGACAAATGAGAAGAGTTGTATAACCATCACCACAAGCAAGATAATACCCAGTTAGCCAGAAAATTCCTCTTGCCCCGTGCAGTTATTACCCCCGCCAGGAGCTGTTTTTTTTTTTTTTTAATCACTATAGTTTCGCCTTTCCTAAATTTTCATTATAAATGGAATATTGTAGTAGTTAAGTTCATTGCAATTTAAAGAAGATAATTTTTGGCCAGGAGCTACAGGTCTAATTCCTTCCATTTTTGTACGACAGGGACTTGCCATGAGGTGTTGAAGCCTTGTTTCATTGAGTTGGAGAGACTGGACCTAAATGGCGCAGCATGACTTTGCTCCAGCCTGGCTTAATTTTCCTACTCCACCATCATCAACAAAGGTACTCTTTCCTGCATCTCTCTTTTTGTGTACCTGCCTTTCTTTCATTCATGTTCTACACAAATGAAATTAAAATGTAAAGGTTTAATATCTTTGCAGAGAAGTACATTTATATTATCATCGAAGTTATTTCATGTTTAGTTTAGTGGTTTTATTAGTTTAAAAGTCAGTTTTCAATATACCATCAATATACTAGACCATTTACTTCCAAGTTGCCTTTTGTAGTAATCAGTGTTCCACAAATTTTAATTCATATCAGATACTTTGAACATTACTTATTATAAATATCTTACCTTTTTCTATACTATTTTTTTCTATCTTATATTGATAGCCCTTTTAGATAATAATGCTACCTAGCATACATCATGTACTTTAGTTGCAAAATGCTTTGCCAAACATTATCTAATTTGAGTAGCTATCCAAGAATGTGATGATTTAGAACTTGTTTTTAGTCCTTGCTGTACTCATTTTAAATATTGACCTTCTTTAATGCACTTGGGGAAAGTGAAGATTGAGTTGCAGAGTAAAGGGTGTGTACACACAGTCACTGTGGGATGAAGGTGGTTTTATCAGGGCTCTCTGACTGTCTTTTACTGATCTTTTCTGTAAAGCTGTTTGCCTCATTTGATATCACACCCCCATGTGTTAGGTTCCATTAATTGCCAGCGGATTGCTCTGTTGTTTTCAGCAATGCCTGGGGGCATTAATTGCAATGTGCTCAGATCCAATTTAATTAGGGCAGGCCTGGGTTTTGGGGCCAGTGTTCTGAGATTCATTCTGACCCCAGTAGGGCTCTTCTTAGCTGTCTCTTTACCTGGTTCTTTCTGAATTAGCTGGCCTGTGGTTCAGCTTATTGTTCTTCATTAAGAGGAACTCCGGGCTCCTCTTGTTTTCTTACCACCACAATCTCCTTTATTTCTGAAAGTGTCCTCAGCCTTGACTTTTTCCACACTGTTTGAAGTAAAGTCAGTTCCTTTGAGGGCTGCTTCTCACCTGGGGAAAATCTCTGAGCCACTATTCCAGGCACTGGGTGGAGAAGTTTGCCTCTCAGTATGGAACTTCTGTCCTGTTAGGTAACTAGGGCAAGGGCAGTTGGAGCCTATTGGTACTTTGAATCTGGTGTAGAGCCTTCATCCTATGGGTGATAGAGGAAAGGAGCCCCTGATTTCTTGGCTGCACTTACCACCAATTTAACTGATTCAACTGAAATTGGGAAGGGAAGAAAAATATTGGGAGCCTGCCCCTCCCAGTATGCTGTCCCCCTTGTTTAGGAGATGATGGGGCAAGGACCTGGTCTTCTTAGTCACAGCTGCCCAGAGTGGACGAGAGGTTTAGTGGGTTGTAGCTCAAGAACCACAGATTCTTGAGGTTCTGAGTTTTAGTAGTTCTGAACTAGCACAACTGGTAAAAACTATTAAAAACAAACACTTGGGACAGTCTGTGTACATTATCCTAAAGGCACAAAGCAAGTGAAGAAACAGTTTTTTCAAGAAAATCTACTAAAATTTGGTAAGATTTCTATACTATTCATCTAAGAACGTGCTTAACTTTTCGCCTGTTGATAATACGTTTTAAAAAATTGGAGGTTTTCGAAGTCTTTCCATATATCTGGAAGACTGATTTTTCACATAAATGAGGCTTTGAATTTCAGAAGTAATGTGAATTTTGTAATATTGTTACATACCAGGAGTCACTAATCTAAGAAATGTTTATTTTACTTAAAAATATCAAGCAGAGGCTGGGCACGGTGGCTCACGCCTGTAATCCTAGCACTTCTGGGAGGCAGAGGCAGGAGGATCGCTCGAGGTCGGGAGTTTGAGACCAGCGAGAGCCTGTGTCTACTAAAAATAGAAAAATTAGCCAGGCATTGTGTCATGCGCCTGTAGTCTCAGCTACTCAGGAGGCTGTGGCGGGAGGATTGCTTGAGCCCAGGAGTTTGAGGTTGCTGTGAGTTAGGCTTGACACCACTGCTCTCTATTCAGGACAGTGAGACTTTGTCTCAAACAAACAAACAAAAAAGATCAGGCAGAAGGTGCTCTAATAAAAAAAATAGAATCGTTTTTTAATGAAGACTTTGACAACATAAAAAATAGAATAGTTTTTACAGATACATTTACAAACATCCGAAACTGTTGTAGAGCATTGAAATTGTCATCTATTCTCCAATGTGCTAAGAGGAAAGCCCTCGAAGCCAAGTACTAGAAAATGGGCTTTTTGGGTAGATTATATGCCACTAGTGATTTTTAAAAAACTAATAGTCTGATTGCAAAGTGAGAAATATCAGTATATTTCTTCTGATAAAAGTCATAATGTGATATTTCTGATTAGGTCACCTTGTTAGTTTGAAGAGCTTTTGGGGGCCTTTCGTCCAGCATTGTCTATTGTATAGACATATAAAAAAAACTACAGGTGGTCATAGATGATCCACCTGTAATTGACTAAGTATTTGCCTCTAAAGAGGAAATTAGAATAGAAGGAGGCCCATATTATTAAGAAATTAACTCTTTATTTTTAGGAAAGTATCTTTCTCATGAATAACAGTTAATTTCTTATCACTTCTGAGATTTTTCATAGTAATTTATACTTTTGGTTCAGTCAATCTGTGTTCATTTAGGTAGGAAGTAATTCCTGTAGGTGTTTTGGCTTTTCTAGACTATAAGACCTGTGTAAAAAGGGAAAACAAACCATTTTTCCTGTCTGCTTAGCATAGGACACTTCTATGACCAGACGTGTGGAAGATTTTCCCCCCACACACCAAGGAGTTCTCTAGCAGACTCCAACTGGGTATCCCAGAATTCATTTCAATTCTGACTGACATGATCCACCTGGATATAGATCTGACAGATTTAGTGTTCAGTCCCACAAGACTGCCCCCACTTCAGATGCCAATTGCAAGTCTGGGTGACCTGTACTTTTGACTAGCTACAAACTAGGGTTTCTGTGACCCCTCTTTGGGTTTGCCTAATTTGCTAGGATGGCCCTCAGAACTTAGGAAACACTTAGGTTTGCTAGTTAGTTATAAAGGGTACTGATGAGTAGATGGATAAGGTGAGGTATTTGTGTGTAGGGTGGGTACATGGAGCTTCCTTGCCCTCTCTGGGGTATACCATGCTCCCAGCACCTTCACGGGTTTTTCAACTGTTGATCAGTGGATGGGGCTGAAAGTTCCTATCCTAATCACTTGATGTTTTTAGTGACTTGCCCTATCCTGAGGCTATCCAGCAGTCCCACTCTAACTACCTGTAGCATAAACTGGAGAGTTATCTCGAGGGCTAACTACAAATAACAAAAGATACTCCTATCACTCTGAAAATTCCAGGGATTTTAAGAAGAAGCTGAATGACAGGAATCTGGGACAAAGACCAAATATTTCATATTATCCCACACACTGTCAAAGCAGAGACCAGTTCTAATAATTTGTTTTCTGCAATGCTCTATACTTAAAATTACTCTGAAGGTACCGGTTTAGTCTCCTTTTTCAAAATGCTTAGGACTCAGAAGTGTTTTGGATATTTTCAGGTTTTGTAATATTTGCATTATGCTGGTTGAGCATCCTAATCTCAAAATCCAAAATGATACAATGGACATTTCCTTTGAGCATCAAAAAGTTTCAGATTTTAGATTAGAGATGTTCAACCCATACCTTGTTTCATCTAATCTAAGAAATTATTTATTGTAACGTAATCTCTTTTATAGTTCCACTAAGGAAAAAAGAAATTAATATATAGACATTTTAAGAAGCAATCGTAAGTGTAGAAAAACTCTTTCACAGTTACCTGAGTTAACCTTGGAATTGATTATAATTAATCCATGTGCCTTAATAAACTGTCTTCCACTTTTTTTTTTTCTGTAATGTCTTAATATCTGCTTGCCTATTTATGAGGCTCTACTGTGTTGAGACATACCTGTAGCCATATAGGCAGTTCTATAACACTTTATTTATTTTTTTAAGAGTCAGGGTCTTGCTCTGTTTTCCAGGCTGGAATGCAGTGGCAATGCAATGATAGCTCAGTGTAACCTAGAACTCCTGGGCTCAAGCGATCCTCCCACTTCAGCCTCTTGAGTAGCTGGGACTACAGGTACATGCCACACCCAGCTAACTTAAAAAAAAAAAAAAAAAAGAGAGAGAGATGGGGTCTCACTGTGTTGCCCAGGCTGGTTTCAAACTCCTGGCCTCAAGCAATCCTTGGCCTCCCAAAGTGCTGGGATTAGGGCTTGAGTCACCATACCCAGTCTATAACACTTTTTATTAAGCAGCTTTTATGGAAATAATTTTATAATTTAGAAATTTACTCCCTATTAAGGACTTATCAGGTAGTAACAAATTTGGTCCATAATATTTTGAAAAATATGCATTGAAGTGACAAAATTCTCCTAGACAATAGAATTTTAGAGTTGAAGGTACATCTTAGTGATTGTCCTAAAGTCATCTATTTTATACATATGGATTATTTGGAAGGTTAACTAACTTGATTGTTTTCACATAGCTAATTAGTGTGTACCTTGACTAGAATACAGGATGCATCTGCTATTCTGTGCTCTTTCCATAGGACTCATTTGGAATTCTGTAAAACGATTAAAAATTTCAATTCACACTGTAAAAAGGGACTTGAAGTTAGGGAATGGAGACTTCTGCTGATTAAACTACTGAAATCACTTCTTGTCAGGGACTCTCTGTTTGCCCCTTTTCCCCTCAAGTGTAGGTCCCTGGAATTTGCTCCCTTGTCTCACTCATCCCCTCCCACCCCGCCAACTCAGTTGCTCTCATCTATCCTTTTAGTGGGTTTATTTTTCCGTAGGCCTGGCCTGGAGTCATATGAGTTTCTTGCTTGCCTGTTTATTTACTTTTCCTCTTTTGTTGTTTTCTCTGAAATAGGTATAAGACTTGCTTTAATTTTTAAGGAGTTTCACAGCTAATATAAAACACATCAATAAAAAATATCAATATCTGAAAAGTTTAAAAAAAAAACACTTGTAAATAATACTTGTCTTCATTTAAAGTTAACCTGAAGTTAATATTGATGATTGTTAATGTGTGGTGAAATCTTTTTTTTATTTTTGAGACAGAAATCTCAGTCCGTTGACTGGGCTAGAATGCCATGGTGTCAGCCTAGCTCATAGCAGCCTCAAACTCCTGGGTTCAAGTAAACGTTCTGCCTCAGCCTCCCAAGTAGCTGGGACTGCAGGCACTCGCCACCACACCCGGCTAATTTTTTCTATTTTTAGTAGAGACGGGTTCTCACTCTTGCTCAGGCTGGTTTCAAACTTCTGACCTCAAGCAATCCACCACGGTTGGCCAGTGAAATCCTTAGTGTTTTCTAAAACCTGCCTCTTGGTTAATGTTCGTAGGCCATCATAATGATGATGATTTTGATTCTTAAATTAAAATTTGGAACCGACTATTTTAACTTCTTCAAAAATTATCTCTAGAAGATGGTTATCAATTTCGACTCTTAACTAGCAGTATTTGAGGTTTTTTTCTTTACCTAAAATGATTTTGACAAACACATCTTTTAGTGTTGCTTCTTTTAGTGTACATTGTTTGTGGCTTAATCTTTCATCTCTTGGAATCATTCATGGATTACCATTTGTAACCTCTTGTTTGCTGCTGTAGACTTCTGTCTGCTCATATCATTTCCTCCTTTTTAATCTTGTCCTCAGTAAATGGAAGCAGATGTTAATTACTATTGCATTCTCTATTAGAATGTAATGGGCGGTCTTTTATTTATTTTTGTTTGGAAAGAGGATGTGAAGTCTTGAGTTAAGGGTAAAAATGTTTTCAGAACTGCACGGCAGTAATTTTGAGATGTGTAGAGTTTTAGCCCCATCATGTGGTGAAATTTTAAACTGCATGTGGCTGATTATATGTCTGTGGCTTAAGAGTAGTGGCTTTTGAATTGTTGATTGCAACCCATAGTGAGAAGTAAATTTTTCACAGGGTTTTTGTATTTAGGTAGGTATAACTAAAACAATTTCATATGCCTATAGCGTACTAATATTTTCTGTTGTCTTCTGTTCTTTTTTAGTCCATTAAAATGCCACTTGTGGCGGATTGATTTCATCATCCGTTAATGGATCCTGACTTAGTTTGAAAAGGGACATTTATATTATTGAAAGAATACTGGACAGAAGTAGTTACAAATACTGAAAAATTTAGGTAGCTAGGAAATTCCCTTTGTTTAAAATGCTGCTTATTCCCATTGACTTACCGTAGGAAGGATGACAAAATAACCCCTGGAAAACAGGCTATTGTGTATTTTCATAGTTGTACTTGTTTGAAGAAAGAAGATCCCAAGGGTGTGGTAGATGAGTGGTAGGAAATAGAAACAGGCTGGGCACGGTGGCTCACGCCTGTAGTCCTAGCACTCTGGGAGGCTGAGGTGGGAGGATCAGTTGAGGTCAGGAGTTCAAGACCAGCCTGAACAAGAGTGAGACCCTGTTCCTACTAAAAATAGAAAAAATTAGCCAGACAACTAAAATTGGAAAAAACTAGCTGAGCGTGGTGGTGCACTCCTGTACTCCCAGCTACTTGGAAGACTGAGGCAGGAGGATCGCTTGAACCCAGGAGTTTGAGGTGCTTGTGAGCTAGGCTGACACCACAGCACTCTAGCCTGGGCAACAGAGCCAGACCCTATCTCAAAAAGAAAAAAAAAAAAAGAGAAACAATTTTTTTTTTAAGATATGGGGTCTATCTGTATTGCACAGGCTAGTCTTGAACAATCCTCCTGCTTCAACCTCTGAGTAGCTGGGTCTACAAACCTGTGCCTCACATCACACTGGGCCTTTTTAAGCAGAACAAAATAGTGAAAAACATGATGAAATTCCATTGCAATGAATACATTTGTATTTGTATTTGGTATCCTGTAGTTATCTTTAGAACTAGAATGTAATAGAGCATTTTTGATTCTTTTATGGCAATATTTAAAAAACTGATTAATAATACTGTACTAAAATTTTGACAGTGTAAGCAGTGTTAACTTGTATTGAAAACTTGTGCTATGTATTCCTTTAGGCTAACAGGATCAGAAAATCCAATCAGACTGTTGAAACTTCTGTGTAGAAGTTTACTATGTAGGTTTTTTGGTTAATTCTTTATTTCTGTATTCTGGGCATCAGGAAAAATAGAGAAAATTTCTAAAACTATTTTTAAAAACAATTCAAGAAAAAGATAGTGTAAGAGGGAATGGGTGGAAATGGTCTCTGCTTGGCTTGTTTTAATAGCTAATGTTTCTACATACCAGTCACTATGTAAAACAGTTTGTGTGCAGGCAACAAAAATCTTACGTGGTAGATACTCTTGTTTTTTTCTCTTATTTACAGACAAGGGAACTGAGTTTGAGAGACTAAGTAATTTGCTCCAAAGTACTAGAGCTGGAATAGGAACCCATGTGTGCCTAACTTTAAAATTCATCAGTTTAATAAATTTCTTTTCTTGATTATTAGGGAATAGGCAAATTTTCGGAAGTAAAATGCTAGGATACTTTTATGTATGTGTACACCAGAATATATTTTTATCCTAGTCTAGATGAACAAGTGAGATAGCTACTTTTTCCGTTTACTTCAAGGATGGCATCTCCAATATCTTTTTGTATAGTCAGTTATAGAGAATTACTCTCTTTTCGGTGGGTACCTAATCTTTTATTGAGTGGAGTATACATGAATTATGTAATTAGTTATCTGAGAAAGGACCAAGCTGCAGGAATATCTGGACATCTCTTGAATATATTTGTAAGGTAAATTCCTAGCAGAATTGCTAGGTCAGAAGGTTTGTACATTTTGGTAGATAATGCTTTACTTGTACCTATTTATAATCCCATTACAATTTTATGAGGGGGCTAGCTTTTCAGTTTTGGCAACACTGGATGTTTTCAATTTTATATCTTTGTGAAATTAGATGAAAATGGTATTTTGATTTGCATCGTTCAATTATGAGTGAGCATGTTTTTATGTTAGGAAGTATTTCTAAGAACTGCTTGTTCATGTAACCTATTTCTTAGTGATTTATAGTAGCTTTTTTTGTGTTAGGGGATGTGTTTGCCATTTATTTTGCAAATACTTTCCTATAGCTTGTTTGTTGGATATTTTTAGAAAGACAGAAGGTTTTAATGAAATATTTAAACATACAAAGAAGCATAGAGAATAATTAAACGCTGACTACCCAGTTAATTAAACAAATACTTATTAACCATCCAGCATAGTCATATCTTAAAATTTTTGCCATATTTGCTTTGTATCTGTTTTTAGAAATAAAATATTAGATAATATGGTCAAAGTCCACTGTTTACTTCTTCACAATCCTGTTCTCATTTTCAGTTTTTCCTGGGGATATTCTCAGTGCATGTTCTTATAATTGCATGTGCAGTAAATACTGTTGTATGTTTACATAAATTTTTACATAAATAATTATCTGTTTTATATTTTTATATCTTGGAGATTTTTTCCATGTTGATATCTGTAGATTTTGTGTAATTGTCTTGAACTATGTATATTAGATTTGTGCAAAAGTAATTTCGGTTTCGGATCATGAATTTTAAGTCATCATAACTAGGCCCAAACACATCTTTATTAATCAAAATAGGAACCATTACAATCAACACATTTTTGCCAACAAGAAATAAGTTTGTTTATTCTTGTAGCATAAAAATCTGCTCTTAGGGATTCGATGCACTCTTGGAAAGCGTTTTCTGCATCTTGCTGGTTATGGGAGTGTTTTCCCTGCAAATATTTGTCAAGATGGTTGAAGAAGTGGTAGTCGGTTGGTGAGAGGTCAGGTGAATATGGCGGATGAAGCAAAACCTTGTAGCCCAATTCGTTCAACTTTTGAAGCATCGTGTGGTCGGGCATTGTTGTGGAGAAGAATTGGTCCCTTTCTGTTGACCAATGTCAGCTGTAGGCGTTGCAGTTTTTGGTGCATCTCATTGATTTGCTGAGCATACTTCTTGGATGTAATGGTTTTGTTGGGATTCAGAAAGCTGTAGTGGATTAGACCGGCAGCAGACCACCAAACAGTGACCATGACCTTTTTTTGGTGTAAGTTTGGTTTTGGGAAGTGCTTTGGAGCTTCTTTTTGGTCCAACCACTGAGCTGGTCATCACCAGTTGTCATATATAATCCATTTTTCATGGCATATCACAATCTGAGAAATGGTTTGTTGTTGTGTACAAGAAGAGAAGGTGACACTTCAAAACGATGGGTTTTTTTTGATTTTTCTGTAAGCTCACGAGACACCCACTTACCAAGCTTTTTCACCTTTCCAATTTGCTTCAAATGCTGAACAACCGTAGAATGTTCAATGTTGAGTTCTTTGGCAACTTTTTGTGCCATTGTAAGAGGATCATCTTTGATGATTACTCTCATTTGGTGGTTGTAAACTTCAAAGGGTTGGCCACTGCACTCCTCATCTCAAGGCTCTTGTCTCCTTGGCAAAATTTCTTGAACCACCACTGCACTGTGTACATTTGTTAGCAGTTCTTGGGACAAATGGGTTGTTGATGTTGCAAGTTGCTTCCACTGCTTTACATTTTGAACTCCAGTAAGAAAATTTGCTTTTTGTCTAACCTCATTTCCATAGTCTAAAATAAATAACAAGTAATAAGTCATTAGCCAAAAATCCCATAAAGCACGAAATGCACATTAAAATGACATACAACATAATCATATTTACTTAAGAATGTATTCCAATATCAAAAGGCAAATTTTAACAATGCTAAAACCGCAGTTACTTTTGCACCAACCTAATAGTTTTCTATTTTGTGTCTATATACCACATTTGTTCATTTAGGTTTAGATTGTTTATAACTTTTGGCATTTAAAGAGAGTACTGCATTGAATAGTCTTATAATGTCTCCTTGTACACATATGTAAACGTTTTTTAGGCCACTCTTTCTCAAACTTTAATAGGTATGAAAACAACCTGAGGATTTTGTTAACATGAAAATTCTGATTCAGTAGGTCTCTAGTGGGGCCCCAGATTCTTGAAAAACTTGCAAGCGTTGCTGATTCTGCCTGTCTATGGACTATGCTTTGAATAATAATGCTCTGAAATATAGTTAGAAGTAAAATTGCTAGAACTTGACTAGACATTACCAGATTCTTCTCCCATGTGGTGGTCTGATTTATACCCCTGTATGCTATGTATAACGGTTCTCTTTATATTCTTGCCAAAACTTTGTCAGATTACCAGAGGTAACATTTTTGCCAATCTTTGTTATGAAATGCATTTTCACTGTTTCTTGGATGTTGTGATTTACATTTCTGTGAATTGCCTGTTGAAATTCATTTATTGTTTCTTTTGGGTTGCTTTTCTTTTAGTACTGATTTAGGAAATGCACATATGTATATATGCACTTATTTACATATCATATTTAATGTCTTTAGAGTTACAGTTTTTTTTAGTCTTGCATTTATTTCAGTAGTTATCTGGCTACATCTGTTGTTGCTATTTTAAATCCTATTTTTAAAAGGTTTTTTATTAAGTCTTTGTTGCCAGATACATTGTATCTTGTTAGTCTTTTATCTAGCAAACTGGATTAATTCTCACTTTGAAGTGTGTTGGATTTTTTTATAAGGACAGTCATTCACAAATAATACCAATATCTTCTTTTTAGCCCTATTATTTGTATTTCTTATGCATATTTTACTGTGCTGGCTATCTATCAGTTTTTGAAGGGTCTGGCATTTTATCATCTTTGCAAGCTAACAAGCCAACCTGTTACTCTTTCATGAATGTTGGCAGAAGACATGAGACCATCGGGTCTGAAACAGAGAACTTTATTACTTATGGCACAGCAAACCACATAAGCATGATGTTGGCATTGGTGCTTCATGCTCCCTAAGACCTTTGGGGCTTGACAGGGAGGTTCCCAGGTGGATGCTAGTCTTGCATTGAATTTAGGGGATCAACCGCATTTATAATGAGCCCACTCTTTGTCCCCAAGGAAGATGTTAACCTATCCTCAATGTTGCCCACTGCAAACATGATTCTGAGAACTGGCCCATGCAAAGAACAGTCAAGGCCTTGCATTTTTTGCATACAAGCAAGAATGTTCAGGGGTGCTCAGGGCTTTTGGTTTATTGCCTGTCTCTATACTCTACCCATCAGCTCTACATGTTTTTGGCCAAATTTAAATTTTCACATGATTGTTCCACTTTGTCACTCACTTTGATTAATCTGTCATGACAGAGACTAGGATCAAATCCATTTAATTTGTCTTATACAGCATTTAATTAAGGTGACTATTAACATCTTAAGCAGCGGGGTGAGGCCAGGATCCAGCCAAATGGAAATAAGTCCTGGAGAGGGGTGAATGGAGGGTGGGGACCAGTAGGTGATTCCCTCCCCTCCCCCCCATGGTCCCAGGCAACGCTATTATGCATTATAGTTCATTCGAGGGAGCTTTAACTGACCTGATTTTTGGTGTCATTACCTGTAATTATAGGGCATTAGATGGGCCAGAAAGCAGCCCTCATTCTCAATAGAGGACATTCTGTGGCTCATTCTCTCTCATGTGCAGACATAACACCCAAAGGGGCACAGGTCATTCTAGTTTGGAATCTGTTGTTAAACTTTATTTGGATTACTATTACATTAGTTTATGAACATGGGCAGTCACAAAGTAGTTGCAGCCTCAGTTGACACAGATGCCATAACCTGAAACTGCTCAAGTATCTGGGTAAGCATATGAATTTTTTTTTTTTTTTTGGAGGCAAGATCTCGCTCTTGCTGAGGCTGCAGTGCAGTGGCCTGGTCATAGCTCACTGTAACTTCAAACTTCTGGGCTCAAGGGATCCTCCTACCTTAGCCTTCCAAGTAGCTAGTACTGCAGGTGTGTGCCACCACACCTGGCTAATTTTTTAATTTTATTTTTTGTAGAGACAGGGTCTTGCTATGTTGTCTGGGCCTCATATGATCCTCCTGCCTTGGCCTCCTAAAGAGCATATGATTTTTTATCAGTCAGTATGAAATAAGGTTGTGCCAATCTGAGTGTTCAAATGCAGATTGAGGAGCTGCCATTGATGGCATCAGGCATAACAGGATAGTTGGGGACTTAGCCACATCCATGTGAATTTTTCTGATTTCAAAGCATATGGATGGAGGTGACAAATCTAGTAGTGTGTCAAGAATATTATCTCCTCCAGCTGCTGTTTGACTTAGGCAGTGATGCTGGTTTTAGGGGAGAAAGCATTAAAAAACTGTTCATCTTCCTCTGTGCACCTCCTAGGGTAAGGTATTTTCTCCCCAGGTACTGCAGTTGTTTGCTCTCCCTCCCCAGCCATGAAATTGGTATGTCCCAATTTCAATAGTTATTATTTAAGAGAAATGTCATCCCTTCCTTGTACCTAGATGTTTTGTCTGGAGAAATTGGATGCGAATGGGACGAGGGCATTTTTATATAATTTACAGGGATATCCTTTACCTTGATTCACGTAGGATACTGTTGGAGGAATAGGTGAGCAGTGTACTCAAGCAACTGGTCATTGTCTTTATGATCCAGGGGTGGGAAACCTGAGATCTTCTGATTTCAAGATTTTTCTTTTTTAAGCACCAAGGGAGGCAGGAAAAGCTTCATCTTTCTCTGCTGCACCCCTTTTACTAAAAGGATTTATTCTGTAAAATTTGGATTCAATCAAAAGGCCACACTTAAGGACCTAGAATGCCAGGTTTCACCTTAAGGCCCCAGGGTTTCTTTTTGGCCACACTGTCACCCAGAGGGTTGGCCTGGAACTCCAGTTACTCGTAGGGGAAAGAAACATGTCTAGGGATGGTCAGGGCATTATCATGAATTAAAAAAAAAATATGTCTGTAATCTCATAACTTCTCATTGCTTTCATACTGGTTATACCCAGGAAGTGGCTATGAGATGATCTCTTTAGTTATGCTGCATTCATTGACCAGTCTTATAATAATAAGGTGTGTGAGACGAAGGAGGTAGAGTTTTAACTTGTTTTGAGTGAATTTCAGTGAGGCTCTTCTAGTACTTATTAATGCCAGATGCCTGTGGATGGTAGGAAGCATGGAATGTCCATTGGGTATGTTAAATATTGGCCCTGCAAGGTATTCCTAAAAATGTTTCAACAGCAGTAAGGTACCATCAGTAGCTCCAAGAATTAGTCAGAAGTTTGACATAGTTCCCCCTGTGTGATGTGGTCTCCTTCACAAGTAGGCCAACTTTTGGTCAGTGTTTTAAGTTAGCATGTAGTGGTGGCTTCTGCATCAAAAAGATAGTCTTTCGTTTTGTGGCCAAGCTATGATAGTGGATGTGTGTTGTCATGTCAGGTGTAATGATGGATCCAGGTATCATGCTACAGACTTGATCTTCTTTTAGTTGCTTTTGATACCAGTCACTTTCATTAGAGAAAAGGCCCTTATTGTGAGCCTCTTACATGAGTGACTCAAACTGTCTTAGCCCCAAATTTTCAGTTTGGGACCCCATAGTGGTATGGTGTTAATCTGCTAGTCTGTTGTTTTTTAGGGTGTCAAATAAGATGACTTGGCTATTGGCTGGCAATAGTGTAAGAGTCAAAATAAAAAAATGTAGTCCTAGCACTCTGGGAGGCTGAGGCAGGTGGATCACTCAAGGTTGAGACCAGCCTGAGCAAGAGTGAGATCCTGTCTCTACTAAAAATAGAAAGAAATTAGCCAAACAACTAAATTATATACAAAAAAATTAGCCAGGCATGGTGGCGCATGCCTGTAGTCCCAGCTATTCGGGAGGCTGAGGCAGAAGGATTGCTTGAGCCCAGGAGTTTGAGGTTGCTGTGAGCTAGGCTGACGCCACGACACTCTAGCCCAGAGAACAGAGTGAGACTCTGTCTCCAAAAAAAAAAAAAAAGTGGTCCTTGTAAATATTCTCTAAGGATAGATTCTATTTTAGCCCATTGTGCTGTCTTACCCGGAGAAGTTGTTGGGGCTGATTGGCTGCTGCTGTCCAGTGGACACAATTATCTTTTAACTTAGTCGAACCATCAGTGAATTAGGCCCAGGCATTTAGGGTAACGTCTGTAGTTTGAGAACCTTGTTGAACACCGGTGACTTTCTTGCAGGTGGCAGGAAGAGGAATAAGGTTTATTCCAATTAGCTAGGTATGGTGGCAAGTGCCTGTAGTCCCAGCTAGTCAGGAGGCCGAGGCAGGAAGATCACTTGAGCCCAGGAATTTGAGTTTGCAGTGAATGATGACACCACTGCAAACCACTGCACACTGTAACCAGGGTGGCAGACTGAGGCTCTTGTCTCAAAAAAAAAAAGTTCAAAGGGTGTTTTCCACTTATTCATGCAAAACTGAAATATTTGAGTGACAAGAGACTGTTTAAGGTATTGGATATAAAATCTACATTCTCGTGAAGCTTATATATGTGGGTGGAATTTAAACTCATTAACGTGATAAATTTTTAAGATTTAAAAAAATATTGTTATTCCTCGGATAAGCACAACTTAGTTCATAGTGTGTCAAATTTGGTATCTGGTTTTCTGTTTCTTGTAGTTGCTAATACTTGTTTATAATTTTTTCATCAATACAAATATGAATTGCTTATAAATTTTTGTCTGGTTTTGATATCAAGCTTATACTGGCATCAAAATTATTTAGGAGGTATTTTGCCCTTCCCACCCCATAACAGATTGTGTATGATGGGATTATCTGTTCTTCGTAAACATTTGTTAGTTTTCCAGTGAAACAGACTTGGTCAGTTTTTTAATTAGAGAGAGTTTAGATTTTTACTATCGAATACTGTAGCCACTAGTCTCATGACCTAATTTAAATTTGAATCGATTAAAATTAATAAAATAAAAAATTCAATGCTTCAGTCACATTAACCTTATTTCAGGGGCTTAATAGCAACATGTGTCCAATAGCTGTATTGGACAATGGAGAGCTATAGATAGTTTGATCATGGCAGAAATTTCTGTTGGAAAGTCCTGTTATAGATTTTCCTCAATGGTTGTGGGTTGAATTAGGGTTCTTGTTTGTAGAATGCCTCATTTTGGTTATGTATTTTGTCTTGAAAGAAAACTGAGTAGCTTTTTTGAGTTTTAAAATAAATACGCAAATATGGGATATTCACTTATTGGTTAAAAAATACCTCTGCTTTAGTTGCATTTCCTTTTTTAATCCTAATGTGTGTTTTTATCTACTTTCTTGATACGACTCATCTTGCCAAAGCTTTGATCATTTTTATTAGTCTTTTCAAAGGACTAGATTTTGTTCTTCTAGTTCTCCTCAGTTCTGTCTTGGTTTCTTTTTTATTGATTTCCATTGTTATACTTTTTTTCCTTTTGCTTTCTTTTTCTTTACTATTTACAATCTGGCTTTCTAAAACTAATTAGTTTTCAGGGTTTTGTAACATAAAAATTTCCGTTCATAACATTTATTATCCAGGCTTTACTTTTTTTTGTTTGTTTTTTTGATACAGGATGTCACTCTGTTGCTCATTGGAGTCCAGTAGTGTGCAGGCATGGCTCACTGCAGCCTCCCAAGTAGCAATTCTCAAGCAATCCTGCAGCAGCAGTCCTGCAGCTCAAGCAGTCCTCCTGTCTCAGCCTCTGAGGTAGCTGGGACTACAGGCATGCACCGCCATGCCTGGCTAGTTTTTTAAAAAAATTTTTTTGTAGAGAGGGAGGGGCCTTTGCTCTGTTGCCCGGGCTGGTCTTGAACTCCTGACCTCAAGCAATTTTCCCACCTTGGCATCCCAAAGTGCCGGGATTACAGGCATGAGCCACTGTGCCTGACCAGGCTTTATGTTTTTATGTGAATATATATTTGATACAGTATAGTTTTTTTTCCTAGATGAGTTTTGATGCTTTGCTCACTTCCAGATTACACCAAGATAATTCCCAACCTATTATCTTCTAGTAGTACTTTTTTGATTTTATTCCTAAATTGAAAATTTAATTTTATTTGGATTTTGGTGTAAGTTAATTTTGTTTTCATATGACAACCAGTTAATAATAATGGTGAAAACTAATAATAATACATAGTGAGGTGCTTACTATGTACCAGACACTGCACTTTTTGTTACTTGGTTATGTCATGTAATCCTTCAGCAATTCTTAAGAAGGAGATACTTTGATTTATATACAGAAGGAGAAACCAAACATTAGAGAAATTTAGTCACTTGTGAAAGCTGTTCAGTTAGCTCCTGCTGGTATCAGGATTTTGAATCTAGTTAGTTTCATTCCAGAGCTTTCTCTCTAAACTACAATGCTATAGAATAACAGCATCATTTATTTAGTCATCACTCCCCAAACCCCCACATCCTCATTTGCAATTCCAAAATCCAGAAAGCTCTGAAAAGGGAAACTTTTCATAATTCCTTTTGCATTCAGACTACAGCCACATCTGTTTTTTTTTTTCTCTTTTAAGAAATTCTATTTGGTGTTAGTCTTCATGTTTTACTGTAAAGAGGAACATGTTTGAATATGGGAGTTCACCATATTACCTTTTTAAAATCTGAAAATTTTGCAATTCAAACATAACCTGGTTCCAAGGGTTTTAGGTGAGAAATTGATGAATACTCAATTATGGATCCATTGTTTGAAGTACTGTTGCTTAATGATTTGTCTGTTTCTGTTTCTGAACTGAACTCTTAATTATAGTGTAAGAATCCTTTATCTGAAATTCTTGGCCACAGTGTTTTGGATTTTGGAATTTTTCAAATTTTGGAATATTTGCATTATACTTAGTGGTTCAGCCTCCCTTATCTGAAAATCCAAAATCTCAAGTGCTCTAATGAGCATTTCTTTTAAAGCTTCACGTCAGCACTCAGAAAGTTTTGAATTCTGGAGCATTTCTGATTTTGGATTTTTGGATTAAGGATACTCCATCTATATTTGTATGATTCATAATATTTAGTAGGGCTTGAACTCTCATTACTCTTAGTTTTTCACACTTTTTCCATGGCTGTTACTGTTAGGTCCGGAGGCAAGAGGGAGACACATGAAGCCTCCTCATGTGTAGCAAAATGCTGTTTATTTGCTCATCTGGGTGCAGATGGCTGGGGGCCAAAAAGAGCATTCACACCAACGGAGGGGAGAGCCTTGGGTTTTATAGAGGGTTTTTCCCCGGGGGAGTGAACAGCTGCTGTAATAAATTCTTTTCAAATAACTGGAAGGGATAAGGAAAGTAATTTCCCCTCTTGTATTCCATTCTTTTATCTCCCTAGGGTTCTGGCAAAGGCTATGTGCCTAATAATATACCCCTAGGAAGGGGACAGCAGTGGGTTTTATAGGAGGCTTGTATGGAAGTTGGGGGAGGGTGAATTCTTTAAGTCTAACACCATATTTGTATTTCTAGATGAACTTTAATTCATTTTGTTATTCACAGGATGGCAGCTTATTGGCATGTTCATCAGGATTATATTGAATTTGTAGTCAAATTTAGAGGGAGAATTGGTATCTTTATGACATCAGGCTTCAGTTTAGTAGCATGATTCACATTTTCAAGGTGTATTCTTTACTAGAGTTGTAAAGATTTTTTAAAAAATATCTTAGTTCTGCACATTACTTGTTATTTCTGCCCTTGATATTTTTTTCTTTTTTGGTGTCATTATGAAAGGCAGGCTATCTTCGTTTTACTCGAACTTTTGAATCACCCGTTGTTACCGGCCTCCAAGTGGAGGTTTTTCCAAGTTCTTAGACATCCTTGGGGAGAAAAGAGTTTCAGGACACACCCTGTAAGCCAAACAAGTGACAGTTTATTACTGAAAGTGAAAGTACACTCTTGGAAGAGTGGGCAGGCTCAAAAGAGGACAGAAACAGGATCTCTTGCTCAGGCTGGTCTTGGAACTCCTGAACTCAAGCGATCCTCCTGTTGGGCCTCCCAAAGTGCTGGGATTATAGCCATGAGCCTCCTTGCCCAGCCCAGTTCTTTTAATCCTTATAGAATTTACTCTTGTGGATGGTATGAAAGAGGATTCTAACTTTGCTTATTCCTGGTAGAAAAGTCTCATGTTCCCTCCATTGGTTTAAAATGCTATTGTTATCACAAAGCAAAGTTCTCTTTCTGTATCTATACCAGTAGTGTGTTTTAATATCTGGCTTAATAACTAACCTTCCCCACCCCATTACCACTTTCTTTCCCAAATGTTTTTTGGGAATTTTTACACATTTTCCCATTCATATGACCATCTGTGTCTATCTGTTAAAATTGGATTTGTTTAAGATGTTGGGAGTTTTGGTTGTGATTTTGTCAGATTTAATGGATTAATATTGGAGCTAAATAACAACCTTTATAAATAGGACTTTTGTATGTTTCTAATATTTTGGAATAGTTATACATTCTGTTATTTTGATAGCTTTTTAAAAACATTTGGTTTGAGCAAGGGGAGTTTGGAAATTATTCTAGGGGACTTAAAACTGAAGTTTAATTTGACAATTTTTTTCTGATACAGAAGAAAATCATGAGCGATAGTGAAAATTTTTATATATCAAGTAGTGTGTGATACAGAATGTCATGTTTTGTTATAACTTGTTTCCCTTACAATGAATGCTATTTTACCTTTGATTTTTTTTGAAAAGTAGATGTTGTTGAGCTTTTTCAGAAAAGGTGTGCTTGTTTCTTTTAGGTGGTAGAAAATGGACCAACAGTGAAGTCCATCGTGATGTATTTAAAGTTACCCAGTTTTCAGATGCCTTGAAAATAACTATAAAATGTTCCTTTTAACCATTTAAAATTCTTGGAAATTAGTTGGAGTATTACTAGTTTTTAAAGCGTATTTAGATTTTTTAAGTGTATTTACTTGTATATAATTTGTTTCAGTCATCATTGAATTTTGAGAAGCATTCGGAAAACTTTTCATGGACAGAAAATCGTTATGATGTGAATCGTCGACGACACAACTCTTCAGATGGCTTTGATTCTGGTGTAGGACGTCCTAATGGAGGTAAAATTTGCTAAGGAATGATAGGGTTTAAGGATAATTTTCTTCATGGTCTTTTAAGAAAGTTTTGATTGTGATTCAGTCTTTAAGTATAACTGTCTTTGAATTTATGTTACATTATTGTTACCAAATAAAGGTAACTTTGGAAGGAAGGAAAAAAACGGATGGCGTACACATGGAAGAAATGGTACTGAAAACATAAATCATCGAGGGGGATACCATGGTGGAAATTCCCGTTCTCGTAGCAGTATTTTCCATTCTGGAAAAAGCCAAGGACTACATGAAAACAACATACCTGACAATGAAACTGGGAGGAAAGAAGACAAGAGAGAACGCAAACAGTTTGAGGCTGAGGATTTTGTAAGTTTCTTGTAATTTTAATGCAGATGAAATTTCTGCAAGTGCTGTCAAGGTACTCTTTATGATGTTTTATCAATACAGCTTGTTTTCTACAGGGGTCACACTAGACAGGTATTTGCCCAATTAAATTTTTATTCCTTTCATTTTGTGAGGTCTTTTGTTCACTGTCTCCCTATCCTCCCTCACCCAATTTTCTCTTTCTTTTCTTTCTCTCTCTCTCTTCCCCTCTCCCCTTTTTTTCTTTCTTTTCTGTCTTTCTGCCTTGTCAGGCTTGCTTATTCCAAAGTCTTGCCATGTGACTTTTTAAAACTTTTGGATGTATTTATGAGTTTTATTCTTTATAGAAATTTGAACAGTTTCCCTTAGAACTAGCTGGGGAAGCTGAGCTTGGTTCCTTATTTGCAAGCACCTCATAGTATCTCTAAAAAGTTATTAATAGCTTTTGGAAAGACTATTATTTTACCCCAGTACATTTTGTTTAGATTGTTGATTTTAAATAACACTTGTTTATTCACATAGGACTCTTAATTTAATCCCAGAATACCTCTCCTTGTCTTTCAGCTATTTCTCTATTCAAATGTTTGGTCAGGGAATGCAAACTAATTGTTATCCTAGGGTAGATGCAATTTGGCATGTTAACTCCATCATTAAAAATATATATGAGCTAATTACAAACAAAATTTTTTAGTTTTTAATGTGTTATATACTATATTCTTAAAGTGAGCTAGAGAAAAAAATGTTCAAAAAGTCATAAGAAAAAGAAAATATATTTATTAATCATTAATTGGAAGAGGGTCATCATAAAGGTCTTCATGTTGAATAGGCTGAAGAGGAGGAGAAAGAGGAGGGTTTGGTCTTGCTGTCTCATGTGGCAGAGGCAGAAGAAAATCTGTGTATAAGTGGACTCTTAAGTTTAAACCCATAGTGTTAACTGTATAAACAATCTGGGAATAATAGTGCTCTCTCATAGTGTTGAGAGGGTTAGATAAGTAATACAAGTAAATCACGTGAGACAGTACATGAGAAATAGTAAGCACTCAATAAAAACTAAATGTTGTTATTGTTACTATACCCCACTCTCCTCTACTTCCAAATTGGTGATCATTAGCTATTATAACCATTATGTTTTTGAGACAGAGTCTCACTGTGACATCTGGACTGGAGTGCAGCAACACAGTCATAGCTCACTGCAGCCTCAAACTCCTGGGCCCAAGTGATCCTCCAGTCTCAGCCTCCCAAAGTGCTAGGATTGCAGGCATGAGCCATTGCACCTGGCCAGTTAGCTATTATAACCCTAGACCTGGAATATAGATGCAGAGTGTAATTTCTAATAGTATATTTTAAAGTGCTGTGCACGTATAACCACTACCAAAATCTTAACCCTATTTAGTTTGTGTCCATGAAGGAATCATACTGGTATGCATGTGTACTTTTGTGGGACTTTATAGTAATATCAGTACAGTGTTAATCACTTTTGTGGGTGATTAAAACAAATTAGGATTCATTTTATTCAGCATATATTAAATAGTACCTTCTTTAAATGATGTGGGCTGTGTGGCTAGGTAATGTGACAAATGTCTGATGCAATAATGGAAATTTAGGATTCTGGAGATTAAACGTATCTACCAAGATTAGCTTTAGCTTACCCATTCAGTGCTCATCTCACTTTGCTTTTTAATAATCCTGAGCATCACTTGTTCAAATAAAAGTTTGGACTTTGCTTTGAGAATGAGTTGTGTTAACTAAAGTATCTAGTGATGTAAACCTACTAAAAGAATTGGAGGCTAGGCGCAATGGCTCAGACCTGTAATCCCAGCACTTTGGTAGGCTGAGGCAGGAGGATTGCCTGAGGCTAGGAGTTAGGGATCAGCCCAGGCAACTTAGTGAGACCCCATCTCTACAAAAAATAAAAAAAAATAGCTAGTGTGATGGTACAAACCTGTAGTCCCAGCTACTTGGAAGTCTGAGATGAGATGATCACTTGAGCCCAGGAGTTTGAGGCTGCTGTGAGCTATGACTGTGCTACTGCACTCTAGCCTGGGTGACAATGAGACCCTGTCTCAAAAATAAAAAGTAAAAAAGAATTGGAAAATGGTCTGATTTTCCTCTTCTGTGATCTTGAACTTATGCTAAGGAGGGGTTGTTTCTCAGACTGATGCAGAGACCCACATTCTCTTTAGTTTGCTTTGTATTTTTATTCACTCGTTTTCATCAGTCATGGATGAGGAGGATATTAAAGACATTTTCCTTGTTTTCTCATACTAGCAGTGAGTGTAGATAGTAACCATTTCAGTGCATAGTAAAGCAAGTTGGAAGTAAGGTTTATAAAATAATTTTTAATGCAGGTTGAATATTCCTAATATGAAGTTCTTAGGACCAGAAGTGTTTCAGATTTTTAATTTTTTTGCATTTTGGAATATTTGTGTTATGCTTAGTGGTTCAGTGTTCTTCGTCTGAAAATCTAAAATCCAAAATGTTCCAGTGAGCTTTTCCTTCGAGCATCACATTGACACTCAAAAAGTTTCAGATTTTGAATCATTTCAGATTAGGGATACTCACCAGCAGTTAGAGTTGATTATATTAGATTCCATATTTGAGCACGTATAATTTTGAGATTGCCTTTTTAAAGGCTTCATTTTAAAACGTGAGGTGTTTTAAATATTTGTTTTAATTTTCTCATTTCTACTTTTTTCCAGCCATCTTTAAATCCTGAATATGAGAGAGAACCAAATCAGAATAAATCCTTAGCTGCAGGTGTATGGGGTAAGTAATACTTGATCTGTCCTTAAGGGGCACAAAATGTTAATATTTGTAGGTTTCACTTTGGTGTGTTTTCTAAAATAAGTAGGCTAGAATAAAACTTTTCTCTTTTAAATATTTGTTTTTGATATGCTAAGCTACAAAAAAGGTAACACCTATCTTTTAAAAAGAAGGGATTTGGAATAGAAGAGTTTGATTTGAAGTAGTTTATTTGTACATATTAGTACCATTAAGTATACTCAACTTGAATTTGAGTTTTTTGAAAATGATTGTAGAGTAATATAATGAATTGGTAATCATTTTGAGAGCAGCCAGATAATCTAAAGAAATAAAAAACTTAGTTTAAATTAATTTTTAGTTATTCAAAGTTGAGAACTTAGTTAACTGTAATATACAAGTACTTTTGTTCATAGAGTGACATGAAGTTAATCCTTTTACCTATGAAAATGGTTATACATAGACTGTTAAAAATATGTATAAATTTGCCTATGGAGCTAGTCTGTATTAGAAATTATTTGCCTCTCTGATTTTAAAATCTTAATGAGAGTTTTTCTGGTAATAATTCCCTTTTCTTTAAAATCGCTGTGAGTTTAATTTGATAGCATCTTACAGAAGATTAAACTGCACTCAATAGTACAAATTAGACAGCTTTTTAAAGAGTCAAGTGAAGTTTAAAATAATGGAAAATTATAATGTGGAGATTTGACATCTGAAAAATAAATTTAATTATTTGATGCCAAATTCAGAGGTGCTGTATCCACTTTGGAACTTGTACACATGTTCATTTGTATTTTTCTATTGAAAAATCAACAACCTACTAAAACAAAAGGATTGTGGCTTATGACAGCATACTAGTCCTAACAATGAAGGCATTATTTTAAACTTTGCCACTTCCTGTGCTTTGTTGTATTTGTGGGGTGAAACTGGGGAATAATTTTGTTTTCTTTTTATCTCCCTCTTTATTTAAGGGCTTTTTGAGGGTGGGGGTGGGGGTGGTCAGACACTTTTGTTAGAACCATGTGAATGGCATTGTTTTTTCTGTATTGCAAATTAGTATTTCTACCACTCTCCCCAGGCCTACACGCCCAGACACACACATACCCAACCAAAAAAATCTCCCAAGCTCCTCTCTTAGGTATGTTTCCTTATTATTCAGTTTTTCTGGGAACAGCTGATTGCATAAGAATATAGAACCACCTGGAAGGTGTTAACTAGAATCTCTAAGAAATTAGGAATAATTTGGATTTGAGTAGAATGAAAGTAAATTAAAAAATGAAGAATGTCAGTGAGCGTTTTGTCATATAAAACTACCTATAGATACTATTGGTACTGATCCTTGGTTGATTTAATAATCTTAGAAATGATTTAAAGGCAAAGACATCTTTGGGAATAATGAGACTAAAATGTATTAACATAAAGATTTTGGTTCTCCTGTTTCAGGGTTGTTGGTCTAAGGATTTTGAGTACTAGTTGAAAAGATGTTTAAAAGGAAGATGTACTCTTTACTGTGTTTAGGTAAACTAAGAAATATGTCTGCATAAAAAAATGGTTAATTGTGGCATGGTTAATTGTTAAATTCCCAATACTTCCAATAGGAATACAATGAAACTCTCATTGTATTACACTTTACTATTCCTCTCTCACTTTCCCCCCTGGGCTCCCAAGTATTGTTTTCCCCATTGCAACATTTAAAATAGCTATGTTCCTGAGGAAGACGAGAGAATTTTAGGAAAGACTTCAATAGAACTTATCTAGTGCTACTTCCTTCCAGGTAAGTAAAAATTTACTAACGAAATGTAATATGTATAAAAAGAAAAAGCAATTTGTCCACAAAACTATAATTCTACAGCTCAAAAATTGGCAGAGTCCAAACATAATATCCCAATTTTAAAAAAATACTTGAGGGGAAAGTAATTAAGCTATTTAAAGTTCAATTCTACTTAGAACTTAGTTGGCATTACTGGAAACACCTTCATTCAGCTTGTATCTGTGACTTCTGTAGTGTTTTAACCAGGATCATAGCTGTTGGGTGCATGATTAATGGTTATTAAATAATCTACATGTTTTTAATAATTGAAAACTAAAACACGAATTCAAGGTACTTCACTGTGCCTGTGAGAATTTTAAATTAGTTTGTGTTATTGAATCATTTGGGGAGGGTGGGGAAGAGGGGAAGAGAGAGAGGAGTATTTTAAGTGTTTGTATGCAATTTGAGATGTAATTAGTGACTGTTGACTTAGGTGTTTTTAGAAGTCCTATAGGCCTTTTCTATGTCAGTACCTCAGTATGTCAGCAACATATTCTTTACAAAGCATAACATTTAGTTAAGATGTTAAATGGTGAAAAATGTCAGTAACTACAATTAAGCATAGTCTTGTTTCAAATCAGCATTTTTATTTGCTTCTGTTCTTTGAAAATTTGAGTTGTCCTGATTTTTTTGCTCATATTTGATAAACTACTTACTAGCATAAAAATTTATTGCTTAGATTTTTTTTGTTTTGTTGAGCATTCCAGGTTAAAGCAAATTAATGACTAGTTCATAAAGGTGGGTTGTTTTCTAGAGAATTCCAATAATAGGCCACATCCATACAGATTGAGTTACATAATTGCATTAAATGAGGTAGATCATGAAGAAAACCAGTAGGGTTATTTTTTAGGAACTTTGTAAATAGAAGTAAGGGAAGGAGAAAATTCTTTGTCAGATTTCTTTGACAGTATTCTTGATGGATCGTTTTGTTTATATATTGAAAGGACTCCACTTTTCTTGAATGTCTTTCTTATATGAAAAGTTGTTAATAGTGTTTTAAGAAGAAAAAAGTAATGCAACACGTGCTCAGGACTGAGAAGAGGAAATTAACAGGGTTTGAATAGATTGCTTGACACAAGTAAATTTTATTTGGTCAGTGTTAGAATTACTTCTTGTTCATCATGGAAGATGTTTATATTTGTGAAGTGTATTTCTCTAAGCCTGTTCTTTATATTAATATCAGAGACCTAATTAAAGGAAAAATACCATATCAGTTGCTATTGATAAAAATTATTAGTGAAACATTTGATTAAAGCTTCATAGCACTGTAAACCAAAAACATATTTGTTAATTATATAAAAGCATTGAACACCAACAAAATTCTAACAGTATCAATCTTTATAAAAATCTTAAACAGATTGTTTTTCTGTATTAAAATTAGTGTTCACTATAGGAATTTGTTTTACATTGTTATGATATAGATTCTTTGTGTTTGGTATGTGTACTGTCTCATACGACCAAGTTTTCTCTTCATATTAATTTGAAAACTTAATTCATTTGAATACTACTTACCTTTCACTCAGCTACATGCTTTTGTTTACACATTTGATTTGCCTTTTATGTCAAGATAATGAGGAAACTAAATTAGTAACTGGCATCAATGTGATGGCGACTCTAACGCCACTTGGTGTAGTGTACGCTTTTATTAGTATTTTCTGTTGGAATAGTAAACATTTCAAAATATCTGGTGTAGGAATACTCTAATTTCCATTTTCTCCAGTAATATAATACTTAGAGTATTGGCTTTGGAATCAGATAGATATGAGCCGTAGCATTAGATCTTTTACTTATTATTTAGGTTTGGGGCAGATTTCTTAATCTCTGAGTGAATTTCCTCATCTGTGAGATGAGGATGATCATAACAATCATAATGAAAAACGCACTGTTAAGGTTAGAGTGTCTACTGCATAAAATTTCTGATCATGTCATCATGTTTAACAAATGTCTGCTAATTTTGTTATTGAGATAGAATAAGTGAAGGAGATTGTAGTTGAAGATTTATTTATTTTTTATTTTTTTGAGACAGAATCTCACTCTCTTGCCTGGGCTAGAATGCTGTGGCGTCAGCCTAGCTCACAGCCACCTCAAACTCCTGGGCCCAAGCGATCCTTCTGCCTCAGCCTCCTGAGTAGCTGGGACTACAGACATGCGCCACCATGCTTGGCTAATTTTTTCTATATGTATTTTTAGTTGTCTGGCTGATTTCTTTCTATTTTTAGTATAGACGGGGTCTCGCTCTTGCTCAGGCTGGTCTCGAACTCCTGAGCTCAAACAATCTGCCCGCCTCAGTCTCCCAGAGTGCTAGGATTACAGGTGTGAGCCACCGTGCCCAGTCTGAAGATTTATTAAAAGGCAAAAAAAAGGGGGGGCACGGTGTGGGGGGAGATTTCTAGATGGTAGACCAAAGCATGAAGTAGTTAATATAATGATTGAATTGGAAACTTTATTTATGTAGAGGGTACTCTATGGAGAGTATAGTGAAAGACAGAGAAGGTGAGGAATTGAAGTGTCAGCTCTGAATTGTCCATGTGGCCAATTTACTTTGTTGTGTTACATGTGACATTATTTTAATTCTCATTTGTCTTCCCAAGAATTGGGCCACTTCTCTTCTACCACTGGTTTTGTATTTAAACAACAAACTCTTATATTCATAGGTATGGGGACAGATTGGATAACAAGGGAATTAAGCGATATTTAAGGTCAGTTATTGCTAGGTTACAGTTATTTGTGAGGATAGAGGGAAATAATGATATGAAAATCCAAAACTTGTATTTGCCTTCGGGTGATATGGACTTAAATTGGAATATGAGAAGACTTGTTTAGGTGAGCTTGAGGTAATAAGCACATGCAACTTACAGAAGGAAAACACTGCAGTCACTTATTTTCTAATTCTTTTCTATGGATTTTAAAAGGTCTTTCATCAATATATAAATTTTCTCTTTAAAAGTATAAGCAGTTTGGATCTTTTTCATATAGTTTACCAATTGACAAAGTAGACATTGGGTAATGTTTCAATTAAAGAGCATAACTACGAGGAAAGTTTGTTCTAGGTGAATTTGTGGAGAATAATCTTTGATGAACCAATTTATAAATAATATAAAATGGATATAAGTAAGTTTGCCTTTTAGCACCACCATCATCCCTTCCTTTACTTATAGGTAATTATTACCTTTAATAACACTTTCTTTTTCTTAAATGAGCAGGTTTATGTAGTTTATTCAGTTAGTTATTCAGGATATAGATTGGTTTTTATCATGTTTGTCTTATAGTTTTTCTCATTTTTCTTATAGGAGTCAACCCAAAATTCTTGAAAAAGCCCACTTTTAATTTTAATTGTAATTGGAAGCCTATATTGGAGATAGTATGACATTTGTGTATCTTTTTCCCTAGTTATTATTTTTTAAGGGACAGGGTCTCAGATTTGTTGCCCTAGGCTGAAGTGCAGTGGCACAATCATAGCTCATTATAGCCTATAACTCCTGGGCTCAAGCGATCCTCTTTCTTCAGCCTCCTCATGTAGCTGGGACTACAAATGTGTGCCACCATGACCAGCTAATTTTTTAATTTTTTTTTTTTTAGACATAGGGTCTTGCTGTATTGCCCAGGCTGACCTAGAACTCCTGGCCTCAAGTGATTCTCCAGCCTCGGCCTTCCAAAGTCCTTGTAATTATGTAAATATAAAACATTTCACAGTAACTCTGAGACAAGTACTATTGTTTTCCATTGTATAGATGAAAGATTAAGTAACTTGTAGTAAGGTTGGAGCTAGTATTCAAATTCTGATAAATCTGGTACAAAAGCACATATTCTTAACCTGTGTTCTATAATATTTAAATATGAGTGCTTAATAAGCACAATAACTGTATCTGCTTTTCCCTCCCGATCTCTACCATCTTCCTTCATGTTCCTTTGTTATCTCTTATTTTGCTACCTACTCTTATGATTGATTTCTTAGGAGGCTTCATTTTTCTTCTTTATGGACTATCCCATCATTCTTTGTACTGAAGACCTCATTGAGGAAATAGCCAGAATATTTCTTACTTCTTGGTGTCTAGGAATACAATTTTAGGAAAGATGGAATTTGTAGTCAGGAACTATATTGAGGCTTACAGGTAGTATACCTGCTTGCTTATCTGCTCTGCATCTCTTCTACCTCCTAGTTTTGATCAGTCATTGATTACGTTTAAAAATTTTATTTCTTCTTGTATCTTCAACCCTCTATGTGGAATCATTTTCTTTCTGTTTAAAGTAAGGATCTTTCTTGTTGAATTATTTGATATCTATTTGTCTGAAAAAGTTTCATTTCTTTCCTCTGCCATATCTTGCATTTTCAAGTCCCATTTTCTTCTATTCCAGCCATTAGGTTCCTCTGTGCACACTGTAAACTGAAACTTTTTTCTTTACTTCTCCCTGTAGAAATGTGTGTAGAGATCATTCCCTTGTTGATCACCCTGTTCCTATTCTATACTGTTGTATTTGGTTTCCTCCTCCATTATAGTAATTTTAATGTTAAGAATCTAGAAGAGAAAGAAGATAAACTCGAGTGCTTTGTCAGCCATATTGAACTGGAAGTCTTCATCCGTCTTGTTTTAAACTTAATTATGGTCTAGTGATAAAACCTACTCCCTATTTCTACACCTGGATTCCTCTGAGAAGAGACCTTGCAGCATTTCCCATTATCAGTCATTCTTTAGATTCCTGGGTTTTAATTTAGATTTATAGTTGCATGTTAAGATTTTCTTTTATGTTTTATTAATTAATTTCAAGAATCTTTTAAAAATGCTTTATTCACACTGTAATCTGTTTACCAAAAGTAGTAATTGGATGGCTTACATTGTTTAGTACAGTTTCTAATGTTCTTCATTGTTCTGTTTGAGATTGTTGCTCTAATATTTTGTTTTGTTGACTTCATTATATAGTATCTTCAGAATAAGCCATACATTGGTGATTTACTTTCTGTGTCCTCCTTGCATGCCCAGAAGATGTCTTTCTGAACCCTTCATATTGGGCTTTTTTAAGGCAGTTGAGAAGTTGGGATGTTTACCCTAAAAAGACAACATTTGTTTAATTTTGGGAAAGATGAATCTTTTCTCTGTTTGTTCAGGCCCTTGTTCTTTTATCTTTTAGCATTTTTATAGGTAAAGTACAATACCAGCTTTGTCTTTTAGAAAGTTTGAACCCCTCAATGAACCTAAGAGTCCCTCCAGTTTTGCCTGAGAGTCCTTGTTTAGTTTTGGGTTTTGATGTAATCCAGTAGGAAGTTTGGTTTAGTTTGTTTGGGGTGGGGCACCATCACGAACATGTACTCAGCTCACCAGTTCACATAATCATATCTTATTTGATATGCAGAGTTAATTTTAATTTAAATTTTCTGGGATTTATCTCTTTGAGTTAATTTTTTTCTTTTTTTTAAAGAGACATGATCTTGCTTTGTCCCTGGCTGAAGTGCATTGGCACAATCATAGCTCAGTGCAGCCTCAAACTCCTGAGCTCAGGTGATCCTCCTGCCTCAGCTTCCCGAGTAGCTGGGACTACAGGCACACCTCACCACACCCGGCTAATTTTTTAAAAGTTTTTTTGTAGAGATGGAGTCCTGCTATGTTGTGCAGGCTGGTCTTGAGCTCCTGGCCGCAAGTGATCCTCCCACCTCAGCATCCCAAATTGCTGGGATTACAGGTGTGAGCCACCACACCTGCCCTGAGTTAATTCTATTATTCTAAACTTTCCAACTATGAAACTGATGCTTTCAGAGGTTTTTTTTTTTTTTTTTTGTAAGGGTAGAGACATACTTCACTGCATTAATTGTGAATGTGTGCATGTGTAACCTCTGTTTGATTATACATACACATTGATTAAACTCTAGGAGTACTGTTTCATATTTTTAGCATCTACAGTGGTCTTGAGAAAAGCCTGCCTTTAGCAATTATTCTTAATACCATCTTCAGAAGCCAGGAATAAGTTGGTTGGTTTGCATTCACACAATTCCTTGAAAGTAGATAAACGGTCAGTAAATATTTGAACGAATTGGTATTGTGAAAATAGAATTCTCTTTCTTATTAGTCATAACATAGATATTTAGAAATAGAGGGGATGTCGTTTCTTACTGGTAATAACATGAATCAAGTAAAAGTAATGAAAAGAAACTAAATAATTCTCTTTTCAAATGGGGAAGGTGAAAATAGAACTGTATTTTATATTCTAAGTATTGAGTCACTAGGATGAACTTTGCAATTTTTTAATAAGTTAATGAAAAGTATGTTAGAATGTGATTAATCCTGGTTTTGTCAACATCCTGGGCCACTATCTAGCAGAATTCATCTATATTACTAGACATTGTGCAATTTTTGCTATATTCTGTGGGATTATGTTTTAGCTGTATTTCTTAAACTGGAATATATTTGTGCTTATGTAGCTTAATTATTTTACCCAGGAGGCAGCTGTTATTTTTAAAAATATAATCATGGTTTGGAATATACTATTCCTTTGGTAGTTATATGCTGAAATTTGAAATTGTGTTTGACTCTTGCTCGTGCTTTATTTATGCAGAATATCCTCCGAATCCTAAATCTAGAGCTCCAAGGATGCTGGTCATTAAGAAAGGTAATACAAAAGACTTACAGCTATCTGGATTCCCAGTAGTGGGAAATCTTCAGTCACAGCCAGTTAAGAACGGAACTGGTCCAAGTGTTTATAAAGGTTTAGTCCCTAAACCTGCTGCTCCACCTACAAAAGTAAGTTCTACATTGTTACAAATGCAAGTTTTGAGTTGATATCTATTTATTTTGAGGAAAAAGTGTTAAAAGTTTACTCCAAAGTGTGGGAGTATTCATAGGGTATTTACTTATAGGTGGAAAGAATTGGCCAATTGTGAGCTCTTAATTTCAGTTCTCTTTTGTGTGGAAGGTGTGTGTTTGTCCGTGTGTGTTTTCTTGTTTTAGTAGTGGTAAATGAAATTCATAAGATTTTTGTTTTGGTAGATGCACTTGTGATATATTTGCTTAATGATAATATTTAATGCTGTTTACCTAAAAGGTTTTGAAATGCTTGACTATTTTTTTATTAAGTGAAAGAAACCTAACTGTAGGTTTATGAAGGTTTGAAAAAAATTACTATTTAGTAGAGATTTTTATCGGAATACTAAGCTTTGATTTTATTTGTAATAAAAGGGACAGAGAACCATGTTGGAATGATGTAATGAGCCAAATGTAGCCATTTTTGTTTTATACCATTCACTTTGTTTTCGTCTGTCTTCTATAATCTGTTTTTGGCAGCCCTTAATGTTCATGTGTTTTTCTTTAGCCTACCCAGTGGAAAAGCCAAACTAAAGAAAATAAAGCTGGGACTTCTTTCCCTCATGAGTCTACATATGGTGTTGGCAACTTTAATGCTTTTAAATCAACTGCCAAGAATTTTAGTCCATCACCAAATTCAGTGAAAGAGGTATGTCATTAAAAATTATTCCGGAGGAATATAATTATGATAACTTACAAATTCATTAAATGAATACATTAAAAATGAGATATTTTAGTTCCTTCAGAAAACTTGACTCAGATACTTTCCTCTACTTGCTAGCTATTTTTGCACATAGAGAAAGTAGGAATTAATTTAAAAAATTTTTTAAATGAAAATTTCCAGTCTTACTGCAGAGTATGGAAAACAGTACATTGAAGCTCCCATATATCCATCAATCATAAAAATATTTTTTAAAAAAGAATTATTGAGGCTGGGCGTGATGGCTCATGCCTGTAATCCTAGCACTCTGGGAGGCCGAGGCGGGTGAAGGTCAGGAGTTCGAGACCAGCCTGAGCAAGAGTGAGACCCCGTCTCTAATAAAAAAAGAAAACAGAAAGAAATTATCTGGCCAACTAAAAAATATATATAGAAAAAAATTAGCCGGGCATGGTGATACATGTCTGTAGTCCCAGCTACTCGGGAGGCTGAGGCAGAAGGATCGCTTAAGCCCAGGAGTTTGAGGTTGCTGTGAGCTAGGCTAACGCCACGGCACTCACTCTATCCCGGGCAACAGAGCGAGACACTGTCTCAAAAAAAAGAATTATTGGCCAGGTGTGGTGTCTCATGCCTGTAATCCTGGCATTCTGGGAGGCCAAGGTGGGAGGATTGCTTGAGGTCAGGAGTTTGAGACCAGCCTGAGCAAGAGCAACGCCCCGTCTCTACTAAAAATAGAAGAAATTAGCTGGGCATGGTGGCACTCTCCTGTAGTCCCAGCTGCTCCGGGAGGCTGAGACAAGTGGATTGCTTGAGCCCAGGAGTTTGAGGTTGCTGTGAGCTAGGCTGAGGCCACGGTAGTGTCTTTTAAAAAAAAAAATTATTTTGAAAATTGTAATTTTATTTGATATTTATGATAGAGTTAAGTTGTAGGATGGAACCTTGACTAATAATGAGCATTTGTATGATCATCTTTTGGGGGTAACAGACATTTTATTAGTGTTAACACTGAGGCAGGACAGAAGAAGAAGAGGGAAAGGGTGCATATTGTTATTTTACTGACTATGAGTACCTTGTACCTCAAGTATTCATTTTTGTTTTGACCAGGTTTTTCAAACTCCTGGACCATGGAGTTCTCTGTCTAGTTCAGGGTCAAAGGATGCTTACGACTACATTATTATACCTAAAATTGCTTTGAGTGCCATATTAGAACAATGTAACCGTTTCTTCATATACTGTTTATTATTTATGTTCTCAATCACAAATTTTTAGCTGTGAGGGAAGGACCAAGATTCCTAGGTGGTTAATTGTGTTTAGGTTAATTATAATATGCAGACATTAATGCCAGCAGTTAAGCATTATTATAGTTTATTTCCATGGGTAAAAACCCCTGTGACATAGAATTCTAACATTCTAGTTTCTGTTATATTCCACTGTCCAAACAAAACTCCACAGAACCAAAAACAAAAGGACTGCAGTTAATATGCATTTTCCTCCTCACCTCGCTGCCCTCTTGTAAAAAATTTTCCCTGGCGAAATACAATCTGATAAACCGTATGTGTATACGTGTATAAATAATTATAAAATAGATCTTGCTGGAGCTGTTACTCGAATCCTAGAACTGTTTGGAACACAGTTTGAAAAACTGCTCTTTTATGTATTATAGAAATGTTTACAATCACAGATGCATTTATAAAATATTATTTAGACTTCTAATTTAGAATCATAGTTCTGAGTATCATTGACTTCATTGTTTCTGTGGTAAGAAAATTCTTCTGTTGACTCATTCAATAGAAAAGAAAATATATAGGGATGGAAAAAACTAGATTTTGAATTAGGACCATAAGAATCAGTTTTGCATCGTGAATAAAGGTGAAATAGGAAGCTGTGGTAGTTGTGAACTTTATATTGACGTTAATTCCCTGGCTGCATACTTACCAGCATTTTTTAATTTCCTCTAGTGTAATCGCTCAAATTCCTCTTCACCTGTTGACAAACTTAATCAGCAGCCTCGTCTAACCAAACTGACACGAATGCGCACAGATAAGAAGAGTGAATTTTTGAAAGCCTTGAAAAGGGACAGAGTAGAAGAGGAACATGAAGATGAAAGCCATGCTGGCTCAGAGAAGGTAATTGAATTTGTAGTTATACTTGATTTGACATTATTATGTCTTTAAAATATTTGAGTAAATAATTAGGACAATGGAATAAACGCTAATCATATTTTCATCTAATCATATTTTCATCTACCTGGAAAGAAGGCTAGGTAACCATTTGCATAAATAATGACTTCCTTTCTAAAGTAGATTTCTCTCATTCTTAAGTTTCTGTGCAGAAATACATGTAAAAAATTATTTATATCTGTTTTTGTTTGTTTCCCCCCATCTTGCCTGCCTGCCTACTTTTGGTTTTGCCTTTGCTGAACAGATGTGAATACTTAGGGCCAGAGAGCTTTGGGTATCCTTCCCAGCTTAGCTGTCCATTTGTAAATACTAAATTCCTAAATGTCTCCTAAATTTAATAAGTATTACATTTTTGTATTCTAAATGGAAATACAGCCAAGATCTATTAACGTTTTTTAATAACTGTATTCTTTAGAATTTATTATTCTTCTTTTTTTTAATTCCCTAAAAATCAGGATGACGACTCATTTAATTTACATAACAGCAATAGCTCTCACCAAGAAAGGGATATAAACCGGAACTTTGATGAAAATGAAATTCCACAAGAGAATGGCAATGCCTCGGTGATTTCCCAACAGATTATTCGGTCTTCAACCTTCCCACAAACTGATGTTCTTTCAAGTTCACTTGAGGCAGAACACAGGCTAGTATTTATTTTTACTTTTTCTTTTGTCATTTTCTTTACTCAGGATTTTGGTTACAGAGTTCTTATGTAATTTAATTCTTAAACAGGTTTATCAAGATACCGTTTATACACCATAAATTTCACCTGTTTTAAGTGTATGGATGAATGGCATTTAGTATATTCAGACTTGTGCAAATGTCATCATAATCTAATTTTAGAACATTTTTATCACCCTAGAAAGAAACTCAGTGGCCATTTGCATCTACTCATTTGCACTATGCCCTAGACAACTACTAATCTACTTTCTGTTTCTATAGATTTGCCTTTTATAGATATTTCATGTATGTGGAATCATATATATGTTTAGCTTCTTTCACTAAGCATAACATTTTCAGGGATTATTTGCATTGTAGCACAGTTCAGTACTTTTTGTTCCTTTTTTATTGCTGAAGGCTGTGCTGTATGGCTGTACCACTTACTGTTCATCAGTTGATGGATATCAGTTGTTTCCACTTTTTGACTATTGTGCATAATGCTGCTATAAACATTCGTACATGTGCAAGTTCTTGTGTGACATGTTTTTATTTCTATTGAGTAGATACTAGGAGTTGAATTGCTGGGAAATAGGATAACCTTGGGTTTCACATTTTGAGAAACTGCCAAACTATTTTCCAAAATGACTGCCCTATTTTACCTCCTCATCAGCAATATATAGGTTTTAGTATCTCCATATTCTCAATAATACTTGGTGCTATCTGTCTTTGATTATAGTCATTCTGGTGTGTATGGAGTGTAGTATCTTTTTGTGACTTTTAGTATGCATTTCCCTAATGACTAACAGTATTGAATATCTTTTTACATACTTATTGGCTGGTTATCATCTTTAGGAGAAATAGCTACTAAATACTTTTCCTGTTTTTACACATGATCTTTAAGGGTAAGAAGCGATTACTTTGCCCATTTTTACATTACATTCTTTTATTAAGTTGTAAGAGTTCTTTATATATTTTGTGTATAAGCCTCTTAACCATATATATGATTTGCAGATATTTTCTCCCATTCTGTGAGTTTTTTCACTTTCTCAGTGATTCCTTTTGAAGGGCAAAAACTTAATTTTGTTGAAGTCCAGGTCATCAATTCTTTTCCTTATGTTGCTTATGCAGGTTTTCTGTATGATGTGAGGTAGGAGTCTAAATTCATCTTTTCCCTCATGGATAGCCAGTTGTCCCAATGTATGATTTATTTTGTATTGTAAACTCTCAAGAGCACTTTCTGCTTCTATCAGTATAGTCTTAAACATTTTAAGTATAGTAACCTGTTGAGGGGTTTAGTCTCAGAATTGAAGAGCATTCAAATCTAGAATGTCCTTTTAGTTAAGAGCAGATGTTTTGCAGAAATGACTTACCCTTACTGTGGTCTTTAAATAACAAAACCACGTGGTTGAGCATCAATACATAAAGGATGTGTGGAATGTTGCTCAATTCCTTTTTAATAACTAAAGGATTACAATTACTAAAGCAAAGAAGAAAGTTAATTTATATACTTCTGTTGTCATGTATTATTCTGTAATTGCTTTGTATAAACGGAATTGTTTTGCCACTAAAAATTCTTACATATATTAGGAGTAGGCTTAATGTGGACTGATACTTATTAGTGGCCCAGTTGATTGACCTTTTTTTTTTGCCAGTTCTCCTAGAACCTCATTTAATTCTAAGACAGTGGGAAACTGGGTTACACCTTTTGAATAACTTCTGTAGAATTTATTTATAATTTCAGCCTTTATTTTCATTATGAATCTAAGTTCCATGTGACCAGAAATGTCCATTTTCTTCTCTACTGTGTTTAAATTTGTTAAATGAATGAGTAAAATAGAAGTTGTATTTTTCTACTTACTTTGTAAAACTTTTATATGTATATTAAATAGTCACATTGGTTGAATTTAACAGTCAGGTGCCAGTAATACAGTTCTCAAGGATAATTCTTCTGTTCAAATGTTAAGGTAAAATATTAATCAGGCACATATATTGTTAGTTTTATTGTCGAATGTCAGTGACTTTATCTCAGGGTATTGAGATTAGCCTCAACATCAGAGGGATAGTTGTCATCTTGTTTAAGCAAGCACCAGATGAATTAGTGGAAATGAATCCCATGGGACTGCAAACTAGTACAACCTTTGTGGAAAGCAGTATGGAGATACCTCAAAGAGATACAAGTAGAACTACCATTTGATCCAGCAATCCCATTACTGGGCATCTACCCAAAGGAACAAAAAAACATTGTATATAAAAGACATCTGCACTAGAATGTTTATACCAGCACAATTTATAATTGCAAAAATGTGGAAACAACTCAAGTGCCCATCAATACATGAATGGATTAATAAAATATGGTATATGTATACCCTGGAGTTCTACTCAGCCACAAAAAACAATGGTGATCTAGCACCTCTTGTATTATCCTGGATAGAGCTGGAGCCCATTCTACTAAGTGAAGTATTCCAAGAATGGAAAAACAAACAGCACATGTACTCACCATCAAATTGGCATTAACTAATCAAGACTTAAGTGCACATATAGTAGTAACATTCATCGGGGAGCGGGGAGGAGGGGATGGGTATGTACACATTTAATTGATGCGGTGTGCACTGTCTGGGGGATGGACACGCTTGAAGCTCTGACTCAGGTGGGGCAAGGACAATATACGTAACCTAAACATTTGTACCCAGGTAATATGTTGAAATAAAAAAAAAATTAAAAAAAAAAAAAAAAGAAATGAGTGCCAGAGAAATTCAAGGGTATTTGGGGATAGAGATCATTATGGCTTGGGTATCAGGAAGTTTTAATTGGGACCTAAATTAAATCTTAAAGAAAGGGCGAGGCATAGGGGGTAAAGGTATTGGATAGTCATTCTGAAAGAAAAAGGGATGCGAAGGATTGTTCTGCATTGAGTAGACACCTAGTTTGTTGTAGGTGTAGTGAGTGCATTGTCTGGACAGGAGTGGAGAATTTATTTGATGGAGTTTAAAGATGGTGTTTAAAAGGCAGGGCCTTAGAGATCTGTTCAAGCTCCATCATTGTATCAGATGAAGAAATAGAGAGGTGAAGGAACTGAACTGATATGTGTCTTAAACCTGATTTGTGATAGAGTAGAAACTGTGACCCAGGTCTTCTGATTTCTAATCCTGTGCTTTTTCTGTAGTAAGGATTTTGAATTTGTGAATATGGTATAAACAAAGTTAAGGAGTTATTCTTTAGAAAGTGAGAAGCCATTGTAAATATTTATCAAAGGGTGGTAATTGTGAAAGCCATATCAGGATGATTTGGTAATAGTTTGAAGTGACAGAGAGAAGAAATTATTTAAATGAAAAGGCGAAGTACAGATGTATGCTAAAGTAATAGTAGCCATAAAGCAAAGTAGCCATACTTAGTGACAGGGTTACCTTCTGAGAAATGCATCATTAGGTGATTCCATTGTATGAAGATCAGAGTGTACTTACACAAAGTGAGATGGTATAGCCTACTGTATACCTAGGCTGTGTGGTATATAGCCTGTTGCTTCTAGGCCACAAAGCTGTATGACATGTTACTGTAGTGAATATTGTAGGCAGTTGTAACACAGTGGTTATTTTTGTATCTTAAACATAAGTGAATGTTAAAAAGTACAACGTGAATGTTAAAAAGTACAGTAGCATTATGGTATTAATATAATCTTGGGATTATATGTCATAATGTGCATTTTGTCTTTGACTGAAATGTCATTGTACAGCACTTGACTACATTTCTAATTGAGGGGGAAAGGGAACCACACAGGTTGTTTTGAAAGCTATTTCAGAAGCAGTTAACAGTTTGTTACAGCCTGTTTTTTTTGTCTGTAGCCTCTGGAGAGAAGGGTGGGGAGAGGGGAGAGTAGGAAGTTAGGAATACTTGCCTTTTGTTACATTCCCCTTCATAATAGTTAAAATAATTTTTTTCATCTGCATTATTCAGTTAAGATTTAGTTTTTAAAAGTAAAACAAAGTTTGAGTCTGGCAAAAGCAGTTAGATTGTTCTGTTAGTTTAGATCTGTAGACTCTGGATTAGGCGGCATTGAATGATAGAAGTGATGGAAATGGCATTTCAAAGGGAGGCCTTCTTGGTTAAGGAGTAGAGACAATGCATTGAAGAGAAAAGTTAAGTGACTAAAAGGAATGAAAGAAATAATGCTGACTGACATTTTGGTCCAGAGGCAACAGGGTGTTATGCAGTACTTACATATTAACATGGGAAGTAGAAAACAAAAATTGTGTTTCCTTCATCAAGTAGCGAGTTGACCTTGATTCTTCATCTGTAAAATATGGCTATCATGTTAAGTTTTATTCAGAGACTCTGAGTACTGATATTCTCTGAGACCTTTGAAAAGAGGTATAAAAGTCTACAAACAGCTAATGTGTGGTAGGCATAAGCTGAAAGATGAGTAGGTGTGAATGTAAGGAGCCTTCAAAAAGTTAGTGGAAAAATGGAGTTAAATGATAAAAAATAAGAACTTTATTTCTCAACCTAAACTCCATCGAATTCAAAACATTTTTGTAAGCAATGGTACCTACCAGTCCATTGCTAAAGAACTGGGGGTCCTGGGAATTTAACCATGTCAATACAGTCTTTTTTGCGTCATTAACTGAAGAAAAATGGGTGCACTTTACAAATTTTTTTAAGATTGGGAAATAAAGTCCGAAGGAGCCAAATTGGGACTGTGGACTATAAGGTGAATGCCTAATGATTTCCCATCAAAACTTGCAAAATTGCCCTTGTTTGATGAGGGGAATGCCTAAGAGCATTGTCATGGTGAAGAAGGATGCTCTGGTGAAGTTTTCCTGGAGTTTTCTGTTAAAGCTGTGGCTAACTTTCTGAAAACACTCTTGTAATAAGCTTATGCTATCATTCTTTGGCCCTCCAGAAAGTCAACAAACAAAATTCTTTGTGCATCCCCCAAAACCCAATGACCTTTGCTCTTGACCAGTTTGCTTTTTCTTTTACCACTTCTGGCTCTTTGTAATCATTGCTTTGATTGTGCTTTGTCTTCAGGAATGTACTGGTGAAGCAGTGTTTTATCTTCTGTTATATTTCTTCAAAGAAATATTTTAGGATTTGATACCATTTGTTTAAAATTTCCATTGAAAACTCTGTTCTTGTCTGCAGCTGATCTGGGTGCAATAATTTTGGGAAAGTTTGCTCAACTTTTTCAGTCAGAATTGTGTAAACTAAACCAGTTGAAATGTCTGTTGTGTTGGCTATTGTTTCCGCTGTTAACTGTCAGTCCTCTTCAATTAGGGGCACGGACAAGATGCATTTTTTACTTGTAAATTGATGTGGATGGTCTGCTGCTGTGGGCTTCCATCTTCAACATCATCTCCTCCCTTCTTAAAACAAGTTATCCATTTGTAAGGTGGTGATTTCTTTGGGGGATTGTCCCCATAAACTTTTCATAAAATATTAGTGGTTTCACCCTTCTTCTACTCAAGTTTAACATAAATTTGATGTTTGGTCTTGCTTCAATTTTAGCAGAATTCATGTTACTCTGATAGGGGTTCTTTCAAACCGATGTCTTATCCTTCTTAGTTCCTCAGACTGTATCCTGTTTAAACATGTTACAACACCACAAGTTTATTTTGGCACACAAAAAATTTTAAATCCATGCACAGTGTTTTCATAATACGTATTTTCCCTGAACTTTTTGGACACCTCTTGTAGGAATCACAGAAATATTTAGGAGTTCCAATTAAAAAAAAAGACGAATACAAGATACGTAGCCGTATAAGAAGCAGAAACTTTGAAATCATCAACTCAAATGTGGTAGCTATTGCTATAGTGTTCATGTTTACCCAACTAGAGAAAAATAGTTAATTCCTTGTCAGTCTTCTCTTAGCTCTTTTTGCCTAAGATGGAAGTATTATCTTTAAAAATTAGAAGGAAAAGTCATTTTTCTGTTACTGTAGAACATAGTGCCTCTATGAATTGAACACAAATTGAATTACATGTTGAGGATGACTATTTGCATGCCCATAAGAGGCAATATCAATAGAAGAATAAATTATTAAGATACAAGATAGGGTAAGCAACCCCAAAGTAGAAAACCTAATGAGTAGCCAAAAATATGTTGGATTATGGTTGGAGAAAAGGGAAGGGTATTGATGTTACTTTAGTACAGGAATTTAGCAAATTTTGTTCAGTCTCCTCTATTGCAGGTTTGTAGCCTACAGAGTCTTTGACACCAAAGAAAAGACAGTTAAGTAGTTCATTCTTATTTTATTCTCAAAGTTTTTTGGACTTAAACTTTCTATTCGTTTTCAGAAAGAGATATACAAAACATTAAATACAAAAAATCTTTCTGATGTATCTGGGGGACTTTTGTATAATGGATCCTAGATTATGTTTTCTTGTATGTAAAAGAAATGGAATTGTCCTATTCAGAGGAAGCTCTAGATTAAATTTAATTTCTTTCCTCCTCCTTTTCAGATTGTTGAAGGAGATGGGCTGGCAGGAAGACAGTGAAAATGATGAAACATGTGCTCCCTTAACTGAGGATGAAATGAGAGAATTCCAAGTTATTAGTGAACAGGTAAGAAAATGTGAATCATACTAGTTCATTTTTAAAAGTACCCATCCTTAATTAGAAAAACACAATGTATAAGCAAGGGTTTGATTGGGGGGAGTGGTTTAAACAGTTTGATTTAGCAATTTTTAATTTCACACTGTAACCCCCTCCTTTTTAAACCTTTTATCCTTTTCTTTACCCAAGAATATTTCATATTCTAAAATATCTTGTTTTATGTCTCTCTAGTTTTCTTTTCTTTTTCTTTTTTTCTTTCTGTCTTCCTTTTTTTTTTTTTTTGAGATACGGTCTTGCTCTGTGTCACCCTGACTAGAGTGCTAGAGTGCAGTGGCATCATCATAGCTCACTGCAACCTCAAACTCCTGGGCTCAAGCTATCCTCCTGCCACAGCCTCCCGAGTAGCTGGGACTACAGGTGTGTGCCACCAGGCCTGGCTAATTTTTCTGTTTTTTTATTAAGATGAGGTCTCGCTCTTGTTCAGGCTGGTCTTGAACTCTTGACTTCAGGCAATCCTCTGACATCGACCTCCTAAATGCTAGGATTACAGGCGTGACCACCATACCAGGCCCCAGTTTTCTTTTTGAAAGAGTATTAAGGAAACGTTTGGTAAAGCATCAGGAAGTTGAGATGTTTTTCCAAATCCATTATAGATTTTTTTTAATAGGTCTGGTCATGCAGATCCCATTTTCTGTATGGAGATATTATCATTGATACGTTTTGAATGTAATCTTTGAGGAAATTAGTCATGCTAACTTTATAATATAATTGACTTGGACTTGATCTTAATTTTAAATTTTTTGGAGAGTAAATTTAATATATTGTGCCTTCCCTCCCACTGCACTTTGAAAAATTACATTTAAAAACACAGAACAATACTTACCTGGTAGGGGAGATACCATGATTATGAAGGGTGGCTTTCCCAGAGTGAGGCTTATCTATTGCACTCTGGATGTGCTCACCCCTGCAATTTCCCCAAATGTGGGAAACTTGACTGCATAATTTATGGTAGTGGGGGACTGTATTTGTGTTTTCCCCTGAACAAAAAATGCACATAAATATATTAAAAAAAAAGACAGAAAATTTATCTCCTTAACCCTTTTTAGGTACAGTTTAGTGGCATTAGGTACAATTCACATTGTTGTGCAACCATCACCCCAATCCATCTCCAGAACCTTTTCATCTTCCCAAACTGAAACTCCATATTCCATTAAACAATAATTCTCCATTCCCTTTTCTCCCTAACCCCTGGAAACCAAACCACTGTTCTGTTTTTTTTCTCTTTGAATTTGCCACTGTGCCTGGCTGGAAAGTCTTTAATGAAAAGTCATGATAACAGACTCTGTGTCCTAGTTTGCTCATTTGCTCAGGAGAATCCCCATTTATGCATGTTATCCTGTTGTAGTTAATAATAGGAAATGTTTACTTTCATTTTCAAAGTGCCCTAGTTTGAATGATTAATCACATGACCTCTCTATGTAAGTAACATTGCTTGAACTCTTAATGCCTTCTAGGTATTGTGCTAAGTTCATTTTTGAAGCTTTTAGATGAAGTAGGTACTACTGTTAGTGTTGCTCTGTACATGATGAAACAGGCTCATAGAGTAATTTTCTGTAGGTCATACAGTTTATAAGTAGTGGAGCTGGCCTTTGAGGCCAGGTCTGGCTGCTTTTATAGCCTGTGCCTTTAACCATGACATAGGGTTAGAAAGATTTATTGGAGTCACATGAAGGACTTTGCCATGTCAGGAGTGTGGATTGTGTTCTATATAATAGGTCCTTTGGAAATTTTGTTAGGGATGTGAACAGTCATTCTTGTACGCAAGGAAGTGCAGTGTGTAAAGTGTGTACACTGGAAGTATAATTTGTTAGCGTAGCATCAGAGTGATCAGTTGGGAATAATTTACAGTAATTAGAGGAGGAATAAATGAGAGTCTAAACTAGGGAAATGATAGTAAAAATGGTCTTGTTGTGAGTAAGAGATCTGAAATAGAACCAGCAGGATTTTGAAATTCCAACCTGTGAATTGATGATAGTATTGTTATTATAAACAGGAATATGGAAGGAGGAGCTGGTTTTAGGAGGGTTAAAAAAAAATTTAGGTTAGATATTCTCAGGGGTCCAGGCATATAGAGAAATCAGGGATAGGGACTTAGATTTGGTTTTTATCAAGATTGTCCACAGCTGATTTCAAGCTGTGGCAAGATTAGGTGGCATTGGTTGATATATCATGTGAGGCAAGAATAGAGCTTTGGGGAATGGGATAGGTGGGTGTATCTTTAAAAGAGGAACCCAGGTGTATTTCTAAGCATCCCTGTGGCCAAGAGCATTGGAGGTGGATGTGTGGCTTTTGTTTTTCTCAGTAAAGATGGTGAGGTCATTTGTTCAAAGTAAAGGCAAGTAGCATTGTTGACTTAGAAAAGCAAGATAGAAAAGAAAATCTGCTGTGGAAAATAGAGAATTAAATAAGGGAGGAAAAAAGGGAAAGTGAAAGCAAAGAATCTAGACTTTGTTCTTTCTAGTTGTCAAGATACCTAACAATCGGTTATTAGCTTGATGGACATGGCTCTTCAGGTTTGGACCTTTCCAAATTATTTGTAATCTTCATCATTAAAGAACCCCCTCTAGAATACGAAACCTGTAGACGGTTTCAAATACCAACTTATTTAGCTGGATTCAGTCTTATAGAAGATTGCATTTAGAGGTTTTCATGAAAATTACCAGAATCTCATGTTTTTCATGGAAGAAATTCAAAAGGCCTGAGTTAATAGTGTGTTAACATTATTAATTTCATTTTATTTTGTATCTTTAAATTTTTTTATTTTGGCCCAACCATCTTTTTTCCCCTCTGATATCTGATCATTTTAGCCCAATTCTTATTTATTACCCTACTAACTTTTTAGTTCTGATATTTTTTCCAGTATCTTTATCTCTGTGATTAAGCAAAGGGCTGCCTTATTCTACTTATTCTACAGAATATGAATTAAGCAGGTTGTGGAGTGTGTTAATTTAGGTCAGAATATTACATATAATAGCTGTTGTGTAATGGTTGCTGATTATATTCTGAGTGGCATCTGAAGGTATTTATTATAATTTTCACTTAAGGAAATGAAAATGTGGAAAGGCTTTGTGCATTATTAAGTGTGACAGTTAACGATTCATATGTGCCCTGTCTGGATCCAAAATCTGTGCTTTTTCCACTATATTATACACACTAGATTTTTTAAATCTGCTTTGATTTATTATGGATGAATGATGGATGAATATTATGGAATATTTTGTTAGATTGGATCCATTACCTGTATCTGTCTAAATAGCTTATTTTTCAAAAATGATATCATTACCTATGGGATTTTTAGGGTAGGATATAATTTTATTTATTACATTCATGGTTATATTTAATTATAGTATTCTTAATAGGTAAGTAACTCTTGAGGGTAATTTATTTATTTTGTTTTTGACATTCTAGTTACAGAAGAATGGTCTGAGAAAAAATGGTATTTTGAAAAATGGTCTGATCTGTGACTTCAAGTTTGGACCCTGGAAAAACAGCACTTTCAAACCCACAATTGAGAATGATGACACAGAGACAAGTAGCAGTGACACATCAGATGACGACGATGTGTGAAGGATTTCCTAACAGCTTTAGAAATTTTAGTGTGATACATCTCTCATACAGTTTGGGGTGAATTGTAAAAATGAAGAACTATAATTTATGTAGTGAAATACCCCATTAGAAGATGATTTTTTGGGGGACTTCAATATGAAGAAAACCAAGAATGTTGTGTTGGGCTGTGTTGAACATTATTTCTCTGTAAATGAATGTTGTAGAAATGAGGACTTTGGTTGATCCAACATTGACTTTCTTCATCACTGCAGCATTTCTCTGACTAGCAATGTGATGGTGTAACAAATGAGATTTTCTCATTTAATAATAAAAAATTGTGTAATGTTTTGCAAAGCTTCTGTCTTAAAATGTCCAGGTCTTAAGAAAAAAGGCAGCTTACACTGTTTTGCTTGCAGAGTCATATCTTTTTCGTACAATGGAAATCCTCAAGTCCACTTTGTGTGCCCCTCCAACCCTTCCCCAAAGAAACAAACAGAAAGGAAAATGTAGCATGTTGGCTAAAGCTGGAGCAAAGTGCACTAAAACATTAATTTCCTGAACTCAACTGTTGTACTAGTCACCTTTTAAAATATAAATTGCTCTTCAGCCATTTGTAGTGCAGTAAATGTTACAGGAAAGACTTGCCACATTTTCTTCCAAATTTTAAGAGGTGATTTTCAAGAGCTTTATTTGGGTATGTTGTCAGACCAGGATTTTCAGAGTTGATGGAAAAGAGTCTTGTGGGAAAACTTATTTTGATAAATTATTACACTTGCAGAAAAACTGATCACAGTGACTGGATCTGTCCACAACATGGAAAATAAACTGGATTTTCAGAATGTTGTTGTTCTCTGTAGTGTTCAAGGTATTGGTCTCTAAACACAAACATGCTCTAAACATACTTTATTCACTTACATAAACAAAGTTATACTTTACAAAAGTTATAGTTTATTAAAGATGGTGATTGCTTTCTGAGGTTAGAAAAAGAAAGCTTGGCTTTTTCATTATCAAATGCACAAGGTTATTAAATGAATGTTAAGGAACTATATTTTCATTTGCACATTAATTTTAGAATCATTTCTGTTTTGCTGCTGACTGGAAGCATATTTTGGCTCTTTGTGTTTGTATTTTGATTTTTCTGGTTTTGTTTACACTCATGTTGCTTATAATTCTCCCCTGCAACCCCATGTTTAAATATATTCTATTTGTAAAGAGCATAATCTTAGAACAAAAACGTTTGAAGTTTTATGTCAGATCTAATCTGAAGTTTGTTGTTTTCAAAATTGTATTTTCTTAGAAGGTTGCAGTAGTTTTGCTGTTTCCTCAGTACCCTGCCCAGACTTCTCAGCTTTCACCAGAAGCTATATATTTTTGTTCTCATCGAGACTGGTAGTGATGGGGAAATTAAAGCAAAAACAGCACACGTGTACACCCCTACACAACTTGAGGATGAGTTAAGAGTGGTAACAGAAAGTATTATATATTTCAAGTTAACTTTTAAAATAGGCTCATATAATTTGCCACAATTCAGTCTAATCAGCTAAAGTTAGCATTAGCCACAAGAGAACCTAAAACACACTTTGATAGAGCTGTATCACATATTGAATGTCTTTGAGACTCCTAGGTTGTATGATATTTGGTTAATAGATTAATGAAGTTTATCAGATGCAAACTGTATTTGCTAAAATAATCTAAAAGGGACCTGAGAAATGTGGTTTACATTTAAAATCTACCTTATTGTGTATTTCTACTTTCAGAAAAAATTCTGTAATTTTTGTTTTCTGGCATCTTCTTTCTTATATTCAGACAATTCTTTCTGCCTTAATTGCCATTTACTCTGTTAACTGATGTTTACGGTGCTTTCGTGCATTGTGATACAGAATGTGTTTACTAGTTTATTTACAAATACGTTATAGTACAGCAAAATGATTATTTTACGTATTAAGTGATGACATTAACAAATTTGGTTCCCGAGGGAAACCATAGATGTGTAATTTAAGAGAACTGTTAAAGTTTTGCATACTTTTAACTTGCTGTCTAATGAGAAGCTGATAATGAGTTTGGACCATATTGTTTGAAAGGGAACGCACAAGCACAGCTTCTAGTTAAATTGTAGGTCTAGCGTGAAATTTCTATACTCAGCTAGGTTGTGGAGGTCTGAAAAAAATAATTTTGGCTGCTTCAAACTAATTTTTGTGGCAAGTTGTTTTTTTAAAAACCACTTTATTGAGGTGTAAATTGACATAAACAACATGTAAAGCATACAATTTAATGTTTTAACTGACAAAATCACAACCAAAATAGTGAACATGGCTCACATCTCCACGTACTTCACCATTTCCTGGTGCTCCCTTTGTAAATTTCTCCATCTCACTACTAACTCTCCCCTGCATTTTATTAAATAAAATGCAATTAATGAGCAGAATTCTTAGGGAAATGATAGGGAACACTTACGGAAGTGTTAGCCAAAAGATAAGCAGATTGATTTAATAAAATCAGACAATTAAAATTCAGTATGTTGAAGGAAGCATCTGGTTCATAAAAATTGTTTTAGTCCTTTTTTATTTGTGCTTATGTGTACTGTTAGAATATGGTTTAATATAAACATTCATATTTTAAGTTATTTAGGAATATGCTAAGTGACTTGTTTTTGACCAAAAAAAGAATAACCCCTAATCTGATACTATATTCTGTTTGCATGCTCCATAATCTCTTATAAACGTTCATTAGCGTTACTAAGGTGTGCTTTATTAGCATCTAGGTAACTGGAGTAGAAAAAAAGCACACACTTGTGAAAATTTTCTATTAATATAAAGCAAGGTTTTTATTTTGGCTTACACAATAAAATTAGGGATGTAAAAGCTAAGGCTTTTTTTTTAAAGAACTAGTTTTGAATTCAGAGCTAGGGATTTTTTTTCCCCCCTCCCTCCTTCCCTCCTCTACTCTGAAGGAACAGAGCTAGGGCTTTTAAGTATTAGAGTATCACTAATTGAGAGCTGGATATTTTGACTTTTTCTTTTGGATAGCTGCATGTTTCATAAGGTTTTAATAGTTATTTGGCTGTTGGGAAGGGGATGTACAGGGCATTTCCAGCAACTGCAGAATCCCTAAAAGCTTTCAGATGATGCAGAGAAGCTTTGATTATTTTTTGCTTTTAATATTATTTCCTCTTTTTAGGCAGGGCTGACTACTAGGTCTTAACAAAATGATGGGGTTCCAAGGAGAGTTGGGATTGTTTTCATACGTAATTATGGGACATGTGGACCTGAAAAATGTGTAGTTTAGGACTTGGGAGTGTGTAGCATTTACTTAGCTTATAGAAGTTTGTAATTGTGAATTTTTATTTGTGTAGTTAATTTCTGACATTTATCCTTTAAATTCATGCCACCTACACTTGTAGAAACAATCCGGTACAATAATGAAGTTATAATGCATTACACCATTTGATATGGTTGATGGACACAGTTGTAGCGTGGTCATTGTAGCAGTGTCCTAACTCTTGCAGTATGTGAGCATGTGTAGTAGTGGTTCCCAAAGTTACCTGCACACTGGTATCATTGGGGAGCTTAAAAAAAATACTAGGCCGGGTACGGTGGCTCACGCCTGTAATCCTAGCACTCTGGGAGGCCGAGGCAGGTGGATCGCTCGAGGTCAGGAGTTCAAGACCAGCCTGAGCAAGAGCGAGACCCCGTCTCTACTAAAAATAGAAACAAATTATCTGGCCAACTAAAATATATAGAAAAAATTAGCCGGGCATGGTGGCACATGCCTGTAGTCCCAGCTACTCAGGAGGCTGAGGCAGTAGGATCGCTTAAGCCCAGGAGTTTGAGGTTGCTGTGAGCTAGGCTGACGCCATGGCACTCTATAGCCCGGGCAACAAAGTGACACTCTGTCTCAAACAAAACAAAACAAAACAAAACAAAAAAAACAAACCAATGCTTGTGTCAGCTCCCAAAGATTGTGGTTTAATTAGATTGGCTTGTGGCCAGGGCTTTAGAATCCACCCCTCCAGTAATTCTAGTGTATTGACATGAAGTGTGATGGAGGTAATTTGAAACCGAGCACTGCCCCTTAATTAGCTGTGACCTTAATCCAGATATGTAACCTGTGCAGACAATATTCCATAGTAGTATTGTGAGGATGAAAATAATCATGAAAAATACCTGGTATAAATCCTGATTTATAGTAGGTGTTCATAAATTTTAGCTGTCGTTTTAGAACTAGTAACACCATGTTATTCATCAGGCGTCCCTGTAGCACCTGTTTTTAAAATTATATGTTAAACAGGTACTTTTCTAATCGGTCGTAAATGATGTGAAGCATCTGTTTGAGTTCTCACGATGAATTAACAACTGTTTCATCTCTGCTTCATTTATTTGCCTTTGGCATTATGCTCAGTTATGGTCTAAGCTTGACTATTTGATTTATTCAACCTTAAATGAGATTGACCAGATTTCTGAAATGTAATCATTGAACTTTAATGGTAAGTCACATTGTTGTGAACTAATTACAAGGATGGGCTTCTGTGCTTTCGAACCTTTAAAAAGAGAATTTCCTTTGTTAGTTGTATTTCATGCTTTTTATGGAAATACGGTAGATGAGCAGAATTCTAAGCTGAGGTTTGATATGCTACCTCCATTTCTCCAAAGATTTTTCCTCATTTTCTGGAATGCTAAAGATGAGCAAAGATAATGGGCTAGAGAACTGTGACAGGAGGGACGTAACTCTTGCTTTACTTCAGGTACTTACCCCTTTTATAATGGATATTTGATAGCCTAAAAAAAAAGTCACTAGATCTAGGTGACATTGACACGTTGAGAAAATTAGACTGTAGGTGTCAGCTTTTGTGGAAGAGGTTTATGATTCTGTTTTCTCAATAGTGAATGTATTTTGTCATATTCTTAATGCCATTTTAATGTGGGGTTTTCTTTAACAGTTGGAGAGAAGAGAAAACTAGCAATTGATTAACCCAATGGAATTTCCCTTCAATTAATCCGAATACTGTAATAAGGTTAAATTGCTTTATGAGAAGTTGAGTTGGTAAGATGAAAAGTATTCATTTTATTTGGAGTTAGTATTTTCTCCCTCGAGTCTGGACTTAATGTCCTGACAATGTTTAGCTTTTTAAAAATTGTTTTGGTTTATTGAGTAGTAGAGTGGGTTATTTGGCAGAATAGCTAAAGCCTGTGTACTGAGAAGTGAGTCTAGGAAATTCCTCTGTCCCCAAATAGAGGCATAGAGTCCCCATGCCATCTATTAAAATGTCTGCAGTTCCTTTTTTTGGAGATTATTTTCTAAATTGGTTGTTGGCAAGCTTTTTCTGTAAAGGGCCAGATAGTAAATATTTTAGACCCTGTGATCCCTTTTGTAACAACTCAACTATACCCTTACTGCACCAAGGCAGCCATAGACAATAAACAAGTGATAGATCTGTGTTCCAATAAAACTGGGTAGCTAGGGGCAGTAGTTTGCTAGTCCGTGGTCTAAATTTTAAAAACGAGGCCTTTGGAAACTTAAGTGAAAATTGGGTTGTGGTATTTGATCTTTACACCATTACTTGTATGATTTTTCAATCTTGCTAAACGCTTTTTTAAAAAATTTTTCTTGTTTGTAAAATGTGATTGTAATATTGTATCCACGCAAAGTAAAATATACTGCATCCTAAATCCTGAAAAGGAATGCAGATTTGTCAGTGCAATACAAATAGAGACTTTATTGAGAAAATGGGAAAACTTCAGTGAATGATGGAGACAGTTTTATAAGGACGGACTGCTGCTCTTTCTCCTCCAAAAATGAAGCAATTATCTTTCTTGTGTTATCCTGCCGGCATTCTCTACTTTGAGTATTTATAAAGATAAAAAAACTTTGTCTTTTTTTTTCAGTTGGATTGTGCCAGCAATAATAAGGACCATTTATTTAATTTTTTAATTTTTTTTGAGAGAGCCTCGCTCTGTTGCCTGGGCTAGAGTGCCGTGGCATCAGCCTAGCTCACAGTAATCTCAAACTTGTGGTCTGAAGCAATCCTCCTGCCTGAGCTTTGAGTGGCTAGGATTATAGGCATGAGCCACCATGCCCGGCCAAGGACCATTAAAGGCAGAGGCTTTGCATGCCTTTGGTGGAAATTATAGCTTATTTTTCTCTAATGTGGGAAGGTTCTTGGCAAAGACTATGTCATCCGTTGTTATGAACATGAATTGAGAACCAGAGGCAGCTACAAGCAACAGGAAGTAATCAAATAGAACAAGAATGTTGAAACAAATGAGGGTCCAAAGTTTGGTATTGGAAGTTGCTATGCTTAAGGCACCGGGGTTTCCAGAATTTTAGTGCCTGTATTTGAAGTTGGGTGGATGCTGGTGAGACATAATAGCTCAGCAGAAAGCTGTAGGTGATGAAGTTAGCATCTTATCAGTAGCACACATTTCAGGCTAACAGAACTAGGCATGGGGAAGAGGCCAGTATTGACATTTTTCCTGGGGTGGGGATGAGGGAAAGATCTCTATGTCTACTTGGGGGGGGTGGGGAGACATGAAATTGGTGTATTGGACCTAAAGCCCAGGCATTGGAGATAAGAAACAACTTCCTCAGCCAGTGAAGCCACTTCAGAGGTACTTCATGGGGTCTAAATCCATAGAAAAGAATAACAACTTGCTGCAAGGACTGAGAACCCTACCACACATAGCTAGAAGCAGGGCTAAAAAGTCTAACTGGCTCCAAAGTTCAAATAGCTTGGTCTATCCAAATGACAAGAAGGTATCTGATCCAGTGTGAAAAGTAAGTGGAGCGAGAAAGCCTCCACTAGTTTACATTTAAATGTGATCAGTGACTTTGGTAGGAAATATTTCTTGTAAGTGCGACTTGCCAGATTAAAACAGTGAAGTCAGTAAAATGAAGGCATGTTAGGCCAGGCCCTGTGCTTAGGTTACAGAGAATAAAGATAACCCTTACACTGAAATTGATCGCAGCCTTGTAAGATAGACTATTGCAAATGAGTTTTCAAATATATGCAGTGTACAGAGCACAAGGTAGAGTAGGATGATTCAGGGAAAGTTTTTCAGAGGATGTCGTAGTTGGGTTTTAATGAATGATTATTAGCTTGGTGCAAAAGTAATTGCGGTTTTAGACCATGAATTTTAAATCATAACTAGGCTCAAACACATCTTTATTAATCAAAATAGGAACCATTACAATCAACACATTTTGGCCGACAAGAAATCGGTTTGTTTATTTCTGTAGGGTAAAAATCTGCTTTGGGATTCGATGAACTCTTGCAAAAGCATTTTCTGCATCCTGCTGGTTGTGGAAGCGTTTTTCCCTGCAAAAACTTTTCGAGATGCTTGAAGAAGTGGTGGTTGGCAAGAGGCGAGGAGAATATGGCAGATGAAGCAAAACTTCGTAGTCCAATTCGTTCACCTTTTGAAGTGTTGGCTGTGTGACACGTGTGGTTGGGTGCTGTCATGGAGAATTGGGCCCTTTCTGTTGACCAATGCCAGCTGCAGGCGTTGAGTTTTTGGTGCATCTCATCGATTTACTGAGCATACTTCTCAGATGCAATGGTTTTGCCAGGATTCAGAAAGCTGTAGTGGATCAGACTGGCAGCAGACCACCAAACAGTGACCATGACCTTTTTTGGTGCAAGTTTGGCTTTGGGAAGTGCTTTGGAGTTTCTGGGTCCAACTATTGAGCTGGTCATGGCCGGTTGTTGTATAAAATCCACTTTTTGTGGCACATCACAATCTGATTGAGAAATGGTTTGTTGTTGCATACAAGAAGAGAAGGTGACACTTAAGAATGATTTTTTTAAATTTTCTGTCAGTTCATGAGGCACCCACTTACCAAGATTTTTCATCTTTCTAATTTGCTTCAAATGAGAAATGACCGTAGAACGATCAACCTTGAGTTCTTTGGCAACTTCTCGTGTAGTTGTAAGAGGATCAGCTTCGATGATTGCTCTCAATTGGTCATTGTCAGCTTCCGATGGCCTGCCACTGCACTCCTCATCTTGAAGGCTCTCGTCTCCTTTTCAGGACTTCTTGAACTACCACTGCATTGTCCTTAGCAGTTCCTGGGCCAGATGCGTTGATGTTGTATCTGCTGCTTTACGACCCATTTTGAACACGAATAAGAAAATTTGCTTTTTGTCTGGCATCATTTCCATAGTCTAAAATAAATATGAAATGAACAGCAAGTAATAAGTCATTAGCAAAAAAAAAAAAAAACCTGAGAAATGTACATTAAAATGATGCATAACATAACCACATTTACTTCAGAATGTATTCCAATATCAAATGCCAAATTTCAACAATGCTAAAACTGCAATTACTTTTGCACCAACCTAATACTAAGGCACATAAAGGGGAATTTTAGGCAAAGGTCTTCAAAGGACATATTCAAAGGGATAATTCCAGAAATGCTCTGAGCAATGGCAGCATCACTAGAATCATTTACATGTTGACTGAATACCTCTATGTACCTGGTACTTATATTGAGTGTTATTTGTAAGTGCAGAGCCCACTGATGTAACTACTCTGAAGGTAGCAATAGTCATTCATTTGGATGGTCCAGTTTCAGTGTGTTAAATAAAAATCATGTTTGTTATATAAGATGTGACAGTGAAAAAATTCTAAAGTAACACTTGTTTGCCTTGAGATTTAGCTATATTCATTTGGTGTATGCGTGTTCTGCTGGAATTGCAGGTGCTAACTTTGACAAATTTTCAAGCTGTTCTTTTTTGACTTGGAGATAATTATGAAGAAAGGTTACATCATCGTAGTATATTTCTCAATGCAGGCTGGGTTCCACTTTACAGATGTTGGTCTTGCTGAACCTCATTAGCACAGCATCCTTGGGTCTCAAAAGATCCAGTGACCAATCGACTTGAGGATTCTGGGCCAGATTTCTGGTCAGGCTGTTTTGAGTAAAAGGTAGATGTGTGTGCAGGGGTCCCCAAAAGATAAGGCAAGTAGACAGCAGGAAGGAAACCTGTCTTCCAGTATGTGAAGGACTGTTAGCAAGAGAGGGATGAACTTGGTAGTTTTTGTGTAATTTTGGTTAAGTTACCTGGCTTGTATGTGCCTCAAGTTCAAGGTGTAAAATGGGATACTATTTGAAGCTAACCCAGTAATTGTTGGAAAGACTAAAAAAAAGAAAAAAAGTATGTAAAGCTGTTAACAAGAGCTTGGCACCTAGTCAATGCTCAGCAATAGCAGCTTTTTTGTTTGGCTTTTTTCTGTGTAGCTCCATTAATAAGAAATCTAGCATTAAAATCATACATTAAGTAAATGTTATGTTGCATTGATGAACACTATTTTTATGTTTATCAAGAAGTCTTAAACATATTTTCTACTGATCTTTGCATCAACCGCTGGGGTGTGATTGAAAGGATTATTCCTGTCCAGGCGGGCTGGCTCACACCTGTCATCCTAGCACTCTGGGAGGCTGAGGCAGGAGGATCACTTGAGTTCAGGAGTTCGAGAGTTGGAGACCAGCCTGAGCAAGACCAGCCTTTGGAAAATCTCACTGTACATGAATAAGGAAATGAAAATGAAAACAGAAACATGTTAGTATTATTAATATAATGAAAATAGTTTTGACCTTGACTAACCCCAAAAGGGTCTCAGAGACTCCCAGGAATCTGGCCTCTACTTAGAGAACCACCGTCAATGACAGAATGGATGTGCTTATACCTAAAATTGGTAACTAATTCAAAACAGGACATTCTCTCCTCTGCAGTTCAAAGGCCACTGCCCCTAGCCCCAGACCTTGAGCTCACTGACCAAGGCCTGTGATCATGTTTCACTTGTCTTACTGTCCTTGTTACAGCTTCTTGTCCATAAAACATATAACCACACTCAATAAATGTTCATCGAAAGAATTTGAAGAACTTTTTATTTCAGTAGAAAATATAAAAAGATTTTTAAAGCTGTGGTGCCATCACATGGCATGATATTGCAAAGCAACTTAGAAAAAATACAGCATGTGTTATTTTTTAATCTTGAACCCAGTCTGGATTTAGGTTGCCACTTTGTATTAAAAAGATTTTCTTTCACATCAAATTAACTTGCAAGTATCAAATTATTTGGATAAATTCCATCCCCTCCTATTTTATTTTGATATAGGTTGAAATGATGGTATTTATTACTGAATAGTTTTTCACTAGATTTATTGAGCTGACCAGTCCCCCCTTTCATTTCCTACTCTTCCATTGCCAAGAAAAGTTAAATGGTTCTCATAGTTGTAGTTAGCTTTCTTTCTTTCTTTTTTTTTTTTTGCGACAGAGTCTCGCTGTGTTGCCCGGGCTAGAGTGCTGTGGCATCAGCCTGGCTCACAGCAACCTCAAACTCCTGGGCTGAAGCGATCCTCCTGCTTCAGCCTCCCGAGTAGCTAGGACTACAGCCACATGCCACCAGGCCCAGCTCATTTTTTTCTATTTTTAATAGAGACGGGGGTCTCAGTCTTGCTCAGTCTGGTCTCGAACTCCTGAGCTCAAGCTATTCTCCTGCCTACTGTAGTTAGCTTTCTGATAAGAACGATGTCTCCCTGGCAGGGTTCTTAAGCTACTTCTGACTTTTGATTCAAGTCTTCACACTGCTTCCTTATGGACCTGCATTTCTTTTGAGAACAGACATTTATTTCATATTAGGAATTTCAAGCATATTTTTGCATTTTCTATTTTCATTGAGTTTATTTTTTTTCTTATGCCTCTTTCAAATAGATGAGTTTTTTTTACTTTGTGAATTTGTAGGTTCATGTACTTCTTACCAAAAGAGTGAGGTTGATCATATTCACAGGAAACTCTTAGATATATGGAAACTGTGGGTGCCCTTCCCAATTATTATTAGGAATGTGGCAAATCTGATGACATGCCATGGGTATATTGAGTTCCTTTTACTTAAACTGTTAAAAGATTTTTAGATCACTCAGTCACTGTGATGGCCAGTATAGAGGAAAGGACCATGAGTCAGATACTGGCTTTAGGGATATCCAGATGTCCAGTTCAGGGACAATGTGAAGAGATGGAGAATTTTTTCGTTTGTTTTGTTTTTGTTTTCTGGAGGTTCACCAAGGTTATTGAAAGACTGGAAGTACTAAAATTTTGTAACTAGGGTACCAAGTACATTTACAGTATGGCTACTCTTCCATTATTTAAACATTTTGTTTCATTTATTCAACAAATATTTATGGAGAATCTAATACATAATAACTATTGTGTATCTGGGACCACAGATACTGAAAAAGAAAGGAGGCTCATCTTTCATGAAGCTCTTCATCTAGTGAGGAATAAGCAAAGTTAACAAGGCAGCATCACGAGTGCTATGACATTCGTAAAGGCAAGGCAACAGAAAGGTGAGACTCTGATCTTTGTGTACTGGCATGGTTATATATGTATTAATACACGGAGAGAATTTATAGTATTATAAAGAATACATGATACCATGTCATATGGATCTTTCTGTAATATGCTTTTTTGCTCCCCAGTATTTTTTATATGTATCCATGTTATACATGTAAACTTTCTTATTCTTTTTAATTGCTGCATAAGATGTGAAGGAAATAAAAATATTTTACTCCAAAATATATTTCTTTGACATTTTTTTTTTTTTTTGAGACAGAGTCTCGCTTTGTTGCCCGGGCTAGAGTGAGTGCTGTGGCGTCAGCCTAGCTCACAGCAACCTCAAACTCCTGGGCTTAAGCGATCCTACTGCCTCAGCCTCCCCAGTAGCTGGGACTACAGGCATGCACCACCATGCCCAGCTAATTTTTTCTATATATATTTTTTAGTTGACCAGATAATTTCTTTCTATTTTTAGTAGAGACGGGGTCTTGCTCTTGCTCAGGCTGGTCTTGAACTCCTGACCTCAAGCAATCCACCTGCCTCAGCCTCCCAGAGTGCTAGGATTACAGGCGTGAGCCACCGCGCCCGGCCCTCTTTGACGTATTTTGAGATTGCTGCTCAGAGCCAGCAAACAGAAGTAACCCTGCAATACTGTCTTTTGTGGGAGGGATTTGCATCTGTATGGATGCAGCCAGGTTTACTCTGAGACCTTCTCTTGTCCAGAACTAGGAAAGATTAACTGAAGAGTCTAACATCTTTAAAGGGTCTGCAAGAAACATTTTCCATTTATTTCCATTTGATTTACACGAGACCACCTTTGCTAGCCAAGTCTCCTCTTCTCCCCCCTCCCATAACCTGTTTCACCACCATAACCTGTTTTGCCATGCTCCAAGCCTCTATTCTTTCTGTAACCTCAAGGTGGTATATAAGCTTCTGCACCCTATTGGGGGTTGGATAATCACTGTGATTTTCCCCATGTACACGTTAATAAATTTGTATGCATTTTCTCTGATTAATCTGCCTTTTGGGAGTTGATTTTTCAGTGAATCTTTACAGGGCAAAGGGGAAGTTTTCTACAGAAGCCATAGCATAAATAACCGTCTATTTAGCCATTTCTGATAGGCAGTTCGATTGTTTTCATTTTTTAGCTTTTTCAAATAGTGCCACAGTAGCCACTTTTGTATAAGCCTCCTTGAACACATGTACCTGTTTCTTTAGGAGAGTCACCAGTAGTGAATTTACTGGGTCATTGGGTATGAAATTTAAAAAATAGTTTTAAAATAGATTCTGTAGAATTGTCTTTATTTTTAAGACAGGGTCTTGCTCTGTCCTCTGGTATAGAGTGCAGTGGCGTGATTATAGCTCAGTGCAACCTCAAACCCCTGAGCTCAAGTAATCCTCCCATATCAGCCTCCCAAATAGCTAGGACTTCAGGCATGCATCACCATGCCTGGATAATTTTTCTTTTAGTTTTTGTACAGATGGGGTCTTGATGTTTTACCCAGGCTGGCCTCAAACTCCTGGCCTCAAGCAATCCTTCTGGCTCAGCCTCCCAAAGTGCTAGGATTACAGATGTGAGTCACTATGCCTGGCCCTAGAATGGCCTATAAAAGAGGCTGTGGCAATTTATATTTCGTAATCTGAAGGAGATTAAAAAAATTATCTAACTTTTAAACCAAAGCATGTATTACTTAGGTAATCAAAAACAAAATCCATAAAAATATTCTCAAATTCTCTTTGTCCTCCAGATATGTGGAAGAGAATAGGTGGATTTTCACCTGTCCTAGCTCTCTCCAGGGAGTCCTCCCAGCTGAGCAGAAGGTGGAAAAAGTAGCTTCGGACAGCAAAGGCTCATCAGTCTTCAGAGAGCTTGCTTCTGTCCATGTGGCCTCCAGAACTTACCTGACAAGTAAGAAAAAGCCATAAATTCACTATAGATTGAATATCCCTAAACCGAAAATCCAAAATCTGCAATGCCACAAAATCTGAAGTTTTTGAGTGCTGACATACAACAGAAATGCTCATAGGAGCATTTTAGATTTTTGGATTAGGGATGCTCAACCAGTATAATGCAAATATTCCAAAATACAAAAGAAAATTGAAATCCGAAAAACTTCTGATCCCAAGCATTTTGAATAAGAGATATTCAACCTATATTTGGTGCTTTATTTACAGTTCTAGCATGAGAGAAAAGCATCTCTGAGCTTTAGGAAACAAGATTTTGTTTGAATATGTAAAAATATTGTCTGAGAAAAGAAAAGGCTTTTGGAATTCACAGAAATTTATGAAATGGAAATACTTCTTTCTCTGACATGGACAGTGAATGTAGGACTTACCCAGAGAGCTTAATGGGATCTTTAATAGGAATAAAACTGCTTTAAGTGAGGCTCTTAGCTAAAACATCAGTGTACTTTAATACTCTTTTACAAGTGGTATCACCTACCACCAGAGGGGGCCAAAGAGCTTTCCATGACTCGTGAACTCCCCGGCTACAGGAGAGAGTGAGCGTCTGTGTCATATTTGCCTGTCAAAGGTACAGCATATTGAAGGAAATCAAAATGTCTTACCCCCAAATATATTTCTTTGACATATTTTGAGATGGCTGTCAGAGAGCCAGCAATCAGAAGTAGCCCTGCAAAGCTGTCTTTTGTGGGGAAAACTTGCATCTGTAGGGAATCTGCACTGATGCAACCAGACTTTTTCTGATCCAGGATCTAGGAGAGATTAACTGAGAGTCTTATACCTTTGAAAGGTCTGAAAGAAACATCTTCCATTTATTCTCTCTGAGGGTTGCTCCCTGTGAGGTTTTATCTACACAATAATACCACCTTTGCTAGCCAAGTCTCCTCTTCTCTCCTTCCTATCACCTGTCTTGCCATCATAACCTGATTTACCACCATAACCTGTTTTTGGCCATGCTCTGAGTTCACGGTATTTGTGTAACCTCAAGATGGTACATAAGCTTCTGTACCCTGTGCAGGGCAGGGAGGGGGCAAGTAATTACTCTGTGATTCTCCTGTGTACGCATTAATAACTTTTGTGTGCCTTTCCCCCAATTAATCTGCCCTTTGAGAACTGATTTTTCAGCAAACCTTTAGCGGGTGAAGGGGAAGGTTTCCCATGGCTCCTACTATATATAATAATGTTTAAACTTAGTTTGAGATGATGGATATGCTAATCACCCTGATCTGATCACTATACATGATATATATCAAAACATCATTATATACATCATGAATATGTACAATTATTATTTGTCAATTCAAAAATTAAAATATTTATTTACTTTTTAATAGAGACAGGGTCTCACTCTTGCTCAGGCTGGTCTTGAACTCCTAAGCTCAAGCGATCCTCCCACCTAGTCCTCCCAGAGTGCTAGGATTATAGGCGTGAGCCACCACACCCAGCCTAAAAAAAATAAAATAAAATAAAATAAAGTTGGCATCCAAGAAGAAATGCCATAGGTTTCATTTTCTTAAAGAAGCAACTTTATATATAAAATGAAATATGCACATTGGTAAAATAATACCAAAAAAATCAATACAAAAAAGATTTTTGTATATAAAAACACAAAATGTTACGAAAGACAACTATCCTTTCGTTTTGTCAGTTCATTTTTCAATGAACCTTTAGAGGTCAAAGGGGAAGTTTTCTATGGAAGCCATAGCATAAATAACCATGCTTTCCAATCCTACCTACTGCCCAGGGGCAACCAATTTTTAAGTATTTTTCTAGAGACAGGATATCGCTACTTTGCCCAGGCTGGACTAGAACTCCTGAGTTTGAGAGATCTTCCCACTTCAGCCTTTCAAGTGGCTGGGGCTACAGGAGTGCCCCACTGGATCTGGCTAATGGGCAACCATTTTTAACTCTTGTTTCTTTTTACTTTGAAAAAAAAATTATATATCTTTTTAATAATACAATAACAAAGTACAGATTTTCAAAGTCTATTCATTAGCTTGAACCACTGAACAATTTATTGAATATCCAGCCAGAAAGATTCCATGTGATGAGTCTTTAACAAATATAATCATTCTAAAAAAGCAATATATTCACATGGTTCAAAATCCAAAAGTTTCCAATAGGAATTCAGGTCTCCTTCCTACCTCTGATTCTCAGAGGCAGCATATTAAAGTCATAGTTCTATGTTCATCAACCTGAGACATTAGCTACCTGCTTTATATTATGGTAGATAATTTATATTATAAATATAGTGGCAGGTGAGGGTTTATATTTATTTTATGATATATGAGGTGTTGACTCTTTTTTTTTTTTTTTGAGACAGAGTCTCACTCTGTTGCCTGGGTTAGAGTGCCGTGGCGTCAGCTCACAGCAACCTCAAACTCCTGGGCTCAAGTGATCCTTCTGCCTCACCCTCCCAAGTAGCTGGGACTAGAGGTATGCACCACCATGCCTGGCTAATTTTTTCTATATATTTTTAGTTGTCCAGCTAATTTCTTTCTATTTTTAGTAGAGATGGGGGTCTCACTCTTGCTCAGGCTGGTCTCGAACTCCTGAGCTCAAACACCCCCCTTGGCCTCCCAGAGTGCTAGGATTACAGGCGTGAGCTACAGCGCCCGGCCTAGGGGTTGACTCTTGTACTCCTTGTCTTCACTCCCTTCTCCAACCTCCTTACATAAACATTTCTGGGTCATTCACTAGTCAAGCTTTATATGATTTTGGTAGAAAATATTCACTGCTAAGTTAAATACTGGAGTATTTGTTTTGTTTCTTTATATAATATTTGTTTTTCCTGGAGTTAATGCCTCACTTTTCATTCATTTTCCATGTACATCATCAGGTTTGTTGAATGTCGATTAGATTTTCCAAATGACCAAATGTACTCTGTATCTTTTTTGCATTCTCTGTCCTCTTGCTCTGAGCTGAACTGCTTGTGCTCTGAGCCCGCACAGAGCCAGCTCTCACCCTCCACCTTGCCCTTGCCACTTTATACTGTTGGATCCCCTCTTGCCTGGGTCCTGTGTTTTCCTTTTCTTGGTTTAGTCCCTCATTTGCTGGAGTACATCTTCCAGGAACTTCCCAAGAGAGGGTGAATAGTTAGTATTTTGAGTTACCTGCAAGTCTATGTCTTCATTCCTAATGTATATGTTTCTGGGTTAGTAATCTTTTTTCTGAGGAATTTCTTCATTGCCCTTCAGCCTCTCTCTCGTGTTGCAGTTGGGAAATTTGATGGCATTCTGATTCTTGCTTATGTGCATGTCCTCTTTTTTCTTTTCTGAAGCCTTGTTTATGGAATTTTGTAATGACATTACCTTGTGCCTATTTGAATTTATTTTGGTAGGCATTAAGTAGGTCTTTTCAGTTCTTGGCACTTCTCTTGTATTTCTTTAATTTCTTCTCTCCAGCAGGATATCTGCTGTTGTCCACCCCTGTGACTGTGTGCCTGTGGGTTTACGCCTCTCACTGCCCTTTCCTGTTGCTTCAGTGGGGCTGCAGAAGGAGAGGAGATCAACCTGGGCGCTCAGTTGCCAGTTGACCAGGTGTCTCTGTCCCATCACGTGTTGCAGGTTTGCTGCAAGAGGAGCCCAGTGTGAATCTGTGAGAAGTATCCTTTGAAACCCCAGAAATAGAACGAGCAGAGTGTCTTTAAGTAAAAGATTTTGTAAGGGGAATGTTTTAGGAAAGGTCCCTTCTCTTTTGGCCTCACTCCTGCCAGAATTAAAATGGGAATGGTGGGCATGGAAGGGTCAAGTTTCAGGGAGACAGAGGAGGAGGAACAGGACTTGGCAAGCGCCTGGCTGTGAAGGGGACTGACGGAGAGGTACAGTCATGGGCTTGGACTAGTGGGGGGCAGATAAGCTGCCCAGGCCCCCTTTCTTGAGTGCCCACCTTCTGCCACCCATAACCACCTTCCAAAATCTCAAATTCCAGTAGGCTTTCTTGCCCTTCTCTGCCAGCAAAACTTGACCTTTTTTTTTTTTTTTTTAAGAAATTCCCTCTCTTCAGCCGGCTGTAGCCTCCTCAGTCCCTGCTTATGTAGCAGTCCAGTAGTTCCCAAGCCTGAAAGTGTGGTGGAATTACTTGGGGAGCTTTCAAAAATGCAACTGTCCTAGTCCCACTCATTCAGATGCTCTGCGGCTAAGGCCCAGGACTCTATTGTAAACAGTGCTGCCCAGATGCCCAGCTTGCTTTGGAAATCTCTGGGGTAGCTAATGGCTTCCCTCAGGTAGAGAATAGCCCTCTCCTTAAGGAGACCTTGCTGGAGGGACATGAAGGGTGACCTGTGGTTCTGGCTTTGTCCTGGGCCCTTCAGATTCCTTCCCACCTCACTGATGGCACCCGAGAGTGGGTTGTGGCTGCAGGAGACGCTGAAAGAGCGTGTTTCTGTCCTAGGTTACTGTCATGGAGGTGTTCCATTTTGATAAGAAAACCCGTACCTTTAATTTAACATAATTTGTGATTTAATTTGGCTATTGCAGTGAAAGTCAAGGGATGATTTTCTTTGGAGAGAGGGGGAGGGAACCAGGAAAGGGACTCCAACCAGGGTTTTTTAAACTCTTAAAAAAAAAAAAAAAAATATTTAGGTCATTAAATATGAAATGTCCGATTTCAAATCAAAAATTTAGTTTATTATATCTTAAACAAGAAGCAGTACAATTTATCAAAGTGTGAGCCTAAACTGTTGACACAGTTTTGCCATCTTAATGGTAGCTTGCTTATACCAGCATCTAAGAAGCCTGGAGAGCAAGTGGCCATGAAATCTCCAAAGGTGTTTTCCATAGCCTGTTGAGAATTGAATGTTTTTCCTTGCAAGAAGTGGTCCAAATCCTGTAAGAAGTGGTAGTTAGTTGGTGCAAGGTCTGGTGAATATGGTGGATGACAGGGAGTTTCCAAGTCCAGCTTCTGTAGTTTGAGCAGCATTGTTTGTGCAACATGTGGCTGAGTGTTGTTTTGTAAGAGGATCAGCACCACACTCTCAACTAAAGATTTCACTGATGAGGTGGTGGTTTCTCTGGAAACAGGCAGTGGCTGTATGCTTCACTGAGAAGCCATCATCATAATCATCTGGATCTTCAGCAGGCTGAATGCTCAAGTACGATTCTCCTTTCTCCATGCAAGACTGTCTCTGTTGATTTTCTTCCTCTAAAGCAGCTTCTGCACGACTTTTTGCATTTATGTAAGCAAGGTATGTGGGGGAATTATGATAGGCCTCCATAGATTCATTGTACTGTATATTTTCTGCTTTGTATTCATTTAAATATTCTTGTTTCTCTTCATCTCGCCACATGCCACCAATAATCTTGCCAATCTCCCATAACTTTAGGTCAGGGTTAGAAGCCTTTACTTGGTCCCAGACCTTTCTGCTGTACCTCATGTAGGGCATCAGTGGCTTATCTGGTGGCTTTGGGGGTTTTGGAATCGTAATACCAGAGGATGCCGTGACCCGGCTGTTGGGGCCCAGGTTCCTTCCCAGCCAGTAGTTGTAGGTGAGATGACTGTGTGGATTGTATCCCACAAACCCTGGTGTGCTGGGCATTTGTGTTGCAGGAGCTGGGGTGGGAGGTGGGGCATAAGATGGTCTTTTTGACATTTTGGAAGATTAAGTTCTCAGTTTCTTAAGAATGAATCTGAGACACCGCAGGCAGAAAAAGTGCCCGCAGCTCCGGCTTCGCTTCCCTTTTTTTTTTGGTAGCAAAATGCTGTTTATTTTGAGTATCTGGGTGCAGATGGGTGGAGGCCTAAAAAGGCGTCCACCACCATTTTTTTGATGAATATTTGGTTTTGGACTGTGTTTCGGCATTTCATCTTTATCCAATCATTGTGCCTATTGCTGTGATTGTCAGAAAGAATCCATTTTTTATCAAATGTAACAATACAATGTAGAAATGGTTCACCTTTATGTAATAACAGCAAAGAAAGGCAAGCTTCAAGACTGTTTCTCTTCTGATGCTTGTTTAATTCATGTGGTGCCCTTTTATCCAGCTTCTTTATCTTGCCAATTTGTTTCAAATGGTCCAATATTATTGGAATAGTAACATCAAACCTTGCTGCTAATTCATGCATAGGTTGAGATGGATTCACTTCCACTACAGCTTTCAGCTCATCATTCTCTACCTTGGTCTCAGGTCACCCATGTGGCTCATTTTGAAGATTAAAATCACCAGAATGGAACTTCTGGAACCATCGACATACTGTGCATTCATTATCCACATCCTTCCCAAACACTTCACTGATATTTCAAGCCGTCTTTGCTGTATTAGTTCCACAATGGAACTCATATTCAAAAATAACATGAATTTTTTTCTTATCCGTGGTTTCACAAAGGTTGCTCTAAAAAAATATTTGAAAGATAATCACAATCCAAAAACCATGTGTTTGAAATAATGAGAATGTACCTTCACAATAAAAATAAAGCATGAAATGTCACAGTGAAAATGTCAGAGATATCAACTGTCAAACTTAGCACTTAAGGAAATTGGACAGTTCATAGTTAATGACCTAATGCAAGAACATGAACACCAGGGGGCAGCAAATCACCATTCAGAGGAGGGGCTGCACACCAGTAAGGAAAATTGTTTTCCTGAAAACGTGATGTGCTTGTTGAATATCCATTAACAAGGGATGCCTGATGTCAGAGCTGCTTTTACCTGAGTGATAGTTTCAATTTTTGTGTGTCTTTATTTTTCAGTGTTTTCCTCTGCACTATACGATTCCCCCCCCATCTTCTTGTGAAATACGTTGACATGCTCCACTCCGCGTTTGCGCACACTGGGGTCCTTACTCAGAGACCGCTGGCGGGACCCTCCAAACACAGCCGCCCGTCCTGGGCACAGGCAGCCTGAGCAGCTCATTTCCTGCATCCTGAGGGCTGAGGAGCTGGCAGTCTCCACCCACCGGGTCTCTCGGTTAAGAGTCCTCTCCGCCTCCCTTAGATGACGGGACTCTAGGTGTCTGATTCAGGTGAGCATGTTCACAGGGATGACCCTGCACGGTCCTGAGGGACATTCTGTATAGTCAAAGCTAAATTGTATTTGGCTTGGCACTTTATTCTAAATCACTTAAGTCTGCTTCCTCTGTTAACTTTGGAAATTATTACCCAGGATATCTTTTTAACTAAAACTTTCCATAATCCATCCAAGTTGGGGAAAACAAAGATGATGTATAAGCTAAATATAGTTGTCATTGGCAACCAAGTGGAGCTTTTCAGCTAGCACTCGTCTGGGCCTTGGTACCATGTGATGTTTTCTGGTAGGTGCTTCGAGTGAAGGTGCCACCAGAATCCAGAGCATTGAGTTGCGGTGACATTCTCCTACCAGATGTGTGACCTTGAACAGATCTCGTAACCTCTGTTCCTCATGTGTAAAATGAAGAAGTTGTCTTAGATAATGGCTTTGAATTAGAAGTGCACCTGTGACTGTGATTTGAAGCAAGTAATTCCCAACCTGCCTCCTCTCTTACAGAATCACAATCTCCAGGGTGGGTGTGGTGTATTTGGGTGTTTTTGGGTGCAGTGGGGGGAGAGGAGGGTACTCAGCCTGCCCCAGGTGATTCTGGTTTGCTCCCTAGGATCATTGCTAGTGTTCCTTCTGACCTTCATTCACCAAAAATTTATCAAAAATATGGTGGTATAAAGGCCTTTATGAGTTCATTTTGAATTCTGATCCAGTAAAAAATTACCAAGATTATATGGACTATGCCAAACACACACAAACACAATTTTTGTATGTTATAATTAGTATAGTAATAGACGCTTGGTTAGGTTACATTAATATCATTATTTGTTTATTTTCTAAATTTCAGTGATTTGATAATAGTTGACAAAATCAAACGCCCTAGGACACGTAAGCTAAGAAATGAGTAAAATTGAATCAATTAAGCTGAATCATAAAGTGTTCTGGAAAGAGAATCTGAAGTCCTGGCACCAGCCATAGCTCTGCCACCTGCTGGTGGTGCGATATTGGGACAGAGGACGGGCAAAACGTCTTGTTTCCTCATCTTGGCTAATTACTTTTCAAAGGAGATAATAAAAACTCACTGCTTACTTCTCGGGATGAAGATTAGGATTAAATGAGATACTGTGTGCAAAAGCACTGTGTAAATTATAAAGAGCCATCAACTTTAATGTGAACCTCTCCTTATTGCTGTCACTGTACCAAGCAGGAGCAGTGGGATTTTTTTCCTCTCTGGCTACGACTCCTAAAGGTAGCATTGGACGAAGTTGGTTTTAGTTTGTATGTGGTGAATGATCTCTGCATTTTCTCTCTTTTGCTTTTCATGACCCATAGCAACCCACCCCATCATATTCTTGGCTTCAGCTGACTCCTCTCTGAGACTTCCTCCCATCTCACCCACTAAAAAGTGTACCCTGTGGTCCACAGTGCCTCAGCTGAAGCCTTCTCCATTACAGTTGTTTACTTTCTCTGTAAATGTAAGGTTTTGTGGCTGCAGAGGTACAAACGCTCCATCTTGGTTTGTTTTGGATTGGCTTTCTAGGAAAACAAAGCAGAGCGAGTCTGAGAGATGCTGACTTCAGTGGGTCCGGGCAGCGTCCTTCTTACCCCTTCCCTGAGGGCCAGGGGATCTTCACAGCCCCATTTTGGGCCACAAGTTAAGCCTTTCCTGCTTCAGATGTTGAGGCTCCTTTCTCATCCTCCCTTCCTCCTTTCTGGAGTGAAAAGGGGTCGGTGCATTTGTGTCCTGTTTTACAAGGGGGAGGGAATACAGACAGCGTAGGTATTGAGAGAGGCATGTTGAGCTCAGAAGCCCAGTGGAATGGGCCTGCAGGGCACACAACAGGCTGCTGTGGTTTCTGGGAATACGATGCTTTGTCTTCTCCTGTTTCTCTTCCCCAAGAGAAAAGGGAGGTATTAGATGACCTTGTTCAGGGCCACTTTTAGTATTAACATTCTACTGAAGGCTCTACAAGAAGCTGAAGCACCATTTGTTTCTAATTTTCCATACCCATTAGAGAGGAAAAGTTTTGGGATCACCAAAGAGAACTTAAGAGAGATGGCCAGCCCTGTATCCTGCATCGCCAACTCCCTTGGCCCCTGTCCCTCTCAGTAGGGTGGTAGCTCCGTCATGGGACACATGCTTTGCCACTAGCAGTAATTCCTGTTGAAGACAGGTGGGACATTGAGTCCTTCTCATCAGCACTGGACCAGGGCGGTCTCTGAGCTTGGGGTCAGAGCTCCTCACACTCCTTTTGGTGGACCAGCTTTTAAAAATCCCCAGTTCATTACAGATTGACACTTGTGTGAAAATGAATTTTTGCCTTTGTAAAAAATGAAATAAAAATACCCACTGCAAGCCCCATTTAAAAAATTATTCAATTTTAAGAGATATAATATTACTCTGTCAAATTGCTATCACAGTTTTGGGAGACTTAATTACCACAGAAAACAGTTCAGTGATGGTTCTCCTCCTGGGGCAGGTGTATGGACCCCACTTTTGGAAGCTCTGCTCTGGGGGATTTATGGAGGTGGCAGCCTCTAGCCCTGAACCCACCACCAGTGGCTGTGCCAGGAAATCCATGCTCTGTGCCTTGGTTTCCTTACCTGTAGGATAGGGGTCGTGACGTTGCCTGCCTTGTAGAGTTGTTGTGAAGATTAAATGAGTTAGTACATGCACTTCTCTTCTTAGTCTGTTTTTGTGTTTACAATATAAAGGAATACCTGAGGCTGGGTAATTTATAAAGCAAAGAGGTTTATTTGGTTCACAGTTCTTCAGGCTGTACAAGAAGCGTGGCGCCAGCGTCTGCTTTTGGTGAGGGCCCTCCGGAAGCTTCCATTCATGCCGGAAGGCAAAGGGGAGCCAGCATCACATGGCGAGAGGAAGGATCCAAGAGAGAGAGGGGAGGGAGGTGTCAGGCTCTTTTTAACAATCAGTTCTCATGGGAACTAACAGAGCAAGGGCTCACTCATTACTGGGAGGACAACATTGGGCCATTCATGAGGGACTCAAATACCTCCCACCAGGCCCCACCTCCAAGACTGGGGATCACATTTCAACCTGAGATTTGGAAGGGACAAATATCCAAACCATATCAACCTCTTAGAATAGAACATCACTACTACTACTAAAGCATGAGCCAGATGTGATCAGTCCCAATTTACAATCAGTTCCTTATGTCGGAGGCTGAGCCAGGAACAAGGGCAGAATTTGGGAGCCACCTGCCTTGTGCTCTTCTCGTTAGATAGCAAGACTTTCTTTTCCTTACCAATACTCACGTAGGTAAGTTGGAGCTGTTGGAACTGCAAACATTTCAAGATTTTTGCTTTTTCTACTTTCTTATGGTTTGCCTGTACTTTTGCTTGGAAAATGAGAATCTATTGAGGCAATCTGTTTATCTTCTTTATTTCTGGTTAGTTTCTCTTTCTAGTTAAAATATACAAAAATTTTTAGGCTCACAGTATGGCAGGAGGATGTTTAGATCTAAAATAAACTGTTTTGTCAAAACCAAAAAACGAGGACTCACTTAATCCACATAACTTTTCCTTTAGAGATCCCAAATTTTCTCCTAGACTGAGAGCACTATTGTGTTTAATTAGAATAGAGCATCTTATTTCTGGTGATTTGTTAGGTTTTGACATGTTGTAAAGGCAGAACATATAAGTGCCATGTTTTAAACAATGGAATCATTCTTATGAAGTCATTGGCCTAAAGCTTAAATCTATAGCATAGCCCCCCTAAAGAAGACTGTTTTGCTATATTCCATCAGAACTTGGCCTTATGTTTGTATTGGACTTTTTCTAAAACACAACAAAAAACTGGGTGAGAAATTTCTGTTTATGCCACAAATCCTGTTTCTCCACTGGCTTCTGTTTTGTTTAGGCATTGCCTTTCACAGTGTTTTGATTTGAACACAAAATAAAGGCTGTGCAACATTTCCATGTTCTAATGCCCCATTCAATTCTTGAGGGAAAAGTTGGTCAGATGAACAATTGATCTTTGTTTCTCTGTACACCTACAGAATACATAAACTACAGTAACATCACTCCCAGGGATCTGATTTTTCCGTGGTGATTCCTAAGTACCTCACCTGTGTGTTGCTAGGCCTCGTCTGCTCGTGAGTTATAAGAAGCTAAATGAATGATAATAATTTACCATTCACAGGGTTGGGTGTCCACTGAGGATGCTGGCGGGCACCTGCTTCACAATGGCCCTGGCCCCAGCCGCAGGCTGGACCCTAGAAGGTGTGCTCAGGGCTCTTTGGTTGCTCTTTCTGAGTTGCTGACTGACTGCTCCATTCCTGAAACCCTGACTGAACAATTGCAAGCTACGTTCCTTGATGAACTGGTGGCTGCCACATTGCGGACTCTGAGCTGTCCTCTGTCCCACGTGTTCCAAACAAGTCTGCAGTTCCTTCAACTTTTGCCAAGAGCCATCTCAGGATGGGGTCCAGACCTGAGTCCTGGGTGCCTGACTGTGGGGCGGTTGACACACTGTGTTCTGGTCCCTCCAGGCTCCGCCACCCAAGGTACCTTAAATACACTCCTTCGGCTGATAGTGCTCATTCAGATCAACTTCTGCTAAACATTTCTCCCAGTTTTCTAGGTTTACTCAGACATACTGTATGAAAGGGTATGATTGATTAATTTGAGTGTTTCTTTTTGGATAACGTGGTAACTAACTACTGGTGTTGAATTTGTTATGTGAAGTAGGCATGAGGGAATGGTTTAAATGTTTGAAGCATTTTAATTGTATTAATTGAAAAAACACTTATTTGAATGGATAAATGTGATTGGTCCCTCTCTAATCCCCTCAGGCACAGTACCTGTCACTAAGTGGTAGGTTGTAGGAGCACTTCCAAGAGCCCCATGAAAGTGATCACTGACAGAAAAGGGAAGTCACTTGAGCATATCTGCTTCTGGCCCATTCTCTCCTCTTTTTCGGGTCTCCAGTTAGATATATGTCTGATCTTCTCACTGTGTCCTTTATGTCTCTTATCCATTCCTTTCTATATTCCATTTCTTTTACTCTCTCTGTGTTTCATTCTCTTTCTACTGACATATCTTCCAGTTCACCAGTTTTTTCTCTAATCTGCTGGTAATCTAGTACATTGTTTTAAGTTTTGGTTGTTGTATTTTTCAGTTCCTGAATTTCAACTTGTTTCCTTTTCAAATCTGCAATGTTGCTTTCTACCTTTTCTAATTCTTTGCTGAAATTGTTTAGTGTCGCGCCGCACTCGCCTGCAAGGACGACGCAACAAACTGGAGTTCTTCCAACAGCAGTTTAATGAGGCATCTAGTCTAGTTACATGGCGAGAGACCCCGAACAGGAAGGACAGTGGGCTTATATACCATTGCAGGTAGTCGTGGCGGGAAGTGATTGGTAGAGGGCCCTGACAAGGCTCCCAGCAATGATTCTATTGGCTATGTGCTCACCCGTAATCAGAGACCGCTCCCAACAGTTTAGTTTTGTTTTGATCTCATTGAGCACGTTAATCATAGTAGTTTTATAGTCTGTGTCTTGTAATTTCATTATCTGGACTACCTGTGTGTGTAATTCTGTTGTTGTTTGTGCTGGTTGTGGTTCATGTCCTCCTGTCTCTTTGAGACCTGATTATGTTTTATTGTGTGTTGGACATTGTATTTAAAAGAATTACTTGTAGAAATAATTTGAAGCCTAGAATGACATCTTTTCCCAGAGAAGATTTTCTTTTGCTTCTGCTTGGTGCCTGGAGGAACATGGAGGTGCAGGGCTGAGACTTTGCAGGGCTGAGACTTTGTGGGCCACTTGAATGACTTGCAGTCAAGGCTGCAAGTGAGAGCAGGTTTAATTGCAGTTTGTACTTATTTCTAGGATACAGCTCTCAGGATGCCAACCCCAAGCACTGGTAGCTCACTGGGACCCCCTTTTAGTAGGGTCTAGACTCTTACCTTTTCCCCTGCTATTCTCGAGATGTCAAAATTACTGCTTTGACTTTTGTCTGTCTCTTCAGGATAAAAGCAGCCCCAGGTGTGAGCCCATCTCTCTGAATTTTCATTTTTAACTAGATCATGGTAAAGTATTTTCTCACTTTCTAGTTAGCTATTTGATCCTTTTACAAAAATATTTTTATATGTTTCATCCAGCTCTAAAAAGTTGTCTTCAGCAGAGGAGTTGGTTTGAATTACCTAGTCTGCCTTTAATGGAAATTGAATTTGAAAGGAGATCTGTAAAGGCTGGCTAGTGCCTGTCTGCAAAGAGAACAATTTGCAGCTGCTTGCTCTCTGCTCCTAAGCTGATCAGAAGTCAGAGCCCACCAGAGCCCTCCCACTGCACAGACTGTCACTGCAACAAAGGAAGCAAATCACCAGAGGACCTGTGGTCCTGTGGTTTTATATCACATACCCAGGCAAAATAAAACTTGTGTGAGTCCAGTACACTATTAGCAATACACTGTTACACTCTCACTCTGGTGCCAAAATTCCCAGTCTGTGAAATGTGAGGAAAGGACCTATTGGCTAGGAGAAGGCAACAAAACCACCCTCTCCAGACCTGGGCTATAGCTCAGACAAAGCAAGTACTTTCACACTGCTTTGTGACATGGATTTTGCATTTGTACAATAGTTTTTAAACTTCTTTCATGTGTCTACTCCACTGGCTTCCAAACTTCAGCATGCATGAGAATTTTAGGAGAGCTTGTTACAACACAGATTGCTGACCCCACTCTGAGTTTTTGATTCAGCTGTTCTTGGCTGGAGTCTGAGAATTTGCATTTCTTAGAAGTTTCCATGTGATGCTGCTGGTCTGGGGACCACATTTTGTGAATCTCTAATCTACCCCATTCTCTAACCAGACTATAAGTCTCCTGAAGGTGGGGACTGTAACTCATCCTCCTTGGTCTCTCTCCCCAACTAGCTCAGTGCTGTGACCCACACAGAACCTCATTATGCAATACTCATTGAATGAATAATTCAGGGTTGTTTTTTGTTGCTGTGGTTTTTGTATGTTGCAATTTCCTAAAGCATAGCTACCATGAAACCCCTAGTATGCTTCATAATAAGCCTCACAAGACCCTGATCTATATGATTTCCCCACTCCAGTTGTGGAGAGGGGCAGCTTCAGGATGAATAACTGCTATTGAGGCACTTTCCTTTTTTATTCATTGACGTATTAATTAATTAATTATGTTCTTAGAGACAGGGGTCTCGCTCTTGCTCAGGCTAGTCTCGAACTCTTGAGCTCAAGTGATCCTTCTGCCTTGGCCTCCCAGAGTGCTAGGATTATAGGCGTGAGCCACCATATCCAGCCAGCACTTTCCTCTCCAGGATGGTTCTCCACTTGTGGTTTGAGAAATGAGAAGGCTCTCTGTGAGCATGCAAATGCTAGTAGTGGCAGGCTATAATTGCTAGAAATCAAGGGTGGTTAAATTAAATCTAACTACAGAGACAAAAGAGTGTGGAGCCAGGAAGAGAAGCAAAGTAAACGGGAGGATAAACAGTCTGAAAAAAAGATAAAGAAAGGACCTTCAGAGCCCGAAGCAGGCAGCCACATAGGGCCTTTGAGTGCTGCCTGTGTGGGAGATGCAGGCCCTGCAGGTAGGGCTTGGCGCTTACTATCCCCCTGCTGGTGGGTGACAGAGGGCTGCCCAGTGGGGCAGGGGATGCTGTGGTTTGGACGTGGTTTGTCCCCATCAAAACTCACATTGAAATTTAATTGCCAATGTAACAGTGTTGGGAACTGGGGCTCTTCAGAGGTGATTAGGTTGTTAAGATGGATTAACGTCTTCCTTGTGAGATTGGATTAGTTCTCGTGGGAATGGTTTAGTTCTCGCGAGAGCGGGTTGTTAAGGAGCGGGTCAGCCTCCGCTATCCCCTCTCTTTTGCGTGCTCCCGCGGGCTGCTCTTGCACGTGCTCCCGCCATGTGGTGCCTTCCGTCGCGCTATGACACAGCGCCAGGCCCTCGCCACAGGCTGTCCAGATGCAGCCACCCAATGTGGACTTTCCAGCCTCCAAAACGGTAAGGAATAAATTTCTCTTCCTCATAAATTACCCAGTTGCAGGTATTCTGTTGTAGCAACAGAAAATGGGCTAAGATGAGGTGAAATAATCAAGGTCTTTCTTTAGCACTTGCTGGTCTTTTTTGTAGACTCTTCTACCCTCTGTAGCCCAGTGTTCTGATGTTAGGGGCTTCTGTCTGGTGAGCTGGTATGTGATTGGACATTAGAGTGTTAACAACTGAAGGGCATTTCTGTTTAATTTAGTTAAGTTTAACAAATTATTGGTTAGCTGCTACACACCAGGTATCTCTAGCCACTGGAAGTAAAGAAAAAAAATACAACACAGTCTCTGTCCTTTTATTCTAATAGGAGATGCAAGGCCCCGTGACAGGGGCAGGCAGAGGGCAAGGAGGAATAAGTAGCTAGGCTTTGAACTTTTAATCCAAATTGGGAAATTTTAGAGAGTGAAAGGGAATGCTTAAAAATTACAGTGGGTCCCTGGAAAGGAGGATGTAGGGCCGCCCTATCTTATGATGGGCTATTAGAGCCATGAGAAGGTGCAATTTAGAATAGTCCAGCCTAGTTAGAAGGTTGTGGGTGGGGGCTTAGAGTGGAATTCCAAACAGCTACTTATTGGTGGTTGTGCTTGAGTTGAGTCTTGAAGCATGAACCTTTGCATTTTCAAGCAGGACCACCTGAAAAGGAGGTTTTTCCCCAAATGACTCTATTGGTGGAATTTCAGGTGTTGTGACTCCTGGGAGTATAAAAGGGGAAAACTTCTAAATCATACTACTTTGGGTAAACACCCAAAGACCTTCTGTGCTTAATATGCATTTATGATTTGCAGAGGCAGCAAAAGTCACTTCATAGTTCATGATTCCTCCTTTCAGAAAAATAAAAGGTCAGCTGATTCACTCAGAATTCTTAGAAACAAGGAGAAGCAGCACACTCTTCCCAACTCAACCCTGCCATCCTTACCCTACCTCTCTCTGTTGCTCTCTGTTAGTATAAAGTAAATAAAGCTGATCTTTTAGCCAAGGTTGTAACAAGGTCAGTCTCAGGCTAGGAGACAACCAATCTCATTGTATAGCTCTCAATATTTAGACAAAGCTAAATTCTTTGCATTGGCACTAAATGTTGTCTCCTCAGAGCCTGCGTTTCCTCATCTAGTCTCTGCCCCAAGTCCTCCTTTCTTTGCTGGGTTTCTTTCCTAATTACCTTGCCTGCATTTACTTTCTCACCTGCTGAGAGCATATTCTCACAGTAGCATAATTGCATAGCTGTGGCTTATATTTTGCTACTACCTTGGGTACAGTTTGTTGCAAATAAGGACATTTGCAATCTCTGGGAGATATTGAAACAGTCCCAAAATAGCAGACATGCAAATGCTTTGCCTGATTAGCTGCTACTTATTAAAACATATGGTTTAAGGATTGAGTTGCCAATTTTATGTTTCCATAAAGTACTGTATGGTGTTGAATAATGAGGCAAATTGCAGAATACTGATGTTTATGGAGCAGTCAAATCTGTGAATTTCGGAGGCACAGACCATGAATTCTAAGTCGGAGTTTCAAGTCAATATGAACATTTTGCATTATGTATCTTCAACACCACTTGTTCTTATAAGGATTGAGCTCTGCTTTTTTCTCTTGTTGGATTATATCTCAGTCTGTTGCCTTTGCCCTTGTAGTAAGAAATGTTTCCCAGTACAACCAAAGTAGAAAAGACTTAAACTTTTGCTTCCAGAGTGTTTGCACTAAAAGCCCAGTGTCTGGTTGTTCTGGGTTGAATTGTGTCCCTAAAAAAGGTATATTGAAGTCCTGACTGCCTGTACCTCAGAACGTGACCTCATTTGGAAACAGTTTGATTGCAGATGTAGTTGGTTAGGATGAGGGCACACTGGAGTAGGCTGAGCTCCTAATCTAATGTGACTGGTGTCCTTACGTGAAGGCAGTGGTGTGAAGACACGGACACACAGGGAGAAGGCCACGTGAGGATGGAGGGATGCCCAGGGTTGCCTGCAACCGCCAGAAGAAGCCAGGAAGGGGCAAAGCAAGGAAGGATTCCCCTACAGCATTCGGAGGGAGCACGGCCCTGACGACACCTTCGTCTTAGACTTCCATGACGTCTGGGCCTGTGGTTATCCTCCTCTGGATGTCCCCGTTCACAGAAATGGCTCAATGTGACTTGGTGGTATATAGTACCCCACCCCACGCCCAAGTTTTCCTTTCCATGATTTCAGTTACCTACTGTCAACCTCAGTCCAAAAATATTAAATGGAATAACTTCAGAAATAATTAATAAGTTTTAATTGCGCACCATTCTGAGTAGTGTGCTATCTGGCACTGCCTGCTCTGTCCTGCCCTGGGGTGATCCTACCTTGTGAATTAACGAGTGAATCATGCCTTTGTCCAGTGTATTCGTGCTGTCCACACCAGCTGCCTGTTAGTTACTTAGGAGCCATCTCAGTTAGCAGGATCGACTGTCTCGGTGTGCCCTGTCGTGGTTTCCTGTAACCCCCTCCTACCCTCCCAGGTGGCTTCTGTGCAACTTCTAGGGTTTGGTAGATCGTTGTTTGGGAACCATCTCATGTAGCCTCATTGGGGTTCAGGTTCCCCACCTGGCTCCCCTTCCTTATACAGTGCTTGTGAGAAATCGTAAGTCGATGCTACTGTCCTATAACTATTACTACTTCCCTCTCTCCCCCTCTCTCTCTCTCTCACACACACCCCTCTCTAGGGCCCTGGTAAAAATTCCAAAGCTATGGATGTCACAATAGCTATTGGGTTTTTGGGAACAGGACCAGCTCAAATCATTCAAATTTGACCAAAGTTTATATGGGAGAATCTTTTTTCCAAATTATGACACCTTTTCCAAACTCTTCTCAATTCTACTCTCCAACCTCCCCCCATCCCCCTTCATCAAAACCCTTCATATCCTGAATTGTGTTCGCCGCTGCGGCCGTGCGGCTGTCACTCTATAACACCAGTGTGGCCTCTAGCTCGCGAGCTCCAGCCGAAGGAGAAGGGTGGGTGAGGTCTTTATACCATGGCTCATACGCGGCAGACTGCCTGCAAATGGACCGGTGGTAAAGCCCCCAGGAAGCAACTGGCTACAAAAGCCGCTTGCAAGAGTTCACCCTGCACCGGAAGGGTGAGGAGACCTCGTCGCTCCAGGCCTGGTACAGTGGCATTTGGTGAAATTAGACGTCATCCAGAAGTCCACTGAACTTCTGATTCGCAAGCTTCTTTTCCAGCGTCTGGTGCGAGAAATTGCTCAGGACGTCAAGACAGATCTGCGCTTCCAGAGCGCAGCTATTGGTGCTGTGCAGCAGGCAAGTGAGGTCTATCTGGGTTGGCCTTTTAGAAGATACCAGTCTGTGTGCTATCCAAGCCAAATGTGTAACAATGATGCCAAAAGACATCCAGCTATCATGCTGTATACTGGAGAACATGCTTAAGAATCCACTAAGGTGGGAAAACATTTCATTCTAAAAAAAAAAAAAAATTATCCCTGTTATTTATTGGTAGTTCTGAACGTTACATATTTTTCCTCCTATGGGATCAAAAGGTACCTAAGTATATGATTGCGAGAGGAAAAATAGGGGACAGAAATCAGGTATTGGCAGTTTTTGCACTTTCATTTGTGTGTGAATTTTTAATATAAATGCGGAGATGTGAAACATTAGAGCAAGTCAAAATGTTTCAGTGAACAAGTTTCAGCAGTTTAACTTTATAACAATTATAAATAAACCTGTTAAATTATTCTGGACAATGCCAGCATTTGGATTTTTTTTTAAAACAAGTAAATTTCTTATTGATGGCAAAAACAAAACAAAACACTTCATATCCTGCCACAAACCACTGCCCTGTCATGAGTGACTGAAAAGCAACATGGTAGATGATCCTCTTCCTCCGCTTGAAAAAAATGTTCTCATTGGGGTTTCTACTTAGCTTCCATTTTTGGTATCTTGGTATCTAGTGTCATATGTCTCCTAGTTGTTTGCAATAGAAAATTCCTTAAATGGATGTGGGTACTCTCACCATGTTGCCACCAGGGTGACCCTTACTAGATCTGATGTCAGCAAATAACTAAATCTTGTGGCTTGGAGGCCTATAGACTGTGGGGTGCAGTAAGGCAGGGTTTCTGAACTCCTTTGACCAAAAGATGCTCTGCAAGTTATAATGAGTTGAAAAAGCACCAGAAGGAACTTATGAAAGAACATGTGTATGTGGATTATAGTAGACAGCAATTATAGAATCAACGTGAATTAATCACTACAAGATATAATCACATTTTATTAAAAATTGTTTTACAATGTAATGAGATTAGATAAATGAAAATTTTATTAAGAATAAAAAAATATATAAAGACAAAACATAAATATACTTTGTATTTTTCAAAAAGAGAACAGTGTTTTTGATAATTTTTCATGTCTGCTACATTTTATGGTATTACTGAGTCAGATTCTCACACCAAAAGCGGTGTAGAGTCCACTCTTACATATTTTTAAATTTCAGTCTAATTTGGAAATTCCATTTTGCGTTAGGAATGTTGTAGCAAAAGGAAGATGAATATCAGCTATATATTTTATAATTTTTAGGTCAGTATGAATTAGGCTGTTTTAAAATTCATGAATTGTTTTGTCTTGGACAGCTTATTCTTCAATTTCTTTCTTTCTTTTCTTTTCTTGTCTTTTTTTTTCTTTTGGGGTCTTGCTATGTTACCCATGCTGTCCTCGAACTCCTGGGCTCAAGGGATCCTCCTGCCTCATCCTCTTGAGTAGCTGGGATTACAGGTGTGAGTCACCATGGCTGGCTTTTCTCAATTTCTTAGAAATCAATGATATAAGTTTTTCATTTTTACCTTGGAGAATTCTAAATTTTTGCCTGTTTCATTTAGACATACTTTGAGAGCCACAAAATTCTACTTTTTATGCAAAATATCTTTCTTTCAGAAATAGCACCATGGGAAATGAGTAAAATATATATATGTTCACTATTTAATAAAAATATCTGTTGATATTTTAAGATCAATCCATTCTAGATCAGCCATCATTTAGGAGACAGCTGTTAGTGGGACAATCTGCTTGGAGACGTGACTTGCCCTGCCCAGGATCACCAAGAAGTGTCCTGCCGGCTGGCCATTTACATGAGTGCCTCGTGTCCTACCTGCCTGTGGGAATGTCACATGGTCAGGTGATCTCTAATGTGGTTACATAATAGTATACAGTATTTCATTGATTAGAGACAACAGTGGTTGCACCATTGATGTAGTAATAGCTTTTTAGGAAAAAAGTGCCACAAATCAATTGTTAAGATCACATTGATTTCAGAAACATTAAAATGTGAAAAAAACATCTTCATCTTTGAATCAAAGAAAGAAGATAAAGCTATATAAGTATGTTCAGCAATTTTCTTATTTTTTATATTTAAAAAAAATATTACCCCTCTCTCTGTGTGTGCATATGTATATGTATATATAAAATGGTATGCATATTATTCATTTATTAATATTTGTTAATTTTAAACATTTTGGAAATACTCTAAGTTAGAAGGGAGTACAGAATGGCATTGCACACAGCAAAATAACTCTCATAAAAATGGTGCTAACCAAAGGAACCCAAATTGTCGAGGAAGGCAGGCCAAAGAAAGCTTGAAATAGTCACTGATCACAGATCTGGGTCTTAAGTGGAATGCATGCACTGCACACTCTGACCCCATGGAATGTCCCCCAAAAAGGAAATTAGCATAAAATCTGGGTAATTGTTCTGAAAACCACAAAAGAGCATCTGAATCTTGTGTTACTTGCCATCTTTGTTTCTGCTTAGTTGAGAACAGGAAACTGTAGATGACCACTGGTCACCTAAATTTTAAGGTTTGGGAGCCCTTTCTTGGCCAATTGGGAAACTTCTGGGAAGGGCCAGATTCTCATGGCCCCAAATTCAGTCAGTATCTTCTCCCTCTATCCCTTGCCCGGTCCTACCTAACCTCAGGTGCCCTTGCTGCTCTGTTACTGTGTTGGAATACACCTTGCGTGGGGATTTCTCAATACATCACCACTTCTTCAACTTCAGATTCTTTGGTGCCCGATTAGCATTTTGGAAAAGCATCGATTCCCAACTCCTCAACTCCAGGCTTTTAGTTGTTTCAGGTTTCACTAAAACCTCCTACAGAAATTTGGCCAAAAAAGGGAGAGGAGATGGTTTTAGATGTATGTATTTTAAAGTATCCTAAAAATATTTACTGGAGAAACAAGTGAAAATTGAGGAAGAGAAGTTTTTGGCTCAGATGTTAGGATGTTGGCTGGATTCAGGCAATTGTCAGGATTCGGACTGGGGTTAGGGAAGGATGCTGTGTCTCTGTGTGTGTAGAACTCCAGTGTGTCTGGTCTGGCCACCTTGGAAAGAAATGATAGTTGGTGACAGACTCCCCCCGCCTCCTCCCATTTATTGTTATTTTTCTTTATTATTAATATTTTTATTGTGGTAAAGGCACATAAATTAAAACTTACCATCTTAACCATTTCTAAGTGCACAGTTCAGTAGTGTCGGTTACATTCGCTTTGCCACACAACCGGTCTCCAGAACTCTTTTCACCTTGCAAAACCCAAACTCTGTTCCCATTAGACAACTCCCCCATACCCACCTCTCCCCAGCCCCTGAAACCACCATTCTATTTTCTGTCTCTAGGTACCTTATAAAAGTGGAATCATACAGTATTTGTCTTTTTGAGACTGGTTTATTTCACTTAGCACAATGTTCTCAAGGTTCATCCATATTGTAGCATGGAAGACACATTTCTCCTATTTAAGGCTGATGGGACAGACATCTTTAAAAGGATGTAGAAAGCAGAACATGTAGGGGGCACTTAGAGGGAACTTCATACTCATTGGATAATTTTTATTTTTCTGGTAATGCTTATTAAAGCCTTTTAAATACTTGTGCTTTCAAGTTCCAACAAGCTGACCTATTCAGGTTCCCTGTGGACAGGGCTGAAGGAGGAGAACAGTCTGAGGATGCTCGGAGAGCTCCTGAATGTTCTACAAATGGTCTCTTCCCTTCCTGGCCTTTATAAAAAGAGTGTTATTTTTAACCTTAAGTAGTGGTTCTCAGTGCAGGTAGGCGTGTGGGGAGTGATTTTACCCCCTTCCCCAGGGGACATTTGGCAATGTCCGTAGGCGTTTTTGGTTAACTTGGGGGAGGGTGCAACTAGCATCTAGTGGGTAGAGGCCAGGGTTGCTCTAAACATCCTACAATGCATGGGGCAGCCCCCACAACCTGAAATTGTCCAAATGTTAATAGTCCAACTGTTACTAGTGCTGAGGTTGAGAAACCCTGACACAGAGATAGAAACTCAAGAAGGTCACACTGTGTGTGGAGGTGTAGCCAGTGGGGAACATCAAGTCATGACACACTGATGATTCTCCTCGTTAAGAAGGTCTGGCATATACTGAAGTAGAACAGTGTCCATCTACGTCAAATGCTCAAAGTTGATACAAAAGATCACATCAACAGCGGCTTTCTTACCTAAACACCATTTGTCAAAACACAAAGCCCTTCAAACAGCTGACATTCGGGGAGTGCAGCCTCTGCCCTGCTCTGGGAGCTTCAACTCAGGATATTTCATGCTAGAGTAAACAGGATAAGCCTTTTCAGCTGCAGTGCTGTTTACCAGGAACCTGCTGGAATAAACTAGGTTGTTCAGTTTAATTTAGGGAGCAGCAGTGGTTCTTCCATTTGTTGAGCAGCAACAAATGTGTGGGCACATCTGACAGACCCTATCAGCTGGACTTGCCAAATGGAGAGGAAGACTCTGGAGTGCTTTCCCAGAGGATGAGGAGGGTGAGGACGACAGACTGCCCCCCCCCCAGAGGAAAGAACCGACTTAGATGGGAAGGAAGCAAGCCTAACCGCCCACCCTGCTCTGAGGGTGGGAATGGGACGAGCTCTGGAGGTCCCTGTGAGAGCTGTGCACCAGTGAGACAGAGACTGAGCTGAGAGGGAGATGTGGCCGTAGGGCACAGAGTTCCAGTTAGACTGGAAGAGTAAGTTTTAGTGACCTGCTGTACTGCATGGTGATCACAGTTAATACTAATGTGTTGTATGTTTCAAAATTGCTCCAATTCTGAGCACACACATACAAAAAGATAAACTGGTGAGACGATGGATATGTTAATTAGCTTGATTGACTCTTTCTATAATGTATACATAGATCAAAACATTACATCGTAACCAACAAATATATATAATAAAAATAAGTTAACTAAAAATTAAAGTGAGAAAATGAAACGTGGAAGATTTGAATATTATTTTTCTCCCATAGGTGGAAAAAATACACTTTAATAAAAATTGTACAAGTCTTCTGTGTATTTGCCACATTAGAATTCCCATCTACAGAAGACCAGGGAAAGAGGGAAAGCCCTTAGTAGTGAGTAGAAAATACAGTCTAGCCCAGCATCCCTCAGAGATCCAGAGCTGTCCTAATTAAGAGTAGATGCATCCCCTTTTGATAATTGTAACTAGATTTCAGTGCCAAACTTGATTGCATTTTATCTAGTCTCTGGGCAACCTGGTTGAGCTAGAGAAAGGTTGTGTTTAAGTGCAGTAAATGCCTCACGGAGGAACACAAGTGAGCTCTCATCCAGAGGATGTTAGGGTGTTCCCATTTCAGCTGTAACTTTTCAACTAAATTTCCTCCTGTTTTTGGTTCCATTGACCTATTACAGTTATAGCTGGTCCTCAGTGTCGTGGTTAAGAGTCCAGACTCTAGATTAGACTATGAGGGTTTGAATCCTGGCTGTGCTGTTTGCTAGCTGAATGCCCTTGGGCAAGTTACTAAACCTTTTTATGTATCATGTTCATCTGTAAAATAAGGATGAAAATACTTGTACCTGCTTCACATAGTTGTGCTGATTTAAGTGATTTAGTATTTGTAAACACATAGAACAGTTTCAAGGGAATGGAGAATACCGTATTTGCTAAATAAATAAAACAACATCTGACATTTTAAATTTGAAGCTCTAAATTCACACATTAGATTGTAACTTTATAGACTTTGAAGCCTGGAGCTAAATCCTAATGGAGCAGGTATCCTAAAAGTTAACGTGCATTTATCAAATAGCCCCCAGTGTCCCCAGGTCTGATTTTTGACTGCAATAGCAAGGGATTCTACCCTCCAGGGCCTGCACATGCTGAGGGTACCAGACATCCTTGAAAAAGTCTCCGACGGTTTCATAAGGTTGGCACCGACTGATTGTCTGCCTTCCCATCCACTGGGCAGGTGACATTTGGGACTAACTGCAAATTGGGTGAAATACAAGTTTTACTGGAGCAGGGACCTGGGATGTCAGAGAACAAACCCGCAGTCTCTCTCACTGGGAGGTGATCACAGCACTCACGCAGGAGGTTACAGCCTGGATCAAGGGTGTGGTTAAGATGTCCTCGGAGGGGCACAGTCAGGAGCTGGTACAAGCTGCAGGAAGGAGGAGGCCGGCATCTCCGCCCCAGCCGTGGCAACGTCTCCTCCACCTGCTCTCCCTGGAGCCCTCCTCTTCCACTGTAACAGGGATGTCAGGGATACTTTGACAGAAGCAAACCAAAGGCAAACCAACACACAAACAAATGATTGGAAAACAAGCCCACACAGTAGCTTGCCTACTGCCCGGAGGCCTGAAAAAGTTCAATCAAAACCTGAATGAAAGAATGCAAGTTCTGGCCACCCCAGGCACGGGCTTTGGAACCCAAGAGAGAAGACTTGGAAATGTCAAACCAGTTGCTGTCTGCAGACATTTTACTTTTTCTCTTTACTGTTGTCCTTAAAATTCCCTACAAACAGTATTGCTGGTTTTCAGGGTGGAAGAGAGTGAGAGAGAAGGAAACAGGAAAAAATATTTCAAGGGGAGGCAGAGTTGAAGGAGGACTGCAGTCGAAGGCTGGCGATTATTCCCCGTCTCTGTTTTGTCTTCTTCCTTTAATGTCTAAGGGAGCGCAATGGCAAAGGCTGGTTCTGAGCAGCGGAAGCCCAGGGCAGAGCAGTCCCGCTGCTGCCGTCAGATTTAGCAAGGTTTTTGCCCGTCTGCTTGCGGAGAGAAGGGGCCAGAACGCTGAGAACCAGGCATGACCGCTCTGTCTTGACGAGTCTTCCTCATTCTTAAATAGAACCTTTCAGAGCTTAGCTCTTCCCTGAAAATTTCTGTGGCTCAGAAACCTGCCCTTCGAACCCCAGGATGGCCAAAGTTTTTTTTTTTTTTTTCTTTTCCAAAACCTAATTCATAATCATCTCACTGGCTGCCCCCGGGCAGGGTTATCAGCTTTGTTGTCAGGATGTCTTATATTGGATGCTGTTATGGGTCAAATTGTGCCCCCTAAAATTTACATGAATGTAACTTTATGTAGAAATAGGGTCTTTGAAGATGTGATTAGTTGAGATCATTAGGCTGGGCCCTAATCCCATGTGACTGGTATCTTTATAAAAAAGGAAATTTGGATACAGTCACATGCACACAGGAAGAACGCCACGTGAAGATGAAGGCAAAGATCAGGGTGATGCTTCTACAAGCCAAGAGATACCGAAGGCTGCCAGCAAACCACCAGAAGCTGGGGGAGAGACAGAGAACAAATTCTCCTGCACAACCTTCAGAAGGCACCAGCCCTGCCAGCACCTTGACCTCGGACTTCTAATCTCCAAGCTGTGAGACAAGGAATTTCTGTCGTTTAAGCCACCCAGTTTGTGGTCCTTTGTTACAGCAGCCGGAGCAAACTAATACAGGCATCAACTCGAAGGTCTGGTCTTAATGGAAATAAACAAACAAACTTCTTCCTGGCAGGTTGATCTATTCCACATTGCCTACACAACCTTATTTTGACTTTTGCCAATAATGTTCTGTACAGTGAGCCTTGGTTTGGTTCTGCTCTGGATCCCCCTATATCTCTCGGGTGGAAAATTTCCTAGCTGCTGCAGGCTGTGTGGGGGACCAAGAATGGAGCTCTTTGTTTAGAATTTGCGTGGTATACATAAATAACAAGCATATGGGGAATTTTCAAGCCAGAGGCATTGCAGAGTTAGGCAAGGGAAGAGAGACTTCATTTGTTAAAGACATTTCCTGTTAAAATTCATCACAAGCTTCCCTACATCCTCCCTTCCTAGGGTCCTGCCCTCCCCTCCACAAGCCCCAAATATGTAAGAGACTTTCTTAGCAGCGTAGGCCCAACAGGATGTTGCGAGAATGGATAAGAAAAAATAGTACATCAAACCAGATGAATGGAAAAAACCCTATTTCTTTTTATGCATGTAACTTCAGAACTGTAAAAAAGAAACGAGGAAGAGAATTTCTTGTTAGTGAACATGCTGGTAAGTGTGTCTAAATTGTTTATACAAAGGATGGCCTTTAGAAAATAACCCTGATTATTTCCTATTATTAACAGATAGAGGGACATGCACTGAAATTCTACCTTCAGGCTTTTAATGAAGACCTCTTGTGCTAGCAGCCTGGCTGCCCCAGGCTATAACATCGGGCAGGCCAAGTTTAAGGTGTAAGAGTTGGTCTACTCCAATCCAGCCCACTCCAGACAGGCTGAGGGGGGCCCGGCCCTGGGGCAGGATTCTGGGTTCCCTGAATGCAAGGTGCCCGCTTACTGCTAGTTCCTGTTACCCTGTGGGTGTTCCACAGCAGCCACCTCTATTGGCTCTGTCAAAGCCTTTTTAAATGAAAAAAATTTCATTAGCTGCCAGGGAATTGGTGAGACAAGCTGTGAAAACGGCAGCTCCATTTGCTTGTGACTGAAAAGGAAGTTGACTCCTGGTTAACAGAAGCATCCCAGTTTCACACCCCGTTAACAGGGTGTCGGTGGGATTTCTCCGTTTCAACCCAAACCACAGCCCTGGGGAAGCTGGCCAGCCTTCCAGTTGCTTCTGGTGCGGATATACTTGGCTTCGTGGGCTGACTCAGTTGAAGTGATTTCTTCTGACCAATAGTTTTGGAAGAGGCACTTTCCCATTCAAATGTAACCACAGAAACATATTACAATTATAAATATACATTATGGAAGGATTGCTTTGTATTTTGAATTATGGTGCCTTCTGGACAAACCTCCAGAAGACCAGTGTATATAACTGATAATATGTAATAATATTAGGAATACAAAAGTGGCAAAATAGTTATGATGCCTACTAATACGAATATTCATTAAATGGTATAGTGTACATGAGCAAATACAGAACGTAGAGCATGAAACTGAGGAAGTCAGATTTGGGTAAAATTTACTGAAGATATACAATGTGCCAGGAAATGTGCTATGTTCTTCACCACGTATCCTGCTCTGGGGTGGAGGGGAGGGTGGTGGGAGAGAATTAGATCCATTTGGAGAACTTATCCTGAATCATTGCAGAAGGGTAATTTACATGAATGTTAATGAAGTCATTTAAGAATTTGAAGGGAAGCAGAATAGAGGTAATTATGTATCTAAAACCCACCCCCCTCAAATTCAATAACATTTTTCTGATTTACAGAAGGATTTAATCTCTGAATAATGTTTTCAAGGTCAAGACCCAAACCTTGTCTTTGAAATAATTGGCCTGTTGCCTGGAGTCAGGGGTTTGGGTTTTAGACATAAATACACTAATCAAAAACAGCTTTCAGGAAGGTTTCATTGTATCCCAAGCCTACTACGGTGACTTGCACATAGTATGCTGTGAAATAAGGGTTTGTGTAGTGGATGAATAGAGAATTTTATATTGAAATGTTGTTTGTAGCAGGAAGTTCCTGTACTTCCTTTTCCACTTAAAGATGATGAAGAGGGACTTGTCTGAATTGCAATAAGAGAAAATAGGTTAGAATTCCTGGCTGCAGGCAGAAAGTGATCTTGGTGAGCTTCAAGAGGGTTAATGAAGTTCTTTCTGGAGATATCTATGGCAACAGAAAGGTTAAACATAGTGCTGTGTAGAAGAATGGGGTAGGAATTGAAAACCTGTTCCTTACCCATCTCCTACCTGCCCGTTCATTTAGTACCTGCTGGGGGACACGGCCACACCCAGATTGATACGAAATCTCCCTGAGTGTTGAGACTTTATAGTCAAGACACTCAGCCTTTTTGAGGACACAGAAATCACTCAGCTCATATTGCCTGAAGTCTAACAGGGATACGTCTCAGTTAGGAATTGATTCAGCTGAGAATGAAGGAAAACCCAAAATAAATTGGCGTAAACAAAATAGAGATCTAAGAAGTCCTGAGGTAGGTATCTAGTTCAGCATGTTGTCAGGAACCACCATTCTCATCATGTGGCTTCTACCTCATTGTCCAAAATGGTTGCTTGAACTCCAGCCATCATGTCTACATTCTAGCAAGGAGGAAGGAAGGGATGAAGAGGGGCATATCCCATTCTTGTAAGCACATATCTTAGAAATTGTGAGAGATACTTTTGCTTGCGTAACATTGGCTAGAACTTATATGTAGACACCTTAGTTTTAGGGGAGGCTGAGTAATGTGGTCTCTATTTTGGGCAGTCAGGTACTAGCTAAATACCAAGGGTTCTATTATGAAGAAAGCAGAGGAGATTGGATGGTGGGGGACAACTTGCAGTCTGTACTATAAAGGTAAAATGGGCATCTGAGAGGTTTAATAGCAAGGCTTGTCACCCTAGCCATGAAACATTACCTTCCTGGGGTAAGGTTCCCATTTGAGAGTAGGCTCCAAAGGAATCACTCTACACTTCACTTTGGTCCTTCTCTGGGTGTTTCTAAGTAGCTTAACTTGATTTTGAAATCTTGACAGTAGGAATACCTTGGCAGATCCTGCAGGCATTTGCTAGACTTTTGGGGGCACCTTGGGTTCATAGCACTTCTTTTTTTTTTTTCTGGACAAAGTCTCGCTCTGTTGCCCAGGCTAGAGTGTTGTGGCATCAGCCTAGCTCACAGCAACCTTAAACTCCTGGGCTCAAGTGATCCTCCTGCTTCAGCCTCCCAAGTAGCTGGGACTACAGGTGTGTGCCACCATGCCCAGCTAATTTTTTTTCTATTTTTTAGCTGCCTGGCTAATTTCTTTTCATTTTTAGTAGAGACGGGGTCTTGCTCTTGCTGAGGCTGGTCTCAAACTCCTGACCTCAAAGTATCCTCCTGCCTCAGTTTCCCAGAGTGCTAGGATTACAGGCTTGGGCCACCAAGCCCAGCCAGCACTTCTAAACTTTTCCAAACTCTAATGAAAAAATGCACTCTGAGGAAGTAGATCTGGGCTGGGGCCTGGGATTCTGCATTTCTAACAAGCTCCCAATGCTGTGCTGCACACCACGTTTTGAGTGCAAGGATTTAGAGAAGGTTCTTTATGGCAATCTGAGTCCCAGTTTGTAGCAGGATATTCAGGAAGAGATGGGTGCTGGGGATTAGTATATCCATCTGTGGTTCTCATATACTACTGTTCATAAGAATGCACTGAGGAGCTTGTTAAAATACAGACTTCTAGGATCCCAACAACTGCTTTCAATGTAATAGGTATGCAGTGACAGACACATGATTTTTATAATAGGCACTCTGAGTAAATTCTGATAAAGGTGGCCAAAGAGCCACATTTTCAGAAGTATTGGTACCAGGTGCCTAGGCAGTCTGCATTGGTGAGGGTCTTGACCTCTCAGATCATAAGCTTATAGAGATCCTGGTGTTCTGGGATACATGGACTTTAGGTTTTAGGTTTAAGTCATTAAAGGAAAGACATTTTGCTTATCTTTATGGCCTAGGAAAATTTCATCAAAGGCACATTTCCCCCCATTTTGGAGCTAAGGATTTTTTTCTTGCAGGAAGTTTGAGGGTGTCTTAGTCAGCTTGGCTGCCATAACGTAATACCGTAAGCTGGGTGGCTTGAATAACAGAGATTTATTTCTCACAGTTGTGGCGACTGGAAGTCTGAGATCAGGATGCCAGCATGGTTGGGTTCTGGTGAGGGCTCTCTTCCTGGCTTGCAGCCAGCCAGCCTTCTACAACCACCTTCTTGCTGTGTCCACACATGGCAGGGAGGGAGCGAGCTCTGGTCTCTTCCTTCTCTTGTAAGGACACTAATCCTGTCATGGGAGTCCCAGCCTTATTACCTCATCTAGACATAATTACCTCCTGAAGGCTGCACCTCAGATACCGTCACATTGAGAGTTAGAACTTCATCATATGACTTTTGGGGGAATACAAACATTCAGTCCCTAATAGAGGGAGATTCAGCATCACTAAGAATGGTGCTGGCAGATTAACCAGAGATTTGGTAGGAATCGAGGACAGACGTTGGGGCTGGGGCAAGAGAGAATCAGGGAGGGGAGAAGCTGACCTCCCCTGGGCATTGCTATGTGCAGACATGTGCTGGCCATTGGGTAGGTGTTCCTTAGTGGAATCCACTACCACACTTTGAGATAGTGGAGGCTGTCCCATTTAACCTCAGGCATTTGTTTTAATATTCTGTTTGCACATGCTAAATATTTAATTTATAAAAGGTTGGAGGAAAGGAATGGATTTTGTGACCACAGGGTACCAGGGGTCTTTTTGCCTCTAAACTTTCACACCATGTTCACTGCCTAGAAGGTGTTCTTCCTCCCTTCCTCCATTGCCTCCTTCCCATCCCCAGCTCCCCGCTGCCACTCCTGTCTTCAAATCCTCTGCACTTACAAGGGCCTGGTTCAAGCGCTAGGTAGACTTCTCCGTCAACCTTTCCAGGAGTCCTAGATCACAGACCCTTCCACGGATTCAGTCCTTCATTCACATGGAATAGGTTCCCCCAGATTTCCACCAGCAGACTGGGGACTCATACCAAACTCCAAATACCAGTAATCCCAAACCATTCAGTGCCGGTGTTCTTCTGAGACTGAAGAGCTGGTGAAGGAATCACTCTTGTTTGGTTGCTTCTTCAGTGCACTCAGTAGCTCCAGGCCCTGTTTCCTTGGAGACGAATCCATCTAGCCTGTGAGGAGAGGAAAATGTGCTGGCCCCAGGGGCTCACCTCTTTTGACCTTTCGGTAGATGTGTAGCAGGACTGGCTCAGCAGGGCAGTCAGCTTGACTGAAGAACAGGCTGATTCTAGTCCTGGGCTCCAGAGGCTCCATTTCAGACAAGGTCACTTCCTGGACAAGAGAACATCCAGTGTTATAGTCACATAGATATTATTCCCTGTCCTATCCCTTGATGGTGGTGGGCTCCACTCTACCAGAACACTGATGTATTGCATTGGTTATGGTTCTCCAGAGAAATAGAACCAGTTGCATATATATCTATATCTCATATATCTATGTACATCTATATCCAGGAAGAGGTTTGTTATATAATATTGGCTCATGTGACTATGAAAGCTGAGAAGTCCCATGATCTGCCATGAGATTGCAAGCTGGAGACCCAAGAAAGCCATTGGTGTAGTTCTAAGGTCTGAGAGCTGAAGGCTTGAGAACTAGGAGTGACAAGGGCAGAAGATGGATGTCCCAGCTCTAGCAGTCAGACAGAGAGCAAATGAACCCTTCCTCTGCCTTTTTGTTTTATTCAGACCCTCAATGAATTGGGTGAGGCCCACCAACATTAGGGAGGGCCATCTGCTTACTCATTCCACAATTCAAATGCTAATGTCTTCCAGAAACACCCTCATAGATATACTCACAAATAATGTTTAACCAGCTCTCTGGGCATCCACAGTACAGTCAAGTTGACACATAAAAGTAATCACTACATGTATATATTTTAAAATTTCCTGTATATTACAATGTGTTGGCATCTTAAAGAACGATTCCTTCTGGTGAGAGACTGCCCCTCCCAGGGCTAGCCAATTCTCAGAGGCAGCAAAAGGCTCAGCCGAGAGCATGCCTTTCCTGCAAACTGCCCAGTCCAGAACCAGCCACCTCCCTCTATCTGGCCGGTGTACCTCAGGAGGCAGTAGTCCTCTGCTTCCCATGTCTTCCCCACGCCCTGCGTGGCCTGCTGTGCCTTCTGTCTGTAGGACCTGTGAATATAATACACTTTGTTCTCCTGACCTCCTCCCGTGTCACCTCTCATGGTCACACCTGGCTGAGCATAAAAGAATGCATAACAGTTGACCATAGGCTTGGGGCTCACATAGACTTGGCCAAATCTTTTGGGAAAATGAGAGCTCAGGGGACTGTGTACCCCCTGTTATTCCTCTGCTTGTCATCCCCGCCCCCCAACATTATTTTCTATCCATACCGTGAGGCATAAGTGATGTGTGTCTATGAACGCTTTGTAAAACACTTTCCAAACTTTGGCCATTAACTACTCCTGCATTTGAGGATAAAGCGACTTCTGTGGTGACTGATCGTGGACTCATAACAAATGGTGGAACCGTTGCTTTCTTCCCACTTAATAAATATTTTATGAGTGATTGGAGCTTATTGAATTAGCTGGGCCTTACAAAGACTTCCTCCTCCTTTGCTGGGAATGTAGCCAGAGTTGTGCTTTAATAGACACATGTACGTGTGCTCACACTGAACAAATTCTCTGGCACAAAGAAAGTGGTGGAAGAGTTAGAAAGGCAGAGAGAAGCAGAAAGCAGCCCCAGAGGAAGGACGTATATAAAAGCTTCAGTAGATTATACAGAAGGAGTAGTGACATATTCCCCCGGAACAGGAGACGATGCTGTCTGGGGCTTTGCATGTCCTGTTCTTTCCCGTGATGCCACTGAAAGAAATGAATGATGTGGGGAGGGAGGGAAGCTGAGGGGAGACCAGAGCTCCAGGCCTCAGCGTAACCACGCTGCCTTCGTGCCTTCTGAATGCCCGCGGGAGCTGCTCCTCCCGCCTAGCGGAGAAACAGAACCGGTTTCCATACAGTCTAGAACAGCTGGGATCGCAGATAAGGTGCAGTTTTCCTTTTCTGGCCCGGTGACCTGTGCCTTTTCAGTCAGTCCTGCCAACTTGGGTGGGGGACCCCAGAGACAGAAGTGTGACTGCTCTGTCCTCACCCATAGGGGCCGATCCTGGGGCAGACTGCGCGACATTTGTGTCCTGCTTCCTCGCAGGAGGGGCGGACCATCTCGGGGGCAGCGGGGGGAGGGCGCTGCAGAAAGACAGTCCAGGTGCGGATCCTGCCCCTTCAGTGACCCCAGGGCCTTAGGCAAATTCCTCCACCAACCTGCCAAGGAGAATTTCTGGTGCTGACGGTATAGCAGTGAACAGAGGGATTTTAGTTCTTGTGGGAGACAGTTTAAGAACAGGTAAAGGGGTGGGAAGGTCAAAAAAAAAAAAAAAAGAAAAAAAAGAAAAGAACAGGTAAAAAGAAAACAAAAGAATAGCGAATTATAATAAAGATTTCAAAGCAGACATAGGAGCTGAGGGGGCGATGGGGGCGAGGCTGGGAAGAGGACCAAGTCAGACGTGGTCCTGCATTCAGGGACTCACGTCCGAGGGGGAGTGAGATGCCGGCACAGGTGCGTTCATGCACACGCACATGTGCGGACGCTGCAAAGGAAACAAGGGCCTGGGCGAGGAAGAAATGGCGGGATGCAGGTGGATGGATCTACTTTAGGAGGGTTGGTCAGGGGAGGCCTTGAGGCGGCCACAGTTGAGCTACTAGAAGATGAGAAGGCGCTTGCCCTTCAGCCCGGGCAGCAAGCAGAGTATGCAAAGGGTGGAGCAGGGGAAGAGCTGGGAGCGCCAGAGGAGGTGTAGGAAGCCGGGTGGGGATGGAGTGGGGGAAACAGGACGTCCGAGTAGGAGACGAAGCCGGGAGCCTGGATGGGGTCCCATCACAAGAGGCCGTGCAGGCCCTGAGAGGGGCCTTACCGTCACTTCCAAGTGCGGAAGAAGGCATTTTGGGCAAGATAGCGATATAATCCAGTTTATTTTTAAAGAAATTCATGCTTGCTATTACTTTTTAACCTCTGTAAAGTGGGACTATTAATAGTACCGACTGCAGAGGGTTGGGTGAGGGTTAAGTGAGATCTGAATATGAAGCTCTCAGCCCGTCGTCTAGCACAGGGCAAGTTCAGGCATGTTACCTATTCCTGTTATTCATCCGCATGCAAAGCAGGCTTTGAAGCCACTGAACCATCTCATTCTAAAATTCTAAAATTGGCTATTTTCTTCCCAACCACTTGGAGCTGCCTTATGGGGACAAGATGAGGTTAGACCATATCTGCCTGTCTATGCCTACCTACCTACCTACCTACCTACATACTTACCTATACCTCAATCACTTTGTATATAAGTGGAGTCGGCAGAGGTAGGGTTGAGATTTTTGTGTGAGCACACATTTGGACCTAGTCTAACACTCAGACAAAAGGGCAGTCAAGTTCCAAATTCCCAGGTCCTTACTGGTTGTAGTAATTCTCACTGAGGAGCAATGAATTTGGTCATAAAATTGTTGTAAGGCAACCACAGAATGCCGAATTTTAAGCTAAAATGTTTTAGCTTTCTGGTGAACCCCCAATGTTGGACATTCTTTTTCACCTCCTTTCCGTCCTCCACCCTGCTCTCTGTCCTGGGGGCTGACCTCCATGGGCCACATCCCCTCTGACCGCTGGGTGATGCGGCCAAAGGCAGGAGACTGAAGGGCGGACAGACAGAGAGGTCAGAACATTTATTCCTTCTGCTCCCTCCCTGACGGCCCCTCGGAAGCAGCCACAGCCCCCCACACCGCTGCTTCCTCTGGGTTCAGGTGACCTCTCTTTCCTTGGCCAGGGCCTGTAGCAATTTCCTGCAGGTGCTTGCTGCTTTCCCTTAACCCTGCCCACATCTTGATAAATAGTCTCTTCATTAAAATTCTTTTTAATCATCTCTTTTTCTGTGTGCCATCTGTTTCCTGCTGGGATCCTACCCATATACTCTCTAAGATCAAATGTTTTTAAAATGTTCCCTTGCTGTAGGGCACCAGCCAGTTAAATGATGTAGGTATATTTTAATATATATCATATTTCAGTGATTCTAAGATGTAACACCCCCCCCCCCACACACACATTTTAGCATCTCTGAAATGAGGATGAGATTTGGGGATGTTTTACTCTTGCTACCAGTGTGGTATCTGTCAGTGTTTCCCTATGCGTGTGTGAACTCGGTCACTGATGGTCATGGAGTCCTCATTTTAATTGAGTTATGTTCATTGTTGGTACTACTTGCTGGTGTTTAAAACATTTTCAGTATGTTTACATTCTGATTCAGCTCTGGAATGAAGTCATTGTGTATATAGAGGCATGAAACAGAGCAGTGAGGAATAATTTTGATGTCAGTGAAGCAAATATCCATCTTGGCAGAATGGAGACAATTCCTTGTTTTTAAAGGGCTTTATGGTACTTAAAAAAGAAAGATACCCACAAGTAGTCAGAGCCGTGTCGCATGTGTTACCGAGATGTGTAGGATTGCCTACAATAGGACAAGCAATGCAGCTATAGGCAGTAGGAATTCCCAGATCCCTTGGAATAAATCAAAAAAGTTTCAAAGAAGCAAGGAGTTGGTGTCACTGAGTGATAGTGTTTTTTTTCTTTCATAGTGGTACATAAAATAATGGTGTGTCCTATAAACAGTTGACATCTGATGAAATATGGTATTTCCTAGAATGCTATTTCCTGATTCTCTAGCCTGTTTATTGACTCCAGTCCTGCTCCCTGGCAAATCTATAGAGAAACAAATAAAGGCATGGCATTCATCGCCAGGTAGGTGGGGAGTGTTTCTCTCAACTTTCCTTCCTCCAGCTCCTGACCCCGCAAAATCTAAACGTTTTCAGTTTGAAGCTTGATGAGTTACTGAACTTCCAGGGGGGTCCAGAAGCCCCCAGAGGCCAAAGGCTCCCTGAGTGGGCTGCTGTAGAGAAGAGAACAGACTGCTGCCAGGGGAATGTTAATTGAACATTTTATCTCCCGGTCTTGATGGAATAACTGAGAATAGGCCTTAAAACACGATTCCAGAAAAAATCAGGGAGTAATCAAAGAATGATTCAATAGAGTAGGAACATGTGACCCATGGCATCTCTGCTGTTTTCTTCCAAGCTCCCAATGGCACCCGAATCTCATGACAAGCTGGGGAGGGAATTACCAGCAAGGCAGCTCCTCAGCTGTAGTCTGCATATTCACAGCACTCTATCTGGGAAGAGCTGAAAGTACTTATACACAGCTATTCTCCCAAGTGACAAGAAATATGACGTTTTTGTGTGTGTATTTCAAAGGTAATACCCCTTTTCAAGTATGATCTTCCTAGGGGCTGTGTGCTGATGGAAAGTGGCTTGGGTGAGGACTGCATTTGTGAGATAGCTTTAGAACTCTGTGCTGAAATTGAAAAAAAAATAAGCATAATAAACTTAAATAAACTCTAAAGGTCTATTAAAGGGCCATATACATAAAAGTAGGAGACAGAATCAGAGGTGGATGGAGAAAGTCTCTGTGGCTAGAGGGACAGATTTTGTTTTAAAAACAGTTCAGGTGCTGTGCCAAGTAGCCTCCTTTTGTCCCCTGGTCCACCCCCACCTCCCTCCCCTGTTCTCTCCTTTTTTTCACCTGTCTCTCTGCTTTGAAAAGCTGACCTGTATGGACCCCACAAAGGGTTCCATGTCTTCTGGCTTCGGGTCAGTCCCAGCGGGAGAGCAGAGGGAGGGGTGAACGAGGTCAAGTATTTGTTCCCTGGCTCCCTTGAAGTGCCATGTCCGTCTGTTGAAAGTCGCAGCTCTTTTGAAGGTGTGGTCTCTGCATATGCTCTTCCTCTAGGTTTTGGTAACTTCTCCTACTCTTCTCTTTAGGCCCAGTTGGTAACAGTTCTGCTGCTATTCCACTGCAGGGTGCTGCGCTGTCCCTGTGGTTCCTCTACACCCACAGCGTTCTAAGTGAATCCTCCTCGGAGTTCCGTATTTCAAGTGTGCCATCTGCTTCCCCATGGAACCCTCATGCTTATGTGCCAGATACCCCTGCTTCCGTGGGAGACGTCACCCTCTGCAAGCCTTGAGAGATTGGAATTAGTCTGGTTCGGTTCCTTAGCCCTGAATTTCAGGAGGCAGATGCAGAGATCTGACAATGGTGATCGAGTTTTCTGACCTGTTCTGGGTGTCCAGAGATTTGGGAGAGTTCAGAGCAGTCATTTGGGAATTTGAACCTCTAGGTCTGGGACAAGAAGTTTGGAAAGTGAGTGTTGGCTTTAGTTTTCATTTCATTAAATCATTTAGTGATGGTTATTTAAGAATAACAAAATCATAAATAAACAGGCTGAAATTCGTGTTAAATGCTATTTTTTTGGTCTCTCCCCGATGGGCCTTGAATAATATTAATAGTACAAACTTGCAGAATATGGGGTTTGGTGAGTTTAGCTTTCCAAACAGAATTGGACTTTAACATTTGTAGTCACAATTTTAAGTAATACCCAAGGGGGAGTTGTCTGCTGTGGACAGTTGTTGAGGATGTGCACTGACACCTGTAGGGGGCACCATTCATATATACTGTTAATTGGCATACACTGCACAGCTGTGTGCAGTGACCCAAGGAAGAGCCACAGTCACCTCCAGCACAGTTGCGGCAGAACAAGGTGGAGCTTAACCATTGCCTTACTGCCTCTGCCCCGTCTGTATTTCAAGCTTCTGCTTTAACTTCAAATATCTCGTTTGTGGTCTGAATTTTGCTCTTGTCTTTAGCTCTTTATATATTGTAGCTAAATGTTTCACTTATAATGTTTCAATGCTCAAGGGTGCTCTATGGCAAATTTAATTTGGGGAGCACCAGGATGCAGAGAAGGATCAAGTGTCTGGAGACCTGTATTCAAACCGTGGCTGTACAGGTTCCTTCAAACTCTCAGAACCTGAGGTTTTCTTTTTAACTGCAAAACAGTGTGAATAGTGGCTTTTTCATAGGTTTTCGTGGATAAACAAGATTACATATTTGAAAGAGCCTGACACACAATGCATGCTGAGTAAATCTTGGTTTACTCTTATAAGGCAACACATATAAAAGTGATACCTTCATACAATGCTGTTATACATGAATTTCTGGAAGGATTAATAGGTAAGCTTCTTGGAGTCAGTTTATGACAGATTTCTTCATGCAACAGAACAGTTTGGGAGGCTAAAGACAGCAGCTTAGCTGGAGTCGAGGCTAACTGCACATGGCATTCAACTCCGGGGCAGAGGTCTGATCCCTGGAGAGTTCAAAACTGTCCCTAGCTTTTCCTTTTCTCTCCCACATTTTGAGTTTTCCTATCTATCGACAGAACGAAATGGTGAAGAGGCATTCCTCTTTGCCTTCGAATGTTTGCATGGCCTGCTTTTGTGATTAGAAAAGTCAGAGAGAGCTGGGATCTTTCACCCTTATCCTAACTGGTACATGGCACATGTCTGCATTTGGAATTCATCTCATTATTGGTGGGGTCTGGGGGAAGGGTGACATTTAGAGCAAAGTGTTGTTCTTAATGCCAAGATGGGCCTATCAGCTCTTCTGCTCTCATCACTTGGACGTTGTGTTCTACGGTGATGGGATTAGGGAGCGGGAAGTGAAGGATGTCACAAACTGGAGAAGGGTTTAACCTGGAAGGGGACAATCATTTACTCCCCTGTTAGGTGACTCCTGACTCCAAAGCCAAACTTTTCAATCTTCTTCTGTGATTCCGGGAGCCAAAACAATGAAAGAGGACTTGGTCCAGTAATAATAGTGATAGCTTATATTTGTATAATGCTCTGTGCTTTGGAAAGCCGCTCTGCAATCTCACTTGACCCTCACATAAACCCAGTGAGGTGGCTTGGGAGGCATTAGTTTCTTTATTTTAGAGCTATGAAATCCAAGAAGATATTAAGTGTCTCGCCATGATCTCATAACATGTAAGTGATAGCGTCTAGTTCTCCTGGGTCCTAGTCTAGTATTTTTTATATTACACTGTATTGTCTTGAGCATTCACATTCTTTTTAAAAAATTTAATGCAATTTCTAATGAATATGTAATATGTGTCCATGGTTTCAAATTCAAAAAGGTCCAAAGGGATATACAGTGAAAAATGTCTTCCTCCCTCTTGTCCACTCCTTCAGGAACACACTGATCCTTTCTGGATATAAGCACCGTTTCTGTTTCTGTGTTCTTTGGTGATACTCTGTGCATTTATAAACATGAATGTGTATCCTCCCCCTCCCCGATGATTGACTTAAAAAACAAGAAACATCCTAGAGAAGTGGGCTTGGAGAAGTTGGTAAAAGATCTCACTTGGGCTTTTATGAGAAACACATCTAATCTTTATAGCTTAGCTTTTGGGGGTCTAAATGGTATATTTTAGCTTTTTAAATATAAAAGACAATTGCTTTACACTTTAGATCTTAAAAGTAATTGAGATGAGTTTAAAAGAAGTTCTTACTGTGGAACTTTTTTCTAATAATAATAATGGATAATTGTTATTAAGATATTTACTAAATTTCAGTTACCATTCTAAGTACTCTTTGTATAATATTTTCATTAATCTACACATTAAAACTATAATAAAGGTACCATTATTGTTCATTTTTACTGTTGAGAAAACCAAGTCTCAGAAAGGTTCGGTAATTTACCCAATAGATTCAAAGCAAGGCAGTCTTACCCAAGGCCCACATTCTTAACCCCTATATCCATGTGAAAAACCATTCATGTGGTTCCATAGCTCCTGGAAATGATTCCATCAAGGAAGCAGGAATTACAGATAGCCTGCCCTTTTCATGCTGGCTTGCTCCCGGTGTTGAAGTGGTCACTGAAGCTTGGTCGGCTTCTGCTTCCCATCTGCAGTCTTTCCCTTCTTCTGCCCAAGGTTGTGCCCAAGGGTCAGGAATTTGCTTTCTGGCTCATCAAGTCATTTCCCATCTTCCTCCACAATTCCTAAACCAGGGCTGTAAGAGTGTTCTCTCTTGTAAGTATGCGACACTGTTTTCTAGAACATGAAATCATCAAGATGGGACTCAAGAAACAGAAGTTGGAGAAAGCCACTTAGTATTCCAGAAATGTGGGCCCTTACATTCCTAGTCTTAAAGTCAGCTCCCCTAACAGAGCCTCACTATTCCACGTTGTCACAATGCATCACCTCTTCTTACACTGCATGTTGTCTTTAGTTGTGCTCTCAAAACTCGGAAGCACAGGACCAGACTGGTTTTCCCCAATCCATTGCACATCAATGCTGACACTCAGTTCACTCTACCTGAAACTTGCCAAGCCAGTTCCATACCTGAACTGGCCCACACCTTGGTCAACAAGATGAGTGCACTGAGCACGCACTCGGACGGTGTGTCATGGTCAAATTGCTACAGGCATTTCTAAGCACTGACTGTCTTTGCAAAGCAACAGTTTGGGGACTGGCAGCAATGTGAAGACCACACCTTAGGTAGCCCTGTGTGTAGAATGCTGTGAACTGATTAGCTGGATGCACAAGCCCACTAATTATCTAACTGGCTACTCGACATCTTATGTCTGCATCTCCCAAAGGGCCCTCAAACTCAAATGTCCAGAGTAGTTTGCCGCCTTCTCCTCCCAAGCTGTCCTCTTCCAGCTTCCTTTACACAGTAAAGGGCACCATCATCTCTCCAGTTGCATATCCTCCAGTTCCATATCCTCCCTTCAGTACCTGCTCTGAGGTAATGAGCCAGGACCCTGTACGTATTTCTCCCTGTAGCAGGCACGAGGACGTAGAGCTTCATCAGCAGGGAGCCCTAGAGAGACAATGAGGGAGGAAGTGGTTTCTTTGGTTGGTTGGTTCCAGTGTGCGCAGGCTCCCACTCTGACATTGGCTGATGAGTGTGAATCTTGTGTGCCTGCGGTGACATTTTGGCAAGTTCACCCCACGCAGGGGTCACAGGCAGCACAGTCGGCGACAAGTCAATATCTATTCAACCCCTAGTGATTAGAACATGCCACAAAACAACCCAAAGCTCATCTTATCTGACACAGTCACGAAGATGGTCGGGATGCTGTGATCCCCTGGCCCCATGAGATGGTCTCCACCCAGTGCCAGCCGTTTTCTGCCATTCAGGGTGAGCACCATCTGTATTTGCCCTGCCCTTTCCTCAGAACAAACAGAGGGGACGTGAGCAGGGCTTAGAAATACCTGCAACTATCCCACACCTGGGGCTGGAAAGGTCCAGCTCCCCACACTTTCCAATCAACCCAGGTAACCCCTTAGACCAGATAAGTGACACACCTGGCCCCCTTTGGCCTCTTGACTTTTTTTCCCTCTGAGCTACTCTCATCCCACTCCCTTCCTGGTCTTACGGCGGAGGTCCCCTTGCTTTGTGTCTCAGCAGGTTGACCGTAGCCCATTTCATGCTGTGATGCTACCATGCACTAGGGCTGGACCCCATTCTGGTATCCACTTCTGCTTGTCCGGTGGAATTCTGGAACTGAGCCCTGTCTTCACCTGATACTACCCCCATGTCTGTAACACACGTCCAGAGCCATTCTCCTGCCCTGTCCTGGGTCAGGTGTGACTGGTTCTCTGTGTACAAATGGGATTATCAATGCCTCCATTGGGTCTGGTCTCTGTTCATGGGCCCTTGCCTGGAACTCAGTACCTTTATTTCCTTTTGCTGCTGTTAGCTCTCTGCCAACACTCTGTCCCCACATCAGTCCCTGCTTTGCTTCCACTGGCTGGGTGTCCAATATAGTTCCTGGAAGCAGAGAACTAACCCTAATTCAGTCTAATTACATTAGCTGTTAATATATAACCTATATATTCTAAGAGGAAATCATTAGGAGATCATATACCAAGATATTAATAGTGATTAAATTTTCTACAGTGAATATATATTATTTTTGCTATAAGACAAAAAGAAAGTTTTTTTTTTTTTTTGTGTGTGTGTGTTTTGAGACAGAGTCTTGCTTTGTCACCTGAGTTAGAGTGCTATGGCATCATCATAGCTCACTGCAACCTTGAACTCCTGGGCTCAAGTGATCCTCCTGCCTCAGCCTCCCTAGTAGCTGGGACTACAGGTGTGTGCCACCACACCTGGCTAATTTTTCTATTTTTTTTTTTTTGTAGAGACAGGGTCCCACTCTTGCTCAAGATAAGAAAGTTATATTAAATTTAGAGATATGTAGCAACTCTTCATCTTCAACAATGGAGAACAATGGCATGCATTCCAGATTCTTAAGGTTAAGATTTCCATAACACAGAAATAATTCGGAGGTAACTTCACTTAACTGTAATTAAGGAAGGGAAAACTTTTCAGGCTCTCTAAAGGAGGCAGATCTTATTTTTATCATTTTGCCTTGTTTCATTTTCATTGCCGTATGCACAGCTCCGGGGAAAAGTTATTTTTTTTGGATATTTGAACTTCTAGAACACATCCTAGTTAGAATAAATAGGTTTAGTTGTTACAGGGACCTCAGGGGCTAAGTGTTACTGGGAATTTGAATATGTCCTCCAGTTTGGAAGACAGGCCTATAATAAGGACATGACTACTGTTGTCTTGGGACTTCATTTGCAGCACTTTCCTAGCATGCCTGCAGTTTGGACAAGGTTCATGTGCCAAGGTGTAGGATGAAAGATAACCAGACCTAAAATAAACCAGGCAGTAGGACAAGTTTTGAATTTTAATGTGTATTAAAAATGTTACCCCTTCCTGGGGCTGCATTTCAAAGAGAGGTATAAAGATAAATGCAGGCATTTGAAGGTCCGTTTTACTGGGAGGTGTTGGTACAGTGCAATGAAGGTGGACAACAGCTGTGCTGGACAGTAGCTACTTAGAGACTCTCCATGAGTTTATTTCTAAATTCTTAGGGTTAAGAGCATGGACTCTGAAGCTGAACTACCTGTATGCTACTCTGACACTCACCCACTGAGTGGCTTTGGGCACTGTGCCTCAGTTTCTTCATCTATAAAATAGGGGTAGTAATAGAAACTACCTCATGCAGTTGTTATGCAGATTATTCTTTGGCAAAGTGGGTAGATGAGGAATTGCTTACGATGATAATATGGCAAATGTTGTTTGGCTAAACCAACAAGCATTCTCAATCCTTTTTCTCAAGTTTTTCATCATAGAGAAAAGAAAAAACTATCATTTGCTCATTTGATTGCCTTTGAAGTTAGCGATGGCTGTTTACACAATTTCAGCCAATGAAACATAAGCGAAAGTCTATAGGACAGTTTCCTAGAATATTTTTGCTCCCCCTATAAAAGGGACATTGCAAGTTGCACTGCATGCCCCTCTTCTTGCTTTGAACGTGATGCAATGTCTGGAACTATGGCAGGCATTTATGAATCCTGAGGTGACAAGCAAAGGAGAAACCAAGAGAATCTCAGAGAAACCAGTTCTAACATCCACAAGCTGCTGGGCCAGGGCCAGCCCCTACACACCGCCAGACTTCTTGCTTGTAAGCCTCAGTAAGTCAGGCTTTCTGCTGCTGACCACTGAAAGCGCTCCTAACCGATACATATGGCAGATGCTCCAGAGTTATTCTTTTTGTCCTACTTCTGTGTTTCTCAAAATGTGATTTTTAGAACACTTGCATTAAAATCACTTTGGGACTTGGGTTAGTGATTCAGAATCTCTGGAAATGGGGTCTCTGACTCTGTATGTTAAACAAGCCCCCCAGGGGATCCTGATGCACATCAAATGTGAAAAACCTTAATAAGGTTTTGACTTCCCGAATTCATGTTTGTTGAACAGTCATCCAGCATTTACTCAGGGCTAGGTCCTGCACTAGGCACTATGGATGCAAAGATGGATAAAACCACTTTGTCCTTGAGGGACTTATATTCTGGTGGCAATTTCCATACAAGGTGATAGTTGCTTAAAAAAAAAAAAAAAAAAAAAGTAGCAAAACAGAAGGCCAGTCTGGGAGATCAAGAAACTCTACCTGGTGGGAGGCTATTTCAATTCTGCAGTTTTAATCAAATAGATGTTTTTATCTTGCTAATTTGACTCCATGGGTGGGTGTTCCCTTTCTGTGTTTGTGAAGGTAACATTTTAAATACTATTGTCCCAACTTTGAAAATATTTCATAGAAACATATTTTTATGGAGCTAATTCAATAAGGCTAGTTCAATGCCTTAATCAATTTTATCTTCAGGACAGTTAAAATTATCCATTATTTTCTATTTTCATTGTGATTTTACCAAAATTATTTTCCTTCAGAGCTATTACTTTTCATGGAAAATTCACAAGGACAATTTACCAGTTTATAGTTGTTATATTGCTTCATTTTGTGGTCATTACGACAACCAAGCCCAATTTGCCCAATTAAAATGTTACAGATCCAAATTTAGTCAAGAAGGGTTGATTTGTCTGTCAGTTCTTTTACCATGTGGAATTTTAGTTGTGGCTAGTTTCATGTGCTTTTGATTAGTATTTCCCCAGGTCAATTTTTAGTTTTTGACAAAATGTGAGTCTTTAATCAAGTTTTAAAAAACCTGTTTAACATTTTCTATGTACATTGTTATTTGGTCAATTATTTTGAGTTGATTATTTTCTACTGGTAATATTTATAAATTTAGTGAAAAAAAGAAGAGTTCATATATATTTTTTCTTAGCTAATCCATGAGAAAATTGGAGCAAATATTTCTCAGCTATTCCAGGGCTGACCTATTAGGCAGGATTGGCCTATTGTTTTGAGAATACAGTTATTCTTTCTGTTTTAGGTGACTTTATGTGCTGTGCTGGGTGCTAAGAGTCCAGCCTTGGTGGAGAGAAGAGAAAGTGGTGATGCCAAAATGGTAAAAATGGGTAAAAGAAGGTGGGTTGGGGTGGAGAGAGTGCTGTGTCTGGTTCAAGTCCCTGGAAGGGGTTGTGCAGTGGGTACAGAAGCCGGGTTGCTGTGACATTGCAGGTACAATGGGAGCAGGTGCAGAGAGGAAGAACTGTCCCTATAAGAAGCCTGCCTGAGAGCAGAGGACAAATACAGACAGACAGGAGCTGGAGATCTGGAACTTTTTAGGATGGTGCAGATTTGATGTGTTTTTAGGTTAGTGGGAAAGCATTAGTCAGGAGGAAAAGACTGAGATCCAGGAAAAGGGATTATCGACGACAGCAATACCAGTGAGGAAACAGCAGGGACAGGAGCAAGGGCACAGCTGTAGAGCTCGCTTTGAGCTGGAGGAATGGAGGTAAAAATCGGTGCAGGTGTAGGTAAACTATTCCTAATTTGCTCAGTGCGGCAGGAGGCAAAGTGGTCTGCTGAGTGGGCAAGGGTGGTTGATGCTGGGCTAGTCGTGGGCTTGGCAACTCTTGCTTTTGGTTTGCCCAGCAGGCTTTCCCATCTCCTGCTGGTAATGACATCCTCTTTCAGTTTGGGGAGCTCTCCCCTGTGGGTCATAGGGTTTGGCATGTGACCGAGACCGTGTCATTTACTGAGTAGGGGAAGCCTGGTGTAAGAGTAAGTGGATGGAGTCAGAAGGTCAGTTTGGGTCCATTAAACTGAAAATGTCTATTCCATATCCAAAGGAGATGTTAAGTAGGCATTTGAGTATGTAAGTGCAGAGCTCAAGGGAAAGGTTAGATGGCATCTGAATAGCTGGCATGTAATGACCTAGAACTGCATGAGATCACCTAGGGAGTGAGTCTATCAGTCGGAGAGGGGCAAACATCAAGTCCTGGGGCATCATTCAACACTAGAAGATGAGGGAGAGGAGAAAAAGTTTCTGAGCTAGGAATAAGCCCAGGGAGTATGCACTTTATAGAAGGCGTGTGAAGAAAGTGGAGGAGGGAGGAGGCATTGGTTGTGCACGTGGCAGCGGAAGCTCAGTGAGCTGAGGGCTGCACTGACAGTGGTTTGGCAGGGCAGAGCTCAGGGGCTTCTGCAAGAGTAGTTTTAGAGGAGAGGTGGCAATTAAACACCTCACGGGAGTGGGTTGAAAGAGGGACAGTGTGAGGGTTGAAGAGGAGACAGGAAGCATAGTAACCTTCTGAAGGGTTTTGCTCCTAAGGGGAGCAGAGAAATGGAACAGTAGTTAGAGGAGAGATATGGATTAAGGGAGAGTTTTGTTTTACTTTTTTAAAATTATTATTTTTTATTTCAGAATATCATGGGGATACAAACATTTTGGTTATATAAATTGCTTTTGTACCATTTGAGTCGAAGTTATAAGTGTGTCCATCACCCAGATAGTGTACATTTTACACATTAAGTGTGAATTTCCCCATCCCCTTCTCCCCTGTCCCACCTGCTTGATTTCCGATGAGTGTTACTTACATATGTCTCAAGTGGAGGGTTTAGACTTAGTTAGGATTAGGCCCAGTTCGTCTTTTGTTATTGCGTCAGAGTATATTGTACAGATGAACTTAGGTTGGTAAAGTTGCTGATGAGAAAATGAGGCTGTTTTCTATCAGTTGCTTTTATTCATAGTTTCTTAGTAAAAGGAGAAACAATATCATTGGCTGCAGGACTAGTTGTGGTGGCTTCGTAGGGTAAGGTAGGCAGTCAGTTTGGGTAATGTGAGGAGTGTAAATGGACCACTGGATTTGGAAAAGTGGAGGTCAGTGATGACAGAGTGTTCTCTGAGGCAGTTTTTTGGGGTAAGGTATGTAGTGCTGAGGCTGGGGAAGGAACCATCCCCAAGAGCAGGAGCTCTGTGAGTCTCCCTGACATGCTGAGGGCAGGATGAAGACTGGAGGTGGGGTGCGTGATGGTGGTGACAGCAGTGATTGAGGATATTACTGATGAGAAAAGTTGAGAGAGGGGAGTTCTTTCTCTGCTCTGGCTCCTAAGTTGTATCACATAAGCCTGGTTCTTTGCCTACTTGCTTGGAAGAAGCTTGACTCTAGAAGGGGAGAATAGCACTGACACCCAGAAGGAGGCTAAGGCAAGCAATGGAGAGAGAAAGATTTATAGGGGGGCATCATTTGAACTGCTGAATCCAGCCGGGCCATCCTTTCATCCTCCCCTGGGTTTCATGCTGTGGAAATAAAGACCACCCAAATGAGAGCAAGTGCAGGCTATTTATACAGTGTTTGCAAAGGAGTCAGCTAGCATCTCTTGTGTTTGGCAGAGACTCAAAGGCAAGCAGAGGAGTGGGAAAGCTTAACAGTAGAATAATGGGAAGGCTTCAGGTGTGCCCTAGCTGAAGGTTGTTGGCATGAGGAGACTGGAGGCAGCCGACTAGAAGTGGGGCATCCTGTGAGGTTGGTGAGAGGAACATATTTGGTTTTTTCTGGTTGGTCCTAAGTTGGCAGTAGGGTCAAAAAATTAGGGGAGCTGGAAATTATTGACCAAGTCTTGAATGTTTCAGGCTGATTGCTGCAGAGGTTGTGGTTGGCTTCCTAGGATAGCTGCTACGGAGTTTGTAAATCAGAGTTCATTTTTTATATATGGTCTCTCTATATGTTCTTTTTTTGCTTAAACCACTCTGTGTTGGGTATCCGTTGTTTGCAACTGAAAGAGTCCTGACTACTACAGAGAGGGAGTTTGCTGGCAATTTGAAATTAGCTTGGAGATAGAAGGCTGGTTGAGAAAGTGAAAGAAATCTTATAGAGGATAATTAGCATTTTTGAACACCTACTTTCTACTAGGACCATCTCATTTAATTCTCAACAAACTATGGTTTAAACCTCTTCACTTTTCAGGTGGGGAAATGGACTCATATTAGGCATGTAAGTTGCCTCAAGCATAAGGCCAAGGATTCAAACCTGAGTCTTTTGTTTTGAGGTCCAAAGTCTCTGCTGTCAGGTTATGCTACTTTGGATTGAACAGGAAGTAGATTTTCCTCCTCCTGTGCCACCAGCTGGTGGCCACCAAACTATGAGACTCAGAAAGACACCATGAAGTTCAGAGAGACTCAGAAAGATACTTTCTGATGTTTACTGTGTCCTATTTACAAGGGTCCTATGAGCATGTGTTAACACATCCCTCCTGGCTGATTCTTTGGGTCTTTGTCTATTTTGTACCTACACCTTTTTCAAGAGCAGTTGTGATTTGGATGAAACTTAATTTTGAATTCTTGACTAGAGTTTTTCTCATCCTCCTAATATCATTTTGAAAATCACACATGGTCCAAAAAGGAGTTATTGATGTTAACAATGATTATGCTACATAATTCTGCCATGCATATTGATCTACAAAGCTCACATCTTATGCTCCAAAAGATATCCCATCTTGGTGTTAGTAGGTATGTGTTAAAAGAAATGAACAAACAGTGAAGAAACAAATGATCTGTGTGTTATTGAGGGATTATTTGGTGGGAAAGTTATTTTCAAATGTTAAAAAAAAAGTCTTTCCCTTAGGATGGCCAGAGGGTAGAGAGAAAAACAGTTTTTTTTATGAGGGTGGGGTGGTTCAGTAGAACCGATGAGAAATTGATTGGCCTGATTTGAGGGCTTCTCTCTACCAGAACCAGATTGCATTGCTTTAGCCAAGAAACAATGATTGTTTTTTTTTGCCTCCATGGATGCTTAGGAAAGTTCACTGCTTTCTGGATCTGGATGGAATAATTAAAACAAATCCATCTTTCCTCTTATGTAAAGTCCTTGTTTAGAACTCCATTTTTTACTTATTTTCCATTTTCTATCATTCTCACTTAGAAACTTGTGGTAAAGCTTATTATGTGCTTATTATGTAAAATTATTGCTTATTATGTGCTTATTATGTAAAATTATTGCTGTCCCTAATGAGGAGCCCTTAGTCTGTAAGACATAGGCCATATTTCTTTTAACATTTGTGTGTATGATAGACTTTGCGTAGTTTGCCACAGCAAAACATTGCAGGAAGGTGAGCAGAGGTGCACCTGGATGGTGACAGTCATTGACAGGACTGGTCCAGATCCTCAGACCTTGTGAATTTGTTGTGGTCTATCATGTGTGAATTTGGTTAACACCTCATTAATTTATTAAATCCAGAGAACAAAAAACTGAATATAATAATGGCTGTGTTCCCAGAACGATCTCCCACAGATGGCTAGGTGAATTCTAGTAAACAAAATAAAACAAAACAAAAACCAAGGGTATCATTTGGTCTGCTAATGGTGGCTTCTAAAATTTCATATTTCGTTTTCAATGCCTTGGAGATGGAGTAAATAAACAGCCAATCTTTCTGTAGTAATCGGTATTGCTTTCAGCAGTTGTCAAAGCAGCCATTTTGTGATTATGGACAACTGTGAGCCTTCGCTGGACTTTGTTTAGAGTTGCACAGTGGCTTCTTTTGGGGAGATTTTATCCGATGGCCATATGGGTAGAAGTGACTTCACGATGGTGACATGTAAGCTTTGGTGTAAAGGGTGAATATTAATATTTTTTTTGCAGTGAGCAACTTACTGGCTTGTTGTAAAAATTATGAAAATTTTTTCATCCATATAAGCAAATATTTATAATATGAAGACTAGCAAAATAGCACCCATGTATTCACTATTCAGTGTAAAAACTAGAACATCACCAGTAAGTCTTAACTCCTTCCACGTGAATCTTTCTCCCCAATCTCATTTCCTTTCCACCCATGCACCTCCCCAGGAAACCACTACCTTGTATTGTGTGTTGATCGTTCCACTGATGTTGGTGTATTTTTCCACATATGTATGATATATAAACAAATATATTATTTCATTTTAAATTTAGGAAGTTTTATACAACTAAATCTATTTTTTCTGTAATTTGCTTTCCTACCCCTCAATCTAATGTTTGGCAGGTGGTGTTTATTAATATTCTGGGCTGTGCATAGCAGGGGCTATGAATTCAATGGAGGGGCCAGAAGCAGACACAAATTGATTGAAGTCTTGAGAAATAGAATCTCTGAGCAAAGAAGAAATGTATCGGGCTAATTTATAAGCAAACTAAAAGGTGGGGGGCATGCTATAAAAATATGTATATAAGTATACATGAAACAAATGCTTTTATAATGGATTATTGTGGAAGACTCAGAATTCAAACAGACCTAGATTCAAATCCTACTTTCACCACTGAAGGGAATTCATAAAAAATTTATGATTATTTTGCCTTTGGAAAAAGTAGGGTGAAAGTCATTCTGAAAAAGTTTGGGTTAATATATTAAATATGGTTTGGATTGGAAGGCATTGTTTTGAAGAAGTAAAACATAACCTACCTCCCAGAATCTGTCCTAGAAAGATTGTCCAGGCTGAAAATATTCTGTCCTGGGGTCCTGATGGGATGTTGGTGGGGGGAGTGAGGTGAGATGGGGAGGGGCAATGGGAATGAGACATTTAATATATTTATTTCTCTTTTCTCCTTTGATCTCTTGTCTTTTTAAATGTGTCTGGTAATAAGAGCTCAATGCACTTGGCCTTGGTGGATGAGTTAGGGAAAATGAATATGTCCCCCACTGATATTGTTTGGAACAACCACATACTTGCTATGTGATACTCACCAAGTTTCTTGTCCTTTTTGAGACTTAGTTGCCTCATCTGTAACATCGAGATCCTATCTGAGTCGTGATGATGATAAATGAGGTGATGCATGTGAAGAGCTCAGTCCAAGGCCTCGTCCATGGCTGGGCTATTGTTACTATCATTATTAATGCTGTGACTTATTTTAAAAGCTCAATTCAAGAGTCATTGAACTATGGAAGTCTTCCCTGACTTTTCTCTCTTCCTCACTGGGGACAGATCCTCTTCGCAAATTTCTTGTGTGGTATGTTTTTAAAAAGTACTTAGCTTTTTTTTTTTCTTAGCATTTACTGCTTATGCCACTTATAGCTTATCATTATCATGCAAAGCTTGATTACCTGTGAGTTCTCTCAGGGCAGTAATTGTACCCACTCCCAAAGCAAGGCTACAGAGCTACTCAATGCATTTGCTGCATGATTGGATGAAAATATTCCTTAAGCTATGAATATTGTATTTAGTAAATATGAACACAGTTAAAAGACCCTCTCATTTTCAAATAATTTATAAGTGACAGCTTATTAACACTTATTTAGTGAGCTGTTAACTCTCCTAAGCATGAGAACTAGAAAGCATCATGGGCCGTAGCAGCGTCACACCACCATGAATGGGGAGGCAAAAGAAGACATGGGACAGGGCACTAGGAAAATATAGATTGCCCTCAAAGAATGGTTAAAACAGAACAATGAAAACAACAAATTAGGGCTCAAAACCCACCCCTCCAGTGAAAACATCTGTCTGAATTTTTTTAAAAGTCTGAAAGTTTAAAAATTTGTATTGTTAGTTTAATTGAGAACCCAATTAAACCAATGTGGGAGGCGGAGCATTCTCATCTCTGATGAATTGCTCTCATTATCCCCAGTCCAACAGCTGTAGCTGTAGATGGGAGGAAAACGCTTAACAGAACAAGGCATTGTAAAAACCATTTTTGGCCACCACTTTCACAAGAGGTTAGACTCTTCATTTTTTTTTGAGGCAGAGTGTCACTCTGTTCCCTGGACTAGAGTGCCGTGGCGTCAGCCTAGCTCACAGCAACCTCAAACTCCTGGGCTCAAGCAATCCTCCTGCCTCAGCCTCCCGAGTAGCTGGGACTATAGGCATGCGCCACCATGCCTGACTAATTTTTCTATGTATATTTTTAGCTGTCCATATAATTTCTTTCTATTTTTAGTAGAGACGGGGTCTCGCTCTGGCTCAGGCTGGTCTCGAACTCCTGACCTCGAGCGATCCTCCCACCTCGGCCTCCCAGAGTGCTAGGATTACAGGTGTGAGCCACCACTCCCGGCCAGACTCTTCATTTTTTAAGGAAGTGAGGCTTAGGGTAGTTCCCAAATTTATCCAAGAAAAAATATTTTGTGGGGAGACAAATAACAGTTTCATGTTTTACATTACCTTTCTTAATTTGGTCAAAAATTCCAGTCTGTTCTAAATGTGTGCTGGCCCTCAGACACTGCAGCCCTTGGGGTGTCCTGGGGGGTCTGCCCCTGCTGCCATCAGCAGGGTCAGATGCTGTAGGCTGTGAGTTAAAGTTAAAATGTTCCCTATAATTAGCAACTGCCCTTGTGTGAATTTTTTAGGTTTAATTTAATGGCCCTTTCATTTAGTCCCACACTCTTTTTTAGGTTGGTTCTCTCTGTTGTGCCTGAGAACTGTCTGGAGCAGGAAGAGGAGGAAGGTGAACCAGCCACATGTAGGAATGGGTCTAGGTCCTGTTTGCATAGCTGGTCGAGGGCATGGAGTCCCAGGAGAACTCCAGAGGGGTCAGTGAGATGCCTGGAGAACTGAGGCAGTCTGTTTGGTTTTCCACAAAACATGCCAGGAGCGAGACAACATCCGCTGAAGAATAACATTAATAAGTGGCGTCTTTCACCCGGGGCGCTCAAAGCATTTGTGAAGACTTACTCACCAAGCTGTAAGCCACACCTATGTTGTATCTATGGCTCACTTAAAGATTAAGAAACCAAATTTTAGCAGGTTTGACTCTGTGACTCAAAGGGAGGCTGGGGAATGGACAAGCACAGATCCCAGGTTCCAAGTTTTCTCGTTGGCAAAGAATAGGCTGTCAGGAAGTGACAGCACCATTATTATCTTTGTGACATCACTGGGCCACTATTTTAGACTGTGAGGGTTATTATAGACAGTGAAGAGGCAGAGTCTCTGCCCTAGGAGCTTCTGATTCAGTTTGGGGGCTTTGTCTCATGTGCAAAAGCAAAAAGTATTAATACATGAAACTAGCCTATGCTAAGTGCCAAATAAAAAAAATACAGACAGGAAGTTCAGAGGAGGCTGTGGCAGAGTTAGCAAAACCTTTGTAGAAAAAGACCTTGAATTGGGCTTTGAAGAAAGACAGGGCTTGTGCGTGAGGAGGTGCAGGAGGGAGGTGGAGGGAGGGCATGGGTTGATGGAGGTGCTGGAGAGAGAAACTGTCAGGAGCAGACAGCTCACGGAGGGATGCATGGAGTATGAAACTCACCGCAAGCGAGTTTTCAAGATCTCTTTAGAGTCTGTGACCAAGGGAAAATACTACCTTTCTCTGAATTCTTTGACATGTAATTTCTTTCAGTCTGAGGTAAATGTCTGACCCCGCCTGGCATCCCTTCCTTAGAGTGTTCTGATGACCAGCCAGAGGTTCTACTTTACCCACCCAATTTCTTACACATCAGAATTCTGGTTAGAGAGGCAGTTCTCCTCCCCGTTTTCTCCTCCTAAACAGTCCTTCAAGTAGCCTGAAACAAACTGAGACAGTACAATTTTGTGAAAACAAAAAACAACAACAATAAAAACAAAACAAAACAAAAAAAAAGGAAGGATTTTAAGAAGGAGAGAATGGTCAACAGTTTTGATGGATGTGGAAATATCAGGTTAGATGCGTCTGATTTTCTTTGGTCGATAAAGTAGAACTACATGTTTGCTTCTTGTTGGATTGAGGGGAAGCAGATAACATGAGTCAGCCACTGGAGCTGTCCTGCATAAGCTTGAATACACTGTCCTAGGATTCCTATGTATGTCATTAAAAAATTTTAACCATCATCTACATGTCAAAAATTAAACCCTTCCTTTAATTTTCCTTCCCTCAAGATGCATGTATCTGGTCCCTGTGTTCTGGAGTCTTCTATTATGTTAAAGATTTACTGCAGCCTGTTATTAAAATAAAATGCTTTACCTTGACATTAGGCAGAGGGGTTTGACTGATGTTAACATGTTAACATTGAAAGAAATTTGTGGGAAACAGTTTTGAGCCTGAAACATTGATGCAACTGATGCTGATTGCTAATCCCAGTAAAGCCTCTTAGGAATTGATTTGTAGGGAAGTTGGAGGACCATCACATGGAAGAAGGGAGCCATTTCATTGGAAGTTTCCAAAAAGTTTGGTAATAAATCAATGGGAAGCAGGGATGATTTGGTAGAGAAGTAGAAGAGAAACAAATAAGTAGATTGGAAAAAAATTTAGTTGTAACAGAAAGCTATTGAAGAAAGAAATTGATAAATAAAAATTCTACTACACTATCACAGCAATTATTTTTGCTTTTTGAAAATATTCTGTCACTGCCTTGCCAAGTTTCTGTCCATAATCCTGCATTTTTAAAAAACATTGTTGAGACATGGGGTGCATAAAATGAAGCACTCTGCTTTTCTGACTTCAGGCGTGTCTGACACGTGTCAACATTTCTACTTAGTCTTCGTAATTACCTCTTATAATTGTTTTGCAATATTCCAGCAGAGGTTTCCTCTTCATTTCTTGCATCCGGCCACAGACTTGCATTTCCCTGTCTGGGCTGTTGTCATCTCACAGCCCAGGGGTAGAGCCAGGGGGAAGTTTGTGTTTAGGATCTTGAAAATAATGGCTTGTAGATGTTCTTGTGGGCGGCGAGGGGTGTGTTGTCATGGGGAGTTTCGTATCACCCTTGGGCTGGGGGCCACAATGCGGGAAGAGGAGCAGGACTAGGGGAGGTAGACAAGAAGGAGAGATGGAGGACGGCTGCAGAAGGTGGCTTCCCCCTCATCCTCCCCCTGCCTCTTTCTCCTTTGACTTTCTCTTTCTGTCCTGGTGCTGTCCCTCTCTGCACCTATTGTTGCTTATACCCTTTTTTTGTTCTGCTTTCTTCTTCTGCCTCTTTGACTAGGGCCCTCCCGCTGAGCTTGGTGTAGTACAGAGATTCTCAACTCCACCGATGCCTACCTTTTAAATATATATTCTATAATGTCCCCTTTATTATCCTGAAATGAAATTTGTCGGTCATAGAAGCTTGACACACAAAATTATATAATTAAAAGCAATCTAATAGTCTAGTTGTAATATAAAGAAGAGATGAAAGGAAACCAGTTTAAAATAGAATGGTGCACGCATGTAAATGCTGGCACAGCTGTACTGGCAGCCTTATTGAAGGAGACAGAGGTTCTCACCTACTGATAATGAATACACTTGTTATAACAGAAGCAGACAACATTCAACTGGGTATTGTTGACACTTTAAAAATATTTGACAGTGTACAATACGGGCTAGAGAAACACGGTGCATTCCTGTCCAGGTAGCTGCGTGTGGGCAAGGGGTCTGCACTGCACCGGGGCACCGGGCTGTGGGACCAGCGGTCGATCCAGCTCTTGCCTTAGTTTCGAAGCTGGGGGCCCATGGGGTTCCATGTCTACTTGGAGCCTTCTTAAAATTTGCACAAAGCATCTACTTAAGTTACTGGCAGTCTTGGCAAGCCCCCTTCTCCACACATGCTTATACACGTGTACGCACATGCACTTAGATTCACGGTGGGGCGAGCCCTACAAAACGCAGAGTAATACAGGTGTGCTATCTTGGTAACTCAGATACCATGAGAAGTGTTGCTGTTGGTGACATGATTTTCTGAAATGATGAATAATTCTTGGTATAGTTGGGAATAAAAATAAGCGCAGTCTTCTCTGGATTTAGATGGTGGTTGTATTTTTGGAAAATTTAATGTATATGAAAACGTTGCAAAAATATTTACATGTAAAATAGAGTGAGACTGTAGACTCAGATAATTAAAAGCAGATTTTTTTTTCATCTTAATTCAAAAGTCATGGTGACCCAGGGAAATTCTTAGTTTTCAGGGGCTGAAAATGTTGAAAGACGATTAGCATTTCTGACCCCTGTTCCTTACATTCCAATAGCACCCCCAGTCATTGTGACAATAAAAATGCCCTAATAAAGTTAAAAACACCCTTTAGGGTGCGGTACCACCTCCACTGAAAATCACCTGTGTATTGAAAGGAAGGCTGAATTCTGAGCTTGGAAACCTGGATCCAGGTTTCACCTTTCTCCAGCTATTTCTGGGTGAACAGGACCAGTGGGGTTTCTATGGTGCTGGCACTTTTTGATCTGTCTCCGAGAAAGGCTGCTTGAGTGGGAGCCAATCCTGTAGGAAGACACTCTCCCTGGTCTCTAGGAGACAGCGGCGTAGTGTTCTTGGCCTAGTATGCGTGCATCTCCCCTTTTTTGTTGGAAATGCACAACGCTTTTTTGGGAAACTGACTCTCCTCTTCACTCCTGCCATGCAGTTCTAATGTGCACTCTCAGGAACATAGTATATGATGCATGGTACAGTATGGGATTCCAGACACTGTACCCCACCCTCCTAGCAGAGCACTCGCCTGGGATTTCTTCACACTGAAGTTGATGGAGAAGAACTCTGTCTGCTCTGGGGGTGATGCTGGATATGAGTCCAGGAGCTTCTGGCAGTTGTAGTTCTAGCTTGTGAAGAAAGCTGGGGTGAGAGAACAGACCTGGCATTTGGAAGACAAAGAAATAAGAGAGATATTGATATCTAACAGTGATCTTTGAGGCCCTATCCCTCAAAGGGATGGGCAACCCAAAGAATCCTGGCTAACACAACTGCATTTCCACGCCATCTTCCCCTTATCCGGGGCTCTATATGGTAGCTACCAGTCGCATGTAACTTTTGAGCATTTGAAATGTGAGTAGTCCAAATGGAGATGAAAGTGTGATGTACACACTGAATTTCAAAGACTTAGTACTAACAAAATATAAATCCTCTCAATTAATTTTATGTTGTATATATGTTAAAATAATACTCTTGGATATATTGGATTAAATAAAATATATTGTTAAAGTTAATTTAACTTCTTTCTTTTGCCCTTTTCAATGTGGCCACCAGAAAATTAAAAATTATGTAAAAAATTATATTTCTTTTGGACAGCTCTGTTCTAGATTATCTATTCCCAAACCTTACCTCCCTCCATCAAATTTCCTAGTAATTGAGTTGAAGGTTTAATTTCATAGATTCATATACCAGAAGAGATGAACAACCCAAAGAATCCTGGGTAAGACAATTGCGTTTTCATGCAATCCTACATGCAGATCACAGTTTATGATTTTAGTTCTCCTATTTGTGAGTGAGCTTTGGCCATGAGACTGAATTTCAAAGAACATGCAAAGGTTTAGCTTCTTGTTCCTCACCAACATCTCTGTCTGAAGTGGAAATCAGCGCCATGGTTTAACAATCCCAGCTAATGACATGCTGTTAGTTTCCAGCCAGTAGATGGTAGGTAGTATTTTTCTACAAGAAGAAAGAAGCCTATAATCTCTGTCCTTCATGCCACTGACATTTCATAGTGCTTTACAAAAAGCAACACAGATTAAGGAATTTAAGTTGCAGGTGCAGTTTCCACCATGTTTTAGAGAGGTATTGATGGAAGAAGAGATTTTATGTGGCTGTCAGCACCTCCAGTTTAGTCATTGAAATTAATTGTGAGGTTCATGAACATCAGATATCCCTACATTATAGTCTGACACCTCATACAAATTAGGTCCTTGTTAACCCCTGGAGGGCTTGGTGATAATTGATTGAGAGAGGTGATCTGGTGTGTACGTACACACACACACACACACACACACACACGGATCTGTATATCTCTGTGTATATACACTCAAAAATATTCCTCATTCCTAGAAAATAATTGAGGCCCTATGAGTGAGCATGTGTGGTCTAGATGCAGATAAATCCACTGTCTCAGAGATCATTTATTGGGTATGAGCATTTATTGAGGGCTCCAGAGCTAGGCGAGTACACTGATTAGCATATTCTTGACTATTTGGGGGATACAGGGGGTAATTGTCACTTCCAGTGGCCTTAGCTTCAGGAGTCCACAGGACCACTAAGCTAGCAGAAAATGGGCAAATGCTGAAACATTCTGTGAAGAATTATAGTGCAGTGAAAAGAACATGGAATACTGAATTAGAACGCCTGGATTTGAGCCCTAGAAACCATCATTTACTGGCTGTTATGACTTCAGGGAAGTTGATTGACATAGTTTTTAAACCTATAAAATAATAATGGTGTTAATAAAAATAATAATCCCCATCTTTCAGGGTTGTTTTGAGGGTTTGAGATGATATATCTGAAAGCAATTTCATTAATAGAAAATTAACTTTATAAATATTACTTAACTTTCCAATTAATAAATACTTTGGCCATAAGAAAATTGTCATTTATCGCATAATGCATACATATAGAGTGGCAATTTTCTGAAAATTTGAACACAATAAAATACATTAATAGTCAAATTCCACTGAATATTTTTGGATTATTCTGAAGGAAATTTGAGGTTTATTCTGAAGGAAGTTTGAGGTTTTGGCGTGCCTTGTAATTCTAAATTGCCACATCAATTACCCCAGTAGATATGGGAGAGTAATCAGTTAACCTTGAGACAAACAAAAAAGATTCTTTTTTTTTAAATCATTCTGTTCTGTTTAAATATTCTGAACAGCTAGAAATATTCTGAACCATTATTATTATTTTTTTTTTGAGTATATGATGTTTTATAATGGACCTTGTCCTTCCTATGGTCTTATAGATGCTCTGATGATAATCCCTAACTAAAACTTAACACCCAGTACACTTGGCTTAAAAGATTCTAGTTGCTGCTGTACTAGGCCAGACCACAGACACTGTTCTGTGTTCAAGGATGAGTGAGAATGATACCTGGGATTTGGTTCAAGATTGCTTTTACTTGATTTTCTCCTGGGCAGCTCATCAGCAGTGTAAAGGATATATTGATACATAACACAGGACTTAAGTGAGTGCACATGTGTCCCCATTGCTTCCTTTGTATTGCACAGAGGTGCCCCCAAATTTTGCTGGCCTTGGCCTGTCTTGCTGGGCAGAAAGTCTGCCAGCTTGGAAGAGCACAGAACCAATTGCCTTTTATACCTGAGCATGCAGAAATGTCTTATTTGGTCATACAATGCAATAATTTGCCTCTTCTGCATGAAGAGTCTCTGGGACCTAGGTTCTGGGCCTTGACATTCTTGTTGGTCAGGACTGTGAAAATACACTCTTGGCCTGGCCGTGGCCCACCTCACCCTTACTGAACGGCTCCTTCAGTGACTACCTGTGCGGGCTCACCACAGCCAGAGCACATACCTAGCTTCACGGTCTGATTCAGATTCTTTTCAGGATGAGACAGATGGACAGAAACAGCACAAAACATTCCAGCATTCAGGTCAGTTCTTTGGATTAACATTGTCCTTTTCCAGTGGTTCTATTTTGAAACAGAATTGCCCTTGAGAGGGCACCAGTATGTTATTGTGAATTAGTCTTTATCTGCTTTATTAGACTTCTTCCATAATGGGAACAATATATTAATGAAATGAGGTTTAGAAAGGTGGAGAGACTGGGCAGAAAGGTTAAATAGAAGTCACTGCAAACACGTTTATCTACTTCATGATTTTGTCTGAGCCCTGCCTGGCCAAGGTGACGTTTCTTTGGCTTTCTGTGCAGTCAGTCCTGCATTTATCCTCCAAAAGCAAGCCCAGTGGACTTGTTCACAGTGAGCATTAGTGCCTGCTCCGGGCAGTGGCTGGACAGGTCACCGTGGCCTGGCTGCTACCCCTCAGTTGGTCACTGTTGTCAGGTGCAGAACTGCATGCACATTGCTGGGAGGTCATCCACTCCCAAACAGTTTGACAGTCTTTCAGGAAGGAAGGTTGGGTTTACCTGTGCGCCCATTTTGTCAAAAGTGGGTCAGGAATTCCCTCTATGTTCCCTTTTCCATTAATGGCCACTGCTGAATATTGCTTCTTTCAAAGTGAGTTGGCAACTGGGTCAATGATGAGAAGAACTAATAGCCAAGGAACTATGGAGAAATATATAAATTTTTTCCATTCATCTATCCATGTTTCCATCCATCTATCTGTCCATCCATCCATCTATTTTTTTATCCATGTATCCAGTCTACCAGCTTACTCATTTCACAAATGTTTATTGAGAATTTGCTACTGTGCAGAACTCTGGGTAAATGTTCTGGAGGATATAGCAGTAAGCAGGTATGGTTCCCAGCATCAAGGAACATCCACTTCAATAGGGGAGATAAAACATATACACATTAAACTTAAATAATCAGTGAACATTTATTTATAATCCATTGTACCTGCAATATATCATGCATATATTAAAAAACTGAGGAACGCACAATCTCTTTCTGGCTTCCATAAGCTTACATTGTGTGACTGGATTAGTACAACACCAAAATAATTATGATAAAAGGCATATTATGATTCATGATGTGAAAAAGCCATGAAGACAGTGCCTTGGGAATGAGAGAGGGAAGTTCATATATTTATTTAAATGGGACTGTGGGGAAGGAGAAAGTAAAACTCATGAAGAAAGTGTGTTTGAGCCGAGACATGAAGGACAACGTAGATTGGGGGGATGGAGATAATGGGGAAGCAAAGCAGAAGCAGGAGACTTCTTTGTTTAAGGAAGAGTGAGATGGCCAGTTTAAAAGAAGGATAAGGTAACATGTAGAGGGGGATGGTGGAAGAGTGGAATGCTGGAGTCAATAGGGAGCCACTGAAGTTTGTTGAGTGAATAACATGAGCGGGGCTGCGGGGAGATTAATTGACAGCAATTCACAAAAATGGGCTAGAGGAGGCAGAGAGGGTAGGTGGGAATCCATTTAAGAAACAATTACACTGGTCCCCAGAGAGAGTTGATGTGTGTTTAAACTAAAGTGGAGTAAAAAGAAGTTTGATTTAGGAACCTTGTAGAGGTAGAATCTGTATTATTTGTTAATTATTAATAATTAGAAAATATATTTCAATAATAATATTTAAAAAGAAGAATAGCAAATATTTATGTGCCAGACATTGTACCAAGTGTTTTTTCTCATTTTCATGGTAACTTTTTATGGTAGGGACTTTTATTATCTACACAGTCCTGATGAGGAAAACACATTTACTAGAGGTTAAGTCACTGGCTTAAGTCCCTTAGCTTTGAACAGCAGAGTCTGGATTCGAGTGGACATCAGCCGGCCTGCAGGCTCCAAACCAGCAGACACGCTGCCCTCCCTGCTCAGCCCAGCGGAAAACTCCCTTGAAAACCCTTTATGCCAATGACTTTATGCCCTACACCAGAACAAGAATGGCCTGATACTAAATAAGGATAGGATCCATGATATTTTCCATAGTTAAGTGGATATTTTCATAATGGATGTCATATTATTAATTTCCCTTTCTATCGCTTGTTTGTAAAACTTTTTAGGTTCATCCTGACACTTGTATTGTATTTACACCATGTTGCAGATAATAAGAATACTAAACGACTTCCCCCCCCTCTGTTTGGCCCTCTGTCCAGTGGTTCAATGTCTTTACCACTCTAGAGAGGCCCCATAGCACAGTGACTCCAGCCAGACTGCCTGGCTTTGATCTCCAGCTCTGTCAGTTCCTCGCTGGGTGCTCTCGGGCAAGTCACCCAAATTCCATGCGCTCAGTTCCCTCTTCACTGCAGGGATAATAACAGTACCCTTTATAGGGAAGTTGAAAGGATTCGATGTGGTGTCTGTCAAACCCTTTGGTCAGTGCCTGTTACAGAGTAAGTGCTGGGCCTTGTGCTTGTTACTATCTGATTACTCAGGAGTTGCTAATTTCTACCGCCTCAGATTTTTCTTTTAGGGCCTGCCTCTGACTTCCTAACCCCTACCTCTAATACCTACCTCCTCTGCCATTGCTTACAGAGGCCTCAGTAACTTTTCTGTTGTTACAGGAGCCCTATGCTAACCCATCTTCCTTTACCTCTGCCGAGGTTTTACAGTGAATGCAGGAGGCAATCTGTTTTAATTGATGATAGTCTGGACACCGAAGTCAGACAGATGTAGGCTCCAGTTCTGGTCTTATCATACTCACTGTATAACCCTGGACAAGTTACTCATCTTCCCTTTGTTGGTTACAGTAATGCTGGTTGCCGTAACTGAGAAACCTTCAAAGCACAAGCTTGATTCACTAGAAGTTCATTTCTAGGATGGCAACAACCAGGAGCTCCTGAGCAGGGCCGTTGCCTGGGGACCCAGGCTTCCCCTTTTCAGCACATGGTTTCCAGGGCTGCTGTGGAAGACGACAGAGCATGGAGGGTTCTGTTTGGGGTTTTCAGGGCCAGGATCACAGGGCATGGTCTAGGACTTGGTCAAATGGCCTCACCTAACTTCAAAGGAGACTGGGAAACTCTGTTAGCTATTCTCATCTGTATAAATGTGTTTACTGAGAAGTACGTGCCTCCTGGGCTTATTGCAATGATCAAAGGTTTGTACATGTAGCCTCTTAGCACAGTATGTGGCACCCAGTAAGCACGGAATTGATGTTAACTATTACGATCCTTATAAAACCTCCATTCTTTCTCTACCATCTGCTTCCCTTCTCTCTATAATTCCACATTTTCCCTCTCTTTTCCTACTTTTTCATCAACACAAGTGATTTCCATTTGCATAATTCACATAAACCAGAAAAGAAATTCTCCTGGTGAAGAATCCTGTTATGTTAGAATTTGGAAGAAGGGGTCTCCATTATAGGAAGAGATAACTATCTAGGACACTGACTATTAAGGCAGGGGGTAATAGTGGGCAATAAACAATAAACAAGCCACACAAGAGCTTTGACCTTCCAAATGGAGGTGGCTGAGGGTCGGGGTACTTCTGTGGCTTTCCTCAAAGCAGTGGGAGCAGAGCCGGGCCATTACCTTTGCAGAGCAGAAATGATCCAGCTCGGTTCTGAAGCAGAAGCTGATCAGATACAGATAGGGCAGCAAAGGGTGCTGTAGCATCGCCCCACTGGCCTCTTGGCTGCCCGAGAGATAAGGACATTGCACGGGGGAGTGAGTTCCCCGGCAATAATTGCACTCTTTGTTTGGAACATGAATTGTTCTATGCTAATGAGTCATATTTCATCATTTCCGGGAGTTGATGCCAGAGAAGGGACTGTTGTCACATAAACCCTTTTAATAAAAACTGTTTATTTGGTGGAGTCTTTATGTTTAGCCTTTGTACCAAAATAATTTCTGAATGATGATTCACTTCCAACCTACATGGCATGCACAGATGCAGCTAATGTGAAATGATGTTGGTGCTTGTTTTTTTTTTCTTCTTTCATTTTAAAGAACCATTGTGCAGTTTTGCTAAGATCTCAGGATTTCTTGAGGTTCCTGTGAACACAATGTTGCAGAGCTGCACCCCAGGCAGGCTCTGATGGGCAGGGTGCGCCAGTTCAGGCTGGACGACGGTTCCAGATGGAGTGTGCAGGAAGCCCAAATACTGAAAATGGACTTAGGGACTGTCTTTGCCTCTGTCGGCTGTTGATGATCTTTGTAATTCTGAGAATTTTAGGAAAGAGCAATAGTTTCTACTAGCTGTATGGTTACAAATTTCTGATGGCCCAAAAGTAATCTTTTATGTTAAAAGAGGTGTGATCAGTAAGATGGATTTCCCCTGCAAAGCCTGGAGCAGGCTTCACTTTGTTCAACACACTACTGTGCAACAACAACAAAGTCTTCTGGCTAAGAGAAGTGAGTATGAGTCAGCAGCACAAAGTTCTTGCCTGGAGACAGAGAGGGGCTGCTGGGCGTTAGAGCGGGAATGGCCCTGCCCAGCAGAGGGAGGAGCTATAAGGGGCCCGGCCAGGATGTTTTGCACATGGGTCATTTGGAGAGTGAGGGCTCACCCTTCTCTCATTGGGTCCAGGTGATGAGGATGTGCTTCTTTGTCTTTGCTTTACCACCCATGAATGTGTGTGTGTGTGTGTGTGTGTGTGTAGCAGGGGTGGGACAAGGCTGGGGAACCAAGGCAAAGAGTAAGATGTCAGCGATCCCCCTCTTTGTGCACTGCCGCTGCCAGCAGCACCTGAACGCACGTGCTCAGCCTCTCTGCCCAGACGCAGCCACACAAGCCCCTCCCCGTCCAAGGGCTTCACTACAGTGCGTGGCAGACTCTGTCTGTTTGCCTTAAACAAAGCCATATTCTTCTTCGACTCTCCTCTTTCCCGCTCACAGAACCCTGATGTATTCAGGGAGCAGGTGGATCTTGGCGAACACAGGCCCTATGTCAGCCAGGTAGGATAAAGCATTGAAATTGGTTAAGGGAATCTCATTCCCTTCTGCAGTGATTGGTCTAATTAATAGTTTCCATAAACCCAGTTCTGATGAGCACTGTAAGGGAGAAGAAGGGGAGGATGTAAAGCGAAGTCTGCAGAGAAGGGTCTCTTTGGTGGGAGTGAGTGGGGGTGGGAAAGAACGAAAGGGAGAGAAGGGGCCTTTCAACCTTTCCTTTCCTTCCCACCTGGAAAGCACACGTCCATCTTGCAACCTTGAGTGCAAAAGACAGCACATTAAGGAAGTTAGAGTAAAAAGACCAAAAGAACCAGCCTTAGTTAGCCCACCTCCAGACTTTCTTATTATGTAAGAAAAATCACTGTCCATCCATCCATCTATTTTTTCATCCATGAAAAATGAATGTAGTCCACTGTTACTCTGTTTTTCTGATACTTGTAGCCAAACGCTTTGACTTAGTTTCACCATTGGCTATTTCCCTAAACTCTGCAAAGTGTGGGACTGCCCTGATGCAGGGAACAGGTGGCAGAGTCAGGGATGAGAGGGAGGTGGTCGAACTAAATGGTGCTAATCCCCAGCCCAGCAAAATCTCAAGGTGCTACTCTCTAATTATAACACATTTGTAACAAATGTGACACCAAATAGGCATAAGCAAGGTGGGGCCTAGGACTGGTTGAGAAACGCTTTTAAGGGAGCCTGGAAGTGACTTTTCATTTGCCAAATGGGATGGGGGAGAAGGGTCAGAGGAACCTAGAGAAGGTGGGGCTAAAAGGAAATAGAGAAGGTCCTTGTACTCTCAGACCCCTACATGGTCCTGTGCATTTCAGATGAAACGGGGCCAGCTGCTGAGGATACCTGGGAGTCTGGGCAGCCCAAGGCCAGGAATCACAGAGTCCTTGGTCCCTAAGGATGGACATGAGTGTCAGGGGATGTGCTTTGGCAGCAATGGTGCAAGACTCCTCAAATTTAGTGACAAAGTGTATAATGCCTGCCATATACACGCACACACGCACACACAATGTGCCAGCATGTGGGAAGGGCTGCCTGATGCTCTTATTATACCAACCACAGAATTAGTGTTGCTGTATATTATTTTATATGTGTGTGCATCTATATAATATTAGAAATGATGTGGTTAAGCCAGAGATTGGACTCAAATACCTCGAATAACCAGGTGGTTTATGTAAATGATTGAAACACAAATGCCTCATTTAAAGGGAGCAATTATTACTAACCTCCAAACCAGTGTTGCCAGAGCTTAAGTTTTCAAGAGGATGTGAAGGAAACACTGTTTCTTTTAATGTGAATTCCTTTAATTTTAAAAGTTGGCAGTGAAGTCTAAGTTTTAAAAATGCTGTGTGGCCAAATGAAGCATAGCTGAAGGCACACCTGGCCGTGGGTCACAGTTTACAACCTCAGCACTATCAAGAGACTCTCCAAAGTCCTGTTGACAAGGCCATGCCCGCAGGTAATTGAATGAATTCAGGTAAAGGCATAGAGAGGACAAGTAAGAGAGAAATGGAGAACTTCTCTCTGATAACAGCATAGCAAAGCTGTTTTCATTAAAAAAATAAAAACTAGAATCCATCCATGAGAACAAATGAGATCTTTAAATATCCAATGATAGAGGATTTACTACTGAAAGGTTGTGCTTGAACACACACATAAAAGAAAAGAATCATAAAATGTCTGTGACTAATTGATAATAAGGGACCTGGTATTGAAAGTGGCCATCTCAGCCTAGGTAATGTGGAACCAGGGAAATATAAACTAGATGAAGAGGACTTGACAGGATAGGGAATGTTCTATTAGCCACAATGTTCATGACATCAATTTTTTTAGGGAAGGGGAATTAAAAGTTGGTACCAGAATTCCTGTAGACATCTCTATAAAATCCTCAAGTTAAAGCATTTGCCTAAGTTTTGATTGAGGTTGATGGGTAAGTGGGTAGACTCAAGCACATAGATAGGTGTATATAAGTGGGTTGGCAGGTCGGTCCCAGGACTGTATGGACCCTACATAACTATCAGAATTCAAGTTCTCCTAATCCTGCTGGACAAAACCAGGTGAGCTGCACCTCATACGGATTTCTGCCTTTGCTTCTCTTTGGATGTGATATGTGTTATATGTGTAAGATACAATGCATGGGAAAACAACTGTCTGGCTGAGTATAATAGTCCTACCTATAACATAGTCCTTCGGAACAAGGAGGGAGGTTGATAAAATTATTTCAGCTCTTCGTTAGTAGCAATATTCAGAATAAACACTATGTAATGACCACAGCATAGTCCTGCATTTTCTTCTCTCCTCACCAGAGCCTCTGGAGTCCTTCCACCCTAGCTAAGGCAGCTCAGGTGGGGCTCACCTGGCTCCTGGCAACAGCACTTTCTGCTTTGCAACAGTGATGTGACTACATTTTCTAAATTTTACGGCCTCAGTTTTATCTGTCATTTTAAAAAGTCTATTTTTCTAGAGAAGTCTTAGATTAATAGCAAAATTAAGAGGGATGTGCAGAGATATCTTAGGTACTCCAAATCCCCATGCATGCATAGCCTTCCCCATATCAGCATCTCCCACCAGAGTAGTACCTTTGTTACAACAGATGAACCTACATTGATACATCGTTATTACCCAAAGTCCATAGTTTACATTAGGCTTCACTCTTAGGGTATGTTATATGGGTGTGAAAAATGATGACATGTAGTCATAATAGTTCATATAAAGTATTTTCACTGCCCTAAAAATCCTCTATGTTTCACTAACCCTGGGCAGCCACTGATCTTTTTTCCTGTCTCTGTAGTTTTACCTTTTTCAGAATGTCATGTAGTGAGAATCATGCAGTATGTAGCCTTTTTGGATTGGCATCCTTCATTTAGTAATATGCATTTGAGGTTCCTCCATGTCTTTTCATGGCTTTACAGCTCATATCTTGTTTACACTGAATATTATTCCATTGTCTGGATGTACCACGGTTTATTTATCCATTCACCTATAGAAGAACATCTTGGTTGGTTGCTTCCAAGTTTGGGCAATAATGAATAAGGCTTCTGTAAACATCTGTGTGCGGGTTTTTGTGTGACATAAGTTTTCAACTCCTTTGGGTAAATACCAAAGAGTGTGATTGATGGATCGTATGGTAAGAGTATGTTTAGTTTTAGAAGCAATCACCAAACTGACTTCCAAAGAGGCTGTACCATTTTGCATTTCCATCAGCAGTGAACAAAAGTTACTATTCCTGTTGCTGCACATCCTCACCAGCATTTGGTGTTGTCAATGTTCTGGGTTTTGGCCATTCTAAACAAGTGTATAGTGGTATATTGTTCTAGTTTGCATTTCCCTAATGACATATGCTGCTTTGTCATCTGCATATCTTCTTTAGTGGAGTGTCTGTCTGTTAGAGTCTTTGGTGCATGTTTTAATTGAGTGGTTGTTTGTTTTCTTATTATTGAGTTTTAAGAGTTCTTTGTATGTTTTGGGTAAGAGTCCTTTACCAGGTGTGTCTTTTGCAAATATTTCCTCCCAGTCAGTGGTTTGTCTTTTCATTCTCTTGCTAGTGTCTTTCACAGAGCAGAAAATTTTAACAAAGTCCAGCTTATCAATACTTTTCTTCATGTATTGTGTCTTTGGTGTCATGTCTAAAAAGTCATCATCAAACCCAAGATCATCTAGGTTTTCTCCTCTGTTATCCTCTAGAATTTTATAGTTTTACTTTTAACATTTATGTCTGTGGATTAGACAACTTGTGTTATATTTGTATATGTTTGTACTATTTTTTTATGTAACATTGGAAATTAAATATGCATAAAGAATCCATCACTGCAATTTATCTGTAATCTTGACTACTTTGTGATATCTTATTTCATGGGTGTACAATCATATACTCAAATATTGTTCTGTTTTTGTCATTTTGAGGTTTCACTTTTCTCATTTTCAGTTGCTTATGGTCAACTGTGGTCCATAAATAAGTGGGTACAGTACAATTACATATTTTTAGAGAGAGAGAGACCATATTCATATAACTTTTATTGCAGTATATTTTTATAATTGTTCTATTTTATTTATTATTGTTAATCTCTTATGTCTAATTTATAAATTAAACTTTATCATAGGTATGTATATAAAATATTGTAAACATAATATATTTAGGGTTTGGTAGACATCCACTGGGGGTCTTGGAATGTCTCCCCCCCCAAAAAAAGGGGAAGTACTTTATTGAGTTAAAAGATATTAATACTTTTTTCTCTTTTATGTACATTGCCCAAATCTGCATCTAACTTTTTTATACTTTGTGAACATAAAATATTTATTCTATATTTCATAATATTTAAAAATTAAAGAAGAATTATTGAGGCAGAATTTTAAAAACTAAAAGTAAAACCACATTCATGTCTTATGCTGTGGAATGAAATTGGAAACTATGTGTCTCGAAAATAAGATTCCTGCTTAAGACATTCTGAATCAAAATCTCTTGGAATGAGACCTGTTCACTTACATTTTTAACAAATGCCCCAATATTCTTACGTGCTCTAAAGTTTAGTTTATTTTATAAGTAAGGAACAGAGGCTGGGAGCAATTGTATGTTTTGCTCAGGGAAACAAGTCCCTAGTTTATAATACAGATAGTTTTGAACATACTATGAAAATGCTAAGCCAGAAGCCATTCGAGAGTCATTAATTTCTGTAGTCTCCTGTTGATTGGAGCCATCTTCTGATCTAACCTGCAGTAATTGAAGGTCAAGAGATAGTTCCATTACAATCTCTTTTTAACTCAGTATTGTCATTCAACTTATTTTTGCCTCACTGATAGAGGAAGCCTATTTATTAAGCCATTAGTCAATTTGCTCTTTTTAAAGACAGCTTATGTCCTTTGTCCTTTTCTAGTGCCTATTAAATCTGCATTTTCCCATTAGGAAAGTTACTGTCATGACCTGGCATTTAGTCTAGTAATTTGGAGGAAATTGAAAAGCAGATGGCGATGGGGGGAGGGAGGTGGGTGCGTCTCAGAGGGAAGGTTACATGGAGTCTTCTGAGGGGTGGATTTCATCACCTTAGCTGTCTTGCAAGGGTGGGGGAAGACCCAAATTAGCAAGCAATTAGAAGTTGAGGACATGCCTTCCCAACTCTATTTCTGAAGTCCCACCTCTACGCGCTACTCAAGAGCATTTTCTGGGAAATGGATGGCAGAAGAGGACATGCTGCTACTTAGGTGTTAATTCATAGAAATGTCAAGTTTTCTGGGAACTTTTAGTAGTAGAAAATCTAGGACATAAGCTCTACTATGGTGACATTTTCTTTTAAAGTTCACTTGCATTTATACCCTCCTTTGCCACTTTAACTTTTTTGGTGTGGGGGGAATGATGCCAAACTTTTATGGGATGGCAGTGAAAGCCTGTTACTAAGGATGCAGAGGACTGCGTGATCGGGGTTCACATGACCCGACTTCTCCACCTCAGGCCTGCCGATTGTCAGATCTGTGATCCAAATCAGATGAAGCACAAGAAACTTGAGTGCATCGTTTTAGCACAGACTAGGCCCCCAAATCTTTTTTCTTACTTTCACTTCTAATCTTTGCACACTTCACCCACTTGTTCTTTTGCCTTTGATTCTTGAGATTCTACCACATTATGGAAGTAAAAGGAAAAATGAAGATGAATACCAGTTCCATCAATCTCCTTTTACAACTAAAGTTCTTTATAAAAATTGTTTCAAATTGACATATAATAATTTTACATATTTGTGGGGTATGTAGTAGTGTTTTGATATATATATTAGTATATAATATATAGTGATCAGATCAGGGTAATTAGCATATCCATCATCTCAAACATTTATCATTTATTTGTGTTGGGAGCATTCAAACTCTTCTAGCTATTTGAAATTATACAATATATTGTTGTTAGCTATAGTCATCCTACAGTGCTATAGAACACTAGAACTTATTCCTCCGATCTATCTGTAATTTTGTAAACTTTAACAAATCTCTCCCTATTCTCTCGTTCCTCCTATCCTTCCCAGCCTCTAGTACTACTTTTTACTTTCATGAGATCAACTTTTTTAAGCTTCCACATTAATGAGAACATGTGGTGTTTAACTTTCTGTTCCTGGCTTATTTCACTTAATGTAATGGCCTCCAGTTCCATCTATGTTGCCACAAATGACAGGAGTTCATTCTTTCTTAAAGGCTGCATACTATTCCATTTTGTATGTAAAAATCACATTTTCTTTATCCATTCATTTGTTGTTGGACATCTAGCTTGATTTTGTTTCTCCGCTATTTTGAATAGTGCTACAAAAAAACATAGGGGTACAGATGTCTCTTTGATATATGATTTCCTTTCTTTTGGATAAATTCCCAGTAGTGGGATTGCTAGATCATATGGTTCTATTTACAGTTTTTTTGAGGGATCTCCATACTGTTCCCCATAGTGGTTGTTCTAGTTTACACTCGCACCAACAGCATATAACAGTTCCCTTTTCCCTGCATCCTCAGCAACATTTGTTATTTTTTGTCTTTTTGATAATAGCCATTCTAACCGGGGTGAGATGATACCTCATTGTGGTTTTCATTTGCATTTCCCTGATGATTGGTGATGTTGGGCATTTTTTTTTCATATATTTGTTGGCCATTTGTATGTCTTCTTTTGAAATGTCTGTTCAGATAATGTACCCATTTTGAATCATATAGATATACATATTTGCTGTTGAAATGTTTGAGTTCTTTGTCTCTTCTGGATATGAATCCTCCATCAGATGAACAGTTTGCAAATATTTTCTCCCATTCTGTAAGTTGCCTTTCACTCTGTGGATTGTTTCCTTTGCTGTGCAGAAGCTTTTTAGTTTGATATAATCCCATTTTTAATTTTTGTTTTTGTTGCCTGTGCTTTTGAGGTCTTATTCATAAAGTCTTTTCCCACACAAATGTCCTGAAGTGTTTCTTATGCATTTTCTTCTAGTAGTTTTATAGTTTTTAGTCTTACATTCAGGTCTTTGATCCATTTTGAATTGATTTTTGTATACAGTGAGAAGTAGAAGTCTAGTTTAATTCTTCTGCATATGGATATCCAGTTTTCCCACCACCATTTATTGAAGAGACTGTCCTTTCCCCAATGTATGTTCTTGATGCCTTTGTCAAAAATCAGTTGGCTGTAGAAATGTAGATTAATTTCTGGGTTCTTTATTTTGTTGCACTGGTGTATGTATCTGTTTTTATGCCAGTGTGATGCTGTTTTGGTTACTATAGCTCTATAGCATATTTTGAAATCTGATAATATGATGTCTCTAGATTTGTTCTTTTTGCTCGGGATTGCTTTGGCTATTCAGGGTCTTTTGTTTGTTCTATACAAATTTTAAGACTTTTTCCTATTTCTATGAAGAACACCATTGGTATTTTGATAGGGATTGTACTGAATATGTAGCTTGCTTTGAGTAGTAACAACCCAAGTCTTTAATGTCAATATAAATATTTAGATTTTGCAATGGTTACTGTGAAGAGGATGGCCCCCACTTTAAATAGAGTTGTAAATAATGAGTGCGATGTGCACCATCTGGGGGATGGACACGCTTGAAGCTCTGACTCGGGGTGGGGGGACAAGGGCAATATACACACCCTAAACTTTTGTACCCTCATAATATGCTGAAAAAATATGAGAAAATATTTTTCTTTAAAAAAGAGTTGTAATATCAATGGATAAAATTTTAATCTCTCTGCCTGCAAAAACACAAATAAGAAATGGACATATGTATAAATATCTCTTGGAAAGTTTCATTTTCTTGGAGGATACATGGACTATACAAATCATACATGAGCTCTTCTAAATTCTAAAGAAAAAGACGAGCAAAATGATTGTCAATAAATGCTTCATTACTATTTATTGTTTCAGCTAAATATTTGTTTGGGCCAAATTAATGATCCTACAAGTTTTAATTGTTTTCTATAATCTGCATACTAGTACAGTGGGATCACTTATGCTATTATTTCCACCATGTGTATGCCATGTCTTTAAGTGAAGGATTCAATGTTAAATTATAATGTTTCAATGGGAGCGTGTAAGCTGCCTTATCAAATGCCCTTTGAGATGATCTACCTCATACGAATTCCCTTTATAATGACCTTCTTTGCTATGCTCTTTTTAGACATCACACTGGTGAGCAGGGCAGTAAAAAGATCATAGGCTTTGAAAAATTTCATCTGTCATTCATTGTAAGCTTTGCCTTTGCTATCTTCATCTTTCCACATCAGTGGCTACAATTTCAGAGTATAATTACATGCACATTATTTCACTTCCATTTTCTTTACTCATTTTAGCAGAAGAAATCTTTAACAGAATAACATTTAAAACAACCGAGAGATTTCAGTTTTGGAGAAAGACATTATGAAACTGCATAGTAAGGGAATATAATCTTTTCAATTTAATTTAGTCCATATGTACTAACAAAAGATAAAAAGAATTTTGTATCATTAAAGAAAATAAATGTAACTCTAAGAATACTGTATTTTTCTTCAAATGGTTTGTTCACTATTCTTAGAATGTATTTGATCTTTAGTGTTTTTCCAAAGCCTGAGCCAAAGTGAATATTGTCAAAGCCCATCCTATTAAATGAGTACAGGGCTCCCCACAGCCCTTCAGTTTAGTGCAACAAGTATTTGTTAACCATGTCTGCATGCAGGGGAGTGATACAGATGAGGGAGATACAATCAGTGCTTTAATTCCCTTTCTGAGGGAAAAGGAAACTATGAGAATATAAGCAATAATAGAACAATGTAGAGTTTAATAGTAGGTCCAATAGCAAGAACTATTTATTACAATGTAGGAAACCCTGGGCTAGTTACTGTTGCTACAAGGGAGAATAAGAAGAAATGGTCTTTGCCCTCAAGGGCCATACAGTGTAGTGGTGGGGGAAGGAAAAAGAGAGAGAGAGAAAGAGAGAGAAATTAATACAGAAATCAATGTAATTGCAAACTATGACAAGTGCTATAAATTAATAGTCAAGGTGTAATGTTATATATGACAACCTAGTTTGTGGATCCCATATCTGAGCAAGTGACGTTAAAGCTGAGATGAAATATGATGCCCCAGTCCCAGCACATGCAGACGATAATATTTGAGGAGTGTTGAATGCAGCACTCTTCACAAAGGTGTGGGCCGGAGTAGGAAAGCCATAATGCATAGCGCAGCACCTCAAGGATAGTAACACTGGGACCAAGCTGTGAGCAGGGTCAGCTCTTGGGATGAAAGGGTGAGGGAGCAGCTTCAGAACCCAGAAGGAGAGAGGTGCCCGCCCCCTTCTTATTTGCTGAATCTAATGGGAAGCCAATGGGCAAGGGCCCAGAGGGTTGGGTTCTTGGGGCAGAGAGCAGAGTGGGGAAGGGTGGACAGCAGATCTGCAGAGGAAACAGGAAATATCCAGCAGAGATGTGTGGAAATTGATCACGGAGAGAGGCAGGGTAGGTGTGCGGGGGTACGTGGAGGATGAAGGCCAGGGAAGAGCACACGCAAAGGCCAGGTGGGGAGGGAGGACCGTGTGAGGTCCAGGAACCAGAGATCCATCAGTGGTGAGTAGGTTCAGACCTTGGGTTGGATTCTGGTTTATGTCCCAAGAGCAGTGGGAAGAGAAATTGGAGAATATCACACGGGGTGGGGGCCGGGGAGAAGATGAAACTCGTGGTCTTTGAACAGGTCAGGAGCGACGGAGGATGTAGGGTGAATGAGAAAGGGCAAGGTCAAAGGGTGTTCCAGTTGCTTTGCAACGTTCATATGTTTATATTCCAATATGCTGTATATATGGCTCTATAATTTGTTCTTGTTAAATTAATACATAGTAGATATATTTCCGAGTCAGTAGCTTCCTTTTAATACCTGTATAGTATTTTGTTATGTATATAAATTTCTTCTTTAATCTTACTGAAGGACATTTCCGTGCGGCCAGTTCTTTCTCTTACGTGAGTGCTGCGGTTAAGGTTTTTACCTGAAGAACAGCTTCCTGGAGAGGCCTTGCTGAGTATGTGCTCGTGACCTGCCTGTAGGCACTGCCAAACTGACCTTGAAAAAGGCTATACTGATTTTCACTTGGAAGGAATATTTCTCAATGAAAAGAATTTTACGTTTTCATAAACTAGAAAACTATACTTCACTTGTAAAATGTATTTTAATTTTTTTCAGAAATAAATCCTGACTATTCACTTGACATTACCATAGATTTGGCCCCTGTATTCCTATCTGTCAAGTTAATGCCTAAGTGGCTATTGATATACCTGTCACTTTGGGAGTATACAATATTTTTTTAAAATAACTTTCCCTTTTTAAATAAAATAGCTTGAAAAATAGCAAACAATTAAAAATATTCAATATTTTCTAAAATCTTTAGGTCCAATTTAAGAATTTAAATGTGACTTTATTACAGAATTGAAATTGTCAAGAGAAAATATTGTCTCGTGAAAACACTTAGAATATATCACAGATTGGAGTAAATTCTAATGGGGCTTTTAATTTTTTAAATGGACTGTATTATTTCTTTTATTGGATAAGTAAATATTTTTTAGTAGCCAATACAATTTCAGGCAACATAACACACAAAACAAACAATAAAAAGACAACCAACCAAACAATGGAAGCTATAAAACTTATGGAAACACCACACAAATGATTTAATATGTCAGATATATTTCAATTATTAACTAAAAACACAATGTATAATAATTGTCTTACTTCATTAATCATGGTTGCACGAGTACCAAAATGAAGAGGAAAAGAAAATAAAAAACAACAGAGATTTTCTTGAACAGGGGGATTCTTTTTTAATTTCAGCATATTACAGAGGTACAAATATTTAGGTTACGTATATTGCCCTTGCCCCACCTGAGTCAGAGCTTCAAGCATGTCCATCCCCCATACCGTGTGCACTGTAACCATTAGGTGTGAATATACCCATCCCCTCCCCCCCTCCACCTGCCCGACAGCCAATAAATGTTACTACTATATGTGCACTTAAGTGTTGATCAGTTAATACCAATTTGATGGTGAGTACATGTGGTGCTTGTTTTTTCCAACCTCTGTGGAAAGTAATATGGAGATACCTCAAAGAGCTAAAAGTAGAACTATCATTTGGTCCAGCAATCCCATTATTAGGCATCTACCCAAGGGAACAAGGGGATTTATTAGTCAAGACTTTTGGTCTGGCAGGTGGGAAGGGGGAGGAAGGGATGGGTGTATTCATACCTAATGGGTGTGGTGTGCACCGTCTGGGGGATGGACATGCTTGAAGCTCTGACTCGGTTGGGGCAGAGGCAATATATGTAACCCAACATTTGTACCCCCATAATATGATGAAATAAAAAATTTAAAAAAGAGAAAATAAAAGACTTTTGGTTGCAAGTGACAGAACCTGACTCAACCAGGGCTGAGCACAAGAGGGGATTGGCTGGTCACAAAACTAGAAACTCCAGAACAGAAGTGGCTACTGACACCTGATCCAAACACTCAAGTGATGTTGACAGATTGTGCTCCCTCCCTTCCACGCTCTATTCTCCATCCTTTCTCCCTCCCCCGTAAGTGTGGCTCATTTCCTCAGTGGTTCTTCTGACTGCACGGGGCAGCCACATGGCCGCCAGCAGCCTGAGAGGCGAATGTCAGAGCTTAGTGCCCCCAAGGTAAAGGAAGGGAGCAGCTTCTTTCCAGAGAAGACAAGGATGATTCCCAGCAAAATTGGTCCTGATCTTAAGAAACAATTTACCCTCTCTGAAATGTACTTTCTACATTTGTAAAGATTTGTGAGTTTAAATGAATATTGTATGTAGAGTGTAGTGCCTGTACAAGGCAGATGGCCAGCAAATGGTGGTTCAACAGAAGGAGAAAGCTGGGAGGTGGTGTGCTTCGGGGAGGCAGGTGATGGGTTCAGTCATGTTCTGGTGGTGTCTGAGGTGCCTATGAGAGACCTAGAAAGAAATGTCTAGCAGGCAACCTGTGACAGGAATCTGAGACTTGGAGGTAATGTTAGGGTGAGTTATGGTTAGAATCATGGGAGTTTGTTACAGATTTTAAAAAAATTTATTTTAAATTATGGGTACATAATAGTTGTATATCTTTATAGGGTACATGTGATGTTTTGATACAGGCATAAAATGTGAATTAATCAAATTAGGGTAATTGGGGTATGCATCCATCACCTCAGGCATTTATCATTTCTTTGTGCTAGGAACATTCCAATTCCACTCCTTTAGTTATTTTAAAGTATGCTGTAACTTATTGTTGATTATAGTCACTTTGCTGTGCTATCAAATATTGTTCTTTCTATCGATGCATTTCAAAGGATTAGACAAACAATAGCAAACCAAACCCAAAATTAGTAGAAGAAAAGAAATAATGAAGATCAGAGCAGAAAAAAATGAAACAAAAAAACCCAAAAGATCAATGAAACAAAAAGTTGGGTTTTTTTTGAAAGGTAAACAAAATAGACACACCTTTAGTTGGACTAAGAAAAAAAGAGAGAAGACCCAAATAAATAAAATCAGCAATGAAAGAAGAGACATTACACCTGACAGTGCACAAATCCAAAGGATCATTAGAGGCTATGATGAGAAACAATATGTTATAGATTTTAAGGCCTCTTTGTTCTGGCCACAGAAATCCCAGCTCCTCGTAGTTACAAACATGGCTTCAGAGCTCAACGGGAGGCTGTGCCCTGGAGGTGGGTTGGAGCAATTTCTCTCCTGGTACCCTTGTGCCAAAACAGGGTTGTGTGTTTCCATTGTCCTTTCAGGAGATTCTTGCCTGGAGCTTGGGTTGTTCCTTCTCATTGCTATTTCTATCCATTTGATAGTGTGGGTTTTTCTGAACTTTCACTTCATTTATTTCAAGACAGTGCTTTAAAAAAATCCATGCCATTATTATTTCCAAGTACTATGTGAGGTCACAGGAATGAACATTACAAAAAGCAATGAAGCAGATTAGAATGGCTCCTTCTGGGGTCAGATTCAGGGTTTATCTGCAAGGCAGCAGTACCTGGAGGAATCTATGACCTGCAGAGGGTACAGTCAGATCCTAACAGTCGTGGAAAGAATCCAGGGCACAGAATACAACCGTGGGTATATGTGAGCGTGGTATCCCATTGAGGGTGTAGACTACTGATTCTGAGGGGTCATTTGTAGAATCTACATAACTTTTAGGCTTTTTAAATATTTTTATTTCAAAATACGCATAACATTTAGTTTAATGCGGATGCCTAATTAGTGGTGTATGGTAATACCAACCACTGACAATGATGTGCACTTAGGTGATGTGAGAAATCCATCCCTAAAAGGGACTAATACGGGGAAATTACATTTAATAACAGGATGGGCATATTAGTGTTTATTACTACTGCAAGAAATCATCACAAACTTAAAGGTTTAAAACAACACAAATTTATCATTTCACAAGTTCTGGAAGTCACAAGTGCAGCTTGAGTCAGCTGGTTTCTCTGCTCCAGGGTTCATGAGACCTAAATCAAGGTCGTGTCCAGGCTGCATTCCTTCCTAGAGACTCTGGGAAAGAATTCACTTCCAAGTTTATTGGTTGTTAGCCAAATTCAGTTTCATGCATTTGCAGGATGGAGGTCCCCATTTTCTTGCTGGATCTTGGCTGGGGGTCTTTTTCAGCTTCTGGAGGCCACCTGCATTCCTTGGTTCACAGCCCCTGCCTCCATCTTCAATGCCAGCAACGGTGGGTGGAATCCTCCTCAAACTTCGAATCCCACTGACCTCTTCCTATGTCTCATCTCTCCTGCAGCACCTCTCTGAGGGACGCTTTTGCCTTCCCCTTCTGCTTCTGAGGGCTTATGTGATTACACTGGGCCCAACTGGATAATTCAGAATAATCTCCCTATTTTAAAGTCAGCTCATTGGTAGTTGTAATTCTGTCTGTGACATTCCTTCACAGTAGTGTCTCAATTAGTAGTTGATTGAATAGTCAGAGATGGAAATCTTGGGGAGACATCTTTAAAATTCCACCTACCACAAGGAGTTAAATGGCATTGCTAGAGCTGCTTCCCCAGTGGATCTCTACAGGGCTCCTTAGATGTTCTCCCGGTTCTTTTAGAACTTAGGAAATTCTCTATGATTATAGAATTGGAGACTCTGACCTATAGTAGACCTGCAGGACAGTGGAGAAAATAGTGCGTGTGTGTGTGTGAGGGGGGAGAGAGAGAGAGAGAGAGAGAGAGGATGCTTTTCCTAGAATAGGGCAGGAGGAGGCAGTTTGGCAGATATTGCGATTTTTTGAATTTAGGTAAAGGCCTGACTGGCAGGGCCTGCACCATCACGAATCTGCATTTGGTGCGGCTAGTAGAAGCAAGATGTATAGCAAGGAAGGAAGGCCACTGGATGTTTTTGTTTGGTTCTTGGATACGTTCAGGAGGTGTTACAGGCCGAACTATTTTCTCCTTAAATTCATATGTTGCAGTTCTCCCAGTACCTCTAAATGTGACTGCATTTGGAGACAGGGTATTTAAAGAGGTAATTAAGTTAGAATGAGGTCATTAGAGTGGGTCCTAATCCAACACAGCTTGTGTTTTTTAAAGAAAAGGAATTTAAGACACAGAAGTACAGAGGGAGACTGCTTGAAGGCAAAGGGAGAAGACGGCCACATACCAGCCAAGGAGAGAAGCCTTGGAAGAAATCAATCCTTTGGTCTTGGAATTCCAGCCTCTAGAATTGTGAGAAAATAAATGTGTGTTGTTTCCGTGGCACTTAGTCATGGCAGCCCTAGCAGACTAATACAGGAGGCTTTGTTTCCGCAAGGAAGCCTGAAATCCTGGCCACAGAGAGGCTGGTAGCACCAGCTTGCAGCAAACTCCTTCCTTCATCAGGTGGTAGCCGGGATTTTCTCAGCTAGCATGGCCCTAGAGAGAAATCTAGGGCCTGACACATCCACTCCATGGTTCTTAATTGTGGGCTCTGGCCATTTGTCCCCCAGACACCCCTCACGAATGTTTGGGGTGAGGGCACATGCTCAGACTTGGGGAGGACGTGGCCTCTTTCTTGGTGGTTTCAGGGCCTGCAGGGGCAACTTGCTCTGCACACCTGGGCTTCCGTATTGTCGCCTCCTCCAGGGCCCTGCAACCCACAGTACTGTGATTCTGGCAGAAGGGCTGTGGCATACCTAGTTTTGGAATAAAAGGAACACACTGGAGGTGGAAGGTCTGGTCTGAGTTCTTGTCCCAAGGTTGTAAATAATTAGAAATTTTACTTTGGGCAAGTTACTACCTTTCTTCATCTATAAAATAGTTGCATTCCAGGATTTTTCAATTCTGTGAATCATTAGTAGACATGGATTAATTACCTAGATGATTTAAAATATGGAATCTGAGAAACACCACCCTATAAAGTCGGAGTTCAAACTCTAACTTTTCTTCCTAGGAAGTGTGGAGAAGGTCATAATTTCCACACTGTGGTGCTTCTGTTGCTGCATTTAATTTAGTTATTCATCTGTTTTAGCTAAAAAGAAAAGATTTCACAATAACCTCTTTTTGGACAGGATCAAAGTTCAACTCAGGAAATCTCAAAGACTGGGCATTAATTTGCTTTCTATTTTTAACTGTACTTCATTTCAGAGAATAATGTTTTCCTCTGTGCTTGAGTGGGGCTCTAGAAAGAGAATGTAGCAATGAAAACATGCTTCTCAAAAACCCTGTGTTGCTCTAATGCATACATACCCTAAAAGGTTTGCCCAAGTTCCAAATGTGGAACTCTGAGAATGTAAAGTTCTCATCTGTTGTTCATTATTGCTGTATGTATGCAATTTCCTGAAGTCAGATGGTTTGTGTTAGGACATTGAATTTTCATGTCCAGTAAATATTTGTATGCACATCCCCCATATGTGTGGAGTAAACAGAATGATTTTCAACTTCCTGTAAATTAAGCTTATTTTGAATTTGAAAATGCTTGAGGAGGCAAAAAAAGCATCTAGTCAAAACTACGAGGCTCAGTTTGTACTCGCCTTCCTTAGGATTTACTTGAGCAAAGACAAAACATGAAGCACAGGGTCTGGATGTGAAACTATAGAGTCCTTGCTTGGGTAAAATTTCTGTTAGCTTCAGTCTTCTCTCTAATTGGAACATGTAAAGGTCTTTTGAGCTAAGTCCGGCCCAATTTTATTATTAATAGTTTGGCAGACCATTATACCTTAATGAAAAATGAACAAAATTTGCAGTTTTTGATCAAAAGTATTTTATCTCTAGACTATAAATTTCTTTGGAAAATTTATATTTTTGGATGAGCTATATTTGGGAGCTCTCATACACCCAAAGGTATAATTTGTAGTTGATCATCTTTTATTTATTGATATTATTCCAATGCTTCTCAAATCTTGTTATTTTTAAGAAAAAGTTTAAGATAAAGCTGTAATTTTCAGGGAATTGGAAAATAAATGCTTTTAAAAAAATTTAAAAAGACATTGTTAAGTAAGAGTTTAGTGCAATCAGGGGCCAGTTCCAAGAGCAGGGAAAGGAGCCATTTACTATGGCAACGGGAGCAAAAATAGAAAATGAAAAGCTCTTCTGGGGTCTCAAGTACCAATGAGAGCAGTGCTGTCAGCAGGGGCTCAGGTCTGAATGTGGAGGAGTTTCATTTGATCATCAGGTACCAAACTGGAACTTTTAGCTGGAGCCCCAAATGGCCCTGGATTAAATGAAGAGTAGGGTGAAAATGTGCTAAGTTGAGTGACAAACTTATTGGTGAGAGACCGAGGGAGGAGTTGATGGTTTTTGGCTAAGGCAATTGAGAAAGTTTCCATGGGAAAGTATCATTTTATTGGGGCCTTGAAGAATGAGTAATATATAGGTAAATTAACAAAATAACAATGAGAAAAACTAAAATTTGCACTTTAGGCATTGTGAAAAGCTCTTTTAAATGTATTATTTCTTAAACTTTACCAACACTTCGTGAGGTACACATAGTTGTTTTCCCCATTTTAAAGGTGAGGAAACTGAGGTAGATGTCATTTGACCAATATTACACAAGTGCATTTGAATGCAGATGCATTGATTCAAGCAACTATGCTCCTTCCAGCCTAAAAGGAGGGGACATGTTGAGTAAAGAGCTATATGAGAAATTTTAGAGAAAGTGCAAAGTTTTTTGTGGCTTAAGTATAAGATATTTGGTGCAATAAAGTGGGAGTAGGAGCTAGAAATGAGGTTGGGCCAAGATGGCAGAGCCTTGAATATCATTCCAAGGGTGTTTCTTTCTCCAGGCAGCCTGGCAATATGATATAGGCTTTTGCATAGGGAGATAATGTGATTTAACTAGTGATTGCAGGATGATAAGTCTGGTAGCAGCCTGACCGATGGGTTTGAGAAGGGAAAGTTTGGAGGTCAGGGAGCAGCTCCAAAGCTACTGTGGCACACAGGTGTGAGGAGGAGGGAAGTAGCCAAGGCCAGGTTAGTGGGAACTGGCAAAGGCAGAGATGGGAGACATTGTGGGGAGTGGAACCAGCTGGATTATGTAACTGCTGTGCAGAGGAGGGTTTCCATGGTTGGGAATACAGTGATACCATCGACATAAGAAGTCTAGGAGCAAGAATTTGGGAGGAAGACCACGTTAGGTTTGAAGCATGTTGAGTTTGGAACAAACATCCAGGTAGAGGTGTCCAGTGGGAATTTAGAAAATCTGGGTCTATGGAAGAGTAAGAAAATTTGGCAGACACAACGTAGATGTAAGAGTTGAAACCATGGAATATAATGTAGCACAAAAGGGAGGAAGACCAATGTTAGATCTCTACTGAATACCTGGATATAAAGGAGTAGGTGGAAGAATAGAAGCCAGTGGGGAAGACATAAAAGATGTGGTCAGATGCTGAGAGCATGAACCAGGAAAGGCTGTCCCCAGGTTATCCTGAGCTTATAAATGCCTTGTAGGCAGTGACAATGTCTTGGTAATTTGACTCCTTGCTTCGCTTCAGTTAGTGGTGCCTTCTGTATAATGGGAACCATACAGGTGCTTATTGAATTGAGTTGCATGTTTCTGCTCTGGGGAGCCAGGTGCACAGCAGGCTCTGTGGAAAGGGTTATCACATGTCCTGTGAGCCTGGCCTTCTTTAGCAGCTGGCCCAGGAGTGGCACAGTGAAGGGCAGACGACCCTTGTGACCAATTCCATATTAGTGTTATGCTTTTGAATATTTCCTTTTTGAGGACATAACAGGGATTATCAGGCCCAAGAAAACCAACAAATGTAGTGAGGATGGGAAACACACACATGTACAATTATGGCACTAGATTTTAAGAAACGAAGCATCCTGGGGCGTGGGAAGGCAGGCGGAGAGACTTAAGTGATTAGTTTAGAGTAAGCTGTTGACTGAGAGAGCCAGGGACCGTTATGTTTCTTTAGGTATAAAATGAAGACTATATTGTCATTTTTGTGAAGTCTGCTTGAGAATTGTACTACACGTTTAATAACCCAGGGGATGTATTTACAGAAAAACTTGGCAGTGATAGCTTTAAAATGGCCTTCCTGCCACTGGTAATCATCATCGACATGTTTGGATAAGAGAGCTTGCAATGATACGGTAAACAGCTCTTCAGTGTGACATTTCTAAATCTAATGAGCAATTAGGAAGGACTGATACAGTCCACCGGGCCCATCGAAGCTCTAGACCTCATGGAGAGCTGAGCTAATGAGTAGAATGAAATACTGCTTAACCCCAAGGCTGAGGACAGGGGCTGAGGTGTCAGATTTTGAACATGTATGGACTATTGCATAATAGGAGAAAATGGCCGTGACCAGATCTGTGCTTCATTTTCTGCTCTTTGCACTGGAGGCTTTGATATCAGTGTGGTTTACGCCTGAGTGCAGCAGACTCAGGCAGACTTTGAGTCAGTGTTTAAAGGCCAGAGATGATGATGTCGGCCAGAAGCAATTTCATTTAGTATTAGGGTTTTCAGAGAAAATACAAGATGCCCAGTTAAATTTGAAGTTCAGGTAAACAACAAGAATGTTTAGTACAAGTATGTCTCATGCAACATTTAGGACACACGTATACTAAAGCATTATTGGTTTATCTAAAATTGAAATTTAACTGGGTGTCCTATGTTTTTGTTTGCTGAATCTGACAACCACACTTAGGACTAAGTCTCATTACTAAGAAATTACTTTTCTTTTTTCTTAGTGCAAACCAGTATCTGGTCAAGAGTGACAGGAAAACTAACTTAACTTTAAATGTTTGGGTCGGTCCTGGAGAACTTCTGTGTGTACCAGGCTGTGGAGGTGAGAAATTGACTAAGAACTGGCAAATTTGAAGATACTTAAGATGCTCCTGGCTTTGATTTTCTAGAATTTTTTTTTGTGGTAAAATATATGTAAGATTTATCATTTTAACCATTTTTAAATGTACAATTCAGGAGCATTAAGTACATTCACGTTGTTGTACCACCAGCACCGCTGTCCATCCCCAAAACTCTTCACCTCCTCAAGCTAAAGGTCTGTACTGATTAAATAACTCCCCATTCCTCCTCACTCCAGTTTCTGGCAAGCACCTCTCTGCTTTCTGTCTCTATGAATTGTTTGACAATTCATATTAATGGAATTGTACAATATTTGTCCTTTTGTGCCTGGCTTAATCCAATTAGTGTAATGTCTTCAAGGTTCATCCGGGTTGTAGGATGTACCAGAATTTCATTCCTTTTTGAGGCGAAGTAGTATTCCAGTGTATGCATATGGCACATTTTGTTTATCCATTCATCGGTTAATGATCACTTGGGCTGTTTCCATGTTTTAGCTATTGTGAATAATGCTGCTATAAACTTTGGTGTATGAATATCTGTCCAAACCCCTGCCCTGATTTCAATATTTTGAATATATACCTAGACGTGGAATTATTGGATCACATGGTGGTTCCATGTTTAATGTTTTTGAGAAACCACCATACTGTCTTCCCACAGTGTCTGCACCATTTTACATTCCCACCAGCAATCGCAAGGGTTCTGATTTTTCCACGTCATCACCAACACTTGTCTTCTATTTTCTTGATAATAGCCACCCTAATGGGTGTGGGGAGACATAATTTCTAAGGATGGGTTGTTGTTTCTGTTCTTGTTTAAACAAGAATAATGCATTATTTTTTACTCTGGAATCACAGTGGTCATTGGTGCTGACATAAAAGGACATATTTACACACAAGTTATATCTACAAGGTTAGGAAATGAATTTCCCACTGGGGCTTTTAAACCAGCTCTGAAGGTACCATCAAAAACTAGAGTTCCAGCAAAGTCTCCGACAATGACAGCAGTGTTGGGCTAAGCACACACCTGCCTTTTACTTTACAGATCATGGGTTGGTTTTTTTATGCAAGTTCTGGATTGTTTGTGGAAACACACATTCATGCTCAAACATGTGCATAATGATTTTGTGATCATACCTCATAGACCTGGACCAAGGAATCTGAATCGAATTCTGAGAATCTGGATCTAGTGTCTTTTCCTGGGTGCTAGTTCCCAAGATAATCTGAATTTTTAGTAATAACACCTAGGATGGCATTATCTGAGACAGGAAAGAGCTGAATTCAAGTTTGGGACAGAATTCAATTACTCCCAGATCTAATTATAAACCACCTTTCGGAACATAGAGGTTGACTGTTCCCATGGCAACTGAAGCTGTAATGCAAGGAGGCATTCAGCAGTGACATTTTTAGCCAACTCCACACTGATCCGACTTGCTGGTGAAGGGGACTAAGAACGGGGCCAAATGCAGCCTCCCTGGCAGGGAGTTTTACTTCACAGCTCCTCCTCTTTTTCCATAGTTCTTCAAAAGAAATCAATCTGGCGCTGCCTCGCCTGTCTTCCAGCTCCCCCGGGCCCATTTCCCAGCATCCTGGTGTGTGCATGTGTCTTTCTGTATCTATACAGATTCTGTCTGTTTTACTCATTTCCATGTAAATCTAGATTCATATTCTTCATCATTGTCAATGAATCATTCAAGGTGTACTTTTAGCCCAGAATTGAATAATACCATAGGAATAAAAAGGACTATTATCATATGTCCCTTGAGCAGGGTGTTTTTTATTGCTTGTTAAGCAGAAGTCACATTTTCTTAGCTGTTCTTTCTTCCTTTTATTTTGCTATAAAAATATTTCTTATAGGGTGGACATTTCTAAGTTGAATTGGTAATAATGGCATTTTTTATTGTTTCTTTACTTGTAAGTGAACATTCTGAGCAGGCTGCTTGCAGATTCTGTGGTTACAAGTGCCATATTAATCTTAGTACCCTCAGTCCTACTAAATAAACTTAATCTTATTACATCCTATGTGAGATTGGACTCATGGTTTGTTTTATGTTTTTAATGTCACCAGCAGACAATGATATGAGCAAATGAATACTCCACATACACGGACACAGTCTCCTTGTTGAATCAAACATACTTACTAACAGAATTGATCTGCCGTGTTAGGGGTGACCTTAACAGGCATTTGGTAAATACCTGTAACTGGTTGTCAGTGGCGTTACTCTCATCCAGAAATGTTAATTCTCCAGCATCTACAGTTAATCACGAGCTTTTCTTGAGACCATATTCACATCAAAGTTGTTGTATACGAATGAAATGCACATGAAATCTTTCTCTCCCTTTCTCCCCACCCTCAACAACACATATGTACTCCAGAAGCACTTATGCTTTGGTAAAGGACACAGATCTTGAATGTAACACTTCAGGTGTCAGGTTTTCCCTGACCACAGAGGTAGGAGAGGATGAAACCGTGATCCTGAGTCAGCTGAGGGATGGGAGCACTCCATGTCTCTCTTCCCCTCTACGCTAAGCCTCATACCTTTGACTTAAAGACAAGGCTGAAGTTTTAAAATGAGCTGGATTGAGTCTTAAAGAATTGAAATAAATGTATCTTCATGACGGGATGTGACAGAAAAGTTATGTGTGAGTCTGGGCTAATATTTCAGGAGCCTCTCACCTGGTAAGAGATGGAGGCTTGGCAGAGGTTGTTGATCATATTTACTGGAAACAGAATTGCATCATGTAAGTGGAGACTCTTCACTAACCTTCTCCCATCCCTTTTTCTGGGTCCGACTTCCCTCACCTGAAAAATCTCTTATTGGCACATCTAGTTATTTAATATTTTTCTGTTCTTGGTCAACCGACCCCAAAGGACTAGCCACTGTGCTTGAAGGAGTCCAGGCCATGGAAACTCTGAGATTAAGCACTGTTGCTGAGATAATAGACCCCAGTTCTGCAAAAAAACCCCTAGTACATTAAACTTGCCAGGCAAGGGAGCCCTGCATTGGGAACACAGTCTCCCCGAGCTGTGCTTCATCAGAACTTAAACATGCTGCTAGGAAGGCACAGATGGTTCTGATTAACAGAAGTGGTGACAAGGATGCCGACTGACTCCTGGACCAAGACAGGCTTGCTTTAACACACTCAGCATTCCATCTGCCTTGGGTTAAAGCTGGTTTATTTTGGCTTTGCAGGTCCTGATATGATTTTAAACAGCCAGGTTTCTCAAGGGGCAAGGTTGTTCCGTACTATGTCCTTGATACTGATATGATTTAAAGAACAAGGGTGCTGGGGTTATGTCCTTGACGCTTGCTAGCAGGAGCCCTTGCACAGTTTCACAGCACGGTAATTACACGGAAGGAGGCTGGGTACAGGGGGGTAGTGGGGGCAGCCTGGCCATGGGTGGCAGGGAGCAGAGGGAAACATGTTGACACTGGATCCTGGACCATGGCCAGCTAGACATGGCTGTGCAAAGAACGGAGGGGAGAGCACAGAGCTGCTTGAGGGCAGGGACATATGTGGGCCTCACTGCGTTCCCCACGTGTCCCATGGTAGGTGGCACAGAGCCCGTGCTCTCTAAATATTTGTCGGAACAAGGTTTTTGAGTATGAACGAATGAATGGGGTGGGGAGGAAGATGAGGAAAACAGTCTGAGAGAAGAACAGTTTAAGACAGTGAGGGATCAGGCCCCGAGACTGGGTTTTCTGGCCCCCAGTAATTCCTGAGATACGCACTCCGCAGCCCCTGGCCTCTAACACGTTCCCACCAAGTGGAGACTGACAGGGTGAACTTGGCTCTCACTGGGAGTTGTGGGGAGGGGTGGGGAGTGGAGAAGGGAAATCATAGGGACACTAAGGGTCCTGAAAGCGGTTGATGGAAAACGAGTGAAAACAAATCCCCCTGTCTTTCTTTTAACCACCGTGTACTTACCCTGTTCAGGCACCGTGCTGGACGCTTCACACACTATCTCTAGTCCTGCCAGCAGCCTGTGAAGTAGTGGCAGCTAAATCCCTATTCCAGACCAGCGAGGGGCCTGCACCTAGAGCAGTCACATGACTTCCCCGGGCTCACACAGACCCTGAGGGCAGGTGAGGTCACAGCCAGCTCTGTCTGGCCCCAGAGCCTCTTTTCCTCCATGTGCAGAGTGGCTGCTCAGTCCTGACCTCTCATGCCCCAGGAGCTCGCCAAGTTGAGCCCTTAGAGTAGACCTGTAGCTTATCTTGCTCCCTGAGACCCTTGGCACCACTGCTACCTGGGGCAGAAAGCCCATGGGCAACGTGGGATCCAGAGAGCCCTTTGCCAGGCTCCCCTGAGGGCAACACTGTGCAGAAGAGGACGAGGTTGGCCTTCCAGACCTTGGCAGTGGCTGGCTTAGAGGCCTGCCCTTCCAGGGCACTGGCTGCTTTTCCCATGGGGGATGGGGGGGACACAGAGAGGTTGGAAACCTGAGGACCCAAATACTTCAGTTCTTCATTCTTCTCCTGTCTCACAAAAAAAATTAATGGAACTTGAAAACCTGATTGTGAAGTTGACCTGAATGAGAATTGCACTAAAGTAATTCTGAAAAATAAGAATAATCCATGAGGGATGTGGGGACTCTTTTGGCCTACCTCTTTGTGCAGATATTTAAAAAAATGCCATAAAGCTACAGCATGAAACAATATCGGCACATTTTTCGATGGCAATTTGATAATATTAAATAGGAAATTGATCTTAAAGAAGTATTCTATAGAAACATCCAAAAATGTGCATAAAGATACATGTGCTAGGGTGTTCATTGCAGCATAGTTTGTAATAGTTTAAAAGTAGAACTGTTCCAAATGTCCCTCAGTATAGTAGTGCTTAAATTAATTAGGTTATAGTCATACCATGGAAAACCATGGAACCATTAAAAGGAGTTAGGCAGACCCAGATGTGCTGAAATGAAAAGATCTGAAATATATTGGGAGTGAAGGAATGAAAAAAGTGAGTCACAGAACAATATTGCATGCTTAGGTTATAAACAGATTGGAAAATATTTGGAAGGATGCGCGCAAACTATTTTTAGTGATTAACCTTGCAATTAGAGGAAAAGTCAAGCGAGGGTTTTTCACAGTTTTGGTACACTTCTGTGTGGCTTTACTCTTTTATAAAGAGCATATTCATATGTTAATTGTGTGTTTAACAAAATGATAATGTGGGGAAAAGAGAATCTGATTATTTGGAAAATAAAGGGAGCAGATGAGTTAAAGATTATTTCAGGTTTCATCCCACAGGTGAATTGACATGAAATTGAATGGACTAGATGGAAGTCACTGCTATCATTGGTATGGGCCACTTGTCTGAAGGCAGAACATCCATGGGGCTTAGTTTGAGGGGAAGTTTTGTGGCCAAAGAGACCATAGCACTCTGAAGTATTCTGGGAGCTGTCAAGAAATATTACCCTTATTGCAGTCAAATTAAATGTGGTCTCAGTGGCTATTATCGAATGAATGTTAGTACATTGAAAAAGGGAAAAAGAAAAAGGAATAGGCTGAAACTGCAGTAAACCCCAGCAGGAGTAAGGAAGGCAGGGCCCGCTGGAAACCTATCAGGAGGCTGCACAGCAGTGGAGGTGGGTAGGAGGGGAGCCACCTGTCCCAGCGGCCACAGATCAGCCTCGTATTAAGCAGAAACATGGGCTAGATCACTTTTAAAAAAAAATTAAAATATGACCCCATTGGCTAGTAAAAATTATGAGCATTAGAAGTATGAAGCCTAAAAGGGAATATTTCGTCTTCATCCCTGGTTCTTATCCCATTCACCTTCCCGTCTATTAATCATCATCGTTAGAGTTTGGTGTAAATGCTTCTAGAAAGTATTCTGAGCATTTGAGCTCACAAAATGTACACAAACACACACAGAAGCACACACATACACAATGACTCAATTAAAAAAACTATACAAATAGGACTTTACTATCATATCATCATTCTGAGCCTTGACAGGAGGCTGCACCCACTGAGCTGGCTCACCTGTTTTTGGAGCTCTTCTGTGTGTTTCTTTATGGAATGCTTTGCGGCTATTCTAGAGAGGACTTAACATAAGTTTTTGGGTATTTTCACTCAAACACTCGGGAGAATGATGTAGGGAGTTTGGAAATGTCATTGAAGGGACAGATGTTGGTTTGGATTTAGTAGAAATGGGATGCTGGATTTGGGTAATTTATGATGTAGTGAGTTTAAGAATTTGGGCTCCAAAAATAAGGATTTGAATATGAGTTTTCATAGTAACTATATAAACTTGGAAAAATTACTTAACCATTTAAAACCTCAGTCACCTCATTTATAAAATGAGGTAAAAAGATGCCTGCCTTATAAGATGGTTCTGAGAACTAAACAAGCAATGCTTACAAAATGCTGATCACATTGCAAAGCATGTAGTGACTGCTCAATACACTCAGCTGCAACTAGTATTTTGGACCTTTATTTTATTCCTGTTCCAGGTCACTTTTGAACACTTAGAGTCCCCTTGTAGTTCTTCTGAATATTGCTTTCTCAAAGGCTTGACTTGCTTTCCTTTATTTCTGATCCAAGATTTCTGTACATTTCCTACTTTTAATCTATCATCTCTACTTCAACATGCCAAGCCTCCTACACAGTGTCTTGGAAATGAACCAAGAACAAACCAAAATGCCTCACACACAGCTTCTTGGGCTTTCCTTAAATTGAGTTCTAGCTGATCATTTCTTGCTTTTTTTTTTTTCTCTTCACAACTTCATCTCTTGGTTGATTTAATGGCATAACTTTCCAAGTTGACATTTGGGTTTTAATGTCAAGGACTGAAGAATTTCCTTTCTTTTGGACTTGTAAAGATTTGGCTGCTCTTGTGCTTGTTGCCATTAGCTGACTCTTAACTCTATCAGCCCATGTGGGATTGCCACATATTAATTTGATATTAAAACAGATTACATCTTAGATGTATATCTAAGTGTTTTGTCAATAATTGAAAAATTATTAATTGACAAAACTCACAATGCTCCAATAAATCTTTGTGAGCATCACTGTGTTCCAGGAAATGTGCTATGTTCCAGGGATACAGTGGTAAATTCAATAGAGACAGCCCCTCCTTTTGTGAAATACAGAATCTAGCAAGGACTATACACATTGAGTGATGGCTTACTACTGTGGTAGTGCTCTGCTGGGGATGTGCTGTGGGAGGCACTTGGGAAGGGCCTCCCTGAGAGAAGTGATACTGATATGAGATCTGAAAGAGGAATGAGTCAAATGAGGAGTAGAATATTCCAGACAGAAGCAATAGCACACTCAAAGACCTGGACATGAGAGAAGTCTTGCAGCATTTGAGGAACTGAAATAAAACTGATGATTGGAGTGGAGAGAGTGAGGGTATTGAGAGGGGAGGTGGGACTGGACCCATCCACGTGAAGGATTTATTCCTTCCAGGAGTTTTTTTGACTGATTTCTGATGGTAAGTGGTTACACAGTCTCTAGACTGTTGCTAAGTTCAGCAATGAAGAGAATATGTTTGGACCTCATTGAACAGAGCAATATTTTATTGCACTTTGGTGATTCATGAAATCTCTCTGTCCAAGTAATTGGATTCTTAGAATGACATATTTTAAATTCAAGTCAACAGGACAAAAGTACAAAGACTAGTGAGTGAATACCTAGTTTGTATATGAATAGAAAGGACTTAGAACTAGAGAGTCTTTGTTTTGCACAGTCTTCCTCTTTTGTCTACTTTTTGACCTTTCAAACTTTGTCTAAATGTTGTCAAACACAGCAAACAAAACAAAACCAAAACTGTAGATACTGCTCCAAAGCTGTGAAGCTCCCAGCAACCTCTGCACTTTAGCAGTTAAGATTTTCCTTTCTGTAGCTGCATTTGCAATGATCTATAGCACCAAAAAAGGGTGTGGAGAGTCGTGGCTTCCAAGACCCAAGTTTTAAGGCATATGGGAATGGGATACTACATAAAAAAGGAATTCTAGCCTTTTATTCTATGTAGAATTTAAAAATTTATCTACATTATCTAAAACTCCTGAACTTTTAGAATAATATGATTTAGAACTATCACTAAATATACTTATAGAGGTATAATATGTAATATTTGATATAAATTCTTAATTTTAATTGATTCTCAGTAATATCTATAGAGTTTCACCTATTTCTTTCTTTCTTAGAAAGAAAGCTGCCAGTTTCCAGAAGCCCAGTCCCATTCTTGTGAGGGAATCATCACTTGTTCTCTTCCGAGCCCAGATTTCTCAGGGAATTCTCCACTGTGTGCACAGCTCTCCCTCCAGATATTTTGAGAGCTTGAAATCACAGTCCTATGTCTGTAGGGGAGCTCTGAAAACCTGCAGGAGCACTCCTTTCCCAGCTGTAGTAGAAAGAACTAAATACTGTTCCAAAACCACTGTCGATTTGACTGTTGGATTTAAGTTTTTTTCCTGTATTCTTGTAGGTCCTTGTGCAAAACTATTTTAAGAGAATAGGAGAAAATAAAAGATACCGACAGAAGGATATTTAATGTTAAGGACCAGCCTATGACAAAGCCAGCCATTTGACATCTTTGTCATATTTACAGGTTTATTTTCCTAATATTTACACTTTTTTGAGGGGGTTTGGGTAGCCAAGGCCAGGAAGATTTGTGCAATGACACAAAGCATTCAACAAAGACTTGAATTTTGCTTAGGAAAGATTTCTAAAACGCAGCATATGCTTGGCAGTACAGAAATGTATTCTCCTGGAGACAAAGGGAGGGTTGAGATAAGTTAGAATGAAAACGAGTGGGAAGGGAACCAGATAGCTGGGAACACAGTGGTGAAGATCTAGATTTCGATGAGGGAGCAGAGGAAGAATTAGAAATAAAGTGTGAGAAAAACACTCATCTTCCTTTCCTTTGTTCTCTTAGCATTTGTTGTGGGACCAGCCACAACAAAGGAAGGTACAATGGCAATCACATTCTGATCAGATTTATAGATTGTTGGGAGATAGACCTGTCAGGTTCAGGAGCGAAATGAAGCAACAGCCTCAAGGGCATATTGCTGTGCACGGGACAGATTTTCGGTACTCTGCGTGGAGGATAGCTAACTGAGGTAGGAGAGTCGACTGAGAGAAGCTTCCCTCTGCTTGGCCACACTAGGCACGTGGGTTGGGCATGGCACAATTCCAGGGAGTGCCATTCCCACAGACTGCAGTGGGAATTGGGCCTTCTAGGATTGTATCACACAGCAGCTGGGCTCTCCCAGAAGTAGACTTTGAGACAAAAATATAAACGGCCTATTTGGGAAATATAGAGAACACTGCTAGGGAAGTAGGGAATGATACAGAGGGGGAAGGCAGCTAATACAGGTGCACTGCCGAGCCAGCTACCACAGCGGCCACTGGAGCTTAAACCTGCGGGGAGTTGTGGGAATCGGTGCAGACCCATGGCTCAGGGTGTACCATCTGAGGGGCGAGGGAGCTGGGCTGTTCATACTCCAGCACCCGAGAGTCATGGTTGAGGGCTGTTCTCAGGCGGTGTTAACTCCCTGGCACTCTGGCCTGCTGCACGTGGGCAGAGCCAACTTCTGGAAAAAAATTCTTGAGACAGGAGATACAGATAATAGCACTTGGAAGTCACTTGAATACAGTGAATGATCCTCTGTGGCAGCTTTGCATTTTAGGTCTGGAAATGGCATGACAAAGCAACCCTTTTTTTCCATTTGTAAATAGTTTCTCCAAAAAGTCCAAGGGCTTTTAACTGAAATATAAGGATGAAATGCTTAATCTGATGTAGAAGAAACAGTACAGGAGTCCCACTGCCTGAGTTTAAACCCCATCTCTGCTGCTGGTGTAATTAGCTGTGTAGTTTAGCTAAGTTCTGTTGCCTCTGCATGCCTCGGTCTCCTCATTTGTAGAATTGGGACAATATGGGTTATTATGAGGATTAAACTAGATGAAATGAGTAAAACACATAGGCAGTACAGATCCATAGGGTCAGAGAGTTTAGCCCTCACTGAATTTAAATTTTAATGAAGAAGACGCTTGAGCAAACAGATCATCTTAACACAACACGATAAAACTTAAGACGGTGGCAGGCACAAAGTCTTTTGGGAACACAGAGAAGGTGCCTTTAGTACAGCCGAGGAATCAGAATGATCAGAATGGCTTCCGGAGGGAGATGATGACTAAATTCCCCGACGGGGGCTGGATGGGGCGAGATCTGCCAGGCACACGCAGCCGTGCTCCGCGCAAGGCCATGTCTGCCTCCCTCACCTTTCGCTCAAGCGAGCTGCGTGGGATGGAGACGCTGAGGAGTGAGTTCAGGTGATCTCATTAAACCTTTACCACTCTGAGCCTGGGGGGCGGAGGGTTAGGGAGGAGACGGGGCATGGGCTGAGCCCTGGCTGTCTGTCCCAGCACTGCCTCGAACAGTCTGCATGACTGCACGCAAGTGCTTCACCCTCTCTAAGCCCTCAGCTCCCTGTCTGAGCAGTGAGGGACTGAGGGACTCCTGAGTACAGGGGCAGTGAAAAGCGTTTGCAGCTCTGTCCAAGCAGGCTCCTTCAGAAGCCTGGGTTTTGTGGGTAAAGTTTGCAGCTGGCTATGTGGCTCCTATGGACATGGTTCAGAGGGTTTTGACAAGTGTGGAGAAGTGTCTGCTCCCCTCTCGGGCTTCCCATCTGGAATTCTCAGTTCTTTGCCAAATTTCCCACTGCTCTTTGGCGCAGAGGCTTAGTCTCAGAGTGGGCTGTGTCTTGGAATTTGGCTTTTTGGGGCACGTTCTCCAGCTCAGGCCTGTTGGGGTGGTCTTGCTCACCTGATGTCCATCGGTGCCTGCCAGGATTTGGCAGGGAGACCCCCAGCCCAGATGGAGGATAGACAGTAACGGGAGCCCTTCGCAGGCTGCACCGATGCTCGGGAGGACCACACCCCGCGTCTTGGTCTCAGAGGCAGTCTCGAGTGTCAGATCATTTGGTATCAGACCTAGGCTTCTGGTGTTTGGGAGATGGCACAACCTCCAAGTTATCACCTTTCACCTCCATTAATTCTTTCTACTGGCACTGCCACTTCATGAAGGTTGGCATTTAAGAGGTTGGAAAGTTTAGTTGATGTTAATATAGTTGCTTCTCCACCCAAGAGGACTAAGATGGAAAAATGAGTTTACGTATCAATTAATTGGTCAAACGGCTATGCCAAGCCCTGAAGAAGTCACCTAGTTTCCCCATCTCAACTATTGTTCTAGGCCATTCGCAAGAAACCCATCCAGTCTAGTCAGATTATTTCTCTCTCCAGTCATTCATCTTCATCATGTTGTAGAGAACGAGTCAAACTACTTATCAGTTAAAACTTACTTATCAGCTAAGGTTAGGTTCAATTATTAGTAATAGTAAAATCAAAATAACAGTAGCTTAAACGAGGTGTGAGTTTTCTCTTTTACCTCTCTCTTGTATTTTTTTCTCATATTAATGTCAGGATGTGGGCAGTCCAGATGGTATGGTCGCTTTATGCCATAAAGTCTGTAGGTACTCAAGCTCCATGTTGCTCTGCCATGCAGGATGTCCACGGTCACCTTGTTGTCTGAGGTGGGTGTTCCTGCTCCTGTCAATGGCCACATTCATCTAGCGGTAAGAAGAAAGGGTAAAACTCAATGGCATGGTCACACTTAGCTACATGGGACAGCTGAGAAATGTAGTCTTTTCTTCTAGGTAGTTGTGTGCCCAGCTAAAAGTTGAGGGTTCTACTGCTAAAAGAAGAAAGGGAGAGGATATATGAGGGGACAGCTGGGAGTTTCTATCAATAACTGGATTTGACCCTTCATGGTGGCATGTGATCTCAGACACAGAATTAGAATTCTTTAAGCCTCAGTTTCCTTATCTGGAAAATCATTATAATAATATTTACCTCACTGATTTTTTTGCAGGATAATACAAAAATTAAATAAGGTAATGTTTGTGAAAATACTCTACAAACCAGAAAGCACAATACAAGACATTTATTAGCTAATGATTTGTTTTCACATTTTCTTAAGCAACTTCTGTCATGAGAATGGACAAAAGAAGGTGCACAGCAAGTATATTTTAAACTGAATGGAGGGTACTTTGAAGACAGAAGCTGATCTAGGGGCAAATGAGAAGCTTCACCTTTTGAAATCAGACGGAAAAATCTCCAAGACAAATGTTCCAATGTGAGTTTCCCAGCTGCCATTGGAAAGATGATGTACTCCACTGAAAGGGATTTTGCTTTGGTATTTCAGCATTGTTAGCCTTGGCGCAAACCTACAATAGGAGAGGCACTCATAACTAACAAGTAGTAAAGAAATCTTCAAAGGGTTTTTACATCAGAAAGGCTTTATTTGAGTAGTGGGGGAAGGGGCCTAAAAAAAACCCCAAATCCATTTGCCTATTTTGCCTAATAAGGAAATACTTTATAGCATGTGATGCAGTGCTCTGGGAAAAGAATCAGCATTCTTTTCTGTTGATTTTAATGGTAACTGATGTAATAGGAATGGACCGCAATAAATATTGCATATAATTATTTATTAGACTCGTAAAAACCTCCTATTGCTGAGGCCTCTGGGCATATGGACAAAGGTGGAATATTAGGCAGTAAATGCAGCCAGACTCAGCAAACACAATTGTGAGGTCATTCTATTAAGGCCCCAATGGAAACATTAGCTATTCATGCAGCTGGAGATAAACAAAGTCTTTGGGGAGGAAATGACCAGGTAAGGAGTCAGGGGCCCTTAGAACCACACTTTAAGGGAGGAGGCCTTCGTTCTTTGTGTTGGTGATGTGTGGGGCTTTGCCATACTGGTCACTGAGATCACAGCCAGCCCATGGAGGGCTGCCTCTGTCGCCCACGGACCCAGGGAATCCCTTGAAGTGCAGTGTTCTCCTTTCACCTGGAGGGGGCAGGAGGAGGTGATAGCAAACTATTTTATGATTTTCTTGTAATACAGAAATAGCCACACTAATAAAGAGGTGCTTAAAATGAACCTCGAACCAGGTGTATTTGGAAATAAATCCAGATTCTACCAGTTAATATTTAAATGTTCTGGAGTAAATTACCTGCATTTGTGAATTCTGCAGGGTTATTGTGAGGATAATATGAATGCAATTAACACGTAGCAGATGTCCGATAAATGCATCTGAGAGCTAGCTGAGGTATATCATAGAGAAGGTTAAATACAGAAAATTTATAATCCTTTCTCTGTCCGGTGAAGCAAACGGAGTCTTATACTAAGCCTGATGTTATTAAATTTTGAATTTTGAAGGCACCACATTTTCTATTTGTTCAAAGCATTCCAACTCAGCTAAATAGGTAGGTTTATGAACCAAAGAATTCTCTGTGAGAAAAAGAATATCCTTCTGGCCCAATTTCTGTAACTTCCCAGGCTTGCAGTTCTGCCTAAAGATAAAACATCTCTAGCAACCTATCTGGGATTTCATATTCCAATTTCCAGTATCTGAAATTGAAGGGATATTGCAAGCAAACCATGTTAAAGAATGAAGACTACAGCTTTATAGTTAACCTGTCCATGAGGTGCCTGGACACCACAGCATGTCTGGAAAATTCACTCCCCCTTGTAGTAGCTGTGCTATTCCACTCAGAGAATTATCCCTCATATATAACTTCAGGTTCTTCTGGTGTAATTTAGGTCCATTTAAAAAATGTTCTCATTTGACATATATTCATTGAAAACCTACCATGTTCTTGACACTGGCAAAATGCTCAGCCATGTATTTGGTCCTCAGCAGAACCAGTATATCCCTGGGATTCCATTTTGAATAAGGCCCTTCTTATATTTAAAGAAAAAAATCTTTTATTTTTTTTTTCAATCTTAACTATTCTCTAATTTAAATTTTTGGAATCAATGATTTTAGTCATCACATCTAGGTATTAGTCAGACATGAACCCTGTCTAATTTCTCTTTCTCCTTTTGTAGGAACAAAAACTCCCAATTCTTTGAACTTAACAAAATTATTAATTTTTCTATTTTTAGATACCAAATGCCCCATAAAAAGACCAGATTTTTTCCCTATGGAAATGTATTATAACACTAAAATTTAAATGGAAAAAAACTGAATTCAGAAGCTATAATGCAGTCAGGAAATTTAAATGAACCCATAAAATACAACGGCTTGATTGAATTAGTCCCTGCTAGTTAATTTGCTACCCACATAAAATATGAGATGAAAAATCCTTTCATCAAATGGTTTGAAACAAAACTTTGAGAATTTTAAAGTCCCTTAATCAGTGGAAGAACCCTTATTTGCTTGACTTTCACTGGTGTCACTGAAAGTAAGACTTTGAGAGAAATACTTAGAAAAATGTTTGATCTGAGACTGTATCACCAGTCGGAAGAGTAGAGAGAACAGGAGCCACCAGCTTGGTTCTATATTCCCACCCTCCCCCAAGGTTTCAGAGAGTAGACTTCAATGAAAGTTTGATGTAACTTTTTCATGATACAAAGGGCTTAAAACTTATGTTTCAAGCTTATGAGACCATTAAGAATACAATGTTATGTATCTCAATGGTACCACAAAGGAAGCAAAATATACATTTGTAGAGACCTCTGTAATTTATAAAGTATCTTAATCTCCCAACACCTGGAATGATAGGTCAGGGAGATATTTCTTTTCTCAGTTAAGAAAATGAAAGCTCAGAAGTTGAGGAGCTTGTCCTGGGTCACCCAAAGAGAATGGCAGAGCTGTGGTCATAATTAGTTTTCCTGTGTCTCAAACTCATGTTGATAGCCTATTGTACTCAAGTCTGTGAAAGCCTTATTTCAATACGTCCATGGGGACATTTGAGTCATTTCCCATTAAGATCAACCTTTACCTTTGGACTCACTCTGGCCAACTTTTGTTTCATATGCATGTGTTGCTTATCTCAATGTCTTGTGTTTCTATTGCTTCTTTCTCTGAGAAAGTCCAGGCACATTCCAGACACTCAAGTCTAATCAGCACTGATAGCAGGCAAGCGGGACTAGACTACCCCTGGGGTCATTTGGCACTTGCCCAGTGGCTGTGGGATAACCCACTCATTCTGGCATTCCTGGGTAAAGAATGGGTCTCAGTGACCTGCCTCCTCTGGTATATGCTTGATACTTGGTTGGCTTGGTTGGCTTTCCCTTCTCCATAAAATCTGCTTGTGTATCCCCCACTGTGGATCCCTCTGCTAACATCCCTGTTGTGGCAAACTTCTCCAAAGAGTATTGTGCACTTGCTATTTCTAATGCCTCTGCTCTTATCCTCAACTTGTGAACCTGGCATTAGCCCTGATCTTCTCTCTAAATTGTTCTCTCTAAAGGTTACTGCCAATATTATTAACAAGATCCCCATGTTTTCTTGGGTTTCTTTCTCCTTAACCTAAACTTGGCTGCACTTTTTTTCTTGAAATTCTTTTCTCCTTAACTGACCTGCTCTGGTTCTCTTTCTAGCTCTCCAGATACCATTTCCTCTTTTGTCTCCTCTGGCTCCATTCTGTACCAGTAGGCTTAAGTCATGGTCCTTTAAGCTCTACTCACCTTTCTTTCTTAGCATACAGTTGCTTTTGTGGCTTCATCTCTGACCTCAATTTTGAATGACTCCCAATCCAAACTGTGTGCTCTTTTCTCGGCTTCAGCCTTGAATTTTCAGATGCCTACTGGACTGCTCCACTGCAAGGCATCTTAAACTTATGTCCAAACTTGGATTCCTCCTGATCCTTCTCAGACTCATCCATTTCTGTTGGTGGCATCATTCCTCTGCTCACTCAAGGTCAACATTTTGTAATATTTTGAGTTTCTTCCTGAAATACAACATTAAATCTATTCCTCTCACACCCACATCCCATCCTTCTGTTCCCAATGCCATCGTCATAGTTTAGATCACTCCTATTGCAATGAGTTATCTTTCTTTGATTTCTACTGACTGCTGTATCATCCTACATGTTGTTGCCACCTGACTAGTTATCCTTTATTCTTGTTTGATATGATTTATGCCTCCACTCTGGGCTGCTGGTTTCCTGCCATATTTTGTTCTATGCACCTTCCTCCAGTTGAAAAACGAGAGATTTATAACTCAAATAGAACGAAGTTTTCTATCTTATAGAAACCATAGACTCCCTCAAATTTTAATGGGGTCTTAGCTTCCTGATGCCCTTTCCTATTTGGGATAGAAGCAGGTGGCAAGGAAAGAAAAACCATTTCTTAGTCTTATTTTCCTCTAATGCAGTATTTTTGAGATGATTCCTCTGGAAGAACTGGCTTCTAAAGTGAGGTTAGGTAAATGCTGTCTCCAGGCTGTGGTCATTTTGTAGTAGACATGCTTGTGTGCATTTCTCAGCCTCCCAGGCATGGTTTACACCATTCTTTATTGTTTTTTCCTTCTGGAGAGAGATAAGGTATAACACTTCTTATTGATTTTGGAACCATTTCTATAATGCAAACAACACCTATCTGAGAAACCTTGTACTAATCACAGAAAAATGTGATCATGTGGGGCCTGGAGTGTAAGAATTTCCCTAGCTGTGGCTCTGTAGAGCATTTCCTTCTTATTATTCAGGGCTCTGTTCAAAACAGTTCTCTCAGTGGAAAACATACAGCACAAAAGCAGGATATTGAAATTCTTTCTGCATTAATTCAGGTGGTAACTTAATGTTGGCCAAATCCTTGCCTGCTCCATTCTCCCTGTTGGTGAATCAAGACCTATATTTCCTTGTTCACTGAGTGTTGAAACTTACTGGACTTTCTAGTCCAATAGCCTTAAGAAAGTTCACATGGCTGGTCCCAGAGCACACAGATTGCTGGTGACAGAACCTAGACAGTCCCCTACTCCCATCCTGCCTTTGGCTCTAGTGTTCTCCTACTTGAGTGAAGACATTTTAGTGAAACCCAGTGGGCCCACCCTTAAACTTGGGCCCAGGGCAAGAATACAAATGGAAGCCCATATAGCCTGTGCCCAAATCTTGAAAATTATATAAGTCCAGCAGCAAGATGTCAAATAATATGTTCTATCTTTTCATCATGATAAATATATTTTAATAATGAACTGGAAAGCTGGATTTAAATTTTGACTTCTCAAGATCTTTATAGTGTTTCTACTGCAATGGTGCAGTGTGGGTGAACATGTCATGTCCCTGGACCTAACCCATCCATTTCTTGTCCTAGCACCAACTCCAGTCAGCACCAAGGGGGTTCTTGTGTGCCACATTCAAGTTCTGTTCACTCCACCTTCAGACAGCTGCCTCTTGGGCTTAGGTGGCACACACCAGATGTGCCCTGTGATTCAGTGTCTGGTCTAGGAGCTGCTGTGCAGCAGGCAGATGGAGAAGCCTTAGGCATCCTTTCAATTCTCTCCCTTGCCTCCCAGAAGTTTCTTCTTTTCTACTGTCAGTTGCCATTTCTCTCAAGTCTTATTTGCTTCCTTCACCCCCGCCACCCTCATGCGTTCTGTACTTTGAAAATCCCCCCTCCTTTTTCTGCCTCTTTCTTAAGCCATCAAGATTTTTGTTCCTTTAGAGGAGCTGTATGAAGTGTGTGAAAAACTCTTAGTTAGGTTAATCCATAAGAAAAACTTGTTAAGGTAAGAAAGTTCATCTTCAAGCCAACAGGCTGTCTTTTTCCATTCTCATGTTGTCCCCATTTTCTCTTTCCCATCAAAATCAGCTCTCAGGAAAAAATACTCATAGGTCATATGCGGTATCTTGGAAGTGGGATAAATGACTTGGTCTTCCAAAGAAAATGTTGCTCATGGGAGCGGGAGAGCAAGTATTCTGGACATTTGTAAAGGCTGTAGACGTCATGATGTGCTGGGTGCCTACACACTCAGCCTCTGTGTCTGCAGCCCGGAGGGCCCTGCAAAGTCTGTATGTCCTGAGGGTCACGCTGTAGAAAGAAAGTGCAAAGACAGCAATTTATCCCTGGTTTGTGCAAATCAGGACTGTCTTCTACTTAGGGCAGGGGAGTGGATTGCAGGGAGGAGATCGAGCATGGTGCTGAAAAGCCTGTTTACAGTGGATCAGGCATGTCTGTTTTCTTCCTTGCTTTGCACCTCCTCAATCTCCCAACACTTGGATTTTTGGAATGGACCCAGGATGCAAATGTAGCCATAGGATTTGGATGTGTCCTCTGTGTTCTCTGCCATACCTCCCTTCAAAATGAATTAAGAGGAGAGAAAACATAAAGACCATCTTTTCTTTCTAGTATAAACACTCTGTGGCTGCAGGAAAGGGAGCTGAAACTCGAGGGATAGATATGACTCAGAGTGATGGTCTGCTTCCTGAAGAATGACCTTGGCTGCCTGTTTGTCCTGACTGTCGGAGACAGAGGCCAGGAAATGCGTTCAAAGCATGGACACATCAGTAACCGGGACACACAAGTATATATGCTCAGTGCCTATTCCTCCTCCACCAACTGAAATGATACGCAGTTTTATTTCTGCAGTTTTTACAAAATAATTGAACTTAGTCCCTCACTTTCTACAGGGAAGCAGATGAGACATAATTTTAAATATTAATACAGCAGAAGTCTTAAACATATACATGGTGCTTGGACTTTTACAAAATATTATTTTTTAGAGGAAACTTTGGAGGCTGAATGATGTGGATAGAGTTCAAGTTTTGAAGTTAGATCTGGTTTAAATCTGTTTCCCCATATGAGCATCTGTGTTGCTTATTCTCTTTGATCTCATTTCCTTATCTATAAATGTAATGATAACTTTTAAATCTTTCCGGGATATTATGAGGATCAAATGAGAAAATTTATGTGAAGTGTCTGGCAGGGAGTTGAGGCTCAATAAAATTTAGTTCCCTTCTATGGCCATAGACTGCTGGTTGCCTAAGCAATATCCATGTCTCCTGTTTATTTAGTACCAGCATGCTGATTTCATTCAGATGATGCTGTGCTCAGGAATGAGGCCATATACCCAGCTTCCTTTGCTGCTAGATGCAATCATGTGACTTAGTTCCAGCCAATGAAATGTATGAAGTTTTTGGATGGGAATTATGGGAAAGTGACTTAAAAGGGAAGACAGGTAATGCAGACTTTTTCTATTCCTTAATGCCTTCCCTCTACTTCCCCTGGAAAGTAGATATGATGGTTGAAGTTGCAGCAGCCATTCTGGGTCATATGGCAACTGTGAGGATGGAAAATGTAAGAGGACATGTGCTAAGAATTGTAGAGGACAAAAGGTATCTGGACGCTTAATGACACTAGCAGCCTAGGACTATTGCCTCTGGCCATTTAAAAAAAATATGTGAGCTAAACAAATTTCTACCTTGTTGGAGCATCTTGTATTTCTAGCCTCTATTATTAACCAATGGAGTATAATTTCTAACTAATATACCTTCCCCTTTTACCAATATGCTCATATTTAATCCTCACATTTATCCTGTGAGTTAGTTTAGTTCTTCTTATTTTGTAGATTAAAAAAAACCAAAAACCTGATGTGAAGAGTTAAATATTTTGCTCCACATCGCACAGCTATTCTGTGCTACTGCTAATTTCTGACTCTATTTTCATTGCTCTTTGTGCTATGAAAGGCAATCTGCTGGGTTTTTCCCAGAAGCTTCTCCCCCAGGTCTTGTGGGCATGATGGTTAAGAGTCCAAATTCTGGGGCCAGACTGTCCAAATTTTAATCCTGGTTCTACCATTTACTGCTGGGAGACTTATGTGCAAATTGCTTGACCTCTTTGGGCCCCAATTTCCTCTTTTGCAAATGGAGATAACAACACCCTATAGATTTGGTATCAGGGTTAAATGAGTCAATGTAGGTAAAAGGCTTAGAACAGTCCCTGGCATATAGAAGGGTTATTAAGTGTTAGCTATTACCATTCCTTTTTTCTATACCAGACAGACAATTCTGTTCATTGGACACAAAGCCTCTAAAATCATAGCTAATCTTTAAATGATTTATCATTTTTCTGATGTTCCAGATTTTTATCAGTTTTCTGAGATGTGAATGTTCTTAGCTAATTCAGAATCCTTTGCCAATCCTGAGACCCTCCTGAGATCATGTGGGTACAAGTGGAGGCTCCCTGTAATGGCACCACAGGGTAGGGGGCCCACATAGCCCTGATGGTGGGAAGTGTAGTCTTTGTTATGCAGGAAACATAGACCTGTCCAGGTGGCTGGCGGGAATCTGGGTGGGGAAATACCAGGACATGAGAGACTAAAAGTTATGTACTGAGTAGAGGCTCAAAAAACCATGTTGGCATCTTTGAGAAGAAAAAGATAATTTTCTATACTAGAGATAGGAAAAAAACCACACACACACAAGAAGGAAGACTAGAAGGAAAGGAAATGAAATCAAGAAAAGGCAGGAAAATCCTCAAGCCTGTTGAATTCTGGATTGTATGGACTTTAAGTCCTTGGGGTTTCCCTATTATGCCAGTCTGGCGTGTATCAAAAGGCAGATGGATTAGGGGAACAATTGTTCCCTATGGGAACATTCTCTAAGAATATAACTTTGTATATAGTTTTTTTTGAAAAGGTAGTATGTTTCGTGGTGATAAAGACAATGATGAAGACTTCAGAAGAAGGATTCTGAAAGCCCAGCCTGACTCAGTAGGGAAAAGAAGGCAGTCGGAGGAGGGTATCTTCTCTGTGCTTGTTCCTCTGGGAGCCCACAGCAGGGGCTTGGCCAACCCCTTCCCACCGCCAAGATGTCCGACTTCTGTCCTTCCCCAGGCTGCCTATTTTTGAGGCCCTTTGTCAGTTTCCTTATAGAATTTGTTATAAAACCCTGAAATTAAAATGGGCCTCTGCATTTGTCTTCACAGTGAGCCAGGGAGGGTCAAGGACGGCTGTCCCAACGGGGCAGGTGAAGGCGAATGTCTGAGCGACAGGGAGCAGGCACAGCACTGGCGTTTGCCCAGAGGGAAGCGGCCCGTGGAGGCACAATCCCAGCTGTGAAATCAGCAAGGCTGGTGAGGGTCTCCTCCACCCTGGCCTGCTTTGCTTGGGAAGCCACGCTGGGCTGGTCCTTGTGTCTCTTCGGCCTCATTTTTAAATTCCATTTTAGTTTATTGTCAGATAAAGGGACACCTCTGTTTTCAGTGGGCCCAGCACAGCTACTCAGTGGGTAGGATTAAATGTAGTATACTTGGTCACTGCGTATTAAGCCCTCTATTTTTAAAAAGTTCAGTGGTTTCCTTTTATCTCCCCATACCTCCCCCATCCCCCAGTTCTGTCACATGGCCAGTGTTGTGCATCTTGAGCAGATGGTCTCAGTTTCCCAGAGGGAGCGAGTTAGGGATGAGTCAGCCCTTATGGGGTCAGTGGCAGAGCCACCTAGGACTGTTTCTTACTGGCTCCCAGGAGGCTCCCCAGGTTCTACTGGTCAAGGTGGCCCCAGGCAGGTGGGGAGTCAGGTGTCCGCAGGAAACAACCGAACAGGACTTTGGGAACCACAAGGAGTAGGGTATCAGTCACCAAGAGAATTCATGTCCCCAAGCGCTAGGCATTGGCTTTCTCCTCCCCCAACACCTTCTGGAATTATGGTTTGCCACAGACCTAAGCTAGTCTAAAAATATTGCAGGACAAGCCTCCTTGTTTATCCCATCTAAGTAGCTCTTGGATCTGTTGGAAAAGAACTTTCCAAGTTGGACTATAAACATTAAAAGATGACCTGTTGGTCACATAAATAACCAGTGTTGTGTGTGTGCGTGTGTATACATGTGTGTTCGTATAGAAAACTTGTCCAAAAGATATTTCAGCCCCTAGATGATTACCAGGAGCCTTTTAGATAAGCACAGTGGGCGTTTTGGAAAGATGCTCTGGGGATTTAGTGTTCTCAGGGCTGCCTCTGCCACGATTCTGCGGGGGAAGAATATAAATCTGAATCCTCTGTCTCCCCCTACCCCGCCCCACCCATTTCTCATATCTCAGCTCCCAGCAGCTGCAGAAAATCACTCCGCAGGAGCCCACAGCTTCATCGTACGTTTTACCTCCTTTTAATTGGGCAGTTTTTTTGTTGGTGTTCAAGTTATCTATTGTTGTGTAATAAAACCCCCAAACATAGTGGCTTAAAATAACAATAATCATTTAGTTTGTTCATGAACTTGCAATTTGACCAGGGCTTGGCAGGGCCAGCTCATCTTGCTTCACAAAGTGTCATGGAGGACACCTGAAAGCTGGAGGTGACTCAGTGGCTGGGGGCTGGAATCGTCTGAACACGCGCTCACTTGCATGTGGTGCTCCATGCAGGCTGTTGGCTGGGATGTTAGGTAAAGCTCGGCCAGAACTGCCACGTGTGGCCTCTCCACGTGGCCGCCTGCCTTTCTCACAGCGTCATAGCTGGGTCCTGAGGGTGTCCCCAAAAGGACACAACAGAAGCTCACGGCATTTTTATGACCTGTCTTGGAAATCATTTACTATCATACTGTATTGGTCAAGGTAATCCTAATTCAGTTTCTGGAAATTATCTTCTTTAATATTAGTTTTACAATGTTACTTCTGATTCACTTGTTCTGGTCTCCGGTGAAAGAACGTAAATCATCCATGCATTGGGTCACCTTTGTCTTCCATACAAATAATTTTCCCCTTCAATATTTCTTCTCTCCTCGTCATTTTCGTATGCTTCTGGTGTGAAGTTCTTGTGTTTGTCCTCCACATGATTTAATTTTCTGCATTCTTGATTCTGTTCTTTTAAAGATTGATTTAAATTCTGCTATAACGTTTATGATATCATTTCCTTAACTCTGTTGGCTTTTTAAAAAAACTTATTCTTATGTTTAATCCTTTCATCTTTTGTTTCTTTAAGTCAGTGGTTTGTATTACTTTTGTTAAGGAAGATAGTAAATGCTAACTTTTTAAAATAGTAAATCTTTTCCCTAAACGTGCTTTCTTCTACCTCTTTTGTTCCATATCTACCTCTTTATGTCATGCTGCTGGGTACTTTCATGGTTGCTAAGGTTTTTTTATTTTTCTGTTTATTCATTCTTGAATGAGAAGAGAACTACCTCACTGTGGTTACATATATATTTGTTTGGGTCCTCTTGTGTCCACCTGGTGGCAGTGAGATTCTTCCTCCCACATGTTACACTGGGGGGTGGTGCCTTTAGATGAAGCTCTTGGAGATCTAGTGGGCTGGGTGAAACCGGGGAGGAACCAGGCATCCCGAGGAATCACAGTGAGGAAAATTCATTTCTGCAAAGTTTATTCTCTGTGCGGTTGAAGGAGCTACACCAATAGCCAGCTGTTCAAAACCTGAGTTCACTTAAGGGCATGGGCTGCTGTGTCTAATCTCTGCCCTGGAGCAACTGGCTGGTGTGTTGAAGATCCCAGAGAAGGAAGAAAAGAGAGACTGAGTCCTACTGTTCAGAGAAGGCTCCTCATTCAGGGAGCTCCCTTGAGTTCCTCCTTGCAGGCTCTTGTGGGTGAGGCTGTGTTTGCCCCTGGGCCCTGGAGTTCAGCTCATCTGGGGCACTGCCCATCAGCTGGGGCCAGACGAACACCGAATGGGCCCCTCCTGGCTGCCCCTCAGCCTGCCCTCATCTCCCCCCTCAAGTCTCCATGTCAGGATGCTAGAGTGTCTTTACAGGTTTCCCTTTCTTATGTGAAGTGAGGTTGGATCCCCTTGGGAAAGAGATGGTGATTCAGAGTCAGTGTTTTCCTCCAGTCTGGAGCACCGGCCCTTTAGCAGAAATCCCTCGACTTTTAGATATGAATGATCCCCTTCTTTGGTTTGAACCAAAAGATTTTGTTCCTCTTTTTACCTTCAGGTTTATATTCCTTTAGTAATAAGTTCCGCTCATTTCAGGGTGGAGGGAGGCTGGGATTCCCACACTCATTTCATTTTCCCCCCAAATCTTTGTTTGATTAATTTAGACTAGTGCTTCTCCACCTCCGCACTATTGACATTTTGGGCTGGGTAATTCTTGTTGAGGGGACTGTCCTGGGCACTGTAGGATGTTTAGCAGCATCGTTGGCATCTATCCACTAGAGGCCAGGGGCAGCCTGACCTCCCCCACCAGTGTCCACTGAGAACAATGCATTGGAGCTTCCATAATGTGACTCGATGCCAGCCATTACCAGCCATGGCATCCCAGACCCCAGAATTGGAGGGCGTCTCAAGAGATTGCCTGGCCGGGCCCCTTCTGTCAGGCAAGGAAGATGTAGCAATTTGCTTTCAACAAATGAGGTTTGATGATGAAGAGGAGTTAGAAGAGGCAACTGAGACTCATCTGATGTTGCCCCTTTACATTCATTTGTGAAATTAGGACTCAGGTTTCTTGCCTTCTGGACCTTTCTCTATATGCTTTTTAATCCAGCTTGTTAGTAGACAGAACTTCTTCATACAAGAACTTTGGTTGGCAGGACTTCTCCAACCCTTATTTATTTGAGGAAGGGGGAAATGCTGAGAATGGCTACGTTGATTCATGGTGCATACATGTTGGTGTTTTTGCCCTTGGCACGATTCTGCCGTCTGAAAGCTGTCAGTTCCTTGTGCAGCTTGGCTCTGCGGGAGTGAGTGGAGAGAGTGAGGGGCAGAGATGGACATGGACGCGAGCTTTACTGCCCTGACTTCCCTGGTTCCCATCAATATCAGGGAAGAGCTAGTTCTGAAGAAAAGGGAGGTGGAGGAGTGTTGCTCAATTTAAGTCAAAGCGTGTTTGAAAAAGAGGCCACTGCTCCCAGAATAGATGAGAAAGCCTGGCTGGCCTATTGAGTGGAAAGTAAGCAAAAAATTGTACTGGGCAGATGTAAAAATCGTGTGATGGAGACGGTCCAATGCCGTGTGACTGCTGAAATAATAGCTCTGTGGGAACTGCACAGCTGTCACCCACAATGTGTGAATATTTTAGCTCATAGGAACCCCAAGTGAAGTCATTAAAGACCTCATTTAGCTTTGGGGTCAGGGGCAGCCCCCAGGGAGATAGATATGGTCCCAGGTACAAGAGGCAGCTCTGCGGTGCAGGCCCTTCATCTCCTCCTGCACCTTCCTTCTCCGGGGAAGAGGACACGGGTTACTGTACACGTTTGGAATGTGCAGAAGAAGAGCAGGGCAGTAGACGGAGCCTTCCCTTGTTCCTGTTGATGTCATTGCTGCTTTCATTTCTTGGCAATATCTGGCAAATGGTTCCCAGGACATGGGTGAGAAAGAGAAGTGGCCCCAAACAGGTTGTAGGGCCTGAGAGATAGAGAACTGTTAGCCAGGGCTGGCGCCCATTGGAGTTTTCACCCCAGCTCCATTGCCACACCCAGCAGCAGCAGCCCCTGAGTGGTTATTGACTCCCCACTGTGTGCGCGGCTCTATGGGATATGAGATATGTTAGTAGTTCCTGCCCTCAGGGGCTTGCCATAAATTTGGGTGGACAGATGTGAAAGCTAAGACTAGATGAGAAAGCCAAAACAAACCGCAACATTACAACAACCAAAAAAATCTCAAGGTAGCTATGCTAAATTCCTGTGAAGGGTCCAGACAGTGTCGCAGGGTCCAGGAGAAGGAGAGAGAGAGAAAGCTGTTGCTGTGTCCTGAGGCAGTGGGGGAGGCTTCCTTCTTGGCTTCTGTGAGTCCGGCTGGGAAGAAAATGGTAACAACAACCAACGTCTCCATTCTCAAAGTGATCGCATCTGTTTCATCTCACTTGATCATCACAAAAATCCTTCAAGGAAGATGTTATCAGGACTCTCATTTTATGGATAAGGAAACAGAGGCTCAACAAAAGAGAATGAGATAAACAACTGGGGTATCCTACCACATGTCACCCATTATAACTGGAATTTACAAGGCTTCATTCAATTCCCACAACAATCCTGGGATGTATTGTCATTATTGTTATTTTTGCTATTCCCATTTCATAGCCAGGGAAACTGATGCTCAGCACAGCTAAGTAGCTTTCCCAAGACCATACAGCTAGTCTGTGATTCTGAGTCCTCACCTTTTTCCATTTTTGCCATTTAATTTGACTTGGACAAGTAAAAAGGAAGTGAGGGAACATTCTTGGTGGGAAAGAAGCTTAGGCAGAAATGTATCTGGCATGTGCAGAAAGGTACCTGGTATCTTTGGGGGAATAACCCACAGTCCATGATGGCCCAAATAGGCTTCTGTGTGGGAATAGTCGGGAGATAAGTTTGCGTGATAGGAAGGCTCAGATGTTATTTTATGAACACAAATCCAGCAGGGATGTGTTGGATGGAGGGGGAGAAGGGAGTCTGGGAAGCTGCCAGATCACATAGGTGAGTGCCACAACATCCAGGATGGGATGAGAGCCCACGCAGAATTGATTGCATTTGGCCAAAGGGTAAGAAGATGTGAATGAGGGTGTCATGCTTTAAGCACCAGTGACTGGGCGGAAGACTGGCAGAAACAGGTGCATTCAAAGAAGCTGTTTTTTAAAGAACATTTATTAATTACTGGTCTGCTCTAGGAGTACAACAATCAACACTACTTGGAATGCTTCGATGGAAGCAGATTCTATCAGCTCTGCTGTATTAAAAATCAAATAATACCCCTAGGACACTTATTGGCTATGCAGTTTGGTTCAACAGTGGTTGAACATTTGATTCTTCCAGGTTGGATTGGTAGCCTCAGAGAATTTCAGGCAAGCTGCACTTTATGACCCAAGTCAACTTTAGAAGCTCCTCTCAATCATTATGTGCATGGGATTCCCAACTGGCTCCACCTGGTACTTGGATTGTTGGGAAACAGGGGGAGAGGGGTTATTAGGAACATGTGTGAGATGTCTTCGCTCACCTCTTCATTCAGTATTTATCGACTGAGCACTTACAGTCTGCCAGGAACTCTCCTAAGCACTGGGCACAAAGCAGTGAAGGAAACTCGCATGGAATGGCCACTCTAGAATCCATTCCTTCAGCCAACTGGGCTAAGAGGAGAGATTACAGTGTGGGGTTTTCCGGGTGTGAGCGCGCATCCAGTGATAATACCACAGACGTGGTGGAGGCTGTGCTGAGGAAGATGCCTGCTCTTCTCTTGAATTGCACATTTTTGCCTGAAATTCAAATTCAGTCACACAGCTTCTGCGTCAGAATGTGGTGTTCACATGCCCTTGGCCTTTCCAGAGGTTGGTTGTCATGTAGGAGACCAAGTTGCCCTCAGCTCTTGCTTCCACCTTGAGGTTGAAAAGCCATTTTCCTTCCTCTCTTCTATCTGATGCTTCTGGAACCTCAGTCTTGTCTCTGTGACTGCAAGAGCAGAGTGTCAACAAGGCCACAGCCCAGATTATTTGGGAAATTATTTTCTTGGAAAAGCTTGAACCACAAAGTTTATAGAAAGGGCCCTTTATGCCTCACCACGCTGAGTTTAACATGGAGGAAGCTTGCAAACTCCGGATATAGCCTTTTATTTTTTATATATTTATTCGCTTTGCCATATTTTATTTTAGTGAACATGGAAAACAAACTTTAATGGAGAGCCAGTTAATTTTTTTTTGACTGATAAAACTCCCATCTTCAATCTTTATTGTTTTTTTTTGTTTGTTTTTTCTCTTTTAAATATATTTTTGCTCATTTGGGTTTCGGGCCCTCTCTGGCTTGTCTAGTTTACACTTTGGAAAAGGTAGGCGACCCTGAGGCTGGTCCCCTATTGGGAGGGAGACACGTTGCCTCTCATATTCCTTCCACATGCGCAGCAGTTTTCTTTGGCCAGGCCTCCCTGTCTCCTTCCCCTTGAATGCTGGCTTGTCCTGGAGAGACAGGGCCACTTATTGTTCTCAGAGGAGGAAAGGGTCGAGTTACAGCGTTTCTCTCCAAAGAACCCGCCATGTTGTCTCTGAGCCTCTGAAGGTCTGTTTAAGCCCAAGGGCAGCTCCAGTTCTCGAGGTTTCTGTGAAGCTTCCCTTACCAGGGGCTCTCACCACTCCCTGTGGGTGGCTGGGTAGCACTAGCCAGGCTGGGAATAAAGCCCTGAATTCAGGCGTGGCTCCTCCCTATTACTGGCAACATCGGACAAGCCACTTAACTTTTCAAGTTTTAGTTTTTTCACCTATTACAAAGGAAATGGTAGCACCTCCTCAGAGAATTACTGTGAAGACCAGGTGTGACAACGGATGTGAAAGGCATGTCATTTGCACACACTGTGTGAATGCTGGGGCCCATCCCAGTCAGCTCTGATTAGGATTCAGATAATCCATGTCTGTGTTTCTTACGATGTGGTGGTGCTGGCGACCCACAGGCCATGATTTGGGCCTGTCGATGGGTGTGGGAGGGTTGGGGTGTCGGGGGCAGAGAGAGGGCAGGGTGGAGGACTGTGTGTGGTCAGCAAATAGTGGGGCATTTCACAGAGAGAGGGCTGCAGGCTGATGCTGTGGGGCTTGTTCTGGGGAGGGACTTGGTGGGACACAGAGATTTGAGGGTGTTGCTTTGGGGCTCCAGGCACAGGGCAGAAAGAGAGCCCTCTACCGCCTGCTGCACAGAACTCAGTGTGGTGCCAGCTGGTGAGGGCTGCTGGGAAGGCCACTGTCCTAGCCTGTTCAGGCTGCTGTCACAGAATACCATAATCTGGGTGGCTTATATACAACAGAAACAGTTCTGGAGGCGGGGAAGTCCAAGATCAAGGTGCTGGGAGACTGGGTGTCTGGTAAGGGCCTGCTTTCTGGTTCATAGAGTGGTGTCCTCTTGCTACACCTTCGCATGGTGGCAGGGGCCTCTTTTATAAGGGCACTAATCCCACTCCCAATAGTGGAATCGCCTTCCAATGGTCCACCTGCTAATACCATCACATTAGGGATTAGGTTTCCACACGTGACTTTTGTGGGGGACACAAACATCCAGACCATAGCAGCGGCATTCTTTTGGGAAGGGTTGAGAGTAGCACTGTCTCAGGCGTCGTCGGGCTGTCAACGGGCCTGGGCACTGGCAGAGGCGTCAGACTTGAGTCACTGCCCTCCTGGGCCTTCCAGGAGCGGGTATGATGAGCCTTCGAGGGGAAGACAGCAAGGGCTTTTTGTGCATCCTCAGAAGACATCCTCTGTGTCTCATCAGAAATAGCTGGTGACACTGTGACAGGAGGCTGGAGGCCTTGTCTGTTCAGGTGGTAGCAGCAGTAAGTGACATTGAGTTATTACTCCTCTGCTACACAGGACAGTGGCCTGGGGAACTGGAATGATGAAAACATAAGGGATCATCACTTTAGGCACCTCCAAAATATTACTATTAGTAGTAGAGGGAGAAGAGAAAGGACTTTAGAGTCAGATAAACCAGGCCTCAAATCTTTGTGGTTTTGGCAACTCGTATAATACCTTTAGTGCCCTATTTTCCCATCTTTAGGATGGGAATGTGTCCACTTAGACTGCAGAGTAACTGGGGAAATGAGACATAACATATATGGTGGTCACAGTAGAATACCTGCTCTGTGATAGGCTCTCTCTTTATTATCAGCATCCTGCAGGCCGGGCCCTGTGTCCCAGCGGTGGCGCTGCAGAGACTGGAACGCATGCCAACTGGCGCGTGCCCATCTCAGGGCGCAGCTGGAGAACTCTTAGAGATTTCCTGGTATTTAGGCCCAAGGACTGGAGCTGGTCCTCAGCTGGGCAGGTTGAAAGAGTGTGTACCTGTCAGTCAGCATCGCCTCTGTCCCCAGGAAAACCGCATAGTTTGTTACAGCAGTTTTCTTTTGCTGCTATAACAAACTGCCACAAACTTAGTGGGTTTAAACAACACAAATTTAGTATCTAACAGTTCTAGAGCCAGAAGTCCAAAATGGATCAGCAGGGCTGTGTCCCTTTGGAGGATCTATGGGAGAGTCTCTTTCTTTGCCTTTTCCAACTTCATGAGGCCACTTGCCTTCCTTGACTCGCGGCTCCTTCCTCCATCCTCAAAGCCCACAGTGCAGCGTCTGCGAGGCCCTTTCTCTCTGCCTCTGCCTCTGTCGCAGCTCCCTGTCCAGACTCTGGCTCTCTCACCTCCTTTGCCTTATGAGGATCCACGTGATTACTTGGGCCCAGCCAGATAATCGAGGATAATCTTCCCAGCTCAAGTTCCTTAATCACATCTTCAAGTTTTTTGCCATGTAGGGTGACTTATTCATACGTTTTAGGGATTAGGCTGTGGATACCTTGGGGAGAGCATTATTCTGTCCACCACATGAGCCTCTGGGTTGGGAGTTGAGCGTAACTCTCCACCAGGGGTCCAGTTGCGGACCCGGGGAAGGACCAGGTCTGCACCAGCGCTTCCCCCGCAGCCCACGTGGCACTGGTGCGTGTCTGCCCCTCTGCTCACTGCAAGCGGCTTTACATGTGGTGGTTGTTTCTGACTTGCCAACTTCTTATCCTCTCCCTCTTAGTGTCTAGCATCGTGCTTTGTGCATAGTGGGCACTCAGAGAAATCCAAAAGCACTTGGTTTATATTTGAGTGGTCTTAGGCCATTACTAGTTTTGAGGGGGAACCCAGAAAAGGGAGAGGACCCTGAGTGTCATCAGCCCAGACAAAGCCAGGACTCACAGCGAGGTGGTTGTCCTGAGGGGTAGTAGAGTATTGATCTTCCAGAAAACCCTCCTACTTAGTCACATTAAAGATGCTGGTGCAGATGACGGGGCTGGGAAGGGGCTCTCTCTCTGTCTCTCAAAAGGTGACTTGGGATGTAGGGGTGACCCACCCACCGAGGAAGGGCTAGAGCTGGCTGAGTTAAGATGTAAAGGTGGTCACTTACATGTTTTTCTTAAATATATTGAGGAGCTATTTTGGCATTGTTTTTATGACACAATTAACCCTAATAACTTATTAGATCCAAGATGGCAGGTCAAAGACCAGAGTGGGGAACAGAATCACCAAAGGCAAACAACCAACCAATCATGCAGGAAGAATGGGTTGTCTGGAAGATTTTAAAGGAAAGAATGGGCTGGAGTGAGGAATCTATGGAGTGAGCATTCCTTAGGGTGATACCTAGGTTTACTGATTTAGCATAATTTGAGATGGGGCTCTGGGTAACTGTAGTCACAAAAACATGGAAATGAGAACGTGCAGGGTGTCATCAGCAGACTGAGTAGCCTATGCTGGCTGGTGTGGGGTCCTAGGAGGCAGAGGGAGACAAGGAGAGAAAGGGGGGGGGCAGGTCACATGAGCCTTGATGGCTGTTGGGGAACCCAAACTTCAGCTTGGCTGGGACTGAGTCCATGAAGGGTCTGTGCAGTTTAGTGATATAGTCAGAGCTGAGTTTAAGAAGTTTAATAAAAAGTGAGTGGGGATATAATGGATAGGGAAAAATCAGCTGTGGGGATTCTGAATGGGAAGCTTCTTTCTGAGAGCAGGTGAGAGAGGAAAAGGCCTTGAACTTGGGTGATGGCAGCGGGCTGGCCTAGGAGGAGGACCATTTGGGGGCATCATTTTCCCTAGGGCTTGGCATACAGCAAGGGCGAGGGATCTATGTTTTATTCAGGCTGTGAACACTACTGGAAGAAAGTGGTTAGAGCACTCAGTGCCACTAGATATTTGAGGGAATCCACCTAAGACAAATCTCTTCTGGAGAGAGTCTGGTAAACTGCGGGGTGAGTTTGAGGCTATCAGGAGAGATTAACTCAAGGAATGAGGAAATCTGGAGAAAGGAACAAATGATCTACACATTGGAAGTAAGCCAAGAAACCAGATCCTGCTCCCTGATAGGTTTCCCCCTACATGCCTCTGTCACACCAAATTAGAGAGTTTCACAGTCTAAGGAAGCTTTGCTGTGGAATGTAAAGACTTCAGACCCTGGATTCCAAATAATCAAAATCTCTGGAAACACACTCCTACTGTGATACTGTGTTATTTATTTTTCATGGAAGACTGAAATAAAAAAAATTGTGTTGTACTGAATTTTTGCTTTATTTTCTTTGGACTCCATGCGAGGTACAACGGATAAAGTGACAATTGGGAATTCTCCAAGGTACATTACCAAAAGAACTCTCATTCTGTAATTTGAACTCCGTTATCTTTTCCCCGTGACGAGCTGAATACTCTTTTTGCTGCGTTTTTAGCAGAGGTGAGCCTGATTCACAAGGACGTTAATGCAGTGCAAAGGCAACATACATGTTGCTAATATCCATCCTTGAGCCCGTGAAAAATGTCTCTATGTTTATTGACTTCACTTGCTCTGCCAGAGAAAACCAGCAGTGGGGGCATGGGCTGAGAATACAGGGCTTGTAAGCATCTCATTTGGGTTCAGATGGTTTTCATGTAATCATTACCTACAAAGCCTCCTTCTCTTTTGTTATCAGTCACTGGTGGAGAAAGGCAGGAAATGATACACCTCTATTGGAGGAGCCAGGGTGCAGTGTGGCTGCTGGGCTCAGGCACGGGACAGCCTCAACAACTTTGCATTTGGCAATTTCCTGTCAAGTTAAGTTGTAGATCCTCAAGATGTGCCAGCCGTGATAGTTGCTTGGTGTGCTGTGCTTGAGAGCGTTGTCCCTTTGGAAGCTGAATTCACTGTCACTTGCCCCTTACTGCAGAGCTGGAGCTGCTCATTGCTAGGTTGAATGTCAAGGGTTGATGTGAGGAGGTGGTCCCAACCTGGCCGGGCTGGCCTGGTGCTCACAGGCTTCACAGCATGAGGGTCTTGGGGGCAGCTGATGGGGAAGGAATGCACAGACAGACCACTCTTTGGATCTTGCCTACTGAGGAAGGACTGTCCCTCCAGTTTTCTGCCGGAGTCCACTGTGTCTCCATGTCTATCACTGATGAGAGGGTCCAGAAGAGAGAAAAGAAAGTGATTCTAGGATTACATCCTGAGCAGTTGTCAAAGCCCAGGATAAGGAACAACTGTTTTGGTTTTAGTTCCCAGCTCCTGATTTCCTAGAAGTGAGCATACCACAGCTCCTGTTCTGCTCGGGGCCATCAGGGCCTCCAAATAAGACCATCTTCAGACTTTGATCTCGTTCCTCCTAAATGGTGTGTCTCTTGATCTCTAGAATTTCTCACAAGTTCAAGAAAAAAAGAGTAAGAAAGAGAACTAGTATTTGTTCTACTAGAGAGTATACTATTTAGTAAGAAGTTTTCTAGAAACATTAGTTATCTCCTTTAATCCTGAGCGTGCCCCTACTCAGTGTAGGTATCACTATACACTTTTAAAGATTATACAGTTGAGACTTGGAGAGGTTGACCCACTTGTCCACGTTCATAAAAGTTTTAAGAGGTAGAGCCCAGATTAAAACCCAGGCTTGGCGTTTCCCGGTGTCACTGTTCTGCTTCTGCCAGCTTGCTCTTTGGGTCAGCAGGCAGGCACTCCAGCTACCAGGGTCTTTTTTTCCCCCCAAATGTAATGAGTTTATTAGAAAAATGTGAGAAAATGTATCAGCAATGAGAATATGGTATAACTTTAACATTTAAGGTTTTCCCTTTCATTTCTACTTACATTTATAATTGGACTCATATTTGTATTTAAATGTAAGATTTGTGATATATGTTTATATTATTTATATTTTAATGTTAAGAACTGATCAGTCAACTCAACAATACTAATTGATTGTCAGTATCATTTACTGGGTCTTTTACCATCAGACTGTGCAGCTTTGGGCGAGTCTTCCCTCCACTTTGTGGTCAGTTTCCTTGTTTAAATATGGGGACAGAAATTCTTACCCACCTCATGAAGATCTGCTAGGGCTAGAGTTTGTTGTGAAGAATAAAAGTTTTGAAAAGTATTAAAGTTTGCTGTAAGTCCACCAACATTAGGCAGTATGAAAGGAGAGCTTTTCTTCTCACTACCCTGGCCCGAGCACTGTGCAAACCAAGTGAAACAGGGCTGGTCTCAGCCTTCTCGGTACACGTGATAGTCACTCAAGCTAGATTCTTTTCAGGGAATAAATAAATAGAAAAAAGAAACACACCAGTGATTGTACAAATATAAACAGATATAGAACATAAGCAAACTGGTTAGAAACAAAATGTTCTCTCAGTAAGAGGAGTAAAATTATCCCACAAAATCCTGAAAGAGAAAGGGGTTGCTTTGGTTACAGTGAGTCCCAATGGGGAAAACCAACCATTCTCTCCTGGTAGGTGGTAAATTTTCTGGGGGGTCATGGGCAAATTTGAACAAAGGTCATTGGAGGGCAAGGAGCGGATGGACAAGCATCCTGGATATGAAGAAGGAAGGAGCTGATAGCATGGTGTCTTCTAGGAGGCAGCATACTCTAGGCACTCAGATATGCTGTTTTATTTAATCCTAATGCTATAGGGTACCAGCCCTATGAAGCAGAGTTATTAAACCCATTTTATGAATTAGGAACTAGAAGTTCAGAGAGGTTAAATATTGTGTTAAATATTACACAGCTGGTGTGTGGCAGATCTGGTTCCAACGTGGGTGTTTCTGACTCCAACATTCCTATTCTTGCTGTCCCGTGTGCCATTTTGCATTGAGAGGGCAAGTGTAGAGACAAGGATGGGATGTGCTGGTAGGGAGAGAAGGAAGGAAGAAAGGGAAAGATGTAGATAGGAGAGCTGAGTGGTCCCAAAGAAGTGCGGTAATCTGGGAGTACCCTGGGTGTTCTGAGACATGTGGTTTACATTCTAGCTTCTCATCTGTAGGTGAGAAGGAAAGAGACCAGAGCTGACAGCTCTGAGGTGGGAGGTGCATTAGAAACCAGCCAACACAAGAAGCCTTGCCCAGACCCTGGTCTGAAGAGGGTGTGGGGGTGGTGGCTGTGAGAGTGGGGAGTGAAATCACATCATGATGTGTGAGAGCATCCTCCCTCCCTACAAATCTACCTACCAAAGTTGCACCCAGCCTCAGTGTCCACGTTGAATGCCATCTCCTCCACGGACCCTTTGTGGACCCCACCAAACCAGTGCCTCGTCTCCTTCCTCTGAATGCCAGCTGCCCCTTTTGCCCTTTCTTCAGGGACTTAGCGCTTTATTTCCCCTTTATTTTTGTACTTGCCATGTCTGTCCGACTAGAGATCTCCTTTGGGGCAAAAAAGTATATTATTCATTTTGGGAGTCCTATGGCACCTAGGTTAGGTGAGGTACTGACACTGTTTATGGAAATGAATGGAAGAAGCAGAGGACCGAGTCACAGGAGTGTGGTGGTGAAGCTGACAGCAGTGGTTGACTCAACTAATAATAGTTCTTGCCTGAGAAGGGGCCTATTTTGGCTTCAAAAATTCAAGGCTATTTTTGGCTCTGAGTCTCCCTTTCCTTCCCTTCTGTAGCTCCTCTAAGCCTAGGGGATCATTTTGCTCATTCTGCCCCTGTGCCTATAGGGAAATGGGGGAGAAGAAAGAAAGGCAAACATCACTTGCTATGAGCCAGGAACTCAGAAACTTTTTAATTATTGAATTTTCTTTTTTTTTGAGACAGGATCTCATTGTCATCCAGGCTGGAGTGCAGTGGCATCATCCTAGCTCACTGCAGCCTCAAACTTCTGGGCTCAAGTGATCCCGCTGCCTCAGGCTCCTGAGTAGCTGGGACTACAGGCACACACCACCTCTTTCTTTCTTTCTTTCTTTCTTTTTTTCTTTTCTTTTCTTTTCTTTTCTTTTCTTTTCTTTTCTTTTCTTTTCTTTTCTTTTCTTTTCTTTTCTTTTCTTTTCTTTTCTCTTCCTTCCTTCCTTCCTTCCTTCCTTCCTTCCTTCCTTCCTTCCTTCCTTCCTTCCTTCCTTCCTTCCTTCCTTCCTTTCTTTCTTTCTTTCTTTCTTTCTTTCTCTTTCCTTCCTCCCTCCCTCCCTCCCTCCCTCCCTCCCCCCCCTCCCCTCCCCTCCCCTCCCCTCCCCTCCCTTCCCTTCCCTTCCCTTCCCTTCCCTTTCTTTCGTAGAGACGAGGTCTTGTTATTGCCCAGGCTGGTCTTGAACTCCTGGCCTTAAGTGATTCTCCCACCTTGGCCTCCCAGCGTGCTAGGATTATAGACGTGCCCAGCCTTCTATTTTCGTAATTATAAGATGGCTTTGATTTGGAACAATATTTTTAGGAAAGAAATAAAAAACTACTTACTGTATGTTACATAAGTATGCCAACTGTAAGATCCATTTTGATTGCGATAAAGTAATTCTGGGATGTAATGTGAAGCTCAGCTGCCCTGTTCAATGCTGCCTTGGTGTTAATCCAAAGCTGTCACCAAACCTCCTTCAACTTCATCTCCTCTTTCTTCAAAGAAAAAAAAGTCTCTACTTATCAGCATTCAAGCTTTCATTTTCCTTTGAAGCCTACACAGCAAATACTTTTTATGACTTGAGCATGCTCTTTGGGTCCTCATGCCAACTCCCGATTTTCTTAATATATTATTTCTTAAAAAACACTGAAATCTCTCCAGGAGGGCACCATGATTATTTTTGCCATCCAAATATTTTGCCAATAATTATATTATCTAATGTACTCCTTATGTGTCTGTGCCGAGAGGTAGGTATCATTATTCCTACTTTCTGGATAGAGAAACAAGCGCACAAAGGTAAAGTAACTTCCTAAGTGACAAGGAGTGGCAGAGTGAGAATTTGAATTTGGTTCCACTCAGAAGTCTACTTTCTCAGCACACGGGGCTGCTTTGTAGCATTCATCTACTCAGGCATTCCTCAGGAGGGAGCAAACTCTCAGTGCGTATCTGGAGGTAAACACCAAGGCAGAATCTACCGGAACGGGGACTGGTTCTGCACTGGGGATATATAGTGCAGAGACGGATGAATATGCGGTGACACAGGTGAATGGTTTTTCCTCTGAACAAGCTTCCCCTGGAGCCAGGGAAATGGGAATTGTTCCGAGAAAACTGTGAAACTTTCAATTTACAATTCAAGGTGTAGTCGCAGGAGTTTGAGGAGGAGAGGAAGGCCCTGTGGCCTCAGGGAGACCTCAGAGAAGGAAGACAAAGCACCTGCAAAGTGAAGTGGTTGATAACAAGTGACCCCTGCTGAAGGAGAGACAGAGGAGATCTCCCCTTTCATTCTAAACACACGCCCTGGGGCGAAAGAAGCAGCCTGCCCTGGCAGCTTTCCTGTGCTCTGGAAGCTGAGAGTTGGGAGACACAGGGTTTTACAGAGCATTTCAGAAAACCTAACATTAAGTTTACAAAGATCACATTGTTTAGGGAAGGAAAAGACTCTATGCTACCTCATCTGTGTTCTCTCTGACCTTTCAGAGGAGCCCAGGGCTCTGAGGGGCAAGTGTGGAATGTTGTGCATCCTTTGTTCTAAAACTGCTTCCTGTATTCAGAGACTCATTTTTTTTTTTAAAGCTCTGGACTTTGACATTCTCTTCATTTCTTTGTTCCTGTGATAGATTCCTTTTCTGTGATATGTGACATTTGGCAATAGCAGGGATGTCAAAATGTTTGCATAGTAGGTTTGGGAATAAAGTTGAGGATGGAGAAAGGAGGAGGAGACAGAGTTGAGCATTAGGGACAAAAGAGAGGACAGCAAAGGGAAGGGAAAGAGTGAAAGGTGTGCCCCTGGGCCAGCATGGTTGAGGGGGATGTTTAGTCTCTGTACTGTCTATCTCCTGCCTTGCAGCTGCCAGACAGGTGGCTACCATCTGAACACAGGTACACAGGGTGTTTTCTCCGTAGGCTTCCCTCCCTACTCCCCTTTGTCATGTGTGTTCATTCATTTTCTTGGCTAAGTGTTTGGGATTTTCCCACTGACATGGTCATTTCTGATTGGCTTTGCTACCCTTGGTTGTCTTCTCTCTTAGGGTATTTCCTTGGAAAGATATTTCGTTATATCAGTGCAGCAGCTTTTGTGAAATGAGGCTTTTATACTAGAAATCTCAGAGGTGATGGTTTGGGACAGTGATCGTGGGTGGTCAGCCTCCCTGTCAAAGGTTGGATCTCAGGGCTCAGAAACTGGCAGGGGTGACAGTTCCCAAGAAAGCCTGGCTGTCGGGTATCCCGGAGCTCCATCAGGCCTGCTTGTCCTGAAATACTTTCTGAAATGACCTGGGCCACCATATCCTTTTTGGGATGAAGACCATGTGATGTGAAAAAGGAATGGATTTGATGAGTTTTATGAACATTCTCTCTGTTAATGTAATTCCAATTGCCTTTACCATAGAGGGTGTGGTTGGGACTCTGAATCTGTTTTTGCTTACCTTCAGGTAGGATTCATGAAATTGATTTGCAGAGGAACTATATTTTACATTTCTAGGCCTCAAGGCACCTTAACTTGGAAGATGTTTCCTCTCCAGGAGGGTCCTCTCTGCTCAGTTCTCCTGTTCTCCATGGGTAGGTCCGTGTCTTTGTGAGCTTGTGGAAGATTGGTACATTCCGCTCATCTGGTTCACTAATATCTCTTTAATGATGGATTTAATGTGGCAGGAGGAAATACTGCCTGTGGTCTGCCCCTAACATTTATAGCACTCAGGCCAAGAGTACAACTGGGGGTGCACATACTATACATCTAAATATTTTAAAACTGTAAACCAAACTATGTCCTAAGTCTGGCCAGCTTCCTGCTTAGGACCCCTGCAGTCTCTCTCCCAGGAGTGGCAGCTGGTGCCCTGGATGCTAAGGAGAGTGCTCCCCTGGGGACCAGCACTGCTTGCGTGGCCTGAGCAGTGGTCTGGCCCTGCTGGGTGGGGTGGAAGCTGATCCGTGCCCATGGCTCCTGGTCTGTCACCAGAACTGTCCCAACTCAGGATTGAAACCATGGACCAAAAGTATTTGGGGACATGCAATAAAGGTGGGGGACTTAGGAGTTTAGTGAAACTGACGCCTGCCAACTCCAGGAATAAGCAGAGGCAGCCCAGGTGAAGCCAGCTCCCTGGTAGGCAGCCCATCACGCCCGTTTACCCCACCTGGCACTCAGTTACCTGTAGCACAGACACTCTAAGAGTTAAATCACACGTGTTTCTCTTGCTATGATGCTCTGTTATCATTAGGTGTTCAATAGCTGCTAAATACCTGTATGCCTAAGAATGTGCATAACCCCTTTGATTTGTGATAAAAAAAGAAGCAATTTTACAAACTGCATTTTTTTTAACGAGCTTACAGTTCTTTTGAAAAACCATGACTTTCTCCATAATGTGACAATTGGTCCTCTTTAAGATGAAGAGAATTGGTAACCACCAGTCAGTGGGAGTAGACCAGATCTGGCAATTGCGGGCTACACACCCAAGTCTCAGCAGCTCCACCTATAAGCGCAAAGTGGAACCAGTTTTTCAAAGCAATCACAAAGCTGGCTTAAGCCTAGGAAATATTTTGGTTATTTAGGTAGTATTTTGGAATTCAAACTTTTAAGCTAGAACCAAACAGGCTTCTGTGGGTAGTCCAGTAGGTAGGACTTTGTAATAAACCAACCACCTACCACTTCATCTTCAAAAGGAGGTACATCAAATCATCACATTGTATACCTTCAATATATATCATCTTTATTTGTCAATTAAATATTTTAAAATAAAAAAATAAAAGTTGGGATTTTTAGAAGCTCCAAATTTGTTTTTTAAAAGGAGAGATTGGAAAAGATAGTAAATGAGGGTGGAGGTTATGGGAGTGGGTGGTTGCTTTAGAACCGGTGGCAATTGTGGAAAATGCGATGACAGACTGAAGGTGACATCTGAGGGGGGAGGGGGTATCTGACGAGAGAACAGAGATAGGAAGAGAGGTCAGGGAGTGCCGGCAAGTGGACAGCGCTTTCCACTGGACCCAGGCTGTGGAAGTCCTGATCCCCTGGGAGCAGTCTGGGAGGAGAAGAAAGAAGCAACTGCCATGCTCATTTCCTCCCGTCTGCTCCCACTTTATCCATGTTCCATAACTACCTACCACATTAGCTGGTTCAGAACTACACGGTGATTCAAAAAAGAAATGAAAAAATTAAAAAATAATTTTAACTTAGGAAGTAGGTTTTATATAAACAAGGAGGCGAATCTAATTTGTAAAGAAACTATCACAGTTAAGTCCATAACCTCACAGACGCTCAAGGTGTGCCCCTCACGTCACAACAGCCACCAACCTTTGGTCTGACTCATCCCAGACTTTTTGTAGGGCATCACTGTTGGCGGCCAGAGAGGCAGCTCTGGCGCATTTCTTCATCTCCTCAAGGCGTGAGGAAGAGTTTGTTCCAACACGCATCCTGAACTGCAAATTCATACACAACCTAATTACTGAGTTACACATTCTTGAAAGTGTCTAGTCCTTTTAGAGTAACCTTGTATGATTTCTTTGGTTTCATACCTGTGCGTAGCTACTCTTGAATCTGCCTTGTCTCTTCTTGTAGTATTTTGGTTTTGAAACAAACAAACAAACAAAACCCGAAGATCTAACCTTAGATGTTATAATATAATGTGCAATCATTCTAAACAGGGTAGGAGTGCTGTGAGAAGTCTTTACATACTAGAAACACACATAGCCCACATAAATAAAGAGCCGCCCAGTCGTTTACAACTTATGTTGTGATTCGGAGCAAACTCAGAGGTTTAGAAATGGCTCTTTTTTTTTTTTTTTTTACTTCTCTGAAATTCGTGTTTTGTATTATTGTGGATTTATTGAAATTCTAAGAAGCTCTTGGGAACTTCATGCTGGCCAGCTGAAGGAGCCAGCACATTTGTACACACCCCCATATGAGGGGGTAGAGAAGCCACCAGAAGTCAATTTCATTATTCTCTTCTCTAATTATCATTTTATTATTCCAGCTGAGGACATAGAATGACTTGATAGGTCAAACAGATGCGTATATTGACATATATATTGACTGAGAGTTATGATGTGTCCCTGTCTGTAATTTTCAAGAAATTATTGTGATGAGATTATTCAAATCATTTGGCAAATATAAGAAATGTAAGTTCCATTATAAATCCAGGAGCAAAGAATAAATCATCTTTGGAATTGTTTCCACTTAATTAAAAAGATAATATTGATACTTTTAGGTAAAACTCAAGAGTTTTATGTAGTGTCAACCTACTTTATATAATTTCCACGGAATCAATTTTTCTTTTCAATTTGAAGTGCTCAATCTGTTTTTGTCCTTTAAATTCAAACCTAGCAATGAAGAGTTAATTATTTCTTAGCTCTATTAGATTTGGATTTTTTGTGGATAGTAGTCCTATTGGTCTCTCTGGAAATAATTATACGTAAGAATGCTTCTTTATACCATTTTTTATTTCCTGAAATAAATATAGCTATTCATGGTATCCTTTGTTACATTCATATTAGTTCTGGCAATGTATAGTAACGGGTCAATGTTAAAGGAATTGGTAGAAATGCTGCAGATTTTCCTTTGGAAGAGGATGAGCTATCCACGTTATCTATACCCTTCAGTCTTATTGGACTCATATTAGGTTACTTGGGCATGTTCCCTGGGATGGCCTACTACTCCATCACATTTTAAAGCATGTGTGTTTCTTTTCTAAACCTTAATATCTCTGGGTCTGGAAATAAAAATTTCAAATGTCAACAACTTCTCACATTGTATTTGAGAACAGACTTCACCAATGTGAGTGACTGACACTTTAAAAGTTCCAAGCAAATGTTCACTTTTAACTGAAGTTGTGTTCCATATGCCTCGGAGGAGTCCACGTGAAGCCTGTGGCTCTCTAGCCAGTCATCCTTCTCATCTAAAAGCCTGGGAAATGTGCCCCACTGAACAACACACCTGGCACTAATTGTTTGATGATGCTGTGGGCTCTCATGGCAATGAGGAAGACCTCCTGCCACCCTAGAAATGGTGCACAATTACCTCCACGCTGCCCATGCAGCCTACGCCTCTCTTGAGTCTGCCACTGAGTGGCAATGCTGCCCTGCTCTGGATCACATTAGCTCTTGGGCTGCTGCTTTCTCCTTCTTTTTGCTGGTGAGAATTCCTTTCTCCTGGCCCAGGGTTACCTGCTTCCTCCAGACATTTAGAGTATGAACAGAAAGGACCTTGGATTTCATTTCTGATCTCACCTGGGCTAGCTTTGTCAGTAAACCATGTTCTCCATACTTCACCACCCCTACATAATCTACTGATTCCAAACCACCTCAGTTTTCACCTGGACAATACCTCATTTTTACCAATTCTGTACTTAGCTGCTACACCCAGAACAAAGAGGATTGTGACAACCCCTTTGAAGTGCGACTCACCTCTGTCTAGAAGTCTTCTATGATGCAGCTGTCCAGAAGTCATACCTCTGGTCCTCTGTTGGGTCAGTTATAATTTATCACAGCCGTATAATCCTTCCAACCTTATTTGGAATAGGGTGCTCAGTCCTCTAAAAATAACCACACACTAGTGTTCCAGGAGCTTTAGAATCACCTTGGTAGGTCACCTTCATGAGACCCTGAATTGCTTTATGAATATAAGGTGCATGTGCAAAAGGAAGGGGCGGTCTCTGGCCCCTCCTTCCAGCAGTCACCAGCAAATCCACACATTGCTTGGTTGTTCTTTCTCAGAGGTCATTGAATTTATTGCTTGAAAATTTTATGTACTTCCTGTAACATTTTTTGTATAGCTTTCTTCATTTTAATTTAATTCTTTTATGTACTTATGTCTTATATTCTCATTCAGAGCAATCTAGTGAGAACAAACACATTGCCTGCTACATTTTAGTATCCTTAATCCTGTCAGCACAGGGCCTATTAATCACAATTAATGAAACCATAGTCATTGAGATAAAGAAACATACTTCCTCCCACCCCACTTCGGCAGCTGTATGCCGTGATTTAGGAGGCGTTAATACATTTCGCATACTTGAGTTCTGGGTTTGCTTTCTCACTGGCTTGGGTTGTCTCCTGCTCTGCCTCTGGCCTGACAGTCCTAGCTGTCCCCTGTGTCCCTTTGTGTAGACATCTTTTTGAGTTGCAGAAAAGAGGGCTATAGCCTGTACCTCTGCCTTCTCGCTGTGGAATATATATCCCAACCAATGTCTTTTTAGACCCTTAAACAACATTTTAAATCTGGAGCTCATGATTTTTTTTCCCTACCAAATCAACCCTCAGGGGACAACGCTGGTTGCTGGCAGCATGTCATGTACGGTTGTCTGTAAACCTGGCTCATGGATTACAGGCAACTCCTCATGAAGTTGCAGGTGTGAATTTAAACAGAAATAGCCAAGTTCTGCAGCCATTTACAAGGGTAACTGTAGACTACAGGATGAAATATAGGCACACTTTTCAGGGATTGTTGGATACTGGTTGTGGCATATGTATACCATAGAGTACTACTCAGCCATAAAAAATGGTGAACTAATACCTCTTGTATTAACCTGAATGGATCTGGAGACCATTCTTCTGAGTGAAGTATCACAAGAATGGAAAAACAAACAACAGATATACTCATCATTAAATTGGAACTAATGGATCAACACTTATGTGCACATATGGAAATAACATTCATCATAAATCAAGCTGGTTGGGTGGGAGAAGGGGTTGGGTAAATTCACACCTAATGGGTACAATGCACACTATCTGGGTGATGGGCACACTTATAACTTTGACTCAAATGGTACAAAAGCAATTTATGTAACTAAAACATTTATGCTCCTGTAATATTCTGAAATAAAACCAAAAGCAATATAGTAGGATCATAAAGGAGAAGCTTGTCACTTTTTCTTGGAAAGGGGGAAGGAAGGCTAGAAAAGGCTCCATAGAAAAGATGACATTTGAACTGAGCCTTAAAAGTTACATAATTTTTCACATTTTTTTATAGTTTTGGGTAGAGCCAATGCTAATATTCAAAATAAGAATTAACTACCCTACCAACCCCAATAAATTTTGATCATAATGGTGCCTGAGCCATGTAAGAAAAGGTTTTATGTTCAATACAACTTGTGTGTGCTTTCAGACTTAAGTCAGTGACTCCATCTACTCCGTGAGCCCTTCTTTGATCACCTTGTATTTGAAATATCCTGCTATGAATTACCATGCAACCTTGAACTTGTTTAGTCTGTGGACCACCCTTAGGTTATGCTGCTCTCCACTGTACATAGTTTCCTCTATTACTGGATTATAAATTCCCCAAGGCTCTTGAAATACTTCTCTAGTACATCCTGGCATAAGATGTTGAATTAATAGTTGTGAAATGAGTGAACAAATGTGATAAAGTCCTTGTCACCCATAGGATTATCCTTTGATTGTCTGGAAAATGTAAGGCCCATATCCAGGCCCTTCTGTATGACAGAACTGTGAATTGTGTATCTAGGATACAGTCCAACCTGTATCCCAGGACTACTTTATTTCATTATTGGAAAATAAGCACATCTATATGTTGGGGAAGAAGAGTGTAGGAATTGGCTTTGGATCAAGTATGTTTTCAGAAAAATATTACCTATGATTGGGAAATAACAGTTTGTGGAGGATTGTGGCACAGCCCCAGCCTTCGATTGCTACTCAGGATGCATGAACGAGGGAGAGTGCCAATTGTATTACCTAAATATATGGCCTTAGTTCTAGAATGTAGAGTTGTGAGATGGGCTATTTCCTCCTTAAACTCATCCATCAGTCAGCCAATGTTGATAAATAGGTAAATATCCAAAGATCCTAGGTTTAAATTTCGGTTTGCATTATGGGATTCGTATTTTTACCCGATGTTGCAGGGTTCTAAAGCTCACTCTCTTGGAAGTTCATCTTACCTGTCCCATAAATTTTCTGTGGGTGGGGAGATGTATTTTTTTCTGGTAATTCAAAATGTAGGTCAGAATGTTTGTGAGAACTACTCACTCTGCAAGTGGAAAGCGTTGCAGCATATAAATCCAAGATATTATTATTATTATTGTTGTTGCCATTATCTCTGCCTACTAATTACCTAAGGACCAGTTCATCCACTAAACCCCAAGTTTTTAATTGAGCTCATGAGGAATCTGTAATCTTATCTGATAAGTCATCTTTCTTTTTTTAAATTTGCCTTTTAATGTTTACATGGTCAAATGTACCATGTGCAAGATTACAACACACAGATGAATAGATCACACATACAAGAAATCATCTTCTCTGGATCATTCTCCAGTTCTAAGGGAAAGATGAGGGGAAATAACAGGAAATCCAAGTATGTAATTATGAAGCAATTTTAATTTTGTGAAAGGAGACTCCAAATCTTATAAAATAAAGTGCCCATGGAGACTAATTTTGGTTAAATGCATTTTAAAAATTACATTGTCAGATAAAGGAAATAAAGAATAATCAAATTATTTGAGAAGTGTTATGTTAAGCAAAAAATACTTAAAGCTTACAGTTTACAGATTTAAAACACAAGTATAGATTTCCTAACTAAGAGGAAAAGAGAAGAGATTCCTCCCTCCTGAGACCCTAATAATGCCTTAATAAGCAATCCAAATAAATATTTTAAATTTTCAGAAATTATCCTGAAAAATACAAATAATCCTTATATCCAAATAATCAGAAATCATAGCATAGATAGAAATAAATGTACTTAAAATTGGTTGATAAATCACCATTGGATTCATTACAAAATTTTAGATATTATAGGAAGATACACTGATATTTTCTAAGATGTATCTTAGTGACTCTCTGCATAAAGAAGTATTGCTAGTGACTGGACATAATAAAGCAGAATTATTGTAAAATCTTTCTAGGAATAAAATTGATATTACTATACTGGTACTAAAATTTATAGTTAACAAAGATGCTGCAGCTATGGTTTCCTATAGTGAAATCCTTGTATAAGAGAAATATCCAAAGTCATGGTCTACAGAAATTATTCAAGACATGTTATGATGCCAAGAAATGGAAATACATCTATCCTTGTCAAACTGTAGCATAAGTACATTAATTTGATATTATAATATCTCTATTTTAAAAATTACGCATTATTTGTAGTTTTGCTGTTTTACAAGTATGATGAGGTTCAATAAGTAAGACATTAAAATATGTGTTTGACCAGCAAAACTCCACTCTAGAGCAGAAAATTTAGTTGATTTATAAACAACATGAGTGGAACAGTGGCTGTTTCATTATGCTTATTTAATAAGGGAAAAAAAATATGCAGCTACTGAAATGGTGACTGTTGGCAAGCAAAGAAATTCACGTCAGCTGTTCAGATGACCGGAAAGAGCAGTATATTTTATGATATATTTTATTTCTCTGGTGCTTATGTATACATGAGTATTATTGACCTATATAATTTACTGTCTTCATACAAAGAAATAAACAAAACACAAATAATTAAATAAGACATGGTTGCTAAAGGAATACACATTGTTTTTTTACAGGTTTGTACAGCCTGTTATTGTTAAACATCTTGGTAAGAACTAGGTTTTAAAGCCTGGAAATTCTAGTTATCCATTCTGAAATGACATTTCTCATGTTTTACTCCTTGCCACTTAGTTTAATTTAAGCAGGCCTACTTTTCTTTGAACTGTATGGGTGAAAAGAATAGAATATAGTATTAGAATTCACCTTCAGTTGATAGAGATCAAGACGCGGTTAGTGGGGCAAGAGCCTGGGATACTTGGATGGACAGACGGGTTTGCTGGTTTACGCACTAGGAAGAGTGAACTATTTACCTTGATCCTGTTGAAAGTGGATAAAAGCAGTACCATCACTGTGACCCAGGAAAAGGGAAAATGTAAACCCGTTAAGATGGAAGCCCATTCAGAAACACTTTCTGTGAACGATGGGAGGACCAGCCTCGTCGTATTCCTGCTTACTGATCCACATCTGCTGGAATGTGGAGAGGCTGGCCAGGATGGAGCCCCCAATCCAAACGGAATACTTCCGCTCTGGAGGAGATATGATCTTGACTTTCATGGTGCTGGGAGCCAGCGTTATGATTTCCTTCTGCATGCGGTCAGCAATGCCTGGGTACATGGTGCTGCCTCCAGACAATACGGTGTTGGCATATAGATCCTTGCGAATGTCCACATCACACTTCATGATAGAGTTGAAGGTTGCCTCGTGGATCCCGCTGGACTCGATGCCCAGCAAGGAAGGCTGGAAAATAGCTTCAGGGCAGCGGAAACGTTCATTCCCGATGGTGATCACCTGCCCATCAGGAAGCTCATAGCTTCTTTCGAGTGAGGAAGATGCAGCTGCACTGACCATCTCCTGCTCAAAGTCCAGGGCCACGTAGCACAGCTTCTCTTTGACGTCGCGCACAATCTCCCGCTCAGCTGTGGTGGTGAAGTTGTAGCCTCGCTCTGTCAGGATCTTCATGAGGTAATCAGTCAGGTCTCTGCCTGCCAGATCCAGACGTAGAATGGCATGAGGCAGGGCATAGCCTTCGTAGATGGGCACCGTGTGAGTGACCCCGTCCCCAGAGTCCATCACGATGCCTGTGGTCCGTCCCGAGGCATAGAGGGACAGCACGGCCTGGATAGCCACATACATGGCAGGTGCATTGAAGGCCTCAAACATGATCTGGGTCATCTTTTCCCGGTTGATCTTGGGGTTCAGGGGTGCCTCGGTGAGGAGGATGGGATGATCATCTGGTGCCACGCGGAGCTCATTGTAGAAAGTGTGATACCAGATCTTCTCCATGTCATCCCAGTTGGTGACCACTCCATGCTCAATAGGATACTTCAGGGTCAGGATGCCTCTCTTGCTCTGGGCCTCGTCCCCCACATAGCAGTCCTTCTGGCCCATGCCAACCATAACCCCCTGGTGTCGGGGACGCCCTATCATGGAGGGGAACACAGCCCGGGGGGCATCGTCACCGCCAAAACCTGCTTTGCACATCCCTGACCCATTATCCACTACCAAGGCAGACAGCTCGTCATCAGTCATGGTGCCGGCTGGAACCTTCCAGATGGGTGAACAGAAGTCAAGTATAGAGTATAGTGTGCAAGACAGAGAAGGAACAGACCTAAAACACCCCAGAACTGCCTCCAGAGAGGGGAGCCTGCGCTGGGACCACAGGTATTTAAAGGAACACACTGGCCACACCCACGTCCTATCCCACCAGTTCCCAGCATTGCTGGGTGTGGTCACCTTTGAGGTATTAATCATGGTGATGATGATTATATCAATCATTAGACTTCCCTCCATAAAGAGATCTCAGGTTACTGTAATTAGGCAACCCACACATGGCCGCCAGCCTGCCTGGTGAGGTCCCCAGATAACTATGATGATGCAGTGGGGGTGGGAAAGGAAAGCAAGATGAAAGACAGCGAGGGCCAGGCATGGGCAGTGTGGCTGGAGGAAGTGCTTCCTCCTTAGCTTGCCCTCAGGGTCCGTTTGCTCCACACTAGCTTAGCATTAGCTTTTCCTTCTCAATACATTGTTCAGATGAGGGATCTGACTCTGCATACTTCACTTTTTCAAGATTTTCTTTCCCATTAGATTCCTAATCCCACACGATGTCATCATGATAGAAACTGTTTTAATTAATGAAAATAATAAATGGCTAAGGGTGTCCTGATAGCTGTAATTGTAATTCATTTGTATCATGCAAAATGGACTTCTAATCCATCAGAGATCAAGTGAAAGCAATAGAGTGATCAATAAAGGAAACCATTACAAATTTTGTTTCTGATGTAAATTTCTAATAACCAAATTTTATTAAGCACTTACTATGCCTAGATATTGTTCATAGAGCTAGGTTTATTGGGTCCATGTTGACTGCATAGTGACTGAATGCCAACTATCTTGCATGATTTATTAGTTAAAATGCAGATGATAAAATTTTATTTATTTGTAGCAACTCTTGAGTTACACACCAATGACCAAAATTAAGTGACAAGATAAATTTGAAAATTATATATATTTTACCTGATCTTTAAAATATTTTGATCTTCAAGATGCATATACTTGATGTATTATAACATCAAACCTCTCTGTAGTTATTCAAATCTACACAATGAGAATAGTATTATCTTTCCTTCCATTTTAAGATAGATTACACTCTGAGCACTTCATAGGAACAGTTTGTTTGGATTTTATATTTAATATAGAAATATGACAACCTAGTAAGATGTGTATCATGATAAAATGTAGGAGATCAGTAACGTGTTATAGAAAACAACATTTAAGAAAGCTTATTACTTCTACTCCCATATGTATTAGGTAAATAGGATATAATCTCCCCTGTCAGCTCTTCTAAAGCAAAGGGATTTTTCATGTTCACATCAGAGTTCTTCCAAATCAGCTTTATTTGGGCTCTTCACTCATCCATTCACTCATCCAATAAAGCTCACTTTGTAAGAATTAGCAGCAGACTCTACCTACTGGACAGAAATACATCTTCCAGTCAAAGCCGGGAGAACTAGCCCATGCCTTTGCCCAGAGAGCCTCTTAGAGAGTCAGCGTAGCACCAAGCTAGGAGTGTCCAGATCTGTTGTCTACAGCTTGGTATATAATTATTTTTTTTTGGGCTGTAATATGCCTTCAAAACCTTCCTGGTTAGAATCAGTCATGGTGGAATGTGTGCTACATCACAAGATCCATGGTTCTGCTTTGGGTCCTACCAGGACTGTCCTTACATCTTTTCTGTAACTGCAAAATTCCTCCTCCTTAAACAGTGTTAAAGAACTGACCCTCAAACCTTCACACTGAATGGTTTGATGAACTTCCTTCTCATGTAGTACAACCAAGCTTTTGATTAAAACAATATTTTATTGCTATAGGATGGTGCTTCTGGGAATTTTTTTTAAAATCTCGTAACAAACTACATGTACATTCTACAAAATGGAAAGTAAAATGCATGTTGTATTTAGCACAAGTCCCCATTTATGAATGCTCCAGTCTGTCATATAAAAAAAAGCCAAGCCAGTGGCAATGCCAGTGAAGGAGCCCATACCCAAGTGCAGCCTGAGCTCCTAGACTTACTAGAGTGCTGTCCTCAGAATTGCCTTGAACTGAGGGCTGTTTGGTACTGAGTCCGCACAGCAGAACTGATGCCTTGGGAGTGTGGCTGATGTGTGATTTTGCTAGAAGACCGTCTAATGCATCTATTTTAATTTTTGTGTCCCGAGAGAAATTTTCTTCAATTATATATTCTTAGAACAAGCTTATATTCTTTTAATTAACTCCCAATAATACAAGAGGGGCATATCATAATTCAACAGCCATTAAAAAAACGTCATCTATTGGGTTGGTTAAATTTTTAAAAAGTGGTAAGAATTTGTGTGAATGAAACATACTGGGCCCTGGAGGGTGGGGGTAGGGGGTGCTGTTCCTGGAGGTAACAGGCTTTATAAGTGACCAGAATTCACAAGTGTTTAATCAGTTACCTAAACTTTTAAGGGAACTTATGATTAATTTCTGGAAGCCCAGAATATTATTATTATTTTTTTTTAGATTTTTGCCTCATTTGACTATCATACAGATATACAAAACTAGAGTAAGACATAGGTGTGGGCATTACATTCGAGGACAATCAGCCAAGGCGACTGAAAGTGAGGAGACTGTGCCTCCTCATCCTGCCTTTGTCGAGCAACCTGAGCCTTTTCATTCAAACCACAAACATTTATTCATTTTTAAAAGGCAAATGTAAGCATGCTTTGTTTAAGATGCATCGTAAACTGTTTTCTCTCAGCGAATGGAAGGGTTTGACAAAGAAGCATGTTTGTAAGCAAACACTGAGAATATGTTACTAGAACATGTCTCCTTCTCCATTGGTTCATGTTACACGAATTTACACATGCAGCTATCAGAGGCAAATGTAAGCGTGCTTTCTTAAAGATGCATCGTAAACTGTTTTCTTTCTGTGAGTGGAAATGACAATCCACAAACATTTATTAAACATCTCCCATCTGCTGGGCACTGGTGTTATATCGACGAATAAAACACAGCACCTATTTTTACAGGGTTTACTGCCTTGTAGGTGAAAGTCACATCCCCCCAGGCTGAGAAGTGGCCACTCAGCCCTGGTATGGAAACAGATGGCTTGTGTTTTGACAGGGCATTACCTATGCTGCAGCAGGTGTTAAAGATCTTGAATGTCACTCCCAAATGCACAGATGACGGGTAGGTGGATGGAGAGAAGGAGCACAGGGACACGTGGAGGTGGAGCCTCTGAGCCTGAGGTCAGGGCAAGGGGAAGGAGAGGCCGAGGAAGATGACCCTTGGGCAGAGTCTCAGAGGGTGGGCAGGAGGCTGCCAATGGAGGCAATGCCACAGGCATAAGTCCTGCCAAATTGGATGGAATCAGAGAATCAGGTATGCAGGTGGAGCTAGGTCTCTATGCAGTCAGCAAGGGTTTAGAGGCTTAACAGGCATGAGGAAGGGATAGGATCGGATAGGATGTTGCTTTTGCTCTGGGGTGCGCAAGCTCTGACTAGAGGCCCTTGCCCGTGGTCCATGGAGGCCGTGTTTTACTGCTCACCTCCTGTCTGGACCTCATCTCTTTAACTAAACTGCTAAGACTGAGAATTTTAATGAGGTCCATTTCAGCTACCGCCACAGGGATCCCATTTAGAACACTGAGGTCGGCTACCTTCGTTGTCTTCACTTGGTTCATCCCTTTGCACCACACCCTCTCTCCTGTCCTTGGTCAGTGCTGCACACATGTCCCTTTCCAATGTGGCGATTGCTCTGAGAAGTTTCTTCAACCGTACTCACTCTACTCTTAGTGCAGATTTGTGAGGTGTTTAACAGATGCACGGACAGGTAAGTAGTGTGATTTTTTTCATTACACACTTATCTATTCATTGATAGGTAGATATAGCAGACCACTTTTTAAAAGTTAAAAAGCTTCATTTATTTTGTGGTTAAATACTATTCAATGTATATATTTCACATAGATAAAATGGTTTAATCGTGATATTTTATGAACTGTAAATAACTACTCGGAATAGTCTCTAACATATGGCTTTAATAGTTCTTACTAATGATAAATTCACCAGTAACAATTACTGATAAATTTTATAGTGATTTTCTGTTTGTTTTAACATATAAAACTTTGTAAAAAAATAAAAGTAGCATAAAAATTTTAAAAGTACAGCAAACCTTCTCCCAAATGAAACCTGACTCACCAATTTCCTGAGGCAGGCGCGGGCAGGAGGGAGGAAAAAGCGGCTTTGGTGATGTACATCTTGACCGGTTCAGGGTGCACTTGGAAGGAAAATCTGAGCACCAGAATCTTTTAGTGGTGCCGGTGACCCCAGCTCCCAGCCCCCACCCTGCACAGGCCCACTTTCTGTGGACAAGACCAGCTTTCACTCCACAGGGAAAGAAGGCTCCCCGCTGATGTTTAAAAGGGCCACACATGGATTTTATGGGAGTTCTTGACGTGGATCAGTGTTTGGTTATTTCAATTGACCTGTAAACAAAGTTGTTACGAGGAGGAATAGATTCTTGTGTGTAGTAGATGAACCTTTGAAGATGCCTTGATTCTAAGGAACAGGAGAAAAAGCATGGGAGGAAGATAGTACAATTGGAAATATCCATGTTCATAGTTCAGCCATTACTGATGGGAACCACGTATCATACAAGACGGACAAGCTCCAAGTTGTGTTCTGATCCTGAAAGGTGGAGAGAGAACAATAAAAACAGTGATTACTGATCACCTAGTGTGTATTGGTCTCTGCCAAATGTTTCCCTTGCACACATGATGTCTTCAACATTCACGACAATCTTATGAGGTATCTGGGATTATCGTTTTCGTTTTACAAGGAATAAACTTAAAGAGTAAACCAACCAGGGCTATACAGAGTGACAGTGGCAACGTCAGGATTTGAACCCAAGCAGACCAAGTCCAGAGTTCACTCTGTGCCTGAGGATGGGCTAAATGAGGGGGCATAGGGCATCTGGCAGAGCCCTTGTGAGAAAGGCAGGCAATAAGAACCATCCCTGTGAAGTCTTTGTAGTTCCTGGCGGGAAACAGCGTCTTAAAGTGTCCAAATGCCATCTCAGAGTGGAAACCAAGATGAATATTGAAGTCAAAAGAAGAAACTCAAATAAAATTCGAGAGAACCATAGCAAGCTCTTCCATGTCATTAATATCATATCTTACTCTCAAAATGGAGAAAAAGAAATGATGAATTAGTGCCTGGACTGAGAAAGAAAAGACATTGACAAGTCAAGAGGCAAATCTACTATTATCTAAGATAAGAAAATAATGTGAGAGTGATTTCAGGAGGGGATAATAGGATAGATAAGAGATCAATCAAAAGCAAAAACTAGATCGAGACGACAATCCTTTGGATTGCAGCCACGGGGCAAGTGGAGCCTGCCAGGGGTCAGTTTTTAGATCCCAAATGGTTTTGTCTTCAAACATCCAGATTTGACCACAGTGTGCCAAGGTGTGAATAGTAGAAAGTGGGGCAGGGGCTCTGGTTTAGGAAGAGGGGAGAACCTGGGGTAATTGATCAAATCCGATGGTCTCTAAGGCAGGCCAAGAGCAGAAGCCAACCCAGATGGACAGGAACCACCTGATCACGGAGGTGAAGGTGGCAAACTTGAGAACAAGGACATCAGGTCAAAATAAAGGCATGGATGATCAGACCACCCAAAAGAGTATGAGCTGGAGTCAGGGATAATTCACTGGGAGCTAAGATAATTCATGCAGTGTGAGTAACCCAGGGCCACAAAGCTCTGAACGGAAGATCTCACAGAGAGTTAGAGAGGAAGCAACTGTGAATGCAGCTGTGACCTGCTACAGACTGCGGCCAGAGATCAGACGTTCTTAAAGGCTAACTTAAATCAAGCCAGTGTGTCATAAAAACACAAAACCCGAAAACCAAAAACCGCTTTGCATTTACTGAGTTGTGGTCAGTGTTTATTCTTCATTTTGGTGAGCCTGGCTTTGTGGCTACTAAGGATCACATCTGATTTCTTGCAACATTTTCATTAAGATCATCTGGAAGCCCATGTGTAGTTATAATTGTCAAAACAGGACTGTGGATTGTCAAATGCTAGAACACCGAGTCTCTCTTCTACAGAGTGCCTGCTGCTGTGGAAATGTGCTGCCCTGGGTAAGATTCATCGCAGGTAGATGACGCAGGATGAAAAGGCTAATTCAATTTTGGAAGCTGCCTAATTCACTTGCAGGGGGAAGCTTTTTGATTGGTAGGATATGACTCAGCATAGGTTTTTTTGTTTTTTTGTTTTTTTTTCCTTTTGAAGCCAAAGGAAGTAGCCTTTCTGGGGATCTTCGGAGACACAGGTCGGACATTATTTCAGGTATCTGGAACTAGTAAGGCCTCCTGAGGGTTTTCTTAGTTCTCCTTTTGCTGATGTCAAGGTTGGATGAATGGGGCTGGTAGGCTCTGTTGTAGGGGTGGTTCAGGAGAGGAGGGAACCAGAACTTGTAGAGAAAGCAGGAAACCGAGATGAAAGCAAGGAGAATGGAATAGTAGGACTTAAAACCTGCCTATTGATGGTTTCCCTTCCTTTAGTTACCATGTCACGAAGCAGAGGACCAATGACACTGAAGAAACTGCAGAAGAGATGACACCAGTGTTTGGTGCACATTCTGGATTGCTCCCTGGGGGCCAGGCCCCGTCTTAGAGCAGAACATGCAGAGTGGGGCCCTGGCAGGATCTCTTTTGGCCTACACAAGTTTCTACAAAAGTTTTTTAATTTTTAGTTTTGAATATTTGCAAAATAAGTAGATTTCTGAATTCCTGCTTCTCTTGAAAAAAATAGGAAGATCAAGCAACATTTGAGGGTAAGGGTGGGTGGAGAAAAAGACAGGAGGAAAGCCGCTATTCCATGGTCCTTTCTTGTTTTGGGGATGGTTTGGTATCTACGAGGGCAGAATATAAAATACTACACAGCTGAGTTTCTTTAATTATATGACAAGTGCCCACATGTAATGCTTAGTCTTCAGGAATTAAAAAGAAATACAATTCAAAAGACAGCAGGGCAGGAAGGGAGGTTCTGTTCTTTGTTTTATTGAGGATGGGATATGATGGAATGGATTTATGTGACAAAAGGAAGGTTTTGAACTAGCAATTAGAATAAAATCACTGAGAATGTAATAAAATAGAACTCTATTTTCTGGTGAACTGTTCCTGTTGCCACTTTGGAGAGAAAGCTTAAAGGCCTGCTCCTCAAATTTTCTTCCGTTTCTGTTGGATAGGTTGAAAGAGACAGGAACAGGTTTTTAAATGATGTTATCACATTCTGGGAGCTTTCTTTTTTTAAGCAGACGAAGTATCTTTATGAAGGGAATAGATGCATTTTGACTTCTTCAGATCCCTTCCCTCTGAAACAGGGTTCTTTGAAGAAGGACACCCAAAGATAGTGTAAGGTAAGAATTTCCCAAAGGAAAGCCTTGGCTGAAGAATTCAGGGCAAGTCCTCCTTTGTTACATCCAGCTACAGATGGGATCTGGGTCAAACTAGTAAGAGTATCAGAAATAGACTTTAGGATTAAAATAAAAGAGGAAGAATTTGATAATATTTTCAGTTCTAACCAGACAGTAGAGAAGAAAAGAGGGCTTCAGGTTAGATAAAAGATTAACTGGAAATACTGTATAGAACATAAGGAAATGCAAAAGAATTTAGGAATATTAGCCCAAGGGCAAGATTGCCAAAAAAAGCAGAGTGATCAGGGAGAGATATGAAGCAGAATTTCATTTATGTTATGAAAATCATATATTGATGTATGGAAATAAAAGATTAGAATATGACTCACATATGCACATGTCAGTCCCTGCTTGAAAGCTTTCGATGACTTTCCATTAGCTACAGAACAAAGTCCAAACTCCTTAGCATAAACTTTAAGGCCCTCTATTATCTGACTCTGACCTACTTCCCTAGCCTGATATTTTACTGCCCTCTCCTCCCTCATCCATAAACCTCTGCTCCAGTCTCCTGGAATAATTGCTATTCCTAGACAGCTCGTTCCTCAGAATTGTTGACACTGCTTACTCCACTGGAAATGTCCTTCTCCATCCTTTGACATTTGATCCATCATTGAAAGCCCATCTCACATTCTCATCAGTTTCCCCATAAAGCTTTCTCTAGTTTTCCCAGGCGGAATGAATCTCTTGCATCTTTGAAGTTCCATAGCTTACATCTCTATTACAGTTCTTTTCCCTTTCTGTTTTGTTGTATTTATGTACATGGTTGTCTCCCTCACTATACTCTGTATCATCTTCACATTTTATATCTAACACTGCCTAGAATGGGGCTGCAACTCTAGCTGTTTAATCATTGACTATTGGCATATACTTCCAATATTTATTTTTAAACAGATCATTGATTGATTGGGTTATATTAACATTCCAACATGTTATATATGTAATTTCTAGCTTTACGTAGCCAAACCAAATTTATTAGTTTCTCCCAAGTGCTCTGTTTATATAAATGTTCTCAATATTTTCAAAACCACTCAATTTTCTAATTTGGGGATCACCTTGACTGAGCCATCTAATTCACTTTTTAAAACAGTATGACATCAAATTCTATTGAATATTTTTTGAGCTATTTCTCATAACCTTTGCTCCTTCCTACTCCTATTTGCTTTGCCTTGGTTCAGGCACTGGTCACTTCAAAGTTGATAATTTCCAGGGTACTTTGCTGAATAAGTCTTCCAACCCCAAGCCTTTCTGAAGACCCCTGTCATAAAACTCTTAAATCATGTATATTAAAATCTCTTGGGCTCCAAATTTGCTGTCACATAAAATCTACGCTTCTCTGCCTTGTACTGGTCTGAATCTGGCAAAGTTAGGTTTGTCCCCACACTTGCCAGGCTTGTAAACTAGGGTGTTCCAGAACTTCCCAAGGCTCAATTTCTTCCTCCATAAATGAGGATAATAGTTGTATCAACCTCATAAAGTTACCTTGGAGTTGACATAAGGTGATGCCTATGGAGCATATAGCAAGTGTGTGGTAAGAGCGAGAGTGTAATAAACATTAGCAACAGGCTCCAGGCTGCTCTAATCACGGGCTCTGGTCATGGGCCTCCTCCTATGAAGGAGCGTCAAGAACATTCCTGGCAAGGACGCGACTGGGTATTGAGAGGACCCTATGTATGGGGCAGGAATTTGTGGTCAGCGGGAATAAAAGGGAAGTTTGAGATGGCTGAAGGGAGGTGGACAACTGTACTTCAGTGTTCCACTTGAGTGGTTTGAATTCCATGAGCCCTGCATGGCTGCCTCATCCTCGGGTGTCAGGGACAGCTACATTCTGAGTAGAGATGGAAGCCAAATTGTGTTTTGGGATTCACTGATTCAGGCAGTGTAGACACAAAGAAATGAGATAGCAGATGTCTCTCACTTACCTAGATGCTTTCTTACTCCTGGGTCTGGAGGTGTGGGATGTTCTGTTTGCTCCTGTGTCTACCCATGGGGGCTAGATGCCCACTGGCGTTGTGTGGTGGGCTAAGCAGGGCCCAGAAAAGGACTGGTGAGAGGACATGGCAGTCCCACCGGAGTGGCCCCAACACCTGAACCAAGCTCTTCTGCATAATCAGTGATGCTTATTGGCAGAAACTAGATACCTGTAGCTGCTCCGTGGGCCATGAGATGTCAGAAAAGGTGTTCTGGAGCACTTGGTTCTAGCCCTTTCTTACTGGCTCAAGAGCCATTGACCTGTCCAGCAAGGCCACTTCATGTACCTTGCAATTTGTTTCAGTTTAGAGCACAGGTATTTGTTTATGTAGTTAGAATTTTAAACACTTATTGAACAGTTTCTAATTTACATCTGAGAGTTTATACATACAATGTGAGCATATAAAAAATCATAATTCTATGTAGATAATGGTTTATATGTCTGCAGAGATATATATTATGCTTTTTGTGTATACTTTAGGATGCTTTTTGAATTGGCTTATTGCATTATTTGTCAAGGCTAGAACAGACAATGGCCCTGTAAAATCTTATGTGCTACATGGAAAAAACTTATAATAATCCCAACCAGGGGTAGGATTTAGTCTCATCACATGGGCTTCCTACATAATCTGGAAGGTAGCATGGAATAGTGTAAAGAGCATTGGATGGTCCTAGGGCTCTGGATGGTTTTGGGTCTTTCATTCACCACCTAGGTGGCTTTAGGCAAGCCATTGAGCTTCTGTAGACTTCTGTTTCCTCATCTATAACATGAAGTGAGTACACTTCTTGTTAATTCTGGCCAATTAAACACATAGGTGCAGTTTGGAAATAAAAAGGCATTATGAACAAGGATAAGGAGAGCAGGAGAGGACATAACAGCAACAACATTTGGAAAGCAGGAAAGAGTTGAATGTGAGGTAGCTCAGCTGACTTGAGGAAACAGAACCTCAGTGGGAGCATGGGGCGGGAGGTGCCGTAAGCAAAAGCGTTCTTACTGCAGCGTCCCAGAAAGGCTCAGTGATGGAAACCCCAGGTGCTTCCAAAAGTGGAAGGACATTGGAGTCAGAAACAGGAAAATGGGCTGAAGATATGGATAAAAAGCAAATATATCAAAGATATCCTCCTCTGCCCTGACCCATATCTCTTAGGCTTCAGCGGGGAAATATGGGCTGACTCAATTCTGGTGAATACGGCCTTTTATCCTCCTGTAGGATAAGCCCAGGATCTCACACCGTGGCTGGGCAGAGTTCCAAGAAGGTGAGTTGAAGCAGGAAGGGACCCTTCAGTCCTAAGCTTGTATCTGACACGATGTCTCTTCCATGCATTCAGCTGGGCAAAGCAAGTCACAAGGGCAGCTCAGATTCAAGGGGAGGGGAGGGATAGAGTCTACCTCTTCGTGGACAGAGCTGCAAAGTCACATTGTAAAGGAGTGTGGATACAGGGAGAGGAATAGTTGTGGCCAGTTTTGGAAACAACCATAAGGCACAATAAGGATGGGATTCCTGAAAAAATTCACAGTTTTCAAACTTGCACACTAAAAATAAGGCCATATGCAAAACAAAACAAAACAAAAAAGATTGGGACAGAGAATTCAAAACTTATGCAAGGCACAAGACATAAAGACAATAATCAATACTCAGGAAATTAACTTGTACTATTGAGGCAGGCTGTTTATTGTGCCCGGGGCCTGTTATGGCTGGTAATAAGTCAGAAATAATTGAGTGGTAGTGTTAGTAACACTTACACGAGTGGAGGGCTGGCGCGTACTGAGACAATGCAAACGGCAGTGACCTTCTAAGTCACTGTGGCTATTCATAAGGGGTCACAGAGACAGCACCACCTACTAAGAGCCAAGAGCCCTGAAGGTCTGGAGTATACCCTCTTTGGGGTGAAGCCCAGGTTTGGGTACTTGTTTTTAATTTTCAAATACAGGCAAAATGGGTCCTATTGCCAGTATAGCAACCGAATTGAAAGTTTTTTCCTTTTCTACTGGAAGTTATACTTCAGCTCCACATTCTATTCTCCTGAGCTTAAGAAATTTTGCATATAAATTAATTCTGCATTATACTGACATAATTTTTCTACTTGCCAACTGCATATGAGCTAATTTGTACTATAGAACCACATCTGTTATGGACTAGACTCCACTGAAGGATTAAGTAAAAGTCTACAAGTGCATAGAGAGAATCCCGTCTCCTTTCCCAACTTGGCTTCAAGAACATGCCCAAAGCCAGGCTTTTACCACTTAAGCAAGAGAGTGGAGGGTGTAATAAGCCCAATAGGAAAGCTCTCCAGATCAAAAGCCCAGCTAATTCATCCCACCGTGAAGTCTAACCCCTCAAGCACTCAGAGCTTCCAGTCAACTTTTTATTGCGTTGCTCTTAAAGTATAAGGGGTGGCCAAGGATACCAGCCATTTGACAAAAGCTTCTAATCTGAAAGATATGGTCAATGGAAACAATTGGAACAAAAGGAACACAAAGGGTGCATAGATAATTCAAGGAAATAAACAGAGTAACCTTAAAAAGGTAAAACTATAAATAATATCCTCGAGAATAAATGATGATATTGTATTCACAAAGCAAGAACAGAATGACATAGAAAAGAAATATTTAGAGAACAAAAATGGGCACTTAGAACTTAAAAAAAAGATTGCATAAATGAAAATTTCAACAGCATTATTGGAAGATAAAGTTGAGGAATTATCCCAGAAGGTATAACAAAATGATAAAGAAGCAGATAGATAGGAGGAAAAAAATTTTATAATTAAAGGATTAATCCAGCAAGTGCAATATCCAACTAATAGAAGTTACATAAAGTAAGAAAAAAAAAGCAAGGTCAGGGGAAGGATATTATAAAATAAATGAATTAAGAAAATTGTCCCAAATAGAGAGGCAAACCTCTAGATTGAACTGGTTAACTCACAAATAGGTGGCAGAACCCACATCACAACCTACATCATTGTGAGATTTTACAATGCTGGCAGAGAGAGTGGGTCCTAAAAGTTTTAAGTAGAAAAAACTTAAAAAAAAAAACAACTCAATAATTACAACCAAAGAAATGAGAATCTGAATGTCATTAGTCTTTTCAGTCGCAAATGGAGAATTCTGAGGGAAAATTATGTCTAAACTAGAGTTTTATACCTGGCCAATCCCACGATTAATATGAAGGAATAATAAAAGCCATTTCAAACATATAGTGTCTCAAAATTTTATCTCCTGCTTACTTCTACTTCATCAGTATTAGCCTGTGTGCTCTAGGAAAACCTGAGGATATATCAAGAAAGAAGAAAACATGAGACTCAGAACAAAAGTCAAATTAGAAGACCAGCCACAGAAATCTCCAGGATGATGCTGAAAGGAGATGCAGAAGCAACAGCTGTGCAACGGGCTTGGAAAGCAGCAAATCCAGAGAGAAGTGGGGCACAGAAGGTTCCAGAGATATGGTGCAAAGAGAAGGATGAAGCTTATAGAAGTTTTAAAAAAGATTAAAAAGCTCAAGACCCTCATTAGAGCAGGAAAAAACCTTTTGTAATCCCACCATCCAGAGATAATCGCTACTCTTATTTTCACATATTTTTTTCCTACATAGTTGAGACCTCAATATATACAACATATATTTATATGTATATATACAATTTTATATTTTTCTTTCTTCACACATCCATTTAGATTTCCCCTAAATCATATAAAACATAAACAAGAAATAAATTGATAAAGAGGAGCTTGCAGCAGATAATCTTTAAGGGTCCTTTCCCTCTAAAACATCAAATAATTTAATGAATTGGACTAGATACAAGGATCATATATGCTGAAATTGGGTGAGGGATAGTTTCAATTTTAAATTATCTTGTCTACTTATCAAATCACGTTTTCTTTTTTTTGGATGGGTGCTCAGAATATGTACTTTTTGAAGAAATAAGCATCCATGTCCATGGAGACATGACATCACTTCAGGAAAACTGACTCTATGACAATTCATTTTACTGTATTTGACAATAGCAATGACATCTTATATATGCATAGTGCCATTTTTAAGAACTTTTAAGAGATTTCTCTTGCTTCCTCTCACTTGATTCTCATGATAACTCTGTGAGATAGGTAAATAGTTTCTTTTGCATCTCGAAACATTAACATTTAATATAATATAAATCTTAGCAACAGTATTTATCCTAAATAATACCTTAAATTTGCTTAAGAAGGGGGTTTCTCATGTAATATTGTATGAGATTCTTTGTTTTGGAGAATTGGGCTGTAGAAAATTCATGAAAATTCTGGAACTCTAATGGAAATTTTGTGCCTTGCCTGTCTTCATCCATCCATCCATCCGTCCGTCCATCCACTTGTGGTCTGTGGGATGTAAAAGAGGTCACATGGATCATCAGATAATTCTTTTCGGCCAATTGTGGAATCATATCTTAGTTCTAATGTGAGTTTCTCTTCTCTTGCTCTGATGGTAGTTTCCCTCCAGGCTTTTCCCCTTGAATAAAATAAGGTGTGGATTACGGTATTTGCAGGACCCCAGCTAAGTTAGAGGAGGAGGTGGAGAGGGCTGCTCCATTTTATGCAACTACGTACTGAAGTATGAACTGGTCTGGGATCTAGAGGGCTGGATGTGTCAGAATAAAATATCCTAGTCTTTTTAAAAAACAACTTCTTTATCTAAAACACAGAAATAGACTTTGGACCTATTTCAAAGGCATGTTGTGAAGATCAAAATAAGTTTTTGCATTGTTTTAAGATGTTTTGGAATCCATATGTTGCAGGAGTTGAAAGCTTTCTATATCTGGTGCATGTAAAATAATCAGGGTTTAGCCCATGCAGCCATGACGAAGCTGGAGGAGGACCGCCAACAGGAATGCAAAGGGAGCCTACCTACAGTGCTGAATACACTGCTCCTCTGCAGCCTGAGGGCCAGCTTCTCCCAAAAGTGTGTGTGTGTGTGTGTGTATGTGTAGGAGTAATAATATGTTTTGCTAGAGAAACATTTCTGTCTACTGAACCGTGGCTCTTCTTGATTTTCATTTAATTGGAGTTGATTTAATTTTTAAAGTTTCATATTGTTTTTGAAAAGCAGAGGAATTCTATTGATTTATAATTTGCTTAGAACTTATTTTTGTCTTGCTACAGAAGTGGATGCGTAGAAAGAGAGGTCCTGCTAGAAAGATCTGGGGCCATTGGCTGACCCTTCCCTTTCTACCACAACTACATGTGAAAATAAAATAAAATAAAATACCCATGCACCTGCCATCCTTATCAGAAACCTGAACTGTCAGTTTCATACCACACGCATGAAATGGAGAAAACAAATTAATTGAAGGCATTGTAGACTCTGAGTCATACTTTAAAAAAATGTAAACAATTGCTTGTCACAGAACCTAAACTATTTATTTCTTTTGAGTGTTGGGAATGTAGGAAATGAGTGCTTCGTGTGCCTACAGGTCTTGCAGCCCTGGGAGCCCTGGGAGCTAGGAGCACAGTGCTTTTGGGGATCCTCTTTTCCTCCCCTAGATGGCAGCAACATTCTTTAGTGCCTAACTAGTAACTTGCTCTGTTGCTTGGCAAACCTCTATTAAAGGGAGAAGCTGTTAAGTCCCACCTTTTTAGTCTTTGCTCTCGAATTTACATAGTACCTTTCACGTGCCATTTAGGTGACTGCTTGGCTTCGTGACTCCACTACTTATTAATGAGAATATATGAATTTCTCTGTTGTATGGAAAAATAATGGTTTTGTATATCCAGGACCATTCGTATATCTCATCCAGGGTTTCTCAACATTGGCACTGTTGAAATTTTGGGCTGGTTAGTTCTTTGTGGTGGGGGCTATGCATTGCAGGATATTTAGCAACATCCCTGGCCTCTACCCACTACATGCCAGTGGCCCTTCTTCCTCTACCAACCCTCAGTTGTGACAACCAAAAATGTCCCCAGGTATTGCCACATGTCCCCTGGGGGGCAAAAATCAGCCCTGGCTGAGAACCACTGAGTTTGGTCATTTTACTCATCTCTAGAGATTGGCCCTTGTATGACTAACCATCTGATTTTGTAGGGATGGGTAAATTAAAACATATCTACTTAAAATTTAAATATATTTTACTTTCTTGTTTGTTTGCTTGGGGGATATTTTCTGAAGAAGAAACAATGAAGTAGAAAATACAATTGAAGATACATGTAAAGATGTTATACATCTTACCTGTGAGTCAGAAGATTGAGGTTTTCAAATGATAGCTTCCTATTAATAATAACCACAGACATATGGATCTGTTACTCTTTATTCCTTTTGATTTTAACTAGCTTGGATAAATATGATGAGAAAGAGAAGAACCATAAGGGGCTGTATACTTGAAAATTTTTTGAGTAGATGAAAAAGGCTCAAGGAATTATAGAAAGATTTTAAAGGCCACTTGGTCCAACTCCTTAGTCTTAAATCTGGGGTGCAGTAGCTACAGCGCCCAGAAGAGGTGCTGTGGCCTCTTTTGGGTGAGCGAGGTGAAAGCCAACATAAAAGTAAGGAGAGAGATTTGGCTCTTAGCAAAACAAACAAAACAAAGGCCAGGCCCCACCCCCTATAAATTCCCAGAAGAAGGGAGCAGGTGGACTGGAGGGTGCTGTCAGAATGGGGCTTCTGAACTAGATGCACCTGAGTGGGTGAGGGCCCCAGGTGTGAGAACAAACACTTCCCCTTCCATGAAGTAGGAACTTTCTTTTGATTTACTCTAGAGTAGAATCATCTGAGTCATCTTCATCTGAGCCTAAACAGTTGTGCTGGAATCACAGGATGAGACACATCGTGGGAAAGGGTTTAATACTGAGTGAGCCTAGAGGAGGGCTCGTGTCGGCAGGCTGGAGAGAAAGGCAGATTCAGAGGTACAGGATGTGTCTGTGCTCTGAGGACAGTCACATGTTGCTTGAATTTTCCTGCATTGCTGGATCAAGGTCTGTCAAGAATCTCTGTGCCTCTGGGGAATGAGATCCTGTCTACAACCCTTTCCATTCTCATGATTCCCATCGAGTCGAAGGCTGACACCTCCATAAGCAACTCAACAGCCTCCAAGAGAGATCCCTGGGAGAGCTGGGCCCCAGGGAGAGGAAATCCGGGGAGCTCTCCCAGCAGCGACTTGGCTTTGTGGCCTCCTCCTGAGACGTTCAGATCCTGTTAAGGAGCATCTGAGCGATCTTTGCACGGCAGTGCAGGTCACACGGCACTGTGGGTGCTCTGGCAGGCAGAGGAGGTGAGAGCAAGGAAGGTTAACAGCAAACTGGGGACAGTGCCAGGGATGAAACTTGATCCCCTAATTCTTCTTTCAGAACTCAAGCAGCCTGGCTTTGCTAGGGCCAGCCTGGTTGTGTTCATAGAGCTGTCATTTGGCTTTTGGTCATTTATATGCCATTTGCTAACTGTTCGTAATTCCTGTGCAATTTTGCTCATAACATGGGAATTAAAGACAGCAAAACAAGAGGCCCTTATGCTTTTCTCTGCTGTCGTCAGTGGATGAAATTGGCTGGGCAGAGTACAAGCTTTCTCTTGCTACGCTTAATGGAATTTCCTTTTACTTTTTTGTTACATGAACACTTTTAGGAAGAAAATGTTGATGTGCAAGGTAAGTGCAGAATGCCCTGTTAAGTTTTAAAATATAGCATTTATCCATCTATTTTGGCAAGGAGATGGGTTGGAGTCAGTAGATTAAACATTCAGTCAACAAATCTTTGAATAGATACAAATCAGCTGTCATTGTCAGAGCTGCTCTAGCCCATACTGAGCCTTTGTGCAAGTTGGGGAAAGGGGATTCTCTGGGCAGAAAGAACCCTGCACCAGGCCACATGACTTCAGTCCCAAACTTTCTCAGTTGTGTGCCTTTGCACAGTGCACGACTTGTACAACTATTTATGGCTGGACATTGAGGGAGAGAGTGGGCCATAAATTATGCCGTTAGATTGGAAAGTTTTCTGAAAAATTAGGTCTTGAGCAGAATTTAAAGAAGGCTCTTTTTGGGGGAGGCATGGCAGACGGAAGCAGTAAGTTGTTCATTCTCAGGGAAAAACTATAAAGACCTCCTGGGTCCTTGCCCCTATAATCTTTTACCCCTACAGATGGGCTCATAAAGCCTCCTCTGGGGTGTAGGAACAATCCCTACTGTAGGGAGAAGGAAAAGTAGGTGCTCAGGACTTAGCACTGAATGAATCTCACCTTTCAGCTTCTTGGTGCTACCTCATGTCTGTCCAAGTATAGGTCCTTGGGTTCTTAGTGATGGAATTTTGTACCTGGTTTTCACTCCTCACTTCCCCCCTCCACGGGTCCTGCCTGAACCCGTGATGGGGCCCTGTGACCATGTGCTGCCTCTCCCTGATGCCATGGGCTGTTCTGACTTCCTGGCAGCCCGTGTGCCTCCAGGCACTGACAACGTGGACTTCTGACCACTGTCCTCCCCTGTTTGGGGTGACCCTCTGGATCCAGGGCACATTTGGGACCTATACATACTACATATGCTTTTCTGTTTTTTTACACTGTGGATTTAATTCCTGGTTTTGGACTAATCTTTGGAACCGTGGGTCTCAAACATGACTGCTTATTAGAATTGCCTAGGAAGATTTGTGAATTTTGGATGCCCAGGGTGTGCTCCTGCCCAAGGAAATGAGAATTTCTGGGCTGGCACAGGCACCAGTATTTTTAAACTTCCACAGGTTATTCCCACAGGCAGGCATGATTGAGAACACTGTTTTAGACTCACGTCCCCACACCTGTCCACACTTCCAGTAGCAGCTTTTCTTGTGCTCCTGCATTCAGACCTGTGGTGCTCACCTAGCCTCACGCATCTGATTGCAGCCCTGGTCCCAGTTTTTCCTGGCCAGCCTGGCTCACACCAGACGAGCTTAGACTGTGATTATGTTTTGGAGCCAGAAGGCTGAGAGAGCTATCTGAAGACTCAAAGTTAGCCTTTCGTGGTTTCTGTCTCCTGTAATTCTAATAAATGCAATCCATCAGCCTGTCTAGCACAGGAAAGAACATCCTTCACAGGCAGTCCTAAACTTACGAAGGGGTTATGCTCCAAAATTTGTTTGTGGTCAGTTGTTAGGGACGTGGAAACAGATTCCCGTAATAAAAAAGTTACAAAGGAAAGTGACAGGTCATAATAGTCTACTGAATTTTTAAAAAGCTGAACTCTAGAAATAACAGAGCCAAAAAATCAAGTCACTCTTTATTATTAGGTTGAGCCATATGAATGACTTTTTTGTATGTCAAAAATGGTTGAATGTTGATGATACTCTATTGGCTCAACCTATACTATGTTTTTTTTTTTAATAAAATTTAAAAAATTTTATGGTTTTTTTTTTTTTTTTTCTAGGCAGGGGAAAAACATTTCAGGCACTAGACTGGAATGTTCAGAACAGTTCACAATTATCAGGATTCTAAGAGGACCATCACTCCCTTTCTCCCCACCCTTGTGCCCCCTTCAGTCTCTCCCCTATTCCAGCCAGGTAAAATGTAGGTGATGACCACAGGCCTTCCGAGGAGCAGGTATACCAATGAGGTGGGCTTTAGCGGGCATGGACTTCTATTGATTCTGATGGTGAATAGAGGTGGGGCAGGAGAATCCAGGTGAGAAGGAGGGAGGTGGGGCTGTGATGTCAGCAGCCTTCAGGTGAGCAGACATTCCCACAGAAGGCTTCGAGGGACTGTGTGGAAAGCCCTGCCCTGCCCTTCCTTAGAGCCTGCCTGCTGGGGTTGGGGACAGCAAGGGTTGGGGTGCTATCAGAAGCAGGGCAGACTACAGGCACGGGTTGAAGAGTAGCATCAGTGTCACACCTGTGGGCCACATGACAGCTGAGAGTGTGTAGGTGAGGACAGAGAAAGTTATCTGCCTCAAGGATGACGAGTGTGTTCCATGGATGAGTCAAAGCATGAGCGCCTTGCTCTGTGTGCATTGTCTTACATTACAATAGGAACTGCACATTTTATACAATGAATGGATCACTTTGTGAGTCATGGAGCAGCAGTAAGTCCTTTTCCTTACTAATGCAGGAAGGGACATTCTGTTTTCAGAGCTCAGGATAGATGCCTGGCACATAGTAGGTATGTGGTAAGTGTTGCTTAGGAACCAAACAGTGCTGATTATTTTTTCTCATGTGTGTGATTCCTCCGGAGGGAAATGTAGCAGTTCTCAGAAAAATTTTCACACATTTGTGTTGCTTAGGAAACTGACTACTTTAGGAGAAGGCTGTATGTTCATTTAGAAAACAATGGTTTTCTTTATTCCAATGTTAATTGTGTATTTTTTATAGAAAAATGTTCTTTTCATTGATGCTTATCTTTTCTCCAATAATCCAAGTTCCTATCTTGACTCTATATAAATTAAAATCCTATTTGTGTCCAACATTCACTCAATAAAGTGGTTTGAAAATTGCACTGCTCCAAATGAATTCTAGGTCAGCAAGGGGAAATCTCTGTGTCCTACGACACAAAGGACAACTGCAGATTTATGTTCGGAACAGATGAGAATGGAAATAGAATTTAATGAATAAAATGATTTGATTGCTTGGACTGTAAAGATTATGGAAGCTCTTTTTTCCTCCTTAGTCAAGCATTAGTAAATAAAAAAATTGGAGATGGTATAGGAGCCTTCACAATGGTCTGGATCACATCCTTCGAAAGGAATGAAAGATTACAAATTCCATGGACTCTGGAAACCAGTCTGACCCCTTAGCTTTGGCAAGTGATTTTTATAATGCATTTTCCTTCACCATGACATCTTAATGCCATATGTTACTTTGTTTTTGCGCGTAAGATCAATTCTGAATCACTTTATGCAATTATGTAAAGTGTAGGAAAGTAATGTTGCTGTCAGCCATTGTTGAAAACCTTCCAGTGATAGAGTCTCACTGTAGACTAGTAACACTGTATTGTTCTTTAAATTGCTTAACATATTTTAGCAGGAAAAGTTTGCAAGCGTCTTTTAAAAATGGTTTCTGATATACCTCTTTCAAAGAATCGTTTATTTTTAAGATAGTCTGGAGTGGTCTTTAATGTTTTTTATAAAAATCTGTGAAAATTGCTCCTTGGCTATTTCCAGACTGGAACCAATGAGACTATGGATCTATTTCTGCATAGTAGCCCCAGCAAAACACAGACATGCACTCGTATTCATGCTGTGATAGTCTAGTGGAGCCTGCTGCTCCAGACCCAGACAAGAGAAAGAATCATATCAAGTTTTCTTATTATCTTTCTTCTATGGTATGTTACTTACACAGCAATAGACAAGGGCCAATCCAAGGCTCATGGAGGAATTGACTTCACACCAGTGTTGCTGTCTCGTGTTTGGGGGTGTCCAGGGCTGAGATGGGAGCTGGGAGAAGGCAGAGGTGAGAAGCTCTTTCTAGAGCCTAATCAGATTATATTCCTTTTCAGAGGAACATACTTAAAATACTTTTTCCACCATGGGTACATAGGTTGTATGTGGACTGTTCAAAGAATAGAGTGTGTAGGTAAAAAGGCAGAGATGCAGCATTTAGAAAAGAAAAGTAGGTAGCTGGTATTGAAGGGAGAAAAATTCAGCAGATAAGAACTATAAACCAAATGAACTTGAGGCAAGTTTATAGGCAGATACGAAAGATAAAGGCCATATTCACAAGGGCAACAGGGTGTCACGAAAGATTCGGTTATCCAATTAACACATGTTTCCTGATGCCGGCTGTGTTCAAAGCACTGGAATATGGCGATGAACATGTGTTAATAATGTAGTGAGAGGATGGCGCTGCAGGACGCCCACGTTTAGAGGTCAGGAGGAGCCAGCAAAGGAGACTGAGACACAGTCACCAGTGTTTAAGGTGCAGTGCCCCAGCACACAGGTGGAGACGGTATTTCAGGAGTGAGGACATCGTCACTCCGTCAAATGCCACTGAGAGGAAAGACAAGATGGTGGCAGAGACTGATCACTAGGTTTGGTGCAGTGCATGGAGATGGATTGATCTATTATCTATGGATCTATTACACATACGTCCAGAAATATTATTAGAGCACCTGATTATATAGCTCCTTTAAGCATAGTTTTTGAAGACTTAAAAAAAACCTGTTGATTTGTGGGGTGACAATGTATTGGTTTTTGCAGAATAATTCAGATATTCACATATTCATGGGAGCACTTTTTAACTCATTTCTCGAAATGTCAAAGGCATCAGGGAGAAAGTACAAAGTTTTATTAAAACTTTATTGAAATACTTACTAAGTTGACTATTCTTTCATTTATTTTGATCTTTTTTGATGAACATTCAAAGGGCATACAAGTAATTTTTTTTTTCCTATTGGAACTCAACTGTCATAACTCTATCCAGAATCAGAGTCATCTTAGAATCTTATAGCTAATGCGTTGAAATACAGAGGGATCTTAATATCTGAAACAGAAAAGCCATTTGGTATAATAGAAAGAACATTGGATTCAAAGTTAGAAAAGCTGGGGTGTGAATCCTAGCTCCACAACTAACTATTTGATCTTCTGTGAGTTTGTGGAATCTCAATTTTCTAATCTGTAAAATGGGGACAAATCACACATATAACTAACATGATAATGTGTATAAAGTTCATAGTGCATTCCTGACAGGATTAGGAATTCACATCATGTTTGCCCTTCCTCATCATGCCTGAAGTCCCAGAGGTAGCGTAGCCCAGCCAGGACTAGAACCAGGCATCCTGACTTAATTTCCAAACTTGCCACTTTCCCACAGTCACTGGATTTGGTCCAGTCTTGAAAACTGTGAATTTCTCCCACAAGCCATCACAATCATGTGTGGAGGGGAAGGTAGGCCTCCTGCCCCATATGCTTTGGCTCTGCCCGGTTGTTGGGACACTTACATGGGAGCTGGTTTTAGCACAGACACAATCCAAAAATAATCAGAAAGAGGCTGCCCTGTCCTTCAGGGAGTTCTCATGAAATATGGGCATCAGTGCTCCATTGTGTAAGGAAATTTAAGTGAGAATTGATATGTGACTTTCACGCCATTCCAAAATTACTGATCTTCCAGAGTACTGAGGATTGCAGGCCAGCTTTTTTGACATCTATTTACAAAGGAAAAAAGATTTTTTTTCTCACCAGGTACAAGAACTGATCAAGTTCATGATGGCTGACACCAGTCCCCTGTCTTCCTCCCAGCACAGTGTACTTATGCATATTTTAAGTCATGCACTTTGTGCATTCCTATCTCCACATTTTTGTCTATGTCTTTTGTTTCTTCCTTCCTCTTTTCTCCATCCACTGGAAATCACCTTGCACTCTCTTTGAGACTTGTCATGCACTCAGCTTCAGAAGCTAGCTGTATTCCAACACTTTTTTGAGAAGCCCTCTATCCTCAGAACAATGGGTAACTATTTAATCTAAAGAATAAAGAAAGCTATGAGGGTGGATGCGGTGGCTCATGCGTGTAATCCTAGCACTCTGGGAGGCGAGGCCGGAGGATTGTTTGAGCTCAGGAGTTCAAGACCAGCCTGAGCAAGAGCGAGACCCCATCTCTACTAAAAATAGAAAAATTGGCCAGGCATCATGGCAAGCACCTGTAGTACCAGCTACATGGGAGGATTGCTTCAGCCCAGGAGTTTGAGGTTTCAGTGAGCTATGATGACACCACTGCACTCTACCTGAGGTGACAGATCAAAACTCTGTCTCAATTAAAAAAAAAAGAATAAAGCTATGCAAAATTTGACAGAAAGACCACCACTGACCACAATTCCCCCTGGCTGGCCACTCTTCTAAAATGTGAACTGATGATAGACAGCATTCTTCTGTCATTTCTCATCTTAGGGCTAGTAATGGCAGAAATAAAACTTATATACCTGGATCATATCTTTTGGCCAAATATATCCAGAACCATCAATACTAGGAAGCAGCATAGACAAAGGGTACCTCTGAGCCACCCCGTCCCCTGTCTAGGGTGATGGTCAGCAACCCATTGAAGTGAAGAATCTGTGAGATTCGAAGTCCTCTTAGATAAAGGAATTTCTCCTTTTCCCACCAAGAGGATTGTGTCATACCGGAAATAGCTACAGCTCCTATGTATGTAAATCAATAACTCTGGTACCCAGTAACCCTAGAGGCCAATGCTAAAATTGAAGCTTAATTATGAAGCCACATTTGGAGTGTGGAATCTTGCTCAGTGCCTGTGCCCACAGGCTGGCTAAGTCTAGGAGAACCACAGCACATGCGGGGTATAGTGGGTTGCTATGCAGAAAGCATGCATAGTGGGAGCAGACAGAGTCAAGTTCAAGTCTTGACTCCTCCCTCAGCAGTTAGCTGTATGTTCTTGGGCAAGAGAGTCAATCTCTGTGAGTCTCAATCTCCTCATCTGCTAAACGGTGGCAAATTCGGCCTCTGCTTGGTTTTGTCTCAGCTGGTTTATATTTTCAAATTTGCCTCATTCTCTTCAACTTTTAGCTGAGAGCAAAACGAGGAATGCAGTCTGGATGGTGCTCTGCCTGTATCCACTCATTGGTACCCAAAGAACTGGATGCTTATAGGACCTCGAAGCTGGAAGAAGGTGAGCTGCTGACACGTGAGTGGAAGTCACGCTGACTTGGATCTGTGGGTAGAGAGGCCCCCATGGCATTGCCATGCTCGGCAGCTGGGAAGTGATTTCTCCCAGGGCAAACTGACGGCTGCAGAACTGTTAGAAACATTTCCTCCTTAGATGTCTGGCATTGATTTTTTTTTTTTAAACTAAGTCTTTCTGAGCCTTAGTGTCATCATTTATAAAATATGGGTAATAATACCTCCCTCTCAAGATGGATGTGAAGATTCATTACAGTAAGACAGTAATACTTCATGCATATTATGTGTTCAGTAAATAATTCTTACTTTGTTTTTATCTGAGGGGACAGGTTTGAGTGTGACAGGATTTACATGCCAGGGGGTACCAGAGTTTATAGTTTTGTTTTTGTTTATTTCTGTTTGTCCAAGAACTGTGTTCTCGTAGGAACCTTGATAGGGTTAGCCTGAGAACCTTTTTCTGTCACTGAAGCGCTCCATGACTTTGCCTGTCCTGCTACTCCCCATGCCGACAGCTGACGTGGTTTACTGAGCCACAGCATGGCGTCCAGCGTTCCTGATCCTACGAAGCTCTCCGGGGGTGTGGGGGATGCGAGTAGCTTGGTACTGCTGCCGCCTCTTCTATTCTCAGGGTGCTGGGTGTGGTCTCTGATGGAGCAGAGGCAGCAGTGGCTGTGGGCAGGGCACGTCTGCTGGGGGCCAGCCCGTCCTCCATGTGCTCTGACTCCCTTCGAGGTAAATAGAGCCACATTTCTTTCCTGGCAGCTGCAGAGCCCACGTGTCAGGAGAGAGCTTTGAAGTTTCCTGGGTGGAAAATGCATTTTATAAAGAGAAGGAGTTATTATTGCTTCCTGACTTTGGTGAGCTAGCAATGGTCTGGGGAATTTGGAAAGCAGCAGCAGACTCCACATTTAATTGTCTTGACTTATTTTTAATCAAACATGAAAACTCCTCTTAGCTGAATATGATTAGCACAAATAAACAAAACAAGACAGACGAACAAAACCATGACGTCTCTTTTTGGAGAGCTGCTCAAATACATATTTGTGAATCAGAAAGTAAATAAAACAAATGAAAAATGGGTGCAATTCTATAACTCTCTCACAACACGCAGCAAGAATTTAAATATATTCAATTGACTGAGATACATTTTCAATATATCCTCAGAATTTGTTTCTAACCTGTCTTCTCTTTTTGAATAGGACTTGGGGTAGGGGTTATTTGTTTAAGACTGATCCAAAGTCAGCCTTCAACTTCCCCCCTAACTGTCGCAGCATCCCTATTGCTTTCTCCTCCCCCCTCATTCCCCCTTCTTCCTCTCCCTTCCCCCTGCCGCCTCTTCTTCCTCGTCTCCTCCTAAGGCCAGATAGTTGCGTCTCCTCTGTCTCCGTGTGAGGAATAGCTTTCTTCCCCAGTTGCATGCACAGTGTTGTTGTATTGCTCTTGCTGGCAATAGGAATTATCATGTGCAGACATGAGTTTTATAAATGTGGATTTTATAGTGTGCCTTTTATTGACTCCAGGGAGACAGAGTGGATATAGCTGATATAGTTGTAGCCTGATTAGAACATCGTATTGATGTGGCTAATATTTAGCCACAGCTTACCAAGCATCTGTCATATGTGCAGCATTGTGGTAGATGAGATGGGACATTTCACAATCTAGAGGCCACTTAATGAGTCTTTGCAGAAGGTGTGCCGCAAGGGATGCAGACAGTGGAAACAGAGGGCGCCACCTCTCCTTGCTGGAGTGATGGGGAGAGGAAGGCTTCATGCAGGAGTGGGATCCGTGGATGTCTGGAAGGACACATTCGTTTTGAGTGGAGGAAACAGGAAGGCTATCCAGGCAGAAGGATTGCAAAGAAAAGTTAGGAAGGTCAAGAATCCAGAGGCATAACTGGGGGAGAGTGAACAGACTCACTAAATTAGAGCAGGATTAAGAGACAAGAACTTAAGAGGTGAGTGGAGAACGATTAGTTGGGAAAGGCAAGAGTTGAGAGATGGAAGTGGAGAGACTAGCTGGGAAAAGGAGACCCAGGTCACACATCTAAAAACAAAACCCACTTTAAAGGTAAGTGATCAAGAATTCTGGGAGAATAGAGCACACAGATTAGAGAATCAGGCAGAGGAGGAATTAAAAGATAGCCTTACATTAAAGGCAGAGTTGTGAAAAGGGATAGAGGAGGGTGCTTCCTTCCTAACCTCAAACCCTGACCGCCTCCTCTTCCTGCCTGTGAGCTGGTGGTCTGGGTCTCTTGAGGGCAGTTTAACCTAGTGGTCAAGCACGTGGATTTCATTAATCCTGGGTCCACCATATGAGCTCTGTGACCTGGGGCAGATCAATCTCTCTGTACTGCAACTTTGTCATCAGTAAAATGGGGGAAAATAATAGTACCTACCTTAGGGTTGTTGAGAGGAGCAAAATTATAGTTAAAACACATGAAGTGTTTGACCACTGCCTGGGCACCGACTATCACTGAGGCTCTTCTTTGCTGTGACATTCTCTGGAATGGGAGATCTACACTGGTGATCTAGTTTGATTTAGAAATAAAGGACAAGCAACACTTTAAAAAAATTAGAAACCAGACCCCTCCTGGGTCTAGCTAACTGGTCCCTTTATGCTAATAATTTTACAAGGAGAGGAAAACTCCCCCAACCCCACCCGTGCATGCATGGTGCACGCTCTTTTCTGTTATTTTCCAGGGAACATTCAAAGAATGTGTGTGGGTGAGAATTTAGCTGAAATATGGAGATAGCATGAAAAGTGTGCAAGGCCACCAGCCAATCAAGAAGTATCACTAATTTTCTGTATGCAGAATGCTTTACAAAGTATGTGCACTTCTCCTAAGGAGAGGGAAATTAAATTTACTGGCCAAGGCAATGTGAGTGACAGAGTACTAGGTGCTTTCCCGTGTATTATCTCATTTAGTCCATATCACCATCCCATGAGAAAGGAATCATTATTTTCATTTTGCAGATGAGGAAACAAATTGAGAGCCATTGGGTTACATGTCTCAGCACAAGTAACTGTAAGTGACTCTTAACTTATGTCTCTTGTAATGAACACATTAAAAACAATGCTTTGCTCTCCTTTCTCTAAGAAAAACAGGGGATTTTTCTCTTGCAATATTAGAGGGCCTGGGCGATTGCTCAGCCTGCAATCACAAGGTGATTACAGTTCCTGAGTCTCTACTGACCCTGTAGCAGATGAGAAGTGCCCATGGAATAGTAGTGAGTCACTGCAAATGATTTAGAATGGGAGTTCCCAAATGAAGGGTACAGATATCAAAACTGTCATTTCCTGCCTATGAATTAGAGAAAATCAATTTTGTCGGGAAGTAAACTGGTGTATGAAGGTCCAGTTTATGAAACTGTGTCCTATGGTCTGAGCTAGATTCTTCTGAGGACCAGTTCATTTTGAAAACTTTGTACTAGTGTGGAAAGGCTTTTGGTACAAGAGTTAGTGCCCGATTCAGATGGTCCACACAATTTGCCCTGGTCACATCCTCACCCTTCAGTCATCTGTGTTCCCAACTGGACACCAGCCTATGGGATTCTCAGTTGGTTGATGGCATCAGCCGTCAGAGAACCATGTTGGGGAGAAGAGGACCCTGGTGTCTGGGGCTACCCTCCTGGGGACTCATGTGCTGTCTGCCCCAGAGGAGGGTGAAGGGCTCACGTTACTGCCCGCAGCTTACTCTGGGGTTTGCTGTCCTCCACCCCCATCCACCTTCCCTTCCCAGAGGAGGGTCAGCCCAGTTAGAGGGTGATCCGGGAAGGAGGTGTGGAATGGTGCTCTTCCTTCAGTCCTCTGGGTCAGTTGTCACTGATATCCATTCAAACCTGTGGTGAGCCTTAAGCCCCTTGTATAAGCCACAAAACATCACTTTATGCCATAGACCTCTGGCCATCTACTCTCTGTTCAAGCTCACAAGTGAAGAGTCTTCCTTAAAATATCTGTTCTTAAGTTTTTGACTTAAAGGATTTTTAGTCAAGGCATTTTTATTTTTATTCTACATGTATTTATTTGATAGGAAACATATGTTCGTATGAAAATAACTAAAGGCTACAAAAAGGCATAATGTGAAGAGTGCCTATTGCACCCATTCTAGTGTTCCAAACCCAGTTTCCCACTCCAGGGGCCATAACTGTTACCTCTTCCTTATTCTATTTTCTAGACATAGTCTTTATAGAAACAAAACTACATGGATAAAGGCCTTGTTCTTGTTGTCTTTGTTTTAATTTCTTTTTTTTTTTAGATGTATGAGTGCTCTTCACTTTAAATATTTTTGATTTAACAAAATATCTTGCATAGCAATTCTTATAGACCTGTGTATTGGTCCAGATTTCTCCAGAGAAACAGAACCATGTGTGTGTAAGTGTGTGTATGAAGACATTTATTATAAGGAACTGGCTCATGCTATTATGCAGGCTGAGAAGTTCCAAGATTCGCAGTCAGCAAGCTGGAGATCCAGGAGAGCTGACTGTGTAAATTCTAACTTGAAAGCTGGTGAGCCCAAGACCCAAGAAGAGCTGATGTTTCTTTCAGTCTGAGTTTGAAGGGCATCAAGGATCACTGTCCCAGCTCGAGCATTCAACTGGGAGGAATGCACCTTTGCTCATAGGGGAACATTTTTCATTCAGCTTTTTTATTTAATTCAGGCCTTCAATTGATTGAATGTGGTCCACCCATGTTAGGGCAGCATGCTTTATACTCAGTCTGCTGATTCAAATGTTAATCTCATCCAGAGACACCCTCGCAGATACACCGAGTAACGTTTGACCAAATATCTGGTTACCCGGTAGCCCAGTCAAGTTAACACGTACAATTAACCATTGCAACCTGTCTTATTCTTTTTCTATTGTAAGATTTTTAATAGACTTTATTTTTTAGAGCAGCTTACACCACTATCAGCATCCTGCACCAGAGTGGTACATTCCTTATAATCAGTGAACCTACGTTAATACATTATTATCACCCAAAGTCCACAGTACACATTAAGGTTTTTGACAAATATATGGTGATATGTGTCCACCATTATGGTATCATACAGAGTATTTTCACTGCCTTAAAAATCCTCTGTGCTCTGCCTACTTATCACTCCCTTCCCTCAACCCCTGGCAACCACTGATCCTTTTACTGTCTCCATAGTTTTACCTTTTCCAGAATATCACATGGTTGGAATCATACTTTATGTAGCCTTTTTAGATTGGCTTCTTAGTAATACGTATTTAAGGCTTCCCCAGGTCTTTTCAGGGCTTGGTAGCTCATTTATTTTTATTGCTAAATAATATTCCACTGTCTGGATATACTACAGTTTATCCATTCACCTGTCTAACTACTATAGTTTTATTGTAAATTTTGAAGTCAGGTAGTGTCATCCTCCAATTTTATTCTTCTTCTTCTGGTTCTTTTGCCTGTCTTACCCTTTTTAATGACTGCATAATATTACATTCTATGATATACCGTACTTTAGTAAATCCCCTATTGATGACATTTAATTTGCATTCAATTGTTTGCCATAACAATATGGTCCCATGAGTAATCTTATATGTATTGTGAACCTCTATGAATGTATCTATTGCTACAGTAATTATTGCCAAATTGTCCTCATTAGATGTTGCTCCAGGTTATACTTCCCACACCTTCAGTGACATAGGAGCATGTGGAAGCTTTTTAATCTTTGCCAAACTGATGGATGAGAAATGGTATTTAATCATAGTTGTTTCAATGTGCAATTCTCTTATAATGGGTAGGGCTGGTCATCTTATTATGTGTTTAATAGCTACAGTGTTTTCTTTTCTGTAAACTGTTATCTTTTGTCTGTTTTTCAATTGGGTTGCTGATATTGTTTGTAAATGAGTTGTAGGATTTCTTTTTATACTGTAAGATTAGTCCCATGTCTGTCATATGAGAGCCATTTTCCTCCTTAGTTGCTTATCTGTCATTTGGCCTTATACTATTGTTTTTTTATAGTATAGCTTCTTAGTTTTGTGTCCTATTTTTTAAGAAACCCTATATTTTATTCCAGTTGTTTTATGGCATTATGTTTTTAGGGATGGTTTTAGATTGAGTGGTAATTGATGAATCATTTTTCAATTGTGCATTTGTAAGATTAGGGCTAGAATTCATTGATCTCAAATTAGGAATGGACTCTTTTCTGCACTGGTTGGTATAAAATCTAAAGCAGCACCATCCAGTAGAAATATGGAACCATATATTTAATTTTAAATTTTCAAGTAGTTATATTTAGAAAAGTAAAAATAAACAGGCAAAATTCATTAAAATATATTTTATTCAACCAAATGTATCTAAAATATTATCATTTTAACATGTAATCAAAATAAAAATTATGAATAAGATATTTTATATTCTTTTTTATACTAAGTTTTCAAAATCCAGTGTGTATTTTACTCTTATAGCACATCTTAATGTAGACTAGCCACATTTCAAGTGCTCAATAACCACATGTAGTTAGTGGCTACTGGCTACCCCATTGGTTAGATGGGTCTCTACAGGGGCCATTGCAGTGGTGAGCCTAGTCCCTGAAGTCATTTACAGAGTAGCCCAGTAAGTGGTGCTAGATCATTTACAAGATGGCCAAGTGTGAATGAGTGGAGAAAGCTCAGGGCTGGACAGGAGACTTGAACTCTTTTTTTTTTTTAAATTTATTTTTTATTTGTATATATTCATGGGGTACAAGTGCAATTGTGCTACACTGATATATTGCATTGTGGTAAAGCCAGGGCCTTCAGTGTATCCATCATTGGAGCAATAAACATTGTACCCACCAAGCAACCTCCCATCATCCACCACTGCCACCCCCCACCATCTCCATTGTATATTGTTCCACACTCTGTTTCCATGTGTACACATTATTTAGCTCCCTCTTATAAGTGAGAACACACAGTATTTGTCTTCCTGTATCTGAGTTGTTTCACTAAAATAATGGCCTCTAGTTCTATTCATGTTGCTGTAAAAGACGTGATTTTATTCTTTTTTATGGGTGAATAGCATTGCATTGTGTATATATATCACATTTTCTTTATCCAATCCTGTGTAGTTGGATACTTAGGTTGATTCCATATCTTTGCTATTGTGAATTGTGCTGTGATAAACAAATGAGTGTAGGTATCTTTTTTATATATTGATTTCTTTTCCTTAGGGTAGCTACCCAGTATTGGGATTGCTGGATCATATGGTAGTTGTATTTTTAGTTCTTTGAGAAATCTCCATATTGTCTTCCATAGAGGTTGTACTAATTCACATTCCCTCCAACAGTGTATAAGAGTTCTCTTTTCTCTGTAACATTGCCAACATCTGCTTTTTTTTTTTTTTTGGTCTTTTTATTAATAGCTATTCTTATTGGTGTATGATGATATCTCATTGTGGTATTAATTTGCATTTTTCTGAGAATTAGTAATGTTGAACATTTTTTAATATCCTTATTGGCTGTTTTTTGGTCTTCTTTTGAAAAATGTCTATGTCCTTAGTCTACTTTTTAATGGTGTTATTTGGTTTTTTGTTGTAGAGTTGTTTGAGTTCCTTCTACATTCTTGATATTAGTCCCCTGTTAGATGTATAGTTTGCAAATATTTTCTCCCATTCTGTGGGTTGTCTTTTAACTCTATTGATTATTAGGAGATTTGAACTCTGTTCTTGACACCTTACAAACTAACACAGTGAATGCATGCACTTTGTTCTACCTCTGTGTTTCAGTTTCTTCATTTTAAAAATAAAAATCATAAAACTTGTTTAACTCACTTTGAAGAATTATTGTGAGGCTCAAAAAAGATAAAGAGGTGAAGGTGTTTTGAAGAATTAAAACCACATTAAATATGACATCATTGTTTAAACAGAGCTAGCTGTTCAGCAGTGGCTCTGTTCCCAGTTCTGCCACAGGTTTGTTGAACACCCTTAATCTCTTTATGAATCAGTTTTTTCATCTGTTCAGGAGGAAATATTTGAAACAATCCTTTGAAGTGAATGATGTGATGGTAATAGACAAAATGAACCCCCTTGTAGTTGTGGTGTTTCTGGGTGGCCCATCACAGCTCCTCACCCTCAAACATACCAAGATGCAAAAGAGTCACAAAGCAGTAGACATTAAAGAATCGAGGTCAGATGAACAATTTCTGGATTGTGAGCTGCTTTGCTTCAAATTCCAGTTCTGTTCTAAGATAATTGTATAACACAGTTTTCATACCAATAAATTGGGCCTCTTAATAGTTATTTCCATTATAGAAACTATGCCTAAGGCTCAAAAGAGCCAATACACATAAGGTACTTATCACAGTACACAGAAGCCTCAATCAGTATTCACTATTACCAATGTTGCAGAGACTCCTAAGGATGGTACTTATAGTCTGTATTAGTTCCCTATGGCTGCTGTAACAAGTTACTACAAACCTGATGGCTTAAAACAACACATACTTATTCTCTTATAGTTCTGGAGCTCAGAAGTACAAAATCAGTTTCCCTGGGCTGAAACCAAGGGTTTGCTGGGCTGTGTTTCCTTGAAAGACTCTAGTGGAAAATTTGTTTCCTTGACTTTTCCAGCGTCTAAAGCTTTATTCCTCATATTATGTGGCTCATGGCTCCTTTTTCCATCTTCAAAACCATCTGGGTAGCATGTTGAAATCTGTCTGCTTTGTTGTCACATCTTGTTATTTTCTGTCTCTGTGTCAAATCTTCCTCTTTCTCTGTCTTATAAGGGAGACAACTATAATCTTGTGATTATGGTTAGGGCCCACGAGATAACCAGGATAATGTCCCCATCCCAAGATCCTTAATTTACTCACATCTGCAAAGTCCTTGTCATATAAGGTAACAGTCACAGCTTCCAGGGATTAGGAGCTGGATATCTTTGGGGGGCCATTATTTAGTCTGCCACATAGTTTTATCCTTGCTCTACCTTCCCATCCCCCCAAAATGATGATGTTGTTATTGATGCAAAAGAAATAGAATGGGACATGATTCACAGCTGATTTTGCAGACTCTCATGTTTCCTTTCCCATCTCATTTGGAGAATTACAATTGTTTTCTACTCTAGAGTTTTCACTCGTTCTATAAATATTTTCTGAGAGCCTGTTATGATGCTAGGAATTAAGCAAAACAGAAACTCTACTTAACCTTATGGAACATGTAGGAGAGAAACATATATAAAATAATCATGCAAACACAGGGCTATGAAAGATAGATGCAGACAACTTCGAGAGTGTAGAGTAGGTGCTTTGTGTTCCAACGTAATGTTTTGTATGTAATGGGGATGTGATTAAATATAACATTGGGGAAAAACTATATTTGTACCTTTGCCCTCAGAGCTGCAGTAGAAATTTTTCATAATTGTGCTTAACTTTACCTAGGAGTAGGAAGTTCATGTAGGTATGTAGGAAAAGGGTTGTTACTGGTGAAAACATTTTTACAGGAGCCCTATCTAAATAGGAATCAAGCAGAGGTGAACACTACTCCCCTAAACAAGAAAATATTTCTTCCCAGAAAATATGTCAATGGAACAATGTATTGCATTTTCTTAGAAACTTGGGACAGAGGATGAGATTGGTTTTAGATGTTTTATATGTGATGAATTTAAGTTTAAAGAATGGTCCATGCTGGGCCTAGGATTAGCATCAAAGAGAATAGTGCTCAAACTGGAATTTGTGCCCTCGGAGTAATGCTATCAAGGAGAGAAATGGTATTTTTGAACCATTTTTTCTAAGATTGCCTCAAGAAACCAAAGTGCTGCCTTCATGCACCATTGCTACATGCACCTAGTGAAAAAGAATTTTGTTATTTATCTGTCTTCTAAAACTCGAGGTAATGGTTTTAAAAGGATTGCTAGGTCAGAGCAGATCTATACTGTTGCTATGCCTTCCTGAACAAAAACACTTTCAGACCACAGTCATTTCGTGTTGAGGGCAGGGGAAGTAAGTAATCTGTTCTACTTTTTAAAATGAAAACTTTTCTCCAGCCTTCTCTTTCATACCATTCAAAAATAGTCATTGAGAGTGTCTTTGAGATAACACCTGTTGTGATTAGTGACAATGCTTCAAAAATTTGAAGGTAGTTATGTCCTCATTAAGTCTTATCTTTTTCATATTAAATAACTCTTTTTAAAGTTTCAGCTAACAGTTCTGAGCACCTACTGTGTGTCAAACAATAGGTTAAGGCTGAGTGTTGGCTAAGTAAGACAGTGTGATAATAGAGGATCTAAGAGGAACTGTGGAGGCCCAACAGGGGAGGAACCAAATACTCTTAGGGGGGTCAAGGGGAGCTTCACAGAGGAGCTGGGTGCTGAGGGATGAGTAGGAGTCCACAGGGGTCACACAGACTGAGGGTATTTTACATAGAAAGAAGAGCATGGAATGTGACACAGCATGGTGTTCAAAACCATATGTGGAGAAGAGAACGTGTTTTTCTCCTGAGAACATTCTTCCCAAAGAGTAGTGCCTTGTCAGTAATGTATAAAGTAATGTGTTAACATGATGGTAATAAGGCTTTGATGAAGAGACATTAGAGAAAATGGAGAAAAAGTAAAACTATGAGACTTGTAGAGAAGGTGTGAGTTCTCTCTGCCAAGAAGCAGATGTGGAGATGTGATTAGAGGTGCAAGAAATTGCTTGAGGAGGAAGCAGGAGGCAGGAGGAGACTTCAGCCCACGAAGCAGCTGTTCTACCTGTGAAAGAGCAGGGAAGGAAGGGAGATTGGGTAGGAAGAATATCATATGGCAGCCCAGTTCCAAGAACATTTTGGCCAGGCTGATGGGACGACTTCAAACCAAAGTTGCCCATTAGATGAGTCCTACCTCACTCTGGGACGGTTCTGCCTCAGTATCCTCACCCTGCTCAGGATGGGAGTAGCTCTCGGGGATTGCGGCCTCTGCAGCAAGGAGGTGTGGATCTGGAGGAGCAGCATCAGGAGATTCAGTCCATTATACTCCCTACAGCAGGAAGTCTGAGCAGCATATTTTCATGGCTGCACAGAAGGGTAAATCCTACAAGCAATGGTTCAGGTCTCACCCCTTTGTCCTGTACCCCACTCTCCAGACTTACTCCTCTGATGGTGGAACTCATTTACAGTTCCAATCGTAGTCAGAGGAAGTACAAAATATTCAGTGTGTTTGGAATATAGAGTGTACAGAGAGGAGCAACAAGAGGCAAGGTGGGTCATGAACAACAGGTTCAGAGAGTGGAGGGCCTCAGAGGTCATGGGATTGAAAGCAGAGGAATAACCTCATATTTGACTTTTTAAGAGTATTACTTTGCTTGTAGCAAGGAATGTGTATTGAAGTGATGCAAGACTGAAACAAAGACCAGTTGGGGGGCTTTTGCAATAGTCCAAGCAATGGATGTTGAAAGCCAAATAAGTCAGGGTGGGTGGAGAGAAAAGAATAGGTTTATTATAGACACTGACAGGATTGAGGGGTCAATTCCCAACAGTGGGATGGATGGTTGGCAGGGGGCGGGGGGTGGTAATATCCAAGTTTCTAGCCCAGGGGGAGGGATGGATAGATATATGATGTCATTAAACAATATGGATAGAATAGTACATACTGGAAGAGAAGCAGCCAGGGTGAGGGGAGAATAGTAAGTTAAGTTCTGGACATATTGTATTCCAGGTGCTAGCAACTATGTTTCCTGATACGTTTTCTAGACTCTTTGTGATACTGGTTGTTCTCTGGATATACTCCAAGGCACATCTCAAATGTGTTGTGGATCATAGTAAATCCAGTCCTGGGTGTGATCAGAGCTCAGGAGAATGACAGCTACATTTCTTTTAATGTAGCCTAAGCCTGTATTAGTCCTTTTGGCAGGAGGCTCCTGCTGTGGGCTTATTTTGAACTTGCCATTCACTCAAGCCCTGAGGTCTTTTTCACATGAACTATTTTTAAGGCAATTCTTTACTTTGTACTTGTGCAACTGATTTTTTTTAAAATTCAGATGCAATATTTTTCATTTGTTCCGTTAAATTTTATCTTGTGAGTTTGGATACATTATTCTAACCTATCAAAAGTTGTTCTAAAATGTTGATTCTCCTAGTATTTCTATTTGTAATACCTCCAAACTTTGTGATATCTTTGTCTTTAGAAAATGTATCTTTTCCTAATCACTGATAGAAATAGAACAGGACTAACTGAGAGCTTTGTGCCACTCAAGACCTCCTTACTGGACAGGCATCTACTAGGCATCTCTCTTTGGAAACATTTTTTCAACTAACCACATTTATCCATCATGATTTTAAGAATATTAAGACAAAACAGACATTGCCAATGTGTTGCTGAATTTGGATACCCTATGTCTCCAGAATTTCCTCAATCTGCCATTTTAGTGACCTCATCAGAAGGCATGACTTGTCCTTAATGAGCCTGGGCTGGTACTCCGTACTTAACCGCTTTCTTTTCTAAGTTCATAAACTGTTTAGCCATGTACTTCCTGGAGTTTGATGTCAGGCTCATAAGGATGTCATTTTCATAATCTTCTTTTATCTGGTTTTGAAAATAAGAACCTTGACTTTTTCAGGTCTTTTGACCCTATCCCTGTCCTATGCACGCTCCCCTGCAGAGATTAGTGCCAGTGTCTTAGTCACCGAATCTGCAGGTTCCTTTGGAACTCAGCGTAATATAGTGGTGAAGAGTTAGTTAACCTGCCCGGGCAGAAATCCTGGCTATGAAACTTCCGACAACTGATACTGACTCCCCTGAACTCTGATTCCTTATCTGTGAAATATGGTTAATAATAATACCTATCACATATGTTGTTATGAAGATTAAATGAGTTAACCCATGTGAAGGACTTAGAATCGTGCCTGCCATGTTGTGGGCACTCAGTACATTTAGCTACATGATTACTCTAGAACGTCATTTGGATGAACCTAATGTCCTGCCTTCTTAACTCTTTCCTTGATCTGCCTTTACTCCAGTTCCCTATTAACTGTGATTATTTTCTTCTTTAGAGTATGATCACTGTTCTTTTGATGGAGTTTTAACTGAAAAGTTAAGCCAGTTGAAGAAGGACAAATTTTATTCAAATAATTTGGTCTTCTTTTGGCTTCTATGATTCAGAATAATTTATTAATTTGTTTCCTTTCATTAGACTGGCCTATTTTTAATACTTGAATATATTTTGAAATTTGACTCTTTCCCTTTGTTTTTGTCTGTTCTGAATGTAGCTTGTTTGCAAATGTAATGCATCACCCCTCTGGGAGACATCACCTGGTGGTGGTGGGGTTGCAGTGGTAAAGGTTTGGGAGTGTCAGTTCCCACATCTGTATTTGAGGATCCTGGAAGATAATCTCCAGGGTTCTTTCCAGTAGGAACATTTTAGTATGTAATGATGCTACGGATTGGCTGGCAATTCTACTTTAAGGCCTAGATACAGGGAAAGGTTTAGCCAGAAGGGTGCTAATCCTAGATTTCTCAAAGAGAAAAATATCAAGGCTAGAGGAGCAGGATCTGAGAGACTTCTTGTATTCAGGGGTGCTTACCAATTTGCTGTCATCCCACAGCACCTACGCTAAGTGTAGTTAGTGTCAGGGATCCCGGGATTGCTTCTTAAGACTGAGCTGAAACAATTAACTGATTCTGTGGAAGAAACATTTTCAGTCTCTAAAAACCATTTCTGCACCAGATCTCTGTAAACTACCCATTCTAAGAGAGATTCCTTCCACTCTGTGAATAAACAAATGGCCTTGTCTGTGAAACAGGTAGTCAAGGTTCCTATGCACAAGTCTCATGCAAGGGATAAGCTTGTCAAAGAAAAACCTGAGCTGGACAGCAGTATAGCATTAAAAACATATTTTGTTTAGGACCACTGTAATAGGATAAAAGAGACCTCAATATAGAACGGGACTCAATTTCAAAGACAGTGTGGGCAAATGAGAATTTATTGCCAAGGAGCAGGGTGAGTGTCAGTGAATGGAAAATTGCTGAGAGGAAGCATTCTGGCTAAATGGACTTGACAGGATTCTTGCTGAAGGCAGGTCAGGGTGATCTTACACGAAATGCGGAAGATGAGAAATTTGGTCAGATACTGAGGGTAATCATGCATTGAGAGTGGAGACTCTCTGTAAACTAACTTAGTAGGATTCTTGCTAAAACTTGACACTTGAGAACATCTTTTCAGGCTCTAGAACACTCCATTGACTCAAGACAGCTTTTATGAATTTTCCTTTTCCCATTCCTTTTAATGGCATCCCATACAGGGCTTGTGGGATTTGATCATGGAGGTAAGCTGATGAGGGAAGATTCTTTAATCGATGTGGCATGACTGAGATGAGATGAAAAAGACTTTTGTTTAAAGGAGGTATGGGATCTTTCCCCTGCCTTCTTTTCCCTGGGTGATCTTGTGCTGTTGCTTTGAACAAACCTTCAGGAGAAATCCTTGGGGAAAAAAATGAGACTATTAAGTCTAAACTTAACTACAAAGATTCAAGGCATCGCAAGAGACATTAGAGTGAAACTTGCTGGGACTGTTAACATTTTATTTTTCCTATTCTCACTTGGAGACTTTATTTAAAGGAAGAAATCAGATATTTCTTTCTTCTGGAGAAATAAAGATGTGGTATCTTCTTTTGTCTCTTCCTGAGATTTATTCAAGGGGCCCATGAGAAGTTGAATGTAATGAGCGTGGCAACAATTTGCTCAGCTAAATGGGCAGTTCCATTTTCTTATCTGCACTCTCCACTGTGGAGGGAACACCTAGCCCTAAACCCCCAGCGAGGCGTATTTTTAATGCTCATTCAGAACGCAGACAGCAGCTCCAATGCTGCTTTTTGTAACGGAAATCATAAAACCCTTTGAAATGTATTGCTGCAGCCAAACCCACCTTAGCTCAGGGGAATCCCACAGACACCTTTTCATTCTCTCCCTTTCATCCTCCAGAGGATGTCATCATGGTAGTCTATATTAAAAATGGGTTTTTGTCATTTCTGTGCTTGGATGGCAGCCAGCTATTGCCTGAAAAACCTCTGAACTACAAAGGGCTTACCCAGCCGGTGAAGCTTATTCCTAGAAAATTTGAAAATGATCTCCCATTTCACAGCAACTGAAAACAATGCCTTAAAAATTTTTCAGAAATGTAACCTCTGCCGTTTCTGGTTTTAATTTGAATGGAAAGGGGATTTCCTTCTGAGGAATTTCATCAGAAAGAGAAAGAGCAGCTCCTTCTTCCAATCCCCACCCTGCTCAGTTTCCAGTTGCTTAAAAATTCAGAGAACTCTGGCTCCTTGCGTCTTTGTTCCTGGATCTCAGAATCTTGGTGATAAAAGAAGACAGGCTGGTTTGCTGTTGAAGAGGAAGGGAGGCTTAGAGAGCGTGAGAGACACTTCCTTTAGCTTCTCAACCAGAGCCTCCCAAAGAGTATCTAGCTTCTCACTCAGTTCCTATTTATAAGTCTAAATGGGTGAATGCATGGAGTGAATCTTTCCATTTGTTCTAAGAATTGATTCATAAAATACCGCTAACTAGCTCATTTTTTTTTCCTGACTTGTCTGCATGGAAAGTACTGATTTAAGTCTGCTCTTCTTATTTTCCTTAACCCATTAAAAATGTCAAGTAAAATGGATAAATAGCTATGATTTCATTTCCGTTACACATTAGTATTGAGTTATGGTTGACACTTGGGGCTTATTTATTTTAGAGTCTATTGTAGATCATTTCTCACCCTCTGCTCCCCTTCTCTTAGTAATCTCAGTAGATTTCTTTATAGCATGTGTCAGTGGGCTGCATACTCCTGCGACCCAGACAAAAGCTCATATGCAGATGTCGTTGTGGACGGTTTGATAAAAATGTCTAAATGACAAATATCCAGGCAAAAAAAGAAAAAACCAACGAGATAAATTAATAAAACAAAGCAAAGCAACCTAGAGAATCAAAACTGATTAATGTTCTATATACTTAGGCAAAAGACTTCAGTTTTAGATTTACTTTGGCCTTTTTAGGTCCTACTTCGGCTTCTTTCACCTTACCAAAGATATTCTCAGACTTTCAGATAACATAGTCATCAGATTTCACAGACCATTCTTGAATATGCTCTCCAAGGAATGCCTTCAAATACAGGATGGGTGTTATTAAGTTGGCACCTCTGGAGCTGGGCTGTGTTAGGCAGCCAGTTCTGTACAACCCTGTGCCTGGTGTACCCATCAGGGTAGTGACTTCAAAGTTAGATGCTTCCAACCAGATTCAGACAGCCCTCAATAAACTCTGGACGTCAGCGAGATACAAGCTTTATTGAAAAGTTAATATAAGTTCATTTTTATGCATTGAAGAGATATGAATAAATTTATTTGTATATTTATATAAATACAGTGTATATATATTTATATGTACCTCCCCTCTCCCTCACAGAGAAAATTAAAATCCTACTATGTGGGAAGATTTCAAGTCAATGGTTTGTAACCCATGTTCCACCACTATGTTCAGTTGAACCTAGGAGTCCACAGAGGTGAACAGGTGAGCTGTTTTATGGGCTGAGGAGACCTGGGAAAGTGGACCTGTAGGCCTTTCTACCACAGTAGATTAGACCTTCTTTTATCTGTTTGTACTGGGCCTGTAAATGAGGTTTGGTTGGAAGAGTACTCTAGCTCGAATTTTAGAAACCACTGATGTAAAATGTTATTCTGGCATTAACCACCAATTGCTTCTACCTGGGATATTGATGAAACCTTTCTTGCAGGAATTGTTAGGGTAAAAGCCCTCTTTTGGCTCTAGTCCAGCTACTGGTTCTGATTATCTTCTTGTGCTGCCCTCTCTACTGCTAACTGCTACCGGTGATGGCGTAAGTCCTCTATGCTGCAGAAACTTCTATAATAACTGAGGGCATTCTGTCTGGATGTTTTCTAAAGCCACAGCCTTCCTTTTTGAAACAGTTTCTAATAGAAATAGACTGTCACCAAACCACGACTCTGGGGCAATGATTTAATTTTGATTCTTAGTGTCTAGCCTTATGTTTGCTTCTGGCATTGTAGTCTTTTGGTCAGACTACCTTTATATTGAATTACATTTCCTTTATGATTATAAAAGTGATTATGAAATGCCCTTTCTAGATATGTTAGAAAGTACCAAAAATTATAGACCTTTCTTATAATTTATTTTGATGTTATCTTTTTGTCTTCTTGGTGTTATCTTTGACTCTAAAAATCTTTGCTCTTCCCTCCGTGAGTTTACATCTCCAATTCCCTTTCTTGACTGTTGCATAAATGGCATCACTTTTCCTACTCACTTAGAGGAACAGAGCCTTCTTTGTCGTTGAAGTTTTAGATCAGACATGAAGTTCTCACATCCTCGAGTTGATCCTTTAGCAGGCTCTGGTTTACATTCTTTCTTTCATCGTCTGCGATTAACCTCTTCAGTATTTTGGCTCCAGTCAAGGAAATGACTTTGCTTTTTAATCTTCTCCCATTTCTTATGCTCTGACCCAGGGTGCCCTCTCTTCTGAATGTTTTGATTTGTCTCTCATCTTTCCCTTGACAGATTATATCATTCTTCTTCTCCAAATCTCTTTTATGAGTTTCTTTTTTAAATTAGAAGTAGTACTGAACAGTTTACTTTTCCTTTCTAATTTGATGTGGGGTTTTTATATCATTTACCTTACTTCCCAAATAGTCTGAGGTCCATTAAAACCAACCAACCAACCAAGTAAACAAAACAACGATTGGCCTGAAGTGACAAAAAGATTTATGGCTGAGTGAAGACCAGACCCTCAAAGCCCCCAATTCCAGTTCTGTCATCTTCCTTCAAATGATGGTGCCTCTCACTTCTCCTCTCATGGAAAACTGATAAGATCTGAGAACAACACTTTGATTAACCTGGTGTAACATGCAGCACTTACTTATGGGCATTCGGATGATGGCTTATGACTTCATTTTAGAAGAGGGTTGGAAAAGGGGCATCAGAATGAAGAGGAGACTGCCTCGTTCCTCCTGAAATGTGCTCTTGTCACTTGGGTATTTGTCAGCCTTTGGGAGGACACAAATAATAAAATATTTTCAACTTTTTTGCCACCTTATCATTGACGACTTTCCTTATCCTTCCGTTTAAAACAGAAACCCACCATCACCCTTGCACTCCCTATCTCCCTTCCAGACAGTAATGTTTCCAGAGTGCTTTTTACATTTTGACATACTATACATCCGATTGTTTATTTGCTCACTGTTGGATCTTCTCCCCCCATCCTTCCCACCTCAGTGTGAGTGCACAGGGCAGGAATATTTGTCTGTTCGCTGCTATATCCCACCCCTGCCCTCCTTTCCTCTAACAGAGGCCAGTGTATAGTGAGTGCTCCATAAGGACTTGATGGGGAAAGAAACCAACAAATAAATTGGTTGAGCCTCAGACCAAAACCAAGCCGGGTAAAGTAATCTGGGTACCACCATTTAACAGCTGGAGGGATCAGCTTACCTCAAGGTAATGCTACTTGGCAAAGATCTTAGGATTCAGAGTCCCCTTTTCATCCTGTAAACAATTAGGATTTGCAACTGATGAAAAGGTGCAGTAATACATATAATTCATGAAAATGCTGTGGAATTTATTTTACAGGCTATAGACCCAGATATTTGATGAAAACTCTTAAGACTCCTGTATATGCAAATTTGGTTAGATCTTTTAGCCAAATGACAACCATGAGCACATGGAACACGTACCCTGTGCTTGAGAGCAGTGTCTGACGGCCGTCCCAGACCTAATGAGTCTGTCGGCACTTACACTGGCCTGCTCATTTTAGAGCTCCCCAGCAGCATTTGTTACCAGGAACTTGGCAAACAAAGTCTCTCTATGGGAGTGAACTGGGAGGCTGATTGGATTTCACTGCAGCTGGTTGAAGCTCCTTTACTTGCCAAGTCTGTTTAATGTGGCTGTTATTGTCCCTTTGCTCCAGATTTATAGTCCGGCTGTACTTTGGGTGTAGATTGTTACAGTTTTAGTTTAAAAGTAATACTTGGTAGATTAGAAGTAGTAGGGAAGAAAAAAAAATCAGCCAGTAAACTTCTATACCGTTGGTAATGAAACCTCTTTGTTTTAGAAGTATGTTGCTTGTTCTACGGAAGCAAAGAAGGATGTGAAATCATCTGATTATATATACTAGTATTGGCTGTGACTTCCTGCAGGTGGGGAAACCTGGTAGGGTTTCCTGTGTTAAACTAAGAACAGTCATCAGGAAGAGGTTATAAGGACTCTTGCTGTTGTGCAAATTTCCAAGAAGCAGGGAAATGGATAAGTTTAGTCCTGAAAGTAATTTTCAAAAATCACAAGACCCACTCAAATCGTTCTAGATGAAATAATGATATGTAACTCTTTCATGTTTTGGTCTTTTGTCAACATTAGTGTACATACAGACACACACACACACTTCTCTTATATCCAAATATTCATAAAATCTGTACTTGTATATGTTTCCTGAATGTAGTTTCATTTCTCCCGTTTAAAAGCAAGTGAACACTGAGAGACTGTGGTAGTACCTGAAGGGAAATGTCCTGACCTGCAAGTTAGAGATCTCAGTTTTGAGTTCTGTCCTTTGTAAACTCACTACGTAAGCCAGTTAATTCTTCTTAGCCTTAGTGTTGTTATTATAGAGTTGATGATATCTGTTGTATCAACTTCACAGGGTTGTAGGAGACTCAGATGAGATAGTGCATGTGAAAACTGAGAATTATAGAGTAATGCGCAAATAAAGATCTCCTGACTGTATGAAGCATTGCATTGAAGTTTGGTCTGTGCAGGATCATAGGGAGGTGAAGTTAGTCCTGCTCTTAGGTGTTCAGGATGGTGTCTGGGAATCCTAACAGTCACCCTCCCTTCTTTGGAGGATCCCTACTAGGAACTCACAGTAGGAAGCAATAGCCAAATGGGAAACGAGATACTACCTTGTTATTATAATATTGGATGAACGTGCAATAATCTGATCTTATAAATGTTGCATTGGGAAATTTCTTAGGCTCCAGGCCTAAGTGAGGCTTCCTACTTTATTGCTCTTGAATTTAAAAGCCCCACAACCATGCGCAGAGGAGGTAGGAGGGAAGGCGTGATGGACGTGGAGAGAGATGGAAAGATTGAGTGAGCAAGAGTGAGCGAGTGAACGAGTTGGTTGTGGCTGTGAGGGAAAGAGGTGAGCCAGGGATCTCCACCTTGGCTGGCATGTCTTACAGGGACAAGGAGGCCACACCAGGGATACCCTCTCAGGGTACACTCACTCCCTGCAGCTTGGTGCAATCCAAGTCCTGCGCTCGGACGATTAGATGAACAATTTCTTCTCCACTGGAGCGGGAGGCAAGGGGAGCATAAGAAGGGCAAGGCAGGAGGTGAAAGAAGGGCAGAGGAGCAGGAGTTCCCTCTTTAGCTACACCTGCTCAGAGAAGATATTTTACACCCCAGAGGGACACAGGAAGGGAGAAAGAGCGAGCTGATGATACGGGTTCTTATGGGAGTCTAGAGGAGTTACTGATTTATGACCCCAGAAAAATCTCTTTGCCAAGAGTTTTGTACCTTGTCAGTGCCATACCTCTAGCTAATCTGAGAAGATTATCTAGGAAGAAGGTGGAGATATACGCATTTCTTTTGTTTCCTAAGGATGATACAGAAGTGAAAGCTTACTTATGGTTACTTACAAGCTAGGTTCACTAGTTTGTGTTTTCATCTTGTAAATAAGTGGACTGCATTGCATGACTCCTGGAAACAGAATATCTCTAAGAAAGCAAAGGATTTTCCTCAATGCTCATGATTTAATATAGTGTGGGTTTTAGTTTTTTCCTTTTTCTAAGTTTTCAGAGATAAGATGAGGCAATGAAACTAGAGACAAGAACAGAAAGGTTATATGTCTTTGTTTTGTTCCTTTCAAAGTTGGCTAATAATGGATAATAAAGACATTTCATATGCAAGGAAGGAGTAGAAATGACTGTATTCTATCCATGAATTCCTAATCTGTCTTAATTTTGACTTTTTAAAAGTTAAATATTTTAAATATCTTCTGGTTAGTAGTTTAATTTTTTTGAAAAACAAAATTTATTGAGGCTAAAACAGGAAACACTCTGCTGTCTATTGTAAATTCTGTTAAATGAAAAAGCTAGTGAAAAAGTCTCTGATGAAATAACATCTAATGATTCTGCACTATTGATTCCAAATGTCCTGTGGGGTTTCATGACTTTTCAGCTAATTCTATCCCTTTACTCATTTAGTGGGTTTTACATAAAACCAACCCCTGAAGTGATAATGGCCACCACAAAAGGATTTAGACCAGCATCTTCTGAGAAAATTATGCATCCCTTGAGCCCTAAAATGTCAATTTACCAATGTTTTTAAAAGTAACAAAATTAACAAAGAGCTGCTTCTCCTATGAAAATTGAGCACAGATCTATTATTTATAAAGAATGGCTTCAGCCCACACTTATCTTCATTTGTTTAGAATTTTGGATGAGGCCCTGCACACAGTAGGTGCTCAGTGAAATAAAAAGGGTCATTCATCAGCTTATGATACTAACTTGCACCCTGTCCCCTTTAAGTCATTGTATTGTCCTTTTCTAGAGGGGTAAGTGACACTAAAACTGCTGCTACCACCTCACCATCCTTTACGATGCTTTTCCAGCCTCCTAGAATAGAAGTGAATTTAAATTCTGGTAGGTTAGTGGGAAGAATGTCATAGAGGTGTATCATTTATGCAGTAACAACAAAATGAATTAAAAGTTGAAAGCTTTAATCAATGTGTGTGTGTGGGTGTATGATGAGGTAGTGTTTTGACAACCTAAATAATTACATTTTTCTCTTGAACTGATTATTTTGGTGTCATATGGACTCCATTACCTTCTCAATGTTATCATTAGCCATTTTTTTTTTGGAGTTTTTTTCCATCATGATCTTATTGTGTTTTTTAACTATCCAGATATACTGTTAGTTCTTTTCAAAATTTTTTCTTTCTCTTTTTGCAGGAGACCATGAAATGACTCCAATATGTTTGCTTAATTGTTGGGTATTCCTGGGACAGAGAAGCCACTAATCAGCCAGCCAAAGTGCGCTGGCCACCACAGCAGGGCTTTAATTAGATGGGGCGTCTGGGTGATAGAAGTGTTGAGGATGGCTGTAATTGATGAGCTTGTATCTCCTGAATGGTTTGAGCAATATGGCTCACTCTTCTCCAGACCTGCCTTATGAAGAATTTTTAGTTTATTTGGAATACATAAGGCTAATACACATGAAAGTAATTGAGAAAGATACTCAATTATATGTAATTGTGTTAGTTGGGACTCAGACTAAGCTGTTTTATGTAGTGATTAAAAAAATGCGGTGACTCTAACAAGAGAGGAGCTAGTTTCTCTTCAGCAATGAATGATCCAGCACTCAGGGGCAGCTGGGCTCCAGGGTGCCAGGTTCCTTTTCCTTGTCCTGTTATGGTTGAAGCTGGCTTATCCCTGCCTTGTTCACCTTTCAGCTCACAGCTAGGCAGAAGAGAGGAGGAAGTGAAGCATGAACAATACCTTTTCTTTTTTAAAAAAAGTCAGTATTATTGGGGTATAATTTACAGAAAATAAAATTATTTTAACTGTATAATGTAATGGGTTTTGACAAACGTTTATATCCGTTTAACTATCACCCCTATCAAGATACTGAACATTTCCATCACCTACAAGCATTCCCTCAACCCCTTTGCAGTAAATAGTCTACTGTTGGCCTAAGGCAGCTACTGCTTTGCTGTCTGTCACTATAGATTAGTTTTGCCTGTTCTAGAATTTCACATGAGTGCAACTATACAGTAAGTGCTTTCAGGCTGGGCCTTGGGTGATACAAGTGAGTTGTGTAGGTTGTAAATTCAAGGAGACACTCACACTCACTTTTATGCCAGTGCCTACTCTACAATGTACCCTTTCCCACAATCCTTTGTGTGTCATTTCTTTTGCTCAGTGTACTGTTGTTGCGATTCACTTATTTTGTTGTGTGTGTCAGGAGTTCATTCTTTTTTGTTGCTGTATAGTATTCCATGTTACAAATACACTACAATTTGTTTATGCATTCTTCTATTGAAGGACATTGGGTTGTTTCCAGTTTGGGGCTTTTATGAATATAGCTGCTACAGACAGTTGTGTACAAGCATTTTTGTGAATATGTGTGTTCATTTCCCTTGGGCAAATACTTAGGAATGGAATTGGTGGACTATATGGTAAATATGTGTTGGACTTCAGGAGAGTGCTGAAACAATTTTGAAAGTAGATATAATAATTTATAGTCTCACCAGCAGTGTGTGAGAATTCCAATTGCCTCATAGCCTCATCAACACTAGTTATTATCAACCTGCTTAACTAGCTATTCCAGTCACCATGTAGTGAGATCCAATTTAGTTTCTTTTTCTTGTCCCTTCAAACCCCTGTTCATTGTAGTTTTAATTTGCATCCCTTTGATAATATTGAGCATGATTTTATGTGACCACAGGCCACTTGTATTTCTTTTTGTAAAGTATTTGTTAAAATCTTTTGCCTATGAAAAAAATTTAGGTTTTCTTCTTAGTATTTAAATGTAGTTGTCTTAGTTTGTTTGCATTGCTGTGAAGAAAATACTTGAGGCTGGGTAATTTAAAAAGAAAAGAGGTTTATTTGGCTCACGGTTCTGCAGGCTGTACGAGAAGCATGGCACAGGCATCTGCTTCTGGTGAGGACCTGGGGAAGCTTTCATTCTTGGTGGAAGGCAAAGGACAGTTGGCACGTCACATAGCGAGAGAAGGAACAAGAGAGAGAAAAGGGAAGTGCCAGGCGGTTTTAAACAACCAGCTCTTTTGTGAACTCACTCATTACCTCAGGGAGGTCACCAAGTCGTTCATGAGGGACCCACCCTCATGACCCAACAACACCTCTTACCAGGCCCACATCCAATATTGGAGATCAAATGTCAACATGAGATTTGGAGGGGACAAACAGCCAAGCTATATCAGTAATAATTCCTTTTATATTGTAATTCATGCTTTACATAGCCTAAGAAATCTTTGCATAATCTGAAGTGTCAGAAGATATTTTCCTAAGTTTCCTTCTAAAAACATAATAATTTTAGCTTTAACATTCAGATCTATGATCCATTTTGAATTAATTTTTATGCATGTTGAAAGATTAGGGTTAAAGGTCATTCTTTTTCTTATGTAGACATCCAGTTGTTCTAGAACCATTTGTTGAAAAGACAGTCTTTTCCCCATTGAATTTTTCTGGTACCCTTTTTAAAAATAAATTGTCCATATATGTATGGGCCTATGTCTGTTCCATTGATCTGTATGCTTCTCTTTATACCATTACCACACTGTAGCTTTGTAGTTGTTCTTGCAACAAGTGTTATAGTTCTCCAACTTTGTTCTCCCTTTTCAAAGTTATTTAGGCTGTTCTAGGTTCTCTGTATTTCTACATGATTTTTAGAATCATCTTGTCAATTTTCACCAAAAAATGCTGCTAGGATTTTTATTTTAATTATCTTAATTATATAGATAAATTTGGGAATGACTGACATTTTAATAATTTTACTTTTCCATTCTATGAACATGGTGTTTCTTAAAATGTTTAATTTTTCTCAGTAATATTTTGTAGTTTTAGCGTACATATCTTTGTTAGGTTTATCTATATGCATTTCATGTTTTTGCTGTTATTTTAAATGCACTGTTACATATTTTTAATTTTGTTTTGCTCATATAGAAAGGCAATAATCATGTATTGACTTTGCATTCTGCAACTTTGCTAAATTTATTTATTAATTCTAATAGGTATTACAATAACATTTTTAGAGTTTTTTATATACGTTATTATGTTATATGTGAAGAAAGATAGCTTCCTTCTTTTCAATCCATATTCCTTTTATGTATTTTTCTTGCTTTATCACAGTGCTTAGAACCTCCAGTGCAATGCTGAGTAGAAGTGCTAAGAGCATTATCCAAGCTTGTCCCCAATCTTAGGGGGAAAACATTCAGTGTTTCATCCTATGTCTGTTGTTAGTTTTAGGTCTTTTGTAGATTCAGTTTATAAAGTTGAGGAAGATTCCTTCTTTTCCTAGTTTGCTAAGAGTGTTTGTCACAAATGGTTGTTGAATTTTTTAAATGCCTTTCCTGCAACTATCGTGATGATCATATTTTTTTTCCTTTCTTCTGTTAGTCCAGTGAATTATACTGACTGATATTCAAATGTTAAACCATATTGTATTCCTGGGATACATCACCCAAACCCCCTGCCATGATATAGTATCCATTTTATATATTACGGGATTCAATTTACTAATATTTTGTAAACACTTTTTGTGTCTGTGCTCACAAGGGATATTGGTCTGTAGTTTTTTCGCAATGTCTTTTTGGTATCAGGGTCATACTGGCCTTATAAAGTAAATCCTGACATGTTTCTTAAAGCATCTTTGAAAGATAGTATTATTTCTTCCTTAAATATATTATAGAATTCACCAAAGATATCTGGATCTGGAGTTCTCTTTATAAAAAGTTTTAATTTTTTTATTACAAATTTAATTTTTAATATAAAGTAGGGCTATTCGTGTGTTCTTTTTCTTCTTGTGTCTGTTTTGGTAGTTTATTTCTCTTGAGAAATTTTTCCATTTCATCAAAGTTGTTGAATTTATTGTCAAAGTGGTTGAATTGCTCGTATTATTCCTTTATGTGTCCCTTTTAGTATCTGCCGAATCTGTAGGCATGTCCCTGCTGTCATTCCTGGTATTGGCAATTTGTGTTTTCTTTCTCTCTTTCTCTTTAAACATGTTATCACTCCAGCTAGAAGTTTATAAAATTTATTGACATTTTCAAAGAGCTAGGTTTTGGTTTTATTGATTGCTCTATTATTTGCTGGTTGTATGATGCATTCATTTCTGTATTTTATTGATTCTTTCCCTTTACTTAATTTGAGTTTAATCTGTTCTTCCTTTTTAGGGTGGTATCTTAGGCCATAGATTTTAGCCTTTTCTTCTTTTCTAATAAATGCATTTATGCTATAAATTTTCTCCTAAGCATCACTTTACATGTATCCTATAAACTTTGACACGCTGAATTTTATTTTTATTTAGTTCAACATAATCTCTAATCTCTCTTTTGCTTTATTCATGTGTTATTTAGAAATGTTATTTAATTTCTAAATGCTTAGGGATTTTTCCAGATATCTTATTTTTGTTAATTTCTTGTTTAATTCTCCTGTGGTCAGACGACAGATTCTATATCATATCAATCTTTTCAGTTTATTAAAACTTGTTTTATATCCAAACTACAAATGGTCTATGTTGCTGAATGTTTCATAAGCACTCGAATTGAGTGTGTATTTGGCTGTTATTGGGTCTGTTGTCTTATAAATATCCATCAGGTCAAATTGGTTTACAGTATTTTTAAGTGATCTAACATGCTTATTAATTTTCTCTCTAGTTGTTCAATTAATTACTTAGACAGAATGATAATCTCCAAAAAATTTTGGATACTGTTTTTTTTTATAGGATGTGAAGAAGTTGTATAATTGGTTTCTAATCACATTCCAGTGACAGAATTTAAGTTACATGCTCATACATACAGAAGCTGGATGTAGTCCCTAGCTGGGAGCCATGAGTTTAGCTAAAAAAGGGATTCTACTACTTAAAAGGAAGAAGAGAATGATAGGAACTGGGGAAAAATTTACAATTTTTGCCACAATAATGAAATAGTATCCTACTTGGGACAGACCATAAATTATGTAGGAGTTCAGAGGAAGGTGTGTTCAGTATGGGATGGAGTTGCAGGGTGGTGGACTTTAATGCTGAGTAGGATTTACACAGACAGGAGATTTAATGAAGGTCATTCTTCATGTATAGAGTAGTAGAAGGAGAGTGACATGGTAGAAATGAGCATAATGTCTGTAGTATACAGTGGGGGAGAGACTAAGGGGGCTCAAGCAGTGAATTAATATTAGAAGTTACTGGGAAAGAAAGTTGGGGAGGCTTCTGGGAAGATAAGTTAGGGAGGGCCTTAAGTAGCTAGATAATGGAGTTTAGATTTGCTTCAGCAAGCAGGAAATTAGGTTCTCTAGCACGGACATAATATGATGGCAGTGGTGCTTAAGGCCGATTTGTCTGCTGCTGCATGTCCTGAGGGTGATGAGGTGTCGGTGTGAATGGAGAGAAAGCAACATTATTGCTTTTTTTCTGTGCTGGATATATTGATATATTGATATGTCATCAGCTACTCTTCCCACTATTGCTACCAGGGGCAAGTCACATGCATTAGTGAGATCTAAGGGAGGACATATTTGCGGGCAGTTTAAGATCTTAATGTCTTAGTCTTCCTAACGGAAGTGTGTGAAGGTACTGAGTTTCCTTTTCAGGGGAGACAAAACTCCCATCAGAAAGTTTTTTGTGACTCCAAGCCCAGTTCATTCCCAACCATCAGGCTTTTTGGACTCATAAAAATGGTGTCAGTTGCATTAGAACAATGACTAAACCAACAGGAACCAAAGCCAAGCTGTCTGCCTCACCTTTGAGTAGCAATCAGCATCTGCTTTCTGGGGAGCACGGGGTGTCACAGCTCCTTCCACATGGGGCAGCTTCCAGCTGCTCTACTCTGTAGACTTTCCAACATTCTCCCTGCGCCTCTTCCCATCCGTGGCTCAGTATCTCCAACTCCGCACTTGCTGTCCCACACTGGGGTTGTCATGGAAAAATAAGGGAAACGTGAGGCAGCTAATGATTGTATCGTGGATGAGTCACAGCCATTTGAGGGCTCACATAGAATTAGTTAGTGTCTCTGAGGGAGAGCCTGGTCTTAATTAGGTTAGGAATGAGGTAGGAGGGATGGAAGGAAGAGAAAGCCCCTCCTTGGTCCACGGCTTCTGGGTGGGATTCAAATCTACATCTCTCTCTAGACCTGCACACCAAAGTCAAAACTCCCTGCATGAGTCATCTGTGGGCCACTTGTTTTGTTTCCCAGATCTGAATTCCAACGCTACATTTCTTCTCCTCGCCCTTCTTTCCTCCTTCCCCTACCATATGAACAGTTAAAAGACTTTCTTGGGCACATAGTGGATATGGAAGGAAGGAAGGAAGGAAAGGAGGAAGGAAGGAAGAATATTCTTCCATCATTAAGAAAGCTGCAAAAGAGATATACTATGGGGAAAAGAGGAAGACAAAAAGACCAAAGACACATGTACATTTGATTCCACTCTTATTTCCTTACCTAGCCCCTAAGATTATTCTAATCCTGATATCAGAAATCACACCACTGGACTATGTCTCTTCCCTTTCTCAACTCCTAACCTGGCAAAGATTATAATGTTAGCTTACTGGTGCAGCTCCTGAGGTCAGGTGAAAATGCCATGGAAAGCAACAGGACTCCAGCGTTCCACTTTTAACCCTGGTCTTGATGCAGAAGTATTTCTTTCATATGTACACCATTTGGTCATTATGAGGTTTGTTATGGTCTGGGCCTTCCCCTAAGTGACCACTACTAGTCTGACCAAAATCAGCTTTTATGAGCTCAAAGGTGGTGAGCTAATGAGAGCAGCACACTTGGTTAAGCAAGCTTTATTTAGTTTTCAGGAATTTATTTTATAGATGCAAAGAAGTTCACTTAAATACCATGTGGCTCTGATTAGCTGGCTTTTGGTTAACCCAAACATGCAGTTAAACAAATGTGATCCAGCTTGCCCTTCAGCCCTGGGGCCAGCTTCCCCAGACTCTCGTGTTAGCAATATATCTCCAAGGGCTTTTATAATGTTGAGTTAATTTATATAAAGATGAGTTACTGCAGATGAATCTCCTAGTAATGTGGTAGCTAAAAGAGAATCTACATATTAACCAAGAATTAAACACGTTAATTTTTCCCCAAATCTGCAAATTATATCTGTGAACGAAGCTGTGTGATTTTATTAAGTTGGTGGGATAAAACATATCTAAAAGTAATTAAGAGAAAATGCTATGTGTTTGTCTTTGCTAGTGCAGTAAACTAATGTGCCTGAAAAATTATCAGATTGGCTTTGTGATAGTAGTGTTTCGTGTGGCAGTCTTGGGGGACATTAATACACTTCTCAAATTCTACATTACTGTCTTCTAGTGAGTGCTTTTCGTGTTCATATTCAGCTATGATGGACGTGGTCAGTCTCCATGCTCTACCTACCCAAATGCCCCTCAGCAGTTCAAAATACATACAGTGGCCACAGAGGGACAGTTATGTAAGCATTGAGACGGTGAGAGAGCTGAGAGAAGCCCTGTGGTTTGTGACAGTGAGTTCAGAAGAGTGAGATTCCAGGGGTAGGGCTGGAGGTAACTGGTGAGGGGTAAGTACTGAAGTATATATGGTGGGCTGTGTCCCCACTTGCTTTTAATTCTTAGAATCTTTTACCTGGGAATGCAATTGACAGCCCAGAAATAGGTCGATCACTATCACCTGTGGGAGCCTGGTGCTGCAAGCCTTGGGACTAGATCAACCTAGATTCAAGTCTTGGTTTTGCCACCTACTGTGTGGCTTAGGGCGAGTGATTTAGCCTCCACTTTGTAGTTTCTTCATCCATAAATTGGTAGGATGCTAAAACTACGCTGGCAGGTTGGGGTAAGGATGAGTAGTGCAGTATACAAAGGGCTTGGTGCAGACTAGGTGCTTAATAAATGGCAGCTGTTATTATCTAACGTGCACGTTGGTGCTGTCTTCCTTTTACAGAGGCATTAACGGAGAAACAGAAGTTAAATGGCCTGCAGTAAATTAGCAGTAGTGATGAGGATGCCTGAAGCATCCTTGGTAGAAGTGGGCTGTGTTTACTTGCACTGAAGAAGATAAAAGCATTAACATAAATACTATTTCAAGACTTTATGCTTGTCAGCTGTGACAGAGTACTGTATACAGTGGAGCACGAGGGATCCCAGAGGCTGCTGTGCCTGCTGTTTCTGAGGCAAAAGTGTCTAAGTGCATGTGAATTATATTTAAGAAAAAACCTCATTTTATGTGTATTTGGGTCTTGTGGAGGGTATTTTTAATACTGATGCTCTAGATGTCATTGTTCCTTTGTGTGTCCCCCAATTGCCTTACTCAAGTGTTTTCTTTCATTACCCTTTCCCACCTACTCTATAATTCTCCTGGGTTCCTGGAGTATGAAATAGGGGGTTTTCTTTGTTATTGTCTCCAGCAAACTTGCAGGATACACACAAATCTTAGTCACTTTGCAACATCTAGGCCAGTCCACCTCCTCTCAGAAAGCTCTTGAATCCCATTTGCCGCTGAGAAAGGAAAAAGTTTAAAGATGTGTGAAATGGTATGATTTCAATGTTTAAGAAGTCTGCCTTGGCTGGATATCTAATCCCATGAAGTAGGGGAAATAAAAAACCCATTGTAACCAGAACAACACTGGCTCTGAGATGTCTGGGGCAAAACATGACCACTTAGGCAGCAAATGCCTCAGGGAGGGGCAGACTCCAGTGAGCAAAGAGGCAATTTCCTAGCAGGAGCTTGGAAAGGGCCCGCGGCCCTCAGGTGGGCCTAATTCTGGAGAACGGGCACCAGTGCAGCAGGAGTGCTGGGAGGGCCGCCGGGGTGGAGGGAGGGACAGCTGAAAGACCCCAGCTTAACAGGGACTTGAACATCTGTGGATTGGGGTATCTGTGGGGGGTCCTGGAACCAATCCCCCATGATAACCAGGGAGGACTTGACTTTAGAAAATCACTTGTCATGTGAACACTAGATGTTTAAACATACATTTTGCCCTTAATGAAGCTGAAACAAAGGAAGGCTCACACCCAAGACTCACCTGCACGTACTTGTTAAAAAAAAAAAACAAAAAAACCTGGGCCCAATCCCAGACCTACTAAATAAAAGTCTCCAAATAAGGGACTTGGGAAGCAGTATTTTTAACAAATGTCTTAGGTGGTTCATATTGGGGGAATATCTTCTAACCTTGCTACTCAAAGTATGGTCCCAAACTAGCAACACTGGCATCATCTGGGCACTGGGTAGAAAGGCAGACGCTTGGGCCCCATTGCAGAACCACTGAATCAGCACTGGCATTTTAGTAAGGTCCCCAGGTAGACGCCTGAAGCTCTGACGTGGTGGGGAAGGGGGACAAGGGCAATATACATAACCTAAACATTTGTACCCCCATAATATGCTGAAATAATAATAATAAAAAGATCCCAGGTAGTTCTTTTTTTCTTTTTTCAGACAGAGTCTCACTCTGTTGCCTGGGCTAGAGTGCCGTGGTGTCAGCCCAGCTCACAGCAACCTCAAACTTCTGGGCTTAAGCGATTCTTCTGCCTCAGTCTCTCGAGTAGCTGGGACTACAGGCATGCGCCACCATGCCCGGCTAAATTTTTTTTTCTATATAATTTTAGTTGTCTAGCTAATTTCTTTCTATTTTTTTAGTAGAGACTGAGTCTCTCTGTTGCTCAGGCTGGTTTCGAACTCCTGAGCTCAAATGATCCACCTGCTTCGGCCTCCCAGAATGCTAGGATTATAGGTGTGAGCCCAGTCCCTCTGGGTAGTTCTTATGCACGTTAAAATTTGAGAAGCACTGTCTTACTATACCTATTACTTGCTGTTTTGGTGATAGTTAATTATGCAACCAAAACCCTTTACACTTATTTTCTCATTAATTACTCAAAGCAACTATTATTAGTCCTATTTTTTCAGATAGGTGAGACTTCATTAAATTGAACCATATGAAATTGTAAGTATTAGTTTTTTTTTTTTCTTTTTGACCTACTTACAAAAAAGGGAATTTCATATGTCTCAACTTAATAGTAACTGGCGGCATGGGGATTAGAACTTGGTAGTTTGACTCTGGAGCCTTCTCTTTGTCCCTATACTATTATTATGACTATCATATATGCCAATAACTGTTGGTTTTCAATGGTACAGAAAATCCTTCAGATTCAAATACATTATTAAGTTTCAAGGTTAGTGTGTAATAAGGTTCTAAGATGAAAATGTGCTTATACAAACAGTATGAATATGAGATGGGTATGGGGGGTGGGGGGAAGAGGGAGTAAACAAAGCAACTGAAATTACATGCTTTTACCACCACTTAGTCCTGTGGAGTTGGAGAGGACAGGTATTAATGCTAATTTCCTTCCAGACATAAGGGACTGAAATGTCTTTTGTTCTGACTTATAATTTTCAGCTTGGTTTCGAATCTCAAAAACTGCAATTTTAAGCTATGACTGGAATATAAAGTTGCTTCTGTCTACCTAATTTTCAGGCACAAGAAGTTTATACTAATATGCTCGTATGGTTTTTGTGTGTGTGTGTGTGTGTGTGTGTGTGTGTGTGTGTGTGTGTTCAAGAGAGAAAAGTTGTAAAATCTGTGGGAAATTGGAAAAGGGAGGAAAGAATTCCTTGCCAAACTTTTTGATACATTTGATCCTTTGGAGTGACTAAATATGCAATGAAGACACAACAAAGAATAGACTTCCTTCAAGAGGCTACTATGTAGTTGCTTCCCTCCCCCCGAAACAGGGTACAAAAATGTTTCCTATTTGAGGGTTATAATCAACTGGTTTTTAGTGTGTGGTTCACACATGATTGAAGCTTCTCAAAGGAATAGTTGTTTCTCTGTGATTTTTGCTGACACCCTTTGTCATGCTACAGTTCTTAGTCTCAACAAAAGGGCTTTATTTATGAAAAATGCTTGCTATATTTTAACATGATAAATGAGTCAAGTGGTGATGATTTAGGCATAAGAGAAAACACAAGTTATGCCCTAAAGATGTTTAGGATTACTAGACTAGGACTTGGTAGTAGTACCTGGGGATCACAACTTCAGTGGCTGGCAGTTGGAAAGAGTATGTGACAGGCCCCTTGTGGAAGTGGATCATGTTGCTTCATTGAATAGGGCTGGGTTATGAGGTCCGTGTACCTAAATCACATAGCTGGCCACTTAACATTTGAGTGGCCAGCTAAAAATGTACCCACAGAGGAATAATATTTGGAACCCTTGTTCATTCTTCTACAGTGATTTTCTCCTCAATAAGGTTTCTCGTAAACTATCCTGTAGTTCCCCCAAAATTGATAAGAACAAACACAACTCATTTATCCAAGTATCACACACTCCCCTCAATACATTTACTTTGCATACACTGCATGTACGTTTTCAGGGGAATGGGAATTATAAAAGTCAAGGAAAATGGCAAGTAATTCCTTTAATGAATGAAGCTAACAATTGCTTGTTGCTCTTTCTTTTTATAGAGTTGATCTCTTTTTGTGTCTAAACATGGGAAGAATGGCCTTGAATTTGTTTAGATTGACCTAGGGAAGTGTTCTTTAGGAGCTGCGACCTAAGCACTTTCAACTTTGATCTCCTTAAAAATATATTTGTATTTTTTCTTTTTTATTTTTATGTAAGTGAGAAAAGGCATGTGTTCTATATGTTTGCTGAGTGGGCCTTTGTCAATGTCTATTACACATAATTGTAAAATGCAGACCTCTCTTCAGGCCTTTTACTGTGTCCTGTGCCCATCAGTGATGCACCATATGATTTAAAGTACGTTGTTCTTGAACACTCTTTTTTTTTTTTTAATATATTGTAAAATCAATTTTCCCTCAGAAAGTTTAGAAGAAATGAATAAAACTAAAGAATGAATAAGAACTAGGAAAATACATTATTTAAGAATTAATAAAGTAAGGTCTTATTCAAATATGGGTTTTTGGAGAAAGAAGAAGAACATAGAACAGAGTGATTCTAGTTCTGCGTTAATAGTGTGTAATAATTGGAGGTTTTCCTGTGTCTAAAGTGTTTTATCTCTTCTTACTCCTCACATATAGCCCACAAGTATGGTGCCTTTGTTCTGACATCACAGGACTTGACTAACAGGAAAACACAACTAGATATTACCAGTTCATTGTGATTCTTAATTTATAAACAATAATACATGAAATCTAGGGGTGTATTCTCAATCTATTTCAGTGTCCTCAGGATTAACGGGATTAATGGGAAAAGTTTTCCAACGTCACTTTTCCAATTCCCATTGAAAAGAACATTAAGGATAGAGAAAACAGTCCATTGGGTCAAATGCATTCTGTGTTTGACACTGGCACGAGAGAAACCTGTGAATACATTAAAAGTGAAAGGCACATAAACTCAGTTTACTGGGCTTACAAACATGAATACCAAAAGGCTTTCCTTGGAGACAGATGTTATGGGTTGAATGGTGTCCTCCCCACCAAATTCATATGTTGAAGTCCTAACCTCCCGCACCTCTGAATGGGACCTTATTTGGAGATAGGATCTTTACTGAGGTAATCAAGTTAAGATGAGGTCATTAGAGTGATCCCTAATCCAATATTCTCATTATCTTTATAATGAGGGGAAATGTGGAGGCAAGCATACAGGAACACCATGTGAAGGTCAAGGCAAAGAGAAATAGGAGTGATGCTTCTACTACCCAAGGAAGACCAAGGATTGGCAGCACACCCTAAGAAGACAGGGGAGAGCTACAGAACAGATTCTTCTTCCCAGCCCCCAGAAGGATCTAACTCTGTCGACATCTTAATGTTGAACATTTAGCCTCCAGAATGGTAAGAGAATAAATTTCTGTTGCGTCAGCCACCCAGTTTGTGGTACTTTGTTATGGCAGCCCTAGCAAACTAATATACTTGGATAGGAGTTAGACCTTGCAATTCTATTTATTGGGGCCAGTGCTATGACTCCAAAGACCACCATTCCAGACCTTGGCAAATAAAACACAAGAACTAATAGTCTATTGAATTGTTTCAAATGATGTTCTCATTTACCAATGTCTTAAATAAAATCTTGCCTATTTGCCTCAGTTGTAGAAAGAAAGCTAAGTAAAATTGAGGAGAATGATCTTTTAGTTCACACACCAAAAAATATGTGTTCTGATTTGACAATGGAATTTAGGCTGATTGAAAAAAGAATTTTTCACTGACCATTGTTGCTCTAATTTTTCTAGGTCACTAGATCACAGAGTCTGACTGATTGACACCTGAATTATACCAATTTGCATAAACTAATGAAATTGCAAGTCAACCACTGTTGTGAGGTGTGATCCAATGCATTTTGCTGACATACCAGGGCATGGGGGAGGGGAAGAGGCTGTCAACCCCCTGGAAAGCCATTCATGTTACTTTGCTGGGAGATCTAAAGGTATTATAGAGGATTTTAAATGTAACAGCCATCTCAAGCATTGTGGACAAGCAACACAGTGTAGGAAATAAATAGAAGCTGACATTAGAAATATGGCTTTTCCTTGAAAGGACCCACCCAAGAAAACATAACCCAAGTCAGATACTTTCATAGAAGGAATTTAATATGCTAAATTCATAATAATAAAGGCGTTAGAAGAGCTAAACAAGCAAATCGTGGAAGCTGAGGCCACTCAGAGATTGGGCTGGAGGGAAAAAGTGAGGCGGTGGTGTTTCCAGAGCCTGTGGTCCTGGGTGACAGGACAGGAACTAAGACCATGGAAGGGAGACAGTAACTGCTGTGGACATGGCACTCTTCCTCCCAACCTCTAGTGTCTTCCCAGGGCCTCCCACCACTGAATGGAGCTGGATGCAAGTGGCCAAGAGGCCTGGAACACAGTTTGCTGGTGTCAGCTGCTTGAATGACTGAACAAGGGGAAGCATATTAGTTTCCTTTTGCTGCTGTAACAAATTACCCCGAATTTAGTGGCTTAAAACAATATACAGGTTTAATCCCTTATAGTTTGGAGTTTAGGAGTCTAAAATGAAGCCATCAGTAGAGCTGCATGTCTTCTGGAGGCGTCTGGGGAAAATCTGTTTTCCAGCTTCCAAAGGCTGCCTGTACTTCTTGGCTCATGGTTCCTTCTTCCATCTTCAAAGTGCATCACTTTAAACTCTAGTCTCATGGTCACATCTCCTTTTTTTAAAAAAAAATTTCATTTTGATCCTCTTGCCTCCCTCTTGTGATTACACTGAGCCCACTCAAATCCAGGAGAAACTCCCCGTTTCAAGATTCTTAACCACATCTGCAAAGTCCCTTTTGCCACGTAAGGTAACATATTCATAAGTGCCAAAGACTGGGATGTGGGCATTCTGTGGGGCCATTTCTCTGCCTATCACAGGAAGAAAGGCAACAGACACAAAGGCATCAAGCAAGTGACCAAGGCCTCTCGCCAGCCCTTCCTAGGCTGTTTCTACCCTCTGCAGATGCTCTTTTGCAAATAATACCATGGTATTTCAACTAGCCCAATTCTTATATAATATTTATTGTATCAGTTTTGGGAGGCAAAGTTAAATTTATTCATTTACAAAGTACCCCACTGAAGGCGTAATGAACCATTACTCTACCAGAACTTGTTGGAAACTTCCGTCTAATGGAATTATTTTTAAGCCAGACAATTGCTGAGATGGAAGCAGGGAGTGGAGAGAAAAGGAATAGAGTTTATTTAGCCCAGGGGCCTCTGCACATTGGTGAGCCAGACCCGTAGATGAGAACTGTGTATGTGAGCTGAGCAGTTGTCAGGAGAGGGGCTCTGGTGTTTTAGTCTGCCTCCTGTTTTTTTGTTTTGTGGCTTTTATGGGAGGCACACCAGCAGGATCTTTCTGGTCATCAAACCCTTCCGTCGGGACAGCTGGAGTGAATATGCCCCACCCAGCGCTCCCACTCCTCCCAAGTTGGCCACACACAGAGATGAGCCCATTCTTGACACGGTGGAGACCCAATTAGACAATGGATCTACTCTAGGCAATTGGAAAATTTGAACATATTTTTCAGGGAAAACAAATCCAAAACTCTAGTAATATAAAGTTTATAAATAATTACTTTTCTCCTCCTTTATTCTTCCATTCTCTGAGAGTTTTCTAAGCACTGTCTCTCCTTACCCACTAATGAAGTCCAAACAAAGATTCTAATTTTGTGGGTGGCAATGCCCTCCATGTCGGGAAAGGCCCATGAGATAAAGGTGGCAGAAGGCAATATATTTTCCAAAGCAATCTTCCCCCTATTCATACTATCAAGAAATTTAGGAAGATTTATTTTATCAAGAAATTCAGGAAGAGTAATAACTGTGAGGCAAACTCAGACACAACTAGGCCTTACCCTAGGGTGTTGTCTTTTTTACTCATTGAGAATAAGCCTTTCCAGTCTTCATCTTTGCTGTTGCAGTGGTCTAAACTATGCTAGGGTATATTATTTTGAGTTTATGCATATGGGCCATAAACAGAAATCTGGATTCTCTGGAGGGTGTATGCCCCATATTTCAGGAGCATGATAAACTCACCCAGCCAGCTCTCCCACAGGAGTCTCTGTATAGTCACTGTCTATTTTATACAGTGTGAGGCCTGGTGGAGGAAATGGTGCAAGTTATGGATACATTTACAACCTATCTTGGTCTTTGGAAATGGGAGTTTCAGGAGAGACAGGGCTGGGACTGTGCAAGGCCGTGGCCCTCGTGTGGTAACTTGCTCTGGCCTCTACTGGTATTAGTCCACAATCTCCCGCCTGTGGCCATTTGGCTAAGGCAGCCTCCTCTTGGTCTAACTTAGGATTGTGAAGGTCCAGAAGGAGCTGGCAGCACTGTTTGGTAACTAAGGAGCCCCTTTCAAGGTATACAAGTATCCTGGTAGGGAATAAGACTTTTAAAAAGCTAATTATAGTCCAGCTGCCACATATCCTAGTAGGACATCAAGACCTTAATGAGAATAAGGGACGTTTGATTTTGGTTTTAAAGTTGTGTGTATGTGTGTGTAATAGAGATAGAGAAAGCGAGAAGTGTGTTAAGGAGAGAGATTGAGAAAGACACTGCCCCCTCCCTGCTTGTGCTTGTTTTTCATTTGCATATTCATTTGGAGAAATGTCTTTTCAAGTCCTTTGCCTATTTTAAAATTGAGTTGTCTTTTTGTTGTTGAGTTGTAACAGTTTTTTTTCTATTATATTCTGGATATAATTTGCAAATATTTTCTTCCATTCCATAGGTTGATAGTGTCTTTTGATGCACAAAAATTTTTAATTTTGATGAAGTCTAATTAGTTTATTTTTCTTTTGTTGTTCATGCTTTTGGTGTTATATATCTAAGAATCCATTGCCAAGTCTGAGTTCATGAATATTGACTCCTATGTTTTCTTCTAAGAGTTTTATAGTTTTACCTCTTATATCTAGGACATTGATCCATTTTGAGTTAATTTTAACATATGATGTGAGGTAGGGACAACTTCATTCTTTTGAATATCAAAGCACAGAGAGGTCCATCAGTCCATCACAAAGAAATTAAAGAACTGCATTTGGAAATCCTGTGTCCTCCCACCTCCCCCAGTTTAAACTGAGTAGTGGGCAGAAGTAGAATTTTCTCCTAAGATACAACTCAGAGAATTGTCTTCAAACAAAATAAACCATCTGATTGAGGAGCACCCCTAGCATGAGTGTTGTATCTATATAGGGAAGAAAAACAGACTGAAGCAATTGATGTAGGATCTTCACAAGGATAGCAGAGGGAGGATGAGGGGAAGGGATGGAGCAGCTGGCTTCACTGTTTGCTTCTGGAATCAACTTTGAGTATAACTCTTTAAGGTGTGAAATCTTACCCAGGATAATCACTTCTTGGATGGTAAGGCTTGAGAGATGGGGCTGTGTGATGTGCTATAAACCTTCTCGTGGAGGATTGAAGACTTTTCGTACATAAAACAAGCTATCCACATACTCTATCCAACTTTGCATATCACCTTCCCATGCAACCACAAAGGGCTAGCTATTGTAAATAGAATGTTTATTTATTGACATGAAAACAGGAATTCTCATATACAGATGCAAACAGTTAACGCCTCCAGGTGCTACTGCTTCTCCCCTGGGAGCTAATATCTCTCTCTCTCTCTCTCTCTCTCTCTCTCTCTCTCTCTCCAGTGGACTCCAAAAACATAAGGAAGGCAATGAACCTTTCATGAATGATTCACTAATAGGAGAAGTCACTCCTTTTATCTTTGGATCTTGGACTTATTGTAACTATGTCTAGCCACAATATTGTGACTATAGAAACAATTATAGAAACAACACTGTTTGGTGGATATTCTTTGGCAGCACATGCAACAACGTGTAGGACTGCACCCAATCTTGCAAGGTACTGTTTCTAAGAGGAAACTGCAATTGGATTTTCAATAGGCCATTCCACCATCCTAACCCACCAGCTTCTTCTGGGCGATGGGGTACATAGTAAGATCAGGGGATCTTGGTGGCAGAGCCCATTTCCTTCATAGCACATTCCATCTGTTACAAGAGTTCATCACATTGGCCGAACCTAACTGTATCCAGAACCCTGCTGGCAAGGAAATCTAAGAAATGTAGATTTCCATCCTCTGTGATTTACCAGAAAGCCCTCTGTGATTTGCCAGAAAGCACAGAAAGGAGTGGGAATGAATGCTGATTACCGTATACAACATTAGTGTGTACAGCTCACTCTGTTACATGATGCGGTCTCTGCACAGATGTAACTTCTGGAAAAAGACCTTCCCTGGCCACATTATCCAAAATCTCACCTCTCTTCCCTTGTATCTCCTTACTGTGGTTTCTACTATAGAGCAAATACAGCCACCTAAAATGACGTTTAGTTACATCCTCACTTATGTACTGTCCATTTCTCCCACTATTATTTGTGTGCTTGAGGGCAGGGTACATGGTCCTTCAGCAATTCTGGAAGTAGAAGAAATACTCAGATATTTGTTGAGTGAATGGAAGAGACAATGATGAGCAATAGAAACACTAATACTACTTGTTAAGAAAAAATAATATATCATGATAAATATGGAATTTGATTATAGATGGTTTTAACACAGGAGAAAAATGGAAGTGCAGAAGGAACTTAAAAGTGTGCTAATATTCTTGTCTTTGTCTTTTTCATCTTTTTCTATATGTGTTTATGTGGACATGTGTGAGGATGAGACATAGATACTCATTAGCATTGGCGATTGATAGAGAAGCAAGTTTAAATCTATGTGTTAAATTTTAATACTGAGATGCTTCTACTTAAAGTTGGTGAATGAAACATATTCATTAGCCTCCTCTCCCTTTCAAAAGTTTAGTATAAGTTCAGGAAAAGATTTTTTGTAAAGGTATAATTCCACAAGGAAAATAGACCTACAGAAGAGACAGCAGTAACAACATTTTGGGAGCTGGAAAGCAGAAGGATGAGGGACTTGCTGACCCAGTAAAACACAAAGAGCTGAATGTTAAACTGGCCGTGGGAAGTGGAGAAGCAAAGCCGATACCCACCCCGGATCCCCACGTCTCACGAGCTGGCAGAATGAGGTGCCCCTAGGAGTGGGAGGTGGAGGCAGCACTAAGCCCAGTGTGGTAGCAGGCGCCCACGTCCTAACCCAATTCTGTGGAGCTGCAGCCGGCCCTGTCCCCTCCTGGCAGTGGCTGAAAGTTTATTGTCTGCAGTGTGGAAACAGAGGATCTGGCCTGGGGGCACCAGGCACAGTTGAGGTTGGGGTACCACATTGGAAGTAAGAGGCAAGTGAAAGTTTATTTCCTGATTGTGAAGAACAACAACCTTCACCCCTCATTTGGCTACCCCAATGCTTGGCTAGAATTATACCCTCCTGGAACGGCACCTAACCAGCATAGAAAAGATGTAAAAGAGATTGATACCAGAGCGTCCCCAATCTCTGAGCCAGAATCCCCCTCACGGTGAAGCCCCATGCACAGAACATATACCCAGCCTGGGAGCCCCTCACTTTTAAATATGAGTGCACAGTAAGAATCACTAGACATCTAAGGAAAGCCTCTGGCATGAAACCCACAGGCTGGGGGAAAAAAATAGAAAAAAGTAACTTAAAAAAAATAGAGACTATGCAGGAAGATGGAAACTTAAAAACAAAAATAAAAACACAAAAGAAACAGAACTTACCCTCGTTAATATCCTTGAAGAGATATGGTATTCCATTTATGAAAGGAAAAGACTGGAAGCTATAAAAACAAAACATTTAAAAGACACAAATAAGATCTTTTGGAAATTAAAGATATGAAAACAAATTTTAAACTCAGCAGAAGGCTTGGAAGACAAGATTGAGAAAATTTCCCAGAAACTATATAGCAAAAATTTCAAAAGATAGATTAGAGAGAAAAGAAAAGAAATTTAGAGGACCAATTCAAGAGTTCCAGTTATTCCAGAATGTGAGAATAAAGAAAATAGAAGGGAGGACATTTTTAAATAATTCAGGAAAAATTTCCAAAGCTGAGGAACTGTTTCTAAAGGATTACATCAAATGCTCACCACAGCAGGTGAGAAATTTCATAGCAGTGTGGACGAAGAGAAGTCCTCAAAGCTGAGAGAGAAGGAGGAAGGGGTTGTGCTTTAATATGTTTTCATATTTGGAATAATCATGATGAGATTAAAAACATTTATATACTTTACCATGTAATAATTGAAAATTAATATCCACAAAAAAACCATTATTGAATGCCAAGCATGAGACTAGGAGAAAATATTTGTAATATATAACAGAAATAAAGGCTTAATCTATATTATATAGAAAACATCTATAAATCAATGAGAAAAAGACATTCCAATAAGAAAATGGGAAATGGCTAACAATGCAAATTGGAGAAAAAGAAATATAAATGCTCTATACACATATGAAAAGATGTTCCTAATTACTGGCAATCATAGAAATCTAAATTAAAATATCAGACACCATGTTTTGCCTATCAGTTTGGAAACACATTTTAATTATTATTAGTATCTATTGTTTCACTGTGGGTTCGGAAGGGGTATCAAGGAATGCACGCTCTCCTACACTAGGTAGGAGTGCAAATGGCTTTAAAAAAGGAATTTTGTAGTATTTATTAAAATAACAAATACATAAACCTTTGCCCAATTAAATCTACTCCTGAGCATGTGTCCCATGGAATACTCCCAACTGGGCACAGAGATATATTTATAATTATGTTCAATATAGCATTGTTCATAATGGTGAAACAATGAAGGAAGCTAAGTGTCCACTAATAGGGGATTGATTAAATAACCATGGTAAGTTCATCCAACGAAAGAGTATGTCCTCATGAGCGAGAATGGGGCTGATCTCTCTATATTAGGTGTCTACTCAAACAGTTAAAGAAAATTTCAGGCAGTACTAATAGATATTGAGGAATTTCAGGCAGTACTAGTAGATACTGAGGAATTTCAGGCAGTACTAATAGATATTGAGGATCCACAGTGTTTTGCTAATGAGCATAGTTGCTATGGAAATTTAAGTTAACTCAAATTCCCCTGGGGAGTGGATTAGACTAAACAGGCTTTCTTGAAGCAGTGAGTAGGTGGAAAGTAAGTGTTGGGCTAGAAAAGACTGGAAGAGCAGGCATTTCAGGAGGGTAAAATAGGGCCACGGTTAGTGTGCAAAAGAGCAGAAAAAGGGGAAACTAGTCACTTGTAAAGGATGAACTAGAGACCTGCTCACCCAAGGGCGAAAGAGCTTGACAGAGTCATGTCTTCAAGACAGAAAATAGCCACTTAGAGAATGTTACCGACTTGCCCTTTTCTTTCCCTTAAGGGAAGGAAGAGACTTAAGTAGAAGATACCTTGGTGAGTAGATGATTCATACAGAAGGAGAACGTTCTTGATTGTGATTGTCTTCAAACCATGGAAGAAAGTATGTGGAGGAGTTCTGTAATTTCCACCTCCCAACATAATTTAAAATAGGATAGCCTCTCCCTTACACAGTTTAGAGCAGGTTTTGGAAACCTTTAAATGCAGTGTGCCAAAGGTCTAACTTCTTACCTGCTGGCAGTAAGAGGGCAGTGAATCACGTCCTGGATCCACACTCCCCCATGCAAGTGTGGGTGGATGAATGGGAAGGGGCGTTTTGATGGTAAAATACGCAAAGTTTTATCGCTTGCCTGTTGTTGTCCCGGAATGCAGTACGGAGAGGACAATGACAGTGAACCCTCTGTGCTGGGTATTTTGTTTGCCTCTCTGGATTCATCCTCAACCCTCCCTTTTCAACCCTGCTTTCTTCTCTGGGAGGCTGGCCTGTGTAGACTGTGTAAGCTATACCAAGAATGTCCTTGCTCTTGGACTTCTGGTTGGGTTCAGCCAATGGGGGATGGGCAGGAGATTGGCAGAGAGGAGAGGGTGAGTCCCAGGTGTGATTCTTGGCTCCCCTCCTGCTATGTCATCTCAGACTGGCTGTGTCCCTCCAGGACGGGTCCCTGCTCTCCACAAGGAGAAGCTTTCTGTCTCAGTACAAGGGCTTTCTCCTCTGGACCATTTTCTTCTTTAGTATCATTTTTGCGTGTGATCCTTTCTAAGTCTCTTTGCATTTTATTTCTGCCATTTACTACATGTGTGACCTTGGACGAGTCTCTAAACCTGTCTGAACCTCAATTTCCTTATTTCTAAAAGAGAGAGAAAAAAGAGGCACCTATCTTACAAGGCTCTTGTGATAATGAAATGGGGCAGTCTATGAAAGGGCCAGTCTGGTCCTGGCAGTGCTGGCGTGTGTCGTATGGACCTATGAGCTTTAGCTTTCCTGTCTTCATGGCTGTCTCTTGTTAGCGTGAATCCAACTCTCCATTCCCTCCCTGATCATCATTCTAGTTTCAGAAGTGAATTCTGTTTCTTGTTATTTTGTATTACCAGTTACCTTCAGTATTTATTATTACATTTTGGTGTTAAGCTTTCACCAGAAAGCATCTTCGAATCTCACACCTCTAAACAATGCAGACAATGTTGATACCCTAGTTGAAAGCCTGAAGGACATTGTCAGATTTGGGGTTAAGTTCTTCAAATCTGTTTTTTTTAAATTGCTGGTGGACAATATCAACGGTGGTGTAGATCAGCGAGAGACAACAGTTCATTACTATGCAATGTTATCTAAATGCCATGTTTGGAGAAAGTATATTAGTGTCTCATTGACACATCTGAATATCCAGAAGGGAATCCTGTATTTTTGTGGGGCCTAGATTGCCAGTGGCCTTCCCAAATGCATTCTCTGCTTTCTCCTAAGCTGGGCACTGTGCTACCTGGCAAAGACTACCTTCTTTTGCTTTCTCATGACTAAAGTATAGCCATGTGACTAAGTTTGGACAATGAAATGTGATTTGGAAGTGAGTGTGCTGTGACTTCCAGGGAGGGAGCTCATTGCTTCTTTCCCTGTTGTTTGCAATGCAAACATGATGACTGAAGCTGAAGGAGCCATCTCAAGCCATGAGTTGGCAAGCTGAGAATGGAGAAGGGCGGGAGAGGAAGCCTGGGCCCTAAGTGTGGATTCACCACGTCAGCTGAACTGTCTGCTGCAGGTTTCTATTTTGTGTTTAAATCACTGTTGTTATTATCTCTTTAAAAAATTGTATGCAGCCCAACCTAGTTCTAACTCATGCATCCAATCTCTGAGTTTTGTATATAGGAGACAAGAGCCTAAGGATGTTTTCATTTTTCTTGGATCCCAGTGAAGCACTTGGAGAGGTAGAAATAATATTAATTTCTGAATTCAAGACTTTCTTCTTGCCAGTGATCCATCCTACTTTCATAATACTCTCTTTCTCACTGCTCCCCCTGACCCTCTCTCTTTCTTCTCTTCTTTCAAAAGCTGAGGTTCAAGGCTAAGTATTCAAAATCTGGTTCTCATTGGGATTTAGATTATTTAAAGGAGTCTTTAATGTGTTTCCAAAGCCAGTGCCTAATTGTAGAAATGAAGTGTCAAAAAATAATAGAACCCTGCTGTAAGCAAGAATCCGGTAAATTATTCCGAGTTTTTAAAGGATGCTTTATTATCAGATGTTTATAGCTTTAAGGCCAGAAGAACAGAGAAAGAATACAAATGAGCCCTTGGAGTCATCCTCTTTGTGATGGTGAAATGTTACTACAAGCCCTGCTGTTGCTACCCTCAGTGTCTGCTCTCCCTGGGATTGGATGGAGATGGCAATTTAATTATTAGCAGAAGGCCACCCAGATAGTTATGTACAGTTCAATAATAACTCTGTGAGAGAGGGAGCTGCTGCAACACCGAATGGGGAACAATTAGTCTTTTTCAGGCCAGAGAAGGAGTAATATTATAACATAAATTCCTCAGCTATAACATTACCACTTTCAGTCATCATAAAATAAACCAGAATCTAAGGAAGATAGGGAGATGTAGGTAATACTGTCACACAAAAGACCCACAGAGGAGTGTGTATGAAGCTAAGCGTCGGTGCACAACCACATGATTCGAATGCCAAAATAGGCAAAAATAAAACACAAAATCCCCCAACCCTCCCAAACCTCAACTAAACAATAGTGTCATGGATATTTGAGATGTAAAACTACTGAGGTTTTTTTTCTTTTTGCCAGCTCAAAGGAAGTGTCTGTGTGCTGCTACAGCTTGAAAAACAATTATTTATGAATTATAAAAGCATTGCCTCTGTTTATGAATACATAAAATCTCTGCATCTTGACAATTAAGAGGCAGAGAATGTTATAATTAAGCACTCCCCTGTGAGCTCGAAAGAAAATGGATGTTTCCAAGTTGGTTATTTTTTGGTGTGTGGGGGGTGGGGAGAAAAAAGCATTTTGAGAAAATTGGGAAGCCTGAAGTCCCCAAGCAATGTTCGATTTGTTAGCAGAGAATCAGCCCCGCTACTTTATCAGTCTATGAAGATCACTCGTTTGTCTTCACAATCTGATGGCACACGGCCCTCTGTCCATCCTACGCTATCATCCCTTTTTCATCCATCCTTTCTTGAAATCCCCTCTTATGTGCCCCAACCGGAAGGTTGTAGAGTGTAGTGGTGGAGAGTTGGATGCTGGAATCGGAAACTCGGGGTTCAAAACCCGGCTCCTCACTTGCTAGCGAGGGAACCTGGGCAAGGTACTTTCTTGCATTGGTTTTTGTGCAGTGAAATGGAGGCAATGCAACCGGTGGGTTGTTGGAAGGAGCAAACGAGCTATTATTTGCAAAGTGCTTAGAACAGCATCTGGCATACAGTAGGTGCCATGTAAGTGTTTGTAAAATGCTTAAGAAAGCAATTCTTAAGAACTTCAGAGCTACCCATTGCCTACTCAAAGTGGATAAATGAATGGAGCGTTCCCATCCCTCTATTTGAGGCAAAATGAGTGTGTGTATGCACATGTGGGGACAGGCTGGGGATTTGGTGGCGCTAGGAATTGTGAGGGATGAAAATGCCTGACAGCTCTTGTTTTGCATGCTCCGGCCAGAGCTCACGGAGGGTCCCCCGGACTTCAGTGTCACGGGTTGGATGAGGAAGGCCGCCGCAGGGGAGGCGGGAGGTCCGGGGCGAGCAGTCACGCAGCGGTGGATCCACGCGGCCGTGGGCCGTGCTTTGCTGAGGCAGGTGGTCAGAGCAGAAGCCTTAACGACACGAAGAGACCAGAAACAGCTTCAGAAGCCGAGGCTCGCCCGGAAGAGCCAGTAAACAGACAGGGTTGCCAGCCCGGGGGCGGGCAGCGCCGCAGCGGGGTGGCGGGGGGCTGCGGGGGACGAGGCTGGGCCCGCAGGCGGGGGCAGGTGCTGCCGGCTCTTCTGGTCGGGACTCGGGGCGCCCAAGGTGAACGCTCGGGGGAAGGACTCAGCCTCAGCGGGGCTTCCATCGTAAACAGCATCTATTCTGAAGGCAGAAAGAATATGGGCTCTCTGCTCTCGATTCTCTGACCTTCAATGTCCTGTGTAAAATGAACATTAAAATGATAATTTCGACTTCATGGGTTTGTCGTAAGAATACAAAATGAGTATAAAAGGACTCTGTAACTGGGAGGATACTGATATCAGTTATGGTTACGTTGATGATAAAACCACATTTTGTGGTTTCTTTACAATGTAGTACTGACAAGCTTTCTACAGTAGAGATATTCCTGAAAAGATATGTAAATATTTTCTCATGTACTAGATCCCAGGCCCTTTAAGAGAGAAGACCATGATGTGTTAATTTCCGTAATGTCCTTTCAGTCTTTTGTCCTAAAACGGTGCTTTTCTCCTAATAGACGTGGAATGAATAGAGTATCTTGCTCTTCAAAGAAATTGTATGGGAAAGAATCATTTTACAGGGGAACTTATCAGTATTTCATTAGCAGTATTTAAAATCTAATTTGGGAAACATCTCATCTTTAAAGTCATGGAGACATTTTATTTAAACAGTTCCCTGCATTTTCTGGGAATATTCTATTTTTTAAAAAGTACCATAGTTATAATATTTATTATAGGACTCCTCTAATCAGTTATCTCATTACTCAATCTTGATAAACCTGAGACGGATTCAAGTTCTTATAAAATTAATGGTAAATTGTTTTGAGTGACTGCTATTTAATTTTTTTATTTTTATAATTTATTTAACAAAGTAAAATTAGAGGATGGAATAAGACCCAGATATTTTTATGACATTGAGGAGAAACATCTGATATGTCTAGGGTTTCTTCCTTTAAAAATATGAAAGCAGAGTGAAGCTGTCATCTGTGAAAGATAAAGATAAATCACTGGAAAGGACTCTAAAGGTTGATAACTATTTGGCAAAAAGATTTATGAAATCTAAAAACTAGGAAAAAAGAACAGAATGAATAGATCAAACATCCTCTTTGGTGCATGGAGTAAAGCTTGTCTGGAGTTCTTTACGGGCTGATTTTTATTTTATTTTTTAATTAATTAATTTTTAATTGACAAAATGGTATAAATTTATGGTGTACAACGTGTATTCTGAGTATGTCTACATTGTGGAATGGCTAAGTCAAGAGAATTAACATATGCATTACCTTACATATTTATCAGTTATTTGTGGTGGGAACACTTAAAATCTACTTTCTTAGCAATTTTCAAGTAGATGACACATGGTAATTAACTATAGTCACCGTGTTGTACAGTGGGTCTCCTGAATCATGTTTCCTGTATAACTGAAATTTACATCTTTTGACCAGCATCTCACCAATCCTCCCCAACTCCTCCAGCCCCTAGTAACCACCATTCTACTCTCTGCTTCTATGGGTTCCAGTCTTTAGCTTGCGTGTATAAATAAGTGAGATATGAATGTACTTCAAAGTGCAAATGATGACATGAGTTTCATCCTCATTTTGCTAGGAAGAAGAATTTTAGAAACAGAAATATGCTGATGCACTGAAGGGAAAGTAGTAAGTAAACCATTGAGGTTGAGAAGTGTGTGAAAAGGGAAGGCTGAAGACATCTTTGGTGGGCTTTTCCCTTTTGTCTCACGTTGGATCTGGCCCAATTTCTCTGCACATTCCAGCAGATAGGAGCTGAGCTGTAGACTGTCATGTCTCAGCGGCCAGCACTGTGCTCTTTGATCTCCTTCAGCCTTCACAGAGAAAATCACTGTTTCAGAGGCTGTCTGAACCTACAACTTGTGCCAGGGGACAGGTTGGCACAGTTATAAATTGCTTCTAAGTGTCATGGTCCCACCTACCCACCTCTTCTTCCACTCCAATCTTTTCTAGAATGTTTTACCCATCAATGACAAGTACCTGCTTAACGTCTGACTCCTTGCCCTTAAGTGTTGGTAAGTTTAGATCATTTGCCAACCGAAGGGAAGAATATTGATTTTTTTAAAAGCTGTGTTGACTTTTGCATTATTTATGTTCATTTATTTTGTTTCCTTTGCAAGGAATAAATTAAAACACTTAAAAACTATGCATTTTGTATTTAGAAAACAAATGTTTTTCAAATTTAATAACTTGTGATTAGCTCTGGTAATTATCCTAAAGTTTGGTCTCATTATGCCCAGAATTTTGCCATGAATTTTCCCTCCAGGAATTTGGAAAGATGTAAAATAAACTCTATTTTTAAATCACTCCAGCTTTGGGATCTTACAATTCTTCAATTAGGAATAGAACAAATGTCTCTAATTAGGAATAAAATACAATTAAATATTCCCTTTGCTTTTGTACAGAAAAAATTATGAGGCTTTGTTTGGCTTTGAAAGTCTCATAGTAAGTGCCTGTCATGTTATAAATAGAGCAAAAAGTAAGTATAATAGCCAAACCTCATTAACATGTATACATTTGGGGAGAAAAAACAATGTAAATGAGAAGAAAAGACCATATCATAGTACATTGTAAATAAATAATATGATTTCACTTTGAGTATATAAGGTACATGGAATTAAGCTTGTATTTAATGGTAGCAATGATGATGATGATGATAATGATAAAGTTATAATGGCTAGCACACAGTGTTTCTTATGTTCCAGGTACTGTTCTGAAAGCTTTGCATTTATTAAGTCATTTGATTTTCACAACTCCATGAAGTAGGTACTAAAATACCCACATATTGCAGATTCAGAAAATGGTACACAGAGAAGGGAAGTAACTTGCCCAAGAGGCTAAGTAATTTGCACCGTGAAGGATACTTTACTCTTAATGAATTAATACTCATTTTAAATGAGCACTACAAATGTCTCACTTTGGCTATTGGTGAAATGAAATAAATAGGAATTTTCCACAAATCTAGCTTGGATATACATATGGTTCTGAGAGTGAAACTTTCTCAGGCTGTGAAATATTTCCCCCCAAAATGAATATTTCCCAGTAAATAAATGTGGGAAACACTATTCAAATCTCAAATAAAAAAATTTGCAATGCTGAAATTTAGTGAGATTGATACATTTACCTTTTTGCTTCCCATGGATTTCAGGTATAAGGAGTGTCTAGAGTATAAACTGTACAAATTATTTTTGGAATACTGGAAGAAGCATCAGTTGTAAGAAATTGGTATGCAAATTTTAAATAATACTAATTTTAAATGTTCATGCTGAATTTGTTCCCTCAGCCCCTCTACTTGGTAACAGAAACCTTATTCTTAGTCTTCAATGTTACAGAATTGTATAGAATGCAACTGCCACTGCATTTGACTCTTTTCTAGAAGAAACACAGAAGTACTTAAAGTGTCAAGATGTCACCACGTGTTTAGGGTCTGTGATTAGCTGAAATGTAATAAAATAAATTTAAGTGTAGGGTTACAGTTGCCTTGAAACATAATTCAAGATAATGCCAAGCCTGTTTAAATATAGTTCAAGCTTACACATGGAAAACTTAATATATTATGAATATTCCTTCAATTATTTACAATTTTTTATTAGAGCACACTCAGAAAATTTTGGTTGGAATGTGATTTAAATGAGATTATATATGGCTGTATAACTGTGAATTATGATAGGAACAAAAACTGTAACCCTTTGAACTCCTGATAGTTATTTTGTAATCTTTTATGTTATTCTTGTAAAATGACCTCTGTCTAAGTGTTAGTGTGACCTTGGGCATGTACAATGACCTTGGGCAGTAATGTAGCCTATCTCATTAGATGGTTGTGAGGATCTAAGTATTTACTATATATTAATAGCAGAAATCATCTTTACATTAATTAACTAATCTAATTTATGGGGTAGGAACTAATGTCATCCCCATTTGATAAATGAGATCAGTGAAGCCTGGAGGGTTTGGGTAATTTGGTAAGTGATGCATCTGAGTGAATATAGGCTGATTCTGGGCTCCAGAGCTCATGTCCTTCATGGTTAAGATCATGAGGATCAAGTGGAACACACATAAAAGCCTTTGAAAAACATGTAGTATGTTCTCCCTAGGTGTTAGGTAGACATGAGCAATATAAAAGATATTATTGATAATAGTGAATTAACAGTGAACATTTTGAATTCTCTTAAATTTGTTGAGACTTTCACATTTTAATGATAATAAATGTAACTCTTATCATTACACATCAGTAAGTAAAAGATGCACTTTGTGTCTCGGGTTCCCTAGGAAACAGGCTGAGAGAGAGAGTTGTGTGCAGGTTTACTGGGGAGCACTCTCTCAAGATACACTTGTAAAGAAGCGAGGACAACAGGACTGGGCAGAGGGAGATGCTGATACACAAAGTGGTTGTAACTGAGGCCTTTCCCAGCTTTATTGGGAACTGGGATGCCATTTCAGAGTTGTCTACCATTCAGCCAGGGGGCCAGGACTTTCTATTACCAATTAGCCAGTTGTTGGCCATGGGCTGCTCCCTGGGACGGGGAATGCCCATGGGTGAGACAGGGCCCTGTGGGTGGAGGGAAGTCCCAGCAAGGATGCACCTGGGAGCCGACAGCAGCTACTATTCCCAGCAGCTGGGAGATGGAGGCTGCAGCCCTGGAGATGGGGTCTGGGGTGGGAGCGGGGCACCACAGTATCCATGAAACCACCCATTAGGAAACAATGAAAAACCTCACAGATAATTGGCTAAAATTAAAAATACAAATGACAAAGAAAAAAATGAAAAACTCAGTGCTTATTACCAAAGGAATGCCAATTACAGCAACCATATTCTCCTATCAAATTGGCATAGGTGAAAAAATACTCAGCTAATATTCAGGAATAGCGAGAGTGCCCCAGGGTAGGCATACATTTTTTATTAAATAATTCACTTAGAAATAATTTTGAACTTATAAAAGTTTAAAACACAGTACTAAGAACCTTCATATCCCTTCACCCAGATTCTCCACATATTAATATTTCATTACATTTGTGCACACTCTCTGTGTATGTGCATATATCGATACTATATCTACCTATATCATCTATATCTGTATCTTAGGCTGCTCTTTGTAAAACAGACTTTTCATTTTTCAAACAAAGGTGTTAAGAGCAGAGACTTGAAGTTCAGATCTGAGTTTTAGTCCCAGTCACTTACTTTTTATGGGCTTTTGAGCAAGATAGGTTTTTCTTAGAGTCTCTGTTTCTTCAGTTATGAAATGGGGATGGTGGTAACTCCTGTGTTCTTCTGGTTTCTGCGTTATTATTATCATCATCATCATTGGCTCCTTGAGGGCTGTGAGTATAGCTAATGCATTGCTGCGAACCCTCAGAGCTTAGTGCAGCATCTTGCACATGATGGGTCCTCAGGAAATGTCTGTGGATTGATTTGCTTCGTTGCTCAACAAGTCATGAGGTCAGGCCCATGGGGTGCTGGTGGGGGCTCATTTGGAGAGACGGAGATGTCCCTCAGACTGCAGTGGGAGGGGCTGTAGAGAAAGAAAGCAGCACTCAGAAGCTGGAAACTTTGTTAATGACTCTGCTCCAGACCAAATCGGCACTTCATTGGTTGACCAAATAAAAGAGTATTACTCAAGAAATTCCCTCCTCTCCCTCACTCTTTGAAACTCCTTATGAATGTTGGGCCTGTGTATCTTATCTGCCATACAGTATTCTGAAACAACAACAATAGAAGCTGGGAAAACTGAGAAGAGGAGAAAATTTTGTCATGCTCAGTCTTTAGAGTCCCTTAAAGTATTTACAGCTAAAGAAATGCTCACGCCTTTGCCTGTCTCCTGCAGCTGGCTGCTCTTCTCTACATTCTGAGGCCTTGGGGACACCAAAGATGTGGCCTTGGCAACACTTGCACATCACGGCTAAGGGGCCAGGAAGGTGTGTGATGATGCGGGCAGGGACTGAAATGATGTGTCTAGGAAGGGAGAGCTTGTGTCCAGAGCATATGGTATGAGGTGAAGCAGGAGCCTAGACATGCTTTGTCTCACTTTTTGTTGGTTGGCTGTATATTTACCCCATGAATTAGCCAGACTTTTTGTCAACAGTAACAGGTGTCAAGCAGACTAAACCCCAGGGAGAGTTTCTGGTGTGGTTTGTGAATTGCAAGGAAGAGCTACACAAACCAGGGCAACTCCTGGGACCTCCAAGGGATTGAGCCTGCCAGGACTCTCCCTTTCATCTCTGCTTCTCTCTGAGGCTTGACCCCATGCTCCCAGCCTGTGGGGTGGGGGCGGGAGAATTTGACTGCTCACAACATGGGTCACATCCTTACAGTTGGCACCAAGGAAGACAGAAATTGTTCTCTCCCAACAACCATCTGATGAGCCCTTGGGGAAGGACCCTGGCCTGGCTGGGTTTATGCACTTGCTCCTGGTATGAAGCACTGTGGCCGGAGGGGGGAAGCTGTGTGAGCTCAGCCCACCTGTGTTCAAGGGGACAGGGTCTATTTCCAGATGAAGGTGAGATGTCTGGCAGCCACCCCCATTGGGGGAATGTTACCTATTTCTGCAAAGAAAACTGGAGCTCGCTGTCCTCTCCCTTGTATCACTTCCGTTCCTCCTGCAGTATTTTGCCCCAGTAGTTTAAGACACAAATTTAGAAGCCTTCTCTTGGACTCCAACTCTCCCTTCCTCAGAGAGGTGTACCCTGAGTAACTGTGTCTCCGCCGTTAAAACCGGACACCCAACCCTGGACAAAGTCCAATGTAAACGAGCTTTGGCCTTCCTAACCCTCCTCACTGCAAATGTCTGTCCCTGTTACAACCTCTCTGACCTTATTTTAATCCCCTTTCCATTCCAGAGCTTCCTGCCTTCTGATCCCTTTGACTTTTCCTCAAACTTTTCATCCTATACTGAAGTTTTGGATTCAAAACCAAAATGTGGCTTCTTCTAGGCTTTGGCTCTCAGAGTTCTTTAGGGCCCGGTTTGGGAGTCATTCATGATGCTGTTGATCTGCACCCTCCTGGCTCAGCTAAGGGACACCACACTGACACAGACAGTGCCCTGAGAGTGAGGACTGGGGAGATCTGAACTCCAGAGTCACAGGATATAAGGTTTCTGTCACTAAGTGATACTCTGTGCTCTGCTGTGAAGGATTCAGCAAGGAGGATCCATGCACATGGGTACACTGGGTTCCATGTTGTTCCCTGAGGAGGCTCTCTGTTAAGGCCACATAGGGGGTACCTATAACTCCCCTGTGCAGGTGTGGTGCAGACACTACCATGCTGAAGTTCAAAGGCCACAGCTGGACCTCTGCATTCACATCCCAAACCCTTAACTGAAAGAGATCTTGCCATTGATTTTTCTTCAATGAGCCCAGCATTGCCAGTTCTGGGGTGAGGGGAACACGAAGCCACAAAGTTGGAGGGTGCTATCATTACTTTTTAGGGCTCTATCTAGGGGATTTTTAGATGGGGACCCAATTTTATGTATATTTTTACTTCCCAGATTCCTTCCAGCTAACAGACATTTAATAAATAATTCTGTGTGTCAGTAATCTGTGTTAGGTATAATAGGAGATGAAAAAAGGAAAAGAAAGTTTCTTCCCTTGAGATGCTCAGAGTGTAGTTAGGGAGACAGTTAACAAAACTACTCTGGCACTACAGTGGCAAGTGCTGTAAAGGAAGGGAGCGCAGGCATCTCAGTGCGTGGCAGGTGCTGGAGGACAGTCACTATACAATGGAGTGATAGGGTGTATTAGTGTCTTACGGCTGCTGTAACAAACCACTGTAAACTTAGTGGCTTAACAAACACAAGTTTATTCTCTTACAGTTTTGGAGGTTAGAAGGCTAAACTTAGGGTGTTGGCAGAGCCTTCCGGCAGCTCTAAAGAAGAATCAGTTTCCTTATCTTTTCCAGCTTCTATAGGCTTCCTGCATTTTTTTCTTGTTCATGATCCCCTTCCAGCCAGCCATTGCATCACTCTGACCTCTGTTTTTATCAGCCATCTACTCACTTTTTAACTCTCCTGCCTCCGTGTTTCACTTATAAGGACCCTTGTAATTCTACTTGGACTACCTAGATAATCCAGGATAATCTTCCAGGCAAAGCTCCTTAGTTTCATATTGTCTGTAAATTCCCTTTTGCTGTGTAAGGTGACACATTCACAGGTTCTGAGGCTTAGAACATGGACATCTTTGGTGGTGGTAGTGCATTATTTTGCCTACTACAGAGGGCTAGATTGTCTTGAAGTTCTCTTCTAACTTGAAAATTCCACGGGTCGATTGGAGCCATGTCAGCATGATTTGTTTCCTTTAATTCCTAGCCCTGACTGTGTACTCTCATTGTGTCTCATTGTGCTCAATGAAGAGACAACTTTGTGGAGTTCCAATTCCTTCTGTATATCTTGACCTTTGAGCTGCTACAGAAGGAGTCATGTGGGGGAATTAGAATATTTAATACCAAGGATTTCAAAACCCAAGCTGTTTTTGTGATAAACAACTGTAACTAAAGGACGTCTTTTGTCTTCTGCTCAGTCACAAACCAAACCCTGAGCCTGCAAGCTTACTCTTTCCTCTAAGATCATGGTCAATCTGTATCAAATGGGGCTTGGAAAGTAGTCATAAGACAACTCACCCTCATTACTGTGGCTGAACAGAGTGTGTGCGTGACATGGTTCATCACAGAGATGGAACATGAAGATGGGATAACTGTATCTGCTGGAACTGGAGTGAGAACCGAGTAAGGACTATTGGATTCTTCACCATTTGAGCAAATAAACAGGGGCAGTGGAGGTCCAGATAAAGCCAAACAGCAAATATTTTGAAAGTCATTGACGTTCAGCTTTGAAATAAAAACTTTGTTTTTGTAATGTTTAGCTTTCATAACGACTTATTGCTTTTACCACTAAAGATTGGACAGTTTTCCCAGAGCCAAACCAAGAATTTGTAGAGTTGATGAAAGGCTGAGGGATGCTGACTCAGGACTGAATATTTGGCTGGACGTATTATTCCCCCTTTTGTATTTTTAAGCTTTCCCCCTGTTGGCTCCTTCTTATTTGTATTTAAACAGAGTTGCTGCGGACATTGAGTTGCTTATCCAGCAGAATTCCCTGCCCTCCTCCTTCCTAAAAGAACCTTAATTTTGTTCAGGTATCCACCCTGCCCTCTTGCAAGACAAGTTCCTCGGGGGGTGCTGCTCCTACCCTCAGCTCTGGTTGAAGTGCAATCCCAGCACCCTGGCCAGTGATCGGTTCAAGAATGGGCCTGTGGCCTGTTCTGGCCAAAGAGACACAAGGAGAGTTTGCGGTAGCTGCGGAGAACATGCTTACTCTCTTTTAAGAAAGAGATGTGGAATGCCACTCTCTTTCCATCCATGGATGGAAATAAAGAAGCATGTAGCTCCAAGTACCATTGGTGACAATTATATAACCATGAGAAAAAACCAAACCAAAACAACACTCCCCCCCCAAGCATTACAAGAACTCTAATAATGTGCATGGAAGAAAAGAGAGACAAAGAAACTGATGCTTGGTCATGTGTTGATCAACAAACTCTAGAACCCACCTTATCTCTGAGCTCTCTGTTACATAAGACATTCCCCTAGTATGCATCAGTTAACTGTTCTTAACTTGCAGATAAGATTATCCTAATACTAATACACTTCAAGTAGTCATTGTGGCTCTAATGTCCCCTGACTTCATCATCGTCATCTTCATCTTCATCTTCGTATTTGTATCCATAGCCTGAGGCTATGGTTAAGTTCACATTAGCTTCAAGCCTCAGCCTTTTCCTAAGTCAGGAACTCTAGCTCCTTTCACAATCTCCAGCTGGTAATTTTGGGCATTCTAGAGGTTCTTGAATCCATTTGGGCCACCTCTCACTGCTTTCCCTTTATCTCTTAGTTGTCCTGTTCTCACAAGGCCTCAGAAGAAGAATGCTCCCTCCCTTTGTCATGTGCTCTGCTAGTAGCAGGAGTGATCCTAAAACAAGGAGGCTTGCGTTCCAAAGTATCAAAGAGATTAATAAGCCAATTTTATTTATTTTTGTAAAATTCAGATACATAATTTCCTGTTGACCTTCAGGCCTTGGAGCTTAGTTTAGCTAGACCAGTGTCCAACTGAAATATAACACAAGCTGTATGTGTCATTTTAAATCTTTTAGCAGCTGCTTTACAAAAGTAAAAAGAATCAGGTAAAAGTAATTTTAATAAGAATTTTTATTTAATCCAGTATAGTCAAAATATTATTTTAATATGTATTATAACTGATATAAAAACTACTTATGAAATATTTTATACTGTCTTTTTTTAAACCAAGTCTTCAAAATCCATGCGTATTTCTCCACTTATAGTGCATCTCAATCTGCAGTAGCCACGTTTCAAGTGCTCAGTCGCCAGTGTGTCTTGTGGCTGCTGCCAGCCCGTTTGGCCAGCACGGGGTCAGCAGAGGGAATTTGCTCCCCAGGGACCCTTTCATCCTTTCTTCTCAAACTCTGATTTCTTTCATTTCCCCTCTCATCCCAGACCTGCCTTCTTCTCTTGGTCTTTCAGATGTGTGTCCATATGTTTGAACTCTTGCTATGAACATGGCTGGAGTTAATGTTTTCTTCCAGAAAACGTCTCAGCTCTCCTTTAAATCAATAAATTCAAGTAGTCGTAAACGGAGCTAAGTGGGTGGGAGGAGCTGTTTTATGGATGCAAACATGTATTTGCTTGAGGGGAAAGGTGTTATCTAACTGAGATGTCCACCACTGAGGGGAACTATTTCTTCCTTCATCTTAAACCCGATGGGCACTTTTGAAATCTTCTTTATCGGACCTGTCCTTTGACCTTGTTGAACATCACTTTCTCCCTGGCAGTCTCTCCTCTCTTGGCTTCTCCCAGCTCTTCTGCTTCTCTGACTGCTCTTTCCTTAAGGGTGATGTTCCGATGGTTACATCTTTGACCTTCTTGTCTTCTGTCCTCCATGTATTCACCTTCAACACTTTCATCCATCCATGAATTAACCATAATTTATATACAGATATTTCCCAAACACACGTGCCAATGCACACCTATCCCTTGAGCTCCACACCCATATAATAAATTGCTTACTAGTCAACTCCTTTTAGATGTAACTGAACTCATTACTTTCCCTCCTCTAAACTGGACCCTGTATCTTTGTTTCCTGTTTCACCAAATGGTACCATGAACAATTCGGTTTACCACGTCTGAAACTTGTTGTTATTCTAAACTAAATGCTTCTGTGTCTCTCACCTCCCACATGCAATAATCATCAAGTCCTCCTGATTAAACTTAGTAAGATCTCTTTATTGAGTCACACATTCCCTTCATTGCCATTGCTACTATTTTGTCTTTTTTCAATTCCTTAACCTTTTAGTTCCTTGCCCTCATCCTTGCCCCACATCCACCCTTTTTACTGCATCAAGAGGAGCCTTTCTCAAACAGAAATTGCTAGTCAACTGTTTGTTTCTGTGCTTAAAATTAAACTCCTTAACAAGGTATTCAAGATCCTTGTGATGTGGCTTCTATGTGCCCTTCCCATCTTTCTGCCTCCTTGTGCTCTATGCTCCATTGATGTTTTATCTTCTGGGGCTTTGCATGTGCTGGGCCTCTGCTTGGGACAATCTTGCTCCCTCTTTCTTTCCCTGAATAATTGGATGCTAGAAGTTTTCAAATTTTTGGCCTCAGAACTGTTACTGAGGACTCTCAAAGAATTCTTGTGGGTGGGGGTTATAGCTATCCATTGTTACAGTATTAGGAATTAAAACTAAGAAATCTTAAAAACAGTAATTCATTGACTGACTTTAAAATAATAATACATATAGGTTTTAAATCTCTTATTTGAAAAAAGATCTCTAAACTATTTTTGAGAGAAATGTTTAACATAATCCTTTTGGTATAGAAACTCTCTAAGGTACATCCTTTAGATCAGCAATAGTAAAGTGGTAATTTGAAAGAGTAAATTATTAATATGTTCATTAAAATGTGTAAAACCATCCTGTGGCAGATATATTTGCCAGCGTTCTTAAAAAGAAATTTTTAGAGCTTCATTAGCTGTTCCTAAAATATAAAGTGCTTAGGGAAATGCATGCATCTATAGCTCTAAAGGGCTCTAATTTCCTATAAAATGTTTGGGACATCACATGGCTAAAATCCTATGTATGCATTTTGACTGTGGATTAATGAACAATGCACACCAATGCATTAAAAGAAACATAGTTTGTTTATTCTGGACCAAAAATGGTGGAAAAGATTCTGACTGTATATAAACAGTGAGTTCTAAATATCCTAATTCTGTTCTCTCCCTTCTCTTTCATATATGATTGTGGAAAATAATTAAATTTGTGTGGCAGCTTGGTTCATATAATTCAATGGCCACCTGCCTCTGCCAACTGTGTTCCTGGGCCTGCCTTCTTTAGAAATAAGACTCTAAGTGCTTTCCAAGCCAAGAATGTCAACTTTAGTGAAAATCTGTGAAAACACACTTTGATTAGAAACATATTTATTTTGAACTGAACTTCAAGTGATTTAAATTTTGTTGGCTATTTTTGGCAAGACTATCACTGTTGAGGTTATAGCTCCTTTTCTGCTGCCTTTTGAAGTCAGGATCTATCCTTGTGGCTGATATAGATGGCAGAGCATTCGAGGATTCTGCATTATATCAATTCTAACTTTTAGGAGAGGAGTTTTAACACATGTGTTTATGACAGAAAGTGCTAAGGTTCTCCATCTTGTCCACTGGATTGACTTAGATTCCTTCTTTGCTGCCGTGACCTACAAACAAAATGGGAGAGAGTTCTGGAAAAGATTTCATTAAATTCCTATAGCATGAGCCACTATTCCCTTATCTCATCTCCTTCTCCAGCCCAACTCCCTGTAATACTCTGTGTAAGTTTTTCTAAAATTATTTATCTGTCTGTCCCTCTACGTACTTGGAGAATGCCTGAATTTATGCTAATGTGATATTTTAGGTGCTTGGATTTGGAATGATGTTTGGATGTTTTTTCTTACATTTTTTAATTGGTAGAATTTGAAAAATAACTAGCAGGTGTTGTTTTTTTTTTTACAAAAATAGCCATTCCACTTAAAGAAAATGTGTTGAGTTACCTTTTTCCCCAATCAATAGTTATTAATACTAGAAGTTACTATATTATGTATGAATTCTTAAAACTGGTTGGAAAAGGGAGACTTCTATACTAAAAATTGTTGAGACAATAATTAACACTTATTAACTTATGACTTTGAGAGGTTTAATTAATGATAGTGTTAAAATAATTAATGATAAAAATAATAGTAACTAATGCTAATAAGTAGTTAAAAGGTTTACTCATTGCTTCTATGGGATTTTATTTAATAAATAATAATGATGGTAATATAATAATGGTTCTTTATACAGAGCTCCCTTGGTGTTAGGCACATTGTAGCTTTCTCTCCATTATACATATGAGGCAAAGCATAGGGTGGATAAGTGACTTGCCTAAGGTTACATAACTAGTAGTGGTTCAAACCCCAACAGCTGGGCTCCAGAGTCAGTGCCCTTAGAAAAGCAAACTACTAGGCATTTTCCAGGGGACATTTGTTAGAGTCAAATTTTGTGTTCAGTGCCTCTCAGTTTTGGGGGCTCTTCCTCTTGAAGATGCAGGGCCCCCATTCTGACTTCTGATTGCCTGGGCAACTCTATCAGGCCTATCCTAAATGTCCCCATTCTTCCTTCTCACGTTCTTATTGTCAAAATTTGTCAGCTTGTTTCTTGGTCTTCAAAATTCTGATATTTGTGTGGTGGTTTTGATTAGCAAAACAAGGCCTGATAGCATATAACCAGAGACATGTAATTGTTCCTAGATGGGTAACATCTGACAATTTATAATGCAAATTTACCCGGAAAGCCTCTTGAAAATAGTAATATGGGTTGTTTCCACACCTTTGCAATTGTGAATTGTGCTGCTATAAACATTCTAGTGCAGATGTCTTTTTTATAGAATGTCTTTTTTTTCCTTTGGGTAGATGCCCAGTATTGGGATTGCTGTATCAAATGGTAATTCTACTTGTATCTCTTTGAGGTATCTCCATATTACTTTCCACAGAGGTTGTACTGGTTTGCAGTTCCACCAGCAGTGTGCGAGTGTTCCTATCTCTCTGCATCTATACCAACATTTATTGTTTTAGGACTTTTTGATAAAAGCCATTCTCACTGGAGTTAAGTGATATCTCATTGTGGTTTTGAGTTGCATTTCTCTGATGATTAGAGATGTTGAACATTTTTTCATGTGTTTAGGCATCAATTTACCAGACTTCAAGCTATACTACAAGGCTGTAGTAACTAAAACAGGATGGTACTCGCATAAGAACAAAGACATAGACCAATGGAACAGAACTGAGAACCCAGATATAAAACCATCTTCATATAACCATCTAATCTTTGACAAAGCAGACAAAACATACACTGGGGAAAATAATCTTTATTCAATAAACGGTGCTGGGAAAATTGGATAGCCACACATAGAAGACTGAAACAGGATCCACACCTCTCACTTCTCACAAAAATCAACTCACGGTGGATAATGGACTTAAACCTAAGGCATGAAACCATAAGAATTTTAGAAGAAAATGTTGGAAAAACTCATATAGACATTGGCCTAGGGAAAGAATTTATGAAGAAGACCCCAAAAGCAATCACAGAAACAACAAAAATAAATTAATAGGACCTGTTCAAATTAAAAAGCTTCTGCACAGTGAAGGAAACTATAAGAGCAGGAAGAAAACCTATAGAATGGGAGAAAATATTCACATGCTACACATCCAATAAATGGCTGATGACTAGAATCCATATAGAACTCAGGAAAATCAGCAACAAAAAAGTCAAACAACTCCATTAAAAAGTGGACAAAGGACATGAACAGAAACTTCAAAAGAAGATAGACTAATGGCCAAGAAACATATGAAAAAATGCTCAACATCTCTAATACCCATGCTACAATTCTTAGTTGAGTAGGCTGGCCTATACCCCAGGAATATTGAGAATATCTGACTAGTAATTTTTATATGCAGAGATAAAGGTGTGGTTCTGGGCAAGATTGTCCTAGAGCACAGTAATCAGATATCGCTGAAGATCCTCTTCTGTCCTTTTTGTCACTGCTGTCTCCCCCAAGTGCCTGTCATTTTTGTGTTCCCACTGGACTCAAGTACTTTTCCTACAAGTAAAGTAGTACTTTACTTCCCTTCTCACTCCTTGGGCTCTTAAAATTTATCTCTTTCTGGCTTTATTCCCTCTCATGCATTGGTCTCCTGGATTGTAGTCTGGAAGCCTAATTATGAGGATCTAGTGGGCCAAAGTGGTGCAGAATCAAGGAATGCGAAAGTTTAGCCTCTCAACAGATGAGAATTAGACTTGGATATTTAAGGTGAATAACCACATTGAACCTTCACTCCAGCACTCCTCATTCAACCAGTTTATGTTAATCCTTCCATATTGAAAATCCCTTTGTTATTTTAACAGGGCCTTCAAGTGCTCAGATCCAAACTTGGCTAATCATTGAGATCACCCCATCATGGTTCTGATTCTTTAAGTCTATGCTGGGAATAGGAAACTATTTTTGTAACAGGCCCAGGTAATTATGATAATTAGTATATGTTGGAAAACTGCGTTAAATCCAAAGGCTGACTTAGTAGCATTGTAAATTCCAGCTACCAAGTCAAGTTAATGGACTGTGTAGTTTTAGGTAATTGAGCTTTTCTTAGCTCATATCGGTCCACTCAAGAAGGCTGGTGTTGATTGTAAAACAGAAGTAGCCCTCTGTTATTGAAAACCAGAGGCACAGAAAACAGTTCTTCAAACTCAGAGGACCCCAAATTAGTATTTGTTGACACAGAAAATATTAACGTAATCAAGGAACTAGGTGAAAAATAAATGTATTTCCAAGCAGCAGTAGAATCCCTCATAAAGAACGGACTATCTTTGTTTAGGGCCATACCTTGGTGTAAGGCATTTCAGAGAGAAAGTGAGAAGGAAACTTGAGAGGTTGCTAAACCAGTCTTCATTAGAAAAAAATGAGAATCTGGATTTGGGGAAGAAAAGAGAAGGGAGGAGAGAAGAGGAAGTGACAACAACCATATTGAACAAGGTGCTTCATATTCAATCTTCAGTTGTTTGCATTGCTGTAATATTAGTGCCCTCTTCTTCCTCAGACTTTTAGCAAAGTCAGCTTCACCCACAGGTGCCTTGTACTGCTTTCGTGGACGTGAGGTGAGATGTACATCTAAATTCTTGTACGCAGAACTCTGACACAATGTGAAGGATTGCAAATAGATCAAGCCAATTCAGTGAGAGAAAGAGCTTGGATTGAGGGTGTCCATGGGTCACAGCATTGCCAGGGATCTTGCATCTACACATCATGATCTTATATTTCATGATTTTGTTCTGAAGCATGTATTTACTTTGTCAGGGTGCCCTGAATGTCTTAGATTCAGCCCTTTTCCAATATATTGCAAAATTCTTCTGTTGAACTATTTTTCCAAATTTAAATGGATATGCTGTTTTTATTTGCTAATTCTGGCAATCCTATCACAGGGCCACAAATGTCCAAGAAAATTTGCAGAAATCTTGGCAAGAGCATTGGGCTTTCCAGAAGTTGTAAAATGGGGTTTCAGATAATCTTGTCTAGATTATGTATGGCAGGGTGATTTCAGCAGACATTGAGGTTATAATTACAACTGGCCAGTCTAAATCGAGATCTTCTAACCTTGGCTCACAGTAGAGTCATCTGGAAGCTTATAGAAAATCATGCTCAGGGCCCCATCCTCAGAATTCTGATTCATATAACCTGATATGGGCCCCATCTCAGTATTGTTAATGTTTACCAGGGGATTCTAAATTGGAAGCCAGAATTGAGAATCACTGGTTTGGAGAGACCCATCCTTTATGAAGTCTTAGGTGTATATATAGCTGAGGGGGGCACATATAAAAGATTGGTGGCTTGGGTGAAAAGAGGGAGGCAAATAAATCCCCGTAAGTGGACTATTTCCTTTGGTGACTAACTAGCTGGCCAGGCCTGAAATATATGTCAATTGGAAACCTATGTCATTCTGTTCTGCTAGATAATTCTATAACAAAAGGGGATAAAAGCCAAGAGTGTCCTGCCCCCACTGTGCTAGTCAGGGTTTAACCAAAGAAATGGACCAGTGGGAGTTATATATTAAGAGATTTATTGCAAGGAATTGACTTATGTGATTGTGGGAGCTGGTAAGGCAAGTTTGAAATTACTAGGGCTGGCCATTGGGAAGGGCCGGTGGGGAGTCTTGGACACGAGTGAAAGCTGCTGTCCGCAGGCAGAGTTTCTCATGCAAGGAAGTCTCAGCTGTGCTCTTGAGGCCTTTCAATAGACTGAATCAGGCCACCCAGATCATTTGGGATAATCATCCTCACTCAAAGTCAACTTATTATGAACTTTCATCACATTTACCAAATGCCTTCCTAGCCACACCCAGATTAGTGTTAGATTGAACAACTGGGCTCTATAGCCAGCCAAGCTGATGCATAAAACTGACCATCACACCCACTTCATACTTTCAGTCCTTTCCTAAAAGTTAGTTGCAGCTGCTAGACTGCAACAATTCAAAGCAGAAGGAGGAAACACACAGAGGCAAGTTGGCTCGGGTGGCCTATTGTTGGCAGTCATTCTTCCAGCCTGTGTGGCAGGGAGACTCAGGCCTGGCACCCATCTAACCAGTTAGTGGTGGAAAGATGCAAGGGGAGAAAGGGACAAACAAGGGATTGAGGGACAATGAGCCGAGCTCCTACTCAGAGCCTATGGACTAGAGAAGAAACAGTGCCTGAGAGGGGCTGGAGACCCATTTATCATCTCGTTTAGGCAGATGGAATTGAGGCTGAGTTTCTTTTAATTTAAAATGTGCTTATGCTTACCTTCTTGAGTGCACAGGTGGTGCTAATGAAATTGAGGTTGTGCGTGTGATTTCTCTCAGAGTCATTTCGCTTTACTGTTCACAAGAACAGATTGCACCCTAACCCTGCAGAGTCCTCCTAAAGACTGCCACGGCTCCTGGGTTTGGAGGAATGTAAACAGCTCAATCCAAAATTTATTTCTAATACTGGGAAAAGAGTCTTTCTCACATTCACAGCCTCGTGATTATGTATGGTGTGTGCAGAATGAAAAATGCCCTAGAGGAGGGAGGGAGGGATGAAGAGAAGTTGGTTAAAGAGTACAGAAATACAGTTAGATAGAAGGAGTAAGTTCTAGTACTCAGAAGCACAGTAGAGAAATTATAGTTAACAATAATTTGTTGATAATTTATTGTATATTTTAAAATAGGTAAAGAGTTTTGTAATGTTCCCGACACAAAGAAAAGTATTTGAGGTGATGGATTTCCCAATTACCCTAATTTGATCACTACATATTGTATGCAGGTATCAAAATATCACATGTACCTCCCAAATATGTATAACTAATATATAATCAATAAAAAGGTAACATGATAAAAAAATAAAGAAAAAACACCCTGGCCAAGAGTTAGGAGACACCCATGCGTGTGTCTGGCTCCATCATATGCTAGCTGTGCCTCAGTTTCTTCATTGGTAAAATAGTGGAGTTGCTTGAATTGGAAGGTCTCTTCTGGCTTAATGTTTCCATGATTCTAAAGGGTGGTTTTCTCTGCCCTGTAAGTGTTCAGGGTGAAGGGCAGCAGGGTAGTGGTTGGCACTTCAGATTTCCCAGGGCCTCAGGCTTGTGGTTGGAGATGGTCCTGTTCAGGATAGGAATGAACGGTAGGCCAATGAGTTTCAGCTTTACCTCATATTTGAACAATAAAATTGTCATCCAAACCTGGGACACATTTGAGAGTGAAAGGATTGCTCTTAAGAATTGTGCTGGAACAATGGATATAGTTTGAAACAGTCCTGGGCAAACTGAAACTCAAGATCACCTTGGACGTAGGCAATGAGGACTCATGGAACAGTTTTGATTAGTGAAATGATATATTTTTTTCAGATTACTCCAATAATTAAATGAAAAAATATGTACTGTATTAACATATGTGGCAAAGCAAAGTATACTTACTAGTTTTACTGAAGGGAGATTTATCTGCTGCCAAATATTAACTGAGTGGAGGAAGAGAGACCAGAGGCAAGGAGACCACTAAGAGACTGCCAGAATATTCCAGGCAGGAACAATGAGTGGCTGAACGGTTTGGGAAAGGGCCTGAGAATTAGTAGTAGCAAGAAGGAAAAATGAAACCTACTTAAGCCATTCAGGGCTTAAGTCATTATTTATACCACATGAAATGAATGAACAAAGAACAGTTTGATTTGGTGGTTATGAAAAACCACCAAATTTTTGGTGATAATTTAGTGATTTAAACGTAGGTTTTGGTTCTGTATAATCATTTATTGCTCATCAGCACACAGAAGGCATCAACTCTGTGAACCTGGAGATTCTCTTGAGAGAATCTCTTGCTTTTTCTCAAAATAGAACCACTTGGTAGCTTTCTCAGCTAAATGCCCTCACTTAAAGCCAGGCCTGTCTCAGAGATGAATTGGATAAATGTTTCTGGAGATATTTGGTCTTGGGATCATATCATTAGGACTTGTAAAGCATGTCTAATTTACTTAATGGATCATAATGTCTTGGAAATGGCTATAATGATCTATTTACACAGAATGCCTGAGTGCACAGACCATTTTTATAAATAAGCCAATGTTCCCTGCTGTCAGGGTATTTTTTGGTCCACAGATCAGTTACCTGACGCCTTTAGTCTCCAGTGTTAATTTGGGTAGTGATTATATCCTGCATATTATAAATCTTCAAATAATCATTATGAATAGCAGCTGCTTGGGTCTTGACTATTTTTACCCAGATATAAAAGCCAGCCTGCAATGTCTCATTTTAAATGGGAAGTGATACGGGGGAGTCCAAAAGTTCATTCCCAGGCCTATTTTATGTGCAGTGTTGAACATGACCTGAAGGATGTCTGTGTTCCTTTCTTTTTCTGGAAAGAAATAAAAGTACTTAGGCTGCTAATTTGGTGACTGCCAAGAACCACATCTGAGTACATTCGTCTATTTGTCATGAATACCCCCACCCTTGACTTCATTTATCTGACTGGTAGGCTGCAAAAATGCATCCTGACCTAACAAGAAATACATTTATCCCAGAACCCTCGAATTCACTGCAGACTGCAGTAGACGTCTGGGCGTTTGTCATTCATGCTCTTCTTCCATTTTCTTTAGTAGCATCCGTTGTTAATAATGGATTCATTCACTTATTTATACCCTATGTTGTTTCAAAAGAGTCTTAATTTTGTTTTTATAGGTACATATGATAAAGCAGAAGTAAATTTAAAATAAGAAATGCAAGTAAAGGCAACATAAGGGAGGAAAATACAATGGAGTTAAAAGTGAGGTTAGTTCACAAGAGACATATCATAAAGTCCTATAGTGTGTTCAGAGGCAGGCCACATTTGGGCCTTACATCTTTTTAACAGCCAACTAGAAAGGGAAAACATGACCTGAACAAGCTTCACAGACTCTATTAGGTAAAATCAAACTAGTCAAATTGGTGAAACACAATTATTTCTTATGCTGAGATCATAAAAGAAAATTCCCTTTGTGTCCCCATGGAGAGGACACTGTGAAACATGATCGAAGACAACTGTGACAGCATTCTGCATCCCATTATTGATAAATCAGGTGCTTACTTGGTGTAGAGGTTCTGAATGAATTCTTGTCATTTCCTGGTCTGTATTAGGAACCCCACATCTGTGCCCCCTGAGACGTGGTGTTGGGACTGATTGGTCCTTGGTGAAGGGATCACTTTTCTCAACTCTTTTGCCTTTTATTGATGCCTTTTATTTTTCCAGGAACATCTACAATTTTTCTTAAAATGTTCCCTGCTTTCTAGGCTGGATGCTCTTCTTGGATGACTTTTGCAAGATTTGTGGGTTTCCTATTGCTGCTGTAACAAATTAGAACAAACTTAGTGACTTGAAACAGTACAGATTTATTATGTTATAATTCTGGAGGTCAGAAGTCCAAAATGGGCTTCACTGTGCTAAAATCAAGGTGTCAGTGGGGACTTGGAGGCTCTAGGGGAAATCTATTTCCTTGCCTCTTCCAGCTTCTCAAGGCCACGTGCATTCCCCGGCTCCCCGCCTTCTTCCAGCAACCCCGTCACTTCGACCTCTGCCTGCATCATCACGTCTCCTTCCACTCTGATTTCCTGCCTCCCTCCTCCACTTATAAGGAGCCTTGTGATTACACAGACCCACTGGATAACCCAGGATAAGCTCCCCACCTCAATACCCTTAATTGGATCACATCTGTAAAGTTCCTTCCTGCGATTAGGATGTGGACATCTTGGGGAAGGGGTGGAGGTGGGCACTTTTGTGCTCACCACACACCAGAATTGAGAACAGGGGCATGGGCCGTGTGCTGCACTGTATCATGTGAGCTTACTTGGTGAGTGTATCAGACAGGGGACAGGCAGAAAAACTGAACTGTGCCGGATGTTCAGAAGAGGGAATGACACATGGGGACCTAGCTACCTAGATAAGCAGTTTCAGGAGCTGCAGACAAGGGAAGGGGAGGCATCTCATAGATTACTGCAGGGGACATGGTGTTGCCAGAGGCCAGGGGCCAGGGCAGCGGGTTGGAGCTGAACACGTGGAGGAGACGTTGTCTGGCAGGAGCTGAGATCATGGAAGAGGCACAGCCACCACTGGAGACGCTGCCTCAAGTGAGAAAAGTGGGGGAGAGACACCCTGATGTCTCCCTCTTCACCTCTGCCCGTCCCCCGCCAGTGCCTCCTATTTATTGACTAGACTAACCAGAAGCTGGCAGGCCCCTGTGACGTACCACCTGAGAGGGGACAGACAGTCAACAGGTCTGAGTGCAAGCAAGCAGATGGCCTAGGGGCAGAGATCTGTACCCTTTTCTTTAAGTCTGCCCATAAGCAGTGGCTGTCAATACAGTGAAGAAAAAAGGGTGTGTGTGTGTGTGTGTGTCGGGGGGGGGGGTGGTGGTGGTGAGTGTAGGCAGATGGGAGCAGAAGCAACTGATTTTCTCTTTAGTAGGATTTCCCCAAGTAATAGACCTGAAAAGAGTTATAGCCACTTTGAAAAGGGCAAATTCATTTTCATGAAACTGAGTGGATAATTTGTTCCCTCTTCTCTTTCTTCTTAATTCCTCTCTCTTTTCTCCCTCCTCCTCTGCATCTACATCTTCTCTCCTCTCTCCCCTCTTTCTTTCCTCTCCCTTCTATTTCCTACTCCTCCCTTCCTTCCCGTTCCCTCTTCATGCTCTCTCTCTCTTCCTTTCTTCCCATTTTTTCCCACTCCCTCACCCTTTTCTTTCATTCATTTCTGCAAACACTGCTTTTATTAGTCAACAGGCGCATCCTTACAAGCAGTGGTTACTGGTGACCGTCTACTCCCTTCCTGCTCACCCTGCCTGCAATTCCATTTATTGATTGAGTGTTCTCAAGACCAGGGACTTCAGAATTATTTCATTAGCATATCTTTTCAGCCTCTGTCTTAAGAAGCATTTTTAGGACCTCTCCTGGGACCCAAATCAATATATAGTATTGAACCCACCTTAATCACAGTTATTTGGATTTCTCTCTACCTTTGATTCCCTGACATTTCCCTGGATATTCCAAAGTGTCTTCTATTTTTGTTCTTGTGAGGTCTATTCTCCAGGGTCCATCGCGAGGCTCAAATATAAGGCTTTGCATAGCCAAACATCATGCTCTTGATTCTCCAATAAAACAAGCACACAACATAATTTCTTCTGCTGGGATTATAACCATTGTTCGACCATCATCATCTACATATACTTAAAAGAGTTTGGACTCTATGCTGAGGGGAAAGGTAAAGATATTTCCATTGTCAATCAGAAAAGGCCAATCCCAGAACAGAAAACTGAGGTCAATTCTGGATTAGGTCAAAAGGGAAACTTTTATTTTTTTGGTTCTCATGGCTATTTTGATTCTGGAGCACAATGAGGATGTTTAAGTTCACTCTAAGCAGTTGGCTTAAGTGGGGTGCTGACATGTGGAGCCAGGTAAGGAAGCTGGTTCTGTAGGGGTCTCCACAAGAAGGCCCTGCACAGGGACACTGCATTACCTCCAAGGGTTACCTTTCATGCAGGAAAAAACGTGAATAGTACCCCTTGGAACTGTGCAACGTAGGGCATGTGGGCTCTGAAATTGGCTATTTTAGTAGCAGTTGTAAATTATTCTCTGTTCTAATATCTTCTGACACTGGCAGTGGTCATATCTGCATGGGAACTGGAGTTCTCACTTCCTAGGACAGAGATGACAGGACAGAGAATGGCATCACTTAGACCTGGCAGATGGCAGCTGGAAGCAGCAGACAAGAAACAAAAAGAACTCATTCTCAGACGCATAGAAGAAGCATTCCCAGGATCTTTGGGAGTATTTGGGGAAGAACTCCCCTCCATCCAAAAAACACTAAAATGCTTGCCAGTAAAACAGATATCTGTAATTATAGCATGACTTTGCAATTATATATTGAAATCATATGGATGACTTTGTAATTATAGCATGTATTGGTTTCCTGTGGTTCTCTTTACAAATTACCATAAACCAGGGGCTTGAACAGCATAAGTGAATCTTCCCACAATTCTGGAGGCCAGAAGTCTGAAATCAAGGTGCTGTCAGGGTTGATTCCTTCCAGAGGCTCTGAAGGAGAGCCCCTCTCCTAACTTGTGGTGGCTACAGGCAAACCTTGGCGTTCTTTGGGTTGTAGACACATCATTACAATCTCTGCCTCTGTCTTCATAACTTCTCCTCTGTGTGTCTTCTCCTGTGCTCTTGTAAGGACACTTGTCATTGGACGTAGTACCCATCAGGGTGACCAGGATGATCTCATCTCAAGATTCTTAATTATATTACACCTGAAAAGACCCTTTTCCCAAATAGGATCACATTTGCAGGTTCTAGGAAGACATATATTTTTTGGAGGGAGGGGTCAGCATTCAACTTACTACAAAACAAATATAAGCAATTGTCCATATTGATTTTTTGAAAACAAGCTATTGAGGCTCCTATCGTATGAGTACTGATTTGGAGACACATTTCTAGACATTTTTAAGTTATATATTATTAAAATAATAGGAAGGGTAATGTATACATGTATGTGCTAGAGAAAGTTTCCAAGACTTAGGCAACAGATCTGTGAAAGACTCCTAAGTCCTCAAAATCTCATAGTCCTTCTCTTTCTGTATCTTCTTATCTTGAAAGAGAAGAAAAGTAGAAGAGCGATGGAAAAAGTGAAGACAGGAAAAAAAAAAACAGGTGAAAAAAAGAAAGGCAGAGGAAAAGAAAAGGAAAAAGGATAGGGGAATTCATGTTTTACTTAGCATACTAGTTAGTTGATAACACTGTTTCACTGCAGATTTCATTTTCATATTCTATCATGTGACACCCTATTCTCTAGTTATATTGTTACTTCGTATTTCACCCCACCTAAGTAGATTCTAAACACTGGGAAGGCAGAAACCAGATCATAGTACTCTTCTCAGTACCCAAACCACTTTTAGTTATGTGGTCAGGGTTGAAATCTAAGGGCCCAGGCGGTGGAGGATCCAGGGAGCTCAGCTCTCTGTAGAGAATAGAGGCTTCCCTAAAGCGCTCTGACCTAAATGTGATACAGCCTCCATTCAATACAAGCCACCCGCTATTCTCTAATCGACTCGAAAATATTAACCACAGGTTTTGCTAATCCATTCTCACAAGGGTTTCATGCTTATTTCACTTCATCAATTCAATTGTTATAGCATTTACTTAGAAACTTTCTCTTTTGCCCTTGACTATAAAACCATTTATACTTATGTGTTTGCTTGGTATGTTCTAACTTTTAAAAATTTGTTCGGGCACTCGTTTAACAAACATTTTTAATCTTGCTGCTGTGAACCAGGCTCTGCACCAGGTGCCAAAGATTCAGAGAGGGCTAAGACATGCCTTGTACTCAAGAAGCTCGCAGACAGTTGAGTAGAGAGGCATGCTCGCTATTGAGGGAGAGGCAGTGGCCATTAAGAGCCCACAGGCTTCTTTGGTGTTAAGAGATTTTGAAGAGACTCCCTGGAGTAGATGGTGTCCAAGTGGAGTTTTGGAGAATGAAGGTGAAATATCAAGTCAGGAGTGGGCAAGTGAGCAAAGGGCACTATAAGCAGAGAGGACAGTAAGATCAGAGGCGTGGAGACAAAGTCCCCAGCTTGGAGTGTTCAGGAAACAACACACAACCTTCCTTTGTGTGGAGCAGAGAGTGAAAGGAAATGCTGAGATGTGAGGTGGGTGAAGTCCCCTGAGCCTGGATCAGGGAGTCCTTGTCTGCCACGCAGAACTTCGACTCTATGTGTCAGGCCATGGTGAACCACTGAAAAGGATGTGTGGGAGGGGACATAGTCACCTTTGCATTTAAGAAGACTCTCTCTGGCTAGATATTAATAATTTTGAGGCTAACAAGCCAGAGACAGGAAGGAAAGTGTGAAGCAATGTGGGGCTGGGTCGAGGCAGCAGTGGCAGAGCTGGAGAGGAGAAAATTCACAAATACACTGAGAAAGTAAAGTTGGCCCACCTGCATGGTGGTTCTGTGTGGGGTCCAAGGGAGAACGGGGTCAAGCATGACTATCAAAGAGAGGCTAAGATATAGGACGGACAGAATTACTGAGGGAGTGAATTAGAAACCAGTCTGGATGAGACGGCTCAGGACCAAGCTGAACAGGTCTGTCTTGAAAGGGAGAGTCAGTACTGTCTCCTGATGAGAGCCTTGTTCTTTCCCCTGCCTGGGCCTCTGGTCTTGAGATGCCACATGGGCTCTGAACTCCAACTCTGCTTGCCCGCAGAAGCCCCCAAGTGCTGTCTTCTTGGTATACTCTGATCTGCTCTCTTATAACCACACTTTACTTGTTCTGTTTGGCCTCAGAGTGCAGGAGGTGGACATGTGAGTAGAAGTTTCAGGGGTAGTTTAGTGTTTGCTCTCCATGATCAGATTCTGGCTTCTTGGAGGGAGATATGGACAGGCAAGGATGACGAGGAAGTTGGCAGAAGGTGGGTGAACCTCTTGCCTATAGTTTCATAGCTATGTGGAACCAGAAAGCAGGTAACAAGTCATGTCCCTTAGAGTGTGCTGAGGGAGTATGTATGGGGGAAGAGGGTCTAAATGGTCATCAAACAAGCTGGGTCGGAAGTGGGTGTGAGCAGCTGTGAGCCTGGGGTGCAGAGAACTAGGGAAGGCAAGAGCATAAGCCCCTAACCCAGAATAGATACATGGGAGTGGGCACATACAGGGCACCACAGGCTGGTAGTAGGCTTGGCCATGTCCCTGACAATGCAGTGCATAGATAGCAAAGATCCTTTGCTAGGTTTAAGGTGGCAAGAACATTTAAGAAACCTTCCAACAGTCAGAGCTGCCCAGTGATAGTGGAATGGCCAGTGAGTGTGTCATCACCAGAATTCCTAAGCACAGTTTGGATGGTCCTCTGCTGGGGGTTACTGGAGAGGGCTCCATGCACCTAGGTGGATTGGCTGGCATCTGGGTCCCTACCACTCAGAGGTGGCCTGATTCTGGAATGTTCCAGGAATAGTTCAGGGTGTGGCCCTAGCAGCATCCTTGACTGTTGTTTGATTCATGTCAGGGTTGTCACAATAGACTGGCAAAACAAATTTGGACTTGGATTTTCCTTATAATTTGGGAGAAGAGTTACATGGACTGAACTAAGCTTAAATTCCCTTTGATCGATATTAGTCTAACAGGGAAATAAAATGTTTTGGGTTTGTAGTTATACATTGCAAAAGGGCTCTTTTAACATTTTCTAGAAATAAAGATTTTCAGCCCTTCTGCCATGGAGGCATTGCTTGAACAGCATTTACCAGCAGTGGGGATTGCAGTAAATGCTATGTGTAAGGAACATTAGTGGGCTTTATTGCAATTTCATAAAATAATAAGTTAATTTTGTAGGTAGTTACAGGGTTTAAGGTTTTCAAAGTGTCTCTAAGCTCCTGGGAAATTGCTCAGCTAACTTATTGGTTGTATAAGGGTGCTTAAGCATTAATCTCCTTAGTCATTTGTATGTGTGTGTGAACAAGAAAATCTTTATTGACTCACCTTATCCCATTAATTAAGATATTCTGATAAATGTGAAAAATACATTGAACTACTTGTAATGAGACTGGTAGTTAATCTTCAAGGATTATGCATATAATAATACTTATAAAAAAGAAACCAACATAAAATTTGTCCTTTGTTTAAAGGCAACAAAAACAAGCATAAACAAAGTATACCAAAAATTGTAGAGTCTGAGACTTATTTGGGAAACTAATGCGATATAGCTAAGCTCCTTTTGGTTAACTTGGCACAGAGCAGTGCTACTTACAAGTGTTATTTATTGTCTGTTCTTTCAAGATATCTCTGTATTAAGCAAGATGAACATATTAAAATTTTATATTGGCTCCAGTTCCTGTCCTCAAAATATAATGTTTTCTTACTAGAAAGACGTGACTGCCATCGCTGCACTCAGAGGGTTTGGCAGAGATGTAGAGACCTAAGATTTTCAGTGAATTTGCATAATAAAACTCAGTGAATTATGTTTCAATGAAGGGGAAAGTATGAGTCTAATTTGATTCGACATTTATATACTGAAAATTTCTGAAATATGTCTAATCTGTGTTGCCAATCCCTATTTTCACACAGAGGTGGTCTGACCTATTCTTGAGTACAGAGGTGCAGTTGAGACATATTTTTCCTTAAAGTAAAAGAAGAAGAAAAAAAGATTTTTTCCCTTATAAGCTTGAACATTGTATAAATCTGAGCTATTCTGCATATCCTCTGTTTTGGAGTGTCAGAACTAGTTACTACTGTTAGATGTTACATGATTGTCGTTTTAAAAAATGTGACTTTCATCTTTGTGTGGACCCACCCACACAAACAAGAGTTCTGTTCTGCACCTGTTCAGAATCAGGTGCTCAGGCCTGATTCTGTAGCAGTCTGAATGCTTAGCCTCGGCCTACACACAGTTTCTCTCCATATACATGAGCTGGCAAAGCAAACATCTATCATTCACGTGAAGGCCCTACTATGGTTTGAATGTACCCCTTCCAAAATGCAGGCATTGAAACTTAATGGCCAGTGTGATAGTATTAAGAGGTGGAGCCTTTAAGAGGTGATTAGACCATGAGGGTTTCTCCTTTGTGAGTGGGATTAAGAGACTTCACATGTTCAGCTCCCTTGCCTTTCCACCTTCCCCCACATAGTGACAGAGTGTTCTTCTCCTCATGAGGATGCAGCAACCAGGCACCATCTTGGAAGCAGAGAGTAGCTCTCACCAAACAACCAAACTTGCTGGTGACGTCATCTTGGACTTCCTAGCCTCCAGAACCATGAGAAATAAATGTCTTTTCTCTGTAAATTACCCAGTCTGTGATATTTTGTTATAGCAGCACAAATGGACTAAGACAGGCCAATTCTTACTCCAGGCTCCTCAATATTTGAGTGGACAGTTTATATACACCAAGTAAAAAAGCCCTTAAAAAGGTCTCACAAGTATTTGTGATTTTTCTTCTTGTCCTTGCCCATTTTTATCTTGTGACAGAGAATATTTCAACATGGCCACATATTCATTGGGTTTGATTAGTTTGATTGATTCACCTGATTAGTTAGGATCTGTATACAACTAATTGATCTCTTTGTTTATGAAAGTTGGTTTCTTGATATAAAATCCAAAATTGTAAGTGCTGATCCTCCTCTCATCTTTGAGCTCATCCAGTATTGTTAAGTGTTGAGTATTCATAAGGAAGGGGTGGCAGATTTTAGAGATCATATTTATAAGATAGTAGAATTAGTAATGTCATATTTTACCTTAGAACTCCATTGTTGAGATCTCCTTTTTATATCTTTTTCTGGATAAGTACAATTTATTTTATCCATCCTTAACATATTCTGGAAAGATAATTAAAAATCCTCAATGATGGACTTTGGTTTCTGGTTTCACATGTAAGCTTAGAAGTTGTTATTCTTTTTCTACAAGTAAAAAGCCAAATGGACCAAAAAACTAACTCTTCCTTGATCTGTAAGAAAGGTGAGAACACAGGGTAAACTACTGACCCCACGATTGGAGAAACAGATTGGCGAACACTTGCCTGAGCAGAGACTCATAGGTGGCAATAGCTCTGGGAACCAGTGCTGGGGTAGGAAAATTTGGACTGTAATTGACAAATTGCTGGAGGCTCAGTGTGGACAACTCTCTGAGTTAAATATTCCAGGAGGGCCTAGTCATAGGTGGTCCCCCACACTTTTGTGAGTTTTACCTCCAGAAGCTAGACCAGAGTTTCACAGTAAATATCACAGAACAATCCCCTCATGCTTCTAGCAGTAGTGGCAGGGATTAGGGGTAGAAGAGAGGGTGGAGGGGCTGGGGAGGAACCAGTTCGAAATACACCAGAGCACTCTGTTCTTCTTAACAGGATCTGCCCTCAGGAGAAACTGTTTAACCAGAACCTAACCTGCTAGGGTTTTATCAAAGCCTAATTGACCTGAGGGAAGGGAAATACCTGACTCCAGCCCACTCTAGCCATACTGACCCACCTATGGGAGGACTGAGAAACACTTTTGAGGTTAACAATTCAGAAACACAGGCTTACTAAAAGACTGAGACCTAATCATGGGACTATAGAACATTTCTCCTCCCCTCTATCTTGTATCTCACCACTGCATTGCTGAAGGGCTATTCACAGCAGTTTCTTTTACTCACTACATCATGTCTGGCTACAAAGAAAAACATGACAAAAGATACTCAAAGGCAAAAAACATGATTTGAAGAGACAGAGCAAGCAACAGAACCAGTCATGGCAGGGGTGTCAAAATTATCAGACCAGGAATTTAAAACAACTATGAATAATATGCTAAGGGCTCTAATGGATAAAGTAGACAGCATGCAAGGACAGATGGCCAAGGTAACCAGAGAGATGGAAATCCTAAGGAAGAACCAAAAAGAAATGCTAGAGATTAAAAACATTGTAACAGAAATGAAGAATGCTTTGGATAGGCTTATTATAGTAGACTGGACATGGCTGAGGAAAGAATCTCTGAACTTGAGAATATTTCAATAGAAACTTTTCAACAAAGAGAAGAAAAGGCTGGAAGAAAACTCAGAATAGAACATTTAAGGACTGTGGGACAATTGCAAAAGGTATAAATACGTATAATGGGAATACTAGAAGGAGAAGAAAGAGGTAAAGGAAAGCAAGAAATATCTGAAATAATAATGACAAAGAAATCCCCCAAATTAATGTCAGATACCAAACCACAAATTCAGTAAGGCCAGAAAATACCAAGCAGGATAAATAAATATAAAAACAAAAAATTATACCTAAGCATATCATATTCAAACTTCAGATAATCAAAGATTTAAAAAAATCCTGAAAGAAGTCAAAGGAAAAAAAATCTTATGTATAGAGGAACAAATTCTCAGAAAGCATACATGCAAAAAGAGAGTGGACTGAAACATTTAGCATTAAGAGAAAAAACTTTACCAACCTAGAATTCGGTACCCTACAAAATTATCCTTCAAAGTAAAGTAGAAATAAGACTTTCTCAGACAACATAAATTGAAGGATTGCCAGTAGACCTGCCTTGCAAGAAGGGTTAAGAGAAATTCTTTACAGAGAAGGAAAATAATATAGATTAGAAACTCAGACCTTCATAAGGAAAGAGCATTGAAGAAGGAATAAGTGAAGGTAAAATAAAAACTTGCTATACTTACTATTTTCTTTAATTTTAAATGATCTAACAGATCAAAATAATAGCAACAATGTATTCAATTGTGTATTTTTATATATACATTATATATATAAGTATATATACTTACAAGTATATATATATACATAAGTATATATATACTTATATATAAGTGAAATGAATGATAGCAATGATATAACGGACAGGAGGAAGGAATTAGGATTATTTTGTTATTATAAGGTACTCATACTACCTGTAAAGTGGTACAATATTATTTGAAAGAGGACTTAGATTAGTTGTAAATGTACATTGTAAACTCCAGAGAAGCCACTAAAAAAAGTACAAAAAGAAGTATAATTGATATGCTAAGAAATGAGAGAAAATGGAATCATATAAAATACTCAATTAAAACTACAAAAGGCAGAAAAAGAATGAACGACACAAGAACAAAGCATAAGAACAACATAGAGAAAACAATAAGAAATATGGGAGATATTTATCCAACTATATCAATAGCCACCTTGAACATCAATGGTCTAAAGGTACCAATTAAATACAGAGATTGTCACAGAGGATAAAAAAAAAGACTGAACTATATGTCATCTAAAAGAAACCCTCTTTAAAGACATAGAGAGATTAAAAGTAAAGGACAGAGAAAAATATACCATATTAACACTAATCAAAAAAACCCAGAAATAGCTATATTAATTTCGGACAGATTAGACTTTAAAGCAAAGAAGTTATCAGGGATAAAAGGGGCATTACATAATGATAAACAGATCTATTCTCCAAGAAAATATAACAAGCTAATATGTGTGTGCTTAACAACAGATCACCAAACTACGTGAGACAAAAACTGATAGAAGGTTCATATACAAAAGACAATTGCTTTCCTATACACCAGCAATGAACAAGTGGGATTTGCAATTAAAAACACAATACTATTTACATTAGCACCCCGACAATGAAATACTTAGGTATTCTTTCTTCTATTTTCTCTGCTCCCATTTATCATGTTAATGATTAGCATGTTTTAGTTGTAGTGTCATGGGACATTAGAGCCATTAGAGACCTGATATTTCTCTATCTGTTCTCTCAATTTATCATTGAAAAGCATAGCATGATGCAAAAGGTTAGGCTGATTTTTATCAGATTCTGAGGTTTAGAAATGAACTTGAGGAGAATGGCCATAATTAGAATTGGAAACACATTTAAGAGGGAAAGTTAAAGCAGAGAGAATGATTCTGCCTGGACAAGGCTAGTAAGAACACAAATAACAGGGTTATATACATAAGAAACTATTTCAGCTCTGCAAATGGTTTTGAAAAATCATGGCAGTGCCAAAATTGGATTCACTTTGCATTGGCTTCTTCCTCAGGTGATTGTCTCTCTTGCCTTCTATGCTTCACTCTAAATGAGATCTCACATTTCAGTCTCATCCTCTGACATTTTTCTGGAAAGGCAAATGGCCCACAGAGCCTAGGACGTAGCACCAAGATGGCTCATAATTGAGGGGATCCAAAGCCAAGCTTAAGTGGGTCAGTTAGCTAAAGTAAATTGAGGAGGGGAAGCCCAGTGGGAGGGCTGAGTTGAGGCCTTGGCTGGAAGGCTCACGTTGGGGGCAGAGGAAGGAAGATGCTAGGTAAAGATGGAGTGAGTCTCAGTCTCTCTCTCTCTCATGCTCCTTCGTTTTCTTCCTCTTCGTTTCTGCTCCCTGAAAACATTGACTTACCTGTGGCATCACCTTCCTGTGTGCTCTCTGGCTTCTTCTCTCTGCCATGTGACCTGTCCTGATGCCCCTTTCAGCTCCACCTACTGCCAACTGCCTCAACTGTGTGTTTCCCAGTGCTGAATTCTGAAGAATGGAGTTTGGTTGGCTTGCGTCATCTTTTCTCACCAGATCAAAGCTCTAAATCCAGCCTATGGGTGGATCACCGTATTTTTAAAGGAACATATTCTTGATCCAATTGGCTGAGTGTAAGGCCTGGGTCACATGGTATGAATGTGGTCATTTATTCAGAAGGGGCTATGGGTAGCTGGTTTTCCTCAGGAGGGAGTGTGGTGTGGGTGACAGGTCTCAGAATTCTATAAGTGGCTCAGGGAGGACATTTCAAGGTCACAGTTATAGATGATTGGAGGGGCTCTTGTTTCCACCCCAGGGATTTTTCTTTCCTACTTAAATGTTTCTACTGAAATAAAATTGGATAGGTTAAAATTCTTTATTTGGTTTTCCAGGGGATGAAAAAAAGACCCTTTCCCATATGTAAAGATATTTCAGATGTTGCTTACTCCACAAAACAAAATGTCAGGGCAAAAAACTTCATTTATGTTGTATATTATGAGAAATATGCTAGCTTAAAGCTTAACTGCTTATTTGAGTCTCCTATTAAAGTCTTTTTTTCCCCTTCTTTTATACCGCAATGCAATAGGATTAGGATTCACAGAGGGAGACTTCTAAGTGAGGCAGGTGACAGATGTTTTTTTGAATTTTGGATCTCTAAGGAGTTGGTGTCATAAACTTGGGTTGCCTCAATGATGTCTCATAAATCAGTCTGAGGAGCATCATGTTCTAAGAATGGCATAGATGCTAGAGAAGTAGCTGCATGCTTCTTAGACACACTCTTCTTGTAGTTTGATAATGCTCCTGGCTGCTACAAGTTCTGTTGATGGAGGATTTGGAACCTGATTCAACATGAAAGATGTATTTTGTGAGTGTGTGTGTATGTGCGTGAGAGAGACAGGGACAGAGAGAGAGACACACACACACAAAGAGAGAGTGAGTGAGTGCTGGAGACCCGGATATTTCATGGACATACTAAAACTCTGACACAGATTGCTACCAGCCATATGTGAAAAACAATTTTATTTCTTCATTGTTTTATCTTGGGTATGCCTCAGTTTTGTGTAAAACAAATATTCTTAGGACATTATCATAATAATATTAATAATTGCTGGGATCTATTGAATGCTGCTATAATTTAGTAAATGTGTGATATGTTCCAGATCTTTGACACCTCACAAAAAACAGATGAGGTGGTTTCTTCCCCATTTTACAAATTAGGAAGCTGAGGATAAAAATGTTAACTTGTCTATCTTCCTCATGTGACCAGTGCTGGGAGAAATTGGCATTCAGATCTGACTGTCTGAAGCTAAAACTTGTGTCTCTGAGACATGCCACGCATCCTACTTACATTCCAGTTTGGGTGTGAAACTTAGGGCTGGTCTTCCGGGTGGGCAAGGTGGTTATACATTAACACAGAAGAATTTGAGAAATTTTGAAAGACTCTCCGTCCCTGCCAAACACACATTGAAAATTATGTTCCCATCACCTGGACAGTGAATAAACACCATCATTAGAGACTTCAGTCCATTGGGTGTATAAGTCTTTATCCTCCAGAATGCCTCATAACATCTCTACACAAAAGCCTCTTTCCTTCCTCTGTGCTTCCATATTCCTTTGCATGGCCTTCTCTTACAATGCTTGTCTCACAATCAGTAAGATGTTTATTCCTGTATCTTTTCTCCTTTGTTGGGGTATAAGATTTTTAAGGGCAGGTACACTTGTCTTAATACTCTCCTGCCTACATTTGGTTCAGCAGTTAGAAGAAACTATTGAAATGTATCACTCAGTGGCTGTGCTGAAGAAGTACTTGGCCTACAAAGGCAGGAAATAGTTGTCCCTGTGGAACCCTACTAGAGGGGAAACTGAGTGAGGTAGAGATGTAGAGAAGGTATAGTGTGGCCTTTATGAGCAAGTTCATATTAGAAAATATCCTTGCTAGTTATATTTTTTATAAAATCTGATTTATTTTACCTTTCTGAACCTGATAATTCTGGTGCTCATGTTAATCATTCTCTGTTAATTATATTGTTCCTTGAAGAGAATAATTGTAAAAAGTCCATTTGTAATTGTAGACTAAGCTTCCTGTAATCCAAAGAACATAAAAAAGGGAAGGGAAGGGAAGGGACAGGCATGAGGCAGGGAGGAAAAAGTGGGTGGGGAGGAGGGCAGGGAGGAGGAGAGAGGGTTGGAGGAGAGGTTTGGAGGGGGACAGGAGGAAGAGAGGGAGAAAGGAAGGGTTGACTTTGAACCTCAAAGGTTAGCTGGTTCAACCTCCTTTTTCTTCAAAAGTAACTTGGACAGATTTCGTATCTCACTAGATCACATGAATCCGGTCACTCTAGGATTCTATTTGACTTTAATTCCATGCTGTCATGTATAAGGGTAAATGGCACAAATTGGTTCTTCTGTATAACAGCTGACCTGTTCTCTGATGAGAAAAGTAAGGAGCTTAAGTTCTTACAGGAAGATCCTGAACACTTGGTGAGGAGGGGGATGCTTTGGTTCTTTACAAAGGAGCAGCTGAAGAGGATTTCTCCCCCGTAGGACCACAGAGAGCAAATTTCTATATCCTGGGCTGTGGGAAGCAGAGCAGAAGACAGGCAGATGCACTATGGTTTGCATTTGATTCTATTTTAAGAGTAAGGCATTGGGGAGATTTTGTTTTAACAGACCACATGTCATCCTTGAGGTATTCTTTTTGCCATTTTCCAGGTGCTAAATGTCAACCATTTCCTGTCTTTAAGATATTTATGACGGTATCACCTCAGTGGCATTTGTCCAAGCCCTTGTTTTCAGGATAGTACTTGACTTCAAGCTACTCCAGAGCCCTTGGCAATTTCTCAGGAATTATCTCATACTCCTCTTTCCAAAGAGGGGATACTTGATGTTTTGGGGATTGTTGTGTGTGTGTGTATTTTCAACTTGAATGAATAGCCTTGGCAATGCCTTACATTATGTGCATTTTTGGCAATTGCCACTTGGGTTTATTTATATCTATGTAGTTTTTTCTATTTTCCAGGAATGACACTGTGTTTTGGAGAAATTCATAAGCAGAATTGGATTTGTTTTACTTAATCCTTTGATTGAAATATTGTCAACTTAACAAAACAGTAGAAAGAGCACTGGGCTGGAGTGAGAAGACTTGTGCTAGCTCTAGTGCTAGCTCTGCTACTAACTAGCTGTGCTACTAACTAGCTGTTTGACCCTAAGAAATCACATTACCTGAATTACAGTCTTTTTCTGAGATGAGAAAGGTGGAATAGACCTAAGGTCTCTCCCAAGTGCTAAAATTCTGTGTTTCTATGAAATCAGACCATCAGAGAAGAATACTGCAGTGTTCTTCTGCATGGGTTGTAAATGGTAAGTAGAAGGTTGAAGAACTCTGTAGGATTAGTTTTGAAGGATTATAGTTATGTTCCATTTTAGGGAAGTCAGTTTTTCAGCAATATGATAGAGAAGAATTTGGAGACAAGACTCAATACATTTGAGAGTGTTCCTAATTGTCAACACCTATTCATAATAATTTGAGTTCAGAGTTCTGGGGAATTTTTTTTATGAGTAAAGATATTTGATGTAGAAATTATGGATAATAGGAAGTTATTTGTATAAATCAGAATGTATCTGTGGAGAAAAAGGAGGGCAGAGGAAAAAGAGAAAGAGGAAAGCACTATTTTATCTATGGAATTATCTGAGAGAAGGGCATTAGCCTTCTCTCAGCTAATATAACTGTTGGGCCTAAGATGGAAGCTTCATCTGATGAAAAGTTATCTGTAATGTAAGTTACAGCCATTTGTCAGAACAGGGACTGAGAGAACAGAGCAGATGGATGGGAAGGGATGTGTAAGAAGATACAATTCTCATCCTAGGTGAAGGTCTAACAAGTTAGATTGATATTTCAGGCTTCTGGTAATCACTTTGTTAATAAATGAACCATACCATATTCCAGCTTTCAGTAAGACACCCAAGATAGAACAGCTTCACAGACCACTCTAATCTCATTTATCATTCCTGTCATTTGCTGACGAGTTCAGAAATTTTTCAGATCTATTTTGTTATGCCTGGGAAGGTATGGTTTCTTCATCAACATTGAGGTAATAGAAAGCCACCCAAAGGGTTGATCACCTGCCTATAAGAAAATAGCATCTGGAAAAGTGAGAGAAATATTTTATAACTTTTTAAAAGAGACAAGTGCCTCTAAATATGTTTCTCAATTGTCCCCAAATAGCCTTGTCTACTATGGCATTAAGTTAAGGAAACTTAATCAGGATTTCAAAATTTAAAGAGAAGTTAGGGAATGAACTTTAACTTCAAGATCTATTAAGAGAGCAATTATATTCAATAGAAAGGAGAGATAAATATTCATTTAGATGGGAAATCAGATTATGACAATTATTCACTGTAAGAAGGCAGCTGCACTAAACATTTGACTGATTCAACTGCTGAGATGTAGGGTGGACAGAAATCCTCAGAGCATTTGATTTTAGTTCTTCCTCATTTTCCCCATAGTCTTTAGCCATAAGCACAACTGGACACATTTTTGTAATTGTTATGTATCTTATCCTAACATAGAGCTGGAATCTAAATTAACCATTTGACTATCTTCTTGATAGAACTGGCTTCACAAATTTATAAGAAGCCATAAATATATAACTCAATTCATCAAGTATTACTTGAATTTTCTACATTTATTTAGAAGAGGAAGACAGGGGCTATAAAAATAAGAAAAAATTTGAATGCTTGAAATATCTAATTTAGAGGTGACCTTTATGATATTCTAGGTTCAATAGTAAAGTTGCCAATGTACCATCTAAAGGAATTCAGAGTTATATTAATAATAAAAATTAATTATTTGAGGCCAGACACTGTGCTGAGTATGCCATAGACATAGTACTATTCAGAGGAAGAAAAATCTACATTGCGAGGTGGGATTAGTAAGAGAAGACTGCGTAAGACAGAGAAGCTTTAAGCTGAGTGTTGAGGAAACTGTAGGGTAGAGTTCAAACAGGGGTTGAGGAGTAGCATTCTGGACTGGGCTGTAGGATAAGCCAACACCTGCAGGCAAGCAGCAAAAAGGGGCACAATATATGTGTGGGAGAGAAGAGATCCTGGCAGGACAGGCTTGGAGGGAGGTAGGTACCTAAGGTGGGGACAATTTATCCAGCTAAGGATTTACAATTGAATTCAGAATAATTTTGCAGTAAAGAGTACCATCTTGTTAATGGCAGGCCTTTTACTTGCCTTCTTTCTTTTGCTATTTAACTGTTCATCATGAAAGAATATACAAGAGAGGCCGGGTGTGGTGGCTCACGCCTGTAATCCTAGCACTCTGGGAGGCCGAGGCGGGTGGATCGCTCGAGGTCAGGAGTTCGAGACTAGCCTGAGCAAGAGTGAGATCCCGTCTCTACTAAAAATAGAAAGAAATTATCTGGCCAACTAAAAAAATATATAGAAAAACTTAGCCGGGCATGGTGGCGTATGCCTGTAGTCCCAGCTACTCGGGAGGCTGAGGCAGTAGGATCGCTTAAGCCCAGGAGTTTGAGGTTGCTGTGAGCTAGGCTGACACCACGGCACTCACTCTAGCCTGGGCAACACAGCGAGACTCTGTCTCAGAAAAAAAAAAAAAAAAAAAGAATATACAAGAGAGAGCAGAATAACAAAACAAAAGATGTTGCTTGTGGATATGTCAATAAATACGGAAAGAACAGGTGAAAACTCTAAAAACTATTCAGAAATTCATAGTTATTATTTTGGGGATCTTCTCTTAACAATCAACACAAAGCCTGCTATTTTCTTATCTTCCTTCATAGCGTTGATCAGTGGACAAACATCATTTCCATGGTCAGGCTGTCAAACTTGTTAGTCACATATTTTGTTTTGTTCTATTTTATGCCTACCAGGCTTTAAACACTTTATTCAGAATGTTTATGCTTTTTTTTTTTCCCTGGTTATATTTCTTCTTTCCAGAGAAAAAAGGAAGAAGGATAGAAAAATGACTTAAAGACATTTTCAAGAAGAAAGGGGGAGAGAAGTTGCTAAAATGGAAAAATAAACATCTTATATAACTATTTATTGTACTATGAAATAAAAACATCTTCTTTTAGCAACAGCTGCCCAAGTGCTGGGTGGAGGGCCTGCTTTGAAGAGAGAAAAAGAGCTACTTCAGAGAAAACAAACCTCAATGCATAACTGGAACTTTTGTTCTTTCCAGATTGTTTTGTGAAAAACATGCTGCCAAAAAAGCATTTTTCTTCTTTAACCACTTCGTTTGAAACTCCATCCTTTTTTATTTCAAGGATGTTTATTATCTACTCATTTTTTCTTATTTATTTTTTGAATTATGAACCCTAATATCTAGATGACTGGGACCATTAGATTTCATATTTTCATGATGCAATTAGTTTTATAGCTCATTTTGCAGTTATATTTAGAGCACTCCAGTGGCATTTAATCTCTAGATCACCTTTATTTGGTCCTAAGAAATTGAAGGTGTTTCTTGATAGTCTTACCTCTATATTCTTCCAAGAAGACTGATATGACCTCTTTCATTTTTATATTTGGTTTCTTAGTGATGAGCTTGATTATCTCTTGGGCATTGTGCATTTTCTCTGTTTTAAAAAGGCAAAATAAAACATATTATTAACAATTATTACTATTATTTTTAAAGATGGGATCTCACTCTGTCACCCTGGCTGGAGTGCAGTGGCCTGATTATAGCTCACTGCAGCCTCAAACTCCTCCTGGGCTCAATCGATCTTCCTGCCTCATCCTCTCAAGTAACTGGGACTACAGGTACTCCACCATGCTTGGCTAATTTTTAATTTCTTTTTAGAGACAGGGTCTCACTATGTTGTACAGGCTGGTCTCAAACTCCTGGCCTCATGCTATCCTCCCACCTCAGCCTCCCAAAGTGCTGGGATTACAGGTGTGAGCTACCACACTTGGCAACAATCATTATGATAGAATCAAAAAGTGGAGGAAAAGCAAAAGATTTTCATCGATACTTTCTGGGTCATTTTAAGAATATTCCACTTGATTTAAGTCATTTTTTTTAAATCCTAGAGATTTGGTTTCTGAATTTGAATTATTTGCAGTGTAGTATATGCTGACTCACAGGTTTTCAATAAAACAATTTTAAAAACTGAAAAAACAGTATAAAAAGGCATCATCTGTGAGTGTAATGTCCCATTCATCTACAAAATTGCCTTTTAAAAAACAGAGCCATTTCAAATTTATATGAGCATCAAGTAACATAAAAATATTATTATTTTAGCTCTGTGCTCATTTCAACTCATATGCAACATCCCATTTCTCCCTAAATTATTACTTAGTTATAAAGCTAGGCAGATAAACTTTAGGATGAAGCCAGATTGGACAAATTCTGCATCCTTGAAAATATATGGACACTGCAAATAATGATGCAAGTCCTCAGCAATATGATCTGTTTGTAGCTACTCAATAATGACCTGGACTGAAAATTCAAATAGCAGCACAGACCATAAAAATAGGGGTGAGGCAGTGTTTTCTCTCTAATCAGTTTAATTGAATAATGAACGGTTTCAACATCCAGATGGAATATCATCAACAATACAGCAAAGTAACTAGGCTTCCGGGCACAATAGGACTAAATTGTTTCAGGATGTGAAGCTCAGTGATAGCACCATAAAAACTTTTAACCAGCACTTTGCTTGTTGCAGTGGAAAATGAAGTGTACTGTAAAGGTATATATCACTAAAAAATAAGACAAAACATAATAAGAGATGACATACACAGAATCAAGAGCCCTCAGACATTTGAATGCAGTATGCAGATCCAGCTTTCTTATAGTGTCATCCATAGTATGATTTACAGTCCCCCATTCCTAACAATTTCTCCTACTAGCCTGTTATTGGTAGTTGAAATGCAGTATGTTAATTAAGGTAGTTTGGAATGTAGGTAATAGAAAGCCCAGCTTAAATTAGTTTAAGTGTGTCAATTCATACAGAAAGTCCAGTAGTAGGATAAGCATCAGGGTTGGTTGATTTGCAGGTTAGCGGTGTGGTTAAAACCAAGTTATCACCATCTTTCTGTTCTGTTCAGAGTCCACTTAGTTTTTGGCCTATCTTTCATCGTTGATGTAAGGGACTATCTTTTTGATGCTTGCCTTTGGAACCCAGCCAACATGTGTATAAGGAAAAACTCTGTGGGTGTGAGGAAACCCAGGCTGCCTAGAGGGACCACATGTAGGTGTTCCAACCAACAACCTCAGTGAGTTTTAGCTGACAGCCAGCATCAACAACCAGAGTGAATGAACTTTCAGTTGAGTCTAACTCCCAGCCCTGGAGTCTTCCAGTTGAGGTCTCAGATATCAAAGAGAAGAGACAAACCATCCTGCTATGCTCTACTGAATCCCTGACTCACAGAAACTCTAAGAGATGATAAATAATTGCTGTTCTAAGCCACTGAGTTTTGGGTTAATTTGTTATGCAGCAATAGACATCTATTGCTATATGTTTCATTGTTCACAGGTAGTGTGTAGAGGAGAGTGAAACAGAGAGAGAGAGAGAAACTATGAGAAACTATCCCCCACTGAAGAATTACAGTTTTTCCATTCTATCTGATTGAGCTAACTTGGTTTTACACTCATTGCTAGAATGATAGCAGTTATCAGAGAAAGCTGTGCATTGGTTGGTTTAGAATACCTGGGCTCTTTCCTTTGAAGCTGGGAATAGAGCCGGCTTCCCTGGCATCACATGAGCTGATTAGGGGTTAGTTAAGTGTCAAATATAGTTAAAAAAGAGAAAGGGGAAATGAAAGCTGAGTTATGAGAAAAGAGTGTCCACTATATGCAGATGGAAAATGATTCAAAGATGCAAAAGTAACCCTGATGAGATTACTGCATTAATATATAATAATTCAATGACAACTATACCTTTTGGTATTTAAGCATGAATCAATATTTACAGAGTAACTTTTGTATAAAAGGCAGTATACTAGCAATTCTAAAGAGTTGATGATTAGTTAAACATGAATCTTGCCCTCAAAGAGCCATATGCTATAACTTGGTAAAAAGTGAAAGCAAAATACAGATTAAGTGACAGGGGAGTGCAGAGAAGAGAGAGATCCCTTCAATTTAGGACAATCAGGGAAGGCTTTTTGGAAAAACTAGCATTGTCCTGAGAGAATGAATCAAATTTGGATCTGTAGAGAATTATAGAAAAGGGATTATAAGCAGAAAGAACAGCACAAACCAAGAGATGGAAATTGGAAATGTATAGATTAAGTCCAAGAATAGCAGAGACAAATTAGAAAATAATAAATGGAAGTCTTATACTATAAAATATATAAACATTTTATAGAGCTTTAATAATATTTAAAGAAACTTGTGTGGTATTGGCACAGGAAGAGACAAAAAGATCAAATGAACATAAAGCAAACCAGCCACCCAATCAAAAAAACAGAAGCACACATAGGAGCACCCCCATATATGTGGAAACTTGGTTTATAATAGAAGGCATTACATTTCAGAGGGGAAAAGAACTATCCACTCAAAAGTATTGGAATAATTATCCAAAGAGGCGGAAAAGGATACAATTAGGTCTGTGTCTCATACCACATACAAAAATAAATTCCAGGTGGTTTAAAGATCTAAGTGTGAAAATCAAAACTATGAAACTTTAGAAGAAACATCAGAGAGTCTCTAGGTGATGTCAGGGTAAGGAAAGATGTTTAAAAGTAGTCACAGCAAACTGAATCATGAAAGCAAACATTGATAAACTTGACTAAATGTATAAACTTTTGTGTGACAGTGGACATCACAAAGTAAATAGACCCCACAAACAAAGGCAATATGTAAGCCACAGATGGGAGAATTCATGTGTAAGGCACATAACTAAGAGTTGATTTTCAGAATATAGAAACAAACTTTAAAGTCACTGTAAAAAACATAGTCAACTGTAGTGAAAAATAAACAAATGCAGAAACAGGCAATTCGCAGAGGAATAAATTGAAATAGTCAATTAACAGTTGAAGTATTGCTCAACCTCACTAGTATATAAATGCAAATTAAAGCAATGATAATCCATTTCACATTTATTAAATTGAAAAAAAAAAAGAAAACATCTGATGACTCCACATATTGGTGAAAATGTATGGCAAATAGGAACTTCTACACACTGCAGGCAGAGTGTAATGATCAAGAACACCCTGGAGTGCAATTTGGCAATTGTTAGTAGAATTCAGGATGTGCATTACACATCACACCTGGCAATTCCCCTTCTACACCTGTGCCTCTGAACCTGTCTGACACGTGCACACTAGAAGACTTGAACAAGGGTGTTCATTGTGGCACCATTTATAATAGTGGGCAGGGGGCAGGGGGTGGTAGTGACTGACCTCCATATCTATCCATAAAGAAATAGATAAATAAATTATGATTTAGTCAATACAATAAAATGAAATAGTAACAGTTTAAATGAATGCACTAGATCTACATGTGTTAAATTTGACAAATCTCAGAAATACAATGTTGATTGAAAAATATCAGTTGTGTGCTCATGGTATATTATTTATGTAACTTGTAAGCAAGCAATACCATATATGGCTTACGGATACACATATATTTGGCAAGTCACCAGAACAAGCATGGAAATCATCTACACCAGCCCCAAGATGATGGTTATTCTGGGATTGAAGAAAGGAGAGAGCAGAGTATGTCTGTGTGTGTGGAAAAAGTTTGAAGTAATTATGATAAAATATTAATACCTATTAAATCTAGGTATTGGATACATAGATCTGTTATTTTTTGTATGCATTTCTCTATGTGTGAAATATCTTCTTTTAAAGTAAAAATACATTAAAAAGAAAAAAAAGGAAAGTATTTAGGTAAGCTTTTTTCCCCCTGCCCAAATGACTAGTAGCTGTACAGAAAAATTCTTCTAGTATGGGAACATTTAAAACTATAAATGAAAAAAAAATCATTCAAAATATATAGCTGAGACTGTAAAAAAATGAACGAGCTTGAACAAAGATAGTTGTCAAAACCTAAAACTGGCATTTTCCTTGAGGCATCAGTCAGGCTTTTGTAGCCTAGAGCTTGAGTTATAATGGGCTACAAGGGGCATAGAAAGCAAAGACTGGATGCATATAAGGTGGACACTTGTATAAGAGACACTTACAAAAGGCATTAAGTCATCCTTCTTCAGGGCTGAGTAGTATTCCATGCTATACACATACCAGAGAATGCCAGTTAGACTTGAACTGCACAAAACAAAAACCAAACCAAGAATTTGGGGTATAATCCTGTGTGCTAGGATATTTTTTTGTTGACAGCACTGTTGCTGGGTCTCACCACTGCACCGTTGGACCCTTCTGCTTATACTTGCTTCACACCACTGGGCTCTCACCTCTGTGGAAGCCATCGGAAGACTTAACTTTTAGACCTGCTACACCTTTGTATCTCACTCTTAACATTAAAAATCCAGGGAGCATCTGATTGAGTGGGCAAAAATCACCTCTTCAGAGGGTGGGGGAGATAATATTACTTTTCGTTTTGCTTCTGAGTGAGAGGTGCCTTCCATCTATCTTGGAATTCTCTCCAAATATGAAGAGTGCTTAGATGCTGGGGAGACACAATGATAAGAATTTACTTCACAGGAAGAAGAAGAAGAAGAAATTAAAGATAAAATCAAATGCAAAATGACACTTCCAATCCATAATATATTTTAGACATGTTTGTAGTGCCATGTTATTTGCAATATCAAATGCATTGAAGAAAAGATACAGTCCTGTGTGTTTATCTAATCAGAAATCAGGTTTGTAAATTTGGCAAAGGTGCTGCTGATTTTGTCACCCCTGGGCAGCAGTAATTTTGACTGCAATAGTCACATAGGGTCCAGAGAGTCCACCTTTCTGTAAAGTGGTACCTGGATGAGGTCCTTTGACTTGTGATATTATGAAGGCATCAAAAATGTTAGTTGAGAATTAGTTAACTTACATCTTAAATGAGAATATATAAACACATGCACTCATGCATTATTTTAGAGATAACTCAGGTGTATATACGTGTGTGTATGTACACACAAATATATATATACACACATATATATACCTCAAGCTGTAAGTGATTTACAATAGAGTCTTTGTATAACAATGTCAAGTTCCTCCTTGTTAATACACTCACAATGTGCTCTTAGCTGAGAGAGTTGCATTTATTCTGGTTCTTATTTGTTTTTTCCCAGGTTCTTCTGGTGTTCTTTTATATGTCCCATGCTGCTCGTGACACACCCTACCTGGAAAGTTACTTGGTTGTTTCAGGGCTCTATTACTACTTCTAGAAATCTCTGAGCTTATTTCTACAAATTTCATCAAAAAGTCTGTGTATAAACAGTCTTTATTTTTGCTCCACAAAATAGTGGACTAGTGGCTGTTTATCACACCTATTATCTTCATCTGATGCTGTTCACACTCTGATCCTGACTCTTTAGGAAGCTTTTTGTATTTGGTGTGCTCTGCAGTGATGAGACATGTTAAATTCTGATTTATTTGTTAAAAAGAATGACTCCTCAATTGTGATCTTCTCTGAAAGACTATTTAGTGATTGGGAGGAAATTTATCCATTATTGGGCTATAGTAGCTCGTGGGTCCCGCTGTGGAACACCCTCCCTGGAGCAGGCACTCATGGGGGTACGCCACAGGGCAGAGGCCAAGACAGCCCTGCACAGAGAGGGGACTCAAAGGAAACCGAACAAACCACTTGCTGATTTTTCCTGCGTGCCTATTATTTTTTATGCTCCAAATTTATTGGGGTGAGGAATACTGGTTCTATAAGGCCTAGGAAACATACTACACAGAGATTTCAGTGTTTTAATAATCTAATGACTAATAATATTTAAATAAAACTTAAATGATTGGCTATCTCAGAACAGTAGTCTTACTTTGCCATCAGCTAGTGCGTGACCTTGAGTGAGTCATCCTGCCACTCTGAATGTCAGTCCTGGAATGTGCAAAATGAGAAGACTCAAGGAATTCTGAAGTGTTTTACTATTATAATCTAATAAATTGAGCCTCTTACACCCTCAGTGAAAGATATAACATTTGAAGTTTGTCTTGCTAAATGATCTATATGTCAAATACAATGATAATATAAGCTTGGTTTTTCCTTTATTCAGGCCACTTGTTAGTAAAGACAAAGCCAATGATGTGTAGTAGATGTTGGCAAACCACAGCTTCCCTAGCCAAATAAGCCCTGCTATCTGTTTTTGTCAATAAAGTTTTATTGGAACACAGCCACACTTATTCATTTACATATTGTCTGTGGCTGCTTTTGCGTGTGGTGGCAGAGTTGAGAGGCTGTGACAGAGATGGGGTTGCCAGGTAAAACATAGGAAGTGCAGTTAAATTTGAATTTCAGATAAACAATGAATATTGAATGGGACATGCTTATAGTAAAAAATTATTTGTTGCCTATTTGAAGTTCAAATTTAACTAGGTGTTCTGTATTTTCCTTTGCTAAATCTGGCAATCCTAGACCAAGACTGTAAGGTCCACAAAGCCTAAAATATTTACTACCTGGTCTTCTGTAGTAAAAGTTTGCCAACTTCTGATGTGGAGGAAAGCTTTCTGAATGGTAAGGAAACAACCCTGAAATTTTGACTAGTTTTGTTACTAATTTGCTATCTAACCCTAGACTAGATCTTAGTTTTCATATCTACTATACAAGTGAGTCTAACAGTACTCACCTGCTTCCAAGGGTTGTTCAGGGACAGCTGACACATTAAGGATAGAAAAGCATGTAGAGATGGAATGGAGGTAGGTTTACATTAAGGTTCTTGAAGGCAATGATGTATTTCCAAACTTCACACTGTGGATCCTTACTTTACACTCTTGTTCCTGTACCCAGGAAGAATATAGAGACTAGTGTCCAGATATGATTCACAAAACCCAATTGACTAAACAGGTGTTAAATGCAATTTTAAGCAGATATCTTTTTATTTATTTGATATAGATTTGTGCTAGATAGTATTTTATTCTATGGATTAGGAATAAAGGTAACTTTGTTTTTGAAGAAAATATCACTCTTTTAGGAGTCAGACACGGGAGTGATCAATCCCATTTCCCATTTTGGCAGTGCTCACATTAGTGAGAGCAGAGGCTTATTTCAAAGGTGTGATGACCCTAATAATTCATTTCTGTACAGAGGCAGAGTGAAACAATTTGAAGAGCAGAAAACAGGCAGGAGACTAATGATAGCATCATGCCAACTGAAGAGAATTACCTTGCGTCTGCCGTAAAACATTTGGCTAGGAGCTCACTAAATTACTGCTGTATGCTGTGTTAAAAACTTGTGTCTACTTAGTTCCATTTTCAAATTCTGTGCTAATGAGAACTTCACCCTAAGTAGAGTTGAGTACTATCTTCTGTGCTCTTATAACACAGTAAACATAGTTTTATTGTGGCCTAATAATTTATTGCTTATTTGTTTTCCCAGTGGGTGGTGATCATCTTGACTTCAGAAGTTTTTATTCATCTCCATATCCGCAGTCCATAACTTTGAGTTAGCTGGCAACGGATGAATGGTAATTGAATTAACTTAGTAAATATGAAACTGATGGAAACTTTTTTATGCCTTAAAATTCTCTACTGCTTCACCTCAACTCGTGTTTTCTGAAGTAATTTTTCAGTGGCTCGATTATAATTTGTTGTGAGATATTTATTTGGGATTATAATATGACTTCTATTCCTCATAACTATTTTCTTGTCTTTCTGTCTTTGACCACAACTGATCTACCAACATGGATTCTATTCTTGTCTCAATGTGAATAATTTCCAGTTGGGCAACTCTAAACTCTACCTTCTTTCCAAATTCCAGTCCTGGATATCTCTACCTAAAGCAATACTAGTAGTAGTATATTCTATAACACTGCATACTCTATGTGCAAGAATACTAAAAAATTCAGGTGGACTGAAAGGCAGAAGATTGATTGTTTATTCCAGCTCTTCCTCTGACTGACTGGGAGAAGTTGTCACATCATTTAACTTCTCTGGGAGCCAATTTCCTCAACCTTACATAAGGCAGTAGCTGTAATAATGGTTTCCAAACTGTGCACAGTGCAGCTCTGTAGAGCTCTGAAACACAACAGGCATGATAAATGTTTAACATTGGCTATGCATTACTTACATTGTAATTCTCCTAAACAGTTTTCTTAAGCAGTGAAATGGAGTTTTTGTTTAGAAGGAAATCTACTGGAATTTTGCCATCACAGCTCCACTGGTAATGAAATAGACCCTTGGTATTATGGGAGTGCTATAGAAGCCAACGCAAACCATACAGCCAACTCTCCTGGGAATGACTTATGTTACAGCTTGGGCCAGTTTTTAAGAAAATCCTGTGTCAACGCTTTCTGTGATGGTCACTATGCCTTGTTGAGCTGCCTCATCTGCAACAGACTGCTTCAGGCTATATTAATGTCAGGACACACTGCTCCTCATTACACCTCCCAACAGTCCAGGCGCCAAGGCCGAGAGATATAAAATGTGAACACAGGGTCTACTTGGCAATAAATACATGTTATCAAAACAGAGGCCTAAGGCTATACTGTCCTTAGGTCAGGATGGGTGGTCTGACTTGAATGGAACTTGGCATCACAGCATGCAAACTTACTGACTTCCTGGAGCCATCACTGGGAATATAATATTATGTTTTGATAACAAATATGTCAAAAGGTACCATTTGTTTTTATCTACTTTTTTTTCTTTAAAGAAATGGAACGGAAATCTTTTCACCCAAGGCTAACTTCAAGCTTTCTGAACATGATTTCTGCCCATTCCATGCCTGGTCTTTATTATCAGGCCAACCACCCATGCACTGTGAAGCCATGACCTCATGGAGGGTGGTCCCAGACACACTCTGATGTTCATGGGCAATGGGTTTGTAACCTGGCTTATCTCTTCCTGCATGGTTACTGCTATGATTCTAGCATAGCCCCATTCCAAATTTGTGGCTATGTGACTTGAATTTGAAAACACCTCTGGCTTGAGTACTGTTTTAGGTATGTGGATTTGAGGCATCTATGGGCTCTACAAGTGGGGAGCCCAGTTGGAAACTGGAGACATATAACTAACTGCAGCTTAGGAAGGAGATCTGAACTGAAAATATGAAATTAAGATGCATCATCACTAGGTAATCATTGAGGTCATTGGAGTAGATGAGATAACCTAGGGCATGTATAGAATGAGAAGGATATATAAGGAAACTTTGAGAAACATTTAAAGAATGGGCTGAGCACAAGAAAACTGAACACCATCCTGAGAAAAGTCTCTCTGTTTCTTCCTAATAAGGTGTACTCTGCCTGAGAGCCATTTTTCTGCTTGCCTTGTGAATGTGGGCACTGACTACTTTTACCTCTTTTCTCTTTAATCACAGATTTGCACTGAGTTATGTTGGATTTGTCACTACTAGCTCCCTTGTTGACATATTTTTCTTGGACGAGTGATAGAAAATTTCCTCATTGGCCAATTCAGTCATTTGACTGGATTCCAACTAGTATTTTATGAGATATTCCTTGGAAAGCTTGCAGTTAGTAGCAGTTAAAAAACCTAATTCACATTTCAAATATGGAAGTTTAGGTTTATCATATGAGTAAAGCTGTGGTTCTCAACCAGGGGTAATTTTGCTCTCCGTGGGACATTTGTCCAGGCCTGAGACATTTTTGTTTTGTTTTGCTTTTTTAATTTATGTTTTAATTGATGCATAATAGAGGTACATAGTTTGGGGATACATGTGATAATTTAATACATTCATATATTAATAATTTATAAAGATCAAATCAGTGTACTTGGGATATCTATCACCTTAAATATTTGCCTGAGACATTTTTTATTTTCACCATTGTGTGTATGAATTGTTATTGGCTTCTGGTGAGTAAAAACCAGGGATGCTGCAAAACATTTTACAGTGTTAAGGTAGCCCCTAACAGTAAATAATTATCTGATCCAAAATGTTAATAGTGCAAATGTAGAAAAACCCTGGCGTGAAGAGATGCTACTAAAAGATTTTTAAGCAAGGAAGCTGTACCCCAGATTTATATTTTAGAAACAACTCTGACTATTGTAAGGAAAATAGATTGGTGGCAGGGTTGGGGAGGAAGAAGAATGGAAACCAGATAGAATGCTATCACAGTGTCCTAGACAGGAAACATTAGTTCCTTGAGTTATTGTGGTGGGAGTGAAGATGGAGAGAAGTAGATGGAATGAAAATAAGGTTTTAGGGTAGAAATGTCAGGACTTGTCAGTGATTGAATATTAGTGTTGAAGGAGAGGAATGAATCATACTGGACTCTCAAATTTCTGTCTTGAGAATCTCGGAGAATGCTTACTTAATGGGATGAGGAAAATGAGCCAGGAGTGAGCTTGGAGGCTGAATTAAGAGCTCTGTTTTAGGTCTATTAAGTTTGAGATCCTGTATGAATTTCAAATGAAGTAGGCAGTTGGATATATATGAGTTGGAAAGTCAGGATACTTAAGAGTGTGGCTGCACAAACCATACTTCTATGTTGTGAAAGAAGATAGAACATGGTTAAGAGGCAAACACCTTGAGTAAAAGGTCATTTCTAGCTCTGCCACTTGCTTGTGTAAACCTGGGAAATTTACTTCTTTTCTGTGTGGAAGAAAGACATTAAACTAGAGAAGGCTTTTCAACAAATTAATCACTAATGATTCCTTCTATTGATTTTGTCTCATTGATCTCATGTTTTGAAAAATATTTTAGCATCTTAACATACTGCATTCATCAAGAAATAATACATTAATTTTATCTGTGTAATGAATGTTTTTTCATTTTAATGTTGGTTCAGATTTTAAATCCTTGATAATTATGGCTTATTGGCTATGATAATATGGGATCCCAGAATTGAAGTTTAAATGCAGATATATCTTAGTACTATTAACTGTTAGTTGTCATTAACTTCTGCTTTTGCTCTCTTTTTCAAGGGTGATTTATATATCAGATGTGTGCAGTTTAAGTCTTGACATCTCCACGCATCTGACTATGTTAACAAGTATGAACCAGCTATCACATATAACTAGTCAAAGCTTCTGATCACTAAGAGATAATCAGTACTGTATTATTGTACTACATGGTACTATACAGATGTGATAAAATTTCATGCAAAAGCAAAGACCCTAACATTGTAGTCAGTCTGATATCCTTATTGTGAGCAAATATTTCCATTCTTTGAAAATAGCTCATGCTCACTGTTGCTAAATTCATTGATCCCAGACTGGAAGCCACTAGACTTGATAATGTCTAGCACTTCAGCCTTAACATCCTTTGATTCAGGCCCCTTTCCAGATTGTATTCTGGTTCCTACTCATGAGAGTTATAAATTTAAAAGTCATGTAGCCATATATTTGCTTTTGTTACTAGATACTAACTTTCAGCATTTCAACTCTTTAGTGGTGGGACTTTATCAATAATTTCAAGGTGGTTTGTCACTTTCTTCTCAAGTCATTATGAAGTAAAGTTACATATATTTCCTATGAAAAGAATTGTAGAATATTATATCTCATATATTAAATGGGTATGGAAAAGTTACTTTTGGAGAGAGGGGCCAGAGTTTTAGGACTGCAATCTGAAAATAATCATTGTTGGGGAGTAGGCAGTCACTGGCAAGATGACAGAGAATCACAGACCTTGCTGTTGGTGAGGGGAGGAAATCCAGAGAGGTAAAAAGGTGGAGCATGGGAATATAGAACTGACGATAGGCAAGCAGGCAGCACAAAGACATTCCAAAGCCAAGTGTCAGGAACACTGAACGAGCAGACGTTTGAGGGTCCAGGTAGGTACTAGTCATTCAGGGAATCGGGGGTGTAGTTACCAAGGCCTCTGTCCAGGAGGACCTGACCCCTAGGCAGTTAGCACTGGGGTTTTGGCACAGAAGAACAAGCTAGGGAGTAAGTCTCTCAGGTGGCATCTCAGTCTCTGGAGAAAGCTCCACTTATCAGAATGTGGAATCAAGGTCAAAGCTGGGGAAGAAGTGAATGTTAACAGCAAGTGGCAGAAATCCAGTCTAATCTTGTTTAAGAAAAAATGGGAATTGTGGGGTTATATAATTTGGAAGTCCAGAGAGTGGTATGGTGCTTTTAAATGTCTACAAACTCTTTGTGGACGTTGGACCTAATTTCCCCTCCTTGAGTGTGGGCTGGATTTAGTGACTCACTCCTCATGAATAGAATACAGTGGAAGTACAGTGTGTGACTTTGGAGACTAGGTCATAAATGGCACTGTGACTTCTTGCTTGCTCTCAGTCTCAGACCACTCACACTGAGGGAGTCATGTTGTGTTGTGAAGATGCTCAGAAGGCCCTGTGGAAAGGTCCACGTGGCAATGAACCTTATCCTCTACCCTCAGAGAGACCTTCAGATGACTGCAGCCTTGACCCATGACTTGACTGCAGCTACATGAAAGACCCTGAACTAGAGCCACCCAGCTAAACCATTCCCAGATTCCTGACTCTCAGAAACTGTGGGAAATAATACATTGTTGTTGTAAGTTGCTAAGGTTTGGGGTCATTTGTTATGCAGCAATAAATAACTCATAAAGGAGGATATGATTCAGCCATGGCCTGATCCTGGCGCTCAAATGCTGTAGTCAACGTACCATGTTATTCTCTGTTTTTAGCTCTGTTTTCCCAGTTTGCTTCTTTGTCTTCATACTAGCTCTCAGTACGCAGCACAGGAGATGGCTGCAGGTATTCAGAAGGACTTAGGAGAGATATTCTGTTTTACTCAGTGTCTATATATGACATTGTAAGAGAGAATTCTTATCTGACTCTGTTGAATCGTGTGTCCACCATGTGTCTGCTCTGTCCAGGCAGATATCATATAGTGATGGCTCAAGTCTGCTCTTGTGTCTACCCTTTTGGCCACTCATGAAGCCTCATTGTCAGCAACCTTCTCCTGACCACCTGGAATGTGGGAGAGGTAATTCCCCCATGCCAGAAGAAAGGGCTTAGGAGTGCTGGGGCAGAGAAGACAAAAGATGTCTGGCACAGGTGGAATCCAGGGGTATCTAGAAAGAAGATTCTGATTTTGCTCATCTACAACCATCCATTCACAGCAGTCTCAGTAACTTTGAATAACTGACACATACTTTAAAAAAATTCTCAATATCAACTTTTAAAATATAGTAGTGCTACTACTACTATCTAGCCATCTTGCCTATCTCAAATGAGCTGAAGAACCAAGAAGTAAATAAGCACAAAATAGAATGGGTTTTATTAATAGGTATGCCCTCTGGTCCTCTTTCTGAGGCTTTTTTTTTTTTTTAAATCTACCATTTTTAGAAGCTGAACATATAGCTCAGGATAGGACATCCTGGGAGCTCACCACACCCACAGCCCCCTGCTTCAGAGCAGCAGCTGCCTTGTCTTCTTATGCATAGCTAATAATAATAATGAGTGAATTGCGTTATTATAGCACATAGCTATATACTCTAGGTCCTGTTCTAAGCTCTTGCATCCAACAATGTTGAACCAGACAATCAAAACCAGTAGGTGAGTATATAAATGTTATATATATAAAAAAGATTTATTTCAAGGTATTGGTTCACATGATTGCGGGGCCAGAGTCTGTAGGGCAGGCAGTCAGGAAGGGAAGATCCCCAGGCAGAAACACCCAGCACAAGCCAAAGCTGTTGTCCACAGGTGGGAGTCTCTCTCTCCCGTTCCCCAGGGAAGGCCTTCTAATTGGATTGGTCCACACACCCAGGATAATTTCTCTTCCAACTGATTAGTTCAGGCTTGCACAGGATAATTTCCCTAATTTAAAGTCAACTAATCGGGGACTTTAATTACATCTGCAAAATCCCTTCACAGCAGCACCTAGATTAGTGTTGGATTGAATAACTAGGGTCTTTAGTTCAGCCTAACCAGATTGATGCATCAAAACACCATCAGTGCTTTATGTGAAAATTCTCTTTTACTCCTTGTAGTAATAATAATAACTATTATTATTCCACTATGTAAATGAATAAACAGTGGCTCAGAAATGTTTAGTAACTTGCCCAAGGGCTCATAGTAAATGGCATAACGAGGTTACCAGACCAGGTCTTCTGTCTTCCAAACCTGAGCTCTTTCTACAATGCTATTTGGTGCCAGCCACACCTGGCTAGACCTTATCTAGAGGCCATAACTAGTGGCAAAGGCAGCCATTCACAGGGGGCCAGTGACTTAGATGGTCTGGTGCAATATCTCTGTCCAGATGGAATGGCCCAAACTGGGTAATGATTAATACACAGTCAGATTCTGTGTTGGGGAGTTTGAAAGTGAAACATGAACAAGGACAGAGACATAAAGGATGTACATAAAGAGAAAAGTCTTAGCTTGAAGTGTGGGGCAATGGAAGCCATGTACAAGGAGAACCAGAGAAAGAAGAAAGACGGAGTGGGTGGGTGGTATTAATAATAAGAATGTGAAAGATGAAAGAGAGAGTAACCAGGACAACGTAACTGGGGCCATCAAGGAATCAAGGTGGTGAAGGCCAACTAACTGCTGAGGGCATGGACGGGAGGTGTCCTGGCTCTGCCTTGGATCACACACATGTACGTGTACTTCTCCACACCCACTTGCTGTTGCCATGGCAAACATATGCCTTACTCCACCTTCAGAGTGTGGGTTCTGAGTTTTAGGGAGAGGGCCTAAAGGGATATTCAGTAGCCAGAGAAGCCGCTCATATCATCTTGACAGTCCTGCAGGTCTATCCAGCATCTGTGTGGTGCATGCAGGCTGGCTCCCCTCTGTGGAGCTGCCCCTTATGTCTTTTCCAGGGATGTGAGGCACAGTGGTGTCTAACGCACTGACAGGCCAGAGCTGACCATGCCCAACAGTCTTTCTGCCCGGATGGTTTGTCATGGGTGTCACCTGGGAGCTTGTTGGTCACGTAGATGCTCAGGTCCCACCCAAACCTGCTGAATCTGAGTCTGTATTTTAATAAGAGCCCTAGTCAAATTATGTATACATTAAAATTTAACAGAATATATAATTCAGTTATGGCAAGATACCTTTGACTGTGTTCTAAATTCTTCTACCTGGTGCTGACTGCACTAGGGGTAAAGTTTCACCCCACCCACTCTATGTACTCCCATTCTGCCTCCCCCTCAGAGAACACGATAACTGGGTCAGAAGAGCTGGGCTGTGTATGCTGGACAATATTCCATGGGGGCTGGCTTTGTGAATGCTCAGCCTTCTTAAATTTTTTGTATATTTTTCTATCATCCTCCATTAACTGAGGATCCTGAGTGCATGACTGTTTCTTGCAAACTAATGGACTGTAACAAATAGCTGGGGTGATTTAATTTGCAAAGCCACGGGGATTATAACAGCAGTAAATTAAACATGAGAAGGGCTTTTAGAAATAGGTACACTGAAAGCAACAGGAAGCTGTTGATAACAGACAAACAACCCCAAAATATAACAATATGTGCCCTTTATTTGCTGCTGAAAATAGCCCCACAGGCCTCAAAGGGATCTGAAGCTCTCTATATATTGCAGAATGTACAATACACGGGGGTGATAAGAATGCATGAGTCATAAGAGAAAGGTTTAGCTGTCTATAGCATACTGATTAGGAAGGCAGGGAAGCGTAACATGGATGTTTAAAAGATTTTCAATGAATATGATTTCAATAATACATAATTTAGGGGTTTCATAAAATCTCAGCACTGCAAAAAATAATTTTCCAGAATGACTCATCCTCCAGGTCTCTAGAGTGCAAGGTGTATTGGAGATGCTCTTCCCTCCTTCCCATCCCCAGCAAGCTGTCTTTTCCACAGCACCAGAAGAAACTGCAAGAGGTGCTTCTTGGTTCTGTCCTCATTGCAATGGTTGATTTTACCAGGCTGAGCCCATAAAATTCATTCTCCAAAGAACCTAAGAACGGACACACAGCCTTTAGTGAGTCGAGCTGAGAAACCGTATAAAAGCTACATGATGAGTGCGATGCGCACTGTCTGGGGTATGAATTTGCTTGAAGCTCTGATGGGGATGGGGGGGCATGGGCAATATATATAACCTGAACTTTTGTACCCCCATAATAAGCTGAAATAAAAATAATAATAATAAAAAATAAAGTTGGGTAGGGATCTGCTACGGTTTCCCAAAGCGAGGAAAATTGGCTGCAGACAGAAGGTAAAAGACCCTCAGGCTCACCGTGAAACTTCTTTTGTTTCTCCTCACTCATTCTAATCCTTCTTGAGACATTATTGTATTACCTGCATTGGACACCATGAAATACCCTGTGTCCTTCCAAATAATCCCACTATTTTTGGTTAGTCTAATTTGAATAGCATCTATTCCTTGAAAACAGTTGTTCGTTATTGAAGATAAGAGGCTTTACTAAAATCCATGATGATTTCTACTATTTTAGCGGCAGCATGGCACAAAATGAAGCACAGGGGACAGATCATAGAGGAGGAGCTCATCATAGTCACTGGGGCCAGACTGACAGCAGAGGGAATGAGGCATTATGGCTATCAGATAAGCCAAGCATCCCAGGCTGGAGCCTTAGGCTGGCTCCTAAGTCAATGGCTGAGGGCCTAAGGTGGGTGGAAGTACCCAGGTATGAGTCTGGACTCAGGATTCAAGCTTGGCAAAGACAACAGCCTGAGGTAGATTTGGAGCCAGCACTCCTGGGTTGTTCTGGAAGCAGCTCTTTAGGTTCTGGCGCTGTATGAGAAGGTTTACTTCTCAACAGCTCTGCCCTGATCAAATGAAGCCCATGGGCCGTAAGAAAATTAGATCAATCCTGATTGGCTATCATCTAATGAATTAGAATTCAAAAAGAAAAAAGTCAAGATAGCTTTGACTCAGGTGGTGCAAAGGAAATTTGTGTGACCAAAGCATTTGTACCCCCGTAATATTCTGAAATACTCCCCCAAAAGTGAAGAGAGAAAACAGAAAATTTTTAAAGAAATAATTAAGATAATTTAGAAAAGCTGATAAACATGAGCCTTCAGACTGAAAGGTCATATGGTATGCTCAGCCCAATGAATGAAGAATAATTTACTAGAAAGCATATCATTTCAGGAAATCGGGGATAAAGAGAAGGATATTTTCTGATGAAACAGAAGGGAGGAAAGAGTCGCACACAAAGGATAATAAATAAGAATAGTATTGACTTCTTGACAGCAACACTGAAAACAAAATGCCAATGAAGCATTCAAAATTTAGAGGGAAAATGTTTTCCAGCCTTTTTCCAGGTAGGAATAATATATCTAGCCAATCTATCAATCAAATACAAAGGTAAAATAAGTTTATTTTGAAATATACAAAGCCTCAAGAAATTTGTCACCAGTGTACCCTTTCTCAGAAAGCTACTTGAGCACCTACTTCTCCAAAACAGTGGAATAAACAAAGAGAGAAGTTATCCAAGAAAAGAGTATGCAGTACAAGGAATAGGGCAAGAAAATCTCCAGGGTGTTGGTGGAAGGAAACCTTAAATGTCAGCTATGCAGCAAATCTAGAGAGCAGCTGTTCCAGATTGGAGAAGCAGGATAGAAGGTTCCAGAAAGAATGTTTCTCCAAGTAAAGATGAAACTCATAGAACGTCTGATGTGTTTGAATGTATTGAAAAGAGTCATATTTTTGGCAGAGAATTTGGGGGTAATAGGTATATACAAAAGCAAGTCAACAGCAACAAAAAATAAGGCAACTAGTAACTTCAGAAAAAACAAGGCAACTGTACAAGAAAGGAAATATAGTCATTCTATACTACTGGGCTCATATATTAATAATATTAAGGTATTATTACCTATGAATATATACATTTGCATATACTATATAAACTAATGATTGATTCAACTAAAACAAGAACAACAAACCTGTGATAAAATTGTATTGAGAAGATGTAAAGAGAATGTGTGTGTCTGTGTGTTGGGCTGGGATGGGGAGAGGTAAAACTACCAAGTGTTAATCTTCTGAAGTGAGAAGTCAAAAGGTAATATCTAAATTAACAAATTAAGCAATAGCAGTTGTGAGCCTAGTCATTACTAATATGAAGGTAATTACTAAGAAAGAACCTAAAAGGGTTGACCTTGGCTGCTTCCTGGGGCTATGAGTCAGGTAGAAAGGGATAGGGCAGGAGACCAATGGTTTTGTTATAATCCTTATGGTGTTACTGTGTTTCACTGCATTTTACACTTGGTGCACGTGTGAGTTTGGAGCGCAGAGCACATTTTGCTATAGCGGGGCAGTGTGCATGGTAGTTGTCAGCATTGCGTGGATCACAGTCCACCACCATTACTGTCCCCACAAATGATTTTAGCCATGACATACCTGGAAATTGTTTTTCACATTTCCCTGACACCCTGTCATCACATGGAACAGCCTCTGAAGAAGGAGCCCCTCCCTGCCTGCAGGGTCCCCTTCCTACTGTTCATTAACGCTGAGAAGCTTGGACTTCACCTGCTTAAATCTGCTGTTAGAGTGAGTTGCAGGTTTTTAGAGATGATGTTTCAGGAAAAGCCTGGCTGTGGGAGGCAAGGGGCAGGTACATGGCCTCTAGAACTTAGGGGGGAAATCTGGAAGAACAGCTCTGTGATGAGAAAGGGGGTAAAGTTGGCTGTGAAGGAGATCAAGGGGGTGAGAAGCCAGTTTCGGGATAAAGAGAAAGGTGAAGGTTCCCTTCTCTTCTCTCCTCCCTCCTCTCCTCTTTCCTCTCCGTGCTGGGATGTGAGGGGCAGAGAGACCCTAAGGTGGTGTCAGAATGGGATTTGCCCTCCTTTCCTTTTTCCCTCCTCTAACTTGGCAACAATGGAGTAGGCAGTGACTAGGGAGCAAGGGTTGAGCCTGGGGCCCTGGAGAGGGAAGAGTGGGGGCAGCTGATGTGGGAGGTATCCACTCCCTGCCATTCCATATTTACAGACCTAGTCGTGAAGTGGTGCTGGCCCAAGGGCTGCACGACACACAGGGGATGTGTCTTCCAGCTGCCTCGCCACCAGGGAGAGGTGGTGAAGGAAAGGCTATTTCTGTCCTCAGCTGCCAGACTGGGATATGCATTCTTATATAAGGGTACGTAAAGGAGGCGTAGGAAATTCAGAGTTCTCTCTCTGAACACCTCTTCTCCACTGTCCTTCTTCTCCTCTCACCACTGATGACATGGGCACTTCCCAGGTTTCTTCACGTGTGGTGTCATATGAAATCCCAGCCTAGATAAAGGTATTCCTCTTTTTAAAGTCACTACCAAAATACAGTACACAAACCAAGCGCCAAATTTTCAGGCTGGTCCCAGATACCTAATACCTTAAGAGCAGTACGGACGTTGGATACTAAGAAGGGGGAGGTTGGGAGGGGGGTGAGGGATAAAAATCTACCTACCGAGTGCAACGTACACTATTCTGGTGACCTAATGGGTACACAGAGAGCCCTGACTTGAGCAGGATACAATTTATCCACTTAACAAGAAACATTTGTATCCCCTAAAATTAAAAAAAAAATAAATAAATTATAAAAAGAACTAATTTTATGACCCTTAGCTCAATATGAACTTTGAGGGTAAGAAGGATTGATGGTTAATAAGCCAGTAGAGGGAATCTCTCTGGCGAATTGTCTGTGTCCTGGGCAAATACCCTCCCTCCCAACACCAGAAGAGTTTCGGGCACTTCACCTTGCTTTGGCCTAGTGAGAGGGGCTTTAAGGAGACCAGTCACAAAACTTGGTATGTGTTCCTGGATTAGGGGACACACTGGATTACTGTCTGTGTAGTGTGGAAGATAATCATGAAATAAAAGACTGGCTGAAGCCGGGCATGAAGACAGGGAAAAAGCCAAGACTGCCCTTTCACCATTTGGCAAGAATGGGTGAGGTTCCTGCGAGCCGGATGGGTGCCATGGACAGGAGTCAGGCTGGAGCCGCTGGGAGGAGCTCTGCAAAGGCCAGGGGGCTCTGGGGGTGGGAGGCTGTGGGGTTCACTGCTGAGGCAGGAGCTGGGGAGGAGCAGCAACTGGTCAGCTAAAGCAGACACATCAGGGACCTCTGAAGGATCCACAAATGTTTTCCCCTCCGAAAAATAAAAGAAAAAAGAGTTAGCTTTGGTCATCCATCAACCACCAAGAGCATCAACACTGTCCAAATCTAGTAGGTCCTTCCTGCCTTCTTATCTTTCTTCTACCCTGGGGATTTGGGCACAAGGTAGAGAGAAGCTGACAGAGAAACCAAGATGTCTGTCTTCCCTACTTTCTCCACTGTAGGTTTCCACACCCAGGCAGGCCCGAGCTGGAGGAAGGGGAAAGGTTCAACTTAAAATGATGTTTGAACTTTTTACTATTACATGGACCTGGGCATTTGAATTGGTGAAATGTGATGGTTCTTGCAAATAGAAATGATTGGAGAATTTTTTAATTGTCCGGCAACAAACAGACCATCTTTGGGGCTCCCTAACATTTCATCTGGGGGCTGGGAAATGACTGGCCCCACCCCAAAGAGCAGGTATGGGCTGGCATTGGGATGGAAAGATCGTGTTGCTCAACAACTTCATCCTTTTAAAGAGGTTTATTCATGATGATTATGTAAATACATTTGTAATCAAATGCTGTTTGCTTATGTGTCCCTATGATGGTTTTCTGAGATTTACCAATATCAAGTTAAAAGAAAAAACCCAGGAAGCATTTTACCAAACTATGTCAAGGTTTATTTATATTGTCTATAAAAGGAATTCTGGGCTGGAATAAAAAAATTAGGGGCATTTCTTGAAGATAGGATATCAAGAAGTTCTTAAGAAGATAGGATGAGTGGGAATAAGTGAAGAAACTTAAGGTGTGAGAAGGTAAATGTAATTAAGGTAAAGGAAATCTGCAGGTGGCTTTAAGACAGAATTGGAGAGTGGAGGGATTTGGGGAGAAGCATTCAGAGAGGAAGAGGGTGTGTGTGTGCACGTGTGTTTGTGTTGGTAATTGTGGTGGGGGTGTGTCAGAGTCTTTCTCCTTAAATCTAATCTTTCCCTTAGAATAAACTAACAGGTGCTTTGAACTTTAGGAAAAGTAACATTTGAAACTGCATTTTAGCATTATTTAGTGGTCTTTCTTCCTTAACACACGTTTTTTTTTTTTTTTTTACCAGAGCTCTCCTCGGAGGCCGGGCGTGGCTGCAGCCTGCTGCCCTATTTTATCATGAGGAGGGTTAACCAGGAGACAGAGCAGGACTGTCTCCCAAATTTTCTTCTGGAAGTCATGAACCAAGCATGCACCAGCAATAAACCTAGTTCCACAAGCTTGTTGGTGTACAAAGCAGCATAAAACATTGATCTATTAGTACTAAGTCTCAAATTAGCTACTAGATTTTTAGAACTAGGGGAGAAGAGCCAAACAAAGAAGTTTCTTCTAAATCTATAGCAGCTTCAGGCAGCTGATGAGCCACCAGCCGCTAGTCTTGTGAACAGATATTCTGGGATGCCTATTTATAGCAGTCATCTTTCACATGGGCTGGCATTGTTGTCTGGCATTATTCTTTACTGTGTCATGGAACTTTACTTTTGGAACGTCCGACTCCTTTTAGTAAGCTTGCCTGAGTTTTTAGCCAGGCCGGCACTGAACCCTGGAATGTGGAGCTGAAAGGGTATTGACCATGAGGCTCTAACTCCCTCCTTTTACACAGGGAGAAATTGAGGCCCCTAGAGCTGAGCACACTTATTAGTTCCAGCATTACCAACACACCCCAGGCCTCTTCACTCCAAGTCTAGTGGCTTTAGCATAAATCTGAACCAAGGATTTTGCTTTGTTTTGTTTTGTTTGGAGGTGGTTGAGTTTTACATATAAGAGGGGCTGAAAGTAGGGTTTTTTTCTGTAAACCATACAGTTAACCAAACTAACAATTTATAGTGTCTAAGGCTCCTGTATTATTTGCATAAACCAAAGGAAGTAAAAGAGATTTATATTCTCTCAGCATTCACCACTGACATTTAGTAAAAATAAATTTAGAATGGCACGATCTGAGTAACTTCAAAAGAGACTCCACCTTGCCTATTCAGGTGCAGTCATAATACATGTAGATGTTACTCAGTTGGCCAGGAAGTCTGCCCCTTAGCAGGCATGTGACCCTGCATTAGGCATCAAACTTTATTGGAAATATTTTCTCTGCTGCTGAAAAAAAAATGAGCCAAATTTGCTTATATGTAAGGATTTATACAATTGTCAGTCACTTATGAGAATAAAGTGTTAAAATTGTTTTCAGTAGTTGCTGCGTGGTAATTCCAGAAGGGCATCTTCTTTCATATCCCCTGTTACCAGGGCCACGGCATGGGTGGAATTGTGCCCTGGGGGTGCAATTGACATAGACTACAGTGCACATGGACATAGCAGCCATCTTTCACATGGGCTGCCATTGTTTTCTGGCATGGAGAGAAGCTGGCAGAGAAACTAAGATGTCTATTTCCCGTACTTCCTCTACTGTAGGTTTTCAGACCCAGGCAGGCCTGAGCTGGAGGAAGGGGAATGATTCAGCTGAAAATGTCTGGCTTTGAGCTATGTGAGGATCCTATTATTGTGTTTATCTCTTGCTCGACTCTTAATGTATACATTGTGTAGGATAGACATGCTTTGCAGAATATCCCCTTGGGTAGCTTTGTCTTGGTAGGATGCCTTTTGGGTTTTAAAACCTCAAAGAACATAGTTAGGTCTTAAATTGATATTTTTGAGCAATGTTTATAAAAATTATAAGCACATGTCATTTTTTTGCACTTTGCTTTATTGCATTGCACAGGTATTTATTGCATTGCACATTTTTTACAAATTGAAGGTTTGTGGCAACCCTGCATCAAGCAAGTCTACTCGTGCCGTATTTCCAACAACAAGCTCACTTGAGGCTCTGTGTCACATTTTGGTAATTCTCACAATATTTCGCACTTTTTCATCATTATTAAATCTGTTACCATGATCTGGGATCAGTGATTATAATACTACGATTATAATTGTTCTGGAGCACCACAAACTGTACCCATAGAAATTGGCGAACTTACTTGGCAAATGTTGTGTGTGTTCTGACTACTCCACTGACCAGTCATTCCCCATTTCTCTCCTTCTCCTTGGGCCTCCCTAATATCTGAGACAAAATGATATTGAAATTAGGCCAGTTAATAACCCTACAATAGCCTCTCAGCGTTCAAGTGAATGGAAGCGTCTTAGGTCTCTCACTTTAAATCAAAAGCTAGAAATGATTAAGTTTCATCAGAAAGGCATGTCAAAGCTGAGAAAGGCCAAAAGCTAGGCCTCTTGTGCCAAGCATTTAGCCAAGTTGTAAATGCAATGGAAAAGTTCTGGAAGGATATTAAGAATGCTACTCCAGCAAACACATGAATGATATGAAAGCAAAAGCCTTATTGCTGATATGGAGAAAGTTTTAGTGGTCTGGTTATAAGATCAAACCAGCCACAACATTCCCTTCAGCTAATGCCTAATCTACAGCAAGGCCCTAAATCTCTTTAGTTCTATAAAGGTTAAGAGAGGTGACTGAATTGCTGTAATCGCATGATAAATCTTTTTTTTTTTTTTTATTTCAGCTCTTCATGGGGGTACAAAAGCTCAGGTTATATACATTGTTCGTGTCCCGCCCATCCCCCTGAGTCAGAGCCTCAAGCGTGTCCATTCTCCAGACAGTGCGCCTGGCATTCACCTTGTAGTCATACCTCCATCCCCTCCCCTCCCACCTAGGAGTTGTTCTAGTGGATGAGCATAGAAAGTGGTTTCTTGAGGTTGAATCTATTCCTGGTGAAGATGCTTTGAAGATTGTTGAAATGACAACAAAGGATTTAGAATATCACATAAATTTGGTTGATAAAGCAGTGGCAGGGTTTGAGAGGATTGACTCCAATGTTGAATGAAGTTCCACTGTGGGTAAAATGCTGTCAAACAGTATCATATGTTACAGAGAAATCTTTTGTGAATAAGTCAATTGATGTGGCAAACAAAGTTCATTGTTGACTTATTTTTAAGAAATTGCCACAGCCACCCAAACTTCAGTAGTGCCCTGATCAGTCAGCAGCCATCAACACTGAGGCAAGACTCTCCACCAGCAAGATGATTACAGCTTGCTGAACACTCACATAATCTTTAGCATTTCTTAGCAATAAGGTGTTTTTTAATTAAGTATGTACAGTTTTTTAAATATAATGTTATTGCACACTTTATAGCATAGTGTAAAAATAACTTTTATAGGTACTGGTAGACCAAAATATTTGTGTGACCCACTTTATTGTGCACAGCCAAGGAAATAATTAACAGAGCAAATAGACAACCTACAGAATGGGAGGAAATATTCACAAACTATGCATCTGATAAATGGCTAATATCCAGATCTACAAAGAACTCAAGCAAATCAGCAAGAAAAAAATCAAACTACCCCATTGAAATGTGGGCAAAAGACATTAACAGTAGCTTTTCAAAAGAAGTTAGACAAATGGCCAACAGACATATGAAAAAATGCTCAATGTCACTAATCATCAGGGAAATGCAAATTAAAACCACAACGAGATATCACCTTACCCCTGTCAGAATGGCTTTTATTAAAAAGTCCAAAACAATAGAAACTGCTGTGGATGCAGAGAGAAAGGAATGCTTATACAGTGTTCGTGGGATGGCAAATTGGTACAACTTCTATGGAAAACAGTATGGACATGCCTCAAAGAACTAAAAGCAGACCTCCCATTTGATCCAGCAATCCCACTACTGGGTATCTACCCAAAGGAAAATAAGGCATTTTATCAAAAGCACACTTGTAATTGAATGTTTATCATAGTACAATTCACAATTGCAAAGATGTGAAATCAACCCAAGTGCCCATCAATTCATGAGTGGATTAACAAAATTTGGTATATGTATACCATGGAGTACTACTTAGCCTTAAAAAGGATGAATTAATGCCTTTTGCAACAATTTGGGTGGAAGTGGAGACCATTATCCTAAGTGAAGTATCTACAGAATGGAAAAACAAACACCACGTGCACTCACTATTAAATTGGAACTAACCGATGAGCAGACATGTGCACAGAGGGAAGTAAAACTCAGTGGAAATCAAGCAGGGGGGAGGGGGGAGGGTAGGGGCAAAAACCTACCTAACAGGTACAATGAACACTATTTGGGTAATGGGCACACTTACAGCTGTGACTCAAGCATTACAAAAGCCATCCATGTAGCCAAAAGCATTTTTACCCCCTTAATAATTTGGAGTGAAAAAAAAAAAGAAAGTTAAAAAAAGACCAAGTGCATCATCCTCTCCTGCCTTCTGACATTATCACTACCCCCCACCCCTTGTCCAAAGGGACAATCAGTGCACTCATGAAGTGCCTGCTGAATTCCTTCCTTGCTAGTCAGCTCACTTTTCACACTAACTCTTTGTTTGCTCGTGATATGACTTCTACATTATTAAATTCATTCATTTATAATTGGATTAATATTTCAAATATTAATATATCAATCAAAGAGCAGGTAATAAATATTTATTATTATATGGCTAGCTTTGGGCTAGATATTTGGGGAGTGCAAAAAAGGCTGAGTATACGATATGGTCCTGGTTCTTTTCTTCTTCACCTTTTCTACAGAGGCTTTGCTGATTCTACTCTATCCCTGGCAGAGTTATTAAATATTTATTCTGTTCCCATACCAGTGATAATGATGATTAATATTAATTGAGATTGAATAAGTGGAGGACACTTTGCTGAGAACTTTACTTGTATTTTTTCATTTAATCCTCTCAGCAAACCTAAACATACGTACTATTATTATTCCAGTTTTATAGATAAGGAGACCGAGGTTCATTTAACAAACCTGGCCAAAGCTCTGTAACTAGTAAATGGGAGAGGGGAATTCCAATGCGGGTAGGCTAATAGCATCACCTCTAGTTTAAAGGGACAGGGATTGTCTTGGTCTACTCAGGCTGTCATAACGAAAAAACACAGATCATGTGGTTTAGACAACAGAAATTTATTTCTGCACAATTCTGGAGGCCAGAAAATCTGAGATCAAGGTCTGGCATAGGTTTCAGTTTCTGGTGAGGGCTCTTTTCCTAAGTTGCAGATGGCTCTCTTCTCACTGTGTCCTCACACGGAGGCGGGAGAGCAAGCTCTCTAGTGTTTCTTGTTATAAGGACAAGAATCCCATCATGAGGGCTCCAGCCTCGGGATTTCATCTAATTCTAATTCCCTCCCAATGGCCTCATCCCCACCCACCATCACTTTGGGGGTTAGGGCTTCAGCATGTGAATTTTGGAGGGTTATAAACATTCAGTCTGTAATAGGAATCAAGGTTTAGGGAGATTATACAATGTAGCCAAGGTCAGAGTTATTAGGTGACAGAGCAAGGACAAGGTCCCAGATTTCTGGAGGCTGATGGGCCTCTTTTATTCTGAGTCAGTAAGGCACAGGGGTTAGAAAGAACAGGGAGGATTCTTGGTGCTGCCAGGCAGTCTGAATTCTCAAACAACATTGCAGGTCAGGACACCTTAACCTTGCTACCTATAAAAATAAACACATCCCTTTCTTTTCTGCTACATCATATTGGCAATGTTTTTACTTATGAAGAAAGAAGTAAGCCTCTTTTCATCTGATTCAGAGCCAATGAGTAATTAACCCTCAATAAATGAAAGGTTGGTCTTTAGAAAATGGCTACCTCTCGTACTTTTTGAGATTATATCTTAAGTAGGGATTTTGTATTAATAGAATAGTAATGTTTTGGTGAGGCTTGTAGGTTCTTGCCAACGTTTTCAATATTGTATCAGTCGAGATTTTGACAGGAAACAGATGGCACATTAAGATTGGGCAATCTGAAAAGAGTTTGATGAGAAGACTATTTACAAGGGTGTGGGCATGGCTTAGGAAAAGCGACAGGGGATGGTGTGTCACTCTGTGCCAGTGTGGGCTCTTGTTAACACTGCTAGGCCTGAAGGGACAAGTGGAAGGAGAGGCTGGAACCCACAGAAAGAGGGGTGGGGGGAGAGAGAGCTGTATGAAAGGGCTCCCTGACCAGTGAACCCTGGAAATAGCACCCTTTCTTCCTGCCTCTGATCACCCGACACTGCTTCGCACTGGCTGAATCTGACCAGAGCCAAAGGAGATTATGGTGACACACCAAACATGCTAGCCTCCTGGGCCCACAGCAGGATTGAAAAGTGTAGAGAACAAACTATAAAGATAAAGGAAGGATATTCAGTGCAAATACCGTTTTCAATGAAATGGTGGTTTGGGAAGTTCTCTTGACTGCCATTTAAGTTGTTTTGCCTCTTTCTGTTAAACCTCATAGGGGGTAGATAACCTACTGTTTGGCATGGTTCATTTTAGCATGTAAAATGGAGAGAAAAAGATGTAGGATGAACTTAGATATCTTCCTTACTCAAAAGGAATGAAAAAAACATCCTATTTAATCCCACTGTACTTAAGAACTGGGTTTAGAGTTGCTGGTACAGTTTAAAATAAACCAAGTTTTTAATTGATTGGGCCACAATGGTACTTAAGGTCAATTTATTGACAAGAAATTCAAACTAGTTTATGAGAGAGTATTTTGTAGAAACCACTCTGGCAGCTGATTGAGGAGATGGTCTGGTAACCTGTGGCCTCTATATCTGCACACCCAGGAGGAAATAATGTCTGGAGTCAGGAAATAAAAGGTTCGCATCCAGCAATACCACTCACCAGGGCACAGCCAGGGTAAATTAGATCGTCTCAGCTTCATCTGTGAACTGAGGAAGAGAATCACGCCTCCGTCAGGGGGTTGTTGAGAAGACATTTGGCACAGTGTCTGGCACAGACAGCAAGTATTCCATAAACGCTAGGTACCGTAGCTTGGCTGAGTTGAGAGCCTGGCCAACAAACAGCAGACGATCTTTTTCTAACTAAGGAAGTGATGCCTTTGCTAGAATGTTGGCTTTTTAAAAATGAAAATGGGGTTTTAAAGGGGATATGTGCTTTCTTCAGAAAATGATTAATTATGGGTATTTTTGTGGTTTATGATACGACACAATTAAATCACAGTTTTCCAGGAGCACGTGCAAACTGAGACTCAAAAACATACTGAGGTATCGAAGCAGGATGGAGGTTAAGAACTAAAGAGCAGCAGGGGAGGAGGAGAAGCTGTCCTTTTCTGACCGAGGGAATTTTTCTGCAGCTGTGGCAGTCAAGGGATTCCTTGAAGGTCAAAGGCAAAGATGTGCACAGCTGTCGCTCTCTCTCATGACTATACTAGACCCAGGAGATAAATTTCCCATTTGGGAAGTCCCCTCTCTGATACACCTCTTCTAACCTGGTGGAATAGAGTCAAGATCAAATGGCTCCAAACCCTGGGACATCATCAGGTGGTTGCTCAGCATAGAACAGAATATTCCTTTTGCTTTTTAATTTAAAAAACAGATCTTTATTAAAACTTATTTCCAAAAGCCTCAAAACTTTAATAAAAAATAACAAAACATAACTTAAAATCTTCCACGTAGACAGTATTTCTGTTTAAGTAATTTTTAACTATTCTTAAGAATTAGTACCAGAAATACTCTTTCTCAGACCCTGAGTGGGTTTTTCCCACTTTAATTTCCTCTTTTTATTTGGTCTCAAAACTCTGGCAGTTTCCTTTTACCCTGTCCTTTGACTTCCTTATGCCATGTTTGAAAGTCACTGCTTTCTGACTCTTCTTGGATTTTCTACTGAAGGAAGTTTCCTTCCTACTCACAGCCCCCTCTTTTTTAAGTACCGCTTCCAAAGCAATCCATGCTCATGAAGACACAGGCAGATGTTCTTTCTTCCTGTGATTACTAAACCTCGGATCTAATTCTCCTATAATAAAGTCTTCCTTTCTCTTGCCTCTTTCCAAATTAAATTGGTTAACTTACTCTCTATAAAATGAGTTTCATTATTTTCTGTATATCTCATTCCTTTTGTGGAGATTGCTTTCCTGTGCAATGAGGATTTTTTTTTACAACTTTATGCATTCATAAAACAGAAATAGAACAAGGTTTTCACTGGTTTCAACATCTTTTACCTACTGAAGTTATTCAAAATGAAGCTTTCTTAAGTCCATACAACGGGGAAAGAAATTTTTAAAGGACTCTCCAAATGGAGTGGCACCGAGAAACTGAAGTCTCCACTGCTATATGCAACCAGGACCAAATAGGTCTAAGGGACTAACATATTGCACACTTGTAGTGTACCCTGGAAACTTGGGGAAAATATTTCCTCCTTCTCATAGAGGTAGTGAGATTCTGCTTTCTAAGAGAAGATGAATAAGAGGGAGCAGAAATTTTTTGTATGTCTTACGGGGATGTAGAACGGCTATCTGGGGACTGTCTGGAAGGAGAGTTAGGGATGGCAAGGGAAGCTCAGTAGTTGGGTTCTATGAAGTCAAACTTAATGCCTACTTTAGCAAATAAATTTATGATCCACAGCTTTGAAATCATTCTTTTTCTTTTTATTCAAATGATTGAAAAAAATGTTCACAGAAGACAGCCAGATGATTAATTGATCCAGAGAGGGCCAAGAGCGTCTTTGCTTAACAAGCTAGATGAGCCAGTCTTACTCAATGCTGACTAAGGATATGGAGAAAACTGGTTTCAGGATGGTCTCTTTCTTCTTCCCACCCACCCTCAGCTGGCAGCTGGTGTTGCCTGCAGTGCCTTAAAACGTGCTTCTTATAAGCTGGCCACTGGAAGATAGGTAAAATTTTGGTTTGTTACTGGTTCTAGAACAATAGCAATCGTGTGCCCACCTGTATCAGTTAACTATTACTGTATAGCAAACTACCCCACAACTTAGTGGCTTAAAACAATAATGATTTATTATTTCTTACAATTCTGTGGTTTGGTTGGGCTGAGATGATTCATTTTTCTGCTCTGCATGGTGTCTGCTGGGATCGTTATGTGGCTGCACACTTCTGAGACTGGATGATACAAGATGGCTTTGCTTATGCATTTGGGGGTTGGTACAGGCTATTGTGGAAAACTCCACTTTTTATGTCATATGTCCAGGAGAGTGGCTGAAATTTTTTTACATAGTGGCTCAAGACCCAAAACAAGAATGAAAGGAGAATCTCCCTGGTCTCTTAAGGCCTGGGTCCAAAACTGAAACCGTGTAAATCACTTCTGTCACATTCTATTGGGCAAAGCAAATCACACAGCCAGCCCAGGTGCAAGGGGAGGAGAAGTAGTCCTGGCATTGTGATGGTCTTGTGTCTACAAAAATGGGAATGTCTATTGGTGGCTGTCTTTGTAAACCACACACCTCAGTCTCCATGGCAGGAAAGTGACATGAGAGCTGGGAAGCAGTCACAGCACCTCAGATACTGAGCCTAAGGCACAGAGACGCAGGCACAGGTACACCTGAATTGTTCTGAATTGCCGCATGACGATTGCCAGGTCAAATCTGTAGGTGATCGGATAATCACATATACAGAGATCTTTTTGACTTATTGTACAGAGTAAACTGTCACAGAGAGAAAGAGCAGAGCAAATGCATGAATAATGACTTAATGACCTCAGAAGTTCTTCACCTCAACTTAGCAACTGAAACTTTGACCACTAATTTCAGAATTAAAGAAACTCAGTTACAGTGGAAAATACAGCTATTATCTTACTATAGTATGATTCTCTTTGGAGTCATACTGAAGTTGAATCCTGAGTCCGTGACTGACAGCTTTGCGATCTTGGGAAAATCACCTAATTCTCTGAGTCTAATTTTACTTTTCTGTAATATGAAGATGATATCACTTCCCTCACAGAGCTGTTGAGGATATAAAGTACATTGCACACAACTTTTCACATAGAAATTGCTTTGTAAATAAGAGCTATTATAATCCTTGGGTCATCTTACTAATTTGGCTATCAAAATGTAGCCTTTTACTTTAGGGTTACCTGAGGAGCAGGCAGCCTCTCTATAATCACTCACTTCCAGTTTATGAAAGAGTTTTGGAAGAGTACAAGTCTTTCCAACTTCATGGGTACCGAGGAGGATCCTTCTATTCCTGGTTTGTTAGCTCGGTGAATAAAGTCTTTGAGTTATTTTTGCTCTATTTTCCTTCCCTGCTGTTGCCAAATCTAAATAGTTCTCAAGTTGAAAGTTTAGGAATTTAGCAACTCCATCCATGGGTGCATGGTTACACATTGAATATATCAATGAAGCTTTACTCTGTACCTGTTCTACTCTTCTGGGGGAGATAAGAATTAACAAGTAAGATATAAAAAGCAGATCCATAAACTATTCTGTTAGAAAGTAAAGCTATGGAATTTTAACAATAAACATTCTGAATTTCCTGGGACACTACTGTGTTCAATTTTTCCCCCTATTATAAGACCATTTGTCAGATCACACACCAGTGTGTCCAAATTTGGGGATGTGAAAATATGAACACTGCAGATACTGGGATTAGGAAGTGAATTTTCTGACCATGCATTTCTTGTCATGCCTGCCTAGGAAACGTTTTTCCTTCTGCCTCAAAGACAGTTGAGGGCTCTACCTTCTTTTTGTCAATTTTTTTTTTTTTCTTTTTGACTACTGGTCACTACTTTGTTACCTTTACTTACTGAATCAGCCTCTTGTCTCTCAACTCCAGCAAGATTAATTATGATTCATCTTGTTTTGGTATTGAATAGATCATCCTTTTTGAAGTGGGGGCAGAGGTAAAATGCTGAGTGAGAAGGAGAGCCAGCCACATGCTCTTTTTAGTATTAGACCAAACTTTTTCTCATGTCATGTTATCTAATTACAATAGACAGCAAACAGCTGGGGAGAATTCACTTAGGCACTGTGCATTTCCCCTCTTCTTGAAAGAATATATTTTGCCCTTCTGTCTATTCAACAAAACTCAGAAAATCTCCATGCATCTTGTAAATAAATATGTCAGCATTTCTAAGCGATCAGTAGTGTTTACAGAATTCCAAATGTGTATCTTCTAGATAAGGTCTCTGTTAGAAGTCCTAGGAAGATAGAGATAAAACATATGTTTCCCTTCCCTTCATACTGTATCAACAGAAATGTTTTCTGTTTGATCTTTAAGTGATGGAGGAGGGGACCTTTTGCTTTTAGTCCTCTTGCCCCAAATCACTTCTCTCCTCCCTTAATCCCTCAAGGACAAAAATAATGATGAGTAAATAAATATATATACAGATAGAGTTTGATTAGATTAACCCTGAAGTAACTCACATTTAATCTCACAAAAAGCAAAGGCCCATTTTTGGTAAGATGACTAAGCATTACGTAATTGACACACACATACATACATATACATGTGTGTGTACACACACACACACAAAAAAAATATATATATTCAACTTTCCTTTAGGGGCGTTTCCAGTATCAGCTTTTGTTGAAAGTCAGGTTCCCTAGGAAGTCAACCCTGAGAAGGAGGGAGTGTGCAGAAAGCTTTTTAGGGGTGCCATAGAAATCAGCATCTATGGGCAAAGGAAAGGAAGCAGAATTGGGTAGAGGAGAAGTTGGGCTTCAGGAGGTCTGAAGCCGGTATGACCCTTCAGAGTTTTCCAGAGTTGAGAGGAGGGGCCCAGGATGTTATACACCTGTGTTAATCAGTCATTGGCTGCAGCTGTCTCCAGGGAGGGGCTAATGACTTGTTTGAAGCAGCTTTTTTCAGTCTAGGGCAATTCTGGGCAGTGTCTCAATCTGCATGACACCTCAGACCTGGGCAACTAGATCCTTGCCCAGGGTCCTGCATTTTGGAGGGGTCTTTTCCATTCTTCCTCCAGCCTTGCCACTCCTCAAGGGCACAGAGTGTGAATGGCAAAGGGCTGTTCCCACCCTGGTCTGAATCCCTCCTGACTGCATTTTGGGTCTGAAAGACCCCAGAAAGTTCTAAACTTTCAACCCTAGGCCATGAGGTTGGCTGAGGGACAGCTGTTTGGGAGGGCAGGTGTGTACAGTGGGTGTCCACAAGCATCCACATAAGGCCCTTTATATGTAGAACAGGAAGGGGGGAAAGCAGATCCTCTGGGGGGTGTCCATTTGTACTTGTACCCTGGGCCCCATAAATGTGATGGGGGCTGTCTTTGACAGCTAGCCCTAATCCTTTTTTACAGCTGAAGAAATGGAGAAAATTAGGGGACTAGTCTCCAATTATAGGGCAGCATGGGCCAGGGCAGGACTAGAACTCTGGTTGTTGCCACTAGGCCAGCTGCTCCCTTCCTTGGAAAATAGCCAGATGCAGAGGGTTAAATTTTCTTCAGAAGCCTTGCTTCTCATGAAAAGTAAGGAGAACAATTCTTGCCTTTTATTTACTTTATCTTATAGAACTATTTGTGAGGATTAAAGTAAAAGCCTGTAAGCCCTTCACTATTCCCTGGAGAAAGGTTCTGTAAGAATACAAGATATTATAGTGTAATCCTCAGAACACACTAAACCTAGAGGCTAGAGAGCAGGGACTTTGAATCACGAATTCTGCTGGCTTGCTCCAGTGACATACTTAGCATCGAAGTGCTCTGTGTTTGATAGGCCAGATGTAGCTAAAAGACTATATAAGCTTTTGTGAATGGTGACTAGCTCTGAGGAAAGCTGCATATTTTACCTGATAAATACTTTTACCCATATTTTACCCAAGTAAAATAGTTATTTTAACTTTTAGAAATACTGCTATCAAGAAATGGAGGAGTTATATGTCTTGAAATTTGGTGCTGCAATTTCTTTTCAGCTGTCACTGCTAAAACTCCTATTAACTGAAATACCTTCCAAAGTTCTCTAGAGGTTAACTCAGTATTCTAGCCAATCTATTACTGGCATCTTCTTTCTCGTGAATCACATTTCATAGTAGACTTCACACCAAACAGATAACTCCTGAAAAAAATCCACAGAAAGCAGAATGACTTTTTGCCCTCTTTGACAACTCTACCCAAGTAGTAAATAAGCCACTCCAAACCCAAAACCCTGGAACCCATCTCCATTCCTGTTATATAACCTTCGTTTAATAGTCTCCTTTAAATTTATTTTCTTCTTGGCTTTTCAGTTTGCTGGTTTTTTGAAGATTTTGTTTGTAAAGAATGAGCAAATCATCTAGAATAGTGAATAAATACTCTCTGTGAAATTATTGTCTTTGCTTCATCTAAATAGAAATAACCATGCATTCCATTGTATGTCTCACTCCCTTAAAAAAGTTGGAGTAATAAAAACTTAGAGTTCAGAGACTGTGCATATATCCTTTGCATATAAAAGCATTTAAGCAAATGATTGCCCCTGAAATTATCGGTAAATTATATTTACGCAAATGAACATATCTTAGATGCTATCATAAGTGTTTTTCCCTATGAAGCGGAGTCAGAGGAAATGGCTTTAATGCTGTATTGTCACTAGCTCTTGTCATCTTGACCCTCAGCTTCCTACCTGTAAAAATAAAAAGTTGGGAAATTGAGTAGATCAGTGGTTCCCAAACGTGGATATGGAACTGTGGTCCTTGAGTTATTTCAATATTTCAAAAAGCCTAACAGATATAGTAGTTTAAAAAAATCTATATCAAGGCTACATAGGGTAAATAGAATAGAATATTTCTTTTCTTTTGACTGGAATATTATCAACTTACTATGGCAACTGTGGATTTCTCATACTAAACAGAATAAAGAAAGCGACTAATAGATTGAACTAAATAAAATTGATGATATTTGACAGTTTTAACTCAAAAGACAGCAATTTTACATGGTTTAATCTAATACATTTTAATGCATTTTTGCATGGAGAGGTAGTATATCATAGAAATAAAGAATTTTGACTTTGAAATCAGACAGGCCTGGGTTCAAACCCCAATTCCATTGGCTATGTGATCGTAAGTCACTCAATCTCAGCTGGCTTTGGTTTCTACATGCACGAAATAGTGATTGACAGTACCTGTCTTATAGTACAGTCTTATTGGCAGTGCCTATCTTGAACTTTGACACAGAGTTCATTGCTGAAAAATAAGAGTGCTTCCTCGTGACCAGAAGGTTGGAGACTACTGGATTCAATGACATCAAAGATATCCTTTCATTCATATGTACGTGTTAATATTTAGGTGCTCAAAATGGTAAAATCTGTGAATCATTATCATTCTCACTGATTCTTTCTGCTATATTTTCATGAGCTTCTTGGCAGTCATTTCCAGGTTAAGGGAGCTTTGAAGTTAAAGATTCAAAATGTTTAGGACCAGCATTATTAAAGAAGACCTAGCCCCCTTCAAGACACAAGGATGTGTGATCCTTTCTTGGAATATATGAGACACTTTCCCTTGGCTACAACCAAAAAATAAATAAATAAACAACTAAAAGGAATAAAAATAATATATTAAAATTTTTATATGTTTGTGTGTGTGTGTGTATGTGAGTTTTTGGTGCCAAATCTAAGAACATTTTACCTAGTCCTAAGGAGTCACAAAGACCTTCTGGAATTTTTTTTTCTAGAAGTTTTACAGTTTTATGTTTTACAGTTAAGTCTATGATTCATTTTGAGTTGATTTTTTTTGTAAAAGATGTGAGGTTTAGGTCAGGTTCATGTTTTTGCCTATGGATGTCTAATTGGTCCAGTACCATTTACTGAAAAGGTTAATGATTTATTTGCATTTTTATATTCATTTAGCTACAGTTCTGGTTTTTCTATTCTGCTCCACTTAGCTATGTGTCTATCCCTCTACCATTACCATACTGTCTTGATTACTGCAGCTACATAGTAAACTTTAACATTAGGAAGAGTGGTTTCTCTAACCTTCTTCTTTTTTTCAAAGTTATTTTGGCTATTTAAGGCATTTCCATTTTTGTATACATTTTAGAATAAAATTGTATATGTATAGAAAACATCTTACTAAGATTTTGATAGGAATTGTGGAAAACCGATAAAACAATTTAGGAGAATTGATGTCTTTCTATATTAAATCTTGTAATCTATGAACATGGTATTCTCTCCAAATATTTAGGTCCTTTTTTCTTTCATCAACATTTTGTAATTCTCATCATGTAGATTCTATATACACATTTTTATTGAGTTTATACCTACAAATTTTATTTTCTTTGGAAGTATTGTAAATGGTTTGTGTGATTTTTAGTTACCAGTATATTGTAATGCAATTAACTTTCGTGTGTTAATCTTGCATCTTATGGCCCTGCTGAACTAATTTATTGTTTTTGGAGGTTTTTTTGTTTTTGGTAGATTTCTTAGAATTTCTACATAGCTAATCATGTTGTCTGTGAATAGAGACTGTTTTATTTCTTCTTTTCCAATTTGCATGGCTTTTATTTCTTCTTCTTGCCTATTGTAGTGGTTAGTAATATGTTGGATAATAGTGGTAAAAGCAGATTTCCTTGCCTTGTTCCTGATCCTAGAGGTAATGCGTGCAGCCTGGCACTATTATATATTATGTTAGTTATTGTTTCTTTTTGTTGTTGTTAAGTGCTCTTTATGAGATTGAGGAAATTCTCCTCTATTCTTGTGTACTGAAAGTTTTTATAATGAATGGGTGTTTAATTTTGTCAAATGATTCTTTTGGTTAAATTGATATGATCCTATATATGGTTTTTTTTCTTTAGTTTGTTAGTATGGTGGATGACAATGATGAATTTTCAAATATTAAACTTCCTGTGCATACCCACAGTAAATTCCACTTGGTTGTGGTGTATTAATCTTTTCATACATTGTTGTATTCGATTTGCTAAAATTTTACTGAGGACTTACGCTATGCTTTTAAGTGACTTTTAGTTTGACAAGTGCCAGAAAGAGGAATTCTCCCATAAGTAGAGCAAATGTTAGATTAGTTATCTATCTGCAACTGCAATCAATTTAGCTGAAAAATCACACAAGTGAGTAACCTTGACTGTTTCTCAGGGGCACACAAAAAGAAAATAATGTAATTAGAAAGATAAAGTGGTACTTATAGAAACATCCACCTATAACTTTTCCTATTTATTTATAGGCAGAATTTGAAGATTCAAATTTGAATCCATGTTACATGCGAGATCATGACATGCCCATAAAGCCTAGTTGTACATAAATTTATTTATTATGAGCAGTGATTCTATGCAAAGCACAATTCTAAGAATACCAAGTGTAAAACTTCTTTAAAAATTTCCCTTATTATGTAGCAGATGGAATTTTCCACAGCCATTGGAATGAGGATATGTCCCAGATATGTTTCTTTGCACAAGTAAACCCTTGTAAATACAAGGCCTGGTTGAAACATGAGAGACAGATAATCAGACTCGTTGTTCCATCAAGGTATCTTGGGAGGGGAGCGCTACAGGAGAGCCTTGATCCAAGCCATCTCACAGGAGTAGGATATTGATGGATTCTTTGCGGTCACTTTAAAGTAAAGGAGACAAGGTCCAGAAAAAAAGCCACATTTTATAATCTTCACCTCACTGTGCTGGCTTTGCCTTAAGTTGCTTATAATTCTAGGTCAAAGGATTTAATGAGCCTCTACATATGAATAGAAAACCATTTATGCAAACAAAACCTCTCTTTGTGGGCTGGATGATTTACTAGGCAATTATCCTAATTAGCTCAAGAAAATCTAGGTTTTGGGGTGAATTGTTGGTCATTAAAAGAATTTTCTTACTGATTTAGAATTCATGGGAACATTTTGTTTTTAGGAGATCTGATAAAAAAGAAACTGTACTTTTGCTTTTTATGCAGCTGGACCTGTAACCACACAAAGATGTAGATTTTTTCAGTGATATATGTTTCATTGATTTGAGTAATATTCTATTTGTGCTCCTAAAAACACTGTATCATTCCTAAGCAGAACAGGAAAAATGGCTTTGGCTATACTCCATTTTCCAGGATAATTTTCTTCAAAGAAGACTGATTTCAGATGACTTTGAAAGCTCTTTTCAAAGTGCTTCCTGGATATTCTCTTTAATGTTGGTGGAAATGATGTTTGGTCTGTGTTTGACACTTTTATACACTATTCATGATGCTTCTACCATTTAAAAAATGTGTTCCAGGCTTATGTTCTTGAGAGTCAATATGTTTACTACATTTTTAATGGCACAAACAGATTTTTCTTTGCCATTTAATGACTCTCAGAAGAAGGCAGTTAATCCAGAGACAAAACAACAATAAAAACAACAATAGCTTAATATGAGTTTTTTCATGGTGAATCAATGCCTGAATTCTTATTTATGTTTTTGTATCTATCATCTTATCCTCTAGACTACAAGACGGTAGAGTAAAACTTTTCCAGTTTACCAGTGATGAAAATCAGGATCACTCAGGAGGCCCTCATTATGACAGAAGCACTTGAGCTCTCTGTAGCTTTCTCTCTCTTCATAAATTCTTAATGAAGTTATTCCTGGTATCTGACAATGGAATGACAATTCTTACCAATAAAACTTTCTCCTTGTTTCCTGGTTGAGTAGTTTCTAGAGATTTGCATTTATAAAAAGACCTCCATAAAGAACATCTTACCAAAGCATTTCCCTTGTTTTCCTAAGACACAGGATGAGAACTTCTATTGAGAACAAAGATGAGTACTTCTATTGTTTTTTAAAAGGTCCTGAAGTCTTTGATTGCAGATATTCTGTCTTCAGCTGCAAGCATGGTTCTTTATACAGTGTTGACACTTTTATTTCAGTGACAAAGCCTGTCCCTACTCATATTTGTTTAGCAGCTACTGCTACATGCAATCATTGTCTTAAGTGCTAAGGAGCACATAAGAACATTACAGGACTCATGCACTATAATCAGGATAATACTGGTACTTTGAGTAAATATGCTCATATTCATCCATACATCGGAAATTAGGTGATACTAATCATTCACCTTTCTCTTTTTTGGTTTCCCTTCAAATGAGAAATAGAAACTAAAGATTTAAAAAATAGAATCAGATTAATTTATAGATTAGGCAAGTTCCCCAAAACTCTCAAAGTAAGAAGTTTCCTGGTAAAGCTGAATTGTAGAATCAAGTTACTTCTTGTCCTACATTGAATACAGAGTTGAGTTTTCATAGCCAACAATTATCTAGTTAGCTGAAAGGACAAGTGAGTCCTGTTCCACAGAATTCTAATTGTTTGTAAACCCAGAAACAACCCACTTTTCCTTTCATGATGCTGTGGTTCTGTCTGTGGTTAACATGGCCTGGCACGTGTCAGGCTTTCCTTGGTCTCACCAGTTAGGTCATCTCAGAGGAGTGAGTGAGGAGAGGGTGAGGGGCCAGAAGGATTAAGCCTACTGCACTGCTCCTCACCTACGGGTGAAAAGGAGGTCAATTTCCCTCAGTGCGCTAGGAGGAATTTGGTGGCATAAAAATTCACCTCTAGGGTCTCCTGCTGCAGAGAACATAAATGAACAACTTCCTCATCTGCTCTGCTTTGAAATTCATCACAACATTTATGCCTAGGTTTCCAAAGGCTGTTCATAGCCAACAACTGAACAAGGCAGGGACACACCAAAACAAGCCCATTTTATGAGATAGGAGACTCCACTGACAGGTGGCTTTGGCTCGAAGGGGACTTCATGCTAGCCTTGATGAACTTTCTTAGAAATGCTCTGTAGTCTAAGACCTACTTTCCTTCCTTCCAAGCTTCACTCCTTATAGGGGTCAGCTCTGCATTGCAGTTTTATGCTCTCCCAGCCCACCCCTATCTTGCCCCCTCCCCTTTTCCCTTAATTGGCATTACCCCAATAAATCTCTTTTATTTCTAATCCTGTCTCATTGTCTGCTTCTCAGAGGACCTGGACAAATTCATGGAGCAAAGTCATAAGCTACTCGCCAACATCAAACACAGACACATATGAAATAATTTGGGGAAGTGAAATACTTGGTGAATTGGTCCATATCAAAAGCTCAGGACTAAGAGAAAAACTGGATCTTTCAGAGTGGTAATTTTCAAATTAACAATGGCAAAGGACCTTTACTTTTTAATATTCCAATCCACTGTGGACTGATACTTTTACAAAATACAAGAAAAAATGAATCACTAAAAAATGAAATAAAAGAGATCAAATATAAGCCCCAATTTTTTATGATTAGAATAAACAGACATAAAATTATTCTGACAATCATGATAATAGATTCTAAATGCTTACTGTCTGTATTTATCTCTTGGTAGACTGGTTATAGTGCTCAGCCTGGCACTAGTCCATGTACCACACTTTGAGTTGCCTAGTACTAAAGTATATGAAACTGAGTTATGTCTACGGGGCCTTGACTCAAACGGTAGAAAAGTTGAAGATACACCATTAACTTTCTGCGTTTTGAGGCTTTGAGGTTTCCATACGATAAAGGGCTGGTGTGAGGTCAGTGAATCGACTGGTTGCATTGGAGGGAAACTGTGTCTACGTGCTGTGGGCTTGAGAAGGGGGTTGGTGGATTAGGCTTTGGTCACAAAGAACTATCTGGCTTGTGGTGGACTTCAAGTATATTTCCTAGTCTTTTATGTTGCATTTGGGGCAGATATATCAGAATCCCCTCAACTTTTGGCAATTTCGGAACCTAGGGTGGGGGACGCTGACCTTGGATTCCCCCTCCTCACCCTGGCTGCATACATAGGTCTCTTCCTTGGAGTTGGAAGCACCGTAAATTTTGTGTTCAGGGGCAGGTTTGTGGGAACCCCAAGTAGGTAAGTGGAAGCTTAGGAAAGTACACCCTTGCCCTACTTCTACTTTCGCATTGGCTTTTGAAGTCTATTTAAATGCTAAACATAATTTATACAAGCATATAATTTTGGCCCTCCACCTTGTGGTTAACTAAGTAAGTAGAGACATGGAAGCTTATTGATAATTGTAAAGCAATAGAATGCCTTCACTGAGGCCTTGTCCCTGCAGTGACAGAAGCTTCTTTTGGTCCTCATTATTTTGAGTGGACTCAGCATTTGGGACATGTTAAATTTTTACAGTGTTTTGCAGTCGTTTTAATTAGCGTTTGTCCTTTGTTTAAGAGTAGACTAATGTGTGTCAACTGTCATCTCTTGCTGTGTCAGTTGACTGGCTCAATCACCCCAAAGCCCTCATATCTAAATGGACAAAGCAAGCAAAATAAACAAGGGTGGAGAGGGGTCGAGACAAGATGGGTTGCAGTGAAGGGCATTTGATTAGAAAGAAAGAAAACTGGCATCAAATTGTTTCCGTGCTGTGGAAAAGGGTACAGACACAAGAGTAGTGAATGACTGCAATTTTCTTTTGGCGTCTAATGTCTGTAGGAGTGCACTTCTTAGCTCCAAAGGGTTCATGGCAACCTGGAGCCGGTAACTTGCAGTGCATTACCCTGGGATTCAGAGAGCTGATCTCCACTAAAAAGCCATTAGCAAGGCAAGGTCAATAGACAATTTATGACCTAGACAGTCAGCTTGTTTTGAAGCCCCTGAACTTTGGTAGACCTTGTCCTCTACATGCTTTTTCTATAAAGATTACACAGCTGGATAATAACAACTTTTTCATCATATACAACTAGCCAATGCTATTAAGCCGCATGACAAAGTCTCTTCCTTTTATCATTTTGGTGGATGGCCTTATAAAAATAAATTAAACCAAATAAAAAGTATTGCATCTAGATCAGCACATCCTGAACATCTGGGGGAATATATTTCATTTGTGGCTTCTTCATCATCAGCCATGATAACAGGAGTTTGAGTGGTTATTAACTTTATAGTCTTTCACTGAGGGTCTCAAGCAGAGTTAATCTGTATTCAAAAAGAAATGGCAAGAGGAGAGCTGGATAATTTCCTGGCTTGTTAGCTCAGAGCGTCTGTTTCCTATTTAACAGAGGTAAATCTGTAGACTGTGGCAACCTGAAGATAACCATTTCTAAACAAAACTAGGGTTATTAAAATAACATAGATTAAAAACATGTTATATCCCCAAAATTTTTGATGTGAGTCATCCTTAGTGGACTATGAGCAATTGTATTTAACCTTTCTTGGAAATCAGTGTTTAAGAGATTGCACCGTGTCTGCTGTGTGTCTGTGAGGGCTCGGATTCTGCTCGGGCTTTGATTTTCTCCCCTGACCTGTACTTAATGGGTTGGGTGGGTTGGATGTAAAGATTGAACAGAATCTTACAATGAACTTACAGAAAATGATGGTAAGAATAACTGACAGAGACAGTGCCTTTCAGAGTTTTATTTCTAAAAAGTCTTCCCAAATTTCTGTGTTGAGAGATCAGAGGTACAGAAGGGACTGCCGTGTGTTGCTACAAGCTGAGCATAAACCACGTATAGCCAAAGTGTCTGCTTCATTTTTTTTTTTTCACCTTGTAGAGGAATCCCAGATGAAGCCTTTGAAAGATAACAACAAGCACCCTGCCCATACCTCTCTCCCTGATTCCAGGAGGTAATTCTGCTTGCTCCTCTTGACAACTCTGACCTCACGTTTTCATCTACTGAAGAGACTTGGAAGGTGGTTCTAAGCCTCCTTGGTTTTCTACCCTCCAAGACACTGCTTCATGCCAGCAGGGTGTGATTTGAAAGACAACCAAGGCTTTGGGACTGGTTTAACACTCATGTAAAAATCTCTGTATCAAGTCATTGAACAGTAAAATTAAATAGGACAAGTGAGCAATCAAAGACTGATATGAAAGTGGTGTTTACATAAACAGCAGCCTAACTAATCCTTTGAAATATGAATGTAAAGGCTTCAGGATGTTTACAACTCTGTATGTATCAAGTCCCAGGCATTTCAAGGGCTTCCAGCATTTTTTAAATTTGTTTTCCCTAGCATCATTTAAAGCAGGAAAGAACAGAATAATTTTCCTTCTCAAGGTGAGATTTAAAACTACCTTCAGATCTTGCTCAGAATTGGAATGCATGTTCCTTTTGACTAAGCACAGGAATCGTAACTCTCCAAAAATAACAAGTTGTTTTCTTGCAACTCCCAGAACAAAACTCAATCACACAAGAAAAATCTCTGGGGAAAAAAAAATGACTTCAGAAGGCATTTTTGAAAGTGAACAGGAATTATCTTGATAATAGGTAAAGGAATGGATCTGGCTTAGCTACATAAACCATGTGTGTATGTGTGTGGGTGTGTGTGTGAGCATGTGTGCGTGCGCACATATGTCCCTCTCTTCTCACATCACTTTCCAAATCAACTTTTTTTATTCTCGACACTCTAATCATTGCATATTAATTGTAAAACTTCTACTTGTGATGAAAATGAAGTTTGTGTGCTTTGAGGCAAGAAATACTTGTATGTGGAACCTAAAATTATTAAAAGAATAGCATCAGATTCAGCAGACAGATATCTTGGCTCTCTCATGATTGTAAATTCTGTATTTGCAGCCATGACCCATTTTTTAGGGGGAGGTGGAGTTTGCAGCAAAGTGAGTTAATTATTTGCCCTCTGTCAAGTCCAGGAAGCAGGCTAGGCCCTACAAAAAGCTTAATAGAAAAGAGGGAGATGGGCAGAGAGGGGACCAATCATTTTCCTGTTCTTCTTGGCACTCTGTCTACACTTCCCAGACTGTCTTGCAGTTCATGACAACCATGTGACTAGTTCCTGCCAATGGGATATGGGTGGAAGTCAAGGAAGCCATCTCCAGGCTTGGCCTGTATATCCTTCAAAATCTTCCATGCTTTCCTCATCTGCCAGCGGAATACAAAAGCTTCCATGGAAGACTCTGGAGCCCTCAGGAATAGCAGAGTTACTAGACTGAAGGAACCTGAGCTTCTAGATGGCAATGTTGAGCAGAGTCCCCCCTGACCTAGAAGGACTCTGATGTGAGAAAAAGGGAAACATGGACTATGCGAGGCCACCGAGATTTTGAGGTTTACCTGTTATAGCAATGAACCTGTCCTGACTGATACAGAGAAAGAATTGGGAAATCTGTGGATTTCTACGAGGATATGGCAGGCAGAATTCCCAGACAGCCCCCATGACCCCTGCCTCCTCCTGCTTCTCCCAAGACTATATTATGTTCCACAGCAAAAGGGATTTTTCAGGGTATTAAGGATACTGATCAGTTGACCTAAAGACAGTGAGATTATCTGGGTAGGCCTTCTTTTATCACATCAGACTTGTAAAAGCAGAGAATTTTCTCTGACTGGCAGCAGAAGAGGAAGTCAGAGAGATCTGAAGTGTGAGAGATATTCAATCTTGCAGTGGAGGGGCCCCTGCGCCAAGAACCTGAGAGTGGCTTCTATTAATAGTAGCTGAGGATGGTCCTCTGCCAATAGCTAGTAAGATGATGGAACCTCAGTCCTAGAGCTTCAAGGAAATTAATTCTGCCAACAATTCTGCTATGTGCAGGCACAGTGCTAGGTGCATGGGTAATTATGATGAAAAGATTCTCTGTTTTCATGAAGCTTAGTGCCTAGTGGGGTGATAGAAATAACAAACTGTTGACACAAATTATGAATTGTGACCAGAGCTGGGAAGCAAAAAGACAGGATGGTACGTAGGAGTAGATGGGTGGAAGGTTAAAGATGACATCTCTGACATGCAAATTGAGACATAAAGAATGAATGGGAATTAGCCAGGTGGAGAATGGTGGGGAGAGAGAACATTCTGGGCTTATGAAAGGGCTCTGGCATGGTGCACTGGAGGAACTAAGTCAGAAGCCTGGAGCATGGGTATTGGAGGAGAGATGGTGTGAGATGAGGCTCCAGTGGGGACCAACACAGTTCACGTAGGGTCTGTGTGCAATGGGAAACCAGTAAAAGATATTTTAAGAAAAAGAGAAAAATAAATACCTTAAAAATAAAAATTAATGTTAATATAACAAACACATTAAAAAATCGTTCTGACTTTTCTTTTGAAAATGGTTTGGAGTAGAGTGCTGAGATAATGCCTGGCACAATGCAAGTGCTTAATAAATATTGTCCATTATTATTCTTATGATTAGTCATTAATCTCTTTGATAATGAGGACATTATCTTTGGTGTTGAGAATGCAATCTCTGTCTTCAAATAATGTCGAATCCAGTAGGGAGGAGAGAACATGGGAAGCTGGTAAATAGGCAATTACTGCTCGGTGTAATCATCCTCAGCAGACAGGAGTTAGGAGGTTATTGCAGTAATTGCAGGAAAAGATAATGGTGGCCCACCAAGGAGTCGGCAGTATAAACGGAGAGAAGCAGAAATGTTTGAAAGGTACTTTGCAGAAAGACTCAGCAGGACTTATGATGGATTGTGTGTATGGGCTGAAGAAAAGGGAGAGGTCACGGAGGCCTCTCAGATTCTGAATGAGGAACTGGGTAAGCAGAGATCTTATTTCCTGAAAAACAGGAGAATAGAAGAGTAGCAAATTTGTTGAATAGCTAAAGACAAGAATTCATTGTTGAAAATGTCACATGTAAGATGCATGTGAGAAATTCATCTGGACGTTTCAAGTAGGTAGTTGTCTACATGGGTCTGGAACTCAAAAGACAGAGATTGCATTCTCAACACCAAAGACAATGTCCTCGCTGTTGAGTAAATTAATTACTAATCATGGTAATAATAATGGATGATATTTATTAAGCACTTGCATTGTGCCAGGCGTTATTTCATCACTCTACACGTGTTGTTTCATTTAATTCTCTCCACTACTCTATGTGAGAGGACCATTGTCATCTCCATTATAGACCAAAAAATCTGAGACACAGAGAGGTTTCCTAAATTGCCTGTGTCCCTCACAGCTAGTAAAGTGAGAGAGCCATGACTCAAATCCAGCTAGTCTGATTCCAAAGTCTATATGCTTAGAGTCCCCTGCATGTACTTTAGAATTTATTAGAAACTATAGTCGATACTATGTAGGTGCTAATTAAATAAAAATTTTTAAAAAGTGCCTCTTTCTGAAATGCTCTTCCTTGATAAGATTTTTATTGGTGTTATTATTATTAGCTCTTGAAGTCTTAACAAAGGCATATATTACATTTTCTATTTCCCACCTCTTCTGGAGGTTTCCCATGACCCTGCAGGCGGTGACATGCCACTTCTGAATGACTGAAATGACCCCATAGAGGACACCTTCTATCTTTATTTGCTTGTTTTTTTTTTTTTAATGTATTCCACCCTGTAGCATTCAGCAGAGTAGAATACATAGAGCAATTGTTTATAAATTTTATTACTAGCAAATGCTAATAATTTTATAATGGTAAATAACTGATCCTTTCAATTACATTTCAGAGATTTAAAATAGGGAAAGTAAATCCATGTTGGGGTTATTTTTCATCTATTTTATCCTTCATTAGAAAAATTCACAAGCAAATTCATGTAGATTGAACCTTTATATTTGCTCAATAGACAGTACTTGAAAAAAGTCTTAAGAGTCATAAGTTAAAGAAAACTGGAAAAGTAAAATGACTCTGCTCTTCAATGAACACAGAAGTGATGAGAGACTTCTGACAACTGGATTGTCAGCCAAGAGTCTGAATGTGCTGGATATTTCAAACCTGCCTCTCCAGATCTGCTCCATCCTGGTCTGTGTCCAGGAGGCTGTCATCTAAAAACAGGACTCCTTGTCCCTGACTATCTTTTAGGATTGGCCAGAAGGAAACTGTAACAGGAAATTAGAGGGCGAGGAGAGAGAAGTTGTGGTATTTATTGCCTCACTTACCTCCCTGCCAGGATACTGGCTGGTAGTGGCTGTGTCCCTCCACCCCCGGCATCAGCTCTCGTAGGGGGGCCCTCTTCTGCTGCTACAGACCTCATCAGGTTTCAGTAGCCACTCCGTCCCTTGTCTCTTCAGGCCTTGAGGTAGTAATGGCTGATCGCTGTTGCTCACTCTGGGCTGCACCATCTTGCCTGTAAGGATGGTGTGTGTGCTAGCCAGAGCCCACACCAGTCTCAGGTACTCATTCCACCAGCTGTAGAGGCAATTGCCTTCAGTTGAAGAAAGCCATCTCAGCTTCAGTGCTGGGGGGCAGCAAGCATGCAGTGACTGGCCTGCTTGAGGGTGGATAGAAAGATCAGCCCTCTTGCCTAAAAAGGCACAAATTTCAAGGGCTTATGCCAGCTCCAGAGCTCCCTGTGGGATGGCCTCAAGCCTCTGTTGTGATTGCATCAGGGTTCAGCTCCTACTTCTGCCCATTACTGCTTCCCTTACCCTCACAGATGTTGATGTCATGGGCATTCCTCAAGAAACTTCCTACAAGAAAGTCTCCATCTCAAACTCTCTCTTGCCCAAGACACTATCCGTACCTTTAGTAAGCCTTTTCACTAAAGCCTCTTTAATCGCCCAATTTGAGTGTGCTGTTTGTTTCTGGATAAGACACTGATAGATGCACTCATTGTTTTCAAATCAGAGCATCCAATAAAATCTTGATTTGTTCCATTTACAACTTCCTTTCAGCAAAATTTGCAGAAGCAATGGGATGGAATTATTATTCTGGGTTAATCTGGACCATCAGGGAAGAACTAGCTTATGAAGTGGAAGGGACAGAAATCTGAAGAAAATGGGCTGGCCATCTTAAAATTTATACCAATAATTATGGGAAAGCTAAGTGCTAGATTTTTAAAAATCATTTTTAAAAATGGGCATTGTTGTATAAGTATAAGCCCAAAAGTAGAATGATACTTAGGAGAACTGACAGGCTATTGAAGACCAAATTCTGTGTATGTAACTATAAACCATCACAATGGAGGAGAAAAGACAAATTTATCTAAATAGGTTAAGAGAATGTCTAGCTCATAATAGTACCCAATAAATATGGAATGAATATATGAATAAAATCATTGCATCTCTATGAGGGGCTTTCTGATAAACTCAGATAAATAAAGATACATAATTAGAAAGAAAAGTACCCAACAAAGAAAAGTATGAAAGATTACCAAGTATCCATGGTTTAGAAAAGGTGGTATAATGACAGAGGAAGGAGGAAATGGCAGAATTACTCAAGTCATATTTTCTTTTTTTTTTTTGGCAAAGTAAATAATCTGTAACTTGGAAAGGACACCATATATGTGTTTAATCTGTGAAGCAAAGTCTAAAATAGTCAGAAAAATTAAGGGCAAAATTACTTGCTTTCAATAAATTCAAATTTTAAACCAAGATATTGCCTCTAGGACTATACACTTTCAGCTCCCATGAGAGAACTGTGGAGTGGCCTTCACAGGGATATTTGAAGGGAATCTTTCAGTGGATAATAAGTTGGATAAACAACCCATGATATTTCTTCTAATGCTTTAGTTCTATTACTTGAAACATTTTTCCCACACTTGATTAGGAGATGTTACTCATTTATAAAGCACTCCTTTCTTCTTAAGATGCAACTCAGACAGTTACGCTGCTTGACAATTGACAGAAAGCTTAGGTAAAATATCATGAGAAAAGGATGAGAAGAACTACTGCAAAAATAGCAAGACCAAGTAGCTACATATTGTCCTATCATCAGTTTTTATAAAAGATTTAACTCAAAAACCTCAAAGTATTTTCATTATGATGACTACTAGGAAAAGTTAAATAACTCGAAATTAGAAACGGAAGTGTCTTAGACTGAATCATTGTGGTTCGACTATTTGGTTTATATAATAATCAATATAATAATAATTATAACAATAATAAATTCTATATATTTGTTTATTTAAAACTAAGCAAAATTTTTGTTTTGACTTGATTGTCTAGACTGAGTCAATGTTGAGTGTAGTATAAACACAGTCTCAAACAACAGAATGATACTTAGGAGAACTGACAGGCTATTGAAAAACAAATTCTCAAATAAGAAAATAAATCAGGAAAAAGCAAGAAAGCAAATCAGGAAAAAATTGTCAAATATTGTGGGGGATTTTTGGATCAATAAAATAATGAGTTCATTAATTTTTTTTCACACTTGAATTGGTTGTGACACCAATTCAGAAGTTATTTTCAACCAGCTATTTTCCATGATCTTGGAACACAAGAAGAATGAGCTTCAATTGCACTAGGCAACTTTCCAGCCAATACAGGCAAAGTTCTGAGATCTAGAAGACATTACTAAGAGTGTCTGCAAACCCTTTCCCTGGATACCTTAGAAAACAGACGTATGTCTGAGTTGCATGGGACAGTTGCAGTGCTCTGCTGCCCTTTGTGGGGTCTATGCTCAGTGACCTCACAGGTCTCCAGAGCCAATAAATGGTAACTTCATTATTGCAAAGATTGAGAATCAGCACTCCAGTTTGTTAAGAGGAAAAAGTGAGCCAACTAGAGACTAGGTGGTTGCCTAACCTGAGATTAGCGTGGAAATGAGTTCCTGCCTTTCTCCATGGTAGAATTGGTAGCATATTAATCTTCCTTTTTAGAAATCTAATAATCAGCCTGTCAGCTTAGTGTTTTCACTCCTCATGCACGTCTGTTACAGCCAGTTCATCTTTTGAGGCAAATGGAGTTGTTCCTTTTTAAAAAGATATCAGAGTGAACTTACTAGACAGAGATTTCCAGAATATTTTTAAGAGGTGGCCAGGGAAGGAAAGTATGGTTTTTGACAGTCTGCTGACCTCTGCATGACCCACACTGGAACCCCCCCATGGCCACGCTAAGGCCTCACTGCTGAGCCTGGAGTTCAGCGGGTGACTCCCCAGGGGCCAGGCAAACATGAGTCATTCCAAGTCACAAATGGCATCAAATGAATATGACTCTCTGTTTTCTCTTTCCCCTTGTTCTACTCAATCTTTACAGAAGCAGAACAGCACCCATTCTCTGGCCACACTTCTACCTCAAATGAATCCCAGCACATGATGTGTCGTTGAGGATAATACCTGTTTAATCTACATATTTACCCTGAAAAATAACCTACAACTAAGCAGGAAGGAAAATATTTAGAATGGAATTCAAATATACTAATTTGACTCTTCATGGTCTGTTTCTGATTTCAACGGAGCCAGCACATTTTTACCTGGTATGCAATTTTAGATAGCCTGAAATCCTGTTGTTCCTAACACTGGCTCACAGCTCCCCTTATCTTAACGATTTCCCTTCTGCTTATCAACAGTGAGAGCTGACAGTCTTCTACTTGTGTTTTGAAACTTTCTCCGCAAATTGATTATAGTCAAGTAAGATATGCCCAGTTAACAAGATCATATGTGTTGGAAGAAAAATTATTTTTTGATACTTTATAGGAAATGTGTGTGCAGGGGGTACAACATATACACATAAATAGCAAGAAACCCATCTCCACGTGAGATTTTGTATGTAAAGAAATCCCTATTGGAATTCACTTGAGCCAGCCAAGCAAGGAACAGGGAGGGAAACATCTTACTTGACAGCCTTCTTCAGGGTTTTTTCCCTTACTATTAACAAGGTACGTTGTTATTTGAATTATAGAATAATAAATACTTATTGTAACAATTTCACTACTGAACAAGTAAAGTGAAACAGATCATCTCTTTTCCTTTATTCAATCATTTTCTGATTGATAAACATTCAGTTTCTTTCCAGTTTTCCCAATTATACACATTGCTGCAATGAAGATTGTTTTACATGTACCTATATGTACTGGTGCTTTTATTTCTCTTGGCTAGATTGCCAGCATCAGGACAGAATTCAAAAGGTGCACATTTCTGACAGACTATGTTCTCAAGAGGTTGTAGAAATTTATAATCCCACTTAAAGTATTTGAGAATCCCAAATTTCCAATATTCTCACCAACTTTGAAAGCTATCAACCTTTTGAAATTTTTGTCCATTTGAATGAAAAAAATGCTATTTCTTATTTATTTAATTTGAAGCTTCATCTATACTTATTTAATGCAGGGGTTATTTTAATTTAAAAAAGCAGTGTGACACACTGAAACAAGCTCAGATACCATAGATGTCATTTAAAGAATAAGTTAAAGGGATAACACATTGTTTTCCATTCACAGAATAGATGCAAAGGAGAAATGCAGTCATATTAAACAAAACAAAATATAAGTAACAGTAGTTACTTGGAAATAAATTAAGAAATCTCTTGTTGGTATCACAGTTGCCATTATTGTCAACTTAATTTGGAAAACGTGTACTATAATACGTATTAACAACATTGTTTTTGTTTAAAAATGTGCTGAATAAATTTGTTAGTGAAATACATTAAGTTGAGCACAGAAGGGCTCATGCATTCTTTTGTTTCAAAGTCGTAGTTCTTGCGTTCCAAGTTAGAAATATAGCAGAGGACTCTGTGTGCCTAAGGCAGTGGTTCTCCATCTTGGCCACACATTGGAACCACCTGGCAAGCTTTTGATGCTTGTGTCCCTATGCTCTGGAGCTTCTAATTTAGTTGGTCTGGAGTGTAGCCTGACTTTGGGATTTTTAAAAGCTTCCAGGTGGCTTTAATGTGCACCCAAGGTTGTGATCCACTGATTTAAAGGATATTTATTTGGCTCCATTTCTTATGCTTCAGGAAATTAAGAAAATGGAAAAAGAGTAATTGCATTATTAATGAAGCATGGCAAAATATAATTAATGGGGGTACAATGATGCAGTCTCTTTCTCTCTCTATCTCTCTCACACACATTGTATTCTATTATTCTGATAGCCTATAATGGCTTGTTCATCTTGCCCTTGATTTGAATAAGTTGATCTATGGAACCAGAGAAAAGATACTGGTTCTCTGTCTAAAAAGATACTCGAAAAATGTCTCAGCTAAACAGGAAAAAAAAAAGTCACAACAACATAGCAACTTCTGATATGGAACAACGTTACCAGGGCAGGCCAACCTGGATTTGACTTCCCTGCTTCCTCAAGTCAAGCCAGTAGGGCAGGGCGGTTCTCCACCTCCTCCTTGCTGGAAATTGCAAGAGCAATTTTGCTTCTAGCAGCTGCTTTGACTGAGCAATGAAATAGGGATCTCTTGCCCTCTTCAGTGGCAGCCTTATGGTGTTTCACAAGCCATGAAAGTGCCCCAAACTAGGAAATCCTTGGAATTTATAGGTCCTGGACTATAGCTCTGTCTGTCTCCTCACTGTCACAACACAGCCTCTGACAGGGTGTAAATCCAGGGGTGGGGAATAGGGCATGAAAGGAGGGATGGTGGGTGAGTGTGCCAATGGCAAGAAGGAGGCAGTGGTAGGGAGGATCATCTACTGGTCATGGTCACCTGCCCTGGGGCATGTCATGGCTGGCATCTATTCCTGTGCATCCTTTCAATTAGAAGTAATAAATTTTATCTTGTTAAAGTGATAGGAGGTGGAGATTTTCACCTTCCTTTTAGCAGTGAAGCCACATGGTATGGAGGATAGAGATTAGGTCATATCCAAAATCTAAAATCAGAATGCTCTATACCCTTCCCCCTTTCCCTTTCTTGTCCTTCTGAGGGCCATCTGTAGAAATATAACAGGTAGAATCTGGACCAGATAGCTCTCCCACCTCCTTGTTCCTTGCATCTCAGCCAAAGGCACACCTTAAAGACCAGTCATCCCGGTCATCTCTGATGTTCTTTGGCAAAATCAATATAAACCAGGGACTTCACTCTGCCAGACTGCTTGCTCTCTGCCTTGGTTAGCTGGGATAACATTACTCATAATCCCTCTGTCTTGCCCTTTCTGGAGCGGTAGAGAGTGAAAGCATTGATACTTCTGCCACTGTCCGGCTACTGAAAGTAAACCTTATCAATTACTCCAGTGGCTTAAAGCTCTTGAAGACGGATGGTATACCAAATTCATTTGGAAAACATAATTCTTCCTATAATCCAGAAGGTCAAGTAAAGGCATTTGCTTCGTTTCCTTACAGAATGCTTTAGGATAATTTTAGAGGCTATCCTCCTCTCAAGCTGCAGTTTCACTCTGTTCCCTCGTGCCTTTGTGAATAATGAGGAGCAGCTAAGGAACACAGCCGGTCACACGTGTCAGCTGCGGCACAGCCAGGGTTAGCACACCAGGCCTTTCTTCCCTGTCCCAGCTGCTTGGCCAAGGAAGCTCGCCTTCCAGGTTGAGACTGGCTGCTTTCCTTGTGTATGTTGTTTCCTTGCACTCTTTTATCAAATTAAAATTGTTTTGCTTTCTTTTTGACTTAAAAATTATTAATAAACTTGGCTTGCATTCAAGGAAGATAAGTAAGCCAGGATGAGTGTATATTCAAGTTTGGGGCCTGTAATTTTGTCTTCTGTGCACACTGGGCTGAAATCTCACAGGAGGGATGAGTCTTCCATATGCATGATTGTATAAATAGCATGGCTTTGTAATATGGGAGTGCAGCAGCCTTAAAATAGCTAAACTGGAAGATGTTATGATAATGCTATTTTTTAGCTTTATACATCTGTGTAGAGTGAACATCTTATTATGTGTATATAATATGTTAACCAAATGGCTAGCGGATAGCGATTGGCTTTGCTTGGAGGAGAACAAGTCTAATGACACAGCCTCAGCACGTTGGCATACAGAGAAGCAGAAATTAGATAAGGAGTCATAGTGCTGGGAGGCAAGATAATATCCTTAAAACAGTTCAGCTTGATAGCTGGCTAAGCGTGCCATGAGAAAAGGGAGAAAATGCATTTAAAAGGCTACGTGCCAGATGGCTAAAGTCTAAATAAGAGTTTTCTATTGTCCAGAGCTATTCATTTGTCAGCCCTAGAAACTTATCTCTTAAAAACTTCCTATCCAGTTAAATTTTACTTGACTTTTTATTTCTTTTTGAATAGGATAGAGTCTAGTGACTTGCCAGCCATAAGATAGATTGTGTTTGGGTTGAAAACAGAAGCCTAAGTCAATATATATGTGGAAGGGCAGAGATTTTTATGTTAATGTTATCTCCTTAGGTCTTTAAAACCTTAAAGATAAAATTGTATCCATTGTTTGTGTACTATTTACTAATAGAATATCATATTGAACTCTGTAGAGCAGAGTATCCATTTTTCACTGTACTATTTTCATAAATAATTCACTCAATTTTATTGGTAAGAGAGCCTACATGCCATACTATCATTTTGACTAGAAGAGTCAAGCTTTGCATCTTCCTTTCACACGTACCACTTACCACATCCTTTCCAAGATCTGGAGGAACATCTCTAATTGATATTAATATTTAACCCTATAACCTAATCTTCAAACAGGAAGGAAACTGTGTATCATAAGGCTAGACATGCCACCAGTGTGGCAAATAGGGCTTCATTCCCTAAAGTCAGAAGGTCACGAGAAGGCAATTTTTGTCCCTGGTGACCTATGAACCTCAAATTGAATGGCACACGTTCTCCAATGTGCCATCAGTTCCTTGTATTAGATCATGCCAATGGGAGCAAGTGCTTAGACATTAGTAAAACTCATAGACCCCCATAGTCTGGAGAATTCCTTAACCCAATGAATGGAAAGCTACATTTAGATGAATAAAAACCTGAGACTCACTGAATCTTAGAGGTGTTATAAGAGCAGTGATAAAACTGTGAATAATGCTCCTACTTTAACAGGAAGTCCAATTAGATCCTGGTATTTTAATGTAGAAGTGTTTTAAAAGGTCAAACTGTAAATAGAAAATACATCACCTTGTGAAAGAGAAATCCTGATCTTTGTTAAGAAAATGAACTCAGCCCTAGAAACTGTGACTTTAAGTTTTGGCAGGACAGCATGAATTTTGTTTTTTATAATTTTTATTGGTAAAATTTCTTATGGAATTTTACAAGTATATCCTTTGGGAAAAATATTTTTATTTATTCTACTTATCCTCAATCAGAGGCTCAATGCTAAGGTGGTCCTCACTTATACACTGAATCAAGAAAACATAAGCACTAAACCAAAATTATTCTACTACTTTTTGAAAGGGACATCAAATATCATAAAATGTATTCAAGGTTCTAATTATGTTCAAGCACTTCCAGTGTATTTTAAATTATACATATTCATCTTTTTAAAAGTTCATACATCTAGCTAACATGGTTAAATTAACTTACACGAGGAAATAGAGGTCTATCCCACATAACAGAGAAAATGAGCTAAAATTATAATTTTGGAATTCATACTTTCTATAATATCAAATTGTTGTTTTGACTTACTGTTTATATTGCAGTGCCCAAATATTCATATTACATAACAGAGAAAATGAGCTAAAATTATAATTTTGGAATTCATACTTTCTATAATATCAAATTGTTGTTTTGACTTACTGTTTATATTGCAGTGCCCAAATATTCATATTAATAGGTCATTAGGGAATTTCTTTTTCAGGTTCCTAAGTAAAAGGCCTGAGTAAGTTAAGGGAATATTTAAAACTAAGAAAAAAAGAATCAGGGCTGACCACCCAGGGAGCCAGGGAAAATGGGCATGTAAGGAACATGCACGGAAGGGTACGTGATGCTCTTCACACTCCTGTGCATATTGACACATCATGATGGAATACAAATACTCCGGGTGAAGAGGCTGTTCAAGTAGTGACAGGATGATGCTCTCACCTCCACTTCCCATCCACCCTCACGATTACAATAATCCCATAGTAAAAGCCAGCTGGCTCATGTATCAGCCTGGATCTATACCCAACTTCTTTTTTTGTATGTATTATCATATATGAAAAATGATATAAAGAAAGAGAACAGAGACCACAGTGACATCCCACACAGAAGTTGATTCAAAAATTATCAGTATGGTTATTTTATTAATTGAAAGCGGCCAGTTCTATGAACAGATGCAACTGATAGATGCTTATACAATTTAAGACAACAAAAGCTTTCTACTCTTTCAACAACACTGCATTCTAAATATCTACTGTGTGGGCACATGACCCATGCTGGACAATTACAGAACTCCAGCATATCTCCATGGTGACTGGTCCAGGAGTAGGTTTATGATCAAGCACAGCCAATAAAGTCTTCCCTGAGACGTGAGCACTGAAGATCTTTCTGCCATTTGAATCATGAGCCCAAAGGCAGATTTGTGCTGCAAATGGTTATTTTGCCTGGTATATGGGGAAAACCTATCTAAAAATGAACCCAAGACACAGAGGTAAATGGAACCATAAAATTAAGAGAAAGAAAGCCTCGATGGTATTAGAGCTCCTATATCTAGAGGTACCTTGGATTTCCCAGTGACATCAATGTTTTTACATTTTTTCCAAAAGTCAGTTTGAGATAGATTTCTCTATCTGGCAATTGAAAGTGTACTTATTATAATAAAACCTTAAGAAAACAGCCACTGATGCTTCATAACTTCCCTTTTCCAAAGCTTTTCTTTTTGAGGTCTCTCATACCATTTCCAACCTGGGTACTCATGTAATATTGCAGATGTGGGACTGACAATAAAAAATATGATACAATGAAAGAATCACACAAGTCATATTTTTATTTATAATTAAATCTGAAATTGGTTACACAAAGAAAACATGCTTTAAGGTTTTAGAAAGAGGATAGATAACTGGGGGCAAGTATAACTCAGAGAAGGCATCATGCAGGATGGAGCCCTGGACCAGTATTGGGCAGGGGTTGGAGAATGGATGGTGAGAAAAGAGAAGGGTATTGCAGGTGAGGAGAATAAGAGGAGCAAAGGCACAGAGATGGGAATGAGTCTAAAGGGTGAGACCGTAATTGGGCTGGTAGAAAGATGTTGCTATATGGCAAAGGGATTTGAAAACTAGGCAGAAGACTTGAGACATGGTGTGGTAGGAAATAGTGGCCTTTGAAAGCTTTGGCTAGGGCTGTGATCCGATAAAAGGGAAGTTTCACAAACAGTAGTACTGCTGTGCTATGAGAGAATGGCATCAGGAAGGATAGTTAGGAGGCTGTTTTCAGCTTTTTTGGCAATGCTATGTGAGGGGACAACGAACACCTGGATTTAGATTGTAGCAGTGAGAAGGAAGAGGGAAGGTGAGAAAGGTATGAAGACATTTAAAATGAAAAAAATATCCATAGGATTTGATTGGATGGATGAAGAGGTGTGCTCAGAGATGGTTAGCTCTGAGTTTTAAATTCTTGATGTCAGGACACATTTTTGCACATATGGGGTTTGAATTACTGAAGGCTGTACTATTGAAGGTACAGGATTCGAACTTGGATTCCAGGATATAGCAAGAAAGGGACGAGATATAGCAGTTGCAAGCAGCTGCAAAGAGATTATAGTGTCAAGAAAAATGATGATGAGAGGTAAAAAGAAGCAGAGAGAGAGAGAGAGAGAGAGAGAACACCACCACATTTAAGCAATGTAGAAAAAGGCAGAGACAGAAGCACAGGGCAAGGCAACAGCCAGAATTATGAGGCAGAAGAGCAAGAGAAGTCAGGGAAGAAATAAAGAAGGAATTTTTAGAGAAATAAGATAGAAATATGCATAAAATACTGCATCTTTAAAGAAGTGGTCTCCATGCTTCCATCATTAGTATTTCATATACTAGCAAAAAGATGTTGATCCTACACCAAATGTATTTATTTATTTTAAATTATTTACATTTGTATTCCACTTATGATTAAATAACATACAAAAATTTGAGTTAAAGAAGAAATAAAAAATTTAAATTATATTTTTATAATACTAAAGCAAACATTTTGCTCTCACTAGAATACTAATAGTGACAATAATAGTAATAATTTTAGTAAAAGTATAAAGTTTAAATGTTTATAAGGGAATCTTTCAAATGTAAAAAAATAGAGGTGCAGATGTCTTTTTTTCTTGGGGTACCTGCCCAGTATATTCACACCTAATGGGTGTGGTGCACACTGTCTGGGGATGGCCTACATTCAATCTTTTTCCAAGGTTCCTTAATTCCTCTTAATGGGTAATCGTATTTAGAAATCACAGGCTGTGTGATAAACACAGAACAGTGTTTATTGCTACTGGACTATTACTTCTTGTAGGCCTTTTTTATTGGAAAAAGCTATATGTGTGTGGGTGTGTATGAAAGAAAATATGAAATTGTGAATACATGCTGTTATTTTCAATTCAAATGTAAGAGTGGAGGGTTTTTATTTCCATCTTTGGTTACATGTTTTCTCTTACACTGACAGTCTTGATTACAAATGACATTAGCATAATGAAAAGCTTTTAAATTTTGGTTTACATTTACAAATCACATAGTAACATAGTAATTACAAGGCCTGGCCCTGGGTTCCTTTAATTTGATATTTTGTTTTAGTGGTGTTCTGATGAAAAATATATATCATAATGATATGAAGAATCATATTATTAATTAATGGCACAGAATAAATTATCATCTGATTTTTCAATCCAATCTACCTATCTACCAATTACAAAGTTCTTTGTTAAAATTCAGTTTGTAAGTATACTTTGTCCCCAATGTCAACAAAATTGTCAACATGTTGTTCTTGTACTCTAACTGGTATTTCATATATATATTCCATATGTATATATACATATGCATGAAACAAATGAACTCAACACATTTATTTGGAAAACTTTAAACACTTTAAAATTATATATTCAATTATTTTTAGAGTGCAGATGTAAAAATGTATATAAGTGGTATATTTAAATACTATTTTTGGCACCAAAATCATATGATGATTTCACATATAATTATATAATCATTTCTAAATATTCAGTTTCAATATGTTTTCACCATAGCATATATTTCTTTTGAAAGCAGCTAACTTCTTTTTTTATTTCAAAATATTAAGGGGATATAAATATTTTCATTACATGGATAATTCTCACAATGCTTAAGTCAGGGCTTTAGTGTGCCCATCAGCTGAATAGTGTTCATTGTACAAGATAGGTAAGTTTTTACCCTCCCCTCCTTCCCCTTTCCTCCTTCTTGATTTCCAACGACCTTTACATCTCTTTGTGCCTGTGTGTGCTCATCAATAAGCTCCTAATTATTGGAAAGTACATGTTGTGTTTGTTTTTCCATTCCTGAGATACTTCACTTAGGATAATGGTCTCCAGTTCCATTCAAGTTGCCTCAAAAGACATTATTTTATTCATTTTTATGGCTGATCAGTACTCCATGGTGTATAAATGTACCACATTTTCATCATCCATTCATGAATTGATGGACACTTAGGTTGATTCCACATCTTTGTGATTATGAATTGTGCTGCAATAAACATTCGAGTACAGGTGTCTTTTTGATAAAGTGACTCCTTTTCCTTTGGGTAGATACCCAGTAGTGGGATTGCTGGGTCAAATGGTAAGTCTACATTCATTTTTTTGAGGAATCCCCATACTGTTTTCCATAGAGGTTGTACTAATTTGCAGTCCTACCAACAATGTATTAGCATTCCTTTTTCTCTCTTGAAAGCAGCTAACTTCTTACTCATTATTTAAAAGCCATTTTTATCTTAGTCAACAAGAGAATCTTTTGAGTCAACAAGAGAATCAGAGAAGGAGACATGGAACTGCATATTTTTGACCACTTGTGGCAATGAAAGAAGTGAACAGGACAAAGAAAACTACATGGTACTTGGAGAAAGCAGAATGTGGAGCATTCCTCCCCACTGACAAGCTTTGGGAGATTTCTGCATTTGAAGACTGAGGATAAAGAGAAAATGTAGGGTGTGGAATGATAAAATATTAATAAAAGGTGAGGATGGAGAGGAAGAGGAAGAAAAGGGTTAAATTAAGATCTGTGGAGAATAGGCATTACCTCTCACAACTCACAGGGGCATCTTGGAGAAACAGAGCAAGAAGAAAGCAAACTTGCAACTTAAACAATAGCCACAACAATAATAATAAACTTCCTTTGGCTTTGCTTTCTTTAGACAAAATGATTAGTGGATAAAATTTTTATGGAAAACAGGCACAGTGACCATTTTGAGCAGGGGAATGACATGAGTGAAGAGGTTGTAGGAAGAGTGATCTGGCCACAGACAATATGTAGGATGGTAGAATGAAAGGAAGAAACAAGGAGTTTTGCAATAGCTCAGAAAAAATATATATTCAAAAAAACCAAGCAAACATAGTATCAGGAGAAGAAATGGCAAAGATGAGGGATTTGGGCTGCAACAAAGAATGACTTTGGTAACTGACAAATGCTTGGAATAGTTCAATCAAATATGATTCTATCTTTGTGTGTTTTATTTACCCTCATTGTTCTGGATGTCTGCTTTCAGCTTAGCCTGCCTGCCAGTGATCTTTTCCAAGGCACACCCATGACATGTGACATTCAGGGAAACTCATTCATAGATTCCAGAACTATACAAAAGCTGGGTATGTGTTGTATCCACACATTCTCATTTGCATTTCCAATGAACACGGTTTGAGGGACACTTTCACCAGCTAATGGCCTTTCAGTCCTATTCTGAACTCATCTATCCAATTTCCTCATGAGGTGCCTATTCCATAGTATGTAAGCACCTGGGTTGAATAACACTTTATTTGGATGACACAAAACTAATCATCTATTTTTATGATAACAAAAAAGCATTGGGATTGTTGTCTAACAAAAGGGAGAAGATCCTGTGCTAACATTTAAGTAGCTAGCCAGCAGAGCCCAATTTATAATGGCAGTGTATCTATTTGCTTTTCAGTAGCTGATGAAATTTGAAATTTATCTTTGTCTTCAAGGACGATCTTCAGAGTCAAATGTGAATTTACCCATCATTTGCATTGGTGTTTGGGGGATACATGGTGGCAGGTATTGGAAGGAAAACAGAATGCCTATTGAACTCTGTGATGCTGCTGAGTCTAACTCCCTGACCTATTATTTATTTATTAAAAAATATACTCATACCCGAGTACACAGCTAAGAAACACAACAGTTCTTAGCTGTGCAGATTCCTATTGGAGACAGTGAGAGGACAGTGACCTTTATAAAATACTTTGTTCTCTAAATTAATAATGACTTTATATTTAGCTTTAAAGAAATTACAGTTTTAGAATCATCAAAACCTATGAAGTTAATTGTTGGGAAACCATATTCATTTATCTACAAGGCTTTCAACTTTTTAATAATTAGGATTTGAATTCATTTTGGGGTCTGTTAATTCAAGTTCTAATGGTCAAAGAATTCAATTTGAGAATCAAGCGTCTCAGATATATTTTCACCAGTGATTTACTCAGTAACCTTGAGGACTCACTGCAGCTCATTTGCCATATGTAATCTCCCTTTTCCTGTCAAATTTTGTTAATGAGAATCATTTCCACAGAACTCCTAGGAGATTTAGAAGATAAATGGAATTTGGGTTGAAATGAGAGACATATTTTTTGCTGATAAATGTCTCTATAGTGGCTTTGAGTATGTATCAAATATCATTTGCATAAAATTGCAGTGAGCCACATTTGCTCTCATGGTTACTTTTCTTAAAAAAAAAAAAAAAGCCAAAAGTGTTTCCTGTAAATGTTTCTAGCAGTTTTGTAAAATGAGATGTGGTTCTCTTTGAATGAAATGAGGAAAAGGATAAACTTACAGATTACTCATGAGCTTTCAAAGAATCTCTGTGCTCTATTCCTGACATCATTTCTTGTGGTCCTATTCTTCTTGGAGTCAGAAATAAGAACTTTCCATTCATCCTGTCAAAAGATTTCTTGGGAACTGAGATAAGAGCAAATTTGAGTCTCTTATCAGTGAGTCTTGTCATTTCACTCTATGGTACACTTCAGTTTATCTGATGGCAGTCTGTTATTTATGACTATGGTTTGGCTTGTGTTTGTGCAGAGTTTTATGGGTTAGCCTAGCCTTTTGGGGGCAGTTTTAAAATGGCTTTGAAATGGACTTAGATGAAAAATTGGTGAAAATTGTTCCTGAGTGTGTGATCTTTTACTTTCTTTGATTAAATGGTTTTAGAAACTGTCTGGTTGGGGGAATTTCAGATCATACTTACAAGTCTAAGACAATGTCTCTAAACATAAATTGTGTCTACTAGGATTTAAAGATGTATTTCTAATCTATTATTTGCATACTTAAAAACTTTATCAAAGTCAAATCAAATCTAAGGGGGAAAAGCGAGAGTTTACTTGGGTAATGCTGAATCTAAGAGAACAAGGTTTAGGACAAATGGGTAACAGGTTTAGTTCAGTAGTAATTCAAAACATTTTAAAATATTATAACTCTACATTTACACTCACATATGACATATCAGTCCTTCTTATGCTATTGTAATTAGTCATGAGAATGCTTGGGCTTCAGCTTAACGTGCTATTTGCTTTAAAAATGCTTTCTTGGAAACCCCTCTTGATGTCACAGTCTTGAAATGTCCAGATGTTTTAGATTTTTCGTTATACAGGTTGGTTGTTTAACTCTCAAGTGTAAGTTTTTTGGTCATTTACCAACTTCTTGAGTTCTTTCATTTTCATGATCACTGCTCAGACACTCAGTAAGCCACTCATTGTAATTCCCAGGCTCTTCTGTAATTAAACCCTTCTGATGGATAGGCTGGGTTAATAATCTATATTGCCTCATTATCTAGGGCTGTTACAGCTCTTTCAAAACTGTTCTTATATATAATACCATTTAAAACAGCACTTGTATTCTGAAACTAATTCAGTTTTCAGCTTTTCTAAAACATACTATTTCACGCTTCCTCTTTTATCTTTCTTCTGAACAGATTCAGACTCTAACCAACATTGATTGTCTTTTATGTGTCAGTCCGTGTACTTGGCATTGGAGACATAAGGAAATTATGCCATCTGAATTCAAAATGTTCACAGTCAAGTATACTCCACTTTGCTTTCTGTGTCTCCAAGATGCAGAATAAAACATCTAAGCAATTTTTACCTGCACAGCAGCTCAGCAGAAGACAGTTTTGTAGGGGAGGCCAACGCATTCTAATTTTAGCTTATTCTTATCTCCCAGGCTTTTATTTTGCAAGACATAGATGGAACAAATGACCTTGGCTGAAAATTCCTAAAGGTTTTCTCTGAAGTGACATGTTTCACACAATCAGCTATATACCTAAAAGTCAGAGCCTTGGGGGAGGGGGTTAGTCATAATTGTTAAGTTTACACCCCTATTTTAGTGGCATTTCAGAGGCTCATAGGAAATTGCTCAGAAATCCTGGGTGGGATCAGTTAGGCCATTTTCAGCAAAGAGAGCTGCTGCAGAGTGGGCCATAGAGATCTCATAAAAATCAGAGAGGACAGAATGGTTCTTGTTCCTTTTAGAACAGAAAAAGGTATTGATTATAAGAGAAACATCCAGGCCCCAGGTAGACTAGTACTATATGCAAATAATGAGCAGCAGGAAATAGGTGGAACTTCATGAGGAACCCTGACAGCACTTCCTTTTCCCCACAACCCCATTTGAGGACTTTTCTAAGGAAGGAAAATGTATGAAGCCTGCTGGGCTGTGGAATAAGGACGTCTTTCCAGCATGGCAGGGCTGGACAGCACATGTCAGCTGTGCCACCCTCCCTCAGGCAGGACCCCACCCAGGGCAGCAACATGAAGGACAAGCCTCACAAAACCCTCTTATGTGTAATTTCTTCTTAGGAAAAGAAAACAGTTTTTGGTCTTTAAGGTATACCAGAGAATTCCCGAAGTGTCTAACATGCTTAGCTCGAAGGCAGGTTTCCCTTTGCCAGTTGGATGCAGCCACGTTTGTGTGACGGAACCAGGATGAGACAAAGAATTACCCAGGCCACTCGTTACTGCCATGGTTTGAGAAGAGGCCAGATGGGTCTGCACATCTGGAGCAGCTGGGTAGTCATGAAGCCTCCAATCATCTCCTCCAGGATGCAGATATCCTCCACATTTAGCGATTCAAGCTTCGGTTTAGGACTCTGTCTTTCCTCTTCTGTTGTCTTCTTCATTTACCCCTGTTGTTCTAGGTAACTGCTCTCAGCTTAGCCCACCCACCTCAGGGGTGGGACTTTCTGAGTGAGTCCCAGCCATGATTTCTGTTTTCAGGGAAATCCAATCTTAGATGCCAGGTTGGCTCTGGGAGAAGTACCCAAGGCCAGGGAGGGAGGGGAAGTAGGAACCAAGGACTTCATAGTGAATTTTTCTCATGTATTTTTAGAAATTTCCCCTGGCTTTCTGGGCCAATATTTTTTTGCACCCTATCAGCCTCTACTCTTTCCTGCACTAATGAGTGCTGAGTTCAGTCAGGGAAGTCTGTGGAGCTGGCGTTGCAGTTCCCCCCACAGCATATCATCGCCGTTGCCAGCTTTCTCCAGATGATTTTTCTTCGGCCCAGTAATTAGTTCTTTGTGTTTATAGAAAATGGATGTTGACATCAGAGGAATGACCTTTGTCCATGTTCTGGAAAGACTGCCTTCTTGGGGGTTCAAAGATGAGGAGAAGAAAATGTTGAGAAATGTTAGCCTTGGTTTCATGGAGGTCAAATTCATCATGGCTGTATCACTTGTTTTTCTAAATAATAAAACCACTTAGGCATACCCTTCATGTCTCCTTCTTTTACAAGCTTCTTGCTTTGTTTATAAAATAAGAGATCCTATAAATGTACAAATTATGTTATACTTGGGAAATAAATGGACGTGTGAGCTACACTCTACTGAGAAATATTTATCATGCTGCTCACTCCTGGAGTAGGTTAAAATACCCAAACAACCCTGGCTGCATTGTGTTATCAGTCTTTCATTTATTAAAAATATTACATTTAAAAGTTATGTATTTTTCAAACTGTGCTTACCTGCTATGTCCTATGCTACCAATGTGAGAAATTTAGCTTAGGTGAAACTTTTAACTTCTCTTTGCTTTCATTTTTCTCTTTCATATAGTAAAGATAATTTTGTGATGGTTAAATGAAGTAACGACAGCCCAGTATCTACACATAAAATAAAGTAAAATATTAATAATGAAATTAAGGCAGAATGAAGAGAGTGAAGGGATTGCAGAAGCTGAGGAAGTGAGGGGATGGGCACTGGGAAAGGTTTTGCAAGAGTCGCTTTTGTTCTGGATTTTGAAAATTAGTTTGGCCATGTCCAGGTGGGGGAAGGGCATCCCACACCACACGAATAGAGGCGCTGAGGAATAGGACTGGGGAAATGTACTTAGTTGAGCTAAAAGACAGTGGGAAATAAGCACTGAAAAGGGAAGTTTGAGCTAGATTATAAAGGGATTTATATGCCAAACTAAAAAACTTGGACTTTGATTCAGACACAGTATTTAGTAGAATTGCCTTTGAATGTATGGGCAGAAATAAGGCAACCTGTCCCAGCATATTCAGGGGTTATCTGACACAAGTCTGATGCACAGCAATTCTGTTCTTATTTCATTTCATATCTAGCGGGTGGGAAATGTGCCAGGAGGAGATACATTTCTTCCTCTCATCACCCAAGTATAAATCCCCATGTGACCCCTGGGCTGGGGGACTATTCTACACCATTTTATTAGGTTTCTTAGGTTCCTGCAACGCTCTACCATGTTAGTTACGATACAAAGCACATCCAGCAAGCCTGGTTTGCAGAAGTGTCAGGTCCCTGCTCTTGTCCACATGAAAACCCTCCTTCTGGCTCTGCACACAGCCACTGCCTTTCTGTGGGTGAGCAGACACTGTGATTGGGTTTTGTGCTATGATTTTACCCTGCTGGGACACAACAGCAGATTAGGTTAACAGTCTTATTGGCCTCTGCAGAAGATAAGAATCCAGACACAGGCTCTTACTAAAAGGCCATAAAGCCCAATTGTTTTAGCCTTGGCTGATTTTAATGCTATTGACCTACTTTGTCCCTATTTTATAGGAGCATGAATTTCTTGTTGAGCCTTCATGTAGACATGTGCTTTTCTCTTTTAATCAAGATGACATAAACCCCAAAGAGAGTGGAATTTATTGTTCCAGAGAAGTTTTGGAAATTATAATATAACTTTCCATGAAGTAATCTGCATCTCTAATTGGCAGACAGAGGATATTAGATTGGCATTGTCAGTCTCCTAGCTAAAGGACCATTATTCTATGTTTACTTTGGAGCTTGTTCAGCTATAGCTTTAAATGATTTTGCAGGCATGGGGCATTCTGTTCTGAAGGCCACTTCCCTTTCTGTCACTGTTGATGGATTTCTCTGCCAGCATTAAGATTTGCTTGTGTCGGCCCCTGATGTACAGGATAGTAAGTAATTTTATGATGACTTCCAGGCCCTCTGTGAGGTAGCAAGATTTATCAGATACAGCTCTTAGGCTGGCATACTGCAAAATAATGAATCTATTTGACATTCAACAAGTATTGCTGAGTAAGTACCATGAGCCAGACACTCAAATACTGAGCCATATTATAATGGACTGTGAAATCTGGATTCCTTTTTAAAGTCAAACATCCATATCTAAATATCTTTTAAACAGAATCATAGATGTGGAAGAGATTTTAACCTTCCTGAGATAGCATTCACCATTTTGCTTGACCTTCCACCTCTCCACTCAATCTTGCACTATTAGCTTGAGAGCTTTCTCACTGGTCCTTACTCCTGGATTTCATCTAATTCCTTGTAGATGTCAAGGAATATTCTCCCTCAGATCCTTCACATTCTATGTCTTTTCCTGGAATGCTCTTGCCCTGTCTACTCTCTCCATCAGCTAACCTCTGCCCTATATTTAGGTCTCAAATGTATTGTGACTCTCTTAGGGAAGCATTCCCTGATCTCCCAATACTCAGATCTCTTTGATTCTTGTTTTAAGACTTTTTGTTTTATGCTGTTTGTATTTCTTCCCTTTCACAACTTTACACACCTCTAATAATATGTTTTAAATGTCTTTTGCATTAGACTATTATCTCCATGAGAGTAAGTGTTTTACTTGCAGAATCATCTCAGTTCTAGCACATAGCACATTTTCAAAAGATATTTGATATGTGACTGAGAAGGTCATTTTGCTTAAACCTCCTTTCACATCAGAACGCTGAAGCTCAGAGATGATACATGGCTTGCCCAAGAAGCATACTAGGAGCCGAGTTGATATTATATGTCCTAACTCCCAGTCCTATGTCTACTCTGTCTCTGAAAGACATGAAAGTAGAGTTCAACAAATAGAAAGATCCCTCATTTCAGATGTAATGACTTAACATTATAAAACTATGAATTCTCACTAAGTTAATTTACAAATTTAACACAACCCCAATAAAATTACCAACAAGTGTTTTTTGTTTGTTTGTTTGTTTTGTTTTGCTTCGTTTTTATGGAGCTAGAAAATAATAGCTAAAAATACACAAAAAAGTTATGAGGAGCAATTAGCCCAATTAAGTACTAAGTTATATATACTATATAGTCTCTGCCATGAAAATTTTTGGTATTGGTGCTTGAATATATTATCAGACCAATGGAATCTAAAAGAAAGTCCATACATAGGTCCAAGTACACATAAAACTTAACCTAATAGGTATAATGCACACTATCTTGGTGATGGGCACACTTACAACTTTGACTCAAATGGTACAAAAGCAATTCATGTAACCAAAACATTTATACTCCTGTAATACTCTGAAATTGAAAAAAAAAACTTAAGCATGTAAAAAGATGGTACCTTGAAATACTGAGGCAAAGATGAGTTGAATAAATGAAGCAGGGACAACTATTTATTCATTTGGAAAAAAATAAAACTAGATGCATACCTCAAACCCTACATAAAAATAAATTATGATTGGATCAAGGATAGAAATATAAAGTATAAAAACATACAAGTATGGATTTAGTTTATCTCTAGATGCCTTGGTCTTTGCCACATGCTCTGGAAATAACCTCCAGGAATTGTTTCATCAGGGAACTCTGCAATTTCCCTACCCATAGGTCTCTTCTTAGTCAGAATACACAGCCGTGCGTCATTCAACTGCACCCACTAGCCATGAAGCTACTGAAGTTGGGACTTGTTCATGTCACTGTCTGGTGGGGTGGTGAGAATATGTCATCTAGTTTCATGATGTCATGTCTTTCTTTCTCATGCTATTTTCCCATCTTAGTGCCCTGTTTTGGTCCATGCTCCATTTTCTCTTTTTATTCTACTTATCATTAAAAATATATGTCATTGTGGCTCATTCAGGAAGCTTTCTATAACCCTTATGCCTTATGTTGTTTTCCGTATGCTGTGTTTCCTATGCACACATTTAGTGTCACAAATGCTACATCGTACTACCATTGCTGATTTGCTTATCTGAATCTTACCCTAGGACATAATCTCTTAGAGAACAGAAACCCTATTTTATTTGATTTTTATTCCCAGTACCTATGTAGAGGCTGGCATATGGTTGATGCTTATATTAGTCATAATAGGCTAGACTGTGTTGCAGGAATCATCAACCACCAAATCTTAGTGGCTTAACACAACAAAAGTTTAACTATCATTCATAAAATCTACTGAAAGTCTGGGTAACTTTCCAAGGTAGATATTCTTCATGTCTTTCATGGGGTGGCTCAGTGATCCAGGGAACTTTGATCTTGTGGTTCAAAATTCAACATAGTACAGAAATAGCACCTGTCATTTCATTTATATTTCAATAGCCAGAGCTTGTCAAATAGCTTCATCAAATTGCAAAAAGTTTGGGAAATATAGTCTTCCATATGTATAGGAATGAATGGAGAACTGGTTATTGCTTAGTAACTGCTAATGAATGAACTGCTATCAGGGAATTTCTGGAAATTCAATAGAAGGTGAAAGCACCTGGGAGGAGTTCTTATTGCAATGGTCTCCAATCAAAAGAAATCAACTTAAGTATATTCTGTAATTTATGTTCTGGATTCGATAATACAATAGCTACATGAAGAAAACTCTCCTCTGAAGGTTCCAGATCATTCTAGAGGTTTTCAGATTATTCTAGGAGGTATATTTTTGTCTCATAGAGAGAGGTAGCATACCCTAACCTGAGTTCACAAATATCTGTAGATCAAAAGCTTCTAAATGTCAACAGGCCACAGAATCATCATTCCAGCAAAGACTTTCTGAGCTGAAGAATTTGCCCAGCCAAGAACAGCGACTAAGGGAAAAGAATCCAGTTAGTTGGATAATAAGAAGGGACTTGACAGAACAAAGAGATTATCATGGTTCTAGACAGATGGAGTGGATTCTCGTCCCAAGTGAAATTAGAGGACAGTGAGGAAATAGGGCAGAAACGCATCCCCAAGGCTCAGCTTAAGGAGTTATGATGAAGAGCAAAAGAGAAAGTCACAAATGAGAGAGCATGTGGGCAACTGAGGAGGCTCACTCAGGTTATGTGGAATCTTGACCCGGGTGGAAGAATAATTCTAAACCCCATAAATTCTCAGAATTTCCAGATGTTGTTCTCATGGGCTTAGTGGTGGGGCTGAATCTGAACACTGTAGGTGTTGTAGGCTCAAATTGTCTGTGATTAAAAAAAAATTTACTTGTTTTTATCCTTAGTTAGAAGCAACAAAAAGTTACTTATGATAAAGCATGCAACAAGATGAGTAATTGGCATGGGAAAACATTAGGTCTATTCGCTTGGGTGAGGGTTTGTTCTGCCTCCTCTGAACTGGTTAAGTAGAAAGAATGTCTTCCTCATATTTCAACCATAACGTTTTAGGAATAAGTAAATACTTTTGACAAAACTGCTGTTTGAAATTTGAATTCCTTTTTCTGCATTTCTGGTATTTTCTTCAGGTAAGTCCAACAAAATAACAGTTTTCTATTATGTAAAGAGGAAACTTGGAGTTTAGATATTGGTTTTTGTTCTTATGTCCACATAAATAAGCTATCATGTTCCAAGGCTTATAATTAAACATTACTTTGGTTTTTCTTTAGTGTGTGTATGTGTGTGACTTTATATTTTGATATAATTTACATTTTGTGTCATCCTCATTCTTTCTCTCCATGCGCATACATACATGTATGTGTAAAATTTATACTATTAGAATATTATTTACAAGCATAAGTGGGCCGCATCACCTCATACTCCTAAATGCTTAAGTGTGTAATTCCTAAGAACAAGGACGTTCTCTTACATAACCATGACATCAAGAAATCTAACATTGATATAATACTTTTATCCATATTCTGTATTCAGAAGTTATTAATTGGCCCAATAATATCCTTTATAACTATTTGTTTCCTGGTCCAGGATCCAATCCAGAATCATGTTAGTTTTCATGTCTCTTTAGTCTTCTTTTACTTAGAACAGGTCTGTCTGATGTTTGCTCATGAATAGATTCAGACAGTGCATTTTGGGCAAGAATATCAGTAAAGGGATGTGTTTTTTTGAGCCTATTCTATCATGAGTCACATGATGTTTGTGTATACCAACAGTGGTGATGTTAGCTTTGATTTCTTTTCATAATTAATAAGTAATTTGTGGAAGATATTTTGAGTCTCTGTAAATATCTTTTTTTTTTTTTTGAGACTGAGTGTCACTCTGAAGCCTGGGCTAGAGTGCCATGGGATCGTCATAGCTCACTGCAACCTCAAACTCCTGGGCTCAAGGGATCCTCCTGCCTCAACCTCCCAAGTAGCTGGGACTACAGGCACTTGGCATGATGTCTGGCTAATTTTTTCTATTTTTTAGTAGATATGGGGTCTCACTCTTGCTCAGGCTGGTCTTAAACTCCTGACCTCAAGTGATCCTCCCACCTCAGCCTTCCAGAGTGCTATGATTACAGGTGTGAGCCACTGCACCTGGCCCTAAATACCCTTTTTAAACCAAACTTTCACCTACTAATTTTACTACTCATTAATGATTTTCTAATTTTATCATGTTTTGTATATTTTTCAGTTGGCATTATACTGCAAGGAAGAATTTTTCCTTTCCCGTAAGATGTTTGTTTATTCATTTTCTTATTTATATCAGTATAAACTCAAAAGACTTTTGTTTCACTCAAGCAGTTATAATCTATTACCGACGATATTGATTTTTGATGCACACATTGTTCCAGACCATTTCAGGCTAGTTCCTGCATGGTTCTCTCATGTCCTCATCATGTCTTGAGTGGCTCCTCACTTTCCACCAGGGTGTTCCAGGCTCATTTTGTACTTTCCCTGTCCTAGCCCTGGAGTCAATCATTTCCCAAGGAGCTTTGGCTTTTCTTCTGATTTAATTAGATCAAATTTATGTTATCATGTGCTTTTTCAACCCTCTCCTCACTATCCCCCAACACAAGGCTATATTCCAGACTGTCAGTCAGTGTACATGTATGGCACTAACTTCCCCATGTCCACACATTCCCCTTTTGCTGCCCACCAAGACTCAGGCCTCTCTGAAGGCCGGTTCCGTTCCCTTTCTCTCCAGGAAGGATGCTCACGAAGAGGCGCTGCTCCGACATATGCAACTCATTCACCCCTACGCTTGATCCCACTAAATTGGCTGGCTAGACAAGTGCCTTCCTCTTTCAGGAATACTTGTATGTTTCCAGAAGCTGCATAATTGGAAAAGGAGTTTATGCTCCTGGGAAGGGAGGGTTTATGTTTTAGTGAAGGGTTACATGAGTATCTTCAATCCTTTGCAACAACATTAAACATACTCTTGGGCTCCCTCTCCCACATGAGAGTTCCCTAAGAAACCCCAGCCCACAGTCATTTCTCCCTTCTTTGAACTCCTGCTACACTAGGAGTCTGAACCACACAATTTAGCTTTTGTTTATGTGCCTGCTTTTTCTATGATAGCTTCAAGTTTTCCATAATGTCTATTAACTACTTAAGGGAAAAGACGGTTTCATATTAATATACATATGCACACATGATTTCTCCCACAGTACCTGACTTCAGTCCCTGTGCACAAACAAATGCACAGTTCCTAGCCCTATGCCTCACATGTGTAGGTGCATTCAGAAATGATTTTTGGGGAAATGGACACTGATCATAGAATTCACCTAGCAAGGTAGAAGAAATGGGAGTAGGACTTAGTCTCATGATCTCCACACCTAGTTTTCTCAACTCTTAACATATTACACTATAAAAAAACCCAAACTTTGCTATAGCATCACTGTTATACCCCAATATTAAAATCTTCTAGTAATACACATTTTTTCTTTGTGTTCGAGTAAAAATCATGAAAAAATTCCATAGAAATGAGAGATGGGGACAGCGTGGATTGCTGACATCCACAGATCATCCCCAGACTCCATTAAACCACCTGATTAAGAAGCAGACTTGCTTCTTCGTGTCTCCTCATCTGGCTGGTTCTGCAGAGCGGGTTGTCGGTGTGCTGTGCTGAGAGGAGGAAGAAAAGGGACTGGATGTCTGTATATCCACTGTTTGGTGGATTCTTAGCCATTTTCCTATTTACTTTATACTTTTCACATTAAATCTGTTCCATAGGTATTCATTTTGGTTTTTATAAATATTTAGATTTAAATACTGTTGCCAAAAAGAGCCTTACTGTACTCTTATTCCAGAATGTATGTGAAATCTACTCTTTTTTGATATTTATTGATTAATCAATTCAATGAACACTTAGTGAAAGTCTACTACATGTACCATGCTAGGCTTTGGGGTAAGGAACGGTAACATTTCAGGTGAGACTTGAAGGATGAGCAGAAGTTGCCAGGTAAGACCAGTGAGGAAGATTTTCAGTAAAGGAGCAGCATGGGAGGTAGCTGGGCTGTGAAAAGGCTTAGAGACACTGTCTGGAGCACAAGAGAAAGAGGGCTTTGGGCAGAGGCTGGAGATGTAGGCAGGGACTCCATCATGAGGGGCCTATAAGGCATGTAAGAGTTTTGGGTTTTACGGCAAATTTAAGGCATGAAAGTAAAGCAGAAGAAGTTCAACAGCTTACAGCAAACAGCTTCATATAGCTTAATAGCCCTTTAATATGATTCAATAACTGGTATTCTTGAAAAGAATTATTTCCAAAAAGAAAAGTTTACATTGTGTATTATGTAATCTTATTAGAAAGTCATAAAAGTTGTATAATACAGTTTTGAGATACTTTTTTCATCAAAGAGTTGAAGGTGTGTTGATAATTAAAGGGATCATCTTCAGTTATTCAGAAAATTTCCTTTTGTATATTATTTGTTCCTCCCCATTGCACACTGACTTGTAGCCTTTTAACTTATACCCATATTTGTCATAACATATACAAAAAGCTTTAAAATCTCTATGTAAATATTGTTATTTATATCCCACTTATTGATGCAAAGTTAAGTATTTCTTGGTTTTTTGGGTTTTTTTGAGACAGAGTTTTGTTCTGCCTCCCTGGGTAGAGTGCAGTGGCATCATGTTAGCTCACTGTAACCTCAAACTCTGGGCTCAAGTGATCCTCCTGCCTCAGCCTCCCAAGTAGCTGAGACTACAGGTGCATGCCATAATGCCTGGCTAATTTTTCTATTTTTAGAATAGAAAATTAAAAATAGAAATTTTTCTGTTTTTAGTAGAGATAGGGTCTCACTCTTACCCCGGCTGGTCTTGAACTCCTAAGTTCAAGTGATCCTCCCGCCTCAGCCTCCCAGAGTGCTAGGATTACAGGCAGGAGCCATCGCGCCTGGCTGCAAAGTTAAATTTGTAAGACCTGTTCTTTACTCTGAAATTGTATTTTACTTGCTTAATTTCTTTAAGAGATGTCACTATTACATTTTCAACAGCTGATGTATGTTTCATAATATGCTGCATGTGTTTGGAACAGTATAGTTCTTTACATAAAAGATGCCTAACATCTGTCATAAACAAAGAAAACAAACTCAAAACTCTGGCAAGGCATATAATTGTAGTGTTACTCTATCTTATGAATCTTTTCCAATCAAAATATAACCACAGGGAAAAAATTATTTAGGGCTGGGGATTGGAGAAGGAGAATGACAATTAGATCATTGGTGATGTTAAAAGCCACAAGAAACAGAAAATAGATACTCATTCTCTAAGTAAGGCATGGAACAAATAACCCAAGGCTATGACTTCAAATAGTGAAGAGTCCTGCTTGGACTCAAGAGAATGACAAGATAGATCTTTTGGTGTCTCAACAGAAACTGACTCTGTCTGATTTAAGCAGAACATAAACTTACAAAAAGATAATAGGGTAATTTACATAATCACAAAGAAAACTGGAGAACTGGATTCCAAGGCAGTCAAAAAAATGCTCCAAAATACTTCACAAAACTTGTGCTAGATGCTGAGTGTGGCAGCTCATGCTTGCAACGATCCTCAGACCCGGGCAGTAGTCAGTCTGTTTGCCACTGCCCTAGTGCCCACAAAAAGGGAGGCACTTTTATGTGTCCCTAGCTCTCAATTCAAAGTTTAAGGTGAATTCTTTGAGCATCTATAGTAAAAGTCAGGTCCCGCATCTTCCAAAGACTTACAGTAGAGAATTTCCTAAACTATGAAGTAGATTTGAATATGTAGAAGCCACAAAATATGATGACTTTTTATGTAGTCCATCCCTTTGGAAATCCTTTGTGTACAGAATTGGTTCATGACTATCTTACTAAAAATAACCCTTGAAAACCCAAGCACAGTCTCCTCCTCCCCAAAATGAGAAGTCCCAGCACCTCATCAATTGATGTATGGAGCTCCTAGTTCAGGATCTCTGGGAGATGCCCAGCCTTCCTCTGCTTCTATCATGATCGTGTGTCCATATTCTGTAGCCTATGGACTAAACTGAAAATTGTCAGCAACACAACTAAATTATGAAAGAAGAGTTAGTTAAAAGAAATAAATGTAAGTCTGACATAGCAAGGAAAAGAATATAAGTAGACATTTATGATACTAGGTCATAGATGTGATTTCCTTCTTACTACTCATTTAACATTTCTTTGGCTACTTAGGAAGTTTCATCCCTTAAGGATCTAACTCCTGGTGGTAGCACCTGTGTGGGGTTACTGTGACTGGCCATAACTTTCTGTTTCTATTTTTACACTACAGGTGTTGAAAGGTCCCCTCTGGTTTCATCCATGTCATTCTCCTATCCCTGCTAAGTTACAGTCACCTTACATCCCATCAACTTCCCAGTCAGTCAGGATCAGACAAGATCCTGACTTTTTCATTTTCACATTATCCAATACCAGGAGAAGCCCAAAGTATATACATAGTTTTCTCAACTTGTAATTCACTAGAATCATACTTGTGTCCCCTAGTGAGAGTATTCCTCCCATGGGAACCAAAGCCTTTCTGTCTGCAGTGCCTAAAGAAGCAGGAATGGGAAATACACATTATAAGTATTTTTTATGTTTTACAAGATGCGTCATGTCCCATTTTGAGGCTAGAGGCTTCATCTCATATGGCTGTGTTTCTGAAGGGCTGGGGGCAATGTATGATAGGATCTTAGAATTAGGCTGGATACTGCTGAGGGGGCTTAGCAAGAGAATGTGGGATTGGAGAACTGGATCAGTTATAAGCCGATTACTGCAATGGGTGGCCAGTGGTCCAGGGTACAGTGTTCAAGGTTGTCTTTAAATTGGGCTTGATTATAGCAACTTTCCTTATCTAACATATAAGAATGTTCAGTCTACTGGCTGGAATTAATGTCAGACAGATCACTGTGGCATGCTCCCATGCAGTCAGTCTATTTATAGCTTGGGTCTGTGAAGTAGCTAGAGGTACAATGGACAGTGTCCAGACCTCTGGAGGAAAGGACAGGTAAGAGCCAGGCTGGATGTCAGAGCCCTGTCAAGTAATCTGGAGTTTATGGCAAGGCCACTGGGCTAGGAGGATATTGAGTGCCATCCATAGAATGATGACCACATTAATGTCACAGTGGTTTGGGACAGATGGCAAACGAGTGGATCTGAAAATACGTAGAGATCTTCCAGGCAGCTCAAGTGTGAAATGTATAGCAGAGAGAGACTAATTCTTGACATCATTTATTGGTGGACTAAAATTTTGTTGGTCAGCTTGACACTGTGGTTTGAATGTTGATTGACAGGCAGTTGGTACGGCTGAGTTGCAGATGAAGAGCTTCAGCAGCCCCAGTAAAAGGGACAGGGAGAAGTAGCAGATGAAAACAGGAACCAAACGTGAAGCCAAATGGAACCTCGCAGGATGATCTAAGCTCGCTCATTTTTCAAATGTAATAGTCAAACTTTTGTACCATTTTTAGAGGAAACCACAGAGTGATCCAGGGGAGAAATGTCAAGACTCTTAGTACGGGACTGAAAAGAAACGCTATGTATAAAATATAACAATTAAACAAACAGAAAAAAGAATAAAAAAGAACTAAAAAAAGGTGGCCTAGAGATCTGACACCCCTCTCAGTTCTGAAAGTGACAAAGACATTTGAGGAAACTGTTATAAGGTCACGCTTACATTTGAAGCCAACATAATGTACAATCATCTAGGAATGATAGACCCAGAGGAGTCCACTGTATCTGAGATTTACCACATGCAATGTAATATTTGTTTTGAAGTTTTGGTGCTACTGGCAGAACTTTATCATCAAAATTATAAGTACTGGGCATGTTCCAAAGCTACTGAATTGATTGTTTCTGGCAGCACACTTTCCTATGGGATAGCAGAAGGAAGAGTGTCAGCAAGGATGTGAGTCTGGTACTGCAGTGATTTGGGAAACCACCAGCTCCCAAGTGCACTGGCCACTCAAGCATTAATTTACAGCCCCAGGAAGTATATGGAGGCTTATTTCTTTCTGATTTTAAAAATCTAGTTTTAGAAATGAATACTTGTGGTTTTGTACCATCAGCCCATGTGAGCAACATCTTTGTTTTTGTGTTCAGAGTGACTTTGACCTACTTCTGTTTAAATAAATACAATTATCATTTCATTGGATTCATTTGGTGGAGAATTTAACATAAAATCTAAAAGCAAAAAGAAAAGGAGTTAAATGAGTTCCTTTCCTTTGGGTAGATACCCAGTTAGCAGTCAGCTAGAATTTTACAGTTTAATATCATGTGAATATCGCTAACTTACTTTTTCTGCTAATTTAATTTAAACCAATATAAAGTTAATAAGATAAAAATGAAGTCACTGTCCAGAATTATAAACATGAGAATGAGGATCCAGTGCTATTGATTTCCCTTTCCTTGAGGCAGAATAGCTTTGTTGAAAACTGAAGTTAGTATTTCAGGAACTCAAATTTAAGAAAAAACAAGACCAACCATTTCTTTCAGCACTTTTCTTCCATTTTAGCATGCAATCAAGCTTAACGCACATCAACTTGAATTGCCAGCCATTTACTCAACCCTAATCATTTTTAGTTAGGAAAGCATGTCGTATTCTTTTCATATATTTTCCGCATACCTAATTCATAGATGTGCTCAACAAATCCTTGTTAAATTTGACTTTCTTCACACTGCAGTTGGATATAACTAAGTTTGCAGGATTTACTGTGCTCAAACCACTTCCAGTTTAGGCAGAGACCAGAGAAAGTCTCATATTTTAGTTCCAAATAAAAGGGTATTCTGCATATTAAATAAGAAAGCAAACTTCTAGTGAGTTGATTAGGAAATTCTTCGAGATTGATACTGTTGAAAGTCACACAATAGAGATATATGTATATACAAAATAGAAAAACAAATGCTTAGAAAAATAATGCAGCTAGATAAGGTGTTTATTCGTAGTAAATGTTACATGCAAATAACACAGTTGGAAACTTAATTTGGTTTTTATTTGCAAATGTTACCTGGGGACTCAGGAAAGAACTTCATAAATCTATGAACTTTGTGTTTCCAAAAGAGAAAGCAAGAACAATGCTGAACTGCTGGAACATTTCATTTTTGATAGATTGTTCCCAGTTGGATCTTATGACCTAAGAAATAAACTCAAACCCTAGTATCACTTCTTTAAGTTATCCCATGTAGGTATGAGTAGCATATGTGGGAATTTGCTAGTTACTTAACTAATTAATAAAACAAAATGCAGAAAGATTTCTAATGGGATTTGGAGAATTGGTATTTTGGTTCCTAACCAGGATCAATCTTGGGAGCTTTGAGCAATATAGTTCAAGTCCTTCCAACCTTTATTCAAAATCTTTGCAGACAAATATAGTGTGTAATTTATAGTTTTTTTGACCATCTGGTCTCTGGGGCAGCCCAAAATCAAACACATAATTTCATTTTGGCATGAAAACATATGGATATTCATATAAAATGAGGTAAATAAAAACTGTTAAGAACCTTAAGCCAGCTCATATTAGATATTGGTTCAGTTTAAGTCAAGTTTTGCCATCAAATGAGTTGAGTAAAAACTTTTAGTGCTCATATTGCCTGTGCTTGTAGTATCATATCAAAGGAATCTAAGAAAATATGGTATATCCATACAATGGAATATTATTTAGCCTCTAAAAGAGGGAAGTCTTGTCATATGCTATGATATAGGTAAACCTTGAGGATATTATGCTAAGTGAAATAAGCTAGTCACAGAAGGACAAATACTGCATGATTCCACTGATATGGGATATTTAAAGTAGTCAAACTCACAGAAGCAGGAAGTAGAATGGTAGTTGCCAGGGCTGGGGAAGGAGAATGGGGAGTTGCTGTCAAATGGGTACAGAGTTTCGGCCACGCAAGATGAAAAAATTCTAGAGGTCTGCTGTACAACAATGTGCATGTAGTTACCAATACAGTACCGTACACTTAAAAATTTGTTAAGAGGTTCGATTTCATATTTAAAAATTTTGAACATTAGAAGGTTTTCTGTTAATTTTTGGTAAAACAAAACAAAAAACCTTCCAGTGTTTAAATTTTTTAAATTTCAAAATTTTAATTAAGAAATTATTGACCTCTTTACCAAAGCATGTTCCATAGAGATCGAGTGGAAAGAGAAAGCAGTTAACAATAAGTTAACTAAGTTTGGAAGGATAGACTTCAATAAAATTAAACAGGTTCCTTCCTACAGAATTTCTAAGGTTTTCATATGCTAGTATCTTGATAATCCCAAGAAAGGTGATGTGTTATGCAACATTCCCTACACTTACTAAATGACAGACGTCTTTTTGAAACATCTTACCGGTCTCATGTTCTGGAGAATGTATTTTTAAAACGCTCTTAGAATGGTGTCTAGAAAATAAAGGTATTGGTGGCCTTTGCTAGAGAGATTGGATGCCTTATCCTATCCCAAGTATGGATTCACTCAGCAAATGCCGACAAGCACAGCTCTGTGTTTGAAAACTGGCGAGGGGTGCACAGAGAGAAGCCAAAGTCCCTGTCCCCAGCAAAGTCACAGTCTAGAGACGAGAGGCCAAGAAAATAACTATAATTAATTTAATAATTGATATAATAGTGATAAGAAGCAAGTCTTGGGACTTGCTCTCTAAGAATTACTTTTTAAGAAATCAACTCATAATGATTTAGTGTATAATTGCAATAAGTCATCTTACAGAGATGTGTGTGAATCAAGCAGTTTGGGTGCCTTGTGTAACACAGAAAGAAAGTTTATTACATGGGCAAAATTGGGCAGTGCCCATTCCAACATTATCCAGGGGAGATAAATCTTTTTAGCTTCAAATAGCCTGGCTCCATTGATAACGATGTACCTAATGAGGATAAAGGTGCAGGAGGTGCGGGTGAATAAACTCTGTTGTCTGGTCAGGACATTCTCTAATGTCAGAGGACATGTATCAGTCTGGCTTATCCTGGTGCCACCGAACATTTCTTTAACTGACCTAACTGTCCTCAATCTCATACAATGCTCGCACAACATCATTTTGATGATGATCGAGCATTGTTCTATGGTGTGCCTGGAGGAAAAGATGGTGCTGCCTAACAAAATTAGATCATTCTTATCCCTATAAAAATTATTCTCCATTATCAGTAGGTAAGTTGGTGTTAAGTTACTGACCATTCTGGTTTGCCTGGGACTGAGGGTTTTCTCTGGACACTGTACCTTCAGGGCTGAAATTGAGACTGCCCTGCGTCAGCCTGGATGAGTTGGTCATTAATTGGTGCTCGTGTTTTAATACGTTAATTTCAAGAGCACACTGCCTCTGAGAGATGAATCCATGTTGTCCTGCTGACCAGGCCAGGTCCTGAGCCAGGAATGCTGAGGGTGGACCCTGGTATAAGGCAAGTTCACCAAAGTGATGAAGGTCATACAGCAATAAGCGCTCTTGAGAATTTCCAACTTTGGTGGAGATGCAATGAACAGGAGCCCTCCATGCCGCCTGCCTCAGGAATTAGGAAGCTTCAAGAAAGAGGTTGTTTTGGTCTGATTGTACCTGAGGTGTTAATATAGGAGTTTCTCAGGCAGACATGCAAGAAGAAAGCATTCATTCATTCATTTAACAAATTCAATTAATTCACTTTCTCAAACAAATCTTTGAGCACAAACTATGTGCCAGTCAGTGAACAAAACTGATAAATCCCTGCTTCCATGAAGCATATATTCTAGGGAAAGAGATAGATAATAAAAAATAAGGAAGTAAAATACAGTATGCGTTAGATGATGGTAAGTGCTGAGAAGATAAATGAAGCAGGAAATGGGGATGGAAACATCGGGGAAGGCGCCATTTAAGTAAAATTCTGAAGGATCTGATGGAGCAGCCATGCCAATGAGATGAGCAGGAGAGTCCTGAAGAGTCCAGGAAACAGCAAGGCAGCTGGCACAGAGAGCTGAAGAAAATAAAGGCAGAGGGGAGGAATGTGGCTTGCAGATTGAGTAGGGGCTTAAAGGTAATAAAAATGAATTGGGCTTTTAATCTAGAGGAAAAGGAAAGTCAATGGAAGATTAGAACAGAGAAAATAGGACGTGCAAAGGCACTAACAAAAGAGAACTGAACACATGGGAATTATAAATAGTTCTGCATTTGTCTATAGTATCACATATAATACTTTGGAAAATCAAGCAAGACACAGTCCAGAAAATGCCTATTGACTTTAGCAGCTCCTAGGTGCCTTGACCATTTCCTTGGACTAGAGAGAAGGACAGTTGGGGGTCCGTCAGTTATGCAGTTGGTGTGCAGGGAGCCCTCAGGGACTGCCTGGACGGGCAGGAGGAAGTAGAAGACTGAGAGGAGGGTTCTCTGCTCTCCATCCCCTGTCTCAAGCAGTGAAGTTGTGCTTGCGTGTGTGTGTGTGTATGTGTGTTAGTGTTCTGCATAAGGTTTAATTTGCAAAGGAAGATTCTTTTGCTTGAAAAATAGGCTGTTAAAAAATAAAAATAAATGAGAAGTAAGAAAATTGAGATATCTAGGTGGAAGACCCATTTAAGAAAGGTGACAGCATAGATATAAACAATGGAAGAGTGGGGTTTGGGGACAAGGTAGAAACTTTTATTTTGTTAAGACAGAGTTAGGATAAGCTTGTTTTTAGGCTGAGAAGAAAGTGTGAAAGTTTGATACAAAGGACAATGGGAAATAGGGGGAAATGGCTAAGGTCATATTGCAAGTGTGTCGGGGTCAGATCCACAGCAGACACCAACAGGTCTGCATTCTATTCAGTTCCTAAGCTGTCACTGTTAAAGCTCAAGGATTTCCTTTCATTGTTTTGTTTTCATTTAGGCTTTAAATAAACATTTAAAAAAGCACATTTTTAAAGAAAGCTAAATCTCATAACTAGTTATCATCCTGGTGCCTTGGCAAAGATACCAGATCCTTGGTTATTTTTTTCTGTTTATGGCATAAACCTGGAGAAGAAGGATCTTGGTTAAGATGCCAACTACCTTTAAACTCAATTTGAACAAGGGTCAATTCTTTTTATGCTTGTAATAGGAATGTATTGAACAAATATTGAAATTCACTTTCAGATTTTTTTGTTTCATAGACTTCCAGAGCAGTCTTTGAAAAGCCAAATCACTATCTCAGTATTCAGGACAGATGAAAAATCTACGTATTCTTTTTTTTTTTTTTCTTCTTAGACTCCTAGGTAAGGAAATTCTATAATTTACTTTAAAACTTACTCTAGCCCTTAGCAAGATTTCCAATTAAGAAGCTCCTCCTTCTCACTAAACTGTTTTTGTGCTGTTGCCAATTTAGCAGATATCCTCTTAAGTTTTTAGAGGAGGTGGAGACAAGCTGCCCTTGACTCCGCATACAGAGACCTCCCTTCTTCCTACCCAGGTAGCACATACCACACAATCCAGTAAATACTCCCTCAATTCCCATGTCATTTGGGAATGAGCTGAAAGAGGTTGTTGTAGAAAGAGCCGAAACCAATTGCGAGTTAGGGTCTATCACTCAAGGTGTAGCCCAATGACAGTAACATCGACGTCGCTGGGGATCTTGAAAGAATCTTCTGAGTAAAATTCTGCCTTTGAACAGGATCTTCAAGTGATTCACATGGACATTAAAGTTTAGAAACCGCTGCTTTAGGAGATTCTTTTGAGCCATTATATAATCAGCTTACTGGACTTTAGAATTTCTTCTTCCCCAGTAGCTGGCTCTTCATGGGGAGTGTTCTTCTCTTACACATCTTTGTATCTCTAGTGCCTGGCACAGTGCCTGGCACACAGCCCTTTGACTTCCTTTACTGCCACAGTTAATCCCTGTTTACTGAATGAGTGAGTTGCAGAATCAGTACAGTATTGCAGTATAACCCTGCCGGTGTCATAGGAAACTCATACAAATAATTTTTCTGAATTTGGCTTTGACTGTAACCAATATTTTAGGCCACATATCATGAAACAGATAACCCTACTCTGAGTTGATGATTTCTTTGTTTGTTTGTTTCATCTGGGCATAGCCTCACCTTTTTTTAATTCAAAGTATTCCTGCATTTCCACATTCCCATTTTTCTGGGGCTCAGCTTATCTTGTGCTGTTTGATTAATCTGTTTTTCCAAGTGAATGATGCAGGTGGAGGGAGGAAATTTTGGAGTCATTCTTGTGTCTTGTTTTCCCCTTTACCTTTCCTCAAGGTGACACTTCAGAGGCTTAAGGTGGGTAAATGGAAAGATACCAAGAACTTTCTTTTTTCTTCAGCATCTTCATGAGATTTTCCCCCATTGCAACAACAGCATTGATTTTACATTTTATTTGCTCTAAGCAGGATGATACATAAAGTCTTAGCATGATAAATAGTGTTTGTTTATTTTTAGACCATTTATATTTTTCATTTCTTGAGCACTCTGTCATGGTATGTTTTTGATGAAAAAGTGGCAATCTCTCCTAAGAACGTTTCTGCTTTGCCCTTCTACTTGTTTCCCTTGTGCTCACAGGAGAGTCATCCAGCAGGCTGTTCAAGTTTAGAGTGTCTTGTGGAGTGATGAAGATGAATTATTCCTGCCATGCACAGAGAAAGTTATTTTACCTGTTACCTAAATTGAAAAGAGACAAAGAATACCACTCAATTTTAACCTGTCAACAGGCGCTCGGGGAATAGGAGTTTCCTAACAACTTGACAAATGCATTTCTAAAATATCTGTGGACATTAAAGTGAGACTAAAGATTGGTACCAGTGTAAAACAGAGCTCATTTTTGGTCTCCGATTTCAGCGAAATCAGCAGGGAAGGCAAATGATAGCTAGGCTTGTGGCTTTCCTAGTCTATTGGAAAAATACTCAGATGAAATGTTGAAAAGGCTCTAATTTTTTTTTTTTTAACCAAGGATAATTTTTTTTATTCTTATTTCAGCATATTGTGGGGGTACAAAAGTTTAGGTTACGTATATTGCCCTTGCCCCCCCCCTACCCCGAGTCAGAGCTTCAAACGTGTCCATCCCCTAGACAGTGCGCATCTTTAATGGACTCCCATGTAAGTGTTAAGTCCTCTACATGTGTATTTCCTAGGTGCACTAACGTGGGTAGAGATAAAAGTTTTCTGTGGTTTCCAAAATTTAGATAAGAAAATTGGGAATTTAGGAGATTTAATTGAATAGCTGTAACCTTGAGTCAAGTGCAAAATAGTGAAGTGTCACTGTAAATGCTTATCAGGAAGGAAAACTATCTATGATTTCTGAAATTATGGCAGAGTTGTACTGTGCTGCAAACACCCACACCAATCTCCCCTCAGAGACCACCCTGAAGGACAAAACAGTTCTTAACTGTCATAAAAAACACCTTCTAGAATGTAGGCAAAGTATGTAAGTTACAGATGATTATTAAAAGGACTCTTTAACCTTGAAATACCTAAGCAGATAATGCACAGATGTGTTTAGTGAATCCTGTGCTACAACCTGGCAGCAACCTAGAGAGAGGTAAACTGACACCTCTTGACATTTTTAATTCATGTTTTTACTGTAGAAAAGGAAAATCATTGCATGTCTCCTAGCCAATGGAAGTTGGTAAACTTGTATTTTTTTGGTTTGTGTGTTTGGAAAATGATCTGAATGTCAGTTTTGGTCAGACTCTACATCTGGCCCTTTAGAATCAGAAATTTTTCCCTATTAGCCAAAAAAGTGGCCAACTCTTCCCCTGGCAGTGGGTGTATTAAAATCATTCTTTTAGGCTTGGTTGATTTTAGTTGTGTGATAACTTTTTCAAAAAGCAGTAGCAAAGTGTTCTGGCCTCATCGTATCTCTTTTGTCTTTCTCCTTGACCCCATTTCAGTTGTAGATGCTCCTTGGGAATGCTTGTCTAGAGGTGTGAAGACTAAGGTATATTCAGTCGAATTTAAGTATTGACTTTATGTTAATTAGAGATATTTGGGATTGAGTAGGAGAGACTTTGTCAACAAACACCCTTAAAAGTTAAAATTCAAGTTTTGGTTACTAACTCCATGCCTATTGTCCTGAGAAATATCTTATGTCAACCTGGAACACTGCAAATTCTTTCTTCTTTTCTTCTTTTATTCCCACAACACATTGCCTTTAAAAGTTGACTTTTCTCTTTAATGCCGCAGCTCACATCCTTATTTCAAGGTTCATCCCTCTGTAATCCACTAGACAAAGGAGATTTTAATCTCACAGGGACTTTTATCTGTGCAGGGGAAGAAAGAGGAAGAAAGGACCCCTTTAAGATAGCAATGAAGGGATTTGTGGAGAGACAAAGATACTTTATTCAAGGCCTCTTTTTGTCACTTAGATCAATTTTAAGGCCATTAATCCTTTGATTTATGTTTGGGGGTAAAAGAACAAAGGGATAGAACTTAACTGGAATTGGATTCCACATGGATTATCAAATAGAAACATCAGAACATGTGATTTATAGAACTGCTTTGTAATTGCTCCTTTGTGTGGCCTGTTGAAAAAAGAAGAGAGATGTGCTGTGATTTTCCTACCTCAGTCCAGCCCAAAGCCCTGTTGCCAGGTTTTTCAGCTATGAATTCCCAAATGGATTTTAGCACTTACTTCCAAAACCAGATAAAGTATCAAAATAATTTCAAAAAGGTAGTACAGTGCAAAGCGCTCAGTGAAAGGGACTTGAAACAGCCTCACTAGAGGGAGTTCACTGCCTCCCTACCAGCTGGTGCCCTCCAAGTGCATTCATGGTGCTTTCTGCTTTCTCCCAAAGTAATCCTAATCATGTTGCTTTGAAATAGCCTGGGGCATTCTCTTTATTCTCTAACTCCATGGTAAGAGCAGCTGGAATACCTTTTCTCAGGGCCTGGCATGCCCAAGGACTTCAGTTAATATATGCTTGATAAATAAGGAGAAAACAAAGAAACTGCACTGATAGAGGAGGCTTATGAGGCATTTAGATTTTAAGAACTGTACTTAGATCACTTTCAGAAGCAGAAAAGCAGAGAAAACCAAGCCTCTGCTCAAGCAGACATTTGTTCATTCTACGTTAACAACGCCTATGTGTTTGATTCAGTGATTTATTTTGACGGTAATGTGGACATGGCTTTTTGGAGACCATTAGGAGGCAGCCTACCAGCTACAGGCAAAGCTTCTACATGTGACTTACAAACTTTAGGCAGATTCTGGTGAGTCTTTCTTGGATTAAACAAGGAGCAATGCGATTTTTAAAAGTATCTCTTGTACCTAGAGTAAGCAATGTTTTAGAATATCTTCTGATGTCCTAATGAGAAAAGTAGGATTTATTCTTTAAATCAGAGCATATTTATTAGGTACTCACTGTTTTCTTGGCCTGACCCAAAGACATGAGTAGGTACAAGAGAGTAGAAGAAACAGTTTATGTCCCCAGAGTCAATAATACAGTTGGATTGGGAGCATCCCTGTAAACAGAGACATGATGAACCATTTACTGATTGTTCAGGGTTTTATGCTAAATTATGTTCCTTAATAATTATATCCAAATTCACTGACATCAACTTAAAATGAAAAAGTTTAAGATAAATAAAATTTTGATATGTTCAAAGAATTTATTATTGAAGGGCAGAGACTGAGGTCTGAGGTTTTGACCAACAAGAACTGTAAACTAGAAATTAAGGCATTTTCTTAAGGTCTTTGCTGACTACAGAAAATCCTAGATGGCTGGAATTTTCAGATGACCGAATATTCTAAAGAGTAATAGTAAATAGTTGATATTTATGTCCAGAGTGTATTTACCAGTCCCATAGCTTAGCACTGACCCCACTTAAAGGGCTCATGAGGGTGAATAAATTAGGATATAAGCAGCTAACAGAAAATCTGTAACAAATACAGGGCATTTCTCCTCTGCCTCTCAAGCTTTTCCCCTTTCCATCCCCATCAGTCAGCCTTCTCTGCATTCCACAAGATCCTAAACCATTAGAATCCTAGGCTTTATGTTTTCTCCTTTCTCATTTGTCATATTATTTAATAAAGCCACACACTCAAATTTCTAATCTTTTTATTCTCTTTTGTCCAAGGGTGCTACATTCCTGCCTCATTCTCAAAATTCTTGTCTCTGCTTTGCTTCCTCTAGCTTGCTGCCCTTTTTGCTAATTTCTCTGACCTCCTCAACTGTACAAAGGTCATCCGTCTGTTGCACTATCCAAGTTGATTTGTGCAGTGAGCAAAGATGCAGAGTGTCTGTTAGCTCTCTCAAATCTTCATGCTCAAGAATGCTGGGGCAGTAGGCTGTCTTTTAGAGTGAGATAGTGAAGCAAATAGTTCCCTGTCATGTTTTCTGAGATTCCATTGTTACACTTTAGTTTCTTATTAATGGCTCTAAATGGTCATTATCAGAATTTTAAAATTCTTTTCTCTCTCTCTGTGTGTGTGTGTGTGTGTGTGTGTGTGTGTATGTCTAAGGTCAGCCATTGTTACACTTTAGTTTCTTATTAATGGCTCTAAATGGTCATTATCAGAATTTTAAAATTCTTTTCTGTGTGTGTGTGTGTGTGTGTGTGTGTGTGTGTGTGTATGTCTAAGGTCAGAGTAGTGGCATTGGAAGTATGGGATTTGGGGGTGAGAATTTTGTCTTGAAGATTTTTAGGCTCTGAAGGCAAAATTAAAAATAAGAGATCTTGGAAGGAAGAAAAAAATAGAAGGTAACCATAAAACATCACACTGTACCTTACAAATATACACAATTATCTATCCATTAAAAAAACATTAAAAAAACCCAACAGTTTTTAACTATTATCATGCCACAAATGACTTTCTCATGTGGTGCTCACATTTGGTTGGGATGACTCATGAAGTCAAAAGGAACTAGCAAGTGTCGAGCCAAGATGGCCGACTAGACTTCAAATCAACAATAATAGAGACAGACAAAGATGGTCATTATATAATGGTGAAGGGAATATTTCAACAAGAAGACATAACTATACTAAATATATATGTACCAAACACAGGTGCACACAGATTCATAAAACAAAATTTACTAGAGTCTAAACAAAGTGATAAACAGTAGCATTGTAATAGCCAGGGAGTTCAACACCCCACTGGATGGATCCACCAAACAGAAAATAAACAAAGAAACACTGGACTTAAATGGGACTCTAGAGTAAATGGGCCTAACAGACATTTGCAGAACATTCTACCCCAAAACTACCAAATGCACATTCTTGTCATCAGCACATGGAACATTCTCTAAGATTGATCACATCTTAGTCCACAAAAAATGTCTCAACAAATTCAGAAAAATAGAACTTGTACCATGTACCTTCTCAGAACACAGTGGAATAAAATTAGAAATCAACTCCTACAGTAAATCTCAATTCTATACAAATTCATGGAAATTAAATAACCTACTGCTGAACAGTTATTGAGTTAAGAAGGAAATCAAGATGGAAACCAAAAGATTCCTTGAACTAAATGACAAAGGGGACACAAATTATCAAAATTTGTGAGATTCAGCAAAAGCAGTCTGAAGGGGAAAATTCATAGCTTTAAATGCCTACATCAAAAAAACAGAAAGATCACAAATCAACAATTGATTCAATTGCATCAAGGAACTACAAAAGGAAGAAAAAAACAAACACAAACCCAACAGAAGGAATAAAATAACTAAGGTGAGAGCAGAACTAAATGAAATGGAAAACAAACAAACAAAAAAATAACACAGGTTAATGAAACAAAAATCTGGTTCTTTGAAAAGATAAACAAAATTAATAGACCTGTCACTAGATTAACCAGAAATAGAAAAGAAAGGACTCAAATAAGCTCAATCAGAAATGAAAAAGGATATACTACAACTGACACCACAAGAATACAACATATCATCTGTGAATACCATGAAAATCTCTATGCACATAAACTCAAAAACTTTGAGGAAATGGACAAATTCCTGAAAACACACAACTTTTCAAGGCTCAATCAGGAAGAAATAGAACTTCTGAACAGACTGATAATGAGCAACAAAATTGAAGTAGCAATAAAATATCTTCCAACAAAATAAAAGTCCTGGATCAGATGGTTTCTCAGCCAAATTTTATCTGACATGCAAAGAAAAATTGTTACCCATACTGCAGAAATTATTTCATAACATTAAGAAGGAAGGAATCCTCCTCAACTCATTCTACAATGCCAGTATCACCTTGATACCAAAGCCAGGAAAGGATACAACAAAAAAAGAAAATTATAGACCAATATCTTTTATGAATATGGATGCAAAAATTCTCAATAAAATTCTAGCAAACTGAATTCAGTAGCACATCAAAAAAATAGTTCACCATGACCAAGTGGGCTTCATCCAGGGATGCAAGAATGGTTCAACATATGTAAATCACATTTATATGTGATTCACCACATAAACAGAAGCAAAAAAAGAGATCATATGATCATCTCAACAGATGCACAAAAGGGATTTGACAAAATTCAGACCCTTTCATGATAAAAAACTCTTAACAAAATTGGCATGGATGGAATATATCTCAAAATTATAAAAGCCACATAGGAAAAACACACAGCCAACATCATACTGAATGGGAAAAAGTTGAAAGCATTCCCACTTAGAACTAGAATGAGACAAGGATGCCCACTGTCCCCACTTCTATTCAAATATATTGTGGAAATCCTAGCCAGAGCAATTAGGCAAGAGAAGGAAATAAAGGGTACCCAAATGGGGAAAGAGGAGGTCAAACTATCACTTGCTGCTGACAATATGATCTTATATCTAGAAAACCCCAAAGATTCCACCAAGAGGCTGCTGGAATTGATAAATAAGTTCAGCAAAGTCTCAGTCTACAAAATCAATGTACACAAATCAGTAGCTTTCCTATACACCAAAAACAGTCAAGCTGAGAATCAAATCAAAGACTCAATAGCTTTCACAATAGCTACAAAGAAATAAAATACCTACGAAAATATTTAACCAAGGAGGTGAGAGATCTCTACAAAAGAACTATGAATTACTGGGGAAAGAAATTGCAGATGATGTAAACAAATGGAAAAACATATCATGATCATGGATCAGCAGAATCAACATTTTTAAAATGTCCATACTACCCAAGGTGACATGTGGATTCAATGCAATTTCCATCAAAATACCAACATTATTTTTTGCAGATCTAGGAAAAATAACTCGAGTCTTCATTTGGTACCAGAAAAGAGCCTGAATAGCCAAAGCAACCTTAAGCAAAAGGAACAAACCTGGCAGGCATCACTTTATCAGAGTTTAAGTGATACTACAAGGCTATAGTAACCAAAACAGCACGGTGCTGGCACAAAAATAGAGACATATACTAATGGAACAGAACAGAGAACCCAAATATAAAACTATTGACATATTGCCACCTGATCTTTGAGAAAATAGACAATATACACTGAGGAAAAGAATCACTATTCAATAAATGGTGCTGGGAAAATTGGATAGCCACATGTAGAAGATTGAAACAGGATCCAAAGCACTCACTACTCGCAATGGTTAATTAAAGATGGATAACAGATATAAAACTAAGGCATGAAACCATAAGAATTCTAGAAGAAAATTTTGGAAAAACTCTTCTAGATATTGGCCTAGGCAAAGAATTTATGGAGAAGACCCCATAGGCAATTGCAGTGACAACAAAAATTAATAAATGGGACTTGATTAAATTAAAAAGCTTCTACACAGCCAAGGAAATAATCAACAGAGCAAACTGACAACTTACAGAATGGGAGAAAATATTTGCATGCTATACATCCAATAAAGGACTAATAACCAGAATCTACAAAGAACTCAAGCAAATCAGTAAGAAAAAAAGCAAACAACCCCATTGAAAAATGGGCAAAAAGACATGAACTGAAGCTTTTCAAAAGAAGATAGACTAATGGCCGATAAACATATGAAAAAATGCTCGACATCGCTAATTATCAGGGAAATGCAAATCAAAACCATGATGAGATATCACCTAATCCCAGTTTGAATGGCTTTTGTTAAAAAGTCCCCAAACAAGAGTTTCTGGCATGAATACAGATAGAAAGGGACACTTATACACTCTTGGTGGGACTAAAAAGTAGTACAACCTCTACAGAAAATAGTATGTAGATTCCACAAAGAACTAAAAGTAGACCTACCATTTGATCCAATAATCCCACTTCTGGGTATTTATGTGAAACAGTCCTCATATTATAGGCTGCCATTCTGCTGAATGAAGAACAAAAAGACACAAATACATTTTTATAAGGTACTGTGCTTTTTTACATAAATAAGAAAAAACAATTTAAAAATACAGATTTAGCAGGATAGAAAAAAGGATTAAAGTGTCAATATTACAAAAAGCCACTAACCTAGGCCAAGGGATGTCTTCTTCCAATAGATAAGTACGTATTTCCTTTATTTTGCCACTATTGAATGCCCATTGGTACAGTGCACTGGGTCCATTCCAATGAGCTGGGCGACCTTTATTTATTTCTGTAAGTTTACATTTATCTTAAGCACACAATATTCCAAAGACGGGCTTTGTTTGAGTCTAAATTTTTTAAAGTCTCAGCAGTCTCAGCTGTCACCAATGTAAAGGATAATAGCACTTTGCTTGTCCTGCCTCAGCCAGGCCTTTTAGGTCCACATTACACCTATGCTGCATATATGATTGAGCTTTTAATGTTGGCTCATGTTCTAGGTGCTGCCTAGACTCCTTCTGGCTTCCTGAGGGAGAGGATGTACCCCTCCATTACAACCCTGCTGCTCGTGCTCAGGCACAACCTGTCTCTGGCCACCTGCATGGGGTGTTCTTTCTTATTCTCATCCTGCTCTTTTGGCCTTGAGACTTCTGCCTAGTTTATAATTCAGACAGCTACCACAACCTGTTACTCTGGTTGGTATAAAACTTCCAATTCTGGGTCTTGTTCCAACCTCGCTACTGAAAATGTGGTCCAAAAATCAGCAGCATCGGCAACACTGAGGCTTATCAGACATCTCAATCTCAGGGCCCACCCTAGACCCTCTGGATTAGATTTGCAATACTTAAAGAGATTCCCCAGGTGATTCATATGCATGTTAAAGTGTGAGAAGCTGTTCTAAACTGTAGCACCTTATTCTGGACTCTGTATTAGTGTCCTATCAGCTACCTTGGGCTTTCCATGAACTAAGAAATCGCATATTGTTATTTTCCATGTTTGTGTGCTTTTTGTTTGTTTTTCCTTATTTGAGGTGTTACATTCATTTGTTATCTGTCTAAACCTTGATATTAAAACTCTGAAGGAACTGTGTTATTTATCTCTAATTAATCTCCCATATTTAAATGCCATAGGATGTAGATGTACTTATAGCTCGTGTATTTGTTCTTGTTACTTAGTACATTGATCTACTTCATTGTTTCTCTCTCTCTCTCTCACACACACACACACACACACACACACACACACACACACACACACACACACACACACGTTGCAGTGAGGGCCGCAAGAAGAATTCTAACTCAGGTCTGCACAGCACAAAGACATCTTGAGAAGTAACCGACTGGAACACTCTGTTAAAGGTCTCATGATGTATTATCTACCCACACTCTAAATACAGAACGCTTTTTTTTCCTAATTGATTTTGTAAATCTCTCAGAAGCTTCTTTCTGTGTGTGGGCTGCCTAGGAGTGCCTGTTTTATTGTATCCAAGAGTTATTCTCTCCTAGTATTTATTGGATTTAGCTGATTATTTGTAATTTGTTTTGTCTGACTCATGCTTGATCTAACTTATTTTTCATTATAAACATGAGAAAGAATCTTAAATGATCATTTTCTCTACCATACCGTTACTTCCATTACATTTTTAATCAAATTTTCTAAAGGGCAGTAAAGTTTAAATTGTTGTATTCAAAGTGTTTTGTGGAAAGAAATTCAGAGAACACTATGTACAGAGATTTGTTGGATTACTTGATACTTTCTCTTGTTAGTTCTTTTTAGAAAAGAAAAAAACAACTTATTTTCTGAAATTACTCTGTCAGATCCTAATTTATGTGACTATAATAAACATCTTGATATTAAATTGGGCTCCATCTTATGTGCTCCATTTTATTCTGTGAACAAAGAAAACTACACATAGACTTCAATGTATCCTTTAGGAGATTTCAGTTAAAGTGAGTAAGTTACCTCTAACTAATCTCCATATCTGAGTGCCAGGTAAGCAGATTTTGCCTTGGGGTTCTTCTGTTGGTTTAATTCTATGAAGAACTTGAAATACTCTCTTCCCTGGCTTCCTTGCCCCAAAGCTGCCCTGGCTGTTTTCCTTCCTCTCTAGCAGCTCCCTCTCTGCCTCTTCTCCTTTTCTTGGGCTGCTGTGATTTGAATGTGTGTGTCCCTCCAAAATTCATATGTTGGAACTTGAACTCCAAGGTGAGGATAATAAGAGGTTGGGCCTTTGGTGAGTGATTAAGTCATGGAGGCTCTGCCTTCGTGAGTGGAATACATTCCCTCATAAAAGAGGCTTCAGAGAGCTACCTGGCCTTCCTTCTTGATCGCCAAGTGAGGATGCAGCAACAAGGTGCCATCTGGGGAGCAGAGACTGGACCTTCACCAGACACTGCACCTGCTGGTGCCCTGAGCTTAGACTTCCCAGCCTCCAGAACTGTGAGAAACAAATTTCTATTATTTATAAATTACTCAATTGGTGACATATTGTTCTAGCAGCAGGCATGGACCACATGGACACACACTGTCTTTACCTAGACATTGATTTGGGGGATTCCTAAAGTTCAAGCATAGAGCTCCTCCTCATTAACTATGTATTCTCTCCCTAGAAAATACCATCCATCTCCATGGTTTCAAATACATATATGTGTAGATGATTGATAGCTCTGTGGTGTGGGCCTCTCATCTGAGCCCCAGTCATGTATATTGAGTGTCTTCATGGTATCTCCACTTGGTAGATTCAAAGACAACTCAAACTCAATGTCTAAAACTGAATTCATAGTTGTGCCGCCCCCTCCCCCTCACCACATTTGCTTTTAGTTGGAGGAAACTCAGAGAAAATTCCTCTGTTTGTGTTCTCTCTTGGCTTACATGAATTGTGGGATGAGAGTCCCTTTAGATGGTTGCCAGACCACTGAAGCAAGCCTAAAAGAAATGCTCTCCCATTCTAGAAAAGAATGAAACAGAAGAGCAGATGCTGTTGGTGACTATTTCACATTATCTTCATCCATCCCTAAAGTCACTTGCAGAGAGTTCCTATATCTCCCCATGACTTTCTTTGTCTTTCTGTTTGAGTGCTTTCTTGTGCCTAATGGTCAGGAAGGCTAGTAGGGTTGGGCATCTAACACCCCAGAAACAAACTCTTAATCAATAAGGAATTGGAGTTGGTGGATAAATATCCCAGCTTCTTCCCCAGTTGGAAGGAGGATTTTGAGCTGTGCTCATCACATTCTCCAGGGTCCCTGTAGGCTTGGACTCCAGTTGTCCACAGCAATAGCCCAGTCATTAATGCACCTTTATAACTTTCCACCATTTCCTCTCTTGCTTTCTCACTCCCTCTCTGTACTTCCTTGATCACCTATAAAATAAATGATTTTTTCCCCAAATTCTTTTCTCAGGCTGTGCTTTTGGGAAAACCCAAACTAAAACACCTGCAGCTCACTCTGATGATCTCCTACTCCTCTTCTTTCCAAATTATGTACTGACTAAATTCCACATGGGTGAGATTGTTGAACAGGCCCCTGCACTGAATTTTGAGCAAAAGGGTTATGAAAAGCAGTATGCAAAAGTCAGCTAGTGTGCTTAGCTGAAGAGTATATGTGTGAGTTTCTTGGCATTAGGTATAATCATAGGTAAAGAACATGAAAATAGTAAGTAATCAGAGTGACAGCTCTTGGCCATCATTATCACACAGTTCTCTTCTATTGCAGCATTGTTCAATAGAAATGTTTGCAGTAATGGAAACATTCTGTACCTGCACTGGCCATTTTCATAGACATGAGCTACATGTGGCTAATTAGCATTTGGAATGAGACTAGTGTGACTGAAGAACTGAATTTTAAATTTCATCTAATTTTAGTTAATTTAAATTAAAATAGCCCCCTATGGCTGGTATCTACCATGTTGGTCAGTGCAGTCCCAGTGTTTCCTCTCTTAGTGAGTGGTGCTGCCTTCCACCCAGTGTTACGTGAGCCAGAAACCCCAGAGCCTGCCCTAACACCTCCCCCTTCTTCACAGTCAGTACACAATTCGACACAAGGTCTTTTAACATCTGCTTATGATCGCCAGTCATTTGGCTTCTTTCTATCTTCCCTGACACCACTGAAAACCAAGCTACCACTTTCTCTCACTTTAACTGCTGGAATAGCCTTTTAGTTTTCCTCCCTATGTTCACTCTTGACCTCTTTTAATTGATTTGCTACCCTATAGTTTTTCAAAATGCTCATCCTGAACATAACACCTTATAATGGCTTCCCATGGACTTTAGGTTAAATTCCTACACCTTTAACATGACTCCAAACGCCTCTTGGAGTCTGACCCTTCATATTTTTCTTCTAATTTCCCCTTCTTGGGATATATTTCTCATGAAGCAAAATACCAAGAAAGGTCTAGATTTTTATTTACTTCATTCATTAACCTACTAGTATGCTGTATTTGTCTTTTTTTTTTTTTTTTGAGACAGAGTGTCACTTTGTTGCCCTGGCTAGAGTGAGTGCCATGGTGTCAGCCTAGGTAACAGCAACCTCAGACTCCTGGGATCAAGCAATCCAACTGCCTCAGCCTCCCGAGTAGCTGGGACTACAGGCATGCGCCACCATGCCCGGCTAATTTTTTCTATATATATTTTAGTTGGCCAGATCATTTCTTTCTATTTTTAGTAGAGACGGGATCTCACTCTTGCTCAGGCTGGTCTCGAACTCCTGACCTCGAGCGATCCACACGCCTCGGCCTCCCAGAATGCTAGGATTACAGGCGTGAGCCACCGCGCCCGGCCTGTATTTGTCTTAATAAAAAATAATTTCATACTTATGTATTTCAGGTGCCTGCTTTAAAAGTTTTCATATTTTAAGAAAAATCATTTACCATGCAAGTTAAATTTTTTTTTTTTTTACATGCTAACAGAAGAAAGCTCTGGCAAACAAATGTGTTGCTGATACTGGATGGGATTAGTGGTGGTTGTAAGTGAAAAGATATTTATGAAAATTTAAAAAAAAAGGCTTTTAGGGATGGTGGATTCAGAGGGGGATGACAAAGACAGGGGGCTGAGAATGAGAGAGGGAAAATTTGAGAGATTGATTCTAATGATCTTTTAAAAAGGAAGAGAATTCTCAGATGAAATGACATTGAGGAAGGTACGGAGTAGAGGGAGGTTGAGGCCCAGAGTATCTGTTAGAGCCTGTGCCTAAGTGAATGAAGTTATGCTGAAAGCAGAGTGGAGAGAAAAGTCTTGCCCAAGGACTTGGTCTACTACAGAACAGTAGCTATGAAAGAGTTTCATCTGGAATTTAAGGGAGGTGACCTAGGGCCATATTGAAAAAATATGTATATAAACATATATATATATATATACACATATATACATATGTATATATATATATACATATGTATATATGTGTATATATATATATATATCACTGGAGGGAGAAAAGAAAGAAAAATGAAGGCAAAAAATGGATCTAATGCAAAAGAGAAAGTACTATATATAAAAGACAATAAGGAATTTAAGAGAAGCCTTTTGACTGGAAGGGGAGTAAAATAGGAAAACAACAATGACAATCTAGAAAAGACAGAATCAAAGTAGACTGAGTTGAGTTACACACATAGGCTTATATGTATATATTTAATTTATTTAGTCTCTTTGTGGTTTGAACTCTGAAAGTCCACCACAATGAAAATAGCTAGTGTGCAGGAGCTCATGGCACACATGTGACCCTGCAGGGGGCACTGTGGGGAAACCCCAGGAGATACTTTTGTAAGGGGAGGAGAGAGGACTTTGGGGAAGAATCCCCTGAGAACCTGAAAGTAGACAAAAAGTGTTTCTTAGAGAGAAAAGAGGAGAAGGTAATCTACCTTTCAGCACATCTGCCCACACCTGTATTGCAGCCCCCGTCAATTGCCATGCGTCTTAGCCCACGGCATCCTTGAGAGCAGTGGCCAGTCCTCCTGTGGCAATGGCCTAAGCCGCATTCAGGCAGCCAGCACCCCATCCATTCTTCCCTGAAAACCTTACTTCCACGCTGCTTTTCTTCAGGACCTTTCAGGGTCCTGACTTCATAATTTCTGATTAATTTTTCATGCCCTTAACACAGTATTTTTCTACCCCTCTCAAGAGAAATAATTAAAGATAGATAGGCATCCTGGAGATGTCAATGCCTTAACCCAAAGAAAAGAATCAGTAAGTCTCTGAAGCAGAGGGTGTCAATGGTGCGATTGGAAGGCAGAGAGGTTTCAGAATCACATGTGTGTCACTCTCATGAGAACAAAAACCAGCTGCACCACACAACTCACTGCCACTTTATTAATATGACTTTGATATTCTAAGAAATTCTTGCCTAGGAAGATGAAATTAAGAATAACTTTAATACTTATTTTGAGAACATCTGGAAAATCCATTTTTTCTTAATAGACCACTTGGCCCCATTGTCCCTTCTCAACATGCTAGATCTCTCTAGGAGGCTTCCCTAACAACTGACTGCTCTTCAAGCCTCCTTTCAAAATCTCACCTTGCTCCACCTACATTACAATTTTGTTATGACCTTTGCCCAATTCCAATCAAGCTCCCTCTTTCCTACCCCTACCAATGAAAGACTCATCTTAAGCCAGACCTTCAAGCCTCATAAATATCTTTTCTTTGCTTCCCTCTGGGATGCTACTAAGACGCCATCAAGGCAGTGGTCTTCCTCAGTGTAGTAAGCCATAAACTTATCTCTGCTTCAGCCACAGATTGATTATTGGGGTAATAATATACAGGGAATCAGCATTTGACACACTTATGTGGCCCCCAATGGTTGTTATAAATTATTGCAAAAATGTCACTCAACAGGAGTTGTTGGGATATGATGAGGATTTTCTTAATTGAAAGGTGCTATGTTTGAAGTTGCTCACTGGCCTCTCAGTGGAAGACCTGGTGTCAGAAAACAGACATCTCAACTGCTTAGGCACAGCGGTTCTTGAAAGCTAGCAGAGAGCTGTCTTCTCCAACTCACCCACACACTGTAATGACAATATCAGAACTCTATTTTGCTGTCATTTTATCCACTTCTATCCCCAAACAAAAATCGGTATAAGTACATAAAGAAATGATGAACATACTTGGTGTTCATAAGGGGTGAAAAATGTGCTAACACACCAAATGTTTATGTATTTGTTTGTTTATAATTAGCACTTAGAGTAATGTCTTCACAGAAAGCATAGAACAATTAGAAAATTCACTAGAGCCCATTAGGATGTTTAAAGAGATGGGATTAATGATCGCAAAGAGTACCACACATTCACAAAAGTACCATTTCTATCGCAAATCATAGATGGTTTCCTGAGAGCAGAAAAAAGTTTTATTTAACTTTTTGGGATGCCCAGTCCTTGGTAATTAAATTGTAGTCTGCTAGGTTAGCAACTTTCTGTCTTTATTGAGTGAATACTTTCATATCCACTGGTGCAATTCTGAAAAATGCACTTACTGCTGATTTGAAATGTCCTGTTTTCCCCTTTTTATATCAGATTTTGTGATTTACTAGACCCAGAAATACCACTGGCCATAAAGTGGTTTTAAAAAGAAATTTATAATTTTGACTTAGCCTGCAAGATGTGATGGAGATGTTTTCTTAATTCATTTTGCTAAGCCTCAGTCAAATCCTCCTCAAAGAACTCTACTTTGGTTATGGTGATATGATCTGTGAGAAAAATTTCTATTTAGAATATTAATAAATGGAAATAAATAATGGCAGCTGGCATTTATTAAGGCTTTACTGAATGCTAGGAGGTCACTGTACTCTCATTGGATTTCATCTTTGCAACATCCCTACAAGGTATGTGTTAATATCATCACCATTGTCCTGAGGTTACCTGAGGCTTTGAAAATTAAACAACCTGTCCAAGGTCACACAGCTAGTACATAGCTATGTAGGACTCTTTGACCAAAAAGTTCCTGCTTGTTACTACTATGTTATATTGCAAGATGCAAGGACCATATCTTATATTGTATTTTTCTTAGAGTATGTACATCTGTGCATGTATTACACAAAACATAGTAATGTCTCAATTGATTCAAAAAGCTATGAAATGTGAACAGATGGACACTGAATGAATACTGAAGATAACAAATAACTCAGTGCAAATGCTTTTTATTTCCTCTCAAAAATGTAAGCTGATTAGTTGGATCATCACTTATAAAAACCGAAGAAGTCAAGTTTCCTTTATTCATTTAATAAACTTTTATTCACTGTATGTTTACTATGGGCCAGACATTGTGCCAAATGCCCTGGAAGCAGAATTGAAAAAAAAAATAATCCTTACTGTCAAGTCCAGTGGAAGAAGAGAGAGATAGCAAATTCAATAATTAAAATAGAGTGTGATATGGAAGAAAATAGAAAGTCTAGAAATAGAACTACCCAGGTAGTTCTAACAGGTGAAAAAGCAATTCAATGAAGAAAGGGTAGTAGTCTTTTCAAAAGATGGCATTAGAACAATTGGATATCCATTGGCACAAAAAATGAACCCCGACTTAAAACTCACATCATATACAATAATTAACTCAAAATTGATGAGAAATCTAAATGTAATACATAAATCTATACAGCTTTTACAAAAAAATAGAAAACCTTCATGACCTAGAGTTAAGCAAAAAGGTCTTGGAGATAACACCAAAAACATCCATAAAAGAAAAATCAATGAATTGAACTTTATAAAAATCAAAACCTTTTGTTCTGTGAAAGATCCTACTTAGAGACTGAAAGGACATGTGACAGATGGGGAGAAATATTTGCAAATTACATTATCTGACAAAGGACTTGTATCCAGAATATATTAAAAAAAAAAACCTCTCTGAACTCAATAATAAGACAAACAACCCAATTAGAAAATAGGCAAAGCACATGAACAGACACTTCACCAAAGAGAAAGTACAGATGGCCAATAAGCCCATGAAAAGGTGTTTAACATTATTAGTCATTAAGAAACTAAGTAATGAAAGCCACAACGAGATACCACTACATACCTATTAGAATGGCTAAAATAAAAAATACTGACAATATTAAGTTCGAGAAACTGGATATCTCATACACTGCTGGTGGGAATGCAAAATGGAACAGCCACTCTGGAAAACAGTTTGTTAGGTTTTTTACAAGGGTATACATGCACTTGCCATATAACTCAGCAATTGCCCTCCTCGGTATTTATCCTAGAGCAATTAAAACTTATGTCCACAAAAACGTGTTCACAAATGTTCATAGAAGCTTTATTTGTATCATAATATCCCCAAATTGGAAACAACCCAAATGTCATTCCATGGCTAAATGGATAAACAAACTGGGACGCCCACATGATGAAATATCACTCAGCTATTACAGGGAATGAACCATTCCATCCTTTTCTGTCTTCTTTTATGATTCATTTTCCTAGTGCTTGTTTCCTTCTATTTTACCACATAATATATTTTTATTATTTACTTTTTGTCTTTTGTCCTCTGCTAGATGATAACCTCTATGAGGGTGGAAATATATGTCTGTTATTTTTTTCTTCACTGCTTTATCTCCAACACTTAGAATCTTTTCATCCTTTCAACAAACATATTTGAGGGCCTGTGTTCATCTCCTATTTCTGCTGTAACAAATGACCACACACTCATGACTTGCAACAACACAAATTTTATTATGTTACTGTTTCTGGAGGTTAAAAGTCCAAAATTAGTCTTACAGGACTAAAACTAAGGTGTCAGCAGTGCTGTGTTTCTTTTGGAGATTTTAGGGGGGAATTTGTTTCCTTGCCTTTTCCACTTTCTAGCGGCCACCTGTGTTCCTTGGCATGTGTCCCCTTCCTCCACCTTCAAAGTGCATCACACCATCCTCTGCTTCCATCGTTACATATCTCTCTCTCTCTCTCTCCGACCCTCTTGTTTTCCTCTTAGAAGAGACCTTGTGTTTATACTGGGCCCACCAAGATAGTCCAGGATAATTTCCCCATCTGAAGACCTTTAACTTAATCACATCTGCAAACTCTCTGTTACTGTGTAAGGTAGCACATTCACAGGTTCTGGGGATTTGAACATGGACGTCTTTGGGAGGTCATTATTCTGTCTACCACGGGGCCTCTGATGTGTTAGGGCCCATTATATGCGCTAGTATAGAACAGTCAGTAGTAGATAAACAAAAAATAGACAGTATGATTTTAATCATAAATGTGATAAAATAAAACAGGGTGATCTAATAATTTAATCTAATAGAGAGCAACTGCAGGAAGGGGCATGAAGACCCCTGAGGAAGAAACTTTGACCTGAGAGATAAGTGGCAAGAAAGAACCAACCACACAAAGTTTGGAGGGAAAAACATCCAGGTAGGAGAAAAAGCAAATGCAAAGGCCTTGAGGAAGTAGGGAGCTTGGCTAGTTGCTACACTGACAGAAGCCAGTGTGGTGGCATTGGAAGGCGGAGAAGTGGGTAGGAGTTGAATCACTCAGGCTCTTTGAGGCCACCATGAGGAGGTCTGATTGTATTCTGGGGCTGGTAGTGAGCCACTAGAGGACTCTGAAAGAGGAGCGATCTATTTTGATTTATGTTCTAAACAGATGACCACTGATGACCGTGACTATGGAAAATGGATTATGGAGGGCAAGAGAGGCTACAGAAAGCCTGTTATGAGGCTACTGCTGTGGTAGTCCAAGTGAAAGGCCATGGTCTCTTGGACTAAGGTGGAAGCCATGGACACAGGAAAAAAACTGGATATCCTTAGGATGCGTTTCATAGGGAGACCTGATTGGATTATTTGGTTGTGGGAACAAAAGATTATTCCAAGGTTTTTGGTGTGAGGAATGGAGCATATGGAAATGCTGTTTGTTAAGGAAGAGTTGGAGAAGAGCAGATTTGTGGGGAGATATCAAGATTTATGTTTGGACACATTAAGTTCAACGTGTTTATAAGCCACCTGAGGGGCCTCAGGTGAACATTAGCTATATGCATCTGAAGTTGAGAGGAGCAACCAGGCATGGAGCTATGCATTTTGGAGTTTTATGTAGTCTAGATGGCATTTAAAGGCATAGGACTGAGTGAGATCAGTTGGGGAGAGAAAACAAATAAAAAATGATTATGGGGAGGATCCCGATAATAGTAAATTCTCATATAGCACTTACCCTGTGCCCATGCCCTGCACTTTGATCTTTCTATTAATTTATTTAATGCTACATTGCAATGAGATTTTTAAAAATATTATCATATCCCCATTTTATGGTTGAGAAAACTGAGGTAGAGAGATTAAGAAGCATTGCCCAAGGTCATGCAACTAGTAACTGTCCAAACTGAGATTCAAACTCAAGAATCCTGCCCATGCTGGTTCACAAGCCCATGCTCTCAAACCTTGACTTTATACAATATTGCTTTCCTCATAAATATAGTCTAGGTGCATTTAAGATTATGGACAAAATCACTGCTAATATCCACACTTGTCCTGTGTTCTATGATCTTAAGCAACTAGTCCAATGCAGACTGGAATTGGAGTTGGTGATTGTGAAGCAGGCTCACTGTGTACTGGTTGCCAATTTGTCTGAAATCTGGTGAGACAAAACACCCACACACAGAACCCCCATTGAAGCAGGTTGGTTTGCTTACAAATAGATAACAAGAGATGACATTGTTTAGGATTCATGTGAGCTTGTCCTTCAAGGCTCAGGAAAGCTGCCTGGGGTGGATGAAGTCTGGACTGCACATGCCTCACTTGTTTTGCAGCTGAGGGGCCCAGAAAGCAGCTCTTCCTGGGTTTTATACCCTGGGGTGATGGGACACTCTGGGCTAAAACATTGAAGGACATCCTGTTTCTAGAGGGGACTGGAACAGTGCCCAGGAGGTTCCAGCCAGTCCCTCTCTCTCTTGGGATGTTATGGTCCCAGCATATTCTAAGGTTATTCTTGAGAACCACAAGCAAGAAGGGGGATAAACTGGGTTGCTCCAAAGCCACCTGGGGAATGGTCCTGCAGCGATAAACAGAGCTCAGTAGTAACAGAATTCACTTCCACTGAATATATTCTTTCCTTTTAATGTGCTCTACACCTTTAAACTCAAAAAAGAAAAAAAAAATATTGTTTTTTCAAGTCCTAGAACCAAGCTCTTTATGCTATGTTGGGGCATGATTTGATAAAACATTTTACAGTGTTTTCCATGAATAGGTTTCTCAGCAACCCTTAGGAAATTCTGTAGATCCATAAACCATTGTTTGAAAAATCAGTTCGCCCATCATGACAAACAGACTATATTTGAAAAGATAAAGTATTTGAAATTGATTTCTAGGATGAATCACATCTTTAACAATTGCACAAGATTACTCACAAATTCAAGGGAGTTAGATTTGAAAAACCAAATCAAAATCAAATGAACCCAATTTATAAATTGTGCTTACAACATGTTCTCATATGACACCCACAAAATGTTTCTTTTGTGAAGCCTCAACCTCAAGATAGAGTGAAGGGAAATTTCCACTGACTTTGCCAGTAACATAATCACAGTGGTGATGTGCAATGTTCTTATTTCATTATGTGGGACATAGAACAGTTTGCTGATTAACTGACAAATAATTGTCTATTCAAGACAATCCAGAGGTCAGTGTCTGAAGGGTAAGTCAAAGAGCAATATTCAGAGATGTCCCAAGAGAACCTTAGAGAAGGCTGAGTCTCCAAGGTCTCAAGATGAATGTACTGATGATGAGAAAGCTGCCTCTGATTCAGTGTGCACTTTGTGAGTAGTAATTCAACACAGTCATTTACTGATCAGTGAACATCTACTGTGTGCCAAGACTGGAGTTACAACAATGAGTTAGAGGCAAATGAGCACTGTTTGTATGAAGCTCATGGACAAATAGGAAAAACAGACAATCAAACATAATAAAGATAAAGTATAATGGGGAGGAAGGCAGAGTTCCATGGGGATGGAGAGGTCAAGAAATTTTGCTAGTTGTTTCTCACTACTTTGGTGGCCCAGCTTTGATACTCATATAAGGTCTTGGCAAAATACTTGGAAATTATTTTCAACATTAGTCTTGATCAGAAGATTGAACTGTTTTGACTTCAATTCTCTGGATTGCTTAAGAATCGCATGCCCTTAAGATAAGAGTAGGTTTCATACATTAAGCTACAGGAAAGATTTTTAAGACTGGGGATAGAATATTTTCTTTCTGTAAGGTTTTCTACTCCGTTCACCTACCATTGCCCAAGGAGATGCTAAGTTTAAACTCTTCAAAACTGCTTTCCATCTCTCTCCCTTCTCCTGAGTCTCCCTAAAAATGGACCAGACAGGTGTACTACTTAACAGTAGATTGTTTTATGGAATTAGAGGAAAACACCCAGATATAGGCACTGAGAGATGCATTAATTAATTAACTAATTCCTTTACATTCACTGAATGGTGGCATGCACTAAGCATTACGCTAGGAGCTATAGATTCCAGATTCTGGCAGTCATAAAATATGACTCCCCCTCTGCCAAATCTCCACATCTTAATCCCTGGAACTGGCAAATATGTTAGGTTACATGGCAAAGGGGAAATCAAAGTTGCAGATGGATTAAGGTTGCCAATCTACTGAAATTGAAATGCAACACTTATCCTGTATTATCCAGGTGGGCCAATATAAAGACAGAGTGCTTTTTGGAGAAAGAAGGAAGCAGAAGAGGGAAAAGCCAAGAGATGGTAGCATGAAAAGAACTCGGCTGGGAGTTGTTGGCTTTAAAGATGGAGAAATGAAGCCATAAGCCCAAAGACTGCTGGTGGTGTCTAGAAGCTGGAAAAGGCAAGGAAATCAATTATCCCTTAGAACCTCTACAAAGCAACATAGTCCTGCCAATACCTCAATTTTAGCCCAATGAGACCAACTTCATGCTTCTGACCTCCAGAGCGGTAAGATAAGTTTTTGTTGTTTTAAGTCACTGAATTTATGGTAATTTGTTACAAAAGCAGTAGAAAACTAACACACAGACCATAATGCAGTCCCCACCCTCAAAGAGCTAAAGGACTGTTAGAGATGTTAAGAGTTCAACGAGGGAAGCTTCTAGCCAGCAACGCTGAGTGCTGACCAGGCCTGGCGCTGAAAAAGGCTTATAGAAAGGATAAAATACCCTCTGTGCTGGGCAAGACGAGAGAGCATTGAGGTCACAGCTTTTTTGGCTCCATATGATCATTTGTACCTTAGAACAGATGCAGTAATGCTTTACACAGCTGGGAAATTTGCTAGATAAACAAGCAGTTGGATCCACAGAAAGTTGGAGAGGTGCAGGTAGGAATGTGATCTGAGTTTAAAAGAATCTGAGATGATTATATTTTATATACCACCTATCCACTGACTTCCAAATATGCATCTTCAGCTAATAGCCCTCTCTAAACTCTAGAGCTAACTATATATGCCAGATATATTCTTGGGTATCTACTGAACAACCAACCCCAAACTCTTGATCTTCTCCTTCAAATCTGCTCCTATCCCAGTAGGTAAATGGTACTTCTACCCCTTCAGTAAATGGTACTTCTACCTTTTGAGTTCTTCAGGACAAAAAACCTTGGAATCTTCTTTGACTCTTCCTTTCCTCTCACACTCCACATCAAATCTATCAGAAACTCTAGTTAGCTCTACCTGCAGGTGTGTTTGCAGCATTTTACCACCTCTCACTCCCTCTATTGCTGCGTGTCTGGTCTAAGCTGCCCTCTCCTGGCTCCCTTTAATAGCCTCAAATTGATTTCCCTCCTTCCATTCTTTTCCATTTGCAATCTACTTTCAACATAGAATCAAGGATAATTCTTTTAAGATGTAAATCATTACTCTGCTAAAAACCTTCCAGTAATGTAAAGTCTCACTCAGAGTACAAACCAAAACCCTCCTAGGTGTCTACTCAGGAGAAGTAAAAACTGATGTCCACACAAAACTTGTACAAAAATGTTTATAGCAGCATGATCCAAAATAGCCAAAAAGTAGAAATAACTTGAATGTCCATTAACCGACAAATGGATCAATAATATGTGGTATATCCACACAATGGAATATTATCTGGCCATACAAAGGAATGAAGTATTGATAAATATTCTATCCTGGATGAATCTTGAAAACATTATGCTATATTAAAAAAGTGACATGTTTGATTGTGCTTGTATGAAATTCCCAGAATAGGCAAGTCTATAGAGATAGAAAGTAGATTAGTGGCTGCCAGAAACCCGGAGGGAGGTGGGAGGAGGCAGCAACTGCTAATGGGTGTGGGGTTTCTTTGCAGTGATGACAATATTCTGGAATTAGATAATGATGATGGTTGCACAACTTTGTGAATATACTAAAAATCACTGAGTTGTACCTGGAGGAAGGTGTATATCTGAACACAACTAGGATTCTATCAGGAAGGTAGAAGGATTTTGAGAAGATGAACAAAAATATCTGCATAATTTTTGTGGACATTTGAGTTAATAACCCTGACTATATCTTCTCTGCTTGGAGAAGTTCTGACACAGACTCGAGCACAGCTTAAGGCAAAAACAGCAGTTGCTGGAGTATTGGATATTTCCTAATTAAACTTTCAGAAAAAAAATGGTGGGAATAAAATGGGGGTTTCTGTGCAGGTAATTGAGTGGAAAGAGGGGAATAGAGTAAATTTTTTAGACATCTCAATTTAGCTAAATTCTGACAAACCTGAGTTGCTGGGGTTCCAAGGAAGCACCATGTCTCCTTGACTGTTGATGGGGTTCCTATGACCCTATTCCAAAGGGCATCCTGAGCAGAGCTTACAATAGAAAATAGAAAAATGCACATTGCATAGGTCAGTTATAGTCATCATTTATTTATTCATTCTTTTCTTTTTTAAACATTCATTCAACAAATATTTTTTGATCATTGTCTGGTCCTGGGGAAAGAAAGGTAGGTAAAAAGACTGAAATGCCATTGTGGAGCTTAGAATCTAGTAGAGAAAAGAGACATTAATAAACTCATTACACAAACAAAAATAAAACAATTCGGAAATAAAGAAGAATCAACATACTGGTGGTGAATAGGGCTTGCCTGTGGAATTGATAGCTGAGCTGATCTCTAAGAGAAAAGCAGGAATAAATACTTGAAGGTTGAAGGTGAATTATGGTGGTAGAAGGGATGGGCGGGGTGGCTGACACTGTTTTAGGGAGAGGGAATGGCGTTTGGCAGGAAGAAACATGACACACCTGGGAGTGACAGAATGGCTGGTGTGCTTGGAAGACAGATGAAGAAAGAGAGTGATCTGTAGGATAAATCTCCAGGCTTTCTGAGCACCCTTAGGCCATGTTGGGGCACTTTGCTCTGAATCTCAAAAACAGCAGTGAGCCACTGGAGTGTTTAGACAGGACTGACATGGCCAGACTTGCCCTTCTAATAGATGCTTCTTGCTACGTTGTGAAGATCAAATTAGATGGAAAGCTCTAAGCCTGAACCCGGGTGTAGTGATTAGGATGTCATTATTAGGTTGAAAGTACGGCCCCACCTCTTAATACTACTACACTGGGGATTAGGTTTCTATATATAAATGATGGGAGGACAACAACATACAGACCACTAACACTCTTAAAGTTTTGTTTATATTTCTTGGAGAGGGATGATGGACTAATGCTAGAAGAACCTTCTTAGCAAATCCTGCAGTGGTCTGACACCTCCATGGAATATGGGGTTACCTGTTCTCTACTTGACTTTGGGCTTTGGCTGATACGCTGAGATTTTTAATATCTACTATAAAAGTGAAGAAGGGATCCTAGCCCAGGTGCTGGGCCAGCAGAGCAGAGGAATAGAAAGAGGAACTTAGGTGAAATTCCAGGGAATTTTACATGTTTGGTGCATTTATATATACTTTTCTGTTGAGTGTATATCTAGAAGTGGAATTGATGGGCCATAGAATATGTATTTTAGTACAGCTTTCACACATTTTGCCAAATAGTCTTCCAAAATACTTGTACTCATTTATATACTCACCAGCAATGAATGAGATTTCTAGTTATTCCATATCCTTGCATACACTTAGTATTATTTTTTGTTTTTTTAGCCTTTCTAGTGGATGTATAATGGTATTCCATTGTGGTTTTAATTTGCATCTTCCTGACTAATAAAGTTGATTATTATGTCATGTATCAATTGGCCACTTAGATCTCCTCTGTTGTGAAGTGTCTAATCATTTATTTTGCCAAGTTTCCTATTGTTATCATTGTCTTAGTGATTTGTAGCAGCTGTGTTTTCTTAATTCATCCTATAAATGAAACTTTTTCAATATATACATAACAAAATATTATCTTTCATTCTGTGGGTTGCCTTTTCATGCTATGGATGATAGATTTTTATAAGCAGAATTCTTAATATAGCTCAATTGAACTTTTTCTTTCTTTTATGATATGTGCTTTTATGTACCCTATTTAAGAAATCATTGCCTATCTCCAGGTCATGAAGAAGCTCTTCTATACAGCTGAATTTCCCGCAAGAGATTTATTATTTTGCCTTTTGAATTCAAATCTACGATCCATAGAGAATTAATGTTTGTGCCCAGTGTGAGGTAGAAATCAAAACATATTTCCCCCCCAATATGGATATTCAATTAATCCGGCACCATTTATTGTGCCTTCTTTTTCAAGTGGGAGAGGGCCTCGTATAAATTGGGAGGTGAAAGGATATCTGAACCTTCCTAATAGATTCATTCTCAGGTGCAGCAATTTTAGAAAAAGTAAATGTGAGAGTTGAACACCAGAGCATTTACTTATCTAAAATATATATCTTTCTTCACATCCCTTGGAAAATCTTGAAGTACCCCTCGAGTGCTCCAGTTTGAAGACTACTATCCCAGAAAGTAAGTCAGAGTAGAGGAAGATAAGGATTCCTAAGGGAGAGGATAGAATCCACATGGCAACTTGTGTGTCCTGCACACCCAAAAGGATTCCTTTGGGCCCAAAGGGAGACAAAGAGCTAATAACATTGCAGAGTAAATTAGGCAAACTTTCTTGACTAAATGAAGTGAGATCTCTTTCTTCCCTAAACTACTTGGCATTTTGTATTTATTCTATTGACTGCACAGAACTTTTCAATAGTGACTACTAAATGCATCATGCAACAGCCTTATTTTGTATCATCACTTTTTTCACAAAGGGTCATTCAACTAAAGGGTTTTAAATAGATTTCTATGGAATTTGATATTCCGGGAAATTACTGGAAGTCCAATTTCATACCTACCAGTTATCCTTTTTTTACAAATGAAAATACTAAAGCAATGAGACATTAATAATATATTGTCCAAGGTCATGTCCTGAGTTTCTTGCTCAATTTCTAAGAACCTAAATTCCCAATTTCCAATCTGGTGCTTTACCTCTTTTTAAATTTTGTGCCTTTGCAAATAATTAAAAATTCCTGCCAAAGGAGCTTCCAATGCATCTGATTTTTTTGTTCTTTAAGTGAAGAAGCAGCCCAAGACTCTTATTGTGAGCATGGGAGCTTGTGTGGATTTCCCAAGGGCCACACCAATGGCTGTGGACACAGAGGGTGGAAAGTGGCCCAGGACATGATAGGGAGGACACTATACTCCCCCCAGCTGCCCTCTGAGGCATCCTTTCCCTCATAGCAGAAAGTAAAAGTGTGATTTTTATCTAATCGGAGAGTTTCTGCCTCTTCCAAAGCCCGTGGGTGGGTTACATGCCGTTTCCTTGACCTGTACTTGGGAGAGAAGTTGAGAAGAACTGGTGCGTTTAACTGTGTGGGTTGGCTCATCAGTCTTCCTTGTTTTTTCAACCCTCAGGGTTCTGAAACAATTAAGAAATGTAACAGGCAGGAGAAAGAAGTTTTAAGGGACAGAAGGGCAGTGACTAGCTGGCCAACTGTGGAAATGAAAAAATACTTTTTAAAATAAACTTTTTTATTTTGAAACATTTTAGATTTACGGAATTATTGAGCAGATGGTACAGAGCGTTCTTGTGTACCCCAAACCCAGTTTTCCTTTTTAATAACATCATACTTTTTTATGGTATTTATTTATCACAATTTATTATTTATTGTAATTAATTAATACATTTATTGCAATTAATGAATACATATTGATACATTATTATGAACTGAAGTCCATACTTTATTCACATTTTTAAATTTTTCCCTCATGTCCTTTTTCTTTCCTTTTTATGTTTCATTTAATAATCACGTCTCCTTCAGTGTTCCTAGTTTTGACTGTTTCTTAGACTTTTCTTGTTTTTGATGACCTTGATAGTTTTGATGATCAGGTATTTTATAGGCTCAAGTGGGATTTGTCTGATATTTTCTCATGATTGAGCTGGGGTAATGTTTTTGGAAGAAAGACCACGGAGGTAAAGTGGCATTCTCATCACATCACATCAAGGGTACATACTGTCGATGTGACCTAGCACTGTTGATGTTAACCTTGATCACCTGGGTGAGGTGGTGTTTGTCAGCCTTCTCCACTGCTTCCGCAGGGCCAGATCAAAATCTTTGGGGACCCTAAAGCATTGAAAAGTTATAAGACGTATCGCTTCCTTATATTAATTTAAATATTTATTACCAAATTTAATAATAAGTTCTGAGTTTTTCAATGATGACTAATGATGTTGTGATTGTTTTTTGAAGCTATAAAATAATTTCCTAAAAAATTATTCTGGTGCTGCTTCTTTGTTGGTGTCTTAAGCGCATGGTTTACCTGTCCCCAGGTTAGTCCAACAAAGGCCCTCTGGGAGCAGTTTCTTACTCTTCATTCCATTTAGGACACTTTCTCACCTTCTCTCCCGTTCCCTTTTCTTTTAGAAAAGGACTTGATAAGTGTTTTTTTTTCTTCCCATAATAAATATAAATGTAAGGACTCCTTGTATTTAAATGAAATTAATATAATTCTCTCTATAAACATTTACGTAGTTCCTAACATATTAAAACAAAAGAACAACTATGCTAGAAATAGGAAAAGTAGCTACAAAGGTTAACAACCTTTGTATATATCAATTAGCCACTTAGAGCTCTGCTTTTGTGAAGTGTCTAATCATTTCTTTTGCCAATTTTCCTATTATCATTGTCTTATTGATTTGTAGCAATCAAAGGTTTTTTATTAACCTTTGCCCTTAGGGACCTTCTAATCTATGGGAACCTTTACCTAAACCTAAACCAAATGTACCAATCACTGGTTTCTAGTCCTTGCCACCTGGCAGGTGAGTTGTGTTTTAGGGGCTGCAGCTTGATGGAAAATCTCCAAATCACATTCCCATCTTTTAAGTCTGGCCTTGTTCAGAAGGAGCCTGGATGTTAATTAACATTAGCCACTTCTTGAGCATCTACCCCGAGTAGGAATTACACTAGGTGATACAAAACTCAGAATAAGGAAGTGAATAATGTCATTCAGCTGGTAGTAGTGGAGCCACTGTTGGAATACTAAACATCTGGCCTCAGCGTTTATCCCATCTCCTGTGCTTGGACTCTGTAATTCACTCGATGTTTTATAGTTTTGTCACGCCAGGTTTACATAAAATCCTGGTGCATTCTGGACTACACAGGTAAAATGATGAAAGGATTCTCTCCTTTTTTTCATCTTGGTGAGGATTTACTCCTAAAGAGCAGTTAAAAAGTAAAATGGGGTTTAATACTCTTGTTCCAATATTATACTCAAGCAAGGCAACATCACATACTAAGATTAGCTGCTTATTAGGGATTTAGTATTACTTTAATGTAAGCATTCATTTAGTAAACCCCACAGAAGAATGTGTTAGAGGAGTTAATTCTTCCCCATGAACCAATCACTTATTGTAAGAAGAGAAGGATGTATAATATGCTAATAAAAAGTATCCACATATTGGATAGATAACAGCACATTCAAGGCCATTAAAGAGTTGACCTTATTCAGTAATTTTCCTAATTTACCCACACATAGCATTATCCGTGTCCTGTTAAATGGGACTTTACAAAATATTATCCTTTACTCATACCAGCTAATTAGCTCTAATTACTAAAACATGAAACAGAAAAACTGATTAATCTCATTGATATCTTATAGGCAAAGATTTTATTGAAAATCTCCAACATTTGGTAGGGAAGGGAGATGAAACACATAAGAATAATACATTTAAAGTTAAAAGTTTGATGTTCACAATATTAAAATGTGGTAGTATGTTCGTGAGTTCTGAATCACTAAAAGGTATTAGTGGCTGTTATAAATGCCAGTCTCTTTTAGCCACCTGATGTATTATTTCTCTGGTCTAAAACCAGAGATTTTTCTCCAACTGCTAATTTAAGAAAAGTAGTTCATTTTAAAATGTCATTTTTCCCATTTCTTTCTCTCTCTCTGTAGCATATATCGTTAGTTGCCTCCCACACATGCAAACAGCTATTTCCAAGCTCCTTTCTTGTTAATAGAACCTTGATTTTGTTTGGCATAGTAATTACACAGACTCATTTCATGATTTAAGCTTAAGCTAGTCATAAAATCCCATTCTCCTTTACCAACTACTGCATTTTCCTGTTTTCCTTACACTATTTGAGTTTCTATGACTATGTTACAGACAATGAAGGAAAGATCCTGCTTGGAGTCTTCTGAAGAAGGTTTGCTTTTCAGATAAAATGGCAGTTGTATCACTGCTACCTTGTTCTCTCTTTTTCCTCCTTTGACTGTAGATGTGATGCCTAGTGCTACAGCAAACATCTTGTGACCATAAAACCAAGCCACATAAAACAGAAGGATAAAAGTAGCTCCTTTTATATTATCATCATTGAATTTTCCATGGGCTGCGTATCTTCAGACTTTTCGTTACAATATTTTATTGTTTTTTTTTTTTTTTTTTGAGACAGAGTCTCACTCTGTTGCCCGGGCTAGAGTGAGTGCTGTGGCGTCAGCCCAGCTCACAGCAACCTCAAACTCCTGGACTCAAGCCATCCTCCTGCCTCAGCCTCCCAAGTAGCTGGGACTACAGGCATATGCCACCATGCCTGGCTAATTTTTTTCTATATATATTTTTAGCTGTCCATATAATTTCTTCTATTTTTAGTAGAGACGAGGTCTCGCTCTTGCTCAGGCTGGTCTCAAACTCCTGAGATCAAGCAATCTGCCCGCTTCGGCCTCCCAGAGTGCTAGGATTACAGGCGTGAGCCACCATTCCCGGCCAATATTTTATTAAGTTTTAAGGTACACAGTTATTTTGATACCTTAAAATCTCTAAAATTAGGAACAGGTTAATGGCCTGAAGACTATAGCAGAGCACTCTTTTAATCACTAAAAACAAAGGAAGAAGGTGGGGGAGACGGTAAATCAGATGGATTTTAGCAGCATTCTTACCTACTTTCAAAGTTGGCTTCAGAGTTCAGCATAAGTGTTTTTTACCTCTTTGAAAGAATATTTTAAGAAATGCTGCATCATTTATGCTCTTGATGGCACAGAGGCCAATATTGAATGGGAAAAATTCATTGGCAAATTTGAGTTGGAAATGATTCAGAATAGTTGAACTCTGAGTTTGAAAGAGTTTAGAGATAGCTTAACCAGTTTATTTCATATTTTAAAGTGTACAGAGAGGTGGTACGATATAGATCCATGCCTAATGCATCTTTGTATAACAAAAATTCTAAGTAAAATGAAAGAATTTTTCATAGTTATTTGACAGCATGTTTCTTTCATTGGGAACATAAAATAATGATTACTCTTATAGCTGATGGTACTTCAGTTTTGACAAAATATGGTATATGACAGAAAGAATCTCCTGTTTTGTTAAGCCATTCCTAGTTGGGTATTTTGTTATTTGGAGCTAAAATAATTCCTGCTATACACAAGGAAACTCCAAACTCTCAGCCCATAAACTGTACATGCGAATATATTATACACCCTGATATCTTATTTTCAAGACTCCCTTTAGCGTGGCCTTTTAGTAATCTGCATGTGAAAGATTTCCTCTAAATACCTGGGCTGGCTTGAATTTATTATTAATATTTACTAACTTATGAAAATCTTACACACACAAATACATTAACGTTTTTAGATAGTTCCTATTTCTTCAGCTTATATCCTAGAAACTACTTTATAAATTTCAGAATTCTGGAATTCATCTCTGTGATGGTTAATTTTATTTATCAACTTGACAGGCTAGGGATGCCCAGATAGCTGGTAAAACGCTATTTCTAGGTATGTCTGTAAGGTGTTTCTGGAAGAGATTATCACTTGAATCAGTAGATTGGGTAAAGAAGATCACCTTCACCAATGTGGATGGGCATTGTCCAATCTCTTGAGGGCTCAAATATAATACAACAAAAAGGCTGGGGAAAGGTGAATTTGCTGTCTCTCTTCTGAAGCTGGGACATCCATCTACTCCTGCCCTCAGACATTGTGTTCCTGGTTCTTGGGCCTTCAGACGTGAATCATTACTTATACTGTCGCCCCCTACCCCCTAGTTTTTGAGCCTTTGGACATAGACTGGGATTTACACTGTTGCCTTCTGATTCTCAGGCCTTTGGGCTTGGATTAGAACTACAGCACTGGCTTTCCTTGGCCTCCAGCTTGCAAATAAGAGATCATGGGACTTCTCAGCCTCCATAGTTGCTTGAGCCAAACCTTCACAGTAAATCTTTTCTGTATATCTATATACAGTCGTGCACTGCTTAACGATGGGGATACCTTCGGAGAAATGCATCATTAGGTGATTTTGTCATTAGAGCATACTTACATAAACCTAGATGGTCCAGCGTGCTACCCTCCCAGGCTATATGGTATAGCCTATTGCTTCTAGCCTACAAACCTGTACAGCATGTTACTGTACTAAATACTGTAGGCAATTGTAATACAGTGGTAAGTATCGATAAATCTAAACATATCTAAACATAGAAAAGTTACAGTAAAAATATGGTATAAAATATAAAAATTGTATACCTGTACAGGGTATTTCCCATGAATGGAGCGTGTAGGACTAGAGGTTGCTCTGGGTGAGCCAGTGAGTGAGTAGTGAGTGACCGTGAAGGACTAGGATATTACTGTGTACTTTTATATGACTGGCAATGTAGTGGGTTTGTTTATCCCAGCATCACCAAAAACGCGTGAGGAATGTGTGCAGCTATGACGACATCATGACAGCTACAACGTCACTAGGTGATAGGAACTTCTCAGCTCCGTTATTATCTTATGGGACCACCATCATATGAGCAGTCTGCTGTAGACCAAAATGTTGTTACGTGGTGCCTGACAGTACATCGTATTGGTTCTGTTTCTCTGGAGAACACTGATACAATCTTCCAACTAGACTTTATGGTCTGAAGTGACTCAGTCCTGTTAGAATGAGTGCTAGATACTCCTACTAGACACCTACTTCTCAGCCTGCTGAATAACGTGCTTCCAGGAGAATTTAGTAGCTCTTCATCCTGCAAAAGCATTTCTTACACATGGAGCCTTGTGGATTTTGTTTATTTTATAATTATTATTTGTTACTATTTGATATTGACTTCTGTTTCCATTAATAGTTTAAATTTAATGCAGTATGTGTACCATTACATTCAAGGAAGGAAAAAGAAGTGGATTAAATCCCTGGGCTGTGTCACTTATTGTGTAGGCTTCTGTCATAACTGATGTGCTCCCATCATCAAAATAACATCTGCGGTAGATAATGCCCTGAGGTAGTGCCCCGTGTTGTACCTGAGGACAGATTTAGCAAGGCTGAGAAAGATTTAGCAAGGTGTCCAAACTCGTAAGCCATTTTGATTCACACTGGCCACACTCCAAAGCCTAGACGATTTCCAAATCATCATGTTTTCTCCTGAGAACAAGGGATATTTGAATGTGTCCTATGGGCCAGTCATTGTGCTGGCACTGTTCCTGCCTTCTAAGTGTTAACAGTCTCACGGGAACTAAAATGACGCAGAGTACTATCAAGCCTTTCTGGCTAAACGAAAACGGCTGGTTCAAGAGCACAGACTTTGAAGTCAAGATCTTTTGGATTCACATCTTTACCACTGAGTTATTGCATGATTTTGCAGAATTGACTTAACTTCATAGGACCTGTCTTCTTGTCAGCAAAATGCAATAACAATGGAAATGATTACCTGCTTTACAAAGGTTTTTGTGGGAATTAAATGAGATACCAAATATAAAGTGCTCATATGGTACCTGGCATTTAATAGGCCCCCAGAAAAGTTCTGGAGGAGCCACCAAGGGGAGTCCAGGACTGGGCTGTCTCGAAGACAGAACTCATGCGTCTGTCTATGCGCACCCGACTGGAAAGGCACTGGGAGGAATGTTTCCCATGGGTATTCCCCTCGTTAACCCTAAACACAATGCTGACATTTTCTAAAAGGACTTGCCTGGGAACACTATGAATAAAACAAAGTGACCCTTTTTTTTAAAACTGCTGACAACTGCTAAAATGCTTTACAGAATCAGCCTTGATTTTCAAGGATGATTAGATACCACTAACAAGATTGTTCAGGTGCCTAAAAAGTTATGTGATATTTTCTAGGATGAAGGAATGTTTTGCAATTGGCTTGGAGGACAGCTGTGGCCTCTGTTTATAGGACTTACTATTATTTGAGTGTCTGTGCTCTGCCTCATGAGCTATAAAATAAGCCAACTCATCCTGCTTGTTCCTGGTAAAATATTACAAATTAAGTCAATAAATCTACCTCTCCCAACTGAAAATCTGCATCGCCCTGGACATCATCAAGCTATCTGATGTCATAATTACCCTATTTTTCTCTCTTCTGGTCTCTAGGTCCCTAGCAATCTATAACTTAATTAAAGAATCCCCAATTTTGTATTCTTAGATATGGAGAAGCAATATTCCATCTGTAAGCCAGATCCTTGTTTCTTCCTGCATTACTTTCTCTTTTTCCATGTTCCCATATTGTCCTAGGAAGGCCTGTTTTGCCCTCTTAGCCTTAGGTAAATGTTAAATGTAAATGTTGCTTTTCATATCTATCCAGGTAATTATATCAAAATCTTTTAAGGCTTCTTCTTCTTCTTCTTTTTTTTTTTTTTTTTTTTTTTGAGACAAGAGTCTCACTCTGTTGCCCAGGCTAGAGTGCAGTGGTATCATCATAACTCACTGCAACCTCAAACTCCTGGGCTCTAATGGATCCTCCTGCCTCAGCCTCCCAAGTGGCCAGGACGACAGGCATGTGACACCATGCCCAGCTAATTTTTCTATTTTTTGAAGAGACAGAGTCTCACTCTTGCTTGGGCTGGTCTCAAACTCCTGACCTCAAGCAGTCCTCCCACCTCGGCCTCCCAGAGTGCTAGGATTACAGAAGGCTTCTTTTCCGTTCCCCATTTGACTGCCTGTAGCATTTCACAGCTCAAAGCTCTCTTTGCAAGTTCTGCTTTAATTGTTATTAGGCATTTGCTTACTGAGAAGGATGGGTTTGCTTTTTGGCACAGTGTGGGAGATTTCAATGTGCCTAACCTTCCTCACAGCAGAACTTGGGGAGTGATGAGAAATTAAATTAGAAATTAGCCCTGGGCATACATTAGTAAGAGACCACTGTAGAAATAATAGCTGACATTTGAAAAACATCTCATAATGCTTTACTAACTACCCCTCCTAGGGTAGGGACTAGAAAAAGGTGAAAAACACAAAATCCCGATGAAAATGTCCTCAATTTACTACTAGCTGGGAGCACTGCTGCAGTTCTGTTATTAACTGCTCCACTGTAGTGAAAGGATAGAGGAAAAGGTTGAACAGGACTTTTCTAATTAGTGCTTATTGTATCACCAGTAGGCTGGCTGGCTTTGAAATTGGAAGAAGGCAGGTCAGACATCAAAACTCAGGGAAAAGCATTAAAGCAGAATTCTTTAACTCTTCTTTCTATAATATCGTAGTCCTACAACTGAGTAACCCTTTGTAGTACATGTTTATTTTTCTTGTACTTTTATAAGGCTTTCTAACACTCTGCTTCACTGGCCAACCAACATGAGAAATCTCCGATTCTCTATAATGATTCCTAAAGGTCAATTTAGTAAGATTCAGTCTGGGCAGGTCCTTCGGCCAGATAGGAAGCCTCTAATTTCTAATGATGAAGGAGGCTTGTTACTTTTTAACAACTGACCTTGAAGACCTGGGTGGTTCCCAGAAACCTCTTCCTTTGCCTGCAAAGATGAGTCACTGAGAATTTTGTCATCAGCCACGATATAGGGACAGTGCTAACCTTGACATTGAAATTCCCAGATATTCCCCACACCACCATTTTGCTACTAGCTTTAGCCTCTTCACTTAACAAATCTCCAATAGAACTACTAAGAACATTTCACTGATAAGAGCTTCAAAAGAGCTAGTACCTTTCTGAGAAGTGTTAACTTGGGGAATGGACTAAGAAATGGGCAGTAGAAAGAAGTTACAGAAGCAAAAATGGATTGAATATTCATTCTTGTATGACAAATGGATACTATAGCTTTGAGTTCTTGTTGTTCCATCCTTTTACTGTCAATAGAACAGTCCAATTTAAACTATATGATGATGGCTTTATCATTTATTTGTACACTTTAAGCAGATAAGAATATCTTTTTATAGAACTTAAACATGATATTAGGAGCAGAAACTGACTTGCTGAGAAATGCATGGGGCTTTCCAGAAGTCACATGAGTAGATTCTTAGAGAAGAAAAAAAGGTCCAATTCTAGAAAACCTGTCTAATTTTCAAATCTCTATCATAATCCTTCTCTCAATCGTAAGTGTTAAGGCCTACTACGCTTCTCATTATTTTAATGGGCTTTTGCTTGTACTCTGGAGAGTCTAACTTTCTTTCCCATACAGATATAAATAAGGACAACTGTACAGAAGAGCAAATGGAGACGAGGGCCTTGGAGTTAGAGTAGGGAAACTTGTAGGGTCCCCTGAGTTCTTCAGAAAAGAAAACAAACAAAAAACAAAAATCACCTCACCAATGTAGGAAAACAAGGCGAGGTAGATGGGAGAGGTATGTTAAAGGGAAATTATTGTCTGGCATTTATGCTGATCTCATCACAATCTTCTATAGCTCCTACAAAGGCAAGAAAGAAATCACCATAGACTCTGTATAGTGACCCAAGCAATGACCTGGGAATTAAAATACCTACTGTTAATTCCAGCTCTGCCACTGAAGTATGTGGCCTAATGCATGCTATTTCTCTTCCTCCATCTCTTCATTTATAAAGTGAGTAGATTAAACTATGAGTTCAACCTCGTTTTCTGCTCTAACATTCGATGTTAGAAGCTTTGTGATATAATGAAAATGATACACATTTTGGAATATAAGCAAACTTCCAGTTATATGCTCTATGACCCTGATCAAGTGATCTCTCTTGGTTTCTTAATAGTAAAGATGAAAAGAATAATGCATACTTTGCAGGGTAGTTGTAAAAATGAAAGATGATATGTAATAAATATCTGGAAAGTTGCCCAGAATGTAGATGGTTTTACATAAAAAAAAATTTTTTTATTCAATGACACCATGACCTGGTCCTAAATAGCCCTACATTGCAGGTTGAGGTCTGACTTGCGCCCCTTGGATATGTAGCATGGAATCTATTCACTGCCTAAGGGTAAAAGTGATGCCAAGCTCCTGGCTCTGTGTATGAATGAAAGGCAACTCTATCCCAGGACCTCTTGGAAACACTATGGAGCTTAGAGCCCAATCATGCCTCAACCCAACCTCTATGGCTGAGAATCCCCTAACCCCTCTCACCGCTGTTAAAGTTCCCACTGGTGAAGGAATTGTGGTGAAGTGCGGCTGGCTACTTCACTAACATCCCGGAAATGCAAAGCCTTGTTGGCTTAGAGGTATTCATTTCTGACATTTCCGAATACTTGTGTTGAAAATTGCTCAGGGTACTGAGGGGTAGTGAGTAGGCAAAGGATAGCTAAAGACATCCACTTCAGGTAACTGTTGATGTTTTAGCCAAGATGGGACTATGTCAGAAAATGGGCTACATCTTGGGAGAACAAAAAATCCATCTTTTTTTTAGATTTCCATCAACAACAAAATTCTCTCATTTATAGGAAAATGGATCACTTGACACCTTGGAGGTAGATAGATAATTTCTTGAAACCTCTTGTGCCTGTAAGAGCCAAAAGTATTTTGCAGCTATAAAATTAGTAATGAATTCACATTCTCCCCAGGGCGATGGATTGTTTGTCATTAATATTGAGCCTGGAACAAAATTCTGTCCTCTAGAGGTCACCAATGCACCAGATTAGAAGGCCACGGAGGCTTCCAAAATGCTCAGGAAGAGCCATGTGTCCTGCTCATTTGAATGATAGAGAAAATAAGGCAAATAAATTATCCTAACGGTTGCTCTCCCCCTAGTCTCTTAAGAAGGAGGAAATCTTGTTTTGAATAAGACATTTTTACATTGTTTTTTCTTGTTTTATTTTGGCTTTTTCCTGCATTGATCTAGCTGGAGGATATTTTGTCTTATAATGGTAAAATGCTTCTTAACAAGTAGCTTAATTTTGAAGGTAAGAGAAGAAACTTTTCTAAATAGGAGAAAAACTGATGTAGAAATAGGCTATTTGAGCCTCCATCAAAGGCGCGTTACTTTCAGTGGTGCTTTGGCCAAGGCGACAGTCTCTATGTGCCCCCTCAGTGCACTGTCCTCAGAGGTCATGGGCACACCAAGGCAGGGGAACACGGCCCTTTAATTAACTGTTATATAATTTTTGAGTTGCCTCCTAGGGAGGACAACACCCCAAGTTCTTATATCTCTGCAGATGAACCAGAAACTGCAAATAAAGGGATCCCTTTGCTAGTCAAAACACAGCTTCCCTCGGAAGAACTATCAGCTGAGAGCCAAGAAACTGGCAGACTGGAAGTCCTAAAGAGGCTTGTCCACTGTGGTTTGCCTTTTTAGTTACTCTGATGCTTTAATTTTCTGTGAAGCTAATACTCTCTCTCGAAGAGAACTAGGCTTGAGAACAATGCTGCGTGTTGGCGGCTGGATTGAACAAGGAGAGTCAACACCCCGCTCTGTGATCCAGGACATGTTCTGGCAGAGCCCACTGCCCGTGGACCTTGCTGCTCAAGGCGTGACCTGGGAGTTACCACGAGCAGTTCACAGCATTGTTCCTGCTGCTCTGGTGGCTCTCCTAGGAGAGGAATTCCTACACCACCACTTTCCCAGGGTACAGACACTTGCCAGCAGCTGACCCACAAGGAAATCGCCTCTCCCCTCTTCCTTCCCACATTCCTTCCTGAGCGTTCCCCAGCCCAAGGTGTGGTCAGTCCTCAGAAGATCTGCTGGGGTTGATTGACAAGGAAACAAAACCTTCCTCTAGTTAAGAAAGATCACAGTACTATAGGAAATCTATTTGCTTCTGGGTGGAGCTCGCCTGCGCACGGGCTTTCTCTCTCTCTCAACTCTTAACTGCTGACTGTGTAGTTTCTTATCATTTCTTTAGGATATGAGGGGCAGTCAATCTTCAAACAATGAGTTTTGTTTGGGTAACTCTTTTTATGGCTAATTCACAAGGAAGTAAAACACTTTGTCTTACAGAGTTTGTGATAGTCTTTCTCAGGATTATTAGGCATTTTTCTTTAGCACTAAGAAAGAACAGAGGCACATTTTCATTTCTGAATTGTTTTCTTTAGCCAGGTGCCCCTTTAGAAGCTGCTGGTACTGCAGAGATCTGGGAGTTCAGGAAAGGATGACACTTGTCATTATTCTGGAGAGTCCTGTAATATGGCTAATATCCTAAGGGTGTGACAGAGTGTTGTGCAATGTGTTAGCTCAGCTAGGTTGAGAATTATGTCACTGACCTCTTGTCAATGTGGAGCAGACAGAGAGCTTTTCTGGGGCTCTGCCGTTGGAGTTTGGTTAGCAGCTGTGTGGCTGTAAGCATGTCTCTCTTCTGTCTCAGTTTTCTTATTTGTAAAGTGAAAGGGTTGGACGTAATCTTCTCTAAGGCCCATTTTGAAGCTAACATCTACTCTGAAAAATCAAGGCTGCTCAATCAAGGGCCAGTTGCACCTTAGCAAGCATATTAGCCTCTTAAGTCTGCCATAAAAAGATACCAAAAACTGAGTGGCTTAAAACAATAGAAATTTATTTTCTCACAGTTCTAGAGGCTAGAAGTTTGAAATCAAGGGGCGAGCAGGGCTAAGGTCTTCTGATGACTCTAGGGGAGCATCTCTCCTGGCTTCTTCTACCTTTTGGTGTTTGGGGATCCCTGGCATCCCTTGGCTTGTACCTACATCACCCCAATTGTATTACCATCTTCTCTCATGTGTCTTCACGTGGTCTTCCCTCTGTGTGTGTGTGTCTGTCTGTGTGTCTAAATTTCCACTTTTTATAATGAAAGTCACATTGGATAGGGCCCACTGTGATGACTTCATTTTAACCTGATTACTTCTGCAAAGACCCTATTTCCAAATAAGGTCACATTCTGAAGTACTAGGGATGAGGACTTCAACATAGCTTCTTGGGGAGATACAATTCAACCCATAACAGTAAGCAAATAGCAAATCTCTCTGTGCTGGATATCTCCTCTTTGACCTCTGGGTGCATTTTCCATGTTGCTCTGTGTCCTGAGAGGCAGGCCTACATGGACTGTACCTAGGGATCCCCCTTGACCTCTGGCTTTAAGTTGGGTTTAGCAATGGCAGGAGATATGATGGAAGAGGAGAGTGGGGTAGAGTTGGGTGGTGGGTATTTATTCCTAGAGGAGTCCCGTCCATGAGGATAGAAGCATCACTACAGGCTGGCTGTGTCCTGTGAAGGGACCTTATCCACACAGATTTCTTTACCTTTGGGGACCCTTATGGGCTTCTTCAAAACTTCATGCTTTAGGTTAATAATTCTCTCCCTCCTTCCTTCCACTTTGGTTTCCCTGTGGTCTACTCACACTTTAAAAATGTTCTTTTTATTAAACTCTGTTCATGTTACCCACTTTCAGTGGACCATCTATTTTTCACAAGGATCCTGACTCTCCATTCTTAATGACTGAATTATTTTTCTAGAGGTTCAAGGTGTCAATTCTTGCCAGAGGAGTCTTGGCAGGGACAAATTATTTTGTGATTTGGTAAAAATTGGTAGGCCTTGGGTAATCCCTAGTCCAGGAAACATCCAAAAGTCCAGGTGTTTTATAAAACCAAACTAGTGAGGCAAAGACTCAGGCTTGGTGAATATTTGGATGATGTAGGTTCAAACATATGTAGGTTCATGACCGCTCTGGAACAGCCCTTCCCAGGCAGTTCCACATCCCTGAAGCAGACTGGCTTTTGGCCAGTGCGTGAAAATGACCAAGCTCATGTGGACATTCTCTGTCTGGTCCCTGCTTCCCTGGGGACTTCGCTGCATTTTTCCACCCAGTATTCAGATCTCTTTCAATAATGCAATGTCTTTCTTTTGAAATTGGTTTCACATTTTATAATTTCAAAGTCAGTTTTAGGTCACCTTAGTCCTTGCTTATGAAAGTGTTAGGGAAAGAATATGTGTGTCAGATATTCCATTAGATATTCCATTTGATGCTCCATTTTCCAAATGGAAAAAGGAGGCACATGTATGGAAGGGAGTGATGACAATCTCTAGAATGACGTATTCTTAGACTACCCTATGAAGCAGATATTGTTGTCTAATTTAACCAAATCAGGGCACTGAGTTTTTGAGCAGTTAAGTGAATTGTTCTGCTTACTCAGCTAGTAAATTTATAAGTTTATAAGGGCTGGTAGTCAAAACCAGGTTTTTTTCAAATTCCATTTTTTGCTTCTCAAAAAGTGTTTGCTTTTACTACAGTGTTCATCAGCCTTTAAAAATGGACACCTGTATGATGCTGGCAGGAACTCAACCTTTCCCCTCTCCCACTGTCTAAGCTAGTATGCCCTCAGCATTCGGAAGAATTCTTGTGTGAAAGGGACAGAGAAGAGTACCCAAGAATATTGCAGAGCTGTTAAATTCCCTTTCTTAAACTATTTCTCTGTGTCTGATTTCTAGGATTCTTTCAAATACTATCTGCTACACTTTAAGTCAGTCTGTTTTTTATTTGCCTTTCTTTAGTGAAATTTCAATCTTCCCTATTCCAGTCTGGGCACCCTGTAGCTGTTGTTTTCACTCTGTTTTGGACCTGGGGTAAAATCTACACCCACATCAATTTGCCAACAATATCTGTTGAAAGCCTATTATGCACTGGCTTAGCTGATCTCTGCTGTGGCCATGAAAATGGACAACGAGGTTTAAGGGTGGGAATTACACCATAGATATGAAATGTCTCCTAAAATGGACAAGGGAGAGGGGCACATTACAGGAAAACAAAGAAACACACTGAGTTGAATATTTGTGGCTTAAGTTTCTAGTTGTACTTGGAGGATTCTGAGTTGGTTTGCATTAGAATGCTTATTATTTCTTTTAAGGGGAAAAAACTCATTAAAAAGTAGAAAGGTTGGGTATCAGATAGCTACTTCCAAATCATATTTGGCTTACTCCAGTGTGAAGGGATAAGAAATCCTTGAATTCTGTTTTGTTTAAAGCCCACCTGGGATTAAGTAAGAAATGGAAAGCATCCTACTAAATGCATTTGAATTGTTTTGGAACTCAAACATTTGGAGAGGCACTTATGATATTTGAGAATGCCTAAGTTGGTTTCAGTTTTACTCTGGGCATTTTTTAAGTACCTTATTACCATCACTGTTTTATTATTCTCGACATTGAAGCAGCAGGTTTTTGTTTTTCGAAAGATGTCAGTGATATAAAGCAGAAGAAGAAACCTGGAGAGGGTAAGAATTACCAGCCCCTCAAATCCTTATTTGTGGTTCACTTTCAGGGTAAGAAGGGTGGAGCAACATAAACTTGTATCCATTACAGGAAAAGGTAGTTTGAATGTACCCACTGGGCTGTATAGGAAGCAGATTTATTTGCATTTCGTCATTGTCTTACTCTTGCCAGACTTACTTTCCTGAAAGCCACTTTCATTATGTTGCATTCCTACTTAAGCACTTAGCCTGGCTTCTCATTGTCCACTGAGTCAAGTCTGAGTTTCTCTCTCTGGACTTCACAACTGTCCCGAATAGTATCCAACCTGTTGTCCTGCTGCTGCATGAAGGATAGTGTCAGCAGAAAAGCCCAGAGCTGCACAGGAGATGAGCGAGTCTAACCTGGAAAGGGTCAGGCTTCTTTATTTGATGTGTACACAAAGGTGGAAGAGGTGCTTGCAGACACAGTTTCTGGTGGATGCTGGAGCCCCATACAGGTTATTCAGGCAGGGATTGAGGTCCAGCTTCTTAATCTCAGTAAAAATGTTGGTACTTGGCTACAGGAGCATGGCAGAAACCCTGTTATTAATGCTGGAGCATAAAGGCCAGAGAGCAACTAGTAATAGGGCTTGATACGCAATCCTTGAAGCTACTGCACAAGTATTCCTAAATATGAAATAAGAATAGTTCTAAAAGAAGACACATTCTGCAGCTGAAGGTAGGAATCACAGGGTTCCAGTGCTGGTAATCTGGAGGCAGGGGGTAGACCGTTCTCTCTTTAAAAAGGCTTAAGTCTAACCTGTGTCTTTGAGCTGTAGGCTTGCCTGGGCATATGTGGTAGATTGGAGGCAAGACTCAGGAGGGTTGCATTTTGCATAAAGGACCCATATGATATCTGGTGCAGATGGCTTTCTCCAGTAGCAGGGTGGGGGGAGTGGGTGATTATGAATACAATATGAGCTGTCACTCTAAATGTCTTCAACTCAACTTCCATGGATTTATGTCTGAGTCTTAGGTTTGGAGGAAGCTACGAACAAAAACTGAAGGACTTGTTCTCTTGTAAAGTAAAAAATAGTGCTATTTTGGGACCAATGCACAGAATAATACAAAATTCAGAGGTTTTCTTAACTCCATTAGCAGACATATCAAAGCTTTGCTGCATTCAGGGGCTTTTTAGAGGAAATGCTGTAGTTTCTTCTCCCTTCCTTTCCTTCCCTCCCTCTCTTCCTTCCTTCCGTCCTTCCTTCCTTCCCTTCTGTCTTTCTTTCTTTCATCAGAGATTTTATCCAGAAAAGAGACAAGTAAAGCCCACTTAAGGTAATTATAATAAGTAGTAAGAGGCATTGTCACTGCACGTATTCTTCCATGATACTTATTTCATTCTTTTCTTCTAACTTTAAAAATCATGGGAAATTTAAATTTAATTCATGCTAACATGCTGACCTCGCGTTATCAAATGTAAAAGCCGTAGACCTTGTCATCTTGTCAATTCTTTTGAGGCATTAGAAGAAGCATCCTTTCCCTTCCCTTACATGTTTGCTATGGATGATGGGAATGATTAGTATATTTAATCATATTTAATTACATAATTTGTGTATTATATGATTGAAAAATATTTCTTTTTGTATGATTCCATCTAAGAAAGGCAAAGAGATGGTTCACCATTTTATAATTTGAGTTTTTCCCCCTCAATTTAGTAGAATAGCAAGGTAAGATTATGAAAGTGTCCAAAGAATGGAATCAAAGGCTTAGAGAAAATAAGGACAGTACAATTGATTAATGCACTCAATTATCAATGTACTGATTCCAATAGCCATTAATTTGGGCCACCCTGCCGTGTATCTGAGGTAAGCTTAGTGGATAACCCAAGAACCACAATAGAATAAATAATCTATTCCATGAAAATATACTGGATCTTAATTAGAAAAAAGTCTGAAAATTCTCTTGGTCCTGTAGGTCTATTCATGATGGGGATGACCACCAGGCTAACCTGAATTCAGTTTAGTCAATGGTCAAATGGCATGAAATTCTTCTGGAACTGGAGCAACATTTATATGAGTCAAAGGTCAAGGGACTTTTACATTGAGCCTCCTAAGAGAACAAAATCAGGAGGATGAGATGAAAAAAAGATATTGTAAATGTAAAATATTAGTGAAAGGCTTTGGATAGTGAAGTGTTAGAGTTGGGAGGATCTTTGAAATAGAAAGACTAACCATCTGGTTTTCTAGAACTGGGGAGTTTCTTGCAATTCAGGGCTTTCAGTGCCAAGGCCACCTGTAACATGGTGGTCACCTATTGTTGAGATTATTCTACCCAACTTTGTCACTTTATACATGAAAAAATAAGGCTCAGTTAGGGGGAATGACTGGTGTCTTAGTTTGTTTGTGCTGCCATGATGAAATACCTCAAACTCATTAATTTATAATGAGCAGAAATTTATTTCCTCACAGTTCTGCAGACTGGGAAATCCAAGATCGAGGTGCCAGAAATGCAGTGTCTGGTGAAGGCTTGTGGCTTCTTGCTCTGTCCTCACGTGTGAAAGAGATGGAAGGGCTGGGCAGCTCCCTAACACCTCTTTTATAAGGGGATTAATCCTATCCATAAGGATAGAGCCCCTGTGGTCTAATCATGTTCTAAATGCCCCATCTCTTAATTCATTCTATCACATTGGATATCAAGTTTCAACATATAAAGTTTGGGGGACACATTCAGACCATAGCAACTGGCTAGTGGCAAAGTTAAGACTTCAATCCAAATCCAGTGTTTGTCCCACCACTTTTGGGGTAGATGCCCAGAAGATGGGGCTGAGGGCCTCTAACTAGAAAGGAAAGATTAGGATGGAGTTAATAGTAGTGAAGAAGACCAATACAGTAGCAATATTCTAAGGAATTTTTAGAATTCTGAGAAAAATAACAACTTCCCTTCGAGTTTTTTCTCCCCTATAAATCATTGTGTTTTCAGTTTAAAATATTTACTAATTTCCTCTGAGGTTTCTTTTTTTACTCTAACGGTTAATTAGAAGTGTGTTCTTTAATTTTCAACTATTTGGACATTTTCCAATATCTTTCTGTTACTGATTTCTAATCAACTCTCTTGTGATTAGAGAACATGCTCTGTATGATTTCTGTTCTTTTGAACTTGATGAGAATTTTTTATGGCCCAGAATATTGTCAATCTTAGTGAATGTTTCATATGAACTGGGAGAGAAGTATATTCTACACTGTAATGAGTTTTCTTATTAAAGCCAATTAGTTTAAGTTGATAGTATAGATCAGATTTTCCTTCTCTGTATTGATTTTGTGTCTGCTTGTTTTATTATTTACTGGGAGCAGGGTGTTAAAATCTTCAGCTGTAATTGCATATTTGCCTGTTTTTCCTTTTGGTTCTGTGAATAGTGTTTCATGTATTTGGAAGCTCTGATGTTTGCTGAATAGACATTACGATTATTATTTCTTCTTGATAAATTGATGTCATGAAATGTCCCTCTTTATACTTGGAAGTATTCTTTGTTCTGAAGGCTACTTTTTCTGATATTAATATAGCCATTTCAGCTTTCTTTATATTGATGTTTTCATGGTATATTTTTTTCACCCTCTCATTTCTAAGCTATTTGTATCTTTGTATCTAAAATGTACTTCTTGCAGACAACATCTATTTTGGGTCTTGCTTTTTGTCTTTTTTCAATTTGACAATTTTTGTTATTTAATTGGAATATTGGGCTTTTACTAGTTTGTACAATGATTGATATGATTGGGTTTATAGCTGGCATCTTGCTATTTGTTTTCTATGGGTCCCATCTGTTCTTTTCTATTTTTTTTAATATCTTCTTTTGGCTTAACTGAACATTTTTTAAAGGGTATTTATGTTATCCTGCTATTAGCTTATTAGCTATTATCCTTTGTTTTATTTTTAATGGTTACTCTATAGTTTACAATATACATCTTTAACTTATCACAATCTATTTTCATATAGTATCACACTACTTACTACAACTTAATCTCATTTCCTTTCTCCCATTCTTTGGATTATGTTTACTGTTGCATATGTTATGCCTCATCCTGTTATTTATTTTGCCTTGAACATTCACTGTTCTTTTCAATAATTTAAATAAGTGAGAAAAAAAAGAAAAGTATCATTTATTTACATATTTACATTTCCAGTATTCTTTTGTTTCTATCTGGCATCATTTTCCTTTTGCTTCAAGAATTTCTTTTATTATTCCTTATAGTAAAGGTCTGCTGTTGACAAATTTTCTTAGCTTTAGTTTGTCTCAAAAAGTTTTAATTTTGCATTTGTTTTAAAAGATATTTTCACTCTATATAGAATTTCAAGTTGACAGATTTTTTTTCTTCCAATTCCATTGTATTCTGCTTGCATTGCTTTGGATGATAAATCTATTATAAATCTTATGTTTCTTTTTCTGAATAATATATATTTTTTTCTTTGAATACTTTAAAAATTTTCTTTTTATCTCTATTTTTAGCAGCATTTTTATGATGTGCTTTGATGTGGGTGTACATTTGTATTTGTATACATGTGCAAGTGTGTGTTTATCCTGTTTGAATTTTACTGAGTTCCTTGGATTTATGAGTTATTAGTTGTCACGAAATTTGTAAGATTTTGGCTATAATTTCTTCAAATATTTTTATTTATTTTCCTGGTCCCTCCGCACACACATACTGTCTTTCTCCTCCTGAAACTTCAATTACTTGTATGTTAGACCACGTGGTGTTATCATATTGGTTATGAAGTCTCTGTTCAGTTTTTGTTTTTATTTTAGTAGCTTTTTCTCTGTATGCTTAATTTTGAATAGATCTTATTGCTGTGTCTTCAAGTTTATTGACATATTCTGATATCTTCTTCCACAGAATCTATCCTATTGTTAAATACCATTCAGTGTAATTTTTAATCTCAAAAAGTTACATTTTATTCCTCTTTACATCACCTTTATTTCATTATATTCATGTTTTCCTTGGCATATTTTAATATTTGTAATATATTTATAATAGTCTTTTAAATGTGCTCACCTGCTAATTTTACCATCTCTGTCACTTCTGGGTCTGTTTCTTTTGATTGATTTTTGTCCTGGTTATGGACTACATTTTCCTGCTTCTTCATATTTTAGTATTTTTCATTGGTTGCCAGACACCTCCACTTTTTTTCACCTCTTAAATATTAGTCTTTTTAGCTGTCAGGGTTCTGTTCTTGTCACACTGCTCTTTTATGTAATGTTTCTATATACCTATAAGGTGTTAAATATGTATTTGGTTAATTAGACAATAAACAAATAGATACTTGTATTTGTTCCTAAGATCTTTTTGCCACACGTATGCTAACTCAAAAGTCTATATCTTCTTTATTATCTGGACTGACATATACACTAACATACTAGATCTTCAGTTATATGTTGCCTAGACATTTATAGTGCAACATGCAAAATGAACCCATCTTCAGTGTTCTCTCTACCTCACTGGTTAGATCTACCGATTCCCTCAAATTAGAAACCAACTGCACTTCTTTTTGTCCTGCTCCCTCACCAGCTCCAATGCAATCTATCACAAAATTCTAACAATGCTTTCTTCTAAGATGTTCTCACCTTCATTTTTATCTCCATCCCTATTGTTCACACCATTACACCATGCCATGGCCAGACATTCTAAGACCTGGGCTAATGTTTGAAACACAGGAGACCCTCCATAAATATCTGTGGGATGAACACTAATGAGAGAGGAAGGTTTTGGTTAGACTTCATCCTACAAATCCTAAAGACTGTAAACCTGGCAGCATTGGAAGTTGGGTGGTTACTTCTGAGAGTTTTATTGCTGGCTTGATCTGTGATCTTTTGTATTTATGGGCTGTGGAGCAAGGGAGATATAGAGGGAGATGAGCCCATCAGTATTCTTATTTGCCCTGGTAAAATCACATTTCTGCCCATTCAACTGCATAAGAATTTCTGAAATGCATTCACTGATTTTAGTTTAGACTGCCACATTGTTTGTCTGGATGCCTGAGCAACCTCTCCCTAACTGACTTCCTTTGCTAAAGTTCTTTATTAGGTTCCACAACCCTTAGACAAAAGTTCAAACTCCTTAATGCAGCTTATAATGATGCATTTTATAATCTGGCTGCTGCTTGCTTCTCCAGCCTTGTGGATCACCATGCTGTCCTGGACCACCAGGGCTCCTGCTAAGATGGAATGTCTTTTGGCTCATCCAGTTTGCCTCCTTTTGCTTACTTCTGGGTCTTTGGATTTGCTTAGGACATTCTTCCTTTTTACCTTCATTTTTATTTTCAGACTAACTCTTAACTCATGATTCAGGTCATAGCTTAGGTGTTACTTGGTCCAGAAATCCTTCCTCGATGTCCAAATCCAGGTTAGGAATCTTTTAGCAATCCCTCTCTACCAATTTCTTTACCTATACAGTCCTGTAGCAACCCTGTTCTTCCCTCGTATGTAAGTATCACAGCATCATAATTGCCTTCCTTATTGTCTGTGTAACCCAGTAAACTAAATCCTGAGAAGGCAGAAGCCATGTCAATTGTGTCCCTTGTTGTGTATCTAGTAGCTAGTACAGGAATTTGTACAAATTGACTCTGAATATTATAGACTGAATGAATGAATGCATGAATATAAAGTAATTTTATATTATTCATTGGATTTCATCTTGCCATGCTGTTAAGAAACTACAGGAGCAAGACAACTAGAATTATGGAGTTTTTTTTAAAAAAAAAAAAAACAGTTATTAATAGTTACACATAAGACGACTACTGATAGTCTGGTGTTTGCTGTTATTTTTCAAGTGTACGATGAGGCACTTGGGTTTTATGATTTCTCAGTCCCTTCCAGCCCCAACAGTCTGTCTGAATCTCTGAGTTCCCAAAAGCAGAAAGGCTCTTCTCAAAATAAATCACTAATAAGGGCAATTTGGTGACTGACAGAGCTAAGGTAGATAACCTCATTTCTGCTTCTGTAAGGAGGCAAGTCCCCTCTGTGCCAAAGTAAGTGGGTGCCTGTAAGTCACTGGCAATGATCTGATATGCCAGGAATAGTTTTGTGGAACCATAATGGAATTTGCGTCTGGTTCCATGACAAGAGTGTGGGCTCAAGAAGATAAGCTTTCAAGTATTGTTGTCAAGCGTTTTATGTTCTTGTGAGGTATAGGGGTAAAATTTATTAATGACTCAGCAAGGCTGCCCTATTTTTAGGCCTAAAGGTAAGCTTGCAACACTTCAGAGAGTGGGAGACAGGGAGGAAGTGTTACCAGCTTAACTGAGTCTTGTTTTATTTATAAATACTGTGTTGATTAATTTAATTTGGGACCTAAAATAGATCAGACCTCCTTCTTAGTTCCCTCATTTGAGTCAAAAGGGACCAAAATAAGAATTTATATATATTTTTTATATATTTATATGTGTGTATATATATATGTATATGTGTGTGTGTGTGTGTGTGTATGTATATATATACCCCATACACACCCCAAATAGTGGGCATGTTGTATTTGGGGCTTTATTAGTATATTAGATATTAATGAAATATGCAGAAAAATATATCTTTCCTTCCTTGAAAATAAGTCAAAGCCTCAGGGATCAGTCTTTAAGAAACTTGTTTTTTTCTCTGATTTCTCATATAGAGAAATAACCATAGCTTGACCAGAGATCTCTTGTGACACTGGTCACAAGAAGATCCAGGCTTGGAAATGGGTTGCTCAGACTGAATGAATTGCTACGACTTACGTAAATTGAGGAGCTTGAGTTTCATGACCTTTTATACCCTGAGTTTGGAAGGTCTGTGAGAATAAAAGCTCATCCCTAAATAAATTCTAATGATGCAAGTTTGGTGACTGATCCCACCACACACACACTTTCTTCCTGGTTCTTATTTAATGTTGAGTCAGTAGTATTAATTGTGACAGAAAAATAACAAATATGTTATTGCTAGCACATTATATTTAGGTAAAAAGAGTTTGGTCAAAAGAAAACTAGACATAGAGTTTAGACAAGAACTGGACTCTGTCTCAAGTTGTGTGACTTTGGGTAAATCACTTAAAATATTCAGACACCACATGTACTCTCTGATAAATTGGAACTAACTGATGGGCACATACAGGCACAGAGGGAAGTAAAAGTTACTGGAAATCAAGCAGTGGGTAGAGGGGAGGAGGGAAGGGCAAAAACCTACCCAAAGTGTACAATGAACACTATTTGGGTAATGGGCGCACCAATGGCCCTGACTCAAGCATTATAAAAACTATCCATGTAACAAGAACATTGATATCCCCTTAATATTTTGAAATGAAAAATTATTTGAGCCTCAATATTTTCATCTTTTAAATGGGTCTCATTTGAACAAGGCACAGCACAGAGGTCAGGAAAGTATGGCACGTGGGGTTTTTGGAATTATTGACAGACTAAGAAAGTCAGGGGGCGTTGTTGAAGTAAGTGTGATGGTTAAATTCTGTTAACAAACTATCCCCCCAAATTCACATAGGCGGACACACAAGCTTCCCGGTGATGCTCAGATTCTGCTTCTCATGGACTTTCTCTAAGGCTTTGTAGCACTTCACCACTACACAGGTGGCAATGGATACCTTCATATTAATAGTACAGTTTCTTTTTAACATACATCGCCATATGGGAAGAACAACTAAGACTTATTGTGCACACACTCAAGGCTAGACAAAAGGTCAGTACTATACGTGAGTTACCTTATTTAATCCTCAAATCAATGTTCTGAGGCCATTTCTATACCCCCAACTGAGAGAATAGTTATGGGGGAAAGAAAGGTGCAAGGTTCAGCTCCTGCTGGGAGACGTTTCAGTCTTAAGAAGTTGACACAGTAAGAGGAAGAGGAAATTGGATCTCATAAATTTGCTGTAGTTGGATGGTCAGCATTTGTCTCAGTTTAGGGGAAAGATTATGGACAGGGCCACCATCTACAAGTGAGCAGGTGTTTCACAGCATGAGGGTGCCACAGTTTCACGAGGGCATGAATAGGGGTGGAATTCAGCCCATGCTCTCCTCTCCAGCTATAATGCCCACCAAGTCACCACTCCAATTATGAGTGACAGAGGCAGCTTTTCACATGTTTAACAATCACTTAATTATTTTTTGACTACCAAAGGAATATTTCTTTATATTTGAAATCTTTTTAACAGGGGTATTACTCATGTTGACTCATCGGGGTCCATATTGCCTAGGACATGATATGCCATATTAATATTTAACTTCAGGTCTTCTTTAGTTTTACAAATGTTTTCTTGAATTTTATTCTTATACATTTGTAATGTTTAATTATTTCTATATTTCTTCTTTGGGGACTTCAATTATGTATGTAATCCCCTTTATGCTCCCTGTCATTTTCCTTCAAATTAAAAAAAAAATCATCATACTTTCCTTTTTCTTTTCTTTTCTCACATCAATTATCTACTTCCACATTGTGTTTTTAATACTACCCATTTTCTCTTTGTTTCTTCCAATTTTGTCTTCATTTATGCATTTCGTTTCTTTTTTCTCTGAGCTGTTCAATTCACACTTTTGTCCCTTTTTGTGTTAACATTTCATCCTTGAACATTCATATTTCCTCTTTGTTTCCTCTTTATGATAGGAACAATTCATTCTTTAATTTTGGGGGGCTAGTCATGATGGGATATTTTGTTTCAGTTTTTATCTGTTCCAAGGTCATTTTGTTCTGCTGGCTTTTCTTTTTTGACTTTTTTATATTTCTTTCTACATTTGTTTTTCTTGTAGAATTTTTATATAGATATTTTTCTGGTCTTTTATGTTCAATATTCATCTTTGAAGGAAGTAAAATTTTCCTGGATTGGGTATTGACAGAAAATACCCGAGGAGCCTGTGTAATATTCTAGGCTAACTGGAATTTTCTTATGATCCCTGGGTGTGCAGGGAGCTCAGATAGTATTTACTGCTCCCTAGCTTGGGGACTGTTTACAATGTAAGGTCTCTCTTCACTTTGTTGCTGTGGAGACAGCTTCCTGAAAATATAGCTTGACTGTGTAATTGTTTTTTTTAGCTCCACCCTTATTTACCTCTTCCCCCAGTGTAGGTACCACTGTCCAGCTGTTACAAACAAAGGATTTAGCAACTGTGACACAGGTTATGTTCCTCCCTTTCAAGAAACTATCTTTACTGTTTTTTTTTTTTCTCCTCAGATCTACTGCTGTGAGTTCCTCTCTGATTCTTTCTAGTATGTTCCCATTGTATGAACAACCCCTAGTTCTACTCTGTTGTTTGGCACTTTAGCTATTTTCTATTTTTACCAAAAATAAAGTTTCCATTTTGAGTTTTGATTTTTATTCTTAGGAAGGGAAGAAATACCCACTTTACATCACTGTCTTTAAATTGGGAACCTTACACATTACTCTTTAGAATATTTTGTGTTTTTTTAACTTAAAAAAAAAAAACCCTAAGGTTTGAGTCTTGATATTTCAACCCTTACTGATTAGTTTACTTTGATCAAACCCAGGAGTTCCAGTTGCTTAATAGATACTGCTTAATAGAAATTCTACCAATACCCCAAATTTACCAATATCTCAAATTTTTCTAAACCTCAATGTTTGGAAATTAATTAATCCTCTTTTTTTCACCCATCTTTTTTTTCCCTAGAATTATTAAATTCCCTCTTAGCAGTCTTCAAATATTACCATTGTGCTTTGCTTTTATATAAGTAGTTAGCATCTTCTATAGCCACTAAGACATTTATTGAACCCTACTATATACAGATAGTGTGCTGGGTGCTGGATAGTAATGGGTTTGGACTTGGGTTAAAGGTGTCTCTGCCTTGAGCCCTTAAACTTTTGAGGACCCTACTATGTCATAAATTCACATTAAAAATTATTTAAAAGCTCACAGGCTTCTTTCTCACCTAGGATCTAGAGCTCAGTACCTACACAGATATTCTTATGGTCCAAAGAAATGCTTCTCCATATCTCTTGCCCTATTACCTTGAAATAAAAAGTGGCAGCTCCAAATGCCATGAAGACTGGTTGATTGTGGCACTGCCAATGTGGAATTTGGATACCTCTTTGCAGTATGAGGAGGATTTGAGCAGTGGAAAACTTAAGAAAAAAAAATACAAACTATTTTTTACTTGTCATATTCTTTCTCTCAGAAAGCATGAATGCAATGAATTCTCTTTAATAACATAGCCAAATATCATTTCCTAGTAGTGCTGAGCATTTATTTTTTTGCTTTTCATTTTTTACAATTCATGGTGCAGGAGGTACCGTTATTTATTACTGTTGTACATGGAGAATAAGGAGCATTTTACAATATTAAATAATTCATAGAACTCTTAAATAAATAAACTTACAGGTCTAGCTGTAACACAATGGAGCCAATTCTTTACTATAAGCAACTAGCAACTGAATTTCAAATAGTTTTATTTTTATAAAAGTATTTTATAAGAATAAGTTACATTTTCCAAAGTGAAGTGAAAATATTTAGCTTTATTAAAATAATTATAATTTAAAATTTTTCTCATGAATTATAATTTGTGTTTTACCTTATAATTTTGATAATTTTGAACCTTTTAGAACAATATATTTGCAAATGTGTATGAAAAATAACCTTCATTTACTTATATTTACTTTCTTATGCAATTTTGACAAAAATACATTCAAATTTTAAAAACTATATTATGCTAACATTTTTAATCCTTTAGATTATTGATGTTAATAGAACACAAACTGTATAAAACATCTTAATCAAGCAGCATAGCATAGTGATTCCATTGAAATAGAGGTGGGAAAAATAAATTTATTGAAAAAAACATACAGTAGTAGTTTATGACTTAGGCATACTTTTACTTTATCTCTTATTCAAATATTGCTGATCCATGAATGGAGTGCTCAGATATTTACAATAATAATACTTCAGTTGTGTTTTTTAATTTTGCCAACTTTTAGTAATATCAAAACATAACTTTCATATATTTTCAATTTTGGTATTTTATGGTAAATTTGTCAAAGTAAGAGGATAGAACATATATTAAATTACCACTTGCAAGTCTAATTTATTAACTTTTCTACATTTAAACATACAGTGCGCGGGCTTTCATTTGTAGTCTTGCCCCATGCCCTGTAAATGAACATAAAAGCATAGGTTTCGTCCCTATAGAGCACATCCTTTAGCCACCTTCTCAACTTCTTTCTCAGAGTCTCCTACAAGCCTCATTTTCATCTCCATTCACACTATGCTCACTGAATTCCACTTTTAAAGAGTCTCTAATTCCAGTAGAGTTACTATGCTTTATTAATATTTTAAATCTTTACAGTGTCTTATATATAATAAGAACTTAATAAACAATTGTGAATTGAAATGAATTGAGTTGAAATAAAAAATTAATGGTGAAAAGAAAGAAGGAGGTATCCTTCTAGGAGAAGGTCATTTGTACACTAGTACATCTGTGAAAATTTCCTTAGAAATCATTTACATACCTGAAATATAAAATAGCAGGATCAAGTTTTACATTCATACTACGACTCTTAAAACAAGAAAAGATTTAAGAAAAAAAACCATTATTGTGTCAATCCAGGAAGTCTTATTCATTTTACGTCTCTTTAGGAAAGATTTGGAAAGAATTCTCATCCTTAGGTGCTTTGGTTCACAACAGAAAATCTAATCAGTATCTTGCTTCCTGGCTATAGGATCACTTAAATGATTTTTTGAAAAGCTGTATGAAGCTTTACTTTCACAGTAAGAGCCAAGCTTTCTCTCCTACATGCCTATCATTAAATATAATAAATGTACTGGGAAAAGCCAGAGGAACTTTGAGAAAATAGAGCAGCTGTCATTTCCATGGATGGGAAGACAAAATACTGCCTAGTTAGTGAATAGAGTTGTGAAAAATCCTTTTGTGAGGGATTCTATTTTCTGCTGAATACATATTTGTAACATTAGTTTGGAAAATGCTGTGTAAAAAAGAAAGCTTTGAAACTATTACAGACTGTCCTCCATTGCCCAGAAGACATGAAGAAAATGTTATTTTTCCATCTCTTAAGATGAACATAAATTTTTTTTATTATTTTCTTCACTCCATGACTGAAGGTCAAAGATTAACTCAATAATATTTTGAAATATTACAGGTTAAGGCTGAAGAAAAATTGCTATTACACCTTTAAAAAAATTATTATTTGAATGTAAATTTTAGAGAAATAAAATATAAAATACAGAGAGCAATTCTTTAAAATAAAATGTAAGACAGCTATTCTTGTTCAAGGAGGACAGCAGATCACAAATATGGCTATTTGCTCTAATTTTTTTAAACTGTATCTAGAACAATCTATATTATTCAAAAAGAAAGTAAAAATAACTAAGTTTGATGAAGTGACTTCTTATTTCATTTGCTGCTTGGTATAGCATTTACCTTTCTAATCCATGCTTAAAGATATATTTCTAGCTAATGAAGAGCAAAAATGCTGCTAAGGGTAACCAACTAAAAATTGATAACTGACAAGAAACTATAAGTAGATACCTTAATTATACATTACTTGAAAAGGCCACGAGGCGGGGCTTGGGGGGAGGGTGGAAGACCAAGGTTCTGTGTTTTGACTTGGACTTCTCTGTGTGTGTGTGTGTGTGTGTGTGTGTATGTGTGTGTTTCAGTTGAAAAGATTTTCCCTAATTAGTAGAATTACCACAGATATGTACAACAGAAACTACAGAATTCTCATCTATTCTCTTTTTTAACCCTTCTGTCTCAGAGTTTTAGGAAGAGGAGTTGAGAATCGGTCAGTGAACTGAAAAAAATATCAGTGAATATAGCTAAGTAGAGGTCTTGCCTGGTCCAAATGAGAAGAGGAAAGATTTCATACAAGGAATAAATGAGCTGGCAGCTTAGATAATGTACCAGGAAGAACTTTTAGTTGGAAGTCCCACAACTGATTATTCAACAGCTGGAGACTTCTGTCTCCAAATTAATTCTGGTTTAAATGATCCCTCTTAATAATAGTCATAAACTAGAAGGGGAAAATACAATTACCTTTTAAAACTTAGAGGTTTCACATATTGTTTTTTCCCAAATATTTGTTTTACTCTATAAGATTATCTACTTTGATGGAATATACTCTTTCTAAAGCAATTTATTCTTAATAGAATTCTTAAAATTCATGGATAACCATTTTTTTCCAATTCTCAATCACCATGGAAAATAAAGGCTCAACTTATAATCACAGGATTATTTTATATCAGCTCCTAAAATAATTACCTAGATCCCGATCCCCTCTTTCCCAACTTCAGTGGCTGGTTTCTATTCTCCTCTTACATGATCAGTAGGGAAACAACCACAGGTCCTTTCTCATTCTGAACTCAAAAGAGCCAGGGTTTCCACAAAGACTGTGTCCAGCTTCACCTTTCAGTGATTGACCTCCTCTCTGAATTTGCTTCTGACATTATACCCTTTGGTGACCTGCTAAAATCAATCTAAAATTTCCAAAGAATGTTTATAGTCTGGGCTTCACAAATAACCATACCAAACTCCATTATAAAAATCTTGCATGTATTTGTCTAAAAAACCAGATATCTAAATTTATCAGAAAAGCCTGTGTCAAACAGCTAGGATCTGTGAGTCCTTCAAATACTCAAGAGGCAGTAATAAGACAAAAGTTAAGCTCTGGGTACTTATTTGAAAAGTTGAATCACAATATCCCTTTGCAGGTGGAAACTTTCCCTTAATTTATTCAATGCGTTCATAAATATTGTGTACCCACTCTGTGATATGCATTGTTTCAGATACAGAATATATGACTGTAAGTAAAACAGAATCCTTGCCTACGTGAAATTCATCTTCTAGTGGGTGGTGCAGACAGTCCACAACTTTTCGTGTCCTTACTTGGTGATGCTGTTTAGCAGATATGAAGAGCCTATGCCAACAAGGTGAGGTTGGGGAGGCAAACTTCAACTAATGGAGGGTAGTTTTATTTTTTAAAGGTTGCTCTCCCTGGTGTTCACTAGCCTAACTTCTCAATCTGGCAACTCACAAAACTTCTTCCTCTTCCTCTTATGTTGTTTTGAAAATACTCTACGATAAAACTTTTCTGTATGTTGGTCACTCAAAAATATGTAATTTATCAATGAAAGTAGTATCTGAAACCTCAAGAGTCCTCCTGGTCTAGTCTTTTGTTAAATCTTTTCTTCATTTTTCATGAGATAGGGTCATTCAGTAGTCAGTAAAATCTAACTGACTGACAAGCAGTATTGAACTGTAATTTTGATGATTTGGAAGATTGAAAGGGTGAAATACCTGAAGGGCACTCATAGAGCACATGCAAACTGATTAATGGACATTTCACCTGGTAGAATGACAGAGAAAATAGCATTTTAGGGCATTATAAGAGTAAATCTAAGTTCTTACATAAGCTCCTTCAATTTCTTTTTGTAGAAATTTTTTCTATTTTTCTATAAACCTATTTACATCCTAGCAGAAAAAACAAGTATTTTTATCTAAGCTCCCAAAGTCAATATGGGTTTAGCTACATCTGCTGACTTGGTTCTTTCATAAATTTATGGTAAAATTTCAACATATTTTCTTTAGCTGGGCTTCTCTTTTACTATGCATGACAAGAGAAAGATTCACTCTTATCTTTGAAGAATACACCTCCCACTGATTGGTTCTCTTGCTGAGTACTGTTGACTGCTCTGAAGTTGACCTCATGGTTAGCAATGTATTCCGAGGCAAATGAATCACTTCATCCGCAACAGTCATGCAACTGTGAAATCTCTCTGCTGGTTTCCCTGGCCATCTCTACCAATTACAAATACCAGAGACACTACTATGCTGACTTCAGTCCTCACATCCAAATAAGGAGAGTTAAAAGCTGGGCAGAGCTTCTGTGCATTCTATGCAAAAGGCGTGGGAAGGCTCTGCAGGAACTGGTCCACATGCACATTTTCAGAGAGTCCTGGCACTGTCCCTTCCCTTTCTTTCCCTCTTTTTTGTATCCTGTGCACTCTTCAAATAGAGAATGGACAGAGGGGATCGTGTCTGACCTACCTCTCCATCTTGAAGACCCACTAACATTCTCTTAGGATCCAAGATAGTAATACAAACCTGGTGCACTGATTTCCATCACAACAGGTCTCATTTTTTTTTTCTTAATGCCTCAGGAATAAGAGAAACCCCATTAGTCTGAAAAACCCTCACCCTTGAAACGTCACTGCCATAGACCATGGAGTTCCTTGAGAGTTGGCATTGTGTTCATTGTTATAAAATGGTGCTTGGCACTTAGTTGGAGCTTAGTAAGTATTTGTTGATTTAATGAATAAATGAGAAATATTTGTTTTGCTATAGCTTTAAATGAGTGCAGCTATACAAAACTTTCCAGATCCAAACTAAAAGAACGAAGTTGGCCTGCCATTGACACTGCTGGTGGTGGTTTGGGATTCTGTGTTACCTAAAGGACAGTCTGCTGAAGGAAATCTTCCCAGCAGGACCAGGCTGCTGTTGCGACTGAGATCATCCTTCTGCGTCTAGGTATTTTACATTCCCAAGGACAGTATTTCCTTTGCTTGTCTAAGTTATGAAGCTCACCATTCCTGTCTGCAAACTGCTGTAAATGTTTTCAAAAGCATAGTTTGGAACGGGCCAGGGCTACTTTGCATTCATTTGAAATTTTCAATATCTGTTTTCCAAGATCGATAGGAGATTCACAAATTTTCTGTCCTTGAAAATTCTCCTGTTTCTGCCTTGAAGGGGTGTATAAGGTCTAGCCCTAAGAAACTAGAGAGGTTTGTGAAGAACAGCTTGAGGAAAAGGGTGAGAATTGCCTTCCAATGCAGAAGTGCATGAAGCAATCTACACTTTTGAGTCACAGGGTGCCTTATGCCAAAATTCAGCAGCCACACTGAACATCTGTTAGCTACATATGGGTTACACCTTTTCCAAAGCAATCTATTACTTTCCCTAAATTGACTTCAGAAGTGACACAGAGTTCTGTTACTTCATATTTTAACTTCCTTTCTGCCTTGTTTTGTATCTAACTTTAAGCTCTGAACCCCAGAACTAACATGTTAGTGCTATTATAAACCCACTAACTATAGAAATAATTGGAGAGACCCACCTTAGTGATTGTCCTTTCACAACATGCGGTGTTGCTGCTTGATCAAAGGGGTCCCGCAGGTAGAAGTGTGAATGGACTCAGTGCCTGGTATGTAGCACGCTGTGGGTCTTCACTCCTCTGCAGCTTTGGTATTGAAGTCTGAAGCACTGGGAATCTGTGCATCACTGTAAAATCAAGGACCATAAAGGCCATTTAAAAATCTGTAATCTTTTTTGTCCATAGGAAATGACTTTCAAGAAGTCAAGAAGTAGATCAATCCTACATTTGATTTGGCATGAATTTTCTGGGTCATTTGTGTGTGTGTGTGGGGGGGGTGTGTGTATGTGGACAACAATGTTTTTTAGCTGACTCTTAGCAAAAGCAGAAATTCATAGCATCATCTTTTGCTTTCTTATTCAAGATTCATGTCCTCAAACATTTGTCCTCTGTGACCAAGATTTGCTCTCTTATACCCTAGGTTAAACATCATTTGGAGGCAAATGTTTGCTTATTCTTTTAGTAGGAAGGTATTATGTGATTTCTTGGTTACTCAGAAAAGCAGTGGACAAAGCATGAAATTGAATTCTTGACCCTATTTTTCTCTTTTACTCTTGTAAGACATACTGATGCTTCCTGGAGACAGACTTTATTTCTGTGTCCTATGCATTAGGATAATAGCCTTTCCTACTTATTTTGGGGAAAACTAATTCTCAGGTTAATGTTTAAAAGCACAACAAACGGCAGAGCTGGTTATAATTCCAATCATTCCAATATTGTAGAGATAAACAATTATAGGTTTGCTCTTGCTCCCACTCTCTTTCCCAAATGTATTGATCACTCTCTCTGTGCTAGGTATTAGCCTACATGCCCTGCATTAATACATGCACTTAATCCTCACAATACTGCTTTGAGGTATGTACTCTAAATTTTCTCTTTTAACAAATAAGAAAACCGAAGCATTTGAAAGTTAAAAAAAAAAACACAAAAAAACCCCCTGTTATTCAGTAGCTAGTAATGATACCACTCAGGTAGTCAGACTCCAGAGACCATACTCTTAACCAGACACTATAGAGGCTCATGTATATGGAAAGTCCTTTGTCAGATATGTGATTTGCAAATATCGTCTCCTAGCCTGTGGCCTGTGTTTTCATTCTCCTATCAGAATCTTTCAAACAGTAGCAGTTTTTAATTTTGATAAAGTTAAAATTATCAATTGTTTTCTTTTTATGGATTCTGTTTTTGGTGTTATATCTAATAAATATTTGATTAACTCAGTGTAACAAAAGTTTTCTCCTGGAAAGTTGCATGTTTTAGGTTTTAAAATTAGGTCTATTGTCCATTTTGAGTTTATTGTTTATATAATAAAAGTATTCATAAAAGCTTTTTTTTTCATATGGACATCCAGTTGCTTAAGCACTATTTATTGAAAAGAATGTTTATTCTACACTGAATTGCCTTTGCACCTTGGTCAAAAATCATTTGCCCATGTATATGAGTGAGCATATTTCTGTTCTATTCCATTGATCTAATTGGCCATTTTGTTTTCAGTGCCACACTGTCTTTTTTACTGTAGCTTTACAAATTTTAAAATCAGAAAGTTCTAGTTCTCCAACTTTGTTCTTTTTCAAAGTTGGTTTGGCTATTCTATATCCTTTGCATTTCCATGTGAATATTAGAATAAGCTTATCAATTTCTACAGAGATTGCTACTAGGATTTCATTGACTCTAGATATTTGAGAAGATTTGACATTTGAGCAATATTGAGTCCTTTAAGTTATGAATAAGATATATGTCTCCATTTATTTGGGCCTTTTAAAATTTCTCAGTGATGTTTTAAAGTTTTTAGTGTATAGATCTTGTACATCTTTTGTCCAGTTTATCCCTAAATATTTCATTTACTTGATGATACTGTAAATGGTTTTGTTTTTTTAATTTAAATATCTTAATGTTGCTGGCCTATAGAAATAGAATTGATTTTTATATTGATCTTCTATCTTTTCACCTTCCTAAAAATTCTCCTGTTAGTTATAGTAGATTTTTGCAGATTCCATTGGATTTTCTGCAAAGATGAGCATGTCATATACAAATAAAGAGAGGTTCCATTTTCCTTTCTAATCTAGATGCCTTTTATTTCTTGTGCTTGACTTATTGCAAGAGCTAGAATGGAATTTCTATTTTCTATTAAGTGCAGACATCCTGTCCTATTCCTTCATAATGTATTCTGCTATGTGTGTGATTTTTTTTTCAATAAATGCATGCCTTTTATCAGGTTGGGAAAGTTAATCTCAAGAAATTTCTCCATTTCATATAAGTTTTTGAATTTATTGATATAAAGTTGTTCATAATATTTCCTTTTCATCCTTGTAGTATCTGTAGTAATATTGCCTTTCTCATTTCTGAAATTAGAAATTGTGTCTTCTCTTTTTATTTCTGATCATTCTGGCTAAAGGTTTATAAATTTAATTAATTTTTTTCAAAGAACTAACTTGATTTCATTTGAATTTTTCTATTGGTTTTCCTGTATGATAGAAAACTTTTATATTTATTGAGACATTTTATGACCTAGAATATACCTATCTTGATAAATGTTCCATCTGTACTTGAAAAGAATATGTGTTCTGCTATTTGGGGTTATAGTAGTCTATAAATATCAATTAAGTCAAGTTAGTTATTAGTGTTATTCAAGTTTTCTATATCCTTACTTTTTGTCTACTTGTTCTATCAATTATTAAAAGAGAGGTATTAAAATCTCCAACAATAATTGTGAATTTATCTATTTCTCTTTGCATTTCTATCAACTTTTGCTTTACGTATTTGAAGCTCTGTTATTTGGGTGCATAAATGATTTGGGATTCTTATATCTTCTTGATGAATCGAACTCTTTATCATTATGAAATAACCATTATTTATGGTAATATTCTTTGTTTTTATATTACTTTGCCTAATATTGACATTCTAGCTCTCCAAAAAAAAATAGTGTTAGCATGGTATATATTTTCTATTCTTTTATGATGAACTTTTTTGTGTTTTTATATTTAAACTTATTTTCCTGTAGGCAGCATATAGCTGGTCTTGTTTTTTATCTAATGTAATGGTCATTAACTTCTAATTGGGATGTTTATCTTCAGTGCGAATATTGATACAATTAGTATTAAGGACACCATCTTTTTATTTGTGTTCTATTTGTTCCATATGTCTCATCTCCATCTTTTTCTTCTTTTTCCATTTTTTATGCCTTCTTTTGTATTAACTATTTTTTATGATTCCATTGTTTAAAATTTTATGGCTTATTAGCAATAACTGTGGTTTATTTTTAGTATTTTGGTGGCATTAGTGGTATTTTCATTTCCATTATTATCATTTTTAGTATTTTAGTGGTTGCCTTAGGGTTTATAATATCTATCAATTTTAACAGTTTTTATCTCTAGAGTAGGTTTATTGATTTTTTTCCTTCATCTATGTTATTATACTGTAATAGCATTAGGCTCCTTCACGTAGAAAGGTTCCCCTGAAACATGCTTATGTAACCTCTGTGACTGGGGACTGAGTATAAGAACATAGAAAAGCAAGGAGAAAAGAGTCTTATCAGTTGATCCATGGACAATACAGCTAACTTTGCAGTCAGGCCTCCACATCAGACCCTTGAATGTTAGTCGGAACACAGACCTACAACTACTAACTTGTATCTACATACAAGATTAAACCAGCATTTTTTAAATGCCTGCTCTGGGTCGTTGATCCTGACTCTTCACCTCTGCCTGGGTCCCTGTGGCTACAGGTTTTCTCTTGCTCCTTATCTTTCTCTTTTCTTGCCCTCACTCTCCCTGCTTTTACTTTTCTTGCTGCTATCAGCTAGAAGATTCTTTTTATGTACTTCTAAAAATCAAACTTTGAAAGACAGAGGATTTGATTGGCTTCATTAACCATTATCCTAATAGCGGGCCCCTGTTAGGCAGGTGTCTCTGGCTCAACCATTTCATTGGCGGTGGCCTTTGGGTCAGACAGCCACTCCTGTTCCAATCAGGCATGGCCAGCAGGTAGGGACACATGCTACAGAGCATGACGACTGATTTGAGAAAGTACCTGTTGCGATGGGTAGATGTGCAGAGGCTTCTCTCAAAAAGTCAGTGTTGTAATGGAAGAATGGAAGGAAGGAAGGAAAGGAGAGAGGGAGAAAGGGAGGAAGGGAGGAAGGGAAATGAAAAGAAGGAAGAAAAGGGCAGTCCATTTTATATATATATATATATATATATACATATATATATATGTATATGTATATATATATATATATATATATATATATATATATATATATAGTCAGAGAGTTCTCATGATTGGAAAGTTTTTCCTTGTATTGAACTCAATTCTGCCACTATGTAACTTCTACCTCGATTTTGCTATGTTTTCTCATGCTTCACTCTAACTCTGTTTTCTTCAAATATTTGAGAAAAGCTATTTATTTCCATTTCTTGCAACCATTCCTCATATATTAGGGCTTTCAACCTCTCTTTAACTTGGCCACTCTCTTCTGTTCTTCTGTAAGGGTAGGGAGGATGGCCCAGTTTGTTCACATATGCTTAAAATGTGACTCCCAGAAATAAACATCATAGCCCAGATGTGATCCACCCACCTGTAATTGCAGATTACCTAAACATTTCCAGCAGCCAAATCATACTGCTGGTTTCTACTGAGATGCTCTCCAGCCAAGGCCTGTCTCATCTGATGTTTGTACAATGGATTTATTATAACATGTATGCAAGAAATTTACATTTGCATCTATCTGAGTTCACCAACCGTATCATCATCCCAGTTAGTGTGCTCCCATTTATAAGCACTTTCACAGACATTATCTCATTTAATCCTCCCAACATGTTGCTTTTGGCCCATAGCTGCTGCTTCACCTATAAGTTCACTCCCAATTGCCAGTCTTTCCTTTATTCACCATCAACATTGGAATTTTCCATATAACTAAAGGACTGACAGAAGGTGAACTAAATTTCTTCCCCTTACAGCATTAAGTGGAACTAATCGAACAATGCTTGTAAGCACACATATAAATAAAACTCATTGGAAATCAAGCAGGTGGGAGGGGGGAGGAGGGGATGGGTAAATTCACACCTGATGGGTACATTGCACACTATCTGGGTGATGGGCACACTTATAACTTTGTCTCAAACTGTACAAAAGCAATTTATGTAACCACAACGTCTGTAGCCCTGTAATACTATGAAATAAAATGATAAAACAAAAAGAACAAACTGTGCATGTAGAGCAATGCACTAGGCAAGGCACAATGCACAGTGCTGTGGACTATGGTCAGTGCATGAACGGAAATTATTGTTGAGTTGAGAGAACACAGAATAGGAGCCAAGGGGAGATGTTTCAGTGCGTTGCTTAATAGCATATATGTCAACAGAACAATATTTTCTATGAAATGCACATGAACCTTCTCTTATGTGCACATACAGTGGCAGTGAAATGGAAGGATGGGACTTTCCTCAGAGGTTTGTGAAGTCAAAGGTCAAATACCACACATGCCCTTGATGAAACTCTTGCACCGTTGTACGAGTTTTTTCAAGTTCTGTCCTCATATTGATTCTTCCTCACTATGGAAATATGAAAGCCTTGTGGTTCAAGGTGGTGCTCTCTGATCGTTGGGCTGCCGCCTGGTCTGCATGACTAGCCTGAGAGTCACTGTCCGCGGCATTGTTTCTTGGGTTACTGTCATCTCCGCCTCATTCCATTGCTCCTACTTGCTATATTAGGAGAGTGCTCTGTCTTGTTTGTTTCCCGGCCATATTTTCACTGTCTTAGGTCATAGATGAAATGTAGGATTTTTTTTTTCTTCTTTACAATAGTCTGAATAACTCCTAGTTATAGAACATAAATATAAATCTATCATTTTATTAAAATAAAGTTGCCAAGTATTCCATTTTGAAAAGAACATTCTCACATTGACTGTCCTGTTAGCTAAAAAAAATTATCAAATTTAAATCAAGTGAGTTGTATGATATCTATGATACATCTTCTGTTTATGCAAGCAGCACAAACTAATGTAAAATATAAATGAAAGTATAGCTGGGTTGCATACAAATTTATAAATAATTTTTAGAATCAGGTCATAGATAAAATGCAGGATTTTTTTTCTTTACAATAGTCTGAATACCTCTTAGCTATAGAACATAAATATAAATCTATCATTTTTATTAAAATAAAGTCCGTAATTTCTTTGTTGTATCTGATATTCTTATGGAAATAATTTAGAAACCCTTATAGCTGCTAGTAATTTAAGTGAGATTATGCATGGGTCAAGACAGTGTCATGGGGGTATATGTGAGTATCTGTGACTGAAAGTGTGTGTCTGAGGAAGGAGTGTGTCTGTGTGTGTGTATCTGTCTGTGTGTCTGTGTACATAGAGAGGACAGTGCATCGTCCTATGAATTATCCCCTCCATTGGGTATCGGTTCGACACTGATAATGTAAACACAGACAAAAAGAATATGAAGAACTTGTTAGCAGTAACAAAACATCCGGATAAAAACAAAGGCATGAAGACAAAGCCCTTTCTTACCAATCCTAATCCCCACGGTTGCAAGCTGGGTGTGGCTTGCTAATGGTTTTAGCAAATTTCATGAGTGCATAACAAAATTGTGGTTTTTAGAAATTGAAAAGCAGTCCCTGGGAAGTTGGTTTATTTTACAACAATTTCTACCCTCAGGAATTCATGTAGATATTTAATCCAACCACTGCATATTTGCTTGCTTCATCAACAGCATTCCTTTTCACATGGGTAGACCTCTGCTCTGCAAGCCGGCCAGCAAGCATAATTTACCTCATTTATCTCACACAACTGCTCTCTACAGTAGGTATTTTCCTTCTATTGACAATGTAGGAAGGAAACTTGACAGTTAAGCAATTTGCTCAGGGCCCTTCAGCCAGGAGTGTGGAATCAGGGTGCAGATGCATTTCACTGCGCTGCCCACCCCTGCCTGCCCCTGTAGTGGTCTCTTGTCGCTCAGATTCTTTCCTTTCTCTTCTGCTAACCCTGGGACTCAAACTTGGTGACCTGATCTATATGTTGCCTCCTGATAACTACTTTAATACGACGTACCATTTAATTGTCAATATTTCCAAGATGAAAGGATCATTAGCAAAACTTGTGTTCCAAACCCTTCTTTCCATGAGCCCAGAGAAGATGTTGACATCTCCACAGAAGGGCATATCCACTTCTCTATCAAATTTGTTAGTCCTGTACCAGGCAGGAAGGACTCTGCCTATTGTGTGAACATATTCCACCTTCAGATGCTCCACGTTGAGGCCTGTGTTTTGGCGTTATCTAAATAGCATCAAGAGAAGAATTGCCAAGCCTTCCCCGGAGTCCTGTCTGAGGGGAGTTGAGAAATGGTGGCACCGTCTGGGTCACTACGGGTGCTTCTAGTCTGGGCCTTTATCTTGGCTGCTGCAGCAATCTGAATAGGATCAGCTTCATTCACAGCTTGGTGGTGACCGTCATGAATAGAAGTGCCTGTTGCATTTGATTTGAAGTCATTGTAGTGTGATTCTGATAAAACAGTGAACAAGATTAGTATCCTGAACAGCATTGGGTTTACTATGCTTTGGTAAGTGGGTTGCTTGTTGCCATTTTTCTCCACCCAGGCAAGGGTGTTAGGGTTGACGAATGCCCACTTCAGCTCCCTGTCTTCACTTGCAACTTTTTGTATTATCTCAGATAGCAAGTTTACAGCTTGACATAATCTTAAAACTCTTCAGAACTCTGCATCTTTGAAGTAAGCCTAAAGTCATAGTCTTTTTCATTTTCTAATCCAATAACTTCCTATTTTCATTCAAAAATAGAAGTGGAACAATGTTTAAAATTAAAAGAGCATCTTTCCTTGGAAGTTAAAGATCTCATTGCAAATTTTTCTTTTCCCCCCTTTGATATATAGCTCAGATAATGTCTTCTTTATCTGATTTAGTAAAAATTTTAGAATGCCTTTACAATGAAAACAATTGTTTGTGAAAAAAGAAAGAAATGGAGTTGAAAAAACTAAATTTGGCTGTCAACAAACATATACTACTACTGGAATGTATTGAAAATGTATATAAACCAGATGAGCTAGATTAGTTATAAGAAAGTACAGATAAAAAATATGGACAAAGCAATGAGATTTCTGTTAAAACAGGGATATTATTTATATTTAAACACTCACATAGCAAAACAAAATTCTACAATTTCTCTCCATTGAGGCCATTTGAAAGAAACCTGATTCATCTCTGGAATGCTTGTATGAGGACAGAATGGGCTAATTCCATTGGAAAAGTGGATACTTATATAAGAGGGTCCACTTAAAATTTACTTTCCCATTAGATTACAAAGCATACAATAACATGCTATTGCACACAGTATGACTATATCAGGTGTCTACTAAACATAATCAAAGCCGGCAGCTCTGGGGCATATTGAGAATCAGACTACATTAGAAATATTTATTTGTCTAAGTCTTTTTAGGCATAATTGATTATATCTTTTGCTTACCTAAATGTTAACAAGTTCAACTTTTAACACTGATTTGCCAAAGCTATACAGACTCTTAGAAGACACTATTTTAGTTCAATTCAGATCTATGCCACCCCAAAACCAATCAATGGTTCCTAATGAGCAAAAGCTAATCCAAAATCCAAACTAATGAAATCTCAATGCAGATATGTTTTCAATAAATGTTCCTCTGTCTCCACACAGACTTTGGCAAAATCCTCTTGTTCACCATCAAGCGATGGCTAAGAGATTCCACTGACTCAGACATAGAGATGCATTACCTCTTCCAAGAAGTTAGCAGAGGAGGATGGAAACAATTAATACGCTTTATTTCCAGGTCCAATATCAAAAACTTCTTAGTTCGTGGCCCTACTTTTGCTTTTTTAAGCACACATGTAATCCTAAGAAAATCTCAAAAGTACTCTTTGACACTGTTTTTGTCATTTCATAGCTTATAAAAGTTAAAAGTCTGGATATTTAAAGACATTTTTATACTTTGCCATTTCAAAGGCATAGAAGTAGACTTTATCCTATAAAATTGAAGAATATTTTAAAACTTCAGTAAACGTTTTATCTAAATTTTAGGGGGTGATTTTCCTATAAGTGTTTGAAATTGATTGAACATTTTTCCTATTCAAACACAGGTCAAACATGCTCTTTTTGTGACAATATCTGGATCCAAAAAACTCAGAGGAAAATGAATGTGGCATTTTATACATTTAATAAACACACATCTCTGTCTTGGCTGGGTAATTGTCTTCCTAATACTCTTTTCAGGATAAAAACAACACAAGAGTAGGAATAGAAGCAACTAATTACTTACTGAGAAATTTCTGATTGAATACTGATTTTCTAAGCCTGTACCAGGCTTTGGGAATATAAAGATTTTATTCTTCCCTCAGACCCTCGCACTGTAAAAGATTTCTTCATTTATAGGACAGGTCTTAGTACGTACTAAGGGTAAAGCGCTCTGCTCAGAGCTAAGGATGTATTGATGAACCAACAGACCTTCATGGACTGCACAGTGCAGTGGGCAGCATAGACAGTCATCAGATTGTCAAGCAAGTGCATGTAGCATCATCCGATAGAATCTAAAAGCACAATGAAGAGAAGTATATAGTTCTATCAAAGTGCAAAATTGGGGAACAGGATTTGGTCAAGAAAGTGAGAGACATTATGTTGAAATCTAAAGAGTGGGTAGGAGTAGGAGTGCCTATGAAATTAGGAGAAAATAGCACATTCTTAGCAGAAGGACCAATGTTATACACTGACTTGTGTCTTCCCAAAACATATGTTCAAGTTCTAACTCCTAGAATGTGATCTTATTTGAAAATATGATCATTGCAGATATAATTAGTTAAGGTGAAGTCATACTGGAGTGGAGCGGGCCCTTGTTGCAATGTGATTCATGTCCTTATATGAAGAGGAAAAGACAGAGAGGGAAGACTGCTGAGCCAGAGATTGGAGTGATGCTGCTACAAGCCAAGGAATGCCTGGGGCTACCAGAAATTAAAAGAGGCAAAGAAGCATCCTCCCCTAAAGACCCAGAATATAGCTCTGCATCACCTTGACTTTGGATTTCTAGCCTCTGATACTGTGAGATAACAAATTTCTATTGTGTGAAGTCACCTATTTTGTGGTTCTTCGTTACAACATCCCTAGGAAACTAATACAAGTATCTGTCAAAGTCCTGTGTCATGAAAAACATTCTAAATCCAAAGGATCAGAAGAAATCCAGGATGGCTGGATTCTACCATGTGGTAGAGGTAGAGGTGATGAATAAAATATAGGATGCCTAGTTATATTTTGAATTTCAGAAAAACAGCACTTTTAGTATAAGCGTGTCCTATACTACAAGTATAAATCTGCTAAAAATATTTGTTGTTTATATGAAACTTAAATTTAATGGGGAATTCTGTATTTTTATATGTTAAACCTCACAACCCTAGGAAGAGGATACCTGGTGAAAGGTAATGGGACAGAGGTATAAAGGGGCCACTTCATGGTAGATTGAAGTGGTGAAGTTTGTGGAAAGTGAGAAAATGGTGACAAGTATAGGCAAGCTTGCAGAAATTTAGCTGTGAAAGGTCTAAGAGAGATGCTGTAGGAGCTGGGGATAGGAATGGAAGGATGAAGGGTTTGAACAAGGGTAAATGTTTTGTTTTTTAAATGGTTTTTTAAATGGTTTTTTTCATGCTTATGAGCCAGATGATAGAATACAGTTGAGAGTTTGATATATAGGAGGAGAAAAAGAAGCGATATCAAATATTTATAGCTCAGGAAAAGGTGAAAAATGATGGGACCCAAAAGGATTGGTTTTAGATGGAAGAAAAATCATTTCCTCCTCTGTACCAAGAAGGTGGAAGGATAGTAATAGTTTTTTTGCATATTTAATGTTAGGGAAATATTTAAGTTTTGGGAATTCTCATCTGGTAGTCTCTGTCTTCTCTTTAAACTAAGAGGAAGTATATATGCTAAATACCAGGAGAAGCAAGACTGTTCCAGAGGTTTGAAGGGAGAGGAGAAGTTGCATTAGTCACTGCAGATTGGATTGAGCAACCCAAGAAGATGTCAGGCAGTGTTAGCAGCTCATTTGAGTTTTAATCTCAATAATTTCACAATAATATATTTGTTATTTTTGTTCAATGAAAAAAAAATCCACATGGGGGCTTAGAGAGGGAAGTAATTGATTGGGGTAGAAGGGAAGAGAGTCCAGGCAAGTATAAAAGAGGAGAAAGCAACTGTGCTTATCTGACTGTGAGGAATGAGTAGGATTTTCCTGATATGGAAGATGGGAGTGGGAATATCTTGTGTAGTATGCAGGGAAGTGGAGGCAAGAAGAGAAAAAATCTATTATTTATTCCTGGTTGTATCTATAATGAGCTTAACTTCTTGATATGGGAGAGCAGAGAAGAGATAATAAATATCCTATGAGTTCATTAGAGGAAAAAGAATCACTGAAGGTTGGAGCAGTTAAAAAGTCTTCAGAGGAGAGGGGCTGGACTTGAAAGGAAGAAGGCAAAGCCATCCTACATGACCATGGTGGGCAGAGAGCCTGAGGAACAGACATGGTATCTGGAAGGTCTGGTTTTGGCTCCCAGGATTTCTTTTTAGATGCCTCAATAATTTTTTTAACAATTGGATTTACATGTTTACCAATTTTCTATGTTCTTGTTATCCTATTCATGTAGGTATTTGAAATTCCTAATCTTACCACAAAGACTTCCATAGTTATTGCTGAACCTCAATTTTTCTAGGTACTCTCTTGCCCTTGGACATAGAATAAGCTCAGAAATAACCTGCAGAAAATATGTATGGGATACCTATTCTACACTCACCACATTAGATAAGTGCTGTGAGCCGTCTATATGAAAGATAGTATTAGGTGCTGTGAAATTCAGCACCAAGTGGTATGTCTCATCATGGCTCCATAGGAGAGAATTCAAGGGGAGAAGTGAGCAAACTTACAATTTTAAAAATTCCATACCAAAACTCCTATATGTACACCTTAAATGTATTTTATGGATGCAATACCCTCATCCAGGATTACTTGTTGAATCATAGTTAAGGATTTCCATGAATATGGAAAACAATACTCTGCATTTTTGATGTTTTCACTGGTTTGAAGTTTTGTAAGGATAGTCAGAATGTTGTTTGTTTGTTTTTAGTATAGTACTAAATTAGTGATTTAAAAGACTATCCTTTATTCTGACATTATGAACTTACCTCTTTTGTTGTGAAAATGTCCTTATTTTATGAAATAATGGTGGTTGGTCATGAGGTTTTTGCTGTTTTGTTTTCTTGTTTTTAATGTCCAGATTCTCCAGGAGTTGCTTTCATTTTATTGGATCTATGAACTTTGGAAATCTGGGGGAACTCCAGTTGTTATACAGAGTTGATCATTGCTCCCCTGGGGACTGAAGTCAAGGCTGTTTCAGACTATTATCAATACACATTACATTCAGGGCTGGTGTGGGGGGGCACTCTGGGTTGGGGAAGCCTCTTCTCTGTCTGTGATTTGGTCATTCAGATGAGTAAAATGCAGGTGAAAGCAACTAAGTTCACGCTGGCAGGAGTCAGAAGCCCTTCCCTTGGAGAGGGCTGGGTGCCAGATGTAATGTCAAAACATGCATTCACCTCCTCCCTCAGGGAAACAAAATAAAACAACAACCACCACCTAGAACCATTCAGCATCATAGCTCTGTGTGAAAACATATTATATCGCATTTTTTTGTTATCAGGAAATCAGTGGTAATATTTTTATCAGGGAAAGTCCTTTGTCACATGGGCGGCAGCACTGCTCTGGCTTTGTCTCAACGGAGATGGTAGGAGCCCTGAACACTTACCCACTGGTGCTCTTTCATAGGATCTGAGACAGAGATCTTGCTTTCCTTCATTGCTGGCTACTTAGTCCTTAAAACTGGCAAGAGTGGAATGTTATTTTAGAATGTTCCTAACGGAAAAAAATGTTAAATACTAAGATGATGGATACCCCAATTGCTCTGATTTGATTAATTTACATTGTATGCCTATATCAAAACATCATATGTACCCTGTAAAGCCATACAACTAATATATACCCATAATAATTAAAATTTAAAAATTAAATAAAACTGGTAGGAAAAAATCAGCAATCTCTATTTGAATTGGGAGATAAAAACATTTTACACAGATGACAAAATCAGTTCAGGGTAGTCTTGCTGAAATTGATGGGTAATAAGAAGGCTTTCATTATACCTAGACTTGAAGGAACCAGAGTCCCACCCCTATAGGACTATTCTTGTGTTACTCTAACTCCAGGCTCTGGTGGAGCAGAATTCCAGCAGAGAGATGGGGTGAGGCCTTTGCTGTTGGCTGGTGAGATGAGCAAGTAGATAAAAATGGGCCACCCTTCATTACCATCTCTCCATGGCTCAGAGTCTTTTTTTTCACCCTTTTTCTTTTAATATCATTTCATCACAGGCTTAACAACTGTCATGCCAACACATCAACAGACTACTTTTGAAAACATCAAAATGTGCCACTTTCAGAGGTTATGCTGAGGAGGAGCCTAGCTGTGCTTCTGGAATGGACCCATATCTTCTTCCCAGTTCTCTTTCAATCATCTGGTTTTATAAAAATCATAACTGGATTATGGCTTAATCTGTAACTTTTAAAAATCCCTCTGAAAATACAGAGTAAATCCTTCCTTGCTTTAGTATTTTCTTTTGCCTGAAAATGTCCATAGGTCAATAAGCACATTTGCAATTACTTCATCATCATCAACTGTTTACCAACAATTTGTAATTACCATTAACTAACACTTTTTTGGCATTTACTGTGGACTAAGCATGGACTAAACCCATCCTAATGTATGTTATCCATTGGCATATAGATCACATCCCTGAAATGTGACCATAACATTAAAGGCAATATTGTATGTGCTGAGGAGGTCTTACAGGTGATGTAGGGTAGAGGCTGTACAGTTAGACGCACCTGGCTTGAATTCTGACTCACTCACTTGTTAGCTTGGGAAATTTAATCTCTCCCAGCCTAGATTTCTTTTTCTCTAAATTTGGGACAATATTATCTGTATTGGAGAGTTGTGATGAGAATGTGAGAGTATTTATGCAGGTTTTTCACATAGTAAGGCTCAAAAACATGGAAGTTCTGGTTACCATTAAAAGAGAGACCAGGAAAAGAAGCATAGGAAGAGCTCACTGAGCACAAGGGGACAAAGGAAAATCACGGAGTTGTGACAAGCCAGCTTTTGAGAGAAGAATGATATTAATATGAGAGTAGAAGAGGAAGGAGGGCACATTGAATAGAAAAATATATATATATATTCTATCCACTGTGCCCTCTTTCCTTATATATATTTAAGATTGGGGGGATTATGGTTTGTCGAGAGCCAATTATGAGTCAGACACTGTCATAGTGTTTTATGCTTATTATCTTATTTAATTGTCACTGCAAGTCAACAAAAGGGAAAATAATAGCTCTAATTTTTCAGGAGAGAAGTTGAGGCTGAGAAACTTTATATCAATTTCTTACGATGACACAGTAGTAAAAGGTGGGGACAAGATCGGAACCCACTCTCTCAGGTTCCCAGGCCATGTGTTTCAGCTAAGGCCAGATAGTGCTGTGGTCATGCACTTGCACAGTGGAGTCTCACTTTTGAAGTACCTTCAGCCCATTCCAGTTTTAGTCCTAAAAGTGGAGGTTGTTTTCGTTTCCTGGTACAGGGGTGGAACTCTGCTTGTCCTGAATGCTATTCCAGCCACTGTTATTCAGGAGGGGAAGGAGGCTAGAGGAAATGGGGTACTAACCCTCCTCTTTGTAGGGGCCTGACCATTCCTGGGCTGGGAGCCTGAGCATTCATGAGCCCCAGCACTCGAGAGTCTATAGGCAAACCTGAAGGAAAGTGAGCATCTATGCCTGTCACTTGTGCCTTTATTGTCCTGGGCCCCAAAACAGAAAGTGGTGAAATCCATATTGAAAAAAAATGAGATCTTACAAAAAATGAAAAACATTCATCAATGGAGGAAAGAAGCAACTATTTATCTACCACTATGTTTGGGAGTTCACACATGTGATCAGACTGAATCCTCACTACAAGCATCTGGAGCTTGTATTGTTATCATTGTACAGATATTACACTTTCTCCAGGTCACATGGACAAGAAGTTTCAGAACTGGAATTTACATTCAGGGTGACTTAACACCAAAGATTCAACAGGCACACAAATATTAGGATTTAAATAAAATGTGTACATGCTGAGAAACTGCAAATAATCTGGATAAATGATGACAAATCATACCTCTCATTTTGTTTTATTTCCTTTATTGGTGTTTCTATGGTATAAAAGTTATGAGAAAGGATTCCTTCAAATAATTCTTCATCTTTCCATCTCAAAAAATAAAACTTTTGGTCAAGCAAGGTGGTAAAATTGTATATTGGACTTGGCTTCCTATAGTGGCATAAATGGATGCCTGTTGACCAACGGCAAACTGTATCTGTGTCTGACCTGGAAAGGCTCCAAAACTCTTTGGAAATGAAGAGGTAGGAAGCACTCTGTCTTCTATTCCATTTTATATGAAAGCTGCAATGCATAGCAGGCTCAAGGATGGAAAGGTAATCTGCATCTTATGTGTGTGCTTAGTTTCTTTGCACAGCTGTTAAAAATATAGATGTTATAATTACATGTAAGGCAAAACTACTAGCATATTGTCATGCTTTACTCTACTTTGAAATAATTCAGCACTAACATTGTGAGACGTGTGTGTGTGTGTGTGTGTGTATGTGTGTGTAGGGGTTAGTTTCATTCTAATCCCTGGGGTGGTTAATTGCCCTAGTTGGAAATACCTATTCCTTGGTATATTATTTTCCTAGGGCTATTGTAACAAATTCACATAGACTATGTGGCTTAAAACAACATAAATTTATTTTTTCACAGTTCTGGAGGCTGGAAGTCCAAAATCAAAATGTTGTCAGGGTTGATTCTTTTTAAAGGCTATGAGGGAGAATCTGTTCCACACCCCTCTCCTAGTGTCTGGTGGTTGCCAGCAATCCTTGGCATTCCTTGGCTTGTAGATGCATCACTTCAGTCTCTGCCTCCATCTCCACAGGGTGTTCTCCTCTCTGTTTGTATCTGTGTGCAAATTTTCCTCTTCTTAGTAGAACACCAGTCATTGGATTAGGGCTCACCCTAATCCAGTATGACCTTATCTTAACTTGATACATCTGCAAAGATCCTATTTCCAGATAAGGCCACCTTCACAAATTCCTAGTGGACATGAATTTTGAGGGGACACTCTTCAACTCAGTGTACATGAGTTATTAGTTAGCATCTAATTAAAAGGTCCCACCGCAGAGTTAGTAATTGCAAGAAATTCTGCTGCCTGATGAATGGCAGACTTGGGTGGCACAGCAAATGTTAGAAATAGGTTTTCATTCATGAAATTAGTGTGTTTGGATATGTGGACTGACTGGAAACATTAAAGACACAGTCCCTACCTTTGCATAAACGAAGCATAAAAATATAGGGAGGTCTGTAATCTACACATTTGAGCATGGTGCCCACCACTGACAGTCTCCTGTTAGTCTGCTGATTCAGAGTGCTTCTTTGTCTGAATTTAGCTAAATCTTGCTTCTAAAATACTTTTGCGTCTGCTTTGAGGGAGCTTTTCCTGCAGGATGCAATCAAAGCACCAAAATGTCATAGTGAGAACTATCTAAATATACAATACCAGTTGTGTGGTGTGTGATGCTTTTTGTGCCTGTTTGATAATAAATATTTGTATCTGTAGCAGAATCGAGTTTGAGACTCGATATTGTACTTGATAGCAAGGTCGTAGGAAAGAGACCAGGAACACTTACATACCTCTTACTATGGGACGTATCTACCACAAAGAACCTAATAATTATGCATAGCAAAATTGGCTTAGATTAATTCATAGCACATATCCATGGACATTTTCATCAAATTGCAAAGATACTATTCTCCTTTGGGTTATCATTCTTATCCTCTTTTGATATTTAATTCATATAAGGTAATAAAAGTAGCATTCAGATTCCTTATATCATTGAAGGTTTTTAATAAGAGAATTGATTCAGCAAAACTTGAACACTTTACCTGGGACTTTTCCCATGTCACTCCTGTGCCCTGCAACAGTAAGATGGTTCTGAGGCTGACTGAGAGTCTCTGGAATTCCCTTCCCACTGCTTCCTTTGCTGGCATTCAGTACATGGTTCCAGGCATCTGCTGATTTGGCTCGGGTTTAATCTGAACCTCTGCTGTTTGACTGAGTTTTGTATTTCAGAGGGGACTGTTAATCATAAGTCACCAGCTGAGCAGTATGTGTGGTTGTTAGGAGAAAGAGCTTAACTTTTGTTACTATTGGAAATGTAATTAAAAAAAATCTTCAAACGTGCATGTCATTTGAATTGTTCAGAAGCAATTGTTTTAGAAAAGAAATGATGTACTGTATTGTCTGCTTGTGCTATTTTCCCTTCATGAATTTCAACAAATAGGCAAACAAAGTACTTCTCCCTTGGTTGAGGTCCAGACTGTTGATCTGAGCTCCAGTGCAGAAGTTGAGGCCATGGCAGACAGGGGTCACTAAAGAAACGAGCCAGCAGAGTGGACTAATGGAGGAAATAGAACTTGCCACGTGGCTTTGCTTCTCTCTCCCTACCTCATTACTCTTCACCCTTATTAATCCTAACGAAAGGATGCTGGAAGAGTGGGGGTTGGGGGAAAACAGTAGGAATGGAAAACTGTGGCGAGAAGAATCTCTTTGGATAGAATAATGTATACAAAACCAGAATGTGAAATTTGTTTTTAAAGGTGATAGTTGCTTGTTTGTGCTGTGTAAATTCTGAGTATGTGTGTGCATGCGCTAAGGTTCGGCCAACCTCCCCAAGAGTAAATACGCCTGGTGTCAGGGATCTTGTCACCTGATCAATGCAAATGATAAATCAATCACCATGTGCGTGTAGAATGGAAAGAGGGTGCAGGGCAATGTGGACACATGCAACAGTGATGACAGCAAAGGTCATTTTAAGAGTTGATGCTGTCAGATTAATTTACATGTCATGTTTAGGTAGCTAATGGTATTTTAAGGGAGTTTTTCAAGTTGAACATTATTTTCATATTTCACAGGCCACACCTTTGGAACAGTTACCTGATTTCATATTTATACCAGCTTCTCCCTGTCCCTCCCACAAACTATACCAAAAAGACTGACCATTAACTTCAAAACTTTATTCATGGGTGACAGTTCATTCCTTACATTATAAAATCTAAGATAATAAATATGTCCCTTCTTTTTTTATCTTCTGAAGCTTTTCGTAGTGATTCAGTATGTAAACCTTGAAGAGTGATTCGCTTAGTAATTTAGCAAACATTTCATGAGAACCTACAGAGCAATAAACATGAATATAAATAAATACATGGGGAAAATAAAAAATGAACAAGGATTCAAGGGAGCTGCTGTTGATGTTTATTGACTGCCTTCTGTAGTCCAGCACTCATTTAAAAATATTTTTTATAATTAAAAATATACGTGCATATAAAAGTCAAGTGTTCTTTCAGGCTTGATGTAAAGCATCAGCTCCTGTTTCCCCCAGCCATCCTCACCTCTCATCCCCTAGAGAAAACCACTTTTAATCCTTTTAGCCATTTTTTCTGGCATTTGCCTCCAGTTTTATATAATAAACTATACTGCTGTTTGTTAATTTCTGATTTTAGATATTACCTAAGAACATCCTACAGTGGAAGCAATGATTTGTCTTCCTTAAATACCTCCTCTCACCCCAGCACATACTTCTACTTCCCTTGTTTTATGGTATCATGAAACTTATAATTCTTGGTAAGATCACTATGTAATCTATACATTGTTATGATTATATGAATATTATTCCCAGTTAAGCCATGTAGACACCTGGCAGTTTGGGAAGAGGGATCCAGGGGTTTCATTGCTCCTTACAATCAACCCTCCTCTTTTCATCTCATCGGCACCCCACTGCCAAAGCGCTTGTGCCTCCACTCCTGATTCTTGAATGCTCTGAGATTCTGAAATGCAAATAAGCCTTCTTCATGACTTTATTCACAGCAGGGATTTTGTGTTTGCTAAATCAGTGACTACAAATCAGTCCATTGTTTTCTATATATGTATATATAATATTTTATTCTGTTTTATCTCTTTCCTTGCTTTCTTTGCCCTTATGGGCTTAAGAACTTATTTATTTACTGAAATTTGAATGTGTTACTTGAGTAAAGCACATATGTTTCAATCTTTCCTGTTTAATCAAAGTCTCAAATACTCTTTTAAAATTCTAGCTAATACCATACACCATTATTAAGCTCTTTTTATAGAGGAATAAATCAAGGATGGGAGAAATTGAATAACTTGCCCAAGGTTGTACAAATAGAAAGTGGTAATTCCACTTACTAATAAAAATCTTGTTCCTTTCTTTCCAGCACCCTGTCTTTTACTGCAAGGCACAGTTCCTGTTTTAAGGAGTTTACAGCCTTGTTTTGTTTCTGTTTTGGCTTTTTTTTTTTTTTTTTTTTTGAGACAGGGTCTCACTCTGTTGCCCTGGCGTCATCATAGCTCACTACAACCCCAAACTCCTGGGCTCAAGCGATCTTTCTGCCTCAGTCTTCCCAGTAGCTGGGACTACAGGTGTGTGTCACCACACCCAGCTATTTTTTTCCATTTTTAGTAGAGACAGGGTCTTGCTGTTGTTCAGGCTGGTCTGGAACTCCTGACCTCCAGTAATCCTCTGGCCTCGGTCTCCCAGAGTGTGAGGATTACAGGTATGAGCTGCTCCTGGCCAAGTTCACAGTTTTTGTGGAGAGGTAAGACATGTGCACAGACATCAGAATACAGTGCATTAAATACCAAGAACAAGAAAAATGGCCCAATGTGCAATGGGAATTCAGAAAAAAGAAAAATGTTTTCCTCTCATTTCTTTGTGTCTAAAACTCCACTTGGAATTGGAGTATATGTCTTTCAGATCTGTAGTAACACTTCTTCATATATAAATTTTATTTTATAGAACATAATCTCTATTCTTCAGCCACTTGGGATTGGACAGTATTGCATGAGGCCTTTGGAATGGAATGGGCAGTTAATATGCATTTTTACATGACAACTGTCCTTAGGTGATATTTTAGAAAAAATAATAAGTAAGATTTTTGACTTGATACATGTCTATGAGTGTATTTGACATTAAAGACATTCAAGAGAGAATTTTTGCCTATGTTTATTTTCGCTAGTGATAATACACAGTCCTGGATCTCGTTAAACTGAAGTGTATGTTTGTATGTGGGCATCCCTATCAAAGATGATTTATAAATTTATCCACATCTGTGCAGACTTGAGTTTTTCTTTTGGCCAGTTATGAGTATTATTACTCGTGTCACTGACTCTCTGTGGATCCAAAGCCCTAACTGTACAGCCTCCCAGGAGGCAGAATTGCAGTGGATCCAGCACAGTCTCTAGAGCAACTGGGCTGGCTCCATTCCTGGCTCTGCCGCCACCTCTACCTGCTATATGATCTGGAAATTTCACGAAATCTTTCTATGTCTCAGATTTCCCATCTGTAAATGGGGATAATGGCAGAATCTAGTTCACAGTGTTGTTATGAGGATTATTTGGATTAATAGATACAACATATGTGATGCATTTAGAATAGTTTCTGGTATATAAAGGAGAACATATCATCATCAGTTCCCCTTCTAGGAACCTCATGCAGAAGCCATCTCTGAGGGTCACATATGCTTCAGGTGCTATTTTTTTTGCTGCAGCAGAAGCTTCTTCAATCTTCTGTTCATTATTTTATTGTGCAACCACTTATCGAGTGCCTGCTATGTGCCGGGCATACTGCCTGGTGCTCCATATACAACGGAGAGGAAAATCAGACATGTCACTCACTGGCTTTATGGAATCCTCAGCATACTGAAGACACAGTTGCAGATCAACTAATTATACAGATAAATGTAAGATTACAACTGTGATAAGTGCTAAGAAAAAGAGGCTTCTCAACTCCTTATCACATTTGAGTACACATAGTTTAGTGCGTCAGGGAGCAAAACTGTGTGTTTCTTGAAGAATCCAAGCACTCTCATGCCAAAGAAGGGAAGGGCTGTTCTGTGCAGAAACTGAGAACATCCTGAGAAACTAATTAAAACCTTCCTTTTTGATTACACCCCAGAGGATGGGAATCGCTTCCTCTCTCGCCTTTCCTTGACACAACTTGCTCAGGAGGAATGCAAAAGGATGGGTGGGATCTTCCCCACCGTGAGAGTGAAAGGAAGCCACATACCAAAGAGATGACAGCACAAGACATGCTGCAGCTGCTGATCCACCTCCACCCTGCAGGACAACCGCTTAGCAATATTTCAAAGGCAAAGGCAACGTACAGGAAAGAAGGAAAAACATGCATTGAACAACTTCCTTGTCTGGAGAGCTGGATAAGAGTGGAGCACATTTTAAAGTTGCATTGATTGCAGGAATATATATGGCTTTACAGACACCTGTGCCTGGGATTCACAGAGCCCAAGTATGCAGTTGTACATGAAGCACAATCAGTTTTTCAGAGCATTTGGCAAGAAACCTGAATATCGATGCCAATATAATACTTATAATACTGATGCATCTCCTGTGTACCACTGATGCCCGTTTTACCAGAAAGCTGTAGCTGAAAGTTCCATCCAGAATTCCCTCTGCAGTTCTTCACGACCAGTGCTGGAAAGGGCAGTGTCCTCCTGTTGAACTTTTAAATTGTTAACTCAGAAAAATGCATTCCTTTTCAGCATCAGGTAGCACATGAAGAGAAACTGAGGTTAAACAAGAGCAGCAACAGAATGTCAGTATCAATGACTGGGAAGCAAAATTTAAAGAAGAATAAATTCAAGAGATTTACTGTACAACATGGTGGCTATAGTTGATAACAATGTATGCATGCTTGAAAATTGCTGAGAGAGTAGATTTTATGTGTGCTCACCATAAAAAATATGTGATGTAATACATATGTTAATTAGCTTGACATAGTCATTCCACAATGCATACATATTTCAAAACATCATGTTGTGCATGTAAATATATGCAATTTTTATTTGTCAATTAAAACAATAAGAAAATTGTCCCCATTTGACCTTTGTATTTATCTGTCTATATTTCTATATCTCTATGTCTGTCTGCACCCCTTCATTTTCTCTTCCTTCAGGCTTTATTATACATCTCATAAGGTTGATTGATGGCTCTGCATTAAGCATGGGAGACAGTTAAGTGATTATTTCCTGAGCACCTACTATGAGTCGGGCAGGAATGTCTCTGAACTCATGAAAATTGCACTCTAGAAGTGAAGGCAGATATGAAATATGTAATTAAAAATATGAATGTCAAAAAAAGTAATACATACAATTCCAGAGGATACTCTGGAATCATATAGCAATGGTGATAATATTAACAACTAAGGCTAATTCCATGCTCACTATGTACCCAGGCACTGTTCTAAGTGATTTTTATACATTATTAATTTTAATGTGCATATCACATCTATGAGGTAAGGTACTATCACTTTCATTTTATAGATGAGAAAATCAAAGCCCAGAGGGATTAAATACTTAAGTACTTTTCCAAGGCTGCCCAGATATAAAGTAGCAGACTGTGACATGATCCATGTGATTTGGTTACTGTGCCTCTGTGGACTGTAAGCACACTCTGGTAAACAAGAGAATTTAGCCTGATCTTCCTTGAGAAAATGTACTAAAATTTGGAACAGTATTAATACTTTTTTGGCATTTATTTGGGTACTCCTTTAATAAAATAAATGAGAACAAATATTTTTCCTTTTAAAAGCTAAGGTAGATTGAAAATGAAAATAAAATGCCTCTAAATGTAAGATTGTTGGATCCAGAAAAAAAATGGCAGTTAAGGAAACACTAGAGAAAGTCACAGAAAGTGGGGGATTTAGTTAGCAGTAACATATCAATAGTGGTTTCTTAGTTGTGACAAACGTATCATAGTAATGTAAGATGCTAACAATAGGGAAAAATGGGTGAGGGTTATACAGGGACTCTCTGTACTATCTTTACAACTTTTATTTAAATCTATAACTTCTGAAATTGAAAGTTTACTTTATCAAAAAATAAAATAAAATAGAATGTCTGATCAACTCCCATTGAGCTTTTATTAGTTGCAAACTAATCAGGTCTCCAGAAGAGAGGTGACTCCTGCTGGGCAGGCTCCCTCTACCACTCAGGCAGGACAGCGTGGCAGCACCTTCAGCGTCTCACAGGGCATCAGTGCCCATCTGTTTCTGGGCCTCTTACCTGGCCAGGCTATGTGTGCTCCACGTTTGTGTTATGTCTTGCCCTGTAACCTGGATATCCATGCTCTCAGCAGCACTTCCCTGCTCTTTTCCTGGCCATTGGAAACTGATATTTCTTGTCCTGATTCTACCCAACAGAATAATATTTTATCAACTTTGTTCTGTTGGGTCTTCATGTGATGTGTCCTTCACCAGGTAATGGTGTCTGGGCGGTCAGATCTGGCTTTGTCCGCCAGGGTTCTCCCTCTCCCTCTGTAGAAGCTGCCAGTCTGAAGCCTGGGAGCCCCAGACCATGAATGGCTCCTGGAAGTCAAACACCTGCAGAGACTTGTCTGCCTCACACAGGAAGCATCCTGTGGTTTTTGGTCTTTTAGCATTGTTACAAAGAATTTGAGCGCTGTCAATCTGAGCAATACTGCAAATGGCTTTCCATGGAAGAGGGTGAAGAGGTTATAGCCAGGTGGCTGAGGACTCAGTACAACAAACTTCAGCTCAGGAATATAGAAAAGAGTGAGGTCAACTTTGATTTAGACAGTAAGGGTTATCTTTTTTATTTTATTTTATTTCAGAGTATTTATATATTATATAAATATAAACAAACGTTTATATTTATAAAGTCATGATGACTCTGCCTTCTAAATATTTCTCAAATGCATTCCCTGTTGTATAGGTTAGAGTCCAACCAGGAAAAGATAAACCTCTTCAAATATTTTAAAAGAGATAATTTTATATAGAGACTTGGTTGTATAGGTGATGGGATAGGTGAAAAGCCAAACAGAAGACAATGAAGCAACTCAGATGTCAGCAACAGCAGGAAGCTACAATCAACCCTGGGCTGGAGGGACAAAGGGAGGAAGTGGGGTTCCCAGATCCCAGGGGCGGGATCCTTGAGCAAAAGCCAGAACTGTGGCACGTGTGCACGGAGGCAGCTAGAGCCAAGGAGAAAATACAATGGCTGCTGGAGGTGTCACCTGGGCCTAGAGACAGAGGGTGAAATACACTGAATTTTTCTTTCTTCCTACCTTCCAATCTCCTGTCAGTAAATGCCACTGGCCAAACCTAATAAAAAAAAAAATAGCCAACAAGTAAGCCAGTAAACATAGACCAGAGAAGTCAGCCTTCTTTCCCGATAGCACAGAGACATTGCCTTGCTTAAAGCTGAGACCTCCACTATCTCCTTCTTGCACCATTACAGAATCCTCATCACCATTCTTCTTTATTCAGCAATCACAGTCTCTCCCCAATGCATCCTCTAGACTTCAGTTAGAGTGATGTTGGCTAATACACAAATACATATGTCAAGCCCCTATTTAAACCCTGAAATGACTCCCTGCTGACTACAGGCTAAATCCAACCTGTTAGCATGGTGGACAAGCCCTGTCTCTGGTCCCTCCCTCCTCTCTAGCTTCCTTGCCCACCACTCACGGCAAGGCTTAGCTTGAGTGCACTGAAGGCTGCAGGGGACACAGAGTGCTGTTGGCTACTGAGTGTTTGTCACTTTCTAGACCTCAGAAGGAGGCTCCCAGGCATCAGCGCTGTCATGGGGGCATGGCAGGAACAGCAAAGGTGCCACTCTCAAGTGGCTTCTGAGATGGGGGCTGGAGAGTAGGAGGGGACTTAATGAGATCCTGGAAGACTCTCCTTACAGGCTCCCAGAAAACAAATGAGAGGAGAAATGGAAGGGCCTTGAAAGAACATCAGCTAATGGGGACATGAGTCGGTGAAATGTGAATGATTCTCGATAAAATCCATCAGGTTGGTTAAATTTGAGAAAACTGAGATTATATTTGATTGAAAATAGAATTCAATGTTTGAAGTCGTTATTCAGGCTATTCCTAAAATTAACAGTCAACAGATCTCTAGTAGAATGAATGAATGTGAAGGGCTCATTTCTGATAGGCACTAGAGGCTATTTGTCTTCCATCTGGGGGCTTGATTCAATGAAGGAAATTAGTACCAATTTGATGGTGAGTACATGTGGTGCCTGTTTTTCCGTTCTTGTGATACTTCACTTTGTAGAATGGGCTCCAGCTCCATCCAGGATAATAGAAAAGGTCTTGGGGATGGGCATACTTGTAGCTCTGACTCAGGTGGGGCAAAGGCAATATATGTAACCTAAACATTTGTACCCCCATAATATTCTGAAACAAAAATAAATACATGAATAAATAAAAATAAATAATTTTTTTAAAAAAATTGGAGGAAATTAACATACAATGAGCCTATTAGGGAATAATCAAGTTCTAGAAGATATGGTGAGGTCAAATAGAAGGTAGAAAACATGAGTTTGAGACATCAGTGAAAGCTGCAATGAAGCTTCCATGATGTCTAGATTGTTAAGAATATCTGTATCATATCATACATACGTGTGAATCTTCTTTGCACTTCCCTGGAGCTTTACTGGAATGTGGACCTCCCTTACTATGAGGTTAAAAGGTAACACTACTCTTCAACCTCAGAAGGAAGCCAGTTATTGAACTATTGCAACGTGCCAAGCATTGAGCTGGGCAGATCACAGAATGTGTATCATTTTATCATAGTTTTCCTTTAACAAATCAGGGAAATGAGGCTCAAAGAGGTTAAGTGACTTGACCAAGACTGCACAGAAAATGAAATGAGTTGGTGTTTCACCCTAGTGTCCTCCCACTCCCTCCTGGTTTTCATCTGTCGCTAGGCAACTCTTATGATGGAGTGCAAATACACATCAGGTAGTGTTGAATTCAGCTTTCTCACAAGAACCTTAAAATAACATTTTGATGTGTTTCTAAATAGAATCATCCTAAAATCCTATATAAAAATCTCTGAAAATTATGGAATTCATTTGGAAGGTTTATTTTCCTATTGAATAAAAAGACCATTCACCCTACATACAATTCTCAAACTCCAGGCATAACCGTGACATCCTTGCTCTGTCCAGCCTTTAGACGAATATATTTATTATCTTATTTTGAGATTTTAGGAGAAACACTGATTAATATGACTGTTGTATGTTGGCAGAAATTCCTAGAAAGTAGATTCCAAGCTGGAAATCAGCACATGGGACATTTGTTAGGAAGGGCTCTTGGGGATAAATTCTGGGGAAGAGAGGGCAAAGAAGCAGAATTTGGCAGAAAAAAAACAGTTGAGCCATGCTGTAGTGTCAACCAGGGACTAGCCAAGCTTGCTGGGAGCTCTCAAGCTGGGATGTCCCTTCTGAGCTGTTCTGAGTGGGGTAAAGGGGGCTCCCCTAGCTGATCAGTTACAGGGTGTGGAATAGCTGTAACTAGGAGGAGGTGTGATTTGGGGTGAGATATTTTTATTCAGGTGAGAGACTCTCAAAGGAGGACAGACAGAGAATACTGTTTTCCTGGAGCGCTTCCAACAGTCGGGGGAATAAACCCCTCATTCCTTACGAGGGATCTGGGTGGTATATTACAGTATTCACCACAGTGACAAGTACAATTCTTAATAAATTTCTGTACACGGAACAAATGTATATATGTACTGATAATATGTGGTAAAATACATGAATATATACAATGTATAAACAAATATTTATATAATTATAAAATATATACTTATTGAATAGTCAAATGGTAAAGGCAATAATTGCCTGGATCAGAGGAAAGTTGGACTTGTAAGAATTAATAATTGGTCAATGTAGTGCCTACAAATCGAAAATGTAGGGTACCTGTCTCTGGTTCAAGAGGGTGTAAAAGCACAGGACCTCTTGTTCTCATGCTTCTTACCACCATAAGATGTATTGTTTCTGTGCCAGTAATAAAAATGTAAAGGTCTGTCACATGATTGTGTGCATATAGAACGGTGCTGGGCTTCATAACTTTATTTTTATATGTTTGTTGGTTCTAAAGACTAATAACAAGTGGAGACAGAACAAAATACAAAATCAACATTTGGTAAAAGGTCTGGTTTTAAAAAGAATAAACATTTATTGCTCAGAAATTACATTGACCCTCCCTCTATTTACTTGGTCAATTTCTTTCCATTTTAGTCATTCTCATCAATTGATACTTAGTTATATTCCAGAAGTTTGATAAGGCATATGTTTAACCACAAACAATAAATGTAGAGAATACCCACATGTCTGACACGAAAAGAAAGGAGAGGCCTAGTGTGTGCATTCCTTTTGGGTTTAGTGCTTGGATGCCACAAGTCCCCACCTGCTGGCTCCTTCACTCTGCTCGTCCCTGGCTCTGATTCAGCAGTCTAAATCCAACGTGCTTAGGACCTCCATGGCTCCTTGAAGTCTCATCAACTTGTGTTAGTTGATGAGAATGGCTGAAATGGGAGGGAATAGACCAAGTAAATAGAGTGAGGGTCAATATCTGGTGCCCAGAAGGTATGTGTAATGTGATCACAATGATTGAAAGGAAGAGTGGCTTCAACTTGTTCAGGTGAAGCTGCAGTATATGGGGCACATGCCTTGAATGAACTGAACTGTGCTTACATTAGGAAATACAGGTGCTCGTGGCAATCTGGAGAACAGTGGCCCTTCTAAAATGACAAGTACCATTATCGTTACATTTTTCTTCTGTTAGTTCTTCCTTGTCTGCTATGGTTGAATATTTGTCCCCTCCAAAACTTATGTTGAAATTTAATTGCCATTGTGACTGTATGGGGAGGTGTTTGGGTCATTTGGGCTCTGTGCTCATGAATGGACTATTATTATGGGAGTGGGTTCATTATTATTGTCATGGGAGTGGGTTTTTCCTATCTTCCTCTTGCTCTCTTTGCCCTTCCTCCATGTAATGTCTTCTACCACATGATGATGTAGCAAGAGGCCTCGCCAGATCTAGCAACTTCATATTGGACTTCCTAGCTTCCAGAACTGTGAGCCAATAAATTTCTGTTCATTATAAACTACCCAGTCTGTGGTATTCTGTTATAGCAGCACAAAACAGACTGAGACATTGCCAGTTTGGACAATGAGTTAGGTCCAATTTAGCTATTATTTCTATAAGGAAGTCTTAGTCAGGTTCCAAAAGATGAGGATGTGCCAAACATGTTTCTTTCTTTTGTTTTTTTAAAAATTTAATTGATCTATTTGTTTATTCACTGATTCATTCAATCATATGATCATTCATTTATAATAGTTCTGTTTAATGGCCAGATAGTACGGATACTTGCTCTAAGGCTGAAATACAGAATTGGTGTACTGTATATTAAATATTGTTTGAAAATTTGGACTTGAATATTTAGGATGATAGAATTCCAGTTAGTCTGATTATCATTGTAATGAAACAGCAGGCAACAGGCTTTTCTTCCAGTTTTTTTCTTAATTTTCTCAAAATAGTGCCACTACTTTAATTCAGAAGCTTAACTTTTTCTTGCTTCCACTTTTTATCCTTTGCAAAGCCATCCTTTGGGAGAGTATCCTAATTCATTTTCTCTCAATGTGTTTTAACTTTTGTTAAAGCTCACATCATCTTGCTCTGATTCTTTTACATAGAATTGTAATTTTATTCACTTTTTCTTATTTATGTCATTGTTACTTAATAGAAACAAACTTTATCTTGACCTACAATATTTAACTAGGGCAAAAGATCTAGTTCTCTAGAAGCTCACTTCTGAGTGTCAATAGATTCATTTCCTTTGTTGACTTGTTTTGTGGCCATGGGCAAGTCAAACTCCATGAACCTCAATTTCTCCATTTGCAAAATGGGATAATAATACTTGCCTCCTACACACCTTGAGTGTTGTGAGAATTAAAAAGATAACATTTGCAGAGTGCTTTGTAAAAACACAAAGCCTTTCATCTAAGGAAGGAGCTCAGAGTGTTATTATTTTTGTTGTTATTGATGGGCATGTTCCCACATGGCTTTATTTTTATAGTGTGCTTAACTGCAATACAGTTGAATCACAGAAATGAGAGATGGTAAAGATTTAACAGGTCATCAAGTTTAAACTCATTGTAGAATTCTTCCTCTGCAACATGCTGTTGTACTTCAGTCCTTCTATTTTTAAGTCCAAAAGCATCAAACAGTACATGGTCCATTTCTTCCTGCTTGACAGCAGAACTGTTCTAAAGAACAATCCCAATGGTGACTTTTGATCTATTTTCTTAATGACCCAATTGGAACAACTCTTTGAGTCTCTGTCAGGAGGATATGTTTGTCCAATGTGAGGGTTACAATTATTTTTGGGACCCTTTTAGTACTTTCCTGGGGAAATGGAGTCACAATCCATTAGCTCCCCTTCTGCTGATGTTTTTCACAATGTTCATCTGAAATGTTCCATTTAGGAACTTCCTAATCATTGGTCTGTGGAGTAGACCAAATCTTATTCAGAGATATCTCATTTCAGACACAGTTAGACTGCTTTAAATTCAGTCCCGGGACACAAATTTAAAAGAATGTGCCAGCAATTCCACTACTGGGTATCTACCGAAAGGAAAAAAGACATTCTATAAAAATGACATCTGCACTTGAATGTTCATAGCAGCACAATTCACACTTGCAAAGATGTAGAAACAACCCAAGTACCCATCAATACATGAGTGGATTAACAAAATGTGATATATGTATACCATGGAGTACTACTCAGCCATAAAAAAACAATGAGCTACCTCTTGTATTATCCTGGATGGAGCTGGAGCCCATTCTTCTAAGTGAAGTATCACAAGAATGGAAAAACAAATGCCACATGTACTCTCCATTAAATTGGTCCTAATTGATCAACAGTAATGTGCACATATGGGAAGTAACATTCATAGGGTATCAGGCAGGTGGGGGGGGAGAAGGGGAAGGGTAAATCCACACCCAATGGATGTGGTGTGCACCATCTGGGGGATGGGTAAGCTTGTTGGGCAGTGCAAAGGCAATTTATGTAACCAAAGCATTTGTACCCCCCATAGTACTCTGAAATAAACAACAACAACAACAACAACAACAAAACAGGGAAAGAAGCATTAAAAAAATAAAAAGATAAATAAAAGGATGTGCTAGCTTGTGTTGTGAGCTACACATATTTTGCTTTTGGCAGGTCCCTAATCTATCACTGAAGATTGAGAGGCTCTAACAAATGACAGTACATAAATATTTATTGAATGAATAAGTGGATCATTCATATTATTATTTATGTAATTCATTGTTACTGAGTTCAGTGGGGCAATCATAGTTCCTTTGGTCTTTTTGGATTAGTATCTGTCTATCCATCCATAAATATTTTATTTGGAATCATAACCACCTTCAATACAAATACAACTGATACCCCAATAAAGGGACCAGTTAGAATGATATTTAGATTTTCAAAAATGTGAAGAATTTACTATTTATTAGTAGCTGAGAATAGGTTGTTAAGCCAAACAAGCGTATTTCTCCTATTGTGGGGCTTACTGACTACTTCAGCCAATAAGAATTGGTTCTGAAGGTAAAATGATTCCAGTTTCTTCTCCAGGGAGTTCATTTTTCAACCTTTTGCTATAAAGAGTAAGGTCAAGATTAAGTGAATACCCCAGATAACTCTTTCCCTTTCTTCTATTTATGGTGATTTAATTAAATACTCTATCAAATGAATCTATTAATTAAAACTAAAACTTTATTTTAAGTGCTAATGATTATTGTTTTGAATGCATTTGTCATGCCCAATCAGAATCAGGTTCACTGGTTTAAGTGAAAAGATTTTTTTTTCCTCCATCTCTAAATTCCCCAAATCCAAGGATTTTAAGCAACAATTGGGTTTCCTTAATAAAAAATAGAAAGACGAGTCTTTTAAGAGAGAATTCCATTCTAAAAAATATCCATAAAAAAATGAGGTGTTCCCTTGTGAGGTATGTGGATAATTTAGAAACATAATTTCATTCAAAGCCACTCCAGTTATTATCTGTTGAAATTGGACCACAGAGATTTTGACATTCCAAATATTTTTATGTGGCATATTTCCAAATAGTGAAATTGCTGGTGATCAACTGTTTGGATACTTAGCTCTTAAATTTCTTTTGCCTTCAACTTAGTAGTCGCACAGAGAGCTAGGAGGTAGGAATTAGCTTGCTGAGTCAGTGAGAAAGAAGCTTGTGGTACTGAACAATTGTGTCTTTGTTGTACAGTGCTGTTAACATGCTTAAGATACTTAAGACCAACTAGATGACAGATCTGGGAAAGGGAAGTAAAATCACTTTTATGCACTATGTAGAACATGAAATAGCAAATCTCAGAGTCTAGACTTTGCCACTCTTTTTAACCTTTTTTTTTTTTTTAAACTTTACATCAATTAGTTTAAGCGCTTAATTTGTAAATTCCTGGTTTAGGCACAGAAAACAAATAAAAAAAATCATTATAAACCTGTGCATTTCCTTACCTGTTATGATCTTTGTTTCAGACAATTATGGAACAAAAATCTGGACAAAAATATAGCAGCACAATTACATTTTTACCATTTTGGAAAAAAAATTGTATTTTAGTGTCCTTAGACCTAAAACACCAATCTGTCAATTTAATGGTTTTAATTCAGCACATACCAAATATTCCCAGCCATTAGTCTCATTTCCATGAGAGATATTGCTGTTAGGTCAAACCAGAAGTTTCCAAGGGAGAATACAGAACCTGGAGTGGAGAGTGACTAATTTTGTTCTTCTCTATAATCACCAATTTATTACAGTGAACTTTTGTGCAATCAAAAATTATTACCTCTTTACAGATTTCAGCAGTTTAAAATGGGAAGAATTTTGTTTGAGCTCTGAGGATTTAACACTCTGCATCTCTTTTCTATCCTTAGCTGTCTTCTTCAGGGTTTTGCAGTCTCTAATTTTTTTTTAATTTCAGACTATTACAGGGGTACACTCACTTTGGTTACATATATTGCCTTTGCACTGCCTGAGTCAGAGCTACAAGTGTGCCCATCCTCAAGAAAGTGCACACCTCACCTCTAGGTGTGAATATACCCAACCCCTCCTCCCCTCTCCCACTTACTCGACACCCGATGAATGTTACTTCCCATATGTGCACATAAGTGTTGATCAATTAGTGCCAATTTACTGTTGAGTACATGTGGTGTTTGTTTTTCCATTCTTACAATATTTCACTTAGGAGAATGAGCTCTAGCTCCATACCGGAGAATATAAGAGGTGTTAGTTCCCCATTGTTTCTTGTGGCTGAGTAGTACTCCATGGTATACATATACCACATTTTATTAATCCACTCATGTGTTGATGGGCACGTGGGTTGTTTCCACATCTTTGCAATTGTAAATTGTGTTGCAGTGTCTGATTCTTGGGATATAAAGAGGCTGTGGAGTCCTCTGTGTTTTGAGCATCGTTTGCAGTTGTGGCAGCAAATTGATAAGAGGAAGCATGGATCGCAGTGAGAGGCAGTGGGAAAGAGTGGATTCATACTGCTGGTGAAAATCGAAAAACGGTGGAATGATAACATCTTGCAGAAAATGTCATTATTACACAGGTTTTGTGCCCCTTATATAATTGGTTGGATTAAAATTCAAGTTAAGGTCCATGTTTTCCATCTCTACCACTTGATACCCCTGCATAAATTTTGGTTTTGATAAAAATAACCAATACCTTTATGTGACTTTTTCCAAGGATAGCTGAACAATATTTCCTTGTCCCTCACTAGCACTTAGCATTGTTTGCAATGATAAGGTACACTAAGGAAAGTTTCCATGTTGTATCCTGTTGGGCGCAATTCAGCAGGTGGGTAGATGAACAGCAGCCCTTGTCTCCTGTAGACAGATCTCATTCTCTTTACTTGACTAATATTTACCTGAACTTCTTTCCACCTCTTCCTCCTCTCTGAGTTTTGTTTTTCTTTTTTTTTTTCCCCACCCTGGATGCTTTCACCTACAACTGAACTTCTTCAGAATTGTTCTTGGCTCACCTTGTAGATTTTTCATTTCCATGATGATTACATTTCCTAACTTGAGTGCTTCTCTTTGTCCTATCACATGACATTCGACACTACTTCCCTACTCTCCCCCAGAATGTTCTTTGCCTCTTGATGTGCTCCCCACCTGCACAGCTATGCGACATGTTTCTCCAGCTAATGTCTTGGCTCATCTGCCCTCTTGTATTTATTTCCCCAACACGTTGCATCGCTCAGCCTCATTTGATTTGTTGCCAACATATCAACACCCCCATAGCTTCACCTTTCTGCTTCCTTCTATGGATGTGAATGTCCTTCAGGAAAAATTGACTTTTATTTATAATAACAGAAACAATATCTGAAGACCTTTATAAAAGAACCTTAGAGCATTTCACAAACATTACCACCTTCTTTCATGCTGTTCTTATTTAAAAACATAGGTAGAAAATAATCATTCAGTTTCAAGATAAAAAATTGAAGTGAAGGTTAATTGGTTATATCCATTGAGTAGAAAGAAGCTCTGAGAACTGGCTCAAGTCTCATCTTGAAACAAAGGGTCCTGTGTCATCCTATTCTGTATGCTTCTGTCTTTTGGAAGAACTATTCCTGTAACACAGTTGCATCGGTTTGATTCATTTCAATAATACTTATGCAATACTTAGGCACTCTGATTATCTAAAATACACAAGACATAGAAGACATGGCTCTTGTCCTGGAGAAGGTGGGGAGACAGACATGCACAGGCAGTCTACAGTAAGTGCTAGGATGAAGAAAACACAACTGTCCTGACAGACACATGATAGGTCCACTCTGGGTTGATGTGGAGGCATTCGTGAAGGATTTCATGGAGGACTTTGGGGAAGAGGCAGCAGTGGATTTGAATCATGGAACAGAGATGGGCAGAAGTGGGATTGCTGCCTCCAGATGAAACATCCTGAGCTATTTTCTCTTATTTCCTGACCCACCTTTTCATTGTCTCTTTTCAGCACTAACACATGGTCTAAAGATCCCACCTTGCAAGTGAAGAATATACCTTTTCCAGGACCCACCTGAGTATGGGTATCTCTGTGCATTATATCATACAAAGTAAATACAATTTGGGCCCTCAAAGAAATGAGTTTAAAGATAATAATAACAAATTGATAGATAGTCTGCCTGCCTAGAAATTGAGATGCAAATAAATAAAAATGAGAGAACTTAAAAAAACTCCTCTAGGTTTTGAAGTTGTGTGTGCTTAACTGAGAAGCATATTATAAAAGTTCTTCCCAATCTTGTTTCCCAATCTTGTGATTATCCTTTTGAGACAGTCACATGGGCCCACTTCCTCTCAATCAGCCTTAGAGAAGGATGTTTCAGGCAGACCACCTCGAGGTGATAATTGCCTTTCTCAGGAGATGGCCACATGTGCTAGGTCCTCTGGGAGGAAATGAATGAATTGCCTATTGTGCTTTGACAGTAAGACAAGACATTTTAAAGGTGAATTTCCAAAGCATTAAGGTTCAGAGTAGTCACCAGAGTGTGGCAGCCAGCCCTTGAAGGGCCCACCCTTCCTAGAATCAGTACGCTCTTCCCCTGCAGAAAATTACATAAACATTTGAAGGCTTCCTTCTGTCCTCAGAATTCTATTTGTCTGCCAAGATTATGGTTTTATTTGGGCTGAAAACTTGGCCAGTTGCAATCTCTATTAAGGCACTGGTGACTACGCTGTTTCCTGCACTTGCTTCTTCGTGATCTTGGGATCCTTTGGGCCTCTGGAGTCTCTTGAGTCAAGTGCTGCCTCTGAGAGCTGTCAGCAGAGAGGAAGGGACATGTCTATGCCTTTTCTGACTCTAAGGCAAGTCTCATTCTGGAGTTGACCCACAGTAGCCTCCCTCTGCCTCTTCTCCATGCCAAGCAAAAGACTTTTTCCAAATCTGGGTTGGCAGAAACCCAGAACCTGTTGTAGGGCACCACTTTCGTGAGCACAGCCGATAGACCTGCACAATATACATGACCTGCCATGTGGCCACTTTGTTTCTCTTTCCTGCTACTCACATGCCACTCTCCATCCTCTACATCTTGATGGAATTTCCAGCGTAGAGGAACGTAAAGCTTGGGCAGCTACACTGCTTCCTCACTTCTGTTACGTAACTTCATGCTAGGCCCTTTAACACCCTACTACCAAATTGCTTTAGGAAATAGAAAGTATCTTCTTTTTCCAATAGATAAGTGATTAGAATTTATTATTTCTCTCTCCAGACATTTTAATTTGTTGCAGGTTGTATTATGTTGAGAAACTCTGAGATGGAGTACAGAATATTTTTTATGGTGTATCCTTGGGACCAACACCTTTGGAGGGGTGGAAAAAGAAACAGGATTAGGAAGAGGCAGTATTGAGCTGAGACACAGACTTGACAACAATCTCAGTCAGTTCCACAGGGATCTCTCGAACTGGAGTGGCCCTTCAGAGTTGTCCTGAGTTGGCCGGAAATGGCCAGGCCTTTATACTCCTGCATCAGTTAGACATCAGATGTGAGCGTCCCTAAGCAAAGGCATAACCTTGGACAGGAGGACTCTCTGCAGCTGAGGCAGCCCCTGAAGGGGCTGACAGATGATGGCTGTCTGCTAACAGCATTCTAAGTAGCTGGAACAAGTCTTTTATTGAAGAGAGATCTGGGTGTTGAATTATAGTATCTACCACAGGTTACCCCATACTCCATTCAGATTCACTTGTCAATATACATTTACGAAGAAGCTCTTTAGGATTCTGCTGGACTTCTCTTCCTTGAGTAAACCGCGAATAGGAAGTTAGTAAGACAAATTTAACTTATACTTATTGTCTCCCTCCTTCACTATTAATTCTAGATTTTTCTCACTTTTACCAAGCATCTCTGTTGGTCTCAGTTGCATAGCCTGTTGGCACAACCCATGCTCTTAGCCTTGAGTAGTCTTAGCCCATGGTCACCATGCCCTTTTCCAAACCACAATTGCTGCACTTACCCATTTGCCATCACAATTGGGAAAGAAAGTACCAAGAAGTGCCCAGGTGGGTTACCTGGCTGCCAGACTTATTCCTCTCTGTCACATTGTATAACAGCAGTCCAGCCTCTACTTGATGATTGATTACTCGCCTTGCCAAAACAATGACTCCTCCTCTTGGAGGAGGCTACAGTCAGAGCTTATCATACAATGGGATTGTTACTGTATCCTTTGGCAGAAGAGTTCTCCTATTGAGAACCAGGATTTCAAAACCCACAAAACCCAGTGTTGCAGAGAGAGAATGTACAAATTATTCAAGCAGGTCACTGAGAAAAATGGGAGGTGAGACTCTTTTTGCTTCCACCTTTTAGTTCCTAGAACCATGTGTTTTTCCTTTGGGGGACACAGTCCTATATGAAGGTCTTTGAATCAAAGTGTATACTAGTCCTAGAAGATAACACACTATCCTGGTAAAGCGTTAGCCCTGAGCTGGGATTTCAGTTATGCCTCCAATGCTCTATCAGGCTAGCTTTTCTGTAGTGAGCTATACAACATGCCCAGAGAAGTCCATTATTATAAGCCAACTGATGCAATGTTTTGTAAGATCCTATGCCAGTAAATCAAACACTTTATAAACCCTTGGATAGTGGTGCTGGCTAAGGCCCTGCTTGTAAGAAAGGCAAACTAAGTGGTAAGCTTGTCTCCTCAAGGGGTGGTACCATGATAGGGAATCACTATGGGTCTCTGTTGTTGGCAGATTGGATATTTAGAAGGAGTAATAGCTAAATTAGCCTTGGTAAGGGGGAACCTATGTTCTTGCACACATCTATAACTTCATTCTTACCACCTTAGCTACTCTGTTCATGTGCCCATTGTATCAGCTTTGGCGTAGACAATGACAGGCAGGCTGATGTTACCTGCTTGAGTCATTTTAGCTGCATGGATGCTTAATACCTTTTTTGTGTTGAATGCTCTCTGGTAGGTGTAATCATGTGACACAAAGATTTGTTTGATTTAGCCCTCTCCCATATGTTTATTAAGACCCTAGACGCCCTTGTCCCTGATCTTCCCACTTTTCTCTCTCCAGGCCCTAATCAGCCTGCCAAGCCACTTGCCACTGCTCATGAGTCCATATATATGATCTAACCTTGGGCCACTTCTCTTTCTATATAAAGTAGAGGGCCTAGGAACCTCTGCAGAGAGGTGGTTGGCACTGTCTTCTGGGGTCTTTGCCAAGATTCTAAATCCTGTATACTGAGAGAGTATTCCCAAAATGACAAACTCTCCCTTATCCCAATTATGTCATGACCTCCTTGATCAAGCACCCTCAACATGCAATCCCATATATACTTTCCCAGCTCCTGTTGGTGCATGCTAGGTCTTGCAGTTCCTTTGTGCAGTATCTTTCTTCCCTAGTTAGGCCCAGCATGTTCCTGGATTGGTTTTGCTGCACTTTAACCTTAGCTATCAGCAAGTAGCCAGAAAAAGAAATAGGAGCATACCCTGAGGGATACTCACAATGTCTTTCAGCGGAAGGCCTCTGTATTTTCTTCCTGCAAGGGGGCAAGGGGAGAGGGTGTTACTTTTTGATGTGGGGTGGGGGGAACTTCTGCAGTCTCATAAGATTTGGGGGAATCTAAGTATTCAGGATTTTTAGGTGCCTCCATGTAGATACCTATCCCATGTGTCAGGGTCCTATTCTTTCACCAGGGCATAGAAGATCTGCCTTGATTAGGAATTTAAACTTCTTGGCTACTCCTTGTCCTCATATTTCTATGCCCTCCTGCTGCAGAAAACAAGATCCTTTTTATATGTTACCCAGAAGGCTCTCTACTTTCCCATTTCACACTGGCTTTCAATTACCTATAAATTTCTCTTAGCTTTTGCTATCTTCCTTCTAGAAAAAGGGGCTTAGAAAATAGCCAATAATTCTACTGTTCTTATAGTATCTATTGCTGTCTTATTTTTCAAATGCCTGATACATAGCACTTGTGGTGCATCCCACTCACCTTTATATCATCCCAATTCACCAGTGAAAGTTACAACAACAGCACCCCCACCTAGTGCCAGGGCAGCCTGTGCCCCACCTACTGCCAGTGATGTGGTTTGCATTGCCAGCAAAGCAGCAAGGGATCCGGCCCTAAACCCCATATTATTTCCTACATTTTTATAGCACTCCTTGTACCAACTATCATGGGTTAGACTAGAGTTTCCTGTGAAGCAGCTCTGAGGCCGGTATCAGAACATGCTACATATTTATTAAAGAGGGCCCTATAGACTGGCACCTATGAAAGAGAGGAGAAGAAAACAGGACTAGGCAAAAGAAGAATTGAGCTGAAATGCAGCTTGACAACAGCCTCAGACAACACCACAGGGACCCTTGGAGCTAAAATGGCCCTTCAGAGGTATCCTAAGCTGGGCCAAGATTGTCAGGTCCTTATACTCCTGGGTGGATCAGTTATTGGATGTGGGTGTCCCTGGGAAAGGGCATGACCTCAGCTCTGCAACTGGGGCAATCACTGAAGAGGCCAACAGCTAACAGCTGCCTGCTGGCATCTCTCCAAACAGCTGGGTCAAAAACCCCTCCATTGAAGAAGGATCTGGACACTAGAACTAATCCATTTAGAGAAGTAACAGTTTGAGGAGCCTTGGAAATAACTTTCAGAAAGACTCTACCATCTTTTTGCATGTCTCTGTGCCTTTGCACATTCTGCTGTTTCTGCTCCGGATGATTGTTCTTCTACTTTTAATTCCTTTCTTAGTTACCTAGGACATATCTTTCAATCACTGTCTTCCCAGGGAAGCCTTTGCTGACCAGATTCCCTTTCTCACCACCCCCACTCCCATATCTCCTTGCCAAAAACCTCCCTGACTGGTTAAATGTTCTTGTGAGTCCCTGTGACGTTTTTGACATGCCTATATGCTAATGCTTGTCACACTGAATTTTAATTATCTGCTATAATTTTCACTGGGCTGTGAATTTTCACTGGGCTGTGAATTTATTGAGGCTTGTAACTTTTTCTTTTATTTGTATATCTCTAGGGAACAGAACTGGTATGGCACCTTTCATATGTTATTTGTACTAAATATCAAAAATACCATCATTCATGTCATAATATAAGGACACAGAACTACAGTCAAGAATCCAATTAGAGTCCTTACTTTGTCATAAAGAGACAAAAGATAAGTCACTCAGTCTTCCCATATCTCAGTTTCATGTTCCATAAAATGTAGATAAGTGCTAAAAGGGCTATACAATGTCAGAAATTATTACTGTTTATCACTCTCTATTCACCAGCGACTGGAGTGTTCCCACCCTGCTGCCTATAAATGTTTCATTTACTGTTGTAACCCTCTGGGTTAATCATAGACACTGATTATTTACTGTTGTATGGAGTCTCTGTTCTGTACTCTTCAGCCCTGGACAACTAATCCACACATATATTTGGAAACTAGAAAATAAATGAGCCACCAAAAACTATCATCTTCAAAGGAAAACCCTGACATAATGAAAGGCCTAGCCCCAGAGTGTGAAAAGATGATTAATACATGGTCTCTGACTGTCAGAAACTTACAGTCTGCTAGAGGGAGACATACATGTGATTATGTAAGAGAAATAATCTATTACAGGTATGTTAGATGGAAGTATGGGGAGGGATGTGGTACAGTGCAGGTGCAAGGGAAGAGGTGACTGGCTGGTGATTAAGGGAGCCTTCACTGAGGAGAGGAAACTTGCCTCGTCCAGAGAAAAGAAATAGGCCTAATCTAGGCAGGCAAGGAACTGAAGGGCATGCAGGACGAGCAGAGGCATGAAGGAAGAAGACAACTGGAAGACTCCAAATAGTTCAGTATGATCAGAACACATGTGCCTGCCACCTTAGGGTCATGAAGGCTTCATTAGACATACTTTGTGTGGTCCTCTTCTGAAAAACCATCCCCAATCCTGCAAGAAGGGCTCTTGCCCTCATTCCATGGGCCTCAGTTATAGGACTTGTGGGGCTGCCCTCTCACTTTTTGTTCGTTTATGTATCTACCTGTCCTAGCCTAGACTTTGGGCCCTTCCAGGATAGGGGGTTTCTGTAACAAGTATCAGAATGATAACTGGCACTCAACGAATATATATTGAGAGATAAACAGATGTATCTTACCAAAAATTTTAAGTAAATAAGAAAGTCATCAGGAATTTCAGAGAGAAAGTTTTATATCTTAAAGAAACAAGCTTAGGATGAAAAGTAACCAGACTTAGAATCTGAGGATCTGGATTCAACCTGTCAGGTATTATCTGTGTGATTTGGATCTGGGGTCAACCTTGCTGAGCTCCAGATCATCACTTAAACTCTCCATTCGGTGTCATTGTGAGAATGAAAAGTCTTATGTGTGTCAAAGGGCACTATTTTTTCTATACCAGACCCAGGACTCCATACCAAATTCTTATTTAACTTCTTTGGTTAAATTCATTGCAACCATATCCATTAATATGAAGGCAAGCGTTAGATGTAACACAGTAAGGGTGATGAAATACAAAGGATCTGTTCTTAAACTAGTGGCCTTGTGGTGTGATCACTAAGCTGCAGGAACCAAAGCCAAACAACCTGGGTTGCATCCCTGCTCTGCTGTTTATTAACTATATAGTTTTATGACATTGTTGAGTCTCTCTGTGCCCCCATTTCTCATCCACAGAATCAGGATTTGTTGATTTAATCACTGCTTCGAGAATGAGAATTGCAGGAGTGAACAAGATATACAAAATCACTCATTTTCTGTATGTTACATTCTAGCTATAATGATACCAGCATCTATATTACAGGGTTGTTGTGATGATAAAATAAGCCTTTATACATAAAGTACTTAGAACTGTGCCTGGTACATAGGAAGTATATAATGACTGTTAAGTATTGCTATTATTATGTAAAACTCTGATATGTGTAGAGTTAAAAGCAATGAATATCCATGGTATCCCATTATCTCTTTACATGAAATTGTATTTCAAGTAGCAGTCCTAGAGAAAAGTAGGCCTCAAGGGTTAGGATTTAGTAAATTCTGATTTCCCTTCATATCTTGAAGTGGTTTCCTCACTATTCCTGGTCCCAGCTTCGGTTCTCCTGCTCTGTCCTACGGTCGTGCCCATTTAACCCTCCCTGGAATGATTCTGGGATCCTGACCACTTTCCATCTACCTTGAATTGTGTTAGTTACTGTCTTATGTGAGACTCCCCCGCAGTCCTCTACTCTATCCCTAGTTACCCAGCCTATGGGGACATTTTTCAGCTCCGTTCTCCTACAGTGCTTCCTCTCAATACCACTCATTTGGCCCTGAGTGTTTCTTCTCTGAATTGGAGGCCCTGTTTTTCTGTGAGTGGTTTGTCTCTCAACAGGCAAAGAGCACTGGCACGGGCAATGTCTTGTATTTCTTTGCATTTTCCCATAGTCCTTTGCCCAATAGATATTTGTGGTTTATTTCTGTTTGGCTTTGATGGACTTTCTGTTTTCAGAGAAGCCATGTGACGCTTTGCTCAGCCTAATGGTGTGAGGAGGAGTTGGAATGGCTCTCAGGGTGAAGAGGGTGGCTAACAGTGATTGTGGAGCGAGTAAGTCTAAACATTGCAACTTGCATGTCCTGTGAAATTAGCTTATAAGACCGCAGGAAGGAATGGGGAACCTGAGTCTCCACTGGCTTTTGTTGTTATGAGCCAACCACATGCAGGTGGAAAAACCAACTTAGCAAATGTGGTGAGTTGCTTCTCAGGTGTTAGGGATTAGTTTCCATCCGTTAGTTTCAAAGTGTTGTTTATGAGCCAACAAGTATCAGCAACACCTGGGAGCTTGTTAGAACTGCAGAAGCTCAGGTTTCAGCCCAGCCAGGGATGGAGACCCTGCGGCCTTAAGACCACATGTGGCCTTCTGGATCCTTGAGTGTGGCCCCTTGACTGAATCCAGATATTACAGGACAAATTTGTTCTTACACTTGGGATCTGTAGGGCCACAGGTTCCTCACACCTGAATCTGCATCTAGGATCCTCCCTAAACCAATTAAATGGGAATCTGCAGATAGGGCCCAGGTACCAGAATGTTTTAAAGCTCCTCAGATGATTCCAAGGTGTAATCAAAGTTGAGAACAGCTAATATGGAGTGATTTCTGCATTGGTATTTAGGAAAGGAACAGATATGAATCTGTTTAGTTTTGAGGTAGCTTTTTATTTTCTTTTCACTATATGCCAAATGTACATTAGATGAATTGACAGAACAGGTTTGTAAATCCTAGCCAGGCTACATTCTTTCCTCTGCTGTGTTGTATTGATTCCATTTAACCTTAGTCTCAGCCGTATTGTTTAGGGCTGATTGGTCTCATGGCCTGTTGACTGTTAGACAGGGGCACATCCCTTGCAGTGGTCCTGCTCAGACATTGCCAAAGTACAAACCAAAGGGTCTGATGTAGTAGGCTATGGGGCTGACATTAGATCAGAAAAAACACTTCCCCAGTGATCTTAAATGGAATAGGCTTAAGGTTGAGTGTCCAGTTGTGCCCAGAGATGAGAGCTGAGGGTTAGTGTCAGAGAACATAACCAGGAGACAAGTGTGTGGGCCCAACATTCAGAGATAAATCAGGAGCTCTAGAGCCAGTAGAATGCAACACCAGTGTGAGTGTCAGGGCCAAGTCAAGGCAGAAGTAAAGTCAGGGGTTCAGGACATTGACCGTGAATGCAACTAGGCTGTCTAGAGCTTGTTTATTTTATTGTATTCTGGCCACAGAATAAGCTGGCCAGAGTTAAAGGAATAGGGTTTGTGTAAACAAATAACTGCTCTTGCAGTTCTGAGATCCTCTGACCTACCTTGATGAGTACTGTATTCTTTGGTCCTAGGGTATCCACTTCATTATGATAAGGGTCTTATGCAATGAATTTTCTTTCCATATTTAAATATGGTTTATTCCGAAAATGCAAAACTTTGGTGATAGGACATAAGAGTGTCCATCAGAATTTCAAAGAATCCAGATGGCAATTGTTTCATGGCACCAATGATAAATTTAATGTCAAGTTAAGTAAGAAGACTGACTTGAAAGTCAGTTAGGTTGCCATGAATTGTTTGTTATTGAGGCTGAAGTGAAGATAGGAGAGATGTTCTCTCCGTTTCCTTTATTACAGAACCATTTTTTCCTTTATGAGTCTAGAATATGGCAAAGAACATCAAGGCATTTCTGGAGTGGTAAGGACTAAAAATTATTTTTCCAGCTCTCTTTACACCAAAAAATACAATATATGATGATTTCTATAGGGCCATGACATCTTAAAAATTTTCAAAGAGCTAAAGTGGTAGAGATTACAGTACATATTTCTAGACTATCAGAGAGATTCTTCTAAAAAGTCACACAAGAACTCAGTAGTGTGGAAAGATGGGAATGAATATACATTTCTCCTGCTGAAGGCAGCACATAGAGGCATAAGCATCAATTTTGCTCTACCACTGGCTTTGTAAATAATACATTTTTCCCAGAGGTAGACAATTAAAGAAAGAAAATATGAGAGAATTTAATTTCCTTGTTCCTCCACTAAAGTACAATAGCAAAGTCATTGTAAAAATGGCAGTCCAATGGTTGCAACATAAAATCCAGATAGGTTAAGTTGGAAGGGTCCTTAAAGATAATTAAGCTAAGTCCTTTACTGATAAGGAAACTGAGGTCCAAAGAGGTCAAGCGGTTTGCCCAAGGCCACAAAGCTTTCTGATGGCCTAAAGTGGTCCCCAACACTGTAATACTTGTTTCATAGAACAGAGTTCCTTCTGATCAAGAAAAGCTACATAGAATACAGCATCCCCTGCACTTGGCACAGGGAAGCTGCTTCCTTCTGAGAACTACCACTTGTCCTTAATTAGTCAGAGGATCAATTATCTTAGGCTCCTCCCACTCACTGTTGGTTTATTTCCCTGTTCCTTAGTTAGTTCTCAGGAAAAGAGAAAAAGAAAGGTGGTAAAATACATGCTATTCTTTCAACTGCTAGTGGTTTGGTGGGAGTTTGGGGGAGAGGGAATGTTGCTGGAAAGATTGAAATTATTTTTGGTAATTATGATATCTATGGATTTTATTTGTTCTAAAATATTAATGACATAAAAAACTGAGGCCTTAACTAAAGATACATTGGAACTCATCCTACAAAATCTTTAATGTGTCATGATTCAAAACTCCGATGTTGAACCTTATTTAATCACATAAATCACTAGTCTGTAGTTTATGAATTATCTCATGATTTATATTCCTGTTAGAAGCATTGTGAGTTTTAGATATCAAATTTTGTATTTGTAAATCTGTATGAGTATATGAGTGAGCAAAAGAAAGTAAGTTCCCAGGCTTTTCTAAGCTGAGAATATCACCGTATGTGTGAACAAATGCCTTCCAGCCGGTACTGGGTGTAAACCACTTGAAATATTGGAGGAAGGCCAACATTTCATCATCTTGGCCCATCTCTTTGCATACAGTGTAATGCTCTTGTGTGCTGTTCCAGGGTAATGAAATGCTAAGGCTTATCCAAAATGCCAATGATAATACACCTATTTTTATCTAGCATAGCCACTGTGGTTCACATAGTTACTTTCCCAACTGAAAAATGCCGGTGAACCAGCACGGTGAGGCCAAGATAAGTACCTTCTTAGAGTTACTGGCAAACAGCAAAGACAATTAAACTTCACTGTTGAGTCACTTGTCAACTGGGCAGGCTGACTTCAACTCCTACCACTGAGTTTTCAAGCTGCGTAGGATTTTGCCATATTGAGCTTGGTTTACATTAATAGATCTGCACTGTTAAATTCTAGAAAAGTCAAATTCTTTTATAAGAGGCTGTATGCCTGCATTTTGGAGCATGTGTAATGCTTACCATCCTAGTTTCTAAACTGAAATTGAGTTGTTGATGCCAGAAGGGCAGATGATTACATGTACTGATGCATTGTGAGCAAAATGTGACTCCTTTTTGCTGGTTAAAGAACCCATGTGAATATCAAATCAGCCTCCCCCATACAAGACTGTTCTTTGTCACTTCTGTGGGAGTTTTATGTGGGAATTAAGAAGAAGAGAAAAATGTCACCCAGTGTGTCTGATCATGATTTAATATCTAAGCCAAGAAGTCTTCAGAGAGTGAAAGCTCCAACCCACATAACACTAAATCATGAATACATGCAGCAATGGATCTTAGAATAAGCCTTTGGAATGATTTGCATGGCATGAGCTATATGTCATTTTATATTTGATAAACCTGAATTGACATTCACAAGAAACCCTCATATTAGGATATTTAATTGGAGTATAAGTGACAGAATGGTCGGTGTTTGCTTTTGTTCTCCCTATGGATGAGAATCATAAAAGTCACTGTCAATGTCTTATGAGAGAGGAAAGCCTAAAACAACTTATATACCTTCATGGCCCAAAATAGGGGAGTGGGAGGTAGTGGGGGCAGAGTGTGTATGCAAGAGACACAGAGTGTGTGTGAGAACGAAAGGCTTCCCTACCAAGCTAATTAATTATACCTTTCTTTATGATTAAGATGCATTCATTAAAAATTAGAGTCCATATAATTTTGATTACTATTAAAACAAATATGTACACCCAACAAGCACAACCATGTTTTATTAAAATAAATAATGGAGCTTATGGGATCAGTCCATGGCATTTAAATGCAGTCCCATCCTATGTTTCTCATGGGGTAATTATATGACTCAGTCCACTGGACACCCAGCCGAGCCAAAGTAGATTTACAGGGAGTGAGGAGAGATCATCCTGGGATTCCATGAGCTTGACTTGGGAGCTGCTGAATTAGTATAGAACTGGGTGTGAGCTCCAGGCTGCACCCTTAAGCAGCTTCCTCAACCAGGGGAGTACACATACGGAAAGAGGCAGGCATGGTGTAGTTGTGGCCCTACTCATTTTTGGAAACTGAGGAAATGAGAGAAACATTGAGATTGAAGTTCATGTAGCTGTCTCCTGGAGACATGGGTTGGCCATGTTGAATCCATAAGAATTGGAGCTGAAGATGCCTTTCTGTAAGGGCATGCTGCTGTTCAACCACAGTGTAATCTGGCCATTGCTCTTTGATGCAAACACATTTCAACAGTACTCCTGGCTCCTTACATTACAATATGGTAGGTTTTCATTACCTCCAAGGAAAGACATGTCTTTACTCAAACTTTTAAATACCGTGGCTGTAGCTCCCAGAAGGAGTCCATGCTGCAATTTGCAGGTAGAGCAGATCATGTTTAGGATCTTGCATGAGGGCCCTTAAAACTATATTGGAGCACCTGTATTCCATTTCTAGACTAAACATAAGTAACTTTTTAAGGCAAGTAAATGAAACAGAACATCATGTTTTGGATAGGATTTTACCAACACCTTATTAGTAGCATTGTTGTTACCCTTGAACTGAAGCTCAAGCTGAGCTAGCATGAGCACTTTTTTGGGTTTCTTATGATTAAAAATGTGGACTGAGTTCTGGCCTTTATATACTGCTCTCAACCACTGGATTCTCCAACTCAATTTAAACCTGGTAAGTTGTATTTTCTAACTGGGTCTCTCTCCAAAGGTATTGTTTCCTCCTCTGCAGATACAAGTAGCTCCACTGCCCCCGCAACACCCCAAGGTGGAATTATGAATGGGGAGGAGGTCCAGCTGGCATGGAAACTATTGCAGAAAATCCAAAGTAATGCCAATTGGAAGATTCTGAGTGTTTGGCAATTAATACAATTTATCCTTTTGGCCCAGAAAACTTACCCACAGAGTCATTTTTTAAAAGCCTACTATGTAATACCCTTTCTAGGTTCCTAAATAGTACTGTGAAAAATCCAAATCACACAAGGTACTTCTTCTCATTTCTAGGGAAATTAAGCTACTTGTATTAACTCTGGGTTAGATCATTGCTACCCTTTTTGATGATATGTATGGGCATTAGAGGACTAACTGTTGTGGACTAGTGTGGGTGTCGGTTATTTGGAAGCTGAGTTTGTTTGAAAAGAACTCTTTACAATTTGCTGTATGTTAAAGCTGGAGATCGTGTGATAAATAAGACAAGGGAGAAACTCGCCCCACTGATTAATCACAGTTCTGTGAACCTAAGTGTTGTGAGTCATGGTAGGATTAGTCTGTCAGACTGCTCTAGATGAAAGACAACCACCATTTTGGATCTACAGGCTATAAAAAATTAAAAAAAAATTATTCAAAAGTTTGGAACTGATTCCTGGTTTAAGATATTGCCACTCAACACAACTTTATGAATCTGGGTGCACCTAGATTGGGTGCATATATATTAAGTATGGTTATGTCTTCTTGTTGAATTGTGCCTTTCACCAGTATGTAGTAACCGTCTTTGTCTTTTATTACTTTTGTTGAATTTATGATGTCATTCAATTGTAAATACCAACTAAATCATGAAGAATTAAATGGAGGAAGTCTAGGAGTTATTATTCATATCAAGTTGCAAGTATGTAAACACATCCTTAATGTGACAATTTGTTAGACTTTATCAAATACCCCATCAATTTAACTTTTTCTGGCACAGCTGTTTTGCATACATAGTTTTTTTCTTTTACCTCTACCTCTTCCTTTTTTTATCCTTTGTCTTTGTATTTTACATATTTCCTGAGTCTCTACATGAAATAATTATTTAAAATCTACAGTATACCTTTTGGAGGGGGAGAGAGTGAATGGCTTGAACTTGAAAACAGAACATCAAGGGAAAATACTAGCTCAATAGGCAGAAATATCATCAAGGTGTTATCTCATGATAAAGCCTAATCACATAAAAGATTTTTATTAATACTAATAGCTTTAGTCAAATTAACACAACAAAAAGCAGGTAATGGCATTTTTGGGTAGTTTTTAGCAGTTGAGTAGTTCAGATATTGCAAAATGCTCGGAAGTCTAATGTCAGTGGGATTTTTCCCACATTCTATATCTTGGAAATGTGGGTGAGAATTGTATTAAGGATGTTTGTAAAGCCAAAAAGTAGACATGTAGAAAGAGAGTTTTAAGGTCTGATTTATCTGAGATGAATACATGCTAACGCTCCCTGAGACTTAGGTTAGAATAAAAAATCTTGAATATTTCCTGATACAAAATAAATAATCTATTGAACATGTTTTGAGGTTCTAATTACTCTCTTCAAGAGGTTAATTTTTTTCCCACAGTGTTGTGAAATGCTCCTTAAAAAAGAAAACTCCTTTTAAATTTTCAACATCATTGATAGAAATTGTAGCAATTAAACACTGGAATAAATAACATGCTTTCCCAGGTATTATTAATCTAGGGGAAACCTACTCAACCTCACTGAGAGTCTCTAATATTAATAGAATTTTTATTTAGATAATGAAGAGGATTGTTTTGTAAGATGTCTTTATCCTCAGACTATACCATTTGTTTGAAGAGAGGTAACATCACCTAGTTATGAGATACAAAACATCTGAGTTCCAGTAGCAGCCCCAACTCTAGTAAACTCTTTGACCCCATCCAGTAGAAGGACAGCTTAAGCCTCATTGCTAGCAATGGACTCTGACCTTGTGCAAACCACTTAGTCACTAAGTCTCTACTCATCTATCTCTAAGGTGGATTTTTCTTTGCTCTCTTCTTTATAGGAATGTTATGAGAATTAAGGAGATAATATTGGTAAATTGCTTTGAGTCCCCAAGAAGAAGAGCACACTTCAAGTGGAAGCACCATTATATTGTGCAATGAAGCTGTATCTTCCTTTCCTTCAATTATCCCTTCTGCTGCTGTGTTTACTTCAACACTTGGGTGTGTCTACTTTAACTGGCCAAACCAATACTTTCCTGTCATGCCTTTCTCTGCTCCTGTTGCTTATTCTATTTTGCGTATTTTCCCAAGTTGATTTTTTTTGGGAATAATCTATGAATGAGTTGCTACTGACCATAAGAACATGGTTTTCAGAAAGATGCTTGCAATATAATACATATTAAGTGACAGTAAAACAACACCCAACAGCTTCTAGGATTTTCAACTGATTATATACAATAAAAATAATAATTAATGATGTCAATTTAAAGTGTACCTTTCATCTGATCATCTCAGAGTATTTTAGAAATGCTAATTAAACTCTGCAACACCCCTTTACCATACATATTATTTCCATTTTGCAGGTGAAGAAACTGAGGTTCAACAAGGTTATGTGACTAGTGCAAGTACACAAAATGAGTCAGTGTCAGGAAGGGGACTTAGTGTTTTCAAGGCCTAGTCAAAAACTTTGCACGTTGGGCTAATTAGCGCTCTATAATTTCAAGGATGGAAGGTGCCAGGTAACCACCACTGACTCTTAATATTCAAGTGTGGCATTGCAGGGCTTATGTTATCTGATGCTGCTCTTTCCCCAGCTTATTTCTGTTCTTAACTTTTGGAAGGTTTTCTGGCTTCTCAAAGTCATCCACTAGTGGATGAGTAAAGCTTGGCCTACGTAGGCTATAAATCTCAAATCAATTAATGTTATAATAGCTCTAGTCTAGCAAAACTACAGAGTGGGAAAGAATATTGAAAATCAGCACTAACCTGATGCTAACTAATTACCTGTAGATTTTCATATCCCGGTCTGCTCAGTGCTATGCTGTCACAGGAAATTTTAGTAGACCAAATAGCATTTTAGAACCGCCCACCACTAATAATCTAAATCCTATGAACTGGCTTTGAGCTTTGGGGTAGAGTGCAGTCCACAGCCTTAGGTGGGCCACACCTTTTTCTCAGTTTCAGTGGGTCAGCCTCATTTCACACTTGTATCTTTGTGTGAATTTGAGTGATTTCAAAGATTCTAACTCAAATCACTTTTCCCTCAAAGTGCAACAACATTTTTCTCTTCAGGAATAAGTTTCTAAAGCTTTTCTTGTCCAATCTATGGAATTATTTCATGAAATTCTTTTAGGGAGTGAAAAGTATCAGCCCAGGGACAGGAATTTATCCTTGTAGTCAGAACTGCACCATAAATAGGAAATCCTAGTGATTGCTCTAGGGGTGGGAAGCCAAAGAGCTCAATAGCAAAAAAACCTGATTTGGAGTCAGATTGAATACAGCTAGGTTTCTTACTAGCTGGATAACCTTGGGAAGATCATTTAACCCCTTTGAGTTTGTTTTACTATTATTTATTTATTTATTTATTTATTTTTATTATTTCAGCATATTGTAGGGGTACAAAAATTTAGGTTACATATATTGCCCTTGCCCCCCACCCTGTTTTATTATTTTAAAAATGGAAATAATATTTCTATATCCTGTATTTGTTGTGCAGATGAATTAAATTGGAACTAATTGATCAACACCTATGTGCACATATGGAAATAATATTCATTAGAAATCAAGCAGGTGGGGGGGTGAGGAAGGGACGGGTAAAGTCACATCTAATGGGTACAATGCATGCTACCTGGTGATGGGCACACTTATAACTTTGATTCAAACAGTATAAAAGCAATTTATGTAACCAAAACGTTTGTATCCATGTAATATTCTGAAATAAAAGAGAAGAAGAAAAAAGTGCTCAACAGCTTTTTCCACAGGAATTTTGCCTTTTGATTTTTTTCAACCTCAGCCTTTTATGTGGGTGGAGAGGGCTGATCACCTAATTCTGGCAGACCTGGCTTGGGGCCATCTTTTCTAATCTCATCAAGGTGGTCTAGCAGCTCAGTCTAGACTGTGAATACTGGGCATCTACTGTTTTGTTCTTGGCCTTTGTATCTCTGCCAAAACTCCAGGGCGACAGAGAGAGTTGCTTTTAATATCCTGTGACACTAGCGGTTGCCACAGCACCTCTGAAGGCCCGTGCCTCTGCCCCCTTTGGTGGGCCCTGACCTCCACGCCTGGCGCGTGCTACACGTGCTGTGTAATTTCAGGCCTGCGTCAGCTGCTCAGTCAGTTCTCCCTGCCTGAGATGCCTTTCTCACCTCAAAAGAGCTGTCCATCCTCTAAGACTCAGCTCAAATATTATCTTTCTGTACACCCTTCTGAACTCTCTTGGGGAGAAAGAATACTCATCCAGCTGTGTTTACCTCCTATCTAGGAATCATATAAGGAAAATCCTAGGTTTCAGAGTAAGACAGACCTGGGTTTCAATCTGAGCTCAGCATCTTACTATCTCTGCATGAACTCAATCTCTGAGTCTGTTCATCAAAAAAAAAAAAAAAAGAAGGGAAAATAACATCTTATTTTATTTGAGGTTGTATACATAATTAAAAGAAATAATTTATATAAAGTATAGAGTACAACATCTTAATGTGGTCACTACTCAATATGATAGGTAAGTACTTAATATGATAGTTAGATTATTATTACTACTTATAGTGCTAGTACTACAACTACTGTTAGTACTTGTACTTCTGCTATTACCTCAGAAGTAATAAAATACAAATACAACAAAAAAGAAGTATATTTCTGCTTGTCTTGTTTGACTTTTTGTTCACTGCCATTTGCCAGCTACTAGACTAGATAGATACGCGATGCAATTTCATTTTCCCAACTTCCCTGTGAAGTAAGTGTAATTATCTCCTTTTGACAGATGGGGAAACCAGGGTTCAGAGACATGAAGTAACTTGCCCAAGGTTCCACAGCTAGCAAGGGGCAAAGCCAGAAATAGAAATCTGGATCTGCCGCCTGTCAGAGCTCGTACCGGTGACAACCACATTGCACAGTGGAGTCCACAGGCTCAATGTCCAGCTTTTACAAAACAGCATCACCTACTCTAGTGCTTTCTGTGGTTATTAATTCCAGCACAACTGTAATTCCAATGTGATTTTATTCTTCAAAAATTCCCTGCTATAAAATACCACTCAAAATTCCCTTGAGTGCCCTTTAAGTGTATGTGGGAGATTCTCTGTGAGCCTTTCTGGTTTCAAGCTGAGAATTCCCTGAAAGCATCATTTCCCCTCTTTCCAGAAGCCTTTACAGTGGCCACATGGCCACTTATCAAATTGACTCTTCCTCACAGTACCTGGAATTTAAAAGGAACAGCTTGAGTCCAGCCAGGCTGTTGCTGTTAAATTGTGTCATGCATACTTAATATGTATGGCGCATCCTCCCAGGAAGCCCGGAGTGCAAAGTGCTATTAATTTCCCCACAGTGTTCTAGTTTTGTTACTGGCATAGCTTTCTCTTCCAGCTGTGAAAGGTACTGAATTTTCAATTGCAAAGGCTGAGCTAGAATGTGTGAGGTGAAAGGCACCAAATGTCCCATGCTTGGAATAGGACAGTCCTGCTACCTGCTTCCCTCCCATGGAGGTCCCAAACTAATCAGAGCTCTAAGTGTGTAGCAGACAAGAGGCTCTGCTTCTAATCAGAAGCCCCGTCTCTTCACAGACCTGCCAGTTGCACTTTCACACAAGCCCTTTCCTCAGCCAGAATGCTGCTTGCTACTAGCTCAAAGTGGCTCTTAAGTCCCCAAAGATTGTGGTTCAGTGTAATTTCAGGTAGATCAAATAAAATTGGCAAAAGCATCTTTCCTCTCCATGAAGTAGATCAATTTAGGGACTCAGAGAGATGACAAATGGTTCAGCTGGGTTCTCACCAAAATTTCTGTTAAGATTTCTTGATTGTTTTTAAAATAAACAAGATGCAGGGGCTGGCTTGCTGGTTGGTAACTCAGAGATGGCCCAACTTAAAAGCCATGAAAGCTACATATTCCATAATAATTTTTGTATGTAATAGCTCAATTACTAAAAGCCCTATTAATATGTTATTTTTCTCCTCAATTTTGGGTAGGGGTAGATGTAGAGAATAATTAGGCACCTTGGAGTACATCAACATAAAAACATCTGTGATTGAAAGGAAGCTAGATTGGTATTACCCAGAATAATTGATTATGCATATATGTCATTTGATATTAAATATTTTGTTATATTTAGTAATTCTACGTATAGCATATAACACCAATTTTTCTATATAATACCAAGCTATCTTCTTTTTTCTCTTTCTCTCTCTCCATATATACATATACATATTTCCTTCTCTCTCTATATAGGTATTACATATATGAGACAGAGAGAAAAACAGATAGGTGCTACATCTATATGGCACTTACATATATTATATATGGAGGGAGAGAGGGAGAGAAAGAGGTAAAGTACCAAATATATATATGTATGTGTGTGTGTATACATATATACACGTATATACATATACATAGATATGTGTTGCTTAACAAATGGGGATATGTTCTGAGAAATGGGTCATCAGGCAATTCCATCACTGTACAAACATCACAGAGTATACTTACACCTAGGCTATATGGTACAGCCTATTGCTCCTAGGCTACAAACCTATACAATATGTTACCATATTGAATAGCGTGGGCAATTGTAACACAATGGTAAGTATTTGTGTATCTAAACATATCTAAACAGAAAAGGTACAGTAAAAATACAGTAGCATAATCTTAATGGGACCACTGTCATATATGCAGTCCATCATTGACCAAAACATTGTTATGCAGTGCATTACTATATATATAATGTGTGTGTGTATATATACATATGTAGAGGGAAGGGAATATATGTGTATGTAGAAAATAAGTACCAATTACATATTAGTACATATATATGGTATACATATGTATAATACGGTACCAATTATATATGTGATATATGTGTAGAAATATATATAGGACCTACATATATATTATGATATATTTGGTACTATATTAATATATATGTATATGACTCTGTCCGTTTGCCTGTACAGTGTTGCTTCTTATTCATCGTTTATGACAGACACAAAACTGGTGCCTTTCCTGTCCGGCTTCTTCAGTTCTCCCAGGTGGTCCTCCACACTTTCTGCTCCATGCCGTCCAGCACTCTGCACAGGCAGATGGCTTCTTCAGCTTGTTACACAATTGACTGTTGCATGTCCTCAGCTGACCTGCATCTCCTCAAGGGCAGGGACAGTGTCTTATACTTGGCCTTCTCAGCACCTGGTAGATGCTCATTATCATATTAATATATCCTTCATAAAATAATTTGAACTTTATAGTGATATCATTATCAATATTAGGTTGCCATAGGTTATAGTATTGTCACATAGTTTAGTGTGTCTCAGTTACTGAAGTGTTTGGACTCAAAAAGAAGTAAAATGTCAATATAAAAATAAACTGGGCTAGGCCAATTCACTCATTATTATTGACATTGAATAGTAAGCATAATCATAAACGTAGGAGATATGGTTGTTCTGCCTCTCCTTTTTTATCCTACAAAATTGGAATAGAAAAACTAATCATACACCTATGCCTCAAAATTTTGGTGGTGAATTAGTGAAATTACATGAAATTCTTCAAGTTCTTCACCTGGCATTGAGTTTCTTCCCTTCCAAGAGCCTTCACATGCTAATCATGGGGTGAGAGGTCTAAGTAGGTGGGGTGCTCACATGGAAACACAGGGCATTAACCATTATGAAGGGAGAGGCCACATTGCCTTTGTTCAAGAGGCTTGAGCAATAGCTTTTTACTTTAGGGAAACAGTCCCTGCATGGCTTGGCTTCAAATATTCTTTTAATATACGTAACCTAAACTTTTGTATCCCCACAATATGCTAAAATAAGAATAAAAAAATAATAATAAAGGAATCAAGGAAATAAAAAAAAATTTCTACAACCTTTCTTCCTGAGGATTGGAATCTATAAGCCTATGTCACTCAGTCTTCTCATTAATTAGTTACATCTATTGTTAGTGCTGTTCAATCTGCCTTTTCAGATCCCTAACTTTGGTTTCCCTGCCACACATACCTACATGTATACACACATATGCACGTAAACACAAACACACACAAATACAGATATATCTGTGCAAATATGCACATATGCCCACACATACACTCAAGCACATGAAACCACTTATACATTCACATATACACAAATAGGCACATACACACATCTGCAAATATACATATATAATTACTCAAATGCACAATATATGCAAATGTGCACATACACAGTCCACACAAACACATACATAGACACATAGACATACATATGCATTGTTATGGACTGAATATTTATGTCCTCTTAAAATTTATATGCAGAAGCCTAATTCCTAATGTGATGGCATTTGGAGGCAGGGCCTTTAGGAGGTGATTAGGTCATAAAGGTGGAGCCCTCATGAATAGGATTAGTGCCCTTATGAGGAGAGCTCTCTTACTCTCTTTCCGCCATGTGAGGATAAAATGAGAAGTTGGCAGTATGCAACTCAGAAGAGGGCTTCCCCAGACATCTAATCTGCAAGTGCCTTTATCTTGGACTTTCCAGTCTCCAGAACTGTGAGACATTTCTGTTGTTATAAGCTACCCAGTCTATGGCAATTTGTTATAGCAGCCCAAATAGATGAAGACACATATGTACACATATGAACACACAAACACACATACTTATGTAAGTGCATGCACGTGCATACATAACCATACTAATCACCGTAGATGCTTTCCCTCATTGCCTAGATTTTCTCCTACTCTTCTCCTAAGATCTCTAGGAATGCCTACGATATGAAGAAGGAAACAGAGTAATGTTATTTATTCTCTCCTTTAGGAATCTTAGAAAGGTTTGCTGGCATTTCCACTCCCATTTGGGGTGAGTTAGCTGCAATCTCCACACTAGTGGCTGTCAGGAAAGCTCTTCCTCCCTAGCGCTGTGTGGTCGGGACTAATTACCTCTTGGTAGCTTTGCTAGGCTAGCATGAAGATCTGCTAAGACCCCAGCTCATTCATTCGCAGCACTCAGAATGAAGCTACTGGGGGCCACGTCCTTGATGGAGTCTCCATGAGTGTCAGGCAACCCTAAAGCCCAAACGCATTCACCCGTCACTGGCAGAGTGTACACTGTTCTATGTCACTGGTGTCTTTGCCCAAATAGGTGGGAAAGACTGCAGTTTAAGAGACCTGAGCTTAATATTAATACCTATTTTCTTCACAGCAAAGGCTGTTAAATATTTAAATTGTTTTCCAGTGAAGATTGTTGAATTTCTATATAAAAGTATTTGAAAATAGGGCATATTCTATTTATCTGGGATAGTGTCTGAGTGGATAAGTGACCTAGATAGCCATTTGGTGTTGTTCTGAGCACTAACATTGTCTGAAGCTTCCTAGAAAATCCATCTTTAGCCCTTGGCAAAATACTTTATGATTTTAATCTCCAAACCTATAGAAAGAAAAACTGGATTTAAGGTGGTTTTCATCTCATGCTTTCTAGACACTTTGATCATTTTACCTCAGTGGCACAGTGCTTAGGCCACTGGTAGATTTCGAAGTTATTTTAAGAGAGAGGTAGGCGACCTAACTTCTATGACAGTTACAGTATTGGTTTCTTTGCCAAGTCTCTCTCTCTCTCTTTCTTTTACACTCTTTGCTTTTTTTTTCTAAGCAGGGAAACCTAGTTAATGTCTTAAAGGCATTCTTTGAAAAATTCGTTACGCCTTTTTTGTATAGAGCTTGAAAGATTGTTATACTTTGTGAGAATGAAGTTACAGAATGCCTTTGTAATTTTAGTTGTGACTTTATTGCTGAAAAATGATTTACTTAGTATTGTGGGCCATCATTATTATTTCAGAAACATACTTATGATTTGGGAATTCCCACGAATTTCTGAGAATTCAAATTTCTCATTGCTGAATCTCAAAGCCTATCAAAATCTCAAATCTGTCACATCAAATCAGTCAAAATCTCAAAAGCTGTCAGAAATTTGGGAACATGAAATCTTGCCATATGCTGTTTCTTCTACCTGGAATACTGTTCTCCACCACCCTTCCTGGATAACTCTTATCCATCCTCTCAGTCTTAGCGTAAATACCATTTCTTCTGCGGAGCCTTGCCAGAATCTTAAAATATATTAGTGCCCTGCTTGTTCTTCTGCAGTATGAACCTAAACTCACATTGTCCTTTTGGTAATTGCTCCGGTGACCATTGGATTGCTTTCCACACCCAGATCCTAGGCTGTGAGTGTGAGGACTGGCTGGCTGTGTCTGTCTTATTCATCATTGTGTCCCTGTGCCTGGCATATAACAGGCCCTTCAGTGGCGAATGAACGGTTGAAATTACTGAGCATTTGCTGTTTGCCGAGCTAAGTGCTGGCGGAAAATATGATCAATGAAACCCAGTTATTACCCTTGAGGATCTTACATTTTAGTGTGGGAGATACACAGAGGAACTGGTAGTTAAAATGTGCTACAATGCAGGTATGTACAAAGGTCTGATGATGTACAGGCTTAGATATACTCAGAGACATTAGGCTGTATTTCAGGAAGCACTTGATGCATAGGAGAAAATTCCTAGCCGCTAGGAACAAAAGATTGCACAAACCCAGCATAGCTCTGGCCCTTTAAAGAATGATCTTAAATGTAAAAACACACATTTGTTTTTTTTTGAAAATGGTATCCAAAGCTAGGCCTAGATATGATCTAATAGAGTTAATGAAAAGCATTCTAATCAATAGTTGTGTTTCTCTGTTTAAATTATAGCAACTTCCTCTGCAAGGCCTTTGATTTCTTTTGCAAATGAATGGAGCCTGCTACAAGAAATGATAGGAAATGGCTGGTAATTAATACCAAAGTTCTGTCCTCTGTTCCTATTACTCCACCAGGAGCCCTCAGAAGAGGTGAGTTGATAGTACAGATGGTAAATGTATGCTTTCAAAAGGTGAGTGTAATTTTATGTTTTTGAGACTTTTCTGGAAGAAGAGTCATTCCTGAGACTAGGAAAGCACTTAGAGATCTTCTAACCCACAGCAGTCTGGGGTGAAGCCTTTCCCTGTCCTTGCCAGGAGAGGAGTCCTCCTGACTGCAGCAACCTTACCAGACTTCTTTGCTCTTCTGAGAGGAGCCTGAGATATTGCAAGCATGTCGTACCCCTATCCTGGGCCTGGAAGTTACCATCCCAAGAAGTAGGTGTGGATTGGTAAAAAGCAGTCAGACAGCATAATCAAGTTCCCCTAGACACCCTGATTCTGCATGGAAGAAACAAATTGCTCCAGAGAAGCTTCTGCAAATCCTACCTTATTTGAACTGTATCAGATTCTTTCTTCAAAACTTTAGTCTAATACATAGGCAGGTTGCTCCCTACCTGCTGCACCCTCCAGAGAAACAGAGATACAACTCAGCGTTTGCACTTGCTTCTTTTGACTTTGGAAAGATGATAAACTGTTCTGTATTCCAGCCACCCATTCAACAAGCATTTCTGAGCGCCGGTTCTGTTTGAGGCGTGTGCCTAATAAAATACACACGAATGCCTGCCGTTATGGAGTTGACATTCCAGTAAGGGAGAGAATCAGTAATCAAGAGAAGGAAGTCAAATATCATGTTAGATAGTGATAAGAGCTAAGAAGAAAATGATAAACAGGGTAGGGGGTTATGAAATATAGGGTTGGGGGGATAAAACAGGGTGTGTGTATGAAATCTTAGAAAAGATTGCCAAGGTAGAGAACTGTGGGAAGTGAAGGGTTCGCTGAGTGGGTATCTGGATAAAGATATTCGACATAGACGAAGTTCTAAGAACAGCAAAGGGGCTAGTGTGGCTGGAGCAGATTGAGTGTGGGGTGCAGTGGAAGGAGAGGCAGGAGTGGGAGCTGGCTTTGGTGGGATCTTGTAGATCTAGCCAGGCTGGGCTCTGTTTGGGGAGGGCTGTGAAGCTGCTGGAGGATTCTGAGCACAAGATGTCCTGACCCGGAGTTACCTGTGGAAGTCTCTTCCCTAGAGGGACAGGTCTGTCCTCAAACAGCACCAGGGTACACATTTGTAATGATTTTCATATTTTAACAGGTCTATATTCATTTTGAAATTAGAATTCCTGATGACTGAGATTCAGTGGGACCATCAACTGGTGGTTCCCTGAACAATGACATGGATTTCTACCACTTTCCGGGCTGCAGCTAGGGTAAATCTCGTATCGAAATAAGAATCTTGGACAGTTGCCTTCTCTTGCGTATTCCACTCCGTGCTCAATTTGCTCTCTTTTTAGTTCTTCTACTCTCTCCTTACTCCATATGATCTTATTCCCCACTTCCATCCCCACTATATTCCTCATCAGAATACATTTTGTCAGATTTGGACTACCTCTTCTCCCTCCTTAACTAGAGCCTAGTGATTATGTTTGTGGTTTGAGTCACGTGGATTAGAAACTGTCCCTTGCTTCTCACAATCCCTTAACCTTTCCTCCTCTCTGTAAAATGGGTGTAATAATATCCCCTTCAGAGGGTTGTTGGGAGGAACAAATGAGATTTGGCCATTAAAAGAGCAAAGGAATTTCCTGAAACTTTTATTTTTAATTACTTTCTTGTTTTGTTAAATGTTTTTGCTATAACTCATCCTCCTTTTCTTTCTAGTGTTATGGTGTGCCAATAGAAAAACAGTGTCAATCTAATACAAGCAGTTTAGTCAAATTTCTTTGGAGTCTAGCTATTATAATTAATCCTTTTTGAAAATACATCATTGTACTACATTCGTGTATTAGTTATGAATGTAATTCACAATTATGTGATAAGAATTACACCGCACCTGACACAACAGGGACAGGGTAAAGAGAATTGATATTGCCACACATCACAGAGTATTTATTACAGCAGGGAGGGCAGTCATCTAACAAGCAACTGTAAGGCCTCTTAGTAGAACAAATCCAGAACCCACAGTATTACAGATGTGCCTGGGTGGACATGTCTGTAATGTGCCTGTAATGTGGACATTCTCTTAAGAATGTGATACCTAGAAATGATGCTGAGTGGTATTTGTTGTTGTTACATAAAAATCTTCCCATTTCACTGACATTTTTCTTTTACTTATTTTGGCGGTTTGTTTGATTTTCTCATTTAAGCTTTAAAATGTGCTGACTTTATAGTCATCAATATGGAGCACTTCAAGATTGCCAACGGAGGTGACCAAAACCAATCCCCTTACTTTCAGAGGCCTGCCACAGTTCCACTGTTACAGGCAACGGCTAGGAGCAGGTTTTGAACTTGGTGATTGCAATGGAAACTGGCAAGATCAGTCTGCCCATTTTCCAAATTACCTAAGCTTCCTTCACTGTGATTTTACTAGCACTCTGTGGGGCAAATGTTTCCAACTTACTTCTTTGTACTGCAGTAAATCATATTCTATCCTCAAGGATGTAAAACAGAAACATTCTTAAATTATTCATTAGAATAGAATTTCTTTCCAAACAGCCAGGCAGGTTTAAAGGCTACTCTTGACTATGTATTAAGAGCACCTTTTTCACTGAGATGACATTGTTGGCTACGCAAACAAATGAAACCCAGTTATGGGTTTCTCCATTCTTGATTGTCATTTCTCTCTTAAAGGAATCATGTAGTCATTCTCTATTTGAAAAAGTTAAAAAAAAGAAAAAGATATTAAAATGCTATGATGTCTGATAAGGAGAATCTGCACACTCTTGGACACCTTGTGTATGAGAAAAGATTCTTATCCTTATGCTGCTCTCATGGAGCCTGGATATTTGCAAACCTACTGCTCTTGACAAGCTCGTGGTAATTTACATAGTCTCACACCAGTCCTAATTTATGGCAGAGTATGTCTCACATTTGTAATATACTCAGAGCTCCTTGGAATTCTAACCTCTCTAGCTACATAGTTTCTGAGCTAGGCAAGAAGGGAAAAAAAGGTAACAACTGATTATATCTTTTGTTTCCTTTTCAAAGCCTGATCCCAATCAGCTTTCCAAATTCCCAAGAATCTTTGAAGTTGGGGACATGTCGCTAATGGAATTCTAGCCAATCCCCGTATTTATGTATTTGGAAAGTGGCCACTGCTATGGGCTCTTCTTAACCATTACGCAGTGCCAGGGCCCTTCCAGGCAGTCACACCTGGTCAAAATTGTGATTGCTCCGGATTTCCACTAGAGACCTCTCGCTGATCACAGGAGGGCTGGGAAGCAGTTCTCATCACTGGGCGTTTTTCTAGAAGCAGCAGAGGATAAGAGTTTGCCAATTGCCCCTGGGAGAAGGTGGAGTTTACCATCAAAGGGAAATAATTCTGTAATATGTTTCTCTCTTTCTCTCTCTCATTTTTTTCTTAGGCAAATTGAGGCTTATTCAAGCAGGTGTGTTGTGAAAGACTGAAGTGGAAAGAATTTCTGTGTCTTAAAACAATGCCATAGAAATGACAAAATAGAGGTCTTCATAGGCTGAAAGTCTCCTTCTCTAAGGGGTTCTTCATATTGACATCAGGAAGCTGGCTTCAATTTTCGGTGTTTGAGAGCCTCTTCTGTCAGGCATGAGGGAAGATGAGTTTACTCCCAGTCCCTGAGCTCTTGCGCATTCTTAGGAAGCTGAATAAAATGCTCCTGTAGGTCACCTTGCCCCACCTTTTCCTGCAGCTCCTGGGTAACCCCCATCCCAGGTGGCTGCCACCTTCAATGCCAGGCCCAAGGCCTTAATCCCTTGCTGCAGCAACAGATGGGACACATCGGTAAGGAAAGCCTGGTAGATGAAGTTTCACTGTTTTTCCAAAAAGGCAAAACACATTAATCTCCATTTGCCTTTGAATGGTCTATAATAGAAACAGTGACCAAAAGGGGAAATAATCTCCCCTCGTTTAACCTGTGCCCCTGTGAAAAATTGCTATAGCTTGTATTTCAGAAACTGAGTGTAACTAATCCTGCCCTCTGCCCATGGTCTTCACTACACAGGAGTATTAGAGAGTCAAGATAGGATTAGGTCAATGACACTAGAAAGCCTTTTTTGGGGAGACTGTGTCACCAGCTATAAATTGATCGAAGTTTCTTCAGAGACCCTCTAATATCTAGTTTCTTCTGAGACAATTGTGGATTCTTTGGATAAGTTTTTAAGGGAAAATCTTGCCTGTTTTTTTAAGGTAGACTGTCATTTGTTCATTTATTCATTCATTTATCAAATGCCTACAATATGCCAGTCATTGTGATTTGCAAGGAAAACATAACTAGTGATGCACAAGGGTTTGAGTGTGGATTCCTGACATTGGGTCCGTGGGTCTCTAAGAGTGAATGATTGTTTCAGGGTGTCTGTAATCCTCCTAAGGTGTGTGTGTGTGTGTGTGTGCTTTAACTAGTGAGAATAATCTGAAATATAAAACAATCTTTAAAGGGGTTGATTTAAAAGCCATTGAAGAAGCTGACAGTTAACATAAGCAAGTAATTATGTAATAGAAGACTACGTGAGAATTGTCATATTATAGAAATACAGTATGTACAGTGTCACATGAGCCCACAGGTGGGGTTATCACAACTGTCCCCTACACAGAGGTCAGGGAAAGCTACAGGGAAGGTAGTGTTCGTGTTGTATGTGAGAGATGAGTAGGAGTTCACCAGGTGGCTTGATGAAAGGAGTTCGCCAGGGTAGGTGCAAGTCAGTGTGCCTTGAGGGGCAGTTCACCTCCAGAGTCTGAGGTCACTCTACAAGTTGAAGCACGATTGGTATTTTCTCTACTACAACGTGACATATGGAGCCCACTTTGCCATTAGTCAACTGTTACAGGAAGAGGAATTCCACAGGCATGCCCTGACTGACCACAAATGGCTGAGAGCGCATGCGAAAACAGAATGCCCGAAGGTTGATGTGGAATAATCAAAAGGTCCCAAATGCTTGGTGCTGTACCAGAGTTGCACGAGTGCCTAACCTCAGCACAGTGTTGCTGCTGTCACTCTCCAACAGGCACTGGAGAGGACTGTCTACTACAGCAGAGTACTGCACCAGGTCTGCACAGCTGGCCTTGATTCTGCACCTGACCAGCTGTCTGTTCACTTAATTCCACCAGCCTCCATTTTCTCTTCTATGTGTAACAGTTACCATTTATTGAGAGCCTCTATGTCTCAGCTACTGTGCTAGGTGAATTACTTGCCTGGTTTCATTTAATTCTCCCAACATTCTTCAAGGTACATTTTGTCATATTCCTTTTCCAAATAGTGAAAAACATACTCAAAAAATTAAAATAATGTCAACAGTCATGCCGGTAAAATGTGATACCGGCATGAGAAGAGTAGTCTCTCTCTCGCTCCAAAGCCATGACCACTCTGGTTCATCTCATTTTCTCTTTGAAAAGCAGGGATTGGGCTAGATAAGTTTCCATCTTGATAATTCAACTGTGTTTTAAATGTCACCGTCCTAAGGCTATTGACTTATCAGTGAAACAAGAGCAGGCGAGTGCAATTTGACACAGTTCTGCAGAACTGGGATACTGCATTTGGCATATATTGCTTATCTGGGAAGTTACAAAGCTGCATTTTTCTACAAGTGTGCCAAGTTTTGATGGTAATGGGGGAGTTTGATATGAAACTTACAGGATATGGGCTAAGATTAAACTGTCTTCTTTTTTGATCTGGAGCTCATCATTGAGATCTAATTATATCTTTAAAGGTAAGAGGATTTGAAATAAATCAGCATGTCTTCTCAAAATGTTTCAAATTGCAAACAGTCTGACTTTTAATCTGAGAATTATTACTCTATTGGGATCTACCTAAAAATATACCATTCGACCATAGCACAATAAATTATAAGCTGGAGGGCATGTGTGTGTATGTGTGTGTGTGTTTAAGAAAAGGAGGTTGATCGGTGTAATTCATAAATATTGCCTTATTCCATAGTGGGCTGAAGACAATAAAAGCAGCAGCATATTTTTAGTATAAATAAAAACCATGGCTTTGCATTTACAAAGAAACTTTCAGTTCTGGTGCTAGCATTTTTCAGTCTTTTCTCATTTTCAAGTTTATCGAGCATAACATTGAATGCAATACTTAATATTTTTTCTTTATATATTTTAAAGTAGCTTACCCAACATACTTTAATTATCCCTGTAGCAAGTGTCATCAGCTGAGAAATGAACAGTCAATAAATGTAATCTTTTGATAACATCTTTGGCAACTTGAGTTATTTCAGATGAAAAGGGGACTTCTATGTATAGAGCCCATCAAAAACCTTTAACCTGAGTGATTGTGGGAATTTCATAAATACTAAAGAATCCTGGTCATTATATTTCTTCCATATTAAAAATATAGACTATAGCCATATTAAAAGAGACTTGTAGGCTGTTGTACTTTCTAACCTGTATACTTGAACAGTTTATAAACTCATTATACCATGTTACAGAAATACCTTTCTATTAATAATGGGAATACTAGTTATTGAATCCAATTATAAATTTTCAGTGTTATGATGTAGTAGCAGTGAATTGACCTGCTGTAGAGGAAGACTGACTTGGATGGTCATTTAGTGAACTTTAAAATGGCAAACTCCAAAAGTCCTGGATGAGGATGTCGGCACTATGTTTCTTAAGACAAGGCAATTGACAAGTATGTTTCTTTCTTGAGATTTTCAAGTCCCTCTAACTTTCAGAAACAAAGCAAGTAGATGGATAAAACTTGGCTACCCCAACCATTTAGTTAAAAAAATGGAAAAGCAGCCAGTTACTCAGTTGAAGAGCCAGATGCTTGGCATTCTGTGCTCAGGTTATCTGGATTTTTCATTTAAATTTTCAGTTTAAATAGAAAGAACTGCACCTCAGGATCCCAGAACGCCAACTCCGAGGTGGAGTTTGCCATGCAGGAGGTTTACTGTAGACTACTCCTGGGAATGACCCATATGGAAGGGAAAGGAAGGAAACTGGGTTGGACAGCTGTGATACACTCACTGTGGACACCCTGCCTACCATGGAGGGACTGGCATGGTAAGTGACTTTTCAGAGCTGATCCGAGCTGAGGCAGAATGGCTGGGACATTAACGCCCCATTGAGATTAGTTATTGGATGTGAGTAACATGGGAAGGCGACCCGACCTTGAGCAAGGTGGCTTTCTCCAGCAGAGATAATCCCAGAAGCAGGTCCCAGGTGAGGTTGTACCTCAGCAATACTCCTGGTCACTAAGGGAACAAGTTCTTCAGTCCTAAAGAAGGTTCTTGGTAGCATCATGGTGTCCACCACAGGTTAACAGGCAGAGATTTACAGCTATTTAATGTTTCCTTTGTAGCAGTCTGAATATTTATATTTCATTTGCTAATGTGCAACAACTTTAGTTCTATTGTAGTTCCTCAATGTTGCTGAACACAGAGGTACATCCTTTAGGACACTAGGACTGTATCATCACATGAATTTATAAAATGTGATACCTCAATTCGTTGTACTATGTGAAAAATATTTACATTATGCCATTTTAGAATGTTGTAGTTATAAATTTGTGATCCTTGTGAATTTGTTATTGTAGAAGCAGCTTTGACTTGCATGTCAACATGTTTCCTTCACCATTTCATTGTCTTCTCATCTCGTAATACTCCATGATAGATCCTGGAGATCATTAATTTAATATTATTATTTTTCTTTTTTTCTAATTAGAATACTGGCCCAGTAATATTTCACTCTTCACTTCACCTTTAAAAAGTGATTAAAGTTTATGGGAATAAATATACTACACAAGCCCAAAGAATATTATAGCTATCATCTACCAAAAGCTTATTATGTGGCAGGCACCAACTGCTTTAGATAGTGACTTATTAAAATCTGTTTTACAAATGAGGAGATAGAACCCATGAGAAGTTAGGTAACTTTCCCCCAGATTAATAAGTAATGAGTGGCGAAGGTGAGATTCAGTTGCAGAACCAAAACACACTTAGCCACTATGCTTTACTATTCCAACACAGGTAGATAGATACAAGTGAAAAATCCCAACACTTTTTTACTGCTGAAAAATGTTAGGGGAGGTCAAAAGAAAATCACATGATTTAACACAGTTTTTATGTTCATGAAAATTTATTTTGCATTTATATAAGAACTGGATTTTTCTGTTCTTAGATACTCCGGTGAATTCATTCACTCATTCCCTCATTCATTCATTCGTTCAGCAAATATTTACTGGGTACCTTCTATGTGTCAGACTTTGTTCCAGGCACTGAACATTCACCAAAGAACAAAACAGACAAAAAGCCCAGCTCTGATGGAGTTACATTCTAGTGGAAGGAGAGGGATGATAGACCATAAGCATAAAAATTAAGGACATGATAAATGCTATGGAGAAAGAAATAGACCAAAGTAAGGGGAATCGGGAGTGGGGAGAGTTGTCATTTTAAACAGGATGATCAGCATAGACTAATCTTTGCTCAAAGGCAGAAAGGAAGTGAAGGAGTTAGCCCTGCAGATACTTGGAGGAAGAGCATTCCAGAAGCCAGAAGACCCAGGATATGGTCCAAACATAGAAGCGTGCCTGTATATGAAGGCCAATAATACCAGAGCAGAGTGAACAAGGGAGGATGTCAGGTTTTCTTCAAAAAATCAAAAAAGCAATCAGTCAAAACACCTGCTCATCAACTCTTCAGCTCTAGTTCTACAGCAAAAGCTTGGGTCAATTAAAGACCCAATTTCATATTCGAGATGGAAGGCAGGATGGACTTGAGCAGTAATTGACGCACCACTGTTTACATTCGAATTTTTGTTTTTCTCAGAAAGGTATAAGCTTGTCCCACCCTTTAGGACAGGGTGCAGACATGACTGCAAACATGACCCAAATGCTGCCCCATGGACTGAAGTCCTGGAGAGTTTATTGACCCAACAGGGTACATAGAAAAAGTGCTCGGGGAGTTGTTACTATGTCATGATCTGGAGATTAAGTCCTCTGTAAGTATGAAATGACAAAGCAAAGAAGAATTCCACCACACCTTTGAGGATGAGTTTGGGCTCCTGGAAACATTCCCAAGAATTCAGTCAGTCTTACTCTCTTCTTTGTAATCAGAATAACAGGAGACACTTTCGGAAAAAGTCATTAACCTTGATGATCCTTCTCCTCAGTGGAACATACCAGCAAGATTGGATAAAGTTAGGAAAGAAAGCAAGGGGCTTGGTTAAAATCAGAGAGGATCAAATTTTGTTGATTAACATCATGTCAAATAGTAGTTTGGCTTTTTGTGTACAATGAAGTTAAATTTATTTAATTATGCATGCTTTATTTATTTATAAGAAAAATGAATATAAAGATATTAAATCTGTTATAGAATGAAACCAAATTGTGTCTCTTAATACTTGTTTATACAACCAATAAAAATAAATTCATTCTGGTGTCCTTGAATTTATGCTGTGTTCTCACTACTGTCTTTAAAGGTGTAATGAAATCTGGCATATGGGATCTAATTGTGTTTATGCAGAATAACTTGAATGGGATTTAGGTCTATAAAGAGAGTGGGGGGTATGGAATACTTAAAACCCAGAATCAAAGGCCTTTCTATTTATGATGACTTTCAACTATATAAGCACAATAAGAAAGATTATTTAAATCCATCTGTTAATTCATAGAATATTCTGCCATTGATCTAAAATCAAAATATTCTCTCCATTGGTATGGCATCAAAATAAACTCAAAGATGGGGTAAGTTCTAATGATTAATGGGAATTTTTAAGTAGTTGCTAATTAGAATAAATAACAAAGGAAGTTTTCTTTTATAACTTAAACATAATTTTTCTTTTATTCTGATTATAAAATAGTAGAGATCTATTTCAAGGAATTTGAAAAATACAACAATTTACATAGAAAAAAATTTTAAACATTCCATTAATATACTACTGTGAGATTATTTGCAGCATTGTGGTGTACTACCTGTATTTCTTTAATATGCATATAAATATTCTTTTGTCTTGGGAAGTTTGTATATTGCATCAAAACTGAAATCATAACATATAAACAATTTTGTTTCCTGATTAGCTAGTTTTTAATAAAATTATATTCATGATAAAAAATCTAAGTGTTACCAAAAGATAAAAAGTAAAAGTACCTCTCTCACCCCAACCTTGACCTCTATTTCTTGAGGTAATTGCTATTGATTGTTGTATATTTGTTCCAAATTGACAGAGAGATATTACAATTGTATCATCCCACAGGAACATTTTCATTGTATGCTTGCAGTTTTACATTTCATGAAGAATCTTAAAAATCAAAGAGATTAGCTGGGTTTACAGCATATGATTAAGGACAATGAAGGTCGTTCTTTGTAAGATTTTCTCAGTATGTAATTTTTAAGTTAAGGTCTGGAATCAATGGTGTCAATTTGACACATTTTCAAGTCCATGTACTAGGGACTGTTTCTATACCCCTGGTAACTCTCCAGCTGCTAAATTGAATCAGTCACCCCAAGAGGCATCCTCTTCCACAAAACATTGTTCTACCAAATCCCTTACCTCTTCCCCTCCCTACCACGGAAGAGTTAGTGCCCCTGTACGGGAGGCCATGGCCACCTCTGCCTTGGGCCCTCACAGACTCCCCCTCTTCTATTCTCTGTATCTGTGAAATGAGATTCAGTGCTTCTCTGTGCTTATCTTGCCAGGCTTTAAAAATCCCTTCTATGCATAAAGTCAGTCATCACTACTATTAAATTCTTTGTATTCCAAGTGATAGAAACTTTTCTTTTTCTCAAATTCCTATCTATAATTTCTTGTTACAGTCATCAGTACTTAGCATCATAAGTGAAACAATTTTCATTCCATCCTAATGTCTTCACTTTGCTTGAAATAAACTGTTGGCACATCCAAAAACCAACATTCCACAACATTTTGTGGCTAGGAATTCCCCTGTGCATGTGGCAGCCCGCTGCCTTCTGATACGGATACTCAGATCTTTCTTACCATTAAACCTTGGTGCAAGTTTATGGCTAAATAAAAATTATGTCATTTAACTTAATTCCCTAGTATCTATCCATCTATGATGTTCTTGATCATGAACATTTTCCACTGGCATATATTTTCAACCAGGAGCATGCCGATTTTAAGGAGTTGTATTCTCTCCTTAATGTGCCCTGGCTTTTGCAACAAGGATTCTTAGTAAATGTTTGTGATAATGAATTAAAGGTTTAGTTGGAACAGTAATATGTTTAGGGACTGCTGTATCATCAACTTCCTTTAGTGGATGGGAATGGTACTTCATATCATCTGTCCAATATCGTGTGTAATTATTCTAGAAACCCCTAAAATTCCTGAAATTTATTTTACTTTCTCTGTTATTTCCCCATTTTCCACCTCATACCTCTCCTTGTGATAGATATTGTATGTGTTACAGATACTTTATATGATTTTATAGAGTTTTGAACCTCCATTATTCCAGTCAAAATTCCCAACCAAGAGAAAGGTTAATAGGAGACCAAGTGGCCTCTGGCCCTGGATGGTATGCAAGAAGAACATAGCTCTGTAGTTTAAATCCCCCAAAACAAACAGAGGATAAGAAAAAACTCCATGAGCAGTAAGATTTGTACAACTTTTATCCTGACCCAAAGTGACTTGAGTACTTGTATCCTAGACTACAGAAGGTTCCTACTCATTACTAATTCAATAAGTATATTTAAAAATAATAAATCCAATCAATACATTTTAAAATGATAAAAATAAAAAAATGACCCCAAGCCAATCTGAGGATGATTAACTTAATATAAATTATTATAATAAAAGCTGGCTTGGCCATATTTTCTGGATCTGGAGGAAGATAGAAAAACTCACACTAAACAACTTTTATTTTTTAGGTTTTCCAAAAGATAGAGCTAAACATAGGCCTGGATTGAGTTCATAGTAAATAGAAATAGAAACAACCCAAGGATTTCCCCTGATATTATAGTTAGTTCTCATTTTTTAAAAATTATTATAGGTACATAACAGTTGTATGTCTTTGTAGAGTATATGTGACGTTTTGATACAGGCATACAAGGTGAATTACTCAAATCAGGGGAATTGGGATATATATCCATCACCTTAGGCATTTAACATTTGTTTGTGTTCGGATTTTAAAAGATGAGTGGCCATACACCTTAAAAATGTTCCTCCAATGGGAGCTCCATCCTCTTCCAAACCTAGTGGCAGCTTGACTCCCCCTCACTTCAGCCAAGGCTAGGTTTTCTATACCCCCTTTCTTCTTCTCTACCTGTGACAGGGATTCACCTCCAGAGAATATTCTCCAAGTCTAATCCCTCCCACTGAGACCTTGTCTTAAAAAGTGCAATGAAAACATACAGTCATAGTATAGAGAATATATATGAGATTATCTCCATTCACCAACTCGTTTCCTTCAGGTATACGAGTGAGAGCAAAGCATACTTTACCAATACACAATGTGAACTAGTGAAATTTGTTTTCACAATGGGCCCCTCCCACTGCCCACCCTTAACATCTCCTTCTTAATCCTTCCTGCTTTCTCCTCAAACTGCCAAGTATATTCTAAACCTGCTCTCATGGAAGAATCTGCCATGTCTGTCATCTTTGCACAAAAGAATGGAAACAGTTTAAAGTACCACACATTCTGGGAGTATTTGCACTTGATAACCCAGCACAACCTTAGAGGTTACAAAATATTTCAAATTTATTGAATTTTAGAAATTCTTACACTCTCCTGAGGTAGGTATTAGTAACTTCATTATACGAATGAGTTACTCAAAGTATAAATAGTTCCACGCACTGTCCCCTGTCACAAGGCTTACGAGTGGCAGAGCCTGAGTTTGAGTATATCTTTCACTGAAATCTTTTCTGTTAGGACACAGGTGCCTTTAAAAGAGCTTAAAGCCTGAGTGTAAGTGAACAAAGCTGATGCAAGAGAACTTCAGGTAGGTAAGATTTGATGACAAGAGAAAAGCGAAATGTTCTAGAATCTATCAGATTTTGGTACATTGTTAATAATTGAATTGTTATAAATATATATTTTTATAAATATCCAAATATAATTGTCTTATATTAATGACCAAAGGATTCTGATACTCCATTTGATGGATAAGAGGAATTTGGGGGGTTATCTGCTTAAAAGGACACATCGAGTCTGAACCTTTAGCTAGCAAGTCACATTGAAGCCTACTGTGCTTCTGAAGACGCAAAAACAAAAAAAAAAAATTCTCCCTCCCTCATTTCTTTTGCTCTTTCTCCTCCTTTTCTCCGTGTTGCTTTTTGTCTCCATATCTATCCTTGTTTTATTGGCACAAATCTCTCATGTTTAGCCTTTCAAGAAAATGATGAATGCGTTTCTATCTTGCCCATTGCACTCTTCTGCTTCCCAACAGCTAGAGAAGAAAAATTCAGGGCAAATTTACTTTTCAGCATATATGTTATGGGCTGAATGTGTCCCCACAAAATTCATATGTTGAAGCTCTCCATATGATGGCATTTGAAGTGGAACCTTTGGGAGGTAAATAGGTTTAGATGAAGTCATGAGGGTGTGACCCCATGGTAGGATTAGTGTCCTTACAAGAAGAAGAAGAGCACCACAGAGAGCTCTTGCTCGCTTCTCTCTCTCTCTCTCTCTCTCTCTCTCTCTCTCTCTCTCTCTCTCTCGCTGTCTCGCTCTGTTTCTCCCTCTCTCCCCCCAACATGAGGACACAGCCAGAAGGCAGCCTTACACAAACCAGGAAGAGGATCATCACCAGGAACTGAATCAGATGGCACCTTGATCTTGGAGTTCCAGCCTCCAGAACTGTGAGAAATAAATGTCTGTTTAAGCCACTCAGGCTATGTTATTATCATAGCATCCCAAGCTGACTAACATAATACGGTTTGTACTGTGGTCTGTGTGGTTGGTTGCACCAGCCCCCAGAACCTTTCAGAAGCTATTTTATTAAGTGACATTTTCTCTGTATACATCCTTAAATTGTTCAACTCACCTTGGCTAAATTTATGGTGGCACTTGGGACACTGTAGTACATATTTCATGTACTAAGATACTGTTCACCACATTATTGGTCTAATAATAATTCATTTTATTATTAGAGAATTATTAAGTAATTTCTATGTCTCATGGTGCATAGTAACTGTTTCAAATGTTCTGCATATATCATTTTATTTAAATGCTTTTGGTACTCCTAGGAGGTCAATACTATTAATGTCTTGATTTTATAGATAATAAAACAGGAAGGTTTGGGATGATAATTTTCTTATCCAAAAGTGTGTATATATATATATATATATATATATATATATATATATATATGTTTTGTTATAGTTCACTTATGGGTAACCAGTGAGGTGGAACATAGCTAGTTACACGTAGGAAATATTAATAACTTACCCTCAATCATTAATTTATCACCTTAGTGATAAATCCTGGTGGCAAGCCTGAACTATGCAATATCTTTTTAAGCCTGTGTCATTTTAAAATGTTGCCTTTGCACTGTATTTTAATTATAATTTTTACCAAGTTGTCATGTCAGCATGATTTAGGCAACTGAATATTTTATTTTGAGCCTTGAAACTGTAAGGAGGCCTAATGATTATCAGTGATAATCATAGGAAAAGGGGTGTTTGCAGTGGAAAATCCAGAGCTGTCATGTGGACCTGTGGGCTCCAGCGTGACCTGCCTGCCTGCAGTTCTCACACGAGAAAAGGAAGTCCTACCTGCTCAGGCCCTTGGCTGGAAGCCTAATGAAACTACCTTTGTTTTGGTGAGAGCAATTGATCTGTGAGGAATGCTTGAATACAGAGGAGATAAATGGGACATTTTCCAAGGTCCAGGTAACTGTCGGAATCTGTAACGACAGCATTTTTGGAATGTATTCGCAGAGCATTAGGGAGCCGGAGCTATGTGGTTGGATGCCTGGATGGGAGGGACTTTCTGTAGTTTCTTTTATTGGCTCTTGCAGGTTCCACACAGAATCATTAAATATCTTTTTTTCAAGATTGGGATGAAATGATAAAAACATGTTGACCCCAAAATTGCTTACTAATCTTCTATTTCTTTGTATTGCCTCTTATGCTGCAAGATTAAAATAAAATAGTAAGAAAAATAATAATTGCTTCTATGTATTGAATACCTATGATGGCAGGCACTGATTTAGGCCTTTAATAGTTTATCTAATTAATTTCTCACAGAACACCATAGATTTGTATGTCTGTTTTTATTTTTTCTTTGTTTTTTATTCACACCTGTATGCCTGTTTTTATATATCTAAGAGAAAACATAGGTTCAGCAAGGATCATTTCCAACGTTCACATAGCTAAAAGTCATAGAATTGAGATTTGAACCTGTATCTGTTTACTCTATAGAGCCAAATTCAAGTGCAGAAACATTTGGCAGCGACTGATATATTACATTCCCTATTCCCACATAGATTTCAACCCTTTTAGGTATAATAAGTTTCTCAATAAACCAATTAACTTCTTTTCATTAGGTCAATTTTATGATTTATTTTAGGTTCTAGCAGTGAACTAGGGATTACTTTTATCGCCTACCATAATCAAAGTGTGCTAGCTCACCACCATCTTTGCCATAACCCTGGGAGATCACACACCCCTCTTATTTAAACTAGGCCTGGTTACACTTATCTCACTTGCAAGACAGAATTTATGTTCGTTATTATTTAAAAGGTCTGTTAGATTGCAAAAATGCCAATGAACAATTTTTGAAATTTGTTTATATTCCATTATATTTTTTTAGGCCAGGCTCCATGTCTGGTGGTTGGGAGATAATTACCTATTTTTCAGAACATCTCTTAAGTTTTAACCCAATGTCCAATTTCTCTTTATTCCATGAATTCTTTAGGCCATATTTGCTAAAAACTTTTATTTCTCAGGTTTTAATATTTAGTTTCACTTATATATATAGTTTGACGCTGCTTTAAACTCACATAAAGGTACACATTGAGGTGAAACCACTGGTAACTTATGAAAATTGCTGTATTAGCCTGTTCAAAACCCTTCAGCATTGAGAGATAGAATTTCATTCTAAATAGGTTAGCTCTGTTTGACTTATGAGGCCCAAATCCTAGTCTTTGGCAAAATTCCCTGGGATGGGAACTTAATACAGAGCCTCACACACAAGCCAGACAAATGAGCCTTCAGTTTGGAATACAACATATATCTAAAGCAATGCTTCTTACACATTTTCATCTTTTGGTTTACAGTCCAGACTTTGTGGTCACTACTAAAAATACTAACCTTGAGCAGCAGACACAAGAATGTGCCCTTCCATCCTTCTATGGATGAAAGGCAACTTTATCTAGTATTTAAAGTAACAGCAAATGTTACAGTCATATGAAGAAAAAGATAGAATAACATCTACTGCCTTATTTGACAAATGTAAGATGTGATCTTACATTTACCTTTATACCCACCAAGTTAAAAGAAGTTAGAGGTGAAGAAAAAGCAGAATGTAAAAGAGAAGACTGGCATACACTATAGTAATCTGTTTCTATTAGTTTTTCTTGAGAATTAATATCTGAGAAAGAAGCAATAGTTAGTTACTTGTGTGTGGTGGAAAGCCTTGGCCAGGCTTGCACATAGTGGGCGTGAGTAGCACCTTCTTGGGTCCTGCAGTATAGGTGCAGTTCAGGGGAGATTGCCAGTGCTGGCGTGGCAAACCATCCAAGCCTTGCGCCTGGATAGGTGGCCTGGGTAGCATGCTAAGTAGTAGATCTTTTGCTTGATACATTATTTCTGGATGCTTATATGTCCTGGGTATAAAAGAATGTACTGCTGTAGTCATCTGACCTTGGGGACATCTCCCTCCCCCCAGGCTTCCAAGACCACCAACATCAGAGAGCACAAAGGAAGCAATGGGGTCCAGGCACACCCACTTAAGTTTTTACCCTGTGTAAACTCATATATACATATATATATATATATATATATATATATATTTTTTTTTTTTTTTTTTTGAGACAGAGTCTCACTCTGTCACCTGGGCTAGAGTGCAGTGGTACCATCAGAGCTCATTGCAACCTCAAACTCCTGAATTCAAGCGATCCTCCTACCTCAGCCTCCTGAGTAGTGGGACTACAGGCATGTGCCACTATGTCCAGATAACTTTTCTATTTTTTGTAGAGACAGGGTCTTGCTCTTGCTCAGGCTAGTCTCAAATTCCTGGCCTCAAGTGATCCTCTGGCCTCAACCTCCCAAAGTGCTAGGATTACAGGAATGAGCCTCCATGCCCAGCCATAAACTTTGCTTTTGGAATAAAGAAGAGTAAAAATAACGTTGAATTGAGCCCAAGTCATCATTCTTGCCCATCACCATAATATAAGCAGACTTTGAAATCTGACCTCCCTAATTTGTAATTTATAGGTTGTTGTATGAGATAGCGTATGTCTCAGGAAGCCCAACTGATTTAACTTTCAAGGAAAAGAAAAATTTCTAAATATGATGATACTAAAAGAACTAAACAGGTATTACTTAGATAAGAAACAAAATTTTTGCTCTCTGACTCTGAAACTCAGATATCCTGAATTACAACTGCTTCCGTGTTTCCAACCTTAGGATGTATATAATGTGGACAAGTAGCAGGAAAAAGATTTTAAAGCATATATTACATAAGTAATAGCAATAAAGATGAAATTTGTGAGTAAAAACAATTCAAAATTAGGGAGATTTATTTTCATGCTCATAGAGAATTACGTAAGAAAAATACATGTAGCTCTTAAAAGGAGGAAAGTATGTAGGGAAGCATCATTTTTTACAATAACTAAATCTCTGTTATCATGAGGCTTCGAGGTTACCCAGCTGCTGAAAATGAAAGTTCCCCAGAGGTCTCGGCTATGCTCTAGTTATAACTACTACCCAATCCACAATCTAACTATAAACACATTATCTACTGTGGCAAGCTTCCCAAACCATCTTATTAGGGGCATACTTCTCATTTTCTAAAGGCCTCCACATGACCATGATTGTATTACTTGGGACCCTCATGGCTGCAGGAGACAGCAACCTAACTCCAACAATCTTAAGCCAAAAAGGCAATTCATGTATGTATGTTTGAAGAGGCAACAGCTCCAGGTGCTAAAAGCACTATCTTGGTTTTGGACTTCGTGATGAAATAGCATGGATGCTAAGTTTGTTACTGGCCAATATTTATGTTGTAGACGGGGGGTTAGAGTTAAGCAGACATGGGTTCAAATCTCAATTCTACCACATATTAGCATTGTGATCTTGGGATGTCACTGAACTCTGAGTTTCTCATTGCTCATGTATAAAATTGGTATAGCAGGAAAATACCATGAGAGAAGGAGAAAAGACGCAACGCCACCTTCTCTTTCAGGGACCCCATAAACTCTGGGAAAAACTAGGTCAGAAAGAACTTGTGTGGGCAACTAGCTGAGCAATACTCCAGGTAAGGCACAGAGGTATTCCAAGTCATCCTGCTTTGTGGGTTGGGGGCTATTTAGATAAGGTGATGCCATAGATATAGCCAGATAGAAAAACACAGAAATGGCAGCCAGACATAAGCAAACATACTTCCACTCTCACCTGCTGAAATGGGGTAACGCTAATTCTACTCAGGGACAACATGATGGATTTAGCCCCCTCAATAAATAACTACTCTATGGTAAAATAATGCTTATATCAGAAGTTTTATGTATATATGCTAAATATTAGAAACATTTTAGATTTAAATTGGTTGTTTTTGACATATATTTTCAATCCTTGTCATTTTTTGTGAATTAGTGAAAGAGGATGCCAAGTTTAAAGTTTCAAACAATAGACACATGAATTAACTTATACAATGGACATAGGTCACAGATTCAGATCTCTATCAAGGAAATTAAATATGCAGTGTGTATTTAGGAACCCTTAAAGCCTGATGCAGAGAAAACAAAAAGGTCCAGGTCTACAGGAAGAAAAGGAACAGATGAATTTTGACTATGATCACATACTCAGGACAGTTCGTAGCCCAGCTTCTCGGCCCATGGTCCTCCTCAGGGTCATTGAAGTAGAAAATTGCGTGTATACGTGGCACTTTTCCTTTCTAGTGAAAATTGGAAAGCAATTCACCTTTCACAGTATGCACAGGCAACAGAGTATATTTTGTAAGAAAAGGTTATGTTGCTTTAGGGTAATGTAGTTCTTGAGACATAGCCAAAATTCTTTTTTCCCCAACTTATTGCTGTTTTGTTCTTGAGTAGTTCAATAGATTAAAAGCCATTGTTAGAACTGTTTTTCTTACTAAAAATTTTACCTAAAATTGTCCCTTTGCAAATTCAGGCTGTGTTTCATGCCCAGATTAATAAAAAAAAAATACTTATGCAAGAAGAATAATAGTCAACAGGGAAAGTGGTCATCGGCTAGACAAAGAAGCTCTTTAAATCTAAGGACTTATGGGACTCATGACTTTGTTTTTTAGTCCTTGTCGTTTATAAGATTGAATCATTTCGTTGTAATAATCTCAGCAGCATGTCTATGCAAATATGGAGAAAAATGTTTTTCAGAGCTGCTACTAATAGGGGTTTCTGCTATGTATTGCTCTGTAAAAAGCCATTTCCAAATGCAGTGGCTTAAAACAATTACTTTTTAAAATTTTCTGCTATCTTGTTAAGGATTTCCTTATGCAGATGTGGTAGGATGGCAACCGAGCCTAGAATGTCTAAATGGCTCACTCAGATATCTGATGATTAGTGGGGACATCTAGCTGCTAGGACCTCTTTTTCTCCACATAGTCCCTCCACATGGCTAGACTGGGCTTTTTGTATGATAGTCAGATTGGTCACAAGGCTGGCCTGCTTTCAAGGGGAAGGGAAATAAATTTCATCTTTCCATGGGAGGGGTATCAAGAACTTGTGGCCATTTTTAATCTAGCACACCTACCCTTGAATCCTTGAATGTTGTTAGTTAAAATAATATATTTTTCCTTTTCTATTATATATTTTATTTTCTTATTTCTGTTCCTCAAACATCATCATTTATATTCTGAAGAATATAGACATTTCAGAGGGAGTCACTCCTTTCCTTGTAGTATGCCAAAACCTTGGGATTACTAAGGGCCCTCTTAGAGGCCAGGAGCTTGATTTTATCCCTGGGTAAATGAAGATTAGCTCAGTGATGATGGCCAAGCCCGTAAGATTGTCTGGAAAAGCAGTCTGGGCAAGTTGGTTGAAAGGATCCTCAAAGTTTGGGCCAGGATCCAGCCTGTGTCCTGTGTTTGTCACTAGATGGTTGGGCCCTGCCAAGTCCACAATGAAGATGTCCCACAAATGGACACATTACTGCTGACTCTGCTTGCCAGGGCAAGGCAACTCAGCTCTCTCCTCTCCACACCCACAGCATAGCACATCCCTGGATAATGACAGGTCTCATCTTTATTAAATAAATCACATTGGCATTACAGCACTCCCATGAACTCCTTGACCTTGCCAAATTTGCAAAGAGCAAAGCATTGTGAATACTTGGCCATGAAGTTGAAACCAAATGCTTAGAGTGGACTCTTAAATGGTTATATTTGTAGATATACCCTTATATTAACTGTTGTATACTAAATAATCTGAATTTTTATAAAACAGCAGCATTTTTCTTTTTAGATAGATATGTGGTAATGCTTTCTTCTTTTGTTCTGAGAGGTCAGACATATAAGACTTCTGGAAATTATGGTTCAAATGGCTCTTCCTAGTTATAAAGCCCAAGTTTGTAAAATATTTGACCTCAATCATTACCAATCCAATAATAGGTTTCTAGACTCATCAGTAGCCTTTGTCTAGTCTTTTGGCTGTAAAATCTGTATGGGACTTTTCAGTCATTATTATAATAGTTTTTAGCCTTACTTGCATAAATTTCAGTAGAAAATTAGATAGTAAATTGGCTCGGGGTCATGTGGGTCATTTCATAGTCAATGTTTAAGTAAATAACCATGCCTTAAGAATTTTACCTATCCTTCAAAGGAGCAGAGAGAAATAAGTGTGAGAAATAGATGGCTTCCTTCCCTTTCAGTGGAGATGATGAGGCCCAACAAAACAGTCTGCACAAACTCATATTCAAATTCAAATGGTGAAATGAAGGGCAGAGTTTTGTTTGCATAATGCCTTGAGTATTCTATGATATTGGAATAACTAAGTACCAAAATGAATACCAAGTTCTGATAGGTTCACCTAAAGAAAAGGGGAGTGGAAGGTGAAAGGACAGATAGATAGGTATATTGACAAAAACTCTCATTATTTTCTTTCATTATCTCATCAGAATATCTTTGTGACTACACGGTGATAAAATTTTGCATTTAGGAAATTAGGAATGAGCACCAAGTCCTCATGCAGAAGTAGAAATTTTGAAAGAATTAAAGTGGGAGTCAACAGGAGATAAAGAGTATTTCAGAAGAAACTTATCAGCCTTCTTTGATTTTAGTCCCACTGATTATTCTGGTACCTTCTCTCTTTATTTCTTCGTGGTGTCTTGGTATTGTTATCATCATATTTTCATTACAGTCTTCCTTGTGTCTTGATATTATCATTATATTTTTATGTTTATCTCATTTGTAATTATCATTTACTTACAGTGGTCTTTAATACTTTCTCTAACTGCACAGTGAGCAGTCCAAGAGCAGCAAAACCATGCCTTTTATTCCCATTGTAATTTTCTCCTGTTTGACACAGTGTTCTGGGTTCCCTGACACTTGGTACATACAGGCTCTTGATTGATACAAGGGAAATTACCATGTTCTACGTTAACCAGAGGTGTGAGCCTGGCTTCATGATGACCACCAAAGAGATGGTAATTACTGACATCTTTTTTGCCATAGCTTGTATGTGTGATGTTTGAGCAAATAATAGATCTTCTTTTAAGTCCAGGCTTTGGGGGAAACTAACTGATTATGGGCATGCTACATAATATCTTAGGTCTAGTTATCTTTACCAATAACACAGGATAATACTATTATCTCATTATGTTGTTATAAGAATCAATTGAGATAATATATGTCAGGTACTTACAGTATCTGGCATATAGTTAGACTCAGTAAATGTTAGCTGTGACCACTGTTATTATCACATACCTTATTGTCCCTCGCCTGTACTTTTTATGTGCTCAGTTACAGCACTCACCGATGTTGCCCCCATCCCTTTTTGTTTTCTAATTTTTGAACCCCTGCTATATGATCCAAGGCCAAGTAAATATGTACTTTAAAGTATCTATTTTGAAGAACTATGTTGTTCTACTTATAGTTTTGGCTCTGAAGGCTTTTACAGAGCTTAAACTGTGTGCCTGCTCAGTCTTTCCCATTGGACGTGTTACTGCTGGAAAACATCAACTTTTACAAATTTTGTTTTGTAAATGACTGTCTCATTCTCTCTATTGCACTTTTGTCACAGTATCTGCATGAAATTTCATTTTGCTGACTGACATTTCTACTGTTCATTGTCCTTTTTTAGGGTTGTCCCTACTCATGCCCAAGCCCCAAGGCCACTTGGTGGTGACATGTGTAAATAACATCACCACCATAATGAAAGGTTGGGTCAGAACGTCTTGGGAGGCGAAGATAGCCACCTTTGGCTGTAGTCAAGGGTGGGTCACTGGGGTCATTACCATTGTTTACTGCAGTTGATCAAATACTCTTCTTTGGGTAAGATGATGGCTTGTAGGGTGGGAATGTCTGACATGTCACTGGTGTGGTTTGTCCTTCCAAGTAAATTTTTAAATAACAAATACTCATTGAGGGTCTACTGTGTACTTTTCTTGTGCTTTTGTGCAGACTCTTCAAAGTTTATAAGCATTTATTCAACTGTATAAATCTTCCAGCTCAAATCTAAATTTATCAATAAAGTTTTTACTTATAACAGAAACTCATTAAAATAAAATATGATTATAATGAAATATATCATTTAATGACTTGGTGACATTTTTGCAATTAGTGGGTCATATGATGATCATTATTAATCTAGATTTCTTTCTATTAATAGCATCTCTCCCTCCTGTCTCTGTAGGATCTAAGTTGCCATTGCTAAGGGTAGAACAATCATGGCCAGAATGTGTTAGGGATTGAGCGTGTGTGGTGGTCTCTGTGATTTTATAAAACTCTTCATGGATACATGACACACTAGCACCTTCCTTCTCTGCTCCCTCTGGGAACCACAGAGGGACTCCCTCTTTCTCTGTGCTCTCTGTCTCTGTTTTCTTTGCCGGGTATGTTTTTCATAGAAACAGAAACCATCATCACATGGAAAAACATGAAGGTTAAAATAAAAGTGTTCTCATACTCTTTTAAAAAACTAATTTCTTTTTTTTTCTTTCTTTTTCTTTTTTTTTTCTTTCTTTTTTTTTATTTCAGCTTATTATGGTGTTACAAAAGTTCGGGTTATATATATTGCCCATGCCCCCCCATCCTCCTGAGTCTGAGCTTCAAGCGTGTCCATTCCCCAGACAGTGCACATTGCACTTATCATGTAGATATACGCCCATCCCCTCCGTCCACCCTCCATCCCCCCGAGTCAGAACTTCAAGTGTGTCCATTCCCAGACAGTGCACATTGCACTCATCATGTATTTCTTAATTTTCACTTGTTTTACTTTTTATCTCTTATTTCTTTTGTTTTTCTACTGATTCAAAGCTAGAAAGAGAATAAAATCCTAAAACAAGCACTAGCTTGCTGCATGGAATGAGTAAAAGATTATTTTTGTATTCTTCAAGACAAATACTAAAAATGGCCAAGTTATGGTAATATTTGCCAGGGTTTGGAAGAATTTCTATGGAAGAAATAGTGGCTTAATAAATGTTCATGGTAGCAGCATAAATAGGGCCTATGTGAGGCCTCCTTGGGAACTACCATCGTCATATCTGCTTTTACCAGCCTGATCTCAATAGTTGAAGCATCTTTAAATGAGGGTGTTTAGGATTTAATCTATTAATATAGGGAAATATTTAAAAATAAAAGTGTATATATGTCATCTATCATGTATTTATTCAGTTTTAGATTAGCTGACATATTTGTACACTCTCACAATTACTGTTCCCTCATCGACAATTTATGAAACACTGTACTTTATGGATATTAAAATAGTGAGAATAAAAATTTAACCATTAGCAATAAAACCTGTGTGGCACTAATTTATTCAGTCCAGTTCTCCAATTGGATCATTGATATTTACTAAAATTGTACACAGTAGCTTCTAAAGTAAGTTTAATGTAGAACTTTAAGAATTTCATCTAAATTGATTATCTGTATTTATTTATAAAAGAGTTGAAAATTTCTATGTAATTCCTTCCTATTCAGATCTGAATATGAGTGGAAAGAACAAGAAAATACAAAATCTAAGAGCTATAAAAGTAATTTCGGGAAACTAGTAAAGGAAAGTATTATAACATATCATTGATCAAAGAAATTGTTACTTGCACACCAAATTTTCATTTAAGTTGATGACTATTTAGAAATCATATACATTAAAATATACCTTTGTTCTAAAATTAAATGAGGAATATATAGTTTAAAATAAAGTAATAACAAGCAAGATGATCCAACAAAAATATATTTCCAATTCACTTCATATTTCAATTTGTGCAGGCTATTTAATGACACATTAACAAATTATAATAAATTTATCTCATGAGAATTTGACCCAACCCTCAATGTGACTTTGAAAAAAAGATCAAAGCTGCCCAGTCAAATTAATTCTGCATTGACATATTTGTCTTTGCTCATTGAAATTTGACCTCTTAACACTTCAGATATTCATTACTTTCCATTGTGCTTCCGTGTGAATGGATTATATTTTACTGAGGACAAACTCATAGTGACTACATCAGATGAATATTTAGAAATGCGAAAGCTATTTAGTATTTCTTCAGGGGTACATGTTGTATTTGTGCTTCCTACATACTTTTGGTCTGGCGAAGAACAGGGAAAGGAAAGGAGGGGAAGGGAAGGCATTCTGGTATGTCTTTTGCTGACTCCTCAATAGCTTGGGTTTGTGAAAGATCACAGATCACAAAGGGTTTTAAGCTCTAGTGCATTTGAGCTTCCAGCCTCTGCTTGTGCAATGTGACAAGAGTTTGAGATGCCCTTCCAAATGTGCCCAGCTTAAGTTACAAAAAAAAAATTTAAAAAAAGTTAATAGCTTTGACCTCTGAAGCTATTATATGAAGAAAAGGCTCTACTCACTTAAGGGCCACGTTATTTTAATCTCTATCTTTGAAGTGAGTCACGTACTAATTTCCTCTCAGGAAAGTTTAAACCAAAATATGTTTAGTCAGAAGAATGACTTTTTCTTTAAAGAACTCCAAACAGTTTGGATTAGTGCAGCATAATTAAAAGATGCCTAATTAAGGCATTCATTTAAAAAAATGTGTGTAAGGTATGGAACTAAATTACTACCAACTCACAGAGACTTCTTTTGCTTGTGCGAAAAGGAATTCTGTAGGAAAATGAATGAAAGTGAATACAATGAAATTTAGTATCTGGTTACTTGAGACAATGACTGACACAGTCATAAAAATAAGACGAGATCTCTACTAATGATTAAACAGGCCCATGTAGATATCAGCTACTATTTGACTGACGAAAGCTTTCTTTATTATACTTCCAACTGTCACATTAAGATTTAGGAATATTTGAAATGAGAACTTGTTCACTGTGCTACTAGAGGAATAATATACAGTATTTTTAGAAGAGCCTTAGAGTTGTAACTGTTTTTTGGTAAACAGAACCTAGTCCCAAATCATATCTCTGATTGCCTTCTAGGACCTTTGCATTAAAATAATAATAATGATAAAGATGCATTTATTGAATTTTTACTCCATTAAAGAGTTTTGATGAGCTTATTATTTAGCTGTATCTGTTATTTGAAAAACCTTAAAAACTGACACAATCACTTCTTTTGGGGCTATTCCAGAATGTATGTCTGCCCTTACAACCTGTGACAATGGATGTTGGCTAGCTGATAGATTGGAAATCAGACAGATGCAACTTTATGCTTGTCCTTCCTCTACAGTATTCTATCAATTCCCGTTTTTACACTTCTACAATCAGAACACAACTTTCATGGTGTCTCATAGTTTATTTACAGTGGTTTTTCTTCTTGATACATACTATTAGGAGACATCTTGCAACTGATGGAATGATAGATATGACAAAATGTGATAAGTCCTGTTTTCTGATTTTATCTATCAAACACATAGGATATACAAAAGACTAAAAAATTGATATTCATAATTTTTGTCTCAGTGAGAAGCCATGACCAAATGTCAGCCTCTGAGTGTAGCTAAGAAATCTTTCTCACATTTCTCCATTTTCAACTTCTGGGCTGGTAACGTCAACCTCTTTGTTTAGTTATGGTATTCTAAGCATTCTCATAATATCACAGGTGTAGGGATTTCTCTAGAAGTAGAATTTCTGAGGCATAGGGTATACAATGTTTAACCTAAGATAATACCAAATTATTTTTCAAGTGATTAACCATTTTATATTCCTGCCAATTTATACCCCAAATGTATAAGATTTTTTATGGGCCACATTTGGCTAATATTCAAAATTATCAAACTTACATTTTATCAGTATAGTGGGTATAAAATTAAATATATATATATATATTTTTAAATTTTCATCTATCTGATTTCTGAGGTGAGCATCTTTTGATATAAATATTGACCTTTCCTGTTTTCTCTTCTGTTCATAAGTTTTGCCTATTTTTCTGCCAGGTTGTTTCTATTTTTACACAATTCAGGATGATCTCCTTATCTCAAGATCCTTAACTTAATTGCATCTGCAAAGACCCTTTTTTTCCAAATGAGGTAACATTCTTAAGGTACTATTCATAGATGCTTGATTCTGGGGATTAGGACATGGACATATCTTTTTGAGGGCCACTATTCAAACCACCAGAGTAGGTTTGATATGTTCCTTGCACCCCAGCACTACTTTCAGCTCATTATGTTCCTTTATTTCTTTGCAAAATTCCTGCTCATTTGAAACTCAGGTCATCTTGTTATGCCATCTTATGGCCCTCCTCTTTGCTTTAACTTAGTTTTCCTTCTCTTCCAGATTTGTATCTACATGGATAACTCAATTAATATCCAAGTTCTGGATCTCATCCTAGACATTACTACCACCTTTACCTCCTCTCCATCTGAGCTGCCCCACCCCACGGCTGTCTCCACATCTTGTTACGATTCTGAACTGCTTTACCCCTTGCCCTTAATAGATGCCTTATTCAGTTACCCTCACCATCTGTGTTCCTCATCATCATTGAGACCTGGAGCCTCTTGATCCCTCATTTTTACCCTGTTTGTAAGTCCCCTCCTCGCTTTACTAGAATATTGTTGGCTTATAAAAAGTGTTCATTGCTATCTGCTAGTGGTAGCTGAAGTATTAATATCCAGATTCACATACTGTCAATGTGACCACTGCTTTCCAGCATTTCCAATTCTCGTGTCCCACTGTCCTTCCATTTGCTTACCTAATCAACCCCAAAACTAAATCAGTGACAAGAAAACAGACATAATCCTTACCCTCATGGACTTTCAGACTGATTGCGGAGAGAGACACTCAGTGATAATGCAAAGTATCATTAGTGTTCAGAAAGCGAAGTGGGAGAGAAGGAAAGTATCCCTGAGGAAGTGACATTTAAACTGAAAGCTAAACAATGCTAAGAACTGGTTAAATGAAGAGAAGATAGTTCTGGCAGTTGGAGAAATATGCACAAAGGCCAGAGGATCAAGTTTTTCTGGTCTCAACTTAGGCATTACCTTCTTCGAGTCGTCTTTCTGGACCTCCGTGTTTAAGTCAGGTATTCTTTGTGCTCCCTCCGGAATCCTCAGTCGTTCTTTCAGCATATGTTAGCAGTAGGTTGGATTCACCTGTTCCCTTTACTCTCTTCTCCACGAGGCTCTGGAAACATGGTTTGGTGTTTGATTTGTTTCCCATAATATCTCAATGCCTATAAAGTATCTGATACATACCTGAGGCTTAATGAAATTTGTCAATTAAATTACCAGATTAATGGGAGAAAAGTCCCCAGAGGGCAACAACTCTATGGATATAGATGGAGGCCAAGAGATCTGCCTTGCTCTTGTGGTGGCCACACAGAGGGGAGCTATCCAAATCTGTTGCATTCAAGGCAATGTATATCTATTGTAGGGTGTGGGTATTATTCTAGGCACTGTTGAAATGTCACTCATTCTTTTCCACTCACATGATACAGTGATATTACCCTTATTTATCTGAGAAATCACGTGTAAAATAAGTAACATACAGGGTATGTTTAAGAAGTATGGAGTACTAAGTGGAGCAAGAGTATTGTTTTTATATATACGTAGCATTGGAAGCACTTTTTATAGTACTGTGTCACTGTTTAGTGTTCAGGCTTTGCAGCCATGAGGATTTGGAAATCAGTCCCCAGAACAGCAGTTCTCAACAATACCTCAGTATGTCCCAGTTAGTTGTAATGTAATGTCACAAAAAGGCCTAATAACCATGAGGCACTGTAATTTGCCATTTATTTTTTTTAAAAAACTAGATTATAAAAAATAAAAAATATAGAGATGATTTGAGATTTTCCAGCTAATATTACTACTCTCATTAATTATATTCTGATATGCTTTCTTGAGGAGGATAATTACAGCTATTGAAGTGGCATTGGGAAGGGAGCCCTTTAGAGGAAAGAGGTTGGGCGTGGCTGCTGGCAGGCACTGCTCTCTTGTTTAGATTATATTTGCTGAAAATCTTTACTTTGAAGTTATACATGAGTTAGGAATTTCCCCCCAAGAGTTAACATTCTAAGTATTATCAAAGCAAATCTCATAATTTTGCTATGAAGGCACCAAATTTCCAGTCATTTTAAGGGATAAAAAGGTAAACCAGCCCACTTCATGAACTAAAAAAGGAAACACCTGTCTCTGAGAGGTGCTGATTTTTAGACATTGTGACATTCATGTCAGTAGAGAGAGAAGATTGGGTGTAGGCCTCTTGACACAGTTTCTTTGAAGGTTGAGTTAGAACCAGGTTATTTTCAGCATGGTGCTATCATGTCAGCATTTGTAACTTTGCTTTTAGTAATCTCCATTTATAAAAATATAATTTGGGGCAAAATGGAGATTGCCATGTCATTCTATTTCTGTAATAATTAAGAGACAGTGAAGTGGAATGAACACTGGACTGAGAATGTGAAAGTCTGGATTTTTAGGTAAGGTTCAGTCACTACTTAAGTTGAGAGCTTGGATGAAGTACTATAGGTTCTAAGTAATTCAACTCAAAAATGAAAAGAATGGACTAGATTGCAATCTGTGTCCCTCAGAAAACTTAGGGCTTTATACAACCCCTGAAAGGCCACTAAGGTAGAGAGCAGAGAAAATGCTTAGGCAGTGTTCCGTGTTTCTACATCTGCTTTCACTGGAGCCTTCAATTCTGTCTCTTTTGTATATTAGGCTTTCTTAGAACATTTTCTTTGGATAAATTGTTCCTCTGTTTATTTCTTTTTTAGCAGTGGACCAGATAATCTTCAAGATTTCTTGCTACACTAACATTTCACTACTCTGTTCTGATAGTTAAAATTTTAATAAATTGACATATTAAATACATTAGAATTTCAGCTTGAGATGTTTCCAGAATAAGTCAGACCAAAAAAAAAAAATGTGCAGAAAAGATCATTTTAAATATGTCATAAATGCCCAATCTTCAGTTTATCTAAACAACAAGAATAAAACATTTAGCTTATTTTGTAATGCATCATAAATATTCATGTGGAAATAGGTTTTATTCTCAGAATAGAGCACCAAGATTTATAAAAAGTAACATCTCTTTATTCTGCAAATAATTTGCTGAGGGCTAATATTTAAAAAATTTATTTCAGCTAAGATTGTTTTAATATCCAGTATGCACTAGCAAGTTACTGTTAGGCTTTGGGAATAAAAAACAAAAAAAGTCCCTAATCTTAAAGAAAATAGTCTAGCAGGAAAGACAGACACATGAACAGTTAATTGCAAAGTAGTGAGATATGTACAGGGATAAAAGCATATAACATATAATTAAAAAGTGGTAGTAGTATATAGTATTAATAATTAAAAGCACAGGTCTGTGTTCAAATTCCAGTTCCATTATTTAGTAATATTATAGCTTCTAATTTAATGACTTATTCAATGGATGGCTTCATTTTCTTTATTTGTAAAATACAAGAATTATATTCGCTTCACCTTCCTTCAATGAGGCAAAGAGTATTTAAACCTGGAATAAAGCTGAGCACAGATCAGTTTAATTTTCTCCCACGAAAACTATAAACACCCAATTTAGGAGTATCCTAAACTCAGGAGTGACTGCTGCTTTGGGGTGTCCCTGCATCTGTTTTAACCAAAATCATCAGATTTATCTGTATCAGTAGTGCTATTACTCTGGTAGGAATCAACTTGTATCCCTAGAGCTTCTCCAAGATCTTCACAAGCAAGTGGGAGGCAATTTTGTTCTTGCCATCACTACTAGGAGAAGGATAGGAAGGGAATACAGAAGACTTGGGGTGTGACTGAGGAGAAACTATCCTGTGCCAGGGAAGTCTATTGTGGTCTGAATTGAAACTAGAGTATAATAAGTTAGCTAGTTGTGAATTAAATAGCATTTATGATCTGGCCTAAACCCTACCCAACATTTATCATATTATTTTATAGAAAATACATTCATTTTTAAGTCAACTTTTGGTTGATAACATGCTGTAAGTTGGAGATAAATGATAAACACCTATGATCCTTAGGTTTTAAACTCTTATCATTTGTAACTTTAAAATGTATATAATTTTTTGAGAAGCACCTGAATTTGGTTTGCTAGGATTTTATTGAGAATTTTTGCATCTGTATTCATAAGGGATATTGGTCTGTAGTTTTCTTTTTTCGTTGAGTCCTTTCCTGGTTTTGGTATCAGGGTGATGTTGGCTTCATAAAACGTGTTGGGGAGGATTTCTTCCTTCTCAATGTTGTGGAATAATTTCTTCAGGATAGGCACCAGTTCTTCTTTGTAGGTGTGGTAAAATTCAGGTGTGAAACCATCTGGTCTGGGACTTTTCATTTTAGGAAGGTTTTCTATTGCTGCTTCAATTTCAGTACCTGATATTGGTCTATTCAGGAATTCTATTTCTTCCTGATCGAGCCTACGGAGGGTGTGTGTTTCTAAGATGTTGTCCATTTCCTCTACATTTTCCAGTTTATGTGCATAGAGGTTTTTATAGTATTCATAGATGATATTTTGTATTTCCATGGTATCAGTTGTAATTTCCCCTTTTTCATTCCTGATTGAGCTTATTAGAGTTCTTTTTTCCTGCTTTTTGTTAATGTAGTGAGAGGCATGTCAATTTTTGTTTAGTTTTTCAAAAAACCAACTTTTTGTTTTATTAATCTTCTGTATAGTTTTTTCTATTATCAATTTCATTTAGTTCTACTCTGATCTTTATTATTTCTTTTCTTCTGCTAGGTTTGGGGTTGGTTTGCTCATCTTTTTCCAGTTCTTTGAGATGATTTATTAGATTGTTGATTTGTGATCTTTCTGTCTTTTGGATGTGGGCATTTATGGTTATAAATTTTCCTCTTAGGACTGCTTTAGCTGTGTCTCACAGATTTTGATAACTTGTGTCTCCTTTATCATTTAGTTCAAAGAATCTTTTGATTTCCATCTTAATTTCCTCCTTAACCCAATAATCGTTCAGCAGAAGGTTGTTTAATGTCTACAACTTTGTGTAGGGGTGAGAGTTTCTGTTGGAGTTCATATTGACCTAGGGAAAGAATTTATGAAGAAGACCCCAAAGGCAATCATAGCAACAACAAAGATAAATAAATGGGGCTTGATCAAATTAAAAAGCTTCTACACAGCCAAGGAAGCTATCACGAGGACAAACAGACAAACTATAGAATGGGAGAAAATATTCCCATTCTACACATCTGATAAAGGACTGATAACTAGAACCTATGTAGAACTCAGGAAAATCAGCAAGAGAAAAATCAAGCAACGCCATTAAAAAGTGGACAAAGGACATGAACAGAAACCTTTCAAAGAAAGACAGACTAATGGCCAAAAAGCATATGAAAAAACGCTCATCTCTAATCATCAGAGAAATGCAAATCAAAGCCACAATTAGATATTACTTAACTCCAGTGAGAAATGCCTTTATCAAAAAGTCCCTAAACAATAAATGTTGGCATGGATGTGGAGAGATAGGAACACCCCTACACTGGTGGTGGGACTAAAAACTAGTAAAACCTCTGTAGAAAGTAAAATGGAGATACCTCAAAGAGCTATCAGTAGAACTACCATTTGATCCAGCAATCCCATTACTGGATTACCCAAAGAAACAAAAGAATTTCTATAAAAAAGACATCTGCACTCAAATTTTTATAGCAGCACAATTCACAATTGCAAAGATGTGGAAACAACCCTAGTTCCCATCAATACATGAGTGGATTAATAAAATGTGATATATGTATACCATGGAGTTCTACTCAGCCACAAAAAACAATATTGATCTAGCACCTCTTATATTATCATGGATAGATCTGGAGCCCATTCTACTAAGTGAAGTATGACAAGAATGGAAAAACAAGCACCACATGTACTCACCATCAAATTGGTATTAACTGATCAACACTGATATGCACAGATAGTAGTAACATTCATCAGGTGTCAGGCAAGTGGGAGGGGTAAAGAGGTGATGGGTATATACACACCTAATAGGTGCGGTGTGCACTGTCTGGGGGATGGACATGCTTGAAGCTCTGACTCGGGCAGGGGAAAGGCAATATATGTAACCTAAACATTTGTACCCCTGTAATATGCTTAAATAAAAAAAAAAGATGCTAAAGAAACTTTATAAATTAGTTATAACATTAGAAGAAACTTTATAAATAAAGTAGGAAGCAGAAAAACAAAAACAAGAACAAAAAATATATATAATTTTTAGTGCATACAAGTGTAACATGACACATCAACTAGGCACACAATTTATTGAGTTACTTTCAAAATATGTTCATTCTGAACCCCAGACCTTGTTCATAGTTGTCAGTGGGTTCACTCAGTGAGATTTTCCTCTTAGGATTCATAAAAACAATATCCATTGACCAATAACATAAAAATGGCATCTTGCATAGGTAGCTGGCACAGTGGACATACTGAAAATATTCATTAAATAAATTAATGAAGGAAAGAATCCAAACAAGAAGCATGGTATGAATATGCTCATACATAAGCACCACATTTTATTGCTTTCTAAGATGTAATTTTTTTACATCCTAATATCACTGAAATAAAGATGTGCCTTAAATTAATAATGTTGGCAGAATTTTTGTTTCATGTAAGAATTAATAACATATCTTTTGTATACTCAATATATACTCAATTTTGTATACTCCATGAAATGCAATTTATACCTCCCCTCTACCTGTGTATTTACCTGTGTATTCCTGCTAGGTAGGCCTGCCCTTTATTACATTAAGAGATGATATATTCATTTTTCATAATTCACAATTTTAAATAGAACATTTTCATTAGCATTTCTTTTTATAGCTTTAACTACATGTTCATACCTGCTATCATTCATTTACATGATGGATGGGTTAAAACTTTCTTTCCTCTGTCTGATAAGCACTCTGCAAAATTGTCAGCTGTAATTGCCTACTGACATAGAAATGACAATTTGATGTCTGTCATACAGCAGGGTGAAGGCATGTGTGAACCTTCCTGGATTTTAGCAGTCTAAGCTCTGTCTCAAGAAAATTTCCCCATTATTTAGTGACCACTTTCTATGTCATTCTATTGAGGGTACCAGAACCCCTGCAGTGCCGGGAGTTTGACTTTTTAGCTTTTGATGCCCATGTCTATATAGTCTCCATTACCTCTCTCTTTTTATTGTTTAAGTGTTGCTGTTGGAGTGGGTGGTAGTACTCTGTTTTGTCATGGCAACCAGAAACTCATTTTTCTAATGTTGTTGTTCATTATCTATTATTACTTTATAAATCCATTATATAGAAAGGCTCCACACATGCTAGATCTAATCTACTACATATAGGCTTTTCTCCAAAATATTTTAGGATAAATTAGACATCAAATTCTAAACTGATTTGTTTATTAATTAGTGTGTCCATAGCCTGAATTAAAGGACAATGACTGTTTAGTGAGTTTGAGGAAGTAATATGTCAATTCAAAACCCAGAGTTCCTGGCCATTTGTCCAGTATATTTTCCACTTTTCACTATTCTGAGATAATTAGACACAATTCTAGAGATTTATAAAAGTAGAGTGCTCACATCCTACATGTAATGCTTCTGGCCACTCACCCTGGCTAAGTATAAAGCTAAGTAAATACTCTGTTACTGATTTATTTGGCACATGCACTTACATTTTGTGTCTTATGATTTAAAAATTTTGAGAAATACACATGCTGTGGGATCTTTCTACATGTTCTGTTTCAAAGCCAACATTTGATTATGCTCACACCTATACATTTTATTAGATTTGTATTGCACCTTAAATTTTGCAAATTGCCTTAATTTCATTTTCACAACTAACCATCCTGTGAGATAAGCGATGGCCAAAGTACATGGATGTGCAAGTTGGTTCTCTGCACACATGACCATCTGGTTGAGGGAACATGTGGAGCCTCAAACCTAATCCACACACCTATCGCTAAACTGTGAACCTACACCAGGCTGGATTTTCCCAGAGAGGACACCTTCTAATTCTCACAAACATGTGCCATGGGCTAGTGGCAACCCTGAGTTGAGTAAAGCAAGGATTATTATCCCTGTATAAGACATGAAGAGGTTGACAGGCTCAGAGAAGATCAATAGTTCTTCTAAGGTTTCACAGGTGATGAGTGGCCGGCTCAGACAAAATCCGGTGGCTTAATTAAGTGCACTTCTTGTCACACTGGAAATTATTCTTGCATAGTCTTTGTGATACCCCTGTAATTCCATCAAAATAGTTTAGCAATGCTCTAGTTGTCTGTTGAAAATGGTTCCTTGCCATATAACTGAATTGAAAGAATTATGTTTTCTTTTTGATCAAGAACAATTTAGTTAACTTTAGTTGTAACTTGCATTTGAAAACAAATAAGCATACAAACAAAACAAAACAATGGTCTGATAGCCTTCAAATTTCAGGCTATGCTAAAGATCTAGATTAAAAATGGAAAAATCATTAAAATTTCTGGGAGTTTTTATAAAGACAATGATGTGTACAAGATCTTCCTAATGCTATCACTATCTTGTGATGTAATGGAAATAGTAGTAGGCTACAGATGAAAAGATTCAACTATCTTCATGCATGCATAACCCAATTTATGAAAAAATGATAAACATTTGGGCTTTTTTTCCTGAAAATTAGTCCTGTGCAAAAGTGTTCTTTGGCTAGTCTCTGTGGTTCTGAGGATGGGCCTTTTATGTACATCTGACCATTTTCCTGTGTCCTTACCAGCTGTCCCATGTCCCAAATCTCACTAGATCACTGTTCTCTCTCTTGACTTTTGCTGCTCAGAGAGGATCGATAATTCTTCCAAGTTGCACAGGTTGTGAGTAGCCAGCTCTCCTCTGTTGACCCTTTCTGCTGCCAACGTTACTCTTGCTTCTTACTTCCCAAGCCTGGAAACAAGGCCTTCCTCTCAGCTCCCCACATTAGACAGAGACCAGACTGTAAGTGTTTATGCATCTTTATTAACACAAAATAGTGGTTAGAAATAACGGATAGGAAGTTCAACACCAAGGAAAGCTCATAGCTACTAAAGAGGCCCTGTGGTCCCTCTCTGAGCTGGCTCCTAATCTTACAACCGCCTGTCTCCACATGCCAGGGGCAGCTCACTTGGAAAGACTGGCAGAGCTCCAGGCTTCTCCAGACATCAGAGTCCAAGCATAACTGACTCTCAGCCACAGAAACAGAAGAAGGTTTTTTTCCTCATCTCATTTGAAAACCTATCTCCATGTTCTTCAATTTATGCTCCAGATTTCATTTCCTTCTAGGATTAACTGTAGCAGCATCCATTCACTATAGGAGAAAACTTGCTCCTGCCCAGAGGGGTGTGCCATGTTCCTATGGACCCCACAAGATAGTCAAGAAGTCAGACATCAGTACATTAGTCAAAGTCTGAGTTATTCTACCTTAAATCCTAGTCTATCGAGAATATTGAAAGTATATCAGCATGTAGCTATCCACATGTAGTCTAGGTCTATCTATTTTCTCCTCCAAAGATTTCAAATAATGTTGGGTCCAGTCTCAAGGGTCACTTTTTACATCTCTCTGTTCTAGGTTCCTAATATGTCAAATGAAGATGAAAAATCCTTTATAAGGTTTTTAAAGATGAAATATAAGGTATGACATAATGCTACATAAATGGTAGATTTCAAATAAATTCTAAGTATTTAACTTTTTATAAATTTATTTATGTATTTTAATTTAACAAGCACTAAAATAGCAATTACCATATTTCATACAATATTCTCAATGCTTTAAAAAATAACATATTTTATCTTCATGCTATTCCTTTGAAGTACTCAAATTATCTCTATTTTATCTCCTTTCTGAGGCTCAGGGAGGTTAAGTAATTTGCCCAAGGTCATGCAATGAGCAGTGGAAGAGTCAATCTGGTTCCAGAATCCATGCTCTTAGCCATCTTGCATAGGCTTAGAATTTTGCCATCCTGCAGACATGACCAAAGTAAACAACAAAAAAATTATTTACTTGCGTGTGATGGTTAATTTTTTGTGTCAGTTTGACTGAGTCATGGGATGCCCAGATATTTGGTTAAACATTATTTCTGGGTGCATCTGTGAGGGTGTTTCTGGATGAGATTAGCATTTGAATTGGTGAATTCTATAAAGCAGATGGCCCTCCCCAATGTGAGCAGGCATAATGCAATCTGTGGAGGGCCTGAATAGAACCAAAAGGCAGAGGAAAAGAGAATTCACTATTTTTGCCTGATGGCTTGACATGGGACTTTGGCCTTCTCCTGGCCTCAGACTGGGACTTACATCATTGGTGCTCCAGGTTCTCAGGCCTTTGGCCTCAGACTGGAACTATATCACCAGCTGTCCTGGTTCTCCAGCTTGTAGGATGCAGATCATGGGAATTCTCTGCCTCTGTAATTGTGCAAGCCAATTCCATATATGTACACACACACACACACACACACACATACACACGTATATATTCTGTTGGTTCTGTTTCTCTGAAGGACCTTTAGCAATACTATATGCAACATAAATGAGTCCTTATATGAGGGTTTTGTTTAAAAAACAATTATCCAAACATATAAATCACCAAGAAAACAAAGATCTATGTTCTTTCACATGCAAGTTGTGTATGGACTACTGTTGAATTTTTATGTGTCATTTGTTGATAGAAAACAAAAATAAGGCTCTTATCCTTAATCTAGGTCCTTGCAGTTAAAGCGTGACTCTAGGACTAGCAACATACGTGTCACTTGTGAGTGTGTTGGGAATGTAGATTCTCAGGTCCACCCAGACCTATTGAATCAGAATCTGGATTTTTACCAGGAGCCCCAGGTGACTTGTATGCACATTAAAGTTTAAGAATTGCTGGTCTGGAGTTGTTGTACTATGTTCCTCACTATGTTCAAGCAGTAACATAAAATTATAATATTATACAAGTAGCAGCTGTTTACCAGATGTGCCCAGGGATGGGATCAACGTGTTGGCAATACCTAGAGTGCATTTGAAGCCTGGCCCTAGTCATCACCTGGAGAACTCTGTGCTACTGAATGGTGTTTACTATTAAGAAACATTTCTCTTTAATGTTTTTTCTATCTGATACAGATGTCCCAGAGCATCATTATCAAGGTCCATTTCAAGGCTATGAGGTGATGAGGAGCTCATGTAATCATTCTAGAGCATAGCTTGTGCACAGGCACATAAGCTCATCTGGGTTATCTAGGTGAGCTGGCTCTATGCTGGTTATCCAGGTAGGCTGTTCTATGACATCACTTGTGTATTTCAGATTCTTGGTGCTTTCCTGTTCCCCTGGTTTACACTTTGACCCTTCTTCTCTTGCTCAGGGTGTTTCTCAATCCTAGCTATTGCACAGTGACTCCTCCTGCCTGACTTGGACCTCTGTGTGCTGACTTCTTGTCTGAATAGCTTTGCCAAGTTTTTCTTACATCTTTTTGACCTGTTTGGACATCCTGATACTCATATAAGCACTCCTCTCGAGATTCTGAAAATTGTATCCTCATGTTATGCCTGGCGGTGGACTCTATTCTCAATGCTCACGGTAGGTGCGTGAATGGTGTCTGTAGAACTGTTCACACACACATGGATGATCCCAGCTTCTGATCCTGCTCTTCCAGGCTTGCTCCACCTCACATCAGTCCATCAGCATCCCTTGCCCTGCACAGAGACAGAGGCACTGTAGGTACTTTCGTGTTATGCATGAGCATGAGAGCCCAAATTCACTACAAAAACAAGGTGAGATTGTGGATCTGAATTCTGCTTCAATTACTGCTGTTAGAACACCCTATTCTGCCAGACAAAAACATAGGCAAACCACAGTCTAGTTGGGTTAATAGGAAAAATTGAATTGGATATTTTATGATCCAGTCAGTTGCTTAAATGAAATAATGTGTCTCAAGCTCCTAGCATGATGCTTGGTCCACAGTATGTGTGTTGATAAGTGCTAGTTTTCTTTCCTCTGGAAATCAGTTCAAATAAAATAGAAAAGCACTGCTCTGATGCAGTGAGTAAACCTGGCTTTAGTGTCTGTATTCTAAATCTGTTTTCCTAGGGGCGTATTTTCAGCATCGTAAGAAGAGTCTGAGGCTATTAAATTCTAGTAGACAGCCCAGCCATTTTATAGTCAGGAGCACATCATCAAGAAAAGTTTTTATTTTTTTCGACAATGATTTTCCCATAATTGGTAAAAGCCACAGAACAGTCTTTGTAAAACCCAAGGTCTCTGTAGGAGTGTGATGCCAGCTTGTGAATGAATAGTATGCATTCTGCTCAACTTAGTTCAAATCATTGAGCATCTGGTTTATGCAGATAATGGAGAGCATTTGTCCAGACACCTGGCATGTGCAAATTGCTTCTCATTTTTGTACTTGCAAATTAGGAATCCAAGACCCCTGCAAGGTTATGAATAAATAACAGGGCTAAAGGCTTATAGACCAAAGTTATTGTTAAAACGAACAAGCTTTAGCTCAAGATTTAACAAGCCAGCCACTCTACGAATAGTATTAATACATTTCTAGTTCTTCATTGTCATCTTTATGACTTATGTTCACCATTCATTTCTTTTCCTTTCTTTATTTTTTAAAAAGATTCATTTCCTCATTTTGATGGCCTTTGGAAGTTAGTGCACAAAGGAAATATGGCTTAGTATAGCGAGCTTGGTTGATACAAGAATGAAGTTAGAGGCCTTTGATTTTATACCCTTCATGGAGTCTCAGAAAAGAATTGGTCCTTAACAAAATTGTCAGGAATTGCATCCTTCTATTCTATAAGGTCCTCCTTTCTCTACTCTGACTTTGCCCTTTGGAGAATTACCTCTCCCTAGTGTTCTTTAACTTCTTCCCCTTTCTGAAAACTTATTTTCAGGAGATATGCAGAAAAACCCATGCTAATGAGCAGACAGCTGTTAAAATCATAATACGTTCCCTTTACTAGGAATGTTGGTATTTTTAACTTGACACAAAGAAACCACATGTCAGAGGAAATTTTTAAAATTCTGTTAATTGCAAAATGTTAGGCATTAGTGAGCAGGTGGAGGTAATATTTTGATGTGGGAAAGGAGATCTTGAGTTCTATTAACATCACTCCACACAAGCTGTTTACTCTGCCTACACATAAAAGAGGCTGTGATTCAGGGATTGAAAGTCAGGATTGAAGGGAAATGGTGGGAGAGAGGGACAGACATCTATGAGGAAAAGAGAATGAGGAAATGTTTGTGTAGTGGTAAGGGGTTGAAGTCTGCTTGCAAAGACTTTTTTTGAAGAATGGTAAGTCCTTATGTGAAAGCTTCAAATCATTGTTCATTTTGTTAGTATTTCCACTTGTTTCATGTTTGATTTGCTTAAAGTAAGGCACTTTTACACAGAAAATAAATGCTAGGCAGTAAAAATTAATCAAATGTAGTGTGGTAGCAAGCTTCCAAGATGGTTCCCAGCAATCCTTGCCCCCTTGCATCCAGGCCCTTGTGTGGTCTTCCCTATGTTGAATGTTATTGACCTATGTGACAAATAAGATATTGTGGAAGTGACAGTGGCTGACTTCTGCAAAGCTAGGTCACACACCATTTGAGCTTTCTCTTTTGTACTCTCTTGTATCACTTGCTCTGGAGGAAGCCAGGTGCCATGAGATAAGAGTACTCAAGCAGTCCATGGAAAGTCCACGAGGAGAGAAAGTGAGGTCTCCTGCTGTCACCCAGCTCCAACTTGCTGGCCATATAAATAACTCACCCTGGAAGCAGTTTCTCCAGGCTCAGTCAAGGCTTCATCTCACCACAGCCCCAGCTGACATCTTGATTGCATTCTCATGGGAAACCTGGAGCCAGAACCATCCATCTAAGCTGCTACCAACTCCTGACCCATAGAAGATGTGAGAGATAACAAATGTTTATTGTTATCAGAAACTAATAATTTGTAAGGTAGTTTGTTATGCAGCAATAGATTACTATTACCTAAGTGTAGGGCAAGAATCCAGGTTGGAAGTTTGGATAGCAAAGTCAAGAAATTAACTAAGGAACATGATGCAGTGGCCCGCCATGGCCCAGAGTGATTCCAGACATTGAAGTTGGAATTAAAGCAACACAAGGTCCCCACCCTCAGATAAGAAGAGCATCTGGAGAGATGTGCTTGAATTCTGCAGATATTTTGAGCTGTAGAGAGTGGAAGGATATTGTATGGCAGACCAGACAGTCAATGATTACTTTTGGAAGAGGTAGTATCTGATGTGTCTCACAATAGAAGAATTAAGAATGGATTCAAGAGAAATTTTCTTGGTGGAAAGGATGTGATAAGAAGAGATGGTGATGGAAATAAGCAAATTTATTGTGGGAAATTTATAAGTGTGTGTGTGTGTGTGTGTGTGTGTGTGTGTGTAAGGGCCTTAAATCTAGTTTCTGGTCTTGGAAAACAATCTGAGAAGTAGAAAAGTATTAAACATTTTCAAGCATTAGAAATAATCTTGGACTTAGATTTTAAGAAAGCTAATTTGGTTTTAGAATGTGATATGGTTTGGATGTTTGGCCCCTCCAGATCTCATGTTGAGATTTGATTCCTGGTGTTGGAAGTGGGCCCTGGTGGGAGGTGTTTCGGTCATGGGGGTGGATTCCTCATGAATGGCTTTGTGCCCTCCCCATGACAATGAGTGAGTTCTGGCTCTACTTGTTTACCAGAGAGCTGGTTGTTTTACAGAGCCTGGCACCACCTCCTCTCTCTCTTGATCCTTCTCTCTGTGTGACACACCTGTTACCCCTTCAGCTTCTGCCTTGACTGAAAGCTCCCTGAGTCCTCACCAGAAGCAAATGCTGGTGCCATGCTTCTTGTACAGTCTGTAAAAATGTGAGCCAGATACACCTCTTTTCTTTATAAATTACCCAGCCTCAGGTATTCCTTTAGAGCAGCACAAAATGGACTAACAGATACTGAAGGACGAATAAGGATAGAGTGAAGATCACTGAGGAGGAGCTCCTGATGATCCAGGTTTGAGAGAGATTTGCAGGGGGTAGTGAGAATGAAGAGGAAGGGCAAACCTATGAGAAGATACAAAGGAAACCATCAGAACCAAATGAATCTCTTTCTCTGCTGCTGCAAACAACATGGCATCAGGAACTATGTTCCCATTGATTGGCATTAACAAATGCTCAGTACATATTTACTGAATGAATATGTCAAGTAGGGTCAGTCCTTGGCAGAGATGTCAGTAAACAGTTAATCAAGAGTTGGCAGAATTGAGGCCTTGGGAAGTGTGAACAACTCCTTTCCAAGTCCAGCCTCCTGTTCACAACTATCCTGTTAATACACTCTTGCTACTCTGGCCTTTGTTCAGGGGTGGACAGAACCGTGTTACTCAACACCTCAGGGTCTTTCCTCATGATGCTGTTTGCTCTGCCGGGACTGACCACTCCCATGCTGGTAAGGTAATGACAGATGACATGAGGATAATTTGATCAGTATCTGGCTCTCCTATTAAATTGCAAATAAGTTCCACAAGGAGAGGGACTATGTCTATGGAAAACAACATCATGTCCCCAGTGTGTTTTATTGCACAAATCTAAGTGAAGGATGGAATACCATGTATTTATGCTCTTCTAGTCCTTCACACTTGTTCTCTCACTGCCTAGATACCCCATAGCCGCTATTTCTCTTCCTGAATAGTTATTTATCTCACACCTCATATTCTATCTCTGTCTGCAGAAAAGAGTTAAAATAGAAGGCCTAAGACTGCTGTCCCTAGAAGGGCTGCTTGCACGGTTGTCCTTGGCTGATGTCAGGAACTTACATTTATGGAGAATTCCCACCATTCCCTTATTGATAAGAGTGGCTCATGGTACCTATACTGTTTGTACCATGTTCATGCTGGGTGCCTGCTTTCTCCTGGGAGTCTGGAATTTTGGTACATGCTAGGCAGAGGGTGCCTACGTGGCCAGCCCTCGATTAACCCTAGGTACTGAGTCTCCAGTGAGCTTTCTGGTAGATAATATTTTATATGGGTTGTCACAATTCAGTGCTGGGGGGATGAAGTACATCCTGTGTGACTCCATGGGGAGAGGAGTCTTGGAAACTTGTGCCTGGTTTCCTCCAGCCTTCCTCCATGTGCCCTTTCCCTTTGCTGCTTTTGTTTTGCATCCATTCACTATAGTAAATTATAGCTGCAACTACAACCATCTGCTGAGTCCTGTGAGTCCTCCTAGCACATCATAGCACCTGAGGGTCGTCTTGAGGACCCCCGACACACCATCCATTGAAAACTTCTGCCAGCTTTGCCTTAAAATGAATCCTAAATATGACTGTTTCTCATCTCTTCCATGGCTTCCACCCTTTTAAAAAACATTATCATGTGTTTCCTAAATCATTGATTCCCCTAAATGGCCTCCCTGTTCCCACTCCTTTTTTGCAGCAGAGCAGTGAACTGATTAAAACATAAACATGATCTTGTCACTCCTGTACTCAAACCCTCCAATGACCTGACATTGCACTGGAAGAAAAAGCAAAGTGCTTTCAACGACCGGAGCAGCCAGGCTCCATGGCCTCCCAGCCTCCATGTCCTTACCCCTCATTCACTTCACTCTAGCCACATGGGTTTTCCTGCTCTTCCTCACTGATATGTCACTCCGCAGAGACTTTACCCTCAGGGTCATCTCACACTGGAATGTTCTGCCCAGAAGTTTCTATTTGGTTCAATCCCTCAACTGTTTTAGACTTTTTATTAAATGTTGCTTCCTGCATGAGGCCTTCCCTGGCACTCTACCTATAATGTCAGCCCCCCATTCTCCTCCGTCCCCCTTTATTTTTCCTATTTAACACTTATTATTGACCTACTATACATGTTGTTTATTTATCTTGTTCTTTTCTATCTCAGTGACTAGAATGTAACCTTCATGAGAGCACAGATTTTATCTTTTGTGCTCACTGCTGCATCTACAGCACCTAGAACAGCTCCTGACATACAGAAGGTGCTCATTAAATACTTGATAAATGAAAGAATGCATAAGTGAATGAATAATACACAACTGAGCCCAAATCTTACTTCTTCTGTACAAGCTTTTTCAATCCCCAGAGCATTTTCTCCGTGTGTGTGTGTGTGTGTGTGTGTGTGTATGTGTGTGTGTGTGTGTCCCCACTCCCTCTCTCTTTCTCTTTGTTACTTCTAATTGACAATTGTTTCCTAATTCTTTTTGTATTGTCTACACCTAGAACAGCATCTGGCATGTTGTAATCGTTACAAACAACAATCAATTTTTGAATAAATAAATAAATGAATGACTTTTCTTGTGATGTTAAACTGCTTCCCAAAGGAATATTCCAAATTATACTGCCATTAACAGTATATGAGTGTACCATTTTCACTAAAGACAAGGGAGGATTTGGGTTTGTTCTTTGCTAATTTAAGCATGCTCAGTGGTTATATTTGTTTGCTTATTTCCTTGATTGCTACCACTTAACTATTTTCAATTCTTTTTGTTAAATTTATAAATCCATTCTGCTTGTAGCATTTTGTAGTACATATTAGAAATCATGAGAAAACAAATAGTTTCCAAAGAATATGGAAGTTAATTATTTCTTTGCATCATCAGGATTGGAGAGCATGTGAGTCACACACCCAGATGCTTCCAGGGGCCGGACAGGCAGCATAAGTGGGTGAACCTGGAAGTGACTGGGCCCTGAAGACAGGACGTTTCCACAGCCTGCAGCTGGTGCTCAGTACAGCTAATGAGCGCCATATGGGTAAGTAGGCTCAGTGTTGCCAAAGTTCCAGTTTCAAAATTAAACCTTTTATTTCTTAGGTCCAGAGATTACAACCTGGAAGTGAAAAACACAGTAACATCAGTAGTAAAGATATTCACCTATGCAGTGGTAAAAGTACTAAAGGTAATCAAAGCTAGTTACGTGAGAAGCTGTGCTGTAGATGCACCATCTTTGCAAGCGTTGAATGTAGTGTGGATTTCAGTCAAGTCTCTGGGAAGTGTTAGAATGGCTTATGATGATTAAGAATTAATTTATTTTTACTCTTTTTTTTTCTATCAGATTTCCAGATTATAAAGATTGTAATGATAGTTGGTTGAAGAGCACTCTTCTGTTTGGTTTAGAATATGATGATCATTACAGCTGCTATCAAATTCCTAGCTGATATGTAGCAGAAGTTTTTGGCTAGTGGCAAACACATGGTGTACACATTTGATCAACCGTAAAAGACAGCAGACGATCTCATTTGCATTGCCAGTTGCTCTACACAAACACTCTCCTGGAGTTATGTGCAATATAACGAGGGCTTTTGTTAAAATCTGTGTTGTGGAAGAAATTGCCCTGTTTTCAAAGAGTTTCTTGCCAGAAAAGGAGAACGACATTAATAATACAGGATGGCCTATCGTTCGGACAGTTCTCTTGGTGGTCAATTATAGATGGCATCCTAGGGTGAACAGCATCTGTTATATAGACTTCAAGCTCTCTTCTCATAATAGAAGATCTAGAAGCTGTTGAATGTCTACTGGAACTCTTTCCAAGTTCTGTAGGTGGCATTTCCAAAGTTTAATGCCTGGCAATCACCTTGTGCTTATTTTAAAAAAAATTTTCTTTTTTAAAATCCAAGATTTTCTATGGCTACCTAGGAGATTCCATGACATAAGAAGAGCCCACACATGTCTCTATGTGAAAATATCTAAAGTGCTTATGTACTACTTAAAATTCCAGAGGAAACAGCATTTGTTAAGTTCAGAGCTCTCAACCAGGTACTGTGGAAGGATATAAGAGAGAGAAGTTTGGCTCATCATGCTTAACAGGAGTTGGCATCAGAAATATCTAATAGTGGTTTATTTAGCTTTGCTTAGGACATGATTGTTACGTTGGTGTATAAAGAAAATTACCCAAAACTCATTTTCATAATCCCAAGTAATGACTATACTTTATTACAGTACCATTCTCCCGTCTTCTAAACATTATTGCCTTATTCATCATACCAATAGAATTATTTTCATATCATACCTCGGTTTATTTCCACTGTCAAACAAGGCAATAAGTAAACTAAGCTGCCTTTAACTTTCTTTGGGCAAAATTATACAGTAATTGACTTTATTACTTTTTAACTTAAATATTTTTCTAAATTTAGAATTAGATCCTTGATGTTTGAATGATGGAGTCTTATTTTATATATGCCCTGGTAAAAGAGAGAAGATTACTAAAACTACTTAGGAAGTGGTTACAGCTACTTCTTTAAGACAAAATTGAAAAAAAAGATCAATAATAATATATTTAAATGCCTGGTGATTAGTTTGCAAGAATATATGAGATTCAGAGCCTCCTACATGTCAGGTATGAATGTGGTGATTTGAAAACATTCATTGTTCTACTTTAGTATTCACTTATTCAGTGAATACTAAATTCCCTTTTTGCAAATAAAAAAACAAAAATAAGTTTCAGAGAGATTTATAGCTTATCCATTAAGCTAGTAAGGGACAGAGCTATTTATACAAATCTTTACTTGAAACTGAATCCTCTCTGCACAAACAGCTGAAGGATTCAGGATAAATCTACGTAGAAAAATTAACTGCATGGTGGCACTTAAGCTCATTGATATTGCAGAAGGAACAAGTGCAGCAAACCAATTTATTGTCATCACAGTTCTGTTCTGTTCTGCTTTAGTTGCCCTTTATAATGGAATCGATTTTTCTTAGCTCATAGGGTCAAATGTCTCTACATGAGTTCTGTGTTCTTTAGAGCAGGCACCTTGGGGATGTGCTGCACAATGAACCCAAGGTTGCTACCTCTTCCCTTTCGGTTGCCTTGACAGTGCCTGCCACTTTCTTTTTAACATTTTCAGTGGTGACAACTCTTCAGTACTTGATGACTGGTTTTGAAAAATGTGAAGGAAAAAAAGAGAAAAAGCCAGAGCGAAGTCTAGAGAATATGGTGATAATTGCATTACTTAAGCTCCAATTCAGATGTGATTATAAAATAACGAGCATGATTTTTCCTCCTTGCCTCCCTCCTTTCCTCCTCCTCCTCCTCCTCCTCCTCCCTCCCCTCCTTTTCCTCCCCCTCCAGTTCCTTGACTTATAAAGTGCTTCTATAACAAAAATGTTTAAAATGCCTAAAACAAAAATGTTTTCAGGGTGGAAAATATTTAAAATAAGTAAATATTCTACCAAAGTAACAACTTTAGATACTTATACTTTGAGAAGCAAGTTCTAATGAGCTCATTTAAAAATATTCCTTTATCTTATAGTCATCCGTAATAAAAATATTTTCTCTGTTTATCTATTACTGTGTATAAACCGCCCCCAAACTTAGTGGTGCAAAACAACAATCATTTTACTATGCACACAGCTTGGTGGGTCAGAAAATTAGGCAGGGCACCACAGGGATAGCTCATCTTAAATCACTATAGCTGAGGCCTCTGCTGGGTGGCACTATGGGCTGGAAGTGGCTTAGATGGGCCCATTTATCTGCTGGCTTGGTTCTGGCTTTTGTCTGAGTTCCTTGGCTTGGCTGCATATCAAAGTTGTCTTATTTTCACTCACATTTCTGGAACCTGTCCTGGTGTAGCTAGACTGTCTGGGGCTGGCTGGTCTTCTCTCCTCATGTGGTCTTTCAACATACCTAGCTTCAGCTTCCTCACCAGCTGATGGTCTCAGTAGCTGGACTTATTACACAGTAAGCTGGCTCTCCTGGAACAAATGTCCCAAGAAGCAAGAAATGGAAGTTGCTGGTCTCATAAGGCCTGAGCCCAGAAAATGAGGAAGTATCTCTTCTGCCATATTCTGTCACTAAAATCATTAACAAAGCCAGCCAAGATTAAAGGGGTAGGGAAGCCCCAGAACTCAATGACAGGAGTGTCAAAGAATATTGTAGCCATCTTTAATACACCACAAAATCTAAAAAGCTATCCAAGTAGACAAGAGACATATTCTTCTCTGGTTTTTCCTCTCTTTTGAAAATATAAGACATGCTCAGGGTGTTCTATGAATTAAAGATGAAATGTTAAGCATCGATTTGTCTCAAAATACTGCCTGTATGTACTCAGAGTCTAGATATATGTATTTTAATATGGAGATAATTCTGATTAATTTTTATGTCTACATGTCAGACTCATTCTAAGAAGTATCAGCAAATTTTGGACACTTTATTTGGAGAACAATCACCTGACAGATTAATGCAGTTTACCTATGCTGTATTATAAATCATATATTCCTCTCTACTTTGCTTATGTACATCTCTTATTCTGAAACATCCTGCCCATATCTATGCTTTCTTTGCTTCTAGAAATTTCTATCAATCCACAGAAATCCATGTCTTCCATTAAGCCTTTTCTCATCCTTAGACCAGATATTTTCTTTCACCTAAGCCTCCATAATTTTTTTTGGGGGGGTGTCCTGCGTTATTATTCTTTGCATACTTTACCTTGAATTAAAGCTATTCATTTACTTATTATTTTCTCACTCCATATCAGCTCTTAGGAGGCAGGACTACTTCTCATTTATTTTTCATCTCTTGGCATTCTTAGAGCAGTGCCTTTTCCAGATGAGGTGCTTGAGAAGCGGTATTCAAAATGAACAATTGAAAGACTAATGCGTGAGGATTTCTGTTGACTTTGCTACTTTTATAGAAAGATCCATCATCTCAAAGAGGTGATAAATTGAGCACTTAACCTGGTCAAGATGATAGTAAGTCCTTTTCATACAACATCCATTCAGCAAGCATTAAATGAGTATCCTAACCCTTGCCTCAACACTGTGCTAGCCAAGCAATAAGTGAAGTTTCCTCACCCAGGAACACTCATTCTAGTGAGGAAATTCAACATCAGGTAAGAAAGTAAACAATCATTTAGCAGAATTGTGATAAGTGCTACTAAAAAGAAGCATGGTGTGCAGGAAAGAGTAGAATAGGGAGATCTAACTGATCCAGAGAAGTGGCAGTTAAGGAAAGCTTTTCTCTCCAGGTGACTTTTGGACTGAATTCTGAAGGATGGTTGGTAATTAGCAAAAGAAGGAGGACAGGTGGCATTCTGGGACTTGAGGGAGAAGGACGTATGGCCTGTTGGACAATGGAAAGAAGTGATGTTTGTGCTAAGATCTGAAGGATATGTAGGAGTCAACAGGGTGTATAGTGGAGGAAGATATTGTCAGGTGGAAGAGACAGCTCACGTAAAGGACCTGAGGTGAGAAGGACCATGGGACATGAGAGGAACAGAAAGAAGGTCCATGGGGCATGAGCAGAGATTGGTTGAGAGTCCTGGGTCAATTTTCTTAGGTCCCCCATGGGCCACACAGAAGATTATTAATTAGCTTTATCCCTAATACAAGATGAAGCCATTGAAATAATTTGAGAAGAGAGGTGGTCTGTTCAGAGTTATGGTTTCAAAAGGTCATCTTCATTATAACAATTCACCCTCACTTTAAAAATTAAGAATTTACCAAGAGTCAAAAAGAAATTGAGTGACAAAGTGGCAAAGACAGGTCTTAAATTCAGGCTCTCAGATTCAAGGCTCAGAGGTTTTGCTTCAAAGAATATTTGCAAGTGCCAATTCTCCTTAAGCTTCAGGATGGTCTATCTCACATTTTGGACATGCAACCTGCATTACAGGTCCATTAAGAACAAACTATAGCTTCTCTATGCTCAGTGTGGTTTCCCTTCCCCTCTCCATCCACATCAGAAGCAGGGACACTGTCAGAGAAGGCACATGGAGGATGGCAGCACTGGGCTCTAGAGAAAAGGCTGCAGCTACAAAGGCCAGGTAGTGTTTCCCAGGTAGCTGTGAATCATGCACTGAGTTCTTTTTCTGCACAATGAAGAGGCAGGCTGTGGTACTGTCTTCAGAGTCAGTGTGGAGTAGCAATCTGCATAGACATACGAGAAACTATGGAAAGAAGCCTGGTTTAGGAATTGAAAAGACTTGGGTTTAAAATCCTGGCCTGGCTTATAGTTTAGTATCCTAGACTAAAATTACTAGGTCTGTGACACTTTTAACTTCACGGAGCTTAAGGTCTTTCAGCCGTGAGAAGAGTATGATAATCCTGACTCTATGGGGTGTTGTGAGGATTAAGACATTGCAAAATGCCTACAATCTATTAGACACTGTATAAATGATAAATATTGTTGTTATTACTATTTTATGTTTTGTGTCCTTTGGTTACCAGAGCAGAGATTGCTATTTAAACGTGCACTTCACTTTTTCCCTTTTTATAACATCTCTATGTGTGATAGACAGAAAAGCAACCCCCCCAACCACCACCAAGTTGACCACATCCTAACTCTTGGAACCTTTGAACAAATTACATTACACGGCAAAAGGAACTTCGCAGATGTAATTAAGGATTTTGAAATGGTAAGATTACCCTGGATTACCCATGTGGGCCCAATGTCATTACAGGGGTCATTATAAAAGGAAGTTAGGTGGGTCAGAGTTAGAGAGAAAGATTGGCAGATGATATGCTGCTGGCTTTGAAGATGGTCTTCCTGCAATCCAAGGAATGCGGTGGCTTGAAGAAGCTGGAAAAGTCAGGAATGAATTCTCCCCTGGAGCCTCCTGAGGAAACCCAGCCATGCCGACACTAGATTTTAGCCCAATAAAACCCATTTTGAACTTATGACTTCCAGAACTATAAATTTTGTTGTTTTAAGCCAATAAGTTTGTGGTAGTTTGTTATGGCAGCAATAGAAAACTAGAACACTGTGTAATAAAGAATTTTAACTAGTAAAATTTGTATGTGCAACATTTGTGTACAAAAGGGCATCTTTGTTTGTATATATTGGCCTTAAATAATTATCTGCTCATATTGATTGATGGCGTGTCTAATGATGAGAAAAAAGCCTGCATTGAATCTAAATTTATCCCAATATTTACTTTATTTCTCCTTTCCTTATAATATTATTTTTACTTGTTTATTTTAATAGTAACCAAAAACTAAACATAATACACTAAAGTTTATTTTGAGATTTTCTAAGATGCTGCTATATTTGACATGATGAAGCAGCTACTCCCCTGACAAAATTTATAACTGGAAAGCACTAAGCTCTTCAAAGTGCACATGGAGTGAGAGCCTGGCCTCTGGGGCAGGAGGAGGCCATCTGTCATCACCATGACTTTCTGCTGAAATGACAGCGAGCCATCCCAGGAAGGAGATTTTTAGGCAAGAACTACCAGTAGAATCTACTTCAATGAATGTGAGATTTCTATAACTTTTTGACAATTGTGCATTATTATTGGTTTTGAATGGTTCAGTTAACAGAAATAAAATGGATTTTTTTTTCTTTCCTTGCATCCTTTCTTATTTTTTGGATATATAGCCATCCGATCTCTTACTGAAAGCCATTTATTCTGCAACTAATATAGCAGACATTCTAGCTTGGCTGGACATGAGTCTTCTCAGTGCCAGTTAGGGTATGCTTTGACTTGTCAGAAAGCAAAATTTAAAGCATTTAACAAACATCCTCACTTCTGATAAATAAACACAGTGCCAAAGGAGCATAGCATGAAATCCAATATAAAAAGGAAGGTGAATAAAATTTTAGCATACTATCTGAAATTGTGTTTTTCTAAAAGTTTATTAACTTTCTATACCTTATGCTTAGCTCATACAGTCTTCAAGACCATGACAACACTCTGGAAACAAAATGCCAAGCAGAGTTGCTAATGTCATTTATTACTGAATATTGCTATTAGAATCAGTTTTGTTCCCCATCTGGAAATAAGCCATGGCTTTATATGTAAGCTATCAGTGCTACTCCATTTAATTAACAAGGAATTCTTTCTATTGATAAGGAAAACTATTTCCTTAGAATAGTAGTTTGTCATCACTATGATCAAAAGAGATATTTTAGTTGAAACTTGTTATGACATCTGGTTTATGACAGAATTGAAATTGCTCTAAAGTCACATGTTCTCTGCTCAGCACAAAGGTTTGACCTGTGACAGTTGAGTGGTTTACATTTGAGTCCTTTAATAATTTTTACTTTCTTCTTGTTTATACCTGCTTTATGTACACAATAAACTTCCATTATTTAACACACAGCATTGCTGTCCTTGGTAGGGAGGGGGCAAACTTATTTCCAAACAGGGTGTTGCAAGTGGTTTGGAAGATCCCATGTATGGTTCCAATCCAGGCTAACCCATCTTTCCTCCCAACTCCCGATATGAAATGTGCCTCTTTAGAATGTCTCTTAATTTACGACAAATTTTAAAGCAAATAAACTATCCTTTCAATGAGGCAAAGGGTGATGCTAACTGTCATAATCCCAAGAAACTGATATGACCCTCTCTAGAAAGAAATATTCAAACAGTTATCTCAAAGACATGATAAAAGAGGGACTATATTAGATCCTGTTGATGCTCTGCCCCTCTGTTCTCACCTTTACCTGTTCAGTGCACTCTGACCAGATTCCAGCTGCATTTCTCTGCTGCGGGCTTTCTCCACATTCTGCAGTTCGCTTTGCTGTCCACAAGGCAGGCTGGAAGAGGCAGGGAATTATTGCGCTGCCTGGAAAATGCCACTGAAGTTAAGGACTGGCAACGGATATTGTACAAATAACCCAGCTTCAACACCCTCAGGTGGGATGAATCTGAGGCAATTATGCTGGATCATGGCCTTCTCTGGAAGCACTAACCACCAGTTACCCTCAGGTAACTTTATGAAAAAAAATCTTTTGTTGCCTGCTTTCTTCTTCCTATCTCACTCCTCCATACATCTGCTGGTGTTTCCTGGAGCTACCTTCAATACAAATCCAATGTAGGTCCCTGGAGGCCATCTCTAGAAAAGCAGTGTACACCTTTTGAAAAATGACTTCAGACTAGACTCTGGTCGAGATGAAACTCCTGAGCACAGGACCCTGAGTGACCATGAGTCCTGAACTGCTCACTGTGAGCTGGGTCCTGTCAGCTCTACCAAGTTACAAGGTTGGGCAGGCCCAGTGACAATCCACTGCACAACAGCAGTGGTGCAAAAGTGGTACTCCTTCAGTGGATAAGCTGAAGAAGAAGGATAAATTTGAGTTGGCCTAGACTAGGTTGGCTGCAAATGGATGGCATCTATATCCAGCTTCACCCAGAGATAGCCCTGAAAGAAAAATTCTCCCCAAGGGTTGATTATCCTCTTTGTGGGAAGGAGAAGTGGCCTGAAATTAGAATATATACTAATTCCTGGGCAGTGGCAGATGGCCTGGCCAGCTGGTGAAGGGCCTGGAAGGAAAAAGATTAGAAGGTTGGGGATAAAAAGGTCTCGGGTAGAGACATGTGATTGGACATATGGAAGTGGGCACAAAGTGTGAAGATCTTAACATACACTAGAGAGTGTAGACCGTGGAAAAGGCACTGAACAACCAAGTATACAAAATACCTTAGCCAGCTGGCATCAACCAGTTTCTGTCATTGGCCAACTCAGTGCTGGTATGACGGGCACACAATGTAGCCATGATGACAAAAGTGGAGGGTAGGCATGAACCAATCAGCAGGTATTCCCACTCACCTGGGCTGATCTAGCTGGTGCCACCATTGATTGTCCAGCCCATTGGCTATAGAAACTAATGCTGAAGACCCAAAATCACACCATTCCTCAAAGGGACCAACCAGTCTCTTGGTGGCACGGTAATTACATTGGGCCCTTTCACTTTAGAAAGTCTGGTGGTTTGTTTTCACAGAAAGAGACTTGTAGTGTTACAAGTATATAGGGCTTACAAAGCATTAGACCCAGCAGCCCAGGATCCCATATAATACTGTGTCAGACCAGGGAACCCACTTTGTAGCAAGACAAGTGCAGAAATGGGATGATTACCAAGGTATTCAATGGTTATACCAGTGAAATGAAAACAAATCTCCTAGACCCCCAGGCAAAATGAAAGGAACTCCTTGTGGCAAAAGAGATCCCAGACAACTTTGGAGAACTAGATTTCCCAGCTTTGACAAGACAGGAGGTCAGTCACGTCTCAACAATCCCCTACCTCACTAACCGCCTCAAGACTTTCTTTCCTACAATTAAACAGAAACAAGTTCCCGAAAAACAATGTCTGGAAGATTTCTCCCTCCATCCCTGCAGACCACCTGACATCTGGGCTGACCTCCCCTCCCTTATTGCAGCTTCACCATGACAAAGCATTCCATCTTGAAAACTGACCACTGACCACACACTGGTCCTGGCCGGTCCACAGAGGCTGCTTACAAGGTGACTTTGTGCCCTGTGTTTCACCTACTGAGGTAAAAAGCTAAGTTTCACTTCATTTTAATATTAAATCTTCACCCCAAAGTGAACACAGGACATATGTAACACATATGTTTATTCACTATGCATTCATTAGGACTTCCTCATAAATATCCATGAGATTCTCCTATAACCTACTGAATATGCATATACAGCTAATCTCGTTGGGCATGAATCTCAGCCTCTCGCTTTTGTCTCCTAAGTGCCTGACTTTTGGTTTTTTCCAGAGGCTCCATTTCCCAATCTGCAGTTTGTAAACCTTTATAGGAAATAAAGCTCTCCTATTTCTTCCTCCGCAGGTCTCATGGTCTTTAGTAAACATACTACACACTAAACCACCCAAAGCTGCCAGTTTGATGGCCTACTGAAGGCACAGCTGGAGTGCCAGCTCTGATTTGCAGGAATGAGACAGCATCCTTCAGGAAGTGCATATAGACATTGAATCAAAGACCTTATGTGAAGTTCTGTCCTCTAAAGGAAGCTACCAAAGAATGGAAGCACGGGTGGCCTCACTTGCATCAATTCCCATGGCCCACTGGGGGATTTTGGCTTTTCCACACGCAACTCTGGTCCTGGTCTTCAAAGATGGCATATTTTCACCAGGGGACACAGAAAGAGCCTCATTACACTATGGGCTGTTACTGCTCCCTGAGAACTTTGAGCTCCTTTTCTCTAGGAACGAGCAAATAAGGAAAGGAATCACCTTCTTGCTAAGGATAGTGACCTTGATCACCAGGAAGTTATAAGGCTGCTATTGCAAAATGGGGGCAGGGAAGAATATGTCTGGCACACAGGTAATCTGCTTGGCACCTCTCAATACTTCCTTTCGTAATTGTGACTATAAACGGACAGATATGGCTACTCTGGCCTACAAGAACATGGTGACCCGAAGCAGGGAATTCTTGGTGACAAGGGTCCGGGTCATGCTCCAGCAGAGTTGGTAGCTGAGAGTGACAGAAATTTAGATTGATTTTGGAAGACAGAAACAATGAGTAATAATAGTAGTTTGATACTACCTGCAGTGGCTGTAATTCATCCTTCTATTTTCCTTTGGGAAAAAAGGCCCCCTGAAATCCTGGAGGAGCTGCCACCTAAATGTACGTGAAGAAAGGAATCTGTGTGGCACAAGGTTGAGCCGTGATGGAAACAGGGCTGTACTGCCCAGCCCCCTGTTCAGGGAAGGACTTGATGCCCAGCTGTGAGGAGTGCGGTCAGCAGAGAGCATTTAGCTGTCAGCTCCTTCAGGTCTCAGCCGCAGAAACCTGCTTTGCCTGAGGTAACATCCTTCAAATGACAGCCCACATCTGGTGACTAAGAGAGATAGGACATAAAGACCTAGACATTTTGGCCTCACATGAGACAACTCTACTGGACAATATTTATTCTAGAGCTCCCTGCCAGGTTGCTTGCATTTTACTTTTGCAAAGCAAAGGTGCTTAAATACAAATAAGTAATTAGTTCAACAAGAAGAAATATTTTACATTCAAAGATTTAGTGAGAAGTAAAGAGTTTGCCTACCTTCGAGGAAAACTCACTCCATCATTCTCAATTTTCTCATCTAACCATGGACTTGGGACAAGTTCTTTATTAAATAAGTACATGACATTATCTAGCTGTTGGGACCCTTGGTGTAAAGGACAGAGATGTCCCAGCAGAAGAGGAGGGCTACATGAAGGCTATCACATACCACTCCACTTGTCCAGGAACCATCCCCTCCACTTCTTAACTTAAAAGTAGCTACTCCATTTTTCAGATTAGAAAACTTAAGCTCAAGCACAATTACCAAGAAGGTCAGTAAAGGACAAAGAATTATGAAGTCCAGGTATAGAAATTCAAAATCATTTGTATCTCCTTATGGTTTCTCCTAGGAAAGTAACTGCTTCCATTGTTAGTGAAAATTAAAAAATGTGTCCCTGAGAGTTTTAATCAGATTAACATGATTTCTGAGTTTTAAGATAGCATCAAAGGAAAGTTTACCATGTAAGTAAGATGATGTAGTCAGCGGCGTGGAGATCCTTGTTGGAGGGTACTGATTAAGGAGGGAGCTAATTTTCTATCAATTACTTTGCTAAGTTCTTCTGTCAAATAGGACCATGAAGTATGAGCCAGAGAAAATATTTTCTTAATAAAAAGTTTCAGTTTAGAAGTTAGTTCGGCTTTAACAAAGTAATAACAACCTTGGAAATAAAGTGTTTCCGGGTGTTAATAGCTCACGTTAATAATTCAACAGCTTGCTATTCAAAGCATTGTAAAGAGGGCCCTTTAGGTGCATAGTCATGTTTTCAAAATAATTCACTCTCAGTGTTCTGAAAATGTGATTGTCCATTTGAAGTAAGATTACGTTTATTATTTGGTTTTTGGCTCTTCTGTTGTCTGGATATTCAATATCTGTCCTTCAGCTTCCTAATGATTTCCATTTTTTATTATTTTCTTTCTCTCAGCCCTAATGAGAAAGAGAAATGTCCAAGGTAAACATGTTGGCTAGTTGGTATTGGATTTGGCCTTAATTTATTGTTTAGGAGTTGATTGTCCCAGAAACACGTTCGATTCAACACTGTAGGTTGTACTAACAGCAAATTAATTAAATCTAGATACCGATCTGTGCCAAGTTCTGTAGGATTGCCCAGGGTGGTGGTGTCTGAATGGGAGCTCCTGCGACAAGTATTGCACTAATGAGATGAAGAGTTTAGTCAAATTTGCAAACTCAGGTGTAAAGTGTATTGCATTTCTGCAATTCCTGGGAACTGTAAACACACTTAAAACAAATGAAGTGAAAACCCTGTTTCTTGAGGATAATGTTTTTAATTCTTCCTAATTTCCCATCATGAACATTTAAAGAAAGTTCAAAGAACTATGTAAATTAACACTAACCTATCAACTCATAAAATTGTACTGAGATTGAATGGAAAAATTACAACAAATATTAAAGATACAATTACCAATGCTATCCAGTAGTATTTTCTTAGGAACCCAGGGGAGGTGCACTGTATCAGAGCAGTTACAGCAATGAATGATGGGGAAGAACAGGTATGAATTTTAATTTCTGGTGAAAGTCTGTGCTTGACTAACTGACCTAAGGTATTTGTTTCAATTTCTTTAAAAAATATAGAATAAACCCTAATAACAATTTATTAAAAGGAAAATATTCCCTTTTGTAATGGGAATAAAAGCAACAAAACTTTTAACACATTGACTGGCACACTAAAAAAAAATTTTTTTTTCGTTGGGGCCATGGTGTTTTTTTACAAAAAAAGATGTGGTATATGTACACAATGGAATATTATTTAGCCATGAAAAGAGGAAATTTTGTCATTTGCAGAAACATGGATGGATCTGGAGGACATTATTTTAAGTGAAATAAACCAGGCACAGAAAGACAAAAATTAAAAAATAAAATAAAATGGAAAAAAAAAACTTTGAAAACAACATGATCCCTTTTAATTTAATGAAAAAATTTTTTATTTTTTATTGTTTTCTGTGTGTGAGTTATATGCAACTTGAAAAATAGTTCACGTGCCTCCTAAGGTAAAGAGATGTGTGAGTTACATATGCTTCATGAGATCCCTGGCTCAAAACTAGCATGAGTTAAATACAACTCACATGGCAGTTAATGTGTTAAACTATTTGGAAAATAGGAATAGTAGAAAGTAGACAGGCATGAGTAAAATGGTTTAAAAGTAGTTTGCTTCTGTTATGGGTAAAAAGTAGGATTGGATGAAAAAAAAAAATAAACTGTTTAGAGTTGTTTAAATTAGGTTAGTGCTTTGTTGGATCCCAGAAAACCTAGTAGCCTTTTAATCAGTCTGTCTCCAGGGCAGCACAATTCTGCTATTGGAACAGGGAGAGTGGAACTAATTAAAGTTGTTGCAAAAAGTAGTTAATAAGGAGGAAAAATGGGGATGGTAACCATAGAGAAGTTAACTGGCCACCATGCTGGCGTTATACACAGCAGGATCTGTCAAGTGTTGCTGACTGACTCTCAAATGGACCCAGAGGGAAAGAATCATTTTCTCTCAAATGACGCCACTGCCTAAATCAGGGTACTGCTTACAGCAGTCCCATCTGCTGATCTGCTGAGGCCCTTCCAATGGTGCCAGCTTTGACAAATACTTGGACACAGGACTGTTTTATACAGTACAGCATTTTACATATAGCTCTTGGGTAACTAACTTAAATTCTTTGAGCCTTAGTTTTTATCATCTGTAAAATAATTATCATTTTCATACTCACTTCCAGTGCAACTTTAAAAGTTTTAAACTTTTAATAAGTTAGTACTAATGGAATGCCCTTCTAGTTTGGGATTCTCTGCTAATTCCCTCATACCTTACAATATTTCCTAATATAACTTATAAAGACAGGGAAGTTGATGGACCATGTTTCCATACCAGCTTTCTTTGTAGTTTGCTGGCCAGCTCGCGGATTGACTGTCCTGGGGTTGGGTAGGTGAGGAAAGAGAAGTGGAGGCACTTGGTGAAACATGTATACCTAAGGGCTGTCCCCTGCAGGGAATGGGAACAATTTATGACCCCCTAGAAAAAAATTGTTGTTAACAACGGACTATGATTAAGTAACATTTCCTGACAGCAAACTGTGTTTAGATTATATAGATGAAATGCATGGATACACAACTGAATTCATAGTATGACCTCAAAACTTTAAATAAAAATATTAAAAAATATAATTAGAGACTTAAACTATAACAAGAGAAGTAATTAAAACATAGGATCTCATGTTTCAAGTGAATGATCATCATTTTAGAGGGATAATAAATAGGTTATTTCTTCTAGGGCTTTAGAAATAGCTGGTATTATGGACTAAATTGTCTTCCCAAATTCATATATTAAAACTCTAACTCTCAATATCACTATATTTGGAGACAAGGCCTTTATGGAGGTAATTAAGGTTAAATGATATCATAAAGGTAGGGCCCTAATCCAACAAGACTGGTGTCCTTATAAGAAGAGACACCAAGAGTGCACATGCACAGAATAAAGGCCATGCAAGGACACATGGATACGGTGGCTGTCTACAGGCCAAGAAGAGAAGCCCCCAAAACCAACCCCAGAAACCAACCCAGCTGGCACCTTAGTCTTTGACTTCTAGTCTCCAGAACTGTAAGAAAATAAATAAATTTCTGTGGAGCCTACCAGTCTGTGGTATTTTGTTATGGCAGCCTGAGCAGACTAATAAATCTGGGTCGACTTCTTGTGGGTCTGGCGTTTATTACATTCCACCTGATACAATTGCATGCTTACCAAATATGACAGGTCTTATAACATATACACAGTTAAGTGGTCATGTGGAGCCACTTTCTTAAGTATTTCATACTCAGCTTAATAGAGAGGATTGCATGGACATGCAAAAACCATGAGTACCAATTAGACTTATTATTTTATAAGTAACAGCAATATAGTCTTTGCTTATATTTCAGTCTGTTTCTTGCTGGACCAACAGAAAAAGTTTCACACCAAAGCAAAAACTGAAAGTAGTTTCTCTTTACATGTAGAAAACCAAAGGAGTTATCTCTTCTTGAATGAAGAGAAATTCATTCCATTGCTCCTTTATCAAAAAGTCCCAAAACAACACATGTTGGCGTGGATGCAGAGAGACAGGAACACTCGTACACTGCTGGTGGGACTGCAAACTAGTGCAACCCCTATGGAAAGCATTATGGAGATACCTTAAACAGATTCAAGTGGACCTACCATTCAATCCAGCAATCCCATTATTGGGCATCTACCCAGAGGAACAAAAGTCATTCTATAAAAAAGACACCTGTACCCGAATGTTTATAGCAGCACAATTCACAATTGCAAAGATGTGGAAACAACCCAAATGCCCATCAATTCATGAGTGGATTAGTAAATTGTGGTATATGTATACCATGGAGTATTACTCAGCTATAAGAAATAACGGTGATGTGGAGTCCCTTTTGTTCTCCTGGATAGAGTTGAAACCCATTCTATTAAGTGAAGTATCCCAAGAATGGAAAAACAAGCACCACATTTACTCACCAGCAAATTGGTTTCCCTGATCATCACCTAAGTGCACATTTGGGAATAACACCAATTGGGTATCAGACTGAGGTGGGGGGGTGGGGAGAGGGGATGGGTGCACAACTACATGATGAGTACGTTGCGCACCATCTGGGGAATGGTTGTGTTTGAATGTTGTGACTTGGGGAAATGGGGGTGGGGGGAGGGGATGGGTGTATAACTACATGATGAGTGCAATGCTCACTATCTGGGAAATGGACACGCTTGAAGTTCTGACTCGGAGGGATGGGCGGGACATGGGCAGTGTATGTGGCCTGAACTTTTGCACCCCCCATGATGATAAGCTGAAATAAAAAAACTAATAAAATAAAATAAATGTGAATTATTTCCTTAACAAAAAAAAAAATTCATTCCATTACTGCCAACACATTCTCAGAACAGTGTTTCTAATTCAAATACCTGAGTCCTCTTCCTAGGTCTCCGCATTTCCTCACTCCCAAGCTCCATCAACCAGGGATTCAAGAAGGTCATATTAAAGGTCACATTTGGTAGTCTGGCTCAGTCTTTTCTAGAGAATTTTCTGGAACCCCAATTTTACTTGCCTTAAAATTTTCTTCTTCAATTTTTGTTAATATTTTAAGTGTGATGTGTTAATCTTTGAAGTTTTTAAAAAGAAATCCCATTTTTGGAGACATTGAAATGTTTATAGATGATATAAGATATCAGGGATTTCAAAATCTAGGGTGAGTTGGTAGATAAGAATTACAGATATAACACGTTAGGCTATGATTGAATAATTTTGAAGCTTCATCATTGGTTCAAGGGAGGTCATATGTATATAATTTTTTCAAATCGTGTATAAACTTGAATATTTTCATAACAAGTCAAATAATTGTTTTTCTTTCCAGAGAAAAAGGACCTCAGGAGTGTGATACATGTGCTCTAGAAGGCCAAGGCTAACTCATCAAGGCCATGATAGTACATTGCATTTCTGAGTTTTGACCTTCAACTCATAATACTTGCATCTGTCACACTAAGGCAAGGCTATTTAGCTTCTCTCCAGCAATTACTTGACTAAAGTTATCTATTACCAATAATAGGTCTTTTGTGACAGCCTCTTACCTGCCCTTAGTTTTTACCTCACCGTTAGAAATATAACTCATTTTCTTTGCATTAGATTTTTTTAGTTCATAACATTCAGTTTCCTACTGGGAGTCTAGGGTTGAAGCATCAGTTGACTGACAGCACATCTTACTGCACTCAAAATAATTTCTCTTTGCTGATTTTCCTATCTCTTCTTCCTGTTTTCTCTCTTCCATCCACTTACTGTGTTGGGCAAAAGTTTCCTTGATTCGCTATGACTACAGTGTACATCCATTCCTGCCAATATTCTCTCTGGAAAGCCAAGAATTGACCTTTGTTCCCCAGCTGCTTAAAGACAAATCATTATCTCTTACTTAGTATGTGAACCCTCATTCAAGTTCCTATTGGCCCCATGCCATACCAGCCCCCCAAATTTATTTATAATTTCCTGAATTCTTAGTGTCTACACACATAGATTGTTAAAATGATTCTAAAATAATTCTGACTGTGATTCCCGATTCTTGGTCAACCCTATTATACATGATCCTTGGACTCAGTGACATATTTGTAGAGACTGATATTCTGGGTAGCTACTAATTATAACTCCATGAAAATAGACACCTGCTGACCAAAAGTTGGTTCTGAGTTAGTATAAAAATGGTTCTGGTGTTAAGCCTGTAAACACAGCCCAAATGGTTTGGGGTACTGGAACTTAAAAATGACTTTCTTTTTTCTTTAAGAACATGATATTCTTTGGAGACACGGGGAAGCTTTGGGGATGGAGCAGGCAGCTGAAGACCATATGTTCAGCACCGGCATGGAGGCTGGTATGACAAGAGTGGGTGGAGTGCACTGTCATACCAAGCTGGCATTCAGAATCCCAAAGAACAGGTTGTGGCCTTGATGACAGCTAGAATTATGCTGCCAACCTTTCTTCTTTTGAACTTACTCCTGTGTCCTTTGAAAATGTCTACCTCAGTAAGGATTATTCAAGAGAGAAGATAGTTTCCTTGTAACAATTAGATTCTAGAAATGCAAATCAAAGCCTCACTGTATGTGATAGAAATGAATTATTGCATTTATTGAACATCCTTTCAAGAAGAACAGTTTGGTTCTGACTCATTCCTAGTGCCTATCCACCCCTGAGAGAGAATATTAAGACTATTTAGTGACTAACGAAAAGTTCATCATGCCATGCCACACAAATTATTAATACTTGAGCATGAAGTAGCTCCTTAGGGGTACTGTTAAGGAGAGGGAGAAGCATGATACAGAGCATTTTCCTACAAAAGAGAAATGTTTTTCTCAAGGATAGATAAAGTTAGAAAAACTTTTCAGGAAAAACATGGCCTGGCTTTATATGATAAACTCCCTGACAGATAGTTTCCTTCCTGAAAGTAGAGGTCCTTAATAAAGCTAGCCCACACTTTCCTGTGGTAATCTCAGTTGGTGTTTAAGAACGTTTATGTGCAGACAGTTCTTCTTATAACTAACCTTTTTCTTCTTATTTCCTCTTTAGCAGGCTTGGAGGAAATGGAACCTAATAGCCATTCTTCTTCATTCAAATAAATGAAGACAGTTATTTTTTTGTGTCCAAATTAAATAACCACAATTTCTTAAATATTTACTTAGAGGCCCTATCTTCTAATCCTTTTATTGTTTTTACTTTTTTCCCCCCTTGGACTATTAATCAATTTTCTACATGTATGTCTAAGTTGTAAGACCCCAAATAGACCAAAAAATGTATTAAGTCCTAAATAACAACTTAAAGGAACAAATAATGTATCATTCCTATTTCTGTTATTTTAAAATAGCAAATTAAGATTCATAGTCAGTGTGTGGCACATATTAACCCCTGGATTTTCTGCCACAATCCTGAAACACTAATAACATGCATCCTATAAACTTTCTGAGATACTTGCATGCACATATTTTAAAATTCTGAGTTGTCTCCTGATTTTAATTAATTTGAAAGATGATCATTTTTGTTATACAGTTTATTTTTTCTACATTTTAGTAAAAATTGAGTTCACTTTCATGGACATGAGTAATAAAGCTGAAATTAGAATTTAGGAATTCTATCACCCTTTCCCTTTAAACTTAATTCAGACTGTGAAGCTTGTTTACCACACCAACGTAAGAAGAGAGAGAGAAGATATCTAAAAGTCTCCACTTCTTGATATAACTGAGCCATCAGGCTTTTAATTGTGGTGTCATTTTGGTTCAGGGAATGGAATATTCAAGTGATGCTGTGATCAAAGATATGTAACCCAACCAAAGCATAATTTCATAAAGTCACAGATTCTGTATTTGTTTTCTCATGATGTGCCACAGCAATACGGTCAAGCTTCACCCTAAATTCTTGCCCATTGACTTCTTTAACTCAGCACAGCTCTTTTTGTGTCTTTTTCAAATTTGTTTTAAAAATTTCCCATCATTAGCCTTTGTTATTCTTGTTCATTTCTATTTTTTAGTTCTTAAGTGTTCTTATTTTGTCCAAGACAATCTTTTTAAAAATTGCTCCTAGATCCTATTGGCTTTAAATTTTAATCAGTATTTCTCATTTTCCTTGTGATCTTTTCTCCGAAAAGTTGATTTGGATGAGGGATCAGGGTAGAAAATAAGCATAAATGAGCAGTTTTGGGGGAAAAACAGGCTGTTAGCTGAGATACTTGTTCACAAGGTTCACTTAAGAGCTTTGAAATTGAGACAGTCTTTTAATCCAGAGGAAACAAATATGAACCATAGGTACAATTACGTATGCATTAGAATTCTCTTTTTTTCAAGCTGTTGGAGACACAGCGAATTGAGAAGAGCAGACTAGTGAAATGTGCTAGTATGGGATTTATCTTTCTGGTATCACAATCTAGAGGCCTGAATACATTTTGCCAGACCCATTCAGAGCTCCAGGATCAACCCTGCGGGAAGTCAGGGGCTAGTCGTATTGGTGCAGAATGTAGAAATTCATCATTTTGTAGTAATATAGAGCACACATTAGTATAGCTCTTCACATACTGCAAGTCTGCGCACATTTATTGTGTCTTCTAATCCTTTTCACACTCCTGTGAAGCAGGTGGGGTGATCCTCAGGTAAAAAGAAGACAGAAAAGTTAAGGGACTTTTCCAAGTTCACTCACAGACACTGTCCATTGTCCTTTGCATTAGATTTGAGCCTCTCACAAGAGCTTGTTAGCTTAGCTCACAGCATGTTATTCTTGGATGGAATTCTCTTGATAGGAATTGTCTGGGACATTATTCATTAATTCTAATAATACTGTGAAATTGGTGACAAGTAGAGATGTCTCCTTTTTATACACACAAATTATGTCAGTAAGGGGAAACATGACTTGTCCAAAAGACAAGGAGAGGGCCAGAAATATATCAGAATAAGTTTGTGTTGCTGGAGAATACTATCCATATGGGACTAAGAAAACTGGTTCATGAAAATTAAAAATCCCATCATGCTCAAGGGTCTTCATTGTTAGACATTTACACACCATATGTCCCAAATAAATGTAGGTAGTAAGCCTGGATTGGTGCTTGAGTTGATAACAGAGTTAAATGATGTATTTAACTTCCTGAATACAGGGAAGTGGGCCATGTATCAACCCCACCACTTCACCTGGAAATTATGGAGTCCATGCATAGTAACTATCAAGTTGTTCATGGCTGTCAACAAGATTCCAGGAAGTGTTCCAGATGAACTCTCTGGTTGATAATCCTTTCAAGTGTGCTGAGAAGACAACTCCTAACATTATACTAATTTTCTCAGTGATTAAAGGAAGAATTAGTCTGGATGCCCCCAAAATATCAGCCATTGGTTTTAGTCATTGGTGCAAAGTAATTCTGGTTGACTTGGATGACAACTGTCTTCCACAGAAGTATCTTTCAATCTCATGAAGATTTAAGACTCAATACAAAAAAGTTTAAGAGACTCCAGACCATGCTTGTAAATACTTTTGTTTTAAAAAGAAATAAGAAAATATCTGGAATCTTAATGACTTTAAAATAGTTTTAAACAGAATTTTTGCCCAATAGAGTGACAGTGTTGCAAATTCAAATTAAAATCCATCATTCAGCTATTAAGACTTTTGATCACAAGTCTTAAGAGGAAATCTTTCTTATGCACTATTTTGAAATGTAAAAAATACTAAGTTCTGCAATATTTTTAAGTTGGCTAGATTTGTAAGTATAATTTAATTTTTCAAGGGGATTATATTTATTTCAGAGAAGAGAAGCACTGGGAAATGAAATATAAAATACAGTTTTAGAATTTTGAACTAAGTATTGAAATGGAAAAACAACAAACTGATTTTTAAAAATTTGCTAGACATAGAGTAACAACATTTGGAGCTAAGGTAAAGCTTAAGAAATAACCAGATTTTTAAATCTAAAACTTTAATAACTTAAATATTTATGTTTCAAGCAAGAGTAAACCTCTGAAGTAAAACCTTCTTTCCTCAGCACAAAAATTACTCTCAAGAGCACCAGAAAAATCTCATTAGCACTGTCTTGTCCTAATCTATTCATTTTAGTATTTTTAAATTAATTTTTCCCTGAGTATTTCTACTTTGTTTACTCTAACTCCCTAAAAAAATTCTAGAGGACACTTTGGAGTCCATTAAGCATGCAAAATTTCACCATATGGAAAAGAAATATTAAAACCTGGCACCAAAATGATCACTTCCTTGCAAACATTATTGTAAGTCAAGGAAGTCTGGCTCAGCTTAAATAGCACACAAGGATAGGGAAGGAATAGGAAACAGCCGGCTCACCAAATCAATCCACAAGAGGCCTACCCTTCTCTTTCATACATTCTGTACAGGTGTACAAGCATCTTTCTTGAAGGAGTGGTAGCCACTCCTAATCTCACCTAATTTCAGCTTTGTACTTGGTTTACGTATCCAGGAATTTGTTGGTGAAAACAAAAACATATGGAATACCTAATAATTGTGGAGATTCTCTGATTCTCAAAGTCCTTAGTCCATTTTAATTCTACAAAGATTTATTTCTTTCATGGAAAGGGAACATGTAGTCTATAGTCTTGCCCTTTTAGCCACAATTTCAATTTCTATTTGGGAAGTTTTCAAGAAATGAGCTTGTGTTGAGTTTTAGTTATATGAGTAGAGAAGCTGAAAGAGTTTCTTTCTATAGGATAGACAAGGGGATCTCTAGCTACCCTCTGTGTATGTGTGTGTGTGTGTGTGTGTATGTACACACCTGTGTATGTATGTGCTGCTTTTGGACTGAAGGAATTCGGTCTTGTGATCTTTCTGCCTAAAAGTTAGACTTTGCTGGATGTTATCCTCTCCCTAATTATCTGGGAGTACTCAAGGAGCTTTCCTGAGAACCTAGAAGGGGTACTACAGAACACAGACAATCCCTTTCTGAGTACCACCTTGCCTAATTTAACAAAATGTGGCAGGCCATGAGCATGTAGTATAGGATTTATCCTCTTTGGTTAAAGTAGTTTATGTTAAAAAGAAAAAGTGAGAATGATGCTAGTTGCTCATAAATTAATTTAGCAATTTGAGGGTCAATTAGGAATTCAGAGTTTAACTAGAGATTTTAGATAGAAAGAAAGTCCATATATGAAATTAGTTGCTTACAGAATCATTGGAAGGGGTGAAAATGGGCTTTAGGTTGTGGTACTGAGAATAGAACTGTCTCAGCAAAACCAAGGAGGGGGAAACTAAGAAGCTAATCAGGGAACTTTAAAGTTTAAAAATACCACTTTAGCTGTGGCCCAGACACCAAGAAGCTACTGACACAACTGTTGCCTTTGGAATCAGGTGACAACTGTAAGGTCTACGCTGGGAAAAAAGAGGCTGCTCATCTCCAACACTCATGAAGCCCATTTCTTGACAGTGGGAAGTCAACTAACATTATATTTGAAAAAGTCAGAGCCTCTACAACAGAACCCTCAAAAGTATAGCTTTCTCTTATTTCCATTTTCAAATATCCTGAGAGATCAAATAATTAATAAAACCTAAATCAAATTCCAAAATCTAGCTGTCAGAGAGTCTGGGAAACAAAATTTTTAACTTTTTAGGCTCTGAATTATAGGACAGTACATCAGAGGGTGGATTAATAGGATATTTAGTACAAGTCTACCATATACATCCTTCCTTAAGCTTCCAAACGTAAAAGATAACAACAAATACACTTCTGCATGTATTATTTAAAGCCAACTACAGTCATTCCTCAGTATTCAAGAGGACTGTTTCCAGGATCCCTGAGAATATCCAAGGGACAGACACTCAGGTCCCTTATCAGTGAAAATATTCCTTAGTGTTTTTCAATCCCAGTTTCCATCATGTGTAAAAAGCAGGAGTGAAATCTTCCTCACAAAGTTACCATGAGGATAAATAACAAGATGAAAATGTCAAGTGTGGGCTCCTGAATATTAATCCTGACCTCCTCACTGACTCAATAGTATAACCTTGGGGTAGTTTCTTTCCTTCTATGTGCCTCAGGTTCCTCATCAGTAAAAAACATATTAATGCCTATTTCATAGATTTGTTTTAAGTGTAAAATGTATAAAATGCCTAGTGTTGGACCTGGCCAATAGTAAGTGCACTAAAAATAGTATTCTATTTTTGTTAAGATATGTAAATTACTAAGCACAATGCTTCAAACACATTAATGCCCAATAAATATTTGTTCCCTTCTCTTCCCCCTCACCCTAAACCATTGAGTGTTGAGAAGGAACAGACACTGCAAGAGAGGGAAAGGATCAGCAGTGTGCTGACCTGGCTGGTACCAGCTTGCAAGAACCAATTATTAATGTTTCAAGAATGTTGGGAGCCAATGTTTAAACACTTTCATTATTAAATATTGAATTATATAAACTTACAATTAAATGAGTTACATTAGAAATAAAGGTAATAAGTACTAAAACTCATCATTTTTCTAATTTTTTGACTATGTTTTACTATTATAGATGATCTTGAGATTATTTACATCTACTGTATCTGTAAGGTAGAAATATAAAAGTGGGCTATTGCACATCTATTCCCAATTCCATGTTCAGTGACATCATGTTGGTGCTTTGAAATCAGCCATGGTGGCAGGATTTAGACCACGGAAATCAGCAAATGCTACAAATCAGATTGTTTTTCCCCTCAAAGAACCAATAATTAAATATGTCCTAGCACTGTGGTCCCCAACCCCCAGGCTGTGGACTGGTACAGGTCCGTGGCCTGTTAGGGACTGGGCCACAGAGCTCTGCTGCACCTGCTCCCTACCACCCCCTGTCCATGGAAACATTGTCTTCCATGAAACTTAGGAAGCGGGTGGAGAAAGGGGTGCACAGCAGGAGGTGAGTGGGGGTGATGGAGCAAAGCTTCATCTGTATTTATATCCACCCCCCATCTCTGGCATCACCGCCTGAGTCCTTCCTACCCTACTCCCCCAACCTCCCCACCCCGGTCCATGGAAAAATTGTCTCCCATGAAACCCGTCCCTGGCACCAAAAAGTTTGGGAACCACTGTCCTAGCACACTACTGGAAAGGGCAACCTTTGGGTTACCAAAGAGAGACGCACCTCTGTCCATAGAAATCCCATGTCTGCGTCAGACTTCTTATGATTCTAGAATAACAAAGTTATTCACTAGGAAGCTTCCAACTTTTGAAAAAGTGGTATTTCTGTAAGTAAGGTATAGAAATCACACCCAGATTCTGCTATGGTGGGTTTGTGTGGGCTGGATAATTTGAACACGGGTTCCTATGTGTCATTGAGAGATGAGATCACAGTAGCAAGGAGGCAGCCATCAGAGGATGCCTCAGTCACCCTCTGCTTCCTCCTGACAAAACAGAAGGGTAGATGAAAAAAAGTACTACTTAAAATAAGTCATAGACTTTCTAAAGAAAGACTTTCATAATTAGAGCTGAAAATAGTTGTAATTTTTAAATGGGAAGAACAATAGCACTCTGTTTTTGTCTTGCCGTTGCTACAGTAAGAATCCAGCAGTTATCTGGTTTTAATTTTTATTCCTAATGCCAGAGGAGATGGAGGAGAAGAAAAGAAGAGGGAAAAAGAAGAGGAGCAAAAAAAATTGCTTTCAGAAAGCTCGTAATAATTCAGAGCAAGGATATTCAAGTCCCTGTTAAGTCACACGTTATGACTGTTAGATTATTAAGAAAAAGAATCATGGATGGTCCTCAGGTAAACATATTCTTAGAGCTATTTACATAATTCAAGGTGTCTACCAGAAGAGACATAAAACACACATAAATAATGAAGACAGCTATCTTCTAAATAATGAAGTATTATAGCTTTAACATAAAAAGACACAAATATTAAAAAAAATTTTAAGAACAAAGGCAATATCTGTTAAGTTCCACCCTGATCAAATAAGAGTCGCTGTTTTTCACCCTAGCAAGGGATGCCTAATGGAAGTGGGTAGCCAACTCTATAGATTATTAAGCAAAATGATTTCTGAAGGCCTGGAGATATGATGAAAATGGATATATTCCACGTAGCACATTGCATTACCAGAGTTGTGCATGGCTATTCCAAAGCACAGCTGTGCTGTCCATATAGTCTTGCTTATATAGAACAGTCATTCAATATGGTGAGAGGAGTGCTTTCAGGGTGGGGCTGTTTTCATGTAACTTTCTAACCTGTGTTTCCAGTGAATGACTAACATAAACAACAGGCCAGGTTGTGACTCTAGAAGAGACTGAAGTCAAGTCAGTAAAACTAGGACTGCAGATGACCTCATTACTCTGTACCCAACCCCATCCTCTTCAAAATATTATTCAGTTACAGATCAAAGATATTTATATGCTTATGCAGAATGTGAAATTTATAGTTGTTTTTATACTGTGTTGTTGATAGACTGACCACTTCCATCAATACACCCATGCAGGCATAGAAATCTGCGAAACTTCACAATTAAACAAACTTTTAGGTTAAATATTGAAAAATACTGATGAGGTCTCAAGATTAATTTTATTCACATGAAAAGCTGTTATGTTCCTTCCAATTGTTGTTGTTGTTGTTTATACAACAGTCATATGTTCAAAATTATTTTTTTTTCATATTTATATGAATTTAACAGGTACAAGTGCAGTTTTGTTACATGACTATATCGCATAATGGTGAAATCTGGGCTTTTAATGTAAACATCACCCAAATAAAGTATATTGTACTCATTAAGTAATTTATCATCCCTTTGCCACCATTCTGTCCAGCAATCCCACTACTAGATAACTCCCCCGCCAAAAAAAGATAACAACATTATTATTTTCTCTTTTGGCATACTCACTTTTTCGTGAATCTCTTTGTAACCCATTGCCTTAGTCCATTTGGGCTACTATAATAAAATACCTTAGACTGGGTAATTTATAAAAACCAGAAATTTATTGTTTATAATTCTGGAGCCTGGGAAGTTTAAGATCAAGCTGCCAGCAGATTCAGTATCTGTAAGGACTCACTTTCTGCTTTGAAGATGGTGCCATCTTGTCTCACATAGTGAAAGGAGTGAACGAGTTCCCTCAGGCCTCTTTATAAGGGCACTACCCCATTCTTGGGAGCACCACCCTCATGACCTAATCACTCCCCAAAAGGCCCCACCTCATAATGCTATCACACTGAGGGTTAGGTTTCAACGTAAATTTGGGGGAGGTGGGGACACAGACATTCAGATTATAGCATCCTCTTAGCAGGGGTCATCCTGACTCTAAAGACTAGGTAGACTGATTTTCATTTCTATTCTATTATTTGACTTTTTAGGAACTTCTGCTATCACAGTCATCTCTGGTTCTGAGTTCTTGATTCCTCTGAATTAATACAGTTTATAGAGTACTTCACCATAGCACCATATTCTTTTGCTAATACACGCCCATACACACGTCTATACAAGCACACCAAAGTTTATGCAGCAGGCTTTACTGAAAGTTTAGGAGAAACGAGCAAGGGTTGTTATTGAGCAAGGGTTGTTGTTACAAAAGTAACTTAAAACTATATCTTAGATATTCCTGTTATCAAAAATCCTTGCATATTCTACCATGTTACTTGAGTTTCCTCTCTCTTATCTCTCATGTCCCTTTTAAGTCTTTTTTCATCCCTTCTTTATTTTGTTTTCACTCCCAACTTCCTGTTTATTTCTAACACAGCAGCATTTAGGTCTCTCTTGGTACCTGGTCTTCTACTGATCCACCTTTTGCCCCAGGCACCTTATTAAGGTATCCAAAACTAAGTAAAAGCAGTTACCTCTTTTAGAGAACTTGTGGTTCTAGTTGCTATCATAATAATTTTTAAGTTTACCTCACAATCATGAGTCAATCATACAAGTCAATAAGTAGCTAAAAATACGAGTTATATGAACAGTTATGTAAATCAGTTTATCTTCTATGTATATTATATGTGAACACCTGTTCTTATGTGTAGAAATAGCATATTATATGCAGCACATTCAATTACAAAATGCTCATAAATGTCCCCAGAATGTTTAATTTCATGGAATATTGCTGGACTACATGGTGTCTTCAACACTATCTCCTACACCTTCCTTTCCTTCCTGGGAATATCTGAAATAGAGGGAAAAAATAACGAGTTATTTGGAGAAGTTTATTTAACAAAACCATAATATAAACAACTTACAGAAAATGGACTTCAGAGTCAAACAGATCTGGAATTGAATTCTCACTTTGCTATTTACTTAGCTGTTGTGACCAGGATAATACCTGAGCCTTGATATGATAGAGAAATGAAAAATTCCTTCAGACAAAAAAGCCTCTCCCCCTTGGGCCTCATGTAACCGCTAAACTGCTACCACTCTTGCTTCTGTAAACTGCTTGCAACAGCTTCCTGCTATGACTAGATAGCACAGAAAGAAATTCTATAGAAACCCTGTACCGGGAATTAAGGTTGTTCAAAACCCTGCCCTTGCTAACCACATTGTAACTGTGCTGTACATCCTCCCTAAGAGGAAAAAAAAAAAAATGTATTCAAGACTGTTACACTTTCTGTTCGGGGCTCAGAATTTGGTGGTGAGGCCCCTCTGAGCCCACCAGCGTAATAAACCTGCTTTTCTGCACCCTTTAAGTGCCACTCGGTTTGTTCTCAGTCAACTCTGCTGTAACAGATATACTCTGAAATTGGTGATAAAGTGCCCACTTAAAAAGATTATATTAAAACTTAAAAACAAAAATGTATGTAAAATTCTGAGCACCATGCCTGGCACATATTATGTGTTTAATAAATATCAGCTATTGTTATTAGTTTCATTAAAATATCAAGCATGATGTGCCCAACTCTTTAGAGGCCAAGAGAATTCCTCTGAGCCTTCACTCTGCAAAAGAATTTCTCTTAGTTGAAGCATTGATGATTTAGGCCTTCCCAAATGGACATGGAAAATCAGGAAGTAACTTGCTTCTTTGCATTACGTGTCGCCTTCCCACACCGGGTCTCAGAAGTAACCATCTGAGCAGAACTGATTTCTCCCTCACAGTTACTTCCGGAGTGGGGGTGCAGGGGAAGCAGCTCCCTCCGTTGCTCGCACAGGCTACCTAGTTGCTAAATAATAAGTAATGTTATTTCCCTTCTCATCACTATTACAGACCCTGTTTTCAATCAAAGTCCACTAATTGTCACTTTAACACACAATGAAGTTAAAATACCTTTAACCCCAGAGCCTCACTTGTGTTGTTATCTCTGGAGAACGCAGGACAGTGGGCTCTCCTTATCCACCTGCTCAGCAAGGAGGGTAACATTTGTCTGTGATTTTCTGAAGTCTCCCCTCCTGGTCCACTCCATCCTCGAAGGGACATCATCTGATCTCCCTCATTGCCATCCTGAGACTCAGATAAATTAAGGACACTTTCTTTTAAATTCAACATTTGTTTAGAAATATCATACATGTTCTTTCTATTGTCTCCACATTGCCCCTTCTCTACCCATGGACAGTGATCTGCATTCAGTATACATTTATTAACTATTTGCAGGGTCAACAAGATACCAAGAAATCTGAGCATAAGTTGGGCTTTTTTAAAAAAAAAATTCTTTGTTAATAAAAACAATCTAAAATTTGGAAATAAGACAAAAAGATAGAATGAGGCAGCATATCTTTTAATGTCATACCAGGACATCAACAGGCCCATCCAAGGATATACAGTTCTATTAATAACAAACTTTTTCCCCCTATTTAAACTTTTTTCTATTTAAAAAAATTATTATTCATTCTTTTTTATTTTTGTCAAACATTTTACATCAATAGTTACATTTTTATATCAATATAATTGTATCAATACTAACTTTATAGGGGTTCAGTTTGATATGATGATCAGGATCCAGATTTCATTTAAAATATTGAATATATATACAGATGCTCCTCGACTTACAGTGGGGTTACATGTGGACAAAACCATTGTAAGTTGAAAATATCTAAGTTGAAAATGCATTTGTTACACCTAACATACCGAGCAACATAGCTTAGCCTAGCCTACCTCAAACGTACTCAGGACACTCATGTTATCCTACAGTTAGGCAAAATCATCTGGCAACGCAGTACGCTGTAGAGTATTAGTTGTTTACCCTCATGACCGCATGGCTGACTTGAAGTTGTGCCTCAATGCCACTGTCCAACATCATGAGAGAATATCATACCTCATATTGCTAGCCCAGGAAAAGATCAAAATTAAAATTTGAAGTATAATTTGTGTTGAAAGCATATGGCTTTTGCACCATTGTAAAGTTGAAAGTTTGTAATTTGAACCATTATAAGTCAGGAACTATTTATATGTATAAAATCACATAAAATAGGAAGGAAAAGTGTGTATATATATGTATATATACAACATATATATATATATATATATAGTATGCTTAGTGAATGAGGTTATTCAAAGAATAATAATGCTAAAGACATTCAACTGTGTATGCAAGATAATGAGACTTGGTTTTGCTTATCAAGGATAAGCTTTTGCTTTTCAAAAAGAGAGTAAATTTGTCCCAAAATGGAGTGTCAAGTTAATCAGAACAGGCAAGAGCACATCAAAAAACATCCAATCTCTCTCCCTTACTGCAATGGCCCCTTGCAATGGTCCCTAAACTTATCACCACCCCTCCGCCTGAATGAAGTCCCCCTTAACATCTTTAACAAGCTTTAACAATTTAGTGTCATTTTAACAGATAGCTAAGCTATAACCATTTTTCTATCAGACACCCATCCTATTATAACCACGTGACCAAATATTCTCTCACAATCCTTTTTGATTTTGCCTTCCTAAGATCAGTTTCTAAATTTAGAAAAATAAAATTTTCAAATATCCTATAAAGCTAAAACTGCATTTCAGATTTCCCAGTAGGCTCAAGGATTTGTTATTTCACCTGTAAAAAGAGGGATGAAAGAAATAATTAAATTAGTTTGGTATGCTCAATATTTTTTAATTCGTTCCACATTATTGGAGCTCTGACAGAGAGTAGAACTGTAAATTAGAAAAAGAAGCTCGCCAGGGCATGGTGGCTCACACCTGTAATCCTAGCACTCTGGGAGGCTGAGGCAGGTGGATCACTCAAGGTCAGGAGATCGAGACCAGCCTGAGCAAGAGCGAGACCCCCTGTCTCTACTGAAAAAAATAGAAAGAAATTATCTGGCCAACTAAAAATATATATAGAAAAAATTAGCTGGGCATGGTGGCGCATGCCTGTAGTTCCAGCTACTCGAGAGGCTGAGGCAGGAGGATTGCTTAAGCCCAGGAGTTTGAGGTTGCTGTGAGCTAGGCTGACGCCACGGCACTCACTCTAGCCCAGGCAACAGAGAGAGACTCTGTCTGAAAAAAAGAAAAAGAAGCTTGACCTTCCCTGTGTTGATTTTGAAGAGATAAAATATTATTAATATAAATGTTCCAAAGATTGTGCACTATATAGAATGAACTAGAGAGCCTTGGTGTCTGTCAGTGTCCTCGCTATCTGTGATGTTCTTATCCTGAAAGAAAACATTGATAAAACTCTGACACATAGCTGTGCCTTGCACCCCAATAGAGCACTTTATTTTGTTCCATTTTGTTATTATTAATTACTGTGATAAATTAACTACAGCTCTTCACCATCCAACAGGTGGTTTCTGAATTCTCTGATGATTGCCTGAAGGCTCTGCTATAAACTTCAGGTTAGAATTTGTTTCTTCAATAAAGTATGGTATCCTCAGAGCCTTGCAAAAAGGACTTCACCCGATATTACTAACCGTTGATATTTTGGTGAAAAAATATGTGGGTAAAGACTTCAGTGCTTAAAGCTAAAATTATTTAGACAGCTTTCTGACCATGTCAGCAAATTGAGTACTGTTAGTCGGAAGAAATGACTTCATTAAAACAGACTGCTGACCCAAGATCCTGCAGAACAAAAATTGTTTACATAAAACTGAATGAACCGATGAAGGGAAAGTAACTGTGATTATTTCTTTAGGTATTATTGACGTTGTTTTGATGTTCTATTTTCTGATTGGTAGATAAAGAAGTACTTTGCCTTTCTTCTTTATTTATTGCTAATCTTCAAGTTAGTAGACTATGCTTTTGTAACTAAGAAACATTTTTTAAAACATGGTATTTGATTCTCATTGATTCCTGAGAATTCTGAAAAAACAAACAACAAAAACAACTTTTATTAGGTCTCGTTACTTTTCATGGCAATATATTTATTTGCATAGGTTCAATAAGAATCTGTTCTTTTACTTACCAAGATATAGACAAATTGATTTTGCAACAAACTCCATAGTTGGCATGTCATATTAAAGAGTAATGCTCATTTAATCAGCTGTGACAAGCTCACCATTAAGGTGCAAGGATTGAATATATATATGAAGTTAATGCCTACAAAATCCTCCCAGGAAAATAGCCCTGACTTATAAGGTTCTAGCTTCACAGGTGATAAGAAAGATCATTTCCTGGCAGGCTAGGGACCTTAGCTTTTTTTATGAACTTTGAAGAGAGAGAAATTCACTTACGTTTATAAGTATAACAGATGAAGGAAGTTTATTGGGCTATGTTTCATATCTCCAGGTATTAAAGCAAATAATTAGAAGCATTTAAAACTCAAATCTGAGATTCCTTATAAAAATTTCCAGGCAGAAGCTAATTACTGCCCAATACCCAATAGCTCTAGATTTGCTGAGCAAACTCAAGGAGGCTCGCGGAAGTAATCAACTCCTCTTGCTCTGCCTGTGTAAATAATCAGGCCAAAATATGAGATCAGCCTTTTTTGGGGTAGTAATCAAGAATAGTCTTTACACATTATTCATGACCAAAATGGGGGATTATTAGGAAAATATTATCCAAAACCTAAAAATAAGTCACAAGTGGGGGTAGGGATATCCTTTCAATGTCACTAGGGTCCTGTTTAACAAGCTTACTGGATGATTATCTAATTCTCTAGGAGCATACATGTGTTCCACTTGTTATTCATCATTTAATTTGCATCAAAACATGTGTTAAGTTGCACATTTCTGTTCAGTAGGAAAGATGACCTCGAAGTTTATAGTGTCATTGCCTTGTAGGACACTAAGTAGTTTTTTATTTAACTCACAAATCTTATTCTAACCCTTCCTTCTTTCCTTCCTTTTCTTTCCCGTTTGTTTGTGTAATGCTTATACGTATCCAGTTACTCAAATGCTTATGGAATTAGCTTTGTCATCTTACTAGTTTCCTCATTACTGAATTAAACGATTTTTAAACATGTAACTTTTATATTTATATGAGTGTTTCTTTTTTACTTTCTATAAATTATACTTTGATACCCTTAGATCACACCACATAAGCATCTTTTCAGTCTGAAACAGCCTCTTCTGCATTTCTTCTGCAAAAGAAAATACGGACTTTTACTTATATGTGGATTCATTAATATGACAATGCTCTTCTACTTCTAAAAAGATAAATTGAGGTAGTTTACATTTAAAAATAACAGTGTGGCATGTTTACACCCATGTAGAATCCTCTGCTGGCTTTGAGAAAAATGTTTGAGTCTGTTTGGCAAATGAGAGGGAGATCCCCATTGGAATACCATTTTCCTGATGATCTATGAATCGCTTTGGCACCCAGCGCATTCTAGAGATCAGAGGGCCCTTTTCGTGTTCTGTTGTCAGAATGTCAGCTTTTTCAGTGGTGGCATCTGCAGTGGTACCTGAGAGAGTGTCTGGTACCCTGTAGGAGCTGATAATGACCAGAAGAGGACAATAGTATCTGCTAGAAGTGGCAGCAGTGCCTAATGCGGTGGTGGTACCCAAGATAGTGGGAGCCACTTCTGGAGGAGACAGTTGGTCTGTTGGCACTGGAGGCAGTAGGAAGGGAATGAAACAAATGCAGTCCAAGTGCACTGATTATTAGAACTTGCTGGAAGGAGAGAACTTGACATAGATGTTGCTTTAATGATGTCTCTTGAATATCATTAAGTTGAAATTCATTTTTGACAGGAGCTCTTTGGAGAATGACTGAAGGGCAACTATTTTGCATTTTATCGTTAATTGTCAAGAACTGTACATGCTCTCAAAGTGAGGCAGTAGTGTTGTTATTCTGTTAAGGAAATTAAGGAGCCTTAATGTTTTCACCCATACAGAGCACAAATCTCTTCCCACAAGAGATGAGTCATAGCATGCCCACAGGCAGAACCCACAAAGTCTTCAGAAATGAGACTCAAATCTGCTCAAAAGTGCAAACAAATGAAGCTGGAAAGCAATCTCCTGCCAGTGGTTTAGAAGTCACTTCACAATTAGGAGGTTTATAATAGATATTTTATTTTCTTTTTTCTTTTCATATTTTAGAAGATTGGTGATAATAAAGAAGTTCATGGGCCTATTCAATTAAACTAACAAACACTCTGTATTACCTGAAAGAAAATTAGATAGATATAGAAATTAGTAGAAAATGTGTTATTAATGCCATTCTAGGAACTCAATGGATTTAAGGTCTTGTTAATGTTGGTGACAATACGTATTGCTACTGTGCTAAGTGCAAGGTGTTTGTTAAGTGAAAGTTACTAAATTACCTCCAGTGTTAAGTCAATTGGTTTCAGTCCAAAATATCCCTGTTGTGTTCCTCTTATAGCAATTATGAGACTATTAAGAGCAAAAATAGGAATGGAGTTAAATCCTAATAGCTAGATGGAAAGCCAGTGTTATAAATGTCCTTTGACTGAAAGGAGACATTAGCAATTACATTGCTTTTAAGATACAAATTCTGCTTCTGAGAAAAAAATCTGCCTTTGAATTACCTCACATTTGCTAAAACATATAAGGAATAGTAGAGCTTAACACTGTTAGATTTTAGAGACAACAGGAGCTGAAAGCCAATTAATAATGTAGGGAAAATAGCAAACTAGAAAACATTTTCCTTGCTAAATATATTTGTGTTTAAGAAAGTCGTGCCCTTCATGACTAAAAATGGGAGAAAGATTCTGGTTGGAGTGAGAAAGGGGAAAAGGTTGCCTGGGAAGAAACTGTCAATTTGCTGTTCACTTCCATAAAAACTCAGGGATTTTATAATCACCTAAACTCAATGTCATGAAAGAGAGATTAAGGAGAAATTTCTGGGAAATATTCTAACACACACATGTCTGTGAACACTCTTTCAGGCCTGCATAGTATGCAAAGTATTTGCATAAAAGGAAAATGCAGTTTTTGTGGAACTCATAAAACATAATGCAATTAACAAGGGACCTTGAGAGAGCCGGCCCGTTTGTTTTATAGAAAGATATGCCAATAGGAAAGAAAAGGTGTGCTCAAGGTCCTACAGGGACTCAGTTACAGAGCCAGGAGGGGAACCTAGGTGTCTAGATTTGTTGCTGGTGTTTTTTCCTAGACTGCAATACGACACCAAAGGAAGCTGTGCAAGAATCCTGAGACAGTCAAGGGAAACATTTCTTTTTCTCCTCTCTGATCAACTAGGGCATATTTAATCTTTCTTGTTCTACAACAGTTTTGTGTGGTGGATTTGATTATGCTTGTGTCTACATAGATTCTCATTGCCATTAAGGGCTATAGGGCCCGGATTCAGTTCTCTGCCAGTTGGAGAAATGTCTTTGATTTTTTTTTTTCTCAATTTTAATTTCTTTCTTCCCTTCCCCTGAAATGTGAGAGAATCTATCCCAGGCTTACCACATATTTTAATTCAAGCTTTCATTAAAGTATCAAATGATAAGAGATGATGTTATCATGAGTGCCAGATCTAATCAGTGTTGTCTGGATAAAAATTCAGAATGATTCTGAGCAGCAGATGGTCTAAGCAAGAAAGAATGATGTTAATATTCATTAGTGTCACCTATTATGATGGTGGGGAAAGGAGTTAGAAAGTAGCTTGGGAAATGGTTTATGACCCCCAACTGCTGTGTGAAGGAGACCAAAAACAACAAGATTAAGATTTGGAAATGGGCTTGTGTGTGTTGTTTGTTTGGATATAAAGTAACTCTGATGTGCCTGAAATGTAAGTGTACAGAAAGCAGATCAAGGGAGCTGTCAAAGACTGTGGCCATGTTGGAGATGGCCTGGTTTACTGGACTCTGGAGTTTGGACGCTGTGGAAGCCATCAATTATTTGGGCCAAATGCATGGCAGGATTGAAGCTGTTTTTCTGGAATATTAACCCAGCAGCAATGTGTAGGAGGGATTCCAAGGGACAATGGCAACTAGTAGGCTGCTCCAAAAGACTAGGTTAGAAGCAGTGAGAGCTTGAACTAGGGCTTTGACTGCAAACTTTGAAAAGATGGGGTGGATATGAATGACCCTGTAGAATCAATAGTATTTAGTGCCCAATAAGAAAGCTGGGCCGTGGAAAAGGTATGTCATAGTAACACTAACATTTCAAGCCAGAGGTGTTATGGTATTAACTTTAACAGAAGGGGTTGCAGAAAGGGGTCAGGGATAAAATTTGTTGAGTTTTGTTTGTTCAGTCCACTTCATCCCAATCAAGAATTAATTATTTCAGAATTGCAGAATATTCATGTTCAAAGTGACCTTAATAGGCAACGGTTCCCATAAAACCTTATGTAATGGTGTTTCTACTTTTTCATATCTACATATATATGTATCTATGGATTTATTTTTATTTGCAGATAGCTTGTAAAATATTCTAAGCTGATATTCTTTTTTCCGCAAAATAGTTACCCAAATAGCGAATGAATCATTTTCTAATTTTTAATCTGAAATTTCTAGGTATTTATTTATGGTACTACAGTTAAGTGACTCAAATCTTACAGTTAGTACCCTATTATGTATTATCTCATACTCTAATCAATAACGTAATAATTTTACATTACTGAGAGCTGTTCATGTTGCTAATGACTCCTTAGTATGACTCCATTTGTAATGGGAGCACAAACCAGATACTTCTAAAAGCAGCCAATACTCAGTTTTTGTCAACTATGAAGGGTAACACCGAAAGAACCAAAATAAATGTTGAAGAATAAGAAAGACATTTTCTAGAAGAATGCTAGTTTAGACATAACATGGATATAAAAACTCCCCCAATTTTTTTTATTTTCCTAGCATTCTAGCACTGAAAGTTCACATTATGAATAACATTCCCTTGAACTGAGTGGTTAAATTTATAGCCACAGACTAGCCAGAATCCCAAAGCTTTGCTTTCAAATTTTTCATTTGCTACATATAATATTGCAAACAAATTTACCTGAGCCATGTTTAGCTCCAGCAGAAAGTATATATACTTCATGTGTTGTATGTTTTATATGTTATATGTATCTAATAACCATTCAGCTTCGTGTGGATTTTATTCCTCTCTCCCAACTTTTAATTTGAAATGTTAAAACCTCAATGTCATATTCAAAAGTGAATGAATGAGAATTTTGCTGATAATGCAAACCCAGTATGCCTAAAGCTAACAATAGTTAAAACTAATTTCATGCTTATACATTGTACCAGGCTATGTTAAGTACTTTATACATGTGTCGCCTCATGTAAAACCTTTCACAATTCCTGTGGTGTTGGCATTTTATTCTCCGTATTTCCACAGATAAACTGCGATTTTGAGTACAATTTGCCCAAGGTCATGCAGCTATGACACAGAGATCAAGGATTGAATTGAGATTCATCACTGTTACTCATTGTTCTCAATATTGACATAGAGACTTTGGTCTAAATAAAACCATGTACATTGTTAGACTAGTCGAATAAGTGGAATAAAATAAATTTGGCCAGGATTAGACTGTGAATGTCCCTTGCCAAAAGGCAACTGCTGGCCAGAAATCAAATCAAGAGGATCTTTAAGTATTTATAGAGTCTGTGGCTTTAAAAAAGCCTCTGTTTTCCACCTTAACATTCCACAAGTTAGAAGGTAAGTTTAAATTTATCACATTTTTAATAATTAGATTTGTAAAAGGAACCCCCTTTTGTTGTCTTCTCTTTGGAATTTCTCTTCAAAAGCAGCTCTAGTTTTTTTCTTCATGGATGGGGTGACAGTTCCCCTCTAGAATGAACAAATAAAGAAATTTGGCTATAATCCCCAATTGGGTACCACTTCTCTGCAGTAGTAAGCTGGCACGTCTTGTGTACTTGCAAGAAAGATGGTCATGTGCATAAAAATAGGTTGGTTTGTTAAATGAAAGAAAAATTAACATATAGATATTTGACAAGAGGCAAAGTGACATCAATTTTCTATTAAATATGTCTTATTCTCTCTCATTTTTTTCCATCCAAGGTTTTTTGTGTAGCAGATGGTATTCCGTGGGTACTCACCATTTCACCCTACACGATGGCTTCCAATGGCAACCCCCCTACGACTCATCAGGGGTCTTTTCTCTACTACCAGAGACCACTTGGCCTGCATAGGATGGGTGGGAAAGTTGGGAGAGTTACTACCCCTTGGGAGCAGCCTACTATTGACTCACGTGAGTCGGTGGAGAAATAGTTCAGCTGGCTCACTCTCTGCTGGGAATAACGCTGAGTCATGTTGTATCTTGTCTCCAAGAGCACCCCACTGGTTCTGAGACTCATTTGCCCAAAATATAACCTGTATGATAATGTACCTTTTATTGGCTTCTTTCCCTTCTCTGTCTCATCTCCCCATACTTGGTATCACCTCTCAAATAAAGTAACTACACCCAAATCCTTATCTCAGTGTTTATTCCTGGAGAAATCCAACCTGAGACCTCTAGGTATTATCAAAGACATAAAATCCTCCTCCTCTTTTGCCCTGTGAACTGACCGTAGCTTCTTTCCTTAGAAGACAGACTTTTGCTGAGCTTCTCCATGTGCAGGTACACTGTGTCGGAGGCTGGGGTTACAAGGTGAATGAGAGGACCCCAGTTTTTAAGGAGCTTGTGGCAGATGAGGGAAGTAGGTAAGGAAAGAGACAATCGCAATGTGGTGTGACAAGTTCTCTGACAGGGAGCACAGAGGAGGGCTTTTCAACTTCAGGAGAGCAAGAAAGGATTCCCAGAGGAAAAGAAATAAAATTTAAACTGACCCCTAAGAAAGAGCTTACTTTCCCCTTACTTAAAAGAGGACTAGAGGAAGGGAGTTGGGAAAAGTGGATGCTGTAAGTGGTGGAATCCATGTATGAATAGGCCTAAAATTTGGAAAGGCCCATCGTGGGCAAGGGCAAAGGAAATCACTTCGTAAGTATGGCTGGAACCTAGAGCTGTTGACCCCAAACTACGTACCGAGGAACCCTGGGGTACTGTAGCAACCTCACAGGATGTTTAAATTTTGTGTGGGAAATGCAACGATGCTCTACATCTATGCATTATCACAAAGACTGCTTCCTTGAGATCATTCACAATTTCATACATTCCTTTGACCATATTATATCTTTGTGAAGGTAAACTTTGGGATATCAATGTGACAAAAGCAAGTCCCATAAGAAAATCAAAGTGGGGCAGGAAATGAGGGTGGCAGTATTGAATCTGATTCAAGGTCTCAGAAATTGTTCAATGCCCAACAGGTACATACATTTCATTAATTGGTAATTGTGGCTATTTAAGAAAAAATTTAAATATTTTCCCTCAGTTTATATGAAGGAATTACATAGCTCCACTCTCTACTAAGTTGTTAGATATAAATACTTACTAAGTTGTTTGGACCCAAATGTGTGATAAAGGGAACTGTTACACAGATCTCTGTACCTAAGAATATTATGAAAATATTATTATGATATTAAGGACTCTGTTAACCAAGAAAGTTTGGGAATCTCTGACCTTGAGTAAGGAAAGAACATGAGTGGCCAAGTTGGAGGGGTCAAGAGCAGACAGATCTGAGGAGTATAAACCTTTTCCTGAAGGTGAGAGGGAGCGTCTGAAGGGTTTTAAGCAGGGTGTGATATGATCGAGGACCACTTTGTCTACACTGAGAATCAATTAGGATAACGGTTGGAGAAAGGAGAGGAGGGAGGTCTGGGAGCAACAGATGGAATCTGGGGTGAGACGCAAGGACTGTCTTCAACAGTTTTAACAATAATGCTCTGGTATTAGTTTCCAATTGCTGCTGTAACAAATTGCCACAAATTTAGTGGTTTAAAACAATGCAAATTTATCATCTTATAATTCTGTTCACTAGAAGTCTGACATGGGTCTCACTGGACTCAAATCAAGGTGTCAAAGGGCTGTGCTCCTTTCTGGAGGCTTGAGGGGGAATATGTTCCCTTGCCTTTTCTGTATTCTAGAGGCCATCCAGAGTCTTTGGCTCATCGGGCTCCGTCTTCCATCTTCACATCCAGCCACACTGTATTCCTCTGACCTTTCTTTTCCTGGCACCTTGCCCTCTGGACACAGCTGGGAAAGGTTCTTCACTTTTAATGATTCCTGTGATTAGATTGGGCATACCCTGCAATCCAGGCTCATCTCCCCATCTCAAGGTCCTTAACCTTATTTACATATGCCAAGTCCCTTTTGCCATGTCAGGTACCATATTTACAGGTGGTGGAGATTAGGACATGGACAATTTTGGGAGGCCATTATTCTGCCTAACACTGTTCCCATTGAGAACACCCTCCTGGATATGCAGAGGAACTTATCCTCTTTGTTTTATGCATACCTACTTCTACACTGGCAGCAATTATTAGGCTTTGTGGTCATCTTGAATCCTCTCAGAATGACCCACCCTCCTCTTTTTTGAAATTCAAAGTCTGCCCTGCACTTCAGAGGAACAGATGATCTTGACTCTATTTGCAGACGGGTGAACAGAAGAATCACCCCATACCACAGTCTTCCCTTGCAGTCTGTGTACTACTTCTCACTGATGCAGGAGCTGGCAGGACATCTCATGTGTGCCTTAACTTATTCTCATAACATACCTTGGAGTCTCAATGTCAGGTGTTCAGTGGGGTCACAGTTCCGTCCAAGGTAAAGCCTTGGCCATAGATATTCCTGAGTTGTTCTCACTCTAAAAGCTGCTTCAATTCCAAGACAGGGAAAGTCAGACCCCAATGAGTTTGGTAAGTACAATAATTCACCCTTCTCCATGGGGTATATGTTCTAAGACCCCCAGTGGATACCTGAAGCTGTGGCTAGTATTGAATCCTACATATACTATATTTTCTCAATTTTATAACTGAGAGCTGCTAAGTGACTGAAGGGTGGGGAGTATATGCAGTGTGGATATGCCGGACAAAGGAATGACTCAAGTCCCAGGTGGGACAGAGTAGGAGAGTGTGAAGTTTCATCACACTATTCAGATTCATGTGCAATTTAAAATGTATAAATTGTATATTTTTGGAAGTGTCCACTGAATAGTTTTTAGACTGCAGTTGACCATGGGCAACTGAAACCACAGAAAGTAAAGCCGCGGATAAGAGGGGCAAGCTGCAGATTGAGTTTTGCGCTGAAACACTTTGAGGGAAGCAGTTAGTGCATTTAGTAATAATAGAAAAGGAAAATTGTAAGATTTGAAACCATTTTAAGCTGAGGAAGGGCCACCTGGGGTTTCTGCTATTCAAGGAACATGACCCACTCACCACTTCCTACTCACCATTTTATTTTAGATGTGGAGGCCCCATGAGCACAGGTAGGTTTGAAGGGGTTGTTGGCCAAGGTTTTGTTTCACATAATTTGACATGGGACAAACTAAAATCAGTGTCAATAATAACATAATCCAAGGTTTAAAAATTTTGATCCCAAAGAATGTAAATTGTTAGTGGTTTGTGTAAAATACAAAACTTCATTTTAAATTTAAATCCTAGTAGGCTGTTCTTAACACCAACAGCTTACTAGACTCACTAGAAAAAGAAAGTGTTTTTTAATATTAAACACTCTTGGAAAGAAAGTAATACAAGTCAAAAGAGGGCAGCCATAATGACTGAAGCTTTTTGATTTTTCCCTAGGGACCCCTTATTCTAAAGCATTTAAGGAGGAAACCTAGAATGGATCAACTAAGCAGAATGGAGAGTCCTGTGGAAGACAGAGAACAACAGGAATCTATTCTTTATACATAGGTCAAGGGGAAGTAATATATCCATTGTACTAAAATTTATCAACTCAAGGCCTTGGCATAAGTAAATATGTGTAAATATATGTTACATACACATATACTTAAAAAAAAAGTGTAACTTGATGATAAGAAAAAGGAAAAGCAATGAAGAGAAAGGTGAGGGTGAAGCCTCTCTTTCTCTGGCCTCATGTTTCCATATGGCAGGGCTTCTGCTAGAGTAACACTCCCCACATCAACATGAGATCCTCCCCCAAATCTTTAATCACTCCTTCTTAGGGGAGGAGGGGTGACTTATCTGACTGATCATGACACATTAGAGTTATTGAATTTTACCACTGATGAACAGATTAATCTGGTGAGCAAAAGATCAGAGTAAAAAAATACAGTATGTAGGCCCGGCACAGTGGCTCACGCCTGTAATCCTAGCATTCTGGGAGGCCGAGGCAGGTGGATCGCTCGAGATCAGGAGTTCGAGACCAGCCTGAGTAAGAGTGAGACCCCGTCTCTACTAAAAATAGAAAGAAATTATATGGACAACTAAAAATATATATAGAAAAAATTAGCCAGGCATGGTGGTGCATGCCTGTAGTCCCAGCTACTCGGGAGGCTGAGGCAGTAGGATTGCTTAAGCCCAGGAGTTTGAGGTTGCTGTGAGCTAGGCTGACGCCATGGCACTCACTCTAGCCTGGGCAACAGAGCGAGACTCTGTCTCAAAAAAAAAAAAAAATACAGCACATAATTACATCAAACCCACAAGGTATCTAGCGATGCCCCGCAAAAAAAACCCTGGGTGTTAATGGTTACATATTTTAACCCCATTGCACAAAATCAGCAAGAGAACACCCACAGTCCCCATGCTACTGTGTTTGCCACACCTACATTGTTCTGAGAATCAGGAAATCTAGAGGGATTGGGGCTGAGATATTAAATAGAAAACTAAGATCACTAGCATTTATATTGTCTGCCTAATTGTCTAGAATTCCTGTATGTGTAGGTAAGTGTCTCAAAGGGAAGGCAATTACGTTCAGTTTGATGGTTATGATTGACAGTGGGCAGGATGGTGACTGCTCAAAAGGTAATGAAAATTCAATACCAATAAGTTGAATAATAGAGTAAATGGGCCAGCCAAAAATATCTACATTTTTATTGTTCTTACCAGTTGTACGCACTTATGTACCTGCATGAATATATACATATTTTGCATAGAGATATTTAGAATATGCATCAATATGTGTACATTCATATTTATGAGATATATATTTATTATATATGGTATACATAGAAAAATATATTATGAACAATGTCAAAGGTATACAAAAATGGAGATGATGGTATAAAGAATTCCCATGTACTCATAACCCAGGTCAAAAATTTTCTTTCATAGACAATTTGTTTCTTTTATACCCCACCCATTTCTCCTTCCCTCTTCCTGATTATTTTGAAACAAATCCTGGGCATGATATTATTTCATTTGCAAGTATTTCAGTGTTTGTTTCTAAAAGGGAAAAGCCCCCCTTTTCGATATAACCACAATACCATCATCACATTTCACTTACCACCCCACCAAATCAACAATGATTCCTTAATAAAACCAAATATCCAGTCAGGGTTCAAATTTCAATTGTCATATAAATGTTGTTGTTGCTTTTTAACAGTTTATTTGAATTAGAATATAATTGAATTGGAATAGAAAAAAGTTTCATACCTTGAGATTGGCTAATATGTCCCTTAAGAGATTTTTAAAGTTCCCCTTCATCTTATTTTATTTTCCTTGAAATTTCATTTGCTTGTTTTTGGTGGTTGTTGAGGAAAACAGGTTGCTGTTTGCCAGTAGTGTTTCCCATGTTCTGGATTTTTATTATTGCATACTCCTAGTGGCATTTAATATGTTCCTTTCCTATTAACTGATAGATATCTAGGGATTTAATCAGATTAAAAGTCAATACTCTGGCAACGCTGCTTTATACAATGGCATTGTCCACTTTTATCAGAAACTGCATAATATCTGCTCGTTTTTCTTTTTTCATGTTAGTAGCCATTGAAAGGCATTTCCTAGGTCCAGTTTGATATGGGATATAAAATGGTTATGTACTTTTTTCATTTAATAATAAAAACTTCCCCTCATCAAACTATCAATATTTGGTTACCTTGAGATACAATTTGTATGTGAATAAATACTTGTTTCTTTTTATTTACCAATTTTTAAAATAATCAGTTGGTGGTGATCAATGTGTTTTTTTTAATTTTTGAGTAGAATCATGAATTCATAGATTTAAATATATATTTCTTAGTCTATTAAAGTTATTCTCTTTCCTGATGCTAATATTATCTCATCTTTAGACAGTGCGGGCTTACTAAAGTTGGCTCCTGAGTCCTTTTGACATAAATCTAGTAGTCACTGATAGCTTCCTTACTTTTTTTAAGACAAGATAGTCCAAGCTCATCTTGTACATTTCCTAACCCAGAGCTAGCTATCATTTATCCTTCAAAATATCCTTGACTCTTTTGTTGTGGAAGTGTTTAGAGACCAAAATCTAGGCCTTCATTACTAGTGGGTCAATCTTCAGTCTAAGACTTATTTGTAGAGCTAGAAAATATATAATATTTTAAATACTAATACATCCAATTAAAAGCAAGAATTACAGGATTTTTACTTAACCTTAACAATCTTATATTATTACCTTTCTCCAGATCAAAAATCCTGGTTTTCAATAATATCAAAATAGTCATTCAATTGCTTTATTTATTACATGTATGACACACATAAGAGGCCTAACACTACCTCTCTGGCAATGATTGCTGAAAAGCAGTTTAAGATTTTTTTCACAACTCTTTTTGTGTTTAGGGATACACTTTCAAATTATTATGTTCTAGTCACTTGTAATCGTTCCCATCTCAGTTCTACAAACTAGATACACAATTTTTGTATATGTTGCTCTTGATGTTTAGGGCTTACTTTTTAAATTCTAATTTTGTTTTATAATTATGTAAAATATTTACATGGTCCTAAAATCAAATCTACAAAACAACTGATATTCATAGAAGTTTTAGTTCTATTTTTATCTCTTCCATATTACACTCTCCCTATTTAGGTAACCTTCTATTATTATTAGTTTATAATTAACATAAATACATAACCATATATGGGTATTAAATAGTAGCATACTATGCACACTTTTTTCACCTTGCTTTTTTTTTAAACAATGCAGTCGTGTTTACTCCATAATAGTATGTAGATATATTAATCATTCCTATAAGCGCATAGATTTCCACTGTGTTGTACCATAGTTTATTCAATCTATTGCTTATTATTATATTATGGGTCGAATTTTGCTCATATATAAAAAAGATATATTCAAGTCCTAACCTCTGGCACCTGTAAATGTGACCTTATTTGGAAATGGGGTCTTTGCAGAGGTAATCAAGTTAAAATGAGATTATATTCTTATGTTAGGTGGGCCCTAATCCAATATGAAAGGTGTTCTTATAGAAAGAGAAGGGAGGGACACAGGGAGAAAAAGAGCAGGTGAGACAGAGGCAAAGATTGGAGTAATGCATCTGTGAGTCAAGGAATGCCAAGGATTGCTAGAAGATAGAAGGGGCAAGGAGAGAATCCTCCCTACAGATTTCAGAGGGAGCCTAGCCCTGCTGACACTTTGATTTCAGATTTCCAGTCTTCAAAACTAGAATGCAATAAATTTTTGTTGTTGTAAGCCATCTAGTTTGTGGTGATTTGTTGCAGCAGTCCTGGACACTAATAAACCTACTGATTGCCATTTTGGTCATTTCCAGTCTTTTTGCTGTTGTAGACAAACAAGGTTGCAATGAAAAGCTTTGTAAATATACCATTTTGTATTTTTTTTAGAATATTTTGAAATGGATTCCTAAAAATGATACTACTAGTCAAAGGGAAAATGCATATGTAATTTTGAAAGGCAGTCTCAAATCCCTTTCCATAAGGGTTTTATTATTTTGCTTCATCACCTGCAGGGAGTTAACTACTCTCCCAGCAAAGAATTGGGTCTCTCAGGCAGGGGTCGTCGCAAAGGATGAAAAAATAGTAGGAAATAGAAAATAGAAATAAAACAATACACAGAGGCAAAAATGCAGTTTATAAAGAATAGATTTATGAATATAGGAAAGCAAGGTTCTCCGAGGAACCCAAAATATCCCCGTGAATTTGGAGCCAAGACTGAAGTTTCACCTCAGTATTTATAGGCACAGTGATGGTTGCCAGGGGTAACAGATTTACATAATAACAGGTAGTTCCTTTTAGGTTCAAAGTCTCCCAAAAAGCTTCTATAGGTCCCTTAATTAACTCTATCTATGTGAACAAACGGTTACAAATTCTTCTTAGGACAAACTTCTAAGTTTTAAGATAAAACTATCACTTTAGCAAAACAGAGACATAGCGGCTCTAGTTATTGTGTATTGAGACAGATTCTTCGGAAGTCAAGCAAGAGCTGTCCCTTATGCTAATTGCTCTAGCCATAGGTGTCTGTCTTGGGCACGTCCTTTTGATCAGCTCCCCATCCTGTGGCTCCATGCAAACCTGCTTTGTCATTCAAAGCAGGCAAGAACCACAGGCTTGAGACTGCAGTGTCACCTTGGAAAGCGGCTGCTACTGACCATTGAGACGCCCTCCTGAGGCGAGGCAGCTTTTGATATGCGAACTAACACGTTCACATATTCCTTCAGGGCAAAGCCTTGCAAAACTCCTGAAATCATTTCTGTCTCTAATATTATAGGGGGCATTTCCATAAATCAATATCTTAGGCACAACAGTCACCAACAATTTTCAAAAGTCTCTATTTCCCCACACCTAAAATTTTGCCCAACTGATAGGTGAAAATTGTTTCTCAATATGGTTGTAACTTTAATTGTCTCTTATTAGTAAGGTTGACCATATTTTCATGTGGTTAGCCATTCTTATTTGTTTTTGGTGAACTATCTGTTCATATATCTAGCTCATTTTTCTGTGAAGTTAAGTCTTCCTCTCCGCATATCTAAAGGCTATTTTTATATCAGGATCATTAATCATTTGAGATATGCTGCAAGTGGTTCTTTCCCTAGTTTATTCTTTGTTGTTTGTTTTGCTTAAGTTGAGTTATTTATTTATTTATTGCCATCCTTAAAGTATTTTTAAGTTCTTTATTTCTTGGTTTGACCAGTTTTGATATATAATCAGTCCATGGAGAATATAGATAATTTTATTAAAGCTCATATAGAGGACTTTTTAGACAGTCTGCTAGACTTTTTAATAATCTTATTGTGTATTACTGATGTTATGCTTAAAGTTGAATTTGAGGAAGTCTGACAGAATTCTAAGTTCTCTAGCTTATAGCAATTGGGTTAGAGAACTAAAGGAATCTCTGCTTGAATTAAAGCTTTCTCCTTAGCCTTTGGTATGTGGATTAAAAGTACCAGCTTGCCTATTGTCAGAAATGAATCAGCAGTTAGACATTTAAAAAACACATGCAATTTTTAAAACACACTCAGTTGACATTTAAATATACCATACATATACCAATTCAACTTTTAGCAAACACTAAAAATTTATTAAGGCTGGGACAATATAAATACATTTCCAGGTGAATTTATTATCTGAAACTGGTCTATCTTACCCAAATCCTGCAAGTAATTATCTCTATAACCTTGAGCACATGTGCTTTAGTTCTTTTCTTTGTAAGACAAGGTGGCTGGAATTAAATACTTCTAAAGCCCATTCCCACTCTAAAATGTATTCGTCTGCTTCTGTGATAAGGATCTCACATGTTTCTCCGAAAACTCTCAAATAGATCTTATCTCTTTCAGTTTGGACAAAGAATTAATTTCATCACCTCTTGATAGATAAATACAAAAAATGGAATTTCACATTGTTTCATTCCCTTCCTGTCCTGCAGAGTGAATGGCCCAAGTGCACACTTACAGTAGAGTGTGTTGCAGAGTTAAAGCGAGAGCTGGAGGTGCAGGCTGACTCATTCTGGGGGCCCTGACTTGTGTGTGGACCCCTGACAGAGCACTCCTTCAGGACGAGCTGAAGAGTGTTTCTATCCTCTCTCCAGGTGCCAAGGAAGAGAGACCAGACTGTGGGAGAAGCTCACCAGATTCTTCCCGAGTTCATGTTGGCTCCAAATTGGGATAGCTTCTCTTGCCCGATTTGAAGCCAAAGAAAACTTCAGAAAATTCTGAGCACTCAGTATAAAAGGGCCCCACCACATAGTGTTCCTTTATGCCTTATTCTTTTCCTTCATACAAGTTATAGTTAAAAACCATATATTTCATGTTCATTAACATGTTTATCATTTACCTTTGGGACTAGATTGCAAGCTCTGTAAGAACAGGGATCAGATTTGGTTTCATTTTATTTTAATCCAGTGAATATGTAATGAATTTTTACTTTAAATTTATTTTAGTTGTATTTTTTCATTTGAATTTATTAATTATTTAATTTAATAATTTTAAGAAATTTAATAGTTAATGTAGTTGCAGCTGATCCTTATTATTCAGGAATTCCTTGTTTGTGAGTTGACCTATTGACCAAGGTTTATTGTAACCCTCGTATCAATATTCGTAGCGCTTTAGTGGGCCTCGCTGGCCATGCACATACCTGTGCAGAATGGGGAAAAGCTAAGTGGCCTAATGTGCATGCTCCCGGCTGAGGTTCCAGCTGAGGTTGAATAAGGTGATGCTCTGCCTTTTTATTTCTGGTCTCATACCATAAACAAGTGTACTTCTTATGATCTACTTAGTGCTACAATTTTTACATTTTTGTGCTTTTTGTTGATAGTTTTGTTGTTGAAAATGGTCCCCAGGCATGGTGATGAAGTGCTGTCCAGTGTTCCTACGCACAAGAAGCCTGTGATGTACTTTACAGAGAAAATTCCTGTGTTAGATAAGCTTCCTTCAGGCATGAGTCTTGTGCCATTGGCTGTGAGTTCAATGTTAATGAATCAACAATATTCGTTAAGTACAGTGTCTTTAAACAGAAACAAATAAAAACCAAAGCTATATATTGATTGCTTGACAAAAATGTTATGACTCTCCAGTCACAATACTCTCTAGGCTCACAGGAACCTGTCCCTCTTTGTGGAGACTCTATAGAACATAAACTAATTTGAGTAATGAGACTCTACTGTCTTTAATTTTGGTTTATTTTTCTTTTTGACTAATGAATATCTAAACTAATGAATATTCATACCTAGCACATAGTTGATCAATAATAAATGCTTGTTGAATGAACAATGAATGAATGATGATTGTAATCAGGATGATGATCTTGATAAAAGAACTTTTTCAGGTTAACTAGTGATTATGGCCAATAGACACTAATGGGTGAGTTGGATTATGCCAGGTGGAAAGAAAGCTTGTCGCAGCTGAGCTCTACAATTTACTGGCTGAATTTCTTCAACTAAATCCTTTAATATTAATATTCATACCTCTGTTTTCCCACCCATAAAAGAATGATTATGAGAAACCTACTTTTCATGATCACTATGGTGTCCTAGCCAAAATCTTTTCATAAATAAATATGAAAGCATTTCCCAGGATCCAGATCATTATTTAAGACAAGACTGCAGTTCTGGAAGTCAGGGGCCTACGAACCAGCCTCAGCTCTAGAAGACTCAATATGAGATGCTGACTGAGTTCTCTAACCTCTCAGAGTCTGTCTCAAAGATCTCTCTATTTAAAAACAAACAAACAAACAAAAAAACGAAGGTGTGGATGATTTCCAGGCTCTTTTCTGACAATAAACTTCTGAGAGCCTATGTTGTAATAGGTTTGTGCCCTGAAGGGATTTCAAGAAACTTGTGAATAGATTATGGATTAATACTCATCTCTAGGACAAGGACAATGCCACAGTGAAGTCCTGGTCCTTGCAATAATCTTATTTTTGCTTAGGCCTTTGTAAGCTGCTTGTTACCATGGGAAGCCTCCTATTAAACCTCTGTTACCATGACATTTCTCTTCTGGGAGCTAAAGGTAAATAGCACAGAAATTCGAGGTCTTCCCTGGAAGTGTAAAAGGAATTAATTTTCAGGAACGTCAAGGGGTGTCTCAGAACTCTTAAGACTGGTGCCTAAGAGAATGGGAAAACTAGAAAGTTAAAAATAAAATAAAGATAGAATGAAACACTAACTAGGTTTATTCGTTTTGTGTAAATAGAGTCTCACAGATAGGTAAAAATCTCCACATACAACAATGAACCATCTAGATTTTATAAAGCTAAATTCTGAAGGGGTACAAACTACTTTTGGGATATCAAATAGCTTCCATTTCCTCAGCTTTGAAGTGGGAGTGACAAGATCCTGCCTTAGCTACCTAATAGTGCCGATGCAACAAACAAGAATGTGCTTTCTGAGCACACAAAGAATGGGAGAAATCTTATTAATACTATTTATTGAAACTTTGTATAAACTCAGTAATAATTACATAAGGACAATAGCGTATGACTCTATTAATATATATCAAATGCTAAGGAAAAAAACTCCTGAAGTTTCATTTTGGTTCACTCTTTAAGAAATTCACCAAAAATAATTTAGTGTGAAGCAGCAGTCTTTAAAATCTTAATGCACTGTTTGATGAGAACAAAACAGTTCTCTTTTGTTCTTATCTTAAAGCATCCAGTTCTTCTCAATGGTCCAGGAATGAGGACTGCAATAATGAAAATCTGATGTGTGTGGTTTCTAATATCAAATATTCCCACACTAAATAACAAAATCAATTATCCAGAGGTATATTAACAAAATAAACTATTATACATGAATACCCTGGTCTGAAATGGACTTTTAGTCTTGAATAATAAAATCTTACTTCCAGAGCAAAACACTACAGGGATTTTTGTTTAAATTTGACATCTGCCTCATTAGGGTTGAAACTGGCCAAACAGCCAAGATGCTGGTAGCTAGGGGGATAGTCATATTAATTAAGATTATTTTGGCAAATCCTTTTACCAGGAAGCAAATGAATAATATCAAGGCAAAACTGTACAATTAATAGAGATAAACAGGTTCATTTTCCGTAGGTAAATGCTGAGATGTCCTGGCTCTTGCTATCCCTTTCCTTGGATTGCAGTCTATGCTTTCCACTTGCATAGCTGTCAGAGTGAGGAACAAGCCTCTCTTCAGCCTCCGTATGGCTTATTCCTAAAGTCCTTTTCCATAGCAGCATGATGACTCATCTATGTGCAATGACCTTGTAAAAGTCACCTAAACGGAGCTGTAGAACTTTTATTTAAATTGATAAAAACATCAAGAAGTCGTGTATAACTCAAAGCAACCTTGATTTTCTGTTTGCTGTCAAAACTAATTTTGTTTTCATATTGTTTTTATTAATGCTGACATTGGCTAAAATTAATAATAATAATATGAACAGAAAGATATCTTCAAATATCCATTCAAGGAAAATTACCATTTTCTGTCACCAACCAGAGCTGCTACCAAATAGTCTGAAATATAGTTCTTTAATTTTTAGTGAAAGGGTCATTTATACAAGGGTATTCATATCAGAGACTTGGTGAAAAAAACTAACTTACAGGATATTCTTGGGCTCTTGTTACATCAGGTTTTATATTTTATGTTTTTAAATCTACTTCTGCCACTAACTGGCTGTGTGATTTTGATAAGTCACTTAATACAGCATCATCATCTCTAACGTCCTTTCTAGCCCTAAATCTATGATTCTATGATGAAAATGGCATCAAGAATTATAACCAATTTCAGTTAACAGTGACATTGGAGGAGGTAAGAAAAGCACTTCTTATAAACCATAAATAACTTTTAAAGCTTAACATTCCTATTCCCTAAGCACCCAGGTTAAAGATGAGATTTTATTAGAGAAGCTAATTAAAAATAATATGCTAAACCTGCAATATTTTAGTATTTTAGTGACTCTACATTATGGCCTATTGGGTTCTGTTTTATGCCATATAACAAAAATGGGCATCTGCTGTAGATAAGTAAATACTTTAGCCAGAAAATACAGATGATCACAGTAATGTGGCCAAGGATCCAGAACAGCTGGGAAGATGTGCTCCTATAGGTAACTTAGCAGAGCACGTAGATTCTTGCCTAATATTTCAGTTTTGATTACCCCTGAGAAACACACTCTCAGGCTGTTCCAGGGCTTTCCTGCAGCTGTACTACTGCTCTTCTGGGCAGGTTCAGGAGGCCGTTCACAGTCCTATGCCTGGAACCTTTTGGAAATGATGCATCAGGAGCATCTGCCCTGTGCAAGTATCCCAGGCACTCTTAGGGAGCAGGTCTGCGGTGACCAACATAACTTACTGCGTAAAAACATAGATTCCCACACATTAAAATTGAAAAGTTAATAAAGCCACACATATGTGTACTGTTCAGGGTTTGTTCATTTATTTGTTTATTTATGTAAAATTCATCTCTACCTTTCTCACTGCTTGTGCTTTTTGCCTTCTTGCTTCTGTTCTCATGGCTTTAGAATGTTGTTTCCACTAAATAAACCTATAGAGAAGAGATGTTGATTTATCTGAACTAACCTTTCAACACTTTTGAAGGGAAAACAAGGGTGTATAAATTCTACCCCACATACACACTCAGGATATTCCCTTCTCTTCCTTTTTCTGTGAGTGCACCACAGAATTGTTAACATTTTGACAATAAGACTGTCTTCAAAGGTAATGAGTTCCCCATCAATTGAGGTGTTCGAGCATAAACAATTTGGCTACTTGGTGGTAGAGGTATTTCAGAGGAAATTTCTTAGGAAATGAGTAGCTTATTCACACACGTTCAAAGTACTCTTTAATACTTATTGTGTATCAAGTACAATGTACATTATGGAGGTCATTGATTAAATTAGTTGACACATAAGAATTCTGATTTTCCAGGGTATACTCTGCTTTTGTCCCTGCTTCATCTGTAATTCTACATAGTTATATGACATAAATAATTAATAATATAAACATATCACATCCTCCTATTAATAAAAAATTTGAGCATTATAGTTATATACATATTATATTATGAGTATTTAATTTGTTAGGACACAGAATACACTAAGTTCATGGTTAAGAAAATAATTTATACTGGAGATTAAATCCATATTTTCAATAGTTCTTTTATTATTTTTGAAATTTTGATCAGCTGCTTATGAGATCTGATTAGCTCTTAAGCGTTTTGGTATCAGATCTACCATTTTCTGCCCCCACAATTACATATTTCTTAAAATCCAGATAACATGTCTAACACATGCTTAGCCATTCAGGGTGTTTCATACAGATAATCTCTATACAGATAATCTGACTAGCTAATGTAACCAACTAAATAAAACTGCAATATCAAGTACCAGTTGTGGCTTAATGTGTTAAAGCAGTAGTCTCTTTTTGGCACCAGGGACAGGTTTCATGGATGACAATTTTTCGGATAGGGGGAGAGGGGCTGAGATCTGAGACCCGGTCCTTAACAGGCCACCGACCGAAACTGGTCCTCAGCCTGGGGGTTGGGGACCACAGTGTTAAAGTGTTATTAAATTTTACAGCTAGCATATTTCTTAAAGATCATCTAATTCAAACCCTGTATCAGAGAAGTGGAAGAAAAGCAAGTTCCAGGCAGGAAAAGTGGCTTTTAGAGGGACTTACAACTCCTAAGTGGCAGCTGCAATCCCAGATCCTCCTAGCATCATGCCTATGGCAACACACTGGAGAAAACTGAGTTCATTACATGTTGTACTTAGAATTATGGCCTTTAACGTAGCTGGGAGCAACACAGCCAGTTTAAGAAAAATATCAAATCATCTCTAGTCCTCAGATAAAGTGACATATTCATGTAAAAATCTCCACGGATTAGACTGTCTAACTTTCTGTCACTAAGTTTTAAAGTTCCTGGTGTATTTATGGGTTTGTTTATTTAAGGGACTGATCCTTTTTCAGCAGTTTATTTCCCTAAGCCTAGATTTCACCTCTCATGGTCCCCCCTGCCAGATATAAAGAAGAAGATATACTTTTTTTTTTAATTTAGTATCTTTGGCCACAGGCCTCACAATGACAATTAATTACCTAAATGCTATTGTTTGCTTCTTAGACACTGGTTGATATTTCCTGGTCTGCAGTAATTAGTTATGAATAACTATTTTTTATTCCCACTTGAACCTTTTCTCTTATCCATTTCTCCATTCCTCCAGCCTCAAAACCAATGGATTTGTCTTTATAACTATTGAATCAAGTTGCTGACTTTTTTTTTTAATGTGTTCAATTTTTTTACTGCAGTGACTAGGTCAATGCTTTTTGAACAATCATCAAAAAAGCTTCAGCCCAGCTTCCTGTGGGCTTCTTTTAATCACACATCCTTTGGACTCATTACATCTTATCTGTGACAAAAGATGATGCCTAACATTTCCTCTCCAGCTGAGGCTTTGGCCCAAGACTGTCCAAAGAACTAACACTCTTGATTCTGGGCCAAGATGAAGACTTGGCAGCAATCAAAGCCATGGCAAGGACAGAGAGCTGAGGAGTCCTTGGGTCACCAGGGCTTTCTCCAGCAGGAAGCTGGAGCTATGGTGATGACAGGGACACAGGATTTATAGGGTGGTGGGGGGCTGACCCAGAGCCATGTGTAGGACAGAGATTGTGTCACAAGCACTTTAGGGGTTAGGTTCACCTCTGGCAGCCTCTGCTGAGATACAAGTGTGCTTGGAAACTGTAAGCATTCCAGACATGGGTAAATTCAAGCCAAGGAATGCTTGCTCGAGTTTCCCATTCATTTCTCTTTATTCACATTGTCATGCTTTCTTCCCAACTGGAGTTTGACATGCATGCTGGAAATAAATGAATAGAGAAAAAGGACTCCCGGATTTATTGTGTACCTATTTTCCAGGCTGTGAAGTCTTAGTGTTTTCTTTGACCTCATGTCCACCCTGCACATCTATGCCTCTGGGATTGGTTCCATGGTGTGTGGTTTGTGACAGTCATATGGTGAAGGTAGACTTTCGAAATAAAAGTTCTGGTTCATGTGTTCATACTGTGTATGGCATGTGGAAATAAGATAGTGATTGGCAAGTATTTTGCTCTGGTGACAGTATTCTGTCTTGCTGTAACTAAATGTTATCTGATTTTATCTGAAATGACTCTGCAACAAGATTTACCTGTTTGGTGTGAGCTGAGTATGTGGCTCTTTCTTTTGAGAATATAATAACTATATAGGAGTGAGTCAAAAGTTTCTCTCTCTCTTTTAGTAGAGATATACTGTTTTACATAAAGAGAGTATAGCTATAGAGTAGAACTTTTCATGGATATTATTTTCTAGACTATTCTATACTCCAGAAAATTATAAACCACCAATTGAGAAGCACAAACTATTAGGTGATTTGACACTTATCATTTTATTTCAATATTTTTTATTAAGCATGCCCAAGGCTCCAATAATGATAAAGTTATTTGCTATGGTCTAGATGTTTATGTTTCCCCAAAATTTATATGTTGAAATATTAACCTTCAAGTTGATGTTGTTAGGAGGTGGAGCCTTTGGGAAGGGCATTAATTGGGATTAATGTCTCTGTGAAGGAGGCCCCAGGGGAGCTCATTCTTCTCTCCCACCACGTGAGGACACAGGCACAAACTGGGCCCTCACTAGACACGGAATTTGCTGCTGCCTTGATCTTACACTTTCCAGCCTCCAGGAATGGGAAAAATATATTTATGTTTTTTTCACAAGCCCCCCAGTTTATGGTATTTTTTATAGCAGCCCAAACAGACTAAGATACTTTTCCACTCTAAAACAGAGAAATATTCCAAACAAAACAAAGAAGTCATCTTGTAGCTTTTAAATCACAAACATTACATTTTATGCACATATATATTTGTCCATTAAGACTCTTTGACCAAAACAGTGCCTCCCAGATAATAAGGAAAGTATATAAATGTAATAAAATTCCATATTATTTCTGATATGACCCCCCGTTTTTTTTGACATGATTCTTTTTTCTGGTAGGTATAGGAAGTGGCCAGAGGGGAAAACCATCAGCTGACAAGACTGGAGTCTCTGATGATAGCTTTTTCAGAGAAACTACAAAGGGGTCCTTCTGGTTAAGGTAAAAAATCAGAAATAAAAAGGAGGTGAATTGTCGGATCCCATGGTTACAAAGAAATGGTAAGCATGTTTAGTCGTAGTGGACATTTTGCTGACTCTGCCAGCACCAACTTTTTCCTTACATCATCCCTGATTCTTGAGATTTGGGGACCGACCTGTGGATGTCACAGGAGTTGACGGTACTGCAGCCCCAGCACCTGATGGACTAAGCCAGTCACGGCATCTCATTCCCTGGCGCCCAGTGATTGAATCAGGTGACCTCAACTACCCCAGAACTTTTCCTTGGAACGCTGAGTCAAGGATAATCCTTTTTCCCCTGTGGACACGAATAGTAAAGATATGGCTCAGAGAGCTGTTGGCAGCCTTCTCAGGACCATAAGGCGAGACTCTGCCAAAATAAAGTACTACAGAAGGGCTGGAGCTAGAAAGTGAGGAGGAAAACTGAGTACTTGTCACATATTTTAAGCCACTAGATGAAGTATCACTTGAAAATAACTCTATTTAGGACTTTTGGGGACATGAATCAATAAATATCCTTTCCTGCTTATGTCAGTTAGTCAGGTTTTCTGTTTCTTGCGATTAAGGGCATACTAATAAACCATTGAGTGAATATGTACAATAACTCTGAACCCTGTTCCACATCACAACTCTGACTTCTTTTTTTTTTTTTAATTTTTAAATTTCAGAATATTATGGGGGTACTTGCAAAGATGTGGAAACAACCGACTCTGACTTCTTTCTTCATTACTCTTTTGAACCCACAGAGCTGCCAGCTACCAGAACTCGGTAGAATCCCTGCCAGAGATCAGTGCTCTGTGGAGAACACAGTGTCTGGCTAGAGATCACCATGGCTCTGTTCAGAATTTGTTGCTGTAGAAATAGCAGAGATATCAACAAACTCATGTCCCTAGGGCTGGACAGACTGATGGGCCCATCTGCAAGGCAGAAACAGCCAGAAGACAAAATTGAGCAAGAAGCTAATGAAGAGCTGGAGGAGAACCAGGAAACAGAGGATGTGAAATGCAAACTGAGTTTGGAAAGAGAGCAGCAAGTCCAGGTACTCAAGAGGAAGAGAGAACCTACGTGAGACTTTGTGAAGAGTAGTGAAGCGGAAGAATACACACCAAACAAAGACTACACCCTTACTGCAAATCACACCTCACTCTGCTGCCACGTCTCTCACACTGGGACCTTCTCATGCCCTGGTAATCCCAGGGGATTAAAGGAATGCATGGGAAGGCTGTGGAGAGTTGCTTGGGCTGCCTCAGTTTTCACCTCCCTGGCACATTATGGGGAGAGAAGGAGCCAACTAAAGGCGTGCAGAGAGTGATAACTAGTCTTCCTAGAGCCCCCCTCAACAGATTTGCTAGAACTTTGAGCCCCTGGGGCCTACTTCCCTTCCCTCAGAAGGTCCCTAAGGCATCTCCCATTCTCTTCCTCACCATCACAAATGACACACAATGGACTCAATTCTAAGTAGTGTTGTCTGTCTCAGTATGTTGTGATTTCCAGTTATCAGAAAATTGAGCAGTTTACTCAATTTATCTTTCTAGGGAGATCTATGGCTTTATTTCTTTAAAAAAATCCCAAACTCTGTCAGTTCTAGGACCTAAGAAGAGACATTAACTAATTGTAAACTTTCTTTAGCATGCATGTAACCACTAAAATAATAAGGATGGGATAAGTAATTAAAAATTAATAGAGGAGAAAAAATAATGAGCGAGAAAAGTTGATCGATTCAGTAAAAGGCATGAAAGGAGAAAAAAGCAAAGAAAATAAATGTCGTATAGTAAGATTAAAATCATTAAATATATCAGAAATTATAATGAACATGAAGGAATTAAGCCTATCAGTTAAAAAGGACAATGATTATAAAATTAGGTTTTTAATAAAGTCAACCATATATTACTTATAAAATACACACTTGTAATTATAAAGACCAAAAGTAGAGAAATAAATAAAAGACATGCCAGATGATTGCTAAGAAATACTAATATTAAACAAGATACACTTTAAGGAAGAAACATTTTCAAAGATAAAGATTCTTGTTACATAACTGAATCAAACTGCCAAGAAAGTTTAATATTCTTGAATCTATTCACATTGAATAACTTATCCTCAAGATATGTAAAATAAAATTTGAGATTATTATAGGGAAAAATGGAAAATCTCCCTAAAATGGGGAATTTTAGATATTTCTGAGAAACAATAGATTTAATAAAGAATTATTAAGGTACAGAAGACTTAAGACATCCAATTAACAAACTTTATCTTGTGGGCATAATGCACCCAACAATTAGACATTATACAATAATTTTCAAGCATACATTGAACAATTACCTTCTGAGTAAAGTCTTCCTTATCTTTCTAATAGTTTCTCAATTGTTGATATTCCTCTAAGCTGGTTTACAACTAAGTGAGGGGGTAGAAAGTATGATGGTGACATATCCAGAATTTCAATACACGGACAGCTGAGGGCCCCTAGTAGGGTCCTAGCAAGGAACTGACACGGAGGGTCCAGTGGGCAGGTAAATAGTTCTATGGGGCTCTTTTACACAACAAGATCATGTATTTACTTAGACTGTATGTTTCTTCGAGTTAGTGGAGATTACCTGGGGCTAAGTCCACTCCCCTACCCAACAAGGTCACACCTTGGTGCTTCTACTGTTCATTGAGATCTTCTTGGAACTAACCTACTCATTTTCCTCTTGCTAAAGACTAAAGAGCCCTGATTTATAGTTGACACTTACAGTGTTGTGTCTTCTATTGCAAGGTTTAATGAACAGAATAAAGTAAGTTTCTGTCTACTGATTCTCAAATCTAGCTATTAGAATTATCTGGAAAATTTCCAAAATACAGATTTCTAGGCCCTACAGATGGTGTTCTGAATCGAAATTTCTTGGGGACTAGCTATAAAAATCTGATTCTTAGAGGTTCTCAGGTGATTATAGTACAGATGTCAGCTGAATAGCTTTGAGAACTACTGCTTTAGCCAAAGGACCCATCCTTGTGAATAAAGAAACATTGGTTTTCATATGAACTCTGTAGCTAACTGCTGCCATAACAATTTTCTTAACTTCTCTGTGTGTTTCTCAACCTGTGGTACATATCCCAAAACTTGGAAACTGGTGTGCAAGTATACCTGTGGCTCACCTAACAACTCCACTGAGTTTTTTGAAGGATGAATTAAGTGTGTTTGAACTTCCAACATACAGCCACAAAAACGTAAATTTTTTTTTGCAAGAAAATTTCCTCTCCCTCTCCTAAATCAATTTATTTATTTTTCTTGGATTTTTAGAGTAATTAAAAGAGGTAAACAAGATGTCCATGGCTGGTTTTAGGTTAAGGCTTAATCCTAACTTGTCTATCTTATAGCAAAAATGATGTGGCTTGCAGGGTAAGATGTTTGCCAAGGGCAAAAAATGTACCTATCTAATAATTATATATATATATATGTATATATGTGTGTATTTATATCAGAGATCCACACAGTATATGGAATATACATAATTTAAAGAAAGTTGGATGGAAGGAGCTGGTTATAATATGTCTGTTCTGTGGAAAAATTCACAGATTTAATCATCTGCATAAGGGTTTAACTACATGATAAAATTAGATTCATCTCTTACATAATATGTCACTTGAGATGATTGGTTTCTCAAATCTTAACCTTTCAGGTTGTTAAATGGTTTCCAAGGGAGACAATAGCATTATTTCTCATCTGTCAATATATTTCATATGTATTTTGCCCACACTGATGCTTTGAGGACAAGAGAATGCAATAATGAAATACAGTGAGATGAAAAATAGCATAGCTACCTGGTGCTAAGGAAAGGAAAAAATCTGGAGATATGCCCAATATCAAGGAAGAAGTGGCTCATTCTGAGCTATGGCCCAGGGAGAAGAGAGGTTGGCGTTACAAAGATTATGCATACGGGAGGGTGAATTGTCCCAAACAAAAAAAAATTACATGGTTCTTGCTGAGGGTTTTTATTCACTTGCTGTTGGGCAGTAACACGTCAGAGTCACATCTTTCAAAAAGCAGATAAAGGTAGAGAGCTCAACACCCTTAGCAGGGTGTGTTGTATGAGCACAGATACCAGGGCCAGGCAAAGCTCTGTGCACAAGTGTACAGCTTTGCCATTTATAACACTGAGCCATCAGATGCAAATACATTCTGAATGTTGTTTTTCTTCCAAGTAAAACTCAAGACTTGAGAATTTAATCTGTCGTTTTTGCTTTGAAGCTGAAATCTGCAGATTGCAAAAGTTGAGACTGGTAGCCTCTCTTTGTTTCCTTCTTTATGTTCTTATATAACATAGCAAACTCTCCCAGAAATAGATTATAAAATTTCACATCAAAAGTACAGAGTAAAATTCCTGCAGATTGAAAGAACCTTTTTCCTTTGAGGAGGAAGAACATTGTCAGTGGCTATTTTCCAATAATGAAATTTCCTCAGAAGTCCTTGGTGATAAGAAGGGGTACGATGACTAAAGGAATGTATTCAAAAGCAATAAAATGCCCAGGGAAATCCTAAGTTCATAGTCTATCTTTCTTTCAATTGCATGCTACAGTTCTTTAGAAAAATTAAAGAAAAAAATGAATATTTATTCAGTCATTCCTTTGTTTAACAAGTTTTATTGCATAACTATGATGAGTCAGGGACAATGTTAGGACCTGAGAATGCAAAAATATGACCAAGTCTACTCTCAAAGGGCTTAATTCTGGAGAATAATATTAATAACACTGGTTACTATTATTATTATTATGAAATATGGTAAATACTCTAATAGAGGTATATAAGATTTTAGGAAAAGCAGGGAGAGGGAAGCCCTTAATCAGTAGATGGGGTAGGGACAGTAGAGATGGATGGAGAAGACAATAAAACAGCAGAAGTGATACTGGGCAGAGCAGAGTGGCATGAGTTGCCATTGTCAATTAATACACTCTTTGTTCTCATTTGGGGAAATTTTTACTATCTCCTCTGTGGACCTTAAGACAGTAGAGCCAAAAATGACAAACTAATTTTTATCTTCATGCATGTTTGAAACTTATGTTGTTGATTGTACTGTAAAGACCAAAGCATTAGTGGCATAAAACGGATATTCTGATAAAAGTGATTAATGCTTCAGTCAACTAATCTGATAACTATCTTAAAAGGTCAATTCCAGGTTGTTAAAGAGGATCCTTGGACAGGCCCAGCCTGGTTCTTTGTCTCTCAATTTCACCACCTACCAGCTTGACCAGCTCCCTGTCTGTAGTACAAATTCTGACCTACACCTGCAGGTGTCTACAGAGTTCCTGCATGGAGCTCAGAGATGAGGCTTTGACCTTGAAGCCTAGTTCTGCAAGCTGGGATTCTGGCCTATTTTTATGACTCAAATACCACCTTGAATTTCAATTCTTACAACAACATTCTTCTCTTGTCTTTGAGCATTAGTTTTGAAACTGTGTCTGCTGCTGCAATCCCTTCAATGTCTGAAGCCTGGCCCTGAAAATTCAACCTTGTCTGGGGTTTGTGACCTGAAGAGAGATGTCCTTCATAGTATGGCCTAGAACTCTGATTATCACTGGATCTTAGAGTCCTTATCATCAATCTCCAACTGCATTTTGGAAAATTTCTCTGTTCTGTTTTACTAGTCCTTGATATAGATGGTGGTTCTAGACCACTACCTGTTGACTGTGGTATATTAAATATTGTAGTTCTAGGTATTGTGTTTACCTACTGGACTGAACTTCTGTCCAACAATAGTATCAAGATTTTCCTTGCAATCTTCTACCCTTAACTCATTTGGTTTTGCTATTTTTAAGAACATTGGCTTAGTCCAGCAAAAGAGAGAAAACTATGCATTATTAACATCATACCAGAATTCTAAAACAGCTATACTTCACCTCTTTGTGCTAGCCATTTAATTTCTGCATTTCCTGCTTGATAAACTACTAGATTGATTCTCTTAGCTCTCTATTCAGGTGATAATTGGACTTCAACTATTACTCTATTTTTAATCCCTTTAGGACCCTCAGAAAGTGTAAATTGCTCTTTCTCCCAGTCCTGTCTAGACATAACCCAGACAATCTGATTCTGAAGGCTTCTGTCTCAACTCCAGGCTGGTGATGGGATGTATAGTGCTAGGTCCTGGATGTCCAGCTCTTTCATTGCTGACGATGTACAACTTGTCAACATTATATCACTGATCCCTCATTCTGTTTCTGGAAAATAGTAAGCACTTGATAATGATTTGCAAATAAATTAATAAATCAATAAAATTTATTGTGGGTAAAAATGACATGTCTTTCTAGGTCTCAAGACACAGCTTCCTTCCCCATCCCCATCTTTCTCACTTTCCTTTTAATTCAGGTGCTGCCTTGATTTTATAAAATTTATCTGCACATAAATGTAAAGGGTATTGTGGCATTTCTTCAAAGAGAGACAGGAAAGACTGATTACTGAGGAATTTAAAGAGATTAAGTAATCAAATATTTGTTTATTTTGCCTTGTTTAGGCCAATCATCTCCATGATTTACTAAATTCTTTTTAATTTGAATGCTTGCTAAAATGTGAACTCATGCAACCTGTCCAAATTTTTGTCCATTTCTGAAAAATGGCACTTATCTGTTCCTATAGACAAGCATTGTCTTCTTAAGACATTTGGTGTTATCAATACATAAGAACACATGTTTGCTTGATGTACAGTGTTTTATAAAATTGAGGGTGGCACATAGTACAGTTGAATTTCCTTGCTCCTCCATTACACTGTAAACTTCCTGAAAACATGACATTACCCATAGCTGCTCACACAATGTTTTCTGCAGTATAAATATTTACTATTGATTATTTTTCTAACTCATGCTTTCCATACCATTAAGAAGACCTGTAGTATTGAATAATATTTAATCTTTCAGCAATTGTATTGCATTTGTGCTATGTTGGGAGAATTAGAGTATAGTAGAAGCCCCTATATCCAAACCAATTGGGACTTAGTGAATTGAAAATGTCAGATATGATGGGGAGTCTTAAAATAATATATTTTTTATTAATTTTATTTCAATTAAAATATATGTAACAGAGGACTACTAAGATACAATTTATGCTTCATTCCAAAGAAGGTATTAGAACATTATCAACATAGATGACTAAGAACTAGTCACACAACTCCTGAGTTTGGCTTTCAACCACTATATAATAATTGTTATAGAACTGTCTCTCCTACTATAAACAACCATATAACTGGGCACAATATATGAGCCAACAGTTTTCAGGCATTGGTTAGTATAGAAGAGGTCTGTGATCCCTGTAAAAAGGAGAACAAATGAGGTAATCTCTACATTTACTACAATTATCTGCCTAGGGCACTTTCCAACCATAGTGCTGGGAGGCCATGGCCAAACAGATCCCAAAGGTCTCACTGAGCTTGGGAGGCAGGTATTAGGGAGCATGACTGCTGAAGTGGTAGGAAATTAAGGATCAGGATGCTGAAGATGGGGAAGTTGTACAGAAGGGAAACCCGAAAGTGTTTTCCCAGCAGATCCTGGACATGAAAATGTTAGGCAGAGTGAGTTCCCCAAAGTCTGCTTGGTACCCAATAGGTCTACAATGGATGGTTAAAGTTACTGTGTCAACTTAGCCAGACTGTGCTGCTCAGATATTTGGTCAAATACTAGTCTAAATGTTGCTGTGAAATATATTTATGTTGTAGATGGGATTAACACACTCAACTCAGATAAAGGAGATTACACTCCATGATGTAGGTGATCCTCATCCAATCAGTTGGAGGACTTAAGAGAAAAAACCGAGGTTTCCTAGAGAAGAGGGAACTCTGCTTCAAGACTATAACAGAAATTCTGTCTGAATTTCCAGCCTACAAGTCTGCCCTACAGATTTAGAGCTTGCCAGCTCCCACCATCACATAAACCAGTTCCTTAAAATACATCTAGATCTCGATTTAGATCTAGATATATCTTATTGGTTATGTTTCTCTGGAGAATCTTGACTGATACAAGGTCCTTGGATGGGCTGTGCTTACACTGAGTAAGACTCTTTGAAGTCTAGCAGATGCAGTTGCTTTAGGTCTCTGAACTGAATGCAGAGTCAAGAAGTTGTGCAGTACTGGGAACTGCAGCACAGCCAAAACTGAGAGACTTCACTGAGACCCTGGAGCATTCAATTTAAACCTCAGAAAGGCCACACCTAAGTAGTAAGAAACATTCCCTGGAGTAAGGTCATACACTAGAAATAAGGAAAAACACAAACAAAACTTCCCTTAAAAAAAATGAATAAAAATTAAGCCAGACAGGATTAAGTCTGCCAATAATTTAACTGCATGCTAGAACAAAAATAAACAGCTTTTTAAAAAAGGACCACATAAAATGGACTCCATGCAATGTATCATTCACATGTTCAGTTAACAGTTGCGACAAAACAGACATGCAAAAAGGAAAATAATTATGACTCACAATTAAGGAGGAAAAAAGCAGTCAATGGAAGTCACTATGATGTTAGAATTGGCAGGCAAAGATTTTTAAATATTTATTATAGAAGACTTCAAGGACATAAAAGAAAAAATGAATATAATAGGTAAACAGATGGGGAAACTCATCAGGAAAAAAAAAACATGAAGGAGAATCAAATGGACATTCTAAAACTGAAAAATACAATATTTAAAGTCTTAAAAATTCACTGGTTGAGCTTAAAAGCAGGTTGGAAATGGCAAAAAAGTGAATCAGTAAACTTCAAGGCAAATCAAGAGAAATTCCTTAATCTAAAGGAGAATGTTTTCAAAATTGAAAAAAGTGAACAAAGCTTCATGTAATCTAACACACTAACAAGTAAATCCCAGGAGAGGAGTAAATGAGGCAAAAAAATATTTGACGAAATAATGTCCTTTAACTTCCTAAGTTTTAATGGAAAATATATAGATCTAGGAAGTTCAGCAAATCCCAAGTAAGATGAATACAAAGAAAACAACACTTAGGTACAGCCTAGCCAAACTGCTGAAAATCAAAGATAAAGAGTAAATATAAAATAGAATAAAACAGAATAAAAAAGATGATAGATCGATACATAACATACACAGATATTGAAATAGAGCAGCAGGGGAAGCAGAAGTCAATGCAACACCTGTAAAATGTCTCCCTCTCCAAAAAAAGTTATCTCCCCCGAACATCCATAGAACTACTTCCAAAAATTAGGGTCTAATATATAAATTTTCAGAAAACAAAATCAGATAGAATTTATCTCCAGCCGATTTTCACCACAAGAAATTTTAAAGGAAGTTTTTTAGGATGAAGAAAACAAATGCAAGAAAAAAATGAAAAGAAGGAAAGGAATAATAGAAGAACAACCAACCAACCATTTTTTTTAAAAAAAGATAAAAAAACCCCAATAGCTAAGTGCTATACTTAAACCCAACCATATCAATAATTACAATTGCAAGTACAGATGTTCAAATGGAATAAAAAAGTAAGAATCAAGTATGCACTTTCTAGAAAGACAGTATTAACAAAATTGATTACACTTTTAAAAAAAGGAAAAATTTGTTCCATGCAAATATTAAGCATAATAGGGCTAGAGTGGTTCTATTAGTAGCAGTCTAATTAGACATCAAGAAAAGAGGTATTGCCAGAGCTAAAGTGGGACGTTTCATAATGATGAAAAGGCCAATTTATTGAAGCGTAGCAATCCTTGTATGCACCTAAAAATAGAGCTTTAAAATATGTGAAACAAATCTGATAGAAATAAAGGGAAAAGAGGCAAATCTGCAATCATAGTTAGATATTTTAAAACATCTCTTTCAGTGATTAGTAGAAAAGTAGACCAAAAATATCAGTAAGAATAAAGAAAATTTGAATACCATCAATGTACTTGGCCTAATTGATATTTTGGAGACACTACTCCCAGCTGGTGAGTATATATATATTTTTCAACTACATATAGGAAATTTACCAAGCTAAATCATTTGCTAGACCAAAAATTAAATCTTTATAAATGTAAAAGACTATAATATTACATTATATGTTCTCTGATCACAATCAACTTAAATTGGACAGCTATAATAAGACATTTAATAAATTTAGAAATTAAATAGCACATTTCTAAATAACCCATGGGTCAAAGAAAAAAATCACAAGGAAAATTTTTAAATATTTTTAATTGAATGATAATGAAAACACAACATCTCAAAATAGCACAATTCACAATTGCAAAGATGTGGAAACAGCCCAAGTACCTATCAATACATGAGTGGATTAATAAAATGTGGTATATGTATACCATGGAGTTCTACTCAGCCACAAAAAACAATGGTGATCTAGCACCTCTTGTATTATCCTAGATAGAGTTGGAGCCCATTCCACTAAGTGAAGTATCACAAGAATGGAAAAACAAGCACCACATGTACTCACCATCAAATTGGTATCAAGTGGTCAACACTTAAGTGCACATAGAGTAGTAACATTCACTGGGGTGTCGGGCAGGTGGTGGGGGGAGGAGAAGATGGGTATATACATACCTAAGGGGTGCAGTGCACACCGTCTAGGGGATGGATATGCTTGAAGCTCTGACTCTGGTGGGGCAAAGGCAATATACATAACCTAAACATTCATACTCCCATAATATGCTGAAATTAAAAATAATTTAAAAAAATTGTGGGATTTGGCTAAAGTAGTACTTAGACATATTTATAGTTTTAATGCCTTTCTTTTCTAACCTGGCCAATAGCCAATATAATATAGGCAATATAACTAATGTAGGTAATATAAAATCAATTAACTTTTCATTAAATTTATTCCTAACCATTTGATATTTCTTATGTTATTGTGAATGGTGTATTTTAAAAGGTAATTTTCCAATTGTTTATGATATAGAAATGGCCCCTGAAAGGATTGAACAAGTAAATCCTGTCTACTAAGTTTTAGTATTCAGTTTTATTTTGAAGCGAAAAATTGCTTCTTTTAAGCTAGCATATAGTTTATATATATATATGTATTATTTCAAAGTATTATGGGGGTACACATGTTTTTGGTTACATGGATCACTTTTTTAATGCTTGAGTCAGGGTTATAAGTATGCCTGTAGCCAAGATAGTGTTCATTGTACCCCTTAGGTAGGTTTTTATCCATACCCTGTCCCCTCCCCCCTGATTGATTTCCATTGAATTAATCCACCCTCTATGCACATGTGTGCTCGTTGGTTAGTTCCAATTTAATAGTGAGTACATGCGATGCTTGTTTTTTCATTCTTTAGATACTTTACCTAGGATAATGGTCTCTGGTTCCATTCATATTGTTGCAAAAGGCATTGTCATTCTTCTTCATGGCCGAGTAGTATTCCAACATATAACACATTTTGTTAATCCACTCATGACTTGACGGGAATTTGGGTTGATTCCACATCTTTGAAATTGTGAATTGTGATGTGATAAACATTTGAGTGCAGGTGTCTTTTTGATAAAATGACTTCTTTTCTGGGTAAGTGGGATTGCTGGATTGAATGGTAGGTTGATTTTTAGTTCTTTGAGGAATCTCCATACCGTTTTCCATAGAGGTTGTACTAATTTGCAGTCCCATCAACAGTATATAAGCATTCCTTTCTCTGTGCATCCATGTCAGCATGTATTGTTTTTGAACTTTTTAATAAAAGCCATTCTAACTGGGATAAGGTGATATGTCATTGTGGTTTTAATTTGCATTTCCCTGATGGTTAGTGATCTTGAGCATTTTTTCACATGTTTATTGGCCATTTGTCTATCTTCTTTTGAAAAGCTTCTGTTCAGGTCTTTTGGCCACTTTGTGATGGGGTTGTTTTATTTTTTCTTGCGTATTTGCTTGAGTTCATTGTAGATTCTCATTATTAGCTCTTTATGGGATGTATAGCTTGTGATATTTTCTCTCATTCTGTAGGTTGTCTACTCACTCTATTGATTGTTTCCTTGGTTGTGTAGAAGCTTTCTAATTTAATCAAGTCCTATTTATTTATTTTGTTGTTGCTGTGATTGCATATAGTTAAAATATTTTGATGCCATTAGAAAATCAGTTCTTCAGCTTCTATATATGAAGGAATCATAATCTCGTGCTTCTGATATATATATGAGTCACTTGAGAATGGAGCTGGATTCTGAACTCATAGCAAGATCCTGAGCCCCTAAAACAACATAACTTTAAAAATTTCTCTGATCTAAACTATCCCAAGCACAGCCAAATTCTTCTCCCTACAACAAAATAAAGGTAACTTAAAGGCTTAGGATCTCCTTCCTGCATTTCATATGTGCAACATAAATATAGAACATCAGATATTGACATGTTGATGAATCCTGCATTCACTAATTTTTTCCCTGTTAGGTAACTGAAGTGAGATTGCAAATTGTCACGTCCACTATCATTTTAACAATTCTGTGGATGGGAAATATCTCAGAGGAATTTTATTTCAGGACTTTGTTGTCAAGTATACAGGACACAACCCACTGGACATAAAAAGAAAATGAGACCCATGGAAGATTTGAGTTGCAGATGCAAAGACAATTGACAGGCCTAAAACTTTTAATGATGCCTGATGGAATTCTGCTATTCTGTAAGTTTGCTGTGCTCTGTACTACACAGTATATAAAATTTCACCTAACAGCTCAGAGTGGGCAGGAATGGGCAGGGCATCTATGGATCATGACTTGCTTTGCTTCTCAGTGTCATCTGAGATCCACCAGATGACAAAGAGCACAGGGAAATGTGGCATGTAGCTGTCAGTCTATTTCCCATTTTAATTAACAACTTCTTTGGCGATAGTCTCATTTCTGACTGTCATATTGTATTGAAAATATTTTAGAAGAAAAATGTCAGTCGTGGACCTTAGATTTGAGCGTGAAGGTATAAGGAGCTGGGAATTATCCCAACTCATCAAGCTTAATCTCTTACTAATACTTTAAAATATTGCATTTCATTGTGAAGCTGCAAAGGCATAAAAAATTATCATCACTACAGTTCATATCAGAAGCAGGAATAGAAGGAAAATGTCTGGATTACTGGTAAATAATGTCAACCTTGGTAAAATGTCAATGAGCTGAAATTTAAAAGACTGATAATAACAAGATGACAGATACCCCAGAAAGAGGTGGTCAGTTAGAAGTAGACACTGATGTGGGCAGAGGAGGGAGAAAATTAAAGTGGTGAAAATGGTTTTAGGGAAAGTTTAAAGGAGGCCACGGAAACAATCTCCAACTCAACTTTGCTTCCCCTCACCACTTCCCCAAGCCAGGATGAGAACTAAGACAATAATTGTCTATTGTCTATCTTTCCAACTACCAACTAGGTCTTTTGGACTCATTCCCTTCCAACTAGTAGAAGTGACATTTTTGTCTGTTGTCCATAATGTTTCCTAATTGTGAGAACAAATATTCACTGACTGTTAAGGTAAAAGTAGACCCAGGCTGCAAATACATTACAAAACTCACTTGCCTGTGAATACTTCAAAATTTCCTGATGTGCAGGCCATGGGCTAATTTAAAAGATTATTATTAAGAAATATGAGACAATGTCCTATAACTCATCTAAATCAATTGATGTCTGAGGGGGAAAAAAGACTGGGGGAAGAAGAAATCAGCCTAAGAAATGAGTAAAGTATTTGGTAACATGTCTTTGGTTAACCAATCCTAGGAATCACTCTGCTTTGCCTGAATTAGGAACAAGAAACGCATTCTTTTTTGTTGTTGTTGTTATGTGTGAGTTGTTGAGCATATTTTACATTGTTTAAAGCACTGAGAACAAATAGCAGGTAGACTCTTGCAAAGTTAAAGCTAATTTGTCTCTGGACTTGTTCAAGAATTAGTTTTCTAAAATTTGGGTCTGAGGTTCTATTTGTGTTTTCAAAATTAATTTTAGAAATATTGCCACCATGCAATGAAATTACAGGGTTCAGTGAAAAAAAATATATATTTTCACATTAAAAGGAATGGGCTGGAAAAGAAGACATCTTGAGGTCCAAAAATGCAATGCTGGAAGGATGCCTTGTGCCAACTTTCAAAATCCACTTGAAGTTTTTGAGTTTGAATTTCAAACTAAACCTTTGGAAATTTGAAGTTTTTTTCCTTTGGTAAAGCATCCCACCCTTATTCAAAGAGAAAAAAAGAAACCTTAATGTCCTTCATAAAAGCTTAAAAGCTTCTGGAATTTCTAATAGCTCCTATTAAACATCACAGCAGATAAAATGTAAATAAATAAGAAACATGTATTACCCTGCTCTTGAAATATTTATGAATTTAAAAATTAGGAGTGTTGGAAGAGAAAAGAGCTAGTGAGAGATAATAAGTTGATCGTGGCTATACTACATTATCTTATAGCCAAAACATTCTTCTCCAGTTGAACATAAAAGATCCATTTCTAATAAATTCTGAAGTTTGAGTTTGCTCCAGGATCCCTAATGTTGTGACATTATTAACTTATTTATAAACAAAAACTTTTGTAATATTTTCTAAGAAAGCTTGTATTCCCAGAACAATAATTTTCTTATTTGTTCTAATTGATTACACATTCAGTATTGTTCTCCTTTAGTCTACCTAATTATTTACACATAATTACCTAAACTACACACAAACACATAGCCACATGAGACTATGTTCGCCTAATTTTCTGCCACTGGATCCACAGAAGAATATTTTAATTTTCCCATTTATGCCAACCATTTAATTCTTTTTTTAATGCTGTAAATCTGCTATAAAACAATTTGAACTCAAAATCTATATAGTTCCAAGGCCACAGATTAAAAGTGGGAACACTTGGTGACTCTCCCACTGCCCACAGAGAAGCTAAGTTGGGAACTAGGAGAGTTTGTTTAGTTTTCAGACCTACCGTGCTTGCTCAAATCCAGATGAGTATAGAAAATAGAGACTGTGCTATTATGTTTATGGCTTCTGTGCTCTCACGCTGAAATATATTAACTGCTACTTTGTCACGAACATGTAGATGAAAAGAAGTCAGGAATGTAGATACTCCTGGCAGTTTAGATGCCAAGGGTGACCAACAGGTTCAGGAAGGAACTGAATTCTCAGTAGGGTCTTCAACCCAGTCTCCCAGACCTTGGCTTTCAGTAGTTCCCCCTTCCTTGGAATTCAGATTTGGCTTAGAATCTTAGTAAGACAAAATCTGAATCAGTCTGGACTCAAAGAGACCGTCCGGGTGTCATGTATGGAGGGGTTGTGGACCATACTGCTGAACATTGCACTGACGAGGTATTGCCTGGAGAGTAACTCTTGCTGCTCTCACTGCAGGCCTATCCTACTCCTTTCCAACTCTTTTTAAGGCTCATTATGTCTATGGATACCATATTTTGGTCTCTGAGCCCACACTCACTGGAAATAAGAAGCACATTTGTGAAGCATCCATTACTGTATTGTACTTCCAGCCTTTACAAACTTTATATCCTTATGCCCCAGGTGGCTGGACTTTGAACACTTCCCTGGCATTTATTCTATCATGATACTAGTCAGAGTATTCCCATACTCTGTAGGGGAGTGAAAGGTGGCAGAATATGTCCTCCCCCCAAAAAAATATATGCCACTTTGGCATAAGGATTACTTTGAGCTAAAGTCACCTGAATAGCAACAAGTATAAGAAGGGCACTCTGGCCTCCCCTTTTCCTTCCTAAAAGCAAGAGATAAAACCACCATATGAGAGATTGGGAAATGTTCTCCCTGTATCAGGAGGAAAGTAACATTCTTATCACTAGAGTTGGGGAACTAAAGTTGAGAAAAGTCTATGCAAACAAACCTTATTAAACTAACCACAATCTTCCTCATTACTATTCCACTATTAATTCCCCTACTCCATGTTTGTCATGTTTTTATCATTTACTTCATTTTCTCCAATTCAGTATGTAAGTGTTCAACATCAACTTCTTGTTTGAGTCTTCACTTCCTTATTGCACATAAATTTGTATTCTTTTATCCCATTGGCCTGTCTTATATCCGTTTAATTCCTTAGGCCCTGCCAAAAACTCTAAGAGTATAGAGGAGAAATTTTTCCTCTTCTACAATACAAAAAAAATTCTTTTCCTTCTACCCGTTTAGGATCTCTGGCTGGGAGCTTGTATAATTAGACTGACAAAAGACAGATCAACAAGTGATAAACAGTTTATTAACCTGTGCAGTGCATGCCACACAGAAGAAGCCAAAATGAAGGGTAACTGAAAGGGGTGGTTAGAACTTGGGTTTATGCAGCATGTTCATAAAAGAACAATAAATGTGTAGAGAAGGGACAAGACAAAGAAAGGTTTTAGGCTTTCTAGGACAGCAAACTGTGTAAGAGAAAAATATATGGGGGAAACTAATGGAGTAAGGTTTGTTTGTACAGCTCCACTTTGGTGCTGACTTTCCATTTCCTTCATGGCCGTAAAACTTCCCTAGGAGAGAGGATCCATGGCAGCGCTCGTTTTTCAGATGTCTCTGCTTTTAGTCAGATAAGAAAAAGCTCTGGAAAAAATCTCTCCCTGCATCTGTTGATTCCCATTTGCCTCCGGCTCAAAATAATCCTTATGCCAAAGTGGCACATTTTGGGGTGGCATATCCTGGTCCCCTGCAGCTTGTTGCCCTGGTAAAGCTGTGCACTGTAACCAAACTGTTCACAGTAATCTCTGAAACATTCCATCTCTGTTGTGTCCATCCCTCCTGCTTAGCTTTCTTTTGATATATACTTTGCCTTCTACTCAAAAGTTAAAATATAGGCATCTTTCTTCCTAAACTGTTTTGTAAATGCAATCTAGTTATTGTACATAATAAATTTTCTTCTACGTGTCTGTCACTTATAATCCCTTTATCTCTACCACATTCAACCTGGTCCTAATTTTTTAATCTTATCAACATGTAAGGACTACATGGGATTCAGAGTCACATTATTCAGTGATATTTGGGTAACATAATCTCATTGGCCAAATTGCAGAAGAAATAATTTGCCCTGTTGAGGTGGTTTGGCCTTTTTTAAAATGGCATGCGGTTCAGGTGTGTGTATATTCTCTGTGCATGTATTGTGGACTGTCACAAAGCCCTCCAAGCACTCCCAGGCCAATTAGATTCTTAACATTTTCTCTTTCTGCTATTTCTTTTTGGCAGATGGGTTATACATTTTTAGTACTCTCAATCCCTCCTTGTTAACACCTTTATATTATATGTATGTTCAGATGTCTGAGATTTTTCATTATTGTAATATTGACCTAGTAACAAGATTATGGGGGAAGAAGACCTACAGCCCAAACTTTAACCTGTGAGATGACCAATATCTGCCAAAAGGAAACAGACTGACTTAGTTTGTTGGCAGCATACTGCCATCCCTTTCTACCACCACCTTTATCTCTACATTAACAGGCTAATTGTGTAACACATTTATCTAGATTGCTAACTTTTTAAAAACTATGGTAAAACCGCAAGACCTTTCGCCTAGAAAATTACATATGCACATACAGTTATCAATTTCATACAATTTCCAAGAGATTAACAGCCTCGGGGGCAGATTGGATGCCAGGTGCATAATCTCTCCTTTATAGAATAAGCACAGTCTGAGAGGCACCAACACCATTGCCATTACCTCTAGCAACACAGGGACACAGAAGTAACTGAGATGGGGTGAATGTGAGAAGGTATGAGCAGTTAACTTCAACTAGAAATTCTGAATAATCTGTCCTTCCCCATTGTTCCACCTTTGGGGAGTCAGTTGTTATAGTCACAGTCCGAACCCCTGATGGCATTTTGTTTCCTGATGAAGATCAAAGGATGCACTTGTTGTTTGTTGAGCATAAACAGCATATATCAGCCTCTGTTGATCAGATCAATAGATCCATGACCATGTAAGAAATGTGAATGCATTTCTTTAGAGAGCACAGCCGTGGGCTTGGGAAATGTCCAGTGTCAACAATGAGAAATCACAAGGAAAAAGTGGTTGAAGAACGAGTTGTCTCAGCCGGGCGCGGTGGCTCATGCCTATAATCCTAGCACTCTGGGAGGCCAAGGCAGGAGGATCACTCGAGGTCAGGAGTTCGAGAGCAGCCTGAGCAAGAGTGAGACCCTGTCTCTACTAAAAATAGAAAGAAATGATTTGGACAGCTAAAAATATATAGAAAAAATTAGCCAGGCATGGTGGCGCATGCCTGTAGTCCCAGCTGCTCGAGAGGTTGAGGCAGGTGGATTGCTTGAGCCCAGGAGTTTGAGGTTGCTGTGAGCTATGCCACAACACTCTAGCCCAGGCAACAGAGTGAGACTCTGTCTCAAAAAAAAAAAAAAAGGAGTCGTCTGGCTTAATGTTTACCCAAGTTTATCAAATACATCTATTTCACTTTCAGGGAAAATTCTGGCCTATGATTCTTTATCTACAAAACTCAACAAATTTAAAAGAATTGAAATTATACTGAGTGTGTTCTCTGACCCCAATGGAATCAAATTATAAATCAGGAACAGAAAGATAATAGAAAAATCTCTAAATACTTGGAAAAGAAATAGCACACTTTTATATTCAGCAAAATGGAAAGGAAGGCACAGAGATTTCCCGTCACTCCCCCACATCCATAGCCTCCACCATTGTCAACATCCCCCACAAGAGAGGTACACTGGTTACACTTGGTGAGCCTACATTAACACATCATCATCACCCAAAGTCCATATACCTGTAACTTTTCATGATGTTTTACGTACATTATGTGACACATTATGATCCTTTCTTAGCAGATGAAAACACTGAGGTTCAGAGATGTGAAATCCATTTGTTAAAGCCACCCAGTAAAGTGAAGAATTTGGAATGAAGTCCAGGGCCACCTGACTCCAAACACTGTGCCACTAAAGGTCCATTCTAGATTCTTAGCCAGCCATAACAACGGGACCTCAGCCATTTAGCCAGTTCATTAACCTTTAGCTTAGCCTTGATCTTAATGAGGTGAGGGCCAAGAAGTCTAAGAATACAATCGTCAACTAGAAGGTCCTGCAGGGGGAGAAAACTTAAAGTTCTCATGAGAAAGGGTGACATGATCCCTGTCTCTACTTAGTTATGATATGGCCTCAAGCTGGGGCTGACAGATTCTGAAAATGTGAGAAAGGGACCTTGGAAGTCAAAGAAAAAATTACACTGGAATAGACCTGAAGAAACCACAAGACAAAAAAGAATGCAAGTAAGAAAAATTTTGCTTTAGAAAGTAAATAAATTCCATTGACTTCTAAGTACAAACATTCTGAATTAGAGTGCATGAACTAAAACAAAACAAAACAAAATACCTAATATGGTGTTTTGATGGGCAAGAGAGTAATGTTGGTAGCTGAGACACTTTCATCAAAGAAAGAAAACTTCTTTTCTTTCTTTGCAGAGGTAAAATCTGGCAGAATAAAGAAATAGCATCTTCAGCCTCTAGCGTTCTTAAAAGTGGCCAAAGTTCCACACAATCTCTGGCGTACTCTATCTATAACCATAACTCAACCAGTGTGTCATTAATTTTATTTTTTAAAAATTTAGATTGTCAGTATTTTATATCTACATTTAAAATTTTTAGATTCTAGATATGTTTAAATATTTATTGTATTTGAAAGAAATATTTATTCTCTGGAATTAGTTTTCCTCATTCACAATCACTTACATAATGAGTTAAATGAGCTTTAGTGGACTGCCTGGGAATGCAGCCAGCATTTGTGAGATTGTTTCTAAGATAGCATGCATTCTCAGCTCCCAATACCCTAGTAACAATAAAACTCTGTGAACACAATGAGTATTGCCAACTCGACTATTCAATGAACAATAGGAGAAAATATTAATAATTCAGTCTATTCTTCAAATCTTGATTCTCCTTTCTTGAATTACAATTTTTCTGTTTTCAATTTGGTGTGCCCTCTTAGGTGAGTTTTGTGTTCTAGTTCACAGTAAAACTAGAAAGTAGGAATATGGAAATCTTTAGTTTAAATGGTAAACAAAAATTTTGGTTACAAATGTGCCTGTTATTTGAATGATGTTGGGAAGGTTTTCTGACATCCCTGGAGTAGTCTTCCTGCACATGTACTTGTGGAATCATGCATTTAGCTTGTACAAAGAAATTCACATTTTCAAGTAAATTTGAAGTCATATTCAAGAAATCATTGCCAAATCCAATATCATGAAGATTTTGCCCAATGTTTTCTTTTAAGAGTTTTATAGTTTTAGGTATTACATTTCAGTCTTTGGTACATTTTATCATAATTTTATTTTTGTATGTGGTGTTAAGTAAGGGTCCAACTTCATTCCTTTGGATGTGACTATCCCATTCTCTCAGCATCATTTGTTGAAGACCATCCTTTTCCCACTGAATAGTCTTGGCACCCTCATCGAAAATCATTGACCATATATATGAGAGGTTATTTCTGGGTTCTTTCTTCCATTGCATTGGTCTGTATGTGTGTCTTTATGCCAGTACCACACTGTTTTGATTACTATCGCTCTGTAGTAAGTTTTTAAAAAGTTGAGTCCCAGTTTTATTCTTCTTTGTCAAGATTGTTTTGGCTATTCATGGTCCCTTGAGATTCCATATGAATTTTACAATGAGACTTTTTATTTTTACAAAATCTTCCCTGAGATTTCAATATGAATTGCATTGAATTTGAATATCACTTTGTGTAGCACTGAAATCTTACCAGTATTAAGTCTTCCAAGCCATGAACATGAAATGTGTTTTCATTTTCATTTCTTTCAGCAATGTAGTTTTATTCATACAAGTCTTTCATGTCTTTGGTTAAATTGGTTCCTAAGCATTTTATTCTTTTTGATGCTATGATATTATAAAAAGAATTGTTTTTGTAATTTCCTTTCATATTGTTCATTGTTAATATGTAAAAATGAAACAAATTTTTATGTGTTGCCTTTTCCTGCTACTTTGCTAAATTCACTTATTACTTCTATCAGTTTATTTTTGTGGAATCTTTAGGGTTCTGTATATGTAAGATAGTATCGTGTGTAAACAGAGGTAATTTTACTTCTTCCTTTCCAATTTGAATTATTTTTCTTTTTTGTTTTCTTGCCTAATTGTTCTGGCTAGAACTTTTAGAACTATGTTGAATAGAAATGGTGAAAATTGGTATCCTTTCCTTGTTCCTGATTTTAGAGGAAAAGTTTTCAGTCTTTCACTATTGAATATGTTGTTCACTGTGTGTTTTTTATATACAGCTTTTATTATGTTGATGTAGTTTCCTTTTACTCCTTATTTGTTGAGTGCTTTTATCATGAAAGGGTGTTGAATTTTGTTAAATGTTTTTCCTGCATCAGTTAAGATTATTGTGCATTTTTTTCCTTCATTCTGTTAATATGGTATATTACATTGATTGATTTCTGTATGTTGAATCATCCTTGCACTCCAGGAATAAATCCCCACTTGGTTGTGGCATATAATCCTTTTAATGTGCTGTTACACTTGCTTTGCTAGCATAAAATTCATTTAAATAATATATTTTGCTTCAATATATAAAAATATTATACTTTCAGTGTTCAATAAATGTAAACTCTCGTTAGTGAGATATTTTATATTCTTTTTTCATACTCAATCTTGAAAATCAGGTATGTATTTTACACTTACAGCACATCTCAATTTAGACTACACAAATTTCAAATGCTTAATAGCCATATGTTGCTAGTGTCTACCCTTTTGGATACTTTAGCTCTAGGCACTGTGTTAAAAATTTATACTAGGCTCATACATTGCTGGTGGGAATGTAAAATAGTGCAGCTACTTTAGAAAACAGTTTGATAGTTCCTTAAACAGTTAAACATAGAGTTACTATATATCCCAGAAATTCCTCACCTAGGTATATACTCAAGAGAATTGTGCACATATTTATTGCTAATAGCAACACTATTCACAATAGCCAAAAGGTGGGAACAACTCAAATGCCTATCAACTGATGAATGGATAAACAGAGATGTAGTATGCCTATGCAATGGAATACTATTCAGCCAGAAGAGGAAATGAAGTACTGATTCCTGCTACAACATGGATGAACTTTGAAAATATGATACATGAAAAAAAAAAAACACACAAAAGGCACATATGGCATGATTCCATTTATGTGAAATGTCCAGAATAAACAAATCCACAGAGACAGAAAGTAGAGTTTTCCAGGAGCTAGAGGTGAGGGAAGTATGGAAAGTGACTGGTAATGGTATGGGGTTTCCTTTTGGAGTAACAAGAATGTTCTGGGATTAGACAGTGGCAGTGCTTGTACAACTTTGTGAATATGCTAAAAACCACTAACTGTATTATTTAAAAGGGTAAAGTGTGTAGTATGTGAATTATATCTTTATCTAAAAAGAGATTTTACAGAAAGGGGACATGGGTGAAGCAGAAGGGGAAGAGGCTATCACAGTGGTGGTGGGAACAGAAAGTATGGCCTGGACCAGAACAGCAGCAGTACAGCTGGTGAGACATGGCAGGATTCTGGGCATATTTTGAAATGTAGAGCCAAGGAATTTCTTGATGGATTTTGGTTTGAGTGTTTGGAAAGATGAAATACCTGTATGAGGTATTATGTTGGAGAAAAATCGAGCGTAGTTAGAAAAAGAAGTTCGCTTTTGGACATGAGCTTGAGATGCCCATTAGGCATCCAAACAGTGATCTTCAGCAAGCAGCCACATATGCAAATGAGGAATCCAGAGAGAAGTGCGGGCTGGAAAGAGAGATTTAGGCATCAGCCATCAACATACATAGATAGTATCTAAAGTCATGAGACTAGATGAACTCACTTAGGAGATGAGTTTGAACAGAGCGGAGAACAGGCCTGATTCCTGGTTACTTCAATGCTTAGGATTCTGGGAGATGAAGAAAAGCAGAAAAAAATGACAGAGAAGCAGTGACTAATTAGGTAGACGAAAAATCAAGAGAATGATGGCCTGGAAGCCACATAAAAGGAGTGTTTCAAGAAGAACTGAGTGATCCATAGTATCAAACGCTGTTAATATTAATAGGTCAATTGACGAAAGATGAAGCTGAGAAGTGACAATTAGATTCAGCAGCATGGAGGTCGTTGGTAACCCTGGTGTGGTCAGGGTAAAAGGATGATCACACTGGGTCAAGAAAGAGTAGGATTCTTATCGTAAATGGGAACAGAAAAAATGGGCCCATAGATTAAAGGGAAGGGGCTGTCACAATATTCTTTTAAGGTGGTAATAACAGTCTATTTGTATGATATTGTATTAACATAATAATTTGGACAATCCAGTAAAGAGAGAAAAGTCAAAATTCATGAGAGAAAAAATTGCTGGAGTGTAAATGAGAGTAATTAAAACAAGGGGTACAAAAAATACTTTAAATACTTACAAAAATATTTTATAATGAAAGCACATGTATGTTATGGCCTTTGAAAGGATTTCTTCTTGGTTCTGTTTTAGGGGAGTTTGTTGTAGTAGATTCACTTCAGTTGCTCATGTACTTTTGTTTTCCTCTCCAAATTTTATAATCTCATTGGGAGTATGCTCAAAGCAAAGCAGTGAGACACAATTCAACCCACCGAGGAAGCAAGTAGATGGCAGCATATGAATGATGTTGAGAAAGGAAACCAAGGGATGCTGGTGCACCGGACAGAGAATGAAAGAAAGCAAGACAGACTGCATTAGGTGATGCTGGTTGTCAGGAGAGAGAAAAAGAAATTCTCTGTCAGTGAATTCACCTGTAATCTCTGAGGTTGCATGCAATATTTTTCTCAGGGCCTAAACATCAGGCTATTTCTGAAGTTGCTGGAAACTGCTCATCAAACATTTCCCTAATGATTATAGAAATGTAAGCCCTTCCCAAGACTCACAATAAGTCAACAGCTTAGGTCAGAAAATAGTTGTAGTCCCTGGGTCATCTCTTTTCATTTTTCTCTCTTACTCTATCCATGGAGTTGGATTGAGTCAGTCTTTGATTTCAGCTGAAAGAACTGCAGTGCATGGCTCAAATACCAGTCAGCCAGTTCCAGGAAAAGCTCTGAGAATGTTCAAGGAGCTTCTGAGACTCTCCAGGAATGCCATGCCACTGTCCCCAGAGGACCTGAAATCTGTAGGCTCAATTGCCACTTTCTGTAATGAAACTGATGCTCTGGAATGAGTGGCTTCCTATAGGGTGTGTGGGGGGCGGGGAAGGCCTGGCCCTCATTGTCCTGTTTTTTGTTTCTAATGATCCCCCTTCTCTTTTGGGATGTGGCTTTGAAGGGGAAGTCATTGATCTTTGTTTAGCAATGTGTCCTAGGTATGGCTACCTCATTCTTCCTTCATATTCCTTAGTCATGACCAGGTTAAATACTTAAACCAGACTCTACTAAACAGCAGGATTTAACCAAAAGTAAGTAAACTGAAATAGACCAAAGAGAATTAACATAACCCAGATAATCTGGGTTAGAAGACAAAGTTTTTAAATTTTAAACTTGTCCTCTCCTGAGTGCTTGAGGGCTACTAAGTGATTAATGCCTTCTAACCTAACTCCCAGGCTGTTCACAAGTTAAGAAAAAAAAAAAGGAGAGGGAATGTTTTTAATTCTTTTTCCTTGAAATATGCCTAAGGTGGTTTTGTTTGTTTGTTTGTTTTGATGTCCAGAACTATTAAGCAAGATCTGGAAAACTATGAGAGTTTCACTCTCCAATCTGCCTCAAATCTACTTCTTGGGGACCATGTATGTACCTCCACCAGGATCAGTTTAATTTTGTCTACCTCTAATAAGAAATAAATTTATGAAGAAATAAGATAAACCTCCAGGTACCTATTCCAAATTCTCTTGCCTTCTCTCTAAAATCAAAACTTCCTTCTCCAATTACCACCTCCCCCACCCCCACCCACATAAAACAAAATTAGAACAAATGGGACGGTGAAAGGTCTCAAAGAGTGACCACTGTCCAGATGTCTCTCTGCCCACCCTTTGGCCTGTGGTTGCTCATTTCTCCACCTGCCATGCAGTAGTGGTTATGTCATCCTAGATTTTCAGAGAATGTAATCGCTCATGTAATCAACATGAGAGACTATGTCAGCCTCAATTAGGGCAATTACAGAGGGATTGAGTTAATTGGTTATGTTGAAGTGATGCTACTCAATTAGAATTGACAGAAGTTAGTGATTGATTTGATATGGGGTGTGACTGATGAGCTATGCTGAGGGAGAAGCCCACCTGCAGGGTGATTCCAGAGGTCCCTGCTGCGCTGTCACAGATGAGCCATTGCCCTTCAGCACCCTTGTAAGCCACATACATCGTCCCTGGATTTTGAAATGGTCTTCTTTACATCCCTACAGCTAACTCTCAGGGTGGGGGCTGCTTTTTTCCCCGAGGGGTGGTATCAATTTTGCTTCTTTTCAGGCAGAATTAAAGAAGTTTGGAGAGCCGGCTTTACTTCTGATCCAAACTGAAATTTGTGTATCCATTCCATTATAACGGCTTTTGTCTTTTCCTTCAAACATCAGCAACTAGACCGCTGACTTTTACAAAAATTCTAAAGCACCTTGGGGGCCAAATAATCCCCCTTACCAATTCTGGAGTCCTGCTCAAGTTACCTAATTCCAACCTCCTTAAGGCAAACATTTGCATTCCTGGGTGTTTACACATTTTCTGCCAATAGAGTCTCCACCTATGATTTCCCACCCTCTTTCTGGGAGGTCTCCTGTTGTCCATTGTTGACTCTTTCGGTTGCTAATCAACTATACATTGTTTAATTTTTGTCACCATCTCCTGATGCTACGCCATCTGCCTCTGTTGTTCAGCCAGTGACCTGCTATTGGTGTTTCTTCAAGTATCTTCCCACAAGAAGGTTTTTCTGATGTCTGAATGAATCTTTTCCACTTCAATTTGATATGTCAACCAATATTAATACCTTAATAGGTCCTCTGACACTCTCCCAAAGAAATGACCATCTGAACTTCCTCAATTTCTATTTGGGACACGTCATCCTAACTCTATTTTGCAGAGGTTCAGATTCCAAAAAAAAAAAAAAGAAAAAAAACCTAAGCTAAACAGAATAGATAAAAACTGAATTTTGAAAGTGTATTAAATATTGTATTGATCCTGGGAAGTTCACTCATTTTGATTTGTAGTAAGATTTAGTAAACTACTTTCAAGTCATTTGGGGAAAATCTTTTATTTAAATCTCAAGATGTTACAAAATTTTATAAGATGTCATCTCTTGGCTCATTAAGGACTTGAATTTAAGTGCATTGGAATTAGACCAGAAGTTTCAACTTTGGCTGCAAAATAGAATCACCTGGGGAGCTTTAAAAAAAAAGGACTGATGCCTGAGTTCTCCCATCAGAGATTCTGATTAATTACTCTGGGGTACATCTGGGTATTGAATTTTTAAAAGCTCCCCAGGTGATTCTAATGTGCCGCCAAGTTAAGAATCATTGAATTAGATTAATGACACTTAATGGTAATTTTAAAGACATTAGTTATTATATATATGAGTTTAAAAAATACAGAAAAACAAAAGAAAATTTTATACACTTCTTAGAACCACTTTCAATTTTTTTGTTTATCTCACACACATGCAGGTACATATTAATATATGATATTTGAAATTTTAAAAAACTAACAATTTTAAATTACATAAAAGTAATAAAAAGTAAGCTCAGCTCGTTGCTAGGAAGAAGTAATATTGAGGGAAATTTTCATGAAAATTTAAATCTATGTAAAAGAAATTTTTACATTTGGAGAGGTTGAATCACTAACGCAAAATCTAGTAAGTGATAGAGCTGTCATTATCCTGGATGGAGCTGGAGCCCATTCTCCTAAGGGAAGTATCAAAAGGATGGAAAAACAAGCACCACATGTACTCACCATCAAATTGGTACTAATTGATCAACACTTATGTGCACATATGGAAGTAACATTCATCGGTGTTGGGCAGGTGGGAGGAGTGAGAAGGGGATGGGTAAATTCAAACTTAATAGGTGCAGCGCACACTGTCTGGGGGATGGGCACGATTGTAGCTCTGACTCAGGTGGTGCAAAGGCAATATATGTAACCAAAGTGTTTGTACCCCATAATATTCTAAAAAAAATTAAAAGTAATAAAAAATAAATAAAACAAAACAGGCAGTGGGCATTTTCTCACTTTCCCTTACTTGTCAGGGCTGTTTAGAGGAGTAGCGTGGACAGGATCAACCTGGACTTTAGAAGTCTGCTTTTGAAGATCTGGAAACTTGATTTTTATTCTATCCAATGCTGATCAGACTCAGAGGAACCCATGGGTGTGAACCATATTCACAAGACACCAATGTATAAAAATGCCAATGTATTATTTAAAAACTGATAAATAGACCAGGACACTTGTGTTGGACTTTTCTACTTTCTATAGAATTAATACAGGTTGCAAGATCATCAAAAATTAGCAAACTAGATTATTTAGAGGATCCTGCCATTCAGCCACAGAGAACTCAATGAATACATCTTTATTGCAAGGAAATAACCACCATGAAATTATGATTGCCCATGCTGGGTGTCAAGACATTCTCTCTGAACAGTGAGGTCAAAAATTCCTGTGATTTAATTTTCCCTTCTGTAGCCTACATGCAAAGCTCTGCCTGTTTCCCTCACTCTTTTTCTCTTCATTCTGTTAATACCATTGTTTAGGCCATGGTTTCTGCTCACCTCTAGAAAGTCTTGGTTAGATTTCTGGGAGCTGCTCTTCCTGCTTTGTCTAATGGAATATCCTGTTCTTTGGTCTAGTGTTGTTCAAATTGTGTTGCTTGAAATATCAGCACCACAGTCATTTGAGGTGCTTATTAAAAATGCAGACTCATGGAATCCCCACTAAAAATATTAAATCAGAATCCCTGATTTTCGGGTCTGAGAACCTAGATTTTAAGGAAATACCCATGTTTTCTGTAGTATAGTATGAAGTGACTTCTGCAGAGGGCTCATTTCACCTGCTATATGTTGGTTATATTGGTTTAAACCTTAAGAAACCATCTTATTTCCAAAATCTAGGATGGGTTCTAAGGTGGCACTGATAGGTTGAGTACAGTAAGTTAACTCAAGTTAAAAGAAAGAAGAATTACCAAATCTGGCAAAATGATGGGTAAAATTAACCCACATTTTTAAGTGATTTTCAAAAAAATCATTTTATAACAAAATCAAATGGAATATTGTAATGCTTTGCTGAGTTTTGAAAATAAAGGCCCAAAGAAAAGAGAAATAAAACAAGGAAGCTTTGACTATAACCTTAAAAATAAGGAGATAAAATTTGTCTAGAGATTTTAGTGGGTTTAACATCTGGTTTGTATCATAGCATGGTTGATTTGATTATCTCTGTTATTTAATATAGCTGTAAAAATATGAAGGATTGAAAAATGATCATCAGTGAGGTCCCGAAAAGACAAGGGCAGAGGCAGCTTTATTTAAGGAAAGGGGCCTCCAAAGAAACCAAGAGCAAAGAAGGGAACAGTCTTCTTCATGGTTTGTTTAGAGCTAAGTCGATGGCTTGGAACATACGACAAAATGATCAAAAGTGATTTAAAAAAAAAAACAAAACATAGGCTTTAACTGACTTAGTTCCTAAAATCCTACCTTGGAGGATGGTAGTAGCAGTGGAAGGTGACCATCTTGAGAAGCCAGCAAATATCAAGAGGTATTTATTAGCTTGGAAATGAAAGAGTCGAGCTTTTTAACCTTAGTACAGAATTACCTGAGAGCTGTCTGCACACAGGCTAATGGGCAGCTCTTTACCATCTCCCCGGTGGCTAGCAGAGGAAGAGCTAGTTACATTACAGCAGGGCTCTGCACCAGCTCAAAGGAATTGCTTCCAGCCTGAAAGGGTAGTCAGAGGTTGTTAAATAGGAAACATTTCTCGGTATCTCTCTAAAGATCTTTAGAAATAGATCCAAAACTCTGTAAGAATAAAGAAGCCGTTGTTTACTTTTCTATCTTTCTTTCCTCTGCCTCATTCCCAAGTAACAGAGGGGGGAAATGTCCTAGGTCACCCTCAGACTCCAGTTGCTTCTTTATTGTCTTCAACCTTCCAGATTGGTGTTAGATTTCTCATTGAGCGTGTCAGACTCCTGTCAACACCTAGTATGGTCCTACCAATCCTGGTGGATTAGTGTTTTACACTAAATTTTCACAGAACAATACACTCAAGCCTATGGGAAAGTAGGAAAAATTTAATTTTTACTCCTATTTTTTTCTCTTAATTTTAATTATAATGAATTTGAAATAAAACAAAAAATCAGTTTCAGGCCTTGAATTATAACATTTCAGGTACTTGTGGGGACTCTTTTGAGATATACTAAAGTATGGTAAGCTAATGAGAAATAAATATATCTATCTAGATAGATAGGATTTTTTTTTTTTTTAAAAAGTATAGTCAAATAAAGGCTGAGCAACTGCTTGTGTTTTCTCCTGTACATTAGTTTCTCAACCTTGAGTTACAGGCTGAATTATTTGGGTCTTGAAGTGTCTTGGCAGGTTCTCAAGGGATTCTCAGAAAATATTTGTACTGCAGTCTCCTAGACAAATTCAGATGGCCTGACGATGGGGTGGAATAATTATATCTAGAATAATTTCTTGCTCCCCAAATAGGCAATAACATCTTCAGTAGTTGTGAGATTGCATTTTTCCAGATGGACTAATTGACCACCAGATTTGCAAGTTGGATGCTGCTGGGTACCCTCTACTTTATGTCTAGGTGATGCCCAGGTGAGATGGGGACACCAGTATTCTGGAATGCAAAGGGAGAAAGCCCGAAGTTGATCAAACAGTTTCTACACTGTCACTAACACTGCTATATGATCTCTAGAATTTTAAAATAAATTCCACCTATTTTAGGCCACTTTACAATAGAGGGTTGTCAATTTTATGATTTAGGGACATGATGGGAATATTTTAGGAGTCATTGCACCATACCTAGAACCAGGTGTCTGGATACACAAACAGAGGAATTCATTACACTGTCTGTAAAACAAAATTGCTCTCTTCAGTATGCTAGATGACATGGCATGCCTCATTCAAACATTTCATCAACTTTCCTGGCCTATATTGGCAGAATAGTAAGCTCCCAATTTTCAAGATACGTCTATGAGAAATGTTACTGAAATCCAAATGGTAGCACAATCCTTACCTATTCTACAAAGTAGAAGGCTCTTCATTTTATCTTTGCAAATAAACACAAATCCCCAAGTAAGTTAGGGTTGGCTTAATTAAAGACAAAATATAACTTTGGTAATTTCATCTTTTTCATTTTTATCCTTGTTTTGTTGGTTCAAGAGGCTCATTATTGGGTCCATTTCAATTATTGACCTGCCAGTTTAAACCAATCATATGTCAATTTTGTCAAATAATCAGTTGATATTAATTTAAATGGATTGATAGGTGGTCTTCAAGATATTACCTGTAAGGCTATTTACTCTGCCTGTGTGTGTGTGTGTGTGTGTGTGTGTGTGTGTGTGTGTGTGAATGTTTGTGTCCTAAAGCCAGGAATGTGGCTCAGGGGATAAACATGGAATGGTAACTATAAAAGAAGGAATATGATATGTGTAAATATAAGTGATGCAAACATGACAGGCCAAATGTAATCCTGTGTGACCTTAAACGCTTTAAAAAAAAAAAGTTCAAAAGTCAGTAGAATTATTTTCATATGAAAAGACTGACTTTTGCTTAAACAACTATATAGATGCTGTTCATTTCTTCTCCATATTTTTAGGAGTATCTGCTAATAGCAATGTTAAAGACATTGCTTTGAATTATATCATATTGTCAAACATTTCTTACTTTTGGAGGGTAAGAAAGTATCTTCAATTATATCTGTAACTAAGATACATTAGCATCTTTTCCTTCATCAAAAATTGTGGGAAAAATGGGTTGTCAACATTTTGTATTGTTTAGGACATTACAATGCTTATTGAGTGGTTTGACTTCAAATACATTTACAAGTTATGCAGAATGGCTGCCTTTGCCAAAGAAGGAGGGAGAGGCTGTCAGAGAGAGGGAAAGAGGGGAGCGATAACCAGGGGGATGTTTTATTCTTTGTTCTGAATACTGGATACAGACTAGCTCATTATATTACCTTAAATCACATTATATGTCTGATATATTTAGTGACAATTATTCAAGCACTTCACAGCCTGCAAAGGCTTTATGCACTTCCCTCTAGAGATGGGTCCAAGATATATATGAACACATTTTAAAAGCAAATTGTTTCTCACATCCTCAGCTTTTTCCACCTCTCTGCTCTGTCTCAAAAGGAGGGTTTTTCTAAAGCTTGCAGGTTGCCACAAATTACTGAGCTCTGGAGAAAGTAAAGAAATTGTTTCTTTGTTTTTAACTTTACAGCTTCCATGGAAATAAGTGGAAACTCTCAGGGTATTTATTTTAGGAAATTTTCATAGATTTTATATAAATTACAGTAGATCATTTGGAATAAGAGAAAATCCAATTGGAAAAACACAATAAAGTGACAGTGAAGACTGATCTGTGATCTCTGAATTGCTGCTATATACTACAGCTACTTATAGCTACGTGGAATATGTTCCTGCCAACAAACTAGTAAATTCTTCATGGCCCTCTTCATTTTTCCCCCCTCATACAACATCCTTACCGAACTGCCAAGCCTTAGATATTTCTTTCACCTTCTCCTGACATACTCCTCTCATTCATACAAAAATAATCATTAACGACTGGTCATGACTGCATCTCACACACTTATTCTCCCTGATGTCTATTAGAATTAAGCCTGAGGAGTGTCCAGGAAGTGGGAGGGAAAAGTATTCAGATAATACTTTAATTTGCGTTCCTTCCTAATAGAGGAGAGTTTACAAAGCATTTGCTCCATCACAGATATCAATTTGCTATTTATATAGGCGTCCTGAGAGCCAGATGGTATCGGGTTAGAGGTTGGTCCTATCGTTTCAGTAGCAACCTCCACTTCTGAAGTCACAGGCCCCAAGAACAATGACCAAGGTCACCCTCCACAGCCAGGCTGTGCCTTTCTCTGAGAAGAGATAGCCCTTCAATGCTGAGAAACCCAGCTTCCAGGAACTGCGGGCCTTAGCCCGGGCACTGTCTTTCACGTAGTCTGGCGGAGAACAATTGTGTGAAGCACAGTGACCTCAGAAGCCCAAAGCCTTGCAGGCTATTTATGAATACAGTGTGCTCAGAAAATGGGCTCAGGATGAGGAAACCCTATCAGAGCCCAATATAGCTCCCGCTGTGCCTGTGAGAGCATCCTACAAGAAAATGGAAGTAAATATAGCAATAACTAGGTTGCATTTTGTGTTTCTGAGATCATAACTGAGAGCTCTCTAGAGAAGTTTTAGCCAGACAAGAAGAAATCTGGGGACATTTGCTGCTGAGCTAGATTATCAAAGTGTTTTTCTTTTTTTGCTTTTTCTCTTTTTTGAGGAAGGTGGAAATCAATGGATTCTCACTGTGTGTAAGAAAACATTTCACAATGAGTACAAGAATAAGTAATTGTTCATTTTGAAATATCATGGCCCCCTTGTTATGTCCAGAGCAATCTAAATAGATAGCCTTTCTCCTAGCAGTTCAGCCTCTTCAGGCTAAATGCAGTTTAGCATCTGTGGGAATTAGGCCTGGCCTGAAAATGGCCTTAGCAGGCTTCAGTATATGGTAACAATGACAGGGTCAGCCTTACAGGTGTCAGTCACCTAGTGAAAAGAGAACAAGAGCTTCTTCAAATGAATGCAGCAGCTATTGCAGAATGGTGCAGAACCCCAGCCTCACTGGTTTGAAACCTCCTGCAATCTCTTTCCTTCTTCACAAACTATAGATTTCCTTCTTTAAACACCTACATGCTGTTTAAGATCTAGTGTTCCTTTCATGAATGTGTCACATGCTTAGGTTGAGGCAGATGCTAATTAAAGTGTCAGGGAACACATGTATTATCCACTATAATTGGCTCTTCATTGGGAAGGAAATGGCATTTGGGAGCTGTTGCAGGTTGTGCTAATCAATAAAGTGAAGATGGAAAGAATGTTGGGAGTGGAAAATGGTACAACCTTACTGAAAAGCAACACAGCTGCATGAAGCAGGAGCCACAAAGGAAGTCAAATGTTGAGCCAATAATTCTTTTGGACTTTTTCCTAAATAAATAATCAATAAAACCCCCAAAGCTATACGTACAAAATTGCTCGTTGCAATGACTAATACCCAAATCCCCAAAGAACAGAAAACAAAATCCCTATAATCATGAATATGCATGTTGGTAATCTCAGTGTGGTCACTGGTATGATGACTCAAATACTTTGTAATTTTGAAAGGTTATATAAATTTGCGTATATATATGTTCAAAAATGTGAGTCAAGTGTTAGCTGCTCAAAGGCATTTGCTAAGATAGTTCCAATGTTTTCTGGAAAGATTATAAAACTTGCTTTGAGTTTTTGTATATTAAATCAAAACTGCTTTGTTCTACCTTCATGTCCTCTAGGAAGAATATAGGGTCAGGTTTATGTATTTCTTGTATTAAAAATGCATATCCTACCCAGTGCTAGGTGGAGAATCTGTTGCTTACCATTTGTAATTATGGACTGGTGACAATTTCTCTCCAGAATCATAGGTCTACATACAATGAGAATAAAGGACTTCAGGCCTTGCCCTTTTCCTTCTTGGTCTTTACTAACAGATGTGGAGTACATACCCAGGACAATGGAATGATTTATGAAACAATATAATTCATGCTAACACAATGACTCCTTAAAAACAAAGCTTTGCAAGTGGTGTGGAAGAAATGACATCATTTTTAGACCGAACAAGAGTCTTGGTGTTTCATTTAACATATGGATTCACATTTTCTGCCCAGAAGAACTATATATTGTCATAAAGTAAATCTTCAGAGAATAGCTAAGATGAGGATAAAGTCAAAGGTAATGACAAAAAATAACCTTTTTATGTTTTTTTATTCTGCATAATTATTCTGGTGATTTTAAAAATGATTAATGACAATGGCTCACTGACTCTGAGACTTTTACCTGTCTGTGTCTTTGAAGAATTGGAAATGCATGAGTTTTTAAAAAGTCTAGGAGAGAACTCAGAACTGTTAAACTGAAAATAATAAAAAGCACTTTCACAAAATTATTTTTTACCTAAGGGAATGTATTTCAAGTCATATTCAAGATTCTGACTGATGAGTTGATGGGTATGTCTGAACTCTACAAAGGAACATGAATTCAAGGGAAAAATATGTTTGGGGGAGGAAAGAGCTTTATTTAAAAGGCACTGAAATAGATATTCAAAGAACTGTATGCTTTTGGGGAATAGGAAAGGACAAATTCATCAACGAGAGCCAAGCATGGATCTGAAACACGCAGAGAGAGAGAGACACAAACACATACAGAGAGGCTTGCAGGCATATGTGTAAGGAAAGTCTCCTCTTATAGCCTGAAGAAGTATGAAAGGTCACTTTCTGGGCTCTGACCTCTAAGAATAGTATTATTTTCTGCAGTGTTCTCTGTGAATTTTAATACCATAGCTCATGTCTGCAAACAAAGAATAAAATGTCAAATTCACCAGTCTAAGTTCTGTCGAGAGCTTTAGTATAAAGTCTCTAAATCCAGCAGCTTAATTATGAGCTAGGTCTTGACAGCAAATGTCAGAATGTGTCAATATTGCCTGAGTCTGGTCATGATTTCTGAACAGAGTTTAGGAACTAAAACATGGAACTTGATAACTACATCTAGTGAGTCTAAACGCAGTTGTGACATAAAACTGATTTCAAACAAATGATTAGGGTTGTAAATTTAAGTGTAAACAGGATCCTACATAAATCTTTTATCACTATATATATATTCATCTAGCTTTTCAGCTGCCCCAAACATATCAAAAAAGAGGAGCTGTGCTTATTGCATAATTTTTATTGCAGACTATAGTTTGGACCACATTTAGAGAAGATGTGTTTCCCTATATACATGGATCTTCCTGGTTAAAATGGAGTGATAGCATCATTCATCTTCGAATTCCTGTTATTCCTCCTAGCATAATGATTTGGCTTCAATAAATATTTATTCAATGAATAAAATATAAATTTCTTCCCTCATGCATCACCACACAAGCATAATTAAAAATTGTTTTTATTTTAATATCAAGGAACTTGCTGTATATTTCTAGATACAATTTGCACACCACATAGTGGAGAGCACTGAACTTAGATTCAGGTAGAGCCAGGTCCAGCTGCTGATCCTTCTCATTAGATAAATGATCTCCAGGGAGGTCATAACCATTTTAAAAACTCCGCTTCCTCAGCTGAAGGATAGGAGAGAAAAACTTACCTGGTTTATTTCATAAGGTAGTTGTGATGATTGAGATACGAAAATGTGAGGTGTAAAATATATAACCTACACCAGTATGCATTTTCATAAAGTCTAGCAATCATGTCACACCTTCCAACATGTCGTCTGTCATGTGAACTTGGTCCTTATCATTTTTCTCACATTTGTATTTGCAAGACATTTTTCTTTTTCAGCCAGAAACAAACACTGGCATTTAGTTGGTACAGAGACTATTCAATGGGGCTTTCACAGAATGAGTATTACAGCTTTTTAAAGCCATTTCTCCTTATATTCAAAGCTTTAATTTTGAAGAGAAACTCATGTTTTGCCAACGAAGGAAACATGTAATCTATTGTGTGCAAACAATATAAAATTATTGTTTGCAAGCCTTTCAATACCTAATTCTAGGATTGCCAAGGAAATGGAAATATGAAAATGAAATATATGTAGCCGCTCCAAGTTTATGCCTCACCTCAACTCACCCACTTTGCAAGCACCGAAGTTTGAAGTTAGTTTCTAAATTCAGAACAGTTTCCTAGAGGTTCTATATTTGGGAATAGGAGATTTCCCTTGTCTTGAAATACACCCTTTCCGGTGCACTCCGCAGAAACCCAGATGGGAGTTTTCCCAAAACCAAGTAAACAATCTCAACTCCTTTGTTGTTATCTCAAATTTGAATTGAGATCAGTAGCTTTGGAAAAATAGTCACTAATTTGACTTGAGTAGTGAAGTCTTCCAGTGCTGTGTTTGGAGCATTGGACCACACCTCTGCTCTGCTCTCATGATTTGTACATTCTTGCATTATCGTACATAGTGTTCCTTCTATCTTCCTGACATAAACCCATCAAGAAGAGAGACTTTATGTTTTCATGTTTAGGTCTCCTGTGTTTAGCATGGATTTGGTGTAAGGTAGGTGTCTGGTAAGCATCTGTTAAAGGGGTGAGGAAATAAATGGGATGTGTGTGTATATATAAATGTATATTGAAACGTAGAGTGAAATGAATTCATAAGATCAAAACACACCTGTTTATACAAGCAATCAAATCACTTTAGTCCAGTGGTAGCAATATGGTAATGGTGACTAAGAGCACAGGTTTGGAGTGAAATAGAACCTGGTTCAAAGCCATCTCTGCCCCTTTGGCTCTCTGAAATGGGCAAGTTACTACATCTCTCTGTAGTGATGACAATTATTCCATCTCTTGGAGCCTCATTCTCCTTGTCTGTAAAGTAGGGCATGGGTAGCAGGATTGAAAGAGGTAGAGCATGCAAAGTATTCAGCAAGGGTCTGGCAGTGTAGCAAGTCCTTAAGAGATGATAGCTCTTAGCATTAAGTGGTAGTCAGGATAGGGCATAAAGAATGTCTTAGTAATTTTTTTAAAAAAGCTTTTAACCCCTAGAAACACTGTATACATTTTTTGCTTTAAATAGTGTCTTCCTTTATACAACTTTTCATTCAATCTCCTGGAAGTCGGGTTTTCCTTCTGACAAATCATTCCATTTCCAGTTTTCCTAATGCATGAATTTTTTTCTCTTTATGATAGAATAAATAGGGGCAGCCGTTAGCTACAAATCACTCTAACTTCCTTTGGAAATTACTTCATTGATTTCTGAAATGATAAAGGACCTGTAATGTACCTATAAATACACTCATTAAGTCACAAATTGCTCATGGCAGCACAGGAAATCTCAACATACTATCCAGGCATCTTCCTCCCCCAAATACACATTTTCCCGAGGGTGCCCAGCCCGGATGCATTATCGTAAGTACAGCTGGAGCTGGAGTCATGAATCAGAGGGCAGCTTTCCAGTTCCTCATCCTCTCTCGAGTTCATTAGAATGGGCAGGTTTTCATGCTAACAGCAATAGGTGAGAACTAAGAGTATTTGCATAAAACAAGATGAATATTCACCAGTCAACTTTTCTGTGACATAGTCAGAGTCTGAACTCTAAAAGAAGGCTTCCTTGAAACACAGAGGGATCTGATGAGAAGGTGGTTCCCAAGGAGTCAGAGAGTGGAATAGATTCCCCAGCCCCGGGCATTTCGTGTGAAGGCATTCACCATGTCTCTTGTGCTTTGCTAGTTGGGGGTCTGCTCTTATTGTCTTCACACTTGAAAAAGAAAACAATCAGGATCTTGGGCACTAGAAGATGTAGAGTGGCTTTTTTTGCATGTAAGTTTAGTCCACAGATGCCTGTACAAAAGCAGAGACAGTTTTTGACATCTCTATTTGGAGCAGAAATAATCTTTGGATCATTATACCTCAAGGCTGGTGGATACACCCTTTCTGGAATCGTAACTAGAAGTGAAAATTTAAGCTCAACCAAGCTCTGAACTTTTGGGGGGAAATTCATTTTTTTCCCTTCGTATTGTCTATGCCTTCCTCTTACCCCATACTGACTCTGTTTCCCTTTTGGATTTTATTATTGTTGCTGAGACTGTTTCAATTTGTTTCTCCCCAAATCTTCCAAGATCTTCAGTCTCATAGGCTAGAGGTTTAAATAATGTATATCAATGACATGTGGAAAAACACACAAACACAGTGGCATCAGGGCAGACACTAGGCTCCATAGCCTAAACGACAAACTCATTAATGCCCTCATGCTCCTTTCAGCACACCTCGCTAACAGAGAGCTAGCTGGCAGCCACAGCTCACTGCTCTAACCAATATGAATTTCACAAGAAAACACAGTTTATGTGCCAAAGGGAAGTAATTCAATCCAAGTACAGAATAATCTCCTTCTGGTACCTTATATTTATTTTTTTTATGTGCCCTAGTTGAACTTTTAATCATCCAACAGGAGCAGGAATTACTATCCACCATCATTCTTTGCATTGCATTTGGGAACAACACCAGTACTCAAGGATTACCTGAGGGGTGCGTATTAAATTCCTGTTTTCACTTTCTTAAATGTGTCCCATTATCTCTCCATTGTCCTTGGCTTTTGTGAAGGCAAAAGAGGCAAAATAAGCCTAAACCTGTTCAGACCAGCAGCATATAGTGAGGAAAAAGAAAATCTCCTGAGTAGGGCTTATTCAAATTTCTTTCATGGCACACTAATTATATATGACCCTGTTGGCAACATTGGTGTCACTTTCTTTAGAAAAGCTATCAAGTGTTTATCCCTGGAGTTTATGTCGTTTCTCTTGGAAAGAATCCACCAAATGTCTGAAATGACTCTAAGGCTCCTCTCCTTGAACCTACCCTAAGCAGGTTTGTCACTAACTGCAGGTGTTTACTGCGTGATTAGAACTAATCAGAAGCTTAAACGGAGGGGATTTTAATCCTCCTCATTGCTGCTTTCCCCCTGAAGTTCTGTTTTCTTCTATTTGATGCTATAGTCAATCCTCTAGCATTTTGGAATAGGTCTAAAGCTTTTCTGTTTATCAATTACTGTGAAATTTCTTCATGACATGCTATGCATATGTATTTTTTAAAGGAAAATTTGGTGAAGACGGCCTACTTTTTCGTACAGGATGAAATTAATCTCTTCTAGTTGTCAGGAAACTTCCATTTTTCTTGAAAGCTGAACAATAAAATGTTTTACACTGACAAATTTTGGATAGAAAATTTTCTAAGGTGTATTGTGCACTTGATTTTCTTAAACTATTCTGGTGCGTATTTCCAATGAGTAATCATCATGGACATCGATTATTTTCCTTTGTCATAAAACATAATGGTCTTGGAAACAATTGAGCTGTTTGTGGCTATTTGCCCTTCTATCAAATGGTCCCATACTGCTAGTCTTTTACAATCCTTTGTCTGGCTTTTGTAAGCTTTCTGTCTTCTTAATTGCTCCTACTCTGTTTGCTTTCACTTATTGCTGTACCCTGGGTATCACTGGGGGCCCCCAGCTAATAAAATACATAAACTCTGGTGCGCAAACGTTAAGGCACATATTTTGACTGCTGTCTCCCTTGGGAACATTGGATTCAGTTGATTTCCCTGTACCACATATAACTATGATATACATTATTCTGACATTGCAAGGAATCTTTCAAATGAATTGGTCAAAATTGTGAGGCACAAAGTATAGGTTTATCATGTAACTTGAAATGAGTAGAACATAAAATGCGGAAAAGCAAACAGATACTGCTTGTAATAATAAACACAGATGGGCTAGAATTAAAATTTTATCTGCTCTTAAACTTTATATGAGTGAAGATGAGATTATGTTAAAAATGCAGATTCCTAGACAGGCTCCAAACCTTCTAGATTAGAATTTCTAGAGGTAGGATCCTCAATTTTTTCCGACACACAGAAAATAATAATTTGGGGTCATACTTTGCAAAATATTAAGTTAGAGTTATTATAATTATTAATAGGCTGGTGAATCATACAGGTTCTAGTTAAAAGAGAATTCTGATAAAGAATAGCATTTCTCTATAATGCTTTCATCATCATGAATCATTCTTTTTTAGAAAAGTTCTATGAAATAGAAAATTTATAACATCAAAAAAGTGCAAGGTGGGTATTTTTTTCCTCAAGACATTGACTGAGCTGCAGAGTCTCTGTGAATCCCTTAAAAGTACGTGAGAAACATTTTGCATTTTTCCAGGAAGTAGGTTGATAATCTTCAAGTGATTATCCCCATTTTAGAGATGAGAAAATTAAGGCTCAAAGAGATTAAGGAACTTGCCTTTAGTAGTTAAGAAATGAGTCATTCTCCTCCCGAATAGTTTTGGAACATCTTAGCTAGATAGAACTGGCCTCCTAAAGATGGGTACGTCTGATTCCAAACCCATGCTCTTTTCCACTCCAGCTCTTAAGTGGCTTTAAATACTTCCTTTCATTATTCTTGGAGGACTTGCCCAATTTTGTCATGAGGCAGCCCTGCCAGAGCCATAGTCATTCTTTACCCGCTTTGTTCACCTGCTACTTCTGGCAGGTCAACCTTGTCCTGACAGTCTAATAATAATGCAATCAAGTGCTTTTTCTCTCTTGGAGAAACAATGGCCCTGGTTCTCTGTCCTATCTGATCTCATTTTTTCCAGTGATAGCTTACTCAGTTTCTCCAAAAGAGTTGCTCCAAAATTAGCAGATGACAACCACAGCAGACCTACTCAGCAAGTTGGGGGCAGCACATTTCCCCACTGTCCCATGGGTTTCTTTGCTTTTCTTTCTTTTTTTTTCTTTTTCTTTTTTCAGCTTTTCTTGTGTAAGCTCCTGAAGCAGCTAGGAAACTTGCACTGCCCTCTGAGTAAAGCCAACTGATCTCTGCCTAGCAATACGAAGCAGGATCTCTTGCCAATGGTAATGTTTGTTTATCTCACCCAAATGCCTAGTCATCTAAAAAATGAAACTGTTCTCTTGGTTGAGGCTTTATTATTTTTTTCTAAACAATTATTTCTCTTTCATTATTTATTTAAGATGAGCTCTTTTTAATAAGTGGCCCCCCCAACACATACCCCACACATGTCTTGGTCATATTTGTAATTCTACAACAGGTGTTGGAACACTCAGACTCCTCTGCAGAGCTCAAGAACAGCAAAGAAAAGAAGACAAGACACAAGAGGTGTTGCTAGAGGATCCCTTGGTTGCAGGGAAGAGCAGACATCTGGCAGCCTTGTGAGACCATGACTGATCCTGCTTTTGTTCAGTGCAATAAATATTTGTTCAGGCATCTGCTACACACTGTGTGTTTGGCTAGGAGTCAGGGATATGTGTAAGTAAGAAACAGTGTTTGTCCTCATGAAGCTCAGCACTGAATTATGAAAACAGAGGTATATAGATAGGGGGGTAGCTGCAGTTTGTATGCGCAGTAGGGAAACGCTCAGGGATGGAGAGTAGATGCAGCTGTTATCAGGGAAGATCAAGGAAGCAACTGCCCCTTCGGGCTGGCTTTGGGTTTCCTTCTCACTCATCACTACCCAGAGTTACGTCAATTTGACGGTCTGCTTTAGGAAAAAAGACGAAATGCACATGGGGATGGTTAAATTTCTAAAGGGCTTGGGGCCTTAACCATCTAGAGCTGCTTCTCTAAAGAGGCTGAAAGTGCCTCAATCTATCACTGAAATCTGTTAGAGACATACTGTACAGCCTGGAGGAATTAGGAGTTAATCTCTTCCAGAGATCTCATGGTTTGAAACTCTGTCTATGGTTGAAATCAGAACTGACCCAAGAGAATAATATTACTGGGGATATACATAATGCAATGAAAACAAAGAGCACAGTTGAATAAATCTGTGGCTGGACTGAAGGTTTTTTTTTCCTGAAATATGTTGTCGGGTTAGCTGGCCCCTTGCTGTTTAGATTTTCTTCCTGAAATATATTACAATCATTGTTTTAAACATTTTATATTCAGACTTGGCCAAAGTTGTACTATTAAACTAATTGGATTAATTTTAACCATTTTAAATGCAATTGGGCAAGTAAATAAAATCAATCTTATGCCAATTAGTTAACACTGCACTAAAAACGTAATGATATAAAACACTTTTTTTTTGAGTAACGGTTTTGTAAAACCTATTACAAAAGAGTTAATTCTATATTCTTTGTTTTTTTTTTTTTTGGAGGATCTCGGAAAAATAAATAATGTTTAAAACACAAAAAATTATATTTTATATTATAAATAACAGCCTTTCTTTATTGATTCATTTTGAAAGTTTATAGGTGATACAGCTACCAGGTGATTAGCTCCACTCTGGGTGCTAGAATATAAGTGCTCAGTGTAATAGGAAGGGCAGACTTGCAGACAAACAGAAAGCATGGCGATCATTGCTGTAGAAGTGGAATATATCCAGTGTTTTTGGAGCTCAGAATGGGAAGCCGCTACCTGCCAAAAGATTATGGGTGGAAACAACAGTGGAATAGGGTTTTGTATGCCAAATAGAAAGGAATTTGACATGATCAGGTCCACGTATCTATCAAGAAAAAATTCTATCAAGAAAAAATAGAATAAAAATGTTATAGCTTTAAATATCTAAAAATAATTTTGGTATAATATTATTAAATGCTATGTCCACTTCATCAGATTAGAATACAAAAAATAAGGACATATTTATTTTAAGGTTTAAACCATAATGATTCTCTTTTCCCAACTTTCTCAAAATGGGAGGTGTCTCCTGGGGATCCTCTTTTGAAGCAATGTCTGGCAATCCCTAAGGAATTTTCACTTATGAATTCAACTAATATTTACTGAGGACCTCCTCACTATATGCCAGGCACTGTTCCAGGTGTTAGGGATAATAGACAACGTCTTCATTTCACAGAGCTTGCATTTTGGTTGAGAGAAGCAATCACTAACGTAACAAATCAACAGGATGACCAATAAACAAACAGAGTTAAATAAATAACAGGGAAAATGTGTTATCCAAGAGTTAAATTTGAGTGGTGCGATGAACAATATAGGGTAGTCAGCGAAGGGCTTTCTGAAGGCAGCATGCCTGAGGTGAGGTCCAAATGACCAGAAAGCCAGGCCCTTGGCTGGAGCACAGGAGTGAAGGTGAAAGTGAAGGGTAGCAGGGATGGGTCATGGGGAGTCTGGTGGAAATTTGGGTTTTAGTATTTCCATGATGGGAAATTACTGGAGCTCCATAAGGAGGGGAATAGCATGATGTGATTAGCAACTTTAAAAGATTAATCTGTTTGGAGAACAGATGGTAGATGGCAAGATTGCAAGCAGAGTGAGCAGTTAGGAGCTACAAGAGTGGTCCAGGTGAGACACAAAGGGGACTTGGAAGGAGTGGATGCTAGGAATATGTTTTGGAGGTGGTGGTAAGTGGACCTGGATAACGTATGAAGGTGGGATTAAGACTGCCTTCCAGATTGTCCCACGAGACCCATGCTGCTATCATGGCTTTACAGCTTTGTGTTCCCAGAGATTTCCAGGTCCCTTGTGCAGTCAAGCAAATGGCTTCTCTGGATGCTTCATGTCATGGTACCAACTTGTTCCATGCACAGAAATTATCTCCATCTTTAACAATCCAAATGCCCAACTAACAAAATTATGCTATTGAGCACATTTTTATTGAAAGTTTATAATTTCAGCACTTGCTGATGTCTTATCAGGCTCAGCCTTTTCATCCAAAGACCAGGTGGTAGAGGTCAGCTTTTTCTTCTCAGCCAAAAATAAATCTTTATTCTCTCATAATTCAGAGCTTAGAAACCCCACACTTCCTGTCCATCCTCTGCCCAGTATAGGTGACCTTTTCCTTTCGTCTTATCCCTGTGTGATTAAGAGGGGTAAATCCTTTCCCTGTACGAGAATCTACAATACGTAATTAGAGCAGTATGTAACTAGAACTTCTCCACCTAGAAAGAGCTATTGTAATAGTGGACCCAAAGCCTTGATTATCATAAATAACCTTTTGTAGGGTACTGAAATTTCAGCTTGCCTACATATGATATATATACTTGGGGAAAGGGTTTAGCTAATAAAGTATGCTCCAATTTGCGTTATAAAACTAACCATTTAATATATTATTCTGAAGCATCTGTATATAGTCTTATGGTCACTTTATTATATTCTCAAAGAGAAATGGGTATTTATTTTATTTTACCATTTTGACTAAAGTTTTTGTTTAATAGCTTTCTCAATGAATGTTTGGTTTGTTTTAGAGTAAAGAGAATCTTCTCTAAAAATCATTGACCCTTAAGCCCACAAAGCTAAGTCTAACAGGATCCCCATTTGGCAATTTTCCACAAAAAAAAAAAAAAATGAAACAAGTTAAAATTATTCTCCTTTGGTTGCTCTTCCACTTATCATTTCTACATTATCCTCCAAGGGGGAATGGAGAAGAGGAAGACAACAGTCTATCTAAAAGTTTGTGTTTTTAGTGAAAAGTGGAGATTATGTGTTCCAGATGTGATTCAGAGCTGTGGTTTTGTTGAAGAGAGTGATACTGTATTAAAATCACCTGAAGAGCTGTTTCAAGTGTACTCTCTCTCCCTTGGGGACCACTGATCTATAGTCAGTTGTGTCATAGAGAAGGCACAAACACATTCAATTTTGCAAAGCCAGCTTTATAAATTCGAATTCATCATGAAAGAATGAGTCATAGACGTAAACCAATTGGTTTCTGTGTGACGCTATTACATAATTTACATGATAACTGATTTTAATAGTTTCTTTTTTGTAGATCTCGACTATGTAAGAAACAGAATTTTATTACTCAGAAATACAAGTGATCTTTGTACATATAATGCCTTTTCAGTATGGAAGGCAACTGAAGATTCTTAATTAGTTCAAATAATGTGTTCTTCTGAAGAATAGGGAATACATACATATCAAATTGCAAATTGAAGATTCTAAATTCTCTATTCATCTTTCATTTTACTTGGGTGTTGGTTGTCACATATCTTAAAACAAACAGGATCCCTACAATTGAGTAGAAAAAGAATCGGGGAATTACTCATGGAGAGGAATGGTGTTGCTGAGGTGAGGCAGATGGGGCTCACTGGAAAAAGAGACTGTATTTTGGTTTTTCCTCTCTTCTTTCTTCTTATTATATTCTTCCTGTGTTAGAACAACAGAAATGTTGGCAAATGGTTCCAGAAAATTCTAGCATATCCTCCTCAGTACAAAAAACAAAATGGTGTTTAGAGAGAAAACCTGTGAAAATTATGAAGTAAAGAGAAGAAAAACTTGAAAAGTGCAACATGCTTTTGTTTACTATTAATTGTGTGTACCGGATCTTTCACATTTTACAATAACAGTCTTCAGTGAGACAATATTCTCACAGGCACATTCCATGTATCACTTTACTCTGTTTCCGTCAAAGCCTCAGAGCTATCTCACTACTTACTGTAATTCTCTATTCAATTTCAGAGGTTAAGTTCATTTGAAAACACAAATAAGGTGTTTATTTCTTCTTTCAGCTCCATATTCTTAGGTACACAGTCCCCTGGGCTCACTATTCTCCTGGCAGGTGAAGCCAGGTGCTCCTTCCAATGTGAGAAGCCAGCCAGGAAACCCACCTGCTCACTCTTCCTCGCAGTAATATTTCTTCCATATTCTGGCTTGGGACCCACTCAACCATCTGACCTTATACATTTTACTTTTTAGTATGTGTGCTCCATCTTCCTCCTGTCCTCCCTGAGGCGAACACCAGCTACTTATTTACACATCTGCTTTATAGCAGAAAATGATTTACTTTCCTCCAAGCTCAGACCTCGGTGTGTAGAGCACAACTTTGATAGAACTATCTCTCTAGCTACACAGGTTGATTGGTTTGTTACTACAGGCTGCTGTTGCCCCAGCAGTCCTTGTTTTGTATATGAATCACATATAAGGACGCTAAAGCGAAAGACTCAAATCATGTTTTACAAGATGTTCCCTCATGTTCCAATGAGGGAATGCAAGAGCAGCTCCATTTTGCCACCTCTTTAAAACAGACAAAAATTATTTTGTCCAAACATAATTTGTTTTATTGACACTCATTTCCTCTGTTAATTTTCAGCGATACATGCTTATGTATAATGTACATAGAGGGACGTAAAACTCAATGGAAATCAAGCAAGGGGAAGGGAGGAGGAGGGGATGGGTAAAAACCTAACTTGCGGGTACAATGAACATTATCTGGGTGATGGGCACACTTTTAACCCTGACTCAAGCATTACAAAAGTGATCCATGTAACCAAAAGCATTTGTACCCCTGTAATACTTGGAAATAAAGTTATTTTTCATTTAAAAAATTTTTTTAAATGAGAGGAGGGTGTATAATATTCTGGGAGAATTTAAAATGCCACCATTGTGCTTCTAAATGCTTTCTCATCTCTCCCTAGTACTATTAATATTTTTACCTCACTTTTCTAAATTGATGCTATGGATGCCATATTTCTGTCAGAGAAAACTTTCCTTGGGGAAAATCATTACCATCCGACTTCACGGGCCTCTCTCATAAAGTGAACAGCCAGGTGAAAGACCGAATGAGTCAGAGCATGCCTGTGACACTGCATCAACAAAACAGGAAGCTGTGCCAGCTGTGGCTGAGCTGGCGTCAGCTCACACACTCTTCCTCTAGACGCATGGACAGAGAGGATGCTCTTCTAGCCATGAGGCCAGGCAGTCACGTGATAAAATTCATTCATGCATCTATGAAGATACACTAATCTCTTTAGCCAACAACCCCATGTATTAACTCCAATATCTGGGTAAGAAAACACCTTTTGGAATATTTTTCATTGTCCAGGGAAGTTTATGGGGTCATTCCACTAATCATAGAGGCGCCTTGAGGTCATGTACCTTTGTATTTTTCTGATGCTCCAGATTTCTTTCTAATCTGCCAGAGTTCTGAATCTAGAAAGTCCAGTGATGCAAATCCATGGGCTCAGTAAAAAAACCTCTAAAGGGTTTTGGGGGACTTTACAATCAGCAAAAGTTTTTTTAATGTTTTATCACCTTTCATCTTTCAGGAAAAGTAGAGTAACTAATGCAAACACAAGTCTTTCCACATCATCAAACCCAACTCATAAATACAAATTCTTTGGTATTCTAGCCCTAAAGGTTTGGGAATCTTGAGACATTTAAGTAACCTAAAGCTTGGTTAATATTGCCCATGGAAACCTATAATCAGGTCAGCTGAAGCCACTTTTAACTGCACTAATATTGTTACCCTCAAATTTACAATGAGTTTTCCATAGACTTCTGTATGGACATAATCCTTTAAAATATTTTGCATATTATAAAATATTATACCATGATTAAATGACTTAAAAAGAAATTTGAGTTTTAGTGGACGATAGAATAACTTTTCCTTTACGACAGCTGATTATTAATTTGCACGTAGAAAAATCAGGCTATCTGGAACTTGCAGGTTCCCTGAAAATAAATATGGAGAAAGTATATTTACCAGCTATAAATTTGTTCTCCATTAGACTCTCTCTTCTTCCAACTCAAAATAAATATGCTAATGAACACATTCTTGTGTCAATATTTTCATAACTTTGTAACACACTTAGCAGCATAACTAAATGGATTTAAAACTTCATTGAACATTATTATCAAAGATCACTATGAGGATAAATCATGTTTGCTTTGTTTCCTGAAGCTCAGGCCCATAATACGTGGTATTCTAATTAAGCTACACTATCGATGCTTGATAAGGACATTGAATTATAGCTGAGGTTCTCTCCCCCAAAGACCTTGTCCCACGACAGAGGACAGAGCAGCAGCAGGAGGAATGGGTTGGATATGGAGGGAGTGCAGTTAGTGTTACTGGGAGCCTAGGGGACATGGTCTTCTCTGGGCCTGTCCTGTGTGATGGTGGAAAGGGGTTGGAGCAGTGCTACTAGGGCCGTGCTCAGAAGGGGAATTCAGCATGTCCATAAGACGAGTTGTTATGGGGTGAGTTATAACCTCGGAGAAACAGCTGGATTACTACTGTCATTCACCCAGAATCTCCAAAATGCATTTTTGATAAAGAACCCCATTTTTCTCCCAAATAAGAAGAACAGAGAAATGTTGGAGAAGGAGATGATGAGTTTACACACCTTCCACTAAAATCCTTCAAAGTCCAGATGCTCTCTGTGTGTAGCCTTGCAGAAAAAGGCATTGTGGTTGATTCTGAAAACCAAACAAGGCTAATGGTGATCACTTAAAAACTCTGAGGAACAAAAAAACATAAAATTGAACAGAATTCAATCAGATCTCAATATTCTCATCACAGTGAGTGAATAGTGATGGGTGAACATAATAAAAACAGGAATTCAGATGAAGTTCAAATGGCTCTCAAAAGTTAAATGCCTCAATGTATTAACTCCCTGACCTAAAGATACTGACTTTCCTATAAAACTGCAAGAATTTTTTCCCTTTAACTTTAGCAGAAATAACATATTTATAGACTTACACCTCTAACTAATTTAGACCTGGGCCCAGAAGACATGACCAAGCATTTCTCTACCTATCTAAGCTTTTGATCAAGGCCCATGGTCCAAAAATGACCTTGGTTCTGCTTGTCTCTCAGGGCCTGCTAGCACCATAATTAGTGGCTGGAAGGGTGAGTGTGCATTATCCAGCCGTCTGTGTCCTTAAAGCCATCCCAGGCTGGGGTAGACACATAGTCATACAGCTGTCATTTCCACTGCAGGAAGTGGGTACATTTTGGGGGAGAGTGAAGTAAGGCCCATGTATAATTTGCTTAATAGGTTGTAAACAACTCTAGGATATTTCAGGACAAAAGATTATGTTTAAAGGTAAGAGGTTATTATAAAGAGTGGTAATAATAGTGATGACAGTAATTAGTGTTCTAATAAAATACAAACAAAGGAAATGAGAAAATGTATCTTTAATAACCTGATGTTAACACAACAAACCAAACAAAATAAATAAGTGAAATCACATCTTTGCATGTTCTTTGGAGTTGACAATGACTTGTCTACTGAATATATTTAGGCCTTTACAAGAGGTCTGTCAAAGCTACCATGTGAGATAAGGGAATAAAAATATAATTAACTGGGTCCTATATTTCTTCAGTGCATTGAACCTAACTTCAGCATTTACTGAAAGGAAATAGCAAAGGAGCTGGGTACACTATATAAACCAACATACTGTCAATTGGCAAGAATAAAAGAAGTATTTTCTCTCTTCTAGTCCATTCTTCTTCTCCTTAATGGAGAGAAAAAAAAGAAGATTCTGTGTTGGGAAGGATTTTATGAGCTCATGGGATGTATCTGATCACCCTCCCTTGCAGGCACTTCTAATTAATGTGAGATTTGGAAAATGAAGATTCTCTTTGGTGATAGTCAGGTAGGGAACTAGCAAACAGAGATTTTAAATCTAGAGGTGTGTCTGGAAGGTAATGTACGTATCCAGGTGTTTGTATTCTCAAAGGTAGAAACTGCCCTATGGAAATATTCTCAAATGATGATAAAGATAAGTTAATAATGACAATGTGTGTTTGTTTGCCATAAATTGGGCAGCCTTTCCAACCCCCAAGTTTCCTTCCTCTGACACATATGTATTTGTGTGTGTGTGTGAGTGTGTTGCTTCTCTCATCTGTGTGCCCAGATATGCCGGTGGACATTAACAACAGGAAATGCGAGGCGTGAGTGTCCAGAGGAGGTGGTGCTGGCGTTCCACGGAGCAAGGCTTTGAGAAGCAAGAAGCCCTTCCAGGAGGAAGGGGGCTTGGAAACGCCTGCTTCTTTGTTTCTCTGTTTGTAAAGGGCTGTCTTGAAACATCCAGAGATTGCGGTTTTCTCTTGGGAGAAGGAAGTAGGATTTAGACAAAGCAAGTATTGATTCATGATGATCTTGCTTCAGAAAGGAATTAGAAACTATTTTCTTCTCAGTAATGATTTGGTTCACAATGACATGTGCATCGTAGATAAGGCAATGAGGTGGATCTGCTGTTTTTATTGGAATGGGAATTTTCGCCTTGCTTCAGATAGGTGTTACAGAGCTTGAAGAGAATTATTAATACTTACCAAGAGAATAGACATCAGTATATACCTCTTATGTTTACAAATTCATTAATTTATTCATTCATTTATTCATACAACAAAGATTTATTGAATGCTTAATATAAGGCAATCATTATGTTACTTTAAAGTTACATGTAGGTATGAATAATTCTAAACTGTTTCCTATTTGAAATTTTCTAAGATTATGATACTGGTAACTATGACATATGAAGGAGTTAGATTCTAGGAACAAAGTAGGAAATTTGTGGCTAATATTTTGTGGTAATTTTTATGTTCCCATCAATATATTAATATTATGTACCTTTATATGCAGTTATGTGCCACATAACTATGCTTCAGTCAATGATGGAGCACATATATGACTATGGTCCCATAAGATTGTAATGGAGTTGAAAAATTCCTATCGCCTAGTGAAGTTGTAGCTGTCGTAATGTTGTAGTGGGACGCATTCATTACTCATGTGTTTGTGGGGATGCTGGTATAAACAAACCTACTACACTGCCAGTTGTGTAAAAGTGTAGCACATACAATTATGTACAGTACATCATACTTGGTAATGATAATAAAGGTCTGTTACTGGTTTTTGTATTTACCATATTGTACTTTTCATCGTTGTTTTAGAGTATATTCCTTCCGCTTACAGGAGAAAAGTTAACTGTAAAACAGCCCCAGGCAGGTGCTTCAGGAGGTATTATGGAAGACGGCATGGTTATCATGGGTGGTGGCAGCTGTATGTGTGTCATTGTCCTTGAAGACCTTCCAGTGGGAAAGATGTGGAGTTGGAAGACAGTTATTGATGATCCTGACCCAGTGCAGGCCTAGGCTAATGTGTGTGTTTGTTTTAGTTTTAATAAAAAAGTTTAAAAAGTAAAATAATAAGAAGCAATTAAAAACATAAAAGCTTATAGAATGAGGATATAAAGGGAGAAAATATTTTTATATGGCTGAACAATGTGCTTGAAGCTAAGTGTTATTACAAAAAGTCAAAAAGCTATAAAAAAGTTTATAATCTAAAAGAGTTGTAGTAATCTAAGATTAATTTATTATCAAAGAAAAACATTTTTTATAAAGTTGGTGTAGCCTAAGTGTTTATAAAGTCTACAGTAGTGTACAGTAATGTCCTAGGCCTTCACATTCACTCACCACTCACTCACTGACTCACCCAGAGCAACTTCTAGTCCTGCAAGCTCCATTCATGGTAAGTGAATGGCATACAGGTATGCCATTTTTTCTATTTTATACTGTATTTTTGCTGTACCTTTTCTGTTTAGGTATGTTTACTTATACATACACTTACCATTGTGTTAAAATTGCTGACAGTATTCAATACAGTAACATGCTGTACAGGTTTATAGCCTAAAAGCAATATGCTATATCATATAGCCTAGGTATATAGTAGGCTATACCATATAGGTTTGTGTAAATACACTCTGTGATGTTTGTACAACAATGAAATCCCTTAACAATGCATTTCTCATAATGTTTCTTTGTCATTAAGAGATGCACAACTGCATATGATCTCATTTAATCCTCATTTAATAGCAATAACAGTTATTACACTCAGAGGTTGTATCAGTTTGTTAGAGCTACCATAACAAAGTGCTACAAACTGGGTGTCCTAAAAAATAGAAATTTATTTTCTCACAATTCTGGAGGCTGCAAGTCCAATATGAAGACGTGGGCAGGGTTGGTTTCTTCCGAGGCCTTTCTTTTTGACTTGTAAGTGGCCGTCTTCTCCCTGTGTCTTCATGTCGTCTCCACTCTATTCGTGTCTGCATCCAAATTTCTTCCTTTTATCAGGGTACCAGTCATACTGGATTAGGTCCATCCTAATGACCTCATTTAAACTTAATTACCTCTTTAAAGGTCCTGTCTTCAAATACATTCACATTCTGAGGTTACAGGGGTTAGGACATAGGAATTTTTTGAGGGGGAAAGGGACAAAGTTCAATCCATAATAAAGGTTAAAATTTCTCAAGATCACATAGAGAGTAAAAGGTTATGCTACAATTTAAATCCCCTTCTTTCCTGTTTGTGAGGGAATGACTTTACATAGTAGTGTTGTCCTGTTTATCTGCCTAGTCTTTATTGCACACCTACTATGTGCCAGATGCCACTGTGGGTGCTGAGGGCAGAGCAGAGAGAGAGATTCTCAACCCCCTACCGTTATAGAGCCTGCTGTGTCCTGGAGAAGCAGATAAGAAGGAAGTAAGCAGACACACACCAAGGTAACTCTACAAGTATAGCAAGTACCATACAGGAAACAAACAGGGCAATGGAAATAAAACATGACTGAGTCGGGGGAAGAATGAGAGGCCACTTTGGAGAGGGGTGTTCCCAAAAGTCTTCTCTAAAAGGGTAATCCTGAGACTTCAGAGAGGGGAAAGTGACAGTCCTGTGAAAAGGTTGGCGAAGAATATTCCTGAAGAGGGGAGAGAAAATTGCAAAACCCCCGAGGCAAGAAAGAGCAGCCCTTTTGTTTGAGAGGAACTGTGCTTCCTAGGCTGCTTGCCATTCTCTATAGGTTTGTTTTTGGCAAGCAGAGGAGGATCCAGCGTCGTAGTTAAGCTGTGAAGCCCTGGGTGCCCTGGGTCCTGATCTCAGCTGCAGCACTCACTAGCTGTGGAGCCGAAAGGGCACTATCTCCATATGAGCCTCCACTTCCTCAAAAAGGAAGCATGGATATTAATAACACGACACTCGACACCTACTCTACTACGGCCCAGAGTTGCTGTGATGCACGAATGAGATGATGTGTGTGGCAATGCTTTTCCCACTGAGAAGTGCCATGTGAATAAATGCAGTGTCACGGAGAAGATGGGGAGTCATTGTTTCAACATAACTGTCTGTTTTCTGTTTTCTACATATCTATCTATCTATCTATTTTATCCCAACTTTTACCTACATGTAATCCCCACTCAAAGCCTCTTGCTTTATTACGTGATTATACTCATTTGCCACAGCAAAACATACAGGAAATTAAGTAGGTCATTTCCCTTCATTCATTAAACATTCAGAGTGAAGTCAATTATTTTTGTTTATAGAGAGGTTTGCAGAGTGTATTGCATTCCCTTTGAGAACTCAAGCATGAGCAGGCATGTTGGGACCGGCCAACTGGGACTGGGGTGTTGGGGTGAAGAAGGCTGATTGAGGCTTTATTTACAGGAAGGCCCACAGAGTCCTAAGAGACAAGCATGAGTGTATAACCTAGGGTTGACATCCACACCTCCACATTTCAGAGCTAAGACACCCCGCTTCCAAGGTACAGGGAAACAATTTTCACCCCTCGAAGATCTGGCCACTTTACCGTACTAGGGAATAAACCATAGCAGGTGCACAATCATCAGGTGGTTCCAGTCTCCACACCTTTGCCTGCCGTTCCCTCTCCCTGGAATGCTCTCTTCCCAGTTCTTCGTGGGACTGGCTTGGTCTCATCATTCCTGTCCTAGCTCAAATGACATTCATCAGCGAAGGCTTCCCTCGTCATACAGGTTACTTCTCCTCACTCAAATCACTTTCTATCTTTCTCCTTCTTCCACTTGTCACAGCACTTACCACTCCGAATGTATCCCAAATATTTATTTCCTTATTTTTTACCATCTCACCCAACCAGACAACACAGTCTGCAAGAGCAGGGACACTACTATGTTCATCACTGCATCCCATTGCCGGAATCCGAGCAGAGGATCATTGTGACTCAGTGAAGGGTGACAGAATGGGAGGATGCTTTTAGGTAAAGCTGGCTCCTGGGCAAGGGGTTGGTTCTGTGAACAGTTACATTGTTACTTAACTTCTAATCTGGCCTTGGGTTCCAGGCCTTGGTTTCCCGAAGAGAAGAGAGATAAGCAGGAGGTGTAGGAAAGTAGATTGCAGAGGAAAGCCAGCTAGACATGGGTTCACAACCCAGTTTTGCCACTTATCGGGTACAGGCACTTGCAGAAGTCACTCGACCCCTCCATGCTTCAATCTCAGCATAAAACGACTGGAAATAATAATGCTAGCCTGCAAGACCATTGCAAAGATTAAATGATGTAATGTTTTCAAAGCATGTGGAGCAAAGATCAATAAATGGTGTCAGTTATTACTAATTGAGTCACTAAAAGAGCAAGCCACTCTGTCTTCTGATCTAATAAAATAAGTTTGATGTAAGTGTACAAAGCAAAAAGCCATGCTGACAACGTAATGCAAAGAGCTGGTGGGTCTTACCCATCTGGAAAATGTGGGCCAGATTTCGAAAGCCCTGGCCCTGAGGTTCCCTCTTGAGTCTGTTGGCCCCTTTGGATCCAGTGATCCTGCACCTGAAGGCCACAGTGACTATTTTCTCAGGAGTTGCATCTTCACACTGATGGAAATTTCCTAATTTTCAGAAAAGTTGTTGAAATAGTTTAACGTTTAATTACTTAATATGATAGGGAGAGGGTTTGAAAAGAGCCCAGAGGCCCATTTCAGCAACATCAGTCCTTGTCAGGCCGAGCTGTGACATTTCTCAACTGCATCTTAAGGCAAGGCGAGGACTCACGGTGCATCTTGAGTTGATTTATGCTGGTTTCAGCGGCCTCACCAGGGTGGTGTCCACAGGAAAGATGTGTACAGGATGTGTGCAGGTGTTCCTCACGCTTGGTTCTTGTGACATGTTTTGCTGAGTGATGACAAGTCATCATTTTCCCATGAGTGACCACTCACTTAGTTTTTCCTCAAGGTTCTGAATCATGACAGGCTTGGGGCCATTTTTCCAGCATGAGCAATGGTCAGGGAAAGACAGAATGCCACAAGCCTCCTTTCCCATCTCCTCTTCCTTCCCTGAACAATCCCAAGGAGAAACTCTGGGAGCCTAGTTTACAAGACTAAATACTGGGGAGGACAAGGGTATTCATTAGAGCTAAGCACACACCAGGAGGATGATTAATATAGTTCTTGAATTTAGTTCCTGGGACATCTCAGCCTTCATCCTGCCTTGTCTAAAGAGTGGTGTCTGTCCACTGTCTCCTCAGAAGCCACAGGGCTCTTCTGGAGAGCTGGAGGCTCCTGCTCCTCAGGAACCTTCCAGAAATCCCCTTCCTCACCATCTGCCATCCTTCCCCTAGCAGGGATCCTCCAGAGAACGACAAATGACACTTTCCTTGACTGTAGAGCACTTGAATAAGAACAGAAAAAAAGTTGATTTTTCCATCTCTTTCTGGAAGTAAAGAAATTTGAGCCAAAAATATCTGGGTCTCATATCATACATCCCAAATCTCCACGATTCTGCTCATGGACTACTTCCAGCTAAACGCACTCTGAGTCTTCCATCCTGCCTCCAGTCTTTTAAAAGCAATTTTTACTTTATCACTTCCTTCACTCACTGTGCATCATCCCCCAAATGAAGGTCACTTGGGAACCTTAAAAGGAACTTTTAAAATCCAAATGCCTGGCCCACACTCAGACCCATTACATCAGACTATCTGAGCATGGGACTCAGTCATCAGTATTGTTTGAAAGCTCTCTGGGTGCTTCCAATTTTACAAAGTGCTGGCCTGGAGGGTTCTTTCCTACAATCTCTGAATATCTTTTACTTATTGTTAAGGTCTTACCTAGGTGAAACTTTCTGAGAAGACTTTCCTGAACCAGGTGCTCCACCTCAGTACTTACATAATACCCTCGGGCAACGACCACTTGGCGTAACTCCCTTTTTATTTGTCTGTGTGGTGCCTTCAGAGCCCAGGGCAAGGCCCATCACTAGTAAGCGAGCAGCCGACAATGTCTCCTCTGTACCTGGCACTGAGCCAGAAGCTCCCAAGAGTTTTCCATCCTTATGGAGTTGCCAGGGCTCTCCTAAAATCCCCCATTCTCCTATTTGTTCTAAAGAGAAAATGTAGCAGCGCTCCTCCAACATGTGCCTCTGTCCCAGAGACAGGGTAGAGATGCCCAGAAGATAGAACATAGCCCTGCCCAGCTCCTAGTTTTACAGGGAAATCCTCCAATAGGAGGAACTTTCAAAGAGTATTTCCAACTCTGAGAACACTGCTCTCATCTTGTTAGGTCTCCAGATTAAAAATAAAACAAGTAGAGACACCAGTAAGGATGATAAATGCATCAAGGATAATTTTCATAACAGATTCTGGATGCATCTGTTTCAATTTCATTTATCATTATGAGCATAAGCAGACTTCATCTGGAAGTTTCTAAACGCAACTTTTGAACAGTTGACTTAAAAAGTCATTGGTGACCTTGTCTATGAAAATGGAAGGGTCACCATGGCAAAAAGATACTGAGTAAATAAATGAATATAATAGGAATTGTATTCATGTCTTTTAATCTCTGCAATGAAATTATTTTTTCCTAAGCATTAAGGGATCATAAAACAGATCTATATTCTAGTCCTAGCTTTGCCACTAGCTGCATAAACTAGAGCAAGTTACTTACCTTCTCTGGACCTCAGTCTTCTGGTCTTTTAAATGTGGACAGTGCCATTATCCACCTCAGAAGGTTGTTGAAAGTACTAAGTGAGATTGTGCAAGTAAAATACTTAGCATAGTGTTTGCTTTACAGTAAATTAATAGTAAATACTGTTGTTATTATATCTTCTAGGCAAGAGTGGGAAGCCCAGGGAAGTATTGTTTTTGATGGTAAGTGGGCTAAGACAGGGGGCATCCCCTTTTTGGTGATGGATGTTCAGACTTCAGTCAATCATAGGTTGCACAAGCTTCATTTCTGTTCCTCACTGGAATTTGACACTAGGTTTGTATCATTGCCCCTTTAAAGGACTTTCCATGGATATGTAACCATAGTTTTCATTTCATTGCTTTCCCTTTCCTTCCCTCTTTTTATATGAACAGGTACAAATATTAAAACTCTGGAGATGTCTTACTACACTTAAATAATAGATCCAAGTACGATACTTCCAGGTTTCTTCAACATCTTATTAATGGATTATTGTCCTCATACAACCATCATCACTGTATTTCTGTAGTTCATATTTATAGGACTCTTTTTTAAATAACTGGAAATGGAATAATAATTAGGGAATTATTGTGGGACACATGAAACTCTTCAGAGTAGAAGAAATATTAAGATCTGTTTGCTACAATTTTTAAAAGTAACTTCAGATTTATAGAGAGGAAATAATTTGTATATCACTGCAAATGATGCTGCTGCAATTATTTAAGTTGGAATACTTGCTGATGTGTTATTTTGGAGGAAAAATTGGGTGGAGTGTGTGCTGGGAGGAGGGGGGCAATGTATGCTGTGGGAAGCAGTATATATGTAGGGAACCAGTTGCTAACTTCATATGAGTTAGGAAATCCATACAAAAATATAACACACTGAGAAAAATTGTCATCTCATGAATTGCCTGAGGCCCAAATCCATGGATGGTAACATTAATTCAGATCCAATAAATTCATAGTTTTCTCCAAATATCAGAAAACTAGACATCTAAAATGTCACCTTTTTTCTAAGTTTTTCTTGAGAGCTTTTAATGCTGTACTGTTGAGAAATTTGTGTTGCAACTTGTTTTGCCTCCTCTGAACAAGATCTCCCCAAATACTCCCCATGTGTAAATAGTTAGCTGTCCATGCTGGCTAAGCTGGCACTCAGACTGACAATCCTGGTGAGAACTCTGCTGCCTGAAATATGATGTTCAGCCTGCAGAGTTCAAGTACCCAAGAACAAGATGCTGGGGAAGAGGACCTCAAGTTCAGCCATTGCTTCACCGAGTCTGCCACTTGCAACAGAGTTTATAGACCTAGAACCAACTGCAAGTGATAATGTTTACCCTGGGATCCACCAACAGCTCTTTCACCCTGGACAGTTCACTCCTAGCAAGGAAGCTGCTGCAGTTATCTGTAAACATGAGCACTCTACCATTGAAAAAGAAGGCATCAGCCTAGTTCCAGAACAGATTCAAAACTGTGTTGACCACTGCAAGGATCTGTCGGCTTCTTAGTTTCTCATAGCTTTGGTTTAGGAGCCATTTCTGTTCTTATATTCATGCCCATGGGATATATATTGATTATGGCAAGAAGTCCAAGATGGAGCTTTCAATTTCCTCAGACCCTCAGGTTTCCATGCTGTAGTCAGGTAACATAACACCATCATCACTGTCACTATCACCATGTGCCTTCATAGTAGTCAATGGGGCATCGGTGGCATGTCACAGAAATCCCACTCTTGAGAGTCCCATCCACACAAATTCTAATTTCTTTAGCCAGATTGTTTTCCTCTTTCACTGAATCTCTTAGACTTAATGGTGCCTATGGTATTGACCAACTCAATCAATTCAATCTTATGTCTGATCTCTTTGGTCACATGGGATCTCTACTGGGAAAGTCTATTACGAGTAGTTCTGGTTGGTAGAGAGCTTGGAAAAATGCAGTCCTTGTCGTGCTAAATATAGGCTCAATGCTGTCTGTACTATAATTACATGTTTCTGGATCTATCAACCATTGCCACTATAAACCAAGCATAGTGTCCAGTTGGCAAATTGATACCCTACTGACTCCAGGTTGGATACCAACACTGGATCTCCGGATGGAAACTGTGCTGAAATACAATGAGCTGTATGCACAGTCACTTACTCCAGTGTTTTTGGTGGGGTCTAAGCTCTCCTGCATCTCAAAATTGACTTGATATATACTAAGCAGGACTTTGTTCATTAAAAAGTATGTGAGGGGTTGGAAGAAGGAGAAGTTTTGAAGGCAAGTGAAATCATGTCAGAAGTTTTGAAGGCAAGTGAGATCATGTCTACCCTAGTGTTATGAACTGAGTTGTTCAACAACTCATATATTGAAATCCTTACACCTAGTACACCACAGAATGTGACTATACTTGGAGATAAGGTCTTTAAAGGGAAAAATTAAGGTTAAATGAGGTCAGATGGGGGACCTAATCCAATATGACTGGTGTCCTTAAAAGAAGAGAAGAGGCAGCAGGGCTATGTGCACAGAGAAAAGGCCATATGAGGATTCAAGGAGAAGGTATCTGTCTGCAAGTCAAGGAGAGAGGCCTCAGAAGGAACCAAACTTGCCAACAAATGGATCTAGGACTTTCAGCCTCCAAAATTGTGAGAAAATAAATTCTGTTGTTTAAGTCACCCAGTCTGTGGTATTCTGTTATAGCAGCCAGAGCAAACTAATACACCTAGAGAAAAATTACGATGAAGTTAAACCATATTGCTGAGGGCAAAGAAGAGGGTAAAGTGTCATTTTTGTACTGTATTGCTTGGGTTTTTCTTATTTCTATTCTGAGAAACTACTGTGACTCTTATATCTCAAAAATTTTTACATTGTTGTTCTTTTTATAAAGTTTCCTTTAAGGAGGTTTCCACTTATTTAGGCCTTTTCTTTTGCATGGGTCCATTCAGTTGACATTTTCTTCTTCACACATTGCAGGGGCAGAAGGGGGTAGGTAAGAGAATGGACTTCACATCAGACCAACCTAGGCTCTCACGTTCAGCACTTACTAGTACTACGACCATAGGACCTTACTGGCCCTATGACCTTGACACCTATGACCTCGACACCTATGACCTTTCACAGGCTTGTCTCAGCTCCACATAAGTTCTTCTACAGGGGGACTTAGAATGAAATCTTTAATTTGTTCCTGTACCTTTCCCCACTTTTCTAGCTATGACAATTTGTTAAGATACAATTTCCACTTCAGGAGTGTTATCAAAATATTGTTTATAAGCATGTAAAAATTATAGAGGGAGAAAGTTATTTTATGAGTCAGAACATGTAGATCGAACTGTATATGTTCAATTCTGTAGACTCTGGAAGATGGTGGTTGGATAAAATGCTAAGTATAAGTTGGGGACTGCTATTTTGCTTAGAAAAAAGAATCATCTGTAATGCTCAGTAAAAACCATCTGTCAAGGCATCAGAACTCACACATGAAGGAATAAAATCCTCAAATAAACCACTGCAGAAGGGAATGGCCTCAGGGACCCTTCTACTTCAGGATCCCATCTGGCACCCTCCTTCCCTCAGCTTATATGATTTCAAGAGTCTTAGAACTGTTTAGAGTTTTCAGATTAGCTCCTACAATCTCCACCAAACATCGAACGTCTTATGCCCCCTTACTCTTCATCCTTCATTATTATTTTTTAGTTGTAGTTTATTGCATAAATGGGTAAAGTGGAGAGGGTAGAAGGAATATACAGTCTTTTAAAACATGTTTCTCTTCCCTTCTCCTTATATTCATGGTCCATTATTAATCTCTATTCTATGTGGGAATTTGTCAACTACAAAGATGATAGTAAGACCTTTAATTTTGACATTTGCATTATAACTCAACATTTGTCTTGACTTTTCTAAGATTCAGTTTTGTAATCTGTAAAACAGGGATAATAATACTTTGGCATTGTGGAGATTCATTGTGACAGGGCATGTTTCAGACTCCTGGCCCTGGGCATGACATATGGTGGGTGCTCAAAGATGTTAGCTGTGACCTTGTTACAATTAGCCCCAGACCCCAGGTGCTAGCCCCACAAAGACATTGCATGTGGCATTCCTCTTTGAGGCTTGGCAGTGCCACCTTTGTTGTTCTATCTGCAGGTTTCTGAGATTTTTTTTCATTCATTTATCTATTTTGATATTGATTCACTGCATGTTAGTTGTCAAGATTCAATTACACTAGGTAGACTCACTGTAAGGAATTCTCGTTCCCTCAGGACATTGATTTATATACTTAAGATTCACAGCAAAACCTCACTTGGGTCCCAATATTCTTTTGGTTTCTATCCTTCCATGACTTTTATGATCCAATTGGGAGTCTATTTGCTATAATTGCATCTGTTGGACTTTTATGTAGTTCCCAGTGTCACCAAATTAGCCACTCTAGGTAAACGGCTCCCCATGTTAGTCACTGTACAATAGGTCAGAGACCAAAGTACCATTCCCAGAACAAATTTCAAATATGGCCAAAATTTTTTTATCCTCAGGCCTTAGACATCACAGATTAAGCTTTACCCACCTTATTGATCTTAAGTCCCCCTCTTCTCTGCCATTACTCCAGGTATTATTTTCTTAAAGAGTAGTGCTTACCTCAGTAGAAGGCTTATCTTTCTATTCTAGCTTCTGTTCTGACTCTCTGACCACTCTTCTGACTTCTGGGACTACATACTTTTGACCACATAATCCACTGTAGTCAAGCATGTGCATACAATAAAACTTTCTGTTCTACTGCACACACAGAGATACATAGGTACATATATATGTGTGTATGTGTATACTGTCCAATATGGTAGCTACAGCCGCGTGTGCCTATTGATTATTTGAAATGTAGGTAGTGAAACTAAAGATGTGTTTTTCTAATTTAAATTTAAATTTAAATGATGAACTAATACCCATTGTACTATCCTGGATGGAGCTGGAGCCCATTCTTCTAAAACAAGCACCACATGTACTCACCATTAAATTGGCACTAATTGATCAACACTTATGTGCACATATGGAAGTAACATTCATCAGGTGTCAGGCAGATGGGAGTGGGGAGGAGTGGGTAGGTAAATTCTCACCTAATGGGTACATGTGCAATGTCTGGGGGTTGGGCATGCTTGTAGCTCTGACTTGGGTGGTGCAAAGGCAATATATGTAACCAAAGCATTTGTACCTTTGTAATATTCTGAAACTTAATAAATAAATAAGTAAATAAATTTAAACAACCATATGTAATACTGTATTGAACAATGCAGCTCTAATATGTATGAGATTATTTCAGGAAACAGCTAGATGCTGCTCAGGGACTCTTGTAGGTACATGTGACCCCGTGCCTCCTCCAGTCAGACTTAGAACCACCCCATCACTTCGTTCCTTGGAGGGGAGAGCTAAAGGCAGAAAGGAGCCAACCTTTCCTCTCAGTTGTGTCTCACTGTAGAGGCTCAATAGACTGACTAACAGCTGTTACTCAGTGCCTTCTGCTAGGGACCTAGGTGCATATATTACCTGAAATACTTGCAACAACCCTGGCAGACAATTATTATCTGCATTTTATAGATGAGGCTCAGAAAAGTGAAATAATTCAGTTGATGCTGCACAGTTAATAAGCCACAGACTTGAGATTTAAACCACAGTCTGCCTTAACTTAGAGAAATCCCATCTCCTCACCATCTCTGCTCCCTCGCTGGAGACACTCATCAATCTTCGAGATTCTGTGTCATCACTGCACATTCCAAACATGTCCGCTACTCAACAGTCTTGGCTTCTTGGTCTGATTCTCTCTCTTTCCTTTCACAGCTTTTTCTCTGTTCTCCACTTTTCTTTCCTAGATTTGTCCTTCCACTTATATTTGTCCCCTAAAAGGCCACCTTTTCCTCAGTTCTCCTGGTTTTGTGCCCTGCACCCCTATGCAGCTGGCACTATAAGTGTCAAACTGTTCTAGTCATATTGCATTTCCTTACCATGTTTCCTGTATGACTAAGCCATGCACAGCTGAGTTTTCAGTGCAGCTCCATAGATTCCTGTCTTACTTTCCAAAGCCTATACTCATACTTGAACTGACAACTTCGGATCTCTTTTATAGCCTCTTTCTGAAACTCGCCAATACCCCTTTGAGGAGATGGGATGCTCTTTCAAAAGGCCAAGTTATTTTTTTTTTTTTGCCATCAATTTGTAGGATTCTTATAAAAAATCCAATGGATATCCCATTCAGCTCATCTTCACAGCTCATAGATTTATTATTCTTTCCCATTTGGCTAGTGAAGACACAAAGGTCCAGAATGATTATCTAATTTACGGCAAACATATCAGGAAATCAGAAGGAACTCCAAAAATAGAAACTATTAATAGCTCAACGCGCAGCCTAAGGGTAAGGCATGATTCCCAAAGGTATTAAAGAGTCACTCCTTCCTAACAAACTCAATGGCCTTTATTTCCAAATAGTTCTTGTAAATTAAAGTAGGGAGAACTGGAAATACTATTTCAGACCACACATCCAGACTGCTTCTCAAAATGACCTGGTGTTGGAAATTTTTCAAAGCTTAAGTAGCCCATCTCCTTACGCACACAATTTGCTGAGGACGAGTTAAGGATAGCTACAGCAGCAGGGCTCTTTTTCTAAGCATGAACGGATTTCTGAAAATGACAGCAGCATAAAAACAGTATTTTCAAGCATGAATCAACCTCAGGTTCTAATAACTTGAGTAATACATAATGGCTGGTAAATGTGTTCTGTAAATGGGATTGGGAAAGGGTTGATTTAAGCCAGTTCACTTATCATATGGGATTGCTGAGATGTCTCTGTGGGCAGTTATTTTCAGACAGTTCATCCTTGGTAAGGCCTGAGTTATTTTCCTGAGTCAAAAAGTACTTTAAAGTACAGGAAGTCAACAACATTAACTTCCAAGGCTTCTTCATTGTTTGTGTAAAGCGAACTTCCATTTTACTAGATACTTTAAATGGAACTTCCTTTTAAGTCTTTATTGGATTTTTTATTCACCCTCTTGCAAGATGAATAGCAGCTATTTCAGTACGGAAAACATGGTTCCTTTTTGAAAAGCAACAAGAACAATATTGTAAAGTGTAGGTTCAAGAATTTTTCTCAGCATAACTCATCACTACTCATGAGGAAAAATTAGAAGGACATGGAAGGGCATTGGTATGTCCAGCACTAATACCCAGATCAATTTTTTTTTTGTCTGAACAAAAAAAATGGAAAGTGGCTAAGTGGGTCAGTGATGGGAACAGCATGTGAAGGCTTTTAAAAACAATATTAATAAAAAGTAACAGTATTAGTTTATACAGTTTAAACTGTATTCATTTCCTAGGGATGTCATATGAATTACTACAAACGGGGATGTATATTTTCTCACAGTTCTGGAGGTTAGAAGTCCAAAATCAAGGAGTTCATAAGGTTTGCTCCTTCTGGAGATTTAAGAGCAGAATCTTTCCTGTGCTTGTGTCCCTGTCTCTGTCATTTGCCAGCTATCCTCAACATCCCTTGGCTTGTAGCTGTATTGCTCCAGTTTCTGCCTCATGACGATCCCTAAATGTCATGCCAGTTCATAGTGACAGTCATCAGATGGCCTTCTTCCCTGTGTGTGTGTCTCTCTGTCTTCACATGACCCTCTTCTAAGGTAACAAGTTATTGGATTTAGGACCCAAACTAATCCAGTATGACTTCATTTTAACTTAACTAATTACATCTGCAAAGACCCTTTGTCCAAATAAGGCCCATTCTGAGGGTCGAGGTAGAATGAATTCAGAGGAGATGCTATTCAATCAGTAGAATCACTTTAAGAATTATCAGTGTTCCCATTTCTCAGAGCTCTGTATAGAGCTTATGGAATGATGAAGGGTAGCTAGATTGGGACTCTGGAGACTTGTATATGCTGCAAGCTTGCTCTGACCTTAGATTTGACTTAGTCATTCACCACAAATGAGGGAACTGGAGGAGTTCTGGAGCCCTTGGCACGAGATTCCTGAAAGGGCTTCAAGGCCTCCATTAATTTTCTGAAATTGTATGTCATCATTGTGCCAGATGTGCTTATGTTTTCTTTGCAATGGATTTTCTTTGCCTTTCCTGAAGTTCTCCAAAGGGTCTTTGACCCAAAAAGTCTACCAAGTCCACCAAAGTATACTGATTTCTGGACATATACTTGATCTGTATTGTGTTCCCCCAATTTTATGATACATTCAAGGTTTCTGAAGAGCATGTCTAGCTCTTAAAATTATTTTATTTTGAAATGTTTCTGGCTCAGTGATTTCCAGTCTGCCTCTTTCTATAACCCGCAGGTGGATCACTTTTAACTTTGCTCATGTTTTATGCAATAGACAATGTAAATGAAAGTCAGAACTAGGAGAAAACAAGCTAATGTCAGCATAAGGAGAAGAAAGAAACACAGGTGAACAGGTGTACAGCTATATATGCCAGGGCTTGGTGTCAAAAGATTTGGAAAGGAGCTGGTGAAAGGAGAGAATTGGGGAGAGGAGGGAATGCTGGAGGTTATGCTGTGAGATTTGCATCTTTATAGCCCAATTCCGTCTCCCTCTCAGTCTGGAATGACACTCACCTGACATTGTAGTGTCTCCCTAGTAAATTATAAATTCTTAGTTGTAAAAAATAATTCCATTTGGTGCCCGCTGTCATCAGATTAGACACCCTCCACTGTACTTTTCAAAGAACACACTCCCTGTCCTTCATAGCACCTGTTATGGACATCCAGGGATTAACACAGCAGCTCCTCAGGAGCCATGGCTATTTCATGCAGTCCACACACCATCTGGCCTCTTTTTTCTTCCCTTTCCTCTTTTATTTCATCTGCCTAGTTTTCATTTCTTCACCTCTTTGGAGCCTCCTCACAAAAAGATGAGTGAGCGGGAGGAATGTGAATTATAATCTACTGATCCATACAGTTGCCTTTCTATCATTTGAAAAGGTATGGTCTAGAGCAGTGATTTTAGCTATATACATCTTTTCTTGTTCTATTACCACAGAAAATTGAATTAACCTTTTTAATGTTATAGTATAGAATTAAAAATTCTCATTTCTTTCATAAAGTCTGAGTTTTAAATAAAAAATAAGGGCAATTTGTGCTTGTTTTTCCTAATTTCTTTAAGCCTGATTTCTACTTCTATAAATAGACTGTGAAAAAATACATCAAATCATAAAACAAGTCTTTATTAGATTTTCTACTTTAGGGATGTTCCAGAGGCTCATAAGATCTTGACCAAAGAGTCTATTTCTCTCATGTATTCTCGAATTGGTACCATGGAGTGTTCCATTTGGATTAGACAAAGCCCCAGAAAAAGGCCTTCAGAAATCAGTGCTAAGTCTCTTGCTAAAAGTAGACTTTCTGCACATCCTTGTTAAATAAAAGAGTAAACCATGGTATAGTCCAAGCCCCAGTGAATGTTGAGTTCATGATTATTCTTTAAAGGTCAATACAAAGAATAGAAAGCACTGAGCAGGGTCTGAAATGGCTTTCTCAGTCATCTTGGCTGGGAAATGAGTCCCAGGCAGGCAGGACTTGAAATCCTCCAAGAAAACAGTTGTGTTCCTGTAAACTTGGAATAAAAGAGTGAGGGGTAGGATTGGAAAAATGGAAGGAAAACTATGGCCCTAAAGAGTTGCTGACTGCCACGGAGCCCTGGTAGAGACCACAAGGATCAATATGGTCATTGCCGGTCTTACCTCTCCTTTTTTAAAGAGTTAGAGCCAGTCAGTATCAATTGAAAGCTCAATAACAACGTAAGTGTAGCCAGTTTCAATTGTCGTTTTAGCTTTCTTATGATCAATTTTTCATTTTCTAGATCACTGAAAATTAGCCAACCAATTAATTTGCTTTAAATTATGACAGGACCTAGGTGTAAAAAGAGGGGTGTGTGTGTGTGTGTGTGTGTGTGTGTGTGTGTTTTCCCTATGTAGGATGATTAAGAACACATTACCTGGATGAGAGTTTTCTAAAAGGTGACTTTAACCAAGTAAATTAAAAGCTTTGTGAATAATTTCAATTTCACAGTTTTGAATAGATTTCAATTTTTATAATACTCTAATCAAATAAGGAGAGCTCAATTGAAGTCATTCATAATTAAGCCCTACCCTTTATTATGGCCTTTCTTTTTCTTTCTTTCTTTTTTTCTCTCTCTCTGAAAAAAAAAAATCACAATTAGGGACCACTGCAATACAAACAAACTGAGTTTTACCAAGCTAATTTCATGGATCTTTATTAATTCAATGATATCTCTGACAGTAACAAGTTCTATATTTCTCCCCAAGCCCTTCACCTCCTGGCTCTAAATGCTTCAATAAGAGATGAAGCCCATCGTGCAAAACACACAATAATATCATCAAAAGGCATAAAGAGTCTGGTTAGAGTTTTTCCTACCAGTTTGAATGTGCAAAGTGGAGGTGCTGTTCAAGTATTAAAATGTAAAAGTTGTTACTGTACCACAAGGAAGGAGTAGTGGCCAAGGTAAATTTCAACTAAATTCATATCAAAAAGTATTTCCTAAGGTAATACTTTCTCCTGTTTGTGTTATAGTATCACACCACAGATCTTCCCATACATGTTGACAATCTGGCACCTTCTACTGGAGTCTAAGAAACCTTAAACAGTAAATTGCTTTAGTCATTGTTAGTAAAACTTCTTCAGTTTGTACCTGAAATTTTAGTGCCCTAAGAATGGACTTTGCCATTAACTATCAAGTTTCCTTCAAAATAAAGTAGCATTAGGTAAACTATGGCTTATAAATTCTCAACACTGAGTGGAACAAGGCCATGATAAAACTTCCTACTATATGTATTAATAACTGTTAAAATTAATCAGAGTTTATCTAGAGACTGGGATAATTTGGTGGAATTCTGTGCCTTACTAAGACTTGAAATAGCAAATCAAAATGTTTAGAAATGCTTGACCCTCTAGAAATTTTGAATTTGATCATTCTTTGTTGTGCATCATAGAATGTTTGGCCACATCCCTGGCCTCTACCAAATTGACGCTATAGTACACCCCCCGCCCCAAGTTGAGACAAAAATGTCTCTAGACATGGCCAAATGTCCCCTCCAGGACAAAATCACCCCCAGTTGAGGAGCACTACCTTAAATCATGGCAGAAAGGTGAAACAATTCACCTTGAAATTCCATTTTTTCTTTTCTGCTTGAATTTCTTCATGAACATCCCATTCTTTTGCTTTTATACTTGAAAATGTGACAAATCTTTGGCAACTTTGTTTTCTTACTGCCTTTATTTATTTTTATACTATTGGGAAATGGCTCCTATAGATTCCCACCTCCCCATCTGGTCCTAAGTGCCTGTCCTAAGCTACTCAGTCCTTCTCTCTGTAAGAGGAGAAAAAGCCCCTGTTCTTCAAAATGGGAGGCCGTTCCTCATGTGCTCTTTCCCATCCTGTCACGAGACACGCAAGCTGCTGCCTTCTGGGCTGGGGGCAGTCTCCCTAGTGCCACAACTCTACCCACAGCCAGGATTTTCATGCTCGAGGGCTCCCGGCTGGAAGGGCTTCAATGGTCACTTGAAGAGATGTCCCAGCAGTTTCTGAGTCTAAGCTTAGGGGTGCTGGGGAGTGAGGAAGAAGTTTGAAGACTCCCACTTGGGGGACACCTGAACTCCAAGGAGACAATACAACTCTTTATTTTCTGATTAAACAGGAAACATTTTCTATTCTTTTCTACCCACACACTCAGGCAGGGCCCTCATCCTGGGCATCCCTTAAACTAAACAAGTCAGCTCTAATAAAAAGTACCTCAAGAACAAATTTAAAGACTTTTTCCTGACAAGGCTTTTCATATTCTCCAGCTTACCAGAAACCTGCTGGGAGTGTTTTTTCCAATGTCTTTGAATAGATAATGGGCAAGGAAAAGTAAACTAGGTCTCCTCCTCCCTCTTGTTTATCTTGCCATTTCTCTCCTATGTTCACATCTAAAGCTTCAAGGTACGAAGAATAAATCATTATTCACATTATTAAAAATGAGTCAAGTGCACTTGCTATTCTTTATCGAATTTGTCTGATCCATGCTGCAGCTTTTGACTCTGTGTAGCACATCTAATGACAATGTAGAGCAAGGATAACAACAAAGCACCACGATGTGATGACAACCTAATAATAATACAATAGATATCATTTAGTGTAACTTGCTCTCTGCTAAAGATTGCAATAGTTATTGTTAACTTTTTTACATTATTGCAACCCTATTAATTAAATCTCATCATTCTATTTTTAGATAAGAAAACTGATGCCTAGAGAGATTAAGGTTACATACTTTAAGTGGCAAACTAGGAATTTAGACTCAATTGTGACTAACCTCAGAGCCTTTATTCATAGATTAATAGATGATTGATAGATAGATAGATATCCATGATGCTACACGATGCTTCTCTCCCTGCCAGGAATTCCCTGAACAGAACATTTTGACATAAAAGTAGGTATAGGTACCCAAAGGAAGTCTACAAAGAGAGAAGCCCCTTTCTCCACTCACTTAGGAAGGCATTTCTCTTAGTGTGAGCCAATGAATACCTTATTTGCATGCACTGTTGGGAAAGCAGATTCATGAATCCTATCTCAGACTTAATGAATTAGAATCTGTGGAAGGGGTGGGAAGCTGGCCCATGTATCTGCATTAAAAAAGTAAATAGATCAAATTATTTTTCTGCCCAGACCCACTGGGCAAACTTTCAGAATCGCTGACCTATGCTGTCAGAAGAGATCTACTCAGTGGGCTGGGTAGCTCTGGTTTTCTCCTCCAGATCTGTTCTGTATACTTTCTTCCCTGCCTTCTGCCCCAGGAGGGAGGAGAGTGGATGCACAAACTCCTTTAGCAGGCCCCTGTTCTCTAGCTTCCAGGTGAGCTCAGGCAATGGGGGTGGCGAGATGGGGGCAGGTATTAAAAAGAGACCAAGAAAAGGGGAGAAATGAGGACAAAGTCTGTATTCCTCAGGCTTCTTCCTGCCCAGTGATTGCAGATTGGCTTCCCCACACTCCCAAAGGCAAGACCTGTCAAGGCAGCCCTCTCAGCATCAGGCAATCTCCAGATTCCAGGAACTATGCCCTCCTTTTGTCTATTTAGGCTCTGAGTGAAAAATTTATCTTTCTGTTGCTAGCTCCAGGGTACCGCACTATCCTCTGCTGGTTTTTGGAAAGTCTGTCCACATCTCTGTGAATAGTCTCCTTGTTAAAGTCCATTTAAGGGCATCGTCTCTTTCCTGGCAGAAGCCTGATTGATACCCTCACAAACATGACTGACTCAAACATCTGTAATTTGTCTACTTCTTCTGGGTTATTCTCACCGTATGGCACCTATTAGGGACTTGATGCCCTGAAGTTGCCTCCTCTGTTATATCTTTCTAGCTGTTGTAAGATCAAATGAGGTAAATATGTGACGTGCTTGCCATATGCCTACTATAGACTTTCAGTTCCTGTTAGTTCCTGGCCCCTATTTACAGCACCCTGTCTCCATCTCATTATTTAATGTCACTTGGTTGGTCTTCAAGGTGCTGCTTACTGTCTCCAGGCCCACTTTGTTCCTTGGCCCCTTCCCCTCCAGTCATCCACCAACTCTTCCCATCAGAGGGCCCTTTTGTTCACTTGGTCTTTCATGGTTTGCTCAACCTCACGGGTCCTGTGTTTACTGCAAGAGCTGGTCTGTCAACTGCCATGGTCTCCAAGGAAGACCTTTCTTTCTTTCTGGGCACCAGACTTTCCCACCAACTCCAGATTAAGCCTTCTTTTTAGTGCTGGTCCAATTTGCAGCCACCTCCAGACAGCCTGCAGAACTTTCCTGAACTCTTTCCATTTTATGGGGACCTGTAGTTTTTTAGCTCCCACAGATTGCCCTTGTAATTTAAAAACTTTTCTTTTAGCCCCAGTTGTCCTTCTAAACCAGGGGTCTCCAACCTATGGTGAGTTGTAAAATTATCTCATCATATATTACAATGCAATAGTAACAGAAATAAAGTGCACAATAAATGCAATGTTCTTGAATCATCCTAAAACCATCGCCCCCTCCCCAGTCCTTGGAAAAATTGTCTTCCATGAAAACAGTCCCTGGTGTCAAAAAGATTAGGGACTGCTGTTCTAAATAATAATATCTCACCATCTGGAACTTTGAAACTCCTATCCTGGAGTATTGCTCTACAGCTAGCTGTCCTCAAGCTGTCAGCCCTGTCCAAATATTCACGTGCAGGTGATGGGCCCTTCTCAGCCTAGCTGCAGTATAAAATCAGTTCTCTAATGTAAGAAAAAAATTATCCAGGAAGATTGAATACATCTGTTCACTTGAGCACCAAACAAGTGCTAGGCACTCTACTAGGAACTAAGGTTGTTGCTTCCACCCACATCACATGCAAGAATACAGTCAAGGAGTAAGTCAGGGTCTCCCTACGTAATCATCTTTCATAATTCCTGAAGAATTAACCTGAGAGTTTTTGAGGAAGGCATTTATACTTGTGGAGAATGACTGACCCTAGACCCTGTAATTGAATCCCTCTACAGGTTATTCTGCGTGATATAGTCAATGAACTACAGGAGACTCACAGCAGGTTATGATACTAATAAAGTGCTGTTTATATCTGCTAACCCATTCTAGTCCAGCCTGGATCCCATGTTTTTGTCAGAATCTGCTATGTGCACTGACCAGGATACCAGCTTCCTGCCTCGGATTCTGATTTCCTAGATCTCAAAACCAGATTATGATGCCCTGGTTTAAATACAGTTTTGAAGTACCCATGTGTTGATCAACCGTTAGTGCAATAAGTCTTTCTACAAGGTTTTCTGTAAATGTTGACTCTAGCTGTCTGGCCTTCTCTACCGTGTGCTCTGGAGCTTTCACCATGTGATCTGTGGGCAGTGGTGTTTTCTTCGGGAGATCAGTGTTATTTCACAGTTACTCTTTCATTTGCTTTTTCTTCTGAAAAAAAGGTTTACATTTTTCTTGTGGGGAAGAGTCTATAATGCTTAGAGTATGAACTGAGTCTTCATTTGTGCGGATTTAGAAGTCTCCCTGGAGTACACCAGGCACCAATAGCATAAGATGTGGTTGTTTGATTCCTTCAATCCACGTGAACCTAGGGTTACACACACATGCCATTTATACACAGAAAAGAATAATCTTGTCCAAAATGTCTAAAAATCACACTTGTGTTGAAAATTGTTATAACACCTTATATTTTATATGGATTTTCGTATGAAGAAACTAAAGTCTGGAAGTTAGAGATTTTTTCCAGTAACCCAAATACTTTTCACATTTTCTTCTTTCCACTACATTATATGGATTTTTGGAGGGGTGTGGTGGGATAAGTATTTATATTTTTTAGTTGTCTTTATTTAGCCTATTTTTTCAAATATATCCTATAGGTATTCATGAAGGGGTGGGATGAATGCAAACCAAAATTTGTCTGAGAGAATGATGAAAATAAACTCAGGATTTAAAAAATATTAAAAACAATCCACAAGCTAGATAATCCATGTGTGGGAAACTCAAACACTGCTAGAAATTTTAAGCAGAATCAGAAAGTGGGAGAAATAATGCACCCAGTTGAAATAATTTTATTTTGGCCCTAAGAATCTAGGTCTATAGAGATTTAAGTAAACCCCACTCTAACCAAACTTCTGATATCTGCACAAACCCTTGACATCTGTGTAGGCATTAAAAACTGTGGTAAAAATATAGTAATTTATAAAATAAGTCTCTTAAATGTATTTCCCAGTAACTATTCAAACTACATAGTTTTTAATACTTTTAGGAAGGTAGAGAACCTCTTCACTCTCAGGGAGAAACAGGGAAAGAAGATTGATTGCTTATTTAAAACACAATACTAAAACTTCCAGAAGCCATCTATTTCCAGATTTCCAAAGGATGTCACCTTTCACTTTAGATGGAGAACTAAACATTATCACCAAGGCTACTGCATCTTCAAATATTTGAAGACAATCTGTGTCTGTCTGTTCTGATTGCATCTGACGCCAGACCCAGGTTAAATGACAACCACTAACAGCTTGGATAATGTGTCCCAAATAAAACACATTACCTGTACTCCCTAGCAGAAAGCTACTGAGTTGTCTTCCCAGATGATGACAACGTCCCCTCTTTTGGGGGTTCCGTTGCTGTGTAGCAGCAGTAGAATCCTGGTAGCCACCCTTCTACCAAATGACACTGCTTCCTGGCCACAACTAATTGTTCCAGGGGTGGATACTGGACCCAAACGGGGCCAATCAGAGTCCCTTCTAAAGTAATTTGAAATTCACACTGAGAAATACTTATCTGTATATATTTGTCATATGTCAATTTGCTGATCATGCTTTCTGCCACCTGCATGGGAGAATCAAAATATCTATACTATTGTGGTACTCTCCTAAGTGATCTTGCAGAAGGCATAATCACAGTGTGGTCTCACCTGTCACCAAAACATGGTACCTTGTTACAAAAACAAACATGACCACATCACTCCATTGCTGAGGAGCGGCTGTAAACACACATGAAGCTTCACTCACCTGTGGCTCACCCGCTGCTGTGCAGCCCCCCAGTTCCTAAATTTCATATAAGACAATTTTCATTGGTGGGGGCAGAGCTCTGTGGCCCGGTCCCTAATAGGCCACAGTGGACCAATATTGGTCTGTGGCCCAGGGATTGGGACCTCAGCTCTATATAACCCACAGACATAATTTCACAGCCTGATCGTGTTGAACATCTTTTGCTCTTCAGAAACGCTGAGTGTGTCCTAATGGCTTAACTTTGTGGACCCACTTTTCCCGCTCCTGAAAAAGGAGAGGGGAGAGCAGGGGAGAAGGAAGAACAGGTTTTGGCAAATCTTTATTCATCCTTTAAGTCCTAACTCAAATATCATCTCTCCCTGAAGCTGTCCATGTCTCATTCACTTTCCGATAGTGAGTCACCTCCTTTGGGAACCTCTACCAAATCTTTGAGGAAAAGCGAGTGGCTTGTCTTTCCTTCTGCCACAGCACTGTTTATGTCAGTCTTTCATAGCATTATTAGTATTTTAGTATAATTTTTGAAGTTATGCCTGTCTTCCCTTCAAGACTAAGAGTTCCTGGAAGACAATGATCACATCTTACATCCCAAAGGCAGCGTAGAGACTGGTGCTAGTCTTGTCACTATCACATAGCTTGACTCTGTAGAAGTCAGGATACTTGTTTATTCTCAGCAAGTTTTTGCTTCATATGCCTATCACCTAATTCTTCTAACTGGTTAATTTATTAATAGGTCATACTATAAAAAGGAAAAATCCACTTAAAACTTTAAGTAAAACAAAGCATATCAAGGATATTTCCACTTAAACATTGATTGAAAAGTATAAAAAGAATTGCTATCTTAAAAGAAATATATGTATCTTTTTCTTGCATAATTGACCCCTGTAATGGCCTCAGTGTTAGCACTTGAGTTTGGTGTCTGAGCTTCCAGGACTTTGGATTGTTTCTAACTGTTAATTAACCTCACGTGCTTCTGGGAATCTAATTAAGTCGACCTTCAAGTCACATATAAACGCATCTTCCCTTGGGCAACCTAAATCACAGCTGATTAAGCTGTGCATTAAAAGAAAACCACTTTAAATACCTATCACCACAGAAATGTCTTGACAGTGATGAGACATTAATACCTAGTAAATAGGTCACTAATAGTGAATTTAAATAGCACCTCCCCTCCTGACAGCCTTATAAGCTCTCTGTCAATGCTTGGGAATATTAAAATGTTCTCCTACATGTCCTCTATACTTTATAATTAAAACCTAATGCTAATGTACCTAACTTTTAAGCTTCTTGACAAATAGGAATTATGCTGTATTAGTGATCTATTTCTGTGTAGCAAATTACTCCAAAACGTAGTGGCTTTAAACAATAAGCATTTCAGATGCATTATGTTAAGTGAAATGAGCCAGACACGGAAAAACAAATATCATGCATTCTCACTCATTTGTGGGAGCTAAAGAAGTTGATCTCACGGAGGTAGAGAGTGGAATGATAGACACCAGAAGCTGGGAAGGGTGTGTCAGTGGTGCTGAGGGGATGAAGAGAGGTTGGTTAACAGGTACAAACATAAGTTAGATAGAAGGAATTAGTTCTAATGTTCCATAGCAGAGTAGGGTGACTACAGTTACCAACAATGTACTGTATATTTCAAAGTAGCCAGAAGAGAGGACTTGAAATGTTCCCAACACACAGAAATGATGAGTACTCGAAGTGATGGATACCCCAGATACCCTGACTTGACCATTACACAGTCTATACATGTAACCAAATATCACCCGTACCCCATAAATATGTACACAATTTATGTATTAATAAAAAATAAGCATTTGTTATCTCAGTTTCTATAGGTCAGGATTTAGGGAGCAGATTAGTGATTCTGACAGAGCCATTGATGTGTTTGCAGGCAAGATGTCAGCCAGAACTTCAGGCTTGCCTTAGGCTGCAGAATCAACTTCTGAGATGGTTCACTGACATGGCTGTGAGCAGGAAGCCTCAGTTTCTTCCCACATGGGTCTCTCCATAAGGCAAGGGTGTAGGCTGCTGAGTGTTTTGACAGCTACCTTCTCCCAAAGTAAGGGTTCCAAAAGAGAAAGCAAAGAGAATACCCAGATGCCTTTTATGACTTAGTCTTAGAAGCTACATACCATCACTTCCACCATATTTTATTAGTTGGAAGCAAGTCATTAAGTATAACCCACATTCAAGGAGAGGTAAATTAAGTTCCACATATTGAAGGAAGGAGTATCAAAGAGTTTGTGGGCATGTTTTAAAATCACTACACATGTAAATTTATCTTCTATACATGCAAATTTATCTTCTACAACTCAATGTTAGGTGCATATGGTAACCATCAACAGGCATATTAAAAAAATGGGAAACTGAATAGATAAATTGTGTGGCATGTGAACTATATCTCACTAAGGCTGTTTATTTAAAAAAAAAGAAAAAGGAAATGAATACACTTCATTGAGAAGAGAAAAAATTAAGATCTTTGAAGCATACAAAGCATACAAAGCATACAAAGAAGGTAATCATTAGCATCTCTATCCAGTTCCATGTTCAGTAACACCATGTCAGAAGCTTGAGATCAGCCATGATAGGAGTATTCACACAATGGGATTGATAGATCCTATAAATCAGTGATTCCCCCCGGGGAATGACTGGTCCTCATTTACAAATGAGGAAAATTGGAAGATGAAAAGTTTTTAAATTTGTTTTTAAAATTCTGCTGATATTTTTGCTTCCCCCAAGGGCAAGTAAATGGAAAGGCCAGAATTTGAACCCAGCATCAACTGCATCTAATGCTGGCTTTGTTTTTAGCACGCACCCTGCCTCTCTAGGAGAATTAATCGCTACACCTTGCCCAAACCAACCATTTTTCTTGCCTCCATTATGATAGTGCTGTATTTGTGATGATGATGAAGACTAATTACAGCAATTTAATTAGTTGACCTTTTATGATTGGGGAATAATTCTATTTAAGTTTAGAGATTGAAAAAAAGACTAGCAAAAATTTAAAAAAGAGCTAACTGAAATGTAATTTTAAATATAAAAAATGGGGAGAGAGAAGGTAACATATGTGTGTGGGGGTCTGCATTCTGTTAAATAAAAAATTGCTAGAAATTATATATATGAGGCATCCATCCCTGCTTTATGCAAAGTGTGAGAATATTTTTTTCATCACAGAAAACATTGTCTCATTTCTCTAATTTGACATTTATCCCTCAAATACAATATTCATTACCTCTAGCCCCAGATGAACACTGTTGAAAAGTTATTTCTTATTTATACAATTTAGCCCTGTTTTGCATATTTAAAACATCTATATTCCACACACACATACAGAGTTATGCAGACTTACTCCTGTGCAGACAACCATACAAACACTAATGTACACACCCCCCATAATGAAAGCTTGCAATGTGTAGGAGAGAAAGGATAAAATTGACTTCCCTGGAGCAACTGTTTTTCAGTGATAACCCTAATAGCTCAAAAAATGATCCCATTTGTAGATATTAAGTAAAACACTGTGCCAGACACTGTGGACATGTGCATTAAGGCACACACGTATGAAATCTCACCACCATGGTAGAGATGAAAACGTGACAGCTAGGTTACCATGGAGACAGAAGCAGAGACACCAACTACCAACTCTGAATACCAATTAACATCTAGCACTTCTTTATGTTACTAAAATTGGTTGCCAGGGCAACTCAAAGGATTAGCTCAGGTTATCAAATTAATTACAAACCAAATCCAAAAAAAGTCAGATTCTTTAAATTTTATGGGTTTTAGCTTAAAGAAATTATTTATAGGGATTCATGCTGCTCTCAGGATGGTATCTGTTATTTGTCTGTGATTCTTTCTTTGTCATTCTCCCATCCTTCTTTTCTTTCTCTTAAAATATTCTTTAGGCAGAGACTGTGATCTATTCCTTAATAATCTCATTTATGCTTCCAGCAGAAGAAAGCTGAAATAAAACATCCTATAACAAGTTATTTTAACACATATTGAAAAAAAACCTTAGGTTATAGCTACACAATGTAGTTGATCCCTGGGTAGCTACATTTTATTAAGCAACTACTGCCTATGTGACAGATGCTTCATATATCTTATTTAGACCTAAAAAAAAAATTCTGAGCATGTAGATATTAACCATATTTTATTGAGAACCAAGTGTTAAATTGAATAGTTTGCTACAGGCAGGAGTCACTCTGAAGCCTTACTGTCTTCTGAAGTCTGTGATACAAGCAACAGGCAGAGACCATGAGATAAGAGACAGTCTGTCTCATCTAAACCTGGCATCTGCCATTGAATAGCCAGATAACCTTGAACAGGGCATCTAACTTCTCTCGTTCAGTTTCCTCATTTACCAAGAGATTTGCTGAACATCTGACCACTTCTTGACCCGACCATCTCTACTGTAGCCATCCTGCTGTAAAACAACAGCCTCTTTGCCTTAGATTATTAAAATAGTTTCCCAACTTGTCACCAACAGCCAGAGTGATCCTAATAAACCATTCGTCAGTTCATATTATTTCTCCTGTGACTCCAACTTCTTATGATTATAGAAAGATTAAGTGAAATATTCCCTGCAAGGGACTCAGCACAGCCCCAAACATGGAGAAAGCATTCATTCATCGGACAGATATTTATTGAGTGCCTGCTGTGTGTCTGGTGCTGGGGAGACAGCAGTGAAGAATATTAAGAAATATCCCTGACCTTGTAGAGGTTCCCTGAAAATACAAAATACTTTAGATTGTAGTAAGTGCTAAGAGACAAATGTGTAACGTGGCAGACTTGCATGGAAAGGGGAGATCCGGAGAGGTCTGTGGAATGACTAGAGAAGACATCCTTGGGAAGGTGACTTTTGTATAAAGACCTGACACTGAGAGAGTGAGTTATGTAAACAAGCAGAGAGAGCACCCCAGGTGGATAGCTCAGCTAGGACCAAGTCCTACCTTGGAAGCAGGGTCTGGTATCTGTGGGGACAAGTGTCTGCTGGAGTGGCAGGTCAGGGACATTGGAGAGGCAGTTGCACATCACTTAGGGCCTTGTGGGACACAGCAAGTGCTTTGGCTCTTATTATCAGTGAGAAGAGAAGTCACTGGAAATTACCGTGAGCTGATTGTGTTCTATTAGGATTCCTCTGGCTGCCGGTGACATGGTAGGAAGCTATTACAATAACCCATGGTAGACAGGCTGGTGTGCCATTGTATGTGCACATGGATGTGCCCGGGCTATGCACATAATTATTAAGTTATTATTAAGGGCATTTTTTGTTGTTTCTCAAAGCTTTGCCTCCAGTGCACTACATTTCTACATGAGAGATAATAAAAAGACTGCTCTCCGTTCCTTAATAAGAATTAAAGATTTGTCAAATGTGACAGCCTTGAGCCTTCAACTGACAGCTCCTGCTTATTTCTTGAACCTTAAATAAATCTTCCTGGAGTCTAAGAAGTAATTATATTCCATACACTTACTTGGTTTTAAAACTGTGCAAAATGTAACATTTTGGTTCAAGCTTTCTAAGTTGCAGTTTTCCTTTGTCTCAGAAATGAGGACCAAGTAAGGCATAAGACTTTCGTCCCAATTAATAATAATAGCAGTTAATGGTAGTGTAGCACTTACTACTACCAGGCATTGTTCTCAGTGCTTTAGGTCTGTAAACATATAGGTGATGATCACAACAACCCTATGAGCTAGGCTACTGGCACCACTACCATCTTATAAGTGAGGAAACTGAGGCACAGAGAGATTTGGTAATTTCCTCCAGGTAGCTCAGGTAAAAAGTGGCAGAGTTGAGAATCAAACCAGGCAACCTGTCCTCTTAACCACCACAACTCCACTGTCTGTCAACATATAGAGCAGGGAAATATTTTGAAATATGATCCCATGTTGTTCTTCTTATACTTTCTCCTTTCCATTCCTAAACTTTCCCTCACCTTTACCACCTGCAGGCCAAGTCAGGTAGGGAATGACTTTTGCATCCCCAAATCCCAAGCCTTTATGGATACTTACAAAGTTTTGCAAAGAAGGTTAAAATTTAAAAAAAAAATTGATTGCAAAATGGGTTGGGGAGGGGTAGAAAGGGTTTGGTCTAAAGAAATGAGAAATAGCACTACTGACCCCAAAATAGAAGGTGATTTTCCCCTTGGGGTCATGGGGAGGAGAGAGAAAGTTAGGGTGAGGGGCTTCTGGGGCTCTCTCTCTGCACCACTGGGGTCAGAGACTATCCCTAATATGAAGTGACTATCTGATGTGCCCAGGTTGATGGGAGGGTAGGAATGAGGGTGAGAAAATTCTTGAAAAAGACTTTTCTTTAAAAATCCTGCCAGTCCAGTAAGATTGTGACTTAAAATAGAAATTAAGTTGAGTTGTTGAAAATAAAGGAAGTCATAGTTCTTATAAATCTCAGTTTGTGGCCTGAGATTCATGCACATGAATAAAACAATGCAGATTAGATATCTACCCTAAACTCAGAAAATTACAATTACTGTTCCAACTACTGATAATTAAGAAACCTAAAATTTTCATTTTACATAGCTTATATAGCATTTCATTGTTTTTCTTGACTCTACCACCAGTATAATATAGATGACAAATTGAATCACACCAGTCCTTACCCTGGAGTTGTAGGGCTAACACATATCCCATTCTATGGGCAAATAGACTTGACCCTAAGGTGCTTTGCAAGTAAATCTTATTGTTGAAATAGGCTACAAATAGGAATGACAAAAAAAATGGAAGGTTTTTTTCTTTGTTGTTAATCAATGGCTTTATTTCCATACCATAAATACTGCCTGGATGAATATTGTTTTTAGGCATATACTCTGTCCTGAAGTTGGCAGAGAGGAAAATAAAGTGCAAACATGGCAGACAAAAATCCTCAAAGTACTTCAAAGTCATAAATTGGCATGTTAAAATTTATAGCCACCCAATTGCTGGAAGATAAAAAATAAAAAGTTCTCTTAATAGGCTATAGATAAAAATCAGTAGGGAAGGTACTATTACTTTTATGGAAAGATAGGAGAAATATGATAATGATTAAGCTACACGGTTTTGAAAATAAACATGCAGTGTTACTAAGGCCAGTAAGATTCTTCATCAGCACAGTCATCAACTCTGATGTTCTTATGAGGTTAAAAGCCATCAGCTGAATGCTGTCTTCCCAACTATCCTAAGAATACTTTTTGATCTGGCATGCTGAAAGGGTTAGAGAGTCCTGGTTAATGACATATTTTATTTTATTTTTATTTCAGAATATTACGGGGGTACAAACGTTTAGGTTACATAAATTACCTTTGCCTCGCCCAAGTCAGAGCCATCCCTTCCTCCCCCACTACCTTCCCCACACTCAAATAATATATTTTAATAAGTTATTTCTATTGTGCTCTCTATTGATTATTTCTTCAACTGTAAATATCGCAGTAAATATTATGTAGTCTGTTATTGATTCAAATGTAATTCAAGATCTTGGTATGGGTTCACCATAATGAGCGCCTATCATAATGGTGTCGAAGCACCAATAAATAAGAAGCATGTTTAACGAGTGCTAGAGAAGAGTGTACGGGGCACTGCTTAGTACGTGAATGCATTTGACTTCTTGACTGGCAGGAGAGCAATGTGCACACACTTTGTACCCAGACACTCTGGGGTTCTGCGTCAGCCTGCACCTTACTAGTTATATGAGCCAGAGCAAAATATGCCCTTTGTGGTATGTGTGTTTAAATTAGCTTGATTTGACCCCAAATTAGCCTCAGTGTCTCAATGTCCCCATCAGACAAAATAACCACACTAATAATACCTATCTCATAGAATTGCCTGAGAATTAAGTAGATTAATATATGGTAAGTGTTTAGAACAGAGACTAAACAAATAACATATAACAAATGCTATGCAAGCCTTCACTATTAACATTGGCCATGAGAAAAATAGACAATATAGTTTGTACTCTTCTTTTTTAAAAACCATATTATAAATAATCATCCTTGTAAATATTTTTTTTAAAAATACATCTATATAGATAGACAATTGAGTCCTTACTACATATCAGTCCTGTTATAAACAGTACACTTATTTTAAGTCATTTAAAATAGAAACAAGATTTCTAATAAAATATTTTCTTATTAGAGGTTAGAGGAAAATAACATATTTCTCCATTCAAATTTTTTGTTTAAAATATTAATTATTTTAGCATGTATTGAGATAATCAGCTCCTGGGAGATGTTTAAAGTTCCTACTCATCAACATTGGGATAAAAAATAACTTTTATGAAGCACTGAGATAATATATTGCATTATTTATTCAGTATACAACTTTGCATTATTATTGTTGAAGATCAGAGCTGGCACAGTGTCCTTAGCTGCTAGGAGAAGGCTATTTTCTTTTTTTTTTTTTTTTTTGAGACAGAGTCTCACTCTGTTGCCCGGGCTAGAGTGCCATGGCATCAACCTAGCTCACAGCAACCTCAAACTCCTGGGTTCAAGTGATCCTACTGCCTCAGCCTCCCGAGCAGCTGGGACTATAGGCATGTGCCACCATGTCCAGCTAATTTTTTCTATATATATATTTTTAGCTGTCCATATAATTTCTTTCTATTTTTAGTAGAGCCGGGTCTCGCTCTTGCTCGGGCTGGTCTTGAACTCCTGAGCTCAAACGATCCGCCCTTAGAAAGGCTATTTTAAATACACATTAACCAATGATGAGATTGGATCAAAGCTAATTTAGGGTCAAATCAAACTAATTTAAACACATACACCCCAAGTCCAAAGGGTGGGCCTACCGCCTCTTTCTCCCTCCATACAAGAATATCTCAATCTTTTCTTGTATCAGCATAAGCAACAATTTATGCCACCTGGCCCTGAGGTAAATACTAATTAAAGAACATTTTTATGCCAGTAAACGCTTGCCTCTCAAACCAGCACCTCGAAATGTGTTATCACCTGGCTCTATAAAAAGCAAACTGGGTGGGGTGGCTCCCAGACCTGCTGGGATAAATATTTGTCACTACCCCAGTGGATGCTTCTTTTACATACAAACCGCTTTGTAAATATAGCTCACAATTGTCAATATGAAGCACAGGGAAATGGGTTTCTGTGGAGAAAACAGAACTATTTGCTTATTCCCACAGATCCGGCAATTCTGTGCCCTCCACTTGTTGGCACGCAGCAACAGCTGGCCATTCCAGGGTGGACAAAAACATTTCCCCCTGGCATGTTCTCTTCACTGGCCTGTGTTGAACGGAGGCCAAGTTCATTTATAGCTATTTCAAGGGCAGAATTTAAGATTATTTCAAGAGCTCTGTGCACATTTGCTTTTCTAAGGCAGCACGGCATGATACCCAATCTTGGTTGGCTTGAAGATTTAAACCTACAACACCTCTACAAGCTGGGCAAACTTTCATAATTATAAAGCACACACTCTCCCCATCTAGAAGCCTTAACAAAACAACTCAAAAACAATGTACACTTTCTCCATTTCCTCCAGTATAAACTTCCTCAGTGAGCTCTCAGGTTTCTTGATAACAGAAGGAGGTTAAATAAATGTTGAAAACAAACCATTAGACTTGCTGGGGTGGATTTTTGAATGGCCTCCAAATTCCAGCACAGCCACTTCTTTCTGATGTGCCCTTTTTAATTCTAGGATATCAAAGCGGTTGGTAAACATTAACACACGGATCCTCTTAAAAATCTTTCTGGGTGGTAGATGACTTATTTCATAAGTGGGAAAGTGTGTCTACAGGCCTTCCCTCTGGACAGCAAGGCAGAAAACTGGCCATGCCTTTTTCAGATGGGGGAGGTGCGTTTCCACTTTTCACAGCCAGCAACTCAAGCACCTGGATCAGGGCCTCTTCCTTGTTGATGATCAATGTACCTTTGTTGAATGAATGAAACTCTGCCCATTGTTCAAATGATCTTTTCTCTTGTTACTTCCGTGTTGTCATCTAAAGTCTAAATTAGGGTCAGAAGGGTTTAAATTAACCAGGAAAAAATAATCTGTGCTTTTTAAAAAATTCTTCTGAAGATGAGGAAGAATGTATTCTACTACCGAACTCTGGTACTGGGAGAAATGACCAGTAACACAGTGAGTCTAGATACGATATTCTATTGTTCTGTAAATAATGTGCATTATGATTTCTCCTTTCTGCAACTACATTTTCATTCTCATTCTGCATTGGAATAAGAATTCTAATCTTATTTTTTTAAACCAATTGAATAATTTCTAGCCAGTTTCTTCTTTATCCTCTAAATGTTTTCTTTTTGGAATTTCCTCAACACTTTCTTAAAAATAACAGACCAAGATGTAAAGCTGGGAGTTCATAATGTGTCTTTTAAAACCAGAATGGAGCACTTTTTTAATCCGTCAACATTAGGAGTTACCATGAAATAAATAAATGAAAAGAACCACATTGGTCATTACATTCTTAAGATTGTTCTTTTCATTAATGTGGCATGTTTTGGAAATTTTTTGAAACCTCCTAGGGTTCGGAGCTAGCAATAATTTCTTGCTGTACTGTTTTCAGCTTATGGTAAAAGGGATAAGAAAGAATTTTATGGAAAAAAATATTTTCATACTTTAGCTTCTTGGAACGTTGCTTTATATCAGGAGTCAGCAGATGTTTTCTGTAAAGGGCCAAATAGGAAACACTTTAGCCTTTGTGGGTCATATGGTCTGTGTTGAATCTGCACAACTCTGCCATTATAGCACAAACTTGCCATGGGCAATACAGAACAAACAGGCGTGGCTGTTTTCTAATACAATTTTATTTACAAAAACAGGCGACAGGTGGGATTTGGCTCCCTTAGTCATCATTTGCCAACCATTTTTTATATTATGCTTCTTGGATTTTGTGATGCTAAAAGAATATAGTTCTTTACAAAAATTAAGAGTTAAAAGCTTTAGTTTAATAATACACAAACCCTCCAGTACTGAGAGAAATGATCACCCACACAATTTAGTCTAGATATGGTATTTTATTGCTCAGTAAATGATGTGCATTATAATTTCTTTCTGGATCTATATATTTTAAAGTCTATCAACTACATGTATTACTTTTTAAAAAATAGGCAGAAGGTAGGCACCCAGCAAAAATATTTCCCATCCCAAACAGGAAAACCTCAGGTGATTTGGTGATTGGCATCTACTCCAGCTGCTGATGAAAGTTCTTAAAGCTCAGCTTCCCACCCCTCCAGTCCTGCCTCTTCATCCCCACCAGGTCCGCAGCAAGGGCTTTGGCCCCTAAGACCTTGCTAGAAGGGAAGAATGCAAGGAAGGCTCATGGGCAAGAAGATACTGGCCCAAAGCCTGGTCTCGCTCCATGTTCTGGCCCCCAAGTAAACTTCTGAGCAGGTGCATCAGGAAGAGAAACAGCTTCCTGTGAATCTACTGCTCACCTCAACTCTCTGCAGTTGAAGCCATTGAATGCAAACCATATGTCATAGGTTTCTGTTTTACTCTTTAAACATTGACCTTCCTTGAAGCATCTAATGAATTTCCACACTTGAGAATACTTAACATGGTTTGAGAGTCTCTTGTTGTTGCCAACACCAAAACATACCTGTGTGATCTTACCAAAGACAAGCAATAATAAAGTTTACATCATCACTTAATAAATACTACTGGAAAGTAGAGTTTCTAATAATTAACTTACTATGTGATTGTTCAACTATAATTCAATATTGTTAAAATTTCCACAAAACTTAACTTTGGTAGAATTTTATCTTTTAATGTTAGGGCAAATATTCTCACATCGTTAATATAATTTTGTATTTTGAAAGTTTTAGGCATTGGTGAAATATCCCCTACCTAAGAACTTAAAGACAGAGAAAATAATATTGTCATCTCAGAGTTAAACTGGCAAAGCACACATACTCATTCAAGACCCGCATTCAAGATCCCTGTCGGAATGCTCTGGGGAACTAGACTAAAATAAGATTGCGTTTTAGTAAACAGAAACAATCCATTGCAGTGTACCATATTTGAGGTGAGGCTGTTAAGTGGCTACCCAGTTTACTGAGCACCAATTTGTAAATACCTTATTTCTTTATTTTAATTTGTTGGCAGTAGAGTGAACGACCCTTCTTCCCACCGAATTCTAACATCAACAGTTGCAGGGTGAGTGGGAGGCCTTGCTGTGCTTTCTGAGAGCAGGTGTGTGCATCACCCAGAGAAGGCTGCTTCCAGACACCCGTTCAACATGGAATTTGAAAACACTAAGTAAGGAAGCTGACAAGGAGTACTATGTTTTCCCCATTTTTAAAAATAGCCAGCAAGACAATTTACCCCCCTAATAGCTATTCTGTTCATGTTGTTCCTTGTATCTTACTGCATGTGCACATACACATGTTAACCATTTGTTTCAAGTCGACCCTGCTGACAGCTAGTGATCATCTTACGAGGCGTGCCTGAAAAGCACACATGTGACCTGTTAGCTTGTCTCAACAGATGTATCGCCCCAGTTTACTGGTGCTGCAAGGGTAAAAGAAGAATCCATGAAATGGAAGGTTGGAAATAAGTCCTCCTTGCCTTGCTGGGCCATCTCAAGAGAAGCCACTGACCAAGGCAGCAGACAGATGACCGCCGCCTTACATTCAAACAACCCTGATCTGCTTCCAGAGATGCAGAAAACTTCAAGCATGAACCATGTTTTACTTAGCAGCTCCGATCACCACAAGCATGTTTTCAATTACTCACCAATTTTCAGAGGGTACTTTTTTACATCACTTGAATATATCATGTATATGCCTTTTCTCAGTCTTCTGTGGATTTTTTTTTTGCAAGAATGCTCATAAGCTCATTACAGGGAGAGAAAATCTTAAATATCACTGCATATATAAATATGACAGATTGAATTAGAAGAAATGTAAAGAGTTGCATGACTCAGTACTAACAATAAAGAATTTTTAAATTGTATTATAAAGAAACATACTTTAGGAATTGTCAAAAAGCACTAGGGTGCAAATATTTCAACACCATTATTTCAAATAATTGCCATTTTTGAAAATTTCAAGGGAAGTTTAATTTAACTGAACTTACATTAGACAGCCTTCTTTTATTTCCCAGAGCATGTGTTCTGCAGACATGAATGACAAATCTAAATCCAGGAGCTAAGCCAAAGTTACATTTGCAATTTGTAAAATTTAAACCATCTCTGTGGAGATGCTTTTAAGTCAATGCCCAGATCATGTTTAAACTCTATTTTATTTCTTTATAACTTTAGATTTGTGAATTAATGATTATTTTTACAATAGCTTTTGCTGTTTTTACAACACAGACACATTGTTTTGTAGTTCAGGAAAAACAGACTTAAAAGCAGATTTTTTTTTTTTTTTTTGAGACAGGCTCTCCCTCTGTTGTCTGGGCTAGTATGCAGTGTTGTGCTCATAACTCACTGCAACCTCAAACTCCTGGGCTCAAGCAGTCCTCCTGCTTCAGCCTCCCAAGTAGCTGGAACTACAGGCACATGCTACCACTTCCAGCTAATTTTTTTTTTAATTTTTTTTCTAGAGATAGGGTCTTGCTATTGCCAGGCTGGTCTCAAACTCATGACCTCAAGCAATCCTCCCACTTCAACTTTAGATGTTGCTTCAGATTGCATACATGCGTGACATCCATGAATTGTACAAAAATAATTTGGAAAAATGGCTGAGAGATGATTAAGTGGTGATATATCACCCCTATGGAAACTATAAAGTCAGTCCTCAAGCAAGTTGTTTATTCTTGTTAGTATAACTACAGATATTATTTTATCTGGCTTTTACAGAGTACACCAGATGATGGGAGAAAACTTAAGTAAAATTCTGATAACAACTGCTGTACTTTGTTATTTATTTATTAAATCATAGATATTCAAAACAAAAAGGACCTTGAAGTATCTATCTGCCCATCTTCTTGTCTTAGGCATTTACCTCCCTTCATATAATTCCATAACCTCTCTCATTTATCTATGTCAGTATTTATTACAGAGCTTATTGTCACTTTTCATTAAGAAGTATCAGTCACTATTTCAAATATAAATACTTTAAATAGTAAACACTGCATTTCCTTTCTACCCGAAGGACAAGAATCTCAGTATGTTTGGTTCTGCTGTTACTGAGGGCTCATCGGAAGATGATAGCATCTGGTAATTGTCCTGGAGCAGAAATTTAATTAGTACAGTGTCTACAGGGCTTGACACCAATTGGAAAATTAATTTGGGGAAAAGTATGAAGCAGGAGGAATGCTCAGTTTCTTCTTTACTGCTCAAATACATCCCATTCTTCATTTTTTTTTAAATGGAGCTATTGTGGTTGTTATACCCTCATTCAGGGTCCCTCCAATGTTAAGGTTATTGATGTCCATTACTGGCGAACTGTGCTATTTCTGTTAAACAAATGCTCATCATTTACTTGAGGACACCTCTTTAAATTATCCCTTAGTGCCTATTTTACAAAAGGTGAAAAAAGAGGGCCTTTTTTTTGGAGGTAGACCACCAGGTTTTATGTCTTACTGAATTGAATATATTATTTCTGACAACAGATATAAAGTTAATTAAGTTGTGCTTGACATGGTCCTAGCGGCTTCATCTGCACAGTGAAAAGGCTGGCCTAGAAGCTGTCTAAATCTATGAAATCAAAAAAGGATCAAAGTGGAGACATGGATTCCTCCAAACTTGAAATGGAAATGAGTGTGTTTTTGGTATCTATTCGTCTGCCTAAAACCAAGTAAATCATTTCAGAAGAAGTTTTTAGCAGTCTATCAAAGTGACAGGAGTGGTGAGGTAGCAAAGTAGAAACATACTGACAACTTTATTTTTATTGACTAGATAAATAACCTTCATCACTCAAAGTTTGAAACCAACCAGAAACAGAAGCAAAATGTTCATATATCATTCCATTAACAGGACTTGAATCCCATAGGAGGAATAGAAAAAAATATAAATGTTGAGAAAATAATGTTGTAATATTATTTAGTCATTATTTTTCCCAGTGTGAGGTCACTCCCAGATATGCTTGACTGCGTTGTTGCATGTCCATTTAGGGTGAAGGCAAATTTTGCATGAATACACTAAATAGTCATTATATATGGGCCAAGTAACATGCTGGGTGCTTTACATATATGATCTCCTTTAATTTGCCCAATAATATTGTGATATAGTTTTTATTATCGCTATTTTAAGGATGGGAAAACTAAAAGATAATAGAAGTTAAAAAATAATTTTCCAACTCCCCAGAACTGGTAAGTAGCAAGGACAAAATTCAAATCCTCATCAGTTGAACCCAAAGCGTATAGTCTAAATCACTTGCAATATATAAAGGAGGCTTCCTAAGGCTTTATACGTAAGAATATCATCTTGATTGAGAAAACAATGTAAGTTTTAAATCATGTGCCATGACTTTGCTGACATAATGTGGTTATAATTTTCTCCACTTGACAAAAAAGAAGCATTACATTAATTGTTATTGGTGTTCGGAATGAGTATGCTTTGATTTAAGATGTACAATAAACCATAAACAACTAATACTAGACACCCCAACCTGACTAGAAAAAACTTTTTAAAAATTTCCTCTTGGTAGCCAGTCTCCGTGAATGTAGGTTTAAGCCACCGAAGCCCTGACTGTGTTTTATTAAAACATAAGGCAAAGAGAAAGAATTCCCATTTTTGATGTAGTTGCCTTGGATCAAAGAGGCTAATAAGAGGCTCAAATGTTAGTGTTCTCATAACTTTTTTTGCCATGAATCCCTCTGTAGACTGAGGAAGCTGTGAAACTCTCCTCAGAATGATGTTTTTAAATGCTTAAAATAATATACATAGGATTACCAGGGAGACCAATTGTATTGAAATTTAGTTATTAAGTGATTTTTAAATGTGGTACAGTGATACACAAACTTTTTTTTTTTGACACAGGGTCTCACTCTACTGCCCTAGCTAGAGTGCAGTGGCATCACCATAGTTTATTGCAACCTCCAGCTCCTGGGCTCAATGTGTTAATATTTTCCCTATAACACCAAAATATGTAGGTCAGTTCTCCCTAAGTGCTTGACATACACAATGCTAAAACTGGATGGTGACCAAAGAAATTTACAATAAAATTTCTATCCCACTGGCCAACAAATAATGATAGTAATAGAGTACAACTCATTGTGTAAAATAAGAATAGATGAGTTGAAACTAAAAATAAATAAATGAGCATTTACATTACATAGAATGCCAACTAATAATGTGGATAGAATGATATAGTTAGAAAGTTACCATTTCACAACCAACATTGTAATAATTGATTCAGGCAATAATCGTCAATGGATAAGTAGTAAACAAAACCTCTATTGTTCCATAAATTACCTACAAAGAGTAAAAATAGCAACTTTATAGTGTAAAAACTTGAAGGACGCTATCTTAGCTAACATCATCAATAAAAGAACAAATTGATATTACACACCTCATATTATGATATAATTAGGACTCAGTATTATTTATAAAATATTCCTAATAAACGAACAAACAAAATGCATAACCTGAATCTAATCATAAGAAAACATCGGAAAAACCCAAGTTGAAATGTATTCACAAAACAACTGGTCTAGCCCCACTTGTTCCCTCCTTTCACTCTCAATGTCGAAAGGTATTTTAACTACGTATAGAATTCTAGGTGAGAGTTATTTTATTTATAACAAATTAAAGATAGTACTCCATTGTCATCTGGCTTTTATTTTATACATCAAACAAGACTAGGATGGTATGAAACAAAAAAACTTCTTGGTATGAGAAATAGTTCTTGGAAATTTAAACATGATAGCTGAAATTTAAATACATAATGAAGATTTGGACTATCTGTATCAATAAGCTTCTGCTGTTGTATTAGTTTTCTATCAGTGCTATAACAAATTACCAAAATTTAGTGGCTTAAAACAATGCAAATGTATTATTTTATAGTTATGGAGGTCAGTTTCGAACAAACGTTTCACTGGGCTAAAATTAAAATGTGGTCAACCTCTTTCTGGAGAATCAGTTTACTTGCTTTTTCCAGCCTCTAAAGGTCACCCACATTCTTTGGCTTTGATCCCCTTCCTCCATCCTCAAATCAGCCAGAGTCCTTCTCATGTTGTCATCTCTCTGGTTCTTCCTCATTTGCTTCCCTCTTCCTTATTTAAGGATCTTTGTGATTCTATTGGGCCCACCTCAATAATCCAGTATAATCTACCTATTTTAAGGTCAGTGGATTAGCAAACTTAATTCCATCGGTAACCTTCCATTTTAAAATATACTACTTGCAATATCAGAAGGTGTTGCGTCTAGAAATATTATAGAATTAAATGATTAGGAGCAGTCACTAGGAAACTAAGCCTGGATGCCTCTTCAATGGCTGCCTCTCCCATGGAGCTCCTTGGATTTCATTATTCACACAATGAAGCAATACATTGAAATTACATCTGTTGAATGGACTACCACAACAGATCATGGTGCTGACTTTGAATGTTTTTACCACCTTTAGTTATTCTGCCCAATTGAAACGTAGACTCTTAACCTCCCCCATCTGAAATCTACATATCTTTCCAGGCTCAACTTTGGTCCTTTTTACCATAAAACCTTTCTGATTATTTTAACCCCAAGGGGCTCTCTCTTTGCCAAACTCCCATCAGATGTGCATATAATTTTGCTTCTAAGTAGACACTCTATTCTAATGCTTATTTTTGTTTCATCATTGTCATCCTCCTTGCTCCTATTTACAGATACTTGAACCCAAATCCATCTGACATGAATTTGTTGCTTCTGGTCTGTTTCCTATACTGCTCCAGATGATGCGTGTTTTGTTCTTAGATTATAAACTCCCCCACAATGGGGACTCCCTTATAGTTTTTCTGACACTCCCACAGCACCTAGCCATGGATTTAGCCATATAGCAGGAGCACCATGTAAGTACTGAGTGGGCAGATTTGGCACAAACATGAATTTGAAGCAGAAGACTGCCATATGCAATGTAAATTGCCCCAGCTTTGGTTTATTGCATGAGTGAAGCAATTGTACAGCAAGTTGAGGAATCTATTTCAAAAGCTTTTATTTTGCACCTTTAAGGGATGCCCAGAAGGTTAGGAAAATTTTGGGAATTCCCTTCACTGGTTTTGGAAAGATGACTGTGGTAACCTTGGTCAGAGTGTCATCTAGCTGGAACAATGTGGCCAGGAGAATGCCAATGCCTCTAGCCACAGAATTTACATAGTTTCCAACATCCAATCAGTTGTCACTAAAATAATTCCAAATAATTCCACTCAAAGGAGTGGTAGTGGTTATGTCTAAATCTCCATGGGCCAGCTCCCTGCTCCCAGCCAGCCCTTTGGGGAAACTGAAGTGCTAGTTCACAGAGCCTCGCCCCAGTATGAAATTCCACAGCATTTACACTTGTGTTTAATGATAATAATTAAGGATTAAAGAGCTCTTCAATGCAGACAGATAATGCATTTTATTAGCCATGCAGTAACATATCATTTCTAAAACCAGAACATCTCCTAGTATAAAGTATTCCAAATCTATGCCTTGTCCAGAAGGGCACAGATCCACCCAAATGTATTTTTCAGACACTCAAGTACTTTGTGTGCATGTGGTTTCTGGAAGACAGATAAAAGCCCTTCTGGAATCCTTGTGAACTGCAGGGGAGGAGCTCATTTGTGGGGCTGTCCCATAGGTATTATTGCTCTAGGTGAATTGGCCAAGTGAAGGCTTAGAGAAGCAGATAATGCAATATGATGCAAAGGAAAGAGGGACGGAGCCGTTGCTCAAAAGCAGGTCCTTGGGCCAGTATTAGGCTTGCAGAAAATCAGAGGCAACAAGGGGAGGTGCCTGGGAATATTTCATGGCCCTATGTATACATCTTGCTTTGTTTCTGAACACAGTGCCTAGCACAGAGTAGGTGTTTGTGGGTTGCATAAAGATGCCATTCAGCACTGGGTTCTCATTTAGAATGGGCATATAGCTGAGGGCAGAATTAAGAAGGATTATAAAGTAGACAAAATTTTTAGCACTGTTCTTATCAAACACTAGTCTTTGCCAGGCCCACTTTGTTCTTTTACTCTTCCCATCCAGCTCTCTAGGTCTTGATGTGGTTCTCTCATGTGGCAGAATCTGCCACTGTGGCCTCCAGACTGCCATCCCCAGGAACCTCCCAGGGTGAGACAGTGCATCCTGCTCTGGCCAGACTGCTGGTCTGACACCAGTGCTTCCCAGCCCAGCACCACAGACAATGAAGGGGGATCTGGAGAGGTCACCCCTCAGCTCTGGGGACAGGCAGGGCTGGGCATGCAGGCCGTCCTTCCCCACCAGCTTCTAGGCACAAGCAGCTTCCTCCACCGGCCCCTGCGAGTCATATAACCAATATCATTTTTTGTGGCTGCCATGAGTGAAAAGAGTCGAAAGACACTGGTAATTGCTGCCAATATGACCAATGGATTCAAATGGCCATCTGCAGTGGTTTTTAATAATTGGTGTGCATCAGATTTACTGACTGAGCTTTTTAAAAATGTGATGCCTGTTCCCTAACACCTGAAATTCTAATTCAGTCAGTGTGGGGCCTGAGAAGCCGATCTGAACAAACTCTCCATGAGATGTGTATAAACATTGTATTTGCAAGATAGACTAAGCATTTGGAGCAAGTGAATCCCAAACCTGGAAGGTTTATTTCTTGCTCATGGTACATGTGTTTCCAGCACATATTGGCATATGTGTACTCCACGAGGGTGGAGGAAGCTCACAAAGTATGCAGACTGATGGGGTGTCGCCATCTTCCAACACTTCCAATGTGGAGAGTCAGGACTGGGATGGGGGTTGGAGTACAGGCAGCCAGTATCACCGAAAACTGACAGGTAGATATTAAATCTCCTGCACTAGCATATTAAAGATTTTTTTTAAATTTGGAAATTAAGAACCTTAACATATTATAAAATCATCACTTTTGAATTTGGAAGAGATATTAGGAGTCATCAAATCTAATTCCCAGATGAGGAGGACAAGTCCCCTGAATGGGCCCTGATCTTGACAGAGCTGCAACTAAAACCCAACTCCATGAAGGTCAGTGGTCTTCCTACTGTTAAGACTTTACTTTCCATTATCCTTGAGATTCTTCCCTGGCATGGTTCATAGGATCTCCATAACGGAAACTCATAATCTTTCACTTTTGGGAAAACAGTACTTTTCTACATAACAAAATAATCTGTTCAGCCCATGTTTGTCTCCATATCCTCACGGAACTTCTTCTAGTGCTCTTAGAGATTTTAATGGTGCAACAAGAGACTTGTGATACCCATGGCACACAATACTTAACATAATTCCTGGTACTACTAGGTTCTCAATAAATGGTTGACCATGGATAGAATAATTGAAAGTTTGAATTTCTGTGGGCTCCATGAACTATTTTTATGCATATTCATTAGTCAGGATAAGTTAGTCTTAAGTAGCAAACAGATCTAAGTTTCCATGGTAATCTTTTTTCCATTTACCAGTGATAACATATTGGGGGATTTTTGTTTTTTAATCCTTGGACAAATTTCTAAAGTTTAATATGCTGTAATCTCTTTCAGGCCCCAGACTGTGTTTTTTGTCTCTTCAGACCTAAAACAGAGCCTGGTACTTAATATATCCTAGTGGAATGGATAAAGGACTGTCCTTCATCTTCCCTGCTCCATCTGCCGCACCCTTCCCTCTCCTTTCTTCTCCACCACATCTAGGGGCCCTCATTAGCATGTTAGAAATCTTGCACATGTCATGGAGCTCAGCACTTGGGCAGTGTTTGCACATATATACAGGGGCCACCACTCCCCAAGGCAATTCATAGAATCTGTGCCAGAGCAGCTAGCGCTAGTGATGTGTTCAACATGAGTCCTTGTAATTCTGTCCTTTGCAAAAAGCGATGCAGCCAATATCAAGCTTTGCTGTGGTTCCCGGATCCTATGTCTGCTCCCCCTTCTGTTCTCCCTCCTCCACATCAGCCTCCTCCTCCCTCTCCTCCTGTGTCACTGCTGGTGCATGCATGCGTCATTAGCAACATCTCTCGCTGTGGCTTCGTCTATGAATAGATTTTTAACAGCCTCCTTCAAGCTTCCTCTCAGGGCTGCATTGACTCAGCCACGCTGGGAACAGGGAGTGCTTTGACTGACAGCTAGCTTTTCCATCCTAAGGGGCCAGGATGTGGACACAAAAAGAGAGGTGCAAGAGGACCCGAGGACTTGGCCTGAAGGAAGCCCTCCTGAAAGAATAAATCCATTAGGGCAAACTAAGTAAAAAAGGAAGGCAGCCAGCAGCTGGAGAGCTATAGTTGGTTGTCACGGATGAAGAGGTAGTTTGGTATATAAAATTAGTGATCCAAAAAAAAAAAAAAGACATCTTTCAAATTTGACTTTGATCTCAAGATTAAAAAGAAATTGCTTCCCCTGAGAAAGGATATTTAGGGAGCCAATTTGCAAGTAGCCAAGCTGGGGGAAAGAGGATTTCCAGAAGGCAAATCCAGGTCATCTGTTTAGAAGTGATGGGTGCTTATTGTCTCTCACACTGAATTCACAGCTACCGCCTTTAATTAGTAACAGGACACAGTCACAGCAGCAACCAGCTGCAGAGCCAAGCTTCCAGGGACAAGAGGGACCATTTCTGGCTCAGGCAGACACAGCTGCTTCAAGCACCGGGAACGTGTGGGAACAAACCCAGCTTGAGTCTTAGGTAGGAGGAAACCAGCCAAAGAGGTTTTTCCAGAAAGAGGTAACCTCATGGCTGTTTATTAATAGGACAATGGATTCACCCTATAGAAATGTTTGGTGGTGTCTGCTTAATTGTTCTCAGGCAGTTATTACTGCAATTAGGAACCTGCAACATTGCAAAACCTCGTCTAGACTAGTACATATTAAAAAGAACCTGTTTGTGATTGCTTTTTGTTGGAGAGAGCAGATAAACAGTTTACCTTGGAGTCTGGGTTTACTCAGACTCTACTGCTTGCTCTCTCACTCTCTCTCTCTGTCTCTCCATTTAGACCACGGCTTCTCCTGGATTTTCATGCAAGTGAGGTATTTTGAGGGGCCCGGGCAGCATGCAGATATATGCAATGCTTCCTTTGGACCACTAGCCCCTAACTCCAACATACAACACCTGTGTTAGTAAATAGGTCTGGTGTTCCCATAAGCAATGACTATTAAGGTTTTTTTTTTTTTCTTCATCTGGAGACTCTACCAAGAAACAAACTAGAATGAGAGGAGCAGCTTCAAAAAAACAAGTCAGGTGGGGTTCAGAAACATGATGACTGGGAAGATACCCCTTTCCAAAAATCCCACCACCTCCAGGAAACTTTATAATTAGAACTTCAATCCTCCTGAAATTCCCTCTGCCTCAGATTCTCTGAATCCCCACTGCTGGGGTTTTCTCCTACCATTTACAGTGATTCTTCTTTGTCTCCTCTATTGCTATTCACAACCAGGTATATCCTTAATTCCCCCTTTTTTCTAAAGTCAGTGTTAAGTGGAGAAGTAAATTCACCTTCTTAACCCCACGTTGAATTTTTTCTTCCCTGAGAAGTTGCAGCATTTTACATCTATTCCATTTATCTGTGCACTTGATCCTGTGAATCCTTGGGTTGTTGCTTAACAGTTTGATGGGTATACTTTTCTTCTCAATTATATGCAAAGTCCTTGGGGACAGTGAAAGCTAATCAGGAGTCTCTGTCATCAAAGATAGATTCTGACATAGGAAGCCTTTTAAGAAATTCTTGTACTTATTATAATTAATAAACTTTTTGAGCAGTTTTAAATTTATGAAAAATTGAGTGGAAAATACAGAGTTCCCGTATACTCCATCCCCAACTCATCACACTTCTCCCCTCAGTTTCTCTGATTACTGACATCTTGCATTAGTGAGGTATATTTGATGAAACTGATAAGTCAATATTGATACATTATCATCAACTAAAGTCCATAGTTCACACTAGGATTCACTCTTGGTGTTATACATTCTATGGGTTTTGACAATGTGTAATATCATGTGTCCACCATTACAGTTTCATACAGTATCATACAGAATGGTTTCACTACCTAAATCCCCAGAGCTCCATCTCTTCATGTCCCCCTACAACACACACACACAAAAACAAACAAACAAACAAGCAAACAAACAGAAAACCTCCAGCAACCACTGATCTTTTGACTGTCTCTACAGTTTTATTTTTACCAGAATATCATATGGTTAGAATCATATAATATTTAGCCTTTTTCAGATTAGCTTCTTTCACTAAGCAATACTCACTGAAATTTCCTCCATGTCTTTTGAGGCTTAGTAACTCATTTCTTTTTATTGCTGAATAATATTCCATTGTCTGGATTACTATAATTTATTTATCTATTCATTTCTTAAAGGACATTTCAGTGGCTTCTACATTTTGGCAACTGTGAATAAAGCTGCTATAAACAACCACATGCAGGTTTTTATGTGGACATAAGTTTTCAACTAATTTGTATAAATACCAAAAAGTGCAATTGTTGGATCATATGGTAAGAATATGTTCAGTTTTGTAAGAAACCACCAAACTGTATTCCAAAGTGGCTGTACCATTTTGCATTCTCACCAGTAGTGAATGAAAGTTCCAGTGTGCTTTGATAATTTTTTGAGACTGGATTTTGGTAAGTGGAAAATGTAAAGGAGATACATTTGTGGGGTGGAATTAATTCAGAGCCACACATCCTTACCCTTGGCCTGTCCTGTAGTAAATCACGAGGGGTGGTGTGGAGAGTGAGTGGATATAGAAAAACCAGACCTGGATGGTATCTTCACCCTGCTACTTATCAGCTATATGGTCAAAACAACTTAGTCAACCTGAGCTTCGTTTTCTCTATTTAAAGACTGAGACAATAGTATCAACTTCCTTAGACTCTAGTAAATATTAAAAGAGATAATGCATGTGAAAATACTGGCATAATTTTGAACATATAATGAGCACTCAATAAGAATGTTTCCCTTAGAACAATAGGGATTAAGCTAATTTTCAGCAGAATTTTTATAATGACATGATAACTAATATCCACTCCTTCTACTTCAAGTTCCTTTATTATGATCATAAAGTCCTGTGACTAGCACAAGAAAATGACCTCAGAATTCTTGATGGGAGCAGAATGTTCTAGTTGCTATTTCTACCTGGTAAAAAATTAAGGGACTAGAAATGTCATTCAGGGTCCTTGACTTTGGGGATCTCAGCCTCTTGAACACAGGACTCTACACTTCCAAAGGCTTTCCTTACCCACACATCTCAGCAAGTAAGGCCATCATGGGAGTGTGTCAGTGCAGGTTGCCCCATTTGATTCTCTCCCATGACAGTCTCACTGACCCTGCAGGTTTCCTCTGAGAAAAATGTTTAGCAGCATCTTGCTACCATGGCTTAATGCAGCCTTTGGAAAGGTCAAAAACTGCAATCAGCCTGTAACATTTTTATTCATCTTCCTGTACTTACCACAAGACATGTCATTGACCAGTTTTATGCTCATGGTCTACCACATGAGCATCGCATAGTGCTCATGCGGTAGACCGTATTTTCATGTTTTCCATTGCTTTTGCTCTGTGTGTGTGTGTGTGTGTGTGTGTGTGTGTGTGTATAGGCAGGTATGTGTGTGTGTTGCCTGCGGCTTAATTTCTTTTAAGCTATTTTAGATATATTTCAGATCCTGCTTCTCTGGCCCTAAGCTACTAATCAACTTCGGTTGATCAGGTGAGTGTAGTTCAAAGTGCACAGCACCCTTTGGCCCTCAGCCTCAGTTCCTTGATTTCCAATTAAGGACCAGCTGAGAGAAAAATGAATCTAGAAATGTTAGCGTGGGAGACTAGGAGACAGAGCTGAGACCGGATGCAAGGGCTTGCAGAGTGGGTGCAGGCACTGAAATAAACAACCCTCATGCAGCAACTCACTAGGCTACCAGGCTAGAAGCCAGATGCAGGGGCTTGCAGGGTGGGTGCAAGTGTTAAAATCTAACTAAAGGGGATTTATAGCCACAAACAAGAACCAGATTCAACCAGCTTATCAACTATCTAGTCACCTTACAGGAACTTTGGCTAATTACAATATCATTTGCATTGTGGTTTCAAAATTTCCCCATCCTTGAAATCGTCACAACAGTTCCAAAGCAACTGTATAAAGTAAGAAAATGAGATGGAACCCAAGTCTAGGAATTAGTACCCAAATTCTTAGTAAAAATCAACCCCTTAGCCTTGAATATTCCTCCCCTCGATTAGTGAAACTTCATAAGAACAAAAACTCCTTCCTTTAGGTACAGCTGCTCTTTTTGAGCTTGCCCGCTCCCTCTCTCTTGAGAGAGCATTCTTTCACTTTCATTTTCAATAAAAGCTGCCTGTTTTGGCTTATGTGATGCATCCTGAAATTATTTTCTTATGACGATCACCAAGAAACTTAAAAGAACCTCCACTGAGAGGATAGTAACAATGAGAGTGTTTTATTGCATAGGTGGGCCAGGTTTCTACATTGGTCATTATTATAGATATGAACAGTCTGTCAATTACTGTTTAGGTACTACTATGTGCATAGCATTGTGCTGAGTGGAAATGATGAATAAAGACCAGGAGGAAATAAGACTCAAATATTAGAAAGTCATGATTTCTACATTTGCAAGTGTTTATTCATGTGAATAAATTATGGTTCAGTGACTGGAAGGGAAACTTGCTGATTGGTCTCTACTACCAAATAATTACTCTCTTATTCCAGCCCAGATCTCCTTCAGTCTATACAAAGACCTAGCATTGTCATCAACAGAGAACCCCACAACAGGTGAGCTATGGAGATGAGGTCACTTCAACAATACTTTCAGAAGCAGGAGAATGTGAGCATTTACATTTTTTAAATTCTATACGAAGTGTACAAAGGCCAGTAAGTAGAAATTATATTTTAGGCAGAAGGATTGGTCACGTTTCAGTAGGAGCCTAAAAGGATCCTGTAACCATATTATTTGCTGGGTGAATGATATTTTGGAATCAAAACTCCAAGACTAAAGAAGTTTCTTTAATCTGAGAAGAGATGGGTTTGTGCTGTCTAAAAGAAATAGAACTGTGAATTGAGTTTAAATGTTTATATTTCCACAAAGTAATAAGTAAACTAAGATGATCATACTGTATATTTCCCAGTCTTGCCTTCTATTTCCTGTTGCAGGTAGATTATAGAAACTAGAGTCAATAGTTCATTTTCTGAGATAACATATTATAGTATTAGCTATAAATTAGTACTTTTGCATTTTAACAATATTAATCTTAGAGTGGTTGGTGATTTTCTCCTAGGCTCCATGTCTGAGGCTAGTTAATTTAGGCATCACTGGCTCAACTGTTAAGATTTCTCCATGTGTGAGTAATTAAGAAAATAGAAATACTCCAGGTAGTCATGTGATTATGCTTTTGTTTTTTAAAATATTATCTATATTTTAAATATATATATACAATTTTAATTGACAAAATTGTATATATTTATGGCATAATGATGATCTGAAGTATGTATACATGGTGGGATGGCTAAGTCAAGCTCACATATTTATTTATGGTGAGAACACAAAATCTACTCTCTTAGAAATTTTTTAAGTATACAAAGCATTGTTATTAACTATAGTCACCATGTTGCACAATAGATCTCTTAAACTTACTCCTCTTGCATAACTAAAATTTCGTACCCTTTGACCCCAGGCCCCACCCCAACCCCCACCATCCCAGTTTCTAGTAACTACCATTCTACTCTCTGTTTCCACAACATTTTTAGATCCCATATCTCAATGAAATCATGCCATATTTGACTTTCTGTGTTTTAAAACATAAAATTATTTCCAGGGCCTGTGTTTAGTTGTGCCTATTTATATACCTGCTCTGCATGTTAAAAAATGGAAAATCACTTCTGTAGAGACTGGATAATAGTTGCTGCCTCTAGCTCCCCTCATGCCCTCCCAGAACATTAGCTGACTCCAAGATTCTCCTCAGCCCTCCCCTCACCAAAGTTCCCACTTTAGTTTGCAAAAATGATCACATCACTTCTCTACCCCCACACCCCTTTGAAATATGAGTTGTAGCTCTTCCTATCAAGAGACAGAGTCTCTTTTTCCACCCCTTGAATTTGAGCTGACCCTGGGACGTGACTGCACAAGTAGAATGTGGTATAAGTGATGTTATACAAATGATAAGCCTATGCCTAAACAGGCCTTGTGCTTATCTGCTTCCTCTCTTAGTAACATGGTCTGGAGTCATAAGAACAGCCCAAGATACCCTGGTGGGACATGAGAAACCAAGTGGAATAGAGCGGAACTGTCCTGATTGAGGCCATCGCAGACCAGAGTGGCCTGGCAGCTGACCGAAGCTGAGCCTAACCCTGCCCCTCAGATTTATGACATAAATAGATGGTTATTGTTTTAAGCCTCTAGTTTTTGAGATAGTTTCTTATATAGGAGCATTTATTACACATTTATATCATTTCATGTTATTTATAATATGTACACAGAAATAGGTAAATAATATACCGGCAATCCAGCATCTAAAGTGGTAACAACTGGCATAGCAGGGGTCCTCCAGAAACCTGCTTCCCTGGTGAGATTGGTCTCTATTTTGCTTCGTTGGCCTCTATGGTGTAACAATAATTTCATTAGGATAAGAGTGGTGTAAGCTTTTAGATTTTTAAAATTCAATATGGAGTCTGCATAGCCCAGTAAATAGAAATTTTACTTTAAGATATATAGTATAGAAAGAATATTTGTCACAGTTCACCAGAAGTCTGAAGAGATCCTGAAAAGATTCTAAGTATGTAAGTAGAGTATATTACTTATATGTTCAGCTGTCATCATTAATTTGTTAGTTGTAATTAGAAATACTTTGATGATATTTTCGGGAAATTTCTTCAAAATTTAAATAGTTCATTCAAATTTATTTTTGTTTTTTGTTTGTTTTTTAGTAATCACTATTTTTCTTACCACGGTTAAACAGAAAGAAAGCTTTCTACTATAGTTCAATGTTTTTCTAGGCAGAATTGAGTAAAAAAGAAGACAAAAACTTAATTTAAAAAAATGGGTAAATACCAAATGAGCTAAAAAGTTATGTTCATAAAAACCTGCACATGGATGTTTATAGCATCTTTATTCATAATAGCCCAAACATGGAGCACAACCAAGACATCTTTCAATAGGTGAATTAATAAGCAAACTGCAATATGTCCAGACAATGGTGTATTATTTGGAGGTAAAAAGAAATCACTTATCATGCTACCAAAGACACAGAGGAAACTTAAGTGCATGTTACTAAGTGAAAGAAGCCAATCTGAAATGGCTATATCCTATAGGATTCCAATTATAAGACATTCTGGAAAAGGCAAAACTATGGAGACAGTAAAAAGATCAATGGTTTCTAGGAGTTTGGAGGAAGAGGGGATGAAACGGGGAGGCACAGAGGATTTTTATGGCAGTAAGACTATTCTATATGATACTATAAAGATGAATACACTACACGTTGCTATACATTTGGCAAAACCCATAGAACACCAAGAGTGAAAACCCTAATGTAAACTGGGTTTTGAGTGACAATAATAGAAGAATGTTGGTTCATCAGTTGTAACAAATGTACCACACTGGTGTGGGATATTGGTGGTGTGGGTGCTGTGTGTGGGTTTGGGGAAGAGGAGGAAGTATATAGAAACTTTATATTAATACTTTCTATTCCATTTTGATGTGAGCCTAAAATTCCTCTAAAAATAAACTCTATATTTAAAAATTAAAATATTGAACAGACACTTTATAATGAATGGTCAATGAGAACATGAAACAAGTCCTCAACATTAGTAATTTTTAGAGAGTGCAAATCTAAAGTACCATAAGACATCACTGCACAACCACTACAATGGCTGATATTAAAAAGACCATGAACACTCAGTGCTGGCAAGGATATGGAGCACCTATATCCTTTCCATAGTGCTGGTGGGAGTGTAAAATGATACAATCAATGTTTTTTATAAAGTTAAAACATGTACTTACTCAGCATTTCTACTCTTTGGTGTTTACTCACGAGAACAGAAACATATGTTAATAAAAAGACTTGTGTAGAAATGTTCACACCAGCTTTGTTCATGATAGCCCCAAACTGGAAACAATCCAAATGTACACCAACCGGTGAGTAGATAAACAAATTTGAGTATATTTTTACAATAGATTCTGTTAGGCAATAAAATAAAATGAACTGCTGATTTAGGCTATGATATGAATGAATCTCCCAGTCATTATGCTGAGCAAGAGAAGCCATACACAAAGAGCAAAGACTGTATGATTGCATTTATGGGAGATGCCATAGCAGGCAAAACTGATCTGTAGTGATGAAAACAGGTCAGTGGCCAGATTGACTGCAAAGAGGCGTGAGGGGTCTTTCCAGGGAAATAAAAACGTTCTATATTATTAATGGGCTGGTGATTATACAAAGGTACCCTTAAAATGTGTGATATGGTGTATCTAAATTATACCTACATAAATAAATGGATTTAATGCAATATCCTTCTAAAGTCAGATATCATTTCTAGGGAAGGCAAAACATATCCCATACTCGTGGCAGATATTGCCATTCAATTATGGTATAATTTCAGCTCTCCAGGCACTCAACTGTAGTGTTCCAAATAGATGCTATAAATCACTGGAGTTGGCCCAGTCCTTGAAACCGCTTTGCTATCTCAGGCTACACCCACCAGATATATCTATGCTCAGGGCAGGAAAGAGAGCTGGTTTCATGGATGTTCAACAAGTACAGCCACACAGAGCCCTCATGTTTACCAGGGCCTCAACCCTTGGTTTAATTTTGTGCTGCCACCATATTGAAACTCTTAGTAGATTTCTAACAATGGTCCCCTCTATTTCATGTTTCACTGGGTCTTGAAAATTGCATTGCTTATCCTGGCAGCAAGTCTCTGAATCGTAAAGCCGCTGAAAATGGTTCAACTTTAGTTTTCAGTCTTTAGTTACAGTCTTTGTACCTTTAGATACCAAAATAACATCAGTTCCTTCCTTAATGCTTTTCTTTCTCAATATCTGGCACTCTTCCTCAGGCCAAAGCAAAACAGGTTGTAGAATCTTTAGCGATTGGAATAGACATTGAGTTCTTTTTTCGAGCCAGAAATCAGTAGCTGCTACTTATAATGGGTTTGATTTCTAAAAATTTTTAGTTTAAGTTTTTGTTTTTCAATGGGCCCTCTTGTAAAGAGATCAGGCCCTTACCATGGAGTTTGAAAACACAGGGTGGGACATTTGGATGGTGGATTCAGTTTACATTCTTCCTGTTTGAGTCCTATTCTTTTCATATCTCTAACATCTATAGCAGCATAAAGTAAAATAAAAATTTCTTTGCTACTGTCATGGGTTGAATTGTGCCCCACCCCCACCCCCTACCCCCGAAAAATGTTGAAGTCCTGACTTCCACTACCTGTGAATGTGACCTTATTTGGAAATAATGTTTTTGCACACGATCAAGTTAAGATGAGGTCATTGGATGGCCCTAATCCAATATGATTGGTAGACTTAAATAAAGGGGAAAACTGAATATACAGATAGACCTACATTGAGGGAAGAAGATGTAAAAGCACAGGGAGAATGTCATCTACAAGGCAAGGAATGCCTGAGACTACCAGAAGTTAGAAGGAAGTCATGGGACAGATTCTCATGGCCTCAAAAGGAACCAGCGATGCCAACACCTTAATCTCAGACTTCTAGCTTTCAGAACATGAGACAATCAACTTCTGTTTTTGAAGCCAGCCAGTTTGTGATACTTTGGTAGCCCCAGCAAGCTAACACAGCTCCTGAAATTGAAGGGCAGAAGTGTATTATAATCAAACTCTAGGATAAATTATGGGGTTTTCATCTTCTTCTCCATTATTCACCTTTTTTCTTGATTCTGTCTGTTTCCTCATGACACCTTTAGTGAGTTTTCCTTGGGTTATTACCATCAACTTCCAGGTGGTGATGTGATGTAGTAACCCCCAGAATGTGGTCCACTTACTGCCTTCATTAAAGTCACGAGGCATACCTGTTTTAAAACACAGGTTTCTGAGTCCAAGACTAGAACTACAACGTTAGATGTTTAGGGAAGGATGGCCTAGGAGTCTGTACCTTTCAAAAGCTCCCCAGATGATTCTGAAGTAAATTAACATTGGAAATCACTGAAAAAAGCTTTGGCTGGTCAGCCAATGCCACATAAGGGAATGATTCACAGGCAGTGACAACCTTCCCCCTCTCCACTCCTAGTACATCTCCATTCTGGAACGAAAGAAGAGAGAAGTACCTTCCCCAAAGAAAAAGCCACTTAGTACCCCTTTTCAGCATAAGAAAGAAACTTCATTCCTTCTTATCAAAAGCAACAGAGGGACTCCTGGGACCAACACCTTCCTATGAGTCTATTCCTAACCCTGATGTTTTCTAGGGGGAAGGAAAATGTTTGAGTAAATAGTTGAACTCTTAATTATAGTAAATTTTACCTTACCCTTTACCACAGAAAACCAGGTTTATTAGCTTGACTCGCTTTCTTAAAACTACTTTAGCGCAGAAAAGAACTACTATGTCCTATCAAAAGTTGATTTCTTGCTGCTCTCAAGCCCAATAGGACCTGAGTTAGATAGGCTAGAAAATTCAAGGCCTGAAACCATTCTTTCTGTTTTCCTCTTGTTAGAGTCCTCTTATTTAGTGCATTAAGTTCACAAGATATAGAAAAAATACCTGTACCTTAAAAAGAAGGGGACCAAACCCAAAATAGAATGGAAACGGCATAGAAAGGAGCAGGCTTATGGAATTACAAACGCTTTGTTTGGGTGGAATCTGGAAATCTCCAGGCAAACCTGGAGTTCCCCAAAGTTTCCACTGGGAAGTGGTGGAAACTCCTCCCTCCTCAGTGGCTTTTATCTTATCTGTAAGACAAAAGGTAGTGGATGTTGGAATTCCATCCCATGTCTACCTCCTCAGTTTGAAGGGCAGAGAATACACTAATAACTTCTTTGTCTTCCTGGGATCAGCTACTATCTTTGTAGTCTGGTACATTTGTTGTCAGGTTTAAATGTTGGGTTATTTGAGGAAGGGGAATTTGGGGGTTCTGAAGGATATTTGTTAACATGATGTAAGATTTTAATTGGGGAGTGAAAAGATCTTTTATTGGAAAGATAGCCTCTTTTTTTAAGCCTGTTTTCTAATTCAAAGATAGCATCTCCTCTTTTCCTTTCCCTCTTTTTCAGGTAAAAAGTCAAGTGTAAAATACAAATGAATCTAAATCTAATTCAATTTTCACATCATCACAGCACTGATTTTCATGGTTTGAGCAAATTGGACCATTGGAGTACTCTTGACCACTATTCCTAGACCCCAAACCTTAATATGCTGTTTCTTCACACTTTTCTCCATTGATTCAAATTCCTCAGCACCTTTAATTAGCATAGTGAATTTCTAATCATTTTTTCAATGGTCAAGTTTAAGAGGCAATTGTTTGCAAAATGTTCCTTGGTGCTTTCCCTTTCCCTCCTCAACCATAAGTTCTCACGTGGCTGCGATGGTGTGGTGTGCACATGTGTGTGTGTGCATGTACCGGGTCATATGTGTGTGTGTGTGTGTGCATTCATGCATGTGTGCATGTGCCGTGTTCGTGTGTTTGAGAGGGGATGTGTTTGAGGATTGGAGAGAATGAAAGGTTTAGTATTTGTTTTCCTGTGGAGTTTCAGCTCAAATTTATGTAAATATATTTTACTCTCTAAACTTAGTTTTAATTTTATTTATTTGAACTTGTAAAATAATTTTAATTTTTACTCAAAACATATGATTTTGCATTATTAACTTTTCATACATTTGAAAAATAGAGACGATCATACAAGAAAGGAAAGGAACAGAAGCTATTAGATTTTCAATCTCACGTTTCAAGAAACATTCAGATAAAACTGGTAAAAAAAAGAAAAAAAACATCCAGTTACTTCCCCCTCAAACAGGTCAACATTGTCAACCAGTTCAATTTTTATATGGTTCCTTATCTAATAAAATATATAAATATTGTTTATGAGAAATAATAGTTTATTTAAGATTAGGTTTTATTCTTAAATACCATGATTTCTTGTTTTAAACAAAAGTCTTCCAACAATGCAAACTAGTTTATACCGACCTGTAGTTTTTCTTTCTTTTTAAAATTCCAATTTATTTTGATTTAATGAATAAATACCATACCCATGGTCTTTTTTTTTTTTTTTTTTTTTTTTTTACCAAAAAACCTAAATGATCAGTATTTTACAATGGAGAAATTCACAGCATTGAACAAACATATTACCATAGCATTATTGGACTGACTGAGGTATAGGCTGGATCTTTGTATGCAAACAAATGCTAACAAGAAAGACAGCTGAGAAACAGAAGGAAAAGAAATATTAGGGATAAAGCTTAGGTACTTAAAACAATTTTTAATATCAAAATTCACCAAACCTAACACCATTTGAAAGAAAACAATGAAAAGTGCTGCCTATATAGATTAGAATTAGTATTGTCTGTCATAGGAAAATCACCAGTTCAGTAGCTGATCTTAATATGGAGACAAAAATAGGGGGCTTAGTCATTGTTCACTAGGTACTGCTAGTTTATTTTAAAAAATACAACTAGATTAAATGTGAACTGATAGTCCATGAGTGAATATTAAACTACCTCCCCCCAAAAGAAATGGCCATAAGTTGTGCTCTGCCAGAGAATTCTGCCATTCCCAGGAAAGACATTCCATCCAATCTTACAAAAAAAAAAAAAAAAAAAAACCAAGCAAATAAACATACCAAATAAAGCAATAGCAACAAAAAAAATTAAAGAAACAAACAAACAAAACCTTGTGACAGTTAGTACCAAAAGTACAGTTACAAATTCTAAAAAATTGCTTGTGTACAACAATAGTACAGTGTAAATTTCTTCTTGGCAGCCATCTACAAGGGACTGAAGTGGATGTATACTGTGGATCGTTCACTAAAGCCACAAATAATAATGGCTGGTGACATTATTCAGATTTGTTGACTGAATATTACTCTTGGGAAAGACTTAGACTCTGGACTTTTTTCTTAAGAAGTAGTTTCCCATTAACAAGTTCTGGTCAATAGTGAACTAGAATGAATCTTAATTCACCTTTGTGGTTCTTGGTGGAACAAAAAATAATTTTAATCACCTCCCCCTTGACCAATCCAGGGCATATTTTATATGACCTAAACCTATTTGATTAATTTGGCACAAATTTAAAAAAGAGTAGGCTCTTGGCCATATTTAGAAAATATTTTATATTCTATGTTCTAGAATTACATCCCAATTTGAATATTTTTATATGTAAATCAATTTTACATATAAGCTGGATTTATTTCAAAGCACCATGTTTTTACAGACACACCTGCTTTATATATAAAAGTCACAAAGCATTCTATTTGAAGTTGTATTCCATATTTTTCTGGAGACATTTATATTTAAGGTAAAGCTGTATTCTATATTTTTCTAGAAACATTCTGGATTTGTTGGGCACTAATTGCATGGGAAGAATTAGGCTTGGACTTTATATCATTTTTTATTTTGTTTTTTTCTTGTGTTTGCCCATCATGAGGTCTGCACCAACTGTCTCTCTCTTTTCTCTGAAGGCAAAATTCTTTAAATCTAGTCTATAGACCGTATGTCTTTGAATTGTGGTCTGCTTATCTAGAATCTTCTTATGAACACAAAGCGCGTCTGCACCGAGGAATGAACTTGGGATGCAATCCATTTGCTGTAGAGAAAAAGCATCTTTGTTTCCTGACTAGATTCAGTGGTAGGGCACCCAAACAGTCTTCTTGCTAGGGAAAAGAACATCCGCATTAAGACCTAGTGCCATTTTCCTTGACAATCTTCTCTTTCTCTTTCACAGATAAAGACAGCTCTTGTTACAGATCAACTTTGTGACTTTGTTGATGAGTCACATCCAGTGAACTCCCTCAATTTTGTGCAGAAGTGCCAATAACTTTAACCACCTACAGAATTTTATCAATCTGTTCCCATAGGAATATATGAAAATGAAAAACTCTGCTTTCTTATTCACTAGAAATCTTCATTGAACCTTACTAAGGGGCAAATGGCTATTTTCAAGATTACTCTTTAAGAGAAAAGCACTGGTCTTAGACTCTAGTTTCAGTCTATCCCATCTAGAACCTCAGACTCTAATAGTCTGAACCTAAACTTGTGTGCTTTTCCCTATTTGGTCCTCTCCTTGTGACTGCTACCTACCAACCCAAGTTAGAGACCTGGTTCATCCTTAACTCCTTATTCTTCCTTGATCTTCAAATTTAACACATCTATGCTTCAATATTTCCTACTGATTTAAACTTTTAAATAGTTTTCCAGTTCATTTGTTTCTCTCCATTTTAGCAGCCATCAACCTAATTGGGACTCTTAGCATCTTTCCACAGGACAATTGCATTCGTGTCTAAATTGGTTTCCCCACTCCAGACTTACCACCCTCAAGTTCATCTTCAATACAGACAAGAGAATGATATGTCTAAAACTGGATATTTGACAATGCCATTCCTGAACTGAGAATCCAGCAATATTCTCTTAACATCAATTTTATGATAAACACCAAGCTCTTTAATATTCCCTAAAAGATCTTCATGGTATAGTACTTACCTTCTTTTCTAGGATGCAAAACTGTGTGTACTTTATTAATCAAACTGGTTGTCCAATTCTCTGTCTCTACCCCTACCTAGTCCTAGCCCTGACCCATGTATCTACCTAATTCCTAAGCAGGCCCTTTAAGCCTCAAATCAGATGTACCTTCTGTTAGGAAGTTTTCTCTCATTCTAACTCCGGCTTCAGAACTAATATAAGTATCCTCCTCTGTGTTTCCTTGAATATCTCTAATATTGTATTTTCTATATTGAACCATAATTTTTGTTTATATGTTTGTTTTTCTCCCTATTTGAGGACTGGGGCTAAAACATTGATTCTAGTATCTTGCAGAATGCCTGGCACAAGATAAATGCTCACTCAATGTTGGTTAAATGAATTTGTTCTTTGAAAAGTCATGGCACTTAGCTGAAAGAATATAAGACCTTGGGATAGGTCTTATACTTGGTGAGACCATGAATTATTTTTGATCAATAAACCAGGTGATAATTTCTAAATTTCTGAGCTGCCATGAAAATTAAATTTAAAAAATAGAAAATATGAATTTCATCCTTAAAAAAATCTATCCCTCCTTCAGTGCTTCCCACCTCAGTAAATGAGCCTTCCACCTACCCTATTTCTACTAGAATTTTGATATCATCCTTTACATCTTCCTCTTCCTCCCTTTTCACATTAAGAATCATGTTGCTTCTACCTCAAAAATATATCTGAAATCCTTTTACTTTTTTGTGTTACCATTACCACCATCCTTGTCCAGGATATCATCTTTGTTTGGACACCATAAGAACATCCTAACTTGTTATTCCTCTAACAGAGAAGTTTATTGTTCAAATAGATGGGAAATGTAAAGCCCGGATGGATGCCTTGGTTCTGGAGCTGAAGAGAAATGAAGTACAAGAGTAATCTAGCTACATTACCTTCTGAAGAAAAACTGGACAATTATTAGAAGTAGCTAATACAAGGGTCTAAGGAATCCAAGGACAAAGATGTTTGGATCAGAAAAAGGGTTAGCTAGAGTAGCTGAACAGAAAGATTTGGAATTTCCAGCACTCAATTATGTTAGATTTTGGCATGAGGGTGAAGGGAAGGATGGGATGGGGAGTAATATAATCCATCTCCATCTTTCTCTCCCTAATTCTGAACTAATGTAGAAGAAAGAGAGAGGATCAGACAGAGATAAAAAAATTATCACTTTTATGAGTGACCAAGTTCATTGAAGAATTATAACAAGATATGGCTCTTTATCAAATGGGCTTGCTAATTCTTTCTCCCAAACTACAAAGGCTGTCCACTGTATGTCCAGGAGACAAATACGTCCATCTTGGGAATAGGCCACTTATAAAAAAGATCTCAGATTGGGCTAAGCTATCTATGCTCCCTATCTCACTCGTCAGATAGCCTATTTCTCCCATGGGAGAAGTATAGAATGAAGGGATAAAGCTTCCATCATCTCCTCCAAATAGAAAACTCCTTTGCTATGGGCTCAGGTAGAAAAACAGAAAGGAGGAGAGAATACTCATAGCACATATTTCTTATATTGAACTCCTATATAATCTGTACCTGTTATCTGCCTGTTTATGTTGGGTTTGCCCCTCATAGGCCATTACCTACAATAGAGTAGGTATTATTTCACTCAGGAAAGAAACTTTTTCAAGATGCTTGTTCTTTCATGATGATTATTCTAGTTTTAGTAAATGACTTCAACCAATATTAAATTGCTTTGGAAATTTTTTTCACTAAAAGCTATAATAAGCTCAGAGTTGTCGTCTTCTAGTGTACCCTTCTGGTTCTCAAGTTTGGATAATTATATAAATCTCTTATGAAGATAATCTTTTGCACTGTATCAACTGTTATTTGTGTTGATAAAAAGGAAACTGTAGGTGGTGCATATTTAATAAAGAAAGTTCTCTTAGTCTAGATGTAATATGCCCAAAGAATATATTCGTTAATTAATAAAATTAATCAAAATATTGCAACTGTTCTTGTAAGTGTGCCTATCAGTGAGCCGCAGGTTATTTTAGACCTCTCAGCATAGGGATGCAAATATTCCGAATTCTAACTGTGGGTGCCTAACCCATCCTCGCAGGGCACCACCCTGCTCTTCCACTTGGCTGGGTCCGAAGAAAGCACAAGCTGGCTTTGGAGCTAATATCACAGTTTTGTTTTGTTTTGCACTTCAGACCCTAGAGGGCCTTCCTATCCTTTTTTAACCTCAGAAAAGGATTCATTTTCACCCTGCTTTTCCTCAGGAAGCCAATGTCTAGAGACGTGGAATGACAGCTCAGAGCAGGGAAGCCTGGGGGGCCCTCTCCCCTCCAAGGAAACCCCAGGGAACAGGGCTTCCCCCAAACTTGGCCAGAAAAGTCCCTGGCACTTAAACCTCTTATTAAAGGACAAATATCTTCTGGCCCCACAAATATGGGTAGCCTAGAAAATGTAAGTGATTGCTAAACATGAGGCAGAGAAAGGAAAACTAATAAGCAGGCAAGGAGATTTCCTCCTGGCTTTACCATGACAGATGTTGTTTTTGACTACATTGTAATGAGCAGTCAGCAAGTAGCTTACCTACAAAATGCTGAAACCATTTTCAGGAAGTCTAGATTTCCACGTTAAAGAAATGTGACTGCTTGCCTTTCTTTATCGATAATCTCTAAGAAAACTTCTTGGGAGCCAAATTTCTTATTTAGCTTATATCAAAGAGAAAGGTGTTCCTAGTGGTGATTAGACAGAAAAGAAGAGGGGGACAGAAAAGTACACCAGAGACAGGATTTTGTCCAGAAGGAGAAGCCATTTATTTTGAGAAGTAGAGATCCATAGGATATTTGCTGATATGAAATTGAGAACTTGGGTTGATTTCTCCTGGTATTGTCTAGAAAATTATTAGCTTAATCTCTGATGTATGCTGTGCTTTTCCTAATTCTCTGAGACAGGGGAGAGAAAAAGCAATGCAAAATTGGCTTTGCATTGTCCAACATGAGGGGAATTATGAGTTCCCTATAATTGCAGAAGTAAGAGGGGACAAATCATACAATTTGCTTTGTTCTTCATCTGGAAAATGTTCACAGGTCTCTTTGAGGACAAAGTAGCCTTTAGCCCAAATATCTGGTCTTTACGGCCACAGATTCTTAGAAGAGTAGAACAGGCCCAGCTTGCTCAGATATCACGTAACAGCTAACAGATGGTGGGGCACTTGCATCTATCCAACCACCAACTTCTGCCATCACAGAACTGTGTGTTTCTCAGGAGTTCCATCACGTGACTGCCAGTGACACAAAGGACTGACCCTTTACCTCATCCCCTTTGGTGTCAAACTCTAGCTGAGTTATATTACAGTTTCTGTCCATTTGTGGCTGTGATACCCTGCCTGTCAGAAGGCAACTTAGACAAACACTGTCTGCCCCATCTCTAGTCTCCAGTGTTGCTGGTCCAATGCCTTCTGAGTGAGGAGGTGGGGGCAGTGAACTGCACCATTCAGTTCAATATGCAGTCCAGGTATTAACCTCAAAGTCATGCCGTGGCTACTGAAACATTGACACTATTAATAGTTGAAATTAAAACTCCCATTCTGAGTCACTGAAAAACCCTAATGCAACTAAATGGATAACTTGAAATGCTTGAAAATTAGATCACTATTTTTATTACTATGACCTTTCAAAAAGAATACAATCTTTTCTTTAATGTAAAGGGGTATTTAGTAATGCAGGCTATTTATGGGGTATGCCCACACGTGATGCAAGTGAACTTCCTCATGTAAAACAATGCAGCCAGGAAACCAAGTTGATCTGAACACTGTTTGAGATGCAGGGAAAGGACATAGCAAGTAAACTTCCCTGGACTGGTGATAAGTACTATGTCTGTTCATTTTGCTCCCTCATCATTGACACCACCTTGAATTGTGGATGAATAAGTATTGGCTATTTTAGGCTTTGAAAGTTAAGGAGTCCAGAGATGGAATATTTTGCATTTTGTGTGGGTATTTTTCAGATGTACAGTTGTGCAATTTAGGCTCAGCACTTTGAATATTTGTTAATTTGTCATCAATTGAACACCTGCTATGTGCCAGGTCTGTTATAGGAATTGAAATTAGAAAGTCAAAGAGGAAAACCCTACATGCCCCTGGGGAGCTCACAGTTTAATGGGACGTTCAGAGATGAATACTGATCATTTTATTACAGGATTTACAAGTTACCTGAGAGGTAAGAGCTGGTACCGCAGGAGGAGACCAGCAGGAAAGGCATCTGGTGTAAGGTAACTACGCAGTAAGAATTTGACAAATAATATGTGGAGAAAGGAGAGGATATTTTTGGCTGAGGGAGGAGCATGACAAAGGCACTGAGAGAGCTTGGAACCAGTAAAGAGTTGCAAATGCTGTAGTTTAGTTAGACTGAGCAGGAGACTAATACAAGATGAGGCCAGGGAAACAGGCAGGGACCAGATCATGCTAAGGAGTTTGGATTTTATCCTAAGGGCAATGGGCAACCATTGAAGGATTCTAATGGGAAGTGACATGATCAGATTGACAGCTTAGAAAATTCATTCTGACAGCCTTAGGGAGGATAAATTGGAGGGCAATAATCTTGGAGGCAGGACAAGATAGGAGCCAATTATAGTTAGAAGAAGAAATATAAAAAGGAACTGGATACAATCTGAGTTAGCTCAGTAACAGTAGTACATATATGATTGTGTGTGCAGTCATGAAGTATGAATAACACATGTGCAAAGTGCAACCAGAGCTTGCACAAATTATATTCATACTCTTCTGGAGGAGATGTGTCTGTACTATTAGACATAATTTATTCACTTCCATACACTTTTTAAACACACACCTGAGCCAGGCTGTTAGTGTAAAGTTCTATGCAGAGCTTGATAATTAATTGCTATTTCATAAGTATCTAATGAGGGTCTTTCTTCCCCTACTCGGCTAGTCAGAACCCGGTTTGTGAACTAGGTAGGTAAACAGAGATGAGTAATCCCCAAATTAATGCTTGTTCTTCCCTCCAGATTTTATTTTTACCATCTTTGCTTGAAACTATGCCAACCAAGTGATTAAATGCTGCAAAAATGGCAGTGGCTACACAGACACGTCATGAGTCATATTGGGATTAACTGGACTTATCCATAACTTGAAAAAATATTGATGTGACTCAAAGTATTTTAAGTATGGCAGGACTTTGGGGGAATTCCTTTATTTGTTAGTGATTTGATAAGGCTAATAAAATCAGTGGTGGAGAGCTGTAAGATACACATGCAAATATTGACTAAAATATTTGGATCGCCAGATTCCAGATTAAGAAATATATTTCTGTACAAAACCAGTCTAGAAAACCAGTATACTATGATGCACAATTAATAATGACTGAATAAACAAAATACATTGAGCACGTTCTCTGCATCAAGTCCTACACAATGTGTGTGTGTATGTGTGTGTGTTTGTAATGAATGCATATTCTCATTTAAGACCTCATTTACCTCAAGGTGAGCAGCCTCTAAAAGTCATGACTAGGGTTCATCCCTGATGTTCTGACATGAAATGCTGGGCCCTTTCCTTTTTCCTGTTCATTCTGCCATACCTGCTGCCTCTGTGATAGGCACCCACTTCCTTCTTTCAGGCCATTGACTACTGAGTTCTTGCCAGGCTAGGATTCAAACTCAGGGCCGCCTGCCTTCGGAACCCAAGACTTTAAGCATCACATTAGAATGCCTTGTACTTTCAAATGTACTAGAACAGTACTACTCAAAGTAGCCAGTCCATAAACTGTTATTGATCTCCAAGGAGATAAAAGAACTTGCCCCAGAATATACAGGAACACACTGCTTGCTCTACTGGGAAATTTATGCTATTAGAAAAATGTTTCAGCTTACTGGTACAGCTGGCTTATATTCCAGTAAAGCTTCTGATCATTTTGTTGCAGCCTAGTAGCAAAGAGTTCACAGACAGGAGGCACTGGTTCATGGACCACATTTGACTATCAGTTTACCAGATCACTGGATAGGCACCAAATTCGCCTAACTAGAATATCCCAAGGAAGCTGTAAATAAAACATTTCATGAGCCCATAAATGCATCATAGTTAATAAATATTTCACTAAGAAATAGACATTTTCATAAACATTTGAAATTTTTGAATGTGATATATAAATTTTTTTTTAAATTTTTCATCAAAAATTGTTTCAAAATGAAGTTAACTTTTTATTTAAAGTACTGAAGTAGAGTGCTACCATTATACTCTCATTTTGATACTACACTTATAGGAGTTATGATGACCACATTAGTCAATGATTTGTGCACATGATACATTTAGTTTATGTTAACAATTTTTTTCATTTAACCTTGAAAATTATGAATCGAGTGCTTCCTAGAAATTCAATAGAAATATATATATATAGTATTAAAATAATAGAAAAGAGGTAGAGACTTACATGAACAATTATCCAATTCTTCATAATAAACATTTTTTTTCTTCTTTTTTATTAGAGACAGGTTCTCACTATGATGCCCAGGCTGGCCTTGAACTACTGGACACAAGTGATCCTCCTGCCTCAGCCTCCAGAGTAGCTGGGACTATAGGTGCACGCTGTAACTAACATCTTTAATAAGGTTTTCATGGCTATTTACAAAACTATTTTGAAAAGCATGATTCCCAAGTGCAATTCAGTTCTGAAGTCAACAATGTTTATGTCAATATCTTTGCTTGATGCAATGACGTTTACCCACAGTGTATGGGGGAAACTTTATTTCCAACATCCCTGGATGTTTTCTTTTTCTTTACCTCTTTCCTTCTTTCCTTCTCTCTTTAAAAAAACAAAACAAAAACAAAAACAAAAAAAACTAGCCTTTCCAAAGCAAAGTTCACTGGCTATATAAATTCTAATAGTCAATAAGAGCATTATTTAATTTAATATTTATTGTTTAGCTAGAAGCAATTTCAAGCCCAATAGAGCTTGTAGGTTTTTAATTCTATGTATACACTTCACAGTACATTGTAATTTCTTATATAATTTTGAAAGCTACAGCATGTTATACCCACTGGTCTTAGATATAATTTTACAATTTTGAGTGATATAAAGGTTTAGAGTTGCTATATTTTTGTCTATTGTTTATCAGACGCTTGACCAGAATGTGATATGCATCTAATGAAGCAGGAACTATTTATACAGGGTTAAGCTTTTAATCCAAAAATATTTACTGAGCACCAATTATGCACAAGTAATTAGAAGTCTTGGCCCTGTCTCTGAAAGGTGCCAACTGATAAACAATGTCATTCTTCCATTTAGGCTATAATTCTGTTCAAAAATTAAAGGGCAAGATTGTGAATGTCATTTTTTTTCTTCCCTAAGAATCAATAGGTAATTACACTGACCCAAAAGGCAAAGTAAATTCACCCTAATATGTGAGTTTACCATTCAGAGGACAGGAAATGCTTTTACAAGCCCATTTAAACACGTTCTGCTATCATCCTTTCTGAACTCATGAGAAGGGCTTCTTTGTACATCCTAAAAAATATATTAACCCTAACTGACAGAGTAAAGGATTTTAAGTGTTCAAATAATACTTTCAAAAATGATAAGTTATTTTTAATTCTCTCTTAGGTAATGATACCGAGATATTAAGGTTCACTGAAAATATCAGCACTTGGAATGTTCATAACATCACATCTTTAGTAGTATTACCTCAGCCTTACACCATTTCACCGTTTCATTATGCAGATAATGATGTAGTTTGGGCAAGTATCTTGATAACAGTCATTCTGTACATTTGTACAGCTTTTTCCAGTTCCAGTGCAGCTTAGATTTATTATCACATTAAATTCTAGAAATGACCCTGTGAGGTGACTGTAGGGTTATCGTTCTCATTTTACCGTAGGGAAAACTGAAGCTCAGAGGGCTGGGAGGCTCTGAAGCACGGACTAGGAGATGTCTGTCTGGGCTCATATCCTGGCTCCTCCATCTACCAAATACGTGTGCTCTGGGGCAAGTTGCTTAAATTCTTTTGCATTAAGTTTCCCCATCAGAAAATGAGCACTGACCTCATTGGGTTGTTGTGACCCCTTAGGTCGATGTATGTTAGATACTTGCAACAGTACGGCACATAGTAAATGCTACGTGCGTGTCACAAGTTGAGCCTAGATTTCTGACTGCATGGCTAGTGTTCCTTTCATTACAATGGTGTTTCAGTTATGTCTCGTTACAGCACTTCATGTAACACAGTACTGGACTGGAGGACAAAGTACTACCGCAGAAGCATGTTCTTCTGCTATAACTTCTACATGTTCCTGAATTAAAAACATTTCAGGTGACAATAATGTTCATGTAAACAATTTATTTAGGAAGCCTTTATATGTGCCGGGCTGAGTATCAAGTGACTAATACACATGAGGCACACATGTGTCCCATGCTTGACATGCATCTATGCAGTTTTCACAGCAGACCTGTTTACCCCCATTTACAAGGGGCGGAAGAAAGAAAGGGAGGCACCAAGAAAGAGGTTAAGTTGTGCAGAGGATAGTGATATGTATCAAAAGGGAGTTTCACAGCTGACCTAATATTGGTATCTGTGGAATGAAGCAGGAATGTGCTGAGTCACATCAAGTGACCTGATGCTCAAATCTTTATCTTCACCAGAGGCCACTGGCCTGGCAGTTACAGCACACTGCAAAACTGAAATCAAAGCTAAGAGCCTTGGGAACAGCTGATTGTTTTTTACCAGCAGATATCCAGTATAGGTTCCAATAAACTGAAAATTTAAAGTAAAGAAAAAGTAAGTTAACAGACTCCTTAAACTATCCATGGTCTTATAGAAAGCTTTCTTTCTTCCAACCTACAATTTTTCTTTTAAGGACTCAATTTGACTTACTATCTAAATTATTTTTAACATTTATTATTTAAAACTAAATTTCATACAAATTTTCTTTTCCCTAATCCAAATAAAATAAAATTAAAATAAATTACTTTGTAATAATAATTATATGAAATTATATGAACACATAATGTTCATATTTTCAGTGGCTTAGGACACTTGGAATCTTTGGAGAGTCTCACATTGTCTCTTTATTCTTTGTCTTATATGGGCATGGCTTTGCTGCTTCAGAGGACAAGACTTCGAGATAGCCACAAAACATAATCATCAGGAAAAAAAAGGAAGTCGGAATAAGACTTTTTAAAGGAAACTTAATCCAAAATAGTTGTTCATATTGCTCTGGCTTCAGAGTGAGATTTTTGGTCTCATCTAATTTTGAAGCTAAAAAACACTGATCTTGCAGGGGAAGTCCTGGAATGCTAACAACTCTGAGCATGAACCAAACCCAACTGACAATCCAGAACCCTATTTTTATAGATGCTAACCCCTAATAAAATGAAATACAAAATATAAACTGATGAAATGGAATGTCCAAAGAATATGATGTGAGTTTACATGCATTTTATATCTCCTTCTATATTATAAGGAGCCATATTTTCGTTAACATACAAATGCTGGGCATCCTAATAAATAGAAGCCCAGCCCATTTACAGTAATCCCTCTTAAGACATAAGAGAAGAAGAAAAGAGCAGTAAATACAAACTTCGGTATTAATTAGTTTTTGTGACACCATGGAGTTTCCAACTCATCCTCAGCTGGGTAAGGATAGGGCACTCTTTGTTCCTGCAGTCTTGTGAGAACTGCCTCTCCTCCCTTTTCTGCTTTCAAATCACACCAAAGTCTGGCACAGGAAGGGCTAACAGGATGAAGAGGACTGCATCTCTGTCTCTCCCTCTCAGATACTCTAATATAGACCTCTCATTCTGTCAGTTTTAGATCAGGTATGGAGTTTCTGTTGAGTAATAATTTCTAATTTTATTTTTCTAGAATTTAATAGACATTGTTTTAAGTTACTGTTCTAAAGAAACAAATCACTGGAATATTTCAAAACGTCTTTAATTAATAGACCTATTGTCAACAGATGATAAACACTGAGGCTTTAAACACTAAATATCAAATCATTAATAAATCCAATTAGGTAATCAAGAGTAATGTTGATGAAGAGAAAGTATGACTAGAGGGACATTCTGCAGTATTTTTCCTTCAAAATCACACTGGGTAAATATGATAACAGATAAATAAGGACACATATAAACATAAGTTTATTATTTATATCAGCATACCATTTAATGCGATTTTAAGATGACCATCACTCAATTTGGGTAACAAAATTTCTAGGTTCTACCTAAACTCCTCTGATAGGTATGCAAAGACAGACAATACTTTCATAAGCATATTGTAGACTCAACCAAATAGAGGTTACAGAATGTACAGAACAATATTGTAATTTTTTCCACATGAGACAGTTTCTTGTCTGCATAATTGTTTTCCTCCTTCTTAATATTTGTTGTTAATAGTGTGAATAGTTTTCCAATTCGCCTACTGTGTCTTACCACAATTAATGTTCATTGTATTTTACAGATATTTTAAGAAATTTTCTCAAAACCAAATAGCAAATCATAAAAATGAGGTACTACAACTGAAAACTGGCACCTTCTTTGCCCCAACCATTAATTGTGCAACATAGTATACTGGTTTTCTAGACTGGTTTTGTACAGAAATATATTTCTTTGCCTCCTCCTCTCTTGGCTGCTTGCAGAGATTCTGTTCATATGATGATAAAGTAAGATGGCTGATTTTTAAAGAAGCAGATTAGAATCCTTACCCTACTTGGGCATTGCCCCCCTCAAAGTAGATTGGTGTGCTCTACTCCTTTTCTGTTTGTTCTCTTTGGTTGCAGTGTTTTTCCTTTTATTAAATTGGCAAAATCTGAAAAATTAAAAATTATCCTTTAGGGTAAACATACACAGAGAGGCTTTCTCGTCTGCTTTAGGTATGGGTCAGTAGAGCTGAATTACCCTGGGCAAAAGAGTTCCCTGACTGGGTGGTGTTAGCTAATAATGTGTCCCTTTGCCTACATTGTTCTTGAGCCTATATCTCCTTTGGGTTTCTCTCAGGAAGCGGTGGCTGATCCATCTCGTGGCTGGGGGTGCCATGACCAGGTACCTAATGTCCTTTCTGTGAGTATCGATGGGACCCCTGTTTTGGCAGGACCTTGGCTACTCTATTCTCCTTTTGTGTCTCTTTCCTCTCTTTTCCCAGGTCTGTGTCTTCCAATCACTGTGGCCACTCATCAGTTTCAAAGGTACCATGATCCTTCACCTTTTTGACATTAACATTTTCTCTGTTGAGTGAATTTTTTCTTTTATAGCAGTTTAATACAATTTTCAGTTATATACTTACTTTGTGACTATTTGCTCAATGTTCATTTCAATCACCAGACTATGCTCCATAAGGCGGGAACTTTATTTATATTGTCCCTCTTGTAACACTGGTGACTTGCATAGGCCAGGTACATGATATGGGCTCCCAGTATCCTGTGAGTAAATGAAAGTGTGTTCCAAATTCTTTACCTATCACAGAATAGCACCAGTATAGCACCATTTGCATTTATATAAAACAACTAACCAAATTGTTTTCATCCTATATTGGTTGTATTTCAGAATGGGTCTCCCAGATGGAACTTCGGGAGATTTCCCCAGGCATGTTGGTGAGCTCTGCCAAATTTATGTCAACAACTGCATTTATAATTTATAATTGTCATGGGAAGCATACAGTTAAAGAAAAGACCCTGAAATAGAGAATATAGTTAGTTTATGTTGATTCTATGGATTCTATTTCAGAGATATGTTCTCCTTGTCTTAGAATTTGAAGGCTTATTCATTTATCCAATAAATATTTATTGAGTGATTTTTATATGCCCAGTGTTGCCCAAGGCCCTGAAGATTAGGCAGTAAACCAGACATGGCCAAAAGTCTTCTATTACACAACTACAAATCATTCGCTAAGCTACACCTTCCACACTCACCCACCAGCACAGGTAATCTATTTATCTCATTATCAGTTCTGGATCATTCAAGAAAGTAGAAGAGAAGGACCACTGCTTATGGAAAAAGTAAAGTATTTTGAAAATCTCTTGAGAATCTATAGCATGTAATAAATACAGATTTAGCTAGGAATTGAGGTTGGAAATAATAGACTAGCAAAATTGAAAAAAAAAAGCCTAAATTTCAAATATGATAACAAAAATGTCCTGGAGCAGTGGTTCTCAACTGGGGGTTACTGTTAGAGATATATCATAATCACTTGGATTGCTGTCCTTTCTTTCTGTCAAATGCAGTCCCACGTGGTCACACACATACTCCACTTCAAAGTATATTGCCCTAGAAAGTGATGTATTTTGGGTAATAAGCCTTCTGCATTTATTAAACAAATGATCAGAACTTCTATTCTCTCAATTATTACGTTGAGAATAAATCATGAAGCTCTTGATTCTTAACCACATATCTACCTTGCTTTATCACGTTTTGCAATTCTGAATGTGTGGGCATTATCCCATGGGGAGAGATGAGAATATGTTTCATACATAATGTAATTAGTCAACGAATCTTTTTTATAAAGCTTTTTGTTATATTCATGGGAGAGAATGCTCAAGAAGCAAATGATTTTCACAGTTACATGAGCAGAGCAGTTAATTCATTTCACTTTTTTTCTGGGTATAATTAGTGAATCATCATCTTTTTCACCAGTAATTTACCCTGGTTATTGTTTTCACAATAGATGTTTTCTTTGGCTTCTTAATAGAGTCATCTGTTACCATAAATTTGAATATTGCAAAGTCTGTTAAAAGAAGAAAAATTTTAGATTTAATTGACTAATTTTACTTTCATCAAACTCCAGTGAGGGAAGAATTACTCATCACTTTTTGGCTATTGCTGTTGATTTTACTGAATACATTGGCCCTCTAAGTTGGAATCATTAATTAAATATAATAAAACAGATGTTTGGTATTAACCAAACAACAAATAATTAAAATTTTTGTATGGTGGATTAAAAGTGTGATATCACATTAAGAAGATAAAAATACTCAAATAAAATTGAAATAAACCAGCAAAACCATGGCTGACTTTTTATGGGAGCCTTTATAATTATCCTATTTTACCTATTGGTCATCTGCAAAATGAAGATCATAATATTAATCTCCATATTAACTAAAACAGTAGGTCTTACCTTCCATAAAATACATTTCAATATGCATAACATTTCATTTATTTAGTGATATTTGATATTTCAAAATATGTTAACAACCAAGTTTAAAAGCAAGTCCAAGTTCTTACGATATTGGAAATGCTTATCAAAACACTCTTGCTGCCTAGCTCTCTCTCCCAGATATGCTCATATTTCTCTAGGGAGCATCCCAATCACTTTCATCTCACCACTAATTCTTGGCCTGCATCCTATTAAGAATCTAAAACTTCTATTTTTAAAGCTACTACTTTCTTTTCTGTTCCCTCCGATTTGCCCTGGAGGAACATGCTCAGTGTCTCCTGGACTTAGTCACTGCACTCCCAGTTTTCCCTCTACTGTCTTCCTGGAATGTTCCATAATTGCTTTTCAGGTAAGATACTTCTGGATAAAAGGACAGCTAAGCTTCTCTCTTTGTAACTCTAAGAGTTCATTAAACTTCATCAGTCCTATGTTTCTTAGCCATTAGTCTATCTTCTTTTGAAAAGTTTCTGTTCATGTCCTTTGCCCACTTTTTAATGGGGTTGTTTGTTTTTTTCTTGCTGATTTTACTGAGTTCTATATAGACTCTAGTTATCAACTCTTTATCAGATATATAGCATACAAATATTTTCTCCCATTTTGTAGGTTGTCTATTCGTTCTAGTGATAGTTTCTTTGCCTGTGCAGAAGCTTTTTAATTTGATCAGGTCCCATTTATTTATTTTTGTTTATGCTGTCATTGCTTTTGGGATCTTCTTCATAAATTCTTTGCCTAGGCCAATGTCTGTAAGAGTTTTTCCAACATTTTCTTCCAGAATTCTTATGGTTTCATGCCTGAAGTTTAAGTCTGTTATCTACAGCAAGATGATTTTTGTGAGTGGTGAGAAGTACGGATCCTGTTTCAGTCTTTCACATGTGGTTACCCAATTTTCCCAGCACCATTTATTGAATAGGGATTCTATTCCATGGTGTATGTTTTTGTCTGTTCTTTCAAACATCAGATGGCTGTATGAGGATGGTTTTATATCTGAGTTCTCAGTCCTATTCCATTGGTCTATGTCTCTGTTCTTTTGTCAGTACCATACTGTCTTGGTTACTGTAGACTTGTAGTATAGCTTGAAGTTTGGTAAATTGTTGCCTCCCAATTCATTCTTTTTGCTTAAGGTTGCTTTAGCTATATGGGGTCTTCTCTTGTTCCATATGAAGCATAGAATCATTTTTTCTAGAGCTGCAAAAAATGATGTTGGTATTTTAATAGGAATTGCATTGAATCTGTAGATCACTTTGGGTAGTATAGACATTTTAAAATGTTGATTCTGCCAATCCATGAGCATGGTATGGTTTTCCATCTGTTTATGTCCTCTGCTATTTCCTTCTTCAGTGTTTTGTAGTTCTCCCTGTAGAGGTCTTTCACCTCCCTAGTTAAATATATTCCTAGGTATTTTATTTTCTTTGTTGCTATTGTGAAAAGCATTGAGACTTTGATTTTCTTCTCAATTTGACTGTTGTTGACATACATGAATGCTAACGATTTGTATATATTGATTTTGTAACCTGAGACTTTACTAAACTTATTTATCAATTCCAATAGTCTCTTGGCAGAATCTTTGGGGTTTTCTAGATATAAGGTCATATCATAAGCAAAGAGCAATATTTTGACCTCTTCTGTCCCCATTTGGATGCACTGATTTCCTTTACTTGTCTAATTGCTCTGGATAGGACTTCCAGCACTATGTTGAATAGAAGTGGTGGTAGAGGGCAACCTTGTCTGCTTCCCGTTTTAAGCATGAACGCTTTCAATTTTTCCCCATTCAGTATGATGTTGGCTGTGGGTTTGTCATATATCGCTTTTATCATTTTGAGGTAAGTCCCATCTATGCCTATTTTGTTAAGTGTTCCTATCATGAAAGGGTGCTGAATTTTGTCAAATGCTTTTTCTGTGTCTGTTGAGAGGATCATATGGTCTTTTTTTTTTACTTCTGTTTATGTGGTAAATTATATTTATAGATTTGCATATATTGAACCACCCCTGAATCATTGGGGTGAAGCCCACTTGGTCGTGATGAATTAGTTTTTTGAGGAGTAGCTGAATTCAATTTGCTAGGATTTTATTGAGAATTTTTTCATCTATATTCATAAAGGATATTGGTCTGTGGTTTTCTTTTTTTGTTGAGGCCTCTTCTGGCTTTGGTATCAGGGTGATATAATCATCAGGGAAAAGAAAAACCACAATGAGAAGTCACTTAACTCCAGTAAGAATAGCTTTTATCAAAAAGTCCCAAAACAACAAATGTTGGCATGAATTTGGAAAGATAGAAACACTCATACTGCTCTTGGGACTGCAAACTAGTACAACCTCTATAGAAAGTAACATAGAGATATCTCAAAGCACTAAAAGTAAAACTACCATTTGATCCAGCAATCCCACTACTAGGTATCTACCCAAGGAAAAAAAAAGACATTTGCACTCAAATGTTTATAGCAGCACAATTCACAATTGCAAAGATGTGAAAACAACCCAAGTGCCCATCAATACATAAGTGGATTAATAAAATGTGGTATATGTATACCATGGAGTACTACTCAGTCATAAAATAATCATGAACTACCTATTGTATTATCCTGGATGGAGCTGAAGCCCATTCTTCTAAGTGAAGTATCACAAGAATGGAAAACAAACACCACATATACTCACCATTAAATTGGTACTGATTAATCAACACTAATGTGCACATATAGGAAGTAACATTCATAGGGTGTCAGGCAGGTGCTGGGGGTTGGAGGGGATGGGTAAATCCACCCCTAACAGATGCAGTGCATGCTGCCTCGGGGATGGGCATGCTTGTCAGGTGGTGCAAAGGCAATTTATGTAACCAAAGCATTTGTACCTACCCCTGTAATACTCTGATATGAAGAGAAGAAGAAGAAGAAAGAAAAGGAAGAAGGAAGCAGGAAGAAGGAAGAGGAAGAGGAAGAGGAAGAAGAAGAGGAAGAGGAAGAAGAAGAAGAAGAAAAAAGAAGCAGCAGCAGCAGCAGCAATGCCTGGCATGTCACATACATAAATACATACATGCATACATACATAACTTCATCAGTTCCTAAAATAGTATTCAATTCTGCCAGAGTGAAAGTATTTCTTAATTCAATAACTTCAACTGCAGGCTACATTTTTTCTTCTGTACAGGCTTTGTTTGTCAAAGTATACTTATTAAGAGAATTAGGCATCTTATTTTTATTTACTCTAATTAAGTGTATCGTACTGATTTATTCTGTTTCTAAGACTTTAAAAATCATTTTAGTAATTAAGTACTTCTATTGAGCATAATTAAATAATATTTGAGATAAATTTGTCAATATAGGACACAGACACAATTCATTTTTTAAAATTTTTAGGGAGCAAGAACTAGTAGCTAGACATTAGTAAATGTCTTTCCTGATGCTAAGGCTTTCAAGGGCAAGGACCATGTCTACTTTTGCTTTATAACGTCTTACAATATACTTAGATTCAATTTTGCTACTTGGTTAATACACTTGCAATATAGGCAGCCAATGCTCCTGCTGCCTATATTGCCTATTAGCAAACAGCCAGAAAAGCTGGATATATTACAAATATAATATTTTGAAAGTAATAGTATGCTGTGGAAGCAGCAAAGACTAGATGAACTAAAATTCCAGAGAGAGGAGAACAATTTCAAGGTGAGCTGATGATCAAAAGTGTTTGGATCCCAGAAGATTTAGCCTATCTGGGGCTCAGGCTAATGACTGGATATGGTCCAGTCAGAGGACTTCTGCTGGAGAAAGAAAAACCAGGAAAGCTTTTAGTACTAGGGCTGGAGTGAAAAAATGGAAACTCAAAGAGACTCCTGCATTTCTCCATAGGACATTTGCTGAATTCTGAGGACCAGGAGAGAAACTTCCAAAAGCCAGAGTGAAACTTCCAAGGTTGATAGTGCTTAGGAAATGTATGGTCAAATTTCTCCTCAAGACATTTGACAAATGCTGAAACCACATGGGGCGGGAGCCAAGCAAAAATTCCTGAAGGGAATGAAAGAAGCTTCTGTAGTGTTTCAGGGCTGAGGAGACAAAGAACCCCCAGACTTTCACTCAAAAGCTTCAGAGGGCCATACCCTAAGAACAGGGGTAGATTAGAAGTGAGCTGAATTTCACTGAAATTGCAACCCAGCCAGGTTCTGCCTCAGTTCCTCATTGGACTGAGGGCGATGATCCCCTCACTTTAAACACCTGTGAGAAGAAAAGGTGAGTCTTCTCTGGTGGGAGGTAACATTATCTAGAACCTCCATTATTTACTTAAACACAATATGCAGCATGAAAAGTAAAATTACCAGAAGCAAAATTACTGGAAGCAAAATGATAAGTCTATTAATAAAGAAGAAGAAAAAGACAATAAAAGCAGACAGATGATCTAACTGTTGGAATTAGCAAACAAGGACTTTTGAAACTTTGTTTAATATGTTCAAGAAAAAAGAAGAAAAGATGGAAATAAAAGAATAAAAGGCAGAGAATTTTTCCAGAGTTCATCTCTGCTGGGTTGAATCTTCAAATTCACACTTCCCTGTTTTCTGGTATGGTCCTTTTGGGTTTTGATGCCATGTTAGAATTCACCTTCCATTTTAATCCCTTTCCACAGGCTTATACATGTGTGAGTTCAAACCTTCATTAAACTAGGGATGTAATTTCCCCATTGTGTCAGGTTTTGTGACATGAGTGTGTGTTTTGTGACTAAGTGCTTACGCAGGGTGGGGAAAAAAAGGAAACACTGCTAATCTCTTTTTTTATGTGGAAAAAGTTAAACGGGCAAGTTCACTCACAGGAGGTGACAAACCGTCGACTGGATAAGGTAGAGCCTAAACAGTTGTGATGTCCAGTTGATAGAGTTCGAAAGGACACCTTCTAACAAAGATCCTACATCTCTGGTACATTCTTGAACAAGCACACACTTAGTTTTCTAAAAATCAGTTATCCAGCAATCTCTCCTATCTAGAAAATAGTCCAAAATATTAAAAATCTATGAGTAAATGAAATGGGAATTAGAAAATCCATAGATAAAGCTGTGTTGGTCTTTAAGACTGTTCACAAAACTTTTAGCCCTCTTACTTCCTAGAATGTGGAGGAATTGCAATATCCAACCTTTTTGAATTTGGATGCAATCATGTGACTTGCTTAGCCAGTGAAGTGTCAGAGTTCTATGCATGTATCATGAAAATACATGTTAAGATGGTGCTTCCATAAGTCTTGAGACCAGAATGACTACCATGAATGGAATATCTCTGTTCCTGTGTTTTGGACATATGGCATGATTGAGAAATACACCTTCATTGTCTTTGAGGGTTGGGAAATGTCAATTACTGTAGCATAATGTATCTTATACTGACTGATACAATAGTCTTCACAAAAGTGGGCATAAAATGGTCACAGTCAGAGAAAAAATGTAAAATATGACTTCTTCGCATCAAAAAGAAGCCTTTTATGTTGGGTTCAGCTAGAAAATTGTTCTCCCGTGAAAAACCAAGAGTGTTCATAGAAACAGAGAGTATCTAGGGCCACATAAGTTGAATGACACCATTCCCAGAATACTGTCAGTTTGCAGTTGCAAGAAAGTACATTAAAAGGTGGCAGGCCTTAAATTTTAGCATGTGAGAAATCTATGCATTTTCTAGATCTTAGAAAGGTGGGTTAACAAAGGCTACAAGCCTAACTCTTACCTTTGAGCAATTATAAGTTCAGAGCCCCTGGTAAGAGCAATATGGGCCTGGTCGAAGGAAATGGCCTTTCCAAAAATAGAAGGGCATGGCTCAGCAGACAAAGGCAAATCTGGATAAGGAATAAAGAAGGGATTCTAGAGCAAACCACAAATGCCTTGAGCCTCAAATAAAATCAAATGTCAATTCAAGGATTATACTACATACTATTTGTAAATTATATAGATATTTATGATTCAGTCAACTGTGTAGGTTCAGACATTCCCAATCCTTTTACTGTGTTCATGCATCTAAAAAGTTTTTTCTAATCCCCAATATTGTAGATGAATAGTTATTAGCAAATATTTAGTGATTACTTCCCATTAGCAGCAACTGAATTAGAATGTTCAAACGGATCGCTAGAGATATGGAATATTTTGAGCTCAGAGGATGTAGGTAAGTCAGAGCACTTCTTTGGCTGGAAAACATCCACAAAGAACTTAGGAAAATTCCCATGTTTCTAGATCATGTCTGTGGATTTCAACTTTCTAGAAGTAGTAGTAGGTATCTTGGGTGTGAGGAAGAGATTGGGGGGTGTCATCAGATGCAGGTACTGACAGTAGCAAAAAGGACTCAGCATGACATGATAGTAAAGGAGGAGTAGGAGAAATTAAAAAGCATATCTAATAAATTTAAGCCACTCTAGGCTGGCATATTTCAGAATAAGGAGCTCTACACACTCCAATACCCATCAAGATATTGCTGTCTGCTAGTACAGAAGAGTCATGAATGTTTATAACTATGGTAGAATTTATCAACAAAACATCAGATTCTGCATTGTGTCCTCTTTCTATTGCTGCTTTTTGGAAAAAATTTCACCATAAGATAGTGCAAACAATAACAGTTTAGATGTTTAAAGGGATAAGCTTCAGTTATCAGGAATGTTTTTTTACTTACACCACATTTTATTCTAAATCCCACTCTTGAGACAATAGGGATGCCTGAATTCAGAAGTTTGGTGAGCCAAAGAGATTAGTGTAACTAAAACAATATAGATAAAACCAACATTTCATAAATTTTATGAAAATTTTTTCCTGTGTTTCAATAACTTCAATACATTAAACAGTTCGTGTTCAGTGTTGTTGTTTGAAAATCATCAAGTCAACTCATCATTAAACACATTTGCAATTTATTTGTTAGCTATGATACCCTCTGTAATGAGCTTTTCCCTCCTTTGCCTGATTGAGTTATTCCAATGTGCTTATGACCACATGGTACTTTTCAGCCCGGCATAATTTTGTTCTTTATCATCACCGTAAAATGTTTTGTCATGGGAGGAAGGACATGGAGAGTGACTCAAGACTGGACGATGAGGTAAGGTGGAATTAAGCTTAGCTCAGTTTTCTTGTTCCTTAAATACATATATTTCATTTTATCATGCTTTGCTTTATTGAACTTCGCAGATACTGTGTTTTTTACAAATTGAAGGTTTGTGGCAACCCTGTGTCTACCAAGTCTATTGGTGTCATTTTTCCAACAGCATGTGATCACTTTGTGTCTCTGTGTCACATTTTGGTAATTCTCTCACTATTTCAAATGTTTTAATTACTATTATATCTGTTACGGTGATCTGTGATCCATGATCTTGGATGTTACTATTGTAATTGTTTCTGGGCATCACAAACTGCACCCATATAAGATGGTGAACTTAATAAATATTCTGTGTGGTCTGACTGCTCTACTGACCAGCCATCCTCCTATCTCCCTCTCTCCTTGGGCCTCCCTATTCCCCGACACATTGAAATTAGGCCAATTTATAATCCTACAGCAGCCTCTCAGTATTCAAGTGAAAGGAAGAGTCACACATCTCTCACTTTAAATCAAAAACCAAAAATGATTAAGTTTAGTGAACAAGGAATGTCAGAAGCCAAGTTTGGTCAAAAGTTAGGCCTCTTGTTCCAAAGAGTTAGCCAAGTTGTAAATGCAAAGGAAAAGTTCTTGGAAGAAATTAAAAGTGCTACTCCAGTGAACACATGACTGATAAGAAAGCAAAACAGCCTTATTGCTGATATGCAGAAAGTTTTAATGGCCTGGATAGAAGACCACAGCAGCCACAAAATTCCTTTAAGTAAAAACCTAATCCAGGGCAAGGTCTTAACTCTTCTTAATACTGTGAAGGCTGAGAGAGGTGAAGAAGCTGTAGAAAAAAGTTTGAAGGTAGCAGAGGTTGGTTCATGAGGTTTAAGGAAAGAAGCCATCTTCATGACATAAAAGTGTAAGATAAAGCAACAAGTGCTGACGTAGAAGCTGTAGCAAGTTATCCAGATCTAAGACAATTAATGAAGGAACCACATTAAAGAACAGATTTTCAATGTAGACAAAACAACTTTCTATTGAAAGAAGATGCTATCTATAACCTTCCTAGCTAGAGATGAGAAGTCAATTCCTAACTTCAAAGCTTCAAAGGAAAGGCTGACTCTCTTGTTAGGGACTAATGGAGCTAGTGACTTTAAGTTGAAGCCAATGTTCATTTACCATTCCAAAAATCCTGGGGCCCTTAATGCTAAGTCTACTTAGCCTGTGCTGTGCTCTAGAAATGGAACAACAAAGCCTGGATGACAGTATATCTGTTTATACCATGATTTACTGAGTATTTTTAGCCTGCTGTTGAGACTCACTTCTCAGAAAAAAAAGATTGCTTTCAAAATATTACTGCTCATTGACAATGCACCTGGTCATCCAAAAGTTCTGATGGAGATATGCAAAGCTATTAATATTGTTTCCATGCCTGCTAACACAACATCCATTCTGCAATTCATAGATCAAAGAGTAATTTTGACTTTCAAGTCTTATTATTTAAGAAATACATTTCATAAAGGCATAGCTGCCCTTAATAGTGATTCTTCTGATGGTTCTGGGAAAAGGAAATTGAAAACATTTTGGAAGAGATTTGCCATTAAGAACATTCGTGATTCAAAATATCCTCATTTATAGGAGTTTGTAAAAAAGCTGATTTCAGCCCTCATGGATGACTTTGTGGAGTTCAAGACTTTAGTGGAGGAAGTCACTGCAGATATAGTAGAAATAGCAAGAGAAAAGAATTAGAAGTGGGGCCTGAAGATGTGACGGAATTGCTGCAATCTCATAATGAAACTTTAATGGATGAGGAGTTGCATCTTGTGGATGAGCAAGGAGTGGTTTCTTGAGATGGAATCTACTCCTGGTGAAGATACTGTGAACATTGTTGAAATGACAACAAAGGATTTAGAAAATTACCTAAACTTAGTTGACAAAGCAGTGGCAGGGTTTGAGAGAACTGAGTCCAATTTTGAAAGGCATTCTACTGTTGGTAGAATGCTATCAAACAGCATCCCATGCTGCAGAGAAATCTTCATGAAAGGAAGAGCAAATCAGTGTGGCAAACTTCATTGTTTTCTCATTTTAAGAAATTGCCACAGGCACTCAAACTTCAGCAACCACCACCCTGACCAGTCAATAGCTATCAACATCAAGGCAAGACCCTCCACCAACAAAAAATTTATGACTCGCTAAAAGCTGAGATGATCATTAGCAATTTTTAGTAATAATGTATTTTAGCAATTTTTAGTAATAACATATTTTTAAATTAAGGTATGTACATTGTTTTCTTAAAAAATCATAATACTATTACACACTTAATGGACTATAGCATAGTATAAATGTAACTTTTATATGTACTGGGAAACCAAAAAAATTGTGACTTATCACAATATTTTCTTTATTGTGGTGGTCTGGAACCAAGCCAGCAATATCTCTGAGATCTGCCTGTCTTAGTACTTGCTGTCTCCAGTCTCCATTAGGAAGATTCCTTGGTGTGGACCAACAATAAAAAAAATATGTACATTCTATTCCTGAAATTTACTGTGCTGGGGCAATCTCAGCTTCTGCATCGCCATTGCATCTCCTATAAAGTAGAATTATATAATTGCACTTCCCCTCCTGTCACCAGGGATGTGGTAAAGATAAATGAGGTGATCTATGAAGAATGTGCTAAAGTCCTTGAAAAGTGCTTTGTCAATCAGAGGGTATTTTTTCCTTCTTCTTCTTCTTGTCCTCCCCCATGCCCTCATCCATTATTGTGCTCTGACGGATTGAAGCCACGGTGAAACTGAGGTTGTCAGTGAGGTTTAGAAAGAAATTAAGAAGCAATAGAATTAGATGGACCAATTCAGCATGTAGAAATCCGAAACTGGGGGCTTCTGTCTGAGGAAGGACATCATCTAACTGTGAGCTGGCTTCCACAGGCAATATTACTCCTGTATTTACCATTCCTTTCTTCACATCTATCCCTCACCAGTCCCTTCCCCAGTGTCTCAGGAAGTGAGATTAAGCCTCTCTCTTTCACCTATCAGGGCAAGAGACAGCAGTGAGGAGCCGTGGGTGAATTCAGAGGCAGGGAGCTTTGAAGAGTTTGAGGCTACATCCACTTGTAGAGCAGGCACAGTGTTAGCCAGCATGCATTAGCCCACCTGTGGGAGTCAGCAGCTTCCCATGATAGGGTGTGAAGTGAAAAGACATACAAATTTTTCAACCACAACTCATGCATAAAACTCAAAATTATATTTTCTAGCCACTCCTATGGATATATTTAATATAAAGACATATTCCCAGGAAGCTGATGAATACCTACATTCATCAAGTTACAATGAGGTGTGGATACCTGATGTATAATAATTCCTAGCACATGGATGATGACCTGAACCTCTTCCCTTGCCAGCCTCCATGAGCAGCCGTTGTTGTGTCTGATGGACCAACAATGCATTAGGACATGGAGGTAGGAACACATGGGTGGAATGAAACGTCTGGAGAGTCAGTCAATGCAGAAGGCAATGCAAAGATTCCCAGCAGAGTCACCAAAGAGGAGGGAGGGCTGGGTTTTTAGGTACCTGCATGAGAACGCCAGGGAAACCAGAGCTCAGACACCTGAGAGTTCCAATGTGGGCAATCCTCCTCAGATGGTGTGATCGTGTTTACTCCGAGAGAAGGATCAGTACTTTTCAGTAATCCAGTCCATCAATGCTTTTGAGATTAGGGGAAGATAAAAAGAGAATTGACTAGTTAAACTACCAAGGTTTTAATACAGTGAACTCATTAGAATGTACTTGTACATTTAGGGGCTTAGAGAAGGAAAAAAATGACTCAAATTCTTATATCTCTAGGGCGAGCAGAAGTGAGAGACTTCACTATAAAGCCACAGGAGCAGACTCTTATTCCACAACAAAATTTGCAAATAATTTCCGATAAATTCTGCCAAAGGTAGCACTTAACATTTCTATCTAAACCTGGGACTATGTCAGTGACTAGGCACTTTTTACTCTGAAACCCGTGTATCTTTCACTGCAATTGTACACAGGAAAATATGTTTTCATGTGACCTACAGGACGGAGATTTCAGCCATCACACAGTGGACACCTACTTGGAATTTAATGCCTTTCTCTTCTACACACATGGTATCTTGTTCCCTCTCACATCAGATTACTACCCATCAATAGATGAGGAAATTGAAGCTCAAATGATTTAAATGGCATACTTAATATTCCATGTGAAAATGTGGCAGAGCCAATCTAGAAATCAAGATCCCCTATCCTGAAGTTTGTTTGTTACACAAGAACCGCTTCTATTGACTGCTCTTTAAAGGATTCATTATACTGTCGTGCTCAGCAGATATAGAGAGAAAAACAAAGAGCAGTGTTAAAAATTCATGTATATCAGAATTACAAATTTTGGAGTTATAGTATCCTAGGGCATTTCTTCCAACCATGGAAAACAGAAAAAAGAAAAAGAAGACGAATATATATAGAGAGAGACAGAGAGAGAGAACAACCTATTATTGGGATTCTCCCTCCTCTTCTACCTAACAGATCATTACTGAAAATGGGAGGGAGAGATTTTCAGTTTTAGCTGTTCTTGGAACAACCTAACTTCCTTCACACTTTGGCCCTCCTGCTCTTCCTCATTGTGTTGGCTGTGGTGATCCACTTATTCCACCAAAGACACTCTCAGCTCACATGAGCTATATGGCTAAGGAAAGGGGAAGAAAATACAGCTGCAGATATGAAATGCTCCATTGTTTTGTTGCTGAGATTAAATATGAGAAGGCTATAAAAAGTTAGAATGATGATCTAGCACTATCCTCATTATTTTATAGTCTTTCTTTTTTTTTTGGTAAAGCTAAAGGGGAATGTGAATCTTCCCCCTTTTTTAGGTGAGAAAATAGAAATTCAAAAATGATAATCTTGGCCAGGCACAGTGGCTCACTCCTCTAATCCTAGCCCTCTGGGAGGCTGAGGCAGGAGGATTGCTTGAGGGCAGGAGCTTGAGACCAGTCTGAGCAAGAGCAAGACCCCATCTCTACTAAAAATAGAAAAATTAGCTGGGTGTCGTGGCACGCACCTGTAGTCCCAGCTAGTGAGAGGCTGAGGCAGGAGGATTGCTTGAGCCCAGAAGCTTGAGGTTGCTGTGAGCTAGGCTGATGCCACGGCACTCTACTCAGGGCAACAGAGTGAGACTCTGTCTCAAAAAAAGAATGATAATCTTAACTTGCAAATTTGTATAGAAACCAAGTTTCCAGTTTGGAGTTCCTCCCACTAAGGTGAAAAGTTTTCAGTGAAGAGAGAGAAAGTATAATTCCAAGCATGAAATTAATATATGTTTATTGAGGACTAAACTTATGTTAGAGGGGTTGAATGGTGACCCCCAAAAGGTATGTTCATGTCCTAACCCCTGGAACCTGTGAATGTGATTTTATTTGGAAAAAGGATTTTTGCAGATATAATTAAGTATCTTGAGATGAGATAATCCTGGGTTACCTGATTGAGCCATAAATACAATGACCAGTGTCATAAGAGACAGAGAGAGGGTAGAGAGACAGAGGAGACGGCTCTGTGAAGATGCAGACAGAGATTGGGGTAATAGAACTACAAGCCAAGGAATGCCTGGAGCCACCAGAAGCTGGAGCAGCAGGGAAGGATTGCCCCCCAGAGCCCTCTGATGGAGCCTGCTAATGCCTTGATTTTGGACTTCTAGGCTCCAGAACAATGAGAAAATAAATTTCTGTTGTTTTAAATCACCTAGTTTGTCATAGTTTGTTATAGCAGACGTGAAAACTAATACATGTGCCAGGGAAAAAGAGATCCATAAACTAAGATCTTAGGGGAACTGGTGAAGACGTGTGTGGAAGGTGGTTGTTTCTGCTTCTGAAAGTCACTGTAGATTAATTAGCAGGGCTGGCATGAAGCAAAGCTAGATGTGAGGACCAACAGGACCTGCAAAATGAAGCTGGAACTGCATCTGACTCTTGCTGCCTTCAATTTCAACAATGCAATGGATCTGCAGAAGAAGTTTGTACCTTTTGGGGTTTGCCAGACGACATAAGTACACCCTGTCAAATCTGAATTTAAGATAAACAACAAATAATTTTTTAGTGTAAGTATGTCCCAGATATTGTATGGACACACTCACGCTAAAAAATCATTTGTTGTTTATCTTAAATTCAAATTTACTTGGGCATCCTATATTTTTATTTGCAAAATTTGTCAGCCTTTCTCCCTTCCACATAGTGGCTCAGGACTCAGAGATGGTGCAGATCACCCAGCAGGGCTGCCCATCCCGACACAGTGGTCAGCTGATCAGCAGCGTGCTTGGCACCTGACACAGACCTTCAGGTCACAGTGGTCGCTGCTTCCCTTCCGCTTTGCTCCTTCCAAGCCTCCCGTTAATTCATCTTATGGCCAACCGTTGCTCAGAACCATAGAGGGAGGAAAATTATGGAAAAAGTGGTTACAGCATAGCTAAGTTGACATGAGAAAACAGCAATGACACTATTCAATAAAATATTCAAGCCTTACCAACAAAAACATGCATCTTTCTTTCTATTTTTCACAAAAGACTTTGGAATAGATAATAAATAACTTCTCCATTGAAATCATTTTTGTCACTTTTCTCTTTTTATACTTCTCTGCAGAATATTAAAAGTTCCAAACTGTTGAAGTTAGGAACTCCAGCCAATTCCTTCTATCAGTGGGGAGACTGGGGCCCAGATAGGTTACCTGAGTTACCCAAGGGCAGCATTATTAATGTATCAGAGCTAAGCTAATAATTCTGGTCCCCTTTCATCTTAGTCTTCTTTCCTCCCTGCCAGTTTACTTTTTTACTTCCTTCAAGTCCATGTTCAATTGTGTTTAAGGAAGTTTTTCCTAATTAATTCTGCTCTTTGGCTACCGTCCTGTCCAAAGTTGCTTTAAACATTTAGGTATTATGGTTACCTTACAAATTCTACACAAAACAGGTGTTAAACAACTCACTTTCATTATATAGCTTTGCTTTTTAAAAGCGTCAATGTTGTTCCCTTCAAACATCAAATCTCTTTTACTACAAATACTTTGTAATAATGGTTCCATTTTGCTTGGCAAAAGGGCATGCTAACAAAATTCTATACAGTTAGTAGGAAAATGAAACGTGGCTATTGGAAATTTTTTCCAAGGTTACGATGTAAATACTAAGGTATTAATATTTTCCCTATGAATTAGGGTGACTGATAACCCTGTTGATATCGGGATTTTGTTATGTTTCACTGCCCTATCTGTGGCTAACATAATAGGCTTACGTCTGCAGGTATTATTAGAATAAATAAAAATGCACATCTTCACTGGAACATTATTTTAGGGTAAATTAAAGGAATTCAAAGCATTAATCATATGGACAAATTATGCAGAATTGACAGCCTTTATGTAAAATATAAAGGTCAGTCAAAATATCTGACAATTTGATGACAATAAACAGTTATTCTGTTGATTTGTTATAGTGGAAGATGGAAAGATGGATTAACTAAAGCCAGTTTGTCTTCTGCTACAGGTATAGTAGACATGCATTGAGCTGAGAGTGCTAAAGGGTGTTCGGTGGCATTACCCAGGAAGTGCCATGGCAGTGCACGACACATTCTGTCTGCCAAGGGGCAAAATACAAATGCAAGTAGGGAGAAAGAACACAGCAGGCAAAGAAAACACAGTATTTATGCTACTGTGAGTTTCAAGTTCAAGAAAAGATTAAAATGTCATCATTGAGATAAGCAAGTAGAAAAAGATGCAGTATTTTGCATAATATGTTAAAGGAAAGCAAAATCTCCATAAAGACTATTTACAAAAAGTACTTCGAGTGTGTGCTGAAAGAAAGACTAAAAGCTATCTGCAAATAATGATAGGGACATTGAAATGAGCCAGATGCATTTATCATAGAACTGCACGGGACCACAGACCTCCATAGCTTACCCGGAAGAAGGCTGACAGAACTATTTAGGACACCAGACTTAACTAGGGAGAATTGACAGATTCTTGCTGAAAGTTTATCTTGTGGTCTCCAATATTTAAATATATAAATATATAAGTTAATGCATTGAAAAAAAAATCCCTGCCGCAAACTAGCACCCATGAGACAGGGATATAAATATATGGTAGTATCTGTTCTCCCACCTCCTCTGTGTGGTGGGTTTTAAAATAATGATATACATTCCCTCTCTGTAAAAAGAGAAATTTTGATGCTTTTCTTAAACCAACCCCCAGCCTCTCCAATTCTAAGTCCTGAAGTTTCACCCTGAAAGGAGAGATCATATCTAGGGTTTTCTTTGGACTGCTGGAGTCCCATCAAAATCTGTATTAATTTCTTAGGGCTACCCTAACAAAGTAGCACAAACTGGATGGCTTATAACAACAGAAATGTATTCTGTTACAATTCTGGAGGCTAGAAGTTTGATACAGTGTAGCCAAGGGCCGTGCTGACTCTGAAGGCTTTAGGGAAGGATCCTTCCTTATCTCTCCTAGCTTCTGGTGGTTGGCAGCAATCCTGGGCATATTACCTTCTAGTAATCCTGACCCTGATTTGCTAATTTTTCTAGATTAATTTCTTCCAGTTCTCCACTGAGGTCACCATGCATTTTTTTTTTTTTTTTTTAATGTACAACTTTTGGGTTTACCTCTGTCCGGAGTTTTATCTTGAGGTTGGTAGTTGGGTAGTTGTTGAGAATAAAGTCATAAGCCATTAAGACAGAGCACAGTAGGGCTAGAATAAATTCCTTTCAGCAGTAATTTACCCAGTAGCTGCTTACCAGAGATGTCTGCCCAGTTGAATAATTTATGTTCTCTCCCTCCCCCTCAACCTCTTTCTCTTCTTTGCTTTCTGATTTGCATTGTAACCCTTGAAGCAGCACAACAACTGATCCTCCTTTCCAAGTTACAAACTGAAAAATCTTTCAATGTATGTTTTGATTTCCAGAGAGATCAACAGTTTGCCACTTGGTTCTCATGGCTGATAAATAGCAAACTCTTCAGAAGTAGCATCCATCAGTTCCTTTCAGCGTCCAGCCTGAGATTCTAAGGCTGCTGAGAGAACAGTCGTTCAAATATACTGAGTCTGCAAGTGAGTCTCACTCAGCAGGCTCTGTCCCAAGACTGTAGTCCCTAATTCCTAATTCTGTGAATTGACCCAGAGATCCCAAGGAAAATCTAGTTTCCTTCATGTCCACCCTTTTTATCTCATTTCTACTCCCACCTGGAAAACTTTCTTCCTCTGGAAATAGCAGATAGCATTTCTTTTGTGCCTTCTGCCTGCAGGCAGTGTGCCCGGGCTTTACATAGAAGTAGGGATTATTTCCATTTTGCATGAGGAAACTGATTCTCAGAGGAGCTAGTGATGTGTCCAAGGTTATACAGTAACAGTAACAAACAATAAAACTGAGGTTATTAATTCAATCTTGCTAAGCCCCAAACCCCAATCCTTCTACTTTATCAGGCTGCTTTGGTCCTCTGCTTCTTTCTTCTTTTCTTTCTTTCTTTCTTTTTTTTTTTTTTTTACTTTCTCTCTTAAATATTTTTTGTCAGATATTAATTTCAAATTTCAAAAGTAATACATACTTCCCCAGGGAGGCTAGCCAAAATAAAACCCCAAATCTCTCTGGCACCTCCTCTTTTACTCAGCTTCTTATTATCTTCAATTTGAAATTTTTATTTAATTTTCATGGCTATCCTTCCAAGTAAATACTTACAGAACTATTAAATAATTCATTTTTTAGTTGTTACATAATTTTCCATAGAATGAATAAATTAGAAATTATTCATTTATGCAATCATTGATGAGAAGCCACATTTTTCCTATGCTTTTTTGGCTGGTTTGTTTGTTTGCCTGTGGCTAGCATAAATAATGCTAAAATTAACATGTTTGTGCATGTATCCTACATGCTGTGCTTTTCTTTCCATAGGATAGATTCCCCAAAGCTAAAACATATGAATACATTTATTTTAATAGAAACTTCCAGTTAACCTTCCAAAAATTTTGTGTCAATTTACTTTTCCATCAACAATGTATCAGAGTACCTATGTCCCTATACTATAGCCATCATAGGAAATTATCAATGTATCATTTTCTCTTTTGCAATTCTGAGAGTAAAAATGGTCTCCATTTATTTTTGCAAAACAATTTTGTTTCAGCACAAGAGTAACCTCCACTGGAAAACCTTATTTTGTAGTCAGGAAAAAAAGTGTATTTGTGTATCTGTGTGTATTTATATGCTTTCCAAAAGACAAAAGCAATTACAGTGTTAGAAGATGAAGAAGACAAACAACTGATTAAACATAGGGAAAGCGGTATGTGTGATGCAGAGTTCTAATTTCTAGATACCTCTCTCTCACTGTATAGCCAGAAGTTGGGGCTGTGTCTTTGTCTATGAAATCAGGAAAATAATATCTGAACCTTAAGTATTAAAAGGAGAATAAGAAGATTAATGAGTTCATATCATTAGCACATTTGAAATTCCCTGGGAGAACATTCTTTGGAAATGCAATATGTCTTATCTTTGTTTCATAGATTACATAATGCAATTTCAAAGTACGCAGTACTTATTTTCTAAGGAACTCCAAAAATTTCACTTTGTGCATAAAAAGAATCTCATTTAAAAAACTCCATTGCACCTATTATGTAAGATGCATATTATAACTGGATGCTTTTCAGCTTTAGTCTCATAGCAAGGTGATGCTGACAACCTCAGTTTAATACATTCCTAATTCCAGGGCTGTTCTTTAGGAGATATTGCATTCTGGAGTCCTTGAGAGGCAAGGGAAAAAAACCAGTATGAGGGATGGTTAAAAAGAGATCAAGGATATTCAGATGGTGGGTTTTCTATGGGGATATAAAGTTGTCCAATTTATAACAACAATTCCCCTTGGGCACCTGGTCATCTGTGTATTTTTAATTGTGCTGAATAATATGTGTCTTTTGAACACTTCTGAGCAAGCAAGCTGAGATGTTGCTAGTTTCAGGTAAAAGTCACTGGAATTGGTTTCTATGGAAAGAGTAAATGCTAATCTACAGGAAGCAGTTATGAAATATGTCACTTCAAATAAATAGCCTGGGCCGAAAGTGGTCACGAGAAGATTGGCCTTAGAGCAGACCCTCTAGGCTGGTCTCCATGATACCAAAACACCTGGGCAGGCCTTTCAACCAGTGAAAGTGACTCTCAAGCCAGTTGTTTGGTTTCCTAGAAATACTTTTAAGTCCTGCTTACCATTTACCATTTAATGAGTGTTCTAGGAAAAAAATAAAATAAACCAAACAGGTAAAGCTACACATGCAATGTGATTGCAGGTGATACCTCTCAAGCTCTGTTTGCTAATCTGGCTCATTGTATTTATGAATGTTCTGATATAGCAAAGAAAGTGCATGTTTGCATCTGTAGGTGTGAGTATAGACTGCAGCTAGACAACTACCTCATCAAACTTCACCTGGTTGACAGTTATAAGAGAAATGAATTGTCTGTAGAAAGATGAAAATGGAGGTGATTTTCCTCCAATTTATGGAATGCTATAGCCACAATCAACAAGCAAGTGGGTTTTGGAGGTAGATAGATTTGAATGAGAACCTAAGATCATTGGCTATGAAAGTTGGCTCATAGTGATTGAGCCATTTTGCTAGGGCTTCACTTTACTATGAGCCATTTGAGCTTTAGAGAATTTAAGTGTCTTCATTTGTCCATAGTTAAATTATTAGTAACTGGAAAAGATAGGACTCATATCCAGATTTTCGGGTTCCAAATACAATCACCTTGCCACTTCATCCCCTTAATTTTCCTCAAATCCACATTTCCCTTCCTTCCCCCTCCTTTTTCTGATTAGGATCATCAGGATATTTGTTCTGTATATGTACATTTTATACTTCCACATTTGCATTCTGCTGATCATGGGGTGGAATTAATGCATCAACAAAACAAAAGAAAAAAACTCTCAAGTAATATAAGTATCTAAATTTAGTTATTACCTTTGCTATTTTCTATCAACACTTTCTGCAATGACAGAAAAATGAATGGGTTATTTACCTTGCTACTTGATTATCTTTACCTTCCTACTAAGTCAGGGTTCAGGAAAAAAGAAAAAAAATAAATCTAATAAGAGGAGTGAAGAAAAGTCACTTGAATCATCTACACACTGGAAAAGAAATCCTTGAAGAGTCCTCCTACTTTAGACTTATATGGAAAAGCCATAATTGTTCAGTGTGTACAACTATAAACCCTGATATGAATTTTAAAGGGTTCTCTGCAAGCACTCTTTTCATCACCTCTCCCACTCCAATTATTTAATCACATAGAATTCAGTGCCTGCCATGTATGAGAATTTGGGGGGTGAAATAAAGAACATTAAATTATATTGTGAAAGGGAAAATATTTAATGTCAAGTTTTAGCACTGGAAATTGAGGCTGGGTATGTTCTTCAGGACAAACTGAAATATGAGCAGAAATGAGTGGTATAAATACAAATACAAAATGAGGAACACAATAAGAGAACTCAATGACTTACATTCTAATTAGTGGAACTGTGGATGTAGCTAGGACTAGTTTCTGTTATCAATATCTAAACAAAGCTTCCTAGTTTTTAGACATAAACTGATTGATATTGTGGTTGTTCCATTTTGAATGAGAATCTATTAACTCTCAAATTCATTTGCCAGTGAAAATATTCCAAGAGATTACAACAATTTATAATAAATTCCTTTTCAGAGCAGAGTAAATGATGATGGAAACTAAGTTTCGAAACTACCAGGGGGAAGAGTTTTTAACTGTTAACTCTGGTTCTAACAAGTTATAGAAAACATTAAAGAATCAGCAGAAACTTTATTTAGCCCAACAAAAAAAGACACAATTGTCCATTAGGATCCTCTTGGTCTATGTAGTTGATGCCTGGACCTGGAAGTTGAGACTGCAGCCAAGGAAGGGTTTCCTTTGACTACCCCAGACATGACTAACAAAGAATCCGAAGTCTAAAGTTTTTTTTCAGAGAAGTAGAGACTTCCTCTTGGGGAGAGGTCAAAAAATCAATGGGAACAAGAAAGTTCCTTTTTTTTTAGGAAAGCCAGGTCTACGTGAGCTGATCCCAGTCATTTAAGACCAGCAGTAGTGCTCAGGGGAATGGCCAAAAAAGCATGTCTGAGCCAATCAAGATGGAAAGAACCAGAGGTCCTTCAGAGCATTCTTTGTGTCCTGGTTGGCCCTGCTGACGCTGCCTGAGTTTGAGTCACTGCCTAAATTCCAAATGGCTGATTTTAGATCAGCTGTGTGTGTGTGTGTTTGTAGCCCCTTAGCCCTGCCTCCATCTTTCAGAAATCCCAACAGGAGCAGACTCTAGGCCATCTTTAGCCTCTCTCACCTAATCTCACCTGCTATCTGCCTACCACTGCCTGGTTACCTACTGGCCTTGGAAGTCCTTCCATGCTCCTAAGGGGATGTCAGGACCATTCACACCAGAGGACCATGCTGGAAAACCCAAAGGAAGAATCACTTACTTCACTAGAATAAAGAAGGCTCGTATTTTCCTCAAGTGCGCTATTCAATTGTGCAACCCTAGACACTGATCCTTGAGTTGCTCTGGCCAGAGAAGGATGTAAAGATTTCCCAGTGTAAGAAATATTACAGATCCTGCTCTGTGATCATGCTCCTTTTTAAGCAATACTTTGTGGGGATAGAATTCTGCATGGACAAGTCAGTGCGCCTGTCAAAGGCTAAGTTTATGCCCAAAGTTGTCTCTAGCCACGTGGCAGCAAACATTCTTTCCAAAACCTGACCACAGCTTAAAAAAAAAAAAAAAAGCAAGATTTATTTGTATGAGGATCCAAATAACAATCTAGAAATATTGGCCATTTCAATCACATCACCATAGATACTATCACTGGAGCATAGATGTGGCCCAAGCCAGTCTTATCTTTCAGCACACCTTTAGTTTTAAATGATAATACCGTGTGTTTGTATAGAACCTGAGAGTTCCCTAAGAGTTCTCATATGCATTACCTCTATTTCATTAGGTAGGCATGCGAGGACAATTTTCACTGTTTTAAAGATAAAAAAAGTAAGGATCATATTAAACAACTTGCCTTAAAATCATAACTATTAGTTGGTAATGCTTGGATTTAAACCAATATTTGACTAACACCAAAATCCACATTATAGAAAACTGAGGTACAAATTTACAAACCTAACTCACAGCAGAGCCCAGTATAGAAACCAGAATCTCTAATCCTTAAGGACTCTCTGTGTTATATAGCAGAATCCCACTGTGTTTCTGTATATTTAAGTTCAGGGCATATAAAATTTTGAGTTTCCATACATGAGAAACTAGTCATCAAGCTAATGTTTACAGAATTCACTCAGTTAAATTGTTGAAGAAAAATATAACAGAAAAGTCCTCAGGTGACATAATGGTGCAATTTTAATCTGATAATCATTAAGATATTTTCCTAACATGGAGAAGGGAAAACTATTAGTTTATCACAGCTTGATGAAAATATCCTCAAAGATAATTAAGTCTTTTGCCATGAATTTTGTTGCTCACAAAGCAATCTTCTTTTATTATAGTTTTCCCAGGACTTCAGTGTAGAAACGAAGATACTACAGGATTATTAAAAATCCTTCTCTTTTCTCTGCATCTCCCCCTCGTCATATTTATAATTTTCCATAGGAATTCTTTAAGTGAACAAAACCATATAAAATCAAAGACATAGCCTCCCCAAGAGAATTCATCCACACAAAACAAAATTTCCATGGTAGGATGGTAATTATGAGAGTAACTGAAGCTGTGAAATACAATTAGTATGTGTTTTGTTTCTATCCAATCTTCCCCAGCTAAAAATTGCTTGATAAATTCTATTCAGATCCAAGGGGCCATCGTTGACCTTCTAAACCAGGCTAACTCCACCCTCTTCCTCCTAGCTAGGACTATTATCAATACCTAAACAATGTTTCCTAGTGTTTTTAAACATAAACTGATTGATATGGTGGTTGATCCATTTTGAATGAGAATCCATTAACTCTCGACTTCATTTGCCAGTGAAAATATTCCAAGTGATTAAAACAATTTGTGATAAATTCTTTTTTAAAGCAGAGTGGATGATGATGGAAACCAAATTTCCAAACTGCTTAACTCTGGTTCTAACATGTTTTGGGAAACATTAAAGAATTAGCAGAAACTTTATTTAGCCCAACAGGAAAAAACATTAATATTTGGACTTGTTGTATTCAATGTTAGTTTCCTAACATGTAGACAATTTTGCTTCATTTCTCAATTTTCAGCAAAGAGATGAGCAATTGCCTTAGTGAAAAGTTGTTTTTGTGAAAGGTTATTTTTATGGCCCTGGTAAAACCATTAAAAATAGTTTGCTTTCGGAACTGGAAAAGGAAAAAAATTTTATCAAACTTAGAAAATGATTGCATTACTGAATAAGATTTCTATACAATGTTAAAGCTTTGGAAATTCTAGATCAGAAAACCTGCTTGAAATAGAAAAGACAAACAAAAAGCAATCCAAAATGTACAATAAACATATACTTTTCACAATGTTAAAAAATAAAAATATCAGCTAACTATTATTACATGTCTTTTTAAGTTTCCTTTTAAAAATATTCATGGGTTTAATAGCTTTTTAAAATATTATTGGAATCTCTACTGGGCTCTCACTAATATGTTTGAAATCCACTTACTCACTTAGTTTTCTTCTCTGACTCCTGAGGTTTCTATACCTCCACCTGAAGTACAAATCACAAATACAGGATCCAACAGAGATGAAAACCATAACTCTGCTCCTATTCATGTCTTACAATAGCTCAAAGGGGTTGAGAAAAAGTATTAACATTATTGAGCTCCTTCTGTAGTCTCAAAATGGATCACAGACTTAAATGTAAAACGTGAAAGTATAAAACTCTTAGGAAAAAAAATAGGAAAAAAATCTTCAGGATCTAGGACTAAGCAAAGAATTCTTAGGCATGACACTCAAAGGATGATCCATAAAAGAAAAAATAAGATAAATTAGACTTTATCAAACTAAAATTTTTACTCTGTGAAAGCCACCTAAGCTAAAAACTGAAAGAAAATATTGGTACATATCCAACACGTATTTTTCTCACATATCTAACAAATGACTTACATCTAGAATATATAAAAAACTCTCAAAACTCAACAATTACGATACAAACAGCCATAATGACATATGGACAAAAGACTGAAAAGGATGCTCCACTAAAGAAGTTATAAGGATGGCAGATGAACACCTGAAAATATATTCAACATCAGCAGCAATGAGAAAAATGTAAATTAAAAGTACAATTAGATACCACTACATACCTATGAGAACAGCTAACAGTAAAAAGAAAAAAAAGAAAGATAATACTGACAATACCAAGGGCCAGGGAGGCTCTAGAGCAACTGGAACTCTCATACGTTACTGATGGGAATGCAAAATTGTACAGTCATCCTGGAACTCTTGCTTGTTTACTTAAAAATTAAAATAAAGACTCATGTTCACAAAAAAAATTGCATACAAATATGTACAACAGCTTTATCCTCAAATTTCCTTAAACAGTTGAACAGATAAACCAGCTGTGGTACTGTACATCCCTACCACGGAATACTATAGCAATGAATAGGAAAAACTAATGATATATGCAACTTCATAGATGAATTACAAAGTCATGCTGCATGAGAAAGAAACCGGTTTCAAAAGATTACATAATACTGGTCCCCAATTTATGATGGTTTAAACGATTTTTCAGCTTTAGGAGGGTCTAAAAATGATACTCATTTGGTAGAAACTTTACTTCAGTACATTATTCAATAAATTACATGAGATATTCAACACTTTATTATAAAATAGGCTTTATGTTAGATGATTTTGCCCAGTTGTAGGCCAATATAAGTATTCTGAGCACCTTCAAGGTAGGCTAGGCTAACCTATGATGTTCAGTAGGTGAGGTGTATTAAATGCATTTTTTACTTACAATATTTGCAATGTATAATGTGTTTATCAGGATGTAACTCCACTGTAAGTTGAGGAGCCTCTGTAAATGGTTGCATTTACATAATATTCTCACAAAGTCAAAACTATTGTCATTGAGAAGAGATCAGTGGTTTCCAGGAGTGCAGGAGAGTTTGATTGCAAAGGAGCAGCATGGGGGAATATTTTGTGGTGATATAAAAGTTCTACGTTCTGATTGTGGCAGTGGCAGTAGTTACACAATTATACACTTGCGTCAAAATTCATAGAACTGTATACCAAAAGGAAAAAAGTCAATTTTACTCTATAATAGTTTTGGAAAGTACAATTAAATATAAAAAATAATGAACAAATTTTTTAAAAAAATTATTTCATTACCATTTCTTCTTCTGAAAGAATTCTCCCACTGTTGACAGCTAACAGAAAATTCATTTTCTCCGTAATCTCAGATCTTCCTATGCTAAACCTGGCCTGTCCCTGTTAGTGACAAATCTAGTGATGATGGTAATAACTTCATCAGCAAGTATTCTTGTGGTATGCCTTTTTCTAAACACTTCCCATCCATTTCTACATTGTATATTCACAACATTCTTGAGGAAGGAGATCTCCCTAGGATCTCCCCGGCACAGAGGAGAAAACTTGATCTTGGAGATGTTAGATAACTTGCCTGAGATCACTCAGCTAGCAAGTGGCTGACTTCATATTCAAATCTAGGCAGTCAAGCTACAGAGTCTCAACCATGATACTATACTACTTCTTTCTAAATTCACCTGGGTAAACCTTAAAAATAAATGGATTCTATTCACACCACTTGACTAGACTTTACATCTCTAAACTCTTGCAAAGGCATTACAGATGCAAGATCCACCAGGTCTTTTCTTCTGCATTTCAGCTCCACCCTCTGTTCCTCCTTTTCCCAAGGGTTTATTACTAGGGCTCAAACATTTTGATAATTCACTTGAGTGCATTTATTTAAATGCGTAAAAAATAATATATTTGAGTATAATGTCTGGATCTAAAAGAGAGACTATCTGCCATCTTCCTGTTGCTGACATAGGTTGGATTTTAAAGCACTTGATCCTTGGGACAGACAAATACTTTTTCTTTATTGTCATATTGTTTTGTGAAGGAATCACAAATATTATTTCCAGAAGTTCATGTAAATGGAACTTGCACCAAACAGGCAGAATTAACTAGTATTTCTCTTTTATGTTTGGATGAAAACAAGTGGAGGAGATCCGTTCACTATCTGTTCAACTTCTCTCAGCTCATTATTACCACTGAATAGAAAACTGAGATAGGATGTTTGATAGCTAAAGAGAGAAAAATATCTAAAGAGAAACAATTTTTATGAGAAATCATAGAAAAAGTGTAATTCATTTTAGATACTGAAATTCCCTCTCTCAATTTTTAATTAATAGGTGATACCCAAATTATTTTCATGTTATCACTATTCAACAGGTCAAACGCAACTACTCTCACCCTGCTTAACACTCCAAAAACAATAAGGAAGAGTACAAAGAGTAAAATCATTACCAGGAATAAATCTGTCATTCTCTTCCAGAAAGAGAAAATTTACAGTTGCACATTTCCACATAATGACGTATAGTGTGGGTCCCACCGTGGGCCCAGAAAAATGAAGCCAAGCACCTTATCTGAAATAATATAGAGGGGCTCAAGCAACGATAGGAATTTTAGCTTCAGGATGTGGCAGTAAACTATAGGAGCAGGAAGAAATAAAAGGAACAAGCGTCACAGATATAAACAATAGGAAAAGGAAGGGAATAGATCGTGGCATCTGGAACAACAAACTGTCAAAGCCAGGCAAGTATGTCTCAGAATGGGCTCTGGAATCGGAGTCTCCAATTGGCAGATACTCCCTCTCCCTTTAAATGGAGAAACAATAGCACCACTCTAATACATTTGATCATCCTGAGTTGTTATATGTATATTTTATTGGTATTAACCAAATTAACAAGGGAAATTCTAAGGGGTCTGGTTTCCTCATGTATGCTGGGCTGAGAAGGGGGGGAGACACCTACAGTTTCTACCACCCCAGAAGAAAGGGAAAATAGAGACACACCTGACAAAATCACATCATGTCACTCCCATGCTTGTAGCCTTCCAGTGGCTTCTCATCAGCCTAAATAGCCAAGATTAGAAATAAGATGGCCTATTGTATAGGGCAATTCTAGGAAGACAAGAAACTGAATATAGAAATAATTTCCTTTGACAAGCTTAATTGTAACTGATTTCCAGCCCAGCAACGTGGTATTATAAAATAATTTAAATGATAGAACTTACTGTATCAAAGCTGAACTATTAAAATGATTAGCTTACTATAGGAACTTGATTATGTAATGTTTACTTATCAGGATTATCAAAGAAAGGATGGAAAGGTTTCATCTAAATGCTTCCTTCTACTAACAACTCCCAGCTTTTTTCATTGCATCAGAAATGTGACTGCAAACAGTGTAATTAGTTTCCATCTCTTATTTTAATTTAGCCTTTTGAATTTATATGCATTTTTTTCCTAGTGCATTGACAAGCAATGTTGGCAGAATAAAGAATCTGGTTCCTGCTTATCTGTGTCCTTATTTTGTAGAATATCAGAGAGTGCTTTTCTGAAGCCTGAAAGCATGAGGTGGAGAAAGAAATTGTCAGTCCCCTCTGCCCTTTCACACAGCTCTTGACTATTAAAACCCACTTTGCAGCCGGGGGATTATTTTCTCATGCTGAGATGCATAAACACCATGGGACTCCTCTACTTCCTCCTGGATCCACATCAAATCCTAGTGACGCTAGGGTTCAAGCAGTAAATGTTTGCCATGTGGCATTAGCATGCTGCACATGGCCCGGAACACCTCCCGCTCCCCACAAAAGCATGGGTAGGAAGAAAGGTTTACATTTGTGATTCATAGAGGTTCGCAGCATACCCCTAACTTCTCTGAGATTTCTCTTCCTTCTCAAATCTGCTCTAATTCCATAGAGTTTATATTCTGTCATGAGCCAACAGAAATAAATGCATGATGAAAGCTGAATTGAAAAGGAAGCCTCCCACACTCATTCACTATTGACAGGGGGATAAATTGGTATATCCTTTTTTGAGGACAATTTGGTAACATATCAAAGTCCCCTAAAAATAGCATATTTTAGCCAGGCAGTCCCACTTTTAGGAATATATTCTAAGGAAATAGTCAGACAATTGAAAAAGATGAATGTTGTAGGACATTCATTCCAAGGTTATTTATAATAACATAAAATAAAACACAACCAACTAAATGCCAACAACCAATAACAACAGACTTCTTAAATAAATGTTGATATATTCCTGCAAAGGCTACTCTGTTGTCATTTAGACTACTGGTGCAGATCTATTTTTACTGACATGTAAAAATGCTCATAATATGCAATCAAATTTCTTGAAAATTATAAAACAGAAATAGTGGTTTTTTGCTGTTAAAAATTTTTAAATATATATACATAATGTAATTGCTTAGGAAATGTTTAAAGGGTTATATGTATCCAACTATGAAGTGTATCAAAAAAATATAAATTTTTATTTTTTCCCCAATTAATCCACAAATTAAAGCAACCAAATAAAAATATTATAAGATTAAAAAAAGATTATTATTGAATAGTGGCATTCTGGATATTTTTTACTGTTTTTTTTTCCTTAATTTTTATAACAAAAATGTTTGTTTTCCATAATGAGAAAAATAGTAGCTGTTTCTGTTTCAAAGAAAAATAGCTGGGAGAAAAATAGGAGAGATTGCTTTTTCTCTTTTACTTTCAAACCTCTGATCACAATGACAGAAGTCCCTTTCTTAGCTGCTGAAATACTAATAGACCATCAGGTTCTGTTACTTCCTGCCAATAAGATGGCCACAGAAAGCCTTTGGAATGGTCAGGCACAAACCCAAAGGCCCAAGTGACTTTGGAGTTAGGGAAAAATTTGAATTAGTGAATGGGACCTTAGGGGCTTGGACGATTCACGCATATTCCAAAAGCTGTGGCTTAGAGCCAGAGGTGTTTATTAATAGGTGTGTGCAGGGTGGTGTGAGGTGGAAAGTTGCTGGTCAAGTGAATGCCACAGTGGGGCTTTTAAGGACAGCTGGGCACCAGTGAGCCCCAGGCCCTCCAGAGCACATGATTCTTCATCTCACAAAGTCCTTGTGGACCTTGAGGAACAGCTTCCTCACAGGGAGGATCACAGCCCCGAGTGTGTCCTATTGCACACTATGCCTACGTATGGGTACTTGGTCTCATGTGGCATTTCAGTTGCCAGTTCTGTCTAACACCAAAGGGAGGTAGTAATGGTGCTCTCTTTGCATCTACACTAGATATGGGATCATAAGACAGACCAATAACTTTTCCTGCATGCATCAAAACACATTAGTGATTATTTAAAAGCCACTTAATCAAATGTAAAGCTAAAATAAGTAATTTTCTAGCTTATTAACTTGTCCTGACGTCTTTTACTCTAACATAGCTTTAGAGACACATGTGCAAAGTTTTAATCAGGAAACTTAGTAATATTCCTATTAAAGCAGTTTATTAACTTTCAAGACATTTGAAGAGGCAGCCCCATGAAGTTCACTCTAGTCTTTTGATAAGGGTCAAATTCAAACCTAGAGATATCTTGGTTTTCCTTTTCTGATAGTAAATTCCCTGAAAAATAAGACTGTTCCAAAAATATAAACTTGGCAGCAATAGTTCCTTCAAAGATATAAAATTTAATGTGCTTAAGTATAGTAAGTATTTTTATAGCATTATATAGCTTAAGCTTAAACAGTGCTTATCCATCATTCCTCACAAACCCTCCACAAACCCTTGGGTTATACATGAAACACGAAATTGTTGAAACATATGAAATTGCCAGTATTAGACTAACTTTCTGGCAGAATAAGTCTACGTCTACCTTTAAAAGATATCTTAGAGGTTATGTAATGTAGCCAGAATTGCATTTGGTTATAATATTATACTTAATACTCTATTCATATCCTGTCCTTTTAATCATTTCTATTGCCCAGAGAACCCAGTCTATTATACTTCACAATCTTCATCTCAAGTGTGGGCATTTTGGGAAGGAAGAGGAGATATAGCTGGTCCTATAGTTGAGACTATTTCTGTATTAGCTAGAAGGCAGAATGCCTACTATTATAGGAGAGATACTTAAAATGGCTTTATAGCAACAACTGGCATTTCAAAATCAAGTGCATTTTGCCTAAGAGTAAACAGAACCGTGCCTAAGGAATTGGGGTATAACTTCCACAGTGAGGGTCTCACAGCCTCTCCTTGCATGAGCAGTAACAACATTCTTCCCTCCCACTTCACACACACATGCACATCACAGAGCAATTGATCTGAGTTTTTACATGATCCATAGCTACCTTACTGAAGATGAAGAAAAAATGAGATTGTATTGTTAATCTCCTCAACATACATTCTTTATGGTAAAGTTTCTTTCTACCATGTATATTATATACTATAACTATATAATCTGTAGTATAATTCTGTACCTATAACTGACTGCACTGTTCCTATCTGTATTGAGATTTCAGAATAGCTCATGGAAAACTAAACATATTAAATAACGTGAAATAATGTCATTGGAATAAAAAACTAAATAGCAGGCCAGTTTTCACCTTCAACTCTCTAAATCTTTGGGCTTTTGAATTTTTTTTTGCTAAAGCACTTAACATTATTCTAACATCAGGTTATTTCTGGTTCTAATAGAACCCAGTTTGCAGTGGCTTCAACTCTCAAGAATGTAGGGGAACCCTGGGCAAGAAGCCAGCTGCAGTGTCTGTAGCTCCTGTTCAAACTTAGGAACATGCAAGGGACCCTTGCTTTGTGGCTCCGATCCTTCATAGCAGCTGCCATCACAGGGCATGCTTGGCCACAGCACACAGACTCCTTTCTCTCTGTTCCCAGTAACAAATTCCCTGGTGATACTTTTGGATCTGGCAGACTTCAGTGCAGCTACCCTGCTAAGCAAATGCCACCGTGACTGTGCTTCACACCCTTACAGAGCTGCTCCTCCGAGTCTGGCAGGAGGGTTCTCATCAAACAGATGAAAGAATAAAAATCTAAGGTTCCCAGGTCACTTTGCCATTTTACAGATCTCAAATTTTCACTACCCTGTCCCAATCTTTACTGGAAATTTATGAGAAAAGGCAACATTTAACAAATGGGGCTCAAATATATTTTTGTTCAATATCTGCTCAAATATTTTCCCTTTCTCAGAATCCTCAGATAGTTTCCCATCACACTCAAAATAAAATCCTCCCTATGGCCAAACTTGTTCCTGCTCTGGGTGTTTGCTGTTGTGATTATCTCCGCTGGGAGCATTTACAGAGCACTCCCCACACCTTGATCTTTGCACGCTTTGCTTCCTCACTTTAAGTTTGCTTACATTTCTCCCCATCAGAAAGACCTCCCATGACTTCCTGGTTTAAAATGTACTCATTGATTCATCCCTCTTGACTTCTTTGTGTTTCTTCCTAGCTTAAACATCGTAATTTCTATTTTTTTGAAGTCTAGTTTCTATATCCTGCATTAAAATGTAAACTTCATGAGGGTAGATACTTTGTCTCTTTTGTTTATCACTCTATCCTCAGTGCCTGGAACAGTGCCTGGTACATAATAAGCACTGCTGAATGAATGATCTATGGCCCATAGTTATGTGCCTGAATAGTACCTGCTATATTCAGACAAATGTGAGCAGCAGTTCTTTGTTCTCTTGGATTTTAAGGACAAATGACAATATTTCTAACATTGTTTGAGTGAAAAACACTATGAGTGGGAGGTTAGGAAAGAGCTGGTTGAAGGAGGGCTTTATTCTAGACTCACACTGTGATATGGCAAGGATTAAATATTCCAATGTAATCTTGTGCTTAAATTCCCAAAGTACTTTTCACCATCAAAAGGTGCTATACATTGAGTGTGTCCCGCTGATTTCATATGTTGAAACTTACTCCCCAATGGGTTGGCATTAGGAGGTGGGGTCTTTGGGAGGTGATTAGGTCATGAGAGTGGAACCCTCATGAATGGGATTAGTGCCCACATAAAAGAGACCCCCGAGAGCTGCCTTGCCCTTTCTGCCACGTGACAACACAGTAAGAAGACAGCCATCTATGAACCAGGGAATGGGCCCTCACCAGAACCCACCCACGCTGGCACCCTGATCTCCGATGTGCAGCTTCCAGAACTGTGAGAGTAAATGTCTGCTGTTTACAAGCCACCTGGTTTATTGCATTTTGTTATAGTAGCCAAAGGGGGACCCAAATCTGTTCAATTTAAGAGAAAGGTAAACTGAGGTTGGGTTCCATCTGACACTTGAATAATCATTAATTGGAAGTTTTCAAGTGAATGTTCTAATTGACCACATACTTTTATTCACTTCTTACTGTTGAAAATCATTGTAGACTGTTGTGTATTTGAGAGCATAATAACTCGGGAACGAAGGCTGTGTTCTCTGATCTGGTTTTGCGTCATCTTAGGCAATGCGTTTGACCACTGTGTGCCTCATTCTCTCATCTGCAAAATGGGAGATGCACTGAGATGATCTACAGGACAATGCTGGAATACATGCGATTCAACAGAAATGTTTTCTTTATTCTCACACAATGTAGGACGTGGCAAGGACTTGAGAGACATTCATGTGAATATTGGTAAGAACGGTCCAATTCTACAAACTAGGGTTGAATGTATACAGATGACAGAAAATAGTCCATAAGATTTTTTTTTACTTTACTTTTGTGAAGCTATACTAGTTTTATTTTATGTCCTTCTATATAAATTTCCATTAATTCTTATAATTTTTAATTATATGACCTAAATCAGTGATTCTTGATCAAGGACATTTTGGCCCCCAAAGGACATCAGTAATGCCTAGAGACATTTTTTGATTGTCACAAATTGGCGAGGGGTACTCCTGGCATCCTGTTGGTAGAGGCCAGGGATGTTGTTAAACATCCTGCAATGCACAGGGACATCACCCACAACAGCAAATTATCCAGCCCAAAACGCCACTAGTGCTGAGGTAGAGAAATTGGATATTTGTGTTCTTACCATTTGCACTTTTCCTAAACGTAGAGAGCCAAATAAAATTTTAGTTAACTATGTGCTTCATTTCAATGAAACTAAAAAAATAGCTTCATAGAAACACATAACGAGTAATGACCAAAAGTCAAACAATCAAACAAACAAAAACAGAAAGCAAAAAACTCTGTCAAATCTGGATAAACTCCTGCAAGCCAGTTGACACTGTACACAGAAACAGATAGAAGTTGAGAAAGTTTCTATAAAATGTCCCTTTAACTCTGCATCATATCCAGAAAACCAGCCTAAATATTCTCATGGTGCTCATCTTTAGAAATACTTTGTAAAGAAGTATTAATGCCTGAGTTATGCAAACCACAAAATTTTCAGCAGACAAATCCAACAGAAATGATTAAAGAGCACATTTTTATTGTTAATTTTTTTTTTGTTTTTCTCCAATATCTGCAGCCATATCACTAGGAATAACTGAAATATTTGCAAACTAGGTTGCACATGTCTCTGTCTCCCTTAGGCTAAGGCCTGGATTTCTCAGCTGTCCTTTCACAACCACCCGCCTGGTAGGCGTGTAGTTCCTCGAACTTCCTCATACTTGTCCCTGTTATTGTCACATAAGTTCATCTTTGTCAGTCTCAGCTGAAATATGCAAACCTCCTGCTGATGTCATCTGGAAATTGATGGCATTGTGGCTAAATATATAATGCAGGGCTTTGCAAACTGTCAATCTTCAGATTTAGGACGTTGTCTTTGGCATGTTAGTCTTTTGGGCTTGTTAGTTTCACAATTTAAAAAGGAAATGTTTCTGGGATAACAACCCTGCCTCCTAATGCTCTATCATAGGCTCTTTTCTCCATTTTAATGAAGACTTGACTTTCATTTTATATGTTTGAAAATTCACAAATAACACACAGAAATCTGCCATGATTTTCCTATTTTTCAGAACAGCTTTTCCCCTGTCCTCTTTTAAGCATTTTTTTAAAGTAGTTCCAGTTAAGTAATAGTTTGATTGTCTTTCCTTCAGGAAAATTTAAATTCTTATGAAAATATGGGTAAAGAGCATTAAGTCAAAACTAAATATATTTTTTCCTCATATACGATTACTTTCTAAAGTTAGAGTTAATGTCCTATTTTTTCTCTGCACTTTTGCCTTACTTCTGTTTTCTACCTTCTGTTTTCTACGTCCTTCTGTTCCTACCTTCTTTAAACCTAAACTTTCCAATCTCTTACTTTTTTTTTTTTTTACTTCAGGGAACATGGTAATATGGGTTCTTCAAATGTCACAGACATTGCCCTGTTTGATGTTAAAATGTGTTAAAGAGCAATGATGATCAAAACTGAAACCTGTTAACTTAAAAGCAAACTCTACTGATGGAATCAAGGTAGAAGAAATAGATTGAGCATATTAGAAGAATTTAATAGCTGACAACCAAGAACTAGCACAACACTGAAGAGGGCATTTAAAAGAGACTGTTGAGATAAGTTGACATTAATATGTTAAGTATGTTGAAAGTAAAAAATAAAAGTTAGGATATAAAGATAATTAATTATCCTACGAATGGTAAAACCATTCTAAGGTACCACAGTATGCTCACTGACCTTGGAAATTTTCTTTTGATCAAGGAATTCTTAATGGGTACCAATGATGGTACAAGTAGTATGCTAATCACTGAAGATCTAGGAATGAATCAGGCATTGTCTCTATCCTCTGGGGGCTATTACCTAACAGGGAAAGGGAGACATTCAACACATAGGTGCCTAAGGGTTAGAGATGATAAGATGGAAGCACACATTGTATTCAGTGTGATTGAAGAGGGTGCAGTCAATTCTCCTGGGTAGTCAGAAAACTCCACAGTGAAGACTCAATTGTGAACTAGTGGGAACCTGGTCCATGTGATGTTGCTAAAGTATTGCAAAAGGGTTCATTCATCGTTTCTTAGAGTAATATGGCAGTGTGCAAAATTAGCCCTATGGGCCGCTCACATTCTTTGATGCATATTCTCCCTTCAGGAAATCCCCAACTCCTTAAACAAAGTCATTTGTGCAAATACGTTCATGGAGGAAATTGTCTCTTCTCTTTGTTCTCGGTGACTCCTGAGCTTTTTTGTTAAAGCACTGAACATGTTGCATCGTACTTCTTTGCGTATTTCCCTCAACTGCTAAATTGTGAGAACCTCAAGGTCAAAGAACAAGTCTTACGTGCATCTTTTCATCTGGTAAAGTGCCAATTTTGTATGGGTGCACCACATGCTTTTTGAATAAACTAGGAAGACCTGGAATACACCTTAAAGTACAACAGTAATAAGGGAATGACTCCACACACTATGGCACACCAACATGATAGGACTCTGGAAATGACAAATGCAAGAAAACTGTGGCTAGGTAGCAACATGGAACTATATAAGGCCATTTTATGTATAAAAAGTAAAAACTAAATACATGCATATCAAATATAACTATGGGAAGTGTTTATATATGAAATTTAATCATATTTTCCTAGTAAAGTTGCCTACATCTATAATGTTTTAATTGCCAATGGGAAAGAAGTTCACTTATACTATTCTCTTTAATCCTTTTCTTAGCCTTTAAAATAATCTTTTCTAATCTTAATAATCTAATCTTATACCCTAAAAATAGAGAGGAAACAGAACTAACTTCTCGAGAGGAACTGTGCTCTGAGCTTTACATATTTATGTCAACTCATCCAATTGTCTCTTCAAATCTACGATGTTTTTCTAATCCTTTTAGAGGTAAGACAACTAAGGCATGGAAAGATTATATAAAACATACAAGAAAGAAGAGTCTGCCGAACTCTAAAGTCTATATATTTTTTCACCATGTTTATTTTTTAGCAGATGTATCAACAAAATAAAAGAATTCTATTTTAACAATATGATCATTGTGATTATTTAAATATTCATTGCATGGCTAATAAGCTGCTGCAAATAAGCTGTATGCCTTTGGGTATGTTTCTGGCCTCAGTTTTCACCTCTGTAAATTGAAGAGGTTGTACAGCTAAGCTGGATATTATGCCTTTATGGTTTAGGATGGTACATTATCCTAAACTATTAAAAAGTATCTATTTCAGAAGCAACTGTCTTCATATTGAATAATAGAAACTTAATAATACCCTGAGAAAATCTGCCCCAAATCTCTAGGAGGTAGGATTGTAAAGAATTAAATGGACGTAGATATTTATAATATTTTGATTCCTATTAACAGCCATGACATACTTATTTGGCTTCTCTTAGCTTATGCTTACGTAATATGCAAAAGCAAAATAAACATAAGTAAAAATAAGGTCAATAGCTAATGTGCTATTTTATTCTCAAATTATAAGTTTGGCATTATACATCTGAGTCATTGAAAATTAAGATTAGTTTTCCTTAGAAGAGAATTTTATTAATGGTAATATTTAAGGAACTCAGAAAGTAATTTTCTACGTAGATCAGAGTAAGCCACATTTAATTCAGCAGGATTTAGTAATCACTTTTTATGAACTCAGTACATATCACCTTCATATTGCTTGCCATAGTTGCAAACCACTTCTGCTAGTATTTACTTAATATTTTTAGCTACTGTTGATTTGGCATTTTAACTGAAATAAATTTATTTTAAAAGAAAACTTGATAAATGTAGACTCTCTGCCATAGTTATAAAGGTAGAAATAAAATGCATCACCAATTTTTTTGGAACATTTGTTCATGTACTACCTAAAGCCATATCAAATGCCAGGACCACTGGTATGCCTATAACATTTGCATTACAGAATTCTGAGAGCAAGTTGCCCCAGCGTGGATGCATCAAATTAGCCCTCAATCAAATCACCACAATGCCTCTGCAACTTCTTACCAGCCATGTACTTTTAAAATAGGCAGTTTTTTAGGTGATACAACTTGATGATTACTAAGAACAAATAAATCAGATACAATCTTAAACATGCTATAGTAACTTTATTTTATCTGACTTGTTTAGGGTTCCAGGAAACCAAAAGATGAATTCAGAAAGTCATAAACTAAGACTTGGCCTTGAACAAAATTACAAAGTTAGCAGTTTGCCTTTGACAACCCCCACCCAAGTATGCTCTCCCTTATCACCAACCTCATTCTCAACTCCAGGCCTTTTTTTCTCCCTCTACATTATATCTTCCTCACTTTCTTGATCCTCTAGGGATCCTTTTTGCTTTTTATAACTTTCAGAAAAGGATTTGCAACTCATTCACACTAAGCTAGTAACAGCTTAAAGGTTTATGTCTCCCAGGGATTACTGCCTTCAAGAAGGATGAAAGCCAAGAGTAGCAAGTTTAGTGAAGTATATTTGGGTTTGAACCCCGTGGCTGCTCTCACCAACCTGCCTTTCACACTACCATCCCAAGCCACTTAACATCTCTACATATTGAGCGAGTTATATCACTTCTCTAAGCTTGTTTCCTCATTGGCAAAGTGGGGATAATAATATTTCTCTCCTCATAGGTTTGTTGAGACTCTAATGAGATAAGGTAACATGCTTAACTTAGTGCCTGGTGAAAAGTGTGAACTTTGTAAATAACAGCTGATATTTTATTACACAAACAGTTTCCACCAAAGAAGCAGGTTGGCCCTACCCCTAAGTAAAATTCAAAACATTCTGTAAACTATAGGTGGAACCCGATTCCATTACACTGTTTACCAAGTGTTTGTTTACAGCTGGCTTTGATTTTTGTCAAGATATTACTTTATTTACTGAAAAAGTGATATGATTAATAGAAATAAATCAGTTGTGGGAGTACTAATCAAAAATTATGTTTATGAATAGAAAGTCATTCTTCTCCCACCCTCAGCCACCCACCACTCCACCCAACAATGGTCTTAAAGTTTGGCTCCTAAACGATGCCTTGCTTTCTATTTTGCTCTATTATAGGGTCTGAATCTACCTTACCAGTTATTTCTGCAGGATATGTAATTACAAAGGTTATTTTGATGGACGTGTCTGACCTAAAACCTTGTTTCTATTGTATTTGAGTTGCAATAGCTGAACCCTGAGAATCTGGAAAACTGAGCAAGAGTTTAGCTTTACAAGTTCCTTGTACAGGGCTGAAACAAAGGTTGTGATCAGCAAGTTAATATGCATTGTTTCTTGAACATGAAGGTGTTTATTCTGAATCCTTCCATGAGGTTGTGTTCCAGGATTATCAACTGAGAAAATCATCTCCAAATGTTGTTATTGTTCGGGGGATTTTCTCCTCTGGGCTAACTCTTCTGAAAGCACCTGCTGGGTGACTTGGGAGGAAAGGTCATGAGAAAGTAAACAATTTGACAGCCATTTCCTGAGCCATCTGATCTTATCCTTGAAGATAGATCACATTCTCCAGCTGAACCTGTTATAAATAGCAGTGAGTGGTAGCTGGGTGGTACTAACCGGACTTAGCATAGGATTGAGAGTTCTGATCTCTCCTGAGCCCAGGAGCTGGTTCCTGCCTCAAACTTTAGTGGATCACACACTGTTGCACGCCCCTCACCCTCCCCATCTAGTCTATCTTTTGCCTCTCTCAACCAGCCAAGATTCTCTTCAGCTTGACTTTCTGTTCTTTGTATTGTGAAAAACTCAATAAGTAGGTTTTATATTATATTTTAACAAAATTTTTCAAATTACATGCCACCGCATTTGACATGGCTCCCAAACAGTGTACCTCCTTCACTAGTTGAGACTCACTGGCTCAGGGGTTTTAAACGGGCCTCAAGGGTATGATCCTTTCATTCCATACAAGGCCCAGGGACCCAGTTTGTTTAACAGAACTGTTTGCATCCCAGGTTCAGCATCAAAGGATCTGGACATTGAGGATGGAAAGCAAACCCACATGCAGCTTTCTCCGATCACCGCAATGTTTCCTGTAAATGCAAGTAACTGACAGCCATCATAAAGTCATGACAAAGCTGGAAAGAATCAATATAGATCGGTAGAACAGAATTTTCTGTCTGAATAATTCACTGCTTATTACATTCCAGAAAATGCTAAGGAATTGTTTTTAAAGTGGTATTTGATAGTGATATTTTATAGGCATGATTTTCTTTCTGCCTTCAATAATATGCTCCAAGAAAAGCTCTAAGGTTTATCTAGTGGAAGTATTAAAATTTTGTAGGAATAGGGGCAGGCATAGCTAAATATCATTAGAAAAGAATTTTTGAACACATACCGTATGCCACACACCATTCAGAAGATCAAAATGTCTTACCTTTATGTAGATGCTGTCTAATGCAAATACTTAACTGAGAAAAATTATAATAAACCAAGAAGAATCCTTATTGAAAGTATTTTAGAGGCAAAGTCAAAGCTGTGTGGTTATAGGAATCTGAGATTTTATTGGAAACAGAAATAAATCAATCTAAATGAGTTTCATTTAGATTAAAATGTTATTAGAGCTTTAATAAGCCAAATATCTCTGGGCCTGAATTCCATCATCATAAATATAAGGACTTAGATGAAACCTCAGCTTTCTTCCAGCTCTACTATTCTAGGTCCATTCTTATATATTTCCAAAATTTAGAGAACAAAGTGCATCGTTTGATAAGAAAGTGTCTGTTATTCCTCTAAAAGTTGCACATACATGTATTAAATATGTATCTATGATAATATATCTTAGTTGGTGGTGTTCTAACAGTGAAGATTACAGCTTGTCCTTATTCCTTGTATAAGGATTTTGAAGAAGGTCAGTGTAGTTGTCAACAATAAATATATGTTGCACATCCACCACATATGTGGCATTGAAACTGATGCAGGTTCAGAAGATAGTAAGTAGTAAGGGGAGCAGAAGATGTTCCCTGTCTGAGACCTGCCGGCACTGTTGCTCTTGCACAGAGGAGCAGGCTTGGGCCTGAGTCGTGCTCCGCCTGGCCAGTGCGGGAGGATGAGGGAGACCCGCCCTCTGACCTTATCAGCTGCCTTCCACCTGTGAGAGCGGTTCTTCCCAGTCCCATTGTTCAGCACTTCCTGATCCTGCTCGCTCCCTCTGACTCACCAAACATGAAATCATAGCTAAGAAAGCTTCAAAGAGACCATGGAAAGCCTTAGACACACACTGCTTAAATGATAAAATGGTGTCAACCATAAAAAGACTGTAAACAAAATCATGTGTTTATCACGACAGCCATACTGTGTAAAGACCTGCCCCCCAAATAAAGCCTGAATCCCTTAAGCTGCTTCCCAAGGTCTTCTCAGTCTAAACTCACCCATTTCTTCAATTTCTACAAACTTAATGCTCCGACAGTAATGAATTCTTCATCATTATCTGTATGTGGCATGCCTGTTTTTAACTTTTTTCTTTAAATTTGCGGTGTCGTATGCCTGGTATGCCTTCATCTCCCTACTACACCCAACAAACCCTTCTACTGTGAAACCCGACTGAAATGTTGAGTGCAGCCTTTCCTGATAGCTCTGGTTAAAGTTAGTCATGTCCTCTCTCTTATGAGGTGTTCCCATTTCCCTCATAGCTGCTTTTGTGATTTTCTGATGACATGTTTCTCTCTACCACCAGATGTCAAGCTCTTTAAGGGAAGCTCTGTTTTATTTATCTCTGGATCTCTAGAACCTTCTGGTTCCTGAGGCTCAAAGTTTGTTTAATAAATGAACATATTCTGGTTTCTTCCTCAAAGGAGAGAAGCCTTTAATAGGGGTGTGTGTAATTGAGCGGAAAGTGGAGAAAATAATGGGGAAGAGGTGAGGTGGACAGTGAGCTTGAGAAGTCACCTGGAGTCAAACTAGGGAGTTTCAGAATGAAGCGGGGGCGACAGAATGATCAGATAAGCTGAGGAGTTGCCCAGACCCACTTGTGAAGATGTAAGTTTTTAATCTTCTAATAGGCCATAACTGAAATTAGAAATTAAAAAACAAAGCAAAACAAAACTAAAATCTAAGTCTTTTTCATCCACCTACTCCAACTCCCAAGTAAGAAAGTACATAAGGGAGGAAAACTAGAATAATACTTCCCCAACTATCCACATTCACCTTTGCTGGTTTTTATGGAACTTCATCGGAAAAGATAAGCAGGGAGAGAAAGTGTATCCTTTAAAATTATTAACACCAGCTGTTGTAACAAATACCCCCTAAATATCAATGCTTGGCATGGTCAGATTGATTTTTCCCCTGACGCCAAGTCAGTATCTAGCTAGCAGCGCATGAGAGATAGTGGGAAAGTTTTTAGAGGACAGGCCCGCAAATGTTGCTCATCAAGTCCTCCACATTGTCCAGAAGGCAATAAAAAGGCCCCCTCTATCATCAAGGGGGCTGGTTACTGTGGTTTAGCTGTTTCTAAGAAGAGAAGAAACCAGCATTCTCTCATAGAAGGAAGGTAAAAAGTCATGAAGAAAAAGGCAAGGGAAAAATCAAAATAAAGAAAAAAGTTCAGAAAGCACTTAGGAGAAGTGTGTACTCTCTAAGTCTCTCTTACATAAAGTATCTCTTACCTTAGATTATCACGCAGCTAAAGAATGGAACATGTACATGGAAAGTCTACACATATGCCTATCATCTATGCTTCATTCTTCAGTTGTGTGACTGTGTGTGTGTGTATGTGTGTGTGTGTAGTGGAGATGGGGTCCAGGGTGTAAAAAATGAAAGAAGATATTTAAAAGTACATATCAAAATATATTTCTATGAGCTGTATGCTTTCCTTCTAGCAAACTCAGATTTCCTTGGGGCACATACTGTTCCTTCTGTCTTCTCTAGTTAGAAAAAAAATAGTCACTAACTTTGATCTGTTTTTATACCCTCCACCTTCTTCGTCTTATCTTTCAGGCAACCGTTACTATTTTTTTAAGACCTAGGCAAGCTCTCTTGGCAACTTGTATGTATTTCTGAGCACTTCTTGAATGCCAGTCATTTTGTTTCTGTGCTTGTTTACCTTTCAAAACTGTATGTTTCCTGAAAACCAGCTCTTCTTACAGGCCCAATGCCTCCCAGACCTCTAGGCATATAAGAGTTAGGATGATCATATAAATTATTGACCAAATCAAGAAATTTTTGAGTGGAAGAGTGAAATTCTAATAATTATGCAAGAGAGCAGGAGTAAACCAGAGCTATTCATGGAAAACAGGGCCATATGTACTTTATAAATACATGTTGAGCATACAAGCTTTATTCTGGCAATCCTTTCTTATCTGACATTGCTTTATCTTATATCCCTATTATTTTGCTTTATCTTGTATCCCCATTACTTAGAACTGTGCCTGGCACATAGTTGGTATGCAATAGAGATTTGTTGAATAGATGAAGAACTGGGAGAAAACAAAATATGTGGCAGTTCTACAAGGTTCTGGTCTTGCTCAAGGAGAGAGTTTTGTCCAAAACCATTCTACCAGCCGTCCTCTCACTTTGCCACATGGTATGTTCCTTCAGCAGCTTTGCCTAACACTGTGGACTGCCATCCAACTGCCTTTCCATAACGATACTAGGACACAAAGCTTCCCCCTCCGATTCAATAAGACATGTAAATTCACGATCCTTAAAAAACTAACCTACTACAAAGACCTCTCTATGGTTCAGGGGTTTTGTCAAAGTGATGCAGGTATTGTCATTATAGTTTCCAGTCCCCAGCCAGGGAGCCTTGTTTAAACCTGACCTATCTCCCTTCCTAGTCTTGACCACAGAGCGAAGGAGCAGGAGAAGTGGGAGACAGAATAGTCCTCTGTGCCCCATTCTGACTGCTGTCACCCAGCAGCAGCTCCTGCTAGAGTGGAGTGAGGAGGTGAGGGATGTTTGGACCCATTACGATCAGAGGAAGAAGGGGAGGGACTGACTCAGTTGGCAAGGCCTGTGTTTAGTTTCAGTGAGTCATCATCACCCAAAAGAACTGAATGTCAGAAATGAGAGATTGTGTATTTGGGGGAGCAGGTGAAGGTGACAACGAAAGTGAGCGTCTTAGAGTCTGTTGGAAGCACTGGGGAGGAATTTGGGGGAGCAGCTCCAGAATCATGGAATAGATTATTTCTGAAGTCAAGGTCAGTAATATCCCAGAAACCAGTGCTTCTGGCCCAGGCAGGAAACCCCTCCTGAGAAGCACACATCCTCTTTCTGGGCAGGTTGTGACGCGGAAGCGCTATCTTCCATGTCCTAATTAGCGCTCGCGGTTTGACGAGGGTGGCTCCTGTACTGAGGTTTCCTTTCTGTGTTGTTTTACAGAGGATTTCACGGGAAAGAACCACAAACTCAGTTCCTTTTAGATTTTGTTGAAGAATGTCAGCAAATCGCAATTGTTCAGAATCAAAATTTCATAAACTTGGCTGCAGAATATTTACGATGCAAAAACAATCGCAAAAGGCTTTGCTGTAGTGCTTTATTGACACAGCCTTCCTGTCCCCACATCTTGCTTCCTCTCAGGAAAGTGGGACGTGTTGGATGATTTCCCAGCTTCTATTTGGAGAGGAAGTCTACAGGTTTTTCACCACCAAGCCCCCGCCAATCTGCACTCCCTGAAGAACACCTGCAACCAAAGGCTGTGCCCATTCTCTTTTGTGCGTTTGCAGCTATCAAAATAAATGAGCCATCTTGGATGGGAAAATTACATCTCTTTTTACAATAACCTTGTTCTCCACATGTGTACTAGGAGGCATATGCCCTGATGCTATGCACAGTGCTCACGACTAGAATTACAATTCAGCCATTTTGCACTCAAAACCGATGTCAATAATTGTTTCAAAAGAAAGAGCTTCTAAAAGACCTCATGTCCTGGCAGCTTTTCCCTGCTACTGCCCCTTTATTCTACACACAGTAAATTCTCAAACCCACATAATAATGGGAAACAAGGAAACTGACTGCCTCCTCTGCCCGGATGTGTCACCAACACAATACTAATAATTCTTTCTGGGTATAAGTCCTTTCTCCTAAATGCTCATTTATGCCCATCCCGAACATCTGTCTCAGAAGCCCACGTTCCAGAAAGAAATGACAGTTGTGTCCTTGCCCACCTGCCCATTCCCCCAGGTCTTGAAGTTTGGCTCAAACACCCAGGGAGCTTACGACAGCTTTTTGCTCAGCCTAAGGCTTGATGCAGGGAGATAGAGTGTGCTGTTTGCTCATATGAGTGTTTATCTATTGTTTGTTATTTATAATCCTGGCTTTGAAAGTGGAAATAGTCATTTGAAATTCCTTTGATGGAAAAACAACAAAAAACAAAAAATTCACAGGCAAAAAACCTGTCACTAGATTCAAGGAGCCCTGATTCCTCAGTAGCATTCTAATGTGTCTGCTATTTCAGCTAGTCTGTCACATCCCCTGGCATCCATGACTGTGTTGGTGACGGTAGCTGAAAAGGAGAATGTGGAAGTATACGAGGTCTGTGTGCTCAGTGCTACAGAACCCAACTCCACTTTGGAATTTCCTCAGTCAGGATGGCTGTGTTTGATGAGAACCAAGGATATAGTACATGGTCATCCTTTCCCAGACTTCCTGACACAATGAAAGGCACCCCAAACCAAAAGTGACCATATCCTGTGTTGTCAGTCACTCTCTAGGGACTGTCACTTCCTTTAAAGTGACTTGGTGTGGGGGATCAAAACACTCAGGTCATGCCATTTCTAAGCGCCTTTTACTGCTCAGACTGACAATCATCCTGGTGCCCATTTCCTCCAAATACCAATAGAGCTTTTAGTTGTCCTCCAAAATACTCTAGTCTCATGCTTCCACTATTGTTTTCAGATTATTCTAAGAACATTCTACCTAGAAAAGTCACATCTTCTACTTAGGTTAATTTTTGCTGTCTGTTTCAAGATCACCTTCTTTTCTGCTTATTTGGAACCTACCAATTCAAAGTCCCACCAAAAGTTCTCTTTCTTTAAGAAGCAAGTTCACATTGGTCTTCCCCTGCACCAAATTCCTAGAGTATTATTGCTTACTGGACCTCCTTGGCAGTGGTCATGTCCCACCTAACATATTCAGTCACTTTTTACATGTACATACTTTGGCACCCACCAAGATTGGAAGTGTCCTTAAGGATCAACAATTTACCTTGCAGCAATTGGAACTTACAACAGAGTCTAACACATGAGACATTGTCAATTAATGTATCTTGGATGAATAGAGCAATAGAAGTACTGGTGGCTGGCCAGTGAACTTACCTTCAATATCAGTTACAAAAACATTGTGGCCATTACGCATGACCTGCTACAAGCTTGTCTCCCTCTCACATGTCTACAAATATCAGCACCACTGCCTTTGTTCTTTCCTTAACTATAAGAAGATGAAGTGCCTTTTGCACAATACTGATCACTCTGTGTTTCATTAATTCTTTTCCTCCCTCTTCTGCCACTGATAATTCACTTTCTCTCCCATGATTCTTTATTTCTCTTTAGTCTATAAAACAGTCCTCCCTTGACCTCAAATCCTGCTCCTCATTTAGTGACTTCCCTTCCTGTCCCCTTCAGTTTCTCAAAAGGCTGTCTTCATATGCGATTTCCATTTCTTTTTCTTCTTGACTCTCAGTTGCCTTGTTTCAACCCTGCCACCCACTCACCTTGCTTTAAGTTTATTAGTAATCTCCTACTTGTACAATATAATAAGGGGTTTTTATATTGTTCTCTTACTGGCCTCTCTACAACATTGGACATGGTTGAAGCTTTCTACTTGGCTGACTGCTCTACAGAGACTTAACCTCTCTGTTTTTTCTCCTATTTCTCAAATCTTTCATGAGCTCTTTCTTGAAACCCCTTCAATGTTGTTTTTTCCCAGGATTCCATCACAAGAGACTTCTATTCTTATTTTGTTTGTATTCCTGGGTAACCAGTGCACTCTGGATGCATGAGATGAATTGTTACTGCAGTAATAATAATAATTACCAATATTTGTAGAGCGTTTTATCTATACCAGCTATTGTTCTAATTACTGTTGCATGAATTAACCCAATTAATCCTCATACATACGATATTTTGCAATAAGCACCTTACAAATGAAAAAAATTGTTTTTTAAATGGAGAGATTTAACACTTTGCTCATAGTCAAAAGGTGTAGAGTTGAGATTTTAACCCAGAAAGTCTGGCTATAGAATCTGCACTCAGGTGCAAATTCTGGGTTGCATATGGCGATTTGGAGATTTTCACAATTGGTGGCACCCTGCTCTATCCATAGTTCAAGCCAGAAATCACAAACTCATCCTTAACTCTCCCTGTCCCTCACTCGACAGCCCATCAGTCGGTAACTCCTGATGATTCATTTGCTATACATGTCTTCAGTCTGTATTCCCTATTTCCACAGCCCTGTCACCACTCCCTGGATCCAGGCCATCATTGTATTTTAACTAGGCTATTGAAATAGCTCTCCAACTGGTCTCCTCACTTCCAGTGCCATCCTCCTTAAGCCCACAGTCGCCATGCTGCAACAGAGCATTTTTAATAAAACACAAATCTGACCAGGTCACTTTCCAGCTTTAAAATTTTTTAGTGGCTCCTAATCATCATGGTTTGAAGTCCATCTCCTGCAGAATGACACATAAAGCACTTAACCTTGCTGATCCCTTCAGCTTCATCTGTTATATAAAATTACTTGTTCCCTGCACATAGGACTTCTGTCCTATATTGATATTATTCCCTCCACCTATCCTACCTGCCTGGCTAATTCCTGTGTGCCCTTTAAATCTCATCTAAGGCTACATATCTGTCCTTGCATTTAGTACCATTGCATTTTTTAAAAAGTTTTAATAATCTGTTTATATATCTGTCTTTGCCACTAGGTTATTAACTCCTCAAGATAATAACTTTTCCATATTATTCTTCCAATTTGCAACTCTTCATATAATGCCTGATATGAAATAGGCATTTTATAAAAATGTTTGTGTTAATGAATATATCAGTGAAAAATAAATGAATGACTGAACATAAGTCATTGTTTTCTGTGAGTTATTTTTCAATAAAGCATGCACACACACTCACACAAAACCTTAAATAAAAGAATATTCCTGTTTATGCTGCTGGACATTTTATAGCAATGTGTTAATTACAAAATGTTTATTTTTCTTAAATCAAGACAAACTTTATAGAAAAACAGCACTAAATTCCATAGCACTGCCCCGTACTTTTTTTTTAATCTTTCCTTAACAAAATTTCCATGTATATTTTCCTAATGCAAAGTGTAGAATGTTTATTCAGTTGTTGTATGTGCTCACTAGTGGTTGTATGATTTCTGTTAGGATAAGCAGCATATTATAGAAAAACCCCAGGTAGTAGTGGTCTAGGAACAACAGAAATTTCTTTTCATTCCACATTAAAGAACTCCCAAGGAGGCTGTCCAGGACTGGTCTTGGGTTCCAAGCCACGAGGAATGCAGGTCCCACCTGTTTGGCTGCTCCTTCATGCATTGCCTCACAGCCCAAGATGGCTGCTGCAAGTTCAGCTATCATAGCTGCATTCCAGATAGCAGGAAGAAGGAAGAGGAGAAGAAAGGTGTGCCTCTCCCTTTTAAAAATGCTTCCTGGAAATCTCACACAATACTTCCACTTACACCCACACTAGCAGTCAGGGCCATTGCAAAATACAGTTTGTGTCTTTGTGGGCTTTTTAGTTGGTGGTAATGTAAACAGCCCAAAAATCTGGATTTTGCTCCTAAGGCAAAGAGAGGCTACATGTTAATGTATGCAACTGATAGTTTCTGCCATGGTCTCATCCAAATATCCAGAAAATACAGAAATCTCAAAAGATTATACTGGCGAACAACCCGTGATCAGCTGAGGGATGAACTGCAGATGATCATTATTTAGTTGGTAAAACTGCAAATAAAGCCAAGAGCAAAGAAACAGAGTGAAGTACATATCTGGCCTTAGAGAACTGAAGGTGGAGAGTAGTAGATTCACTTCACTGGGCCAAGAAAATGTATTGTGAGCTTTCTGCTATTTTTTACATTCATTGTAACAAAATATCAGCTAAGCAGATTATACAGGTGTTCCGGTTATATATATTCCTATGAAGTATTGGGACTAGAGATAAGGAGACTTATCTATATGGTTGACTTGTTTGGATTGGCTCATTATTATAGAAAGCAGTGCTTCTCAAACTTGCTGAGCATAGGAATTACCTGATACCTTGCTAAAATGCAGATGCTGATTCAGTAGTTCTCAGGTGAAGTCAGAGTTCTGTGGCACTTAGCGTAGCAAGGCTTTGACAGCCTCGGCATATGTTGATCCAGGTGTTAGTTCAGGTCTCTGGTAAAGCGAATTTCAAGATGGTAAAGATATGCAAGACATTATGGAAGAGCCTGTAGAGGACAAAGGGGAGGGAGCCAGGGACCGTGGGAGAGCCACAAGACTGTGATGAAAGTTTGGCCGAGGTAGGAGAGAGGGTCAGAAGAGTTTTATATCACAGAGAGGACAATGGGCAGGCCTGAGCCGAAGATGCCCAGCAGAGGAGATCTGCATATCACAGGTACTGGCCTACACCAGGACCCCAGCCTGGCTCAGCCATGGGAAGCATTATATAACCTTCCATCCAGAGGGACAGCAGCTGGTTCCATTAGTCAGTTATGCTTTCTGAAGCAGATCTGAATGGAGCTTTTTTATGGTTGCCACAATCCATATTTCTGCCTCTGTTAAGTACAGTACACTAAACATAATTCAATGTTTATTTGAGTTCCTTGCAGTATCTGAGAATGTTTATTACAAATATTAATTTTTCAACGTGGATTTATGACCTAGAGGGCCTTCAATAAATACTTTTTTATTGATAAACAAGATTGAAGATGAGGGAATTGGAGCAGTAAACATTGACTTGGTGCCTAATCCAAGACACCATAGAAGTTGCCTGGGCAGGAAGGATAAATTATTTCCAACTTTAGTTATTTGCTTCTTTCTCCTAAAAGCTAATTGCAGCAAATATTACCCAATTTTAGGTTATAATTAGTTGATGTTTGATTGTAATTAGTTTAACAATTTGAATTCATTTCCTCTAAAGAGACCATGGGAAAAAATAGTTTGCTGGAAACAAATTAACCATCATAGAATTTGTATATAGTTCATCCATATGTACTTTGAACACCAAATATAATTATATAATAATTTTGACTCAAAATTAAATCACATGGTACAGTTTAAGAGAATGAAATTAGCAAAGTCCAATTTAATTTGTGTAAGATACCAACATTATCCACTTTTAGAAATGAAAGGCCTTGGGAGATAAAAACTCAATTGGAACTATTAGATTTTCATTCAGATTCATTTTCAATTTGTTACAGTTCATAAAATTACAAGTCAAAAGATGACTATTTCTGAATTCACAAAATGTATAAGCCTTGACAGAAAAGGACATTATATGCTTTTATGAGTTTGGATTTCAAATTTTTCTTTTTTTCTCTCCTTATCAGAATCATTTTCATTCTATTTATTGGCATTATCTAAGGACTTGTGTCTTCATTATCATTTGAATGGTGATGCAAACTAGCACTCTTTATCTACAAGCAACTGGCAGCAATCATAGGAAAACTTACTATGTGCTATGGAAGAAACTGTTATACTGATAAAATTTATTTTTGAGGTTTTCTCTGCACATCAAAATGGAATCAGCAACTATGTGTTGATCTAGTTCATAACTGTATGTAACAGCAACTCAATATCTAAAGGATATTCTATATCTACAAGTATCATTCATTCAGTCAAAAAATCATTATTGAGTCTGCTAAGGACAAGTCACTGTACTAAATTCCAGAGGGAATTCAAGAATAAATTAGGCCAGCAACATACTTTCAAAATACCTGGGGGCAAATGTGGGCTAGGAGTAGATAGGTTCCCCTATATCACTTTCTCTGTGACCCTTTGAAGCAGGCTAATTATCCCAAGCAAGTGAAAAGGCAAGGGTATGGGAGTTCTTTAGGGATAAGACCTGTGTTTTGCTCATTTTATTTTGAGTTCAGATGAGAGGTGGTTTTCCTGTTGGGATAATCAAGTTTCTGAAAGAGGTTACACTTGACTCTGGCATGGAAGGGGAGTTGGCATTTCCATAAATGAAAATGAGAGAAAAGATGAGCAAGAAGATGGAGGAAATGGCAAGATCAAAGACCAAGAAAGGAAAAACCAGCCAGTCTTTCAGAAATGATGAGTATCCCGGTTGGTTTGGAATGTAAGAAAGTAGTAAATAGGAGAAATAAAAAGATTTACGTCAAACTTAGGAGAGAGTATTGAGTAACATGTTGAGGAATTTGAACAGATATTTTGTAGGCAATGAGGAAACGTTCACATTTCTAAGGAGGGTGCTGATGTCATTGGGACCATCTCTAGGAAGACTGATCTGGTAAGAGTATGCAAGATTTACTAAAGAAGGTGGAGAGAGGAAACTTGTTGCTGTTTGAATAATAGAGATTTTCAATGGCTGTTGTGACAATCAATGAGACAACTTACAGAGACAACAGGAAAGATTTCTAGGTAGTAGAGAAAACAGCTAAAGTTAATTACTAAATAAGCTAAGCAAACTAGGACTACATACTTTACTGACTTTATAAATAAAATTGGAAGAAAGAATTGAAAAACAAAAAAGTTGGGGTGATAAAAAATTGGAAGATCGCACAGCAAGCATGAAGAGGGTCAAAAGAGCAAGGGCGTCTGGGGTGTGTTGTCAATCAGAGTGGCACTGAAATACTGGCTACCTCTGGAATCATCCCCCTGCCTTATCTGTGTCAATCCTTTTCAATCTTTTCCCCTAAATCCACAGACACACTGACAGTTTGCATCGTGGTTAGGAACGTGAGCTTTGGAGTCAGTCTTACCTGGATTTGAGTCCCACCTCTGTCAATTAGTCACGAGGTATGTTATATTGGGCAGGTTAATTTACCTCTCTGATACTCAGTTGAATGATTAGTAATATGGAAGTAACTCAACTAATCTGCATTATAGAATTAACACACTCATGAAAATGTCTGGCATGTTCTGGCAAGTGCCCCATTGCTTATTTTTTATTGTTTTTATTCCTAGGTAAACCAAGCTACCATTTTTCCTTTCCTGTCCATTCCTCATCAAAATCTTGAAAGTAGTCTTATTTAATTCTCTAGCTATTGGTACTTAGACACTTCTCAAAACATAGCTCTATCTCAAAACTCACTGGAACTATTTGTTTTAAAGGTCACCATAAAGCATAGACTAACTAGACATAGTAACCTATGCTCAGCCCTCCACCTCTTTGATCTTGATCTTTCCCTTTTGATCACCTCCATATCTAAACTCCCCTCTCTGATGTACTCTCTGGGGTCAATATTTATCTCCCTGGCTGTCTTTTACAGAACTTCTTTTCTGACTTCTCTTCCAGGTCAATAAATTTACGTATTTCCCAATATCTATCCATGACTTCTATTCTTTCTCCATGATCATATATTTTCCAAAAGCTTAAACAATTCTTTCTAGTGATAGCTTCAAAATCTGCATCTCTAGCCTTGATTAGTCTCCTAAACTCCAGTACTCTATTTCAACAACCCATCTAGATATCCTGTGTCATTACAAACTCAAAAAATTCAAAATTCAAATCCAAAACGAATGTGCAATCAATATAAGCCTTCAACCTGCTCATTTTCACTGATACTACTGTTTACTTGGGCAGCCAGAGGGAAAAACTTTTATTAACTCCATCAACTGCCTGCCCCACCCCCATCACATTCCAATTTAAGTAGTTGCCAAATCATAGGAATTGCACCTCTTCAGTGTCTCTCATAGGCCTTTCCAAAGCCACCTGATCTTATAGGTCAGGTCATGATTATGCCTCACTTAGATTACTGTTAATAAAAACCAAAGTTATTGTTCTGCCTCTATCCTATGACTCTTCCAAGCTTTTCTAACAACTTTAGCCACATTACTGTTCCAAACACAGTTCTAGAAAGAGGTCCTTGCTTCTTCAGAATTCCTGACTTCCTTAGGCTTGAACTACACTTTAATAAGAACTCCATCATTAATAGAATACTCAGACTTATTAATTATATATATGCTTATCTCCTCTACTAACATTGAGCTCATTAAAATCAGTCATAGAGTTATATCCACTCATACTAGGGCCAGTGTCTAAACATACCAGGCATATAACAGGTATTTATTGAATTAATTTTCCATTTAATAATGGAATTTCCCTGTTCAAAAATCTTTAATGATTCCACATTTCTTATCAAGTAAGATAAAGATTCTTTAGCCTTAATTGTAATGCTTTCTGCAACTTCACCTGTTCTACTCTCCAGCGTTTTCCTCTTTTATACCAGGGGTCCAGCAAAATTGAAATATTTACTTTCTAGCTCTCCCCATGATATTCTTCAGTTTGGAATATTCTTTTCCTTCTCTTTCAATAATTAAATCCTACCTAACTCAAAGCTATCTTCTAATTTAAGACTTCACTGATCTTTCTTCTTTATAGTAATTTCTTTATTCTCTGAAATTTCTTACAGCCAAGCCCTCCATTCAAATACTGAACATCCTCTACCTCTTATGGTGGTTACTTGTGTCCTTATCTTGCCAAGTTGATGGTGAACTTCCTGAGTGCGAGAACTGTGTAGAATTCATCTTGTGTCCCTCTTATACTGAGCACAGAGCCTGGACCCTTGAATGCACTTAATTCATGCCATGATGTTCTAGCTAAATAGAGTTTCAAGTACAGCCAGAGGTTTTTTTTTTTTTTTTCACATCTCTAGAAATTTTTCTTTTTCTGATTGCCAGTTAAATACAGAGTTTTAATTTCATAGCTTAACAATGAAGGGTCATACATGAAGCCAATACATACACCTAGCATTTCAGTCTAAGCTTGTCCACATACATAGCTCAAATCAATTACAAGGTTTAGCCTAACAAACGCTAAGGGAACTTTTTTTTTAAAGTAATTTTTACAGGTATTAAATTTCACCTTGCACACTGAAGTCATCATACATACAGGGCAAAGTCAGATCTTTTATATTTGCATTTATTCATTTAACTTTTAAAACACTACTATAGTTGAATATTAAAAGAAAAACAATAGCAAGTAGTGAGCATATTACGATTAGAGTCCTTCACTCATTCACTACTGCACATGAAATGCCAGCAGTGAAGTATCATTAACTGGCCTCATTAAGAGGTTTGACACTGAACACCACCTCTGGGATGATGTTCATCATCCTCATATGCTTCTCCATTGTAATGGTTTTTAATAGACAAAATGAAGCACATGAAAGACTGGAATCCACTCGGGCATAAATGTGGAATGGAAAGGCAATAGGCAAAAATGTTTTGGAAAGAAATGATGAGGAAGAGCAGTGAAGTTAAAAGGAGACTTTAAAGGAACTATAAACATGTGATTGAGGTAGATGAACACAATAGCAAGATGTATGATGGAATGGACTGGTGGAATTTCTCTATTGACATCCTGGGGGAAGTTGGAGGCAGATCCTGAAGAGATATATAGAGCAGAAGAGAATTTGGGAAGTGAGAAATGGTAAGGTTGTAAACAGGGCCTAAATACTTCAAAGAGCATTTGTGTGATAGTAGCATTAAATGATTTGAAAGAATAATGAAAACTGAAAAGCAGATGAACCCATGTTCTGGTTTGGTACAGGAGTGAGGGAGAAGAAGAACTCTATGGCATGAGTGTTAAGACAATTTTTCCATATTTAGGCACCCAGCTAAACAAACTGAGGCACATAATTACATAGGCATTACTCAGAGCCTAATAGAGAAGACCAGTAGAAGGCTGGATGTGACAGAAGTGAGTATACAATGGAGGGAGAAGGGGAAAAGCCTGAACTAGATGGAACCTAAAGTCAGAGGAATCATGACTTAGTCTTGAGAACAGCAGAAGCTGAGAATCAAAATGAAATAAGCATGAGGTTGGCAGGACTACCCAGTGCAGTCTCTGAATAGGTACTCTCTTGCACCTGGGTGGAAGGAAACACAAATGGTCAGGACAAACTACACGGAGAGGTCAGGCCCAGCCTTAGTACCTCAGACAGTGTTCTGGGGGTGGTAACTTTTTCAGCCTAACTCTCCCTTCCCACTTGCACGCTAAATCTACATTTCTGGCACCCTCCGAGTTCCAGTCACATACTTCTAACTCCCATCTGGATTTTTCTACCTGGATATTCTGCCAAGACTTCAGACTCTGTACATCCAAAACCAAACTTCTCCATTTCTATCTCTAATTCAATCTTGTGCCTGGCTTCATTGTTTTTCATTAGTAGCACTCTTCTTTTGCTCACACAACCTCAAAAACCTTTGACCTTCTTTCACTGTGGTGGGCTGAAAAATGCTACCCCCTGCCCCTGCAACCAAAGATATCCAAGCCCTAGTCCCTGGAATCTGTGAATAATACCTTATATGACAAAAAGGGGGTCTTTGCAGATGTGATTAAATTAAGGAAGTTGAGATGGGGGGAATTTTATCCTGAATTATTGAGGTGAGTTGTAAATGCTGTCACATGTATCTTTTTATGAGAGGAAGATTTTTCACCCAGAGAGGGGAAGACAATGTGAAGACAGAGGCAGAGAGAGATAGAAACATCCCGCACTTGAACTTTGGTGTGATGTGGCCATAGCCAAAGAATGCTGGCAGCCACGACAGAAGCGATTCTCCCCTACAGCCTCTGGCAAAATGTGGTCCTACTGACATCTTGATTTCCACCCTTTGATACCAATTTCAGATTTCTAACCTCCAGAACTGTGAGAGGATACATTTCTACTCTTTTAAGATACCACATTTGTGGTACTTTGCTACAGCAGCCCTGGGAAACTAACACATATGGCCTCACTCCCTGTACACAATTACTACGATCCGCCCACCAGGAAGTCAGGAAAACAAGCCTTGCGACCTGAGCAAGTTACCTACCTTTCAGATCCTCATCTCCCCCTCCTACAAGGAAGATAAAATTTTGGAGAATATTTTGGGAACTGAGATAACCTATATAAAGCATTTATTGCGGTGCTCATAATAATTGATCAATAAATATTAGATTATTATCATTATTTTCTAGTCACTCCCTCTTCTAATCCATTCTTCCTAACACTCCAGATTATTTATTCCAGAATAATGTTGTAACCTGGCAAATCTCTGCCTAACTGTCCTTTAACAAACTTCTAGTGCCAAGTGATGAAAATGTCAAACTCCTCAGCACGGCATTTGAGTCTCTCCATAGTGGACACTGTTGGGGTCCCAACCAGCCCATCTGTACGAAGCTGTGTGCCCTTCCTCAGCTGTCGAGAGTATTGTACGTTAATTGTTAACAGATGCCTCCTAGTCTGGAGAGTTGCCTTTGAATGAATGTGAACCCCCCAAATTAGCTCCCCACTCCTCAGGGGTGCCCACATTCAGTGGGGTACAGGAGTACAAAGGCTGCTGCTGTTGGCCTCCAGGTGGGACCAACTCTAGTCACGTTCCAGAGCTTCCTGTGGCTGTAGCCGAACTCCAGCTGGACACTGTATTCCCACTGTGCTCCTTCCCTAGCTGAATCCCATGGCACTTGCGCCCTGTTTCCTGGCAGCACACACACAATAAAACACACACACATCAGAATCCCTACTTCAGACTTTGCTTCTAGAACACCGGTCCAAGTCATCCTCTTAATATGGCCCAGACAAGCTTACTAGTTTTATCTTCCATTTGTTTTCTATATAACTCAAACCCCTGGTCACTACAGCCCAAATGCTCCTTTCAATTTCTCTAACTCATCTTTTAGGAAATACCCCTTCCTTGCCCTCTGCTAGTTCAAGTAATACACATACTTCAAGCCCTGCCAAGAGACCATCCTGTGTGCTATTCCAGTGATTAGCTTCCTTCTGAACTTCTGCAATATGTATTTTCTGTGCCATTATTGAGGAACAATTCAAATACTTCCATTCTTCTACCAACAAAGGAGATAAAAATGTCTATCCTGCAGATTTGTTGCCGGGTGTTAAATTAGATTTATAGAAAACTCAGCACAGTGACTGGCTCAGAGAAAGATCATAATAAACCATTGTCATATTTGGCCTTTAGCAGATATCTCTGCCCCTTCCCCTGCCACCCCATACCTCTCTTCAAGAATAAGCCAGAAACTGAAACCCTCACTTGAACCTGTTTGCCTGTGAGAGAGACATTGGTCGCTGTGGTCTGTCCTCCTTCTCTTCCTCTCATGACTTATGGCAGCACATCCACCATATAGGAATGCAGGACTTGAGGCATGGGGAGTGGACAAAAAGAGGTAACATCCTTTGAAGTCCATCTTACTAAAGACTTTTCTGTTCAGGCATGGAGCTATCTCAGCTGTCAGCATAAACAAAAAAGGTAAAAGGTATGTTATTTCTTATTTGTCAAGATTACTCAGCATCCAGTATTATTCATAGATATGGCTGGAAAAAAATGCTAATGGACCTAAAACATTCACATTAAATTTCCATTGAGATGTACCTCATTCAAAAGATAAAAGGAAATACATTTTTAGCTAAATGTCCAGTCCAAGATTTTTTGTAAAACAGAATGATGTGTTTAAACAAGCTCTGAAAAGAGCCTCAACTTCTATCTGATTTAAGGTGCGAAGTCCCATAATTCATTTCTTGCTAGTCATCGTTTTAAAAATTATCCTTAAATTGGGAGTTTTACTTCAATTTAAAGGAAATTTTAAGGTCATATCAACAACCTGATTTCTTTGAAAATCAGGCAAACAAATAGAAGGAGGAGGCAAAAGGTGGGGGAATAATATTTTTTCATATCATGTTGATTTGTTTGTTTTATATGTGTAGTCAGCCATCTCAAAGGAGTTACCTGCTTAATATGTTTGAAATTTTCTCAGACCCTGAGTTAATGATTTTGTATTAAGGATATTGATATATTATTGAAGGACAGAATTGACAAATACATAAAAAATTAAACATCATCATAAGCAAACCAACCAACATACATATATCCCCGAATTTATAACATTCCTTAATTTCCTCAAAGTAATTGAAAAGTCACATACTCAGTTTTCTAAGAACCTGTTAGTCTATGATACGTTTCAAAGTCTCTGCTTAAGTTTTCTTGTGCCAGGAAGGTCTTTGTCCCACTATCCTAAGTAAGAGTCTACCCATTCTTCACAGCCTACTTCAGATGTCACCTCCTCTATTGAGACTTTTCTGATTCTGCCCAGCCACAAAATGCCTCCTTCTTCTGAGCCGGCACCCTCCCCGCTCCACTGAATAACATCCATGAGCTCTTGGCACTTTGGTCTTGTGGGTCTCTTTATAATAAAATATTAAAATTATATTTCATAACTTTACTGGTATAAATACAAATAATCCAGACTGGAATTTTTTATTACATATTCATTATTATGATGATACTCGTTTTTCTTTGATTTAAAAAAATAAAATGAAACATTTTATGGGCTCCTAATATATTGTGGTGCTGTTTCTGCCATGCCTGCCTAATGGGCAAGTTGGCCCCATCCCTTCCATCCCAGAGCTGTGCTGTGATTACTTATGCATGTGCTATCTTCCCCTCCAGAGAAAGCGCTTAGGGCAGAAGCTTGAAAATCCCTTCATAGCAGGTATCTGAAAAAAGTTTATTAAGTGGCATACAATCTTCTAGGGTCTGCAAAGGAAGGACTCTCAAGAATCTACTTAGTCCTTTATTTACTGAGGTAGGGTGGCTACCAGTCTTTGATATGACTAATTATGATTCCTACTTTTTTCCAGTGATAAAGCTACATTATTATTGTTAGATGTAAATGTTCCTATTTTTAATGAAGTGTTAAGGGAACAAAGTTAGAACAAACTAGTAATCAAGAACCCTGGAGACTTGTTTCCATTTTCAAAGTTTCCTTTGTTGATTAGTACTTTGTTTTTAGAAAAGGGTGTGTGTGTGTGTGTGTGTGTTTGTCCACACATGAACAAAAAATGATCTGAAGTGAATCTGCAAAATGAAACTTTTTTTTTACTTCGATGCAGTACCTTAGATTAACCAGGTTAACATGGATGAAGTCACTAGGATACCACCTAAAATGCATATGCCCATGTCCATTATGGGTTGTAAGCCAATCATATTGTGCACATTAGTGAAATACAGGGAAGATTTTCCAGTATTCAAGCCACCACACTGCTCTGCTCCTAGAATCTTGATTGACTTGAAAAGGAAAATTGCAAAAGTGTATGCCATTAACAATGTTCTTGACTTACATAAGTTTCATTATGAGCCATTGTACAGACTAAGTTCCGCTCTCAATAACTGGTCTCACAGTCAAGGTTGAAACTAGAATAAAACACCTTAAAAGAACAAGCCTGGATTCTGTTCACTTCTAAGATATGTTTCCCTGCCATGGCTAGTGTCTGGCAGAAAACACTTAATTCTGAGTGCATTGTTAGAGGGCTCAACAAATACAGTTCCCTCAGAACACGGGATCTCCAGAAATTTCCCAGAGTTCTGAAACAAGTGATTTTTATGGCCATACCAAAGTTTCTTCAAGGTAATGTTCCCCTATTTTGAAATTTCCTAAAGGTGTTTACAGCAAACCTTTGGAGCAATAATACTTTGGGGAATAGTCAAGTGATCTGGAATGCCATTTGTCTGCAAGAGCTACTCAACATATTGTAGTCATTTCATTTCACCTTCGTGGAAGCAGCAAAGGCTGACCTTATAAAAGTGTAGGGACCTTTCATCCTTATGTTCTATTAGGATCCCACTCAATGCTCCCTCAAATTTAACAATATTAAAAAAAAAACTTCTTCATGGAGACAATTGTCATTTTCTCACACATAGATACAGTATTTATAAAAGCTTCTTTAGAAACTTTGATTTTTTTTTTTTTTTTTTTTGAGACAGAGTCTCGCTCTTTTGCCCTGGCTAGAGTGCCATGGCGTCAGCCTAGCTCACGCATGGCAATCTCAAACTCCTGGGCTTAAGCAATCCTTCTGCCTCAGCCTCCCGAGTCACTGGGACTATAGGCATGTGCCACCATGTGTGGCTAATTTTTTCTATATATTTTTAGTTGTCCAGATATTTTCTTTCTATTTTTTAGTAGAGACGGGGTCTCACTCTTGCTCAGGCTGGTCTCGAACTCCTGACCTTGAGCGATCCTCCTGCCTCGGCCTCCCAGAGTGCTAGGATTACAGGCGTGAGCCACTGCGCCCAGCCGATATTTTTATGGCTCTATAACAATCAAGATGAATAAAAACAGTATCCTTGCCATGAGTAGGTAGCTCCAAGATCTGGCTACCAGCCACTCTCCCACAGATGGCTGCCTGGACACAAAGCCCCTTTACTCCAATATAAAGATACGGAGCCTTCACAGCTTCTGGTTGTCATTCCCCTAAAACAAAGATTGCTGGCACAGTACTTTCATTTGAGAATGAAAACAAGCACAACTAAAACAAAAATCACACACACGCAAAAACAGTAACTTCCTGATGTGGTACTTCCATTCAGGGAGGAAAAATAAACATAAAGTCAAATGAAATCATAAGCTTCAGAGAGTCATAAAACGTGCTTGTAAATAATTCAGATAAGGTAACAGCTAGTTTACCCAGAGTTTAGATTGAAGGTGTCAGATGCCTTCTGAGGGATTTCCCCAAGTTCAGATGGAACTCACACTCAGTTGTAGTCATTCCTTTGGAATGTAGCTTGTTTTGATGACCCAGGTAGCTGTGGAGACTACTTTCCAAGGACATTCCCAGCTCTCTTTCCTTCTCTCTGAAAGAGTGATGAAATGCATTCTTGCCTACTTATCTGCCCTGTGATCTACGGAGCCACAATGAAGCACAAGCTAAGCATGAGTCAGCAATACATGCTGTTAAAAAAGAAACTGACCGGATGATGCTGGAGTAGGAAGTATGAAGAAGTGGGAAGGTAAGCATGACAGGAAAGTCCCCAGTGCACCCAGCCTGGCTCACACTCCTGGTGAGACACTTGTCCAATGTTGGGTTCCGAGTAGGTAGTGTTGCCAGATAAAATACAGAATTCCCAGTCACATGTGAATTTCAGTAGACACCAAATAACAATCAGTGGGATATTAAGACATCCATCTTTCTGGTATCCCCTCTTCTCTGAGGCCTCCTTGGAGCCTTCTCCTTTAAGGTCCCAAGGGCATTAATAATAACAGCAACAACCAAGATTCATTTAGAACTTTCTACTTTCAAGAGCATTTTTCACATTCATTAGAATGCTTTTTAGTTTATCTTTACTATGTTCCTGAAAATTGATACTATCATGGCCAATTGATTGATGAAACTTGAGGCTCACCTGAGATTAAGGCATTTACTCGTCAAGGAACTGTTGGAGTTAGATTTAAAGCTCTGATACCAACTCTACTATCTCCCCAAAGCATTTGTACCCGTATTTTTAAAATATAATTTGTAAAATTCTCCCTGGTACTATACTACTGACCTTGATTTCACCTAAATTTTGAGCTTTGTACGAATAGAGATCGGTTCTTTTTTGTTTTTACTAACCTCCTCATGTCCTTATGTGCTATAAAACGTCTGCTGATTTGAACTGGATCAAGAACACCTATTTTTCAAGTTAATCAAGATGACTTTCAATCCATTTTTTTACCACATTTCTTCAAGGTTGAGGGCAATGGTAATTATAGTCTACATATTTCCTAAAGGGAACACAATGAATTATTGCAAACAATGAGATTAGAGTCTAGGCCTCTTTTTCTTCAGTCTATTGTGATAGTCCATCATCCTCAAATGCTTTTTGTGGTTTTATTATCATTACCTTCCAGAAGGCCTCAAGACTTTCCATCTCCTAGAGACAGCATAAGTGTTGATAAGACGAGATCTGAGTGACGCACTGAAGGATGCCTGAAAGAAAGGTACTTTCAAAACATAAATATTAATCTAATGTCTCAGCCTTAGGTGGCAGAAACTGGTGTCCGTGTATAGGTACTTAGTCTCTTAAAAGGCATGTGAAAAATGCAATAAACATGAATGCCTTGTATGTTACTGGATCTTGGTGCCCAAGAGCGAAACTCCAAATCTCCATCAGTATGTGCCATGCTGAGATCAGTCAGAATGCGCAGAAGTTAAAAGATACCCCCTTTACAGATGACAGACTAGCTAGCTCTCCCTGGCAGGCACTAATGGGATTTGCCTAGAAAATGACTGCATGCTCAATATGGTGTTGAAAGGAAGTATGCTTTAACCAGTTGGAAACGTAGACTGGGTAAGCTCAGTTCCTGGTCCACATTCTGTTCATTCTCTTTATCCCGAGTTAGCTCCATGCTCTCAATTCAACAAGGCTGGGATTTCCTGCTTCAATGAGCAACAGTGTCAATATTCTGGCAGGGTCCTTTTATTTCTGTGTCATCATGTAACCATAGGCCCAGATAGAGAAGAGCTCTTTCAAAACTGTTGCAGATTTTATATTATGTTCTTCTGATAAAAGTCCAATTTACTAAACAAACAATGTAGCAGAATGATTAAATAAACATATGAGTTTTGGATGCAGGCCAAGTTAGCTTCAAATACTATCTCCACTGTGAGACCTTGGACAAGTAACTCCTTGAATCTTTAATTATCTATTCTTTAACTATATCTAATAATCTTGACCCATGGAATTATGGTAAGGAGTAAATAAAATGCCATTGCTTTAAACCATTTAGCATAATGTCTAATACATAGAATATGCTCAGTAAGTGTAGATATGGCTACTGTTGCTAAAGGAAGCATTAAAACATATTCCTAGAAGCCTCCATTTCAGGCTATGTATATCTCATAGAGCTTTATGCCAGTATCTGGACCTAGCAACATAGGCACTAGTTATTCTAAAAGTTCTCCCAGGTGATTCTAACATGAAGCCAGAGTTGAGAACTGAAGCTCTGGGGCAGGAGTGATATCGAAAATATTTAGGTTCCTGATAGGCACCCACCAATCAGAAAAAAAACCTTGATCAATCAGGAAGAATCCTGGCAACAAACCATCAGATAACTGCATGATGAAGGTTAACTGAATGTCAGCCAATGCTCTGGTGTAAAAAGTAGTTCCTTGGACAGAGAAGTTGGAGAAATACTTCTTATTAAAGATACCACAGGTTATTCAATTAAAAACAAATAATCAAACACCAGTTTACACATTTTCCAAACTGACTAGTATGGTATATGATATATTTTTGTTAACACCAAATAGCATTTCAACTTACACACTTGATGGAGATGCTGATGAAAAGGAAAACATTCTAGTGCAGAAAGGTTTTGAACACAATCAGTATCTGAATTTTGATTTTCTCTATTGACTTATTCATTCCTCTGTCTACCCTCAGCAATTCTGATTTTTATTGGAAATTGTAAAGCCTGAGGCAGAATTCTGAGTTGGTCCTCAAGAGTCCCATCCCCTGGTGTATAAGCTGTGTATAATTCTTTTGAGTGTGGGCAGAACCTATGACTATAATGAGATATGACTTCTATGATTACTATGTTATATTGCAAAAGAGAAAATAGCCATGGTGGGCCTGGCATAACCAGTTGAACTCTTAAGAGTGGTTTTTGTGGCTGGTTGAAGAGGAAGAAGTCAGAGAGATATGCTCCCGGTGGCCTGAAATTCCACAACAGCTATGTTGCAAACCACCTGCACAGAAAAGTGGCCTCTAGGAGCTGAGAGTAGTTCCTAGCCAACAGCTAGCAAGGAAACAGGGACCTCAGTCCTACAAACAAAAGACACTGAATTCTGCCAACAACTTGAATGTACCTGGGAAAGCTCTCTAAGCCTCGGATGGTACACAGCTGTGGTTTGTAATATCTTAACTGCTCTATCAAAACATACATCAGTGGACTGGATACAGAATGCAGGACACTGGTTTGCAATATAAGAACTATTTGTTCCATAAAGGTTCTAAGATTCTAGGGGAAGGGAATATCAATGAGCTTTGGAATGAACAGAAAAGCATGATTTCATTAGATCTTGTGATGATAAGGCAGCAATCAGATAGAATAAACAACCCATGAAGCTTCATAAAATTAACTATGAAGATGCATGACTACTCTTTAAATTTGAAAGCAAAAAGTTGTACTGTGAACAAAATGTTAAAGGGGTAATGGCAAAATAAGAGAACACTGAGTGGCAACTTATTATAGTGGGGAAAGCACTAGAAGGGAAAGAATTTTCAGGTTCCCTTTCCAGCTTTGCTTCTAAGTAGTCATATAATGTAACTGCTCAGTGGCTCAGCTAATGGAATTGTTGGATCTTTCAGGTATAATTTATTGGGCATATTCTGTGCATCAGCACTGTTCTGCAGCAGGAGATACAGTAGTGAACAAGGTATGCAAAGTCCCTGCCCTTAAGGAGTTTACATTATAGTGTGGGTGACAATGATTCAGACAATTGATATACAGTGTAAAAGCTCCACAAAGACAAGTCATGGTGGAGAGATAGAGTATGCTGTGGAGTGGGAGTCAGTGGCAGCATCTTTCTAAAGATGGCATTCATGTTTGGAGCTAAGACATGAATTAAGACTGGCTGGTGGATTGGATGTCAGGCTTAGAAGGAAAAACAAGAGTCATGGATGGCCTCAGGATTTTTGGCCTGAGCAACTGAGTGCATGCTCTGACAATTACTTTATTGGAAACGTTGGGAGGAGCAGGTTTTCGGAAATGTGAGAGTTCATTCTGGGACATAATATGTTTGAGTTGTCTGTGATCAAACGGGAGATGGTGAGAAAGCTGTTCTACATGAGGCTGGGCTCTGTCTCAGCTGTAAAATGTATGTGCTGAACTGTGTCACCTATGAGACCCTTCCAATTCCAACGTTCTGTGACTCTGTGAAACAGAAATCAAAGCACATGAAAGGAATTGTGAACTAAAGAAGAAAAGAATAGGAAAGTGAATAAAATAAATTATCAATGAACAGAAGAAAATTTATTTAGAAAGGAAGCAAAGGTAATTAGCCAACATGAAGTGAGAATTAAAATGAAATAAGAACAAAATAGTTCCTATCTGATAGGTACACCTTTGATTCCATGAAAGATAAAACAAAATTTCTCAAAGTGACTGGTAGCAAATTTCTTATTATCAAATGACATTAAGGTAACGATCTCTTATACAGGGATGAATGGTTTTTCAGTGTTTTAATTTGCATAAAGTGTTTATTGAATTAAATATTCCCCAGACAGTGTGTGTCCCAGGAGTAAGTAATTCAACAAATACATACCAATCAGATATGTTTTGTGCAGTTCTTCAACATTTTCACTGAAGTCACAAAACTCACTTTCTCTCTGAATGTGACACTTTCCTCTTAGGAAACCCAAGACAGCATGGGACATTAATAGTTCATAAATACCACTATTTTTATTTTTTAAAAAGCTGGGCATTGATAAAAATCAAAAGTAATCACAAGTATTTCATTTCATGTTTCTAATATTTCTAATAAAGTATATTTCAGTGACCATGAAACTGACAGGTATGGGCGATGGGCTAGATGCCTGCAAGTGAATATACTCATATTTCTGCCTTTTTATAGTTTCCATGGCTACAGCCCCATCTGAATTGCATTAGTCACACCTAGCACCAAGAAAGAACAAAAGCAAATGGAAGAATAAATGGCATCAGAATGTCATAGAAAGGTAAAAATGATCAGATTTTTATTTTAAGGAACATAATTTCCAATATCAAGTCTTCTCTGCTTTAGAGTCTGCCTCCTTAAGTAGGAGATGTTTCTAGTAGGGTCTAGAGATTCTTTATAAGAAGCCCAAAATTTCAAAAATGAAATTAAATAGAATTGTCTTATGTTATAAATTAATTTATCCGTGGCTACGTGGTAATTAGGACATTCAGAACATTCTGATACATTCACAGAAATGTAAGCTAACCATGTCCAAAGGGGAAAAAAATGTCATGCCCAAATATGAACTGAATTTATTGGTTTTATTCAATTTATCCTATTGTATCAGGGATATAAATATAGGTGAGTTCCTGGCTTTGATTAAAAATATATAAATAAATGGGCTGTTTTAAATATTAATACAGCCCATTTGCAAGCTGTTGAGGAGTAGATGTGGGCCTTTCTTTCATGTCTGGAAAGCATACTTCATAGAGGCAAACTATGCTCGTCACTAGAAAAAAAATAAAAAGTTATGTTGGCTTGACTTGCCCAGAACACCTTTGATTTCTCCCTGGACAATACTCTCCTACACTTACCCCATCAAAGCTGGTGATGACTCTAGTAATTAAAAGCAGACTCCATCTGGAAAGAAGAATTACTTAGGCTTGGTAAAGGCATTAAGGTCTTAAACTCTTTCTTGATGGTATTGGTCATTAATTCTGCAGCTCTGTGTCAAATGAGGGAGTTTAGCGGCTCCACCAGGCTTCCCCTGCGTCACTACTGCAACCTGTTTCCTGCTCACCTTGGCCTCTGCGGGAACCCAGTCAAGCACTTGGCAACTCTCCACCCATGTGGATGTCGATTTCACATAACAACTTCCACCCTCTCTCTCCTCTCCACCACTCACACAGTGAGCAAAGGCGCAAAGATGACCTGTGATTTTCCCATAGGGATTTAGGTGCACATAGATTGAATCTTGTGTAGGCTTTAATTAGTTTGCCATGAATACTGTAGGTCTAAAATAAGAAGTAAAAGGATACTTTTCTGATCATTGTTTAACAATTACATGCATTAGAAACAATGCAAAATAATTAGCTATGTCCACTGATCCAGTGCTTTTCACAGTTCCTGACATAAGCCACTTAATAAAAATCTCTTGAATGAATGAATTTCTAAAACTGGGACTATGGGGTTTCCTGGGATAACAGGAAAGAGAGAGAAAAGAATACTGTAATACCAAACAAAGCAGGAGGTATTTAAAGGGTAAATAAATGTACTTTCTTCTTTAATAGATCTTTTTCTCTTACAAATGCCCCCAAATATTTAAGGATTAATTTGCCCATATAAAAGCATTTTTGGGGCAAAATCTACTCTATTGAGTGCCCAACATTGGGCGATACAGAAACATATTTCACAAGCTTTTCTTACAAGGAATTTATGACCTAAGTGAAAAGAGAATATTAACCAAAGAAGTAACTGGAAGTAAACCATATTCCAAAATGAAAAGTTCTAAATGTAAGAGCTAGAGAAGCAAAGAAATAATGATGAGGGCACAGTGGCTCACGCCTGTAATCCTAGCACTCTGGGAGGCCAAGGAGGGTGGATCTCTCGAGGTCAGGAGTTCAAGACCAGCCTGAGCAAGAGCGAGACCCCATCTCTACTAAAAATAATTATCTGGCCAACTAAAAATATATATAGAAAAAATGAGCCAGGCATGGTGGCGCATGCCTGTAGTCCCAGCTACTCGGGAGGCTGAGGCAATAGGATCGTTTAAGCCCAAGAGTTTGAGGTTGCTGTGAGCGAGGCTGATGCCACAGCACTCACTCTAGCCCAGGCAACAAAGCAAGACTCTGTCTCCAAAAAAAAAAAAAAAGGAAGAAATAATGATGAAAGATATCATGGGAAATATATACTTGTAACTAAAAAGGAATTCATTGTACTGCCCTTGTACATACGCGGGACTTACAAACTCAGTTGTACCTGCTTGGAGAAAATTGTTTTTGAAACGGAAAAATAATTTAAATAACATGGGGCATTCAGTTGTCCATTCCACCCAATGAACACATGAGGGACAGCAGTCTCCTTCTGCAGTGGGTCTCCTGCCCTCCTGCTTCATTGTGTGAGATCCTCTCTTTCTTTGATATAATTTCAATGCTTAAAATTTTTCTATGAGTAATTCAAGGACATTTCCAAGGATAGCTTGACGATACGTAATGATCACCTTTAAAACCATATTTCACACATTCCAAGCCTCAGCCTCACTATTTATCCTCTTCTAGTAGCCTAAACAACACATTTTCTGCTATTTAGTCAACTAACTACCTAAAGGGAATAAAAGAAAGTGATTGCTATAGCAATTCATTGATGGGTTATTTGATTGATTGATTCTTTTATTCATTCATATTCATGTAAGGATCAAATATCTATCAAGTTTCTACTTCTACAAGATACACCACACTTGTATGTATTCAGGTTTGTTTTATGTTGATACTAGAATGAGATTCATCTGTGAGTATTTAGCACCAAAGGATGCTTTACTATATATTGTATATAATCACATAATAAAGGAATTTTAAAGTTTAACATTTTTAATATTTACAAAGCACAGTTGACTTAATATTCAGAAAACCAGAGAGACATACTTTTTTGCATCAGTAGAGTTAAGGCCTGGGATACTGAGAGATAAAGACAATTTTCAGTATCTCCTTGCTGGAAGTATGACTTTATTTTTAGCTAAGGTTGGGAAGGCATTTTATCCGTATTCACAGTGGCACACAATAACCCAAATGCAGAAGGAAAAGTTTGCTTTGAAGCACGTTGACAGTGTTTACAAGCCATAGGAGATATGCCCCTGTCTTGCACAAGTTCCTCTCATTAGCCCTCTAGTGGGAACTCAACAGACCCTGCTGCTGGCTCATGGGGGAAGGCAAACCGTTTCCATTTCTGAAACTATTCATATATTCCCACGTCTTTCTTTAGAGCATATGAAAAGTACATTTGGCTACCTTTGATGGAGTCCAATACTTCAGAATGTAATGTAAAGGCTGAGATTCTGCCAAGCATTTTTAAAAAATAATCCTTTTCACATACTATCATAAAGACAACTCTACTGTTTTTCCTCTTTCAGGAATCCTGAAATCTAACTGACTTCTTCAGGATGGACAGCAACAGAGCTGAAGCATATTTGCCTATATGAGTACAAATTTGTTTACAATTTAGTGAAAGAAGTTTGAAAAAGAAAACATTTTATGAAGAAGTTAGTGCTGTATTAGGATTCTACCCTGACATATTCTGTAAAACCTTACTGTTATGTACTGTGATGAAAATAGTATCATCTTTCTCATGACTAAATGGGAAACAAAACATCTTCTTCCAGCTTTTTATATTAAGGCATAAAATGACAGTTTAAATTTTCATAGAATGTGATGGTTCAACAATAGGAGAAGAATAAAATTCAAATTTAATAAAAAACACCATAATTTCACAAGGCTTGGTTCTATCCTGTGCAGAAAACAAGGTATGTGATTGCTGAGCTGTGAATATTTACATTAAATCCTTCTGCAAATGAAAAATACATGCTTTAGGAAATGAATTTTAATGATTTTTACATAAAGTTATAAAAGTCAAACTATACACTACACATAAGGCTGTATGTTCTTATAGCAAAGTAACCTCAATTCCACAGGAAAAAAGGTGATAGAAAAATATTTCTTCCAAAGAGAAAGACTTATCAAAAAACAAAACTGTACCCACACCAGAAAATTGTTAATTTTATGGTCGAAATACCCTATGAAACAAAATTAATAATGATAAGGGATGATCTTAATGAGATTTTATTATAAGAAATTTGAATGCCTGCTATCAGCACTAAATACATACTGTATTGCATAAATTTTCCTAGTGGATTTTGTCATACACTTTACCTTCATACTTTTGATTAGATTACCAGAGTTACTGAAGTTGGACATTTTTTAGTAGATTTACAGAAGACCTAGTTCACCTAAATGAACATGTTCAGACATAATAGGAATAAGAAAATTTGTTCCCTCTTCATAAAAGGATGGGGGTCAGGAAGTGAAGGAAGATTAGGAGATTGGATATTGATCCTTTTTTCTTAAGATCAGCATTTTGAACTTAAGGTGAAAAGAAACATGAGCCTGATTTCTGGCAACCAGACAGCATGTATAATCTAGTTCAGCAGATTTTTGCTAAGAACATCTGCCTTAAGCTAGTGTTAGACTGACTAAGATTGATTGTCACCCTTCCGAAAGGAATTCCTGTTTTCCTTCCTCAGACACACACACACACACACACACACACACATACACACACACACAGGGCTTATCTGGCAATCTTGAGAAAACCCAGAGAAATCTGAGAAGCTAAAGAGTGAAATCCCAACCCACCCTTGTCACTCACCATCTTCCTTAGCAGAAAGGAAATGTATTTTAGGTTTCATTGAAATTATAAACAATACTATGTCTGCAGCTGCGTTTCAAAAGTCTGATGTCAATACTGCTAAGTGCATGATTTCATCTTATGCAAAATGTATTAAAAACATACAGAACCAGATTATAAGATCCTATTGAAAAGATCCCACAGAAAATAGCTGTTTCCTTTGTCAGGTGATCATGTGTTTATCCTTAGTTATTGCTAACACAGTTATTTATCAGTAATTATCTCTGTGGGCTTGGCAAAATAAGATTTTAGAAGCCAGAACTTGAATCTGGACACAATTTCACACTTTCTAATTGACCTTTGGTATCATGTGTCACTATATTCCAACTACTAAATGAAGAGAAAAGAGATCTCTTAAAGTTTTGTGAAGTCTATACTCAGCTAAGAAAAGATAAATGGAAATACCAACAAAAATAATGTGAAGATTCATGCTGCCAGGTATTCATATAGCTTAAATTACAGTTGAAATGGAATATTTTTCCTCTAAATGAATACATTTATTATTTCTGCAAGATTTACAGGGAAAGCTAATTTCTCCATTTAAGGATAAATCAGCCCATTCATGGAATATATCAAGGCCAAAGAGTGATTCATCGACAGTAAGAAGGTACATTTTGTGATGCCTCAATTCAATGTTTCACCTCCTCAGTATGTCTTGTCAGCTACTCTGGTGGCAGCATGCTCTGTTACAAGATAAACTTTTCTAAAAAGCCACTGAACAATCAAGAATCTTTAAAAGATTCATATGCTTTGCTTCAGTGATTTCATGTCAAGAAAATAGTAAGAAAAGCAGACAAAAATATCCATCATAGTATTAGTTGAGTCAAAAATTTAAAACATAAATATCTAGCAATAGGAACATAACCAAACTGTGAAATAGCCATATCCTGGAATTAACTGTAGCCATTAAAATTATGTTTTAATAAAATATTTAATAAACTGAAGAAATGTGAAGTCTATGTTGAGAAAAAGATTCAGAAATATATATGAATTCTAATAGTATAAAAGGAAAATGTATATACATATATACCTATATATATGATCCTATATTATTAGAAGGAAAACAAGCACAAATGATGGTTATTTTTGAGAGGAAAAAAATGGGAGAATTTTATTTTACTCTTTAAATTTTCCTGATTCTTAAAAATTTTCCATAAATTTTTTATACTTACATATAAAGTTTTTTCATTTAAAATCAATTCCACTGAATTCATGTGAAGCCCTGAGCCTTATAAAATTACTAGAAAATAATAGAAGCCCTCAATAAACTATAATATTATTTCCATTGAAAGAAGTTTGGCAAAACCGATACTTTTACATAACAAAATAATTCTACTTTAATGAAAGTCTAAGGTAGAGAAAACAGTAAATCTTCCAGTATTTGGAATTTCTGAAGCACAGTTATTATCTTTGTGGATCTGTACAATTAGTGTTTTCTATTAGTACTGTAATAAGTTATATGTGTGAAAGGCAGTTTGGAAGACAGAGAATTTCTTCCAAATATAAAAAGAAGAGTTTCAAAAAAAGAAAGCTAAAAAGAGAACACAAAATTTGACTTGAATAATTTTGTTTTAAAATTAACTGTTTGGAAAGTTCATTATGTATAGACATCTGTGTAATATGTACCTCTTAAGTGAAGGCCACCAGTATTAAAAAAGAAAGAAAAGAAAAGGTATATAATTACTTCTAAGTGTACAGAACAATTAGAATTTGTTAAAGCGATTGTGGTGGGATATTTTTTATATATATTTAGAATACAAATAAAATTTAAAATTTCACCTTTAATCAACTAATGAAAATAGCCTTAAAACATAATTCTCTTTAAAGAATTTAAACATGTTTCACTATACCCTTACATGCATTATTACTTTACTTAACTAATTCTTTCTTTTAGATAAAATATAAAAAGTTCAAAATTAGAGAATTTAACATTTGGTATATTACACCTATAACCACTCTCTCAGAAAAGGTAACTTAAAAATCCAGTCTTACCATTTAATACTCTTTTTAAAAGCTTAGCAGTAAAATTTCAAGGTTTCAGAATATCTAATAAAATCTTGTTTATTAAGAAAGATAGTTTCTGGGTTTTTAAAGTTTTAGAGAACAAATATTTTTTTAGCTTCTTCTCAAGTAATCCTATGAGATTACGAGGATCACAAGAGTTGTCAACAGATGCAAATCCCTTTTCTAGTTGTGCAGGTACCCCAATGAGCTTGTTTTCCAGTAGCTTCTGAAAAATGAGAGAATGGAGAAGCACATAGGTGGTATTCTAAGGAACCATGTGAATTAAAGTCATTCAAAACATTTTTCCAAAACCAAGAAAATTATTAGGCAAGACAAACAAATTGGCAAAGAGCCAGTTGGCTTAAGTATGTTTCTTCCTTTTTTTCATGTTTCCTTGAAAAATAGCAAGATAATTTTTTATTAATAGCTTATATTAATTGTTTTTAAATGGGGACATTTCAGCTGAAAAGTGGAAGTAAAATAAATGTAAATATATTGCTTTTTTAGTATTAATAGTAAAATAAGTTTGGTGGAATTACTGAAAAATATTTTGAGGCTCTAGATGTTGACATTGGAGCCAGTCATTTAACCTGAATCTAGATTCTACATCTGCAGAATAAGATGGGGCAGGGGTTGATCAAACGCTTTCTAAGATCTTTTCAAGTTTATAAAAGAAAAGAAAAATGAACCCACATAACCAAAATGATTTTGAAAATAACTATTTGAATTTGCATTTGCATTCTCAATCAGTTATTTAAAAACTGGATATTTGACCAAATCCAAATGTTTGTTGTTAAAAGGAATTAATGTTTTGTCATTAGGAGTTAAGGTGGAAATTTATTCCAGGTCCTGGCAATTACTTTGTGACTTTGTTGTCACAGCTAATTGACTTCTTGGTCTCACCTAGTCAACTTGTCTACTATAGTCTACATGCTTACTCTTTCACTTCATCAAAATAATTATCATTGAAAATTTTAAAATATCGTAATCTTCATGGCATACTCTTGAAATAATATAGCAGTAAAAGAGAAGGTCATATTATCAAGATGTATCTCACTCTCCAAATGAAACTTACTGTTTTCTGTGGCCCCAATAGGCCTTTCCCTCCCTTCCTCATCCTGAGAAAGAATTCCCAATGGCTTCAACAAGGAGGACGTGCCCAGAGAGAACATGCCATTATTCCATTAAATAATTGATAGAGCTGAAGATCATAAACAAGTGTTGCATTATTGAAAGGGCCTTAGTTGTAAAGAACAGAAACCAGTTGTAAAAATGGCATTAATGAAAGAAATTTAGGTTGTTTAAGAACTCTTGGAAGGCAAGAGAACCAAGTAAGAGCTACATATTCAAACACCATATTTAAAACATTTTACAGAACTGTCCCAGGGTAGATTCCCATTTGCTCCTCCAACACCATTGTCCTTGATCATTGGAAACCCTCACTACATCCCTTGCACTGTCATTTTGAGACCTGGAGTTGTCTGCCACCTGTTCACCAGAATACATTCCACATGGATTCTGCTTCCTAGTGTTTCTGACTTCCTCTTCAAATATTGGCTTTCATTTGTTTGCTTCTAGGACTCTAGATCACTTGCCTGCTTCCTAAGCCTCAAGAAATTGGGGACATTGTGTTTATGGCTTCTGTAGTGAAAGACAAAAACTCACAAGATGGAGAATTTCCAGACACTTTAAAGAGCAAGTAGAAATTCTGCTTTCAGTATCATGAATGACCAGGAGCTCTGAGGGACCCTCTTGTGGCAACAACTAGACGTTGGGTAGGACATACTCTTTGAAATAGTTGGTATCTCTTAAAATGTAAGATCTCCAGGAAACTCTCCTCTCCCTAGAACAAACAAATTAGTGTGTGTGGGCCCCAGAGTGGCTGGTGACTGCTCCTGAGTGCTAGGAACTAGCACTTTGGAAGCAAGGCCCTGAGGTGGAGTATCTGGAAGCCTAGGGTAGGAGGCTCACAGTTAAAGATGCAGAGGCAGGATGCTGAGGCCAGAGAAGAGGAGAGCTGGAGCAGCTGGGAGCCAGGGCAGCAGGACCAGAAGGCACTGAGAGGGTGTGGAGCTGCCCTGAGGCGGGTCCCTGTAGCACCACTGCTGTGGGGATAATGAACCTTGGAACAGTTAGCAGTTGGAGAATCATAACATGGCACTCTTGTTCTAAACCAAAATGTACAAGGGGTGTACCCACACACTCCTGCAAAAGTAAAAAAGTAACTCCTCAAATATCCCTAAGGATTACCACAAAATAAGATCAGCAAGTTCACGAAGATTACTAGAACACTAAAAGCAAGCCACTATGAATCAAAGTCAGCAGAAAGAAGAAACAACAGATACATTCAGCCTGCAAGGACTGCAGATACTGGAATTGTCAGTCATAGATTATAGAATGTATGTGACATATCAGAGGAAATAAAAGATATAATCAGAAAAATGAGCAAATAACAGGAAACTTTCAAAATGGACAGAAGAAACATGAAGTTTCTAGAAATGAAAATACAATTGTTAAAATTTTCTAAAATGAACAGGTTAAATGGAAATTATCAACATTGGAAGAAAGTTAATAAACTAAAGTAGGCAGCTAAAATATTTAGAATAAATGCTGCAAGGTAGATGGAAAATATGAAAGTGAGATTGCGATTCATAGGGGATTGAATATGAAGGTATATAACCTACATCTAATCTAATCCCAGGAGGAGAGAACAGAGATAATAGAAAAAGTCAATAAAGGTGCTCACATGGTAGTAATAGTCACTGGGTGCTGGTCACGTGGGGGGTGGGGGGGAGTAAACTCACAACTAATGAATGCAGAGTGCACTACATGGGGGAAGGGCACACTTGTAGCCCTGGCTTGGGCAAGGCAAAGGCATTATATATAACCCAAATGTTTGTACCTCATAATATTCTGAAATTAAAAAAAAAAGAATTCCAACCAGAAAACAAAGGCAATATTAAAAAAGATAATGGATCAAGTTATCATCTAGGTATGGCCAAAAATATAAATCTACTAATCCATGAAGCATAACATATTGAAGAAGCATACATAAAAAGAAATTCTATTCCTAGACATATCCTAGTGCAATTGCAGAATACCATAGACATAGAGAACTTCTTTTTTTTTTTTTTTTTGAGACAGAGTGTCACTCTGTTGCCCGGGCTAGAGTGAGTGCCGTGGTGTCAGCCTAGCTCACAGCAACCTCAAACTCCTGGGCTTAAGCGATCCTACTGTCTCAGCCTCCCGAGTTGCTGGGACTACAGGCATGTGCCATCATGCCCGGCTAATTTTTTTCTATATATATATTTTTAGCTGTCCATATAGTTTCTTTCTATTTTTTTAGTAGAGACGGGGTCTCGCTCTTGCTCAGGCTGGTCTCGAACTCCTGAGCTCACACAATCCGCCCGCCTCGGCCTCCCAAGTGCTAGGATTACAGGCTTGAGCCACCGCGCCCGGCCGAGAACTTCTTAAAAGCAGACACAGAGAGAGCAGAACACAAAGGGACAGAATAAAATCAGAGTTCATAAGAGCAATAATAGAGGGCAGAAGGCAGTGGAATAATTATCAAGAAAGTGAAAATTAATTCTCAATCTAGAATTGTGAGCCCAGCAAACTCTCACTCAAGAATGAGAGCAAATTGTGATGTTTACAGATAATCAAACACTAATGCAGATTACCATCAGGAGACTTGCTGCAAGGGAATTTTTAAAGGACATACTTCAGGAAAAAGAGAAAATGGTTGAAGAAAGATGGTTTGTAATGAAAGAAGGAAAGGTGAATAGATAAACTAACATTTATGGGAAAAAACATTACTAGCATTGACTATGTGGTAAAAGAAAAGGCAGACGTTAAATATCGGACAACAATGGGATGTATACAGGACGATGGTAAAATGGAGCAAAAGTGTTCCAAAAGCCTTATGTTTTTCAGAGAGGGAGTGTCAAAATATTACTTAATTTCTGACTTTGTTAAGTCAAATAAGCATGGTAAAAATGTAATGGCAATAACTAAAAGAATAGGAATATATTCCTAGAATAGGCATATAAACTCCAGACCACTTAAAAAAAAACTCGCATAAGGAAAAGAAAATCTTAACTTAAAAAAAAAGCAACAAGAGAGAAAAATAAACTTAGAAAAAACAAGACAAACAAATTAAAAAGTAAGATGACAGTAAAAACTCCAGATTTCTCAATAATCATAATAAATTTGATTATCTATAATCATCACAATTACAATAAATACAGTATCCATAAATCACCAATTAAATAGGCATTATATATATAAAAACAGAAACTTACAAGTTAAAAATTATCAGATAGGATTTTTCTTTAAAATTCAGTTAGATGTTGTTTATAGAAAATATTCCTAAAGAATAAGAAAATTAACAGGATTAAAGCATAGAGATAAAAGAGATATATCAGGCAAATAATAACCAAAAGTAAGCTGAAAGTAGGTATATTGTCCCTAGACCAAATATCCTTTAAGAATAAAGAGAATCCCTGGGGTGGAAAAGGTGGCTATACATTGATAAATGGCTTACTTCACTAAGAAGCTATGACAAGTCTAAACAAGGATAGTTGTATTAAAATAGTCTTAAAATGTAGCCAGCAAAAATCATTACAAATACAGGAAAATTTGACAAATCAATCAACATAATGAGAAATTGCGGAACAGAGTTCTCAATTATTATTGATAGCAAGCACACAAAAAAAATCAATAAAAATAAAGAAGAAGAAAACACATCTGACAAGCTTGATCTAACAGCTATATATAGAAATCAGCATTTAACAGTCAGAAAACACTTGTCCTTATCAAGGACATATGGAATATTTTTCAAACAGACTGTGTATGAGGCCATAAGGCAAGTCTCAACATATTTCAAAGAATAGGTGCCCCACAGAACAGCTTCTCTGAAGAAGTGCAATTAACAAGAAGTTAGTAACAAAAATATGAATAAAAAATACCTCCATATATTGAGAATTTAGAAAAGATGTTTCCACTGAATCCAGTGGAAATTAATAAATAAAAACAAAAAGCCTAGAACTGAAGGGCAACAAAAAGTCTACATGTTAAAACTTGTGGGAAACAGTGAACGCAGTGTTTTGAGGTCTCCTTAGCTTTAAACCATTATATTACAAAAGAATTAAAAAAAGCTAAAAATGTAGTTTTCCAACATTAAAGGATATAAAAATAATAATAGAAGAAACCCAAAGATAGCAGGAAGGTGGCTATAATATAGGTAAAAACAGGTATCAATGAAACAGATTATAAAGGTACACTAGAGAGGATTAATAGAGCAAAATTTGGTTCTAAATAAACTCATTGTAAAAGGAAAGAGAAAGAGTTATATAGAGAGAGGGAGAAAACACAAAATAAATGATATAATATACTGGATAATATGGGGGTCATGATAAAAGATAAGGCCAAAATTCAAATATATTAGAAGATCATCAATAATTCTATGCCAATAAATCATAAAATTTAACCAAAATTTCAAAAATCTAAGAAAATTATAACTTGCCAAGAAAACGTCAAGTAGAAATAAAAATCAAAATATTCCTACAACTATTAAAAAGTTGAACCAGTAGTAAAACATCAACCCCCTCCCTTGAATTTTTTAGGTGGGTTCCACAAAACTTTTAAAGAAAAAATCCCGACAAATTCAAATAAATGTTTTCACGAATAGAAAATAAGAAAGAAATCTATGGCTGAGTCTATAATGTCAGCATAAGCTTGATATAAAACCAGATAAGAACAAAATGAGAAAGAAAATGATAGTACCTCATGAATATAAGTGCAAAAATCCTAAACAAAATATTTACAAATAGAATCCAATAATGTGTACAAAGATAAGATATGATATTCAGGTTGGGATTACCCTATGAATGAAAAGACAGCTTTTAGGAAATCTATAAATATTATTCAAACTATTAGTAGATTAAGGAAAAATCTGACTATCTAAATAAATGGAGAAAAAAGTATTTTACAAAATTTAGTATCTATTCTTAGTTCCAGAAGAAGTCAGGAAATAAAGAGAATTTTATCAATATGATAATGTACATCTACAGAAAACAAAATAAACATCACTCTAAAAAGAAAATATCAAAAGCATTCACTTCAAATCAAGAACTTTTACAGAAAGTTATAACCAGTCCAATAAGACTAGAAAAATAAATGTTAATGATAGTCTGAGTATAAATCCATAGACAAATTAATAGAAATAATATGGGAATTTAGTAAGGTGACAAAACATAGAGAAGGCTCAAGCCCGCTGCATTTAGGTGCACTGGTAATAAATGAGAAATTGTAACTTTAAAAAATTACTCATAAAGAAAACAAAAATTATAAATACCTAAAGTAAATCTAACAAAATATATGAAATACATATATGCAGTAAATTATACTTTTTTTGATATTAAGAAGTCTAAGAAAATGGAACAATAGCTCCTGTTTGTGGATAAGACTTGGGAGCATAAAGATTTCAATGCTTCCCAAATGGACCTATAGAAGCAATGCAATGTAGTAAAAATTACAAGTTTTTTTGGTGGAACTTGAAAGACTGATTCATTTATATTGAAAGGCAAAAAGCCCAAATTATCTAAGACATTCTCAAAGAAAGGAAGAGGAAAATTGCTATCCCAGTTAAGCAGGGCTAAAGCTACAGTGATTGACACACTGTTATATGGCTGTAGGGATAGAAAAACTGCACAATAGAATGGAATAAGCCCCACAGAACTATGCATATACGTAGCTTTGATATGAAAAAGACGGCAAGACAGTTTAGTAGGGAAAGAATGAAATCTTTAACAAATAAACTTGAAAAAATGTTGATATTATATGTTTATAATACATAAAATGACTGCCTGATAGATTAAGAATTTAGATGGCAAATGTAAGCCTTAAAAATTTTAGAAGAAAATTTCTGGCTGTGGAGTAGAAAATAATTTTTTGAACGAGACATAAAAATATTAACCATAAAAAATTGATAAATGTAATTTTATTGATGTTAAAAACTTTAAGGTCAGGTACATGTTGCACTGGTTCCTCCTCTTCTCTGCTCAAACTCTGATTGGCACAGAGGTCAGTCAGAAAACAGGCTTTTCCTGTGTGTACCAACAGAAGATTCTGATTAGAGGCAGCCTGGTGTAGCAGGCTTTGCAGTCAAGTTGATCAAGGATCAAATTCCAAGTCCCCTATTTATACTTGGGCTTATACCTCCATTTCTCTAAGCATCAGTGTCTCCATGTGTAAAATTCTGGTGATAATCCCTGCTTCCTAAGGTTGATAGGAGAATCAAATTAAATACTATATTCAAAGCCATTAGCCCTGTACCTGGATCCTGGTAAATGTCAGCATCATTTCCTTCCACCCAGGGCTTTGCAGTATTTAGAGAACAGTTGGATGCCTGGATTCATGCAGCTGACCCTTCAGTGGGGGAGAGGTCTTTCTCTAATTAATTGACTAATTCATTCCTATGAGTGAGATTTTCTACATATTTTACATCACTAAAGGGACGCAGTTTATTAATTTTTAAGCATATTGGAATATATTTCAAATCTGGGTCTCCATGGAATCCAAAGTTGCTCTCTGTGATGATTTCTGAACTAGAACAAAAGTTCAACAAGAGTTCCTTTTTTCACATCACTATGAATAAGCTAAATGCAAAGAATGCATAAGGCACAAAATAAGAAAAAAAGTGGCACACCTAGCAAAACTCAAAATACATTTTATGCATTCTAGGGAAGTGACCTAAATGTTTTTGTTTGTGTTTATGTTTCATTATCCTGTTGAAAATCCTTTCAAGATGCTTGACACCTATATTCAAGGATCCCCTCTTTAATTTTGAAGCATCGCTTGGTAAGTTATGTGCTGAAAAAGTCAAAGAAACTCTTTCCAACTATTAGGAGACCATGCTATGCCCTCTTAGAATAATATGATATCCTGCCACTCAGACTTGAAGCTCACAGACTGTCTTAGAACAGCACAATATAAGAGACACAAATGATACAAAAATGCCTTCTCCCCCTTTGTTTTGGTCCGTGAATACGATCCTTCAGTAAAATAAAAGAAGTCTTCACAGAATAATGTCAGTCCTATCAAGAAGGTGAGTTACTGTTAGAAACAGCTAGATGACGTCAAGGAGTGTTGGAGCTTGTGATTTTTGCACTGATCGGGCTGAGGAACCCCATGCACAAATAAAGTACTAGGTTAAAGTTTGGTGTGTAAGCAAAGGTAGTCTGGCTGAAATGGCATGGCGCTCTGCCTCCGTGGTGGCCTATTCTCTCTCCCCAAGCTTCTCCATTCAGACCCCTGAGGCTTGAGGACGTACCCTTCGAAGAGCCCCCTGTTGGGCAGGTTGGCACTGGGAGGCAGCATGGTGTGCTGAGCTGAGGAGAAAAGAGACCTGGATTTTTGTTTTGATTCTGCTTCCCACTTATTGGGGGATCCCAGGTGTGTCACTGAGCATATCTGGGCATTCTTTTCTCAAGGTTACTACCATTCGCCCTCTCAGTGTTACCTTGTTGGTCAAATTAGGAAATGCATGAGGAAGTACTTTTAAAGCTTAAAATGGAATGTGAGCTTTTTCTCAAGTCCTCAACTGATAAGCATCCTCCAAATTTTTTTCTTCCACTCATACCTCATTCTTTTCCTTCATCATATTCACTTCTCTGGTGATTGCAACAGCACTTACGGCTTAACAAATCAACTCCATGCATGTGATTCTTAGGTTGACATGTGTACCTCCCAATCCTTTTTTAAATTTCACATCAGAGCTTCCAACTGTTGCATAGACAACATATATTGTCAACCCCTCAAATTCAGCCAGTTTAACCTGACTTCACCATTTCACTAATTTTCCAACCTCCCCTTTGTAATTACCCTTTATTTTCATTGCATCATTGTTCTCACCATAGAGGCTAAACTATTCTATAAATAATTTTGGCCTCTTTCTCTCCCCTAAACTCACCTCTCTGAATCCATGTTCATATTTGGTTAATTCTCCTTTCACACACCGCTTCCCTTTCCATCTATACTGGTAATAGTCTCATGCAGGCCCTCATTACCTCTTGCCTGAATCATTGCAACAATTCCCTAGTTGATCTCTCCATGCAGCATATCCGCCATTCAATGCATCCTATACACCATTCAAAATAATTCTGTATAAAATACAGCATAGATCATGCCATTCCTCTGCTCAAAAACATTTAGTGCCTTTCTCTCACCTAAAAAATAAAGTGTCAAATTTCTTGGCATTGTAAATATTATCTCAGTTGGTTGTTTATTTCTTTAAGGCACCCATATATGTATACAGAAGGAAATAAGTAGTAATTGGTACATGCCACTTACTAATTTCTCTGCTAGAGCTGGCTACCTCTGCTACTGCAATCTCAAACTATAGAGACTAACAGTCAAGTCTGTCCATAAATTATTCCCAGTTAATCTCATTAACCTTAAAGTCCACTGTTTTTCCTCCAATAGCTAATGTCTTCTTTTCCCAGACTGTTATTTCTCAGAAACATTTTTCTGTCAACTGTCCATGAAGTTTGTCTCTGCTACTCCTTGTCACTGAAATGCCCTTCCTTGAAAATTTCATGTGTAAATATTTATCCTGTATTTGGAATGGAATATGCCTTCAGCTCTAACCTGGAGCTGAGGCATACACTTGAATATGGATCAAGGGAATTGAACATACATAAAGATTCTATCACTTCATTGTGTTTTAATGCATGTAAAATAGCCTAATCACAATTATTGGCCTGATGTATTTTATTTAAAATGAAAAGACAATTCACTTCTAAATCCTCCCCTCTAAAATAGTCAGTGTTCTAATGTGTTAAATATTCTAAATGCATTTACATATTATGACATTATAAACACGGACATATATTGAAGATGTCATAGGGGTTATTTTGGATGTGAATAGCTCAAATACTTCCCTGAATGAAGACAATGAAAATGTGTCTGCAGACACATATGCAACAAGCATATATTTGCAGTTTTCTTCATGGTTTCATGTTTCCCAAGTTGCAAGAAACAGAATTGTCCAGGAAGATGATAGGTGATGACTTCCTCTCCCCTTTGTGGGTAAAGAGCTACACCACTCATTAACCATTTGCGCCACCCTCCCACCCCCCACCGCCTTATCCCACCCCCACACAGTTCACTGCATCTGCAAATTCTGTGTGTTCTCATATTTAAAAGGAAGTCATCTTCAGGGACTGGTAAGGCACAGAGCTGTTGCAATTCCTACCACTCACGTGGCTGTACTAGCTCAAACAATATAAGGAAGGGGAAATGTGCTCGGCATCTCCTGTTTGGTGCAAAGCTAGTTCTTTAAGTGAAGGATAATGTTTATTGTTGTTCAGTTTCAGCAAGGAACTGATGGCACACTCCAAAGGGTTTAACTAAATATAACTAGTGAAGGGAACATGTGCAGAGATGTGGTTGTGTTTAGAGAACTAGTAATATGTGATGAATAACACAGCGACCAGCACCAACAGGAAACTGTCACCAGTCCTAGGTCTAAAGCAGTAAGAGGACTGAATAGTTATCAAATACTGTCACAGAAACGGGGAGGGGGCTGCTTGACAGGAGCTCTGGCTGTAGAAGACATGTTCTGATTTCCTCCTGACACCTGCCACTGGCCAAACCCCAAGGCCAGCAGAGGCACAGGAGCCAGGGGGTACAGTCCACGATGGTCGGCCTCCACAGCAGAGTGGACGAAGGTTAAGGTGGGTGGTGATGGGACACAGCGAAGGGCCAAAGAGAGAAAAAACAGTGCTTTCATCTTTTGTAAGGAGCTTGAAAATTGTAAAATAATGGAATTAAGGAGGTGTTTATCTACCATGGCAATTAATAGTAAGTCTTAACTATTGGGTCCCAATAAATGTAACTGATATTACAGTAGACTGACTTACATTCAAGCCAGTAGATCTGGCTACCTTAATGAATTCTGAGTACATGATGGTACATATAGAATATACATGCAGCACCTATTAAGTCCCAGACACAGAGCTCTATAGGATAGTATGATTATTACCCCATTTACCATTAGTTGATATGTTAATTCGGTCAATATGTTTTGTACACCCATTTGTACTGGGCTTTCTTCCAGGAACTGAAGATGCGTTAGAGAGTGAGAAAAATCAAGTCCCTGCCCCAGGAAGCTTCCATTTTATAGATAGTCTTAGAGTGGTTGAATAATCTGTACAAGGTCACATATTTAGGAAGTGGTGGAATCTGAACAAAAATCCCAGGCACTCTGTGTTTAGTCTATGTGCTCAACCATTGTGCTCTAGTGAAGTGTGCTATCTTGTATATCATCAAATATTTGAAGCCTGAACTAAGATGGAAATCCCTGAGGAAGCTTTCCCATCCACTGCATTGTGGGTAGAGAATAGTCATTAAATAATTATTTTCTTAGTTTCAGGGATAATGAACCACACCCATTCTATAAACATGAGTACACCTTCACTGCAAATAACAGGAGTAACGTTGGCAATACTTTAAAGCCATAAACCAAATGGATGTTTAAAGCTACTTTTATTTATATATTCTAATATAATAACTTACTGTTTAATCTGTATTAGCCTATGTAATCCATCTGGGGAAATCAGAGTACATAGAGGTTAAAAGATGTGCCCAGAATCACACAAATAATAAGTGATGGAACCAAAACTCAAAGTGGCTGACCACCGGAATTATCTATGGGTTTCTTGAAAACAGAGAGCCCTCAAGTCCCACCCTAGATCTACTGAAATAGTGTCAGGATCCGGTTGTGTGTGTGTGTGGTGGAGATGTAACAAATAATGTGTGTACTTAAGGTTCCACAGCAATGCTGATCCACTAGCAGGGTCATAATTGCTAAAGATGCAAACTAGTTGAATGCTGTAACAGCAGATTCTGACGTCTACTACATTCATTTCTTGATTGATACTGTCTCCAAGTGAGTCATCAATTACAGCCAGGAGCCTTTTTGTTAGGCCAATATTTGATGGAATCTATATTTAGAATCATGTTATTTGACCTATTATTGCCAGGTTATAAAATACAGTTTCACGAAATGCTTTCTTTATAATCTAATGTAAGAGTTAAAAGTCTTCTTATTTAACCTCCTTGTCCATTACAGTTTGCATAGAAAATGAGAACATAGTTAAAGGAAAGACTTCCTTAAAGTTTTGGAAATAGCAACTGAGCATCTCTCATTCCATTTTTACTTGTAACACTGGGGTTACCCTAGTAATGCAGCTCTGAGTGAAGACAAACTTAAATTCACAAGTGAAATATATGAACATGGAGAAAAGCCCCAGTCATCATGGGTTACCACTCCCCACTCCATCAAACAAACACAATTTGCTTCAAATTAAGACTTCTCCAAAGGGATAAGGATGCAGCCAAAATAATAAAAGTATAATGAACAATAGGACTTAGAAAACTGGAACATTCCTGACATTGAGAGGAGGCAAATGATAGAGAAGCCACCGCTAGTCCTCAGTTTATACATCTCCTAACTTCTGCACCTTGATTTTTGGACTCAAAATAGCCCTGAATTAACATTTTTCCTCTGTCCTTTATCTCTTTCAGACAATTTTCTGGAGTATCTTTCTGGTGATACAATTGTGTTCAAGAGAAGGAGTTTTTAACAACAATTCATCTTCTTTTGCATTGACCTTTAAAATAGCCAGAATTTTCTACCTGATCATTGTTAACCTCCTTGTGCAATAGAATAAGGTCTGAAGTCTGGTTACTTAGAAAAATTAGTCATCACTAATACAGCATGTACTTTGGTTGAATTCAAGAGTCAGTGTGCCATTAGTACTCAAGTTAAAAAAAAATGAAAACCAACAATAATCCAATTTCCCTCCTAATGTTTGGATGGCAGCCTTCTGGAAGATTAGTTGCATTAATTCAAAATTTTACGGTGGCAGGATCAATATAAAGCACCATGGTGACTCAAATGAAATACCACCATTAGTGAAAAACATAACTTTGTGCAAAGTAACTGCCTGCACGCAACAGGTGTATACATGAGCCACAGCAGTACCCCATTGGCAGTTGGGTACATAAACACATGGTCATTCAGAATTTGTGCCAACTCAGTGGTCTATCCTAGGGCCTGGCTGTCTTCCCAACTGTAATCCTCCCATTCATTTCCCAATTCCTTTCTGAGTGGAAGCTGACAGAGGAGTGCGGACCAGACCAGGTGGAACTCCACCTCCTGATTGCCCACTGTCTGCTCGCTTCCCATCCCCCTGGGCTTAGCAGACCAGTTTTTCTTCAAAGGTGGCCAACTCTAATCATCTCACTGAAGAGGTTCCATTGGCTCGGTTGCTAAGGCAACAGAGAAAGACATGTATCTATTATATAAAATATTTGTAAATAATATAGATCATTCAGAGGATATACTATTGTATATAATTATGTATATATGTATATAATGGAGGAAAGGTGATAAAGTGGAAATAGAACACACATCAGAGACAGAAACGTCTATCCAGGTTTAAATCTTGCTCTGCACACTACTAGGAAATCACTCTCTATTTGTTCTCTCAGTTTTCTCATCTGTAAATTGTGATCCCTAATATTTACCTTAGAGAGGTATTGGGAAAATAAGATAATACTACCACTAATAATGCTAATTAAACAATGCTGCAAAGTACACTGGGCTTACTTACCTTCTCTCCCCACCATTACCATGAGGTGATGGAATAAAAAGAATGGATTTTTCTTCCATTACCTCATGAAAATCTTGAGTACAAGTCACAGCCTTTGTTCTCTAGTATTATTCTGGGGTGTTTGTCTTCTGCAGCTCAAACAAAGATGGTTATCACAACAATGAAGATGTATTTCTTCTTATAGCAAGATAACTGCACATCATTTCAGAATATACCACACTTCTTCAGTCAGCAAAGTACCATTTTATGTCAAAAGAACTTCATTCCATAGTTCCTTGAATATGTTTAATGAGGTTGTTTCTGAAATTTGCTCAATTTAAAGTTTATTGCAAAATAGCTTTTAAAGATTTCTGTCAGATTTGGTCAAATTAACTTAAATGCATTTCTTTTTCTTTGACAATTAAGCAGCTGAGTCATATCCCTCTGAGAAATAAATCCCAATCCCTAAAACTCACATTTTTAGCTCAGATGTCTTTTTTCTTACATAATAAAGTATAGTCATTATCTTTTCCATTTTGTTTATTTGAAAATAACTAACCTTGAGTATTTGAGCAAAATATATTTTGGCTTTAAAAAAATAAATTTCCATGGCTTTCTTAAATCAGTACACGTGCTCCTCAAAGCACACCTTTACTTGCATGTCCTCAAGTAAGAGCTTTGGCATAAGAAGCTGGCTATGCCCGGGCTGGCAGCACAGGAGGTGTGGAGCCATTGTTGCAAACACCCACAATGATGGCATCAACCTGCAGGCAAATGGGAATTAGGCAGAGTGTTCCCTTCGATATTCTCCTCTTAGAAACCATGGTGATCAGCTTTAAAATGCAGAATTATCTTAAGACTCATTTGCCATATACTATTAATATTTATTTAATCACTTGGATTACTTGTGGTTTGATGTCTACTGCACAACCTGTGCGTTCTTCTGTACCCAGCAACTTGTGTTGCTGAGAATGATTTGTGAGAAATGTGTTTTGGAACCACAATTCCAAGGAAATCAGTCTCTTCTCTTCAGGCAGAGGCATCAATGCTTATTTAACATGGTGGGTTGCCCTAGGGGCCACAAAGATCTGGAAAAGTTACCCTCTGGGCCTTTCATTCTTTCCTACTGTCCTTCCATATAGAAGGAAAATATGGGTTAAGTCTTCCTCATCTGGTGAAAATACTGCTCAAATGCCAAATGGAAAACACCACACAACTTCTCAGTAAAAGCAAGTTAACTGTTAGAAAAAATGGGAATATTAAAGTGAAATTCATAATAAAGTACAGTTACTTCTCAATGGAAAGAGAAATTAGTACATATAGTTCAAAACCCAAAAACAATTGGTTCTTTTCATCAAATTAATATTTAAAAGTTAAAAGAAAGGTGCAATAGACTGAATGTTTGTGTTCCTCCCAAAATTTTTATGCTGAAATCCTTTATAATAAGTCTTGATATTTGGTAGTGTAAGTCAAACAATCATACAACTTTGTTCTTTTCCTTCAATATTGTCTTGATTTTTTGGTTGGCGGAGGGGGGCCTTTGCTTTCTATATAATTTTTAGAATCAAAATTTGCCAAATTTTATCCAAAAAAAAAATCAGTGGGATTTCCATTTGTGATTGCAGTTATTCCGTACATCAATTTGGGAAAATCTCACATACTAACAATGTGAAATCTCTTAATCCACAAAAATGATAATTGTTTCATTTATTTAATTCTTTAATTTCTCTTAATAAAGTTTTATTGTTTTCTTATGTTGAGATCTTACACAATTTTTGTTAGTCCTAGGCATTAGATATTTTTGTACTATAATATTTTAATTTCACTCTTTGTTACTATAATATAAAAATTTAATTGATACTTTTATATTAACCTTGTACAGGTTAATGAAATTGATACTTATAAGTGAATTAAGTAAATTTGCTCAATTCACTTATTTTAATCTATTGTTTAATAGATTTTTCTACATAAACTATCATTTGAGAGGGACTAGTGGCAATTTTTATTTTTCTCTTCTTGATGTGTCCACCTTTTATTTCTTTTTCTGGCCATATTACACTGGCCATATTACACTTCTAATACAATGCTGAACAGAGTGATAATAAGGGCATCTTGCTTTGTCGCTTATCATAGGGTGAAAGATTTTAATAATTTAACATCAAGGATGACATTTGTTTCGAGTTTCTAGATTTTTTTTTATTAGAGTCAGAAAGTTTTCTTCTACTCACAGTTTGTTGTGTTTTTATCATGGCTGCTGAATTTTATCAAATGCTTATTTTGCATCTGCTCAGATGGCCATCTGAATATTGCCCTTTTGTTTTTGTTAATGGGGTAAATCATCCTAATTGTTTTCTGAATTTTAAACAATAATTCCAACTGGGTCATAATGCATTATCTGTTGCATATATTATTGAATTTCATTTGCTAAATTTAGTTAGCATTTTTGCATCTCTGCTTATGTCTTAAACAAGCTGAGGTTTCTTTCTTTCTATTCTCAGAAATACTTTGTGTAATGTAGATATTTCTTCTTCCATAAATGTTAAAAAGTATTCACTGGTGAAGCCATCTGGGCCTGGAGGCTTTTTTGGGAATGTAGTTTTTAAAGCATAGAATTAACATATTTAATTAATATAAGACTATTTCAATAATCTTTTTATTTTTGTTTTAGTTTCATAATTGATTTATGAAGAAATGTGCCCATTCACTTCAGTTTTTAAATTTGTTGTTAAAAGCATTCATCATATTCTTTCATTAACATTCCAGTGTCCATATCATATTTCCTGTAACAGTTCTGTGTTTTTCCTTCTTTTTTTTCTTTTCAGACTTGCCAGAGTTTTAAATTCTATTTACCTTTCCAAAGAAACAATTTTAATCGTTTCTCGGCCTTTTGGCTAAGATCAAGTGTAGTATCAAAGAATCAATTTTTTTTGTTGTTGATTTTCCCATTATACCATTATACTCTGTTTTTGTCTTTGTTTTTGTTTTTTGAGACAGAGTCTTTACCCTGGCTAGAGTGCATGGCATGACGCTCACTGCAACCTCAAACTCCTAAGCTCAAGGGATCTTCTGCCTTAGCCTCCCAAGGAGCTGGGACTTTAGGTGTGCACCACCATACCCACCTAATTTTTTCTATTGTTTTGTAGAGAGGAGGTGTCACTCTTGCTCAGGCTGGTCTGGAGCTCCTGACCTCAAATGATCCTCCTGCCTGGGCCTCCCAGAGTGCTAAGATTACAGGCATGAGCCATTGTGCCTAACCTGCTTTTGTTTTCTTTTTTTAATTCATTTCTGTTCTATGTATATTATTTTCTTCTTTCTACTTTTGCAGGCCTTAATTGGATGTTCCTTTTCTGTCATCTTGAGTTGTATATTTAAATCATTTGGGTTTTCCAAATCTTCTGTTTTAGTATATGCATTTAAGGTGTACTTTATATTTATGTTTTAAATACTATATATTTCTCTCTAAGCAGTACGTTAGCAATGCCTCACAAATTTTGGTATGTCAATCTTCATTATTATGTGGCTAAAATATTTTCTAATTTTCTCTAGGATTTTTTTCTTTGACCACTGAGTTATTTAGAAGTATATTGCTTAATTCCCAAAGATTTGGGAGATATTCTATTTATCATTTTGTTATTTATTTCTAGATTTATTAAACTTTAGCAGCTACCCTCTAAGAATTCAATTCTTTAAAATTTGTTGAGAGTTGATTTTGGGCTCAGCATGAATTCAGTGCTGGTAAATGCTCTGTGTGCTCTTGAATAAAATTTGTATTCTACAGATGTTGACTGTTATGTTCTATACACCAATTAAGTTTGTTATAATATAGTTGTTCAAATCTTCTATGTGCTTGCTGATTGTTTTGCTGATTGTTCTGGCAGTTACTGACAGAAGTGTCTTAAAATCTACCACTATTTTTGTGGGTTTGCCTACTTTTTCATTTATTTCAGTTATTTTTGCTTTAGATATAGAAAGAGAGAGAGAGAGGCTATATATAGTTTGAATTGCTACATTTTTCTGGTAGATTGACTGTCTTTCTGAACTTTCCTTTACATTTGTCAATATTTTGTCGAATACTAATATAGCTATACCATCTCTCTTTGGGTTACTTTTTCCAGTGTATATTTTTTTATCTTCCTTTTTCTTTTACCTTTCCTGTATCTTTATTTTTAAAGTGTTTCTCTTTTAAATAGTTATGATTTTTTAAATCTACTCTGACAATAACTTTTAATTGATATATTTAGACCATTGATATAAAATGTAATTAATGGTTTATTTAGATTTAAACCTACCACCTTTCTCTCTTCCCTCTCTCTCTATATATACACATATATTTTTTTCATTATATAATTATATATATTAATTATATAAGGAAGTTTCATTTCCCTTCTCTATCAATATATTAAACATATATATATACAAATGTTATATATACACACATACATATATACAGTCATGTGCTGCATAGTGACATTTTGGTCAATGATGGACCACATATAAGGATATCAAAGGATTGGGTAAACATTTTTTTAGTGGGTAACCCAAGTGGTTACAGTCTGTATCCTAAAAAGTACAAAGACCTTAGAACACATTGAGCCCATTTGCTTCTTTCTACCTTTTGCACTATTTTGTCACATATTTTCATTCTACATTCATTTGAAACCCCACACAACATTATTATTTTTTATGTTAGAAATCATCTGAATTTCCCTGTTTACTTTCTTTGTTGTTTTTCTGAATTTCTGAGCATTTTCTTGAGATTATTTTCCTTCCACCTTAAGAAATTCTTTACTATTTCTATCAGGTCTGCTAATGACAAATTCTCTCAATTTTTGCTTGTCTATAAAATTATATTTTCATCAAGTATAGAATTACAGGGGTACAGTTATTTTCTTTAAAGAAATTAAAGAAATATCTTCATTGCCTTTTGGATTCCTTTCTTTAGAGAAGTTTACTGTCCTTCTCATTGGGGTTCCTGTGAAAGTGATGCATCATTTATCTCTAGCTCATTTTAAGAGTCCTTTCTACCTTTGGTTTTCATCAGTTTAGGTAAAAATGTGTCTCATTGTTTCAACTTTTTAAGCCTCTCCTTTGGTTTTATAGAATTTCTTGAATCTTGGGTTTGATGATTTTCACTGATTTTGAAACACTCTTAGCCATTATCTTTTCAAATATTATTTCTGCCCTATTTTTTTCTCTTCCTTTCTTCTGGGACTACAATCACATGGATGTAATTTTTTTTTACCGTATCCCTTATGTCTCATATGCCGTTTTCTGTATACATTTTTATTTATGTCTCAATTCAGATATTTTATATTAACTTATATTCTAACTCAAAGGTCTTCTCTTCAGCTGTGTCTAATCACTATTAAAGCATTACTTACTTTCTTGGGGATGCTATAACAAATTACTACAAAGTTTGTGGTTTAAAAACAGAAATTTATTCTCCCACAGTTCTGGAGGCCAGGAGTCTGAAATTAAGGTGTTGACAGGGCTAAATTCTCTCAGGAGGCCCTAGGAGAAAGTTCTTTCTTGCCCCTTCTAGATTCTAGTGGTTCCAGGAATTCCTTGGCTTGTGGCTCTGATCTCGGCTTCCATCTTCCCATGGCTTTCTCCTCCTCTGCCCTATTTATCTCTCATCTGTGTGTCCCTTATAAGGACCTCATCATTGGATTTAAGGCCCACTCATACAATCTAGGATGATCTCATCTAGAGATCCTTGATTTAATAACATCTGAAAAGACTCTTTTTCCAAGTAAGGTAGCATTCATAGTTTCTGGGAATTAGGATGTGAACATATCTTTTTGGAGGCCACTATTCTACCCATTACAACCATCAAATGAGCTGTTAATAACAGTTATTATTTGTAGCTCTACAATTTCATTAGATTTTTATTTACATTTCAATTTTCTATAGAAATTCTTTACTTTGTTTTTAGTTTTATAAACTTATAATATTAATCACAATTATTTTAATGTCACAACTAATAAACTCCAATATGAATATCTTCTGTGCTCTGTGTCTGTTATCTGTTTTTTATTCTTAGTTTTTACCTATATGTTTTGTCTCCTGGATCAGTTGCTTTTTAAGAACAAAAAGCACACTAAAAGATCCTAGAGTAAACTGAAACAACTATGATATTCCTTAACCATTTACATTATGATGAGAAAATATCTTATTTATAAAGCTGAACAATACTTATTTTTTTCATATCTGCTTTTATCTGGTAAGAAGATGATTTATACAAAACCTTTGTTTTACATATGCATATATACAAAAATGATATCACAAAATAATAGATAGTGGTGATGCCTTATTGGAAAATATCTACTACTTTGAGATTTATAGTTTTGAAACATTGTAAAAATTCATGAGCAAGATATTAGAAAAAATATTTATAAAATATTTTGGTTCTGCACATTTATAAAATCATGGATAGACAACATATTGGAATTAAAAACTGTTTTTCTCTTCTTCAGACTTTGTACATATGAATGGAAAACAGTTTAAGCTAGCATTCAATAATTTAAATTTTAAAATTCTACTAGTGAAGACTTGAACTAAACTATCCAAGAGAGGAGTCAGAAACAATCTAAATAACCAGCAAAACAACAAAGTTGCCATTTGACTTTGAAAACACATTTAGCATGTTGCCTCTCAGGTGTAACTTCTGTAATCTTCTTCAGAATCTCATTAAATACCCTCAAATCTGTTCTCAGATTGTTGCTCAGATGTTTTTTTTCTTCTATGTGTCACATGCCATAGTGTAGGTGGAGGGAGCCAAGTTCAGTCCGAGGGGACTTCTATAAAAGGCTCAGATGTATTGTTGGGGTTGTGGTATATCAGTTTGGAAGCCCTCCTTAATAGAATCTTTGTTGAAACCATTAGCCTGACAGGCTTAGTTTAGGAGTGATTATTTCAGTCTTATCCATGTCAGAATGACACAGAAAATCCTGTTATGCAGAAAGGGCCTTCTTAGTCTTTGTTTGGTTTAGGTGTATTTAGTTGTGTCTGCAGAAGAAAGAAGAAGGCAACTAAATCTATTCTGATATGTTAATATAATAAAAATAAGGTTAAAATGTATCACATTTCCAAATCCCAATTATCTCTTCAAACCAAAACTAAAACCCTGTGTTCATTATTCTATTTTAGCAATTATAATATATCAATATAATGTAACTGATATAGGAAGTTGTTAAGTGTTGATTAACAACTTCTTAGGTGGGGTGGGTTAATTTTTCTCCTTTATTTCTAAGAACACACAAATAAAAGAGAGAACCTTATCAGAGGCTGATCAGTTTACAGAGAATTATTCCCACTGAGGCACAGACAGCCTGAAACCAAGATTTATGCCACATCCCAACTACATAGTCATGGATAGAGGGATCAATTTGACACAGTTTGACATATTTTGAATCCTTCCCCACAGAATTCCAACTAATGCCACAGCACCTTCTGGTTGTTGATTCTGCAAACATTACTTATACAATCTTGATTTCCCAAATATTGTGATCGTTCTTTCTCTCACATGTCTGCTCAAAATTAGAGATCATTTTTACCTGAACATTTTCCAATTAGCCAACTGTAAGCAATATATTTTACTTTAGAATCTAGTGTGTGCACAAACACGTGCATGCATCACACACACACACACACACACACACACACACACACAAGACATCCATGCCACATCCCAAACCCCTGAGTTAGATTCTTTAGGGATAAGAACTCAATAATCTATTTTAAATATTCCATAGGAGGTAATGATCTGCAATCAGGGTTGAAAAATCATCGATTTATATTTTTTTCAAAGGAAGAAACTGAGGTGCAGAGAGACTGGAAGATTTGAATATGATTCCACTGTTTTCCATCTTGATTTCATCATTGACCCAAAGATCACCGAACAGCAGCTTGACTGATTTCTACATATTGATATAGTTTGAAGAATTCCCCCTGAAATTGATTTCTAGTTATTCTGTTGTCAGAAAACAACAAATGTTGGCATGGATGTGGTTAAAGGAAATGTTTATATACTGCCGGTGGGAATGTAAATTAGTAAACATCTATGTAAATCAGTATGGAGATTCCTCAAAGAACTAAAGGTAGACGTAACATTTGATTCAGTAATCTCACTATAGGGTATCTACCCAGAGGGAAAAAAATCATTATGTCAAAAAGATACATGTTTATCACAGCACAATTCACAATTGCAAAGATATATTATCTAATCAACCTAAGTGCCCATCAACTGATGAGTGAATAAACCAAATGTGGTGTGTGTGTGATGCACGTGTGTGTGTGCATCAGGGAATACTACTCAGCCACACCAAAGAATGAAATAATTTTTTTTGCAGCAACTTGTATGGAACTAGAAGCCATTACCCTAAATGAAGCATCTCAGGAACAGAAAAACAAATACTGCATGTACTCACTTATACGTGGGAACTAAGCAGTGAGTCTACATGGTCATACAGAGTAGTATAATAGCCTTTGGAGACTCAGAAGGGGAGAGAGTGGGAGGAGGGTAAGAAATCAAAAATTACTTATAGGGTACGATGCATACTATTCTGGTATTGGGTACACTAAAAGTCCTGACTTCTCCACTATTCAATTCACCCATGTATCAAAAAACTCTTGTACCCCTTAAATCTACTGAAAGGAAAAAGAAGGATTCAATTTTAGGTAGTGAGGAGCCAAGCTTAAAATACAGTCCTCTTGACCCCTGTATAACTAGTTTTTTAATCTAGAATTTGCCAGATTCTGTGTGATCTATAGTATACCAGTTTTTACAATGAAGTTGGATAGATTTGTTACTAAACTTATGAGAATTTTGAATATCTTAATACACATTATTAATGTTTATCCCTGGGGTATGGTATACAGCATATCATTTCTATACTTGCTTAAGCACAGATCCATTTTATTTTGCCCTACAGAGGTTGGCATGGGTCAACCATCTGTGGAACAAATGATAAAAACCACTGTAATTTATTAACAACAATATTAGCAACAGCTAATATTTGTACAACTTTTATAGTTTGAATAGGATTTTCATATTATTTTGGTTGATCATTTAAAACACTACATAAACATGTCCAGTTTTGTGTGCTTATTTCCAACACATAAATGATGAGCTTGTGTCAAGTTTGTGTCTTTAAGAGGCAATGCAGCTTTTGGAAGGATACATCAGTGGAGCTATCACTCTATGATTACATAATAGTAAGTATTAAATAATAATAAAACTCCTATGACAGATTGAATTCTCAAACTCAATCAAAGCAAATACTGTCACTGTTCAAAACCATTTCTTGTTAATTAAAAAGAAAAATCTGTAAAAACCATAACTTTTATTGAAAAAAAAACTACTCTGAAATGCATGTGTGTGTACACAAAACTAGGCAATTCACACACCAGATATTTATCAAGTGCCTACCATGGAGAAAACACTCTATAAGGCACTAAGGGAAATACAAAACTGAAAAATAGTTCCAGTGCCTGGAACATGGTGGATTCTCAATGGATAAATGCTGAATAGATGTCTACAGGAAACAAAAGTGCTTTCCAATGAATATTCTTCCTAGAAGAAGAAAGACAAAAAGCCGATATCATAAAAAGACAAAGTATATAAATGCTGAGTGGAGTCAAAAAGTGCCATAAGAGAAGAGAAAAAGAATGGTAAGAGCTAAAATAGCTAATATTTATGGACTGTTTGCCATTGTTCTAAGAAAATGCATTATTCAAGGTCTTAGCCATTATCCATGTGTGGCTATTGAACACTTATAATGTAGTCAGTCTAAATCAAGATGTCTTATAAACATAAAATGACCAGATTTCAAATACTTAGTATAAAAAAGAATGTAAAGTATTTCATTAGTATTTTTATATTGATTAAATATTAAATTGATATTATTTTAATACAGTAAAGAAAATATTATTAAAATCATTTTCACCTGTTTTTTGCATACAATTTAAATTGAGCTTTAGGAAAGTTTAAAATTACGTATGTGGCTCCCATTTGTGGCTAGCATTATATTTTTAATGGACAGTGCTATTAATTTAAGAGCTTTAACAACATAGTATCTTATTTAGTCTTCTAGATCATCCTAAGAAATCAATAACTATATTTGATGTGAAGCATATTTTAAACTACCTAGAGTGGCACCAATGAGTAAAGGGTTTGCTCTATAGCCAATTCTATGGGTAAATAGAGGAAGGCTGCAAGATGGATGATGACAATGACTCAGTTACCAGGTAGAGTAAGTTAAATATCTCCTAAGCCAAACTGTGTATGATTACGGAGGTGTCCATTTTAAACTCAGTAATTTTTACAAATTGCAACAATGAAGATTTCTATAGAAAAGAATAAAACAATGTTATTTGGTCCTGTTTGAGAAGTGAGTCTTGTATCTTGTCTCCTATTGCCGTTTTCCACCATAATGCCACTTGAAAACTGTGTAACCAGCTGCTCCCAATTCCCCCAAACTGCAAACAGCAAGACTGCATGACTGAGTACCACTCAATGTTCTCTTTCACGATGAATGAGAATGCACTGGGTGCTTCTCAGGCTTTGAACTTTTGGAAGCCACCAAATTCAAGCAATTCAGACTTCTCAGAAAGAGGAAATCTTAGTGTAAGTTTCAACATACTTCTGTCCCCAGGTGATACGCAAACATCAGCACAAAAGATCCGTGACAGCAAATAATAGAACTTTGATGTGAACCCAGTCATGCCATGAAGCTGACATTGTTTAATCACGGAATACACACATTTAGGAGCTGGCTGAAGGAAGCTCCGAGCACCTACTCAACTCAACGCTGTAAATCAAAGTCTAGAGAACGGGCTTAAACGTGAGTAATAAAAAGACATGGCCTGTTTTCACTCTTGAGCGTGGAAAGAGAGAAATGAAAGATATTTTGCCAGGATTAATGTGATACCAGTTATAGAGAATTGTTCATCTAAAGTGTTCCCAATCCTGCCTCATTGCTGGAAGTCAGAACATGGGTGATTTACCTGGGCAGAATCAGTCTGAGCTGTACCTGAAGAGTCTGGGCTCTTGCTATCTTGTTTGAAAACAAGGGAGGAAAGATTCTGCAGTACTTACTTTGTCCTCTGTGGCATCAGGCAAGCTGTTCATCCATCCTAGGCAAAAAGAGAAAGAGAGAGTAAGAATTTCTTCTTGTAATGGGCTCAGGAAATGAAGATAGCAGATCACATATAGAATTTATGTGGTTAAGTTATCTGAGGCAGCGTTAGAAGTGATCTATACAAAGGCGATCTGTAGACCTCTGATGTTCTCTGTGTTTTAGAGTCTAAAACCTCCTCCAAGTAGTCTCTTCAAGTGCCATATAAAGGCAAATAGTTTACATAAAATTCTCTGTTTAAGGCAAATCCTTTATATAAAATTCTCAGTTCTTAAATTTCAGTAAATTAAAAATTAAGAGGAAACTAATTACCTGTCACTATCTATACTTCACACAGACTCACTTTAGTTACTACTCACCTAGTTATTATTACTGTTATTACTACTATTACTACTATACCTTTGAATAATAAGATTTCTCAGAACATTTAAAATTTTATTTAATTCTATACGTATTTTTAACATAAATAACAGGCAAAATAAGATGCCCCTGGTGGAAAGGAAAACTCTAGAGACCCTCTCCTCCAGAAATTTTGGACCAATAAAAACAAAACTGATTTGAGAATATTCTTTTATAATAATGATTAAAGCAGTCTAGTTAACATTTTGACTTTGACCCAACAATTTAATTCCTGGGTATTTAGCCTACAGATATTACATGTATATGAAGTGTCATATGTTTAAAGATATTTACCGTAGCATTGTATAAAGTAGCAAAAGTCAGGAAAAAATTCTAAATGCCTATTAATAAGTTCCTAGTAAAATAAGTTATCACACAGCTATAAAATGGGATATTATAAAGTCACTTAAAAAAGAGAAAGCTGTATGTGTACTAAACTAGGATTATATTCTTAATAAATATTAATTATTTTTAAAAGCAAATGGCAGAACAACATTTAAAGTATACTTCCTTTTACATTGTAAAAAGATATATATGCTTGTGAAAGTATGGTTCATATGTGGAGGGATTCTCGTACTATGTTAATAGTTTCCTTGCAAGGTGGTTTGCCCAGTGCCTGGGGTGGGGGGCAGGGTATTTACTTTCTCTTTATAGTACCTATACCTTTTGGATTCTATAATGTGTTTGTATTACCTATTCAAAAAGGTAAATAAAATTTTATAAAAATATCTTGAGGTGGGGTTGTTAAAGATTTGTGCTTTAACAAGAGAGGTGGTGGGAGAAAGAAACAAAGAAACGTCTTTTAAAAAATTAACTTTCAAAATAATCTTTCATAAACAAAGACTTAGAAAAGACTGTCTTACTGCGACCCGTGCGGCCACAGATGAAGTGTGACAAGCATTAAAGTGCTTCAGAAGCACAACTTGGTGATAAACAGTTTATTTAGTTGAAGGGACAGGAAAAAAGATAGGTGTGCAGTTGAACAGATTCTCTCCATCGTCCATATTGCATCACATATTCTGGGCAGAGCCGTCCACAAGGAAATCCCTTTAATGGAGCAAACACTACTCTGGGAACACATGCAGGAAGTGGTAGTGATAAGTCAGACAGGCAAAGGGAACATAATGGATGCTGGAATAGCTAAAGACAGGCAGGAGGATATCAAAGCGTTCAACCAAGAACCAGAAAAACAAGACTGTTTAGATGACCTCAGTGGGAAGAAAATAACTCGGGACACACCAACAAAAGACACTCAAAGCTGATGTGACAGCTTGTCGGTGCTATGAGTAGAGTAGCAAACTATCCATATTTACGTGCTGGAAATCCGCTGTTATGGCACAAAGGGGACAGGGTGTTCAAGGCCAAATGCTTCCTTTGGTACAAACTCTGGATTTTAATTTCTCAGTTGGAAAATATTTCCTGAGCCCCTGATTTGCAAGGGACTGTGGGCGATACAAAGATGCATGAGGTAAAGATCTACCATCTTGGAGCTTACAGTCTACTTGCAAACGGAAAACCTTCACGTGAAAACCTAAATTCAAGATCATTATATAAATATTAAGGCCTTCTCTCCAGAACACTTCTCTCAGGATCTAGGACCTACAAAGATTTCTATCGAAGAGTGCTCTCGGTTCCTTTCAACTATTTATTCCTCTGAGTCATAACCAGTAAATTATCTTTATTAACAATCTAAGTTTTCATGAAGATTTAATCTACTTTTTTCTGTTGTTCAAAGCACCTTGTCCCTATATCTATATTGCTATGTCTTAAAGTTTATAGTCAGTAATAGCTCAGAGCATCTGGGATAAAGAAAATATGAGGCTGAGAAAAAGTTTCTACTGAAAGGAGATATATCCAAAACCTATTATCTGTTCAGTGAAAATAGCTTTCCTTAAACCTAATCAAAATTCTTCCTACCGCAGTTCTGACTCATTTATTTGGCTTCCACATAATTTAGCTCATCCTTTCATCAAAAGTATTCTTAACACAAACTGCAATCAAAGTTTTGATCCAAGCAAAACAAAGAGCATCAATTCCCTAAACATCTACCTACCACATGTCTCCAATTTTTTATAAGATGTGTAACTTGAGTAGGGTTACCAGAAAAATATAGGACAACCAATTAAATTTGAATTCCAGGGAAACAACAACTAATTTTTTAGTATAAGTTTATTCTAAATACTGCATGGGACAAATATTGTGTGGGATACACACATATACACTAAAGAAGTATTTTTTTAAAAAAATATGCATTGGTTTATTGAAATTAGAATTTAACTGGGTATCTTGAATTTTTATTTGCTGAGTGTGACAACCTTAAACTTGAGTAACTACTTTAAAAAAATGATTATAAAACGGAATGAAAACCATTTTATTTTTAAATGAAAAAGAATAAGTATTACTTAAGGTTTACCACATTTAAGATTTTTATCCCAGAAAAATGGATGGCTAATTTTTTAAAACAAACAAACAAAAAAGATTTTCAATTACAAACTGCTTATTTGGCCGCTCATGAGGTTAGAGGTAAAGACCATTTCTGAAATGTTTGGAGCCTTTTCATTTATTTGGCTATCTAAAATCAAGAGGCAGAATACCCTCTGGATGAAAAATCACTGTGTAAGTCATTGACTATTAAGAGACTTTCAAAAAAACTCAATGCTTTATGTTCCTTTTTAGCATGTAGGGTGATGCTTTCCTAGTCATTCAATGTGTTGATATTGGGGAGTATTGTTCCATGTGTGACAGGCTGCCTAACTTAGAAGGAAACTCTTACCCGACACTTAGCGACTCTGATTTCTCCCCAAGAAGTGGCCACAATATACTTGTAAGTGTACTATTTCACACTACCAAAACACTTCTTTTCAGAAGTATATGAGATTAAACAGTGGGGAAACAATGTGTTTAAAAGTGGAGACTTGAAAGTGAGATAAAATATGAACTATATTCTAAGAAATACCCAGAGAAAGTAGAAAATGGAGCATAATGAATGAAACCCATTAAAAACATGTTTAAAGGAAGATGGGCTGAGAAAGGAAAGAGACAATCAGAAAATTACTATGAAACATTTTAAGGCATTTGAGTATGATTAGATGCTAGAAGCAAGCATGTCCATAATAAAATACAAAGCAACAAACATGGATTGAGTACTCTTAGTACAGTGGGATAGAGCAGATTTAAAAAGACAGAAGGTAGAAAATAGTCTCTGTTCATTCATTCATCCATGCATTCATTTGTTCATTCATTCATTCAATAGATATTTGCTGAGCATCTATCATGTGCCACACACTTTTCCAGGGCCTGGGTATACGATCCACTCAGTTTCTAATCTATGGAATTTACATTCTGTTTAAAGAAACTCAAAAATAAACACATCAAAAAAAAATCATGGTTCTTCCAGTCCAGCATATGGAAGCTTGGAAGTCATCACTCCATCCTAAAATGAAGTAAATAGTTGTAAAATTAACAACTTTTCTTAGATTCATCAGATTAGTGAGGCCACAGTGTAAATTACTACCTGAAAAGTTGGAGAGATGGGCAAATACAGAGAATCACAATTTATGAGAGCAAAAACCCATGAGTGGAAACTTCTGCAGGAACTGGTGCCAGGATAGAAAAATCTAAAGTGTAATTGACAAATTTCTGGAGGCTCAGTGTGAACAACTCTGAGAGATAAAAACTCCAGGAGGACCCTGTCATCATGCCCTCCACATTTTTATGAGTTTTACCTGCAGGAGCTTGACCAGGTTCCCACAGTGAATATCTGAGAAAAATCCCCTCATGCTTCTAATAGGGGGGTGTGGAAGGAAGTAACCATTGTGAATTACACCATAGGATTCTGTTTTTCTTAACAAGGACTTTCCAGCATTTAGTGTTGTCAGTGTTCTGGATGTTGGCCATTCTAATTTGTGTGTAGTGGTAGCTCATTGTTTTAAGTTACATTTCCCTGGAGACATATGATATGAAGCATCTTTTATATAGTTATTTACTGTCTCTATAGCATCTGTGGTGAGGTATTTGTTCAGGTCTTTAGCCCATTTTTAAATTAGACTGGTTTCTTATTATTGATGTTTAAGACTTCTTAGTATATTTTAGATAATAGTCCTTTATCAAATGTGTCTTTTGCAAATATTTTCCCCACATCTGTGGCTTGCCTTTTCATTCTCTTAACAGTGTCCTTCAAAGAGTAGAGGTTTTTAATTTTAATAAATTTCAGCTTATCAATTATTTCATTCATGGATTTTGCCTTTGGTGTTGTATCTAACAAGTCATCACCATACCCAAGTTCATCTAGGTTTCCTCCTATGTTGTCTTCTAGAAGTTTTATAGTGTTATGGTTTACATTTGGGTCTATGATACATATTAAGTTTATTTTTTTGTGAAAGGTATAAGATCTGTATCTAGATTTATTTTTTTTGCATGTGGGTATCCAGTTGTTCTAGTACCATTAGTTGAAAAGACTACCTTTGTTCCATTGTATTGCCTTTGCTCTTTTGTCAAAGAAAAGGAGTTTTGAAAACAATCCCCTTCCAATAGTTGACGATCATTTGGGTTCATGAAACCCACAGACAGTTGATGAAGGTAAAGATAAGTCTTGAAGGATAATAGTTGGCCACATTTTGTAAGCTTTATTCACATTTGGAAGCAATTGTTTTTAAAAGAAAGTATTCCTAGAATTTTCCCTTTGCTTCACAATTTTGAGCCAATACCAAGAGAAATCTGACAAATATATCATGCTCATGGTTAGGCAGAATCAACATTGTTAAAATTGTGATTTACAGATTCAATGCAATCCCTGTTAAAATGCCAACATCATTTTTTGCAAATCTAGAAAAAATAATTCTATGCTACATATGGAAACAGAAAAGACCCCGAATACACAAAGCAACCTTAAACAAAAAGAAAAAATTGGGAGGCATCCCTTTACCAGACTTCAAGCTATACTACAAGGCTATAGTAACCAAAACAGCATGATACTGGCACAAGAAGAGAGACATAGACCAATGGATCAGAACAGAGAACTCAGATATAACACCATCTTCATATAGCCATCTGTTCTTTGACAAAGCAGACAAAAACATACACCGGGGAAAAGAATCCCCATTTGATAAATGGTGCTGGAAAAATTGGATAGCCACATGTAGAAGACTGAAATAGGATCTGCCCATCTTACCACTCACAAAAATTAATTCACAATAGATAACAGACAAACCTAAGGCATGAAACTATAAAAATTCCAGAAGAAGTTAGAAAAGCTCTTATAGATATCAGCCTAGGCAAAAAATTTATGAAAAAGACCCCAAAGGCAATCACAGCAACAACAAAAATAAATAAATGGGATGTGATTAAATTAAAGAGCTTCTGCACGGCTAAGGAAACAATCAACAGAGCAAATAGACAACCTACAGAGTGGGAGAAAATATTTGCATGCTATACATCCAATAAAGGGCTAATAACCAGAATCTACAAAGAACTCAAGCAAATCAGCAAGAAAACATCACTCAACCCCATTAAAATTGGGCAAAAGATATGAACAGAAGCTTTTCAAAAGATAGACTTATGGCCAATAAACATATGAAAAAACGCTCAGTGTCTCTAATCATCAGGGAAATGAAAATCAAAACCACAATGAGATATCACCTAACTCCAGTGAGAATGGCTTTTATCAAAAAGTCCCATAACAACAGATGCTGGCATGGATGTGGAGAGAAAGGAACACTCATACACTGTTGGTGGAACAGCAAACTAGTACAACCTCTATGGGAAGTAGTATAGAGATACCTCAAAGAACTAAAAGTAGACCTACCGTTTGACCCAGCAATCCCACTACTAGGTATTTACCCAAAGGAAAAAAGACATTCTGTAAAAAAGACAGCTGCACCCAAATGTTTATAGCAGCACAATTCACAGTTATAAAGATGTGGAAACAACCCAAGTGCCTATCAATACATGAGTGGATTAATAAAATGTGGTATAGGTATGGCATGGAGTACTACTCAGCCATAAAAAATGGTGAACTAATACCTTTTTTAACAATCTTGATGAAACTAGAGACCATCCCTCTAAGTGAAGTATCACAAGAATGGAAAAACAAACACCACATGTACTCACCGTTAAATTGGAACTAATTGATCAATACTCATGTGCACATATGGCAGTAAAATTCAACAGAAATCAAGCAGGTGAAAGGGAGAGGAGAGTATAGTTAATTCACACTTAAGGGGTACAATATATACTATCTGGGTGATGGGCACACTTATAACTTTCACTCAAACTGTACAAAAACAATTCACGTAACCAAAATGTTTACGCCCATGTAAGAATCTGAAATTAAACAAAAAAAGAAAATTAAAGGTGCAAACCACCAGTGGCCCCCATCTCACTCTCTTAAAGTTGTGTGTGTGTGTGTGTGTGTGTGTGTGTCTAGGACAAAGGCTTATGTGTTCTACTTTATTAAGGAGTGTACTTCATAGGACAGGAATGAGGACAAGAGGAACAAATCCAGGGAGGAGTGATTGCTAACCCAGGACTTTATCTAGCTGGGAAACAGCTGAGCACTATTGATTGCTTCATCTCTCAGGATCTAAAAAAGGAGTTCTATCAGCTGCATCTCAGGACATCCATCCAGCAGTGGCTAGAGCAAGAGGTGGGTGAGGTCGAGATGATCTGAAGTGGTTCATAAGACATGTCTGATACAGGATCTTCCTAGACACTATTAATAGATTTTTAATACACACACTGTCCTACAACTTACTTTTTACACTTATGAATTATTTTTTATATTAGATAACTTTTCCTACCTGCATACAGATCTATCTCATTCTTCTACAGTCTACGTAGTAAAGAAAGAAATTTTAGATTAGAGGATAAATTTTGGAGATTATATTTTACTTTTTTTCCTTACTTTCTTTGCTTTTTTTGACGAATGACACAGATGACAAGCAATTTAGGGAGAGGCCAGAAGAGGGTTTGATCATTTCTCTTAAGGCTAGGGAAGCTTGGTGTAATGTCTTGTTGTAAGTGAACTTTTAATGTTTCTTCAACAGTTTTGCATTTAATTACTAAAAACATGGTAAGCTGTGCTGGCATGTTTCTAATTTATCAGTATTTTATTTGGTGTATTCCTAGGGAAAGAAAATCTAGTTCTCTTAAGTCAGAAGAGCATGGCTGGGATCACTGTTGTGAAGTTAAAACAAGACAGCTTTAAGGCTCTATTACAAAATGAACACGTAACATTCTGTCAATATTGTTTGCTCATCTCCGTGCTGACCAGCTTCTGTCATTAGTCATTTTTTGCCCTGCTGCTGGATGCTGACTGGAAGAAAGGAAAGAAGGAAAGAAGGAAGGGAGAGAGGAAATTAGTTTCCTTGATCATCATTAGATTAGTTTATTAAGTTGCACAAGTGGCTGACTTTCCTGTGAGTTTAGCCATTTATCTGACCGGGATATTCAACCTATGTCCGTTCTCCCACCTAGAGGGTCAGTCTAATTCATACAAGAAAACCCCTTGGATTTGCCAGGTACTTAGTTAGCAAAACTTCCCTGTGCACCTACTCTGGACAAAGTTCTACTCCAAGGAAAACTGGAACTGCTTTGAGTGTTAGGGAGGGCTATAAATAGCCCCATGGTCACTTTACTCAGTTGGAGTTTTAACAAAGAAAAGTTGAGAGTGAAGCAAAGGGGAAAGAGGTTTTCCAGGCAGACTGCAAGGTTGCCAAGAGGTAAAACCCTCTGCTGGCCTCTCCATAATCCTGATCCTACCAGGAGACGGTAAACAGGGAAGTCGTACAGCTTCCCTTTTATGAACATTCCTAGCCAGTAAAACAAATCATAAATCTCTGAATATCATTTTTCCTTTGATCCTCATCAATGAGTGGAAAGAACTTAGCAAAAATATTAAAATTCAGTCCTGAGGCAAGCATTGTGACTTTTCATGGGATTCTTTCAGTACACTAGTCATGTCTGCAAAGATGATTGCCATTGCACGTCGTGTTACAACACTGAAGCAAGGGAGTTTAAGAAAAAGATAAGAAAAAAAAAATTGAAGACAAAAGGTTGATGAACAGGGAAGAGGTTAAATTTCCTTGACTAGAAATTACCTTTTCCATGAGAAAACATTTAGTGGTCAGGGAATGGTTACCTATATCTTTGTCTTTTTAGTTTTTTATTATAAGTTTATTCCTTTTCACAGATAAGCTTCTGAAAACAAAATGTTCATTGTTTTATAGGAGTGTGTTTCTATCTGCTTGTTGGATTTGGCCAGGCTGCTCCCTTGAGACAAAGAGTTCTAAATGAGGAGCAATATATTCTGTCTCATACATGCCATGTATCTGCAGTTTGTAAGAAGGAAGCTAAACTGCAAATGCTCATCTTCATTATTCTGAATGAGAGGGAGATGATTAATTAAATCAGAATGGCTTAATTGATACCTGAACTGTGATAAAACTGTGCAAAAAAGGCAACTCTGTTCTTTGTTATTCAAAAGTATTTTAAAATGAATTTGGGCCGGGCGAAGCGGCTCATGCCTGTAATCCTAGCACTCTGGGAGGCCGAGGCGGGTGGATCGCTCGGGGTCAAGAGTTCGAGACCAGCCTGAGCAAGAGCGAGACCCCGTCTCTACTAAAAATAGAAAGAAATTATCTGGCCAACTAAAATATATATATAGAAAAAATTAGCCGGGCATGGTGGCACATGCCTGTAGTCCCAGCTACTTGGGAGGCTGAGGTAGGACGATCGCTTAAGCCCAGGAGTTTGAGGTTGCTGTGAGCTAGGCTGACGCCATGGCACTCACTCTAGCCTGGGCAACAGAGTGAGACTCTGTCTCGGGAAAAAAAATTAAAAAAAAAAAAAAAATGAATTTGATGTCTATCATCTAGGTATGAAAAAGGGTGTTTCAGAATTTTTGTTGTAAGATATTGAGATAAAAATGAGAGAAATGTGCCTATTTCTGACTCTAAATAGTCCTGTCTCTCAGAAATGAAATTACCAAATCTACACGTGAATAAAAGAGGTGTGAAAATATAATGATTAAGTTTGTCAGTTACAGCAGGGAACATATTTGTCTAACTATTTAGGTTTCTTCTATCTTCTACCACTAAATATATTAATATATATATATATATACATACACACATACACTATATATGCACACATACACATACATACCATATATATCTACATGTACTATATATATACACCATATATGTATATGCATATATTTATGTGTATATATGTGTAATATGGTAGAAAGTCTGAGTGAAAGTGTGGGTGAGTTAAATTCAGAAGACCTGAGCTTAAATCCCAGCTTACATACTTAGGAGCTTTGCAATGATATTTGCAACAATACCCCCAGCACATCTCCTCTTTAAGCCTCAGTTTCCTCACCTGTAGCATGGTAAAAATAGCCTTTTTACATCTACCTTAGAGGGCTATTGTGAGCATTAGGTAAGTTAACATAAAGAGTCACAGTAAAAAGATTGGTTCTGAAGTCATATTTTGGGGGTTTGATTCCAGCTTCTTCTCTACTTACTACTGTGTAACATGGACAAGTTATTTAACCTTTCTGTGCCTCAGTTTCCTTGCATTAGAATGGGATAATAACTATGGCCCTTCATAAGGCTGTTAAAGAATTTAACTTATTTAACAGTCACCCACATTAGGAGAAAGCCTGGGAGAGACTAAGAACTCGGTAACTAGTATGTCTACCTTTCTACCAGCATCATTGTAATTATATCAAAGCACCTAGCAACATTCCTGGGATAAAGTAGATATGTATTAAATATTTCTAGAAAATCCAGGCAATCTTACATTTGGGTTTTTATTTTAATGGGATATACCTTTTCTTATTCTTCATCATAAATCAACCAACTATACACTATGGGAAACAATAGGCATATTATTTTCCTCTCCAATAAAATAATTCCATTACTCTTATATCTGGCTCTTTTGGCCATCTATTCTAGTATAATATATACCAAGACAAGAGGTTGAAACAAACAAATTTGGTAAACTAGAAAACAACATCATCCAAACTATCAGAGGTTAATGAAATAATCTTTCTCAATGTCTCCTTCTCCCTTGTGTAGAGTTTTCATTGATCTCTCACTTTCTTAACTTAAATGTAGCCTTAACTTTTCTGATTTTCCTTCTCTATTAAATTAAGTATGTTACAAATTCCATTAATGAAGACGTAGGCAATCTGGAAAAAGAAAAAGACTACTGTCTCCATGAGCCGCTCATTCAGATTGAGACAAAACAAACACCCCAGGATCTACTATGTTCCTGTTGTTGAGCTATTAATAGATAATTTAATATCAATGATATCTCTAAAATGATGTAACATCCTGCATACTTAACAAGGAAATCAAGTGATTGGCCCAGGATCACCTTCCTGGTAATTATCAGAGTTAAGACAAAAATTTCATCTTCTGTGGTGAATTCCTGTCTTTTTTCTACTCTATTGGGCTAACTCATTTATAATATAGAGACAAGTATCTCTGTTCTATAAGGTCTTGGGGTTGTTGTGAAAATATTATTGCTATTAACTAGTAATATTAATCAACATAATTAAAACAAAAAGATGTTATAGACTTCCAGATACTATAAACAAATGGAGTAATAAGATCAAAAGGGATTCCAAAGACCTATAAAACATTTTTTTCTTTATTGAAAATTTGTTACAATTACTAGAAAAAAAAAAGATGGTTACTGAGGTCTGTAAATAATTTGTAATATTGATATTGTTATTAAATCAATACATTTTTCCTACAAAATCTATGAATACATATTGATATAGAAATGATTTTATTCTCTAGAATCATACAGATAGTATATTTTCCTTGCATCATATTCTGCAGAATATTTCAGATGGCATGTTTTCTTTGACTCTAAAGAGTTAGCTTCTGTTTTTATAATATTACTACAACTGTACTGCAAGAGATTATAAGAAGAGGGAAAAATTCATGGTAATAGCTCTCTATAAAAGGTGAACCCATTTATCTTCCAAGTCATAATGAGCTAGTTTAAGAAAGGCCTTTGAACTTGGTTCTGGCAAGTGGAAACATTAATAAGCCCATTTTGAGAAGAAGCTTTTGAACTTCTGGCAAGTGGAAACATCAGTCCTGACAAATCATCAGGAAAGCTCAGGTCAAAAGTGCAGCAGCAGGAAAGTATTTCCATCCATGTTTCAGAAAGATCAACATTTCTGCATGAGCTATCATGTGCATGCATATTTTAGTCAATTTTCAAGGCGTCTTCATATCCAGGAATGGATAAAGATGATTTCAGTATTGCTCAGGGCAATATATTTCAAACTACAGATTGCAATCCATTAGCAGTCATGAAAGCAATTCAGTGGGTCTTAACCAGCATATTAAAATAATGACATAGAATAGAATAAATAGAAAATATTAGCAGAAATCTGGTAGTGAGAATAAATATTGTTTGTAAAACCTTTGCTTCAGGTGTAGGCTTTTTCTAGGTCCCCTTGTAAAATTTACTTCTTACTGTGAGCTGTAGTCAAAAAAGCAGAAAAGCGAGGAACTGGGGCTGCGGATTTGGATAAATACAGGGGAAACAAAAAGGGCTTTGGATCTAAAGTCTGAACCAGATAAACTCTGCAGAACTATATTGCACTTGCCCATTCCTCTCCAAAGCAAGGTATAACACATTAGGAAAAAGATGATGAGATGGATTATTTACCCTACGTCTTTTGCCTTAGGTAGATAAATTCTAGTAGCTATGAAATCATTTCTTCAGTTTCTGACTTTAGCACCAAATTAATGTCTTCCCCTTTATAAGAGCAGTAGAGGTTTAGAAATCAGAATGAGAAGCCTGTGTCTATCTGCCATATTTTCTTTTCCTTTCAGAAACTGCTGCAAGAGATTCTGTCTTTTGATGATATAGAGGCTTGCATTGTTTTGCAGCTTATATATCACTTAAGCCTCTAGCAGAATTCCATAAAAGTTATCAACACCTGCCTTTGCCCTAATTACTTCTCATCCATTCGTGTCATGAGAGTCACTTAACATTAATGCTACTTAATCCTTTTAAACAACTGCACTTGAGGTGGAGGAAAGTTCAAACTATCAGCTTAAAGAAAGCCAATTTAAGATAACGCCACAGCCAACTCATCAGTTCACATTAAGTTTACTTTTAAACTTCTCCAAAGGAAATGGACATTGGCTGGTTGGTGACAACTACCTCTTATTATAATTTTTAAAAGGCTATAAAACAAGAATGGGTGAATTTGTATAGAGTTGACATGTGGCAATTTTAATATTTATTGAAGTATGATTCAAATGCCTCAAGAGAAAATATTATTCTAGACAAGTGCTGTCCAAGAAAACTTTCTATGATAATGGAAAAGTTCATGTCTGTATTGTCCCAGTGGTATCCACTAGCCACATATGGCTTGTGAGTATGTGAAATGTGACCACTGTGACTAAAAAAATAAATTTTAAATTTTATTTAATTTCAATTAATTTAAATAGAAATTTAACTAGCTACATATGGCTAGTGCTAACATATTGGCCAGCACAGTTCTGGAGCCTTTAATTTTCATGCTAATTCAAAACACATGAAAATCCTTCTTTTCTATTAATGTCTCAGAAGCGAAATTTCTCATTTATGATAGGGTGACTTTTGAGCCCATCTTATTATGCATTCTTTTCAAGTCTTTTCACTTACTTGAATTTCTGAATGTGTCTTACACATAATAGTTACTCAGTGTTAGCCATTACTGTTGTTACTGCTATTATTTACTCCTATACTACCAACTTTTCCCCTAAATTAATCCTTGAAACTTACATTTATCAGGATGTATGGAGGACCCATTGTAATGAATTCAAACACTTAAGGCATTATTTTGGGCAATGTTTTTCAAACTGCAGATTGAAACCCGTTAGTGTTTCCTAGAAACAATTTAGTGGCATATAAGCATATAAATTCTGTTTTTGTCACTAAGGCTTACAATTAAAATTTGCTTTACTAAATATTTCTAAAGTAACAAATAGTAGTTGCTAGGTGGATAAATTGTTTTTAATTTACTTGGGCAAGTCCTTTCAGCTCTTTGGGCCCAAGTATATTTATTTATTAAATAACAAGTGAACTAGACCAAGTATCACAGATTCACTCAACAAATGAAGCAGGCTGAATATATGACCATAAGGTATTGGTATGGTTTGAATGTACATATCCCTTCAAAATTCATGTTAGAACTTGAACCCCAAGGTGATGGTATTAAGAGGTGGGGCCTTTTGGGAAGTGATTAAGTCATGAGGGCTCTGGCCCCATGTGTGGATTAATGCCTTTACAAAAGAGGCTTCAGAAAGCATTTGGCCCTTTTTGCTCTTCTCATTATTTCTGCTGTGGGAGTACACAGCTTTCCTCCCCTCCAGGGGATGCAGCACTCAAAGCACCATCTTGGAAGCCGAGACCAGCCCTCACTAGACACCAAACCTACTACCACCTTAATCTTGGACATCCTAGCCTCCAGAACTGTGAGAAATAAATTTCTGTTGTTTATAAATTACCCAGTCTCAGGCATTTTGTTATGGCAGCACAAAGACAAGTATGGAGAAAATTGTGTCACACTAAAGAACTTATCTCCCACCTAAAGAAAAAATAATGCCACTTAATTGCAACCAATTTTGGCCATATGCAAATTTACAGCCTGTGTTGCTAAATGCTTTAGTTTTTCAAGATAAACTAAAAATTTAGATTTTTATGACTGCTGAAATGAAATTCATCAAAAATAATGAGTTGAGTACATTTTGAGGTAAAGATATTAAATAAAATAACATATGGTTCTGAGGGTCAACAGTTTACAACTTGTGGACTATTTGATCCTTAAGATTCTTTCCACCTCTGCTACTCTGGTCTTCCTAATACCTGTTCATGTCTTTCTTGAACACTTTGGCAAAGTTTGTATCCAAGGAAAAGTATGCTTGAAGGCAGCACTTTTTGTGAAAAGACAGCTAATCTAATCATGATTTCACCCTTTCAGGTCTAGGCAGCAACAATTTACAAGTATAAACCCAGTAACAGGAAAAGGACTGAAGTAAAATGCAAATAAAATTTTAAAAGGAAAGGAGTGAGATGAGAAAAAAAAAAATCCAGGTAAACAAATAGCATAAAGCAGAGGCAAAGAGGAAATACTCTGATTACTCCATAGCCATTAAGTGTTTTTGAAGAATATCTACACATTCCAAAAATCTCATTCTTTTGAAAGTGCTGAAATGCATGTTAATCTATGTTTGATAAATAAAGCATATTCTAAATCATGAATTGTAGGTAATTACAAACCAGAACTTTAACCAATTTCTAAGAAGCTGAGGATAAAAATCAACCAAGATGAGGTACCACCTTCACCTGTGCCACCCTTCACATTAGACTTCACTTTAGTGCTCTGAACACGTCATGTGGCAACTACATGTGGAAGATAATAAAACACCACCTTTGAACTCTAGTTAAAGCCATAAATAGGACCATAGCATTAAAGCCAAAATTCAGAATTAAAGGAGTCTATTTTCATTTTAGTTTTACATTTTTTCCACTCCCTTTCACCCCAATTCTAGCCCAACCAATTTACCAAAAAGTATGCAATTCACAAAACACTTGAAAATTTAGTCATCATTTTAAATACTATTAAATACTGGGTACTACTAAGTAGTGGGGAGAGTTGCAGAGAATTGAAGTTCTAACCAATACCTATATGACTAATCTTCTTTTATGGAACAATAACTTGTTTATTTGATTAAAACTTAAGTCCAATTCTGTTTTGTTTTGTTTCAGATGTCCTCTTTCTAGCTATGCTTCATCTTTATAACCATAAGTGGACTTTTCTATCTTTGGAAAGCTCTAGAAATGAAGTTGCCATTATGTCCCACAGTCTGTGAAAAGTTGAGAGAGAAAAAAAAAAAGAGACAGAGAATATCTTGTTTAGAGACAGAGAAAGAGGGTTCAATGTCAGAAGCAAAAATTCTTAAATCAGATTAACATGCTAAGATTAAAACTCCTAGAAACAGAGCAAAAGATAGCTTAAATGATTTGTTCAACTCTTTAATTTTATTCAATTATGTATTTAATTTTCAACTCTGTGCCTTGAAAGGTGTGTTCACAAACACAGTACAGACAAAAACATGATGATTACCCTCTCAAATATTTTCTTTTTTATCTCTCTGGGAGTTCAAACTCATACACATGCAAGGAAACACACAGAAAAGGATGAAGATGGACAAGGAAGGCATTAGAAAGCCAGACACAGCAGCCAACCTGTGGGCTCACCCTAGAAGGAGACACAGAGCTCCCCTGGCAACACTCACATGATCCAATTCCTTAGAAGGACCAGGAAGCAGAAATGCAGACAGGGAGAGAAACCTGCATAAGGCGGATGGGCCTTTTCAGAGCCGAAACTCAGATTCTGGACTCCCTGTCCCATGCTCTGTATAATTCATATGCAGAACCTGTGGAAATCATATTTTATTTCATGTTTCACCTGGTCTCAGCTTATATTTGAGATCTACAAATTATACTCGCCTTGTTCACAGAATTTAGTGATTTGGAACAATACACTGCAAGAATACTTGCCACAATTTTTTAAAGGACAAAAAAGCTTTAAAAAGTGTACCACATGGTGACTATAATTAATAAAGATTGTATTATTGACAAATGCTAAGAGAGTGGATGTAAAGTGTTCTCATCACAAAAAAATGATAACTATGTGAGGTAGTGTATATGTTATAAACTAGACAATGTAAACATACTTCAAAATATGTTGTACATGATAAATACATACAATTTTATCTGTCAATGCAAAAAAAATGTAAATTCATTTCTCTTTCCTATAAATAGGTGTTGGGTGCTCATTATCGGGCAGACATTATACTGGGTGCTGGAGACAGAGCAGGATTCAAGACCCTGCCCCTGCCCTCGGGGAGCTGACCTTTCAGAGGGAAGAAATGCCAGGTGCCATCAAATGCAGAAGGTATATGAATTTAAATATCACTGAAAAAGAAAAAAGCTGCCAACAAAGCAGTGAGACAATGCCCTAACAGAAGGCACATTCCAGATATGAATGGCCCAAACCAGCCTATTTTGTTTCTGAATTTTCTTTCCTGTACTGAGCAATGTGACCATTTCCCTGCCTTCAGCTGCAGTTCTTAGCATGTGAGAGAGAAAGAGTCCTCCTCCACAAATCACTGTAACAAAAATGGAACACAGCTTCATCTAATTTCCAGTACCTTCCTTTCTTATCTCTTCCTTTTCCCATAAAGCAGTGCTTTTCAAACCTACGTAGGCATATGAAATTGGGATATGAAATTGGGATGTCTTTAAAAATGAAGATTCTAATTCAGGAGATCTGGCCGTGGGGACTGAGATTCTGCATTTCCAACCAGCGCCCAGGTGATAATGGTGCTGCTGGTGCATAGGTCACACTCTGAATGAGCAAGGTCATAGAGCAATTAACTGGTGATTTGTCTGCAAGAACAGAGGTGTGATTATTCCTTAAATGATGCATAAATGCTCCACTAAAATCAAATTACACTTTCCCGATCTGCATAAACAACTTTTTTTGTTTCAATTAGGATGGTGGTTCCCCAGGTCAAGAGAAATTATAGGACATCATCAATTTTAAGACATATCAGTGATGTCAAAACGTGCATAACAGAGTGATGATGAAATACAATACAGTACCCAATAAATCAGTCATTGAATTGTCCTAAGTGCCAAGCACATGCTGGGGCAGATTATCAAACAAATACAACACAGACTGAGAAGACCACATCAGACCTGCACAAGGCACTATGAATGTACATCGAAGGGACAGCCAACCCAGTCTTGGGAATGGGGTTGGCAATGGGGTTGGCAACAGGGTTGGCTACAGGGTTTCTCCCTTAGGTGGAGAAAAATGACTTTGCTGTAGGAAAAAACACAGTAAGCATTATTCACATATGACCCCAAAGGCTAACAATTTTAGAAATCTTAAATCCTAAGGAATATTTTTCTCCTTTTTGTCTTTACTAATTGGCTTAAACAAAGATCTGGAAGGATATTTTTCAATAGGTGTTTTTACTCATTATGGATCCATAATACAGAGTGGTACAAATAGCTATAATCACAATAAATCACCATGGCCTAGGAAAATAGGATGAATTGTGACTTAATTTTGTAAAAATTATATACAGGTTTTAATTTTTTTTTCCTAGGACAAATATCTGGTATGACAAAATACACAGTCAGTGACCACAGTCAGTTGCTGTACTTCTTTTTTTTTAAGATGCTAATGAAACAATTGCTTAGCGGCCTCCAGAAATACCCTGTACTCTCCATTCCAACATTTTCAAAGAGGCTGAATTTCTGTGTTCCATTTGAGATCTAACTATCAGTGATAGATTTCAAAGCTAAATAAATAAGTAGAATTGTATATGAAATTGGGAAGTCAAAAAAAAAACAAACTGTGCACCACTGGCTTTCAAACTATGAATTTTAAAAATCTTTAAAAAAAAGATTACTGTTGCCAATTTATTTTTGTTTTAAATAATAATGTCCAGATTTGAGCTCAATGTGTACTTTAAGAGAGATCATTAGAATACCTAAAATATTAATATGATTCTTACAGGTTGTCGTATGTGGACTCATTAATGGCAAATGCCATAACCATATGTGTTTTCTTTATAAAAGGGAGGGATAATGAATGATGTAGTTACCACTGTCACTTTCTGGTAAGAGGCGTTGGCTACCCACTTTACTTCTCCAGGTAAGGATTATTCATTTCCTCTGACATCTTCAAATGTTCTTCTCAACTTCAGGTGACATAATCTGTTGCTGCAGTAACTTCTTATAATGCATCAAAAGACTATAAATCAAATGGATTCAGTACCAACTTTACTTTGTCATGACCTAGAGCTACTATTCTCAAAGGCTTCCAGTGCTCCAGTTTAGAAAGCATGGTGTGTGAGGTTGCCAATCAACAATCCATTAAAATATATTAAGCTATCATTCATCTCCCTTAATGGCCCTGCTACAGATATTTGCTTCCTGCTGAGATCAGATTGTACTCTAGCTGTAGAAACTGAATTATTTTGGATGGCAGAGTTCTTTGACTGTGTGCTCTATCTTTTCTCAACAAGTTAAATGAGGCAATAAGTAGAACAGAAAATAGGAAATAAAGGAAAAGAAAAGCCAAATTGGCTATTTTAGTTGATAGAATTTCTCTTCTCTGTGGTGTTAAGTTTCACAAAAATGTCAAATTTGAATTTTGAATATGATCTCAGTATGAGTTTTCCTTCAGATGCACTGCTGAATTATTCTCAGAAAGACTGCTTTTGAGCTGCTTTGCCATTTCCAAAAAAATGGACTGCAATTTAGGGCTAATGGGGTTTTTTCCCCTATGATTTTATTGATTTTCTTTTTTGTTCCTTTATATCAGTAACTAAATTTGAGGTGGCAATAGGTGTGATTTCAAAGCATAATAATTTTCAAAATCAAAATGACATCCTCAGGGGGTAAGAACAATGAAATTGTCAGGATCAAATTTGAAATTTTTTTCCCATTGGTCTTCAGGATTTTTCCTTGGACTAGACTTAGGTTTGACCTAATAAACTAAATGTAATGTTTTGATACAGGCATACAATGTGTAATAATCAAATCAGGGTAATGAGTATACATCACCTCAAGCATTTATCATCATATGTACCCTATAAAGATATACAACTATTATATACCCGTAATAATTAAAAATAAAAGCAGGGTGACTATAGTCAACAATGAGTTATTTTATACTGTCAAATAGCATTTAAAATAGGTAAAGGAGTAGAATTGGAATGTTCTTAACATTTGATTTTGTCTGCGCGTGGTTCATAGTAACTGGTGATTGGAAAAGTGGTGAAACATGAACCTGAAGAGGGAAGCAGGTTCAAGATCATGAAGGATTTTAGGTGCCACATTAGGGACATGTTATTCAAGGAATTAAACTTCAGCCTATTTAGTAGAAGTTCTAACAGTCTCTAACAAATTATCTCATAAATAGATATGTCTTGTCCAGATTCAATATTTTTAAGCCTATAAAGATTTATACTAGATTATTCCTGAATTCTTATGAACACTAATGACATAAAATGTCTACCTGTATGGTCCAAATGGGTCTAATGCTTTCCTAGTGCTACCCAAAATAAAGACACCTGCACTCCAGTGGTCAGACAATAGTATTATCTGGAAAAGGCCATGAATAAGGGAATGCACAGGGAAAAGAAATGTTGGTAATTAAGGAACAGATAAGCCATTCACACTTATTAAGCTATTAAGCCCAAAATTAAAACCTTCAAATTCTGTAGTATCTCAAAGATAGATTCCCTGAGTTTGGAGAGATCTCTAGGTTGAAGGATGATAAGGAAAAGAAGGAAATAAGCAATACAAGAGGAACTTTCTTGATATTAAGAATTAATTTGGAGAAAAGAAAAGAAGAATAATTTTTTATAAAAGTAAAACCTTTGGTCATAAAGAAGAGATAAGTGTTGATGAGGATGTGAAGAAAAGGGAACATTTGTGCGCTGTCAGTGTTACCATGTATGTTGTATTAGCTCTTAGAAATATTAGCTGACTGCCTGATTGTTGTAAGGAGGGATTAAAAAATAAAGTGGCCGGACATATTGGCTCACACCTATAATCCCAGGGCATTTTGGAAAGCTGAGGCAGGAAGATTGCTTGAGGCCAGGAATTTGAGACCAGCCTGGGCACATAATGAGAACCTGTCTCTACAAACCATAAAAAAAATTATCTAGCAAGACGTTATTTTCTCCTTTAAAATGTTTCATGATCTGAAAAAAGGATAGGCAAATTAAATTAAATTCAGTAATAAATGTGAAGAACAGATACCTAAGATTGTCAAGTTGGTAAGATGGTTTTGCTGTTGTGTATTATTGAAAGACAACATACATAGGCATTTTAGTCATTTGCATGCTAAGAATGAATAATGACTAAATCTGATGAAGGTGCCTTATGGTACCAGTAGATCAAATGGATCTTTCCTATTGGATATATGGGGTCCTATGTTCTTCAGCCATAATAATTTTTATCGCAGCTAGCTTTGAAAACATATTTGGAGGATATACATGAGTGTTTTTACCTATCATTTTTTATTTTTATGTAATCAGTCTCACAAGGACTCTGTTGGCATGGAGTACTGCAAAACCTTATCCAACAGAATTATAGGATGCTCAATTATTACAGAAAGCCTGATGCCATATTTCTCAGAGGCAATGACAATGTATCCCTTTGTAAATAAGGATGAATCATTTTTCTCTAAGTAACAGCGGTAGATAGAAACAGCATAATAGCTACAAGGGATCTCAAGAAATTACCAGATCCATTCACCTGAAGTCTGCCAGATGAGTGTTTAAGCCCTTGGACTTGAAGAATCTATAACCGACTATCCAGGCGTTGCCTAAACCTTGGGGGAAGAGGAGGGGGAGGAGTATAGTAAGAGTGAAGTCAGGAGTCATAGTTCAAATCACTCAGAAGGGAAAATACCTGGAAAAGTGCACATGGGGGACTTTAATAGGGCAGGCCTGGGAATGACCCACCTCACACTCATTCACACGACCACATCTACATGTAAGGGAGCTTGAGAAAAAAAGTCCTGTGTCTCCTGCATAAAATGGAAACAGACTCTGGTGAAAAATTAAAAGTTTCTCTCACACAGAGTCTGTTTTCCATAGCACTAAAGCATCCATTCATTACTTTAGTAAATGTTTATAGAGTCCCTACCCTTTATTTCTTATAATCTAGTTTGGGAGAGACACATTAATTACATATTCACAAACAATATATAATTATAACTGAGGTAAGTGCACAAAGGAAAAGTACAGGCTACTGTGAGAGTATGTAACAGGATATCTGATTTAGAGGGAGGGATCAGGTGAAGCATCCATGGGAAAGGGACAATAGAATTGTCATCTGAAGGATGAATGCACTGGAACTATCACATCCTATTATTTGTCACAAAACAGTATTTTTTTTTCTTTCTTTCTTTTTGTTAGAATTATCTCTGTGGTTTGTAATAAAGGAGAAGTGATATACGCAACTTAATGAAATGAGTACATATTCATATCTCCCATTATATAAGTCCCATTATATGGTTTTATAACAGGTAACCAATATAGACACATAGCTGGTACCCTGCCTCATGTTTCAACCAACCACAATAACCAACAAGCCAATGGGTAGGTCCTAAGTGCTTTTGGAAACCGAGTTAGGGGTCAGGTTACCTCCAGTGATGAGGGTTACTAGAAATATTCAGAAGGAACTAAGGAAGCATTGTAAATACTCATAAGCAATATAACCAAGTTTTATGGAAAATGAGAAAATCATTAGGAACACAATAGAATCTCTAGTCTGCCTTTCTCATGACAGTTCTCTCAATTTTTCTCTTTCTGTTTCTACTCAAGCTACCCACTGCTGATTCTCTTTTTCCCTTTTCTCTATGTATCTTTCTTACCCATGGCTTCTGTTGACATATGGTTTCTGATTGCTGCTTTCTTTCTGTGTGCCTGGCTTTTGGGTTATTCCAGTACCTACATCTACTGATCTTTTGGCTGCCACTGTCTATATGCTTTACAGTCATTGGCCCCATGAAAGAAGAGGATTGGAAACATTAGTCCTTGTTTCCTGGCCAGCCTATAGGTGGCTAGCTTAAGCTCAAGAGCAAATCTCTAATCAAAATATCTATATGTGGCCAGGGTGCAAAGCATGCCTGTGGTGGCTGTTGATACAGAGTATGGGAATTCATTTTAATTTCCAGCTGAAATGGACCAGATTTACTCTCCTGCCTGAAATAATTTTTAAAACCAGGTACAATACATAAAATAACAAATTTTAGACATTGATCATCAGTCAGTAAAGGAGAGTGATTGTTGAAAGAGGGGGAATGAATGAGGTAGGCTCTACAATCGACCCCATTTACTATCATTAGAGTTACCAGGCCACAGCTGAAGGCAAATCTCAGTGGTCTCTTTTAGTTGAAGACCTGGAGCTAAGAGCCTGGGGAATTCAGGGCAGCTAAAGTTTGCACAAAAGAAAACTGGAAAGGAATGCTGCACAGGGAAAAAAAAAAAAATCTGCAAAGAAGTACAGAGGGTTTCCCCTTGGTATTATACTAAATACTAATCAGAGCATGGATGTGAGGAAACTACTTGAGGTAGAGAAAAGAATCGCTGAGAAGGATTAGAGGAAGCAATCCTTTGATCTCGCACAGGGCTGGAAATAATTTGTGTTTACACCAGCCACAGTGGAAATCATCACATGTAATGGGGCTTCAGGTAGAATACCCCAAAGGAGATTGCCTCAAAAGTGGGGCAAATTTAGCCTTAAACTAAATTTAAGGCTAAATCTAAACACGCTAAATCTAGTTCTATTTTACAAAGCTTAAAAACAAGGCATTAAAAGATCAACCTGTTTTCAAATAACTACATCCCAGAAAAAAGTTTAAGAATATAACAATATACAAAAATATCCAGCGCTTAACAAAGTAAGGTGCATAGTGCTTGGCATTCAACCAAAAATTACCAAACATACAAAGCAGCAGAAAAATACTACTCATAAATGGGGAGCTATTAATAAAGCAATCAATAGAAACAGGTCTAGAAATAATACAGGCCATAGAATTAGTAGGCAAGTAAGTTAAAAGTTATTATAACTATATGCCATATGTCCCAATAGGTAGAATAAAGATTGAGCATTTAAATAGAGACAAGGAAAGTATAAAAAAAATACCACATTGAACTTCTACAAGTGAAAACTACAGTGTCTGAGGTGAAAAATAACAATAGAGAAGTTAACAATAACTTGGACACTGCAGAAGAAAAGATCAGTAAACTTGAAAACAGTGTTATAAACTACTTAAAATGAAATTCATAGTAAAGAAAAAAAAAAGACAGAAAAAATAAGCAGAGCATCCGTGGACTGTGGAATAACTTCAATCATATACACATGTAATGGGAACCCCCATAGGAGAAGCTGTGACAGAAAAATATTTTAGGAAATAATAGTCAAGATATTCCTAAATATGATGAAAACTTTAAAGCTATAGATCCAAGGATAACAAACATCAAGTGCAAAAGACATTAGAGGAAACCATATCGTAACACATCAAATTCCTCAAAACCAGGGATAAAGAGAAAATCTTAAAAGGAGCCTGAGAAAAAAGATACACAATGCGCAGAAAACAAAAATAAGGATGATGGCAGATTTCTCATCAGAAACAACGCAAGTCAGAAGACAGTGGAGCAACATCTTTCAATTACTAGGAGAAAAAAAAAAGCTGACAATGTAGAATTCTATACCCAGTAAAAATATCAAAAATAAAGGGGAAATAAGAACTTAAGCTTAAAGAATTCATCACCAACAAACCTGAAGGAAATCTTTCTAGCAGAAGTAAAATGATACCAGATGGAAGTATAAAGAAATGATGAGACATAAAGGAATGAAGAGTGCTGGAAACTGTTAATGTGTGAGTAAGTATAAATGACTTTTTTTCTTATTTTAAAAATCACTTCAAAGGATAATTGATATTTAAAACTGAGTATTAGAACTCAAATGCATGGAATACACTGAGGCTGCCTTTCTCAAAAAGGCTAGAACTGTGCAGCCAATCATGTTAGGCTTCATGCTTATTTACAAACAGAGGGAATAAGAAGATCATCACCAAGAACCCAAACAGCATTACAAATGAAGCATAATCAAATGAGAACCCCGTTCCACATCCTCTCTCTACCCTGCCCACCTGTACCTCCAATTCCCATGAGCCCTACTTCCACAATTCTTTACCTCACAGGTGACCTGCATTTTATAACTGTTCTCAGGTCTCGCTTCCCTAGATGTGCCCCTTGCTCCAAAACAAATGTTTCCCAATGAAAACAATTTTGCATATGCTAGCTAAGTGTTAGTCTCGCCATCCCAATATCTTATTTTGTTTTTTTAAGACGTTAGAATTATGTGAAAATATCTTATGTATTTAATCAAGGATTTTAAAAATTATCTATGGAGTTAGGAACACTTTCTGTTCTGCTCAACTCCATTTCTCTGGGCCTGAAACAAGGTATATGCCAAACAAATATTTGTGAATGGGACGATGGAAGAAAGGAAGGGAGGGAGAGAGATAGTGGGGGGGGGGGAGAAAGAGAGAGGGAAAAAGAGAGTTCACAATATGGCATAATAGGTAACTGGCATTTAAACCTCCTGGATGTGTTTAAATTTTAAAATAGAAATTAAATTTTTAAAATCTGGATGTATTAGAATTTGTGGTGGAGGTAAGGGCCTGTTCCAGGAGGTTCTTCCACTCAGAACCATAGAGAGAAATCCAGCTACCGGGGATGGGAAATTTCTGAAAGAAGTTACCTCTTCCCAGTAGTTCTCGTTTTTCCAATATTTAAAGTTTCTTCTGATAAAGGGAATTTGTTTCCATCGTGCATGAAAGTCAGCTTGTATTTGTTTTACTACTAAAACAGCTTGAACAAAGAGAATGAATGACTGATACCCGTGGCAGGAATGCACTAAACACTGAAGATCCTGGGGCCTTTCCCAAAGTTGGAATGAGAAGTTGGGAGGGCGAGGGGATGGGAAGAAAGGAGAGTTTGGAGATTTCTAGTTTTAAGAATAAGAATTCAGGGGGATGGGCAGGACATGGGCAATATATATAACCTGAACTTTTGTACCCCCATAATAAGCTGAAATAAAAAAAAAAGAATAAGAATTAAAGGTTTTAAGCCTAAGCTTCTTCCTTTCCTTCAGATGGGAAGCAGACTTGGAGCCACAACTTTAAGGTCTTTGATAAAATTCAGAACGTTTTAAATTTCCCTACATTTGTCTCCAGTTTGTTACCCCTAAGGATTTTCAATAAAAGTCTTACAATGAAAAAAATATGTTGCTTGTCTTTATGGTGCAAGGTGGGGGGAATCTGGGGAATCTTTCTCATTCTGCATTGAGGAGTCAGGAAAGGAGCAAAGATAAAAATTCCAAGAGCCCAAAGGGTGGAAGTAGCTGCCAAGAGAAAAAGAGAGGTCAAGGAAAACCATTCTTGACAGAGGGCTTGGACCAAACTTCAGGAAGCCCTAAAAGGAACCTCTCTGGTTCGTATTTACTAATTCTCACCACCCTCAACTCAGGGCAAAGGAGAAAGAAGCATCCAGTTTGATCTTCAGCTCCTTGGTTGCTTGTTTAAATGCAGATTCTTGCACCATATAGTAGGACCAAATAAATCAGACTCTCTGGAAGGCAAACCCAGTAATCTAATTGTTAAAATGGCCACTCAGTGATCTTGATGTATATTAACATTTGCATCAGGATCGTAGAAAACAATTAAAAGGAATTGACCAATGATCATGAAATAGCATCATTGGCACCCTTAAATTCTGTTATTGATAGCACTGAAATAACCTCAGTGTGTAAACAAATCATGTGTATGACTCCCCCTAACTTACTGTATCATTACAATGGACAAACGAGAAGACTTTCTTTGGAGGTCCATCCAGAAATTGAGAACTGAAGTTTCACTCTGGATAAGTCACATAAAACAGTTCAGAAACTGAGGTGAGGAATAGCCTCCTACCTGGCTCTCTTGAATACAGGAAAGAGTGAACAAAGAGGCACTTTTCTGAGAGTAAAAAGTGACAATTTCTGCAGGATCTTTTGATGCTATGTATGTCAAATTTTGAAGCTGGCTTTGAACCTGAGCCCTGGGCATTTTTACTGGCTCCAAGAACAATAATTACTTCCTGCCAACTATTAGTTCTTGGGGCCTAGGATGGTTTGTTGTGCTTTTTTTCCCCCTCTTTTTCTTTCTTTTCTAATTAAAGGACTGGAGAGACTACAAATGGGATCTATTTCCTTTAATACTCACATAATATATTCCAATTCCAAATACCACTCTCCAACTGTTGCAGGAACCAGCTTGTCAGTCTTGAGATTTCTCTATAAGCATCCCTTTGTCTTTAACGAGCACAGTATAGACCTAGGGACAGAGGAAGGTATAATAACTGTTAATAGACCAACTAATCTGTTGCTACATGTGTCCACCCTACAGGTTTTTGATTAACATTTTGCAACATTATTAGAGAAGCTCTTCAAGTTATAATTATTGTACTGTGCTCGCATGCCTGCCATTTAAACAAATTTTTTGAAAAGCTTCTTTTTGAAAATGCACAATACATTATTTGCAGAATTACTTAAACATAAGGTACTTTTCTTGAGGCCAGTAATATGAAGTTATGTCTTGTTTTATTGAGGGAGAGAGAGAGAGTCATTGAGAGAGAGAAACCAAGAGACAGAGCCAGAGAGAGACTACTAAACATTGGCAAGGATATAGAGCAAGTTTCTTTTTGAAAGCCACATCTCAGTGAAGTCTGTTGCTTCAGAGAAAAACAGTGAAGCCTTTTGTGGTATGTTAACATCTCGCCTATCAAAAAAGCTTAAAACAAAAGATAATAAAATCAGCCTAAGATCTCTCTGCATTTTTTACCTTGAGGATGGAAGCAGATTTGGGTATACTATACGTCATCCACCGTAGATCTCAGTAAATACGCTGGTTGCTGAAAGAGACTTTAGAAACTTTTCTTGCCTTCAGGTTATTACTGAGAATCAAAAAGCTTAAATTGTTTCCCCCATGAATTCACTATTATTTACTGGCTGAGCTAAGACTGGAATCCAGATTCTCTGAAGATTTATCTTGTATGCCAATCATTTCCTCAGAATTCAACAGGGCATACAAAGCTCTCCTCCTGGGAGGCAGCGCAGGGCCAAAAAAAGAGGGAGTGTTTTGGAATCTAATGCACCTGAGCACAATTCTAACTTCATTGGCCAGCTTTGAGGCCTTGGGAGTTATTTAGCTCTGTGAGTCTCAATCTCCTCAGCTGAAAATGATGTTAACACTTAGTGCACCTAGCAGTTTATTCAACAAATATCTGAGTAGCTACTTAGAGCCAATTGCTGCTTTAGGGGCCTGGGAAAGCAACAAGGAACAGGATGAGAATTCTTACCATCACAGAGTTTATTATATTCTAGCGGGCACAGAGGTGATGTACACAGCACATTGGATAGTTGTAAGTGCTTTGGAGAAAACTAGACAATGGGACTTAGAGATTATCAGGCAAGAGAAGGTAGGGGCAGATGGGTCTGCATCATTTTAAATAAGATCACCTGAAAAGGTCTCACTGCTAAAGGGATAATTGAAGAGATAGGCAAAGAAGATGAAGGACAAGAACATTCCAAAAAATAGTAAACCAAATGCCCTTGGCGGGGAAACATACTTGGTCTGTTGACATAAGGCCACAAAGGTGGTCTGGCTAGAGTGAAAGGAACCAGAATGAAAGTGGCAGGGTGGGTGGCAGCATGGGGAGGGCCCATGGGAATATCTTCTAAGGTCTGTAGTCTCTATAGCACTTTAGCTTCTATTTTTAAAACATGGAAGACTACTACAATGTTTTGAGCAGAGGAGTGATGTAACTGGACATATATTTTCAAAGGATCACTCTGGCTGCTGTGTTGGAATAAACCATAAGGGCAGCAAGGGCGGAAGCTGGGAGACCAGTTAGGAGAATTTCACAATAACCCAGGTGAGAGATGATAATAAAAAGAGGTCAGATGTGAGATATAATTTGAAGCAATAGCCAACAAGATTTGCTGAGAGATTAGATGTAGACTATGAGTGAGAGAGAGGCACAAACATAACTTCAAATTGTTTTACCCATGCTATTAGAAGCATGGAAAAGGAGTCAGAGGATACAAGTGTGGAGTGGATCTTTTTTTTTTTTTTTTTTTGAGACAGAGTCTCACTCTGTTGCCCAGGCTAGAGTGCCGTGGCATCAGCCTAGCTCACAGCAACCTCAAACTCTCGGGCTCAAGCAATCCTCTTGCCTCAGCCTCCCAAGTAGCTGGGACTACAGGTATGTGCCACCATGCCTGGGCAGTTTTTTCTATTTTTAATAGAGACGGGGTCTCGCTCTTGCTCAGGCTGGTCTGGAACTCCTGACCTCAAGCGATCCTCTCATCTCAGTCTCCCAGAGTGCTAGGATTACAGGAAGGAGCCACTGTGCCCAGAGGGGTGGATCTTAAGACATGTCAATAAGATAGATATTATATATGTTAATTTTGAAATGCCTATAGACCACCCAAGTGGAGATGGTAAACAGCCAGGCACCTGCTGGTGGAGTTCAGAGTGCAGGGTCTACACTGGAGAGTCATAAGCTGATAGATGGTATTTTAAGGCCATGAGACTAGCTAAACGCTTTCAGGAAAAGAGTATAATTAAATTAAGTCCTGTGATCTGCCAACATTTAGAGGTAGGGGAGATGTGTAAAACACAAGAAAGTGTTAGAGGGCAGTGCGATGGCAGAATAAGCAGGAGTGTGTGATAAGCCAAAAGCCAATTGAAGAATGCCTTTCCAGTAGGAGGGAGTGATCAACTATGTGACAAGTCAAATAAGACAGGCTTAGGAAATGACCACTGATTTTAACTAACTGAAGATAATGGGTAACCTCGATATGTAGAATCATGTTCAAAAAGTCTAATTGGAATGTGTTCAAAAGATAATGGTAAACTTGGGAAGAAAAAATAACCTAACAAATTAATAGCAAAAGGAGCAAAACTGTAAGCAAAATAGCTCACAGAAAAAGAAATGCATGAGGCAAAATACAAAACATACAATAATAGGCTCAATCTTACTCATAATAAAAAGAATACAAAAATACAATATTGAGGTATGATTTCTTACTTATTAGATTAACAAAAATTCAAAAATTTAAAAACCAGAAAAATCCAAAAGCTTAAAAACAAAACTCTGACGCCAGGCTATGAAGGAACAGGCACTCCAACACATTGTCAGAAGGACTCTAAACCAATAGAAGCCATCTAGAGGAAAATTTTACAAGATACGTATATATTAACCCTTTTACCCAACAATCCCATTTTTAGGAATCTATTTCAAACACAATCTGGAAAAAATATGGAATAAGAGACGCACAAGATTTCTTTCTTCCAGCAACACTTGAAAAAGCTAAAGATCGAAAACAACTTTAATGTCCGTTAATAGGAGCTGGAGTGTTATGCAGGTTTTAAAAGATTATATATATGAGCTTCTATTTTAAAAAAGAGTAACAAGGGAATGAGAAAACAAAAACTATAAAATAGTTATCTATAGCTGGAATAAGAGAATAGGGAAAATTAAAGTTAGAGGGGACAAAATTAAAGTTAGACTTACCTGCATGTACCTCTTTTTATAATTTTGATTTTGGAGCTATTGAAATGTCTTACATAATTATTAAACAAAACTAAGATAGAAAGGATTGAAAGGAAAAAATTTAGATAAAAGCAATTTTGAAAAATAATGGGAAAAAAACCAATTATATATCAAGTTCTGACACAGAGAAAAATTATTTTTATTTCAATTGACTTTAAATGTAATATTTTGACTGAACATCACAAGTATACTCCTACAGGCATATATTTTAAGGATAAAAAAGTGGCAAATGAAGCATAAACTACATTACTATTATTGTTGGAAGTAATATTCATATTTATATTATTATTTTCAAAGCATTTTATGTACTAAGATCAAGAAAATAAATAATTATGTCAACATTATCAGGAATCAATATTTTCAGTTTAAGAGAAAAGAGATACGAGTAAAAAGCCAAAGAGTTTAAGTGAAAAGTCTATAATTTTGAATTAGAATTGATAATAGCAGTATGAATTCATGGTGTACTTTTCTCTTTCTAAAATAATAAAACATATATTTCCTAGTTCTAGGTACTGAAGAGGCCCAGAAGCTATGAAAGGCTATTAGCAATTAATAGCCATCATGCCCAAATTGTGTTCTCAAAATCCCATTTCCCATGAAAGAATTAGGTTCTTTGGAGAAAAACTCATTCCAAATCTAAGGCAGGAAATAAACAAAATAAGCCAAGGATTTTTTTTTAACAAGCTAGAAGAGATTGATGGGGTCATGTTAAAAGGACAAAGGAAGCAAATCGAAGGGGCTCTCAGCAGGGAGGAAAAGGATGGCAATATGAACATCAAAAAGAATAACAACTGCAATAGGTTGAAAAACATCAAATGTTAAAATCTGTGAATTCATAATATATTCAAGAGAGAATAAGAGGACAGCAGCTGGAAACAACAAAAATATGTAATCACTTTGAAGAACCGCAGTATGATAGCTGGAAGGAGTAAAGAGAGGTTTATTTGTTTGTTTCAACAGGAGAGATGTTACAGCATGCTTGTGTGCTGATGGAAGTGATCCAATGGAGGGGGGAATTAATGTGCAAGACAAAGTGGGGACAATTAATTGCTGGAGCAATGACCTTGAGTAGGTGGGAGGTGAGGGGATCTAGTACACAAAGGGAAGATCTGGCCTAGGTAGGAGCATGGACCGTGCATCCATGGGGACAGGAGTGAAGGAAGGACATGGTACACAGGCAGGTGGTTGGTAGACAGGTTGGAGAGGATATGGATGGTCTCTTCTGATTGCTTCAGTTTTCTCAGAGAAATAGAAATGGGAGAGACAATGGAGGAGAAGATGTAGAGGGTTTGATAAGAGTGAAGATGTGAAGTCATGTGGGGAGAGTGGGGAGAGGGAGTGGACTGAGTAAATGAATAAGAATTGCCAGGCAGCACCACCATACCCGTGGTGATGACTGCTTTGAGTCTGAAGAGAGCCCAGGTGGTTTTGTGCTGTCTTCCCACCAAGGTCAGCCACTAAACATGCAGGTGCATTCACGCAGTAAGCCGTGAACTGGACTTAGCCCATATGTCGTGAGAATTAAGTGATATTTAACATATAAAACAATGCATGTATCAGGTGTTTTCATATATATTAATTTCTCTTCCCTTCAACTTAATTCTCTATCCAGGAAATACAAAAAGATAAAAAATAAATAAGCAAAACAGTTGTATTCAAAATAACACACATATAAAGTCTTTAGTAATAAATTAAGAAAGAGCTGGGCATGATCTATATAGAGAAAGCTAGAAAAGGATTTTGTACAGATACAAATACTATGATGTCAATATTCTCCAAGTTAATTTATAAATTTAAAGCTATCCCAATAAAAATTCAAACAGGATATTCTGAAATGCTAGAAAATAATTCCACAATTACTTGGGAAAAGTAAACATGAATATGATAAAAATAGCTAACTTTTATTGAGGTTTCCCATGCAGATGACTTACTATGTTTGGGTCAAGAGAGTGGTTTTTAGTATTGCCCAGGTTTGAATCCTGAGTCCCCCACTCAGAGGTTACTGAGCTTCTCTGTGACTTCAGCTTCCTTATCTGTAAATGGGTCTTTTATTTGTACCAACCATTAGAGTTGCATTTAGAATAACACTTGTCTCATGGCAACAGTGATAGGTGACACTTATTGAATGCTTGCTATGCATGAGGCATTGTTCTAACCACTTTACATGTGTTTATTTTTCTTCATAGCAATCCTACAAGGAGGCTGAGGCACCAAGAGGGTAAGGAGTTTTCATAAGATCACATGGCTAATAATTGAGGGAGTTAGGAAACACAAAGACTGAACTCTTAGCCACTATAGTATGCTATATGGAAGAATAATATGAGAAAGAGCAGAGAAGAAAGTCATTTTACCAAATATTATATATTGTAAAGCAATAAGTATTGAAGCAATATAGCATTGCTACCAAAATTAATCTGTATGACAATATAGAAAATCCAGAATTGTACTCAATCATATATAATGATTATATAATAATTTCACACTAAATAAAGCAAGCTCCTCAAAACAATAGGAAAGATTTATATTGATCTGATGGATATACATGATCTATGTATTTACAGTTCACAGATAAAGGGCAACTAGATATAAACACGTGTTTTATAAGAGTCAGTGAGTTATTTATTTAGATTCATTTCATTCTGAAAAATGACATTATATGAATTAATTTCTTCTCAAAATTAGTACCAATCTAGATATTCTAGGGTAAAGAGGCCGAATTTGATTCACCCAAGGAATGGCCTATACTTTAGCATTTTCAATATACAGGTTTAATATATGTCAGTTTACCAGGTCTACATTAACAAAGTTCCATAAGTTAGGTGGCTTAAACAACCAACAGAAGTTTATTGTCCCACAGTTCTAGAGGCCAGAAATCCAAGATCAAGGTGTCACCAGGGTTGGATCCTTCCGAGGGCTATAAGGAAGGAACTGTTCCAGGCCTCTCTCCTTGGTTTGCAGACAGATAGCCTCTCTCTCTCTGTCTCTTCAATCACCTTTCTCTATGCATTACCCCTGTTCAAATTTTCCCTTTTTATAAGGATACTATTTATAATGGATGAGGCCCACCTTAATGATCTTATTTTAATTTGATTACTTCTGCAAAAACCCTATCATCAAATAAAGTCACATTCTGAGGTAATATTAATACTCCAACATATCTTCTTTTTAAGGGGGGGGACACAATTCAACCCACAACACTAAATATTTGAGTGTAAATCAAAGTAGCCACAAACCCTTTCAAAACCTGTCCTGTTGGCCTCATTAAGGTTTTCTAAATCAGGTGCCTGTAAATTAACCATGTATATCTAATCCTTTTTTAGAATTAGTCAAGGTATATGTGAAACCCCAGCCCAACATTCTTCTGGGTGACACCAGTGTCCCTCACTTATTTGGTATGGAGACAGATCCCATCAAGATGAACAAAATATGTTTCTTGGGAGTAGTCCAATATTTCTGCAGTTGTATTTGTGGCAAAAATTCCATAGCATGAAACGAGCACAGCAATCACATATGCAACACGTCCCTTAGCAACAATATGGAAATCTCAATGGGGAAACAACCACTTTACATGCAAAGAGAAGGAAATGGGTTAGGGAAACAGAAATTGGGTGTGGGCAAGAACCAATGGAAACACGAAGGGGAGGTGGAATTTCTGTCACATATTCCCAAGATGTGCTAGTCCAAAAGGCAATTTTGCCACAACCCTGAACCCAAGCAACACAGCTCCTCACACTACTCAGTAGATTATCTGCCATGACTTGAAAAACCTCCCTATGGTCAGCACAAATATTCATCACTTTATCTCCCGCCATAGGATTCGAGGCTCATTAGCTTTATCATTCAGTTACCTCACTCTGTATTATTGGCAAGTACTCCCATTACTATTTCCATCCATCGAAATCATCCATTTCTCCACATCTCCACTACTGTCATAGTTATACAAGCCACCATCATCTCTAGTCTAGGCCACTACATATACTCCTGTCTCCAGCTTCATGATAGTTCCAGGCTATTCTATTCTCCACAGAGCAGCCACTCACCTATTTCAAATGATTCAATGACCTTTTAAATAAAATCCAGTGTACTTACCAGACCCGTACCAGCTGGCCCTGTTTTCCCTTCTTTTCATTCCCCTCTCCTTCTTGCCCACAAGTTTCAGTCTCCCTATTCTCCCTTCAGTCCCTTGAATATTGCAAATATTTTCTGGCCTCCTGATCTTCACATTCTCTTTTCCCTTTTTCTTGAAATTGAGCTAATATTCAGGCAGTGTTCTCCTATACTATTTAACTGGTTATGCCTACAGTGAAATACCTCTCCATCTCATCAGTTAGTGCAACCCCATGTTCCTACTCACCCCACACACGCTCATCTTTTCCCTTTCCTAGGGTCCCGTAGCCCTCCACACCACTCAACCAGCAAAAGAATAATGCCTGGCCCAATGCAAGGCATGCAGAACCCTGTGTTGGCCAGGGTTCAACCAGAGAAACAAAATCATTAGACGATATATATTAAGGGATTTATTGCAAGGAATTGGTTTACACAATTGTGGGGGCTGGCAAGACAAGTGGGAAATCTGCAAGGCAGGAAGGGGAGGCTGGAGCTGAAGCGCAAGTCCATAGCAGAATGTCTTCTCTATGCTGCTCTTCTATTCTGCTTTTAAGATCTTTCAATTGATTGAATCAGGTGCTCCAAGATTTTGGAAAATAATCTCCTTAAAGTAACTTGTTCTGAACATGAATCACATCTGCAAAATATCTTCACAGCAATCTCTAGATGAGTGTTTAAATAATTGGGTCTGAAGCCTAGCTAAGTTGCTACATACCACTGACCATGACAGACACTGCTCCAGCACCGTGGCTGCCGGTTGTTTACCTTACTAGGAGTTCAATATTTTTAATATTACCCCTCCTTGAGCGCACTTCCTGACTTGCTCTTTAGATAGTGGGCTCCATTTTTCCTTCTCGTCCTTCAGGACCCCACTTAAACGTCACTCCCTCACAGAGAGCTTTCCTCACTACCCTCTCTGGGTCAGTCCCCCGAGTCAGTCTCTACCACTAATTTTCTCTTCACTGCACTTGCTGCAAGTTGTTATTTACATGCTGTATTGGTCTGCTTACCAGTTTTGTCTGTCTTCCCCACAGAGCTATGTGTACCTTGAGTACTGAGGCTTTTATTTGTGCAGCACGGTGTGCTGAGACTTAATGACCATGGCTGATGCATAATAGCAGCTCAATTAACATTTATCAAAGCAGTGAATGTCACCAGACATTGTTATCCCTTGACTGAGACACAAAGATCCAATGTGCTATGCACTTACACATACACTATTTGTCTTGCCTGAAGCCTCCCATGTTCACAGTCCCAGTTCTGGCAAAAGCAGAGGTTCAATACAGACACATTGGTGGATCATTGCTTTTAGAGAAAATCATGGAGAAATCACAGATCCTGCCTCAGATCCACAATGTGCGTTTTTAGCATCCTTGAATTGTATTTTTATTCAGATATATGTCTCTCAGTCTCATCTCTGATGTCTAACCCATGTCAACTCTCACTGGAATAAGGACCATTTGTTGCAATTGCTGAGTTAATGTTAAGTATAATATTTGCCAAAAAGAGTAGACAAAACTCATGAACAGCTGTTGAGGAAATGGCTCCTTCTTAGTAGGCCCTGGAGTAGAACAATGATCAAATCAAATCAATTCATATGTGTCGAGTCTCACGAACCAGCAAGAGCCCCTGAAGCTCATCCCTCACCACTACATGTAACCAGTTGCCCAGGAGCACAAAAGGAGGCTCCAAACTGCACAGTACTTCATTCAATCTCTCACTGCCCACTACTTGCAATCTTTCTCCTCTCTTGTGACCCAATAGCTTGTTTAAGAAATGTCTACCATTAGCTTTCTTGTTCTGTGCCTGGGTATTAAGCAGCAATGCCTGCTTTGTGTCAGTGGACGTCCTCACTGGTTTTTGATATTTCTTGATGAAGTAGATATTTCCCCCTATTTATATGCTAACAAATGCGGACCTTCTGAGTTACCTATAAAAAGGCTTTAAGGAATTTGTGCATTTAATGGTCTTTGCATTATTCTCAATTCCCAGGATAAAGTAAGAAGGTAATTGGACACTGTTGTAGCAGAGCTTTATACATAGTGGCAAAAGTAGGCACTTTTTAAAAAATGATAAAACCATTACTGTCCACAGCAGAATTGCATGGTTCTGTTGAAGACACAATGTAATGATGATCCTAGATTAAGGAGAGTAGAGTGTGATTCAGAATGATATATTAGTCTAGGTTACCTGAACCAAGCCATTTAGTAATAATATATAAACAAAATTTCTTCCATATTTCTCATTTTGGCCACTCATCCTGCCTGATCTGTTAACTCTGCTATGAGAGGATGAAATATTACAATACAATATGGCCAATTGCAAGAATCATCTTTAGCTTTTCTCTTTAGCTTTAAACAAAGCATGTTTGAGGAACCCATAAAAATCTTCTATGAAAGCAAGCAACACACCTGCAACTCACAGCGTATGGTAGTTGCTGTGAGACACAGATATTTGCCCAAAACAAAATTGTGAAGTAGGTGAAGTTTGAATTTGCTATATATGGACTGATTCTTCAGTTTAAGAGTTTAAGATTCTTTTGTCTTCTTGTCAGGTACCAAGGGCTTATTACTCTTTCCCTTCAAGATATAACTCAAATCCTGTATAATCCCACACACAACCATTTTTCCCTTCTCTGAATTCCTATAACACAGTTGGCTCCTAGTCATGCCAACTTGTCTTGTCATTTTTCTGTATATATTAATGTCTTTGTTACCAACTTAAATGACGAATTCCTGAAGGGCATGACATAATTTTCTATGTCTTTGTTCCTCATACTACTCTGCACAGCTATTTTGCCACTACCTAGTGGACTATTAATGAAGTGGTGGCAGAAATGACAAGGTTGTTCACCAAGGTTTGCTTTCTGTTCTTTTTGGACACAGAGCTGGACTGCATTTCCCAGCCTCCTGTGCAAGGAAATGAAGCCAAGTGACTGTGCCTTCCAGGCTTGCTCCACTTAAACCTCTTATGTTCCTCTCCCCAAGCTTCTTTCTTCTTCTTCTGGTAAGAATGAGTCCTTAGGGATTGGCAGTGCCACGCAATGGAAGGAACTTAGGGCTGAAATCACCATGTTGGGGAAGCTGCCCATAGATCAGGTACATCTGCTTTGGACTATCACATAAGCAATAAATACACATCAACTGTGTTTAAGCCAACATATATTTGTGGGTCTACTTGTTACAGCAGCACACAATGATTCTGGCGATTCTAATAGAAAGAGCTTGAACTGGGCTTACTGCCTGGCTCCACCACAATGCCTGAACTAAGTGATTTATGACAAGTTGCTTAATTTCTCTGAGCCTCAATTTCCTTGTCTGTAAAGGGTAGATTATTACAGCAACTACCTCAATCAGCTTGTTGTGAGAAGTAGGTAAGTGCATGTAATCACTTAAAGACAGTGCCTGGTATATTTAATAGGCACTCAGAGAATATCAGTTCAATACCACTCATATGTGTGCTTAGCATTAGTTCTTGACAAGAAGAAGCTATATCGTAAGAGAGTCCAGAAAAACTAACATCCAAACAATTAGTTTTTATTTTCTAACTACAACGATGGGGGTAGAAATTCCTTGAAGATGAGAAATATGCCTACAGGTAGGAGTCAGCAAGAGGGGTGACGGGGTGAGACAAGTTGAACAAGACCAAACAAGAATACTTAAAAATATTCTTTGAATTTTTAGAACTTCAATCCTAGCAGAAGTAGAGATTTTAGGTTAGAGTATGTTAGAACTTCACAATAGGCCAGAATGTGTCTAAACAAATAATTAGGAATAGACAATTATGCTGTTATCTAGGTCAATGGTACCATCCTTTCTAGGCTGGGCTCCTCAGTACTGGGGGACTTAGTCTGATTTCCACTGGGTTTTAAAGATTAAATGACAAGTTGTTCACCTCTTCATTGATTGAAAATATGGCAAAGCCAAGAGAAGTTGATTGTTTGCTTGATTTGTTCAAGTTAAGTTTAGATGGAGGAATAAGGAAGTCATTACTCCTACTGTTGGGCCCCATATATTCCTAAGAGTTTACAATACCCAGCAGACTCTCATGCAGCACACAGTAAGCAAAATTGAATAAAGCAAAACTTAATTAGGCATATATTTGTAGGCTGAATAAATCTTTGACATCTGCTTTTAGATAATTTTAGGCTTTTTAAATTAATATATTCATTCCTATTTTAGCTAACATTCTATCTTTATGTTAAAGGTTTGGACATATATTTTACTCTCATCATCTAAATCCATTCCTTTTATTTTGAGGAGAATTAACATCTAAAAAATGGGGGAGTATGCAGAACTGTATCCTAATATGAATGAGGCATATCTAAATAAAATTAAAAATTATTTGAAGTCATGCTATCCTCTGCTGTAATTTTCTATCAAGAAAGTCACAGAGATTTGGCCTTATTCAATTTTTTATGTAAGGAAAACTAACAACTTTTTTAAAGCCAACATTCGAAGTCTATCCCCCAAATCTGGAAACCAGGGAAGAAAAGATTTTTAAAATTCACCAAATGTAGATCGATGTTTTATTGCAGTATTGCTTATAGGTGCAAAAACAAATAAAACAAAACAAAAAATAACCACCCGATATTTATCAGTAGGGAAGTGGTTGGATAAATTATGCACACACATGCACACACACAGTGGGATAATATTCAGCCATTGAAAAGACTGAGATAGATCTATATACAGATACTAGAAGTATTCAAGATATATTGTTAAATAAAATAAGTTACAGTTATGTGTATAGTATAATTCTGTATTTATAAAAACAAATAAGAATTCAAAGAAAAACAAAATACACTATATTTGTGAGCATTTGTAGAGAAAGTTATGGAAAAAGAAACACAAAAGCTTCCATATTGATTACCCAGGAGCATGGATCAGCAAGGGTCGTGAATGGAGTATGTTCACTTTTCTGTTGCTCTCTGGAGTATTTGACACATACAATAGGAGGGTAAGGCCCACCATCTGTAGATCAAAAATATTCAGGGAAAAGCAATGAAAAATAACAAAACAACAAAAAATACAGTATAACAACTATTTACATTGCATTCAAAATTAGAAGTAATCTAGAGATGATGTATAGGAGGATGCTTGTAGATTATATGAAGTACGTAGGAGGATGCGCGTAGGTTATATGCAAATACTACCCCAGAAGGGACTTGAGCATCAGGGGATTTTGGTATCCTCCAGTGTCCTTAAACCAACGTTGCTAGGATACCAAGGGACAATAGTATCACAATTGCAATTTTAAATAATCTATAAATTTTTTAAAGTCTTTAAATATGGAAGGCATTCTTGAAATGTGGGAAGACAGGAGTAACCACAGAAACGGATATTTTTATACTTCCTAGGATTTCACAAAGCATTAGTACTATATCTCATGTCTCACTTCCCTGAATCTACAAAATTTTCAAGTAACTGACATTCTGTCAGAAATAAGCAATGCTAGAAGCAGTCACGGAAGGAGTAGATGCATTCCTTTCCAAAGTAATGTGATACAATACATTGCAACTTTTAACATAAAAATGAACAAAAAACAGATTTATCTTAAATAAAGGAAAATAAATATTTTAATTATTACTAAGAAAAAGTACTTCATATTCCATGAGTTACAAAGAAGGAAAAAAGGAAAGAAGAGAGAGAAGGAGAGAGCAAGGAAGGAAGGATGGCAAATCTGGGTAGCCTGACTGCCATTTCTACTGCTGGGGTCTCTTAAGACATTAGGGTCGTAAATGGAAGAGAAGCAGATGTGGGGCAGCAGTGAAGAGTTCCAGAGTATCCATCCACACTAGGTAGACTGTAGAGGGAGGATGTTAGATGAAGAAGGATTTGAGGACTTGCTTATTTCCTGTGCCCTTCTCCCCTCACCAAAGCATAATAAATGCAATTGGTACCAGGGCTCTGGAATTGCAGTGGCCAGGCAATTGGGTTGGCCCTACTTCCACCTCTATTACAGATGTGGCCACAGCCCAAGGGCATTGTCCATGTGCAAGCAGCACACCGTCAGCTGCAGTGGAAAATTACAACCAGCCATATAAGATCCCGGCCACCCTGTGAGGTCACGGAGTGACTGTGGGTGTCTCACTGATGGCATTCCTCATCTAATCACCCCAAATTTACAAGCAGATACCAACTGAAACTAGTGCATAGTACAGGACTCCTCCCCAGTGCTGTAGTGAAGAATGAAAACTGGCCTGGATTATGAAGCAAAAAGTTTAAAGTTTGCCAGAAATGGAAAGATCTGGAGGGGTGGCAAGAGAGAACCACAGAGAGAAGGGGCAGTGTCTTGACTATTCAAAACAGTCTGAAAAGTAAGAGAGAACGTAAAATAGGAATGATTTAAGTTTGGGGAAGTCAGATATTTCAGAAAGGAAGCAATATGATTAAAGAAATCAGAAAGCGTTTAGGATTGTTTGAAGGAGAAGCGCACTTTAAGACCAGGTCGGGGAGACCACTGTTAGTCTAAATATAAGAGGTCAAGAATTTGTATTAAGTTATGTGTCTTGGTAAATAAGGAGATGGCTATGAAAAGTTAAGAAAAAATGAGGGCTTTTCAGGAGAACAGATTGGCAAGAAATCATGCCCCATGGGATTTTTAGATTTCCTCTCCAAATCTCATGTATCTGTACGTTTGGGGCCAAATCCAGCCTTTTGTTTTCAAACAATGCTCTATTCTAAACTTCTTCTAAGGAGAATCCTGCCTTCTGGATGAGCTTGACATCTCACAAAGTGAGCCCCAAAAAGTCTTCCCTGGAGTCACACAGAGTGAGAATCTGGCCCATCAATTTTCTGGGCTTCTTTTTGACAACACAGCCTGAATGCGGCAGCCAGAGGCCCTGCTGCCCTGCCAGCCCAATCTGCAGGAAGGCTGTATTCCAGCTGGGCAGTGGCCAGAGTCTACAATGACCCTGTCCTCTTCCTCCCCGGTTCACTGAAGTGAAGCCTTCCATGAATGACTAGGAGCGGGGTCACCATTTTGACTCAGGTATTTGTTGAATGTTTCCTAATCCCGTGTTCATCTTTTATTTGTTCTTTCAGATTTTTGTTTTGGTTCCTCATTCTTACAGGCAATAACATAAAATTGTTTACATTGCCTATTTAAGACCCAATGTAGATAAGAAAAAATAATTTAAATTTTTTAAAAATTGTGATATAAATATAACGACCATATTGTTCTATGTAAAGTTAGATTCTATATTTGAATTCTAATGGATGAGGTATAAAAAATTGATCCCAGGGTCCACTTTGAAGGAGGAGGAAATGTAGGCAAACAAATATGAAGCAGACATGCAAGAAAGAAGTCAATGTATGACTCTCACATATCAGGCTGTAAGAACATTCCCCACTTTATCCTTCTTCCACCATTTCTCACCTAAAGTTCTTGTTAATTTTTCTTAATAAAAAGCTATTTTGATCTAATGTCCTTCATTGCACCAAACAGGAAGTCAAAGAAGGTTAAAGAGATACTTTAAATTAAAATATTAAATCCACAAATGCAAACACATTAGAAATATCTAACATCAGTTTAAACAAAGGTTATAAATAGTTTTAGCACAATTAGAAGAACTTGGAGGATTCACTTAATTACTTCCCTCGGCAAATGTAAGTGACCTATTCAAGATCTCAGAGATAGTTAGTTCTGATCTGAAACTAAGATTTAGTCTCCCAGTTTTCAAGCTAATATTCTTTCTACTTATCTCTGTGGTATTAGAAAAAGTTATTGGACCTTTTTGCATTGTTTCTTCAACTGTGAAATGGGCATGATATTAATATCTAACTCAGGGCTATTGTGAGAATTAAATTAATTAATATATTTAAAGTGCAAAAAAGAGTACCTGACATATGGAAAGTGCTCTGTAAAGTACTATAAAGCTATTATTATTATTTACTATATTGCCTGTCAATTAATTTGCTACTTAAAACAACCTTTTAAAGTAATGTTTTTGAGTATTTAACTACTGGAAAGATGGAATTAGGTAGTAGTGAATCTTGAAGGAAAATCAGGAATTTTTTTTCTTGTTTCTTTTCTTTTCTTACTCTCAAAAATGATTTTGAAGACTGACTTTCTTCTTCAAGCCCTCCTTACTTCTTAGGCAATCAAGAAAGTTTATAGTGACAAAGTAGACAAAATATATGAAAGAAAAATATAATTTCTATCTCCTGTCCCAAATTACACATGCAGTCTAGGGTGTGACATTCACTACCATGGTAATTATCATGACAAACTGATCAGGAATAAATTGAATTGACAGACTGAACTAGGGAAAAATACATTTCCATTACTCATACATCACTTCACATGCCACCCCTTCAAGAAGTCTTCTCTAATCCCACCCACCATGATTAACTTCTCCCTGTTGTTTCCTGTTCCAGTACAACTTTGTTTGTACTTCACTTTGGGACTAGTCATACCAAGCCTGTGCATCCTTCCCTCACTGCACTGGATTAAAAACTTCAGGTTTACAATTGCACATTGGTGTCTTATTCATTGTTGTTTCCAAAATCCAGAGTTCCTCACAGCAGTTACAGGTACTCAGTAAGTATTTGTTGAATCAAATTCACAGAACTCACTTAGAAATAAGTGAGCATATAAGCTTCTTTCTAAAATACTATTATTTATTGAGCATATATCATGAATTTAAAACTTTGGTAAATCCATAATGACCGTATGGTCATTGTCTCCATTTTATAAATGAGAAAATTTGAGGTTCAAAGATGTTAAGGGCCTTGCTCAAGTTTACTGTGTAAGTGGCAGAAACAGAATGTAAACCCCAATGTTATCTGATACTAGTTCAATCAAACACTCCTTATTTTTATTATTTAATCCCATATAATCCCTTCTGAAACAAGTTCTGACTTTAGGAATGCATCCTCTTTAGGACAGTCATGTTGTAATATCTTCACCCCTCGTGTCTTACATGAATAACACCAACACTAAGAAAATTGCCAATACCATCCCCCATGGGGCAATATTGAAAACCCCACCACCGTATTAGCCTGTTAAAAAGTTCCCGTGAACTAATGTGATTCTCTGGATCGGTCTGGCTTTGTTTTGTTGCCATCAATGACCTATCCCTTCTTCTGTTATGATACACCTAATGTAGGCTATCACAACATTGCCCGTACCGGTAGAACTTGTCTGTGCATACTCATGGGGTTGGCTTCCAACTGCTTCTCTTCAGAACTAAAGATGAACCAACTCTTTTCTAGCTAGAAACCCAACCAGCCCTGCACGCAATGTAATGTATTAGTATCTGAGACAAGTCTGTTAAATTCCACTGTGACCTTTCAAAGGCTATAATTTGGAAAAGCGTACTGAGTCCTTTATACATGCTGCTTCCCTCAGTTTGTTCAATCATATCATTTTGTTTGTAATCCTTTTTTTTCTCAAATCTCTTAGTCATTTTATAACCTCTGTTTGATCATCCTTTGCCGAGTCTCTGCAGTATCTGACTACACAGCTTTCTCACACTCACAAGAATGGTGCTCATTTTAGTTATGAGTGTGTTGGAAGTTAGCAAAGCCAATAAATTAACTGCAATATCAAATTAACTTTGACGTTGATAAATAATCAAAGTAGAAAGTATAGCAAGGGAATAAGTGTTTTTAAAATTATTTAGTCCCTTAATTTGATGTTACCAACTGGCACATCCAGCTATGACTTGTTTTTTTCTCTGAATGCCATAGTTACCCGTGGAAAAACAAAAGAATGTTGAGAAATGTTGCAAGTTAAAAAGAAGCCTTTTGAAACAAAGAAAGCCTGCAGCATTTCCTATTTTCAGTTTGGAATCAGTGTGAAATGTGGATGATGGTGCCAAGAGAGCAATGGAAGATGCCCTGTGGGGTGTAAGACAATAGCCATTAAAAGCAATGGAGGAAAACTATAAGGCATTCAGTGTGAAACCTAGCACACATGCCTTCAAACCAAAGGCAGTTTCTGAGTGGACAACGGTGGAGCATCTGGACAAGTGTCTCAGCATCCAGCACCTCAGCCCCCTCTGGGGATGCCCCAGCCAAGGCTGTACTCCCAGCAGAATAGCAGCCCCTGTGTTCCCACTCTTGTTCCTCAGTGGGCCTGTTCAGCTCCACTTCCCTGGAGAGACCATTTCTTCACAGGATCTTCTGTCACATGCTGTGAGATTTTCTACGTTAGTGGCATGACATATTGATTTGCAGCACAATTATGTGGGCTGTTGAGTGACTACCAGAGAACCTATTAGACATTTCCCTACGGCTCATCCTCCCCAAGAAGATGGTCTCATAGACTTTCAAACCCCTGTGGAATAACAACACTGAGGGATCTTTCCAAGGAAAATGCATCAAAGACGTTTCCTTTTCCTCGTCTTCCTGTTCTCACAAGAGTGTGTCATGTCTAGGTTTAATTTAGGGAAGGGAACAAACAAGGAAGGGAGGAAACAGAAAAAATATGGATGGAGGACCCTAAACTACAAAAGCAGCATCATTCAGACGGCAGCAATAAAGCAACGTTCTGTGAGCTCATAAAACACATCTGGCACTGGCCATTCTTAATCTGCCGTAAATCTCTAAAGTTAAACTAAAAAATTCTTCTTCCTTTGAGTTGCTGCAGACTTAGATATCACAGTTTACTAAATCTCAGAAGTGTCAGGACTGTGAAGGGCCCAACACAGTAGGCAAGGCCAAGGGAAACAAAGTCAGGTCTTAGATTCTAATTACCATTTTTCTCCTCAATTTTTAATTGGTTGATGGCTCCACAATCATAGTCATCTTCCCCCATAAAAATGCAAGTGTCAAATGCATGCTCTGAGTGTGGAGAGGCAAGAACAATTTGTTGAAGTGTAAACAAGAATTGTGTGAAGAATGCATTCGAATGGGTGCACGTCCAGACAATAAAGGACAGCTCTGCTGAATCCTGTGCAAATTTCTTGATTGCTTTTCCCACTGTGAAGATTTCAAGCAACTAAAATTCAAACAGGATGATGAACTAACTCACAGCTGGGATATGTGTGTGCATGTTGTTAGGACTCCATATAACTCTGAGAGCTTCATAAGCTTTGGTTGCGACAGATAATTCAAATTATACAATTATGGCCTCTTTTCAACTTGACGCTGACCCTCCTCCGGTCCTTCATCGGGCTGTGTTTGCGCTGTCTGAATTCAGTCTTTCACTCTAGCCCACCCTCAGCTGCTGAATAACTTATCAGGTTCGTAAGTGTGAGAGCTTTTACTTCATTTCATTTTTGCACTTAATTTTTATTTCACTTTTATTCTAAGATATTGTTGCATTCACTTTAATTCTATTCAGATGTGCCTACTCTTTAACTCCATCTGTGCCCAACACATACATACATCCACACGCACACACAGGCACACACACATACTCACACACACACACAAACACACACACACGCCCCCTGGTCTCTAAACTGCATGCTGCTTGCCTCCAGGATTGCTTTTCTTGAGATGAAGTAGGATATCAGGAAACAAGTTAAAATATCATGACTATTGCAGGACATCTTTATCCTAAGCTGCCTTCTCTTGGCATATTCAGAACTAATCTATTTCAGTAGCATCATGGTATGTGGGAGCATTTAAGTTCCGGAGTGATAGATGTCTCGTGATTGCTTAAAGAGATAATTGATTTTTAACACATTGACTGCCACACTAGAAAAAAGATTTTCCTTGGGGCCATGGTGTTTTATTATGAAAATAGAATAAAAACTTGGAAAATAAACTAATCCTTTCTAATTTAATGAAAAATTTGTTATTTTTTATTGTTTTCTGTGCATGAGTTATATGCAACTTGGAAAATAGTTTCACACGGCTCCCAAGGTGAAGCGACATGTGATTTACATATGCTTCACGGGGCTCCAGGCTCAAAGCTAGCATGAGTTAAATATAACTCACATAGCAGTTAATGTGTTAAATGGGTGGCCACTTTTTTCTGGTATCCCTGGGTTGGCTTCTCTTAAAACATCCAGGTAATACTTGATGAGCATCCCAAGAAGCTGAGAGCTCTGTGCTAGTATTGGCTCTGTCACATGAGAAAGACTCATTAGAAATAGAAATGTGGAGGAGTGTCTCCTTGTCCTCACTGTCCCTGAGCTGTCCTGCCCAGCAGGTGCCACCTCCTACTCAATTGCAAACAAGGAGCTCATAATAGCTCTCCAGCAGTAACTCTGTTGTCATAATCACCAAGAGAAGATTGGAGCCAGGCAGCCCAAATGCCATTCTAAATTTGTAAAACACGCAGGTATACATCAGGTGGAGGTGAGCCTGCAAAACCCAGCTCATTGGCTCTGCAAACGGGGAAGAAGCCCCCAGTGCAACTCAGAAAAATTGAGTGTGCAGAGTGTACCTTAAGGATGCATTGATACGATCAGTTGGGAGAAGGACAGGGTGATGATCCTGAGCAGATTTATCAATTCTCTTGATTAATAAGTTCATAAGACCCAGCTACATTCTTCATAATACCCCTAGACCCATGCATCATTCCTTTTTGCATTTTATACACTGTTAGTTGTTGCTGTTTTTTTAACACACTCTTTTAAAACTGATTCGTCTCTCCTACAGAGACAAACACTATCAATCATTGTCATAGTCAAGCTTTTTAAAAATAAATATGTGCAACTGCTTGAAATTATTTGGGGTTCCATAAAGCAAGATGAAAACAACCAAAATATGTGTGAAGGGTTGTTTGTTTTGTTACATTGTTTACTTTATCACTATGAAAATTCTTGCCATTTGGCCATCTCAGGGGCTTTTATTCTCTGTGAAAACTAATCAGTCAAGTACATTACCATATTTTATTGATTTATGAACATATTTTGTCAACATTTTAATAATTTTTAAAATCAGGTATTTATGAAATAATTAAATGAAAAGCAACTTGCCAGCATCAAGACCATAAGTTATGCCTTGTGGTAACTGCCTGAACACGTGAAAATTTGACTATGTGTGAAGGTCCGTGCATTGTCACCTCTATTGAGACATTTGCAATTGTAGTGCCACCAGTGGTTGAATTTTAATCAAAGCTGTGATTCACTGATTGACATTTGAAATACCTTAAAAATTACCATGATCCAGCAGAAAAATGAGAGGTAATTAAACTCAGAAGTTTGTCCCCTGGCAGTGTGAAAACAGGCAGTGGAAACCACCAATCACTCAAAATAGAGCACAGAATTTCCAAAGCTTGGTGAGATTGACATGACTCATTCAAATGCTGGTTAGGATTATCACCAGAGGATTTATCAGCGCCAATAGCTTCTGACCTGAAGTTAAAGAGAAGCTGTTTAATTTCTAGAATTGTATGCCAATTAAACAACACTAACCAATCAACCAACGAGTTCAACAAACTTGGAAAAGCAGGTAAAAACACATGTGATCTTCAAGTGCTCATAGATAAGTTCTACTGATACTAAGAATATCAAAGTAATGAACACAGGTTATAAGTGCAGAGTAAGTTTTAAAGGTTTTAAAATTAATGATGCATCTTAAAGTCTTGTGGAAGGGAATAGGAAAATGCCATGAGAGTTTATTTATAACACCATGGTTGATGACGATGGCGAAACTGACAAGATTATAATCTCACTTTTATTTAGCATCTAATATGAGTTGGTAATGTATTCTTCAGGGCATGAATGAGAACATATTTCTTTTGCTCTGCATTTCATCTTCCTATATCCATCTCTGTTGAGCTAACTGAACTCAAATGCTACTAAAGACATTTCTTATACTTTTAGTGATGTCCCACGGTTTGGTAAGGAAGCAGAACAGAAGAAATCAGGATATTCCATTCTTCTGTTGTCCTAACTCTTTCTTGGACCAAACAAATAGAATAATTCATAGCCATAGATTTTGTTTTTTAAAAAATAGTCTATATTTTTGCTGAGGAGAAGGTGCAATTCTCTACCATAGCTGTTATTTAAAATACTTGTCTCAAGTTACTGTCCCATGTCTCCCAGCCCATTTGCTCATATGTAGGGTGACCTACAGTCTCAATTTGACTGTGGCAGTCCCAGAATGTACCTGTTGTCCAATTGTCTTTTCTACTTTAGCATTTTCTTAGACAGAAGTTTCCCTGATTGAATAATAAATTGTACAATCACTCTATTCATACATGATATACTAAGTAGACTAAAGAATTTTTTAAAAATCAATCTCAAACAAATACATGTCAATTCATTCAAATTCTGTATATATGGAGTCAACCAATTGCCCAGAGAAAAATCTTAGATACAAATTTTGCACATCAACATTACTTTCAAAGCAAAGGACATAAATATAAAACACTTTAACATCTCCAAAACCTGATGAAATTTTTTTTTTGGTGATGGAATGTATACTTAGTTGGATGTTACATGGAATTCAGTTTCGTAGACAAGGTCAATTATCATGAATCATTATCCAGATGGTGCTTTATCATCACACTCAAAGGCTTAACCTGACTGGGTGAGTATAAGACCAAGAACTCAAAGCCAGCTGGAATACTGAAGGTGGTATCATCCAGAAGTACTCTTTTCTTTAGATAACACATGCATTGTTGAAAAAAGGCAGCAACAGAGTGCAAACCTGTTATATACCTGCCTAAAAACACTAAATAAATAGCAATGCAAAGCCCCAATACCTATGAAAACAAAACACTTTTTTATTAACAGTAATATCAGCGAGTTATCTTGTACAACAATCCATTTCTAAACAGAAACTCTGTTCTAGAGCAGCTAGTGCAAGTAGAATACAGAAACACTAGTCTAGATTATCTTGTAGGAAAGAGAGAAAGAGAAGAGCAAAGTCTTCCTATTATTCTAGGAATTTCATTTATCTTAGTGATACTGTCACTTCACTCACTGGGTAATCGTTTCTCCCCAAACAAAATTAAATTTGGGGACTGCATTTCTGTCTTTTGCCACTACAGTAATTTCATTTGTAAGCACTTGCTCTTTTCTGTTACTATAGCTTTATTATAATATCAATTAGGTTAGTTGGTAATTGTTTGCTTTAGAGTCTTTCTTCCACCATTTACCCCATCACCAACTGTGATAACCAGAACTTGAAAAGTATGTGCTACTCTCTGTCCTCTCTAGATGAAAAGCTGACTTGCATGCAAATAGAGCTGAACCTCGCCACCCCTTAGGTCCCCTTTCTCAATGCCTGATTTTTCCAGATTGACTTTTTCTCCTTGCCCGGATCAGGACTAGTCCCTGTCAGCAGAACTGGAAAGAAGTGGAAAGGATGAGGATGGGCCAATTCCACCTTAGCATGCCTCAGACTCCTAACCTCTCCCTCGCCCACCCAGTCTCGAATGGCCCCACCCTCCACATCCACCCTGACTTGGCATTTTTAAAGTCTGTGGGATTTTCCACTCCCTGGGCGGCTGGTGCAGAACTATTAGGTATCTGCCAATGTCCTCATGGCCTGAAGGGGCTTAAATATCAAATCCAGGACTGAGCAGTGGAAAGGAAGTTCCTTTCACTTCTGTACTGAGCAGCCATTTCATAAAAGAATAGAATTAGATGTCCTTAAAGAACTTTTTAAAATCCAGAATTCTAGTTAGTAAGGTGGCTGTAAATTTTTCATTTTCCTCTTTCATTCTCAAACAAACACATGAAATGGGGAGACCTGCACACTCTCTTAAGCATTTTTCAATTAGAAAATGCATTGACTCCCATACCTTTTCTACGCAGTAAGTTTTCTTTCTGCTGAGCATCTGATTATGCTAGATAGTTTTGGTGATACTATAATTTATATCTAAACCTGGGATTAAAAAAAATAGTTTCAGACTTTCCGACTAGAACCAGGATAGACAGAACTTAACTTTCTCATGTTTTGCTTGTACAACAGCTCATGTCCATCGTGCATGTGTCTCCTGCCCATGAGGATGAAGAAGTGAAGAACTTAGTGGATTTCTGAGCTGTGGTTATACAGTAATAGGTTCTACCTTATATTTCTGCTAAATAGGACAACTAAAGGTTACTTTCCAAAAGGGATGAGACCAGACCAGAGAACTACAATGGCAAAGGAATTCTGTCTTTGAGGGTAGTTATTCCAGATACATCACATTCCTTGGCCTAAGACTGGTGGAAGATGTTACAAATGGTTCCTAGAGAACATATGCTTCTTGAACTAGATTTCTTTAACTATACGTCTCTTAATATATGAGCTTTGATCAAGAAGGCATAGTGCCATGTTCCAAATCCTTAGAAAATCAAGAGCCTATCCAAATAGACATGCATTAGTTACAGATACAGTCTTCTTGGAATCTAACATTTTCCTTCCTGGAAAAAAATACTGGATGCAGTAATCAAATCAAGTTTCAAAATATTATATCTGGAATTGAAATGAGCATGCTGTTTTAGAATCTTTCTTTAAAAACTTCCTTGCAAACTGGGGTTTGTTGATTTTATTCTATGTTTAAAGCTTTAAGTTAGGTAGACCCGGTCTTATAATTGGGAATCATTGTTATTTATATTAATAATAAAATTTTGTATATTTAATATAAATTTTGTATTTAATTTTTATATTGAAGCTATCATTATTGTTATGAAGTTGCTAAAAACATACTTTTTAGAGGAATAGGCACTTTCTTTCTTCCTTAAATATTTGAAATAAATTTAGCTTATTTATTGTAATAAACATACTAAATTAGAATTTCTCAACATCAGCACTATTGACATTTTGGATTGAATACTATTTTTGGATCTGTGCTTTAGAGAATATTCAGTAGCATCTTTTACCTCTACTCATGAGATCCCAGTAGCACGCACGGCTCCCTTCCCTTCCTCAGTTGTGACAGTCAAAAATGTCTGCAGACATCAACATGGCAAGTATGGTAATAGTGGGCTGCATGGGGTATTATTTTGAGCACAGAAGATGGATGAGGATGGACAAAACACTGAGGAATAGCATTCCTAAGGAATAGAGGCAAGAAATATTAATAGTATGATATGAATGAAAGCTTTCAGTGTGGCTGGCATCTAAAGGTTATGGCCTTGAGTAGTAATAGATCCAGATCATGGGAGGCCAACTTCTTCTGTTTGATCCTTGAGAAATGAATTTGCCTCACGCCTCTGCCTTAGTTAAAACATTTAAAAAACATCACATAAAAAAATATTTTAAAATATTGGCAACAGAATACCAGGCATCTTTTAGAAGATAAATTAAGTCATATTTATGGATCAAGTATATTCCTTTGCCCAAACATATTTAGTTAAATTATTTTTTCCTACTATTGATAAGGCAGTACTTCCTTCGAAATCTACTTGGAACATGCTCCTATGCTCGCTTCATCATGAATCCTTGCCCCAGATATTTTTTTTCTCAGCAGGTGTATTGGCATCTTTGTTAATTTCTAGCTATGCTTGATGTTACAGCAAAATGCTGGCTTTGTCTGAGCAGTGCCTGAGAGAGGTAATTTATCCATCTGCATTCTATTTCAGGCAGAGCCATTGACTCACAGAGTGAGACACTTGACCTACTTGTGGTTCACTTAAGCCCAGCAGGAGAACTGCAAAAGCTGGGCCCTCTGATTCTAACAGCATCAGTGCTGACATTTCCTGGTAAAAGGAAGATTTAAATTTAAATAGAATGGAGCTCCAACGTCATCATTTTGTTATCTTCTCTTGGGTGACTTAGTCCTGTGGCAGTATTTTTAAAGCAAGTAAAATTTCAAAATGCACAATAAGAAACAGAGTCTATGAGACTGCGAAACAACCTTCCTTTTTTTGCCACAAAAATTAAATCCTTGGTAGGATTGTGGTGTGTACTCTTGGTCTCCTCCTTTGTTGAAAGAGATGGGAAGACTTCAGGTCAGTGCCACAAATATTTATTATACCCACGCTGAGCTAAGCACTTGAATATCAATGCAATCTAATAGATCGAAAGTTGACTAAGACCTAATATAGCAGAGGATACAAATAAAGAAACAGGTTATTTTGAATCATTGTAGTAAATGCATGATGGGGAAAACACAGACAAGAACTAGCTAAGCAGATGTGGGTGGTTTGCAGTAAAGAATCTTTAGGAAAGAGAGACAAGGCATCCTAGAAGAAATCCTTTGTGAGTTGACCCTGTGAAGGTGATAGGTAGTTAAGCAGGTGAAGGAGAGGGGGCAAGTTGTTCTGATGGAGAGAAGAGAGAGCAAAGGGACAGCCATGGAAAAGTACAGGGCATGTGCAGAAGATCTAAACTTAACATGAGGAGGGCATGGGGTAAGGAATGGTGCCGGAGCATCCTTATTAGCAAGGGATGCTGCTTGATCCCATAGGCATTAGGGAAGTGCCGAAGGGTTTTAAGCAAGCATGTGATTAAGACAGATTGGTATTTCTGAGAAATCACGGCAGTAGCTGGGTGGAAATTTTACTTAAAAGTGATACAACTAGAATAAAGGAGACTAGTTAGTAGTTTGTTGCAGTTGTTCAGGTGAGGAAAGACACAGATCTGTACTCACAAAGTGGCAGTGAGGACAGAGGGCGCAGCTTTGAGAAATATTTAGGCCACCTGGTTTGGTGACTAGAAAATCTTTAAGATTTTAGGCACTGTTGTTAAGAGAAAAGTTGAAAAGTGGACTTCTAATTGAAGTTATTATAATTGTTCCACCTGAAAAATAATAATCCATGACATTAGGTAAGCACTAAGTAAATACCTAAAAGGTAAAAAATAATTCAAGGATGGAGGTGGGAGGCAAAGTTGGGGGAAAAGAAGAAGGAAGTACAACATTAGGAGTTTAAAAAGAGAACTTAAGAAATGTACTAGAAGTAAGTTCATACCAGTGATAAAAATATTATTTTTATTAGAATTGCCAAATGTGGAGCATGGATGCAAAGTCTGCTCCTGGTTTATATGAAATAGTCCTGAGCCTATTAGAGGCCTGTACATAGGGTAGGGCTTAATACATTCTCATTGATATAAAGACCAGATGAAAAGTATAAAATCAAAGAGAGTAAAAGGAGATGAAAATATGGTCACAGCGAAACAGCTTAAAAAGCAATAGCACTGGAGAAAGATTTTAAAAACATTTCTCAATAATGAGGATTATTAGACATTGAAAAATGGGAGTAACTTCAGTAAAGTGATTAAGAGCTGGGGTCCTGACACCCTACTGCCTAGGTTGGAATCCTGATTCTACACGTTAATAGTTACATGAACTTGGGCAACTTCTTTTTTTTATTAATTATTTTGTTTCCTTTTTAGTTGACATGTAATGATTATACATATTTATGGGATGCAAAGTGATATTTCCACATGTTTACACAATATGTAATGCTCAAATCAAGGCGATTAACAGATCTAGCACCACAAACATTTGTCATTTCTTTGTACTATGAACATTCAAAATCCTCTCTGCTACCTTTTAAAAAATGTCCATTATAGTTAGCCATATTCATTCTTCAGTGCTCCTGCACATCAGAACTCCTTTCTTCTGTACAGCTGTCATTTTGTATCCATTCACCAATTCTTCTCCATCCTCCCCTCCCCACTTCCCTTTGCAGCCACTAATATCCATAATTCTACCCTCTATTTCTGTGGGCTCAAATTTTTGTGGAAGAATGAAACTAGACACATATACAAAATCAACATATAGGACAATCCAACTCAAAATGGATTAAAGACTTACACATAAGATCTGAAACTATAAAATATTAAAAAGAAAATGTGGGAGAAATGCTTCAGGACATTGACTAGATAAAGATTTTATGGCTAAGATTTCCAAAGCACAGGCAACAAAAGCAAAAATAGACAAATCGGACTACATTAAAATAAAAAGCTTCTGCACAACAAAGAAAACAATCAACAAAATGAGGAGACAACCTGTAGAATGGGAGAAAACATTGCACTTCTTTAACTACTCTGGGCCTCAGTTTCCCCATATGCAAAATGGGGGAAATACTGGGAGAGTCCCTATCATATTGAGCTTTGTGAGAATTAAATGAGTTTTTACATACAAAGTGCTTAGAACTGTACCTGTTACAAAGCAAGCCTTATTTAATGTTGTCTGTTATTAATATTATTAGAGCCAGAATTTCTTGAAGATGGTAATACTTGTTGTTGATGGTGGTGGTGATGGCTGTTTTTTAGGGTTAGGTCGTGGTGGGAACAGATTCTAGTTCTTCTTTGGGACCAAGCCAATGGTTTTGAGCACCTTATCATTCTAAGGAATTGATTTATAAGGAGAGTCACCTGACAATCTTGCCCATTACTTCCAGTCACAAGGTACAGATATTTGGAGTGACAGGCAACCTACCAGGAATGCTGTTTGCTCACAGCAGGGTCCCTGATGCAAGAGAGGCTACCTGCTCCTCCATCGGAAATCTACTTCCTTCCCAGTCATTTTGCAACTACAGCTATGGGACAGAGAGGGCTGAGAGCCATTGTCTGTAGCTGCCTTAGTTTTCTGAACAGGCCATGTGGTATTCCTTTGAAGAATCAATCAAAATGTAATTGCCATGGTTTTGCTGAGTTGAGTTTAGCCCAGGTTAGCTCAGTGTCAAGAAAAGATCATTTTTGGCAGCCACAGAATACAAAATATTAGGACACACAAGACTAATTTTAATTCCATTACATAGAATCTGCATATTATCATTTGCCTTTGAAATGAGCCCTGAAAATGGCTGCCAGACACACACAAACACCCGATTCAATGAGATTATTTCTGCACTGAAAGATTGACAACATACATGTTTGCTTTAGTGAGTGCAATTGTTCCAAATGAAGCAATGACGGGAAAGAAAAGCAGACATTTTGCAGCATTTACAATCCACAACGCAAGAGAAATTATGCTTTCTGTCTAATGGGCCCTCTTAAGCATAGGAAAAACAAGAGAATACACATTTCCAGCTGCAGTTTGCTTTAGCCGGTACACACTTCAATTAATGCAACTAGTGGAATACCTTTAAATAATGAGGTTTTTAGCAAAAAATCAACTGCTTGTTTTGGCTCCAGATATAATTAAAGAGGCTGACTGAAGGTGCAATTTTATATGGACTGTGTTCCTCCTTTCTCCCAAGTACTTACCAACTGTGGTGTTTTAAGTTGCTAAAAGCCAAAGAGTTCCATACTTATAACTATAGAATGTGATATCCTTTTAAATTCTACTAAAACTTTAGGGTGTGTGTGTATGAGTGGTTTGATTTGTATTTAAAGTAGAATCATGTAATGATTCTTTTCTACAATGAATCATGTAATGATACCTCCTTTTACTATAACTATTATTTTGGGGGACAGGGAGACTATCACAGGGCAGAAAAAGGGAAACTCAAACCTGTGTATGGATGTGTATGTGTGTGCGTGTATTGCTTGCTCCTAATAATACATTAGGCAGCCCCACAGACTATCAAAACAAAGGCATTTTATACAGTTAAAATATCTTCTAGCACTTTTATTAGAATGCTTTTCCCCTCCATAATGAAGCCCTTATTCTAAAGCAAACAACCACAAATTTCCCCTCAACTTGGACTCATTTCTCTCCATCAACTGCCTGTGCCCTTCTCCTTTCTTCTCCACCACCACACCTAATTCCTTCCCCTACTCTACCTCCTTTTTCCAAGGCTCCTTAAACTGGTATAGTTAAAAAGCATTTGTTTGTCTAAGCTTACAGAGTTTTCCAAAGTCCTAGTGACCAATAATATTTATGGCGATCTCACATTGTGCTCAACACTTCTCAGTGTTCTAAGGAATAATCCTTGTGCTCAAGGTGTTTACACACTGGGGACAAACATACAACATATGTTGAATAACAGAATTTCAGAGTTCAAAAGACCTAAGAAATTACCTGCTCAAGCTTCTGACTCCATGGGGGTATCCCGTCTGCAACATCCTGATAAGCAGTGGCTTAGCCCATGCTCCGGAGCTTCCTAGAATGGGACAATCACCGCCATTGATAGATCTAGTTATTACACATTCCTCCCGAATAATGGCATAAAATCAGATTTCTTATGCCTTTTTCCCATTGGTACTAGTTATGCTAAATTAATTCTACTTCCACATACGAGCTTCTCAAATAATGGAAGTTTTATAACATCAAGGCTAGGTCCTAGACTATTTCTTCTCACTCCATACATTTTTCCTGAGTGACATTATCTATCTTGTAGCTTTATAGCTCTTAATGTCATGACTACCAAGTGTTTATCTCCAGCTCACATCTCTCTCTTGAGCACTAGATGTAAGTATCCATTTATTTGCTACTTAAATGTCTCAGACATCCCTCAAAATCAGCTGCCTTCATCATTTCTGGCTGATCTCAAGCCAAGGTCTCTCTTTCTCTTTGTCCCCTGTGTAATGACATCTGCACCTACCTAGTTGCTCAAACCTCAGAGTTCTCTTTGACTCTTCATTTCCTCTCTCTCCCACGATACAATCAGAGAGCCATTAAGGAATTTTAAACATTTGAGTGGCCTAATAAAATGGATTGCTTAAGAAAAAAATAGCATGTAGTTATATATCAAATATATTGGAGATTGACAGAATTAACAGAAAGACAGTAGAAAGGAAGCAGGTTTTGCAGGCAGTAATGTAGGGTAAATGGGTGCATGTTTGGATATGAGTTTTGGAAATAAAAACAGAAAGGGACATTTAAGAAGATACAATAAAGAAAGAAGCAATAGGACTATTCAAATATCTTATTATTAACCATTTAGCATCCTCTTTCCTCTGTTAGAAACCCTTATTTACAATCAATAACCTAAAAATTCCCTTTATGTACTCTACTGCTTATTCTCCTACGAATGGGAAAAGTAAAAAGCAGGAGGAGCATTTTTGTTTTCATCTTCTAAGAGTTACACCAGGTTTATTACCTACAGTGAGTGACTATATCCCATAAACTAGTCCCAGGCTAGTTTATGGAATATGAGCTTCAGTGATACTAACATTTCACTTTGAAGACAATTTCATATGCAAATAATTCTCATGGGTAGGAAACACTATCATGTAATCAAACTGTAGCTTTCATGAGAACTAAATAATTATTATGAACAAACAGCACTGGTTAACTTTAGGTGGGGTACTAATAATGGTCCCTAATAGGTGCATTATATTTAGCTAAAGGAATCCTCAATGAATTAGATGAGAAAACCAAGAGCTGAGAATATTTTACAAGCTTAGAACAACAGAGTGTAGTGTGGCTGTCAGCCGGAGTGTGACAAGATCGGTAACTGACTGGATATTTTAATCCTTGGTTAAGCCTGCATGAGAAACAGGATAAATTCCCAAGAAACTGCAATGGGGCAGAGACAATATGGTAAAGACATTTTTCCCCTCTCTGAAGAGCTGAGATTTAGGTTATTCTAATTTTTCATGTCTCATGAAAACTTGAAAGTACAGTGTAGAATAAAAAAGATGGCAGTAACAAAGAAATCACAGAGGCCAACCCTATCAGGTGGTCCAGGATGCTATATCTTTCTATTTTTAAGGTAATTTATTTTAGCAACTAACCCTAACATAATAACAAGAAAGTACCCAAAATGTAACAATTCAATCAATAGATTTTTATTGAGAATGTCCTAGAACCCTATCATGAAGCTAAATATTGTGTGAAATGTGACATTTGTGTAGCACTACAAAATCTTTTATGGGAATTATTTTCTTTGATCATCACGAAAAGCTTATGAAGTTGATAAAGCAGATAGAAATAGGAAGTGCTGATCACAAATGCATAAAATAACGTTTAGAGAGCCCTCTAACTTGCCGAAGACCCCAGAGTCAGTCAATGATGGAAGGACTTCTAAGTAAATATTCTGTGCATTTCCCCATTGAACACATTATGTCCCAAGGCAAGTTTAAGGTACACTCTTAAAAAAATAAGTTTGTATGTTAGTTTGGTATTCAATATTGAGACATAGGTACTAAAGGAATAAGAAAAAGATCAAGCCCAAACCTTGTTGGCAATAAAATAATTTTAATGCAGTTGTTTTGTTCTGGTTTGGCTCCAAAATCTACCTCATTTACTCTGCAACACCCTGATCAAACCTACTGTTGTAATCTCTGCTCCTATTTCACCTTTTTTACATCACTCATCCTATTCAGCCATATTTTGGTGTGTCATGGCATTCCCCTGCCAAACCTTGAGATCATTAAGGAAGGGGTGGCTAAGTGACTTGTCTGAGGTCACATGGATTGTACACGCCAGTACAAGGATTTGAAGCTACGCTAACAGAATAAAAACCCCATACTCTTAACCACTATGCAATACTATCCTTTATATGCTAGTCAATAATTAAGCAAATTTGTATACGACAGAAAATAAAAGGTCATGACTTTTTTCTTACTGATTCTTGTTTAAAAAATAAATAAATCCCTGCTGGCTTCTTTAGAAATAATTGAGTAAATATATTTGGCCATCTTAAATTCTTAATCTACAAGTCAATTCATACTCAAATAAATGAAATACATTCTGCTTTTACCTCACTGGAAAGATGATCCCCACTATTTGTCTTTAAAAGTTGATAAAAACACAACTTACAAAGATGGTATTTATTATTGACCTGAAGAAGTAATTGAGACCAAGCCAGCGCAGAAAGAGAACAAAAAATAAACAAATAAAACAAGCACCAGCATAGAATAAAATAAATACAAGCTAACAAATAAAAGGCATATTTGTTTGGCCACTTGTTTTACACCTCATGTAGAGACTTAACCAAACATGAGTTTATTTTTCTCACATAAGAAGCAGTCCAAAAGTAGGTAGTCGAGACTTTTACAGAGGTGTGGAATGTCATTAGGCATACCTTATCTTTCCATTCCATCTTTTTCAGGGTGAAGCTTTCGTCTTCATGCTCACAAGGTAGCTGCTGCACTCCCAGACATCATATACACATTCCAGGCAGGAACAAAGGGAAGGGCAAAAGGAAAAGAAAGGATGCCAAATGAATCTGTCCTAAAGACTTCTAGATTTCTTTTTATGAAAAATTGATCAGAATTATGTACCCTTGGCACCTTTATTTTAAAAGTAATTTTAAAAATGTAGTTAGATATCTGGCTTTAGAGAACAAAATTAGGAAATATTATTGTTCATAATAATCGTGAAAATGGATATGAAGGAGGCAAACCTCATTGTCTATCATGGAAAGATATTTTTCCAGACAATACGTTTGTAGAATAAAAATCCAAAAGCACCTATTGAGAAACTACTAGAACTAAAAATACTAGATACAGATATAGATACATAGATATACATACAATTGAATTCCTACATACCAGTGACAATTAGAAAATATATAAATAGGATATCTACAATAGCAATAAAATTTATTTTATACCTAGGAATAAATATATCTAATAAAAGGCACAAAAGCTTATGAAAAATCATATAAAACTTTAAAAAATATAAACAAATGCCCATGTAAAGTGGGAGCTATATCATGTTTATGGATGTAAAGAGCCAATATTATAGATATGGTTATTCCAACTGAATTTATAAATTCTGTGCAACAAGATATTTTTGTAGAGCTGTGTTTTATAATGCTATTTTCTGCCAAAGCTGATCATAAAATTGAATTTTATGATGTATTTTATTTCACAAATGTTACTGATTTTAATGCAGTCATTTTTTTCATCTATGGTTCGTGATTTTATATTGTTTAACATACCTTTCTCTATTTTTGAGGTCATAAAGATAGTATCTATATCCTTTTTAGACAGACTTCCCTTTTTTCCTTTCAGTATAAACTGTGACCTCATGGAACTTGGGGAACAAGTTTTAGGTTACAAGATGGAATTCTATAAAGAACATTGATGGCATATGTTTGCTATATCCTTTTCAAGACCTTATGAGTTGAATAAAATATAAGCTGTTTATAGTTAGGTTCTCAGGAAGGCCATTTGCCTAGTTCAGACAGCCAACATCATTCAGCCTATACCAGGATAACAGAACCTCGTGTTATGTTTTTGTCATTAGACAGGAAGCTTGTGCTCACAGGGATGTGCTTTGGCAGCCCTCCCACACCCCTCCAACTCTCCTTTGGAGCTCTGTCTCTGCCAGGAAGTATCCCTGAATTGGGGCTACACAATGTCAGTTTCCATTTGTATTTTTAACAAATACTGTCTTTACCCTTAGGCTCCACATACAGTGCTCTTTTTTTTAAAATCCTAATATTTCTGTAAACATGAAGTTTTGGTCTTCCTCTCAAGTAATTCTTCCTTTCCTTTCATTGTTCCTTAAGGGATCAAATTTAAAAAAAAAAATTTTTTTTTTTTTTGTTTTTAAATTTGATTCCTTAACTCTTCCTTCTTGACTTCTGTTGACAGTTACAGAAACTACCAAAGCCGCTACCAAAAATATTCCGAGGCTTCCAAGCTCCTCTTTGGGAAACCCTGATGGACAGAGCGGGCTCTCAGCAGCATTTATGAGAAAGGCTTTTGCTCTTTCCTGGCCGTCTTTCCCAGCGTCTGTTCGCTCACGCTGCTTCCTCGCCCCAGGCTTCCCCTCCCGCCTCCTCCAGATGCACCATCTCATCCTCTGTTCCCTGTCTGAATGAATCACTTAGCTAAGCTAACCCAATAAACGGATCTGCATCGATTTGTGGTGCTGGGTTAGAAACGGGCTTGAGTCTAGCTCCTTCTCCTTGATATGTTTGCATTTTAAGGGAAATTTTAATCAACCGTAATATGAATAACTAACTTGAATGTGGCCTGTGAGTATAAAATATCTCCTTCAGAGCAGGTGTCGGGAGGCTAAAGTGAGGCCGTGCATCTGAAAAGTTTGTGAAAAATAATAAAGCGCTAGGTGGATCTAAAGAGTGTTTTCATTTCTGTCACAGGCAAGCAAAGGAGGGGCTATTTGCTCAGACTTCTTTTATGCCCCTCAAGGCACATCAGTGAGGCGTTGCCTGTTTAAGCACAGGGAGCTGGCAACATAGCTGCTGTTCTAATTCCAGGAAAACAGACGGTAAGAAAATTAAAACAAGGAGGGAAGATAGCACACAAGATGTATGCCTAGAGGCCTTGTGCATAAGTCTGGGAAAGAGGCTTGCGATAGTCAGCATAGTTTTATAGCATGGATTATAATGGATGTGAAAGTGGTCACCCAGGAATCGTGCGTAGATCGAGAAGGGAGGAGGCCTCTGGCTGCAATCCTGGGAAACAACTGTGTGTAAGGATAGGGCCAGGGAAGAGTAGCCCACAAGGGACGTGCTCAGACAGGTGGGAAGAGAACCAGGAAATGATGCCGCCACCACCGTCACCTATCATTTATTGGCACTTTGTGATGGCAGAAACACAAGAGAACATATGTTTACCTTTTCACACGCATTTTTTCTCCTAGTCATTGCAACAACCCTATGAGATAGGAATTATTATCATCACCAAAACATAGACAAGATTCAGAAAGAGTAAGTAACTTACCTAATCCCCAGAATTGAGAACAGTCTTGCTGGGGGTTCTATGGCCCATTAAACTCTCTACCCCACTTCTTCACAATTCCCTGTATCCACGCCTTGGCCCTGTGACTTTGTAGTCCCTCTCACTGGGGGCAGGCTGTGCTTCCTCACCCCTTGATTTTGAGCTTGGCCATTTGAGTTTTATAGTCAAACAGAATGTGGGCAGAAAGAACAATGTACCTGCTTCAGACTCACACTTTAGAAGCACGCCGTGCTCCCACTTGCTCACTTGTGTTTCTGGCAGCACTCCAAGCCTGCCGCCTACTTAGCCTGAGAATGATTATTCAGGGAGCTCACCTCGCTTCCATCTGCAGCGAGCTGGAGCTGCAACTTGAGGCACAGTCACCCAACAAACCTATCTAGACCAGCAGCTCCCCCGCTGATCAATCCACAGACACGTGACTAAATCCAGCTGCCATCAGCAGATCCATCCCAGCTGATGTTCTGACACATGAGAAATCAATTCTTATTGTAAGAGTGTATGGTCATTGGTTACACAGCATTATAAAAGGAATAGCTAACTGATGAAGAAATGAATCAGGCAGTAGGATTCCAGAAGACTATGCTCTTCTCGGACCTAAAAGATATGAGGGATATCAGAAGAGTGGAGTTTTCAGAGAGAAAGAGTAGCCATCATGGCCAAATGCTGCAAGATTAAATAAGATCAGTATAAAATATATCATTTCAGAGCATTTTCTTCACAAATAGGTTTGAATTACACTGTGGTACTTCAGTTAACCCACAGGCAAGCAGCAGATACAGGAGTTTCACACAAGAACAGTCAGTGTGACAGTCAAGCAGATGTCTCCAGGAAGAAGACTCTGTTTAGACTCCTGGCAGATGGAACGCAGTGGCTGCAGGTACCGCATGCCTTGGCACGGCCGTGGGTTCCAGCTCTGGTGCTGGAACATCTGGCAAAGAAGCCTGAGGGGAGACAACGAAGTAACACCAAGTGTGGAAATTTGGCCAGAGTTAACTTTCTGTACAGTAATGGTGCTGCCTAGGAAATCCGCAGTTGGAGATGTGTAATCCACACCCAATCCTCATAGAGAACAGGACATCAGCGTAATGGGGCCATTTAGGTCTTATTATTCTATTCTTTTTTATTAGACCACTATCTTACTAGAAATAGCTATATAATAATTGTTTTGAATTTACAATGCATTTTTTAATCTTTTGAGTACGATCTTCAATAATATATGTTGCCAAAATGGATAATTTTGTATTTGATCCACAGGGAATATGGACATATGTGATCTTAGCCAAAGGTTGTGAGGCAAGAAAACCAGAGAGAGCATCAGGACACTCCAGCCTGAGTGTTGGCCATGACGCTAGCAAGCACCGTACCTGACCTTGCTCTCTGGAATGCAGACATCTCCTCTGTAAGAGGACAGATCAATCACAGTGGCTGCTTCCAACCTGGATTATTTATACAACAGCCTTTCAACTCTAAAGTTAAATAAATCTCTTAAATATAACATTGAACTTCTAAACTTCTTAAAACGTTTTACTAGACAAATGTAAGAATTCTTCAAAGACCGTGATATCAGGAAACTTGCAACCCCCGACAAGATTGTAATATGAGGAAGTTAACAGCCAAAAACCCAACAACAGCAACAAAAAGAAGATAAAAAAAAATTTTTTAAATGAAAAACTTTCATCAGAATTGGAACTAAGGAACTGTGACAACCCCTTTCCACAGAATTTGAGTAATTTTGGTTAGATGGAGTGGATTTGGAACAGTATCAAAGACTGGCTCACATATCCTCTTCCCAACAGAATGGAGTAACATTACAGAGAATAAGTAAAGGCAACCCTTGGCAATGGAAACTCTGGTAGAAAATTCCAGAGAGCTTTATTTGGAAGGGCTTGGCTAAGTCCTGGAGGCACTGGAGGATCGAGCATCACCACCACGGATCAGGAGCAGCCCGGGTCTCCAGGAGCAGAGCCTCGAGAGAAGGTGATAGCCATGCCCAGCAGACACCTTGGGAGGGGTATGGGTTTTTATGATACAACTTCTCCATTGAGCCAAGAGCCGATTCCAACATGAGATAGCACTTGCAAAAATGGAGATGAATTCCCTATCTGAATGGGGACAACCAAAGATGATGCTGGGCTGTGGAGAGATGGGGACCGTTTTCCCCAGAGCTGCAGGCGAAGAGCACCGAGAAGCAGCTGTGCTGGAGGGGAGCGAGGTCACTGCTGTCCTGCAGCTGACCTGATCCGGGGAGATCACTTTTTAAAATTAGAGACATCCCTGTTACGAGAAAGAATGCTCTTCCTCAACGGGGAGACTACAGCTCCAGGAGGGGAGACCCAGAAGGACGTAGTCACACTTTGTATCTGGAGTAGAGATTAAGCCAAATTGAAAACCAGAGGCAGAAAGCTGGTCCCTTGGTCTCAGCCAAGAGAAAAAAAAATGCAGAGAAAAATTGCCCTCCTGAGACTCTACCCCCAATCTCATTTCCTCTTCCACCATAGGCACCCACATTTTGAACTGACAATATAAAGATTTTTTCTAATTTTCATTCAGGATTCCAAACTAATTTTTAAAAGGAAGATCTTGATGAAGCCCAGGAAAACTATGAAGAAACAGAACAGATGATTTGGGGGCATTTACCAAGCCCAGATAAACTTGTCCTTATTCAAAAATGAGTAACCAGAAGAAGAAAGAACACCACCGCGGGGTCTATGAAGAGATTCTGGAGCATGGAAACAGACAGATACAGGAAGGAGCAGGTGAAGAGCATATTTCTGAAGATTCACTCCAAAAACCAGAAGTAAATTTTTAGGTAGAAAATGCTTTGCTTTTTCAAAGAAATTAAGGTATAATGAAACAAAGATGATAACACAAGTCGAGATAAAGTGAGAGCTGACAGAGCTGAGATAGATTATAAAGAGAAAGCCACTTCAGAATTTTCAGTGGTATCAATAAAAACCACAATCTCCATTGCAGAAAATCCCATTGCTGATGAATAACTGTCTTGAAAATAATCACTTAGGTTTCAGAGGAAACAATATAAAGAGATGAGAACATCAGAGAAAAGATGATAAACACAGGGAACATGATAAAAATAAAATATAGAAATAACTTACTTTTCTAAAAAGGATTTTAGAATTAACGGCATAAAAATGAGATTCAAAACTATAGTATAATCCTGCCCCCCAGTCAGAAGAAAGAATCTTTTGGCTGAAAAGAAGACTTTCCATATCACATGAATTTTACATTAACCAGGAGACATCTAAACATAACCTAGAAAAATTAATCAATTTAAAGGATTAAGGAAAAAAGATTTATACAAACACTCAAATGTAAAAAAGGAAAATGAGTATCATTAAAGAGAAAAAATATCAGACTTTTCATGTAGATCATCAGATGCCAGAAGGTAACAGATCAATATGTAGAGCTTTGACAAGAAAAAATTAAGATCTGAAAATTTTATATTCATCCAAGTCACAGTTTCTGTGTATAAGCAACAGAAAGACATTTCTATACTTCTGAAAGACTCCTGAAGAATACCTCCAAAATTCAGCCCAAAAATTCAGCCCCTAAAAATGAATAAAATTAAGAACTCACAAAAGGCATCACTGATGAAAAACTAGTGTTGAACACAAAAATCATGTAAATTACCTTTAAAAATAAAGTTATGAATAGAATGCACTCACATATTCCTTTTCTAAAACAAGGTGAAAATATAAAACTTTTAAGAATGTAACAATAATTAATTGGAACAAATACTCCAGAGTCTATAATAGTCAAAACTGGGAGATAAGTGTATAGGGAAGAAATATTAAGGTTTGCTAATTCTTTCATTTTACCTAGTCAGGCAATAATAGATACATTTCATTCCTGGTTGGAGTGAAAACTGGAGTCCTTCAGATAAGTAGATTATACGAAGATCTTATTTTTCTTTTGTACCAGTGTTTTCTTTGTTTGGTGATAATAATAATACAGTAATTGATTCTTGAGCTTGCCTTCTAGAATACAGTTTGTTCCAAACCAAGCATAAATTTCAGCCAAAGTACACTCCATGATTACTGTGAAAAGATGGGCTTTGCTATTACCATTAATTTGTGAGGTTTGAGAAATTCAAGTATTTCTGAACTTTCCTAATTATTCCTCACATAACTTGCTGGAAAAGATTAATGTTAAGTTAACTTAGCCAACTAGGAGATAAGGAAAAAAAAAAAGAAACGAAAGTAGGAGTATTATAGATGTAAATTATATGTATGCCTTTGATAGAAACTCATCTTTATTCCTGTTCAAAAATGTCTTTCAGAATAGCAGATAAAAACTCTCCCATTTTACCCCTCTCTCACTTTTCCTGGCTAGTTATGAAACTTAGAGATGGTGGCTATAAAATGCCAGGGATAACCCACTGGGGTTTCAAGTTTTTGTCTTTGAACTCTGACATGTCAAGGTCAGGCAGCAGGCACAGTAAAGGTGCACGCACAAGTTCAAGAGATCATATAATCTCCAAAGCAAGTGATATTACTCCATATCATCCCCAAGCACATTTATGCCTGAAATGAGATTTAATTGGCCTTCCAAACACATCCTGCAGTATCTTAAATGTTCCATAGGGCAGCCAGTCCTATCGCTTTAGGTAATATCCTTTGGAGGCACACTGTTGCTAAGAGGCAACCCTTAACCAGAGTTCAGAAGCAAGAAACAGTCGCTCTGAGTAACAAGAGGGGAATGGCCATAGAACACTATACTTGGCACTCTATTCCACCTACAGGCAATGCTAAAAGAAGAGAAGTGACTTAGGAGAGGAAGGAAAACACACTACGGAGTATCATCTTAAAATAACAATAGACCCTATTTAATGAAGGAATATGAAGCTCAGAGAAATTAATTTGCCCAAGCCCACACAGTAAGTGATAACACAGGCACTTGAATCCAAGCCTGATTCCAAAGCTTAGCACTTAGCACTATAATTTACTGCCTCTTAAATTTGCTAAAGATTGAAATTCAAATTAAAAGACCAGTCAAAAAAGAGACAATTTTCATACTGTGGTCATAATAATTCTTGGGAAGGGAGAAGTCCTCAAAATATGGAAATAGGGTTTATATTTGACTTAGGTCCTTCGAAGTAGAAATCATTTGGCTTGGACTGACTGAAATTTTAGAACCGGATATTTTAAATGTTTAGTGTTTACCTTTTTTCACTGATTGAAACTAATGTGCACATCATTCAGTAAGGTGTAGAATCAGCATTTACCTAATTATATTAAAGAAGACAGCCTTTAATACAATAAGTAGATTTTTGCTAAATTTTGATTTAAACATCTTTACTACCTATTACATTAATCAAATTAACTAAATAACCGTGAACTCACTACTTTATTTTCTGATGTACAAACTGCTGGACACAATCCCTGATTGACCTCACAGGACCCTACTAGGCACCATTCATTTCTTACAGCCAGTTAAGCACCAAGTTGTATCCATTTTATTTCCATATTCACAATCACAATCCTCTCTCTCCTAGGCTGTAGTAACATCCTATTCTTCTCTTCATAATCACTTTTGCATTACTTCGATTCCATTTTCAATACAGATAGGTAATAGTTTTATAAAGGAAAACCTGGTCACGTGACCTTCATGCTTAAAGCATGGTAAAATTCTTAAGGAAAAATTCCTCATTTATCAGCCCCTCCTCATTTCCTGGCTAACACTTACTCAACTTTCAGACCTAGGATTTCCTCTGGGAAGCTTTTCCTCCTCTCTGGCAGTTACATCCCCACCATGCATTTGCAAAGCAGGCTGCCTTCCACATCCACAGATGTCTTTTATTTCTCTGATAATTACTTATTCAGTGTTTGTCTTCCTGACCAGCCTGCAAGCTCCAAGAAGGCGAGGGCCTCTTTGGTCTTGTTTTCTGGCTCTGTTTATAGCCGTGAAGACCATGCTTGGTATTCAGTAAATATTTGTTGGTTCGATTGATTCAATTATAGATATACTTGCAGTGTATATAAATTTGAGGGTAATAAGATGAATGTCTGTTATCTGGTATTTTCACCAAAAGATCAAAGAGGTCTGTGAGTTTTATTTTTCCAAATAGTGGTCAACATTTATTGTTGGCTAAGGAGACAAGAAGTGTTATAAAAATCAAGGCTGTAAGTAAATCCCCCCCTGAGAAGCTGTTGAAATCCCAAGTAATCTGCACAGTTTTCATTCAAGTGACCAATACACTTTCAGCAATCTCAGGAAAAACTTACCTGTGCCAACAATTAGATTAAAATGAGCTATTTCCAGAGTGTTAAGACTCTGCCTGCCCTAAATTCTGCCAGGAATTGATCATTCCAACAGAACTATTTGTCCTGAAGAGAAGCATGGATTCTCTGATACGTGCTTAGACCAGATTGTGGAAAAACAAATGATCATCCAGGCCATGGCCCTGACTTTTCCCATTCGGGTTGTTTACATGCCAGTGTTGCAGCAGCAAGGTTTGTGAGTTTGTAAATTTATTTGGCAAATGCCATGCTATAATTTCTTTAGAAAACATGCTATTGTACTGTGAATAAGAAATACATGTTAGAATTCTCACATTTTCCTTGATAAAGAATGGGAACTGGGAGAAGCACAGAATAGAACAAACTCTCTCCTATCTAATTATCCAAGGTTAGTGACGAGAAATTCTGATTCAGAAAATATAGAACTGGAGAGTCACCCATCTGTTTTGAGGTAGCCCCCTACCACCCTAACTTGTCGTTGGGTGGCCTCAGTCCTTTCTTGGTGGCTCATTCATGTACTGAACTACTGAACATCATCGACTTACAGCAAAGTCCAGAGGTGAGGCTCTCCCTCCAGCTGGAGCTCAGTTTGGGTTCTGGCCAGTGATTCTTTAGCTCAAGGCAAATACTTATTGAACATGTTCTATGTGTCAGGTTCTCTCACAAGTTGCATTAATATTATCCCCCAAACAAACATAAATTTTATAAGTCAGTTATATCACAAAAACAAGCCCAAGTGATAGGTCCTAGGCCACAGAGTACTTTAGAGAGAGAGACAGGGTTGTCACCCCATCCTTTGGACTCTGCTGAACCACACAACTGCCTTGGGTCTGACTTCAGCTGTCAGTCTCTCATGGATCCCTGGAGCACATAACCTTCTTAGAGAATGGCCTGGAAGCCCAAGGGGCTTTACCACAGAGGTGGTGATCAGTGGAAGGAGCCTTGGCAGAAGGGGGCACTCCTATTGTCTCTCCCTGAAGAAAGGAGGAAACTCCCTCCTCTGCTGACCATTCTGAACTTCCACAGGCCTCTGGTGCCACCCCAGTCCCTTTCCCTGGCTCTCCTGGATGGGCCCTCTCACCACAGGCACCTCTCCAAGCAGGGCTTAGCAAGCTCCTTTCTCGTTCACCATGTCACTGAGAACAATCTAAAGGTAGAAGGAGGACATTTCTCAGTACATCTGGACCCAAGCTCTGCCTTAGCAGGAATATGAAAAGACAGAAAACAGCTTTCTCCTCCATACACAGGATTTCTCCCCTACAACTGTGCTTCTCCCAAAATCTGAGAGTCGTGGATGTAGGACTCTGGAACGGGGATGAAGAGGTTTGTTACTCAGACTTCCTATGGGCTTCCTGGCAGAAACAATGCCTCGTTGGTGTTTCTTATCCTGCAACACGATAACTACTAAGAAGTTTCGAATTGCATCGATAAATAAACACTTGAGTGTCAGCCTGCTCAAGTTTTAAGATTTTATGACAGAAAAATTGTTTGAGCAGATTTATGAAGAAGGCAGAGAACAGATTATGATTTGGTTTTTCCTTCATTGCTCTTTTCTATACATTATTTTTCCTTTGCATTAAGATGGCATGATGTCTATCTAACCCATGGGTTGCACCAGCCACCAAAACATCCTTACTAAGGTCTCCCCTGATGCCCTCTTTGCTCACGTTCAATAGTCCCAGAAGCAGTGTCATCATGGATTTGAAAGAGAGCAAGATGCCCAGAACTGCCCAGACTAGTGGGGAGTAGTCATTGATAGAGTTGTGAAACAGTGATTTATAGAAATTCAGAGTAAGGGTGAGGGGGTAGGTAGAAGAGAAGGAGAGAGACTGGTACAGATGACGAAACTGCAGGAAAAAGGAGTAGGAAACTTCAGAAGGAAAAGATTCTCATCTCCTGTTAACTAGTTGTTATGGAATTCATTTTGTCAAATCCACTTTATCATGCTGTTTTACTTCATACGTGCCTAGTTGTCATGGAAAATAAACTACTTATATGTGGTGAGTAATTAAAAGTACCCTTGGTTCCTTACGTTTGTGCCAACTAGAGAGGTAGAAGTGAGCCAGAGTTGCCCTGAATGGACAAGGAAGGAATAATAAGTTGGAGATAAACATTCTGACTCTTATCAGACCACTAACCTTAATCTATCCCAGGATCAACAGTCTCCCACTAAATCATGTCTCGGTTTTAGTTTCAAACACTTTTGCTTTGCTAGTCCCACATTCAAGTCTTGGGGAAAATCTTAAGGAGTTAAGTAATTTTATGTTCCTGTGCATTACATGCCTATTTAAAATACATGTAGACCTTACTGGCTATTCCTAAAGCCTAGAGTCCCCCAGAAGAAAATATTATATCAAACCACATAGTTTTACAGGTCCTTTTTCAATAATCTAGTAGCTGTTTCCTTTATAGCCTCAGTCAGTACAACTTAGCAAGTTCCACTAGGCTGCTTTCGAGATCTGTTTGTTCAGGTAGGAGATTCTTACAGACTAAGGCCACAAAACCACACACCTGCAAAGGGTGCAATGCATTTGGAAGACTCCAGGTCTCTAAGCAATGGAGTCAATAGATTTCTTTATTGTTTTATGCAATTCTTCACAAAGGGATCTCAAATTGTTTATGACTCTCTTCCCCACAGTTTTCATTTGGAATTTGGTTCATTAAGCTACCAATCTACCTACTAGAAACTCTTGAAAACAGTAAATTCTTCTTTGCATATAGATACGGAAGATGCTTAGTGTTGGAGGCTCCTCTTGGCCTCCTAAAAGTCTGACTCATAGAGTGAGCACTGGCCATGAGTAGGAAGGAAAATCTATTCTATGAGAGCTACAAAAACATTCCCACTGTTCTAAGAATAATTCCTGGGAGAAAGCCTTTGACAGGTTGTCCCCAAATTGGGCATTCTTCAGTGTACGTTTCTCCACTTGGCTGTCCTGGAGGGTACCAGTGTGGATGCGCTCATCCCACCCATTCAGTGGCAAGGACAGCAGCTCAGTCATTGGCCCAGGCAGACATCCAGACCCAGGCACTGTCGGGCTGCTAGGAAGATGCTTCTCATAAATCTTTTAGGCACAAAGAGGAAATACAGCTCATCATAATTTTTGTGATTCTAGAGAATAAGACTGGTAAAGATCTTTAAATTTGCCTATCTCAATGAAGTTTAAACATTTAAAAATCACAATCGTTTATAAGTAGTGGTAGATTCTCACACTAAAACCATTAACTGAGTGATGAGACATGCCAGGACATGAGCCATTGTGGAACGATTCAAATATCTCAGTGCCCAAATCTCCATTGGAAAGGATGTGTGTGTCATGGATACAACTCTATAGTATAAATATATAGGTATAGAACCCTTAAAAACATGTTTTGGAAAAAAAAGAAGAAGAAGAATCCATACACCACACTGAAACATTTTAGGTACATAACAATAAGAAATATTTCTCATTCTCTACCCCCATCACACTCTCAAAAAAAAAAAAAAAAGCCTAAATAGATCTGTGCATTTACTTGCACCAAAATGTTTCTTATTTAACACATATTCATATGTGCTGGTAGCATATATTCTTTTGTATGTCTGTCATCTAATGGTGTTTCAAAGACAACCATTATCTGCACAAATACCAAGCAATTATTGGCAGATCGCAAACAGGTGGCTACCGGGGGTTAGCGCAAGAAAGTACAAATACAGTGTGATCCACCACATTAGGAAATGCCTTATTTTATTCTCCTTTTTATTTAGTTTTTAATTATGTGAAGAGGTTTGAAAAATTAATTTGCTGATAAAAATAAGTCTTATGCACTGACTGTCACTTTGGCTGAGCAAACAAACTATCTGCCAACTAGAAAACCCAGAGCCCCACCCAAGAGTAATCATCACTTTGTAGCTTGACACAGAGTTTTACTGGAAAGATAATTATCTCCTTCAGGGAACAGCCTTTATGAAATGCGAATTCCATGTGGTTTTATGAATAGAAGTCCAACCGTTTCAGCAGCATGTGTTTTAAAAGGCAGGTAAAGTTATTACATCAAGTGCACTATGGAATGCAATAGTTAGCATTTGACAAACAAGGAGAGAAGAGAAATGGGCATTTTTAGCCCTACAACTCTAATTCTGGATGGAAACCTGTCACCAATTTATTGTGGAGGAAATTGCCATGGAGATAGTTCTCCCAATCAACACTACAAAACACAAAAATCTGGGAGAAGAGCTTTTGAAAGCTCTTAGAAATAACAAGATTTTCTGGGGCTGTTTTCTTCAAAGCAAGGAAGGGGAAACTGGTTTGCATCTTCAAGGATTGACTTTGGCAAGCTTAGGAGCCCTACCTTGCCAGGGAGCTTCACCTTTGCCTGCCTGTGCAGGCAATTGCTGACCTCAGCGAGGAAATAGGTAATGCCTACAGCAGGGGAAGAACCAGCTATTCAGTCTTTCTCCCTTCTTCCTCTATTTCCACTCCCTTCTCCTTTCTCTACTTTCCCTGCTGCCAAGAAAAGCATGTGCATGAGGCAACAGTAAAGTAACTCAATGACTTAGGTGGGAATGGCAGTTGTGAGTGTGGCTGTGTCATGGGGAGGGGGGGGGAGTTATAAAATACTGCTGTCTTAGAATCTAGCTATTTACCTTTCCACTAAAAGGTTTCCGAATAAGGCATTCGCTTTAATCCCTACACAAAGAAGATAATTGCTGTAATATGCCAAGTACCTAAACTGACCTAGAGGACCCATCCTGAGTGGGTCCCAAGACCAGCATCTTTGTGGGATGTCTGCATGTAAAGTGGCATCTGTTAGCCCTTCTCCTAAGCTTAGCCTAGGTATTTGGGATCTATAACTAAGTGTCAGAAGTTTGTGTCTTCACTTTCCCTCTGCCCTTTTGCCACACTCTTGCGTTATTGTTATATTGGTTGCTTAAGACTTCCTAAGCAGTGACATTGGGCTGAGAACTATGCAGAGGTCTTCTGCCCTTTCTCAGTTGATGTGCTCAGCATATTGTGCATTTGTTAGATTGGAGTTTGAAGACCTGGTCTCTGCTCTGCTATTAACTAATGATGTGATATTGGGTACATTCTTTTGCTTTTATGAGATCTGTCACCTGTAGTGTAAAAGAGTTTTTTAGACATTCATCCAACTGTATGATTTCATGACAATTAGGTAATACTGATTTCTTCATTTGAAAATAAATAATTCTACTGAGCTTCATTATAGGAAGGTACCAACAGAGGTAAATTTGTGAAGCTAAGAGGGACACAAAGGATTTGTGTGAATGGTCTAAGGTTGCAAAGACATTAAGTGTTAGAGGCAGAAATTGATGCCAGATCTATATTTTGTTATCCAAGTCATGTATTTTCATTTAATCAAAATTCTTTAACATCAAAGAAAGTTTCTAATGGTGGAATGTTAGGTACGACAGAAAGGTGTGACTGGCAGATGTCTTCCCTGGAATGCCTGAAGACCTATGACAAGACAATGGCCTACTCAGTCTCACTGAAGGATGCAATCCTCCCTTACAGCCCTGCTTTGCAGGAATGTGGTGAAAACTGAGGCTCTTTTGTCTACAACGTAACATGATTCATTGGAGAAAATGTCTTTGTCAAGAGATGTCTAAGAATTCACTTTGATGACCAACACTCCCTATTGTTTTGCAAATCTCACCTGAACTAGAATGTTGGGGAAGAGTTTATTACCATATTTCCTGTTGTACTTCTAACTGGCAAAAATCGTGGAAAATTAAGTACAGCCTACTTTCTCCAAACATTGTTTTATGTTGATTACTAATGCATTACAATGGTTACCTTTTCATTCACCAGCGTACCCTGTGTTACACCAATGTAAATACCTAAAAATATTCACACTGATAACATTTTTTAACATTGAGTCATATTTTGAATGCTTTAGACAATTTCACTATTTAAGAGACACTCTACTGAAAAGCTTTTTCCAAGAAGGAAGTGATTTCCTAGTCCATCAATTTCACCAATTTATTATGTTTTCATATGTTGTGCTTTTGTTAAAGAGAATTACAAATAATTTGAGAAAGGCTCTATGCGTACTCTGGATCATATGATGAGATTGATACAGAGTTCCTTAAGTCAAACTAAAAGGATTTCTTCAGAAAATAATTTATATGTAAAGTCTTCTTGGTTTTGCCTTTTACCTATCTTAAGAAGAAAAAGGAGGTAAATTGGTAACAATAGACTAGAATGTAATGGTAGACACTTTGCAAGACTAAAAGTGATTACTCAGTGTGGTATCAGCAGAAGGCAGGGGAAACTAAGGAATGGAATGTAGGGCTGTGCCTGGAAAGGATGGAAAATGGGGAGGGGTTGGAAGGATTTTGGTGGTGAGGCATCAGGTGAGGGGCACAGGTGCTTCTGGGTGAAAGCCACATACAAGGCTGAAAATATGCTTGTGCATACCCAAAACTAATCACCCCCTTCCCTATTAGTGTACTGCCATCAAAGGATGTTCTTCCAACCACCCAGGTTTGCAACCTTGAGTCATCTTTGAGTCAGAGATGCCTGGAACTTTAAGCTGGGTAAAGTCTTAATGGATATGTAATCTAGTACTGTACTTTGCAGACAAAGACATGCAGTTTCAAGAGATCCTGCCTTCTGCAAGTTCACATTACAAGCACAACCAGGTTTAACACTCAGTATCTGAAATCCCTATTGAAAGTTCTTTTCACAGGCTCACCTGGTTCTTCCCTTTTCTTTGCCTGTTAGTCGATCAGACTGGAATCTCACGGACCCTTCTTTGGGAAGGTCTCTTTTGGAAGAAGGTCTTCTTTAGGAAGGGCTATCTCTCTCCTTTCCCATCACCCAGGTCTAGGCTCCATTCTAAAATTATTTTCTAAAAATGCTCCATGCCACTAGGCTTTCTGTTCCAGTTCACTGCAGATACTTTCATCTCCCTGGGACATTAATTTCATCATGTTTCTCAAGAATCCCTTTTATTAAATTCTAATATCATAGGACAATAAAAAATGTTTGGGTTTTAGAATTGAATAAACTTGGGTTGAAATCTCTTATCTACTTCTAAACTTGTGTAGTTACTTAACCTCCCTGGAATCCATTTCCCTCATCAGTAAGAGAGGAATTATGATAATAAATTTCTAAAAAAATGGTGGTTATAGTGGTGATAGAATGCCCTTATGTATATTAAATTGCCTAGCAAATAAAAGATGTTCAAAAAATGTGAAATTTCCTCCTGGAATTCATACTCCTCTGGAATTTGGCTCCTAGCTACTTTCCAATCCTGTCTCACAAGACAAGTTTTCTGCTTTGGCCAGATTGGTCTATTCACTGTCTCCTGAACACACTGTACTCAGTTTCAACTGCTGGAATTATTCCCTCTTCCTGAACATGTCCATCCCTTCTTTATTATGTGTACAAATCCTTCAGATTTATCACAGCCTATATGCCTCCTCAGTTCTCACTTTTGCCCTCCAGGAGGAAAACAAAAAAAGTTGTACAAACAGGACACATGGGAAAGAGTCAAAGGTACTCAGTTCTAAACTCCCAAACATGTCTCTCCCTTCTGGCGGAGCCTATGGGATCACATGTCTTCCTAGATGGGACCACATCACGCCACCTCTGCTGGTGCCCACGAAGCTTGCTGCCTGGCCACAACAGACATTCATCCTCATCCAGCCACTGTTCCTGGCTGGTACTGGGAGAGTTTTGCAGCTGCCTATGTGACATCCTTTAATCCCCAATACGGCTCTCAGCTCTCCTTCCTTATTCTGTCCCCTGCTCACTGTCATATCTAATGACACTAAATGATCCTGGGGAAGTTGGAGTCTATGGATGACTTGAGACTATAACTCCATGCTCCCTAGATAGTCATCCTATCAGTTCTAGGTACATCAGCTTAACTAAAGGGAAAGATGACTACAGTGATGCAACCTGGAATAATCCATGAACATCTCAGCATCCTCTTTCTGAAGCTTGTGGTAACACCTCTTTTATTAGGCTTGTTTTCTCCATATGACAAAAACCCCACCCCTTCCCTCTCACGGTTATAAAATCCAAGCCTGAGATATGATGCATTCACTGCTAGTGGCTCTGCTGTATTTCCCACACAAATATCAAGGTTTCCGAACTGATGGAAGACAGTTTTCTTCTATTGTAGGGTAAATTATCAGCTCAACTGGGGCACTACACAGGAAACTAGGAAATCCCCTTTGCCCTCCCTCTTCATCCCCTCCCTCCTAGGTAAATTAGGCTCACAATGCTTCTGACAATAGTTCTCAAGTCATAGAGTTCCCATCCTCCCAGTTAAGTGGGTTAATCTGCATAAAGCACTTCACACTGTGTATAGGTGTATACATTGCACGACGAAGCTGGGTACCTTGCAGAGAGAGCAGGTGGGTACTAAAATGCAGCCCACACTCTTCTCCAAGCCTGGCCCTGGGCATGGGGTTGGATCTGCCCAGAGGGTGAGGCACTTTTTAAAAATCTGCACCAGGGTACTATGGCTTGTCAAGCCCTACAACCACCAGATATGGGGCTTTTTCCTAAGTCACATGAAGGTGCCCTGTGGGTCAGTACCAGCCATGCTAGGACAGGGTAGGAGTTTAATCCATCCTAATTATCATAAACTGTTATTCCTGAGTCCAAATAGTGACCGCCTTGAAGAGGCTCTCTCAGAACAAAATACTGAAATACCAAGTACCAAGGGCTTTAAGTTGAGGGAAACACCCAGCATACAACCAAAAAGAAGTGCATTATAATCTATTAATAGTTTCTTATAGATCTTATTTTTATTGCCCATAAAGTAGCCAGAAATAATTCTTTGATGTGGCTGTCTATATTCAAGCTTTTAAAACAGGAATATTCCTTTAAAAGAGAAGCTACTCCTTATTTTAATTTTAACACATACTATCTCTCCCATCGCTATCTGCCAGTGTAGAGCATTGGCTCGTATCAGTCCCATAGGCTTCTCATGGAGCAACAGTCAGGCACAGAACACATTTATCTTCAGCAAGAGTGAGAAGTAGTGTGGTGTTTTATACAAAGAGGAACAAGAAAAAAAATGCTTCCCTTCCCACTGTAAATGCTGTACAATGCAATTCTCAGACATGACATCATCAGTTTCTAGTTTCACAATGAGAAGTCTTAGTCGATAGAGCTGGTCAGGGAAGAATGAAGAGCACATGGGACCAGCATCAGAAAATGCAACTTTATAATTTAAAGTTTTCAAATTCTGTAGAACTGTTACCTTTTTAAAAAGTATCACTTTGAAATAAGCTCTCCCAGAATTCTAGAATCTTTCTATGAAAACAAACAGTTGACTAAAGGTGTAGCTTTAAGAAAAACAAGGTATTTAAGAGTTATCTAATTTGTAAGATGTGATTATAATAAAAATATAAAATATTATGTTCCCATGCAAGCCTTTATTTTAGCTTCAAGGAAATTAAACTGTCATAAAACAGGTTTAAAGTAATGTGTAATGCCTATTGCTTATGACCATTTCTGGATAATTTGTACCACTTTCAAAGTAGTTGAGGAAAGGAGATACAAATATTTGAGTTTCAAAAGTGGTTTTAAAAGTTTAGTTCAACATATTGCATCCGGAGTCAGGGATTTTGAGAGACATCGTGAAGGAGTACAAAGCTGTAATTCAAGGAGAGATAAAGCATAGATCAAAAAAGAGAGAACTTTATGTTCAATTTACTGCTCACGATACATATATGACTTAAGAAAAAATATGAGAAAATATGTGGCCAAACTACAAGTTAATTGAAATATAATGAAATATCCCTAATTCTGTAGTGAATTTAGTTGCTTGGCACCTCAAAATATATTCAACACTTGAGCTGAGAAAGTGCAGTCACAATAACTTTAAACTGCTTGAATAGGTTTTAAGAAACCTCTGTGACCTAATAAACAAATAAGGTGTGGTGGGAACCAAAGTGGAAAATCAGGATCCCAGCCACCACCTAACAGCATGTTCTCTGCCATGGGACACACTAAGCCAGTCTCAACTGAAAAGCAGTAAAAGGTGCAGGAGACTAATCCTGACTAAGAGTAACTCTAATGCCTTACTACAGAGTCAGTAGAAATGAGGAGTCCTGTTTTTCCTGACTTCTAGGTGGGAGAAAAACCATTTCTTTTTCTCCATTTGAGTACAATAAGACTACCTGCACATCTGTTGAGAATTCATCCTGCTTCCAGCAACTGACACTCCAACCAAACAATGGTTTAACCAGTTCAAGCATTTTGGGTCTTTTTGTATAACAACATGTCTAAAGGCAGGCAGCCCAGGATTGCTACAGTAGTTCTACAATGTCCTTCAGGTATCTGGGCTCCTTCTGTTTGGCCACTTTAGCAGATGGGTTTCGCTCTCACACTCGTTTCATTGTGATTGCAAGATGGCCCTGTCCAAGCAGGAAGGACAGAAGGAGACAGGAGAGGGGCAAAAGCTCATGAAAGAAATTTTTAACCCAGAGACTTGCATGCATATCTCATTGGCCAGAAAGGTGTCACAGAACCACTTCTTGCTGCATGGGAAGCTGGAAATATACTTTTGCATCTGAGCATATTACTTCCTTTTGCTAAATAGTAAGGAAGGAGGAGAAGGGATAATGGACAAGCTGCAATCACTGCTACCACACCCTGGTACCCAACGGTCAGTCATTTATTACCCAAAGCAGACAATTCAGTTTGTGTGGGCCAATAGCCAGCCTCAAGCCTGTCTAGGCAATTCCCTTCAAGTTTAGTACTATTACCTTTACAACTGTGTAGAGCAATGGCAAAAACCCACTAGATGCAAACTTAGAAAATGAGGGGAGAAAAGAGCAAGTCAAGAGAATGTTTCTATCCTCAGTTGCAGACATTGTTATTTTCCACCCTATGATCACTTCTCCTTTTCCTTGCTAATAGTTAAGCCCCAATTTCACTTGTCAGTAACACACCAAGTTCTAGGTTAAGAGCTGGTAAACTACAGTCACAGGCCAAAACTGCTCCACTGCCTATTCTTGTCAATAAAGTTTTGGGAAACACAAATGAGCCCCATTCATTTCCATATTGTTTATGGGCTGCTTTTCTGCAACATCTGAGTAGCTGCTACAGACACTTGTCTGGACTGCAAAGCCAAAAATATTTACTGTGTGGCCCTTTACATAAAGTTGGCTGACTCCTGCCCTAGATGATGCACCATTATTGGACTGATCCAATTATCACAACATTGTTTTTCACTTTCTCACCCTCCCTTGCACCTACAGGTGGCCATGAGACCATACAACTAGACAACTGCTGGAAAATTTAAGGGGAAACTTTTTTCTTTTCTGATAAGGGCAATCATAGCAGCTCCATCTCCCCTCCCTCCTCCTTCTGACCTTGAATAGGAACATAAATGCTAGGACTGCAGCAGACAACTTTGGACCATGGGGAGAAAGCCAAGAAATTACAAAGACATTGAATCTGACATCCTTAATCCATTAAATCCATGCTGAGAACAACCTATCTCCAGACTTCTTATTTTGTGAGGAACATAAATCCTTATTTGTACAAGCACTATTATTGGACTCTCTCTGTTCATTGCAGCTGAATGCCTCTCTAATGATATAGCTTATGTCCAGGAGAGTTTTCCTGAAAACTACCAACTAAGCCCTCATGAGAGAGGGGGCTCAGCACATATTATACAATACTGTATGGCTTTTCAAAGGGCTGCCCACTTTTTTCTTTTTAACCATGAACTTTACAGTGTTAGAGAATCAAGTACAGTATAGTAGTTTAAGCACAAAGAATCTTGGGTTGCACTCCATGTCTCTAATCCTTACTTTATATGACTTTCAACATGTTATTTGATTTATCTAAACACCTCCTCATCTGTAAAATGGGGAAACAATACTTCTAGCTCATATGGTTTTTGTGAGGACTAAATAAAATTACGAATGTACCACACTCAGCTGGAATGATTTAAATTATTCTATCTGATTAATAAACTAATTTTAATTACTTTGGTTATCATTTCTTTTATGCATGTTTGAGAAATTACAGGTATCCTGGACTAACATTAAGCACAAGATAAAAAAATCCATTTTAGTTTTCTAAAGGGTATCTTTAAAAGACCTTACATTTGGAAAACTCACCTCTTAAAATTCTACCTCTTCGAAACCTTACCCACCTGGAAAATTGGTTGTCCTTTCCTCACCTTGAACATGTATCTTCTTCTTTCCATATTTGAATCTATTTTTTGTTGCCTTCAGCTATATTCCTCAATCATAAATGATTAAGTCAACAATATACTTTGAGCATCTATTATGTTCAGCATAGTTTTAAAATAGATAAGGAAAACCAAAATAAAACCAGAAGCACTTTGATTCTTTGATGAGAAAGAAGCCAGAGTTTAGTTGGTAATTATGTCTCTTGTCAACACTGATCCACAACCTTGCCACTGACAATCTGAGAATCTGACAATTCAAGAGCCAGGTATTTTTGTAATATATGATTCTGTGGAATTTCCAAATGGCAATATATTGTATATACCATCAAATCCTCAGCACTGATCCATCATAGATCTGTATATATACCACATTACTATATTAAAATATATTAATATTCACTCTGAGAGGAAAGAACAGATACTGTAAGTAGACTCATGTCAACACATGTCAACTTTTGCTGTCAAATGATTCAGGCCAAGAATGTTTTTGTCACCAAAAAAAGTTTCAAAAATCTTTTCATGTTTTTCAGAGCTTTTGAATTTCAGAATTGGAAGAAAGGAATTGTAGACCTGTACCAGACATTTCATAAGATATAATACCATCTAGACAGATAAGCAAGCCAAAATGGCTTTTCTCTCAATAACCTTTTGATTATATAAACTAAGCCAAGCATAGACATACATGTACTAAGATCCCTTTTTATAAACTATATAGAAGAAACTCAACTAAAAAGACCCTCAATATGCTATTCAATATTCTGCTCCCTGACTCCAAATTTCAACTTTGGAAAATGCCAGCTCCAACAGCTTGGAAGGAAAGCCTGTGTTCTACTGAGAAGAGAATGTATAAACAAGTGTAACAAAGACCCTATTCTCACAGTTTGGAAGAAGCAAAAGTAATATTTTTTTCCTTTCTTTTTTATGGTCTTGAAATTCAGGGGCTCCAGTCCATTTATCTCTTTCTCCTCTCCTTTTGGGAAATGCAATGCACACAGGTCCAATACCCAAAAAACCCAAAGAGAACCAATGTCAAATTTTCCTTCTCCTGCAACTAGTGTTAATTTTAAGTTCATCTGGAGATTTGAAAACTAATCTATCCTTGGAAGGACATGTACCAAGCATAAAAGCTCTGAAGTTCTTTTAAACCAACCAGTTATAAAGCTGGGAAACAGATTGTTGTTGTTGATAGCAATTATTAGTTGAAAAGCAAGGTAAGATAAAGTTTGATAAAGAGTTCTGCTAGGCTAGACAAGAGTTAAAGTCAAAAGGACAGACTTCTTGGAAAATTTTCAAGTCTGTATATTGGCTCCAACCTATAAAAAATGTAAACAAACTCATCATTTGATTTAGCATTCTGCTCTGGTAGCCTATTCTACATCAATATTCTCACAGGTAAATATTCTCACAGATAAGGCTATACTGATGTGTTCATTCATTTCAAACTTGGCTTGACTCTGGGTCTCTGGTTCATTCATCTCCTCTACGGCCAAGGGTAAACTATTTTTTGCAACTTGTTTTCATGACCTTTGTGCAAATTTACAAAATGATCCAAAATGATGCCAACTCTGGAGGAAGAATTAGAGCAGAACCGAGAGCAGAATGTCAATCCTTGCCTGCCTCCGTAGCTGAGCCCAGCACAGCCCAAACCCACTGTGTTATGTTGGGCCCCGTGGAGCTATTGTCAAAGAGACCAAAAACATTGCTGAGGATGACAACTTCACAATTGGGTCAATTTTTCAAATCAGTATTTAAACTTTTTGTGTCCTCCAAATTTCAGGGCCCTAGGGCAAAATATTTGCTTTCCCACTTTAGTTACTGGTGCTAGTGCCACCCTACGCTCCAGCTCTGCTTCCCCTCCCTAACCTTATCTACCACTGAGATCGCTCCTCTGGTGCTGCTCAGCCTCTTTGCCCCTCCAGCTCCACCTTCACCCTTCTCTGTCCTGCCCTGGGCCCATGGGGCTGACCTGCACTGATTGTGACACCCGGGTGCCCTTTTCCTCTGGTTGGGTTTGATCAGTGAGAGATAAGAAGACTGGAGATAAAAGAGAGATAGAGTATTGGTCACCAAGCCCAAGCCCACCCCTCACACTGCTGGATTCTGGTGCTGCACTAGCATTAGACCTTTTGAACTCTCAGGTGGCCCCACCTCCATGTCTCTGGTTTTCCAGCTCTCCTGGGATCCAATAACCCTGTTCCCTCCACTTGCCTCCGTGGTAATGGTTTTCCATTGTTGCCATTTTCTGGGAGCTTCGCCATCCATTGCTTCTTCTCTTAACTCCACCCACATCTCTGCAAGAAATAGAGCCCATTCATTAAGCTTTCTTCAGTTAGACCCATAGAGTGTGCCAGCATGTTTCCTGCTCCTTCTGCCTATCACAGGAACTCTCGAATCCACCCCATTCTCTTCTTTTTCATTGCCACTCACGTTCTGTCTTCTAAATGTCTCTGTCCTGGTCTCACTCCTTCAATCCTCCTCACATTACTTGCAGAGTGACCTGATCATGTCAGTCACTTCCACCCAGACAGAATCAAGCCAGATATACCAACTACTGCATTTCGCCTCTATCCACCTCTCTGCCCTTATGTCTCTGAGCAGCGACCATGCCGAGCTGCTTGCAAGACCAACACTCCAGGGCTCATCTCACCTCCATATCTGCACTTAAGCTGCTCCTTCACCCTCAAAATCCCTCTACCCCATCTGAGCAAGCTGCAGAGCACCTCCTAAATATTTGAGGACTCAGTCAGGAGTTATTTTCTTCATGATAACTCCTTCCTTCCTACCTTCATTCTTTTCTTTTTTAGACACAGAGTCTCACTGTCACCCAGGCGAAAGTGCAGAGGTACAATCATAGCTCACTGCAGCCTCAAACTCCTGGGTTCAAGTGAACATCCTGCCTCAGCCTCCCAAGTAACTGGGACTGCTGGAGTATGCAGTCCCAGTTAATAAAGCCTGGCTAATTCTTGCCAGCAGGGTTCCTTGATATCTTTCTTGACCCTTCAGCTTCTTCCTTCCTCTTACTGATTTTTTTTTTTTGTTGTTCCATCCCACCTTACCACCCTTTTCCAGTAATCTGTAGCAATTCTACCAAAACACCTGTGATATTTTATTGTACTTATTAGTTCACTTGTCATTTCTCCCCACTATCCCCTAAAATGTAAGGACCCAAAACTTCTCACTGCAGGCAAAATGTAGTCACTTAGTAGCTAAAAGAAAAATAAATAAATAAAGGAATCCAGGAAGACTGGACAAAGAAATTGTCTTGTTCGTATTGTAAAGTACAGCACATGCTTTTTTGTGAAGCATGGAGTCAGAGAGACTTTGTGAGTTACACAAAATATTAGCATTTGTTCTCTCAGAGATCTGGGGATGTTTACTAAGTCTGGCAAAAGATTTTAATAGTATGCAAGGATGAGGGCAAATAGATTTTTTATTTCAAAATTTAAAAAATAGAAATTTATAAAAATAAAATAATGTAAGAGTTTTAAAAACAAACAAATTCAGAAAGAAATAAGGAAAGAACTATTTCTGTAACTTGAAAACTCAAATAGAACTTAGTCAAAAAAAAAAGTCAGGATATCTAAATGTAATTGCTTTTTGGCAGCCAGTTTTTATTATTGCTGTATCAAAATGGAATTCAAGATGCATTAGATGGACAGTGGCATCATTGAGAATGTGCTAGAAATTTGTTCAATAAAAAATTACAAGTTTGGAGTTAAAGAATCCAGTATTTAAAAAAATGACAATTTATTCAACTAATACCTATTGGAGATCTTTTCTAGATGCCCGTAATACAATTATGAGAACTAATAGACATAATTCCAGCTCTTGCTGTAATAGAGTTTATAATTTAGCAGAGAAAGAAAAATCAACTAAATTTACTTCATACTTATATATTTGTTACTTAGCGCGAGTCAGTCACTGTTCTAAGAAGTTCACAAAGTTTAGTTCATTTAATCCTCTTAACAAGTCTATGGGGAAATTGCTATTATCACCCTCGTTTCCCAGGTTATACAACTAAGCCACAGAAGTTAAGAAAATTTCCCCCGGGTCATGCAGACAGCAAGTAACAGAACCAGGATTCCAATCCGGGCATTTTGGTCCAAGAATTTGTGCTTGTAACTGTCTCACTACGCTATAGCATCTGTACAGGAAATGATCAACTATAAAAGCACCCCCAAATTTATTTTGATGTTCATTAGAGCCCTGAGTCAATGGTCTAGAATGAATTTACTTTTTCCACATCTGAGACCTAATATACCATCGTCATATTTCCTGTCTGAACTCATTTGTACCATCTATTGAGCCAACATTTACTGACAGCTGGTACGTACCAGACACCGTCCTGAGTGATGGAAACACAGAGGAAAGATAATCCTTGACTTTAAAGTGTGTGGAGAGTGAGGAGGGTGTGGCAAGGGCGTAACAATACACAGCCGTTGACTATTACATGCCAATACAAATCTGCCTTTTCTGAGTCCCCAAATTTCTTTTTCGCTAAGGCCCTAACCTGCCTTCAGTGGCCCTGCTGATAATATGGATGGAAACAGACAATTGCAAACATAACCAGTTCTGTCCTCTCACGTGCACTGCCAGTTACAGAAGCAGAGAGGAGGGACCCTAACCCAGTGGGTGAGTCAAGGAAGGCTACAGAGAGCCCATGAAGATTTAAGCAGCCTCACAGAACAGGCAAAATTACTCAAGAGAAGTGGAGAAGCAATACTGTTCTCAGGTTCTAAATAAACATACCCCATCTGATTTTTTAGACTTCTTAGTAGGTTCGGACACCACATCAGGTGCAGATACAACCTCAGTTTCTGTGGCTCATTTTTCAGATGATAAAGAAACCATTTCACTGGAGGCATTGTAAACAGCGGGTTAAGAGCTTGGGTTTTTAATGGTCACTTGTATAATTCACTCTCACAGCTGTAGCACCTTTTAAATTATTAGACTAGAAGGGAAGATGATGAAAACTGCGACCAGTTCATGATAAACTATTTCATTTCATTTTTTTCTGGTGCACATATTGAGATAATATTTCACAACATTCTTTGTGGTTATCTGTGGCCTTGTAAACTGATTTCTGGCCTATGACATCCAAGCAGAAATTATGTGTGCCATTGAGAGGTTAAAAAGTTTAAGACCTGGGTATGTGTTTCACACTCTTTCTCTCATTGTTTGCTGGTTCAGTGGAGATCTCCAAGAACCTAGACTGAGATAAAGCCACAAAAAGGAAAAAGTCTGGGTCCCTGAATCACCAGCATTGGACTTCTACCAGACAAGGGAAAAATTAAGGATTTTTAACTTAAGAATAATGGGGAATCAATGGAAGGTCTTAAGCAGGGGAGTGCTGTAATTCCTGTGAGAGGGAATGGATTGTAAAAAGGTGTGGCAGCCAGTCTCCAAGATCATCCCTAATGACTCCCACCTCCTGCAGTTCAGACCCTGGGTAACGCGCTCCCTCACTGTACCAGCATTGGGCTGCATGAAGTGATGGCATGGCATGCTCAAGATTAGGTATTAAACACACTGTGGTTCACATCTTGGTCACTCTCTCCCTCTAAGATCACTTATTCTGGAGAAAGCCAGCTGCCATGCCATGAGCAGCCCTATGGAGAGGCTCACATTATGTGGAACAATCACATGAGTGAGCTGTCTTGGAAACGGGTCCAACCCCAGTTAAGCTTTCAGATGATGTAGCGCTGCACAGCAGCCTGACTGCAGCCTCATGAGTTACCCTCTGCCAGAATCACCCAGCCAAACCTCTCCTGAACTCCTGGCCCACACACACTGTGTGATGTAATCAATGTTTATTGTTTTAAGAAGCTTAGTTTTAGAGTAATTTGTTTCATAGAAATAAATAACTAATATAAGAGACAAGAGTAGAAACAGGATGATCAGGCAGTGATCCAGGGAAGAGATGGTTGTGACGTTAATGGAGATGGCGATAAATGAGAAGATCATGGATTTGTTTTGAGGACTGGCCTGATATTAGTTTGTGGAGAAGGACCTGGGAAACCTCAACCTTCTCAGTGCCAGATATTGATGTGATCTGACTGCAGAGAAAGTCAACTGAAGCTTCCCTCAAAAGTAAGAGTGACAATATTGATGGGAAAGTGATCCCTTTGTTCCTTGCACTAAGTAGGCCATTCTTGGAGCAATTTGTCTAATTCTGAATGATACACTTGTAAACAGAAATTAAAAAACAAGACCTCATGCAGAGGATGTTCCAGAATGGTAGAGAAGTACAGTCATTATAGGAAACAGTATGGAAGTTCCTCAAAAAATAAAATAGAACTACATAGGACTCAGCAATCCCTCTTACGGCAATATACTCAAAGGAAATGAAACTAGGCTCATGAAGAAATATCTGCACTCCCATGATCATGGCAGCATTATTTACAATAGCCAAGACATGAAAGTGTTCATCAAGGGATAAATAGGTAACAAAAATGTGGTATTCATACACAGTGAAATCCTATTCAATCTTAAAAAAGAAGGAAATTCTGTTATTTGCAAAAACACGGATGGATCTGGGGACATTATGTTAAGTAAAATGAGACAAGCATAGAAAGACAAATACTGCATGATCTCACTTATATGTGGAATCTAAAAAAAGTTCAGCTAATGATAATAGATGGTAGAATAGTGGTTGCCATGGGCTGGGGGTTGGGTAAAGCTGGGGTATCTTGGTCAAAAGATACAAACTATCAGTTATAAGATGAGTAAGTTCTAAAGACCTAATGTAAAACATGATGACTATAGTTAATAAGAATGTACTGTTTACTTGAAATTTGCTAACTGAGTAGATCTTAAGTGATCTCACAAAATAAATAAATAAATAAATATGTGAGGTGATAGGTTAATTAGCTTAATTGGGGAATCATTTCACAATGTATATCAAAACATCATATTGTACATATTAAATATATACAATGTTTATTTGTCAATCATATATTGATTTTAAAAAAGAACGATAGAGTTGGGGGAGTGGGAGAGTAGAAATATGACACTAAGAAATGATTCAGGGAAACAGCAATATTATGCTTGGGAAAGAGAATACAGATTGAACAAAATGGCTATTAGAAAACATTTTTAAAAATCCACTCTTCACCAAGTCTCTTTACCTGAAGCTGTGGAAATTTTACTCAGTGCTTAGATTCTTAGTTGAAACTTCTTTCACCTGCTTTCTTCATTATGAAAAGAGTTAGTAAGGAAATCTTGTTTCCAAGATGAAGCCAGAGTTAAAATTGATTCACTGAATTGATAGTTGTACAATATCCACAGGATATAGAGAATTGCAGAATTGTCTCTCAAGTTATATTTGAGAGATTAAAAATGTATTAGACAGTTGTGCTCTTTACTCTAAAAAATGATGGTACTTAAACAGATATTTTGTTCTAATATTATGACCTCATTTTTAATTTGTGTTTTTGAGCATGAATTACGGCATGCTTTCTTTCTCTTATCATTTGTAGAAAGTTTTAAAATTATTTTTTCTCAACAGACAAAGGTTTGTTGTTTTGTTTCATACCAGTACAGACTTCTTAGTTCCTGAGAGATAAGTATTCATTAATATAACTGCTGGAAGGTAACCAGGCAGCTCACAGCTGGGTGATGAGAGAGGTCACATGGAAAGAAGTGGATGGAGTTTTTGGTAAAGCATTCACTATTCAATGTGAGAAAGTGTTGGGGTGGGGTGGTCAAGGATGACTGAGCTTTCAGATGAACACAACTGGTTGGATGGGGAAGAAGGTTAGTCACTGAGAAATGGGGTAATGAAATAGGCCTGGGAATTAGGGAGGAAGATCATAAATTCAGTTTTGTATATATTGAGTTTAATCTAATTCAAAGACTCCATGTTGACTTTTCAAATAGACAAATATGTGGGTATGAAGCTCAGAAAAGAGGTCAGCACTAAAGATAACTGCTATGTGTTATCTGCATGTATGTAATAATTGAAGCATGCATGGAGATGAGCAGACCTTGAGCTGCATCTTAAAGGACTCCAACATGTAAAGATGAGATAGAGAAAAGTCTTGTAAGGAAGATTGAAAAGGGGTGGCCAAGGAGATAAGTGGAAAACTAGTGCTGAGTGTTGGGTTTTGAAAGTCAAGGAGAAAGATTGTTTTAAGGATGAAGTTGTCATTGTGTTAACTGGTGAGAGATCAAATAAGGAGACATGGTGAAGAGTGGATTCTTCTGTGCTAAATAGAAAAAATTTATACAGCTTCTCTTCCAGAGAAATTTGGTTCTACTTTATCAATTCCCTAAATCTCAGAATTATGAAAAGGGCTAAGAAGCTTTTTAACTTCATGGTATCATCATCAAAGATCAAACGAGGCTGAGTCTTATATATCCAAATTCAGAAAGATGTACAGTACTGGTTTTCCCTGAATGTAGAAAGTAGTACTTGCAAGTTATGACTTTACTCAATTATTTAAATTAGATTTAAATGGCCCCCATAGTCATCATGCTGATTTCATTTCGAAAACAGAGAGAAAAATGAGCCTGATATTTCTAAAAAGTTCTTCAGTAACACTAATAATGATAGAAACAAATTTAACAGTGTGTGTAGGAAAATGAAGAGGAGGGAGAAAGCTGAAGAATGGTAGCAGGCAAATGTATCATCTGAAGCTTCTAAATCATCTTTATTTATTTCCTTTTATTTGTTGTGAGATTTTGGGATATACTGCAAAAGTTTAGCATATTCCTGATGCTCAGTGCTTATGACACAATGCTTTTTAAATAGTGAAAGAGAAGATGTGAACTCAAATCAGACAAATCAGAATTTATATTTAATGCACTAAAAAATATACATTTCATCTTCAAAAGGAATATTGGCTCACTCTTTCCAACTAAATGAAAAAGTATTGGTATTTGGACATAATTTTTGATATTTTTCTAATTACATAGTGCATCTCCTGATCCTCTCCCTTCCTTTTCATTTATTATTATACCAATATATGTTAAAAAGTGATTTACTCTGTAGTCCAGGGACGGCATCTCCTATGGAGGGAGGGGGAAGAGGGCAAGAGGAACCACATTGTTTGAAAAGCTGCCCAACAGCAAGAACAGAACTAAACACTCTGTTATATACATCTCATTTAGTTCTCATAACAAAGCCATGTGAGAGTGAGTTAGCCAGAGTCCTCCTCATCTTATAGATATAGAAATTGAGTTTCTCAATGGAATTCTCCTACTGCAGGACGCACAGTGAGTAAGTGTTTTCACACCTCTGAGCCAGCATCCACGCTCCTCACGATATATCATGCTACCCACGTGGAGCTTTAAGGCTGCCTGGAAGAATATCCTGTTCCCTCTAACACCATCTTTATTTGGCTATGGAAGTCTGAGTTCTTCTAAACGAGGGATACATGTCTATTCTAAATTAGACTTAAAGAGGTAATACATTTGGGTGAAAAAATGTGACATTGGATTGTTTCCTATGAGCAGATTAAAATAAGATGTAAAGATAAAACCACATTGGACATCTGAGAGGGACAGGACATGGAATAAGGGAAGAAGAGAGGTTCAAGAGGGACTTGGGGATACCAAACCATTTCCTCATAACTCTGCCTTCAACTGACAGCATTAAAGGCAGAGTCACTGGTTTGTTGCTGGAACATTCCTTCCACCTGGAACAATTAAAAAGTTCATACTAATATATTTTCCCCTTCACATAGTCTCAAAAATAATGTTTCTCCATTTCTGAAGCTACAACGTTAATCCAGAAAATAATGAGGACTCCTGGATAAGTTGTTGCCTTTGAAAAGAATACAAGTTACAAAGAAAAGTCCAACACATAATCCATTGATTAACCCTGAATTACATTGATTTTTCCAAGGTTGTGATAAAAAAAAAATTAAAAGAGCAGAATAAGTTCATGACCAGAGGATGTCAGCTCTAGTTAGTATTTTTCTCAGAATTTTTCAAATAGAACCTCCATAAATAGTCATCCCCTACCCAGCAGAATTGGACTTGGAAATTAACAGCTGCCTCAGGGAAGAGTTTTAGCCCTGTAGGAAAAAAAATTATTAAAGAAGCAGCTACAAATTGCACTACCACAGTTCTAAAATGTGTGACTGCTTTTGAACTACAATACACTGTCCCTTCTTGTACATAGCATGGCTATTTCAAAAGTAAAACATTGCATCCTTAAAGTGACTTCAATGTTGTTTTAAAATGCAGTCTCAATATGTAAGTCAGTAAAGCTACAAGGCTAGATATCTCATTCGATGACTTGTCTTCAGTGCTCTCAGAGTAATAGCCCTAGGCTTGTTTTACCAAACTCGGCACTTTACTTTTCCTTTATCCAGCTTTGCTGCTCATAGACTGAGAGATGGAGGCTGGAGGGGTCCCGGACATCTCCTAAACCCTAACAGGTGGTTGGGGAAGAGCATGAACATCCATACCTTCCTTACTTGGAAAGTCCTATTTTCAGAAATTCTTCCATGATTTTTAATAATCCCTTTTTGAATATATAGATAGCATTTACCAAATGACCCACATAATTTGGCCTAGTGGTTTTTAAAGAGTGATCCAGGATCAGCAGCCTTAACAACACCTGGAAATGTGTTAGAAATGTAAAATCTTGAGCCCCACCTCAAGTAATTCAACTTACTGAATTTGAAACTTTGTCGGGGAGGCCAAGAGATCTGTATTGTAACAAGCCGTTGGTTGGGTTAGCTGATGCATGCTAAGATTCCAGATCTACTGTGTAGCCCTTAACTACCTGGGCTATTATTTTGAATATGAATATCCTCTCCCCACAACTGTTGCTTTGTGACATCTCTACATACCTCCACCTGTCCAGTTGTGATAAGGCTGTGGCCAAAGGAAAGTTATGTTCCCTGACCATGCAGCTCCATTAGCCAGCTTCCCTATCAAAGTTCAGATTGGAAAGCAGTAGATTATGTCTTGTGTCCTAGTCTACCCTCTTCTCTCTAAGAACACTGGGGCTGAATGTTTCCATCAGAAGTTATCAGTCTTGTTTCCAGAGAAGTATCACATAATTAAGAAGTATTTATTAAGTATTTCTATGTGACAAGAGACATGACCCCTGCTCTTAAGGAATCCTTTTTAGGGGCTTCAGGGGGCATCTGAGATTTAGTTCAAGGAAGGAAAGATTCTTCTGCCTCCCTTCTCTGTCTTAAATCACTGCCATACGCAGTAAGGTTTGGGCACCCAGGGGTAGGTGATTCTTTTGTGAATGATTCCGGTTTCCTTAAAGGGGTTCCTGGACTTCTTCACTGGGTGAAGGGGCAAGGGCAGTGGTTCTCAACCTTTTGTGTACTTGCAAGTCACCTGGTAATATGTTAAAAATGTGCCTGGGTCCCTTGCAGAAATTCTTATTTAGGAGTTCTGAGGTGAAGCTGGGAAATCTGAAATTTTAGCAAGTGCCCGGGTGACTCTGATACAGGTTGGCAAATGACACTTAAGCAAAGTACAAGCAGAACAGCCACACTAAGTGTATTCAGCACATTCTGACACCCCAGGGAGGTGGCAGAGGCAGAGGTGGCCCTAAGTCCCTATTCACCTCTTATCAGCCAGTCTTTAAAACCACATCAGTGATAGTGCATGTGCTGCATCAGCACGTAAGTGAATACAGACAACTCAAATACTGTTGTTCCGTTCCACAAATGCTGTTGCACATATTATGGGCCAGGTCCTGTGCCAGACACTGAGGTTACTGGGGGAACAAGAGAGACAACAGCAGTTTCTCCATTCAGGGAATAAAGACACATATTAACCTTGTCAATATCAAGGAGGTTAGTATTACAAAAGGAGTACAGTGATCTGAAAAACAAGGAATAGAACTAAACTAGTGGCCAGGATTAAGGGTGAACGGGGTGGAAAGGGCTGACATGGGACAATCCTTCATTTACTCGCATGACTAACTCCCCCTGAATGAGGGTCATTTTTAAGATATGCAGGAAATCCCATCACTATTGGTCTCTTCCTTTGGAAAAACAGTCTGAAGCAATGTAAAGTCCTCTCAATCACATGACTAAATAAAAATGTTTTAAGTTTTTATGAAATACAATGAAGATTATGCACAAAAAAAATCTTGGAGAATGCAACCAAGTTTTACTTCTGGGTTTTGTGATTACTGGTCATTTTCCTTTTTTTTTTTTTTTTGCTCCTGTCTGTATTTTTCAAATTATCTATAATAAGTAGGTTTTTTTGTAATTAGATAAAAATGTTATTAGAACAAAACTAAGGCAGATTCTACAAGAAAAATTAAAGGCATTTATTTAAGGCAAGTATGGAAAAACATATTGAGCCAAAATATATTTATTAAGAATCTCCTATGTAAATACTAAAATTCCTGGAGCCATATCCTGTAGATCTTCCACTTCTTAGTTGTCTGATGTTGAATTAATTACTGTATCTCTATGCCTCAGTTTCTTTATCTGTAAAGTGATTCAATCGCTTACATTTGATTGATGTGAGAATTAAACAAAGGCACTCATGTTAGGTGCTTAGAATAGAACTTGACATTTCATAAGCCCTCAATAAATGTTAGCTATTACTATTGTTACTGTTATTATCTAAAAAAATATTACCTCACCCCATCTATGAATCACCAATCTCTACTAGAATGTGATTTGAGATCAGGAGCTCTTTACTTTCTATGACAGCCTTTTAGATTATTGAATAGCTCTACTTATTGGCAAGCGCTGCTTTATGCTGAGCCAAAATATGCTTCCCTGAAATTTCCCTCCATTGGACACTCTTCTTTCCATTACAGCACTACATCACAGACTACCACAATTTCTTATTGTTCCTCAAATGACTTAACAGCAGTAACACTTGCCTTACACTTTATAAAGCTCTATCCCTTATATTATATCATTTGAGCCTCTAAGTACATAGGATAAATATTATGTAACATCATCACCATTTTATAGGTCAATAAATTCAGGCTTGACAAGGTAATTGACTCATGAAATATCACGTCTAGTGGTGATGGTGCTGAGAATTAAACACAGGATATCTAGTGAGTCTCTTTCCTCTATGCCACATCTATTTTTAAATGCCTCACATTAAATTTATTTTAAATGCCTCCAATCACCCACTGAAGGAATCACCCATGTCTTCAATTGCATTATTTTATTACTGTAATTTATGTTTATTGTCAGAATCCAACCAGGAAAATAAAAACCACTCTACAACTTCCAAACATAGGAACTATAATACAAGGAATTTGGTTACACCTGTGTTGAAAGAGTTGAGAAGCCAAACAGGGAATGCAGAGACCACCAAGAGATTCACAAAGGCAGGAACTCATTACTACCCCTAGGACACAGAAGCCAAATCCAAGAGCCAGGACTACACAATAGAATCTAGGAATTAAAACCTAGCATGCACCGCCCATAGGAACAAGGGCCATTAAGACGTAGGCAGGGGGAACAGAAAAGCTCTACCTCCTCATTCCTTCCTGCCTTACAATCCTCAGTCAGGCCCTGCATTGGCTGAGAATAACAGGAAAACGGGTCCAGAAGGACTTAGGAAATATAGTTCCTGAATTATGGAGCAGAGGCAGGGAAGAGCAAGGTGTGGATCTGAGAACAACCTGGCTACTGGAGGCACAATTTCTTCGTGACCACATCATACTTCTAATTTATATTGAGCTCATTGTTAGGTTTGAAGACCCGGGCATTTTTCACATAAACTCTTTTAACTAGTTCTCTTTGTATTTGCCAGTTGGCTTTTTGAATGTAAGGATGGACTTGACTTCATCTTGTTTGATTTCATCATTTGACTTTGGGTCAGCCATTTAGATGTTGCAAATCTTTCTCATCCTACTTAGCCTATTGCAACATGGAAATCAATGAATATCATTTATATATCTATGTCCAAATTATTATTAAATATTTTGAACAGGGTAGGGCTTGAGGTCAATAACTGTAGAGTGGCTAGGGTGAGACAAGTGAGGTACTCACCTCAGGAGCAAAATTTAAGGAGGTACGAAAAACCCAGTAATCGAGATAAATATTTCAATGCAATATTTTTATAAAATCAAAATTAGTGCAAAATTTTATGATAAATGAAATACTGAAATTTTAAATAAAGATAGGACCCACAAGCGATTAACATTTGTCAATTAAGCCAGCTGCAAATTCTCTACTTTGTACTTTCATCTACCTCATACTTTCCATCTATTACTAAAGAATATGACAAAGAACTTTGTCAAATATCTCTCTAACATTTTGATACATTATGTCCTGGAATCTAGACCACTAATTTACTACCAGTTCAGAGAAAGACAGAGACCAAATTCAGGGTCAGATCTGAAGCTTATATAAATTGGGGGACTGTGTTTAAGAAAAAGAATTCAAAGTTACTGTGAGCCATGTATGTGTACAGAACTGTTTTATATTATACGTATTCCTAACCTAACATCCTTTTGCCAAATTCCCCAAATGAGGCCACTCCAATGCCATCTGACAAGAGGGAAAGTGTAACACAGGGCAGTGGAGATGGAAAAAGTGGTCTTAACTGATTGTGGTTAAAGTATTTTGCAAACTGTATAAAACATATGTTGTTATGATCACATTCTGCTGCTGCCAAGGCTGCAGAAGGGGGCCCTTACAAGTGAAACTTTATTATTAATTTTTGTGGTAAATCCGACTCTGAATTTAAACAAAGCTTTAAGGGGAATTTCAGTTGTACAAAATAAATCGCAATAGCATCTTCCATTATGCATCATTACACAGATCTGATGTCTTCCTATATCAAATCCTACCTCCTGAACAAAATTCCTTGCCTGCACATGAATAGATCGGAGCCAGTGGTTTTAAGGTGCCTTGGAATTTTAACATCCTATCCATTTTGTAAAATAAGAGCTAGCAATTTCAGAGATAGTACAGAACAAAGGTGAGAGTCAATTTTCCCAACATAGGTTTTATAAAAGGAAGTCTGATTAAAAAGTATCTTTCTTTTGCAAAATGTCTCATTTATAAAAGTACCATCTTAATTAGCAAGAAGAACTAAATTCACAGTCAATTTTTATTAAAGAAGACAAATATTTTGGCATAGTTGTATCAACTAACCAACTTCAAATGAGAAAAAGTGCCTGAATATTGAATTTCCAAAAGGTGGCCATACCATTGGTATTTGCTTAATGCCCAAGTCTCTGGATAAAGATTGGGGATTTTAAAGAAATGATTTTAATATGCTAATATGGATGCTGTAAATCAAACCTATAAATGTCTTACATCTAATACTTTAAAATTAATTGTCTTCTAAAATAGTATCATTGCTTTTTAAATAAATTAAACACAGAGAATGACAAAATTCTCCACAATGAACATTGTAGTCAATGTGTTAGGAGGTATGATAGGTGATAAGAAAATCTGAACAAAATGATTTATGTATAAGAAAGACAGTTTTGCTCTTTAATCTTGGAAGTGGTAAATACCTATTTTAGAACAAGAAGCACAGTCTGATTCAGCTAATCTAACCACTTTTCCTTATCACTCTGTTACAACCACCCACAGACAAAAGACAGCTCTTCTTTGCTCAAATCATAATAACTTCTCTTTAAACTTGTAAAATTGCTGGTTGACTCTAATAAAATACAATCAGCATAATTTCCTACTGGTTGATATTTATACAATGAATTTGATTATTTAATTGATGCTGATTTTTAAACCTCAAAGTTTAAAAGACTTTGAAATATTAAAAGAATTTGAAATATTAAAACTTGATCATTTAGAAGCATGTATTTGATACCTACAATCCAGGGTAAAAAATAAAATAATGTAAAGTCTATGTCATTTTATAAAGAGCGTGGTGTTATTTGGACAAGGACCTTATTTTTTCCAATAGCATAAAAACAGTATTTCTTTCACTTGTTTATTTTAATAAATGTTTTTTTCATAAATTTTACAATTCTCCATTTTTTAGTATTATGTCTATAATTCAATACTCTTAGTTGTTTTCAGGAACATCTCTAAATCTCATCAGATCAAGTATGAATAAAATTTGATTTTGTTACTTCTCTATAGAACTGTACCTTCATAGGTAAATATCAGCAATTTTTACGTAGCTAATGACTTTCTATCTTTAAATCCTAGAACCACAATTGTAGCAAAAGTTGGGAGGAATTTAAAATATGCTGAGTTTTGATATTATCAAATACTATGCAATGATTTCAGCTGAGAGAAATGGAGAGAAAATAGACATTGTACAACTGTATTTATAACAGCTTGATTCCATGTGCTCTTGTTTATGGAAAAGAGGTCAAGAAAGTCTGTAATAACCCAGCCAGTTCAGCACTCACAGTGTGATAATGAACTAGTTCACATACGAAAGATATTCAATTGCTTGTAAATAGAAACAAAGTTTATATTACCATATTTATCATTATACTTTGAAATAAGCTTTGGCACTCATTACTCATGAATAAAAGAATGTTGACGCACTGAAATGCTCTGAGGCAATTTTCATAACACAAGGGTTTATTTCTTTAACCCAAACCTTCCACTGTTAAGGCACATTTTAGAAATTGAACTTAAGGCTTCAAAGTACCTATTAGAAAAGATGAAATTTAACTTTGGAATTTAGTTTGTTTTTGTTTTTTTAAATAGATATCCCCTCTAGAAGATGCAACAGATATGAGTAAAGAAATAAAAAGTAACCAGTTTGCTTTGTGCTAATAGAAATGTCTAGATTTGTATTCCGACCACAATTCATATATCAAGTAGTGTTCATGAAAAAGGATCATATTTCAAATCTGACTTCATCATAAGATAATTTCTTATCTCCTATAATATTAGTTTATTGGAGATGCATATTTTAGGGGATAAAACAGGGTTTTCAACATTATACCTACCATACATCATCATTACACAGAGCACTTTGCATTTCAAAATAGTTTGATGAATGTTACTAGTCATTTCTGATTGTATCCTTGAAATTGTATGATTACTTTCATGATACATAAAGAAAATCTTAAATAGGAATATTAAGGCTATGGTTTACACTGTGCCAAAATTATTAATTTCGTTCCATCAGTACAACTAATCTAGTCATGAAGGAAAAAAATAGCTGCTTAATCAAAACATTTGGCACTATATGATCAATAAGGAAAATCAACCAAAAAATAAGTAAGGAGATTTGTAGAAATGACCTAAATAAATTGACTAGGGTTACACGATGTATAAGTTTGTTACAATGGAATTTCAGACATAGCTCCTGCCCAATATATGAATTACTAATAACTAATGGGGCAAAGGTAGCTCTCTGAAGGCTACCTCCCCCCCTAGCCAAAGAAGATATATGTAATAATTTTCATCATGTGCATATAAAAAAGTTTCCACAAAGGGAGTTTTTATTATGTTTATTTGAAATTAGTCTACCTCAATGTCTTTCACATTAAGAATATTTTCCCCATCTGTGAATATGTTGAAGAAAAATGCTAGCTCATATTTATTTGAGTCTTAATTCTGTGCCACACACTGTTATGAACTATCTTATTAAATCCTTAGAAGGTTCATTGTCCTGTGACATAGATTTTATGCCTAATTAAAAGGGGACATGATAAAAAGCCAGAAAAAGAAGTCAAGAATCTTGCTCAAAAATCACAAAACTATTTACGATATATCTGGGACTTGAACTCAATGATCTGACCTTAGAACCTGCGAGCTCGACCAGAGTTCGACATAACGTCCATCACTCAGACTTACCGTCACCCCTGACCCCACAGACACTGTGAATAGAACTTGAAATAGTTATTTTCACTAAAAATTCACAAAACAGCAATACTTTAATATCTATATGACAAAGTGCCACACAATATGGAGTAAGTGGGCTTTCCTCCCCCTTCTGCATACCACATACCATGTGCATCATGTCTTCAGCCACGGAAGGTTCTGGAATATATACTCTCAATTTGGCATCTGGAAGGTTACAGTACAAGAGCAGGATATTTTTTACGATGGCACCTAGGAGCAGTGAAACTGAGTAGATGGACATTGTGGAAGTCTGAGCATTTCTTCTAGGGGCTGGAAAATCAAAAGAAACAAAATGGCCTGTGACTAAAGCAAGTAGAGGAATTGCATGACAATGCCAGTGAGGTATCCCCTGCAGACTCCAAAAATAAATGGGGAGAGAAGAATTTCAATGGAAGTTGAAGGTTCTATTAATACAGAAACATGTAGGGGTGAGATACTCAACATTGTAACTATTCATCTTACTCCATGTTTACTTTCCCCTATGTCTCCCAAGACTGGAGCAACTAAGAAAACACAAAAACTACATTAAAAATGGGTTTAGTTCCTACTACAGTCTGAAGATGTCCCCCCAAAATTCCTCTGTTGGAAACTTGGTCCCCAATGCAGCAGTATTGAGAGGTGGGGCTTCTTGGGGGGAGGTGTTTAGGTCATGATGGCTCCACTTTCATGAATGAATTAATGCTATTACATAAAGGGCTTGTGGGAGTGGCTTTGCTCTCTTCTACTCTTCTGCCACGTGAGGACACAGAATTCCTCCCCTCCAGAGGACGTAGGACTCGGCATTCAAGACATCAGCCTGGAAGCAGAGAACAGCCCTTGCCAGATGCCACTGCCTTAACATAATATTGGATTTCCCAGCCTCCAGAATTGTGAAAAATAAATTTCTGTTTTTTATTAATCACCCAATCTGTGGTATTCTGCTATAGCTTCACAGCATATATATTTCATACTGCAGAGATATGACAGGTTCAGTTCCAGACCACCACAATAAAGGTAGTCACACAAATTTTTTATTTTCAATGCCTATAAAAGTTATGTTTATGCTATATGGTAGTCTTTTGAGTGCACAGTAGTATTATGCCCCCAAAAATGTACATACCTTAATTAAAAAAACCACATTATTGCTAAAAAATGCTAACAATCATTTTAGTCTTCAGTAAGTTGTAATATTTTTGCTGGTAGGGGATCTTGTGTCAGGGTTGATGGCTGCTGACTGAGGAGAGTGGTGGTTGCTGAAGGTTGGGGTGGCTATGCAAATTTTATAAAATAAGACAATGAAGTTTGCCACATCAATTGACTCTTTCTTTCATGAAAGATTTCTCCATAGCATGTGGTGCTGTTTGATAGCATTTTATCCATATTAGAACATCTTTCAAAATTGAAGTAGTCCTCTCATACCCTGCTGCTGCTTTATCAACAAAGTTTATGTAATCATCTAAATCCTTTGTTGTCATTTCCGCAATGATCACAGCATCCTCACCACGAGTAAATTTCATCTCAAGAAACCACTTTCTTTGCTCATCCCTAAGAAGTAACTCCTCATCCATACAAGTTTTATCATGAGATTGCAGCAATTTAGTCATAGCTTCAGGCTCCCCTTCTAATTCTAGTTCTCTTGCTATTTCTACCACATCTGTGGTGACTTCCTCTAGTGAAGTCTTGAACCCCTCAAAGTCATCCATAAGGGTTGGAATAAACTTCTCCCAAACTCCTGTTAAGGTTGACATTTTGACCTCCTCCCATGAATCATGAATGTTCTTAATGGTATCTAGAATGGTGAATCCTTTCCATGTTTTCAATTTGCTTGGCCCAGATCCATCAGAAGAATCACTATCTGTGGCAGTCATGGCCTTATGAAATGTATTTCTTAAATAATAAGACTTCAACATCAAAATTACTCTTTGATCCATGAACTACAGAATGGATGTTGTGTTAGCAGACATGGAGACAACATTAACATCCTTGTACAGCTCCATCAGAACTCTTGGGTGACCGGGTACATTTTCAATGAGAGTAATATTTGAAAGGAATCTTTTTTTCTAAGCAGTGGGTCTCAGCAGTGGGCTAAACATATTCAGCAAACTGTACTGTAAACAAATGTGCTGTCATCTTGGCTTTGTTGTTCTATTTCTAGAGTACAGGCAGAGCAGATTTAGAAAAATTATCAAGAGCCCTCAGATTTTCAAAATGTTAAATGAGCATTGGCTTTGACTTAAAGTCACCGACCCCATTAACCCCTAACCCTGAGCGTCAGCATCCTTTGAAGCACTGAAGCCAGGCATTGACTTCTCTCTAGATATCAAGATAAGGCTGTTTCATCTACATTGAACATCTGCTGTTCAGTGTAGTCACCTTCATCAGTTATCTTAGCTAGATCTTCTGGATAACTTGCTACAGCCTCTTTGTCAGCACCTGCTGCTTCTCCTTATGTTTTTATGTTCTGAAGACAGCTTCTTTCCTTAAACCTCATGAACCAACCTCTGCTTGCTTTAAACATTTTTTTCTGCAGATTACTCACCTTTCTCAACCTTCATAGAGAAGGTTGAGAGGCTTTGGCTTAAGGGAATGTTGTAGCTGATTGGATTTTCTATCCCGGCCACTAAAACTTTCTCTATATCAACCATAAGGCTGTTTTTCTTTCTTATCAGTCGTGTGTTGGCTGGAGTAGCACTTTTAATTTCCTTCAAGAACTTTTCCTTTGCATTCACAATTTAGCTAACTGTTTGGCACAAGAGTCCTAACTTTCAGCCTATCTCAGCTTTTGACATGCCTTCCTCACTAAGCTTAATCATTACTAGCTTTTGATTTAAAGTGAGAGACTTATGACTCTTCCCTTTACTTGAACACTTAGAGGCCATTGTAGGGTTATTAATTGGCCTAATTTCAATACTGTTGTTTTTCAGGAAATAGGGAGGCCTGAGGAAAGGGAAAGAAATGGGGAATGGCTGGTCAGTGGAACAGTCAGAACACACACAACATTTATGAAACAAATTTTCCATCTTATACGGGCAGGATTCATGGCACCTAAAACAAATACAATAGTAATATCAAAGATCACTGATCATAGATCACCATAAGAGATATATTAGGTCATTAAATATGAAATGTCTGATTTTGAATCAAAGGCTTAGTTTATTGTATCTCAAACAAGAAGCAGTACAATTAATCAAAGTATGCACCTAAACTATCGACACAGTTTTGCCATCTTAACAGTAGCTTGTTTATGCCAGCAGCGAAGAAGCCTGCAGTGCAAGTGGCAGTGAAATCGTGAAATGTGTTTTCGACAGCTTGTTGAGAATTGAATATTGTTAATTATAAGAAGTGGTCCAAAGCCTGGAAGAAGTGGTAGTCAGTTGGTGCAAGGTCAGCTGAATATGGTGGATGACAGAGAGTTTCCAAATCCAGCCTCTGTAGTTTAAGCAGCATTGTTTGTGCAACATGCAGTTGAGTGTTGTCTTGCAAGAGGATTGGCCTGTCTCTATGGACCAATCTCGGCTGCTTCATCGCAAGTATCCTCATTGCTGGTTGCAGTAGACATCCACTGTCATTGATTGACCAGGTTTCACGAAGCTGTAGTGGATAAAACCAGCGCTGGACCACCAAACAGACCTCAATTAGCTTTTTTTGATGAATATTTGGTTTTGGACTGTGTTTTGGCACTTCATCTTTATCCAACCATTGTGCCAAATGCTTGTGATTGTCAAAAATCAATTTTTTATCACACATAATAATACGGTGTAGAAATTGTTTGCCTTTATGTTGTGACAGAAAAGAAAGGCAAACTTTGAGACAATTTCTCTTCTGATGCTCATTTAATTCATACGGTACCCATCTATCCAGCTTCTTGACCTTGCTGATTTGTTTTTTTTATTATTTTTATTTTATTTCAGAGTATTATGGGGGTACAAACGTTTTGCTTACATAAATTACTTTTGTACAGTTTGAGTCAAAGTTGTAAGTGTGCCCATCACCCAGATAGTGTGCACTGTACCTGTTAGGTGTGAATTTACTCAGCCCCCCCTCCTCCCTCCCATCTGCTTGATTTCTAATGAGTTCTATTTCCATCTGTGCACATAAGTGTTGTTTGAAAGGTTCCAATTTAATGGTAAAGTAGTATGGAGATACCTCAAAGAACTAAACGTAGAAATACCATTTAATCCAACAATCCCACTACTGGGTATTTACCCAAAGGAAAAAAGGAAATTTTATAAAAAAAGACACCCGCACCCGAATGTGTATAGCAGCACAATTCACAATTGCAAAGCTGTGGAAACAACCCAAGTGCCCATCAATACATGAGTGGATTAATAAAATGTGGTATGTGTATACCATAGAGTACTACTCAGTCATAAAAAATGGTGAACTAATACCTCTTGTATTAACCTGGATGGAACTGGAGACCATTCGTCCAAGGGAAGTATCACAAGAATGGAAAAATAAACACCACATGTACCGATTTGTTTCAAATTGTCCAATATTGTTGGAATAGTAATGTCAAACCTTGCTGCTAATTCACGTATAGGTTGAGATGAATTTGCTTCCACTACAGTTTTCAGCTCATCATTATCCACCTTGGTCTCAGGTTGCCCACGTGGCTTATTTTCAATATTAAATCACCCAAATGGAACTTCTCAAACCATAATCTATGGTACTGTGAGTTCATTAGCCACATCCTTCCCAAACACTTCGTTGCTATTTGGAGCTCTCTGCTCAGCGTTGGTTCCACGAGGGAACTTATATTCAAAAATAGCACAAATTTTTGACTTATTCATGGTTTCACAAATATTGCACTAAAAAAATTTGAAGGATAATCAACAGCCAAAATCTGCTCTTGAAAGAATGAGGATGTACCTTCATAATAAAAATAAAACAAGAATTATCAAAGTGAAATGTCAGAGATATCAACTATCAAACTTAGTACTTAAGAATATTGGATATTTCATACTTAATACTACTAATAATAAACATTGAAATGTTGCAAGAATTACCAAAATATGACACAGAGACACAAAGTGAGCACATGATGTTGGGAGAATGGCACCAATAGACTTGCTCCACACAAGGTTGCCACAAACAATTTTTGTGTGTATATGTATATTTGATATATATATCTCCTCAACATTGTCCCTTGCACACCGTCTGATAAGTAGTGTTTTAAACATTTCTCACTCTGCTTTTGATGTCTTTGTTTTTCAGTTTTTCATTATGTGTGGGTTCACTGTGCATTATCAGTAGTATGTCATACTTTGATTAGCAAGGCCTGAGTTTATCTCCTTAATACAGCATGTAATTGTCTCTGGCCCAAGAAGTCAACTGACATTGTAATTACATTCAAGTTAATACATAGTTTAGGAAGCAATCCAAAGAAAACACGTCAACACAATAGCAGCCACGTAGGTGCCAGGAAGGGGCTAGACAGGGGCTGTTACTCGGACCTTATCATTTGTTTTCTGTTTTCTGTTTTGCTTTCTTAAATGTTATGCTTCTGACATCGTTAGGCCTATAGATGAGAAAACTTTCTCATTGCTTCTGGTGGCTAGGACCATTTCAGGGATTCCTAATAGAGGGAAGAAAGTATAGGCACAGTATGAAGGATTTTATCTTTAAGGCCAATGTTGTAAGCTGATTGTGACAGGATATATTAAGGAGAATAATCGTAGCATACACAAACACACACATACACACACGTGTGTGTGTGTATGGTTTTGTGTCCCTTGGAAGAGGGACAGGCAGCTTTCTTTGCTCAGTGTCAGCAGAACCAGAGTTGTCATGTTGGTCATGATAGGGAGCTGAGACAAAGAAACCCAAAAGAGAGCCTTCTGAGTTCTCAGGAATAATGCCAAGGTTAGGACTCTCCCCAGGTGTGGAAGTCAGGCTCTGGGATTTGCCCTAGATCCACACCACCTGCCTTGTCCTTCCCTTGAATGAAACCTGCCAATGAAGAGTGGTCCAGCCCCTCTTGGCCCAGCCTTTCTTTGCCCCTAACAGGAGCATGGCCTTTGGGTTCCTCATAGCTCCACATGGGCATCCTCACATTATCCTCCCTAGGTGCCTCAATATGAGAAGCTTCTGCCTATCTCGGCTTTGCTATGACACCCGTAACAATGATTATTAACTGTACCTCATTTTGGTACAACACTTCGCATTCTACAAAAATATTTCAAGCCTGTTATCCAGTGTGATCCTCACAATACCCCTGACCTAGAGTTAGTGTGGTTTTATCCTGATTTGCAAATGAGAACCCAGACTCAGGAAATGTCTTGTTTTAGGTCAAACAGTTCATGAGTGGCAAAGCCAGCTCTGGAGACTTCCAGCAACTTCCCTTACCACAGCCTATGCTGCCCTTCTAGCTGTGGCCACAATTCTGAAAAAAGCTAACACCCACGCTGCTGGGGAGATTCATTTTTTAAGCTATGCTTATCCCAATGAATGCAGTGGAGGTATGGCCTCTGGAAATTTTCAGATGAAGTGAACAAAGAGATGAACTCTATTTTATTTGCACTCTTTGTCTTCAGGTTCTGTTTACCACTGACTCTGCAATGATGAATAAGTTGTTCACTTCTGTGATGATCAATTTCTGTCTTTAAAATGGAGAGGATAATACTTGCCAACAATTACCATCACTAAATGAAGGAACTAATGCTTTTAAAGTGTTGAGAAAGAGATGCTCTAGAAATAGAAATGTGAGGTTTACGTTGAATACATTTAAATGTGATTTTTACCTGAAATTAAGGTTTCCCCAAAGATTCCTGCCACACTAAACTAAGCACAATTTGTGTTATTACTATTTTTTTTGTTTTTCACTTTAAATGCCAAGGCAGTAAATGGACTTTCTAATTGTATAGACTGTGCCATTTTACAACCCACTGCTGATGGCTGCGATCCCCTTACCGTGTATCCTCCACCCAAGACTTCATCTTACTTGGTTTGTACCAGCTATAAACATAAACATTGCCTATCTTGCTCTACATAGGTAACAACATGTTCTTTAGACACTGCCTGGCTCAGAACAGAGTGCAAAATGATGAAGCAGGCTTTGCTTTGACACTAAAAGTGCCACATTGCTACATAATCCATCATGGCACAACAGTATTGCTGGGCCTGGCGACCGTATTCATTAGTCAGGTTGGCAGGCCTTCTGCTCAGGGGAACTACAGGATGTGCAGCCTCTCCAAAGAGAGCCTGAGGTGCAGCAGCCAGACAGCTGAGGCCTTTCTAATGAATGACTCCACTTCAACAAGCCAGCATTACTAGGGATAAAACCATTAAGCCATGGAGACAGCTATGGCTTACGAATTTGATGTGGTATGCTAATGCTTGAGAGGACATTTTTAGATAAGAAATGCAAACTTTCACACTGGATTGGATTGTCTAAAGCACCTGAACCAACAAAATGTTTTCCATAAAAGTGCTATTGACTATCAAGGTTGACTTTGAAATGATACAGAAGCATTGTAATCTGGAAAGTCCAAATGAAAATTTTAAATTGCTATATAGTACATTACACTGTATTATCTACTTTACTAAAGCAAACCAGCTGTTACATGCCTGAAATAAAGCACATTCTTACTTTTAATTATTAGTTAAGCCCATAAAATATGTCAATTGAATTGCAATTTTAAATGTATCCGTAAATGTTATTAAGTTCAAGGTGAAATTCTTTTGATGTATCTAGGAGCTCAGAAGAGCATTATTTTATAGCTTCCTTTCCTGGATAAATAACTATGACATCTTGTTATGTTTAGTTAGCATTGGCATTTCAGCTAATATTGACCAAAGAAGCTAGTGTGGCTATGTTTAAACTCTTTTCTCCGAAAGAGTTTCACTGCCACTCCACAGCATATTTTGGGTATTTTAAAATCAACAAGACCTGTTATTCCCAGACCACAATTCAAATTCATTCATTTTTCCTCTCAAATTATTTTTCCAGTTGTGTTTACCTAAATTGAGGAAATCACTTTTATTTGAAACAAGGATTTTGTATTTCTATTTCATTTCTTCCTCTCAAAATCAGGATGAAATAATATTGCTGTTTAGTACAACCAACCATATGCCTCCAAGTTGAAATAACAAGGAATTTTTTTTATTTTCAAAGTATTATGGGGGTAAAAATGTTTTTGGTTACATGGATCACTTTTGTAATATTTGAGTCAGGGTTTTAAAAGTGTGCCTGTCACCCAGATAGCGTTCATTGTACCTGTTGAGTAAGTTTTCACTCATCCCCTTCTCCCCTCCTCCCCCCTGCTTGATTTCCTTTGGGATTTACTTCCCTCTGTGCACATGTGTGCTCATCAGTTAGTTCCAATTTAATAGTGAGTACATGTGGTGCTTGTTTTTCCGTTCTTTAGATACTTTACTTTGGATAATGGTCTTCAGTTCCATCCAAATTGTTGCAAAAGGCATTAATTCATCCTTCTTCATGGCTGAGTAGCATTCCATGGTATACATATAACACATTCTGTTAATCCACTCAAACATTGATAGGCATTTGGGTTGATTCCACATCTTTGCAATTGTCCTACTGCCAAAAAGATCTAGGCTTGCATCCCAACCTATCTGACAAGTTCAAGATCTTTTAAAGCTAAATTTTGCATATAGAGGACAAGTACTACATATCTTGACAAACTATGATCCAAAAAACATTCTTTGTGATCTTAAAAGTTATTCTAAGAAAAATAATGTACCAGCACAAGTAAGTTTGGACAAAACTTCACACTCTACTCCTTTCTTGGAGATTCATAATGCAGATAAAAGACATTAAAGTTGCTGAGCAGTCTTGACTTAAAGACATTTGTTTTATTTTATTGAACTCAGCATTTCCCAAAAGAATTTTCCAGTAAATACATTTTGATGGAAAATGTTATGATATCAAATAAATTTGGTATTCCTTAGCACACAGCTGGGGAATCTTTTTTGAAGATAGTTGAGAAGGGACTGTAACAAGGGAAGGCAAGAAAAAACAGCTCAAAATGCATGAAATGTTTATGTGACTTTCCTTTGATTTTGTTAGTCATAAGAGAATAAATCGCTTTCACTTTGGGACATTCCTTAACTTGGTTTTCTAGGAGCATAATGAATAAAGCAATTAATAATTGAAAATCTCCAATAAAAATTTAATTGTTAAGTATGAGATAGACTCTTTACTCAATGACAACAGCATAATATGGTATGAATATCAATAACTACTGATGATATAAAACAAACCGGTAATATACACAGAGAAATGTTAATATAAGACATAATATTAGAGAGGGGAGAAAGCTTACATTGTCATTTGTCCTCTTTGTTATTTTTTTTTCCAAAAAGAAATGGGTTTTGTTGTAGGTCGAAAATGGGCAAGTACTGTCAATATCATATTGTCCAATTTAATGGTGTCTAGTATAATTTTTATTATCCTTATTTTACAGAAAAGAAAAATAAGAATCAAACAGTGTCTTGTTCATGATTACTCAGCAAGCAACTGGGCCATGTACTTCAAGCTTGATATACCTGATTAACATTCCAAGCCTTTTCTGCTGTATTATATATTTTCATAATTTGCTTAATTTGTTTTTATCTTGACCACATGTTTCTTATTTGAAGAATTGAATTTTTGCCATAAATTTTGTATCTTAAAGAAAAAATATATTAGCATATTTTCTTTGAAGTTAACCATATTTGTTCACACATTAGGACTTTTAAGAATATTAATTTACATACTTCTATTCAGAGCAAACAATTTGGTTTTCATTGCTATTCCTGAATGCATTTATAAAAGTCCATTTCCAAATATATTTTTAATTCAGTTTTTTAATTACTGTATCAGTCTTTTTTGCTGTTGACTACATGGTTTTAACTTGAGCAATTATAAGATGATTGACTTAAAATATGAATATGTGTGTGCAGGGTGTGTGTGTGTGTGTGTGTGTGTACACTTAGGGAAGGAAAAACCTGAGAGAAATGTATCAGATTCTACAAAACTCAAAAGATTTTTTTCTTTAATAGTTTAAGTAGAAGAGTTATATTTGAAGGAAGATTTAGTTGCTTCAACTCAAAGTATATTATTTTAATGAACCAAAAATCCTGGTGCTTCTTTTGGGCCTATTTCAGTCACTTGCCCTTCCCTATGACTAATCTATATTGAGAGTATTTTTGGGGGCTTAATCCTTAATCTCTCTGCAGCAGAACTGTCAATCATACGTACAGGACAGTGAATAGAAACATGAAAATTTGTCACATTAAAGGATTCATGAGGTCAAGCCCACATGTAGCAGGTGCAACTTGCTGCTACACAGCTGCCCCTTCACCTCCATGTATGTTGCTTCACCTCTAACGATTATGTTACTCTGTCGATATGGTCAAAGGAATGAAGAGATTAGCCACACCAGCCCACACACCTGATCCAGATATTTCCGATCAGTTAAGTGAGTCTATCAATAAGCCTAGAGACTATGGCAATTGCTAATGAGGTTTCTATTTGAACCATCAGTATAATTAAGCAAGCAATGCTCTCTTGTTTCTAATCTACTAAACTTACACATTCACCTTTATCCTAAATTTCATCATGAGTTTAAGAGACTGTTATGAGATTAATTTAATAACCTTGGGGGTGGGGGCAAAAAAAAGAATTTAATAACCTTATGTTGATTGGATGAGAATCCATGAAGAAAAAAAATCACCCATGTTTTGGTGGAACTTATGAAGACTTTGGCAGGTCTTCATTTGTCAGACTTACTCTTTCCCTTCTCTTCAGTGCTACCTGGCCCTTAACACCACTTAAACCAGTAACACTTAAAATGCCCAGAAAGGAGCTTTTAATGAAGCCCACACCTTCCCTCAAATCATCCAAAATACACTTTGTAGAAATAAAACCGACTTTTGTAAACAGAATTTGAAAACAGACAGGTCCCCTGAAAGTTTCACCTGACTCTATGAAATCGGTTCACGTTCAAATGGCTGGAGGAACCAGCCGAGCGAAGCAGTGAAGGGAAAAAGGCCTTGCCCCTTCTCTGAGAGCTGGTGCTTATCAGCTACAGCTGGTTGTTGATATGCAGAAACGTAAATTCAATATTGCCTGATCATAAAGTTTTTCAAAAGAAGTTGGAAATTTTAATTTTTTTCTGAAAGTGCCCTGTGACTAAGTGACGACAATTACTTGAAAATGTTTTAAAAGCCTCTCTAAAACTTTCTGTACTCCTACCAGATGTCTATTCTCTGGCAATATCCAATCTCAGCTCTAAATGTTTGCCTTATTCTTTATTTGGATTCCACTTTCCCCTTTCATTTCTACTTACTTCATGTTCTCAAAAGCATATTACTGGAATAAAATTACATGACTGTATCAGAATATTATATTGAAATTCATCTCCAGACACAAATTCTTAGGAAAACAGTTTGCCAGTGAGATTTATTGGCAGAAGTACATTTGGTTTAAAAAAAAACTAACATTCAGGATCTTTAAACCTCTAGTTCTTCTTTGCACTTTTAATTTTAGTATTAAAAATTCACATTCTATTTTTATATTTCAACAAAAAATTTTAAGGAGATTTTAATATATGATCCTAGTTACAAACTTCATTAAACTTTCTTAAATATTTTATATTACATGTATAATATATTTTGCTTTCTTTTAAAATACTGTATTGTAATTGTCAGATGCAGCAAATATTCCCAAGTATGCAAGCATCCTTATTAATTAAATAAATTAAAATTATAGGGATGAGAAATTTAAATTCTTATACAGTATAATACTAAATATAAATGTCATAAGATTTCAATTTAATATTCTAAATCTGTATACCTACTAAAATTTCACGTTTTAATTTGGATTATAGTACAAATGCATTACTATGTATGAAGTATTAACATGCAGCTCCAATTTTGGGCCTAATATTTAGAGATTCTTTAACAAAAGTTATTAATTCCATGATTTTGGTTATCTTAAATACTCACGTGCTTAATGCTAAATCTTCTCAAGATTAAAAGGTACTTCACTACTTGAGAAACTATTATGTCATCTAAACAATTTGTTTGTAAGATAGGTTGGCTGAGATTTGTTGTATAACTAGAACTATAGACCAAGATAGTTACTTCAGTACTGTCTGAGATGTCAAAAGAATATATCAAGCAGTACTAATTATTCAGAATATAGAGGTGATATCCTGGTCCACATCCTTGGGTTTGAGTCATTATTATTGCTATGCTGGAGCCGGTGTACACAGGTTCGTGAGAACTCATTGTTAAAATTTCAAGAATTGTGCAAGCCCGTTGTTAAACACAGCCATTATACAAATTACATAAACTTACAATTATATTAAAGGCAAAGACAATAAATACTCAAAACTCATCATTAATTGTTTCGCTACATTTTATTATCTATTCCTTGAGGTTGTTTATGTCTGTTGTATCTGTATGGTGGAAATACTTTATAGTGGTGTACTGCTGTGCATCACTTTCCAACTCTTCATTCAGTGACATCAATCTGGTAGCTTGAAATCAGTCACAGTAAAAGAATTTACACCACAGAAATTGGCAAATGCAACAAATAGTGCTCTCACCACCTCCAGAAGAGCTGGTTATAAAACATTTACTAGTATACCACTAGGTATATCATTATCTAATTCTCTGTCTACAGTCCTTTACAGATGTTTGGATTTTGCATTTCTTTAGCTCTTGAAATATTTAAACATCTTCCATGTAGTTCCAAAGTTCTTTGAAATTCACATAATCCTACATTTTTCACTTTTTTTTCTCTTTGGTAGGATCACACAAATCATATAATAAATTGATATCGCAACAAAACTTTTTTGACATGTCTGACTATGTGTTCATAACTTTTAAGGTCATTCTGCTGACACTTATTTCAAAGGAGTACAAAAGAAAGCCATCGTTCACTTTATTTCTTTTAGGCCTGTTGCCTGATTTTTCACAATACTAATTTTTAACAGGCCTAAAAGAGAAAATTTGTTCTAACTTGCATGGTTGGGTTAAAATATCATTCAGTGTTTCATAACAGAAATAGATCAGTAAATTTATCTCAACTTGGAAATGAAGTTATTATACCTCAGTCATTAAAGTCAATTTTGTTATATATATAAAGGTATTATAAGGCTAATCCCAGAGGAAAAATCCATGTATTTTCTTCAATTGAATTCCAAACATTGATGAACCATGATATTATATTCTAACACTGCATATGGAAGTTTAATTTTTTAATTTGAGTTCACTAATATAATTAAATTGTGGTAATTCAAAGAGATGCTTTCCATTACAGAAGTTAATAAGGCATAATATAGAAGTGCTAAAACAAAGCATGAATCTAAGCATGTATCACCCAGAATCTTTTCCAAGTCAAGGAAAAACAAAGTAGAATCTACAGGTTTCTGTTTATAGAGAAGTTTATTACAAGCTTTAGAAATGTACTGACTCTCTCATGTGTGGAATTGGCATAAAATGCCAACATCGATTTTTCTGTGTACTTTGTGAAAATGCATCTATTCATTTTTAGTCACACCTATTTTCATGAGATTAAAATCTCTATAATTTAGAAAAGGTCTGAGGATGCTACAAATCACAGAGGCCTAAAGTGAGAATGACTCTAGCCTTAATGCCCCTCCACCCTACTTTGTTCCTTCTCCAACTTTCCACTTCCTGTCATCCTGCCACCGAGCAAACTGTAGCTCCTAGCAATCACTTCACTTTGAGATGTAACAGAAAGAGAAGACAGAAGTGGTACAAAATTAGAATGGGCGCAGTGACTCACAAATGCTAGCACTGTTGGAGACCAAGGCGGGAGGATTGCTTAAGCTCAGGAGTTTGAGACCAGCCTGAGCAAGAGCGAGATGCCGTCTCTACTTAAAATAGAAAAATTAGCTGGGCATGGTGGTGCATGCCCGTAGTCCCAGCTGCCTGGGAGGCTGAGGCAGGAGGATCGCTTGAGCCCAGGAATTTAAGGTTGCAGTGAGCTAATGTCACCACTGCACTGTACCCGAGGTGACAGAGTGAGACCTTGTCTCAAAATAAATAAATAAATAAATAAATAAATAAACAAGAAATGAAAAAGGAAAAGAAGAAAAAAGAAAGTGGTACAAAATTAATGGAAGAGAAAAAATTAAGAAAGGAAGGTGGGCCATTCATTTGCCTGTTAAAGTTCAGAAACATTCTATCCCCTTCTCCTGCTTTGTTCTGCAACATAAGAATGACCCTTGAGACTACATTTCTCAGATTTCTTTCTATTGGCTTCTAGCTCATTTGGTCAGTGGAAGACTGGAGGACAAAGGAAGGAAGAATCCAGAATATTTTGTCCCCTTTCTTTCTCACCAAATATGTACAGGGCCATCTCAAGCATTTGCTCTATAATCTCAAAATTCCGGAAAGCAGTGACCACCATGATTCCAGCTGCTGCCAGAAGACCCCAGTTCTGGATTCTGGTAACACCACTGTTTCTCTGGGTCTCTCTAGCCATTGGGAGTGGCTTCCTGCAGCTGCACATCTCTGGGTTGCCTCACCATCCAGCTCTATAACCAGTGATGCCCACTACATTCCTTCTCTGTATAACCAATGATCTCCACTACCTTCTTTCTCTCTGAAAGTCTGCAACTGAGGCCTTGAGAGTTTAGATATTTACTGAAGACTGCATTGTTAACACGTGGCTGGACAGGAATTTGAACTCAGGACTGATTCCAAAGCTTTTCCACTGTAGTATGCTTTCTCCCTTGTAGACATAATATTACATGCAGAAATAGTTCTTGAAGGGTTGAGGGAACTAAGATATAAAAGTCATAAATATCAAATAACCTGAGATCCAAGCTTAGCTGAAGATAGCTAGTCCATCTTTTAAGGATTGCCCTTTTTTTCTCAGCCTATACCCCGTTAGGATTTGCGAGGACTAATGCAGAAACACTTTGGGGGGATCAAAGGTGTTCATTAAAGACTTCTATTATTTTGGAGTCATTTTTTTTTAATTCAGGATCCTTTTATTTGTAAGGGTCATTTATTAGGGAATTTCTTATTCTCCTTCTCCTGTGGCAAACATTTATCAACACTGTTGTTTTATAAAGATGTCCCCTATACCAAAAAAATGTTTTTGAGTAGAAAAGATGACAGGAATCCACCCTTATGTGTGCTCATCTACTCCTACGATGTTATCCAAACCCTGGTTACTCCCAAATCTTGCTCTGTCTTGAGATGTACACATGTATATCCAACTGCTTTCTGGATCTATTTGGGTATCCTAAACTCAGTATGTTTCCCTGAATATCAGGCTCCTCCATCTATATTCCTAATTATTACAGCCAATGGCCCCACGGTACATAAGTTTCCCCCACAAATCATTGCTCCAGCTAATCATCCTACACCTCACCCTCTTTCTCAGGCTCCACATTCAATCAGGCTCCAGATTCTGTTAAAATCAACTTTCTAAATCCCTGCCAAATGTACCCTTATTTATTCATTCATTCAATATTTGTCCCATGCCAGGTCTTGTGCCCAGTGCTTGGAACACTGAATGAACCAGATGGGCCAAAGCAGATGCTGCCTAACTCTTCCTTTGCTCCTTTTCGTCAAGTCTCAGGTCCTTTCTCACCTGAATCATGGCATGAATTTCTTTACTGTGTGAGCTCTCTCCATCTTGCTCACCCCACTTCTCACCTGTAGCCCCAGAATGAATTTTATCAATCTTAAATGCTATGTCACTCTCCTCCTCAAAATTTTTCAGTAGCTCTGCAGAGCCTTCAAGATACGGCCTAAAAGCTTTGGGAAGAATCTCTTTCGTCTCTTCCAGCCTTTACCTCCAGTACTGCAGACTAACACACCCACGTCTGCTGTGAACTCTTTCATCTTCAGGCTTCTGTGCATGCTATTTCCACTGCTTATAACTCTTCCCCAGCTCATACTTCCATTTAACCCCCACTTATCTTTCAAAACCCAATAAAAAGAATTTCCTCCTCTGGAATCTGAGTCCACCCCATGCCTGGGGCTTCTTCCTCACGATTCCTTGCTGTAGGTTCCCACAACACCCAGTACATACCTTTATCATAAAATCACTGCACTTATCAGACTAATAGGTAAATGAACTGTCTCCTCCACTCCACTGTCACTTCCTTGAGGGAAAGGAGAGGCTTGGGTTTACTCTCCATCTCCAATGCCAGGCCCTGGATCTGGCACATGGCAGATACTCAGTACATACAAGAATGGATAAGTGTGTATATATTATGAAACCATGGAGTGATCTACAATCTTACATTGTGAAACTCCACAGTGAAGTAATGAAAGAATATTTTTCACTATTTGCAAACTCCATTGTTCTCTGTTTATAAAAATTAGATTCTACTTTTGCACCTCCAGCTGCCAATTATTCAGTTCTTCTCAGCTATTACTATTAGCCATTTAACAAAGACTGAATTTGTATACATGGCCAGAGAATTCCAGCCAGCAAGAGTTAATCTGGATCTTGTGAAATACCCCTAACACTTTCCCCAGATTTGGCTTTTATTAATACAGTATACCAGGTAGAGTTTGTAAAAATTTTAGAAAAATGTAGTCTCTACAGTACACTGTATAGGATCACAATATAAACACAGCTTTAATAAATCCAAGCATTTTTCACAGGACTGTATTTTCCTTATAGTGGAATTATAACCAAAAAAAAAATTATTTGCATCTTATACAGATCACTGTAAGTTCAGAATAACAGAATAGGCAGCTTTTCTTTGCACCTGTCAAGAGTAGATCCCATTGAATGAGAAAACTTCATATTTGACTGTGGGGTGATTTAGTATTAATAGCTTAAAAGATGGGCCCCAAACCATAGCTTGGTTCCCATACCACTCCTAAACCACCATGCATCAGAAGGAAAATAAAATGACTTATTTACAAAGTATTTCCCACTACTGGAATTATGTGCCAGTACTGCCAGAGGCACTGGAAGTGTTTAGGCAGGTTGGAGCTGAGTAATGCATTTAGGTGGTGCACATATTCTAATTCAGTTTTGCCCATATTAAGATAAACTTCCTGTACCTATTGACACTTAGTAACAGAGGTCTGTTTACACAGGATTACTCTGGCTTTCAGCTCCAAGCTAAATGAATGTTGAGGAAATACTCCAGAGAGAAACTGGTTTTGGATTTTGTAGGATGCCTATATTTTGGTTGTGACAAGAGTGGTCTTCTTAAGCTAGATTCACCCAGAAAGTTTATGATTGGACTTCTGGTACTAAAGACTGACTTCCTAGCAACTATGATTAGAAAAATTAAAGATCTAACTGCCCAGTGTGCTTCTACATTCAATGTCATGCCAAACAGTGCCCAGAATCCATTGTCAAAGAATGCCATGATGTGGTAATGCATGGTACTAAAGACAGGCGACAACCACCGTTTCCTCTTTTTCATACTCTTTATTGCCAACAGTTTAAAATGGTCAACATAAAAAAAAAATCTCATAATAAATACTGCTCTTTGGGCTGTAATAAATAAAAAGTTTATTAACAAGGAATGCACTTTTCCAGCCACAAGTGTCTTCAAAAATTAACGAAAAAAAATTATATATGGCCATAGTTCACAGTTAAGCAGCCAAAAGCTGCTCCAATTACAGCCTTTAAACAACATGGGAGCTTCCTCCCTTCTCCCTCCCCTTCAGGAAGTATATTCACAGTTCCAAGTCCTCTGGCTGAAATGCTCTCAACAGAGAGAAGTTAAGAGTCAATGCACCTTTCTGCGATATTGTCCGAAAAGCCTTTTAAAACAAGTATCTCAAGGAAAACTGCATTCTGGTTCACTCTCGGATTGTCTGAAGTCAAGAACGTATGCCTCAGCCTGGTCTGGTTCCACCCAGTCCAGCAGGCCACAGAGGAATTGTTTTCGTACCACCACCTGTCCATCTTCTTCAACATGCTCCAGATCATTCTACCGGCTTCCCTGTAGATCTCACAGTGGAAAAGAGGAGTCCCATAGGGTCCATTCAAAAGTCTTTTAGTTACATCTCTGTAAGAGCATGTTCAGGGCATATTCCATTCGATTTTTTAATTCTAATGAACAGCCAGACATCAGCAGAGTCGTCAGTCTGAAAGTTGTAGATATCCTATCCTCATTGATGTAAGTGAGAAGGTATTCTTCATTTTGGCTACAGATGATTATTTTTGTATGATCGTGGTAGAAATTCACCTTAAAAAATAAACATAGCTATTAGATCTCTCTAAATATTCAAGAACAAGAAAAGTTCAATGACTAAACTGGTTAAGTAAAAATAATTTTTTAGGACCTAAACATGCACTTTGCTGAAGGGTTCATTTACCTGAAAGGTGCCATCATTAAAGAGCATCATTAGGGCCTTATCAGACTTTAGCCACTGAAGAAGGTAGAGCCGAGGTCTTCGAATATCAGTAACACTAGGTAGATCTCCACCCTGGAAGAGATGAGCAGAGTCAGTTAGTGCCTGTGAAGATTTTGCAATGTGCACTCTATATTCTTCAAAGCAAAGGCCTCTCAAACATAAGCAAGCATCAGAATGGCATGGGGACTCCTGGCTCCACCTCCTAGAGATTCTGATTCAGCAGCGGTAGGGTAGGACATGAGAATCTGCACTTCTAACAAGCTTTAGAATTACACAGATGCTAACTGGTTTGTGGGCTACACTTTTTAAATATACCACCGCTCTACAACCACTGTACTTACATCCATGAGGTTCTCCTCCATGTAATGAGAAAAGTATTTCAGCACCGTCACTTGACTAATAAATTGCTCAGGGGCATCTGTTGCTGGGAAAACAGAGCATTGGCCAAGCTCTGCGTAATAGTGAACTGTTCTAAAAAACAGGAATGATAGGGAAAGAGGAGAAAAAAAAAATAGAAGCAGTTAGTCACTGTTTTTAGATTTCTTTAGTGCAAGACTAGAAAACTGACAGGATTTCATTAATTGGATCCACTTACTTTTTGTCTGGAAGGAGGCTCATGTGAGCGCCGTTGTTGAAAAGGACGCCAACAGTGTGGTCTGAGAGCTGGTACCCAAAGCCGTATTTGTTAGAGTAATCAACCCATTTGGTGACCCACTGAAACGATGTGCTCAGCTGCTCTTTGGGAATGGAGTCAGCTTCTGGCATGTTTTCTAGACATCCCCGAAGAACTCTTGCTACTGTGTCTGCAACACTTCCCATGGTACTGTCTTCGAGGCCTGAAAAGTCACAGAGAAATGTAAGTTATAAAATATTTAGCAAGAAAACTTCAGGTTTTGGCAGATGCCAAGATTCCCTCCACTAACTCTAAAGACATAGAACTCAGGATTAGTCCTTATCTTTTTCAAATTTTTCTAATCTTGCTTCTTTTATGTCAAATTAAGCTTCAAAATAAATTGACTTCAATTACTTTGTATTTAGCACTGGCATTTATAGTTTCATTATTTAAAATACGATTGACAACCACTTACATTCGCTGCTACTGCTGCAGCTGCCAAGAGTCCCTCTGACTATCATTCGAATAGCATCTCCAATCTGCTGTTTGTTTTCGACTGCGGGTGTTCCAGATCTGGCAACGGTAGTGGTAGGTGGCTGGAACTCCTAAGAAGAGAGAAGAGTCACGCAATGAGTCAAACATCTAAATTCATTTAAGGTTGAGAATTCCAGATTATGAAAAGATTGGAGCAATTGCTGGGAAAGCTTATCAAAAAGCAATGGACACAAGCTAGACAAAAGATACTACAGTAACTCAACTGCATGCATTTTAAAACTAAAAGGCATTATCTTTCCTTCCAGAGTGCTCAAAAAAAAGCTTTAAGTAAATACAACATGCTTGAAGCATGATAATCACAGTTCAAGTGATTATCAACAAAGAACAGAAATAATATAAAGTGTTTACATCTGTTTTATTCTTTCCCAACATACCTCATCTGTCCTGTGTTTGCTGGGTTGCTGAGTTATTGAAGTCTTTTTCAGATCATGCCTAAGCTTGTAAATTTCTTCATCTTCTTTAGATACTCTATCTGTAAATCAAGGAAAAGAGTTATAAGTGTTAGTCTATCTCAACAAGGTAGGAACATAGCTAGCCACATTTCCTTCTTTTTGCATTATTAACCAGCTTATGAGCATTCAAGGCAAAAAACAGCATTTTATCCAATTGCAACTATCCAAGAAGCACACTTTATTGTTTACAAAACAAAATACTATCAATCATAAATTCAAGGTGTGGGTTTTATTATGCTATAAATGTCAAAGTTCAACAGTATGCAAAAATACTGGCTAAATTACGCTAATATAAAATCTTTTACCAAATTTAAATATAATATTAGGTACAGAAAAGGGGGAGAAATCTTGCAACTTACTATGTGTGTCAATATATCTTGCTTTGTCTTTTTTGCCACCAAAGAGAGCAGCTGCTGCTTTCTTAAAGAAATTCTTAGCTGGGCTTGATAAATGGAAATCTGGAACGGTATGACAACAGCTAGAAGAAAGTCTGTCTGGAGTGAAGCCCTGTGGAGTATAAGAAAAGGTCTTCAGTAACCTGCCAGATAATTGGGATCAATAGCATGTAATAAAAAGACGTAAGACGGTGCACCAACCTGCAAAAAGAAGTCATGTCGAATGATGTCATCCAAACTGGGACGATCCTCTGGGTTTTTGGACAACATGCTAGCTATTAAGTGCTTGGCAGGTGCCAGCAATGAAGATGGCATTGTATACCTTGCTTCTCTTATGCACCTGTAAGTTTCTTTCAAATTTGTAGTTTCAAATGGGGGCCTTCCTAGTAACATCGTATACCTGTGTGCAAAGAAACATATCTTTAGCAATGGCCATAAAGCAACTCTTTTCTAGTGTTAAAGTCTAAATTCAAATTTGTTTTTTAATCATTGTGGTGCATTTACTTACATTACACAGCCTAAAGCCCAAATGTCTGATTCACAGCCATGTCCTTGTTTATTGAGAACTTCAGGAGAGAGATAATTTGGGGTACCACATATTGTTCTGGAAAGACAAAATATCAAGAGCTCCTTAGGAACGATTCCAGTGTTTAAACTTAATTCTCTTGATGTGACTTGATGGGAAATAAAAACTTAAAAATACTATATTGAATTTCTATTTGAAAATATTTGACTTTTGGCATTTGAACAATTGACATTTAACCGAGTGACTTAGGATAATTTTTCTGAAGCACGTACAACATTTTAGCTCACATGATAAAGTGTTTTTATCCAACTGAGACCAGGGACGTTGTGCTATTTTTATATATTTCAGACAAAAATAAGATTTATTTGACTGTTTTAATAATCAACTTAGAGGCATAAGGTGTTCTTTCTAGTCCACAGTAGGTACTTAATAAATGTTTCTTTAAATTAACATTGTTGTGGTTTATAGATTTTTAGTATCAACCGACCTCCAAAACATTAACTGCAAAATAATAAAGGTATCTGGTCTCCACAAAACCCTAGTGGGATGCATCTTTCTGACTCTTACCTCCTTCTGTGTTCCAAGGGTTCCAGCCTGGCTGCCAAACCGAAGTCCCCAACTTTTAGTTCCATGGCTTCATTAATAAAAAAATTCCCTAGACGATAAACAAAACAAAATGTGAATCCCTTTGCAAAGATGTTCTAACCAAGTACACACACATTCACTTGGAGGCAGGCAGCCAATTGGTACATTAAAGTCACCCATTCAAAAGCAAGATTGCGTAGGCTAGATCCTAATTAAGAATATTAATATGTAAAAAGGGAGAGAGAGAGAAGAAAAGAACACCTCTCTCTAACACAAAACTCAGCATCCGACATCAAGGGTTTACCTAGTTTGAGATCTCTGTGCAGGATTTCTTGTTCATGAAGATACTTTAGTCCAGATACAATCTGCCTGAGGTAGTATCGGACTTCTGGCTCTGTCAACACCTTTCTTGCCTTCAAGATATGAGCCATTGACTAGGAAGAGGAGACGGAAAAAAGAGAATCTGTCAAACAAAGTTACCAAAATTCAGGATGAGCAATGAAAGTTGATGTTGCCGTATAATAAATACTGCCACAGCTAAAATCCCAGATTAAATGCTATTTGACTACCATGTTAAATTTGGGAGAAGTAAACGGTCTCAAATAGGGGTTAAGGCTTACCCTTCTACTGCAGTATTCCAAGAGAATGTAAATGTTTTCTTTGTCCTCAAAGTAGTGGTAAAACTGCACTACATGCTTATGATGAAGAATTCTGTGAAGCTCTATTTCTTTGTCAATCTAAAAGAAAAAGCAAGATAAGGCTTATTAGCCTCCCGTCCCCTCTGGAAAGCTAGTGCTTACACATGCAGAAGACATTTTCCTAACAGGGAAGGGCCATCCCTGCACACAAAGAAAATACTTTACTCAACAGTCATACACACCTTTTCCCTTTGATGAGGTTTAGCTACTCTGCTGTGAGGAATAATTTTTGCAGCGTAGACTTTGTTATTCGTCAAATCTGTCATCTCGTAACATTTGGCAAAGCCACCCTGAAAGGAAACAAAGCCAAGACAGAACTGAGTATGGCAGAAAAATGGACGGCAGAGATTTTAAATAAATAATTAAATAAATAAAGCCATCAAAAGAAAGCATAAAAAAAAAGCAAAAATTTGAGGAATGGAGGGGTGGACAGAGGGATGCAGTCTACTTTGTAAAAAGCTGTTTCATAAAGGAAAACGCATTCCTGAAAACAGCAAGTTCAAACAGTTTCTCTCCTTCCTTTACAAAGGGGAGCTTTAAGGAGGGAGTTGGGGTGGGGAGAGATGAAAAATAATGTCTGAAGAGACTTGTCGGGAAAATTCCCTGGGGAGCAGGTGGAGAGAGCTAGGTCTGGCACAGAAAGCCCCTGCTGCTAGACTCAGGATGAATTACGCCGGGCTTCGAGAGGCGCACAGATCCGCGGCTAAGGCTGGAAGCCGATCCCGGCTCTGCCAGCGCACAAAAGCCGGAGGCGGGCAGGTGAGGGGCCCAGCCGCGCCGGGACCGGACCCCCGAGAAACCGAGAAGCGGCGGGCGCGGGGACCCGGCTTGCCCAGGCAGCCCTCCCTCCCGCCCGGCAGCCCGGCGCCCGCCGCTTGTCACCTTTCCCAGCACTTTGCCCCGGCAGTAGCGCTTCCCCGTGGTGGGGTCGACGATAATCCGCGAGATCTCGGGTCCCGAGTGCGAGTGGTGGTGATGGTGGTGCGGGGCCGCCGGCTGTACATGCGCCTGGGGCTGCGGCGCCTGCGGCTCCTCTGGGGGCTGCTGTGGCCGCTTCTTCTTCGAGTCCCCCCCGCACGACTTGCCCAGCGCCTGCTCGCACATCTTGGTGCTGGCGGCCGGCTGGTAGGTGATAGTCCGCAAGAGTTCCATCGCCTCCTCGCCGCCTGGCACCGCCAGCTGCCCCCTTTGAGGCGCGGACGCACGTCCGAAACCGGCCTGGACCTCGAGCCGGCGCCTCAGTTCCCAGCCCGCGCCCGACAGCCCAGTCCACTTGTGCGAGTGCGAACGCGCGGCGAAGGCTTATATAGGCGCGGGCGGGGAGGGGGCGGAGACGCGAGGCGGAGGGCGGTGTCATGGGCGACGCCCCGCCCACCGCCCGCCCGAGCGCGCACGGCCGAGGGCGAGACCGCGCCCGGCCGCTCGGGTTCCTCTTAGGAGCGGCGGGGCTCAAACGCCTGCGGTCGGAGCGGCGGCCGCCATCCGGAGGCCGGCAGCGGCTTCAGGCCGTCCGCGGGCCCGTCACCCCATTCTTTGAGTGCTCGGAGCCTCGGCGTTGCAATCAGAAACCCGAAGGCCGAAGCGTGGCCCCACCCCTGCCCCGCCGTCCGGTGGCGGGGCCGTGGAGTGACCCGAGCCCCGTGGGCGCCGGTGTAGACGCAGGTCCACCCCCCCGCCCCGCACAGTCCTTCCCGGCCGCCCGCGATCTGACGCGGGGTCGAGGCGCGAGTGTGCCCGGAGCCCGCTCAGCCCGGCCACGTGGGCTGGTCGCGGCGCGGCGTCCGTCACCGACCTCTCTCGCGTCTGGGTGCGGGCAGTGCGGAGACGCTGTGCCCGGGGAAAGGCCAGGGGCCCCGAGCGCGGCGTCCGAGTTCACCGCCTCCTCCGAATGAGGCGGACTTTCGCTCGCAGGGTGGGGCCCCGGGGGGCGATCGCCCGGCGGCGCTAGGATCCCGCCCGAGGCCCGTCTGGCCTCTCCCGGCACCCTAGCGGGAGCCTCCGCCCGAGGTCGGACCCTTAACCTTGGAGAGGGAGGTCGGGGCCCGGCAAGGCTTAGTCCCCGGGTTGCCAAGGCTCGGAGGGCAAGGGCGCCATCTCGTGGAAGGTTTCAGAAGTGCGGTTAGCAGTCTGAGAGGCAGTGGTTAATAACGTGGGTCCCCTTTGGGAGTTAGTGGTGTTAACATCGATGCTAATTATGATTTTTGCAATCGAAGTCATCTAGGACTACTTCCGAGTGCGTCCTTTCAAATGGATCATTAGATGTCCGGGTGCTGCGACAGTCGATGCAAGACTTTCTGCGGTAGGGGAATCGGTAGGATGAGGAGAGCAGTTAGGATGTGAGCTAAAACATGGCTAGTTTCCTGCTTCATATTTTACTGTGCCGTTGTACTGACCTGGGAGCACATGTTTTTCTTGCTCGAATTACAGTAGTATAACATTTATTGAGCACTGTTTGGTAAGTGACTTATTTAATCTTACAACAATTCTAAGTGGGAAATACTGTTATGTAAGGGAGGAAAAATAATTTTCTGCACTTTTAAATTTGGGCCTGGGTCCCTGTAACCAGGCGGATTAACAAGAGGAAAGCACACAAGTTCATTAACATGTATATCTCATGTGTACATGGGAGATATCCAGGGAAATGAGTAACTCAAAAGAGATGGCTTAAAATTGGGGCTTAAACACCACTTTTAGCTAAATGAAAAGAAAACAGTGTGAGGAAGGCAAGTTAAGGAAAGGTGACCAGGAAAAGTATGGTAAATAGGAGTACGGTTTGTATTTCTCCATTGGTAAGAGGTTCTAGTGATTTAGGGTCACCCTTTCCTGGTGCAGAGGAGACATTCTTACAATTGGAGATTTGTTTCTTTCAGTAAATATTAGTTTCCCTTACAAAACGGTAATATACCATTTTCAGAGTTTCTGAACTGTGTCTTTTTTCTCAAAATAATCAGCTCAAAACAATTCTTATCTCAGAGCCATATTTGGGGTGGCACACTGTGGTCTCCTACATTATTATTCACATTTTACAGCTGAGGAAACTGGGGCTTGGAGAATTTAAGTAACTATTCATTATGCATTTTTTAGTAGATCATCAAGTTATGTTAATTAGCAACATACTTGAATCTTTTTACCTAAGTTAACAAGATACAGTAAACAGTTTTTTGATACTAAGTTCCAGAGACATTTATAATATCAGATTAATGAACCCCTGGAAGGTACTTAGAAAAGTGTTGCTACAATCCACTATCAAGTGTATGTCTCTGTGGTGTCAGTTAACACATTGACTGCCATGTGAGTTGTATTTAACTTAGGCTAGTTTTAAGCCTGAGGCCTTCTGAAGCAAAACCCTGCAGTTGGGTTATGAAAATCTTACTTGTTGATGTTCTTATTGTTAAAATTAATATTGACAATTTCATTCTAAAAATGTGAGTTGGGTTGCATATAACTCAAGCACAGAAAACAATAAAATAAGAACAAATTAGAAAGGATCGTTTTGTTTTAATAAAACACCGTGGTCCCAGGGAAAATTTTCTTTTTCTGGTGTGGCAATGTGTTACTCAAACGTTTACAAAGACATTCTGTCTCTAATACTTCCTACAAAATGTAGAAAGTCTTCATTAGCATTACAGAATAGAAAGGGAAAGTGTTTTCAGTCTGTGCTGCTTTTTTTGGTTCTTTAAAGAGTTGAGGGCAAGTCCGGGCATGTTTCTCAGAAGTGACAGTAGACTTTAACCCCAAGATTATCAGGGCTAGACTAAGGGGTGGTGCCAAGGGGTGGAAATTAAGAATTACATAATCCTCCCCTTTATTCATAAACCTAGGGATGACCTTTGCCCCCCAGATTTATGCAAATCTATTCACTAGCCTGAAGAGGGCTTGCCAGTTTGGAAAATACTACCTGAATTTCCCAGAGCTAATTTTATACACCATGTCTTTTATTTTATTGATTTATAATTATATACATACATACATATACATGTATATAATTATATATGTGCATTTGCTTATGCCTAAAAGGACTGTGAATCATAGATTGTCATGAATTTTTTAATTATTTGATTATCATGTAATATGGTTTATATTATTACCAAATAGACTTCAATATTTAAACTACTGAACATTTCGTGTGCATTTCAGGTTTATCTTCCATAACATGTAGGCATTTAATAAAGTATTAACACTGCGTTAAGTCTTACTGTCTTCTAACTGTGAAAATATGATTTTTCAGGTTGTGCTGCCATCATGTGGACAGAACCAAAATTGTAATCCCTAGAACAAAAAAAGAAATAAATGTACTTTTTGTTGGTGATAAATCTTTACAAAATATTTCTCTGTGAATCTATAAATTTAATGCAGATTCAGTTGAAATCTTAATAGGATTTTTAGTGAAACTTGACAAGTTGATTGTAAAATTTATATGAAATTGTGTAGGGGACCAAAAATAGAGTTGCTTTAAAGAAGAATAAAAGGGGGAAGATCTCTCTGCCAGGTATCAGGACTTATAATGAAGGTATAGGAATTAAGAAAGCAATTGAGAAAGTTTGGTCCTCCCGCAGAGATAGACAGCCTGACCAGAGGAATAGAAAAAGAGCCTAGAAGTAGATCCACATGTATATGGAACTTTGATATATGACAGAGGAGGCATGATAGATTAGTGAGGCGAGGAGGGACTATTCAGTAAATGGAATCAGAATCAAATTGTTTTTCTATATAAAAAATGAAATCCACATCTCACACCATTTCAGTTTGCTAAGACTGTCATTACAAAATACTACAGACTGAGTGAACAACGGAAATTTTCTCACAATTCTGGAGGCTGTAAGTCTAAGATCATGGTGTTGGCAGATTTCGTTTCTCCTGATGCCCCCTGTGTGTTCAAATTTTATCTTACAAGGACAGCAGTCAGACTGGATTAGGGCCTACCCATATGACATCAGTTAATCTTAATTATCTCTTTAAAGACCCTGTCTCCAAAACAGTCCTCTTCTGAGGTACTGGGGATTAGGGTTTTAACATATGAATGTGAGGGGGACACAGTTCAGCGCATAACACACATCATATGTAAAAAAAACCTTACAGATGGAGTAAGGACTTAAATGTCAAGAGCAAAACTTTAAAATATTAGTAGAAAATATAGGCAATTAACTTTTTGACCATAAAGGAAAGATTTCTTAACATGCAAAAAGCACTGACGCTATAACAAAAGAGTGATAAATTTGACCAAATTAAAATTAAGAGCTTTGATTCATCAAAAGACATTTTAAAGTAAAATGACCAAAGATAGGCTATAACTTGGTAGAAGATATTTCTGTTAAAGGATAGACTTGGGCACATTAAAATTTTAACGTTTATTTGAACATCCAGTGATTCATGAATCAGGCACCATCAGACTGCAAGCAGCTCTGCACTCCGCTGATGGGTGAGGGGAAACTTACAAGTGGGCAAGGAAGGAGAGAAAACATATATATCTGATTAGTTAAGGTGGAAAGTCCCTCCTTAAAGTTTGGTTGGTGGTTTCTGATTGGTAAAGTCCCTAGTTAAAGGTTAGTTGGTGGTTTCTGATTGGTTAAGCATAAGTTTCATTTTACTGTTTACATTGGGCTTTGGTTTGCTTCTGTAGGAACCCAAGGTGCTGAAGCCCTCTCAGCCTAATAGCTTCCCAATTTAATTTTATTTTTAATACATGTGGCCATCAAAGAATTAATACAAGAATATATAAAGGTCTCCTACAAATTGATTAGGGCAAAAAAAAAACCAATAGAGAAATGATTGAAAGACATGAACAAGCATTTCATAGAAGAGTACCTATTTATAGTCAATAAACAAGAAGAGATTCTCAAAGCCATTAATAATCAGAGAAATGCAAATCAGGACCATTTAAACTCATTCTGTTGATAAAAATTAGGAAGCCTAGTAATATCAAGTGTTGGAGAAGAACAAGTCATGCTACATACACATAGTGGGATATTATGTGAAAAATCAATGAATTACAGATATCCACATCAATATGGATGGATCTTAATAATGTTTAGTTAAAAAGGCAAATCAAGAATTAAAGGCAAAATTCAAGAACTAAATTTATTTTGTTTAGACAGGCATATATATCTAATTTAAAATGCTACTTTAAAAAGACATTTTAAACACAAAATTTAGGATACTGTTACCTTGTATAGATGAGGCAGGATAAAAGGAGAGGGAAAGAACATACAGGTCCATGTACATTGTTGGTGATTTAGCTCTAGGGTTGGATTTGGGGAACACTCAAAAGGGGCATGAATATGTGTAGAGACCAATGACAACTATGCGATAAGCTAAGGAGTATGGTTAATCCAACTTTGTGTACCTTAAATATGGATTAAGAAAGTAATTATTTCTGATGAACACATGACTGAGGGAAGTGACCCAATGAGAAGAACATTTTGATTTATGAGTGTGTTGCCAAGAAGTTGGGTGGGCAAATTTGGGTAGATTAAGTCTGAGTTGAAATATTTATCCTGGGTGTCTTAATCCATTCCTGTGGCTATACTAAAATACCTTAGACTGGGAAATTAATGAGCCAAAGAAATTTATTACTCAAAGTTCTGGGGGGCAGGAAGTCTAAAATCAAGGTGCCAGCAGATTTGGTGTCTGGCAAGGGCCTGTTCCTCATAGATGGCACCTTCTCACTGCATCCACACGTGGTAGAAGGACGGGGCACTCCCTTCAACATCGGTTATAAGAGCAGTAATCCCATTCATGAAAGCAGAACCCTCATGACTTAATCACTTTATTGAAAGGCCCTACCTCTTAACACTGTCACATTGGGTATTAGTTTCCAACATATGAATTTTCCATATTTATTCAGAACATTGCACTGGGCATCTAAATCTTCAATGTGAAATGTGAAAAGAGCCTAAACCTCATTTTATATTTATCACAATATATGTAATTGATTGGATGTTTCAATTTAATAGCTAACACTTTGAAAAATAGCTTAACAAAAATAAAGCAAAGAGTTAATTTTAGGATTTACACTTAAATATTAAATATGTTTAATACCTTTTATGTGATGCTCATTTTGACATACTGGTATTTTATAACAGAATAAAACCCTGTGACAAATCCTACCACTAATCTTTGATGAAGGCTCATATTATACAGTTATCAAAATATTTAGCCAAAATTTGTCTTCTTTCTTACTTTTATCCATTAATTCAACTATCTACTTATCTATCTCTATTTTCTAGACATAGTATAATAATATTTGAGAGCAACATTTTCCCCCATTCATTTTTGCAAACTGCTAATTTATTTCAGTAGACTTAGATCTCCCTCTGCTGGTGGAAAATGGTAATGCTAATCAATGCTGTTTAAAATGCAACTATTCCTTTAAGTCATACCTACCATGACATTGTGTTCTGTAGCATCAGCATAAAAAGTAATCTCACTTTTTGAATCTATCTTAGGGGACACAATTATTTTCTAAAGCCAATTCATTTAAATTTTATAATTACAAAAAATATTTAGGTGAATATAACACAAAAGAAAACAAGCCATAAAGGTGTTTTAGCTTTTCTTCATTCTTGGAAGTAAAAAGTAAGTATTAATATGAAAAACCTGACATCTTAAAAATATTTTCTACATAACATCCTCCTCTCTATTCTTTTTGGATTCTTGTAGTTTGCTACCTACATACTTCTGAATTTCTTCTTCATTTAAGACCATATCTTCAAATGTATGCTTGAACAATAATAGAGGAGAATTTTTTTCCTTATACTGTACAGTTCATTTGAGCCTAGACTTTTCAGAGTATTAGCCTCAGTCTTTACAATGAAATCCCATTCAATTGGAATTTTATGCACAAATCAAAATCAATGTATATAGACCCTTAAAAACACTTTCTTGAAAGTAAAGAACCGTCTTTTGTTATTTCCATTTTAGTACTGACCTTTTATGTAGCATGTTTTAATATATTAAAAACTATTTTAAAAGATTGATCAATTATTGTTCATTAACCTTGAAAAATTATTTTATTGGGAAACCTATGGGTGTGGTACGTGGTAAGTCAAAAACCAGAGGGAAAAAAATCTGGCTAGATTTGGTTTTAGCTTCCCACCAAAATCTTCAACATGACACAGACACAGGTGAAGATTATTAGAACTATTGCAAAACACTGCTCTTAACATAAAAGAAAGAATTAATTACGCTTATAAATATAGAGTATCAAACTCAAACTTTTATTAAACAAAGGATACTGAGCACATGATAACTAAGTACATGCCATCTCTTTCAATGGATGGGTGTTTTGTTAACTAGTTCAACTCAAAGAGTGCCCGCTTTGGTGGCTGCTGTAACCTCAGGGACTTCTTCCCCACTAGAGGAAGTGTTTTCACAGAGGGCTGGCATATGTCCCTGTGAAGCTGTTCTTTGTTTTGAATGCCCTACTCTAAGGTGCTGTTTTGTTCCTCCCAGTGAAGCTTCTTCCATAGGAGGCAGGAAGAATTACAACTCAAATTTGCAAAAATGCTTCAGACACAGGCCACTCTAGAACAACCAGAGTTAACAAAGAACCTACCTTGTGCTTATCTCACTCACCAAACCAAACACTGACCTTACATTCCTCTCCTTCCCTTAGGAACTGAGCTGTTTTTTTTAACTAAAGTCTTTATTTTTTTTATTTTTATTTTTTTTATTTCAGCTCATCATGGGGGTACAAAACCTCGGGTTATAGACATTGTCCATGTCCCGCCCATCCCTCTGAGTTATGTTCTCTTTGTAATCTATGGGAGCTTTGGCAAGTTATTTTGATCCTGTCTAGAAACTGGAGATAATAATACCTACCAAACAGGGTTGTTAGGAAGATTAAATTAAATAGTCCAAATAAAATGCTTTGAAAATGCTTGGAATATATTGTGTTCAGCAAATATTAACTATGAGAAACTTTCTATAGCAATGGCTATGTAATTTAGCCTTTTTTTCCTTTCTAATCGAGGATACCATCTGAAAGAAGAATGAATAACAAAACAACAAACTCCATTTTTAGTAAAACTAAGGTTAAGACTCCAAAATATTTATATGGTCTGTTGAAAACAACCATAGCTTTTCCAGAATTTGCATTTAAAAGTCTATTTTAAATAACAAATGGATCACATAAAAAAATTTACACCTAAACCTTAATTTTAGAAGACATAGAAAAAATAATGAAAAGTCACTCACTATCAGGATCTATGGTATACAGCAGTGGTTCTCAGCTGAGAATCATGTCCCTCCCTGCCCCCAGGACCTTTGCCAATAATCAAAGACATTTTGGATTGTCACAACTGGGAAGAAAGTACTGTTGACATCTAACAGGTAAAGACCAAGGATGCTGCTCAACATTCTGGAATGTGCAAGAAAGCCCTCCGAACCATGAATTACCTGGCCCAAAATGTCAGTGCTAAGAGTGTGAAGCCCTGAGCTAAAATAATGCTCAGAGGCAAGTCCATGGCCTTAAATACTTGTAAGTATTTACTTGTAAGTAAATAAAAAAGAATCCAAATAACATGTTTCTTTAGGAAACAGTAAAACAGATAAACTGTTAGCTACCCTGACTCCCCTGCCTGCCATGCCCCATCAAAATAAGAGGGAGGCAGAGACAGAGAGCATGTATGTAAACAAAATAACCATAGAAGAAATTTAAAGAATAACTGGAGACTATTCTACATAAATAACTTAAATCTAAGATAAGATAAATACTTTTCCACATAAATATTTATTCAATCTGACCCCAGAAAAATCCAAAAATCTAAATAGGTGAATTTCCACAGCAGCAGAGGAAATTATCAAAAAACTGCCACACAGAAAGACATCAGGTCCAGATGGTTTCACAGTACAATTTTGTGAAACTGTTAAAGTTAAAATAATTATAAAGTAAAATAATTGCCATTATTTAAGCAGTTCCAGGTCATAGAATAAGAGAAAAACTTAGAAAAATTATTTCTGTGAAACAAGCAAAACATTATCATCAAAACCTGACAAGGATTACATAAACACATAAGACAACAGGTAATCTCACTTATGAACATTTAGAGAAATTTTAAAATAAGACACGAGCAAACAAAACTCAGCAGCATATTAACAGAATATTACATCATGATCAAGTAAAGTTTATCCCAAGTATGCAAGGATGATTCAATATTAAGGATTCAAAATCATTAATCTATAAACATAATTCAAAATTAATGGTTTCTATTAATAGACATAAAGAGAAAATAATCATTTGCATAGTTAAAAGGCATTTGATACAGTTAACATTTGTACTTAACACAAACGTTCAAATTAAGAATCAACAGACATTTACTTAAAATGATAAAATGTAACTCTTTTAACTCAAAAGCTAGCCTCACGCTTTATGGGGATACACTAGAAACACTAGAGCTAAAGTTAGGAAACAGCAAGTATGTTCATTGTCATCACTCTACTGGAAGTTTTGGACCTAATAATTACAGAAGAGAGATTACAAATATTAAAATTGAAAGGAAATAAAACTATCACTATTTGCAGACAGTGTGACCATATTCATGGAAACCCTAGAAAATGAACTCATAAAGAATCACTACGAAGAGTAGAATTCACTGGCAGAGTACAGAAATTAATATACAGAAATCAATAGCAGTTAGAAAATGCAATGAAAGAGATCTTTCATTGCATTCATTCACAATAACAAAAAGCTAACATGGTTAGGAATAAATAAGAAATATGCAAGACCTATATGAAGAAAACTCTTGAAAAGATATGGAAGAAGACTTGTACAAATGGAAATCTCTTGGATGGGAAGACTCAATATTTTAAAGCTGTCAATTCTCCTCAACTTAAATTATAAATTAAACTCAATCCAAATAAGATTGCTAGCATCTTTAAAAAATCTAGGCAAAGGGATTCTAAAGTTCATATAAAAATTAGTAAAAATGTCAAGGAAAACCCTAAAATAAAGAACACTGGAGGACATTAGCCCTACCAGGTACTAAAACATACCATTAAGTTCTAGTAATTAAAATAATGCCATCCTAGCACAGGAATGGTCAGGCAAATCAATGGAACTGAAAGTCCAAAAATAGGCCCAAATATATAGAACATTTTAATATTTTATAAAAGTATCAACTGAAATCAGTGAAGTTTGCCTCACTGTTTAGGCAGAGCATACTACATTCTAAAGTAATTCTTTCCTCTGTATGGTTATGTCAAATTTTGATATATGTAGTTAGTGTCTTTTAAAAAAATTCAAATTTAGGGATTACTTTTTTGAATGTGTAAAACATTTTCATGATTAAAAAGTCAAAATTGCATAAAACTATACTCTAGGAAGCCTTGCTTCCACTTCTGTTCACTTAACCCTGTTTATGTCCCCATCCTCATCTCAAACCATTAAGTATTTTTGTTAGTTTCTGTTCTACCCTTTAGTGTTTTGTTTTGAAAATATAAGCAGATCTCTTTATTTCTATTTCCCTACCTACCAACCCATATGAATGTATTTAATATCTTATATGCATATCCCCACACTTTTGCTTCTCTTGCTTTTTCACACAAATTGTGTGAAATGCCTGCTAGTTACTCTGCACCCACATGCTGGTCTGGAACATGATGGTTTCTAATGATGAGCTGCATAGAAGTCATGTTTTTAACAAAGACAGTAATAACTGGGCAAGCATACAAAAAATTGGGTGTAAGAAACACACACACACACACACACACACACACACACGTTACCAAACCAAGATTTTACACCAGTAGAGGGAAGCCTTATCTAGATTTTTGGTTTTAGAGCATTTGCTCCTGAAACAAACTGGCACTTCTACAGTAATTTTTTTTCCTACAGGTGATATCAATGTCAGTGATAAACAAAGCTAAAGTGATAAAGACAAATTGTAATCGGATTTTCATCAGGCCTATTTTAATACTATTGCAATATAGAAAAGAGCCCAGCATGAACTGAACAAAACTTTGGTTTGTACAAAGTTGACTGAGCATTTTAGAGAGAAAGAAGAGGGGAGCGGGGACTCAGTAGAGTCGGGGAGAGTTGGTCCTGGTGAAACCCATCTGAGGTTGCTGTTGGAGCTTATTGAAGTTGGGCTCCGACCCTGCCACAGAGACTGGGAGACTGAGGCCCTGTCTTCAGATGCTGGCTGGAACAGACAGTCAATTCTTCTGGCAGCCTCGAGTATCTTTAAGCAGTATTTTTTTTTTTTTACTTTAAGGGGTGGAGGGTAGGGTCGTCCTAGGGATGTGGCCTTGAGCTGTTAGAAACTGTTAGTGTTTGTTCTTGTCTTTATAGGTTGAGGTTGATGCCTCATTGACAAAATGTCCGGAGAAGCCTGGCTAGAGTTTGGTCAAGAAAAGTGTCTTGGTAAGAATGTCAGGCTTGGGAAAGTGGTGGGTTAGTGGAGGCCTCCAGGCTCTCCGCTCCCAGAGAGGGAGGTGAAGAACTTGGATGGCTACACGTAAGTGGACCGATCCCTCCCCCCACCGCCCAAGAACAGCGTTGTGAATCTGCACAGAAACGGCGTGGGACACACAGCACAGGAAAAAGGGTGAAATGGGGATACATTCGCAAAGCCTGGAGAGTGCAAGAAATACAACAGGGAACAGAGTGCAGCGGGACAACACCGGGTCCCCCACAGACCTCCACACCCACTCAGACGGGGACCGTGCCTGAAGTCAGTGCAAAGTCACGGCTCGGGGTGACGGGCTCTGGGGAAAGGAGACAACTGCCGGGAACATTCTGAACTCCCTGGTGTTCCGTGCTGGGGCCACACCGGGCGGGGGAGGGACCGGTCTCAGTGGTTACTCCCCGTGACCACAACCACAGCATACTGACGGCCTGCCCTCGCGGCAGGTCCCGCAGCCATAGAAGCGCACACACCCGCTTGCAGACACCAGCTGCGATCTGCCTTGTCCCTTCCCCCACCTTAAGGGGGAGCAGGGTCCAAGCAACCCTCAGGAGTGGCAAGGCCTCTCCCAAAGATTGGGGCATTCGTATACCCCATCCGGGAGACCAGAGCCTACCACAGAGACATCAGAATGCCTGGATAATTGGCTCCTCCATGTAAACTACAATCAACGGCAGAGAGTGTAATCCAACAGCTTAACACAGTGCCTTCCATCTCAAGCTATTAGAAGGCAGTGGAGTCATACCCACAAGGGCAATCCACCAGCTTGGAGCGTAAGCTGGGGGACCAAACTCACTAGTCTCCATTGGCAAGAAGTGAAAACAACAGGTGAGAGGTAACCCAACTTGCTAAAATACCTCTAAAGCAATACAGGAGCAGTGTGCCTCTCCCCAGCACTGTCAAGGAACGACCCTTGGGGACTGTGAGGTAGGGCCACAAACCAGTCCTAGCACCCCCAGTTAACGACCAAGAAGCTGATGAGAAAGAATCAGCAAAAGGATGCAAGAAACATGAAAGATCAGAGAGAAAAGTCACCTCTAAAAAAAGTCATTAGATCCTTAACAATGGATACCGACATAACTGAAATGATTAAAATGACAGAAGAATTCTAAATATGGAATGTAAGAAAACTCAATGGAATTGAAGAGAAAATGGAAACCCAACACAAAGAAGTCACAAGAACAATTCAGGAAATAAATGAAAAAGTCTCTGAAGAAATTGAAGAATTACAAAAGAACCAAACAGAAATACTGGAAATGAAAGAGGCATTCAAGGAACTACAAAACACAGTGGAAAGCCTTAAGAATAGATTGGATTATGCCGAGGAAAGAATCTCAGAGCTTGAAGATAATGCCTATATGCTAAACAAATCAGATGAAGAAAAAAAAAAAAAACAGAAGAAAGAGACATGAACAAAACATACAAGAAATGTGGGATTATGTAAAGAAACCAAACATAAGAATTATAGGCATCCTGGAGATGGAAGAAGAAAATACACAAGGGCTGGAAAAATCTATTTCTTGGAATAATGAAAGAAAACTTAGCTGGCCTGGCCAGAAATCTAGATATCCAGGTACAAGAGGCACACAGAACTCCTGGGAGACTCACTGTGAAAAGGCAGTCACCATGTCACGTAGTTATCAGGCTGGCCAAAGGAAACATGAAAGAGGCAATCCTTCCGGCAGTAAGATGGAAACAGCAGATAACATACAAGGGGAAACCTGTCAGGCTAACTGCAGATTTCTCAACACTACAGTATCTTTTGTCAAATCAAGCGTGGGAGAAGGAGGAGGAGCCGCTAGCCTCCTTCCCTTAGCTCGGAGTGGGCTTGTGAGCCTGGCCCAACCCACCAGAGCACCACACACCTCTAGCCACAGGGTACTACAAGAATTGGCTTAGAACCTGA